>NC_087351.1:105654570-108054570 GCF_030014295.1 Loxodonta africana
TCAGCAGAATCCATTTGAGATTACAAAATATACTGCAGTGGCAGTTTGAGAATAGAAGATAAGATTTTTAATATAGAGAGCACTCCTCACGGCTAATTTTCTTTTGACTTTAACGTGCCAATGGAATTTCCTTAATGGATCTATGCGTTTTATTATATAGGAAGCACTATATACACTGTAGGTGTATTCTTTTTTAACTAAATATATTTTCCATCATGGATTGCTTAAGTAGGCCTTCATTTTAAAGATCTCATCTCAACAAAGGATCACTTCCTTTATATTCTTCCAACAAAGCTAATTACCCGTTGCCGTCGAGTCGATTCCAACTCATAGCAAAGCTAATTAGCATGGGGTAATTACTGTGCTACAAAGCTAGGCAATTAAAAAAATTAATTTAGCTCTTCAAATTGGAACCAGAAGAGAAAATCAAACCATTGTATCCAGAAAGGGTAGAGAAGCAGAAGCAAGTGTTTCCTATTAATTCACGGTTTAGAATGTGCCCTTACCTGCACAGGTGGTTAGGATCGGAGGTGTGTGGTGTCTTGAGAACCTGACCCTTAGGAATGTTCTGGGTCAGCTGCAAGGAGAGACGAGTGGTTACGGGTACCATGGGCAGGTCAGAGTCTCCCCGTGTTCTCCTCTCCCCTTCCCCAGTCTTCCTGTAACCTGCCGCCAAGGGCTGCTGGCACTCTGCTTTGGTCCCTTGTCACCTGTGTCTCCTTGTACACAGACATCACTGCCCTTGTGAGTTTTCACCTGTTCAGTACACCTCACCTGTTAAGGCTATTGTTTGTTTGTTTGCTTCTTTCCCTGTCAATCACTGGCTTTTACAGATCCAAGCAGCTGATGGGGCACCAAACCCAAAAAGCTAAACCTGTTGCTGTGGAGTTCATTCCAACTCAGGGCGACCCCAGGTTTTACAGAGTAGAACTGCTCCATAAAAAAAAAAAAAAACCCGTTGCCACGGAGTCAGTTCCAACTCATAGCAGCCCTGTAGGACAGAGCAGAACTGCCCCATAGGGCTTCCAAGGCTATAATCTTTATGGAAGCAGACTGTCACATCTTTTTACCCCAGAGCAGCTGATGGGTTCAAACCGCCAATATTTCGGTTAGTGGCTGAGCACTTAACCACTGGACCACCAGGGCTCCTTTAACCCATTGCTGCAGAGTCGAATTCCTACTCATCGTGACCCTATAGGACAGAGTAGAACTGCCCCATAGGGTTTCCAAGGCTATACATCTTTACAGAAGCAGCCTGCCACATCTTATTGCTGCCTCTTTCTCCTGTGGATCAGCTGGTGGTTTCGAACCACTGACCTTTCAGTTAACAGCCAAGCGCTTAACCACTGTACCACCAGGGCTCCTAGGGTTCCTTTAACCCTCTCTAAAAAAACAAAAGCAGCTGTTGTTGAGTTGATTCTAGCTCATGGCAACCGCATGTGTTTCAGGGTAGAACTATACTCCATAAGATTTTCAAGGGCTGTGATCTTTTGGATATGGATCACCTGGCCTTTCTTCCAAGGTGCCTCTGAAGCACCTCTGGGTAGATTCAAACCGCCAACTTTTAGTGGCTAAGCGCTTAACTGTTTGCACC
This sequence comes from Loxodonta africana, assembly GCF_030014295.1. Classification (NCBI taxonomy): domain Eukaryota; kingdom Metazoa; phylum Chordata; class Mammalia; order Proboscidea; family Elephantidae; genus Loxodonta; species Loxodonta africana. Next base: position 105,656,165 of record NC_087351.1, read on the forward strand.
TCCTAGGGCCAAATTAAACCAGGTGGGATGTGCACATACCCAAGGGCAGTACTGCAGACCCTTACCTTAGACCCCTCCTGGGGTGCCCAGGGTCTAAGCCCCCAGGGAAGAAGCCAACCTCTAAATTGATGATTTGCAAACCAAGAAGCACGAGCAGGAGCCCAATACCTCAACGGGCAGTAATTGGGTAAGGGCATGGGTACCATCCTAGCCTGACACTCTTCTTTCTTCCTCCTCTTTCTCTTCCCTGCAGCTTAGGGCCCGTCCTCTCCCTTAGGTGGGGGTAAACAGAGGCAAGATGGACAGGGAGAGGGCCATTCTACTTCCCCAGCAGCTTTAATCTTGGGGAAGTGGGTGAGAATCCCAGCACCCTTGGAGGAGCTTTCAGGGCTGGAACTGCTTCCATACCCTCCCCTTCTTCCCTGGGTGTGAAATGGGCTGGCGGACTTGAGGAATGGGAACAGTGGGGCTTCTGTTTCCACGTCTTAGAATTTTTCCACTGGGCATCAGCAGGAAAGAGGCAGAGCCCTTTCCCCTTGGGCTGGTGCTGGCTCAGTGAGCCATGTGTTCCAGAGGGGCCGTGGCCTTCCCATCAGCTCTGACTGGACACTGGGGGAAGGACTTGTTCCTCCTCTTCCCACCCCACCGCACCCCTGCTCTCCTTCCTTTGCCGTTACTGTGGATGTGATAGGCTCTCAGCAAATGGTTGTTGCTTCGATAAACAAAACTTGCCTGTTAGGGTGAAGGTCTTCAGAAGATTGTACCCCTCTGCCATTATGTAAATATCCACCGGTCCATCTAATTCCCTCTGCCCAAGATTTCTGTGTGCAGTCCCCCTCCGCTGGGGGCAGGAGGCAGTATGTCTGGGCACCTGAGACAGTCAACTCTCCAAAGCTTCGGCATCACATTGTGCCCACTAAAACTTATGAAAATGAGCTCTGGGTGGCAGAAAGCCCACCACTGCCCATGCACCTCAGCTCCCAAAGTGCTGCCCCCCTGGCCTCTGCCCTCCCTCTTGGCGTGGATCCTCCCAGAGTGCATCTGGGCACCCTTGCCAGCTATGAACACTTGCTTGCTAGCTCTCCTGGTCTCTGCAGCTGATCACGGGAGCCCCTCAAGAGGAAGCTCCCTGTAGGGTCTTCTCAAAGCATGGAGAAGGGGCCTCTGGGCACTCCGGTCAATCTTCCCCAACATGTCAGTCATGTAGGCAGTAGAACAAGAGTGAGAGGGTGTTTCCGTGGCCCATTGCGAGAGGTGGAGACCCTGGGCAGGCTGGACGCATAGCCTTTGCGGCTCACCTAGAGCCTCGGCCCTTAGCAACCTGGGTGGGGGTGTCTTTGTCTTGCTGCAGAGAATTGTTCCCCAAAGGGCACATGCAACAAAGGTAACCAAGCTAATCAGTTGCCATCGAGTCGATTTCAATTCTTGGAGACCCCATGCATGTAGAGTAGAACTGTGTTCCATAGGGTTTTCAATGGCTGTGGTCTTTTGGAAGTAGATCGCTAGGCCTTCCTTCCAAGGCACCTCTGCATGGGTTTGAACCATCAACCTTGCAGTTCGTAGCCTAGCGAGTAACCATTTGCACCACCCAGGGACTCCACAAGGGTACAGATTTTAAAATGGCATTTTAATTTAGATTGTTTTATGTACTTATATGGACTGCCAGAAGAACAAACAAATCTGTCCTGGAAGAAGTACACCCAGAATGCTCCTTAGAAGCAAGGATGGTGAGACTTTGTCTGAATTATTTTGGACACGTCATCAGCAGGGCCAATCCCTGGAGAAGGACATCGTGCTTCGTAGAGAGTCAACGAAAAAGAGGAAGACCCCCAACCAGGTGGACTGACATAGTGGCTGCAACAATGGACTCAAACATAGCGAGGATTGTGAGGATGGCGCAGGACCGGGCAACGTTTTGTTCTGTCATACATAAGGTCGCTATGAGTCGGAGTTGACTGCACCTAACAACAATAAGATGTGCTTGTTAATAAAGAAAACTATATTGGGACACTAGTTTTGTGTTTAACTTCAGGCCTGGGAGCTGACGGGAGAATACCCACCTGACCCAGTGTTTCCCACCTAGAGGCCATGAGGGAAGAGGCTCTTTTTCTCTGGTTCTGCCCCATCCCCTACCCCCAGCAGAGTTCTTTTCTCCACCACAGCAGGGAAGCCAGCTGGGTGGTGGTGGAGCTTCAATTCCTTTATGGGAGCTTGGGCTTTAAAAATTCCAGTTTTTCAATGACAAATGGTGCCCTGTTCTCATTCGTCTCTGCTAAACCTTCAGACACCTGCAAGCATGTGCTGTCCTGGGTCTGTGGCAATGCTTAATGACATGTTCGTTGTGTCCTCTTTTCCTGCATGTTTTTTCACCACCTCTCTCATGATGCCGGTGTCTGGTTGTCCAGGATGTGTGGATCTTCCTCCTGCTTCTTGGTCAGCGGGGGCCGAGAACACACTGTCTTTGGGTCCAGGAAAACATCTGCTGTCTGAATGCCCGGTTCAGTATCGGGGGACAGTGAGGCATCTCAGAGTTGAAAATACACACTGCCTATGTGAACTTGAAGCCTCCCGACTGTGTGGCTTTTCCACCTGCTGGATTTACGGGTCTGGGTTGGTTGCTGTTTAATTCGTACTCACAATGGCAAATGACTGACCTAATCCATACCTCTTCCCACTGTTGCCAGAATTCAAACTGCTTCTTATGCAACATGTTGGTCAGGACTTTTCCATGGATGAGGCCAGTTAAATCCTCAATCTTGGAGAGTGTGTACCCATCTCATCCCTCCTCCCCCCAATACACACACACTGGGAAACAACTTTTTTTAAGTTCTCCCATCTCCCTTTAAGAGGGGGGTTGGTATCCAGTGACATAGTTTGGTATGATTAGCCTTTGTGCACAAAGGGAGGGTCTCAAACAACAGAACCCTCCCTGCTGCCACTCCAGAACCCGCAAGATGGAAATTCCCAAGTCCATCCCAGATAAACATGTGGTCCCCTTTCCACAGAAGGAACAAGGCCTTTCCTCCTGAAAATGACTGGAGTATGAGCAAGGCAGCTCTGTGTTCCCAAATAGAATGTTCTAGTGGTTTGGTGTTTTTTGTTTTTTCTGGCTACCAGGGCATCTGGGCCCTCACTTTCCAGAGGTGCCTTTCTGAGCTGCAGACCCCATGATCACACTGTCCACTCCCCCATACTTCCTCCTTGAAGCTTGGGCCCAGGGCATTTGGGGACCCAGTAGACAGAGCTGAGGCTGAGCACCGTGGCCAGCTCTCGGGGAGCCCCACTAAAGGGGTGCTACTCTGTGGGGCTGGGTCTCCCGTTCAGACCACAGGCTCCCTGGCAGGGCATCCCTTGTGTCTCCTGTCCAGCAGCTGCCAGCGGGAGTACTTGCTGGGTATCTGAACACAAAGAGGGCCTTGATTACCTTGAGAGGAAAGAGGGCTGCCAGCCAGATGGGGCCAGGCCCACAGGCAGATGTGGCAGCTGCCAAGGAAAAGGCTGAATGCAAAGAGACCAGGCACATCCAGGTTACCCAAGAGGCAGGCCGCCCAGTCCCCACAGGGCCATTGGATCTTCCAGCACCCAGCTCTGACTTACCAAGTAGCAAGTACATGGCATCAAAGGACTTTCGTGTCCAGAAAGAACCTCCTTTAAATACAACCAAAACCAAGAACTCCTGGGGCTTATTATCACACACCACTTGAGCCCCTCCCCCGCCCCCGCAAGACATTTCTGGCATGCTGGACTGACTGCCGCCATCTTTTTTCATTTTGTCTAATAGGCGAGCAGGAGCAGTGAGTTGAAAAGTTGTAAATAATAAATACATTTATCCTGCTATTTATTTTTTCAGTAACTGTGACCTTCCGCACCGTGAATGCTCCATGTTATGAGATTCTTAGTGTAATAAAACTATCATTAAATTTGAATGAATTAATATTCTTGGTTGCTAAACACTGGCCTGAGTTTATTGTGAAGAGAAATCAAAAGTAGATATGAACTAAACCTTTATAAGAAATCTAAGCAGTCAGTATTGTAACGCAATATATCACATTCTGTGCACTCTCAACAAAATAAATGAGCACAAGTCATCTTTCTCTATATATAGTTCCATTCATGTTTTCATAGACACATATATGTTTATTTTTGGAAAGAATTATTTGCACTGGAAATAACGGCCATTGGAAACAATTTCTATTTACATACTGGGAAAAAAATAAACTTCCAAAAGGATGAGGGGTTGGAGCTTTTTAATTAAAATAGCTGATAATGAATAAAACAGCAGAAATCTTGTAACTGATCTGGGCTAAAATGAATGGGTCCAGAATGACCCAAACCTTTCCTACGTCATCAGCAAGGCCAGTTTCATGGGTGGGGAACCTGTACTTTTGCATAGCACCCAAGATTCAGAAGCGCCCCAATGCTTGGTTGTCACCACCTTGAAATTCTCAATGATTTTTGAAAAGTGACCACACATTTTCATTTTGTACTGGGCCCTGCAAATTATGTAGCCAGTCCTGCTCATCAGGAATCAGGTTTATGCAGTCAGCTCTTATGTCACAGGAAATTGAGACTGGGGAGAGGTTCTGGTGAATTTCTTCATCCTACAAAAGTGTCCCGAGCCCTGGCTGTCATCACATTTTTTTTTTTTTTTAATTGTGCTTTAGGTGAAAGTTTACAGCTTAAGTTAATTTCTCATACAAAAACTTATACACAAGTGTTATGTGACCCTACTTGCAATCCCCAGAATGTGACAGCACACTCCCCTTTCCACCCTGGGTTTCCTGTGTCCATTCAACCAGCTCCTGTCCCTTTCTGCCCTCCCTCCCATCCTGCCTCTGGACAGGTGCTTATTCAGTCTCCTGTATCTACTTGAACTAAAAAGCGCACTCCTCAAGAGTATTATTATGTGTTTTATAGTCCAGTCTAATCTTTGTTTGAAGAGTTGGGTTAAACAGAGAGCCTGGAGGCCAAGTCTTCTGGGATTCCTCTAGTCTCAGTCAGACCATTAAGTGTGGTCTTTTTACATGAACTTGAGTTCTGCACCATACTTTTCTCCTCCTCTGTCAGGGACTCTCTGTCGTGTTCCCTGTCAGGGCGATCATTGGTGGTAGCCAGGCACCATCTAGTTCTTCTGGTATCCGGTTAATGGAGTCTCTGGTTTATGTGGCCCTTTTGTGTCTTGGGCTAATATCTTCCTTGTGTCTTTGGTGTTTTTCATTCTCTTTTGTTCCAGGTGCGTTGGGACCAATTGATGCATCTTAGATGGCTGCTTGCAAGCTTTTAAGATGCCAGATGCCCTTCACCTAAGTGGGATGCAGAACATTTTCTTAAAAAACTTCGTTTTGCCAGTTGACCTAGATATCCCCTGAAACCATGGTCTCGAGATCCCCACTCCTGCTACTCTGTCCCTCGAAGTGTTTGGTTGTATTCAGGAAACCTCTTAGCTTTTGGGTTAGTCCAGTTGTGCTGATTTCCCCTGTATTGCGTGTTGTCCTTCCCTTCACCTAAGATGATTCTTGTCTACTATCTAGTTAACAAATTCCCCTCTCCCTCCCTCCCCACCCTCCTAACCATCAAAGAATGTTTTCTCCAGTGTGTAAACCTTTTCTTCAGTCCTTATAATAGTGGTCTTATACAATATTTATCCTTTTGCAAACTAATTTCACTCAGCATAATACCTTCCAGATTCATCCATATTGTGAGATGTTTTGCGGATTCATCATTGTTCTTTATCATTGCATAGTATTTCATTGTGTGAATATACCATAATTTGCTTATCCATTCATCCATTGATGGATACTTAGGTTGTTTCCATCTTTTTGCTATTGTGAACACTGCTGCAATGAACATGGGCATGCATATATCTATTCCTGTGACAGCTCTTATTCCTCTAGGCTATATTCCAAGGAGTAGGATTGCTGGATCATATGGTACTTTTATTTCTAGCTTTTTAAGGAAGCACCAAATAGATTTCCAAAGCAGTTGTATCATTTTACATTTCCACCCACTATGTATAAGAGTTCCAGTTCTCCACAACCTCTCCAAAATGTACTATTTTGTGTTTTTTGGATTAATGCTAGCTTTTTTGGGGGGGGGGGGGCGGGGGTGGTAACATGGTATCTCATCGTAGTTCTGATTGGCATTTCTCTAATGGCTAATGATCACGAGCATTTCCTCATGTATGTGTTAGCCACCTGAATGTTTGCTTTGATGAAGTGTCTGCTCATATCCTTTGCCCATTTTTGAATTAGGTTATTTGTTTTTTGTTGTTGAGGTTTTGCAGTATCTTGTAGATTTTAGAGATTAGACCCTAATTGGATATGTCATAGCCAAAAATTTTTTACCAGTCTGTAGGTTATCTTTTTACTGTTTTGGTGAAATATTTTGATGGGCATAAGTGTTTGATTTTTAGGAGCTCCCAGTTATCTAGTTTCTCTTCTGGTGTTAGTGCATTGTTAGTTGTGCTTTGTATTCTGTTTATGCCATGTATTAGGGCTCCTAGCATTGTCCCTATTTTTTCTCCCATGATCTTTATCATGTTAGATTTTATATTTAGGTCTTTGATCCATTCTGAGTTAGTTTTTGTGCATGGTGTGAGGTATGGGTCTTGTTCCATTTTTTTGTAGATGGATATCCAGTTATGCCAGCCCCATTTGTTAAGGAGATTCTCTTTTCCCCATAACAGATTTTGGGCCTTTGTTGAATATCAGCTGCTCATATGTAGATGGGTTTATGTTTGGATTCTCAATTCTGTTCCATTAGTCTATGTATCTGTTGTACCAGTACCAGGCTGTTTTGACTACTGTGGTGGTACAACACGTTCTAAAATCAGGTAGTGTGAGACCTCCCACTTTGTTCCCGTTTTCACTAATGTTTTACTTATCTGGGGCCTCTTTCCCTTCCATATGCAGTTGGTGATTTGTTTCTTCATCTCATTAAAGAATGTCATTGGAATTTGGATCTGGATTGCATTACATCTACAGATCGCTTTTGGTAGAACAGATATTTTCACAATGTTGAGTCTTCCTATCCATGATCAAGGTATGTTTGTCCACTTACGTAGGTCTCTTTTGGTTTCTTGCAGTAGTGTCTTGTAGTTTTCTTTGTATAGGTCTTTTACATCTCTGGTTAGATTTATTCCTAAGTATTTTATCTTCTTGGGACTATTGTAAATGGTATTGATTTGATTTCCTCTTCAAAGTTCTCTTTATTTGTGCAGAGGAATCCAACTGATATTTGTATGTTTATCTTGTATCTTGATACTTTGCTAAAATGTTCTATTGCTTCCAGTAGTTTTCTTGTGAATTCTTTGGGATTTTCTGTGTATAAGATCATATCATCTGTAAATAGGGATACTTTTACTTCTTTCTTACCAATTTGGGTGTGCTTTATTTCTTTTTCTTGCCTTTCTGCTCTGGCTAGGATTTCCAGCATAATGCTGAGTAAGAGTGGTAATAAAGGTGTCCTTGTCTGGTTCCCATTCTCAAGGGGAATGCTTTCAGACTCTCTCCATTTAGGGTGATGTTGGCTGTTGGCTTTGTATAAATGCCCTATATTATGTTGAGGAATATCCCTTCTATTCTTATTTTGCCTAGAGATTTTATCATGAAAAAGTCTTGGACTTTGTCAAATGCCTTTTCTGTATCAATTGATAAGATCATGTGGTTCTTATCTCTTGTTTTATTTATGTGTTGATCACATTGATTGTTTTTCTAATGTTGAACCAACTCTGCATACTAGTTATGAGTCCCGCTTGGTCATGGTGAATTTTTTTTTTTTTTTTTGATATTTTGTTGAATTCTATTAGCTAGAATTTTGATGAGGATTTTTGCACCTGTGTTCATGAGGGGAATTGGTCTGTAATTTTCTTTTTTTGTGGTATCTTTACCTGGTTTTCATATCAGCATTATGCTGGTTCATAGAATGAGTTTGGGAGTATTCTATGCTCTGAATACCTTTAGTAGTATTGGTGTTAACTCTTTTTATGCTCTGAAATACCTTTTCTATGCTCTGAAATACCTTGAGTAGTACTGGTGTTAACTTTTCTCTGAATGTTTGGTAGAATTCTCCAGTGAAGCTGACAGGGCCAGGGCTTTTTTTGTTGGGACTTTTTTAATTACCTCTTCCATCTCTTCTTTTGTTATAGGTTTATTTAGTTGTTCTACCTCTGCTCATGTTATTTTAGGTAGGTAGGTAGGTAGTCTGTAGAAATTTGTCCATTTCCTCTAGGTTTTCAAATTTGTTGGAGTACAATTTTTCATAGTATTCTGTTATTATTTTTTTTAATTTCAGTTGGGTCTGTTGTGATATCACCCGTCTCATTTCTTATTTGGGTTATTTGCTTCCTCTCCTGTTTTTCTTTTGTCAGTTTGACCAATGGTTTATCGATTCTGTTGATCTTTTCAAAGAACCAGATTTTGGACTTGTTAACTCTTTCAATTGTTTTTCTATTCTCTATTTCGTTTACTTCTGCTGTAATTTTTATTATTTCCTGTCTTCTGGTGCCCATGGGCTTCTTTTGCTGCTCTCTTTCTATTTGTTTGAGTTGCAGGGCTAATGTTTTGTTTTGGCCTTTTCTTCTTTTTGGATGTGTGCATTTATTGCTGTAAATTGGCCTCTGAGATTTTGCTGTGTCCCAAACGTTCTGGTAGGACGTTTTCGTGGATGGAATTATGCCTCCCAAAAAATGTGTGTATCAATTGTCCTGGGCCATGATTCCCAGTGTCTGTGATTTTCCTATATGTTGTAAATCCTGCCTCTATGATGTTAATGAGGGAGGATGGATGGCAGTGGTGTTAATGGGGCAGGACTCAACCTAGAAGATTGGATTGTGTCTTGAGGCAATCTCTTGAGATATAAAAGAGAGAAGCGAGTACAGAGATAGGCGGACCTCATACCACTAAGAAAGAAGCACTGGGAGCGGAATGTGTCCTTTGGACCCGGGGTTCCTGCACAGAGAAGCTCCTAGTCCAGGGGAAGATTGATGAAAAGGATCTTTCTCCAGAGCCAACAGAAAGAGAAAGCCTTCCCCTGGAGCTGATGTCCTGAATTTGGACTTCTAGCCTACTAAAAAAAACGTGAGAAAATAAATTTCTCTTTGTTAAAGCCATTCACTTGTGGTATTTCTGTTATAGCAGCACTAGATGCCTAAGACAGATGTGTTTTCATCCTCATTGGATCCCGTGAATTTCTTCATTCCATTCTTAATTTATTCTGTAACCCAGTAGTTTTTGAGCAAGGTGTTGCTCAGTTTCCATGTATTTGATTTTTTTTCCTTTCTTTTTCTGTTATTGATTTCTACTTTTATGGCTTTATAGCCAGCAAAGATTCTTTGTAATATTTCAGTGTTTTGGATTCTGTTAAGGCTTACTTTGTGGCCTAATATGTGGTCTATTCTGGAGAATGTTCCATGTGTGTTGGAAAAGAAAGTATACTTGGCTACTGTTGGGTGGAGTGTTCTATATATGTCTATGAGATCAGGTTGGTTGATTGTGGCTGTTAGATCTTCTGTGTCTTTATTGAGCATCTTTCTGGATGTTCTGTCCTTCACCAAAAGTGGTGTTTTGAAGTCTCCTACCATTTTTGTTGAGCTTCTATTTCTCTTTTCAATGCTGTTAGAGTTTGTTTTATGTATTTTGGAACCCTGTCATTCGGTGTGTAAATATTTATTATGGTTATGTCCTCCTAGTGTATTGATCCTTTAATCATTATATACTGTCCTTCCTTATCCTTTGTGGTGGATGTTGCTTTAAAGTCTGTTTTGTCAGAGATTAATATTGCCACTTCTGGTCTTTTTTTGATTGTTGTTTGCTTGATATATTCTTTTCCATCCTTTGAGTTTTAATTCGTTTGTGTCTTTGAGTCTAAGGTGTGTCTCCTATGGGCAGCATATTGATGGATTGTGTTTTTTTAATCCAGTCTGGCACTCTGTCTTTTACTGGTGCATTTAATCCATTTACATTCAGCATAATTATTGATAGGATGAGTTTAGTGCTGTCATTTTGATGTTTTTTTTTGTGTGTGTTGTTGACAGGTTTTTTCCCTCTAAATTTTCTGTACTGAGTTGTTTTTCCTTATGTATTTTCTTTTCATTGCTGTTGATTTTGTACTTACTGAGTCTTTATGTTTTTCTTTTTTTTGTTTTACGTGTAGGACAGTTTCCTTTATGGTCACCTTAGTATTTACTTCTATTTTTCTAAGTTTCTACCAGTCTTTTATTTCTTGATATTGCCTTGACTTCCTCTCCATATGAAAGTTCTATGACTACATTATTTAGTCCTTTTTTGTTTTAATGTTGTAATCTTTTATATATTGACGTCTCTGTTTCCCTATTTTCAATGTTTTGGCTTTGATTTATTTTTGTGACTTCCCTATTTGGGTTGATATCTGGTTGTTCTGTCCTGTGTTCCAGTCTTCAGTTGTTGTCTGATAAAATTGATTTTCTAACTGGAGGAGGCATGGGGAGCGGATTCTGGCCCCTTTATCAACCCCCTATCCCGCTGATCAGTGCTGTTCTGAGACTCAACCTCCACTCGCTGCCTCCGAGGTATCACGTCCCAACCTCCACCCTGATGAACACTCCTGGCTGTGTCATCAGACCACCATAACCCCTAGATTCTTTTCCTCTTTGGTCACTTCACAAGTTTTAATACTATAGATTCTGTTTTCCTTAATAAGCAAACTCACTTTTGCAGTGCTTCTCCACTTTCTATTTTCTAGCTCCTCTCCTGGCTTTTCCTCCACCTGTTCCCTTAAATAACAGCATTTCCCCTGCGTTCCATTCTGGGCCTCTTCCTCCGAGCCCAGTGGTTCTCAATCCTGTCTGCACATTGGAGCTGTCTGGAGAGTTTTAGAACACACAGACACCTGGGCCCTACCCTAGAGGTGATCAGAATGATCTGGGGTGTGACCTGAGCATCGAATGTTTAAAAACTCTTCAACTGTCTTAGTCATCTAGTACTGCTGTAACAGAAATACCACAGGTGAATGACTTTAACAAAGAGAAATTTATTCTCTCACAGTCTAGTAGGCTAGAAGTCTGAATTCAGGGTGTCAGCTCCAGGGGAAAGCTTTCTCTCTCTGACGGTTCTCGCGGAAGGTCCTTGTCATCAATCTTCCCTTGGTCTAGCAGCTTCTCAGTGCAGGGACCCCAGGCCCAAAGAATGTGCTTTGCTCCTGGCTCTTCTTCGTGGTGTGAGACCCCCATGTCTCTCTGCTCGATTCTCTCTTTTATATCTCAAAAGAGATTAGGTCAAGACACAATCCGATCTTGTAGACTGAGTCCTGCTTCATTAACATAACTGCCGCTAATCCCATCTCATCAACATCATACAGATAGGATTTACAACCCATACGAAAATCACATCAGATGACAAAACAGTGAACAATCACACAATACTGGGAATCATGGCCTAGCCAGATTAATACACATATTTTGGGGGGACACAATTCAATCCATGACAGCAACCAAGACAGGAACCACTGAGCCAGGTCAGCCCTCCTATCTCCGAGCCTCTGTTATCGTCTCCCAAATTGGTACCTCCCCCCTGACATTCTGACTCCCTCCAGAGCCCCTCACTCACATTTCTTACCTACTCCTGGACTCTTTAGCTGGATGCTTCCCAAACCCTCAAAGTAAGCATGATCAAACTTAACCTCATACAAACAAATCAACCTTTTAAAATGGGCAGATGTTCACAGCAGGCCAAAAACTTGAAACAACTCAAATATCCATCAATGAGATGAAGGAAAATAAAATCTAAATAAAGGAATGCTGAGATAATCTTAAACAAATGCTGAACTCTAGACAATAATAGGCAGACTAAAGTGTATAAAGATGAAGGATACTGATGTCTGCGATTTACTCTGAAATGTATCAAAAACATGAATGGATGGATGGATGGATGGCACCAGATGGACAGATGGATGGATGGACAGATGTGTGAATGGATGGACGGATGGATCGGTGGGTGAGTGGGTGAGTGGGTGGGTGAATGACTATGGATGGATGGGTGGGTGGGTGGATGAATGGGTTGATGGATAATGCACAGATGTATGATAAAGCAAGTTTAGCAAAATGTTAATGGTAGAACCTTGGTAGTGGGTATATGGTGGTTCACTGTACAGTTTTTTCAACTTTCCTATATGTTTGAAAAGTTTCATAATAAAATGAGAAAAAGCAAAACCAAACTCTTCCCCCTTCCCACTCCCAAATACACCCGTACGGTGCCTGTGTCTCAGTAGTACTGCTACCTCACTAGTCATCTGGCTGCAAATTGTCATCACTCCCACTGCTGGAATCTTCCCATTTCTCCCCCTGCGATCTTTTTGCAACTTCTGCCTCCTTTCTGCTGCAGCCATCATGGCTCCACTGTGAGCTTTCGCCTGGTCCATGCTTCAGGCTCCTAGCTGGTCTTCCTGCCTCCACTCCCCCTCTTCCCAATCCATCCTCCACTCAGCAGCCGGAGGGATCTCCCAAACCAGAAACCTGATTTGTCCCTCTCCTGCTCAGAAACATTCAATGACTCCCAATTTCCTCAATGGACCGTTTAAGACCCTCCATGGGTTTTTTTTTTCAAATGCATAAATTTATTTTAGGTGGGGTAAAAAAAAAAAAAATTTTTTTATGAGGTCTACAACTTAAGTAGTTCAAAAAACAATCACTATTTTTCTGTATATAAAGAGAGTGATCAACTTAAAATATCAACATTTGGAAAATCTGAGTGAAGGTTTGAAGGAAATTATCTGTACCATTTTTCAACTTTCATGCTCATCTGACAATATTTAGAAGTTAAATTTTAATAGATATCTCAAAAAATAAGTGTAATTTAAAAAGCACTTTAATAATTGTCCATAAAATTGGTATCTCTAAAAAAAAAAAAAACCCTCCATGTCCTGTCTAAGTAGCCCTGGTGCATAGCAGTTAAGTGCTTGGTTGCTAACATAAAGGCTGGCAGTTCAAATCCATCAGTGGCTCCACGGGAGAAAGATGTGGCAGTCTGCTTCCAAAAAGATTACAGCCTTGGAAACTTTATGGGGCAGCTCTGCTCTGTCCTACGGGGTCACTATGAATTGAAATTGATTCAACATCATGGGTTTAGTTTGTTTTTGGATGCCAGTCTCATATTTCCAATGTCATCTTCCATGATACCCCTTCCCGTCTTTGTCTTGTATGACTCTATGTAGCCTCATATTGTTCCCTCTGCTTGGAACACCTTCCCCACCCCTTGTCCTGCACAGGAGGGTCCACACTTCTCCTGTTGAGGTCTTCCTAGACCTCCAGGCCAGAACGCATCACCCACGCCTGGTCTTTCAAAAGTAAGATTATTTCTATTGTTATTTGGCAGTTAAGCATTTGGAATTTTCTGGAACAGCCTCGATTTGAAATATACTTAACGTGATCTCTACCAACCACAGAAGACACCAATATTTGGGTGCCTAAACTACATTTCTCAGGACTTCCTTTGAGCCTAGAAAGGGAACAAAAGTGTTTTGTCACTCACTGATTCATTCAACAAACATGTACTGGGGGCCTATTTTGTACTAAGCATCATGGCAGCTACAGGTTGCAGAGATGGAGGGCCTGCCTCCAGGCTCTTCAAGGAGCCTGGCCCAAGTCTGGGAGGCAGTAAACCCAGGAGGCTGCAGGAATCCAAAGTAGAGGCACCCAGGCATCCTAGTAGTTAGGGAAGACATGGCTCAGGCCAAGGCAGAAGGATAAGGGTGTGTCAGGGGTGATGGTGGAGAAGGATGTTCCGGGGGAAACAACATAACCAAAAAAAACCCATGAGCCATACATAAGGAAACACATCTCAATCACATGAAATATTTCATGATAAAGAAGGGGCAGTAAGGATGTGTAATGCGTGCAGCGTGATCTCTTAGGAATTTGGGAACTGGTTGTCAAGATGGGAGCGAGAAGGGCAGAGGGAGCTTGTCGGCACTCTGATCTGTTTGCTGAGACAGGTTGGGGGCAATGGGGGCTGATGAGTTCATTTTGGGACTTGTGGAGTCTCGGAAGCCATGGGCTAAGTGGCTTAGCCTCTCAGAGACCCTGTCCCCTTCTCTGCAAAACTAGGCTCATCAGACCACCCCCCCAGCCCCCCACCCCTACCCATCACTGTCCTACACAGGGTTGTGATCCATTACCTGAGAAATGTAACCACATCACCTAGCCCTGTGCCTCCAATTTAGCAAACACCCAGGAATGGCTGCAGAGTCTGGGGGCATTGCAAACAGTTAGCATTTGCCTGCTAATTGAAAGATTGGCAGTTGGAGGCCACCCAGAGGTACCTCAGAAGAAAGGAATGGCAAACTACTTCTGAAAAGTCAGCCATTGAAAACCCTATGGCGTGCAGTCCTACTCTGACACACATGGGGTCACCATGAGTCAAAGTAGAGCCTACAGCAACTGGTTTGATTTTGGTTTAGGAATGGCAGCAAATATTGCCTGGGAAACAGACATTATGTAGCAAATGATAAACCACTCCATTTAAAAGTTCGACTCTTGGCCCTGGCTGCTTTCTGTCCAGATGGCTTATCTCCCCAGGGCGAAGGAGGGCATGTGCTTGACCTTTTCAGGTTTGAAAGCCAGGCTTGGGAGTGGGGAGGATTTTCAGGGTTCAGTTAGTACACCAAGAACCAAGCCTAGAGCACTTGGTGAACGTTTCTCCCACAGTGTGTGTGGGGAGGCGACCCTGCCGCCTCAGGCTCAGCCCTGGGCTTTGGGGGAGGAGGAAGGGAGTGAGAGGAAGGAGAACAGAGGGCCTCAAACTGCCTCCTTCAGGTTTCTGCCCTGGAAGGGGGAGTATTTGAGATAAATGCTGTGGGGAACCAAGAGGGCCAGGGCTCCTGCCACACTCTGCCCTTGAGGCCTCCAAGAGGAGGAGCTGGGCATGGCCAGCAGAGTCCGGAGGCAGGGCAGGCCGGTCACGCCTGCAGAGCAGCTGCTCCCATGTGCTCAGGGCCCTGTGGACCTTCCCTGGGGCTGCTGACCTGCAAGCAAGAGATGGGTCTTCTGGGCTGGAAGCCGGAAGTGGCAGAGGCTGAGGGGTCTATAAAACCAGGAGGACTGCTGTGTTGAGTATTTCTAAGGCCCTCGTGGTGGAGTGGTTAAGTGCTACGGCTGTTAACCAAAAGGTCGGCAGTTTGAATCCACCAGGTGCTCCTTGATAACTCTGTGGGGCAGTTCTACTCTGGCCTATAGGGTTGCTTTGGGTTGGAATCTACTTGATGGCAACGGTGTTTTGTTTTGGTTTGGTTTTTTGAGGGGGACTGAGTCTGTACTGTCCTGGTTTTAGCACTGAAACTCTCACATTGTGGGAAACCCCTCAGGCCCAGGCAAACTAAGAAGGTTGATCACACTAGGCCAGGGCCAGCTCCATGGGCCTGTGACCTGAGCAGTCACACAGGGCCCACCTTAGATGGGCCTGGGCTTGGTCAATGCTCTGCTGCTGCCATCTTGAACTTCCAACAAGGGGTCATGCATTTTCATTTTGTACTGGGCGCCACGAATTGTGTAGCTGACCCTGCTCTTGGCCAAGGTCATGTGAGGACCACTCCCTGCAGTGTCCACTCTGCAGCTTCTGTGGACCAGACCCTCGGGAGGCAGGGACACCGTGGTCTCCCTTTCTGAGTCATTGCCCAAGGCAGACATTAATTAATGGCACGTGAATTGAACCCAAACTTCCCAAAGCACACCGCTTGGAACCCCTGTCAGGGACAGGGCGGAAGGTGCTGCAGAGCCCACACAACAGGACGTTGTTCCCTCATAAAAATCAATGAAGGGAGACACATTTGTCACAAACCTACGACTCGACAGACACTGCTAGACAGTTCTGTATAATCCTCACCAGCAGCCACAGGGTAGGTATGCCTCCACCCATTTTCCAGAAGAAACTTGGGCCCAAGGAGGCTAAGAAACTCACCCAAGGCCACACAGCCAGCAAGAGTGGAGCCCAGCTAGACTTTCTGGAGCCGTGAAGGCTGGATGAACTCCTGAAACTATTGACCTGAGATAATCTTTAAACCTTAAACCAAAAATATCCCGTAAAGTCTTCTTAAAACCAAACAATGCTTTAGCTTAACTTGTAAAAAAAGGTCAGCCTTGAGCATTATGCTCTTTTAAGAACTGTCTATACGTGACCAAAGTGACAATAGCAACTCAAAAGATTAGGTAGGAACCTTAGGGGGCAGTGAGTTTATGTTAATGGAGGAGGAACAACTCAGAAAAGGAAGGTAAGAATCAGGGTCGGATTACCCAATAGACAAGGTACACACGGCCCAATTATGCCTTCCCACCAAACTACAGTAACAATTTCACCTGCCTGCTACCAAGTCAAAGGTGTGGTGAAACCAATGTGCCACCACAGATTAGCAAGTAAACACAATTCAGCCAGCTGGTGCGTACCGTCCTTACTGGTGAATTCGCCCCTGGTGAGAACGGTTGCACAACTCAAAGAATGTAATTAATGTCACTGGATTGTACACGTAGAAATTGTTCAATTGGTGTGTAATTTGCTGTGTATGTTCTCAACAACAGAATAAATAAAAATTTTTAAAGGTAAATAAAATGCTCAATACAGAAAATCTCAAAAATATGAAAATCTAATCATACTATATGCACGTGATTCTGATTTTTATTTGTGTTGTTTTCACTCAATTTTATTATATATATTTTTTAATTTTTTCTTATTTTACTTTAGATGAAGGTTTACAGAACAAACTAGCTTCTCATTAAACAGTACACATATTGTTTAATGAAATCGGTTAACAACCCCACGACATCTCAACACTCTCCCTTCTCTGCCTTGGGTTCCCTATTACCAGCTTCCTGTCCCCACCTGCTCTCTAGTCCTTGCCCCTGGGCTATTGTGCCCCTTTAGTCTCATTTTGTTTCAAGAGCCTGTCTAATCTTTGGCTGAGGGGTGAACCTCGGGAGTGACTTCATTCCTGAGCTAAAAAGGTGTCCAGGGCCAAACTCTTGGGGTTTCTCCAGTCTCTGACAGGCCAGTAAGTCTGGTCTTTTTTTGTGAGTTAGAATTTTGTTCTACGCTTTTCTCCAGTTCCGTCCGGGACTCTCTATTGTGATCCCTGTCAGAGCAGTCAGTGGTGGTAGCCGGGCACCATCTAGCTGTACTGGACTCGGTCTGGTGGAGGCTGTGGTAGATGTGATCCATTAGTCCTTTGGACTAATCTTTCCCTTGTATGTTTAGTTTCCTTCATTCTCCCTTGCTCCCAAAGGGGTGAGACCAGTGAAGTATCTTTAGATGGCTACTCACAGGCTTTTAAGACCCCAGACGCTACTCACCAAAATAGAATGTAGAACATTTTCTTTATAAACGATGTTATGCCAACTGAGCTGGATGTTCCCTGAGACCGTGGTCCCCACAGCCCTCAGCCCAGCAATTCAGTCCTCCAGGGAGTTTGGATGTGTCTATGGAGCTCCAAGACTTTGTCTTGTACAGGTTGTTGTTTTCGCTCAATTTTATAACTTAGCAAAAGTATCTGTATGTATGTTTTCATTGCCATAATACGCTCAGCCATGTATATGTCTAATTTTGGCCACCTAGGATATAGCTCATTGTTATTTTTTAAATGTCACAGTAATTATAAAGTATATGATTATTATTAAACTAAAGTTGACCACTGTGTGTGTCTTAGTCATCTAGTGCTCCTCTAATAGACAGACCACAAGGGGATGGCTTTAACAAAGAGAAATTTATTCTCTCACTGTCTGGTAGGCTACAAGTCCGAATTCAGGGCATCACCTCCAGGGGAAGGCTTTCTCTCTCTGTTGGCTCTGGAGGAAGGTCCTTATCATCAATCTTCCCTCGGTCTGGGAGAATCTCAGTGCAGGAACCTCAGGTCCAAAGGACACGCTGTGCTCCCAGAGCTGCTTTCTCGGTGGTATGAGGTCCCCATGTCTCTCTGCTCACTTCTCTCTTTTATATCTCAAAAGTTATTGGCTTAAGATACTGCTTCATCTTGTAGACCTCATCAATATAATTGCCATTAATCCATTTTATTACATCATAGTGATAGGATTTACAACATATAGGAAAATCACATAAAATGGTGGACAATCACACAATACTGAGAATTTATGACTCAGCTAAGTTGGCAAATATTTTGGGGGGACCCAATTCAATCCATGACAACTACATTAGAGGAATTCTATTCATTTTATGGTGTGAATGATAAAGATGAAATTAGATACTCCACAAGTCCTCTGTGTTATGATTGGCTGTAGTGTAAATCATTTTTGAATTAAAATAAAATACAAGAGAAAAAATATGGAAATCTAGAAGAATGTAGAGTAGCTACAGAGAGTGAAAGAAATGATGAAGTAAAAGAGCTGAACAGATGAATTCGAAGGGCAGCTTGAGAAGGCAAAGTATTATAATGAAACATGCGAAGACGCGGAGTTAGAAAACCAAAAGGGAAGAACACACTTGGCATTTCCCAAGCTGAGAGAATCGAAGGAAAAATTCAAACCTCGAGTTGCAATGTTGAAGGATTCTATGGATAAAATGTTGAAAGTTGCAGGAAGCATCAAAAGAAGATAGAAATATCCTAGAGGTATGAGAGCCCTCCCACGAACAGATATATGCACACCCATGTTTGTTGCAGGACTGTTTACAATAGCAAAAAGATGGAAGCAACCAAGGTGCCCATCAATGGAAGAATGGATGAATAAATTATAGCATATTCATACAGTGGAATACTATGCAACGATAAAGAACAATGATGAATCTGTGAAACATCTCATAACATGGAGGAATCTGGAAGGCATTATGCTGAGTGAAATTAGTCAGTTGTAAAAGGACAAATATTGTATGAGACCACTAGTACAAGAATTCAAGAAATAGTTTAAACACAAAAGAAAATATTCTTTGATGGTTACGAGGGTCGGGAGGGAAGGAGGAGACATTCACTAATTAGATAGTAGACAAGAACTATTTTAGGTAAAGGGAAAGACAACACACAATACACAATCAGCACAACTGGACTAAATCAAAAGCAAAGAAGTATCCTGAATACAACCGAAGGCTTCAAAGGCCAGAGTAGCAGGGACGGGGGTCTGGAGACCATGGTTTCCGAGGACATCTAGGTCAACTGACGCAACAAGATGTATTAAGAAAACATTCTGCATCCCGCCTCAGTGAGTGCCATCTGAGGTCTTAAACCCTAGCAAGTGGTCATCTAGGATGCATCAATGAGTCTCAGCCCACCTGGAACAAAGGAGAATGCAGAACACCAAAGACACAAGGCAATTATGAGCCCAAGAGACAGAATGGGCTGCATAAACCGGAGACTACATCAGCCTGAGACCAGAAGAACTAGATGGTGGCCAGATATAACCGATGACTGCCCTGACAGGGAACACAATAGAGAATTCCTGATGGAGCAGGAAAACAGTGGGAAGCAGACCTCAAATTCTTGTAAAAAGACCAGACTTAATGGTCTGACTGAGATTGGAAGGACCCCAGAGGTCATGGTCCCCAGACCTTCTGTTAGCCCAAGACAAGAACCATTCCCAAAGCCAACTCATCAGACAGGGATTGGACTTGACTGTAAGACAAAAAATGATATTGGTGAGGAATGAGCTCCTTGGCTCAAGTAGACAGACGCATGAGACTATATGGGCAGCTCCTGTTGGAGGCGAGATGAGAAAGCAGAGGGGAACAGGAGCTGGCTGAATGGTGACGGGGAATACAGGGTGGAGAGGACGAATGTGCTGTCTTATTAGGGGGAGAGCAACTAGGAGTACATAGCAAGGTGTATATAAGCCTTTGTATGAGAGACTGATTTGATTTGTAAACTTTCACTTACAGCACAATTTTTAAAGAGGGAAATATACATAAATAAAACATAGAAGGAAAAAAAAAAAAGAAGATGGAAAGAATACACAGAGTCATTATACCAAAAAGAATTGGTCGACATTCAACCATATCAAGAGGTAGCATGTGATCAAGAATCAATGGAATTGAAGGAAGAAGTCCAAGCTGCGTCTAAGGAACTGACAAAAAACAAGGCTCCAGAAAATGACAAATACCAATTAAGATATTTCAACAAATGAATGCAACAATGGAAGCACTCGCTAGTCTAGACCAAGAAAACTCTATACAAAGAGATTCATATTTGAGCCCATTCCAAAGAAAGGTGATCCAACAGAACATGGAAATTATCAAACAATATCGTTAATATCACACTCAAATAAAACTTTGCTGAAGATAATTCCGAAGCAGTTGCAGCAGTACATCGACAGGGAACTGCCAGAGATTTACGCGCGATTAAGAAGATAAGGTACGAGGAATGTCATTGCTGATGTCAGATGGATCTTGGCTGAAAGCAGAGAATACCAGAAAGATGTTTATCTGTGTTTTCTTGACTATGCAAAGGCATTCAACTGTGTGGATCATAACAAATTATGGGTAACACTGCAAGAATGGGAATTCCAGAACACTTAATTGTGCTCATGAGGAACCTGTACTTAGACCAAGAGGCAGTCGTTCAAATAGAATGTGGTTTAAAGTCAGGAAAGGTGTGCATCAGAGTTGTATCCTTTCCCCATATACTTATACTGAGCAAATAATCTGAGAAGCTGAACTACATGAAGAATGCAGCATCAAGATTGGAGGAAAACTCATTAACAATGTGTGATATGCAGATGACACAACCTTGCTTGCTGAAAGTGAAGAGGACTTGAAGCATTACTGATGAAGATCAAAGACTACTGCCTTCAGTATGGATTACACCTCAACATAAAGAAAACAAAAATCCTCACAACTGGACCTATAAGCAACATCATGATAAATGGAGAAAAGATTGAAGTTATCAAGGATTTCATTTTACTTGGATCTACAATCAACACCCACGGAAGCAGCAGTCAAGAAATCAAACGACGTATTGCATTGGGCAAACCTCCTGCAAAAGACCTTGTCAAAGTGTTAAAAAGCAAAGCTGTCATTTTGAGGACCAAGATGCGCCTAGCCCAAGCCATGGTATTTTCAATTGCCTCATATCCATGGGAAAGCTGGACAATGACTAAGGAAGATGGAAGAAGAATTGATGCATTTGAATTATGGTGTTGGTGAAGAATATTGAACATACCATGAACTGCCAGAAGAACAAACAAATCTGTTCTTGGAACAAGTACAGCCGGGGTACTTGGAGGAGGAGGGCAAGACTTCATCTCACATACTTTAGACATGTAATCAGTAGGGACCAGTCCCTGGAGAAGGACATCATGCTTGGTACAGTAGGGAGTCAGCGAAAAAGAGGAAGATCCTCAGCAAGATGAATTAACATAGTGGCTGCAACAATGGGCTCAAACATATCAAAGATTGTGAGGATGGCACAGGACTGGGCAGTGTTTCATTCTATTGTACATAGGGTTGCTATGAGTTGGAACTGACTTGATGGCTCCTAACAATAACAACAACAGAAAAACGGAAAAAAGACACTGGAGATACCAAGGGATAAACATTGTTGATATTTTGACATACTTCCTCTCATAATCTTTCTACTTACATACATCTTGAATATAGCTGATACCATGTTATAGACACAGTATGGTACCATGTTTTCCACGTAAGGAGTTTTCCATATGATGGCAGGTGCTTCCTAAATACACACTTTGGAGATTGTATAATAGCCATCAAGGGAACATTTGATCAGTTTCATAACATACTCCTCTATTTATAGAAACTTGCCTTTCTCTACTTTTTATTATCATAAATAACAGTGTCGTGAACATCTTTGTGAACAAAGTTTTTTTTTTCTATTTTAGATTATTTCCTGAGATTAAAGTTCATTATTACTTATTGGAAACAGCAGTTATTGTTTTTCTAATTGTGAAAAAAATAAGAGTGGCGCTAAGCTGGGAACTGCATTGTGGGGTGCTGAAGTGGCCAGAGCGTCTGTCCCCCGGCACCCAGCCACCTTCACAGCAGCTCTTTGAGGAAGTGAGTCCACTTTGGGTATTCTCAGCCAAGGTCCCAGGAGCCTCCTTCTGGGCACACACTGTCTGCAGCCTCTTGCCTGGGATGACAGCAGAGGTCCAGGCTGGGACTGTGGCTGAGAAGACCCAGGTGGGAACAGAGGTCCACTCAAACTGACCTGCCTGTCACCACCCCGTGATTTCAAATAAACTACTGTGGTTTGTGTCAAACAGAAGAAGGCTTGAGGTCACCACACTGGATTTTCAGAGGAAGTAATATCCCAAAAGGGAGAAGTGAGACAGAAGCTAATCACGTCCTCACCCTCAAGTAGTTATGGATCACTTTTTTTGTCAAGCACGCTATACAAAGAAGAGGAACAAGTAGTCCTTGTCCTCAAGGTGAAAGACACACAAGGAAAATTAGCAATAATTACTCATTATTATTAATTATTAATAGCAATTATTAGCAATTAGTGCACCAATCACTGGTAGGCACTCGAGCTCTCTTAAACCTAAAAAAAACCATACTGTTGTTGAATCAATTCCAACTCATAGTGACCCTACAGGACAGAGTAGAACTGCCCCATAGGGTTTTCAAGGCAGTAAATCTTTACAGAAGCAGACAACCATATTTCTCCCATGGAGTGGCTGGTGGTTTTCGACCATCAGCCTTTGGGTTAGCAGTCGCTGATTCTGCCCTCATCACTGTCTTGAGATGTAAGTTGGGCCTCACCTCTGGGCTTTTGCAGCAGTGTATCAATGGGGAACTGCCGGAGATTTAGGCCGGCTTCAGAAGAGGATGTGGAACAAGGGATATCATTGCTGACGTCAGATGGATCTTAGCTGAAAGCGGAGAATACCAGAAAGATGTTTACCTGTATTTTCCTGACTATGCAAAGGCATTCAGCTATGTGGATCATAACAAATTATGGGTAACACTGGGAAGAATGGGAATTCCAGAACACTTAATTGTGCTCATGAGGAACCTGTACATAGACCAAGAGGCAGTTGTTTGAACAGGACAAGGGAATACTGTGTGGTTTAAAGTCAGGAAAGCTGTGTTCCAAGGTTGCATCCTTTCACCATGCTTATTCAACCTGTATGCTGAGCAAATAATCCAAGAAGCTGAACTATATGAAGAACAGGGCATCGGGACTGGAGGAAAACTCATTAATAACCTGCAGTCTGCAGATGACACAACCTTGCTTGCTGAAAGTAAAGAGGACTTGAAGCATTTACTGACGAAGAACAAAGACTAGCCTTTCGGTATGGATTGCACCTTACCGTAAAGAAAACAACAATCCTCACAACTGGACCAATAAGCAACATCATGCTAAACGGAGAGAAGATTGAAGTTGTCAAGGGTTTTACTTTACTTGGATACAAAATCAATGCTCATGGCAGCAATAGTCAAGAAATCAAACGATGTATTGCATTGGACAAATCCGCTGCAAAAGACCTCTTTAAAGTGTAAAAAACCAAGGATGTCACTTCAAGGACTCAGGCGCACCTGACCCAAGCTATGGTATTTCAGTCACCTCATATGCATGGGGAAGCTGGACAATGAATAAGGAAGACCAAAGAAGAACTGATGTGCTCGAATTATGATGTTGGCAAAGCATATTGAATATACCATCGACTGCCAGAAGAATGAACAAACCTGTCTTGGAGGAAGTAGAGCCAGAATGTTCCTTAGAAGGAAGGATAGCAAGACTTCATCTTGGGCACTTTGAACATGTGATCAAGAGGGACCAGTCTCTGGAGAAGGACATCATGCTTGGTAAAGTGGAGGGTCAGCAAAAAAGAGGAAGGCCCTCAAAGAGATGGATTGACACAGTGGCTGCAACAATGTTCTAAAATATAGCAACAATTATGAGGATGGCGCAGGACTGGGCAGTGTTTCCTTCTGTTGTATGTAGGGTCAGTATGACTCAGAACCAACTCCACAGCGCCCGACAACAACAATAACTTTTATGGAAGCAGACCGCCACATCTTTCTCCTGAGGAGCGGCTGGTGGGTTTGAACTGCTGATCTTTTTTGGTTAGCAGCCAAGTGCTTAAACCACTACACCACTAGGGCTCCTTTCTGTAAAGATTACAGCCTAGGAAACCCTGTGGGGCAGTTCTACTCTGTCACATGGAGTCACTATGAGTGGAAATCAACTCGATGACACCTAACAATGACTATACATGTATATGTATATATCTATATGTATGTGTATATGCATGTATATGTGTGTGTATGTATGTATTTATATATAACTATTTTTTATGAGACCATCACAGCAATCAAAACTATGAGCTTATCTATTACCCCTAAAAGAAGTTTCCTCGTATATGCCTTATTTTTCTGGTCGTTTCTATATAAGTGTTGGTTATCTTCTCAGCTTTTGTTCTCCTCTTCTTCCTTCCCAGCTGTATTAGTTTCCTACGGCTGTGGTAACAAAATACCACACTGGGTGGCTTATAAAAACAGATTTATTGTCTCATAGTTTTGATGGCTAGTAGTCTAAATTCAGGGTTTCAGTAGGGCCATGTTCTTTCTGAAAGACCCTCTGGTGGAGAGCCTTCCTTCTCCCTCTCAGCTTTTAGCAGCCCAGGGGTTCCTACGCTTGAGCATGCATCTTCACTTGGTTGTCTATGTGTCTCTCTGTGTCTCTTTTCCTCTTTTATAAGGACACCAATCAGACAGGATTAGGACCCACCAGCAGTTTGAATCCACAAGGCGCTCCTTGGAAACCCTATGGAGGCAGTTCTACTCTGTCCTGTAGCTATGAGTCAGAATTGACTTGACAGCAATGTTTTTATTTTTTTTACTCTGGTATGACCTTATGTTAAATGATAACATCTTCAAAGACTCTATTTTCAAACAAGGTCACACTCACAGGTATAAGGGTTAGGACTTCAACATGCATTTTGGAGGGACCCAATTCAATCCATAACACAACAGCACCAGGTTCCAATCAGGTTTAAAACCCCCTCCCAACGTGGTCCAGGGAAAGGTCACCCCCAACTCTAGCACAAAGCAGGATCCTAATTAACCTAAGCCAATCAGCACATGTGGCTCTCCTGGTGACCAGGGCAGGCATGTGACTTCCTTGGGCCAGTCAGGCCATACGGACTTCTATTCCATGCTTAGGAAAGAGGCTTTTCCCTGTCCTGCAGGCTAGACCCAGAAAGCATGCTCGCAATTGCAATTGGCAACTGTCTTGGAACCTTGGGGAACCAGACTTAGACTGAAGTCAACAGTGAGGAGGTCAGAGCAGAAAGAGGGACCAAACCCAAGTGGCTGATGGCAACGGCCACGTTGAGTCTCTGATTGTTTTGTGCCTCGAGCCTACATAGTAAACAGCTTCTGATACGGTTCCAATAATTCCCACCTCCTCGTCTTCACACCTTTGCTTAATTCCCTTCCCTTGAGTGTGGGTGGGACCTGTGACTCCCTAATCAGTAGAATAGGGCAAACAAACAAAAAAAAAAAAAAAAAAGGAAGAACAAGTTCAGGGTTTCTCAAGCTTAAAGAACTGAAGAAAAAATTCAACCCTTGAGTTGCAATACTGAAGGATTCTATGGGGAAAATATTAAATGATGCAGAAAGCATCAAAAAAAAGATGGAAGGAATACACAGAGTCATTATACCAAAAAGAATTGGTCAACATTCAACCATTTCAGGAGGTAGCATATGACCAGGAACCTATGGTACTGAAGGAAGAAGTCCAAGCTGCACTGAAGGCATTGGCAAAAAACAAGGCTCGGGGAATTGACAGAATACCAATTGAGATGTTTTAACAAACAAATGCAATGCCGGAGGAGCTCGCTAGTCTATGCCAAGAAATCTAGAAGGCAGAAATCTAGAGGACAGCTACCTGGCCAACCAACGGGAAGAGATCCATATTTATGCCTATTACCAAGAAAGGTGATTCCTCTGAATGCAAAAATTATCAAACAGTATCGTTAATATCACACGCAAGCAAAATTTTGCTAAAGATCATTCAAAAGCAGTTGCAGCAGTATATCGACAGGGAACTACCAGAAATTCAAGCAGGTATTAGAAGAGGGTGTGGAACCAGGGATATCACTGCTGGCTGAAACAGGGAATACCAGAAAGATGTTTACCTGTATTTTACTGACTATGCTAAGGCATTCCACTGTGTGGATCATAACAAATTATGGATACCATTGTGGAGAATGGGAATTCTGGATCACTTAATTGTGCTCATGAGGAATCTTACATGGATCAAGAAGCAGTCATTCAAACAGAACAAGGGGATACTGCATGATTTAAGGTGAGGAAAGGTGTGCATCAGGGTTGTATTTTTTCACCATACCTATTTAAACTGTATGCTGAGCAAATGATCTGAGAAGCTGGACTATATGAAGAAGAACGGGGCATCAGGATTGGAGGAAGACTCATTAACAACCTGCATTATGCAGATGACACAACCTGGCTTGCTGAAAGTGAAGAGGACTTGAAACACTGATGAAGATCAAAGACCACAGCCTTCAGTATGGATTACACCTCAACATAAAGAAAACAAAAATCCTCGCAACTGGACCAATGAGCAACATCATGATAAATGGAGAAAAGACTGAAGTTGTCAAGGATTTCATTTTACCTGGATCCACAATCAACACCCACGGAAGCAGCAGCTAAGAAATCAAACGACGTATCACATTAGGCAAACCTGCTGCAAAAGACCTTGTCAAAGTGTTGAAAAGCAAAGATGTCAACTTGAGGATTAAGGTGTGCCTGACCCAAGCCATGGTGTTTTCAATAGCCTCATATGCTTAGGAAAGCTGGACAATGACTAAGGAAGATGGAAGAAGAATTGATGCATTTGAATTGTGGTGCTGGCGAAGAATATTGAATATACCATGGACTGTCAAAAGAACGAATGAATTTGTTCTGGAAGAAGTATAACCTGAATGCCCCTTACAAGCAAGGATGGCAAGACTACATCTCACATACTTTGGACATGTTATCAGGAGGGATCAGTCCCTAGAGAAGGACATGAAACCAAAAAGCCAAACCTGTTTTGTTGATTCTGACTCATAGCAACCCTAAAGAACAGAGCAGAGCTGCCTCATAGGATTTCCAAGGGGCCTCTGGTGGATTCCAGCTGCTGACCTCTTGGTTAGCAGCCATAGCACTTAACCACTACACCACCAGAGTTTCCAGATAAGGACACCATGCTTGGTAAAATAGAGGGTCAGCAAAAAAGAAGACCTTCAATGAGATGGATTGACACAGTAGCTGCAATAATGGGCTCAAGTATAACAACCATTGTGAGGATGGCACAGGACTCAGCGGTGTTTTTTTCTGTTGTGCATGGGGTAGCTATGAGTTAGAACTGACTCAACGGCACCTAACAACAACAACAACATAATAGGGCAAGGGTGATGGGGTGTCACTTTCGTGATTAGGTCATGTAAGATCATGACTTCTATCTTGCTAGCAAACTCTCCGTACCTGTATTGCCTTCTCACCTTGCACACTTGGATAAAGCAAGAAGCCTTGTTGGAGATACACAAATGGCAAGGTATAGAGGATGGGCTCCAGTCAGCAAGAAACTGGCTCTTCAGTCCAACGGCCTTCAAGGAACTGAATCCTGTCAACCACATGTGAGCTTGGAAGCAGATCCTTCCCCAGTCAAGCTTTCAGATGAGATTCTAGCCCCGGCCAAGGACTAGACTGAGGTAACCCGCCAGGGTCCAGTTCTGCCCAGACACTCCATGAAATGCTCTGGGGGCAGCCCGGGTTCAGTTTTTGAGTTCCTCGTCACTCTGAGGAGAGGCCACCTGCCCTCACCTGGATTGTGGGGACATTGTGTTCCTGTGAGTTGGCTGGCTTTCCCCCGGCTCCCATCTGGGTGTGGTTCCCAGCACACCCAGCATAGGTGAATTAGGTGAGCTGACTGCCTTGTGAGGTAGTGAGCTCTTTGTCAGTGAAAGTGTCCAAAAAGAGGCAAAGTAGTCACCTGTCAGGGATGTGGAGGAGGGGCTCTGCTTGTGGTCTGGAGCTACCCTGGGCGAT
Organism: Loxodonta africana; assembly: GCF_030014295.1. Lineage (NCBI taxonomy): Eukaryota > Metazoa > Chordata > Mammalia > Proboscidea > Elephantidae > Loxodonta > Loxodonta africana. Next base: position 105,684,142 of record NC_087351.1, read on the forward strand.
TTTGAGGCCCACAGGGGTGAGAGGCAAAGCGGGAGCTCTCTGTCCAGCGAGGGCCGGGCAGAGCGGTTTAGGCTTCCCCACCTTCCTGCCGGGGAGCGGCTGCCTTTCCACGCGACCCTTCGCCAAGCTGGAGTCTATTCTCTGAGTTTCTCTCCAGGGTTCCCCGGAGCCCCGCGCGCCGCCCGAGCCGCAGCCGCAGCCCGCGTAGGCAGCTTGGCGGCGGGTCCGGCGCCTTGGCCCGGCACCGCCCGCCGTCAGGCCCGGCCCCAGGGGCGCGGCCGCTGGCTTCCGTCTCCGCAGGGGGCTCCGGGCCGCGGGCCGCCGGATGGCTCCTGACAAAAACCCCTTGACCACCAAGGCCAGCCTCTTCCTGAAAGCCCTGCTCGCTCAGATACAGGAAGTGGAAACGAGCGAACAGCCCGGAGCGCGGCCGCGGCGGTTGCTCCACTCGCCGCGGGGCTGGCAGCGGGGCCAGCCCGGGCCCTTCCCACGGGCCAGCGCCAGGGGCATGCGGGCGCCGGGGCCACCGCGGCCCGCCCGTCCCGACCCCTGAGCCCCTCGGTCCTCTGTCTCGCGGCTGCTGGCGGCATGATCCGACGGGCCGGGGCGCCCGTGCGCGGGGACCCCACGGGGTAAGTCCGGGCGGGCGCCCCCTCTCTGCGCATCCCAAATCGCCTTCCCCTACTCCAGGAGTTTCCGAAGCTCCGGAGAGGAGCCCTGGCGCTGGGACCTCGGGAGTGACATACCGAGACCGACCCCCGGTAGCAGCCAAAGCCGGGCCCGCGGGTCTGCGGGGAAAGGGGCGGTCCTGGTGACTTTGCAGGACTCGGCGACTTGGCTAAACTTTTCCGCCCAGGCGCTGCTCCCCGGGAACGCAGCGGGGAAGTTCGGCCCGGCTCGAGCGGGTGCTAAGCAGGCGTCGCTACCTGTCAGAGCTGGGGCCCCGGGACTGTGTGGACGCGGCCCCTTCTCCCGCGTACTGCCAGGCCTGTACGTTGGATGCAAACACGCGCCGTCCCGGCCCAGCCAGCCTCCCGCGTCTGCCGCTCCGCCTGCACCCTTCGCGCGTCCTCGGGCTCTGGGACCCGGCCGGGCGTTGGGTGAGGGGCCAGGATCCCCGGAACTCGGGCCCCCGCGACCGCAGCTGACCGGCCCGCCTAGACCAAGGGCACACCGGGATCCCCACCCCACCCCCGGCCCAGGCTGATACTGTGACCTTCGGACCCGCCCTGGCCAAGCCTGAGGCTTGGGTAGGGTCCTGAGCGCACGCACGGGCTTCCCGTGGCCTGTGGGATCCCCCGGGGCGAAAGCCCAGCTTGGAGTGCGTGAAATCCAGCCGGTGTGGGAACCGGCTTCTGAGAAGGGTTCCTGGTGCCTAGTTTCATGCCCTACGCCCCTACTTCGCGACCTGGGGCTTCAGGACACCACTGCTTAGGGCTGCTCTCCGCGGAGAAAGTCCCCACGACGCGCCCAGCCCAGAGGAAGTCAGGGGTAGCTACTAGGCTGGAAGCTTCAGGTGTTGGGGACGCTCCAGGTGTGAGGTGAATTCCTGAGAAGGCCCCTCAGAACCTTACAGAGTGTCAAGTTTGATGGGCGTGTCTGGGGGGAGCCATTGCCGTCTTTTGGTTGATAAGTCCGGGGCCAGCTTGTGTGATGGACACCTCGCCGCTAGCCTGGCTAAGCGCAGTGACCTCATCTCCAAGGCCTCTGTGCTCCTCTTCGTAAAACCCGAGGGTGGGGCCATCTTGGTCCATTATTCGCCCACCGCCCTGCAGTCCCCAGTTGGCCGGCAGCTGGAGATGACAGGCTTCCAATAGGGCGGGGTGGGAGGGGCTGCGGGATGGCCCAGAGGGGCCTTGAGCTCATCTGGATCCTCTCCCTTCCTTACTTTCCCCCCTCCCTCACCGGGCCTCAGTCCGGAAATTCTGGCTGAATGGCTTTCCCTGGGACATGACCTCTGAAAAGGCCAATGCCATCCGGTGGGAGGAAGTTGGAATTCCTTGACCCACTGGGTGGAAAGCACCCCCCACCCCGGGAAGGGGCCCTCTTGAGCCAGTGTCTGCTACACCAGGGATTGGTGCCTGGAGCCTGCAAGCAAAGTTCCCAGGAGAAAAGGGAGGTGAGGGGTCACCTGACCTCACCAACTTCCCATTTCCCCAGGGCTGACCTGGCCTGACCCACTTCTGGCCTTTTTTTGTTCCTGCGTTAGTTATTTAACCTCTCTGTGTCTAGGCTTCACCAAAAAAACCAAACCAGTTGCCCTTGAACCCAACTCAGCAACCCTATAGGACAAAGTAGAAGTGCCCCATAGGGTTTCCAAGGCTGTAATCTTTATGGAAGCAGACTGCCACATCTTTCTCCCAAGGAGCAGCTGGTGGGTTCCAACCACTGACCTTTCAGTTAGCAGCTGAGCTCCTAACCATTATGCCACCGGAATTCCTTTTCTTATCTATAAAATGAGGGTAAGCAATAGTACCTACTTCTTGCAGTTGTTTTGAGGATTAAATGAGATAACGCATAGATAGCGTTAGCACATTAGCCTGTAGGGTACATAGTAAACCCTCAATAAAACCCAAAACCAAACCCCCTGCCATCGAGTCGGTTCTGACTCATAGCAACCCTATAAGACAGAGTAGAACCGCCCTATAAGGTTTCCAAGGAGCAGCTGGTGGATTCAAATTGCCAACCTTTTGGTTAGCAGCAGAGCTCTTAACCACTGTGCCAGCCGGGCTTCAAAACCTCAAGTTATTACTGTCATCATTTGTCGAGTGTGACCCCTCTGTTTGCCAGCTGTGTAGCCTTGAACATCAACCTGATCTCTGCCTCGTCTGTGAATTGGGGATGATAGTAACGCCTACTTCAGAGGAAAGGAGCCCTGCTGGCACAGTGGTTAAGCTCTCACAAGGTCAGCGGTTCAGACCTACCAGCCACTCTGTGGGAAAAAAGATGTGCCAGTCTGCTTCCATAAAGTTTACAGCCTTGGAAACACTATGAGGCAGTTCTACTCTGTTCTACAGAGTCGCTATGAGTCATAATCAACTCCATGGCAATGCCTTTTACTTCATAGGATTTTTTGTTTTGAAAATTGGATGAATTAATATTTTCAAAGCACTTAGAACCGTGCCTGACACGTTGTGAGTGTTATATGAATATTGGTTTGTTTGCTTTATTTTAGAGAACATTTTGGATTGGAAGCGTTCCTAGATGGCATTTCATTTAACTTGGTACCCAGTATACAAATCCCCTTTACCACCTTCCTGAAAGGTGCTTGCACGCCTCCAGTGACGGAGAGCTTACTACCGCTGGTGGCAGCCCTCTGACAGGCAGATACCTAAGAAAGGACTTCCTTAACTTGAGTTACGGTTTGCCTCCCTCAACTTCTACCATTTGGGATCCCGTTCTCCCCTTGGGAGAGAGAGAGCATTTGACTGTCAAGTATTAAAAGGCAGTTCTCAGGTATGCCCCACCCCACCCCCAGCTGCCCGTGTTCCCTGGCCTGCACATTGCCTGTGCTACAGTGCCCAAAGATTATAAGGAGAAAGTATTAATAGCCCTCACCCCCAGATCCTGCTGGCTAGTCAGGGCCGAGTCCTGAGTCCTAGGCCAAGTTCATCTTTCCATCCCGCTCTCCCCCAACCCGCTTCTCCTCTCTGGCAGGGGATGTTCAGACACCTGGGGGAATGCCTCTCTCCCCCCTCCCAGGGGCTAGGGTGGTGTGTCTCTTGGGTGTGGGCCCCTAGAATCTAAGTCTAGAGACCTTGTCAAGCAAACTGTCTTTGTTATCTAGTGCTGCTGTAACAGAAATACCACAAGTGGGTGGCATTAACCAACAGAAATTTATTTTCTCATAGTGAAGAGGCTAGAAGTCTGGATTCAGGGTGCCAGCTGGAGAAATGCTCTCTCTGCTTCCTCGGGAAGAAAAATCCTTGTCTCAGCTTCTCTAGCCCAGGCTTCTTTCTCTCATCATGCCTGCTCACCTCAGCCCCTGATCTGCTCTCTCTCTCTTTTTTTTTTTTTTTATCTCAACCCTGATTAGTTTTAAGACACACCAACACTAATATGGCTGCCTTACTAACATAGCAAAGAAAACTCTATTCCCAAACAGGATTACCTCCACCAGTATAGTGGTCAGGACACCAACAAATATTTCAGGGGACACAATTCAATCCATAATCCAACAGTCTACTTCTGTTAGAAAATTCAGCTGGGGAGATAAAATGCAGACAGGCAGCCATGTGCCTCAGGCGCGAAAGCTTTCTCACACCGTTCAGGTTCTGGGCTCTGCCGTTCATTCAAGGTTTGTGCAGCAAAGTGGCACTGCTCTAGGTCAGGGCCCAGCATTAAACCAAGCCACTGCCCGCTTGGAGTTGACACTCCATGAGGAAAGAACAGAGAGTAAGGGTAAGGGGCATGGGGAACCCAGACGGGCCTTCCAGAGCAGGTGGTCAGGGAGGCCTGCTCTGAGGAGGTGGCCTCTGGTAGAGGCCTGAAGGAAGTGGGCAGTTCAGGCAAATGCCTGGAGGCCAAGTGCTTGGTGTGTTGGGAACTCCAGGCCAGCATGGCTAGAGTAAAGGGAGACAGGACAGAAGGCGGTGGATCAGGCAGGCCTTTGCAGTCGAGCACACTGTGAGTGGGACGGGACCTGCAGGGGTTTAAACAGAGGGACCTGATCCCACGTGGCTTTGCACAGGATCACTCCGGCCTTTGTATCAAGGACACGGGCTGCAGCGGAACAGAAGCGGAAGCAGGGTGATCTGCAGAGAGACCCTGCGGTGGCCAGGAGAGAGGGGTGGTGGCTGGACGGTGGCAGTGTGAGATTTGCTGATGGAGTGGAGGTGAGGTGGGAGAGAAAGTGGGGCAAGGGTGAGGATGACTGGGGTGAAGCCGTGACTGCCAGGGGGCTGTGCTTCAGGGGACAGATGCCAGACTGTGATGGAGGGTGTCACCTTAGGATGTGTGTGCTCAGAGCCCACTCAACCTATCCACTATGGGGGGGGCTGGGGGGGGAAGCAGGTACGGGGGCCTTGCCCGTCCACAGTGGGGGTGGGGGCGGCCAAGCAGGTACTCCGGACCTGCCCATCCACAGTGGGGGTAGGAGCAGCCGAGCAGGTACCCCAGACCTGCTCATCCACAATAGGGGTGGGGGTGGCCAAGCAGGTACCCTAGGCCTGCTCACCGTGGTAGCAGAGTAGTTGCACATTCATGTGTTTGTTATATTGAGGGTCTGCTGAAGATTTCACTGGAAAAAATGTGGCTGTCACTGACCTAATCCAGTCCCCTAATTTAATGACAATGAAACGAAGACCAGAGAGAGGAAGTGCCTCATCCAAGGTCATGGGAGCTAGAGGTGGAGCTGGGCCTAGAATGTGGGTCTCCTGAGCCTGCGAAGCGCTGCCTAGGCAAGGCCCCAGGGTCTGGGAGAGCCCCACCTTCTGCCTTACACTTGGCGATGCAAGGAAGATGAGGAACCACTTGAGAGGTGTTCTCAGCCCCTCCAGACTCTGAGATGGGCTGCTGAGTTCAGGGTTGGAGGCTCTTCCAGGGCAGGGTCCACCCAGTGGTGAATTTAGGGTCCCAGCCCAGAGCTCCAGCTCTCCCCCCTGACCTGGGCTGCTTTCGGGTGGGCTGCTTTCAGGGACAAATGCTCCCAAGTAGTTCTGGCTGGCCCTCAATTGGGAGACCCACCTCTGTCCACTCCTTAACAAAGACTATGGGCCACAAGTCAGCGTGAGTTACCTCAGGGGCTCAGGCCTGCACTTCTGGGCCCTGAGAATCCCCTGTGCGTCCCCTGGGAAGCAGCGGAGAGTTCCGGGGGTGGGGTGCAGGGCCTAGCTTGGGAGAGGATGTCAGCCTATTTCCCCTGAGGGCTTCCTGCCCATCTCCCCTTCACCCCTGCTGCCTCCCTATCCCAAGCCTGGGTCCCTGTTTTGTGATCTGTGTTGAGGTCCTGAGCTGTAAAAGCTTGAAGTGTTGGAGCACCTGTTTAACCCAGGGGATCCAGAAATCAAGAACTGAACCCCACCAGGAGTGGGTATAAGCCAGAAGCAGAGGGAAGCGTGGTATTCAAGGGAGGACACACATGGACCTCAGGAGGCTGAGGTGGCCTTCGGTGCCTGCTAGCCACAGTCCAGAGCTGAGAGAAGGAAAGAAGGTAACCGACAACCCCAGAGTCTCTCCCTCCAAGCCCTCGCAGTTTCCACCTGTGGCAGGGAGATTCAGGCAATGACAAATGGGCAGAATCAGGCAGTACAGAGGAGGGGCAAGCTAGGGGGAGGGGGTGCCTGAGCCAGGGCACAGAGGTGGGAAAGCATGCAGCAGGACTAGGGAAGCAGAGGTCTACCCGACGGCCAGCACTCAGAGTCACAGTGTGCACACTGCTGACCAGGTATCAGGGCCTGAGAGAAAGTAAGTTTTGATGTGAGTGACATTGATGGAAAAGGGGTAAAAGCATGAAGGGGGCTGTCCCCAGGGCCCCATCCTGGGCCCAGGCCACTCTTGGTGGTCTGGGGGACCTATGGGCCCAGAAAGAGCCCCAACGTGGGGGAACTGACCCAAAAAGCCCCTTAGCTTCCTGTTTGCCCCCAACTGTCTGTCCCTCATTAAGGAGTCACCTTTAGAAGGGAGTGGGGGTGGTGAGTCATGTTATTCTTGGGAAATTGGCTTAGTGCCGTTTTGATGGCAACTCTAGAACTTTTTGTCTGTGTAACTATTACACTGAACCAATGGTTTATTCTGAGAAGCTAGGAAGTTGAAATGCTTCTGCCCTCCAGGGGTGTCCAAAACCTGGTTTCCCCAAGATTGGAGCTAAAGATGGAAATCCCAATTTTAAGGACTTTTCCAAATGTTGATCTCCTCTCCTCCCCGCTTCCCTCAAATGAGCCCCTCCAGGGGCATGGTTCTCTTTGATAGAGATGGAGACAGCCATTATAACTGCTGCTTAGCATGTTCCCCCATGACCTCTAGTCACCCTCAGGTGCCACACTGTCCTGTTAAAAGTCCCCGTGGGGAAGTCCTGTCTTCCATACCCCACTCCAGTTCTGTCCGAAGCCAACCAATGCATAGCTGTCCTCCCCAGACAAACCCGTCACCTCCACCCCTTTGCCCATGAACTTCCTTCTGCCTGGGAATGTTGCCTCTCTGAGCCTTCTGCCCTTTTTAAAGGCTTGCTTCCTCCATGAAGCCTTCTGTCTACTCCAACCCACGGGGATTGCTTGCTCTTTTTCCGGTACACATACCCTTCTTTTCACGAACCACTTGTTTGCCTAGCAATGTTGGAGAAGCCAAAAACCCCTTTAATATCAGGTTATAAACATCCAGAGAAAAGGGCCAGATCTTTTAGTTCCATATTCTTCTGTCCTGCACACAGTTGGCACTGCAAACATGCTTGAGGATGCTGATAGACTGAATGGGATTCCAAAGGTCGCCTCTCAGCCTTCTCTTCTGTGTCCTGAGGCATATGAATTTCTGGGGGGAGGGGGACCGGGAGGGTTGGGTCCCTGGACTGCAGAAGTGAGGAGCTCAACAGCAGTTGGTGACACCCCTCCTGGGTGACCCTTCCCAGTCTGGAAGGAGGAGGGTAGCTGGCACCTGTCCTTAATTTTGTCCCTAGCCTGCTCCCTACACTTCTGGGGAGTGCAGATGGGGAAGGGAGAAGCCAGCCCTGGCTCACGAGTTCATATTACATCCTCAGGCAAAAGAATGGAGATCAGCTGGGTGTACAGATTCTGGGGGGGGGGGGGGGGGGGCGGGGTTGCAAATGCAGGTGCGTGGTCCACTGAGAAACTAGGAAAATGAGGATGTTGGTTGGTGTGTGTGTGCGTGCATGCACGCGCACGCACGGTCCTGCACACGTGTGTGGTCAGTGTATCATCTAAGCCACACTGTCTTTGCTTGGGCAGAACTGTGCTTTATCCTGAGATCACGGCTTTTTGCAGTGTTAAGCCTCCTTTCTTTTATAAAATGATTGGGTAAGTTGGTGGTGGTTGTTCGTTTTTAATATCTTTATTTGGTGCAATGAAAGGTTGCTGACAAAAGTCTGAGAAGCGCTGCTCTAGTTGCTTCAGTGGCATTTACGCATTTTGTACTCCCCCCGCCCCCCCGCCGCCCACCTTATACTTCCTCCCCCAAGCCTGGAACTGAGATAATCAACTTAATTGTATCCTCCTTTGCTAATTTGGAAGAGGCTTGAGGACTTTGCATGCTGTGGGACGTCAGTAGGGCTGGGGGATATCTCTAGGGTCCTGTGTCCTCTGGTGTTTTGGGATTTTAGTGTAGGGAACAAGTCTCTCTCTGGACCTTGGTTTCCCCACCTGAGAAACAAGCTTGGTGATCTCTGAGGTCCCTGCTCAGTCTGACATTCTGTGATTCCGGGAATTACTGGCTAGCAGGCAGCAGAAGCTGGTATTCTGGAGGAAAATTAGAGTTCAGGGGACTGAAGTGCCAGTTGGAGATGAGGTAGCCTTGTAGAACAGTCTAGAACATGTGGGTACATTTTCATAGAAACAAAGAACCATAAAGGAGACTTCTGGGCCATCACCCTGACCAAATGCCTGAAAGGAAATGTTTGTTCACTGCTGTGGGTTTGTTTTTTTTTTAACTTGTCTTGAAAAAAAGTACATCAGTTTTGGGGGCCCACTTTAGGTAGAGGCTCGTAGCTTCCTAGTAGAACTTGCTGACTGGACAGTGGGTTGGGACAGTTTCTTTCAGGCGGGGAGCAATTGGGTTACATTGGAGTAGCCTCTCTCTGAGCATGGCTGGATCTGTGAGGTGGAGCCTGCAAGCCCTCCATCCACCCGCCATTTTGCGTCGGGGCTGTGGAGATTCTGAGAAGAATGGAGGCAGCCTCATGAGGTTCTGGCTGGGAAACCATCTGTGAAATCTGCCCCTGAGAGGGCTTGAGAGGGATGAGGTCTGAGGGGAGGCTGTACCATGGTGGGGAAGGGCGCTCAGGTGGGCCACAAGCTAAAGGAAGGAGCTCCCTGCCAGGCTGCGGCCTCCCACAAGCACACCCAAGGCTGCTCAAGATAGCCAGCCTGTCCCTGCGCAGGCGGGGGTGGCAGACGACACTGTGTCTCCCATCCCCCCACACAGTGACACACAGTGAAATCAGTCCCTTCCTTCCTATCAGAGTAGCCTTGAAAGAGAAGAAAGGGGTGGGCAGGTATAGTGGAGCCCTCATCTCAGCTTGGGTCCCTCAGGGCAGCGGGGAGGGCCTTACTGACTCCATATCTGTGTGGCTCTGAGCCTCAGGCCTTTGATAGAAGAGTCTGGCAGCTGCCATCAGGACCTCAGCCTCTCTCTCACTCTCCTCACCTGCCAGCCAGGCCCTGCACAGCCTCAGGCACGCCTCTTCACAGGGGTACGGAGGTCGAGGGGACAGAAACAGCTCTGGTGGTCAGGAGCTTTGAAAGTGGCAGCAGACCCCTCCCATCTTATTAGTGATTCCGGGATGCCTGCACCTCTATCAGTACACATTTGAAAGAATGAACCAGCCTGCCACAAAATGGCAGTTCCCTTTTAGAAGAAACGCTTCAGGGAGCAGTTGTGGTCAATGCCTGCTGCCCTGTGTGCAGCCGCTGCAGTACACGCTTAGGCCACATCCTATGGGGTAATGGTGCCAGCCAGGGCTGCACCCTCCTGCCTGGGCCAAAACAGGGTGAGCTGTTCCCCAGAGCTTGGCCCCACCCCAACCCTGGGGTCCTGGGGAGGTAAGGATTTGAGGAAAAGGACGCTAGAGAGGGGACCTTTGAGCCTGTTGGTGAAGGAGTGCTCTAGAGGGTCTCCCCTACAGGATATGCCCCCCTATGAAGGTGACCCCCGTTTCATCACTGACTTTGGAATCTTTAACAAAGCCAAAAAACTTTTACTCTCTAGTTAAGTGATGACCCTTTAAATGACAAACGCCATGAGTGACAAGGCAGGTGTCAGGGACTGAGAGAAGAGTTTTCTAGAGGGGTGGAGTGGGACAGCCCAGATAAAGGGGAGAGGACCGCAGTGGGGAGCAGAGAAGCCTTCTTCCTCCACAGGTTTTCCCAGGGCTAAGTTGTCCCCTGTGACAATGGGTGTACTCCCTCACCCACCTCCTAGGCCCGAAGAAATAAAGGGCTTTGCATTTAAAATTCACAATCTGATGGTCTCTGGCTACAGGAGTGAGCTGTCAAAGAATAATTCAGCAGGGGCCTCTTTCCCCAGCCTCCGCGTCCTCAGCTTCTTTAATCTTCTACGTGAACATCAGAAATTGATCATGTAATTTCCTCTAGGGATATTGCTGTTCAAAGTAAGGACTTAGCTCACTACTGATGGCACCTGAGGACAGCATTTATTGTGCTTGCTTCTTTCTGTTCTTGATGTTTTTGACAGTGCATCCATCTAAAATATACCCAGGGATTCTTCTCTCAGTGAATGTTGTCTTCATCCATCCACCTATCCAGGTATACCTCCACCTACCCAACTATCAACCCATCCATCCATCTATTCATTCATCCACCCATCCATCCATTCACCTATCCATCCACCTACCCATCATCTATCTGTCCATCCATCCATCCATCCATCCATCCATCCATCCATCCATCCATCCATCCATCCATCCATTTACCAAATACTTGTTGAACATCTGGGAGTTTCCAGATTACCTCCTAGGGAAAATAAGACAAATGCACACAATATTTTTAAAAAAGCTGCTGAGGAGTTCTTACACTTAGCTGTGGTGAGCAGGAAGGACTCCCTGGCAGAGATGGCATTTGGGTTAGGCCTTGAAGAATGAGTAGGATTTTAACAGCTGATACTGAATATATATGGAGAAGGGTCTTCCAGATAGTGTACAACAGTGGGAAGGGACAGATTGTGTGGGACAGTCCTAAAGGGCCCAATACAGGGGGCAGGGAGAATGGGTTCAGTGTGTGATGGGCCTGGAAAGGAAGCTGGGGCCCATACTGGCAGAAGAGTTTGAATTTTACCATGATGGCGAGGACCAAGGGCTCTCCCACTTACTTGCTCGGCGACCCTGGGCAAGACACTGAACCTGCCAGAACATCGCCTTTCTCATCTGCCAAGTTGGGGATAACGATCCCTACCTCGCAGGGTTGCAGCCAGGATTACTTGAGGTGACGTGCCTAGCCCTTTGGACTGTGAGATCAGTTGGGGGAAGTTACCTGTACGTGTGGGGTGGGAGCAGGTGTGCAGTTAGGGCTGTTGATTTTCCAAAAGAAATTTTATTGTATACTTGAAAAAGTTCACACACAGGTACACAAAAAATTTAAAGCATCAAACACTTTTATCCCTTTGAATCTGTGCCTAGTCGAAATGCGTGTTTACACAATTGTCCTTACACGGTTTGGATCTGTGTGTACGGGTTATTTTGTGTTCCTCTTTTTTTTTTTTGTAAACTTTATTTCCTGTACACATTCTACATGCCGTGCTGTGGACATGTGCTACCAACATAAGATCTTTGGTGGCCTTATCATGTCATGATTATTTTAAAGGATTGGTGTTGGCTTAGTCATTTGGCTGTGTTGACTTCTTAGCATCTTTCCAAGTCTGCTCTGTTTTAAATGAAACACCTGCAAACCCCGTGGACCTAGGGTTTTGGGACCGCTTCCTTGGAGTCTGTCACCATCCTGGAGTCTTTGAGTTCAAGGTTGAAGTAAAGCCTGTTGATTACCCCCTGAATTTTGGACATAAAATTCAGCTGAACGTTTCCCAATTTTTTTTTTTTTTCAGCTACATGTGGCCATGGGATTAAATTCAGGACAGTGGGATACATGTGGGCAGGGCAATTTCTTTGGAGGTGTCCTCTTTCCTGTTGGCCGGAATGCAGATGTGATGGCTAGAGTTGGAGCAGCCATCTTGGACTCTGAGGTGAACTTGAGGAAGGAAGCCATGCAGGGCGGAGCAACAATATAGTAGAGGCCTGGATCCCAGACATGGTGGAGTATCCTAGCCCTCTGTTCCCAACCTAGACTTTTAAATGAAAAAGGAATGCATGTCTATCTTGTTTAAGTTACTGTTATTTTAGATTTTCTGTTACAGCCAAAGTTAATTCTAACACAAAAAGTTTTATATCTCTTGTCACATAGTGCAAGGAATACTCAGCTGCAATTCCTTTTTTATTGGAGGTGGGAAGGAGATAGAGGAGAGAGGCGAGGCAGTTATGAGATTGGCTCAGGCTCTTGTTTCAAGGACTGGATTGTAAACATTTTTCATATTCATTGTTTATGAAATTTAAATTTCACCAGGAGCTTCAGACCTGTTATTTTGGTTTGTGATTCTGACTCCCAAATCCTTGTGTTTGGACTGAGCTAGATATTGCTGATCAAGGTAGCCACAGTCACCTCTCCCAGCCTCAGTTTCCTCATCTGTGGTTTGAATGAGAACTCTTCTAGGTTAACCCCGCCTGTGCTGGTGTTCTACAGCTCCGTCTGAGATTTGGTGTCCCACTCACACCAGCAGAATAAAGGCCCAGGGCCCAGTCTGAATAGCACCATGTTCTTACCAGCTGCCCTTCATTCATTCATTCATTCACCGTCTCTTTAAGAGAACTTGCTGGGTCCCAGGCTGGGCTTGTGCTGGCCCCTGGCTACTGGGAGTGTGCAGTGGATACCTTACCTGTGGGTTCAGCCTCAGGAAAGGTTTGTCCTGAAATGGCTGGGGCTTGCCTTCTTCCCGGGGGCAGCACAGGCTTATCCGGGGCCTGAAGGAGCCTGCGTGGAGTCGTCCTTCCCAGTCCAGGATCACACCCTCAAGCCTGTGTCTGAGAGTCTCCACCGTGGCCTGGGATTCAGTGGGGTGCGCTGACTTGAGGGGATGAACAGTGACCCTTGAAGTAGCTTGGTGGACAGTCTGGGCTTTTCTTCCACCGGCCAAGTCAGTGTCCACCCCTGGTTCCAGCATCGTCAGGTATCAGAACTGAGCGCTGCCCTGGAGACCACCTAGTCCTTCTGACTCCTGGTTACAGATAAGGCTGTGGCTCCAAGGGGAAATGGTTCCTCAAAGTCTCACAGCTGGACCCGACACTTTGTGGGACTCCATGCAGGTACCCAGGTCGCTGCTTTGCATGAGGCCTGGTGACGGGGAAGGACGGACACCTCAGCCTCCACTGGCTGCCTCTCTCCGGCCTCTGGACGAGGCTGAGCTCTCTCCTGCCTCAGGGCCTAAGCTCACATGCCCCACCCCCACCTCCTCCAAGGAGGAGCCTCTAAGGCCACTGCGTGCAGTTGTGCAGGTTGTTCACTGCACAGACACTTTGCTGAGAGAGGGGCAGGTGGGGCTGAAATTGCTGAAACTCATTCGTTTCTTCCCTGCCCTCAGAAACCAGGTGCTTTTAGACCAGTTCTGACTCCTAGCAACCCCGCGTGTGTCAGAGTAGAACTGTGCTCCACAGGGTTTTCCGTGACTGATTTTATGAAAGTAGCTTGCCAGGGCTTTCTTCCAAGATACCTCTGGGTGGACTAGAACTGCCAACCTTTTGGTTAGCAGCTGAGCACGTGAACCATTTGCACCACCAGGGACTCCCCTCTGCCCTTATAGTTTTGCCTTTTTGAGTATGTCCTACAAGTGGCATCATCGAGCATGTCGCCTCGTGAATCCAGCTCCTGTCACTCAGCCTAATGCATTTGCGATCCAACATGTTGTCGCTGTCTCAGGAGTCTAATTTCCTTTTATCACTGAGAGTATTGCATTGTATGGATGTACCGGTTTGTTTATCCATTCACCCATGGGGCACATTTGGGTTACTTGCAGTTTTGGGCGATTACAAATAAAACCGTTACAAATGCTCTTGAACAGGTTTTTGGAAGCAGAGTCACATAGGCGGCCTTGCGGTTGGCTGCTGTGTGGGGAAGGGCGAGAGGGGGCCAGACAGGACGTGGGGAGACAGAGGAAGGCTACCGTAGGGTCTGAGCAGATAGTCATGGTGATCTGGCCCAGAGTCTCGGCAGCGGGGTGGACAGAAGTGGGGAGACGGGTGATTTAGGAGGCAGAGTGGGTGGAGTCGGTGGTGGATTGGGTGTGTAGTGATGGGGAGGGGAGACCACCTTACCTCTCTGGACACCTCCCCGAGGGAGAGCAGCTGTGTGGCTCAGGGTGGCTGCCTGGGTGTGTGCATTAGGGACGTAGAGCAGTACAGCGTCGTGGGTAAGGTTGCCCTGGAGCAAACTCAGGGTTCACGGTCCACACTCTACTTCAGGTTCCTCATCTGTAAAATGGGGGTAAAATATTCCCCTGAAGTCTTAAAACCAAGCAATAGTTTAGCTTAACTAGTAAATGATGTCTGCCTTGAGCATTGTGTTCTTTTAAGAATTACCTATATGGAATCAAAGGTGAGATAGGAACCTTAGGGAACAGTGAGTTTGTGTTAATGGGGGAAGAGAAACTTAGAAAAGGAGGGTGAGAATGGTTGCACAACTCAAAGACTGTAATCAGTGTCACTAAACTACATGAAAAACTGTTGAATTGGTGTATGTTTTGCTGTGTATGTTCTCAACAACAGCAAAATAAATTTTAAAAAAATTTAAATGAGGATAAAACAGTTCCTAATTCGTAGCGACCACCACCTGTCTGTCAGCTTGTTGTACTGTGGTGTGTTGCTATGATGCTAGAAGCCCTGCCACCAGTATTTCAAATACCAGCAGGAACACCCATGGTGGACAGGTTTCAGTGGAGCATTCAGGCTAAGGCAGACTAGGAAGAAAGGCCTGGCCATCTACTTCTGAAGATCCACCAGTGAAAACCTACGGATTATGATAGACTAATATAGTGCTGGAAGAGGGCACGGGACTGGGCAATATTTTGTTCTGTTGTACATAAGGTTGCCATGAGTTGGAGGCAACTCAATGGCAACCAACAACAACAATTCTAAGAGGTGTTGTATTTCACATGGATTAGTATGAGTAATGAGCTTGGAATGGAGTCAGACAGAGTTCAACAATGTGAAGTGTTGTTCACCATCTTCTCGGGGGCCCCAACTCCACAGGCTTCTTGTCCATCCCACTCACCTGTCTGGCAGTGAGCTGCTTTGTGGGGTGGTCGGGAGGCCAGGTCTCTGGTGCCAGATCTGTCCCTGACTTGCTGTGTGACCTTGGGCTGGCTCCTTGACCTCTCTGATCATTGCCTCCGCTGTTCACGAAGCATGGAGGTACTGAGCTAGGCACAGTGACTCAGCAGCCCCCACACAGTAGGTACTTCATAAAAACATGACCAGGGAGGCCCAGGTGACTGGCTCTGGGGACACCTCCAGGCTTTGGAGTTGGCAGAGACTCCCTCTGCAATATTGTCCTCCCTCTTTGTTCCCAAATATATCCTCTGCCTCCAACAGGAGCTGCAGAGACAGCTGCCTAGTACCCTCAAGCCTTTAGGCATTCCGTGGCGAGCTGGCACCTGGCCTGGTCTCCAAGGACAGAGGCATGGTGGGCCCCAGTTCAAATGCCCCCACAGCTCCCAGGGCTCAGCCCCACTCTGAGGCCAGGTTCATGGGCAGGATTGGTGCCAGCCTAATGAAGAGAGATGCATCAGCGCTGCTAGGTAAATCTACCCCAAGTCTCTCCACTGTACTGTGTGCATCAGCAGGCACTCCTCTGGGTTAAGGTTGTCGTTGCTGTTAGCTGTTGTCGACTCGGCTCCCAACTTGTGGTGACCCCAAGCACAATGGAACAAAACACTGCCTGGTCCCGTGCCATCCCATGATCAGTTGTAGACTGTTGTGACCATCAGAGTTTGTTCCTTTTCCTAAATTTTGTTTCATTGTCGTTGAGAATGTACACAGTAAAACATCTACCAATTCGACAGTTTCTACATGTACAATTAGTAACACTGATTACGTTCTCCCAGTTGTGCAACCATTCTCGCCCTCCTTTTCTGAGTTGTTCCTCCCTCGAGAACATAAACAAAATGCCCCCTAAGATTCCTGTCCCATCTTTCCAGTTGTGTTATCAATTTGATCCCATATGGGTAGTTCTTAAAAAAGCATAATGCTCAAGGCAGAGTGTTGTTACTAGTTAAGCTAAACTATTGTTTGGTTTTAAAATGACTTCAGGGGATATTTTTAGTTTAAGGTTTAAAGATTATTTTAGGGCAATAGTTTCAGGGATTCATCCAGGCTCCATGGTTCCAGGAAGTCCAGATTCCATGAGAAAAGAATTTGAAATTCTTTTCTGCATTTCCCCCTTTTTTTATTAGGATTCTCCTATGGAATCTTTGATCAAAATATTCAGTAGTGGCAGCTGAACACCACCCAGTTCTTCCGGTCTCATGGCAAAAGAGGCAGTTGTTGACGGAGGCAGTTAGCCACACATTCCATATCCTCCTCTTACTCCTGACTCTCCTTCTTCTTCTGTTGCTCCAGGTGAATGAAGGCCAATTGTGCCTTGGATGGCGCTTGCAGGCTTTTAAGACCCCAGGCACTACACAGTGAACTGGGAGTTTAAACAGAAGCACTAAACACAGACTGTTATTAGGCCAATTAACTGGATGTCCCATGAAACCATGACCTTAAATCTCCAAACCAAGGAACCAAATTCCAAGAGGTGTTTGGTTGTACATAAGCAGCCTCAGCAGCTGCTCTTTTTTGTTGTCGTTGGTAAATATATCTATCACACAACTTTTGCCAATTCAACTTTCTACAGGTGTACAACTTACTGATAACAATTATAATAATCCACTGTGCAAACTTACCCTTAATCAAGGTGATATTTCCATCACCATTAACCCCCTATTTCCCCTTCCCTCCTGCCCCTGGTAACCACTAACAAACTTTGGTCTCTGTACATTTGCCTTTTCTTGTCTTTTTATATAAGTGAGATCATACAATTTTTGTCCTTTTGTGATTGGCTTATTTTGCTCAGCATGTCTTCAAGCTTCATCCATACCGTAGCATGTACCAAGACTTTGTTTCTCCCACTGGCTGAGTATTCCATTGTATGTATGTACTACATTTTGTTTATCCATTCATCTTTTGATGGGCATTTATGTTATTTCCACCTTTTGGCTATTGTGAATAGTGCTGCAATGAACATTGGTATACAAATCTCTTTTTGAGTCTCTGCTTTTAAATCTCTAGGAGTGGAATTGCTTGGTCACATGGTAGTTCTAATTTTAGTTTTTTGAGGATCCAGAGGGTTTTCATTGATTTTTAGAAGCAGATCACCAGGCCTTTCTTCCTGGTCTGTCTTAGTCTGGAAGTTCCTTGGACACCTGTTCAAAGGAGTGCCCATCTTATGATGGTCCTTCTTTAAAATGCACAGAACTTTGAATTCATCATCCCTTCCACCTCCTGGCCTCTGGTCTCTCTCCCCTCAGTGAGATTCGAAGGTTGGAAAGGACAATTTCCAAGAAGGGAGATGGTCAGCGCAAATATTTTGTATTCTGTGATTCTAATGAAAGAATACTTTTTGGGAGCAGTGTATCTACCAAGGCAAATAAACTTGGGAATTCTTGGCATTTATAGATCTGACGGTAATAATTACAGCAATTGTGTCTCATCGGTCTACTTCAGGCTACTTTGCTACAAGCTTTTGCTGTTGACTGTCATAGCCCTGTAGGCCTGGGGTTACAGGGCCCCGTTTACAGGCGAGATAACTGAGGCACAACCATACAGGCAGAGCTAAGACCTGAGTTCAGGTTTGTCAAAGTCCAGAGCCTCTGCCCTTAGCATCTGAACTCCTTGCATCCCTGGGTGGCTTTCAAGGTTCTGGGCCCTGGACCCCTCCCCTGGCACCCTACATGTGCCTGGGTCCTGGAAGGAATGCTGCTGGACCTTCCCCCACCCAAGCCTTCCAAGCCCCACTGACGGAGCGGCCTCCTGCCTCCCCGCCCCTCTTTGAGTTGGCCCTATATGGACAGACCTGGCGAAGAACCTGAGAGGTTGCCAAAGGTCCACCTGGCCCCCTCACGCCCCCACCTCTCCTCTGTCATCCATGTAATTCTTTCCTTGGATTCTTTGGATGGAATGTGCCTATCTTGCCTCGGGACTCCTCCTTGCAACTCCTTACTACCCCACCCCTAGTGCCTGCCCTGTTGTTAGTTGCCCTCAAGTAGATTCCAACTCATGGTGACCCAGTGTGTGCAGAGTAGAACTGCTCCACAGGATTGTCAAGGCTGTGGCTTTTTGGAAGCAGATTGCTAGGCCCGTCTTCTGAGGCACCTCTGGGTGGGTTTGAACCACCAACCTTTTGGCTGTAGTCAAGTCAGTGCTTAACCCTTTGTGCTGCACAGTCCTGGAGTGCCTGTCCTACTGTGCCCAAAGTTAGCTAGCCAGTATCCTCGGCTTCCTCCAACCTCCACCTTGAAAACTCACCCACACTGACTTCTGTCACGCTAAGGTGTGATGACTGCGCTCACTTTAAATCTGAGGGGGGTAGGGGGGCATCTCTGGTAACAGGGACAAAACCCCTAAAGGAATGCAGCCCTCAGGGTGGGCTTTCAGTCACGGACGTGGGCATGGTTTTGCTCTGTCAGGCGGCCTGGGCCTAGGAGGAGGCAGCTGCCAAGACCCATCAGGACCTCAGTTGGCCTGGGTGATCACATGACACGCTCACCCTCCAGTAGAGGAAATGTGGTCACAACAACTGTTAGGTGGGTTGCAGGGTGACTCAGTGTCACCGGGGTGGAGGGATGGTGACACGATAGTACTTTCCTGCAGGGTGCAGTTTGGGCCTGGTGTTCAAAGCCTGCGCCCTCACAATGCTAGGGGTACGTGCAGGATGGCAGGGGCTGGGAACCAGCATTGCACCCAGCCCCCAAGCCCTGGGCCAGCTCTGTGCTAGACCCCACCTCCCATTCAGAAAAGAGGGTTCACTTTTTCAAAGCAACCCCCTCCATGGTCATGTTTCACCCTTGCAGTGACCTGCATGAAGTAGGTGAGGGGCAAGAGAGAGAAAACCCGGGAGAACCAGCAGGCAGGGGCCTGAGTGAGGGTGGAGGCCCCTCATCTCCCCTTTTGGGATGACCCACCCACGCCCCTTTCTTCAGCCCCGATTGGCAGACGGGAGGGAAGGGCTTCAATCTCTTTTCCGTTTCCTCTCTATGCCCCAGATGATGGGGAACCACTGAGTAAGCAGCAGGAGGGCCAGAGGCCCGGTCACAGCCAGGTGCGTGGGCCCCCACATGTTGTGGGTGCTCCTGGAGGGTTGCTTGGAGGGCCAAGAGGTGTGCCTTCCTAGAGGCGTCCAGCCTCAAGCCTTCCTGTGCCTCGTGCCCAGGTTAGTCCATCCCTGGGGAGGAGGAGAAGGTGGGCAAGGGAGCTGGGAGTCTCTAGAAGGCCAAATTGCTCTGTGGGAGGACAAGCCCAGTAAGGACGAGGATCAGTGTACAAAAGCTAGCACTTTGTAGCAGCGCCTGAGAGGTGGGGCCGCCCTTAAACCCTGGAACAGATGACCAGGGAAGTGGAATTTCTTTTCCTGAAGAACTTCCCAAACAAGGTCGTTGTTAGTGGTCATGCATATAGTTTTCCTTCTTAACTAGCTTCTTTTCTCTTTTCTTTCTTTCTAATTAAATCAATTAAAATGAAGTAAATTAAAAATTCAGTTCCTCAGTCACACTAGCCATCTTTCAAGTGCTCAGTAGCCACGTGCGGCCAGTGGTGACCCAAAGAAACTCTTGTCATGCCTGCTTCCATCACTACCCCTCTTTCTCTGCTAAAGGGTAGCAGTCACCAGACCGTTATGGTAATTACTTCCTTGCCCTTTAAAAAATTTTTTTTTAACTTTTGGTGCAACAAAACGTCCTTGTCAACAACTTTTACATGTGCAATTCAGTGACATTGGTTAATTCTACAAGTTGTGCCATCTTTCTCATCCACCTTTTCCAAACGATTTCACTGTCATTAACACAAACTCACCGTCCCCCTAAGCTTCTCATCTATCTTTCAAATTGCTGTTATCAGTTTGATCACATATACATAATTCTTTAAAAGTGTATACTGCTTAATGCAGACTTTCTTTTTTTCACTGGGCTAAACTATTATTTGATTCAAAGATGACTTCAGGGGATAGTTTTGGTTCGAGGTTTAAAGATTTCCTCAGGGTAGCAGTTTCATGGGAGGGCATCATTCGGCCTCCATGGCTCTACAGAGTCCATGAGATTTTGAAATTCCATGTGAATTTGAAATTCTGTTCTTCATTTCTCCTCTTTTGATCACGTTTCTTCTACAGAACCCTTGATCTGAGTGTTTAGTCATGGTAGCTGGGCACCATCCAGTTCTTCTGGTTTCATGGCAAACGAGACAGTTGTTCATAGAGATGGTTGGACACATATTCCATTTCTTCCCCTGATTCTTGACCCTCCTTGTTCCTCTGGTGCTCCCAGCAAATAGAGATCAATTTTTGTACCTTGAACGGCCGTTCACAAGCTTTTAAGACCCCACAAACTACACAACGAACCAGGAGGTAGAACAGAAACACTAAAAACAATTTCACTAAAAACAAATTCTAGTCAATGGGCTGGAATGTCCCATGAAACCATGACCTTAATCCTCCAAACTGAGAACACGAATCTTGTGAGGTCTTGTTTGCACACAGGCAGTATCGAATCAGCAACTGCTGTTCTGAAGTAGTTTTACCACTTAAACATGCACTTTACTCACTACAATTGAATTTTGTCTGGTTTTTCAAACTTAACAAAAATAGAATCATACATTTTTGTATTTTGTGATTGATTTCTTTTGCTCTGTGTTATATTTGTGAGATTCATCCAAATTGTTTTAGCTACAGTTTACTTGTTTTCATTGCTGACTAGTGTTCCATCATACACCGACCCCACAATTTACGCATCCGTCCTAGCGTTGATAGACAATGGAGTTGTCTCCATTTTAGGATTATTGCCTGAAAAATGCTGCTGTAAACATTCTTACTTGGGTCTTTTGGGTATATTCCTAGGAGGGGACTTGCTGGATCATAGGGTTTGTGATTCTTTAACTTTAGTAGAAACTGCTGAACTGTTTTATAAAATGGTTGTACCATTTACACTCCCACCGGCAGGGTATGGGAGTTCCACACACTCCACATCCTTGCCAGTCCTTGGTAGTGTCAAGCCTTCTCCATTTTATTCATTCTGATGGACTCTAGTTGTAGTTTTAATTTAAGATTCCTTGGTCTCTCATGCTGTGGACAATCTTTCCATATGCTGATTGGCCATTTGGATATCTTCTTGTATGAAGTGCCAGTTGAAAACTCTTCTTCATTTTTCTATTTGTTGTCTTTGTCTTTTCCTTATTAATTTGTAGAAGCTTTGTGTGTAATATGGCTATGAGCCCTTGGCTGGTTGTGTGTGTTACAAATAACTTTTCCCACTCAGGAGTTAAATTTTCACTGTGATCATCATGAGTCAGAATCGACTCAGGGGCAACTGGTTTTGGTAACAGTGTCAAATTTATCGTTTTGTTTCTTTTTTTTTTAAGGTTGGTGTTTGTGAGTGTGTGTGTGTGTTGTCGTTGCGTGTGTCTCTGTGTGTGACTTGTGTGTTTCTGTGTATATGTGGTGTGTCTGTGTGTGTGTGACTGTGTGTGTTCTGTGTGTATGTGGTGTGTCTGTGTGTGTGATTGTGTGTGTGTATGTGGTATGTCTGATTGTATGTGTTTCTGTGTATATGTGGTGTGTCTGTGTGTATGTGATTGTGTGCCTGTGTGTACTTTTTAAGACGTCTCAACCATTGGGTTATGAAGCTAGATTTTATTTTCTTCTAGAAAGCTTTTTTGTTTGTTTTGCCTTTCACATCTAGGTCAGGAGAGAGTCTACCTGGAACTGCTTGTTGTGTAAGCTGTAAGAAGGGGTCAAGTTTCATTTTTTTCCCTGTCTTGATACTCAGTTGCCTCAGCACCTTTTATTAAAAAGACTGTCCTTTCCTTAATGTTCTACTGTGGCCATGTCATAAAGCAAGTAGGCATATACGTGTGAGTCTATTTCTGGACTCTTCTATTCTTCTGACCTATGTGTCTAGCCTGTACCACACCATCCCAATCACTGTAGCTGTATAATAAATCTTGATATCCAGCAGAGAAGTCCTACCATCACGTTCTTCTTCAAATGTAACTTGGAAATTCTTGGCCCTTTGCATCTCCATGTGCCTTTTCACAGAACGTGGGTTCTAATAGGGATTGCACAGATTCTGTAGATCAGTTTGTATAGAGTTGATATCTTGACAGTATTAAGTCTTCAGATGCATGGACAAGATCTATCCTTTCAGCTCTTGATTCTCGTATGTTTATGGGGTTTAGCGTTTAATCTTGTATTGTGAGCAGGCATTAGGAAGGATTTGGCAGAGTGGTTAAGAACATGGACAATAGACTCGGAAACTTCCTGAGTTCAGATCTCAGCTCTGCCAGTTACGGATTCTTTAGCCTTAGTGAGTCCCTTAACTTCTCTATGCCTCCACTTCTTCCTCTATAAAATAGGAATAATAACGGTATTTCCCTTATGTTGTTGTTGCTGTTAGGTGCTGTCAAGTTGATTCTGACTCATAGCGACCCCATGTGACAGAGTAGAACTGCCCCATAGGGTTTCCTAGGCTGTAAAAAATTTTTTTTAATCTTTCTAGGAGCTGACCGTTCTCCCCCGCTAGGTGGGTTCAAACTGCCAGCCTTTTGGTTAGCAGTCAAGCACTTAATTGTTTGAACGACCAGGGCTCCTTGTTTACTTATACGGTTGCTTTAAAGGTTTAACTTAGGTAACATATGGAAAGCACTTAGAATAGTGCCTAGCACATAGCAAATAGAAATCTCTGAAAACATTAATTTATTTTTGCACAGGTAATATATTCATGGTGGTGTGGTGGTTAAGAGCTATTGCTGCTAACCAAGAGGTTGGCAGTTTGAATCTGCCAGGCGCCCCTTGGAAACTCTATGGGGCAATTCTACTCTGTCCTATAGGGTCGCTACAAGTCGGAATCGACTCAACGGCAGTGGGTTTTTTTGTTGTTTTTTTTTTTTTTTTACTACATTCATAGGATTCAAAATAAAAAATATATAAAGAAGAAGATGTATAGTGAAAAAGCCTTCCTACCTTTGAACACATTCCCAGTTCCGCCCCCCCAGTTATTAGTTTCTTGTGTCTTTTTCCAGAGTTTCTTTAAACAAATACAAATATTCTTCTTTTTTTTTTTTTTTTTCCAACCACGCAATACACTATACATACTGCCTGTACTTTGCTTTTGCCGTTGAACCATGTATTCTGGAAATCTTTCCATGTCAGTACATAGCGCCCTCATTTTTGTTTTTGTTTTTTCATAGTCGAACAGTATTCTGTTTATTTACCTGGTCTCCAACTGATGGACATTTAGATCGTTCTCAGTCTTTTCCCATTTTTAGCTAACTCTCCAATTAGAATCTTTGTTTATACGTCATTTTGTACATATGCAATTGTATCTGTAAAGATCCAGTGACCAGTCGCTGTCGAGTCAGTTCCAACTCGTGTGGTGATTCCCCGTGTGTCGGAGTAGAACTGGCCTCCGTAGGTTTCTCAGTGGCGGGTTTTTCAGAAGCAGATCACCGGGGCTTTCTTTCAGAGCACCTCTGGGTGGGCTCAAACCTCCAATCTTTTGGTTAGCAGCCAAGAGTGTTAACCGTTTGCACCACCCGGGGACTCCATCTGTAAAGATAAGTTCCCACAACTGCTGGATCAAACGGGCCGTATGTATTTACAGTTGTGATGGAAGTTAGTAAGTAGCCCTCTACAAAGGCTGTACCAATTAGGCTCCTGCCAGCCGTGTGTCAGACGGCTTTGTATCATTGTATGTTGTTAGTTACTGTGGAGTCAGCTCTGATTCACAGTGACCTTATGTATAACAGAATGAAATGTTGCCCGGTCCTGAGCCATCTTCACGATCATTGATATGCTTGAGTTCCTTGTTATTATAGATATGTCTGTATTAAAAAGACAGGAAAGAAAGAAAAGACCAAAACGGATGTCAGAAGAGACTCTGAAACTTGCTCTTGAAGGTAGCGTAGCTAAAGTGAATGGAAGCAATGAAGAGGTAAAAGAGCTGAACAGGAGTTTTCAACGGGCAGCTTGAGAAGATAAAGGATTATAATGAAATGTGCAAAGACCTGGAGTTAGAAAACCAAAAGGGAAGAACACACTTGGCATTTCTCAAGCTGCAAGAACTGAAGAAAAAATTCAAGCCTTGAGTTACCATTTTGAAAGATTTTATGGGCAAAATATTGAATGACACAGGAAGCATCAAAAGAAGATGGAAGGAATACACAGAGTCACTATACCAAAAAGAATTGGCTGACCTTCAGCCATTTCAGGAGGAAATGATCAGGAACTGATGGTACTGAATGAAGAAGCCCAGGCTACACTGAAGACATTTGCGAAAAACAAGGCTCCAGCAATTGATGAAATACCAATTGAGATGTTTCAACAAACGGATGCAGCACTGGAGGTACTCACTTGTCTATGCCAAGAAATTTGGAAGACAGCTACCTGGCCAACCGACTAGAAGAGATCCATATTTGTGCCCATTCCAAAGAAAGGTGATCCAGTAGAATGCAGAAATTATTGAACAATATCATTACTATCCCATGCAAGTAAAATTTTGTTGAAGTTAATTAAAAAACAGTTGCAGTAGTACATTGACAGGGAACTGCCAGAAATTCAAGCCAGATTCAGAAGAGGACGTGGAACAAGGGATATCACTGCTGATGTCAGATGGATCCTGGCTGAAAGCAGAGAATACCAGAAAGATGTTTATCTGTGTTTTGTTGACTATGCAAAGGCATTCGACTGTGTGGAGTATAACAAATTATGATAACACTGAGAAGAACAGGAATTCCAGAACATTTAATTGTGCTCATAAGGAACCTGTACATAGGCCAAGAGGCAGTTGTTCGAACAGAACAAGGGAATACTGTGTGGTTTAAAGGCAGGAAAGGTGTGTGTCAGGATTATATCCTTTCACCATACTTACTCTGTATGCTGAGCAAATAATCCAAGAAGCTAGACTATATGAAGAAAAACAGGGCATCAGAACTGGAGGAAGACTCATTAACAACTTGCTATATGTAGATGATACAACCTTTTTTGCTGAAAGTGAAGAGGACTTGAAGCATTTACTGATGAAGATCAAAAGCCTTCAGTATGGATTACACCTCAACACAGAGAAAATACAAATCCTGACAACTGGACCGATAAGCAACAGCATGATAAATGGAGAAAATATTGACGTTGTCAAGGATTTCATTTTACTTGGATCCACAATCAATGCCCATGGGAGCAGCAGTTAAGAAATCAAATGATGCACTGCATTGGGCAAATCTGCTGCAAAAGACCTCTTTAAAGTGTTAAAAAGCAAAAATGGCACTTTGAGGATTAAGGTGCACCTGACCTAAGCCATGATATTTTCAATCACCTCATATGCATCCGAAAGCTGGACAATGAATAAGGAAGACCAAAGAAGAATTGATGCCTTT
Organism: Loxodonta africana; assembly: GCF_030014295.1. Taxonomy (NCBI): domain Eukaryota; kingdom Metazoa; phylum Chordata; class Mammalia; order Proboscidea; family Elephantidae; genus Loxodonta; species Loxodonta africana. The sequence goes on from NC_087351.1 coordinate 105,709,538, forward strand.
GAATTATGGTGCTGGTGAAGAACATTGAATATACCATGGACTTCCAGAAGAACAAACATCTGTCTTGGAAGAAGTACAGTCAGAGTGCTCCTTGGCAGCAAGGATGGTGAGACTTCATCTTGCATACTTTGAACATGTTAACAGAAGGACCAGTCCCTGGAGAAGGACATCATGCTTGCTAATGTGCAGGGTTAGCAAAAAAGAGGAAGACCCTCAAGAAGATGGATTGACACAGTGGCTGCAACAGTGGGCTCAAACCTAGCAACGATTGTAAGGATGGCGAAGGACTGGGTAGTGTTTCATTCTGTTGTACATAGGGTCACTGTGAGTTGGAACCAACTCAACGGCACCTAACAATAACACCAACAATCTTTACTGGAACAGGTCACCAGGTCTTTTTCCTGCTGAGTGGCTGGGTGGGTTCAAACTGCCAACCTTTTGGTTGGCAGCTGAACTTAACCTTGTGTCACTGGGGCTCCTTCCAATCTTTACAGAAATCTTTATTGAACGCCTCGTCTGTGCTGGGCCTGGGCACACAGCAGTAGATATGACTGCATGTCTGTGACCTTCTGGAACAGAGAGGCTAGGGGAGGTCAGGAGACAAGTAACAGGTACAGGAGGAAGCTAACAAGCGGTACTGTTTACCATTTGATTGTTTTCAGTGTTTGACATCTGTTAGTCACACTGAGAGGAACATCTTTGTTCATTAAGCTTTATTCTCATTTCAAAAATATTTCTTTGAGGTAGATTCTAGGAGGAAATTGACCCACAATCTTTGAGATGCTAACCAGAGAGCAGAGTTCTCGAGACCTGCTTCTACGGAACCCAGCTCAGCTCCACGTACAAATATGCCCCTTAACAAGAACTTTTCTTATTCAAAGTTTCAAATTGTTTTAATTATTTTTTAAGTAGGTTATATAGTCATATAGTTCAACTTGAAAAGATACAAAAGGGTGCACTGTGAAGAGCTTCCCTCTCACCGCTGTCGGCCAGCCTCCCAGTTCCCCTCCCAGGGGGCACTCTGTGGTCAGTTTCCTCTGTATTCTTCCAGAGGTGGCCTCAGTTAATATCAACATGCGTGTGTGACAGATAGATACACGCCTGGCAGGAACTTTCTGATGGTGACGGACATGTGTGTGAGGTGGATGTGGCTGAGCTCATCTTTGCAGGGGCCTGTCTGTTGTCCTTGGTGACCTAGTTCTGTGTCCTTGCTGCCTCCAGGTTCAGTCCCAGCCAGGAAGTTGCTCCCCCAAATTTTCTCTTCTTTAGTAACCATCTCTGTGTTCAGTTTCTGGGGACTTTTTATTTTTTTTTGGTGAGGGCAGGGAGGCGGGGAGAACCAGCTGCTCTTGCGCGGTGTATAACTAATATCATAATTATTATTAAGATATACCTGGTCCATAGCAGATGCTCAGTAAATACGTACTGGATGAATGAATGGATGATAATAACATCCTTGAATGTTTACTATGTGCTGGGCAGTACCCTGAAACTTCACAGCAATCCCATGATGTAGGAACTCTTCTGTCCCCCATTTCAAACATAAGAAAATTGAGGCAAAGAGGTTTAGTTACTTGCCAAGGTCACCAAGCTGGGATTCGAACCCAGGCCATCTGGTTTCCCAGCCCATGCCCAAACCAATGGGCCACATGCCCCTCATTGTTACTGAAGACCTAATTGTGTTTGGCACTGTGGACAGAATTGGTACCATCATCTGTGAGCTGGGTCCCCACAGGGGTGGGCCATCCTGGCCCAGGACTGACAGTAGGGTGGGTTATTAATCCTAACCGTAATGCTAACCCTAACATAACCCCTACCACTAACGGTGGGCTGAGTCAGGTTAGGTCTGGGATAGGGAGAGAGACTGGGATCTGTGAGCCAGAGGAGGTTACAGAGAGAGAGTCGAGGAACTGAGCCCAGGTTCCCAGGAGGCTGTTAGTGTCCAATGCACTCAAGAGCAAGTGGCTGGGGTCAGAGGCCAGCTGGAGGGAAGTATGAGCCAGCAGTCAGAGAGTCTGAAAAACGGGGCCCAGGGGCAGGCCTGGCATGGTGGGAGCAGCTACCCCCAAGGACCTCAGTGCTGAACAGGGCCTCCCACGAGCTCCACCGGGGCCCCAGTGGGGTTGGTGTGGCTCGGCAGAGCCTGGGAGGACAAGCAGAGACCCTGGCTGGAGCCAAGAGGGCAGAGCCGGGAGCCAGGTAGTGCTTGGCACCCTCTGAGCAGCAAAACACCTACAGCACACACAGATGTGGAAAGTTGGAAGGCCTTTGACCTGCCAGACCCCTTGATGTGGGTTGTGACGTGTGAACCAAGACAGCCTGACCTGCTCTCAGCACCTATGGGGTCCGGAAGTCCTGCTTAAGCTGATTTCCCCTCTGAGAGGCTGTGGGCAGGGGCCCACAGAGACCCCTCCCAGGTTCCTGGGAGCTAGCCTGCCAAGGTGTGTGTGTGTGTGTTGGGGGGGCAGGGGTTGTTCTTAAGCTGTACCCTGGTTCCAAAATCCTCATGGAAGGCCAAAAGGCGGTCTTCAGGGCAAGGAGAGACCCAGGGAACTTTGTCACAAGAAGATTTCCCAAACATGTCCTTGGAGCTCCAAGGTCTTGGGAACCCGCCAGGCCCTGTGCAGTTATTTAGCCCAGGGAATGAGGCTGGAGACATTTGGGAGGATGTGTACTTTGTAAGTACGCGTAAGATTCTGATTCTGCAACTAGCTAGTTCTCTTCCACAGTCAGTCTGGCCTGTGTTTTTGGTCCTACATGCACCAAAATCTGGGCCAGGGGTGGACCAAGGCAGCTGCCGTGCCTCAGTCTCACTCAGGTCCAGGCAGAGGGGCCTGGCCTACAGGAAGCCACAGGGAAGCTGGCCTGGCTGCCTGCCCCACTCAGGCTGTCCACTGGGGCAGAGCCAGCCTGGCTCAGAAGAGAAGCCTTCAAGTGGCAAGGGTCAGTTGAGTCGCAGAATCATGGAATGCATAGTGCTAGAAGGAACCTTAGTCTTTGGTCTCATCCATGCTCAGTCAATATGTAGGGCACCACTGCCGCTGTGCAATGGGGAGCCTGGGCAGACATCGCTAGAGGATTCCAGCATTCTTTCTCTGCGGAGCCTTCAGCATGATAGGTGAGGCAGCTACTGCCAATCAGCTGGGGTTCACATGGAAAATTTAACTTTCTTGGAATCTGAGGTCTAGTCCAATGTTCTCATTTTATAGAAGAGGCCACTGAACCTAGAGAGGGAAATGAGTTGTCCACATAGTGAACAACAGAACCAGATCATGGTCTCCTGAGTCCCAGCTCAGTGCCAACTCATTTATGACATACTTCTTCTCTCAGTGAATACAGTATTTGTCATGTCACTACCCATCTCATAAACCCTTGTTGTCTCCTGCATAAAAATGAATCCCCTTCATCTCTACAATGTGATCTCACCCTCAGAAGCCAAATGCGTTTCCCAAGAATGTTGCAGAGCTGCAGAAAACCTGATGCTGTTTTAGGCCGTGTTAAATAGGATTAGAGTATCTAGATTGAGGGACATGATGGTCACATTCCTTTCTGTGCACCTCAGGGCCCACCTGGGGTATTTTCCTATTTGGGATTCTACATTTCAGAGGTGCATAGACAGAAAGATACTAAGCATACTCAGAAGGATAAAAACAGTGTGATGGGGGGATGGTTAAAAATCACCCCCATAATTTATGGTCAATTGATTTTCAGTGAGGGTGCCAAGACAATTCAGTGGGGAAAGAACAGTCTCTTCAACAAATGGCACTGGGACAACATGCAAAAGAATGAGGTTGGACCCCTACCTCACACCATATACAAAAATTAACTCAAACGGATCAAATACCTAAATTTAAGAACTAAAACTCTTAAAGGACATAAAGGGGTAAATCTTCATGGCCTTGGATTTGGCAATGGATTCTTAGATATGACATCAAGAGCACAAGTAACAAAAGAAAAAAATAAACAAATTGAACTGTAGCAAAATTAAAAACTTCTTTTCTTCAAAGGGCACCATCAAAAAAGTGAAAAAACATTATAGGAGAAAACATTTACAAATCGTACAGTCGATAAGAGACATATCTAGAATACATAAAGAACTCTTACAACTCAGCAATAAAAAGACAAATAATCCAATTTAAAAATGGACAAAGGATCTGAATAAACATTTCTCCAAAAAAAATATACAAATGACCAATAATGAAACACACGTAACATCATTAGCCATTAGAACAATGCACATCAAAACCACCATGAGACACCACTTCATAACTGTTAGAATGGCTGTAATCAAAAAGACAATAACAAGTGTTAATAAGAATATGGAGAAATTGGAACTCTCTGTACACTGCTGGTAGGAATGTAAAATGGTACGGCCACTTTGGGAAACAGCCTGGCAGTTCCTCAAAACGCTAAACATAAAATTGCCATAGGACTCAGTAATCTACTCTTAGGTCTATACCCAAACCAAAAACCAAACCTGTTTGCCGTCGAGTCAATTCCAACTCATAGCGACCCTGTAGGACAGAGTAGAACTGCGCCCTAGAGGTTCCAGGAAGCGCCTGGTGGACTCAAACTGCCAACCTTTTGTTTAGCAGCCATCGATCTTAATCACCACGCCACCGGGGGTTCCAGTATATACCAAAGAAAATGGAAAATATATGTCCATACAAATATTTGTACACAAAATGTTAGTAGCATTATTCATAATGGCCAAAAAGTGGAAACAATCTAAATGCCCGTCAACTGACAAATGAATAAAATTTAGTATTTCCATGCAATGGAAAATTATTCAGCAATAAAAAGAAATGAATTAATGGATACATGGTACAGCATGGATGAACCTTGAAAATACCATGATATGTGAAAGAAGTCGGACACAAAATACTGTCTGTGGGATTCCATTTATATGAAATGTGAAATCATACAGACAGAAAGTAGATTAGTGGTTGTCAGTGACCGGGGGAGGTGGAAGTGGGAGTGACTGCTAATGGATAGAGGGTTCTTTTAGGGGGTGATGAAATGTTCTAAAACTGATTGTGGGGATGGTTGCACAACTCTATGACCAAAACTCAAAAACCATTAAATTGTGCTCTTTAAATGGGTGCATTGTATGGTGTGTGAGTTCCATCTCAAGAAAGCTGTCATGCGAAAACAAACCCCTCCGCGTGCAGAGACAGTATCTGTGAAACACCCAGCACAGTGGCAGCCACAGGGAAAGAAGTGGAAGGTCAGCTCGTGGTAGCTGTGTGGAAGAGTGGGGTTGTTCAGCCTGGAGAAGAGAAGGCCCCGGGGTGGGAGATGTTTGAGCCATCTTCCCATAGCTGAAGAACTTTTGGGGGCAGGAGTATCTCCATGGGCCCAAAGCATAGAGGAAAAGCTTGAGCGGGACCAATTTCATCTCTATAGAAGGAAAAGCTGTCAGAATGGCTACATGGAATGGTTACCCAGTGAGGTAGCAAACTCCTGTCGTGAGAGGTTTTCAAACAGATAGAACTGCTTGATAGAGGTGGTACTGAAGGGACTCAAGTGTCAGGGGGATATTTGAGGTCAAGGGCAGCCTGACAGTTCCAGTGATGTGCTGCGGCTGGTAGAATCACAAAAATCTATTGTTCGATATTCAGGGATTCCTGATGAGTTCCTGTATGTACACTCTACCGAGATTCACGTTTTTCACATTTCTCACCTCTGAACTGACTCGTTGGCACCTAACAACACCACCTCTGTTTTGTCCTCTCGCTCGCTCTTTTTTTTTTTTCCTGAACCGTTGAAGAGTCTGTTGCAAATGTTTCTTCTTCACTCCTACATATTTCACTGTGTATTTCCTAGAAATAAGGATATTCTTTCCCATAACTGCAGTACCATGATCAGAATCAGGAAGTTAACACTGATACAATCAACAGGTTTTTGAGATTTAGCAGTGAGATTTTAGTTCCTATCTTTTAGCAGCTGTGTGATCGCCCTGGGTGGACTGGACCACTACTCAGTTATCCGTTCTCTTACGGACGGACATTGGTGTTCCCATCTTCTTCCCATCACATACATGGCTGCAGGCGCCATTTAATATGGGCTCCTTACGCACATGAGCCTCCCGGGAAAGGGGCTGCAGGAGGTGGGCTGTGGTATCCCCACCTCTTTTAGATTTGGATTGTTGTCTTCAAAGCGGTGGACTGTTTTCATTCTCAGAAGAGCTATACCCCCTCGGTGCTCCGGTGGCTTTTAGGGGCTGAGTGATGGGTTCTCACCAATCTCAGGCCAGTTCCCATGTGGGGGATGATGGGCCTGAGCAGTACCAGCTGGACCTGCTTGGGAGCATGAGATGCACTCTGGTGGGACTAGGTTGGTGAAACAGAAAGTGAGCACATACGTGTCTCCCCAGCTAGAAAAATCTCCTTGAGCCATTACCATGTGCCAGACACTGCTAGGTATGACCAGCTCCATTTTACAGATGAGAAAACTGAGGCTTATAGAGGTTAAATACCTTAGTCAAGGTCATGTGGCCCATATGTGGCAGGGATTGTTTGATTACTAGTTCTTTGTCTTCATGCTGTGTGGAGTGTGTGAAGTGGGTCACGTCAAGTGACCCCCAAGCTTCTAATTTTGGCTTTGTGGTGAAAGGACGCCCAGTGAGATTGGCGCCTCTTCCTGTGACACCCCGCCCCCCCATACACACACGCGCGCGCTCACACACCTCCCCTGTCTTTCCGGTCCCTCCACTCCATGCGGAGAGAGTCGTTTCAGTGAGGAGCAGTTGACATGGAGTAGAAGGAAGAGGATGAGGGCCCACCGATGAATGACTATCGCCTCACCTGGGGTGTTGAGACCTGTCTGTTTCTCAGGGCCTGTAGGCTCAGAGATGAGAGAAAACTACCCCCTGGCCCCAGGGCCTCTGGACAGACCCGTCCCAGCTCAAGACGGAAGTGCCGAGTCTCAGGCCCGGCCCCTTAAACCCAGGGCATGGGCGTTCCTGAGGCTCTGACCACACGGCATTGGAGGGTGCGCTGCCTGGGCGCACCCTGGACAGCCTGGCCCTCTGGGGATTTGAAGGCTGTTATAGCTGCTGATCAGACCTAATTGCCCTATTCCCCATGAGCGGAAGAATACTAGTCGTGGAATGAGTTCTCTTTCCGGTGCGGTTGCTCTTGAGTTTTGGAGGCTCGTTATTTTGCACTAACAGTGCCATTAATTATCCATTGATCTGCCACTTAGGGCCTCCCCGAGCAAGCCTCCGCGGTGGCCTCCCTTGTGAGTTCTGCAGTGGCCCACCTGAGAGAGAAGAGACATTGAAAGTGCTGGGCAACTCATGGAAAGCCTCATTTTAGACACCTCAGGCCTCTCAGATGTTTCAGTCTGAGCAGCCGAGGCTGACCCCTTCTGGTCTTTTTGCAAGCGGTGCCGCAGAGGTTAAGAGCTTGGCTGCTAACCAAAAGGTCGGCAGTTCAAATCCACCAGCAGCTCCTTGGAAACCCTATGGGGCAGTTCTACTCTGTCTATAGATAGGGTTGCTATAAGTCGGAATTGACTTAACAGCTGTGGGTTTGGTTTTTAGCTGGGCTCAGAGAAGCCCTGGTGACGCAAATGGCTAAGCGCTAGCCTGCTAACAGAACGGTCGGCAGTTCAAACTGCCCAGCCACTCCAAAGGAGAAAGATGTGACAGTCTGCTTCTGTAAAGATTACAGCCTTGGAAGCCCATGGGGCAGCTCTACTCCATCCTGTAGGGTTGCTATGAGTTGGAATCGACTCATCAGCATGAAACAAGCTGGGCTCAGGATGTGAAAGTGATCCTCCAAGTGTTTTGTTTCCTGTGCCAAGAAAGTTGACTTCTGGGTTGGAGCCAAAGCATGTGGCTCCCAGGGCTGGAATTTGTGGATTACCACTGGGGCTGGGGTTCAAGGCCAGTGACAAAATGTGTACTGCAGTCACGCTCATCAGATGTGCTAAGTCCTAACATGGATCTACAGGACAAAGTCAGAATTCTGAGAGGGAAGAGAAGAACTCCATCTAGAGGGCTGGAGGAATAGAAGAACAATAGCTAACATTTACTGAAGGATGTGCCAGGCATATGATTTATTTAGAGTTTTATTTGAACTATATATTTTTTATTTTGAGGGATTTCTTTAAAGTTGGAGACACTGTGCTAAATACTTGACACACGTCTCGTGGAATTTTTACAATAACCCTATTAGATAGAGATTATTATTATCTTTTTATAGGTGATTAAACTGAAGCCCAGAGAGGTAAAGTAACTGGCCAGAGGCCACACAGCCTGGATTCAAACCCAGGGCTTCTAACACAGCAGGCAGGCTTCATCTGAAGACACCCTGAAGGATACAGAGAGCTTTATGCCCAACATTTTACTATAAAATTTTTTCAACTTGCAGAAGAGTTGAAGGAATTTTACAACAAACACCTTTACACCCACTACTTACCCTTACTGCTTTTCTGTATTTGCTTGATCACATGTCTACACATCTGTCTGTCCATCAATCCATCTTACTTTTTTAATGCATTTCAAAGAAAGCTGCGTTAACATTTGTTTGTGGTTCTTTTTTATTATTTTGGTGTAAAATTTACATATGATAAAAATATAAGTACACATATCTTATCACTTGAGCTTCTCGTAAAAGGATTTATACAATTCTCTGGCTTCTTTCACTCAGCATAATGTTCTTGAGACTCACCTATGTGGTTTTTGTACAGTACTGGCCTTCCGTTTTACTGCTGAGCGGAATTCCATTGTGAGAATGTACCAGAGTTTGTTTAGCCGTTCTCCTACCGATGGACCCCTGGGCCAGTATTGGCCTATTATGAACATCATGTGAACATACATTTTCATTTCTCTTGGGTACATACCCAGGCATGGAATGGCTAAGTCATAAGGTGGATGTATGTTTAGGTTTATAAAAAAGTGCCACATCTTTTCCCAAAGCAATAGTACCAATTTACATTCCCCCCAACGATGCACGAGAGTTCTGATAACTTCCCGTGCTTGCAAACATATGGTGTTGTCTGTCTTTTAATTTTAGCCAGTCTAGTGGTTGTGTTGTGGTATCTTGTTGTGGTTTTAATTTGCATTTCCCTAATGACTAAGGATGTTGTGCACTTTTTTCACATGCTTCTTAGCCATGTGTATATCTTCTTTTGTGAAGTGTCTGTTCAGATATTTTGCCCATTTTTTAAAAAATTGGTTTCCTTGTTCCTGTCAGTTATGTGTTTTGCAAATATTTTCTCCCAGCCTGTGCTTTGTGTGTTCGTTCTTAAGGATGGCTTTTGATGGGCAGACGTTTTAGATTCTTCTACAGTCTGATTTATCCATTTTTTATTTTGTGATTATTACTTTCTGTGTCCTGTCCAATCAATCTTTGCCTACCACTTGGAAGGAATTTGGGGAGGAAGAAATAGAGAACACGAAGGTGCTCCAGGCAGATGGGCAATCTGAGTAGGAGCACCAGGTGGGGCAAACTCAGGTTTTGTTTGGGGGGACAGAGAGCAGCCCATTGTAGAGGGAGGATGGGGGTGCGAGGGGTGAGGAGGTCAGATAGGGAATGCCTTAAATAGTCAGGACTGGACTGGGTTCTTCAGGCAGTGGGATCAACTGAAGGTTTTAGAGCAGGGAAGTTACATGTCACAAGGGAATGAGATGACAAGAGTCCCCATAATGCTGGAGCCTGAGGCATAGTTCCCAAGAGGGTACGTTAGGAACTGCAGCCTGTGCCTTCGGGATGCAGGGGGAGCTGCCAGGGAAAGGAGGGTGGGAGTGAGCTCATCTCTGTCGATTCTCAGAGACCCTCAGTGGGCCCAAATGTCACTGGGTAGAAACCCCAGGCTCTGCTTGGTGTGACTTGTATTGGCCAATAAACGAGAGACTGAGGTGAAAGGGCAGAAAAGGCACCTTTATTCTGTTGCGCAAGGAAAGGAGTCAGCCGGAACTGCTGCCACCAAGACTGCTCTTCAAGGGCAAGGGGAAAGATTACTTTTAAGGGGTTTACAAGTAGGGAGTTCTTACAAGTTATGTCAGCAACATTCTTAATCATACTATACGGGGCGCAAGGGGTTTACATATAACTTCATTCATCACCAGGATTTTACTGTAAAGTTATCGGGCATGCCAAGCAAAGAAAGCAGGATTCCAGTGTAAAGCTATGGAGGAGAAGCCAAGCAAAGGAAACAGGATTCTAATGCAAACAGGCTTGAGGCAGTGGAATTTTCCACAGCCTGGGAATCTCTGCCTTACAGACATCTCCCAGACCCCACATTGTCTTAGTTTCTTCTTGCTGAGGAAGCTTGTGGAGTGACCTGGGCCAGTTTCTACCCAGAAACCCAACCTTCCCTCAGCCTTGGGGAAGTCGCTTAACAAGTAACCAGTTCAGCTCTGACTCGTGATGACCCCATGCATGTCAGAGTAGAGCTATGCTTCGTAGGGTTCTCAAGGGCTGATTTTTCAGAAGTAGATAGCCAGGCCTTTCTTCTGTGGCACCTCTGGGTGGACTCAAACTTCCAACCTTTCAGTTAGCAGCTGAGTTTATTAATCACTTGCACCATCCCAGGACCCTTGAGGAAGTTGCTTATATGCATAGATTTAGATACTCCACTCTTCTCTCTGGAAACCCTGGTGGTGTAGTGGTTAAGTGCTATGGCTGCTAACAAAAGGTCAGCAGTTCAAATCCACCAAGCGCTCCTTGGAAATTCTATGGGCAGATTTAGGGTCACTATGGGTTGGAATCCACTTGATGGCAATGGGTTTGGTGTTTTTTTTTTCTTTTCTTTTTTTTGGAGAGGGGGTTGCTTCCCCCCACTGGCTCCAGAATCCTCACAAGGTCCACAGGACCCCCATGATGCAGCCCTGCTCCCCTCTGACCTCACTTCCCCACCTCTACCTCATCCGGTCCCCAACCCTGGCCTCCTCAAGGCTCCTCCTGAGACAGGCAAGACACACTTTCCAACTCACGGCTTGGTGTTTGCTGTTCCCTTGGCCTGCAAATCTCTTCCCCCAGACACCTGCCTCCAGGTGTTTACTCTGCAGTCAGCTTTTCCATGAAGGCTTCCCTGGCTGCCCAATTTAAAGCTGCAATCCCCCGCCTTCTGCTCCCTCTCCCTGGTGGCCCTTACTTTTCCTCTTTCATGCTTACCATCGTCCAACAAACTCCAGTTCACCGATTCACCTTGTGTATGACCTGTCTCCCTCGGTAGAGCATAATGCTGTGAGGGTGGGGGGGGTGGGTATTTGCTGATGTTGTTACTGTCTTGTTCACTGTCCTAACGCCTGTACCTGGAACAACATCACGCTCCAGAAAACAGTCATAGGAAGAATGAATGAATGGCCAGTTCCCTCACTTCTCCCGGAACCTGTTTGTTAGATCAGGGCTTTGGTTCTACAAGAATATGGGACCTTGTGAGGCATGGTTCCTTGTCCCAAAATCCCAGGTCCCACCTAGGGCCACCCAGCAAATGGAGGGATCTTCTAGGCCACCCCACCCCCCATTGTACAGATGAGGAAACTGAAGCCCCGAGAGGAAAGGACTTGCCCAAGGTCAAGGTGTGCATTAGTGGCAGAGAGGAAATAAGAACCGGAACACTTGCACTCTCCTGGCCATTAAGGGTCCTAATTGGCCCCTGCGGGAGGCCCCGGGCAAATTACAAAGTCTTTTAGTGCCAGAGATATTTTTGGGTTTCCAAAGGGGATTGGAGGAACAAAACCAGTCCCAGAGCACTTTTCAGTGGTGTCACTAGGAGGACACGTGGGTGCGGGTTGCAGACTGTACCCCCTGACACTGTCAGAGAGAGTGACACCAAAATGACCCCAGGGTCTGAGGCTACTGCAGCGCCGCTGGGGGAGGGGCTACCAAGGCAGTGGTGTCACTAGGGTTCGTATCACCTGTCATCCAGTGCAGTAACTCATCATCAACCCCCCCACCACTCCCTTACCCCCCCAACCCCCCTTCATCACTGTCTCCCTCCCCAAGTCAAGCCTGTCAGGGCATGAGCAGCGGGGCTATGCCACTGAGTGGAGAGAAGGGTCTCCACCTTGGCTGAGCCGCTCTGCCCACGGGTGGGGGCAGCGGGGTGGAAAACGATGGAGAAGGAGGGCTGACACCATGAGTTACCTGATGACCCCACTGCTTCTTCTCTGGGTAATTCTGCCTCTATCATTTTAACTGTTTTTCCACTTTGCATATTGTTATTAGTTGCTGTCCAGTTGATTCTGACTCATGGTGACCCCATGTGTCCAGAGTAGAACTGCTTACCTTTCAGAAGCAGATTGCCAGGCTTGTCTACTGAAATGGCTCTCGGTAGGCTGGAACCCCCAACCTTTCAGCTAGTAGTCGAGTGCTTAACTGTTTGTACCACCCAGGGAAAATCAGTGATTTGTGGTCCACTGAGTTTGAACAATGTGACAATCTCTGCCCCATACTCAGGTCTCTGCAAAAGCCTGCTTGCTTAAACAACAACACAACACTGAATCCAGCAGTTCCCAAGCTCCCCACCACCCCCAGAAGCCCCATGAACCCTCCCTCCCCTTTGGGAAATGCTGTTCTCTCCTCAGGACTTCTGGGTCCTGATGCCCTCAGATCCCTCCTCTGCTCTGCCAGGAGCAGGAGCGGTCCTACATTCCTGACTCATTCCTCACCTCATCCCCTCCCCCAGGTGGCTTCTTATACCAAATGCCCTGGACAAGTCCCGAATGCCAACCTGAGACAACATCACAGAGACACAGGGCAAAATGAGAGGCACCAGCCAGGGCTTGCTGCTTTATAACTCCCATCCTTGGTCTGATTAAGGTTTTCAACTCCCTGTAGGTACCATGAGAGACTTAATTCTTCAGATAGAATGTGTTAAATGAAATAAAAATGGAGTCACGTGGTTGACAAAATAACATAGGCCGTCTAGTGGACAACGCCTCTAAGGTTTGCCTTAATTGAAGCTTAAGCCAAGCTTTCCTGAAAGTCATGCCACTCTCCTTGGCCAATGGCATTCTGACAGTGCTGCAGTAGTAAACTGTATAAGCCAATCAGAAATAAGTTTCTTCTGCTACCCAGTTTTGGCAGTAAAAAGCCAGTCACTACTGATACTCAGTGGAGTAACTTTCTAGCTTTGGTTTGGTTCCACCTGATTCACAAATCTTCTGCCCAAATAAACCTCATCTTTAATAGATTAATTTTATTATTGACTCAGTGTCTTCTGACAGATGCAAACAGATCACACAGCCCAGCCACCTCAGGACTCAAAGCATTATCTTAGCTGTTGTTGTTGTTGTTGGGTGCCATCAATTCTGGCCCATAGCGACTCTGTAGGACAGAACAGAATTGCCTCATACGGTTTCCAAAGCTGTAAGCTTTACAGAAGCAGACCGCCACATCTTTCTCCTGTAGAGTGGTGGTGGGTCTGAACCACCAACCTTTCAGTTAGCAGCTGAGCACTTAACCATTACACTAACAAGGCTCACTTTTTGGTTAACTAGTGCTGCTCTAATAGAAATGCCACTTTAAAGAACAGAAATTTATTTCCTCACAGTTGTTGTCGTTAGGTGCCGTCAAGTCAGTTATGACTCATAGCAACCCTATGCACAACAGAACAAACATCGCCCAGTCCTGCGCCATCCTCACAATCATTGTTATGCTTGAGCTCATTGGTGTAGCCACTGTGAGGCTACAACAATCCTCACAGTTTAGGAGGCTGGAAGTCTGAATCCAGGGTGTGGCTCTAGGGGAAAGCTTTCTCCCTCTGTCGGCTCTGTGGGAAGGTCCTTGTCTTTTCCAGCATTCCTCGGTTCCTTGGGGATCTTCACACAGTGTGAGGTCCATCTTCCCCAATTTGTGCTTTCTTGTCTCTGTCTGGGCTGCTTTTTATAACTCAGGAATGATTAGATTTAGGACACACCCTACAGTGATAACCCTTCATGAGCATAACAAAGAAAACCCTATTTTCAATTAGGATTACATCCACATGTATAGGGGTTAGGTTGCCAACACATATTTTGGGGGACACAGTGTAGTCCATAACAGGCACCAAGATGACATCACCTCTTTTCTGGAGGAATGTGTGTGGGAGGAGCTGATACATTCAGCAAAACCTGCTGAAGCCACAACCTGTGTAAGGCAGAAACCCGTAAGAGAAGGAAAACGCACTGGTTGTTTATGAGGTAGGATTCTTAATAGAGAGCCGTAGAAAAGTGGTCTGCACCCTGTCAAAGGTGGAAAATTAGTGAGACCCGGCAAAACAAAGCAATTCTGTCAAGTTTCGGCTCTCACAGGTTTCACTGTATCTTAAACTGACAGAGGAGTTAACGGTGGGCAGTGCCTTTCCCCACCAGCACACCCTTTACTTTGGTTTTGTTCCCCTATTCCCATTCCCTAACCCCTTAATACACCCTCATCCTTGGTAAGAATAGAGGAAGTGTTGACTGGGATAGGGCACAGGAAATGTCCTATATCAGTGCTGTCCAATAGAAATATAGTGCAAGGCACACATATAAATCTATATTTTCTGGTAGACACATCTAAAAAAGTAAAAAGAAACAAGTGAAATGCATTTTAATAATGTTTTATGTAACCCCATAAGTGCAAAATATTATCATTTCAACATGCAGTCAATATATAATGTTAAGGAGATATTTTACACTTTTTTCGTACTAAGTCTTCAAAATCCTGTACCTATTTTACACCTGCTTTAAGAGCTCAGGCTGCTAACCAAAAGGTCGGCAGTTTGAATCTACCAGCCACTCCTTGGAAATCCTATGGGCAGTTCTACTCTGTCCTATAGGGTCACTATGAGTCAGAATTGACTCTATGGCAACGGGTTTGGGTTTTGGTTTTGGTAACCTAACCTAACCCTTGCTGTTCAGTCAATTCCCACTCACACCGCAGCATATCTCAGTTCAGACTGGTCACATTTTAGGAGTTCAATAACCACATGTGGCTGGTGGCTACAGTATTGGACAGCACAGGTCTCTAGCTTGATCTGGATGGTAGTTACAAGGGTGTCGTGGTTGTTGCCGGGCCATTGAGTCAGCTCCGGCTTGTGGAGACCTTATGTATAACAGAATGGAATGTTGCCCGGTCCTGCGCCATCTTCATGATTGTTGGTATGTTTGAGTCCATTGTCGTGGCTATTGTGTTAGTCCATCTCATGGTGGGTTTCCCTCATTTTCACAGCTCTCTACCAGACATGACTCCTTTTCCAGGATTTGGTCCCTCCTAATGACGTGTCCAAAGTAAGCAAGTTGAAGTCTCAACATCCCCACTTCTAAGAAGCGTTCTGATTGTACATCTTCTAAGACCGATTTGTTCCTTTGCAAGTCCATGGACTATTCAGTATTCTTTGCCAACACAATTCTTCTGTAAAATCTTGCTTAATTGGCGAATACTTGTGCATTTCACTGTGGGTAAGTTATACTTCAAGAAAACATTTTTTAAAAATCCTCTTCAGGGCTCATATGCCACCTGTGTTTTCCTGAACCTCCCCTGATTGGAATTGTTGTTAGTTGCCATCCAGTCGGTTCTGACTCATAGTGACCCTATTTGCAACAGAACGAAACACTGCCTTGTACTACACCATCCTCACGATTGTTGTTATTCTTAAACCCATTGTTGCAGCCACTTTCTCAATCCATCTTGTTGAAGGTCTTCCTCTTTTTTGCTGGCCCTCTACTTTACCAAGCATGATGTCCTTCTCCAGGGACTGATCCCTCCTGACAACATGTTCCAAATATGTGAGACGTAGTCTCGCCATCCTTGCTTCTAAGGAACATTCTAGTTGTACTTCTTCCAAGACAGATTTGTTCATTCTTTTGGCATTCCATGATATATTCAATATTCTTCTCCAATGCCACAGTTCAAAGGCATCAATTCTTCTTTGGTCTTCTTTATTCATCGTCCAGGTTTTACATAATATGAAGTGACTGAAAACAGCATGGCTTGGGTCAGGCATACCTTAATCTTCAAGGTGACATCTTTGCTTTTCAACACTTTAAAGAGGTCTTTTGCAGCAGGTTTGCTCAGTGCAACGCGTCTTTTGATTTCTTGACTGCTGCTTCCATGGGTGTTGATTGTGGATCGAAGTAAAATGAAATCCTTCATAACTTCAGTTATTTCTCCATTTATCATGATGTTGCTTATTGGTCCAGTTGTGAGGATTTTTGTTTTCTTTGTGCTGAGGTGTAGCTGTGGTCTTTGATCTTCAACAGTAAATGCTCCAAGTCCGCTTTACTTTCAGCAGGCAAGATTGTGTCATCTGCATAATGCAGGTTTTTTTTTTTTTTAATTGTGCTTTAAGTGGAAGTTTACAAAACAAGTCAGTCTCTCATACAGTGGAAGTTTACAAAACAAGTCAGTCTCTCATACAAAAATTTATACAGACCTTGCTATATACTCCTAGTTGCTCTCCCTCTAATAAGAGAGACATTCCTTCCCTCCACTCTCTATTTCGTGTCCATTCAGCCAGCTTCTGGCCCCCTCTGCCCTCTCATCTCCCCCCTAGACAGGGGCTGCCCACATAGTCTCATGTGTCTACTTGATCCAAGATGCTCAGTCTTCACCAGTATCATTTTCTGTTCCATAGTCCAGTCCAATCCCTGTTGGAAGAGTTGGCTTTGGGAACGGTTCCTGTCTTGGGCTAACAGGTCTGGAGACCATGACCTCCGGGGTCCTTCTGGTCTCAGTTAAACCACTAAGCCTGCTCTTTTTATAAGAATTTGAGGTCTGCATCCCACTGCTGTCCTGCTCCCTCAGGGGTTCTCTGTTGTGCTCCCTGTCAGGGCAGTCACTGATTGTACCTAGACACCACCTAGCTCTTCTGGTCTCAGGCTGATGTAGTCTCTGGTTTATGTGGCCCTTTCTGTCTCTTGGGCTCATAATTACCTTGGATCTTTGGTGTTCTTCATTCTCCTTTGCTCCAGGTAGGCTGAGACCAACTGATGCATCTTAGATGGCCACTTGCTAGCATTTAAGACTCCAGACACCACTTTCCAAAGTGGGATGCAGAATGTTTTCTTAATAGATTTTATTATGCCAATTGACTTAGATGTCCCCTGAAACCATGGTCCCCAAACCCCTGCCCCTGCTACACTGGCCTTTGAAGTGTTCAGTTTATTCAGGAAGCTTCTTTGCTTTTGGTTTAGACCAGTTGTGCTGACCTCTCCTGTATTGTGTATTGTCTTTCCCTTCACCTAAAATAGTTCTTATCTACTATCTAATTAGTGAAAAGCCCTTTCCCTCCCTCCCCACTCTTGTAACCATCAAAGAATATTTTCTTCTCTGTTTAAACTATTTTTCAAGTTCTTATAATAGTGGTCTCACACAATATTTGTCCTTTTATAATGCAGGTTTTTAATGAGCTTCCTCCAATCTTGATGTCCCATTCTTCATAGAGCCCACTTTCTCGGATTATTTGCTCAGCATACAGATCGAGTAGGTATGGTGAAGGATGCAATCCTGACGCACACCTTTCCTGACTTTAAACCAATCACTATCCCCTTGTTCTGTTCGAACGACTGCCTCTTGATCTACGTATAGGTTCCTCGTGAGCACAGTTAAGTGTTCTGGAATTCTCATTCTTCTCAAGGCTATCCATAATTTGTTATGATCCACACAGTCAAATGCCTTTGCATAGTCAATAAAACACAGGTAAACATTTTTCTGTTATTCTCTGCTTTCAGCCAGGATCCACTTGACATCAGCAATGATATCCCTGGTTTCACATCCTCTTCTGAATCCGGCTTGAATTTCTGGCAGTTCCCTGTCAATATAGTGTTGCAGCCACTTTTGAATGATCTTCAGCAAAATTTGACTTGTGTGTGATACTAATGATATTGTTCGATAATTTCCGCATTTGGTGGGATCAGCTTTCTTGGGATCAGGCATAAATATGGGTCTCTTTCCATCGGTTGGCCAGGTAACTGTCTTCCACATTTCCTGGCATAGACAAGTCAGCGCTTCCAGTGCTGCAGCCATTTGTTGAAACATCTCAGTTGGTATTCCGTCAATTCCCGGAGCCTTGTTTTTCACCATGCCTTCAGTGCAGCTTGGACTTCTTCCTTCAGTATCGTCGGTTCCTGCTCATATGGTACCTCCTGAAATGGCTGAATGTTGACCAATTCTTTTTGGTATAGTAACAGTGTGTATTCCTTCCATCTTCTTTTGATGCTTCCTGCGTCTTTTAATATTTTGCCCATAGAATTCTTCAATATTTCAACTCGGCGCTTGAATTTTTTCTTCAGTTCTTTCAGCTTAAGAAACGCCAAGTGTGTTCTTCCCTTTTGGTTTTCCATCTCCAGCTCTTTGCACATGTCATTATAATACTTTGCTTTGTCTTCTTGAGCAGCCCTTTGAAATCTTCTGTTTGACTCTTTTACGTCACCATTTCTTCCTTTCACTGTAGCTATTCAATGTTCAAGAGCAAGTTTCAGAGTCTCTTCTGACATCCATTTTGGTCTTTTCTTTCTTTCCTGTCTTTTTAATGACCTCTTGCTTTCTTCATGTATGATGTCCTTGATGTCATTCCATGGCTTGTCTGGTCTTTGGTCATTAGCGTTCAATGTGTCAAATGTATTCCTGAGATGTTCTCTAAATTGAGATGGGATATAGTCAACGTTGTACTTTGGCTCTCATCGACTTGTTCTAATTTTCTCCAGCTTCAGCTTGAACTTGCATATGAGCAATTGATAGTCCTTTCCACAGTCAGCACCTGGCCTTGTTCTGACTGATGATATTGAGATTTTCCATTGTCTCTTTCCACAGATGTAGTTGATTTGATTCCTGTGTATTCCATCTGGCGAGGTTCACATGTACAGTCACCGTTTATGTTGGTGAAAAACAGTATTTGCAATAAAGAAGTCGTTGGTTTTAAAAAATTCTGTCATGTGATCTCTGGCATTGTTTCTATCACCAAGGCCATATTTTACAATTACCCATCCTTCTTCTTTGTTTCCAACTTCAGCATTCCAATCTGCAGTAATATCAATGCATCCTGGTTGCATGTTTGATCAATTACAGACTGCAAAAGTTGGTAAAAATCTTCAGTTCCTTCATCTTTGGCCTTAGTGGATGGTGCATAAATTTGAATAATAGTCGTATTAACTGGTCTTCCTTGTAGGTATATGGATATTATCCTATCGCTGACAGCATCGTACTTCAGGATAGATCTTGAAACGTTCTTTTTGACGATGAACGCAACGCCATTCCTCTTCAAGTGGTTGTTCCCGGCATAGAAGACCATATGATTGATTCAAAATGGCCACTACCAGTCCATTTCAGCTCACTAATGCCTAGGATATCAATGTTTATGTGTTCCATTTCATTTTTGATGACTTCCACTTTTCCTAGATTCATACTTTGTACATTCCACATTCCGATTATTAATGGATGTTTGCAGCTGTTTCTTCTCATTTTGAGTCGTGCCACATCAGCAAATGAAGGTCCCAAAAGACTCTGTTTTGAGGAGGCAGCTCTTCCCTAGTAGTCTTTTAGTGTCTTCCAACCTGAGGGGCTCATCTTCTGGCACTATATCAAACAATGTTCCACTACTATTCATAAGGTTTTCACTGGCCAATTTTTTCAGAAGTAGACTGCCAGGTCCTTATTCCTAGTCTGTCTTAGTCTGGAAGCTCAGCTGAAACCTGTCCATCATGGGTGACCCTGCTGGTATTTGAATCCCGGTGGCATAGCTTCCAGCATCACAGCAACACATAAGCCCGCATGGTATGACAAATCGACGGACTCGTGGGGGTGGTATGAATTAGCTACTTCCGTTATAATGTGCTCGCTCCCACGTTGTACTTATTCTCTTCTTGTACTATAGCTGGTTGATCCTGTGTATGTCTCACCTTCTTTATTATAAGCACCTTAAGTCCAAGGTGTTCATTTTTTATTTTAATTTTTAATCCCCCAAAGGGCCACTGGCCACATAGATGCTAAATACGTAAGCATGGTTGAATGTAAACGTTGTTTTAATAAACCCCTTTCTGGGCCGGCTGCAGGATGGGCTTGGTCATTGGATTCTCTTCTCTCAGTCCCATTTCAGATGTTGGCAAAGAAGAGGGCAAGGAAGAGAAGGAGGAAGATGGTGTGGGGCTCTGTCTGCCAGCCACCCCGAAGAATTGCCTTCCCCGCCGGGGCATCAGTGTCTTGGAGAAGCTCATCCGAACGTGCCCCGTGTGGCTGCAGCTGGGTCTGGGTCGGGCCGAGGTGGCAGGGATCCTGCAGCAGGAGGCGGCCGGGGTGAGTCGGGGTCTCTCTGCCTCACGCCTCTGGGTAGGCCCCTACTGTAGGAGGGTGAGGCTACGCCTGCCTGGGTCCGTTATCTGGACAGCTGCTTGTTTGCTTTCCTTCCTTAGAGTTAGCAGTTTTTGACCACGGTGTTTTTCCAGAACTCAGAGGAGAGTTTCTTGGTGGGAAGGTCTGGTTTCTGCCCTAGTGAGCAGGTATTCCTGGGTGGAGAGCAGTGGAGTTTGTGGCTGGTGTGGCCATCTGGGCATCTGGGCGCATGAGAGTAGGACTGGCAGGCTCAGAGCACCACGCTGGCCGCTCTGATCTGAGAGCACAGCAAGGCGTCGGATCAGAGAGCATCGGAGACCGGGGACCCGACATGTCATTTCATAGCTCCTCCATTTTACATATGAAAACAAGAGGCGATGTGCAGGGGCCAAAGATTTTGGAGGGTTGTGATCCAAGAGTTGGGCAATTGGCTTAAATGTTCTGCGCCTCGCTTTTCTCACCTTGAAATGGGAGTGTTAGTAGCTCTCCTATCCCAGGGGTGTTGTAAGGATTATGTGGATATATAGGCCCAGGGAAGGCCTCCTCTGGGGATATGGAGCCAGGGGCCTGGGGGCCAACCCACCCCCACCTCAGCGCCCAGCATCAGTCTGGAAGTCTGCAGCTGCCTCTTTTCTGGGGAGAAGAGCAGAGAGGGGGTTGGAGGGAAGCAGGCAGGGAGATCACAGTCTTCAAGAGAACAAGTTCCATTGTTTTATTGCTCCCCACCAGATGGTTTTCAGATTCAAAGGGGTGGAGGGTGTCAGAACGGATGATGAAACTGGATAGAAAACCTCTGGGTTTCACCCCAGCAGGTGTCTGGCCAGTATTCCTGGGCACAGCCCCGATTGAGCATCCAGTCTCCCCATTAGATGCTGAGGGATTAGCTTTTCCACCTTCCCCTGTTGGATGCAGCTCAAAAACTAGCCCAAGGAGCAAATTTTTAATGGTCAAGGGATGGCCACATTCTGGACTTTTCTTGGCTCATTAGGAGGGGCGTGCCCAGGAGGTATGTGTGGATGGGAGTGGACCAAACGATGAGGACCATCCCAGGAGAAGGCAAGTGGGTCTCCGGGGCAAGCTGGGCCAGGCAGAAGTCACAACTGTTATGTCAAATGATTCCGTCCTCTCTTCAAAAAATAAGCACAACTAAAAATAATAATAACTAAAAATAGCAATAGCAGTTCTATTTGGAGAATGCTTATTAATGCCAGACCCTGTGCCGAGTACTTTGAGAATGCTGTGTCATTTGGCCTTCATGGTACCTCCCTGAGGTAGACTCTGCTATTGTCCCCATATTACAGATAATGAACCTGAGGCCAAGTGGAGTGCCCTAGTTTGGGTCTCCCCAGAAACAGACCCTGAGATGAAGATTTGAACGCAAGTGCTTCATTTGGAGGCGAGCCCAGGAAGCACCAGTGGGGAAACTGAGGCAGGGAAGGGAAAGCAGCTAATAAAGGATATGCTATGATACAAGTAAAAGAAGCCCCAGTAGAGCAATGGTTACGCACTCAGCTGCTAACGGAAGGGTTGGTGGTTCAAACCCACCCACTGGCTCTGCAGAAGGAAGACCTGGCGAACTGCTGCCATAAAGGTCACAGCCTAGAAAACCCTATGGGGCAGTTCTGCTCTGCCCTATGGGGTCGCTATGAGTCGGAATCAACTTGACAGCACCTAACAACATCATCATGCAAGTTACCACTAGGGAAAACTGGAGCTTAGTCTTGCTGGGGAACTCTGGGATGCAGTGCAGAACACACCTCTCAGGGTTATTCCACCTGAGAGGTGAGGGCAGGGCGGATTATCCAATAGGCAAGGTAAGCACGGTGCTTACCTTGCTTACCAGATCATCTGTAGTGAACAATTTCACATTTTTGACCACATCAGAGATTCTGCTTCTAGGTAGGGCTGGCAGCTGTCCCTCTCCCAGCCCCACAGCACCTTCCTACAGAATCAAAGCCTCTTTTCATATTTATAATCCCTGACAGGGGCGCATGACCCAGTAAACCAGGTAAACACGGGCTGACTTGTGCTTACTCATTAATTTGTAGTGAAACAATTTCACATGGGTTTTACCACTTGTGTGTGTGTGTGTGCTTTAGGTGAAAGTTTACAGCTTAAGTTAATTTCTCATTCAAAAACTTATACACACATAGTTTTGTGACATTGGTTGCAATCCCCACAATGTGACAGCAGCCTCCCCCTTTTTACCCCAGGTTCCCTGTGTCCATTCGACCCATTTCTCTCCTTTCCTGCTTTCTTATCTTGCTTTTTGGCAGCATTTGCCCATTTGGTCTCATATATTTGATTGAACTAAGAAGCACGTTCCTCAAGTGTTACTGTTTGTTTTATAGGCCTGTCTAATCTTTGTCTGAAAAGTGGGCTTCAGGAATGGTTTCAGTTCTGGGTTAGCAGGGTGTCTGGGGACCATAATCTTAGGGATTCCTCCAGTCTCTGTCAGCACCATGCTTACCTTGCCAATTGGATAATCTGCCCCTGGGTGAGGAGGCTGAGGTGTGATTCATCAACTCTTAATAATTACCCAGTTGCCACTGAGTCAGTTCTGGCTCACGATGACCCCATGTGTGTCAGGGTAGAACTGTGCCTCCATAGGGTATTCAATGACTAATCTTTTGAAAGTGGACCACTAGGCCTTTCTTTTGAAGTGCTTCTGGGTGGACTGGAACTGCCAACCTTCTGGTTAGCAGCCGAGTGCTTAACTGTTTGCACCGGCTAGGGACTCCCAACTCTTGATAGTCATTGCTTAAAGGCTGTGGGGGTGGGGAGGATTCGTTTGCCGGCACCACCTCTCTACCCTGAGTATAAGCAGATCCAACCCTGTTCAGAAACAGCTCCTGGGCAAAGAGATGCATGGCTGGCAGTTAGAAGGAGGGCTGGAGGCTGCTAAAAAGCTAAAGCCCCAACAAGTGTGAGTGGCCCTGACAGCATCTACCACCAAGAGTGGAGTAACCTGCTGAAGGTCACATAGCTAGTGTGTGACAAGACTGTGAGTCCAGTCCTAGCTATTCCCAAGCACACCCCTCCACAGATGGAAGAGTTAGCAGCAGGACAGAAAAAGAAATAAGTTTTTGAGGTCAAATAGTAGCCAGCTGAGCCACGTTTATAAAGATGGGTAAGATAAGATCTTACCCCTCTCCTCTCAAAGGGTCTGGTGGGCTCCATGTAGGGATAGGAATGGTGACCGTGTGGGGTGGGGGATCTGAGTGCCCTGTGAAAGCAGGACAGCTAGTTCTGGAGGAGGGAAAGAGCACCACCAGGTGGGGCCACCTGGGCAGGCTTCCTGGAGGAGGCCTGAGCTGGGCTACTCCGAGCAGATGGGCTGGGTAGGGATGGGAGCAGAAAGGGTCTGCTGGGGAGTGGGTGATGGTGGAGAGCAGAGGCTGAGGCCCAGAGGTGGGTGTAGACCTAGCTGTGGTTGAGGAGGCACATGGGATGGAAGGCAGTGTGACGGGAGGAGTCAGAGCCTGTCGCCAGCCCCTGGAGGGCAGCCCCACGAGGCACTCCTCAAACCTGTGACGAGGTGCCCAGCTCAGGGCCTGGGCTCAGCGTACACAGAGCTCTGATTCTTCATCACAAGGATGGCAGGAGGGCAGGTGTTCTGGGGAGCTCACAAAGCCAGGCCGGGGAGCTCAGGGCCTGCGGCAAGAGGAAACTCACTTTCCAGGTGAGCACAAGTTCAAGCAAGGCCTTAAGCTTGAATCCCAGCCTCGGTGTCTGCAAGAGGCCTGGAGTGTCTTCACCACAGGCAGAGGGGTGCCCAGGCAGCCCAGCCCCGGGAGTGCTTCTACAGAAAAGGCAGAGGACAGGAAAGGAGTCTCTGAGTGCAGTTAACATGCTCAGCTGCTAACTGAAAGACTGGAGGTTCAAGTCCACCCAGACATGCCTCAGAAAAAAGGCCTGGCAATCTATTTCTGAAAAATCAGCCGTTGAAAACCCTGTGGAGTGTAGTTCTACTCTGACACACGGGGCTCCCATGAGTCAGAGTCAACTTGATGGCAACTGGTTGGGAAAAAAAGCTTCAGGCTGGGTCCTGAAGTGACACCTGTGCCTAGAGCTTGAGTTCAATCCTGTGAGTGAGACCACAGATTACTGTTGGGACTGAACACGGCTGCACTAAAGGAGGCCAGGTTATGTCCAGGGAGCGTTCTTGGAAAATGGCCGCGCCCTCCCACTGCCCACTCATGGCCGCCTTCTGAAGCCTCAGGGGCTGGGCCAGCTCGACGGAAAACGCCTGGAGCAGATCTGGCTTCCTTGCCTTCCCTGCCCTCCACCGTTACACCCCCTGCTCCCAAGTGAGTCTATATTTTCAGGCAGAAGCAAAGCCCTAAAGGAGCCCTAGTGGCACAACAGTTAAGCGCTCAGCTGCTAACTGAAAGATTGGCAGTTCAAACTTACCAGTAGCTCCTCAGGAGAAAGACCTGGCAATCTGCTCTCATAAAGATTACGGCCTAGAAAAAAATTCTGTGACATAGTTCTACTGAGTCAAAATCAACTCGATGGCACCTAACGACAACAGCAGCAAAGCCCCTAATTAAGCTCTAATACAAAGATGGGCCAGCTTTTAGTCAAAGCTGCTGTTTGCACCATCTTATTTGGTGCTCACAGCAATTTCTATCAGGTAGGATTATTAGCATCCCCACTCAGAGATGAGGAAATGGGGGACACAGAGAGGTTAACTCACTTGTCTGTGGTCACACAGCTAGCAGGAGCAGATGCTATGTGGGGAGATCTTAGTGATTCTGGGAAGACCCTTTGCCACAGGATCGCTCTCACAGGACTATCTGATACTCCACTGGGGCAATGACCTTGCCATTTTAAAAGCCATGGGTACCACTGGTGGCCCCAGGCTATGAGAGCTGGGAGGATTCTCAGGGACCACCTGGCCCCACCTCTCCAGGCACCAGTGAGAGACAGTGCTTCCTCCTGTTCCAGGCCAGAGGGGATCCAGCCCCTTTGTCCCAAACATCTACGTGACCTTGACCACGTCTCACTCCCTGCAGTCTACTTCTCTGATAAGGTGTTAGGAACATATTGGCCATTTTTGATTTGTGTGTATCCAGAAACAAGGCAATCAAAAAGCCACCTTTATTCCTTCTGCACCCAAAGGAGGTCGTTGTTGTTAATAAACTTTTTATTTCAGAATAGTTTTAGATTTATAGAAAATTGTGATGATAATACAGAGAGTTCCCACGTACACTGCACTTGCTTCCTCCCATTGTTAACATCTGGCGTTAGTTCACGAACCAATTCATATTAACTAAAGCTCATACTTGATTTGTTTCCTTGGTTTTTACCTCATATCCTTTGTCTGTTCCAGGACACCACGTTACATTTAGTCATCGTGTCTCCTGAGGCTCCTCTTGGCTCTGACAGTTTCTCAGACTTGCCTTGTTTTTGATGACCTTGACAATTTTGAGCAGGACCAGTCAGGGATTTTGCAGAATGTTCCTCAGTTGGGATTTGTCTGATGTTTTTCTCATGATTAGACTGGGGTTGTGGGTTTTGGGGAGGGTGACCCCTGAGATAAAGTGCCATCCTCATCACGTCATATCAAGGGTACATGCTCTCAACATGACTTGTTGCTGTTGGTATTGACCCTTGACCTTGGGCTAGTGTTTGTCAGGTTTCTCCACTGTAAAGTTACTCTTTTTTCCTCCTTTCCATACTATACTCTTCCAAAGGAAGTCACAGCCCACTCTCAAGGAGTGGGGAATTAGGCTTCGCCTCCTTTATTGTGTATTTACATAAATTATTTGGAATTCTTCCAAACAGATTTGTCTATTCTCCTCCATTTATTTATTGATCCAATCATTTACATATATTAGTATGGATTCATGGATATTTACTTCAGACTTTGGGACATAATCCAATACTACTTCATTTTGTTGCTCAAGTTGTGCTAGCTTTGGCCATTGGGAGCTCTTTCAGCTGGCTCTTGTGTCCCTCTGACATAGCCCTATCATTGTGGGCTTTTTTCTTTCTGGCACTGCAAGATACTCCAGACTCATCATGTTTATTTCCTGCCTCAGTCCTAGAATCAGCCATTTCTCCAAGGAGCCTTGGTTCCTTTTAATGGAGCGTGGTGTTAGAAACCAAGATCTGGGTGCAGGTATGCCCATTGCGACTGTAACATTGTTGCTTTGAGGCCGAAAGGTGGTTTTTAGTGAAAGGAACTCTATATAAGACTGCTTTATGTAGTGGGGGCTTATCAAAGGTTGCAGTAACCTGAGTTTTAATATGGACCAGCCATGTAGGTGGCTCCAGGTCTTCAGAGAGAAGGAGGGGAGCAGTGGCTATATGATTTTCTTCCTAGGTGTGAGCTCAAGTAATCCAGTAGTTTGGCAAAAGCTTTCCTTGAAGCCTCTCTTACCCTTCAAGGTGCTGGGGCCAAGGAAAGGCACTTTAAGTCATCGGTCACCCTAGGTCTGTGTGTGCCACGCACAGGTTCAGCCCTTTATTTCCACCATCTCTCATCTTTCCAATGATCTTGCAGAACAAGTGGTAGGATCTCTATTTTATAAGTAAGGAAGCTCAACTCTACAGTGGTAAGGAAATTAAAGATGCAATAAATGAATTCACAGAATCAAATGAGAATGAAAACATACCCTACCAGAACCTTTGGGGCATGGCAAAAGCACTGCTCAGAGGTCAATTTATAGTAATAAATGCACACATCCAAAAAGAAGAAAGGGCCAAAATCAAAACATTAACCCTACAACTCAAACAAATAGAAAGAGAGCAGCAAAAGAAGCCCTTGGGCACCAGAAGAAAGCAAGTAATGGTTACAGCAGAATTAAATGAAACAGAAAAACAATTGAAAGAGTTAACAAGACCAAAAGCTGGTTCTTTGAAAAGATCAACAAAATCGATAAACCACTGGCCAAACTGACAAAAGAAAAACAGGAGAGGAAGCAAATAACCTGAATAAGAAATGGGGTGGGCGGTATCACAGCAGACCCAACTGCAATTAAAAGAATCATAACAGAATACTATGAAAAATTGTACTCCAACAAATTTGAAAACCTAGAGGAAATGGACAAATATCTAGAAACACACTAGCTACTAATCTGTAGTGGTAAGGAGTCTACCCTGAGTAATATGGCTACTAAGTGGTAGAGCATGATTTGAACCCACAACTGACTACCTTCAAAGACTTTTAAAAAACACAAATGTCAGTGTAAAAATGGCTTGGGGGCAGTGTCTGGCCTCCGCCAACCCCACAAGGGGGAAGGAAAACCAAGATCGACAACCCAAGGCTGATTCTCATGAGGCGGAGTTCAAACATGCCTCCTCTCTCTGCCATCATCACCAGTTCTGACAGCAGCTGTCCCTCCCACAGCCCTCTCTACTGGGTTCAATAAATCATGGCAATGGCCACACAGAACTCACAGACCATACTCACCATTATGGGGTTTATTAGGGAAGTAACAGTTACAATTCAGGCTCAGGAACACCCAGGATACAGTTCTTCCATCAGGACAGCCTCTTCCCAGCCACGCTCTCAGCACACCTCTCCCTGGCCCTCAGTCTCTGCCCAAAGGCACTCAGGGTTCTCTCTCCGTGGGCTGGGAACTTCACCGGGCTGCGTCCTGCTGCTGGGTCTCTTCCTTACATGACAGTAAGCTCCTCCCCGCTGCCCTGGAATTGGCTCTCCTTTAAGGCAAAACTGACCAATTCCTTTAGTAGGCCACAGTTATCCTATCACATAATCAACCTGGTTGAGAGTTACAAAACCATGGCTGGAAAGGCCACACACAAAAGTAATTAATCCACCGCAGTCACCAATGTCACGGAACAACTTGTGTCTGGGTTTTTGAGTGAGAAACTAACTTGCGCTGTAGACTTTCACCTAAAGCATAGTAAAATAGAAAAAAATATATACGAATGTCAAGGAGCCCTCGTGGCGCAATGGTTAAGGCGCTTAGCTGCTAACCAGAAGTTCAGTGGTTCTAACTAGCCTGCAGCTCTGCAGGAGAAAGGACTTGGAGATCTGCTCCTGTAAAGATTACAGCCTAGGAAACCCTATGGAGCAGTTCTTCTCGGTCCCATAGACTCACTATGAGTTGGAAGGAAGAAGTTCCAGGATCCTTCAGCCCACCTCCCTCACTACCAAAAAACCAAACCAAACCCACTGCCATCGAGTCAATTCCGACTCATAGTGGACAGGAAACAAGTGTCCTGACCCCCAGCCCAGTGCTCTTACTACTACCCACTGTTGGTTTTTGGAGGGGGCAGGAAGTTGGCATAGGGGTTCCTAGCTCTTCAAAGATGATTGTTCCCTCAGAGTTGCATGCCACCCAGCAGTTTATACAGCTGAGGAAGAGGAGGCTTCTGCTTTTTGCAGGTTCCTAATCTAGTGTGTCGGGGGAGTTGACAAAAGGAAACAGAAAAGAGGGAACAGAAGGAACAGGCTGACTCACATGTCAGCTCAGCAAGGCACCAGACAGTGCTTGTTCCCATAGACGAGACAGGTTGAATGAGGACACTGGGGCACAGCCGGGCCTGGTGGTGGCCTGGTTATTCGGGGAAGGCTTTCAGGATCAGCAGCCAATGGAGGGCCCCATCATGGGCCAGAATGGTGAATGGCTCCCATTTGTCACAGCCCCAGGCAGCCCCAGGCAAGTGGCCTGGAGACGAATGAAGAAGGCCTTGGCACCTGTGCTTGTCACTGCTCACCTGGGCTTGTCCTCTCACTCAGCCCAAGGCCTGAAGTCTGGAGCTGCTATCCAGGATGGCTTTCCTTGTCCTGGTGCCTGTGTTCCGCCATGTTGCCTTCCTGAGTCATGGAGCCATCCACGAACAGTCAAGGACTGGAATGCTGCCTCCATACAGTGGGGGCTCTGTGCCATTTGTCCTTGGGGCTGGGAGGTAGGTAGAATGGGACCTGAGGAAGGAAAGTACAACATACTGAGTGCTTATCACATAGCAGGCACTCTACTGAAGTCATCTATCAACCTTTCACCGGTTGTTTGAGATACTGTCAGCTGAGAATGCTTTCAGCTTCAAATAACAACCAACCTGGCCTGTGGTAACTTCAACCATAAAAACGCTATCGTTTACCTAACTGCTACACACTGCTGGGTTTAAGTGCTGGGGGTTTGCCCTAATCTAGAATACCCTTCAGGAGCCACTGCCCTATATTTGTTCCTGCAGTTTGTCACATAGTGACACAGTTTTCCAGGTGCTGTCTGTGGATGCCTCCTAGAAGGGTCCCAGCGACTAGCTCAGCAGCTAAAGCCCCTCATAGGGGAGCTGTAAAAATGGTGTGGGGGCAATGTCCAACCTCCTCTAACTTCACAAGGGGAAAGGAGAGTCAAAATCAACAGCCCAAGGCTGACTATTTTAAGGTGGAGATCAGATATGCTTCCTCTTTCCGCCATCTTTACCAACTCTGACACCAACTATCCCTCCTACAGCACCCTCTGCTTCTCTGCTGGGACTGATAATTCGTTGCAATCGCCACACAGAATTCACAGACCATACTCATGATTATGAGTTTAGTAGGAAAGTAACAGGTTACAATTCAAGCTCAGAAACACTCAGAATACGGTTCTTTCATCAGGGCAGCCTCTTTTCAGCTATGCTCGCAGGCAGCCCCTCCCTGGCCCTGGGCCTCTGCCCAAAGGCACCCAGCTTTCTCTCTCCAAGCGCCGGGAAACACACCATGCTGTCTCCTGCTGCTGGGTCTCTGCTGCCACTTCTCTCTCCTGATTCTAGGAGCTTCTCAGCGAGGGGATTCCAGGTCCAAAGGATGTGCTGGCTTCTGGCTGTTCTCCCTGGTTGTGGTGGGATCTTCTCTTCCCACCTCTGGGGTGGCTCATTTCAAGCCCAGCAGGATGGTAAAGCTGCCCAATCCCTTTGGTGTGGCACATTTACTCTATCCCACAGTTGCACCGAATCACTTGGATGGGAGATATAAGACAAGAGAAAGGCTAAAAAGGCCACACAAAAGCAGCCTATGGTACTGCAGGAGCCCAGAGCAGACTATCTTATTCCAATGGACAGGGGCCAGAGCAGACCACTGACCTGGGCTCTGCCCACAGAGAGCACCTATTAGTACCGCCCTCACCCATTGCCCTCTGGAAGGGTCAGAGGACTCCTCTAGCCAGACCAAGCCAAACTCAGACCTCTCTCCCTACCCTCCTCCCTAGTTCATTGCAGGCACCTTATCAGGGTTTTCAGATAAAAGCCCTGGGACTTGGCTAAGGCAAAAGGGAAGTGCCACCAAAGAGCTTTGTGGTGATGGGTGTTCAGAATTGGGAACCTATCAAGGGCCCAGTCTGGGGGACTCTCCACCCCTGTTGATACCTCTGCCCCTCAAGGAAAAGATAACACTGGGCAGGATGGTAAGAGACAAGCCAGATCTGGACAGTGTGGTAGTGATGTCTGCGTCTGAGTTCTGCCTCTGTAGTTCCTTGTCTGTGTGAACTTGTGTTGATTTAACTTCTCTGTGCCTCTGTGTCTCCATCCATTAAAGGGCATAATAGTAGGACCTACCTCATAAGGCCTTATGGACTCAAACGTGCCAAGGATCATGAAGGTGATGCAGGACTGGGCAACATTTTGTTATGTTGTACATAGGGTCACATGAGTTGGAGCCAACTTGACAGCAACTAACAACAGTAACCTGATACAGCCATTATGAGAACTGTTTTGTCATTAGGTGTTGTCGAGTTGGTTCCGATTCATAGCGACCCCATGTACAACAGAATGAAACACTACCTGGTCCTGCGCTATCTTCCCAATCGTTGTTATGCTTGAGCCCATTGTGAGAACTGAGTGATGCTAAATAGAAGGTACCTAGGTTTTTTTTTTTTTAGGGACCAAGTACAAACATTAGCCACTGTTTTAACTTCTGGCTTCTAAACAGAGACCGAACCACTGTCTTTGGTTTGTTATCTTGCATTTAGCCCCTGTTGCCCTGGATTTGTAAGTTTCGTCCCCCCAGCTCCTGTCTCAAAGAAATCCCTTGATTCTTTCTCGAAGTAAATGCACGTGGTAGACCGACTCCAGTTCTAGGTGGACCCTGAGACTAGGAGGCAGAAGAACGGCACCCTGCCTGGGGTAAGTGGAGAATTCACCCACTGTGAGCACCTGTGGAGAACCAGTCACTCGCCTGGGTGCCTTCCCGTGCAGTGCCTCGATTAATTCTGAAACACCGAGAGCAGGGCTTGGGGCTCTGGTATCTGCTGGGTGGTGGTTGGTGTTATTCTCCCACTTAGAGCTGAGAGCACCAAGGCTCAGGGAAGCCATGTCATTACTCAGGGTCACAGAGCTGGTAATGGCAGGGGAGGGGGTGGCTGCTTAGTGAGCCCAGGAAGAAATACCTTGTGATCCTCCTCCTGCTGGAGGGGTTCCTGCCCAAGGGCTCCTATCTTCTTTCTTTCTCCCTGTGGAACGTGATGAGTGGAGAACAGGCCGGTGCCAGAGCAGAGGGGAGAAGTCTAGAAATAGTTGCATGCTGGGCGTGAGAGAGACAATTTGATTGCAAGGTGGTGTTGAAGGAGGTCCCAGGTGAGGCTGGCAACCAGGATTTGTAGAACTGGTCACCCTAGGGAGAGATCAGAGGCAAGGGGTGAAAACATGAAAAGAGGAAGGCAACGGTCGGTGGAGTGAGAAATCCATGTTGTATTGTGACCCTGAACCTATGCAGGTCTATCTCTCTCCCTAGCAAAAAGTCAACCCACGTTACAGAAAACGGTCTTTCATATTATTCTCTTCTATTTTACTTTGGAAAAAAAAAAAAATTGGTGGTGGTGGTTGCGTTACTAATGGGTCATGACCCGTGACCCATGACCCACAGTTTGAGAAAGATAGCCCTTCCCGTGTCCTTCCTGTCCCTCATGGGGACAGGGCAGCTCTGCCATGTGCAGGTGCTTCTGGGCAAGTGGCCCAGCTGTGTGTCCTCCTCCATGGCCCCATGACTCCGGGAGCATGTCCCTGCTTCCCTGCGAAGACAGAAACCCCCAGTTGGGTTTCAGTTCAGATGGGCACCAGCCTCAGCTCTTGCACTGGCTCAGGGTCAAGGGTCAGGGTTTGCCTTGTCTGCCTTCTCAGGGGGCACCCCAGCTCCTCAGGCCCCCTTCCCATGTCCTGCTCCCAGAACTTTAACAGGGAGGTCCTGGGGACACCCCAGAGTTTACTCACCCACACATATGCGCACTCAAACTCACTCACTCATACTCCCACACACATTCACACTGTCAAACACACTCTCACATTCACATATTCACACTCACACTCATATACACACACTCATTCACTCTCACACTCACATTCACACATATCACACTCATACCACATTCAGTCTCACATTCACATTCATGTTCACTTTCACACATGCATTCACACTGTCACACACACTTTCACACACATATTCACATGTACACACACTCACAACCACACATACACATTCACACACAAACACATGCATTCAACATAATCACACAACACTCTTGCTCACACATACACATGTTCAGAGATATTCACACTCACACACCCACATATACATGTTCGCTCACACACACACGCTCACATCCCCTCTTTTCTTTGAAAGACAACATGTGCCTGGAGTCATTTCAGGTTCAGGTTAATGCAGCAATTCAATGATGCTACAGGTCCAAATAGGGTGAGGCCATGGCAGGAGTCCTAGCGTTGTCTCCGAGCGGAGGGCAGGGGCAGGCGGAGGCATCTGGAAGTGAGCCAGCCTACTGCCGAGTCCCCTTCACAGGGCCACCTTCCAGGCTGGGGAACGCCTTGCCAGGCTCACCCCCTCCTGCCTGTCATTTCCGCACTCAGCAACATCCCCACCCGTCTCCCTCTGTCTGCTGGGGTTCTCAGGCTCTCTCCACCCTGCCTACTCTAGAAGGGCTGTGGGCTCACTTCTGATCACGCTCAGTGGCCCACGCGTATTGTGTTGCTGTCCCTGAAGGGCCATAAACTCTCACAGAAAGCAAAATCTTAAGCCAAAGGACCCACCCTCTCTGGGCTGGTAGTCGAGTGCCAGGACCTAGAGTCCAAGGACCTGAACTCAAGTCCCAGCTCTAGCACTTACCGCCCCCGTGCTCTTGGGCATTACATGCCTCTCTCTGCCTCAGTTTCCTCATCTGAAAATGGGGAGAATAATAGTACCCCCCTCATAGGCTTAACATGAGAATTAAGTGAGATGATGGAATTTAATGCATCGATGTTAGGGCAGGGGGCAGACTAGGGAGGCAATGTGTGCTAGCTACTATTAAGCAATAATATCAGTAGTATTATAATATTTTATCAGCAGCTGTAAGAACAATATTATATTAACAATTATAATACATCATTGTTGTTAGCTGCTGTCGAGTTGGCCCCTGACTCATGGCAACCCCATGCGCAACAGAACAAAACCAGGGCTTCGAACCCGTTCCCAACGGTTCAGTAAGTGCCAGTGTAAGCGAGGGCAGCATATGTGTTGCATGGCAACCAAATCTGTTGCCTTTAGGATTTTGACCAAAGTCGGAAACACACACTGGTGCCCTGCTCAAAGATGGCGGCGACTGCATTGCTTTGAATGTGTGTTCCTCTCCATAGTCCTGCCAATAATCCAGTCTCCTGCATGGATCCTGGAAGTTTCAGGAGCCCGATGCAGGAGATTGGATTACTCTCTGGACTGTGGAAAGCGACACATATTCAAAGCGGTGCAGCCGGCCGCCATCTTTGAGCAGGGCATCGCCGTGTGTTTCCTAAACCAAGCCAAACCAGTTCCAGCGGAGTCAATGCTGACTCATAGGGACCCTATTGGACAGAGTAGAACTACTGCATAGGGATTCCAAGGAGCAGCTGCTGGATTCCAACTGCTGACCTTTTGATTAGTAGCCAAGCTCTTTAACCACTTCGCTACTAGGGCTCCGTGTGTGTTTCCTACTGAGGTCAAAATCCAAAGAGCAACAGATTTGGTTGCTATGCAGCATGGACGCTGCCCTTGTTTGCTTCAGCAATTACTGAACCATTTTGAAATAGTTCGAAGCCCTGAACAAAATGCTGCCCAGTTCTGCACCATCTCTACCTTCAAATGAGAATTGGACCATTGTGATCGATAGGATTGTCACTGGATGGTTTTCCAAAGTAGATTGCCAGCCTTTTCTTCCTACTACTCCTTAGCCTGGAAGCTCTGCTGAATCTTGTTCAGCATTATAGCAACACTGATGCGCTTTGGCCAAGAATTGAATCTGGCTCTCGCACATGGAAGGTGAGAATTCTACCAATTAACTACCACTATCCTCTTGTAATAATGATGCAGTATATTAATAATAATGATAATAGTAGTAATAACCAATAAAATGACAGAATTTTTTTCTTTTTTTTTTGTACTTTAGATGAAGTTTTACAGAATAAACTAGTTTCTTATCAAACAGTTAGTACACACGTTCTTTAACATTGATTAACAACCCCACGACATGTCAACACTTTCTCTTCTCAACCCTGGGTTCCCTATTACCAGCTTTCCTGTTCCCTCCTGCCTTCCAGTCCCTGCCCTAGGGCTGGTGCACCCCTTTAGTCTTGTTTTGTTCTATGGGCCTGTTCAATCTTTGGCTGAAGGGTGAAACTAAGGAGTGACCTCATTACTGAGCTGAAAGGGTGTCTGGGGTCCTTACTCTCAGGGTTTCTCCAGGCTCCGTCAGGTCAGCAACTCTGGTCTTTCTTTTTGAGTTAGAATGTTGTTCTACATTTTTCTCCAGCTCTGTCTGGGACCCTCCATTGTGATCCCTGTCAGAGCAGTCAGTGGTGGTAGCTGGGCACCATCTCGTCGATCTGGAATCAGTCTGGTGGAAGCTGTGGTATATGTGGTCCATTAGTCCTTTGGACTAATCTTTCCCTTGTATCTCTAATTTTCTTAATTGTTCCTTGCTCCCGAACGGGTGAGACCAGTGGAGTGTTCTAGATGGCCGCTGAAAGGCTTTTAAGACCCCAGACACTACTCACCAAAGTAGAATGTAGAACATATTCTTTATAAACTATGTTATGCCAGTTGAGCTAGATATTCCCCGAGATTATGGTCCCCACAGCCCTCAGCCCAGCAATTCGGTCCCTCAGGAAGTTTGGATATGTCTATGGACCTACCATGACCTTGCCTTTTACAGGTTGTGCTGGCTTCCCCAGTACTGTGTACTATCTTACCCTTCACCAAAGTTTCCACTTTTCTATTGTCTATTAAGTGTTTTTCCATCCCCACCCCTCCCCTCCCTCGTAACCATCAAAGATTTTTTCTTTTTGTATGTAAACCTTTTCATGAGTATTTACAGTAGTGGTTTCATACAGTATTTGTCTTTTGTGATTGACTTATTTCGCTCAGCATAATGTCCTCCAGATTCATCCATGTTATGAGATGCTTCACAAATTCATCGTTGATTTTATCATTGAGTAATACTCCATTGTGTGTATGTACCACAGTTTGTTTATCCATTCATCTGTTGATGGGCATCTAGATTGTTTCCATCTTTTTGCTATTGTAAAGAGTGCTGCAGCGAACATGGGTGTGCATATGTTTGTCTGTGTGATGGCTCTTCTTTCTCTAGGATATATTCCCAGGAGTGGGATTGCTGGATCATATGGTATTTCTATTTCTAGCTTTCTAAGGAAGCACCATATTGTTTTCCACAATGGTTGTACCATTTTGCATTCCCATCAGCAGTGCATAAGAGTTCCGATCTCCCCCGCAGCCTCTCCAACATCTGTTATTTCCTGTTTTACTGATTCGTGCCAGTAATGCTGGAGTGAGATGGTATCTCATTGTGGTTTTGATTTGCATAAAATGACAGCAGAATTTGAAGCACGCCAAAGTGGAGGTAGAACAGAGCATGCCTTTGGTGGGAGACAGGGAAGAAGCACCTCCCCAGTTCTCCTGGAGAGCCTCTCACACCTGGGGCTGTGTCCTCAGTGATGCTCCAGTGGCCCCACTCCCAAAGCTTCCCTCAACTCACGCTGCTGGTCTTGTCTCTTCCAAACTCTAGCCCACATGCTTGGGGCCTGAGTGGGAGAGGCTCTGACTCCAGAGACGGGGCAGGGATGAGACACTCTGACCTAGATCTCTCTGGGGAAAGGAGTCCCCCAGCCTTAGCTGAGGAACACCCCACTTGGCAGCTGTAACCCGGGAGGCTGGAGAGTTTCTAGAAAAGGTCACCTAGGAAGGCCCAATGAGCATGTTTAGGCCAGCTGAGACTAAAACCAACATTTTAAAACAAGATTTGTGAAAGGAATTGGAGATTCCCCCTCCCCATGACTTCCTGGGGAGGGCACAGCCCCTGGGGACAGCTGTGGGTGTGACTTTAAATTGTTCCTTCACTGGAGCGGAACTTGCCCGGAGCAGAAGAATTGAAGTGAAGTGTCTATAAATATACCGACTCTGGTTTAGATTTCGGGGAATGTTTGGTGACTACAGCATAGATGTGTCCTCAGGGCCCAAAGGCATCATTTTGTCAGACTCCAGCCCACAGGAAAAGAGAGCCTCTCTAGGCAGGATCTTTGGTCTGCATGGGGTCAGGAGCAAAGACACAGATGTGGGGGGTTGAATCCCAGCACCACCTCTTACAGCATACATGACCTTGGCCCGCTGACCCTTCCAGAGTGTGTTCTATGGGCCAAGCCCTTCACAGCTATTAACTCATTCAGTCATCACACCAGCCCAAGGAAGGTGGTCCTTTTACAATGAATGGGAGAGTGCCTCAGTTTCTTCATCTATGAAATGGGAGTAATAACAAAATTTACTTCATGAGGTTATTGAAGGGTGAGGCAAGTTAACATATGTAAAGTATTCAAGTTTCTTTGTCTAGAAAATGGGAATAATAACAAAATTTACATCAAGAGGTTATTGAAGGATGAAGCGAGTTAATATATGTAAATTATTCTGATCAGTTCCTGTCACAGAGAAAGCTCTATATTAAGTATTAGCTATTTTTCTTTCTGTTGGGGAAAAATAAGTGCGAATTGACTAATTTCTGTGATTATTTCAAGCAAGGCCCCAAGAAGGTACACGCGGTGTGAATTGAAATTCAACCTGATGTCCTGTATGTTAGAGCTTTTCTAAGTGTGAACCCCGTGGACCACCCACATCAGAATCAGCAGGCGAGCTTGTTTAAGCGTTGATTCCCAGCTCCTGTTCCAGGAACCAGCATCCCAGGGGTAGGGCACAGGAACCTGCGTTATAAACAGGCCCCCCTGGTGACTCTATGTCTATAAACATCCCTGGATAAACATTGATTTAGTTGAACTCCCTCAGTGGGCAGTAGTGGTTCAGGGGTAGAATTCTCACCTCCCACGTGGGAGACCTGGCTTCGATTCCCAGCCAATGCAGCTCATGCGTGGCCACCACCACTCTGAGTGGAGACTTGTGTGTTGCTATGATGCTGAACAGGTTTCAACAGAGCTTCCAGACTAAGATGGACTAGGAGGAAATGCCTGGCAATCTATTTCCGAAAATTAGCCAGTGAAAACCCCATAGAACACAGTGGTCTGAACCGCAACCAATCATAGGGATGGTGCAGGACCAGGCAGTGTCTTGTTCTGTAGTGCAGGGGGCCACCGTAAGTCAGGGGCCAACTCAATGGCAGCCACCAACAACAGCCTCAGTGGGCAAATGAGAAATTGTGACCAAGGAGCCAGTGACATGGGCCAGGTAATACGCGGCTCATTGGGCAGAGCCCTCAGTTCTCCCGGGAGATGCTTGACCATTCCTTGCTGGCTCCTTGTTTCAGGAACGTTCTGGATGACTTCCATCTCACGATTGTCCTAACCTCCACCCACACCTTGCACGGAGTAACCACTGTTCCCTCCTTCTGTTTCAGACATTTCTGGTCCGCAAGGATGGCAGCTTGAAGCATCTGGTTCTCTGTGTCCACGTTCCTTCCCGGAATGAGGGCTCATCTGAGGTGCTTGAATACACCATTAGAGAAGAGAGATCGAGTAAGTACCCCCATCTTCCTGGCCTGGCCTCTGACCACACAGCAGCAGCAGATGCTACACCCTCTAACCACAAACACTCCTGTCATAGCCGGACGTGTTTAAAATTAGAAGAAGGGGGAAAAACTTTCAGTTCACTGCAGTTATCTGGCCAGGTTTATTTTGAACTCAGTGTATCACTCAAAAGTCAATTTCAGTATCTGCTTACTCGTATCATGGCTTGTTGGCTCTGCTTCCTCATGGCCACTGTGAAGTTCCTTCTCATTAGCTCAGTATGACAAGGAGGCAGGAGAAAAGGAGAAGAAATGTCCGGACACCTGGGTCACAGCGTCAGTTCAGCTCACATTCAAACCATGATCTTGGACAAGTCACTTAACCTCTCTGAGCCTCAGTTTCTTCATCTGTGGAATGGGCATGATACTCACTGTTGTATCACGGAGACTTTGTGAGGGTCAGATGGGCAAGCATTTTAAAGACAAAATTCCTGTGTGTGCACAGGGCTGCCAGGAGCAGAGTTGGGCCTCAGGGGGAAGGTGTTTGGGCTCCCCTGATGAAGGGTGGGTTTGTGTTGCTATGCAAAGCTATTGGGTTTGGGCCCCCACTGGACTTCTGGGCCCGGTCATCTGGTCTGGCTTCCCTCTCCTCTCATCGGCCATGTGTACACATGATATTGTTAAGATCTAAAAAGTCTATTAGAAGGAAAATGTAGAACAGAATTTCAAATTCTCATGGAATCTAGACTTTCTGGAGCCAGGGAGGCTGGACGAACCCCTGAAACTATTGCCTTGAGATAATCTTAAAACCTTAAACCAAAAATATTCCCCTGAAATCTTCTTAAAAACCAAACAATAGCTGAACTAGCAAGGAGCGTCTGCCCTGAGCATTGTTCTCTTTTAAGATCTATCTATAGGTGATGAAACTGACAACAGCAACTCAAAAGTCTAGATGGGGGCCTCAGGGGGCAGTGAGTTTATGTTCGTGAGGTAGGAACAACTCAGAGAAGGAGGGTGAGCATGGTTGCACAACTCAAAGAGTCCAATCAGTGTCACTGAAGGATAACTGTGGAAATGGTTGAATTGCTGTACGTTCTGCTGTATAGTCTCGACAGCGACAACAACAAAATAAATTATGAAGAAAAAAAAGCAAGCCTGTTAGAAGAGTCTGCAGAATATTCCAAGCACGTACTTAGGTCCTTCTGTAACGGATCCAGGGGATCACGGAGCTTTTTTACCCGTGGTTAGCCACAGAGTGACAGCAGTTAAAGAAGAAGAGTCATTAAATGTCCTGGAGTGCTTATTTCCCGAGAAGCAGCTGTGTTGGATGCTGGGAAGGTGCAAAGATGAATAAGACAGAGTCCTGATCTCAAGGGTTTCCTAACCTACTTGGAGGGTGGAGATGCACTGGGGCAGGAGAGATAAAGATATCAATAGTGACTGTGCCACGTGACAGGTGCTATTGCAAAGGGACCCCTTGGTGAAGGGCACCAAGGATGCAGCCACTGTGGGGAAGACTCGAGGAGGATGTCACAGAGGGAGTCGTTTAGACTGGGTCCTGAAGGGTGAGGGTATTAGTCTGATTAAGGGCTAATCTTCTAGCCCCAAAAGTGGATGAGGATGTGAAACTAGAAGCAGGTTCCTTTTCTGCTGAGTAAGGGGACCCTTTCCATGGAGACCCAGACCCACGCAGAATGGGTAAAGCACAGTCCACTCATTCTTGTACTCAGCAGGTAGTTATTGAGTGCCTGCTCCACACCAGGCACCATTCCACTGTTGGGGATAGGGCGGGGAACAACACACAGTCTTACATTCAGGCAGAGGGAGGAAACAATAAACAAGTAAAACTGCAGGGTGACTCACAGGCTGAGAGGTGCTGCGGAGGACATGTAAGGGGGAGACCATTAGCTAGCTGCTGTGGCAACAACAATAAAAATGTAATGGCTTAAACCCAGAAGAAGCTTATTTTCCGTTCACATGGGAGTTTCCTGATCAGCGGGGAAAGCTCCTTCAGGGGCCCTGGCTGACAGAGGCTCTGCCACCTTCAACAGGCAGCCTCGGGGTTCCTGTGGTTGACTCCAACCCAGTAGGTTGGAAAGGGGAAAGAACTTGAAGGAGGCTTGTGAGTGGGGCAGGCCTGGAAGTAGGTGTGTCACCTGTGTTCACATTCCATTGGTTAGTACTCAGTCACGTGACCACATCTAACAGCAAGGGAGACTGGGAAGTAGAGTCCAGTCATGTGCCTTGGAAGAAGCAGAGGACCTGGATTTTAGGAGTCTTCTCACAGGGTATGGAGGAGAGGGAGTGTAGGTTTGAGGGGAGGGTTGACAACTTACCTGGCAAACTTTAGTGACCCATTTATCCCACTGTCTTACTTTCCTAGTGCTGCTGTAACAGAAATAATCTCAAGTGAGTGGCTTTAAACAATAGGAATTTATTTTCTCAGCGGTCAGGAGGTTACAAGTCTGGATTGAGAGTGCCAGCTCTAGAGGAAGACTTTCTTCCTCTGTCGGCTCTGGGGGAAGGTCCTTGTCTCCTTGTTCCCCTGTTCTTTGTCAATCTTCATGTGGCATCTCTCTTCCCTTTTTTGTATCTCCCTCTGTGCCTAATCTGTGCCTTTTATGACTCAGAAGTGATTAGGTTTAGGACCCACCCTACACCGATATGGCCTCTTTAACATAACAAAGAAAACCCTATTCTCAAATGGAATTACATCCACAGGTATAGGGGTTAGGATTCCAACACACATTTTGGGGGGGGACACAGTTCAGTCCCTAACACCTGCAGAGCTCAGTGAGGAAGAGAGTGAAGGGATCTCAAGCCAAAGAGAGTAAAGGGTCATGGTTTCTCCAAGCCAAGTATATAGCACCCTCTGATGACTTCAGGGGTGGAATTGTTTGGGGTACCTACTGCTCTCCAAGAACCTGGGTCTTTTCTCATTTGGCCAGGGTAGGGTGGTCTCAGAAGGTGCCTCTGGGGCTGCGTCCTTGTGGCCCCCTGAGAGAGAGATGGCCATCAGCCTATCTGCTTATGGACTTGTGGGGCCAGCTGGGTGTAGTCCTGTGTCTCCTTGACGGTGACCATGCTTTCGGGGACTCAGCTGTCCAGACACTAACTGACCACTTGAATTTCAAAACCGACATTGGGAACAGTAGTTGAAAGCGGTGTGTGGTGATGTGCTGAGCATGTTTCCTGTCAACACGTGCTCCAGGATGCTGAGGAGAGAGCCCTGCTTATGGGCAGGGTGCTCAGGGAGCTTTCCTGGAGGAAATGAGAATCAAGTTGGACCAACAGAATGTTGGGAAGTTGTGTTTTCTCCTTCAGATGAACGCCTTTTTTCCTATGCTCTTTTGTCTACTTCCTTGCCTCAGAGTCCAGGGCAATCATTTCTAGATCTTCCTAAACCCCGGCCTTTTGGACTTGGTCAGGAAGC
The DNA here is from genome assembly GCF_030014295.1 of Loxodonta africana. Taxonomy (NCBI): domain Eukaryota; kingdom Metazoa; phylum Chordata; class Mammalia; order Proboscidea; family Elephantidae; genus Loxodonta; species Loxodonta africana. Next base: position 105,751,156 of record NC_087351.1, read on the forward strand.
ATTTGCCAGGCCTATCCCCTTGGAATCAGGACATATCTGGTTGCGTGTGTCATTTCCAATGAGGAGCCCAAGTGGTCAAACAGGACACTCAGGAATGAAGATAATCTACCTGCATGGATTCTCATCTTTCACCCAGGGCTGTGATAGAATCTCATTTTCCATATTTAAACTTTTTAAAAAATCAATGCTCAACTTTGCCCAAAAGACAATCAAAGCCCAAACCAAAAAGCCTTCATGCAACATGACTCTTCCTGTTGTTATTTGTGTCCGTTCACCATCAATAAGTTTAAACGTTGTATTTTGCTCTTTTCTTAAATTACTCAGCGGCTCCCCAAACCTCAGACCGCTGAGGTTTGCCATCAGGGTGAACCCAGGCATCGAGAAAGCAGCTGTGTTTCTTTGCTATGTGGATTCACTGCTCCCACTTTCTGCCCTCTCTTCCTGTCCAATACCTTCCTCCACAGCATAGCAGAGCTTCAAAGCAGTTCAGTCATGGCCTTCAAGGTGAAATCAGAACAGACCCAAAACTTTAAAATTTGGATAAAGCAGAACTATAAACAGAACAGGGAAAATTATGAGCCGAAGCCCTGGAATGGGAGACTTGGAAGAGGCGTAGTGAGCCGTTTCAGGAGCCTGATGTGGGAGAGTGGATTTTTGCCAGGACTGTGGAGAGCAACACACATTCAAATCGGCATGGTTGGGCTGCCATCTTTGAGCAGGTCACCGCTGTTTTGGACTCTGCCAGTTAAGAGATTTCATTGCTTTGCAACGCACACACTGCCCTTGTTTTCTAAGAGTGAGATTAAGTTTCTAGCAGGGCTTGGACCCATAGTTTTTCTCATTCCTTTTATCCTTCTTCACCCACATTTTAAAAATTCAAGTTCAGGTTTTGTTTTGTCAGCAATGACTGAACCTGGACAGAGCCAGTTGGAAGCCCTGCAGCATAGTGATCAAGCACAATCTGTGGAAGCGCATTTTAGGCCAAGTTCTTGAGATTGGTAGACACATTTGTACCTGAGAACAGGAACTCACCTCATTGTGTTTGAATCCAAGCTCTGCCTTTATCTACCCATGTAACCTTGGGCAAGTGACTTAATCTCTCTGGGCCTCAGTTTCCTTGTCTGTAAGATGGGGTTAATAATGATGCCTCTCTGTTAGGCTGTTAGGAGGAGTCAGAAGGTCTGAAGTGCTTAGGACAGTACCTGGAGCACAACGCAGTGTTATGGAAGTGTGTCGTTGCTGTTGTTAACCCTCCTACAGGGCTAAGCCAAAAGGAGGAGTGAAATTAACCTAGACATAGGCTCTAAGGCTACGTAAATTCCAGCCGAGTTTGTGGGCACTGACCTTATAGTCACTCATGGGAGAAGGGAGCCCATGAACCTCCCCATGGCCTCTCCTGTGTCCTCTCATGGCTGTGGTGACCACATCGGGGGTGGCCTGAGGAGGAAGTAGGGGAGGGAAAGGCCCAGGGCCTGGGACTGGGATCTTTTCTTGGGGTTCCCCACAGAACTGAGATGAGGGGATGCCCCAGAAGTAGACAGTCAGCCTCCTCTGTGGCCTCACTGTTTGCTTTGAACAGGAAAGAGTAACTGACCACTTCTGTGCTTCTGTGGGCGTGGATGTTCCTCTAGCTTCTTGTTAAGAGTTTCCATGAAAAAAGGTGAATCCGTTAGCTTAGGCTAATCAGTCTGCAGTAATGAACAACCCCAAGCTTCAGTGGCTCGCAACAGCAAAGGTGCGTTCCTCACTCATGAGACCAGTCAGCTGAGGCTCTTTTCAGAAACCCCCTCACTCTGAAATCCAGGCTGAGAGAGCAGCACGTGTCTTAGGGCTGAGGAAAAAGAGAGAGATAGCAGAATTCCACAATGGCTCTTAGAGGTTCAACAGCACTGGGTTTTTTTTTTTTTTCTTAGAGGTTCTTCTCTGAGGTGGTAGGCGTCGCTTTCCCTCACATCCCATTGGCCAAAGGAGGTCACATGGCCAGGTCTGACTCCAAAGGCATAGGAAGTATAATCCTTTCACAAGGATGTGACCAGCAGAGAGGAGAAGCAACTATTTGGAACAAGTATTACCATCTACTACATTCTAATCTTCTTTCTGCTACACTAAGGTGACAAGGGGGGCAGTGGTAGTTCAGTGGTAGAATTCTCACCTTCTGCGTGGGAGAGCTGGGTTCGATTCCCAGCCCCTGCCCTTCATGCACAGCCACCACGCCGTCTGTCAGTGGAAGCTTGCGTGCTGCCATGATGCTGAACAGGTTTCAGTGGAGCTTCCAGCCTTAGATGGACTAGGAAGAAAGGCCTGGTGATCTGCTTCCAAAAATCAGCCAGTGAAAACCCTCTGGATCACAATGATCCAATCTGCAACTGATCATGGGGGTGGTACACGACCAGACAGCATTCCATTCCATTGTGCGTGGGGTCATCATGAGTCCAGGACCTTGACAGCAGGTAACAACAAGGTGACAAGAAGGCTTTGAGGTGTGTGAGTCACCTCTTGGCCTTATCAGAGACTTTCAGGGGCCAGATGTGGGGTGGGGAGGGGATGGGGGTGGGCGGAGAACCAGCAGAAGAGGCAGGTAAGGAGCAAGAGATACAGGGAACGAGGGAGCAGGATGTATGCAGGCTAGGCCAGCCTCTGGGCTGCAGCCCTGTGCTTACATGTTTGAGAGTAGCCACCTGGCCAGGGGACACTAGCTACTTTTTCGTTGATCTGCACCCTTGAAGATGGTGACAATGATACATTCATGGGATGGCCTTTTTCTGCTGGTTGCTAAAAAAGAAATAAAGCAGCTGGCCCCTTCTCTAGAGGAGGAACCCGAGGCAGTGATGGGTGGTGCTGTCTGGCCCACACAGGAAGCCAGCTTCCCAGCTTTCGCAGTCTGAGCCACTCTCTCCACGTTTCTGGGGCAGCCCCACTTTACTCCCCACTTATTCCCTACTGTAGTCCCTGGTGGTATAAACAGTTAATGTACTCAGCTGCTAACTGAAAGGTTGGTGGTTTGAGTCCTCAGAGGCACCTCAGAGGAAAGGCCTGGTGATCTACTTCTGAATAAAAAAGCCATCGAAAACCCTGTGGAGCACAGTTTTACTCTGACACACGGGGGCTCGCTGTCGGTCGGAATTGACTTGGTCCTGCCCAGCAGACCCCTGGCTTTAGAAAGTCCTGCTGGTCTTGCTCAGCTGGAGTTTCCCGTTGCTCAGGTGTGTGGTTTTAGGCCCAGGAGTTGGAAGTGATGGATAAATTTGTACCTGAGAACAGGAGGCAACCTCATGGGCAAATGCAGTGAATCCTTCTGCTGGTTGGTGATGGTGGTTATACCACTGAGGTGTGGGACCCTTAGACAAGGAGGGGAGGCTCCTAAGTGAGTCCTCCTGGGCACTGGAGATCTCTGCGTATCGGAGGTCAGAGCGTCACCCTGAGTGGCTTTGAGTTCCACATGGGAGATTCCTAGTGGTGTTTTTGTGTTTGACCCTATTGCCAATTGACTTCTCCTAGAATCAAATTTAACCTGTATTTGAACCAAAACCTATGAAGTCCTAAAGAAAATGAGAAATGGTTATCATTAAAGTAGAGGTTGGTGTGGAGTAGGCAACATCTTGGTGTTTTAACAGAGTGGCAGTATTCCATTGTGGCGAATTGTACATTCCTGCCAAAGCAAACCTCTTTGAGAGCGTGAGCTTCGGAAAGGCCAGCGGTTCTAGGTCTTTATTCTGTCCGACTATGTAACATCAGACAAGTTACTTAACCTCTTTGTGCCTTTCTCATCTGCAAAATGGGAATGATAATAGAACCTGCGTGTTGCTGTGATGCTGGAAGCTATGCCACCAGTATTTCAAATACCAGCAGGGTCACCCATGGTGATCAGGCTTCAACAGAGCTTCCAGACTAAGATAGACTAGGAAGAAGGGCTTGGCCATCTACTTCCAAAAATTAGCCAATGAAAACCCTGTGGATCACAACAGAACATGGTACCGTGTAGGACCAGGCAGTGTTTTGTTCTCTTGTCACCATGAGTCAGAGCTGACCCGATGGCAGCTAATAAGAATAACAACAATACCTGACACTGAGTCCCTGGGGAGTACAAATGATTAGTGTACTCTGCTGCTGACCAAAAGGTTGGAGGTTCAAGTCTACCCAGAGGTACCTCAGAAGAAAGTCCTGGCAATCTACTTCTGAAAAACCAGCCATTGAAAATCCTGTGGAGCAAAGTTCTACTCTGACACACATGGGGTCACCATTAATTAAAATTAGTTAGAGTTATCTAAACGGCAACTGGCTTATACCTGATACAGCCGTTGGTCGGGTTGATGAGCGAATACATTTAAGGGGGTTGGAATGGTGCCTGGTAGGTGAGAAGCACTCAACAGCATCCTAACTCATTGATGTCACAGCGTTATCTCCTGGGAGAAATGGGGGAAGCTGTCACAGTGCCCAGCAGGTAGTAAGTGCTCAGTAAATACCAGTGGTTATAACTATCCACGGGGGTTGAGTAATATGCCACATACTAGTTGGGCCAAGGAGAGGAGGGAGGGGACTTGAGGGACCTGCCAAAGATAATGGCCTTGATGGCTGCCTAGAACTGGGTTTGGGGAGGTTGGGGCCAAGAGAAGGGGCAGCGTCTGAGTGGCCATTGTTAGGGGAAGGAGGCCCTTTCGGGGGGCTGAGGCCTGTGAGATGCGGAGGTGCGGCACTGCCTCTCTAGGAAACACGACTCAGCAACTTCGAGGAGTGTGTCTGTTTTGCCCAGGGAATAGGCCACAGGACAGGCAGGTTTTGTCAAATGCGGAGAAGGATCCAGACCACAGGGCCTTGGAGGCAAGGGAAGTGGGGAAGATGCAGGAAATGGGTTAGTCAGAGTGGGGTGACCTGTGAACACAGGCCCGAGTGGAGTAGATGAGGCCTGGTGCATGCTGACTGGCGCATTTGGGGGCGTGCAGCATCAGAAAACATCGCTAAGGGAAAACAGCTCCATTCAACTGTTTTGGGTGCACCCCCACCCCCTCTCCTGGGAAGGGTCGGGGTCTCTAGGCCCCAGGGTCCCTGCCACAGGAAAGCACTGGCTCAGGTTATTCTAGCTCAGCACGTGAAGGAGGCAGCAAGTGCCTCGGGGCTCCCACCTTCCTCTGCCACCGTTGTTAAAACCCTGCTCTCTGGAAAGCCAATAAACAGACGTATACTAGCATGTGAAAGACTAACACCACCATAAAGCCATGCTCCCCGCCAGGGGAGTTTGCATCTCAAGAGCACAGCAACATATTAAAGAATTAGCATGGCACACTGACAAAAATACCTTGCAGGGGGAGGGCACAGTTGTCACGTGTTATTTGCGTCAATACGGTAGTAAAAGTTACGGTACCGGTGGTACGGTGGCGGAATGGCAGGCATCTGCCAGAAAGGAGTGGGAGTTGGTTTGTCCTGGGCCATCTCAGATAGCAGGTGTGGGGGCACCTGCTGTACACAAGGTGCGTCCTGACCGGTATTGCCCACTGCCCACCAAGCCCTCTGACTGCCCTCCAAGTCGTCTTACGTGGACGATGAAGTTTCATGATGAGTTTCTTGACTTTTTTTTGTTGTGTTGTATGTGTGTGTGTGTTTAATTGCTATTTCCAAAATTTGTCATCCTCCCAGACAGAAACTCTGTAGCCATTAAGTAATAACTCCGCATTCCCCTTTCCCCCAGCCCCTGGTAACCTCTAATCTGCTTTTTGTCTCTGCACTCGCCTGTTCTAGATACTGGGATATAAGTGGGATCATGCAATATCTGCCCTTTTGTGTCTGACTTCTTTCACTCAGCATGTTCACAGAGTACATCTATCCACGTTGTGGTATGTATCAGAATTTTCATTTCTCTTTAGGGCTGAGTAATACTCCATTGTATGTATAGACCACATTGTGTTTGTCCATTCACCTGCTGAGGGACACTTGGGTTGTTTCCACCTTTTGGCTATTGTGAATACTGCGGCAATGAACATTGGCATACTCTGCTCCGTTCTTGCACACACATTTATATATGTATATATATATGCAGATAGAAATCTTTTATATATAATGTCATATGTGTAAAAGTTTTGTATATAATGCTATATGTTTTATATATAAACGTTATATACATAAATGCTTTATATGTTATATATGTTTTATATATAATGTGATATGTATGTTTTTATATGTAACATGTAAATATTATTATATATATAAAGTTATGTATATATTTTGTATATAATGTATACATGTTTATATATACAATGTTATATATAAATGTTTTATATATATAACATTATACACTCACATGTATATGTGTATATAAATAACTAACATCCGTTGGAAGCCCTGGTGGCACAGTGGTTAAGGGCTCGACTGCTAATTAAAAGCTTTGCAGTTTGAATCCACCAGCCACTCCTTGGAAATCGTATGAGGAAGTTCCGCTCTGTCCTACAGGGCCTCCATGAGTTTAAATCGACTGGATGGCAATGGGTTTGATAGTTTAGCATCTTTTCAGCCCTGGGTGGGAGATAAGACAGGCCTGAAGGAGCTCAGCACAGCGAGATCAGGGATCTTGGGATCCAAATGAGCCTGGTGAGAAGGGCATTCCAGGCAGGGAACCCCGTGCAGGCATGGGCATGGGGGTGGACCAGATTCTGCTCTTCAAAGGATCATTTGGGTTGCTGTGTGAAAGAACAGAAGAAACAAGCCCAAGTGCTTGTGCAGGTGCCTTGTGGTTCTCCCATCCCCATGAGGAGGCTCGGCTGGCACTGGGCAGATCATCCCATATGTTATTGTTAGGTGTGGTCGAGTCACTTCCAACTCATAGCAACCCTATGTACAACAGACCAAAACACTGCCCAGCCCTGCGCCATTTTCACAATTCTTGTCATGCTTGAGCCCGTTGTTGCAGCCACTGTGTCAATCCATGAGGGTCTTCCTCTTTTTTGCTGACCCTCTGCTTTACCAAGCATGCTGTCCTTCTCCAGAGACTGATCCCTCCTGATAACGAGTCCAAAGTATGTGAGATGAAGTCTCGCTATCCTCGATTCTAAGCAGCATTCTGGTTGTACTTCTTCCAAGACAGATTTATTCCTTCTTTTGGCAGTCCATGGTATATTCAATATTCTTCGCCAACCACAATTCAAAGGCGTCAATTCTTCCTTATTGATCATCCAGCTTTCACATGCATATGGGGCGATCAAAAACACCATGGCGTTCACTTGAAGCTCAATAAAAGTTAATAAAAAAAAAAACACCATGGCTTGGGTCAAGCACCTTAGTCTTCAAGGTGACATCTTTGCTTTTCAACACTTTCAAGAAGTCTTTTGCAGCAGATTTGCCCAATGCAATGCATCGTTTGATTTCTTGACTGTTGCTTCCATGGGTGTTGATTGTGGATCCAAGTAAAATGAAATCCTTCAGAACTTCAGTCTTTTCTCCGTTTATCATGATGTTGCTTATTGGTCCACTTGTGAGGATTTTTATTTTCTTTATGCTGAGGTGTAATCCATACTGAAGGCTGTGGTCTTTGATCTTCATCAGTAAGTGCTTCAAGTCCTCTTCACTTTCAGCAAGCAAGGTTGTGTCACCTGCATAACACAGGTTGTTAATGAGTCTTCCTCCAATCCTGGTGCTCCATTCTTCTTCATAGAGTCCAGCTTCTGGGATTATTTGCTTAGCATACAGATTGAACAGGTATGGTGAAAGGATACAACCCTGACGCACACCGTTCCTGACTTTAAACCACGCAGTATCCCCTTGTTCTGTCACACGACTGCTTCTTGATCTATGTAAAGATTCCTCATGAGCACAATTAAGTGTTCTGGAATTCCCATTCTTTGCAGTGTTACCCATAGTTTGTTATGATCCACACAGTCGAATGCCTTTGCATAATCAAAAAAACACAGGTAAACATCTTTCGGGTATTCTTTGCTTTCAGCCAGAATCCATCTGACATCAGCTCTGATATCCCTGGTTCCACGTCCTCTTCTGAAACCGGCCTGAATTTCTGGCAGTTCCCTGTCGATATACTGCTGCAGCCATTTTTGAATGATCTTCAGCAAAATTTTGCATGCACGTGATATTAATGATGTTGTTCTATAATTTTCTCATTCAGTTGAATCACCTTTCTTGGGAATAGGCATAAATATGGATCTCTTCCAGTCAGTTGGCCAGGAAGCTGTCTTCCATATTTCTTGGCATAGATGAGTGAGCAACCCCAGCGCTGCATCTGTTTGTTGAAATATCTCAATTGATATTCCATCAATTCCTGGAGCCTTGTTTTTCGCCAATGCCTTCAGAGCAGCTTGGACTTCTTCCTTCAGTACCATCGGTTCCTGATCATATGCCACCTCCTGAAATGGTGGAATGTCGACCAATTCTTTTTGCTATAGTGACTCTTTGTATTCCTTCCATCTTCTTTTGATGCTTTCTGCGTCATTTAATATTTTTCCCATAGAATCCTTCAGTATTGCAACTCTAGGTTTGAATTTTTTCTTCAGTTCTTTCAGCTTGACAAATGCCGAGCATCTTCTTCCGTTTTGGTTTTCTATCTCCAGCTCTTTGCATATATCATCATAATACTTTGTCTTCTCGAGCCACCCTTTGAAATCTTCTCATCAGTTCTTTTACTTCATTGTTTCTTCCTTTGGCTTTAGCTACTATATGTTCAAGAACAAGTTTCAAAGTCTCTTTTGACATCCATTTTGGTCTTTTCTTTCTTACCTGTCTTTTTAATGACCTGTTGCTTTCTTCATGTATGATGTCCTTGATGTCATCCCACAACTCATCTGGTCTTCAGTCATTAGTGTTCAATGCATCAAATCTATTCTTGAGATATTCTCTAAATTCAGATGGGATATACTCAAGGTTGTACTTTGGCTCACGTGGACTTGTTCTAATTTTTTTCAGCTTTAACTTGAACTTGTATATGAGCAATTGATAGTCTGTTCCACAGTCGGCCCCTGGCCTTGTTCTGACTGATGATATTGAGCTTTGGCATCGTCTCTTGCCACGATGTAGTCGATTTGATTCCTGTGTATTCCATCCGGCGAGGTTTACATGTATAGTCACCATTTATGTTGGTGAAAAAAGGTATCTGCAATGAAGAAGTCGTTGGTCTTGAAAAATTCTATCATGCGATCTCCAACATTGTTTCTATCACCGAGGCCATATTTTTCAACTACCAATCCCTCTTCTTTGTTTCCAACTTTCACATTCCAATCTCCAGTGATTCTCAATGCCTCCTGATTGCATGTTTGATCAATTTCAGACTGCAGAAGTTGGAAAAAATCTTCAGTTCCTTCATCTTCGGCCTTAGTGGTTGGTGTATAAATTTGAATAATAGCCATATTAACTGGTCTTCCTTGTAACCACCACCTAACAGGTCTTCCTTGTAGGCGTATGGATATTATCCTATTACCCTATCACTGACAGTGTTGTACTTCAGGATAGATCTTGAAATGTTCTTTTTGACAATGAATGCAATGCCATTCCTCTTCAAGTTGTCATTCCTGGCATAGTAGACTGATTTGTTCTTTTCAAAATGGCCAATAATACTGGTCCATTTCAGCTCACTAATGCCTGAGGTATCGATGTTTATGTGTTCCATTTCATTTTTGATGACTTCCAATTTTCCTAAATTCGTACTTTGTACACTCCACGTTCTGATTATTAATGGATGTTTGCAGCTGTTTCTTCTCATTTTGAGTCATGCCACATCAGCAAATGAAGGTCCCAAAGCTTGACTCCATCCATGTCACTAAGGTTGACTCTACTTTGAGGAGGCGCCTTTTCCCCAGTCATCTTTTGAGTGCCTTCCAGCCTGGGGGGCTCGTCTTCCAGCACTGTAACAGACAGTGTTCTGCTGCCATTCATAAGGTTTTCACTGGATAAATCTTTTCAGGCATAGACCACCGGGTCTGTCTTCCTAGTCTGTCTTAGTCTGAAAGCTCATCCCATATAGAGGACTTCTAAGGAGATGTTCCTGGGGAACTCAGCTTTGGGGTGTTTTTCCCCTGAAAGGGAAAGCCTATTGTTATCTCTGAGCATCTCTGGGCAGGAGCCAGAGAGCTGCCTCTCAGATCTGCTCTGCTCTGGGAGAGTCCATGTGGCGTCACCACTAGGAAGTAGTGGATAGTATTGGGCTATTGTGAGCTTGTGACAAAGCCAGGACCAAGTCACTCAATCTTTCTGGGCCTCCTGGGAGAAGGGACCCCAGACTTCACCTGGGGAAAGATGGACGGATACAAAATGTCTTGAAAGGCCGAACAATAGACAAGCCCACAAAATAAACAATAGCACCCAAAAGGAACATGCTCCTTAGAACAATCAATTATACGACATCAAAAGGGCAATATTTGCCCAAAAGCAAAGATGAGAAGGCAGGAAGGGGTAGAAAATCAGGAAGAAAAAAAAAAGGGAAACCAGGGTGGAAATGGGGAGAGTGCTGACACAATGTGGAGAATGAAACCAAGGCCATGAAATACTTTATGTACAACTATCGAATGGGAATCTAATTTGCTCTGTAAACTTTCACCTACTGCACAATTAAGGTAAAAAAAAAAAAAAAAAAAAAAGCCTTGGAAAGGTAAAGTCCCACAGAGAGAAGGTGCCACCTGTCCTTTACCTGACCCCAGCACCTAGATTATAAAGTCTCACTGCAGCCGAGGGAAATTCATGTTGCTCAGTGTCTGGGAAGCCCAGCAGGCCTCTTAGGAAGCCATGCTATTATGCCGATCCCACTAACTTCTTCTCTTTCTGCCCCAAGTATTTAAGGAAGCAGTTGGAAATAAGACCTTCTGGAAAGTTACATAGAAAAGGACTGGTGTCATCCATAGCTCCTTGTGTCCACTATCTTCCTTATCTGCTGAGGATCAGAGAATACTGTGCGCTGCCTTAATCAGAGTCCTGATCCTATTACATATATTTGGTTGTGGTTATTGCTGTCTAGGTCTTTGTTTTCACAGTGGAAACTTTTAGGGAACTTGTCCCAGTGGAATTTCCCCAACTGGAATGTTCCTTTAATGTGTAGTCACTGTTCCCATTCCAAGGCTGCCCTTGGCCCCTACTTCGTCCACCTAGGTGAGATCCAGTTCCCCAATAAACTTGGCCCTACCTATGAAATTTTACTCTTATTCAGCCTTTGGCTACCAGTTATTGGGGCTTGCTGTGTGCCCGGCACTGGGTGTGGCTTTCATATACGTCCTCCCTTCTGTCTTCACCACAACCCTATGAAGCAAGTGATAGGATCTCCATTTTGCAGACAAGGAAATTGTACCCAAGGGTGGAACTGGGATTGAACCTAGGTTCAAAGCCCTTTCATCTGGGACAGGTTGTTTTTTGTCTTATTTCCCTTATGCTCCTCTAGGAGACTCTCCAAGTCAAGGGGAGGTAGAGGATGCCAGAAAGGGAAGTAAAAATACAAAAACCAAACCTGTCACTGTTGAGTCGAAGGAGGGCCAGATAATGTAATCAAGTCATTTGTAGCCGTTGTATATGGCTTGTATCTTATCCTCTCTTCTTTTAGCAGGGGATTTATTTAATATAAAGAACTTTGGAATTACCCTCAAAGTCTGAAATTTAAGATTATGCCAAAGAAAGTGCTTTACGTTCTTTACAAAGAATAAGAGTTTGGCAGAAAAGGAACAGACAGGGACTGGATGGCTTCAACAAGGACACCAGGGTGACGTGGGGTCCCTGGAGTCAATGGATCCCTGTTGTTATTGTTAGGTGTCATTGAGTCCATCCCAACTTATAGCGACCCCATGTACAACAAAACAAAATGCTGCCCAGTCCATCTTCACAACTGTTGCTGTGCTTCAGTCCATTGTTGCAGCCACTGTATTAATCTGTCTTGTTGAGGGTCTTCCTCTTTTTCCCCGATGCCCTACTTTACATGATGTCTTTCTCCAGGGTCTGGTCCCTCCTGATAACATGTCCAAAGTATGTGAGACAAAATCTCGCTGTCCTCGCTTCTAGCAGGTTACAAAGAACTTCCCTGTGCCATCTGAAACCCTTCTGTCTTCAGCAGCAGAGACCAGGGGGCATTTATAGTGATTCAGGGGAGCGCCTGGTCCTATACCTAAGGAGGCTTTTTGGAGGGTAGGAAGAGGAGGGGTGTCCATAAATACCAGCCCTTTCTCCCATTCTTGCCTTCAGAACCAGTGAGGAACTAAAGGTCAGGAAGACGGAGATCAGACATCAGCTTTCTTACTGATGGACTGCATTTGAAAAAACAGCTCCCATCGAGTCGATTCTGACTCATGGTGACCTGTGTGTGTCAGAGAAGAACTGTGCTTCATAGGGTTTCCAAAGGCTGATTTCTCAGAAGTAGATCACCAGCCCTTTCTTTCGAGATGCCTCTGGGTAGACTCGAACTTCCAACCTTTCAGTTAGTAGCTGAGCATGTTAATCGTGTACACCACCTAAGGACTCCTGGGCTGACTAGGGGGCTGCAGTTTGACCTACAGCCACAATCAAGTGCCCTAATCCATGCTTCTACACTCTGAATTTGCTCCCTGGAGCTCCCGGCCGCCCCCTCCCCCCACCACAGGGTTGAACCTGCCTCAGGATGCTGAGACAGGGATGATCCAGAAGACAGCTGCCTCCTGAGGTCCGGCCCCTCCTGGGGAAGAAGCCCAGTGGGGCTGAGCTGAGCTTGGCTGCTTCCTTCTCCCTGATCCACCTCCTGGCAAGGTCACTGGGCAACAGGGGAAGGTGAAGGGGGGGGGGCAGCATGGGGAAGGCAGGAGTGATCTTCCTCTCTACAAACTGGAGAAGTTAAGAAGAAGCAGTTCCTCTAAGCTTTGGAGTTCCTCCAAAGCTTCTCCTTTGAGCAGTGGGCTCCCAGGGCTCGGGTTGCTGCTGAGAGAGAAGCGGGCTCTTTTCTTTCCAGTGCCCTGCCTGGCCTGTCGTGAGGAGCGCAGAACCCACACGGCAGATGTGTGGGGTTCCGGTTTCGTGGCACGTTGGGTTGGCTGGACGTGTACGCACAGGTGGTCCACACAGGTGGTCCAGCAGCGTCTCAAAGCAAATGCAATGTCAGTTACCCTGAGACAAGGCCCTTGTTCTTGATTCCACAACTCACTTGGTGGCTCCCGGTGACTCTACGCTGCTGGTTAAGAGGATGGGAGTATGACTCTTAGGAGGCCGAGGGTGTAGCTTCAGAGTCGGGGGACTTAGGTACTACCCTGTTCCATTGGATTCATTTTCATGCCCTGAGGTTGACGGTGCACAGGCAGCAAGCTGGGCATTGTCATCCGAAGCGCTGACTCCCAGGCCTCTGCTGGTAAGTCTGTTTTCTTGTTTTGTTTTTCAGGAATTTGAGGTTCTGTTCCATGTTCTTCTCCCATTCTATCAGGGTCCATCTATGGTGGCCCTGATTTGAATGGTTGGTATTGGTAGCCAGGCACCATCTAGTTCTTTCCATAGGGTCTTCAAGGCTATAACCAAAATTTGTCCTTTCAGAAGCAGATTGCCAGGCCTGTCTTCCAAGGCATCTCTGGGTGGGATCAAACCAACAACCTTTCGGCTAATAGTCAAGTGTGTAACTTTTTGCACCACCCAGGGGCTCCTGTGGTAAACCAAAACCAAACCGGTTGCCACTGAGTTGATTCCGATGCATAGCGACCCTGACAAATTTTCCGACACCCTTCTAACTGTGCAGCCTTCTCTCAGTTTGCATATCCGTGTACCCTTCATTCCTACAGACTACAAGCACGATAAATATTTGTTCGTGAGTGAACGTGTAATGAAAATGCCCTAGCTAAAGGGTAACTTTGATTGAGCCCTTCAAGTGGAGGTCAGAGTGGGAAATGTATTAACGACAACTCTTGTCACCAAAGCGTATTATATCTCTTGGGTTTACAGGGCTGTCAAATAATAGGAAAGAATGGGTTTGTGTTCCCTAAGTATACACTTCACCAACCCTAGTAATCTTTAGCAAGTTGTATGCTTGTTCTCCGTTTTCCTGTAATGACCTTTTCCTTATTGAAGGTCAGGGCCAGGCTTGGGTCAGCAAATGTTAATCCTTCATTTGTTAGCAAAGACAAATCAGATCCTAATGTAGCATATGTGAATAGCCACGTCTGCTTAGAGTGAACATGATGTATAACGTGTTTTATTTCTTGAATTCACTCGACTCAGTCACTGGGAGTTTGTGGCAATAAGACTGGGCATTCTGAAGTTTGCCTTTGTACCATGAATGAGGAAAGAGTCTACTATGTGAATCAATAATGTCAGTAACATTGCAGAAGGACCTTGGCCTAAGTAGAATGGCTACTGGTTAAAGGCCCATCACACCTTAATTGTATCAATAGTCAAACCATTTGCTTTCGAGTCTGTTCTGACTCATGGTGACCCCATGTGTTTCAGAGTAGAACTGCACTCCATAGGGTTTTCAATTAAAAAAAAAAAAAAATTTTTTTTTTTCAGTAGCTGTGATCTTTTAGAAGCAGGTCACCATGCCATTCTTCTGAGATACCTCTGGGTGGATTCAAATTGCCAACTTTTCAGTTAGATATTACCATATACAAATAAGAGTTGACTGCTAATTAACACAGTTTGGACAAGACCTCTGTTGAATCCTTGGACAACATTCATTTACTCATTCTAAAATAAATATTTGTAAGACCTTGTTAAGAGGTTGAAAAGACAAATTACAGAGTAGGAGAAAATATTTGTAAATTACCTGTCTGACAAAAGACTTGTATCTAGAATATAACAGAACTCTCAAAATTCAACATTAAAGACAAGTAGCTCAATTTAAAAATGGGCAAAACCCGTTGCCGTTGAGTCAATTAGACTCGTAGCGACCCTATACAACAAAGTAGAACTGCCCCACAGAGTTTCCAAGGAATGCCTGGTGGATTCAAACTGCCAACGTTTTGGTTAGCAGCCGTGGCACTTAACCACTACACCACCAGGGTTTCCAAAAAATGGACAAAGGACCTGGATATACATTTCTCCAAAGAAGATATACAAATGGCCAATAAGGACACGAAAAGATGCTCAACTTAGTCATCAGGGAAAGGCAAATCAAAACCATGAGTGAGATACCACTTCACGCCCAGTAGGATGGCTATAATTAAAAGGCTGTGATCAAAATGACCAAGTGCTGGCCAGGATGTAGAGTAACTGGAACCCTCTTACATTGCTGGTAGGAATGTAGAATGGTGCTGCCACTTTGGGAAACAGTAAGGCAGTTTCTTAAAATGTTAAACATAGTGTTAACATATGACGCAGTGATTCCACTCGTAGGTACATACCAAAGAGAGTTAAAAACATACGTACACACAAAAACTTATGCACAAATGTTCATAGCAGCCATAACTGTAACATCCAAAAACTGAAAACTACCCAAATGCCCTTCAGTGGCTGAAGGGTTAAACAAACCACGGTACGTCCATACCGTAGAATACTCCTCAGCAATAAAAAGGAACGAACGGTTATTACACACAACTTGAGTGGACCTCAAGGAAATTATGCTGAGTGGGGGGAAAAAAAGCCAATCTCAAATGGATACATGTTTCCATTTATATGACATCTGTGAGGTAACATAGTTATAGAGGTGGAAAACAGATAAGTAGTCGCCAGAGGTTACAGATGGGCTTTAAAGGGTAGTACAGGGAGCCTTATGATGGTACAGTTGAGTATCTTGATCGGGGGTGGTTACACAAAGCTACACGTGTGATAAAATTGCATAGAGCTACACACACACACACACACACACACAGGTGCATGTATAACTGGTAAAATCTGAATAAGCTGTGTTGATTGTACAAGTGTCAGGGTCCTGGTTTTGATATTGTGCTATAGTTACTGAGACCCTTCGTATAACAGAACAAAACACTGCCCGGTCCTGCACCCTCCTCACGATCATTGCTATGTTTGAGCCCATTGTTGTATAACTATAGTTACACAAGATGTTAATACTGGAGGACCCTAGGTGAAGTGTGCCCAGGATCTCCCTGGACGTTTCTTTGTCATTTCCTTCTAATCTCTAAGTAGATGCTGGGGTACCGTGGAGAACAGAAGATACACAGCCAGTCTCTGCCCTTGGCAGTTCGTTTGTATTGTTGAGTGAAAAAATGGAATTAAAGAAAAAAACAAAAGCCCCATCTAATAGCTTTTAGTTCTCCAGGATGTTTCACTTTGACTGTGGGGCTGTGTCTTAGTCATCTAGTGCTGCTATAACAGAAATACCACAAGTGGATGGCTTTAACAAAGAGAAATTTATTTCTTCATGGTAAAGTAGGCTCAAAGTCCAAATTCTGGGTGTCAGCTCCAGGGGAAGGCTTTCTCTCTCTGTCAGCCTTCTCATCAATCTTCCCCTGGACAAAGAGCTTCGCAGGCATAGGGACCCCGGGTCCAACGGACACGCTGTGCTCCTGGTGCTGCTTTCTTGGTGGCATGAGGTCCCCAACTCTCTGCTTGCTTCCCTTTCCTTTTATCCTTTGAGAGATAAAAGGTGGTGCAGGCCCCACCCCAGGGAAACTCCCTTTACATTGGATCAGGGAGGTGACCTGAGTGAGGGTTGTGTTATAATCCCACCCTATCTTTAGCATAAAATTACAATCACAAAATGGAGGACAACCACACAATACTGGGAATCATGGCTTAACCAAATTTACACATATTTTTGGGGGGACATAATTCAAACAGGCTGTCAGTGCTAGAAGCTGGCCAGGGCACACCTACCCCCACCTCCACCCCTACCGATCATGCCTTGATGGTAAGCGGTAGGTGAAAGGTCTCCTTCGAAGTTCCTTCTCACTCACCTTGTCACCTCAGCACTGTGCCGGCTTCAGCTGGCTGGCACCAGACTCTCACCTCACCCTTTGAAAGAGAATAGTTTAGACGGGGCCTTGTGTGTTTCCACTGAAGCTTTGCCAAAGGACCTGAGAGACAGCACAGTGCAAGGAGTTCTGCTAGTGGTCCTCAGAGGTGGCTGCCTGGAACTGGTATCTTTGTTGAGAGGGGCGGGCTGGCCCGGGTCCCCGCTGCGGGCTGTTGATGAGGGCAGAAACGGATGCAGGAGGTTCCAAGGGTCTTTCAGAAGCCGGCTTGACAGAGTAAGGGGTAGTGGGGTCCCCTCAGCAGTGGGTGGGATGGGGGCTTGCCAGCTGTGCCCAGTGAGGCTGTGACTAGGTGAGCTGAGAGAACAATGGAAACCAGCCAGCTTTAGAGAAAAGCCTTTGTGTTTCTGCTTGCAGAAGTCACGTATGCTCCCAGAAAAACATCATTCAGGAAGTGAAGTTCAGTCCACTCTGTGTGTGTGTTTCTTTTTTATTGGAATAACACCTTTATTGAGATACAATTCTCCCAGGGGCAATGGTGGCCCAGTGGTAGAATTCTTGCCTTCCTTTTAAGGTCATGGAAGCTCCATGGACACATCCAAACTCCCTGAGGGACCGAATTCCTGGGCTGATGGCTGTGGGGGCTGTGGTCTCCCAGAACATCTAGCTTAGTTGGCATAACAGAGTTTATAAAGAAAATGTTCTATATTCTATTTTGGTGAGTAGCATCTGGGCCTTAAAAGCCTGTGAATGGCCATCTAAGATACTCCACGTGTCTCGGCCCTTCAGGAGCAAGGGAGAATGAAGAAAACTAAGGATACAAAGGAAAGATTAGTCCAAAGGACTAATAGATCACATCTACCAGGGCCTCCACCGGACTAAGTCCAATTCAACTAGATGGTGCCCAGCTACCACCACCGACTGCTCTGACAGGGATCACAGTAGAGGGTTCCAGACAGAGATGGAGAAAAATGTAGAATAAAATTCTAACTCACACACAAAAAAACCAGACTCACTGGCCTAATGGAGACTGGAGAAACCCTGAGAGCATGGCCCGCAGCTGCCCTTTTTGCTCAGTAATGAAGTCGCTCCTGAGCTTCACCCCTCATCCAAAGATTAGACGGGCTAATGAAACACACCAGCCCTGGGTCAAGGACAAGAAGGCAGGAGGGGACAGGGAAGCTTGTAATAGGGAACCCAAGATCGAGAAGGGAGAGTGTTGACATGTCTTGGGGTTGTTAACCAATGTCATAAAACAGTATGTGTACTAACTGTTTAATGAGAAGCTAGTTTGTTCTGTAAACCTTCATCTAAAGTAAAATAAAAAAAAACGTTATTAAAAAAAAAAAATTCTCGCCTTCCACACAGGAGGTTTCGGTTGGATTTCCGGCCAACACACCTTGTGCACACCTGTGGAGCTTGTGTGTTGCTGTGGTGCTGAACAGGTTTCAGTGGAGCTTCCAGCCTAAGATGGGCTAGGAAGAAAGGCCTGACAATCTGCTTCTGGAAATCAGAGGATGAAAACCCTATGGATCTGATTCACACCGATTATGGGATGGCATAGGACCAGGCAGCGTTTAGTTCTGTTGTGCATGGGGTCGCCATGAGTCGGGGGGCTGACTTGTCGGCTGCTAACAACAACAACAACAAGTCAATTTTAGACCATTTTCATATTTCAGAAAGAAACCCTGCCCACTTTAGCTATCACCCTTATCTCACTTCCCCTGCAGCACTAAGCCACCACGAATCTGCCTTCTGTCTCTATAGGTTCCGCTCTTGATTTCAGCTCCAGAAGGCCGATCTGCCCCAGTGTTCTGCACAGAGCCTCCCTCTGCCTGGCTGTGTGCAGGTGACGAGGGAAAGTGAAACCCGCCCCTACTGTCAGCGTGGGAACCCGCGCCTCCCACTCACATAGGAAAACGTGTGCAAGGTTTCCCTGACGCAAGAACGTGCGGTTTGCAGGGTACATCCTCCGTGTGGCTTTCCTAGGGAGAGGTTGGACTACTCAGGAAAGGCTTTGGGGCAGAAAGAGGACCTAGAGCTGAGCCCCGAAGGCAGGGAAAGACAAAGGTGGATTCTCGGTGCCTAGCCTGAGCTATGAGCAAAGCCTGAGCAAAGACAAAGCAGAAAACAAACAAGTTGCGGTCAAGTTAATTCCAACTCACGGCGACCCCATGTGTGTCAGGGCAGAACTGAGCTCCATAGGGTGTTCAGTGGCTCCATGGCTCCCTTGGCTGCAGTCTAAGCTGCCCCTTGTGGAGAAAGAAGGTGTTGCGCCAAGTGCAAGCACTAAGTGGCGCCATGGCAGTACAGTCAGGTCCCTGGGTGGCACAAATGGTTGACGACTAACCTAAAAGTTGGCTGTTTGAACCCACCCAGCCACGCCTCGGAAGAAAGTTCTGGGGATCTGCTTCCGTAAAGACTGTTGTTATTGCTTGGAGCTGTCGAGTCGACTTTGATTTGTAGTGACCCCCTGTGACGGAGCAGAGCTGCCCCATAGGGTTTTCTGGGCCATAATCTTTACGGGAGAGTTCTTCAGGTCTTTCTCCTACAGAACACTGGGTGGGTTCAAACTGCCCATCGTTCGGCCAGCAGCCCAGTGCCTAACTGTTGCACTACCAGGGCTCCTTTCTGTAAAGGTTACAGCCAAGGAAGCCCTATGGAACAGTTCTACTTTGTAACACGTGGGGTTGCCGGGAGTCAAAATCAACTTGATGACAGTGGCTTTTGGGTAATACTGATGTTTCTCAGATTAAGTCATTGGTAGGCATCTTCTGAGTACTCCTGTACTGTCATAGACTTAACATTTTTTATTTCATTTTATTGTGCTTCAGGTGAAAGTTGACAGGGCAAATTAGTTTCTCATTCAACAATTTATACAAATTGTTTTGTGACATTGGTTGCAGTCCCCACCCCAGGTTCCCTCCCCGTTTCCATCCGGCCATTTTTCCTGTCCCTTCCTGCCCTGTCGTCATTGCTTTTGGGCACGTGTTGCCCGTTTGGTCTCGTGTACATGATTGAACTAAGAACCATGTTCCTCACATGTGTTATTGTTTGTTTTATAGACCTGTCTAATCTTTGGCTGAAAGGGTGAACTTCAGGAGAATATTTTTCTTTAAACTCACCTTTTTTTATGTCTATCAGAATGTGATAGAGAAATTTATTGTTGTTAGGTGCCATTGAGTCAACTCTGACTCATGGTGACCTTATGTATAACAGAATGAAACATTGCTTGGTCCTGTGCCCTCTTCATGCTGGTTGATATGTCTGAGTCCATTGCTGTAGCCCTTGTGATTGTCCATCTCACGGAGGGTTTTCCTTGTTTTTGCTGACCCTCCACTTTATCAAACATGATGCTTTTTCACCATAAATAGATGAATGTAAATTTTTTAAAAAATCATGTTAACTGTTTAGAACCTTGCTTGGCATGTAGGAAGAAGGTGGATATAGAAATAAAGCTATTAAAACAAAGCATGTTGGTTCATGTACCCCCTACAACCAGCTCGAAGACCACCCATGCAGTGGCATCTTATCCTGGGCTGATGTCACCAGGATGTGTGTGTTTTTACAGTTAGTAGGGCCCCTTCCCTCTGCAGGTGGAGGAACTGGGGCTCTGAGACAGGAAGGGCCTGGAACCTGGGGCCTGCCTTCCCCCTCCACCACACGGAAGCTAGAAGAACCTCAGGAAGCTGGCACGAAAGTGTGATGTCCGCGTGTTTCTTGGCTCCTCTGATGCCCAAGAAAGTTCATGGTGGGGACTCAAGCCTGGGAGTTTCATTGTTGGGCACCTGGAGCACTGGAACGAGAGTCAGGATCATTGGGGTGGACGCCAGCCTATGCCACTGATGAGCAGTGAGGCCTCAAGGCTATGAAGCCAGGTGTGTGATATGGCGCCATGTCTCCAGTGGTCAGCCCGTCCTGGGAGCCATCAAATGCTTCAATCCGTCTTCCTTGTCAGAGCTGTAAAATTTTGAGCAGGCTTCACCTTGGATTACCCATTCAGCCAAAGCAAGCTGGGCTCTAATGGGCCCTGGGGCTCTTGGGTGGAAGACCATTGGCCCCTGTTCACTGCGCCTGGACCAATATACCTCTTGGAGGCTAAGGCAGAACGGGGCAGCTTCCCTCCCGCTGGCTCCTCGTAGTCGTCAGAGTTGCCAAGGTGTAAGACTGCTCTGTGAAAGGCACTGGCCCATTACATTTTTAATTCCATTTTCCAACCTAGTACCTCCTGTGTTATTTCACACATGTACAAAAAAGATGAGTGTGTATTAGTTAAGGTAACATAAGCTGCTAATCATAGATAATCCCCTGAAATCCCAGTGGTGATTCTAATGCAATTTCCAGTTGCTGTCATGTCTGTTCTGACTCATGACGGTCCCATGTGTGTTAGATAACTGTGCTCCATCGGGTTTTCAGAAGCAGATTGCCAGGACTTTCTTTCACCGTACCTCTGGGTGGACTTGCACCTCCAGCCTTTTGGTTAGCAGCCGAGTGCATTAACAATGTGCACCACTCAGGGCCTCCTCTAACACAATAGACGTTCATTTCTCACCTAAGGGCCTGTTGGCAGCAGATGTGGATGGAGTGTGGCAGGCCAAGCCCTGTGATAGGTGCCAGGGACCCACAGTGAACAGACACAGCCCCTGCCTAGGGGCTGCCCCCTCATTCCCTCTGAGCAGGACTCTCACCCAAAGCCTTTCTCATCTCTCCTCAGTCTTGTACCTGGAAGGCTCGGTTCTTGTGTTTGAGGACATCTTCAAACTGATAGCGTTCTACTGTGTCAGTAGGTAAGTGGACCCAGCCGTGCTGATGGCAGGTGCTCTGGTCACTCAGGTGGGCAACAGATGTCCCCTGCAACCTTGGGGCGGCCAGGGAAACCCCCAGAGGGAAGGGTGCAGCCTCCAGGATACAGAGAGAGGGGCAGACCCCTGTCTTTGTCCTGGTACCCATGAGGGGAGGTGTTGGCATTGACGCTTTCCTGGACCAAGTGGTGAGGGCCCCTCCCTGGCTCATTGTCCCCCACTGCAACTTCCTGTGTGACCATTGTCAAGGACAGCTTGAGTTCTGTGTGGACCTGACCCCAGCCCTACAGCAAGACGGGGGAGCTTTCTGCAGGGACAGCAGGAGGTGGTGCTATCCCCCATCCCCTTTGGAGGGAGCTTGTGGTTCCTAAGCAGCTGCTGGGTGGAGTGCTGAGCCCACTGTTGATTCGGAACTAGCTTCAGGTCAACAGGAACTTAAAATGCATTTGGTGCTATCAACCAAGGGTGTAGACTACAGTATCTTGACAAGGGCTGCTAGAGGTTGGGCAGAATGTCTTGGGGTCCAGGGCTTCAGGCCCACTTCTTCCTGCTTCAAAGAGACAATCCACACCTGCCTCAGGTGAACGCCCCTCCCCACCTACCAGGACCCGCCTGTGCCCTGTGGGACAGAAAAGGTGATGGTAATAATGGTAGGCAGTGCTAGCAACTGCCTCTGTTGAGGGCTCACCAGGGGCCCAGCACTGTGCTCAGGGCCTTCACACCTATTATCTTTTTAAATCTTCCAAACAGTACCACAAGGTAAGTGCTCTTGTTATTCCCATTTTACAGATGAGTAAGCTGAGACTGAGAGAAATAACTTGCTCAAGGTCACATATCTGGTAAATGGCAGGGATTCACACTAGAGCCAACTCCAACATCCATGCTTGTTGCTAGATCAGCCCCACTGTGTATAACCCCCAATAATTCGGATGACCTACACAATTATTTGCCCACAGACAAAATCGCAGAGGTCCCCTGGCCCTTCAAACATTATGTCATGTCAAGCTTTCAGGAGGAGACAGGCTCATTCCTTTTCCAAGAAGCTCTTACCTTACTAGAAGGTGTACATACTACACAGTGTTTGACACATGCTGGGTGTATGAATGAATGAATGCATCATTGCCGACTCCTGAACTTGAGGTAGTTAGTTATCTCTCTGGGCCTCAACTTCCTCTTCTGTAAGATGGGAATGATGATACTGATTGTGTAGACACCAGAGAGAACGCTTATACGGGGGGGAGGGGGGTGGGGAACGCCCACTCTGGGCACCCAGTAGATGCTCTGATTGTTTCCATGGCTAGACCATAAACCAAACGAAACCCACTGCCGTCTGTAGGGGAAGAAATTGCTGGGGCAGCTTCGTTGGCATCCAGGGCGATCTGAGTCACAGTCACCAAGGCCACTCCTGCCACCTCCCAGCCTTTCTTCCTCTTGCTGCTGCTTCTCCACAGTCCAGAGAAGCAGGTGCCAGGAGAGACTGAGGGCTTTCCCATTCACATGAGGAACAAGGCAGGACGCCTGCTAGTCAACATCATTCCGGAAGTCCTAGCCAGAGCAATTAGGCTGGGAAAAAAGGCATCCAGACTGGGAAGGAGGAAGTAAAACTACGTCTTTTTGCAGACGACGTGATCCTCTACATGGAAAGCCCCAAAGATTCCAGAAGAAAGCTATTAGAAGGAATAAAGGAATTCAGCATGGTGGCAGCATATGACGTCAACACACAAAAATCAGTTGGGCTTTTATATGTGAACAACGAGCAAGTGGAAAGGGGAATTAAGAAAAGCAAGTGCCCATCCAGCCCACCTGCAGCCTCCCAAGGAGCTCACAAGGAGGCCACTGGACCCAGAGCCTGGCACCCCTGTGTTTGAGGGGCTGTCAGCTCCAAGGCCTGAGTCAGATGAGTGAGATACTGCAGGGGGAGAAGTCCAAGGCTGGGGTTGGAGACTTGCCACCTTGGGCAACTTACTGACCTCCCGGGGTGCTGCTTCCTCATCTAACCGGGGGTGTTAGCCAGGATGGACACCAGAGTCCTCAAGCTCCATGTTGCTACCATACTAAGATCCTGCCCAGCCAACTCCTTCAGAACCAGACACCAGGGGGCACCAAAGACACATACTTCATGCCCCATTGCGTCACCTGCAGGGCCCTGGGCGAACAAATGGTTTGCACTTGGCTGCAAACAGAACCCACCCAGCGGCACTGCGGAAGAAAGCCCTGCCCATCTGCTTCCATAAAGACTACAGCCAAGAAAAGCCTATAGTGCAGTTCTACTCTGCAACACACAGGGTCGCCATGAGTCGTAACCAACTCGATGACAATGGGTTTAGTCTTTTGGTTGTGTCACCGCAGGGCCCTGCACAGGGGGGTGGGGGAGTTGATAAATGCTTGTTGGTCATGGCCTGAGGCATGTGTCCTCACATCACATCACACTGAGCCTCAGGCAGGCCCCGAGCAACCCCACCCCATCCCTTCTCTGCACAGAGGCTTCCCCCAGTGGCCATGTGGGGCCCTGTGACCTGAGCTGGTGCCTGTCCATCAGAGCACATGCCCGGGTTACAGGCCATCCTTCAGGGGTCAGGCAGCATGATGAAGGCTCAGGGACATGCAGCCCTCCTCGTCCTCAATCCTGCTCTTGTCCCAAGCACGCTCTGTGCTCCTCTGCAGCCTCTGTCCCCAGTCAGAGATGAAGAGGCACAGGTCCTGCTCTCAAAGCGCTCACCCCAAGCCTCACTCCAACATCAGTGCTCTGGGCTGGGTGGCGGATTGCTGGGAAGTTCTAGAGAGGTTTCTCAGACCCGGCTGGGTCCCACAGTCCCCAGGAGCAAGCTAAAAATAGACTGCTGGGCCTAACCCTGGATTCCAACAAGACTGCCTGCAGACCAGCGTTTGGGAACTGCTTTGGCTCGAAAGGTTTGCACTCGCCTATTAACCGAAAGGCTGACGGATCGAACTCATCCAGTGGAACCATGAAAGAAAGGCCTGGCAGTCTGCTTCCATAAAGATTACAGCTAAGAAAAGCCTAGGGAGCAGTCCTACTGTGTCACACATGGGGTCACCATGAGCAGGAATCAACTTGATGGCAACGGATTATAAGAGCTGGACAAGTGGCTTAGCCAGGGCTCTCCTGGGGGCCGCCTTTGAAATGAGGATTCACGTGCCAGTGATGAGTAAGGACGGGGCCCCTATCTTAGTCATCTAGTGCCGCTATAGCAGAAATACCACAAGTGGATAGCTTTAACAAACAGGAATTTATTCTCTCACAGTTTAAGAGGCTAGAAATCTGAATTCAGGGTCCCAGCTCCAGAGGAAAGCTTTCTCTCTCTGTCAGCTCTGGAGGGAGGTCCTTGTCATCACTCTTCCCCTAGGCCTAGGAGTTTCTCAGTGCAGGGACCCCGGGTCCAAAGGATGCACTCCACTCGCAGCCCTTCTTTCTTGGTGGTAGTAGGTCCGTCTCCTCTTTGCTCACTTCTCTCCTTTGTATCTCAAAAGAGATTGACTCAAGGTACAACTTAATTCTGTAGATTGTGTCCTGCCTCATTAACATAACTAACTCTAATCCTGCCTTATTAAAATCATAGAGGTTAGAATTTACAACACACAGGATAATTACATCAGATCACAAAATAGAGGACAACCACACTATACTGGTGATCGTGACCTGGCCAAGTTGACACACATTTTGGGGAGACACAATTCAATCTATAACGGCCCCCAAGGAGAATGCAGCAAGGGGGTGGGCGAGCAGGACAGGGAAGGGAGAGAAGACAAGCAAGGACGTGATTTCAGGTGAGGCCCCAGCCCGGCCCCCAGGGGCAGCTCTGGAGTATAAATTAGACCTCAGCATTGTCTCACCTTGAGGCCAAGGAGCTGGGCTTTTGTGCCCTCAAGCTAGCCAGCCATCCCCCATGGCTGCAGGGTGGGACGCTCCCAGGCATTTGTGACTCTCCATATGACTGTGAGGCTCCAGCACCCAGGACAAGCCCCTGAAGGTCACAGGGTGCAGGCCTTCAGGAAGCGGCCTGCAGAGACAGGGCAATGGGTGCACAGAGGAGGTAAAAGGATGGAATGCCAACAGTGTCCGCTGCAAGGAGCTCCCGTTGGTGAGCATCTGTGTCAAGTCCAGCTTTGCACTGGGCCTGCCCACAGGGTTCTCTCCGTTCCAGGGTGGACGTTATTATCTGCAGACCCACTTCAGGAGGCTAGCGACTCCCACCCCCTGGGCTGAGGTGAGGACTCCACATGACGATTCTTGTCAGGGGCCTTACGGAGCACCTGGCACAAAGGAGGTGCTCAGGCAATGATTGAGCTGTGTTATAGACAAGGAGACTGAGGCTCCAGGGACATGTCGCCTGCCTCAGGCTGCCCAGCCAAGTCCCAAACCAGGTTTGAGTCCAAGGATGTTCTGCAGCAGGTTTTGCCCCAGCCAAGAGGCAGCGTGTGCTGCTGCCCCCTCCAGCCCTCCGACCCCATGGAGGGGAGAGTCAGAGAGTCGAGGCTCTCTTTGTGGAAGAGGTGGCATCAGGGTCCAGACAAAGATGGGCTGGAAGAGAGTTCTCAGCCAAGGGAGCAGCCTGGAAGTTGGGAAGCTATGGGCAGCCTCAGACCAGCCTCACGGGGAGACCAGACTCATGGGTGGGAGGTAAGATGCTTGGGAGGCCTGGAACGCCGTGCCAAGGACTTGCTGGGACTTTCTTCTGCAGGCGCCACGTTGAGCTCGGTTAGACAGCTCTTCAGCAGAGAGACATGGCCTCAGCAGGAGGTGGATTGTAGCAAGGGGAGAGTGGAGATCAGTTAGGGGCCACAGCAGCCATCCAGACCCTGTGTGGAGGAGCCTGTCCTGGGCAGTGGCTGGGGGAACTGAGAGGGGTGGGGCAGCCACTGCGAAGAGGAGTTGGGGGAGCAGGGGAGACTGGGCAGATGCTGGGATTTCTGTCCTGGGTGAGTATAGGATGACAGGGCCATTAACTGGATTGAGGAAAGAAGGGGAGGAGCCCTGGGCACCGACATTGTGACTGAGCGGCCACCCTCTTATCCTGGGGGAGGGGGCAGGTGCAAGGCTGGTCGGAAGGTCCTTCTCACCTTTGAAATACCAATAAGCCAGTTGCCACTGAGTGGATTCTGACTCATGGCGAGCCCATGTGTGTCAGAGTAGAATGACGCCCCATAGGATTTTCCGTGGCTGATTTTTTGGAGATAAATCATCAGGCCAGTCTTCCAAGGTGCCCCTGGGTGGACTTGAACACCAGACTTTCAGTTAGCAGCTGAGCACGTTAACCATTTGCACTACCCAGGGAAGGAAACCATTATCATTGTCTCTGGAGTCTTAGCTGGGACAAGGACTGACTTTATCAAACACCGTCTTGCCTTTGGATGGTCCTGGTTAGGCCAGTCAGCTGGGGCAGAAGGACCCTTAACACTCAGAGGCCCCAAGAAGAGCCCTTGACCCCCACCCTGGGAAGGAGGAAGGAGACACAAAGGTGCCCACCAGGTGGCGCTAGCATTTCTAAATCATAGATTCCTAGTTGTGGTCTCCTAGGTCCCAGGGTATATAGAGTTGAAAAATGACAGTATATGCCAAACTGACTCCTCCTCACAGAGTGAACCAATATACAGTCCCACATACAGTGCCTGTGAGCACCGGCTCAAAAGTTAAAGGTTCCAGCTGGTAGAGCCAGTTTTCCTCCCAATTCTACAAGAAACATGACCAAGCGTCCCACTCCTCGACTTGAGCTCATTGTTCCAGTGGTGCCTCTGCTCAGTGACAAAGGTGCACACTTTATTGGACACACTTTAGCATTGTTTGACTTCGTCTCACATACTTTGGACATGTTATCAGGAGGAACCAGTCCCTGGAGAAGGACATGATGCTTGGTAAAGTATGGGGTCAGCAAAAAAAAGGAAGACCCTCAGCGAGATGGATTGACACAGTGGCTGCAATAATGCTCCCAAACATAGCAACGATTGTGAGGCTGGTGAAGGACCAGGCAGTGTTTCGTTCTGGTGTACGGAGGGTCACTGAATCAGAACCAATTCTGTGGCATCTAACAACAACAACAAGTGATTTGTGATCCTGGCGAAGATATCGCCCTGGATAGAATCAGGGTTTGCATTATTCTGGGTTTTAAAATGTTTCAACGTTTCTCTCAGAAAGTTACTACCCGCTGGGTGGTCTTGGACAAATCCCTTAACCTCTCTGAACCTCTGTGCCATCAGCTGTAAAACGGAGGTATTAATACCTATCCATAGGGTTGAAAGGAGCCCTGGTAGCACAGTGGTAAGTGCTCGGCTGCTAACTGGAAGGCCGGCAGGTCGAACTCCCAGCCACTCTTTGGGAGAACGATGTAGCAGTCAGCTCCCGTGAAGATTACAGCCTAGAAAACCCTATGGGCCGGTTCTGCTCTGTCCTACAGGGTCGCTGAGTCAGAATCGGCTCGACGGCAATGGGTTTTTCATAGGGTTGGTGTGATATAATAATATAATATCATGTGATATAAAAACCAAGAACTAAATCCATTGCCATTGAGTTGATTCCAGCTCATGATGACCCCATGTGTTGCAGAGTAGAACTGTTCTGTAGGGGGTTTTTTTTGGCTGTAATCTTTATGGAAGCAGATTGCCAGGCTTTTCTCCCATGGTGCCGATGGGTAAGTTTGAATCACCAACTTTTAGGTTAGTAGTCAAGCACAAACCGTTTGCACCACCCAGGGACCATTCATGCGATATACCCATTGCCATCAAGTTGATTCCAACTCGTAGCAACCCTACAGGACAGAGTAGAACTTCCCCACAGGGTTTCCAAGGAGTGGCTGGTGGATTCAAACTGCCAACCTTTTGGTTGGCAGCCGAGCTCTTAACCACCACGCCACCAGGGCTCTAAGTCCTGTAAAACACCTCATCCAGTACCTGGCACATAGTAGGTGCTCACCAAACACCCACATCATGTTTGTGCTTTGACTTGTCTCAGAAGACTTGGGCCATAGGTAAAGTGCTGATGGATGACACGTGGGGAACCAGGGAAGAATGAAGTCCTTGAGAACTGGGTCAAGAGGAGGAGGTCCCTGGGGGGCCCATGGTGGGGGTAAAATCTAAGTAGACAGAGGTGCAGAGGAGGAGGGGACCTCTCTCTAAACAAAAGCTCAGAGATGGGGCCAACTCAGGCATATTCACAGTAGAAAGTGAGTATGGCATTTTCGGAGGCACTGGGAGGGAAGGATTTGGGGTGGGCAGAAGTTGGGGAGAGGCAGACTGGACCACGCTGGGGAAGACCCTGAAGGCCAGGGCTCAAAGCTGGGGTGTGATCTACAGACTGAGGAGGTTGGTGAGGGGCTGTCAGGCAGTTGCCCTGGTGGAGAAGGGGTGGGTACCAGAAGAGCTGAGCTCTCCCTGCTGGCCATTACAATAAAAACAGTGATGGAGGTAATGTGGTACTGTCGATTCCCAGTGGCAGGCTAGACAGCCAACCAGGTGAGCTGAGGTGATGTGAGGATGAATTTTGTCACCCTTCACAGTTGTCTTTTTTTTTTAATTTTTCACAGTTAGAGGCTGTGGTGGTGGGCAGGGCCTGAGAAGGGAGCGAGCACTGAGGGCTGGTCCAGCCTGGATCCAGGCTGACCTACCTGGGGAGGCAGACAGGTGGCTGCCAGAGGGCTCAGGTTTGCAGGGGGATCACACAACTATGAGACTGAAAGGTGCATAGGTGGCTGAACAACCCCACCCCATTCTACAGTGGAGCAGGGGGCCTGGGGTGCCAGCTGGCTGAAGCAACACCCCAGGCCTCACAAAATGGTCAAGAATCTTCTGCCACAGCCTCCCCATCCTGCTCCTCCTCAAATAGAAGTGTCCTTCACCCATGAAAATGCTTCCTCAAAAGGCATGAAGCATCCCAGGAAGGCCACTCGCTGAGTGGAGGAGCCTGGGGCAGCAGAGATGGTTCTGGAATCTCTGCCGGCCCCATCCCAGGAGGCCTCTGCCTGGCTCTCCTTCCGTTCAGTTCCCCACATTGGGATTAGTCCATTCACCAGATGCTCACTGAGCCTCTGGACTGTGCTAGGACCGTGAGGTGTCAGAGGGCTCACAGCGCAGTGCTAACAGGAAGAAAACGAGGGGTAGTGGGCAGGTGCAGACAGAGAAGCCACCAGGGCCCCAGGGAGGAGACCACTCCAGCCGAGGGCCATCACGGAAGGCTTCTAGGCTGAGGATGGATGGACAAGAACTCAGTGATTGGCATTAGGGTTTTTGGAGAACCAGGAAAGACTACGAGCAACGGAGGACCAAATAGGTTCTTGTTGGCAAAAATGGCAGCTGCCAGCTATGAAGAACCAACTGGGTGCCAAGCACTGGGCTGAGGACTGTCCGTGCATTCTCTCAGTCCTCTCCTTGGTCCTGTAAGGAGGCCATCATCCCATGCCATAGTTCAGAGACTAGAGCAGCTGGGGTAATAAGGAAGGAGTGGGAAATGTGGCTGGAGAAAGGGGTCAGACCCTGATGGGCCTTGAATGCCAGGACCAGGTGTAAATTGGGACCCACCCTGGGACTCCTGGCTGTGCCACACACCCCTTCCAGGCCTGTGAAATAAGCCATGGCCTAGAAGTCAGGAGGCCTGGGGCTGAGCACACTCTGTCTTACATGCACCATGCGGCCTGGGCACATCCCCTTCCCGCTCTGGCCTCAGTTTCCTCATCTGCGCCGTAAGAGCAGGGGTGTCTGAATCCCTCCTAGATCTCTTGCAAGAGTCCTGGACAATTCGCATTTGGACCAAAGGCTTCAGACAGAACTGGCTGCGTCACTGTGTGCTTGCCGGGTGGTATCTGTGTGCCCCTGGGTGAAGTCTGACTGTGTATTCACCAGGGGATGCCTGACTGTGTGCTCACCAGGGGATACATGACTGTGTGCTCACCGGGGGATGCCTGACTGTGTGCTCACCGGGGGATGCCAGACTGTGTGCTTACCAGGGGATGCCTGACTGTTTGCTCACCAGGTGTCCAAATGTGAGCTCACCAGGGGATGCCTGACTGTGCCCACTGGGTGAAACCTGACTGTGCTCTCACCAGGGGATGTCTGACTGCTCTCTGGCACTTCTTGCAGCAAGGGTCAGAGGGTGGTAAGGGTTGGTCATTCACTGTACCCAGAATAGTGGCTTTAAAGCCTGGGGTTCGTCCCCAAGGGCCAGGAAAACCAGGGAAAAGTGGTGATCCCCCACTCCAGAGGCAGGTCTCTGTACCCTGGCACTCAGACGGGACTGGATGTTTAGTGAAGCCCCCGCCGAGCTGCTCCCTCAGCCCCAGGGCTCTGCCCCTCCGCCCCCCAGGCAAGTCCCCCATCTGCGTGGAGACCCGAGTGACCAGCAGGGCTGAAGCAGCTCTTCCATGTATGCTGTGGGTTTGGGGGTGGTGGAGGCTAGAGGAACGGACACCACGGACTCCCCCAGGCATGACCTCTGACCCCTCATGTCTCCACAGAGACTTACTGCCCTTCACGCTGAGGCTACCCCAGGCCATCCTCGAGGCTCGTAGCTTCACAGACCTGGAGACCATCTCTAACCTGGGTCTGGGTAAGTCCTCTCTGCGGGCCAAGGGAGGAACAAGACTGTAGGAGATGGAGCCCTGGACTGTCCCTGTGGCCACCTGTGCAGAGGAACAGCCCCTCAGGCTGAGACCAGGCTGGATCCTGAATCCCAGCTGCTGTGGGACCACCCACACCCCAGGCTGCTGAACCACTGACCAGGGAGATGCCCTGGTCTCCCCAGGGGTGCCCAGCAGCTGTCCAGGGGTCCGATGCACACCCATGTTTGATCTGAGGGCTCTGGAGGGCTTGTCGGGGCCTGCCCAGGCTTGATCCCTGGAGGAATCTGGAGGACACCAAAGGCCCTCTGACTGGTGGCCAGAGAGCTGCTGTCTTAGCCTCCTAGTGCTGCCATAATATAAATAGCACATGTGGGTGGCTTTAAAGAATAGAAGTTTGTTTTCTTACAAATCGGGAGGCTAGAAGTCTGAGTTCAGGGTGTGGCCCTAGGGGGAGGTCCTTCTTTGCCTCAGCTTCTCCCAGCCAGCAATCCTTGGCCTTTCTAGGCTTGTAGACCCACGTGCCTTGTGTGTCTGTCTTCACCTGGCGTCTTCCCACTCTGTGTCTCTGTCTGTTCTGCTCTTTTTATAACTCAGACATGATGAGGTTTAGGACCCACCCTACTCTGGTATGACCTCATTAACATAACAAAACAGGACTACATTCACAGGTACAGTGGCCAGGACTTCAGTACACATTTTAGGAGGCACAATTCAATCCATAGCAGTTGGGGACACAGCAGCCACCGCAGTCATGGTCCCCAGTCCTGCCCTTGTCAGAAGGAAAGGATCATGAACTGGCATGTGCTGCCTGCCCCCTTGCCTGCCCCTGGCCACCTAGCTGACCCTAAGCACAGCCTTACCCATCCCCCTGGCTCCCTTGACCTTTTGAGGGATGAAGAGGGCAGAGGAAAAGAAAGGGTAGGGGAACAGGAGCGTTTCTGACCCATCTCTTTCACATAATAACAGGAGTAGTTCGTGTCTACTGAGTTCTCCCCATGTATTGATCTACGCACAGCACTTTACCAGCATGAACTCAGCCAGCGCTGACCTGTGATTGGCACCTTATCACACTGGCCCATGGGACACTCAGCTTACCACCTCTGTACTGCTGGGACCTTATCACACTGGCCCATGGGACACTCAGCTTACCACCTCTGTACTGCTGGGACCTTATCACGCTGGCCCATGGGACACTCAGCTTACCACCTCTGTACTGCTGGGACTTTATCATGCTGGCCCATGGGACACTCAGCTTACCACCTCTGTACTGCTGTGACCTTATCACGCTGGCCCATGGGACACTCAGCTTACCACCTCTGTACTGCTGGGACCTTATCTCGCTGACCCATGGGACACTCAGCTTACCACCTCTGTACTGCTGGGACCTTATCACGCTGGCCCATGGGACACTCAGCTTCCCACCTCTGTGCTGCTGGGACCTTATCACACTGGCCCATGGGACACTCAGCTTACCACCTCTGTACTGCTGGGACCTTATCACACTGGCCCATGGGACACTCAGCTTACCACCTCTGTACTGCTGGGACCTTATCTCGCTGGCCCTTGGGACACTCAGCTTCCCACCTCTGTACTGCTGGGACCTTATCACACTGGCCCATGGGACACTCAGCTTACCACCTCTGTACTGCTGGGACCTTATCACGCTGGCCCATGGGACACTCAGCTTACCACCTCTGTACTGCTGGGACCTTATCTCGCTGGCCCATGGGACACTCAGCTTACCACCTCTGTACTGCTGGGACTTTATCATGCTGGCCCATGGGACACTCAGCTTACCACCTCTGTACTGCTGGGACCTTATCATGCTGGCCCATGGGACACTCAGCTCACCACCTCTGTAGCTCCTTGGAAGCCAGGTCAGCTGCCTGTCAGCTTGTGTCAGAGAACTTCTTATGGGGGACGTAGAGGAAACAGGTTTTGGGAGCTGCTTCAGGAGCCCCCCACAGGCCTCATAAGCTGGGCTGCCAGGTCACGTTCGTGAACACAGCAATTAATCAGCAAGTCTTTATTAAAAGCAACTTGAGCACAGGCCCTGGCACACAGAAGTGCCGTGTTGACCAGTATTGACTGAATGGAGGAAGCAATGACCAAGAAGGTATCAGAGACCATATCCCGTGGCTCCAGGCCAGGCTGCAGTCCGCCACCTGAAGGGGCCTCTGAATGACAAAGCAAGAGATGCCACAAGGCAGCCCGTGGTCAAAGGGCCAGATGAGGAGTTCAGGCTCTTGGATAATAACATTTAATGAGCACTTACTACATTCTAACCCCTTTGCTTTCATTGACTCGTCAGCTCTTCAAGCATCCCTACAAAGTAGGTACTGAAGTGAAACCTGCAAGAGCCAGAACTCAGCGGGTCTGCCTGGTTTTTCTGGGTCTTGCCAGTTTTCTGCTTTTGACAGGGTGCAGCCTTACCACTTTTCTCTTGCTCATTTTAGTGGGAAGTATTTGACTTCTCCTTCTCTGACAGGTTTCCACCTTACACAGGTTCCTGCTTTTGCAGATTTTACTATGTTGTTATAAAAGTAGTCTTGGTGGCACAGTGGCTAAGCGCTCAGCTGCTAACTGAAAGGTTGGCAGTTCAAATCCACCAGCTGCTCTGTGGGAGAAAGATGTAGGAGGAATTTCTCAGTACAGGGACCCTGAGTCCAAAGGATGCACTCCACTCCCAGCTCTTTTTCTTGGGGGTAGGAGGTCCCTCTTCTCTCTGCTCACTTCTGTCTTTTATATCTCAAAAGAGATTGACTCAAGATACATCCTAATCCTGTAGATTGTGTCCTGCCTCATTAATATAACTGCCTCTAATCATGCCTCATTAACTTCATGGAGGCTAGGATTTACAACACATAGGATGATTATATCAGATCACAAAATGTAGGACAGCCACACAATACCGGGAATCATGGCCTAGCCAAGTTCACACTTATTTTGGGGGGGGCACACTTCAATCCAAAAATCCAAATAACATGCCCCTGCAGTCTAAATCAGCATGAATGACACGTTCAGACCATTGCAAGCACTTGGCCTTGCCTTGTGTAAGCCCGAGCCTCTGTTGTAAAGGTAAGAAAACCAAGTCTTAGCACAGCTGAGAAACTTGTCCACCTCACCCAATGGAAATGCAGCTGAGCTGGGATTAGTCTGGCCCAAGGACAGCCTCTGGACTGCTCCTTGCTACACCTCAGTGCCTCCTCTGTTGTCTTTGCAACGAGCAGTCGGTGGTCAATTTCGAGGCCAAGTTGGACGGCAGGTGAGCTGCATCTCCTGGGGGAGGTAGGCAGCCTCGGTGTGGGGAGACCAGTTTGCTGCCCCTGCCCTAGCTCTCTGTGGGGCTTGGGCAGGCATACGTAGGACTGTGGCCCTGGGCTCCCTTGGGGTCCTCTCACCTGCAAGAGCATGGCTGCCCCTAAAGCCTGAGAATGCGCTGAACCTGAACAAGCGTCTCCTCTTGGGAGAACCACATTGCTTTTTGGAATAGGCCATCCTGGAAAAAGAAGGTGGGCAAGGGAGGTGACTGTCTGGGCAGCCAATGGCAGTTTATATTCCGTCTGTCAGGACTTCTTCCTTGAGAGTGGAATGTAAGTAAAACTTCAGTATGTTGCAGCTTAGGAAACCCAGTGGTTCTGTTCAGACCTACAGTTCCCAAGTGCTGAAGGACATAAGCAAAAGGGGGCCCTCTGAGCCTCACCGGAATACTTTTTCCCTGACACCAAGGAAAGGTTAACTTTTCAGTCCCACGCCACAGTGGATAGAGTCTCGGAGCTGAGAGAGCCTGTCCTCCCAGGGGCCAGCGTGGGCAGAGGCCTTGGCCTTGGGGTGTGAGGCCTGGGTCTCCCCGGTCCGCTGTGCAAGAGTGAGATAAATACGCAGAGCAGCATTCACCACAGCCCGCCACACCAGGCATCCTGTCTGGCCCTCTGTCACAGAGAACTGAAACTCTCTCAAAGCGGCATTAATAAGAGGGGATTTAGTGAAAGGAACATGGGAAACCTCAAAGAAATGAAGACAGAAAGTTAGCCGGGCTTTACAAGAAATAGCGGCTGCTCCTTCTGCACACACCAGCTCCGTTCTCCCCGCAGTCCAGCCTCCTTCCTTACTTGGCTTCCTGCTCCCTGACTCCTCAGACTGGGCAGACTCGGCCTCCTGGCCCCATCATCACCTGATCATGGCTCTTCATTCAAATTCTCCAGGGAGAATTGGAGTGATCATGGCCAACTAGTGACTGGATCCCCTTGAGCCAAGTGTTACCCTGGTATAGTCAGCATTTCAGGGAAAACCAAAAGGACAATGGGAGGCAAATTCATTGACATATTCGCCACACATGCATTATCTCATTTCATTCACACGCAAAGAAACCATTTTACAGATGAGAAAATGGAAAGTCCAAGAGACTAAAGGACTTATTCAGCAATAAAAAGGGGTGAAGTGCTGATGCATGCTACAACATTATGCTGAGTGAAAGAAAAAAAAAAAAGACCGCACACGTATTGTCTGATTCCATGTATATGAAATGTCCAGAATAGGCAAATCTATAAAGGCAGAAAGTAGATCTGTGGTTGCCAGGGCTGGGGAAATTGGAGAGAGTGGGAAGTAACTGCCAATGGGTACAGGGTTTCTTTTGGGGGTAATGAAGACGTTTACAATTGATTATGGTAATAATAACACAACTCTGGTTATACTGAACACCATTAAATTGTACACTTGAAGTGGATGAATTGTACGGTATATTAATTGTCTCAGTAAAGCTATTACACAGAGAGGCAGAGAGAGAGACTGACAGGCTTTCTGCACTAGAATGAGACAGAAGCTGGATTCAAACTTGAGTGTTCTGAGTTTGAACTCCATGCTCTTTGGTCTACACCACACTGCCATCTGATCCTCAGACAACTCTGCTTACAGCCTCTCGCTCCTCACCCCTCTCTTCCCACCTGCCTGGCCTCCCATGGAAGACAACATGGCACCCTTTGGTAAAGGGGCAGGCATGTGGTATTGGGGAAGCTAGGGCAGCGAAGTCCCACTCCTGCATCATACTTGTATATGTGTCTTTTTCATTACTTTTTTTCCTCAGTATAAAAGTCAAGTGTGTTGGATTGTTCATTTGTTTGTTTTAACTGACTACATCAGAAAATAATGAGGATGAAACAAGGCATGCCATCGTTGCTGCAAGTCTTGGGTATATTTCCTCCCAGTCTTTTTTTCTTGACTATACACATGCATAGCATTTTTCAGATTTCATTTTGTTTTGTTTGAGCATATTTATGACTTGTAGTTTTGTCCTAAACCCAGAGCCAAGGGATGTCTAATTCAGGGTGAAGGTCTCCTGGGTCTCAGACCACCTGATGATTTTGCAATGGTAGTAAGTTTATGAGGCGTAAGTCTTTCCTATCATTAATGTCAGCACTTTTATATTTCTGGCATGCTACTCATTTCTTAAAAAATGAGTAGAATGTAAGAAATATCCAGATAGTTGCACAAGGCCTGCTGTTCAGACAGGGATGATGTCGCTGGAGCAGGGCTGTTGGCTTGCAGGCTCAGCGTCATGTGATGCCTCATCCTTGCCCGTTCATGAGCTGATGTGAGAACGTCAGAGTGTGACCTTGGGAAAGCCAGTGTTCCAAGTGCAGGCTGTATAAGATGCAGTCTGGGACTTCAAGAGCTCATAGATTAATTTGGGGCAACAAAACTAACGTATGGGAAAATTAAGCACTAAGCTATATGCAATTGCTTCTAAGTGCAAAAGGAATCTGGAGAAGGTAATGATAAATGTTGTTAGGTGCTGTTGAGTTGGTTCCAACTCATAGTGGCCCTATGTACAACAAAACGAAATGCTGCCCGGTCCTTTGCCATCCTTACAGTCATTGCTATGTTTGAGCCCATTGTTGGAGCCACTGTGCCCATCCATCTCGTTGAGGGTCTTACATTTGCAGTGGTTCTCAAGCATTTTTGCAGCTATGTTTTTCATATTTTAATATGTTCAGAAAAGGCATACGTTCTATAGTTCTTCCAAGTTTGGGTGTAACTTGCTTTGTCCTTCACATTATCTGATAAAAATTTTCCTAGGTTGTTAAAAATTCATTGAAACTTGAGTTGTATCCAACAATGCATCTTTGGGAGGCCACAGAAAAATGATTATTCACTGAACTCATTGGACTTGCGAGCTGTTTCTGTGGCTTCTGGAACATTTTGCTGCATTTACAGATTCTCATGTCTGTCCTGCCACTAATCCAGGGCACCCCAAAGGTAGCCTTGGCTACGTTTGTTCTCAGGGCCAGCACCTGGCAAGAGGCACCCACCACTGTGGCTCAAGAGGCTCCAGGGACAGCAAAGTGCTGCCTAAGGCAGAGGGTAGTGCAGAGGCAGGAAAGGGACGGGCGATGACCACATGACTTGGTATGATGCCACTGGGGTAGGTGCCCGCAGCTCTGCCAGCCACTAGGATTGCATGACACAGAGTTCCGCTTCTCTGCCCTTGGCATTCTGCAGAGAAAGTTATCTACTTCCTTTTTTTTTTTTTTTTTTGATCATAAAGCCCCACACTGCCATGGTGGTTCCCTACCAGGCCCCCAGACCCTGAGATGCAGCCTCCAGGTCTCAGCTTCCCCCACTCCTCGGAGTGCTATCAGCTTCAAGGCCTCTGCCCTGCCAGGGCACATCCCTTAGGCCTGTCTTGGGAGCAGCAAGGCAATCCTTAGAGACACTCAAACCGGGGCCCTTCCCCTGAGCTCCACTGTCTGCTCCACTTCTGCCAGAATCCAGATCCTTATGGTGGAGAAGGCATTCTCGTATTCTGCACAGAACGA
This sequence comes from Loxodonta africana, assembly GCF_030014295.1. Classification (NCBI taxonomy): domain Eukaryota; kingdom Metazoa; phylum Chordata; class Mammalia; order Proboscidea; family Elephantidae; genus Loxodonta; species Loxodonta africana. The sequence goes on from NC_087351.1 coordinate 105,789,120, forward strand.
CCCCACCCTGCTGTCCTCCACTGACTCTCTGCTCCCTTGTACTCGCTTTGTCTCCCTCTCTCCTTGTCCCTTCTCCACCTTTTGTTACCTTTCTTACCTCCCATGTAAGGTCCAAGTCGTTCCCGCCTTGCCATCAAAACTCATCTTTCCTGAGTCCCATCTGCAGAATCCCCCACTCCCCTCTGGCCGAGATGATCCATTCCTGTGAGCTAAGGGCGAGCACTGAGCCTGCTATCCACCAAATGGGTCTTAGCTGCTACGGGTGCTCAGATGGGGAAGCACTGTTGCTGCCTTCTGGAAGCTCAGAGACTGGCTGGGGAGTAGCTTAATATAGACAAACAAAAAGAATTACCTTCCCAAATGATGGGAGTGCCCCGGAGCTGGGGCCACTCAGAGTGGTGGAGGTGGGACTCCACCAAACAGGCCACACTTAAGCCGAGTTTTGAAGGATGAGTAAGTGTTTGCCAGGTGGAGAGGGTGGGGAAAACATTCAAAGAGCAGGGAACAGCATTAGCCAAGACCTGAAGGTGGGGCAGCCATGGCGTGTTCAGGAAGAAGAGAGCAGCAGATAGATGACACTAGAAAAGATGTGCTGTGGCCAGATCGCACAGGCCTTGAATGCCAGGCTAAAGAGATGGAAATGCTTCTGAACAAACAGCAACCCAGGGCCTGCTATAGGCCTGGTATAGTGCAGCAAGGAGTATTGGGGGGAGCTGTGACCATGACTGGAAACCCCGGTGGCGTAGTGGTAAAGCACTATGGCTGCTAACCAAGAGGTTGGCAGTTCGAATCTGCCAGGCGCTCCTTGGAAACTCTGTGGGGCAGTTCTCCTCTGGCCTATAGGGTCACTATGAGTCGGAATCAACGGGAGTGGGTGGGTGACCATGATCTACCCATTGAAACCCATTGCCATTGTCAATTCCAACTCATAGCAACCCTACAGGACAGAGTAGAACTGCCCCATAGGGTTTCCGAAGAGCAACTGGTGGATTCAAACTGCCGACCTTTTGGCTAGCAGCCAAGCTCTTAACCACTGCAGTACCGGAGCTCCAACCATGATCTAGGTGGGCAATAATGGGTGTGTCCAGGCACAGATGGGAGGTAGCCATGATCTAGGTGGGCAGTAAGGGGCGTGTCCAGGCATGGATAGATTGTGACCATGATCTAAAGCAAAAAAAAAAAAAAAAGTTGCCTTTGAGTTGATTCGAACTCATGGCGACCCCAGGTGTGTCAGAGTAGAACTGCGCTCCCTGGGTTTTCAACGGCTGGTGTTTCAGAAGTAGATCAACAGGCCTCTCCTCTGAAGCACGTCTGGGTGGACTTCAACCTCCACCCTTTGGTTAGCAGCCAAGTGTGCTTGCCATTTGCATCACCCAGGGATGTAGGTCAGCAATAATGGGAGTGTCCAGGCATGGGGCAGGCAGTGGCCTTGATCTAGATCCGCAAGAGTCGGAGTGTCCAGGCATGGGGCAGGCAGTGGCCTTGATCTAGATCTGCAATAGTGGGAGTGTCCAGGCACGCTCTGTACATCATCTACCCCATGACTTCCATCTTTGCCCAAGTCTTGTGGAAATGTGGAGGCGAGCATCAGGGGCCTCAGCTCACATGTGAGGCTGCTACCCAGTTCACAATTTGAGCCAGCCCAGCTGCCTGCTGCTCCTTGCTAGGAAAACTTCCAAGTGGAGGACTTTATTGGGCTTGTGTAGATATGGACACATTGCTTCCAAATGCTCACTTCCCAGGACCAGAGCATCTGTGTGCTTGATACAAAACACTGGGAGAGTGAATCCATCACAGAGAGGTCAGGAGCTGCCCATGAAAACAAAGCACAAGGCCAACGAGTCGTGAAGACTAGCTCTTCCAGATCGAGGGAGAGTCCCGAGAGCTGCCCCCACTGTGGATGCACCAGGCCCTTAGATTGTGGCTTCGAGGTGCCAAGAGCTTTTCAAGCTAAAAATAGTCACGTGAACATTTGCCATTCTTGTCAATGTAGTAACAGCAGGCCCCTCTCCACTAGCCACAACACTCAGGCTGCAAGACACAGGGATTCTGCCTAGAACAGTGCTGAATAGTGAGGGGGCCTTGTGCCCATGACAGCCCACCTAGAGGGAGGCACCCAGCTGGGTGGGTCACGACTCACTTTCTATCAATTCCTCACAGTCCCACTTGCCTGGAATCTCCCTGCTCACTGTGAGTAGGCTGGTGACCCCAGCTGGCAAGGTGGGAAAGGGCCACATCCCCATGACCGCCATCTGTCAGAGCAGGTACACATAGAGCTGCTTCCGCCATCTTGTCACATCTCCTTTCTTTCAACATCAAGAGCCTGTGTCTTCTTACCAACCCCAAGTGCTGGGGTACACGCCCATCACCCTGCCACACACTGATGTCGGGAGAGCCACTGAGATAGGAAGTGTCGCAAGTTCCTATGAAGGCAAGGCCGCAGCACACAGGGGTAAACACCTGGGCTTTAGAACTAGTCTAAAGGAGCCCTGTTGGCACAGTGTAACCAAAAGGTCGGCAGTTTGAACCTACTAGTTGCTCTGCAGGAGAAAGATGTGGCGTCTGCTTCCGTAAGGATTACAGCATTAGAAACCCTATGGGATAGTTCTACCCTGTCCTATAGGGTGGCTATGAGTCAGAATCCACTCGATGACAACATGTTAGGACTAGTCTGACCCGGTTCAAACCCTAGCTCCTTCACTCACTAACCCTGTGACTGTGGGTGAGTTATTGAATCTTCCTGAGCCTCTTGTCTTCACCTGGAAAACAGGGACAGTATTCAGACTGACTTTCAAGGCTGGTGATCAGGAATCCATGACCACGGCTGGCACAGAACGAGAGCTCCATGAACATTTGCGCTTGTCATTGTCCTACGCATTAGTTTGGGAAGCTTTTTTACTGACAGATCCCTCCACAGGCCAAAAACAAGAGCTTGGGTGAGAGGCTGGGGCCCAGCCATTCATTGTCAAGGGCCTGTCTGTCTAAATCTCTGTACACCTCTGAAATTAACAGGGTGGACAAGACCTGGGCCCCACGATTTTCTCCATGGAGGGGTTGCTTGAGTGAGCTTCAGCGTGGTCTGCAAGCCAACTGAAATGAAATGTTGGGTCCCTGTGCCTTTTTTTTTTTTTTTTTTTTGGCGAACTCTGAGCTTTCATCAGATTCCTGGTGGGGGTGGCACCCAGAGGTCAAGAACTCCCAAGCTAGTCGACCTGTGATGCCTTTTCAGCTCTGCTGCCCCACAGCCCTGACCCAGAACAAGCCTAGTGCTGACCAGCACTGCCTCCGTATGGACAGGCCTTACAAGAGGGGCTGCTGTGGTGGCCATGGCCATGGGCTGAGTCTATGAGGACTGAGTTATTGGAAGGGCGTTTGTTCAACAGAACTTTGCTCAGCAGTGCAGGAACCGTGCTATCTGCTGGCTTCCCCTACCTGGTAGCATGGGACTGGCTTTTTATTTTAATGCTGATTTTGACCTGAGTCAAAATCATTTTGCAGTGACCAGGGGTTCCCGGCTTGGGCGGTAAGGTCAGATCCCACTGGCCACAATCCTTGGGTTTCTTCTTCCAGTGTATAACAATTGGGGTGACCAAACTAGGCCGAGCAATTCCAAGTTACCCAACACCTTCCCCAATAGGAACTAATTCCCTCCTCGCAAGCCTGCGGTGTGGGTACTTTCATCACCCCATTTTAGAGATGATTAGACTGAGGCCTAGAAAGGTTAAGTGGCCTGCCCTAGAACACCTAGCTAGGCGGGTGCAGGAACTTTCCTGTCCCCTCTGTCCCCACCTGCCTGGCCCTAGAGCACAGCAGGTTGTCACCCTTGGTGAGCTCTCACTCACCAAGGGATAGAACTGCAGCTGGGCTCCACGGTCTCCATCACCTCCCATCCACCCCAGTGCTGCTGGGGAGCATCCTGTGGGGCTTCCCCTTGCCAGGCAGGAAGTGGTGGGAGAGGTTTAAAACAGCCCTGGAGGGGAAAACAACCCTCAGAGCAGTGAAGCAAATGCTTTGGTTGGCCCGGCCCCCGCCCCACCCCATACACCACCTCCTCTCGGGGCAGCAGGCCAGCTCAACGAACTGATCGCGTCTCCTGCTCTTGTCTTCACAGGCTTCTGGAACTCTGCGCTGAACCCCCGGCGAGCAGCAGGAAGCCCATCGGAGCCCCCCAGAGACCTGGCCCCCAGGGGGGTGCCCCCAGCCTCCAGCCTCAGGCCTACAGCCCATTACTCAAACTGTTCCTGCGAAATTGAGCTGGCGGTGGGAAATGACTGCCTGTGGTTTGTGAACCCTGTCTTCATCGAGGATTGCAGTGGAGCCCAGTCCACTGACCCGCCATCCCTGGGAAGCTGCCCTGTGCGCCTCTTGCCCCTCACCTCCAACGCTACCTCACCTACCTCCCGGTGGGCCCCACGCCGCCCCCCACCCCCACCCCCAGTCCCCCCCGCCAATCCCCCACTCCGGCCTCCTCCTCTCTCCCCTCCTCCGCCCCCAACTCCTGCTCTTCCTTGCCCTTCGCCCCGTTCTGACCCCGTGGCTGCTGCTCCCCACTCCCCAGAGCCCCTTGTTCTCACACCCCCAGTTTCTGCCACCCACCTCGCACCCCATGCCCCAGGCCCCCCAGACCTTCCAAGCCATACACCCATGACAGCCTGCGAGAGGCTCCCACACCCCTCCCCAGGCCTGGGCCCCCTCCGGGAGGAAGAGATGAAACCGGGAGCCGCCCCCAGCCCCTTGCAGCAGGCCTCTGCCCCACCACTGCTCTCGAAGAAGAGACTCCCTGCTGCACCCCCCAGACGTCACCTCTCTGAGAGGGCCTCCCTTGAGGAACTCAGCTCGGGGAAGGCAGACAGGGGGATGGCAGCAGAGGGGGATCAGTTGGGCACTTCCAGGGCAACCTCGCTCAGCCTGCCTCTCCAGGGGACCTCAGACAGTCCTGGGGACAGGCCTCTGAGGACCACGGAGCAAGACCAGGAAGCGGAGGCCAAAGCCAGTGGCCCGGGCAGCGTACAGGAGCCTCCAAAGAAGACCAAGCAGCCCCCAGTGCCACCCCCCAGGAAGAAGCGCATCTCCCGGCAGCTGGCCTCGGCCCTCCTAAGTCCCTTTGAATGCCCTGAGCGCTCCATGGAGGAGGTAGCCCCTGAGAAGCCCCCATCTGGGCCACCCAAGGAAGGCCCAAGCCCTGCCCCCCAAGTTGGGACTCTGAGCCTCCATGCCCAGGCCGGGGCCCATCCCCAGAGCTCCGCAGAGTTCACAGGCTCCCTGGCCTCCCTCTCGGAAAGCCTGGGCGTGCCTACCTTGGCCACAGACCAGGACTCCTACTCAACCAGCAGCACAGAGGAGGAACTGGAGCAGTTCTGCAGCCCCAGCGGGAAGAAGAAGCCCTCGATGATCCTGGGCAAGGCCCGGCACCGGCTGAGCTTGGCGAGCTTCACCAATGTCTTCCACGCCTTCCTCTCCAACAACCGAAAGCTGTACAAGAAGGTGGTGGAGCTGGCACAGGACAAGGCCTCGTACTTCGGCAGCCTGGTGCAGGACTACAAGGTGTACAGCCTAGAGATGATGGCGCACCAGGCCTCCAGCACCGAGATGCTACAGGAGATCCGCACCATGATGACCCAGCTCAAGAGCTACCTGCTGCAGAGCATCGAGCTCAAGGCCCTAGTGGACCCCACCCTGCACTTGGAGGAGGAGCTCGGTCAGTGCCTGGGCAGGGCTGGGGGCAGGTGCAAGGGAGGGAAGGACGAAGGGGCTCATAGGCTCGGGAGCCATTAGGACAGAAGAGGTCTCTGTAGTGGGCATGTTGGTGCCCTGCCCATATCCCCTCCCCTGGGCTGGTGCAACCATCTCTTCGCTGTGCGAGTGTTGGCTGCTAATGGCTCAGAGCTGCCCCCTTTTCTCAAACTTGACCTTGGCCATGAAGGATCCATGTTGCCTGCACCCCCTTCCCTCAACCAGCAGCTCTCAACTAGTCACTCTCTGCCATGGGTTACAAAAGGCCACCCTCTTACCTCAAGGTGGGACCCGCTATGTGATGCTCCAGAGCTCCCATGGGGTCAGGCTGTGGCTAAGACCAGATCCTTACTCCAGCCCTTCCCCAGCCCCATCCTTCTTCCTCACTCATTTTCTTCTAAGAATTCTCCCCAAAAATCAGTGGTGTGCACTGAATCCCTGTCTCAGGCTCTGTTTCTAGGGAACTGACCTAAGACAGCTTGCTGCTTGACCAGCATTTCTAAAGCAGCCCCTGGCCCTCCTCCACCCCTTATTAGCCTCTAATCCAGTAGCTGTCAAGCCTTTTTTGATTGTGATCCATGGCGAGAAATATGTTTCACATTGCAATCAATTACGCACCTATATAAATATTTAAAATATTCAGCAAGATCACAGTGCTATGGCCACCCACTTGTGAAAACATTGAACGACTTCTGGACCAGTTCAAAATAGATACCACCCCAAGCCCTCAAGTGCTGTCTTCCCTGGGACCCCCCAGCCCACCTCACCAAATTCAACACCGAAAGGGTCAGTGGCACAAGAAGGGACATTTGGAACTCTACAGCCAGGTAGATTCACAGTGAATGTTTCTTAAAAAGAGAGTTTAAGTGCTGCCTTGCCCAGGGAGGCTGGATTTTGATTGTGGGCTCCTGAGAACGGCTAAGCTTGCCTGGCCCAAGGACTGAGGGGGGAGTTTCAGACACAGTGATGGATTGTGGAGTTGAGAAGTGGGGGAGGTGGCAGGAGGCCAGTGCCAAGTGTACGTCTGCATGGGGCCCTGGGTTGTGCGGAGCCCAGTACCTGGGGGTGGAGGGACCCCACGGGCAGGAAGCTCAGGGATTCAGGGATGGGGGTGGCATGGGCTGGGCCCTCCCACGGGCAGCCTGTTCCCCACCAGGTGGATGAGTCAGAGCCTGAGGCCCTGCCCGGAGGGGCTTGAGGTCTGAGCAGGGAGTCAGCTGAGCAAGTGGGTTCGTGCAACAATGACTGAGCACCCACTGTGTGCCAGATGGAAACTCTGATGGTGTAGTGGTTAAGAGTGACAGCTGCTAACCAAAAGGTTCGCAGTTCAAATCCACCAGGTGCTCCTTCAAAACTCTATGGGGCAGTTCTACTCCGTCCTACAGGGTCTCTGTAAGTTGGAATTGACTCAATGGCAATAGGTTTTGTTTTACGGGTTGTGCACCAGACACTCTCGAGAAGCAAAATTGGCAAAACCCTTTCCTTCGGGGAGCTTACCCTCTAGTGGGAGTGAGAGGCAACAAACGTGAAAATGAGTAAATGACAGAGTAAGGTGGCCCAGGAGCCGGGGAAAGTGGTAGGAAGTGAAGCCAGGGAATCACGGGGGTGTCTTAATTATCTAGTGCTGCTGGGACAGAAATACCACACGTGGGTGGCTTTAACGAACAGCAGTGTATTCTCTCACAGTTCAGGAGGCTAGAAGCCCTAATTCAGGGCACCAGCTCTAGGGGAAGGCTTCCTCCCTCTGTCGGCTCTGAGGGAAGGTCCTTGACTTCTCAGATACTCTAGCGTGGGCTTCCTCCATTCCTCCGTCAGCTCCACGTGGTATCTATCTTTCCCCTGCTTACGCTTGCTTTGTGCCTAATCTGCTCTTTCCTTATCTCCAACATCATTAGGTTTAAGATACACCCTACAGGATACGGCCTCATTAACATAAAAAAGGAAGCCCTGTTTCCAAATGGGATGATAGCCACAGGTATAGGGATTGGGATTCTAACACCCATTTTGGGGGACACAGTTCATTCTGTAACGGGGGGCAGGCCATGCAGTGCCAAGTGGGCTGCCAAAGACGTTCTTTGACTCTAAGAGATTAGACGGTGGGGGTGGGGGCGAGGCGTGACATGATCTAACTTATTAACACTTGATAAATTAAGTTTCCACATTCACTCTGTCCGTTCTGCCGAGTGGGAGCAAAGAGATCCAGAGAAGGTTACCGCAATAACCAGGCCAGTGGTGATGGCGGCTTACGCTGGGATGGGGTGGAGGTCAAGGAGGGGGTGCGAAGTGGTCGGATTCTGGATCTTTTGTGAAGATGGAGCCAACAGGATCTGCTGGCCAACTGCACGTGCGATGACAGAGAGGAGGCAGGGTGGTACAAGTGCTTGTGTCTGCACCCCTGGGAGGGTGCAGTTGCCATCTCCCAAGATGGAGCATCTAGGGGGTTAGGTGGATTGGTGGGAGCTGGGAGAAGCCTGGGGGCTTGGTTTTGGCCACTTGGTATTTGAGATGTCCATTGAACACTCAGTGGAGGGAGAAGTAAGCAGTTGGGTTACACGTCTGGAGTTCTGGGGAGGGGTGGGAGCTAAAGAGCCATGAGCCTGGTGAGATCATCCAGGGTCTGAGGACAGAGCTGCAGAACCATGCAGACGGGGAGGCGTGGAGGATGTGGAGGGACAAGGAAGACTCACAGTGGCCCAGAGGAAGCTAAAGTCAGCCCTGGTTCCAGAGTGTAGCAGCTGGGGCCTAGAAGAGAAGTAAGAGGTTACCAAGCTCAGTGTGGACAAGGGCAGAGAGGGGAAGGTTTGTGGGAGGGTCATGCGGGGCCATGACAGTCAGGCAGAGGATGGGCCTGGAGATGATGGAACCCCTGAAGGTGTGTTGTGTGGAGGGCAGAGAGGAAGGGATGAGGCAGGAAGACCAGTCAGGAGGCTGGCCTGGTGGCCTGGGACCAGGCAGTGGAGGCTCAATACAAGCCTAGCTCACACTAGACAGTGCAGGGAGGACCCCAGCCCCAGCATGGGCCAGCCTCCAAGTATCAGTCAAGACCAACCTTGTCCCAGGTACCTGAATGCCAAGAAGGTCCAGACTCAGAATCCAGCCAGGCAGGTGACATAGCAAAGTGTCACCAGAGTCTACCCATGGGCATGAGTGTGGAGCAGGGAGGCCTCCAGGCAGAGAGGGTGGCCACTGAGCTGGCCTTCTAGGGACAGGAAGGGATGGAAATGCAGAGATGGCTGGGAAGGTGCTCCGGGCAGAGGAACACAGTCCTAACACCATCCCCAGCTCTGCACATTTCTGCCAAACTCTATGGGCTTGGGCTACTGGGATTCTTGAGCAACCACGACTCAGAGCTCACTAGTGTCTTAGTTACTTAGTGCTGCTGTACCACAAATACCACAAGTGGGTTGCTTTAAAGAACAGAAATTTATTGTGTCATGGTTCTGGAGGCTAGAAGTCCAAATCAGGGTCTTGGCCATGTCTGGATTCCTTCCTCATCAGCAGCCCTAGGCCTTCCTTGGTTCCTTGTAGATGATCCTCACATGGTATCTGTCTTTGTCTAATTTGCTCTTCTTATAACTCAAAAGTGATTAGGTTTAGGATCCATCCTACACTGGTATAGTCTGAGTAATAGAACAAAGAGCCCTATTTCCAAACAGGATCACATCCACAGGTAAAAGGGTTAGGATTTCAACACGTATTTTGAGGGGACACAATTCAGTCAATAACCACTGGCCAAGATCACACAGGGAGCAGGTGATAGAGCTGGGGTTCAAACACAGACAGTCTGACCCTGTCCACGAACTAACCATTCTATTGCTCTGCCTTGTACCTCAAGCTCTGCCCACATGTCAGGTAGACAGTAGAAGAACCTAAACCACAGAACAGGCCGGGCAGAACCCTGTGCTCGGGTACTCTGATTTTATCAGGGACAAAAGGCACGAGGAGCAGCCTGAGACGAACAAAGGACTAACTTGTGGCCTCATGGGCCAGTGTCTGGAGAGGAGGCAGCTGCAGGAGATATGGTGCTCTCAGAGACAAAAGGGACCCAGGGACCCTAGGGGCAGGGGCTGTAGCCCTCTCACATTGCAGATGAGGAAGCAGAGCCCAGAAGGGGAAGTGACTTGGCCAAGGTCACACAGGAGCCGGGGCAGCCGCAGAGCTGACTGACGCAGGTCCTCGCCCCCAGGTCACTGTACCTCCAGCTGCAAAAGGCTCCGAATGGGGTAGAGGACATAAGCCAGGCCTGGATGGAGGGACAGGATTGGGGTGAACTGCTGAAGCAACTGGAGAAGCAGAGGGAAGAGGGAGGTGGCAGGACGGGGACCCAGGATGGCCAGGACAGGTCCTAAACCCATAAAAATGCCAACCCCAGGGAAGGGTTGTCTAGGGGTCAACCGAGACTCAACCAGGGGGCATGAGCCCTTCCCTCTCATCCCAGGGATAGGACAGCTCAGCTGTCACCATGCTGCCCTAGAAGGGTCTCCCCTTACTGGACCCCTAGCCGAGACCCTCCCCCTGGGGACGGGGGAGGGCCAAGAAGGGCTCCTGAGAATATTTCCCAACTGTCACCCAAAGCAGCTGAACATCACCTTGGTATCAGGTAGGCATGGGTTCAAAGCCTCATTCAGCCCCCATCGAGCTATGTAATGCTCCCCCCCCATATACACACCAGCGCTTCGGTAGGTCCTGTAGAGGGGATAATAACATGCATGTGGCAGGGTTGTCGTGAGGACAGAGCTCACTAGATCCCATTTCACTGCAATGACGTTTGAACAATGAAAGAACAAGCCATACGGGTATCTGTAGGGTGACTGCTCCAGGCAAAGGGCATAGCAAGTGCAAAGGCCCTGAGGCAGGAGCAGTCTGGCAGGTCGGAGGAGCAGCAAGCAGGTCAGGGTGGCTGGAGTAGGATGAACCCAGGGGAGCAGACAAGGTGATGAGTCCAGAGAGGTCACGAGGCCAGATCCCAGGGGTCCTTCTAGGCCATGGGGAAGATGGGCTTTTACTGCATGTGAGATGGGAGCCATTATGGGGTTCTGAGCAGAGGAGTGTCATGACCTAACATGTCATAACAGGATTACACTGGCTGCTGTGTTGAGAATGGATAATCAAAGACCAGGCAAGAGGCTAGTGAAGTACCAGGCAAAAGATGATGGTAGCCCAGGTCTGAGCTACCAGCATGGGATTGGTAAGAAATGAGATTCTGGTTATAGGGGATTTTGAAACCAGAGTCAAATGGATTTGGGAATTGAAAGAAAGAGAGGCATCAAGAATAGCTCCACCAGAACAAAATAGAAATGGGAAATGTTTGATAGCTGTAAGTAGTGTAGTACACAATCACAAATACATTTATCCTCCGTGAAAGAGAGTGTGTGTGTGTGTGTGTGTGTGTGTGTGTGTGTAGGGAAAGACTGAAAGGAACATACGTAGAAAATGACTTAGGTAGTGGAATTAACCAGATTTTGTTTTAGCAATGAAAGTCTGAAGAAAAAAGATTCATGTATTTCTTTACTTTAGACAGAATTTTGCAGGTTCTCCCAAACCATACTCAACAGAACAAATAGAATCTATGGGGGATAGTTGAGCTCAAGAAGTAAAAGAAGTGAAAACATCTGACTGCCTTGGTTTGAATCCAGGCTTTGCCGGCTCTTAGCTCTGTAGCCACGGGACCAGTTATTGGCCTCTGTGCGCCACCTCATTTGTAAAATGGGGACACTCACACTTACTCTTAAATTGTTATGATAATAAAAAAGATACCTGTATCACGAGTTCATGATAAGTGTAAGCTGTTATTACTCCATTCATATATATGTTGATCAGATCAGATAATAGTGTTGCAGAGAAATACTGTGAAACCTATCAATACAATTTTAAAGCAGCAGATATTTTGAGTTGATTATTTCTCTGGTGTTGGCAAGACTACAACTTTTGAAAATATGCTTTTAAAATGTTTCCTTCTGTTAAGTAAGAACCCATTGTTTAAAATTGTATTTTAATCTTTTTTTTTTAATTTTAGGATAATTTATTTGATAATGTCCTGTTTAAAAAAAGAATAGCTCCACCGAACATTTACTGGACACCCAGGTTCTCGGTGTACAGCTGCACAGGTTGTGCACTGAACAACCCCAATGTCAATGGTACACTCTAGAGTTCTGTGCTGAGGCAGCCCTGTGAGCCCTGTGCCAGGCCCTGTAGAAGGCACTGGGATATAATGGCCAGTTAGTATCAGCCTCAGGGGGCACCTGTGCCAGCATCTTTGCAGCATGGCTTCCTATTGACTGTACAACATTTCTCACATGTCAGAGCCCCGGGCTGTGACTGCCAGAGCTGTGAGTGTGTATTTCCAGGAACAGGGCGGGATGGCTGCACTGTTGGGCAACAGGGCCGGTGACAGGATCCCTGCGGCTAGCTTCCTCACCCTCCCATTCTTACCCACCTACAGAAGCGATTGTGGAGTCTGCCTTGTACAAATGTGTCCTCAAGCCACTGAAAGAAGCCATCAACTCCTGCCTGCACGAGATCCACAGCAAGGACGGCTCACTGCAGCAGCTCAAGGAGAACCAGCTGGTGGTCCTGGCCACCACCACCACCGACCTGGGCGTGACCACCAGCGTGCCGGAGGTGCCCATGATGGAGAAGATCCTGCAGAAGTTCTCCAGCATGCACAAGGCCTACTCGCCTGAGAAGAAGATCGCCATCCTGCTCAAGACCTGCAAACTCATCTACGACTCCATGGCCCTTGGCAACCCAGGTAGGTGGGCAGCCAATGAGGGCCTGGCTGGGGGCTCCTTTCATGGCGCGTAAGCTATGGTGTCATGCGGGTCCATGACCCCCACCAAGAACTCCAGAGTTCTTGGAAGACCCCTGGCACTAGAGTAATCTTTCCAGATTCAGAAGCCTGTCGGGGTGGGATTCCTGGGCACCTCCTGGGGGTTACCTACAGATCAAAAGGAGGGCTGTGATTGGCTGCAACGTTGGAGACAAGCGAGGAAGTCCACCCATACCATGCCTTTGTGTGAATTAGGAAAAAGCATCTATGTAAGTTCACAATTCACAAGTCCACAGGCAGGCAAACTGTTATGCTGATCTGGTCCAGGCGTGCCCAAGCTTGGCTGGGTCACTTATAGGTGTGTCATCATCAGTAGACTGATTGGAGGCTGACCGGTCTAGAATGGTCTTGCGCGGATGTTGAGTGGTTGATTGGCGGTCGGCTGGTCTAGGGTAGGGGGCACTGGGCCACATGTTTCTCATCCTCCAGTGGTCTGGCCTGGGCTTGCGCCCATGGCAGTAGCAGGGGTCTAAGAGCAAGCAAAGCCTGCAGGGCCTCTTGAGGCCTAGGCTTGAATGGCCACAATGTTACTCTGACATATTTCATTGAGCAAACAAGTCACAAGGCCAGCCCAAATTCAAGGAGTGAGGAAATTGACTCCTCCTCTTCTTAGGAAAAGCCGCAAAGTCACATTGCAAGGGATATGGATACAGAGAAGGGACTCCTCCAGGCAGACAGGAACAGGCACCACTACACCACGATGCACACCTGGGTGAACAGAACACAGGCTGGATGTCATCCCCCAATCACCCCTTCATCTGAATGCCCTTGTGCAGGGAGCAACCTGTGCAACTGTACGTAGCATCCCTGGCAATAGGAATGGAAGGATTGTTAACTCTGAAGCCACACAAATTCTTGTGCCGTGGAGGTGATTCCAACTCATAGTGACCCTGTAAGACAAAGCAGAATTACCCCATAGAGTTTCCAAGAGTGTAATCTTTACAGAAGCAGATTGCCACATCTTTCTCCCACATAGTGGCTGGTGGGTTCTAACTGCCAACCTTTGGGTTAACAGCCAAGCTCTTAACCACTGTGTTACAGGGCTCCTTACACTGAGTTAGAACTACCCGTTACACTTTGTCCTAATGTTGGCCCTGTGACTACAGGATGGAGGGATGTAGCAGTGGTAGGATGGTGTAGCAGAGGCTTCTTTTGCCACGTGGACATTACCCTTGGAGGTCTGGGTGTCCCATGCAGTTTGGAGCTCAGAGAACAGGCCCAGGATGTGCACTCCACAGGAGAGTATCGTCCTAAAATGTTGCTGAGCTGCGGGCCAGGGGCAGCCTGCAGAGCCCAGAGCTCTGGAAGAGCTTGACAAGGTCAGTGTGAGAGCTGTGGAGCCCTGTGAAGTGTCCCAGCGTGCCTGGCAGGGGCACCTGAAGCTGAAGGCCCCATCTTGGCCCCACAAAAACCTGGCCAGGAGCTAGCCTAGAACCTTCCCAGAGCTTCTCAGAGTTGGCATCCTGGTCATAGAGCACCCGGGAGGGAGGGAGGGAAGCTCAGGGTGTCCTGCATTCTCTATAGGGGAGCAGCAGCAAAACTGGGCCAAGCCAGAAGGAAGGCAGAGCCCTGTAGGACCCTGTGCGGGGAGCAGCCTCAGAGAGAGAAAGTGGGCGAGAAAGACCCAGGTTCCCTCCCCAGCTTTGCGCCTTCCCTACTCTGGGACAGCACTCAGGGTACTTAGGCGCTCTGGGCCTCAGTTTCGCCATGTGTTAAGTGGGCACACTCTTACCCCCACATGAGGCAAGCTGTGAGATTTAGAGGAGCCTGCATTTGGCATCTTGCACAACTGCCGGCACTTAATGACAGCTGCCTTCCCCATCTATGCTTCTAATTACGGGAATCACTTCCCCCAGGATCATGCTGGGCTTGGGGTAAAGCGTGGGCTGAGGACAATGCAAGCCTTTCGACATTATTAGGGAGACAGCTCTGGGCTGGAAAAGGGCCTTCCAGTCTCAGTGAGCCTCGGTTTACCCAGAAGCTGCTGGCTTCCTAGAATTCTTTTAAAAACCCAACCTCATGGCAGTGATGCTCAAACACCATGATTTTTGCTAACAAAGAATTTTCTTACTAAAAAAGATAGCCAGATATTGTATGATCCAGCTTGTGTGAAATCTCTAGAATAGGCAAATGTATAGAGAGGGAAAGGAGATTAGAGATTACCGAGGGCTGGGGGCCGGGGGGAGGTTGGGGAGATACCGCTTAACGGGTACAGAGTTTCTCTTTGGGGTGATGGTGGTGATGGTCACACAACATTGTGAATGTCATTAATGTCACCGAATTGTACACTTAAAACTGGTTGAGCTAGCAAATTTTATGTATCTATATTTTACCACAATAAAAAAGGGGAAAAAAAAGTTTGCTGAGAGGAAGGGAAAAACCAAAAAAAACAAACCTGTTGCCATCAAGTCGATTCCGACTCATGGCGACCCTGTAAGACAGAGTAGAGCTGCTCCATAGGGTTTCGAAGGAACAGCTGGTGGATTTGAACTGACAACCTTTTTGGTTTGCAGCTGTAGTGTGCTGTGGCTCTTAGCCACTGTACCACCAGGGCCTCAGGGAATCAAAAAGGAATGGCTAATTTTGAGGGAAAGAGGAACGGAAAGAAAGGCGGCAACTAGAGTGCCCGCCTGGAGCAGAAGGAGAAAACAGAGTGGAGCAGAGCAAGGGAGCTTACCATTCCCCATCCTTGGTGGGAAGGAGCTGGAATCTCAGCTGATTCCAAAGCCAGGCTCCAGCAGGGAGATCCTCGCTCTGAGGACAGGCCAGTGTGAAGGTTCCATGCAGGAACAGACATATTTCTCGTTAGGGAACAGACAATGTGTTTCCTTCCAACCACTGGGTGAGCACTTGACTGGGAGTCCAGTGCCTCCTAATCTCACCTCTGCCCCTAGCAGGCTGGGGCTGCCCCTCAGAGTCTCACCTTCTTCACCTGGGAGGAAGCAGGTACTGCCGCGAGATGCAGGGACTTTGGGGTTTGTTCAGCAGACCTGGGTGTGAACCCCAGCTTCAGTGTTGGAGCCCTGGACGCTCACTTCACTGGGCCTGTGCCTGTGTATAAAATGGGGATAAATGGCCTCCTCTTCAGGGTCACCTGCAAAGTACCTGGACAGTGTTGGTGCTCAGAGAGTTACAGAAATTCCTGAGCCTCAGCGTTCTCGTTTATAAATGGTGCTAGGAAGCCCCAGCTGTTGTAAGAATCAGATATGACCAAGTAGGCATGTATGTGTGTTAAATAGATAGTCAGACGCAGGAATGGCTGCCTCCCACCAACATCCCCCAAAATATGAAGGCCGAACCTGCTCGGTGGTTTCCAAGCCGGGTTCCACGAAGCACCGCAGGGGCCACCAAAGTTTCCCAGGAGAGGCTGAGCCCCACGCCAGCCTCACCCCAGACCACCCTGCTTCCACCTGTTTTACACATAGGGTTCCATATGGGATTTTGTTCGAAACAAAGAGTTCTGCTGCTAGGTTGTTGTTGCTTCACCATGTATTTGGAAATAATTTCTAACTGTACAAAGTTGCAAGAATAAAAATAGGACAGTGAAAGGGTAGCACCCACATGCTCCTTGTGTATTGGTAATATGTTACCAAGTTTGCTTTCTCATTGGCACTAGTTCTCCTTCTCTCCCTTTGTGCATACATTATCTTCTTCTGAACCATACAGCTTAGTCCTTCACATACATCTTGGCCCTTCACGTATGTTTTACCCCTTTACCCCTAAATACTTCCCCTCGACCCCTAAATGCTTCCCTAAGAATAGAGACATTCTCTTAGGAAACCACAATGCTGTTGTCCGCTTCATAAATTTGCATTGATACAACATTTCTTTCTAATCTACCGCCCCTATTGCAGGCCCTCAACTGATCTGATAAGGTCCTTTCCAGCATTTCCCCCTCCTGTTAGGATCTCAGGGTCCAGTCAAGGGCCGGGCACTACATTTATTTATCCAGGTCTTTGTTGTTGTTCTTGTTATCATCAGTTGCTGTCAAGTCAGCCCCCAACTCATGGCAACTCCATGAACAATGCAACAAAATGCCGCCCGGTCTTCTACCATACCCATGATCAGTTGCAGATCCAGTGTGACTCATAGGGTTTTATTGGCTGATTTTTGGAAGTAGATTGCCAGGCTTTTCTTCCTAGTCTGTCTTAGTCTGGAAGCTCTGCTGAAACCTGTTCAGCTTCGTAGCAACACACAAGCTTCCAGTGATGGTGGCTATGCATGAGGTGAAGTGGTGGGGAATTGAACCAGCTCTCCCGCATAGAAGATGAGAGTTTTACGCTGAAACACAACTGCCCCTATGTGTCTTTGTTGTTGTTACTAGGTGCTGTTGAGTTGGTTCTGACTCATAGCAACCCTATGTACAACAGAACGAAATATTGCCTGGTCCTATTCCATCTTCATGATCGTTGTTATGCTTGAGCCCATTGTTGAAGCCACTGTGTCAATCCGTCTTGCTGAGAGGGCCTTCCTCTTTTTGAATGACCCTCTACTTTACCAAGCATGAAAGCCTTCTCCAGGGACTGATCCCTCTTGATAACGTGTCCAAAGTATATGAGACGAAGTCCTTTAATTTGGGAATGTTTCCATAGCCTTTCTTTGACTTTTATGACATTGATATTTTTGAGAATTACAGGTTTCTGCCCCCACCACACCCCACCTTTTTATTTATTTATTTGTTTTATGGAAGTTCCTCATCTTGCGTTTCTCAACTGTTTCCTGGTGATTAGATTGGGGTTACACATTCTCAGCATGACCCCAACTGACTCTTAAATTCTCCTCTGAGTATGATAGCAGTGATTTGAGGACTAGGCCTGCTACCCCAGGCGGTCAACTCACATTCCCTCCTCCAGAGGGCCCCTGGCCCTTGCATTATGACATCCCAGCCCTGAGAGCTGGTGCTGACCCCTGGAGGACAGAGCTCCTGCCTCCACCTCTGACCACTTAAAGCAGAAGCAGCTTTTCCTGCACCCCAGCCCTGGTTCTAGACTTCCCACCTCTCATCTTGGGGAAGATTCCCCAGCCACCGCCTCTCCCATTGCTGTGATGCCAGCAGTAGTACCCCATGTGCTCCCCACCTGGTCCACTGCCAACAGGAAGACAGTAGGCCTGGGCTGCCCGGGAGACCTGTTGGGGCAGTGGGAAAGGCTGAACTTGGAGACATGAATCCTGAGTTAACCGGGCCATGCGACTCTTGTTGTTGTGTGCCATCTGTTACTGAACCCTAGAGGCAGGCCATTGTCTAGTGCACACAGACTTGCCAATTAACTGGACACTGGTCTTTGAGAAAGTAACTTTATTGCAGTGTGCAGAGCAAGGAGCCAGGAGGAAGTTACTCAGATCCGACTCCCTGAGTCATGGGGAGGGTTTATATGTGATTTGGGCAGCAAGATGGCAGCCGTGCAGGCGTACTGGGGACGGAAAATTCTGGAAGACGGTCAGGAAACAGGAGGTGACGTGGTTCTCGTTGGACATTTCGCTTCGGAATAGGGTCCGGCTGATGATTTTCCTTCTGATTTGTACCTCTTGTTGCTGCACCCTATGTTGAGGTCATTCAGCAGTCACAGCTGGCCCTTCTGTGCATATGGGGTGGGCCATATCTAGCTTGGGCTAGTTTAAGGACTAATGGAAATTTACTGCCATTCGTAGGCTCAGGTTACACGTCCAGTTGATTCCAACTCACAGCAACCCTATAGGACAGAGTAGAACTGCCCCATAGAGTTTCCAAGGCTGTAATCTTTATGGAAGCAGACTGCCACATCTTTCTCCCTCGGAGCAGCTGGAGGGTTGGAACCACCGACCTTTCGGTCAGCAGCCAAGTGCTTAACTACTGCGCCACCAGGGCTCCTTCACGTGACTCCAGAGAATCATTTAACCTCTTTGAACTGTCTTTTCCAGAAACATAGTTGCTGTTACCAGTCGCCATCCAGCCAACTCTGACTCATGTCAGTCCCTGTGTGTCAGAGTAGAACTGTGCTCCACAGGGTCTCCAACGGCTGATTTTGGGGGAATAGATCTTCAGGCCTTTCTTCTGAGACACCTTCCCACTGAGAGTATATTAAAAATTGTTTCACGTTGCTTTATATTTTTGCCAACAATTGATTTGGTCAGTCTTTTGGATTTTAGCCATTCTGGAGGGTGCAAAGGAGCCCCTGAGTGGTACAAATGGCTAACATGTTTGGCTGCCAACTGAAAGGTTGGAAGTTTGAGTCCACCCAGAGATGCCTTGGAAGAAAGGCCTGGCGATCTACTTCCAAAAAATGAGCCATTGAAAACCCCGTGGAGCACAGTTCTACTCTGACACGCATGGGGTTGCCATGAGTTAGGATCGACTCGACAGCAACTAGTCGTTGCTGTCACACCCGTAATACAGATGGGTCAAGATTCAAACCTCGAATTATCTGACTGCAAAGCCTGTGCTGTTATCACTGTACCAAGCAGCCAGCCTGGGGGTGGATCCCAAGTTCCCTGAATCCTGATCCAGTGAGTTTTTCAGTATAGCAGATTTAGGGCCTGTGGTCAGGCAGAGTGGGGAGTTCATGGAACAAATAGCTTTGGGTGAACATGACCCTCTGACCTGCAGCCAGGAGCACACTGGGCTCCTCATGGACTTCGTGAGGCTTGGTGAGAACAGTTAGAACTTCTAGAATCATTTTTCCTATTGCTTTGACTTTGACAAACTAGTCATTCCTGCCTCTTCAATGTCTAAGACCAGCTATTCAGGGCTGGTTCTGCTATAGAGGAGAAAAAGATTCAAACCCAAGAAAGTCTCCTGCCTTCTTCAGTTCCTTCCATAGTCTGTGTAAACACCCTGATGCTACAAGCTCCAGAAAAGGAGCCTGACTCTGGCCCTGGGGGATGTGGGGCCAAAGGGGTAGTCACAGAATCCAGGAGTCCCACAGGCTCCTCCTATCCACCTCCCTGGTACAGGCCACAAGTCAGTTAGGAATCTCTACCTTGTTCACACAGAGGTTCACAGAGGCTGTGGCCTGGATGGGAGGAGGGCACTCAGTGGAGACCCCAGGGGCCTGTGAAGTTGACTGCGGATGGAGAGGACAGAGAAAGGGAGGCAGGCTGTTGGGTTTTGTTCTGTTATAGTTTTGTTTTCAGGCTGTTGAGTTTTAAAAACCTGTATTAAAAATTTTTTAACTGATTTCTGGTGACAAAAATACCAGTGTTATTGTTGAAAAACAATCGTAGTATTTTGGTGAATTTCTTTCTAGTCTGGTTGAGATCAATACAGATAGGTAGGTAGAGTAGGTAGGTAGATGATGAGTGAAGGAAACCCTGGTAGCTATGACAGATAATCTCTCTAATTCTAACTCAACTGAAGTTTATTTCTTACTCATGTAAGTTTGATAGAATAGAGGAGGCTGGGGAGAGAAAGGGGGCTTTCCTCCGTCAAGTCATTCGGGAATCCAGGAGGGAGGATTTCGAGGTCTCCCTGGGCGTTGACATCCACGTGGCAGAGCGAGAGCGCATACGGGACCAGGCCTACAAGTGATGCAACCTTGCTTTTACGCCCACGATGGAAACAGAGTTCAGGCCCTCGAAGACGTCATCCTCTGAGGGTGGTAAGAAGCGTTATCCTGCTGTCTGTCATAATAACCAGGGCTAACGCTGAGCACGCTCCGATAGCCCAGCGAGCACTTGTTAATCACTTTCCAAATGCCATGTCATTTGATCCTCCCAACAACCCCATGAAGTGTGGACACCACTGTTATCCCCACTTTAGAGCTGAGGAAACTGAGGCTCAGAGAGATTAGGTCGTATGTTCGGGATCATACCTGAGCAGGTCAGTGATAGACCTGGGACTTGAATCCAGGTTCTGTGCTGACCACTGCACCCTCCTACCTCAAGACCCTCCCCAGCACATCCTGATATGACTCCAGAAAAGACGGAACCCAAGTCCTGGCTGAGTTTCCCAGCCCCTGCAGCCTCCTCACTTTCTGAGCCAGGCCAGGACTCTGTGGTGTCAAGCCTCTAAGCCACAGCCTGCGAGACTGAGCACCTTGTGAGCTGAGCACTCCAGCTGACTGAGCTGGAGTGATTTCCTCAGGGAGGCCTGTTGTTTGGAGGCAGAACTGGGAGCTAAGAAGTGTCGGCACAAGGTGCGAACAGCCGGACGGCGATAGGGCCAAGGATTCTTGGGTTCCAGTTTCACTCCTACCTCAGATTTCCCAGGTGACCTCAGACCCACCTCTGCCCCCTGGGCTCCAGCTTCCTCATCTGTGCAGCTGGGATTTCAGATTAGTCCACTGGTTTTCAGTCTGGTTCCAGAGAACTCTGCAGGAACCACAGGTCAGCCCTGCTGCCTCCACCCTGACTCAGACAGAGTAGCCAAGTCTTGCACAAAACTATAACCAAACCAGTTACTGTCGAGTTGACCCTGGCTCATGGCAACCCCGTGTACGCCAGAGTAGAACGGTGTTGCACAGGGTTTCAGTGGGTGGTTTTTCCTAAGTAGATTGCCAGGCCTTTCTTCTGAAGTGCCTCTGGGTGGACTTAAACCTCCAACCTTTCAGTTAGCAGCCAAGCACTTAACCATTTGCAGCGACAGACTTCTGCTGCAAAAGTAAATTGAAAAGCCACTGTTCTGGATGGTCTTTAATTCCTGCCAGCCTGTGTTTTCATCAAATCAATTCAGTCATTCAGCTGTTCAACAAACACTTATTGCCAAGACAAAAGTTAACTGCAAAACCACAAGCTGACCCAGTCCTCGTTTTTAGGAAGCCCACAATTCAAGCAGATAACAGAGCATTAAACTAGCTATGATCATGCTACGTGATAAATGCTATTCATTCATTCTTTCATTCAACAAATACGTTTATTAAACACCTGCTGCGGACCAGGCGCTATTGAGGTGTTGGATGTGAGCAAGATAAAGTCCCTGCCTTCATGAAGCTTACATTCTAGTCGGAGAGCCTGTCAATAAGCAAGTAAACAGAGAAATACAAAATATACGGTCAGATGCAGAACTGTGTAGTCATGATAAGTAAAGCGGGGTATTGGGGCTGGGCAGGGTCGAAGGCATTTGCTGTTCTAGGCTGACCGGCCTTTGTGGGGTTAAGGTATGATATTTATTTTTCCATTCTGCAATGACAGGGCCAGGGAACCCCATTTATAGGGACTTTAAACCTAGTTGGTGGAAGATGGGGTCTTCAGGGAAGACTTGCTGGAGGAAGAGAATGGCTTTAAGTGGGAATCGTGGCGGAAGGTAAGGACCAAAGCAGATCGTGGCGGTGAGCATCACGCTGCCCAAGATTGCTGCGTCGGCACAAGAGCCAGTCAGCAAGTTTGGAGGAGGCAGGTATGACAAAATGATAGACCCTCCCGTCTAGATCAGGGGTTGCCAACTCTGGCCCGCCACCTGTTTTTATAAGTAAAGTTTTATTGGAAGTCAGCTGCATCCATTCATTTACAATAGTGTCTATGGCTGCTTTCCTTACAAAGGCAGAGCTGAGTAGTAGTTATGATAGAAACCATGTGGCCCATGAAATGGAAAATGTTTACTGTCTGGCCCTTTACGGAAAAAATAATTTGCCAACTCCTCTTCTAGATACTTCGTAGATTATGTTGTGGGTGTTGTTGTTAGGTACCATCAAGTCGGTTCCCCAACTCATAGCAACCCTATGTACAACAGAACGAAACACTTGCTGGTCTTAACACCTTCCTCACAATTGTTATGCTTGAGCCCATCCTTGCAGCCACTGTGTCAGTCCACCTCATCAATGGTCTTCCTCTTTTTTGCCAACCCTCTGCTTTACCAAGCATGATGTTCTTCTCCAAGGATAACATGTCCAAAGTACATGAGACGAAGTCTCGCCATCCTGGCTTCTAAGGAGCTTTCCGGCTGTACTTCTTCCAAGACAGATTTGTTCATTCTTCTGGCAGTCCATGGTATATTCAGTATACTTCCCCAGCACCATAATTCAAAGGTGTCAATTCTCTTTTTGTCTTCCTTATTCATTGTCCAGCTTTCGCCTGCATATGAGGCAACTGAAAACACCGTGGCTTGGGTCAGGCGCGCCTTAGTCCTCAAGGTGACATCTTTGCTTTTGAACACTTTAAAGAGGTCTTTTGCAGCAGATTTGCCCAATGCAGTACGTCGTTTGATTTCTTGACTACTGCTTCCATGGGCTCCTAGATTATAAAACCTTTTAGTTTTAATCCAACCGCTCATTTGATCCTCACAACAGCCCTATGTAACAGACTGAATTTCATTATTATTTCCCATTTTTCAGGTGAGACAACTGAGGCTCAGGGTGATTGAGTGGCTCCGGATCACACAGCTAGTTAACAGGCAGAGGTGAGGCCATCCTACTCCAATGCTGCTCCCAGTCTTCGTGAGCCGGGCAGGAACGCTTCTGCTCGTTTTTACCTGAAAGAGAGCTTTTCTTCTCTAAGAGAGGTCCTAGCCAA
This sequence comes from Loxodonta africana, assembly GCF_030014295.1. Lineage (NCBI taxonomy): Eukaryota > Metazoa > Chordata > Mammalia > Proboscidea > Elephantidae > Loxodonta > Loxodonta africana. The sequence goes on from NC_087351.1 coordinate 105,812,104, forward strand.
CGAGACATGTCTGAGGCCCCCAAATCATTTGCTGCCGAGTCAACCCTGACTCGTGGTGCCCCACGTGTGTCAGGGTAGAACAGTGCACTATAGGGTTTTCAATGGCTGATATTTCAGAAGCAGATCACCAGGCCTTTCTTCCAAGGCACCTCTGGGTGGATTCAAACCTTCAACCTGAAAGGAACATGTTAACCATTTGCATCACCCAGGTAATCTGCCTGAGGCCTCAAGCCAGCTTTTTAAAACATGATCAACTCCCCTGAAATATACAGACGGCAAGCAGATGTGATTTGGCAAAAAAAAAAAGCAGGCAGAAATAACCAGAAAATGCAGGCTGCAGCCCAGAAGTGCCTCTGTGGGTATTTCCTGCCTGCGTCAGGGCCAAGAGGCTAGCTTCTCGTCCCAGCTCCATGGCTGGCCAGCCACAGGGCTGTGAGAAAATTCCTCCCACCTCTGAGCCCAGTTTCTCCCAGGACAGTTGGACTTGATGAATCCCAGGCCCTCTGTGTGCTGGAGGCAGCTTGCACTGGCCTGTGGGCACCGACTGTGCACGTGCCTTCCCAACTCCACATGCATATTGGTAGCTTGAACTTGAGGAGCCCTGGTGGCACAACAGTTAAGCTCTCAGCTGCTAACCAAAAGGTCACTGGTTCAAATCCAGCAGCGGCTCTGTGGAAGAAAGATGTGACAGTCTGCTTCAGTAAAGATTACAGCCTTGGAAACCCAATGGGCCAGTTCTCCTGTGTCACAGGGGGTCACCGCGAGTTGAAACAATTCTTCGGCACTTAATAACAGCAGTGGAAATTTGCAAATGCTACAAATCAGACCTTTTTTTTTTTTTTTTTCTTCCCCCTTCCACTTCAAGAGCCAGCTATTAAGCATTTACCAGCAGGTCACTGTCTACAGCCCCTGAGGATCCCAGTATGCATGACTCTGACCCCCACACCAGGCAGAACAGAGTGGTGCCAGAGAGAACACACCATGGACTCAGTTCAGCACACTGGCAGCGTCCTTCATCCCAAGCCCTGTGCCAGGGGCTGGGGAGACAGTGCTGGGGCAGACCTCAGAGGTTTGCTTGCCCACGGTCGCACAGCCTCTGTCCCTGCCCTCGGGAGCTCACAGTCCAAGGGAAGGGACAGACTCTACGATAGTCTCACCAGGAATACGGAGCCTTGGTGGCACAACGGGTGAGCACTCGGCTGCTATCTAAACGATTGATGCTTCCAACCCACCTAGTAGCTCCAAGGAAGAAAGGCCTGGCAGTCTGCTCCTGTAAAGATTTCAGCCTAGGAAACCCTATGGGGCAGTTCTACTCTGTCACATGAGATCACTCTAAGTTGGAATCAACGTCATGGCACCCAACAGCAATGGGAGCTGGAGCAGGAACTGTCCAGCTATGCCTGAGGGTCTGAGAGGACAAGAAATTAGCCAGGAGCACTTGAGAAGGGTGTCCCGAGCAGAGGGACCTTTGGGTGCAAAGGCACAGAGGAGTGATGTGAGTGGAGTACAGGGAATGGCCTGGGCTGTTATATGTGAGACTGATGGAGGCAGAACGTCACCCTGGGAAGTAATCACCACGAACTGTGGAAGTCCAGGAGGGCTTCATGGAGGAGGAGGAACCTGAAGGAAAAGTGTTAAAGCAGCAGGAATGTGGGACTGAAGTGAGAGAAAGCTGGATTCTAGCCCTGGTTTCCCACATTCTAGCCACGTGACCTTGGGCAAGTAGCTTAACTTCTCTGAGCCTCATTTTCCTCATCTGTCAAGTGGGCGCAATGAATCTAACCCACCTCACAGAGTTGTTTCAGGAAGTCATTAACATCATATTTATAAAATACATTTGCATTTTTTTATTGTACTTTAGATGGAGGTTTACAGAACAAACTAACTTCTCATTAAACAATTAGTACACATATTGTTTTGTGACACTGGTTCCCAACCACTTCTTGAGCGTGGTTTCCCATTACCAGCCTTCTCGTCCTTGCCCCAGGGCTGGTGTGCCCATTTAGTCTTGTTTTGTTCTATGGGCCTGCCTAATCTTTGGCTGACCAGTGAACCTCAGGAGTGATTTTATTACCCAGCTATAAGGGTGTCTGGGGGCCGTACTCTCAGGATTTCTCCGGTCTCTGTCAGACCAGTAAGTCTTTTTTTTTTCTTTTTGAGTTAGAATGTCGTTCTGCATTTTTATCCAGCTCTGTCCAGGACCCTCTATTGTGATCCCTGTCAGAGCAGTCAGTGGTGGTAGCCAGGCACCATCTAGTTGTGCTGGACTCAGTCTGGTTGAGGCTGTAGTACTTGTGGTCCATTAGTCATTTGGACTAATCTTTCCTTCGTGTCTGGTTTTGTTCATCCTCCCTTGCTCCTGAAGGGGTGAGACCAGTGGAGTATCTTAGATGGCTGCTCACAGGCTTTTAAGACCGAAGATGCTACTCACCTAGGTAGAATGTAGAACATTTTCTTTATAAACTGTGTGGTGCCAATTGAGCTAGATGTTCCCCAAGACCATGGTTCCCAGAGCCCTCAGCCTAGTAATTCGGTCCCTCAGGGAGTGTGGATTTGTCTATGGAGCTTCCGTGGCCTTGCCTTGTACAAGTTGTGCTGACTTCCCCAGTATTTTGTACTCTTACCCTTCAGCAAAGTTACCACTTATCTCTTGTCTATTTAGTGGTTTTCCATCCCCACCCGCCCCCTCCCTACTAACCCTCAAAGGCTCTTTCTTTTTGTGTGTAAATCTTTTCATGAGTTTTTATAGTAGTGGTCTCATACAATATTTGTCCTTTTGTAATTGACTTATTTCGCTCAGCATAATGCCCTCCAGATTCATCCATGTTGCGAGATGCTTCACAGATTCATCATTTTTCTTTATCGTTGCATAATACTCCATTGTGTGTATGTACCATAGTTTATCCATTTGCCTGTCGATGGATAGGTTGTTTCCATCTTTTTGCTGTTGTGAGCAATGCTGCAGTGAACATGGCTGTGGCATATGTCTATTCGCCTGATGGCTCTTATTTCTCTAGGATATATTCCTAGGGGTGGGATTGCTGGATCATGTGGTACTTCTGTTGCTAGCTTTTTAAGGAAGTGCCATATTGTTTTCCATAGTAGTTCTACCATTTTCCATCCCCACCAGCAGTGCATAAGAGTTCACTCTCCCTGCAGCCTCTCCAACATTTGTTATTTTCTGTTTTTTTGATTCGTGCCAGTAAAGTCAGGGTGAGATGGTATCTGATTGTGGTTTTGATTCACATTTTTGCATTTTGCATTTTAAAGTGTCACACAAATGTGGAAGCTGTGTGGGAAATGTAAGGCCTGGGAAAGGCAAGGGGAAGACTTGCCAGATAGGCAAGTGTGGCAAAAGCTTAGAGGCCCAATGCAGGTTACCTATCCTGAGATCACTGATGAGACAGTTTGGCTGTGGAAAGAGTAGGGGAAATCATATGGGAGAGGTGAGCAGGGGCTCAGTCGTGGATGACTTGAATGCCAGGATAAAAGTCTAGACTTGATTCTCTAGGCAGTTGGGTACCATTGATTGTTCCTGAGCAAAGACATACTATGATCAGAACTTTACTCTCAGGAGATGACATACTAGGTAGAGTGGATCAAAGAACAGAGACACTGCAGGGAGGACAGACCTCGGGGACTAGGCTGGAAACAACCAATTTTAAGTACAGGGTGCAATCAAAAGGGAGACTTATCTGGGGCTCCAGCCTGGCTGGCCTTGAGGGGACAGAGAGACCCAGAGCAAGATGAGCAAGATGGAGAACTCCAGACCTTGTGTCTGGGGACTGGCAGGAAAATGGGTTCCTTGAAGAATTGGGGTGGCTCCAGGAAGGGCTAGCTTCCAGGAAAAAGGGGCACACACTTCGGGTTGGCACCGAGCAGGAAAGGACTCCTCAGGTCTCCATGGAGGCCTGTTGGAGTCAGTCTTGGGGTCTTGCTGGGAGCTTGGCATTTGTTCATTCATTTACTCATTCATTCATTCAACCAGCACCACTTCCTGCAAACCTTTGGTGTGCCAGGCTCTGTGCCCTAGGGAGGCAGAGAGAATGGGGTAGTAGGCAGGACAGACGGGTCGGGTGAGTCCCTGCAGGGGGTGGGTGGTTGCTGTTATGAGATATGAACACAGGTGGTGGGAGGTGAGGAGATGGGCCCCAAAGCCCTTCCTGAGGGGTCAGCTGAGGTTCCTCCAGGAGAGGTAGTGGGGGGGAAGGGGGAGGAAGCCTCCATACCCAGAGGACACAGAGCACGGTCCTGGGGGCTTCCTTCCCTTTCTGCCTCCTTCATGCCCCCACGGTCCAGCTTCCCTGTGCGGAGAGAGGACCCAGCATCTCCAAGGCCCCAAACCGCTGGTCCTGGTGGGACCATCCTCCTGGCTGAAAGCCATTATCCTCCCGAGCAGGATCCATCCTCAACACTCTGCACTACAGATAGTGGGCCAAGTGAGTCCTTGTTGTGGGATTGGGGCTCCCAGTGCATTGTAGGATGTTTAGCAGTATTCCTGGCCTCTACCCACTAACTCCAGACATGCAGGGCGGAGAGGGGGTTTGCCCCTGTTGTAAACCATTGTTCCAAAGCAAAATGACCGACCCAGATTGTATTCCTGGTGAGTAACTAAAACAAACCAAAGGAAAAAAATGTGTTCTTAGAGGCAGAATAAAAATCCAGTCAGCCCTAAGCCAACACACCAGGTCCTTGGGGTGGGAGCCCCTGCGTCCCCTGAGGCATGGGCAGTGGGAACAGAACACCTGCAGAGGGGACACCAAATCAACATTGAGCCCCCACTTCAGGTTTTTCTGTCTTCAACGCTCTTTTGCATTCTTAAGCTTGCTTCTTCCTGGACCCCTACTCTCCCTGTTAGCAGCCACTCCCCATTCACGCCCCACCCAGCTCCTGGAAACCACCAGTCTGGTTTCTGCCTCTATAGATTTGCCTTTTCTGGACATTTCATATGAATGGAATCATACCGTATTTGCCCTTTTGTGTCTGGTTTCTTTCCCTCAGCTCAGTGTTGTCAGGATGCATCCATGTCATCTCATGTATCAGTGCTTCATTTTCTTTTTATTGCCAAATAATAGTCCATCGTGTGGATATATCACATTCTGTCTGTCCGTTCACAGCTGGTAGACTTTGGTTTGTTCCCATTTTTTGACTTATAAACAACAATGCTGTGAACACTTTGGGTGGGCATGGGTGCATATTTTTGTATCTTCTATGTCTTTACGTGTAGCCCTGTTGGTGCAGTGGTTAAGAGGTCCGCTGCTAACCAAAAGGTAGGCAGTTCGAATCTACCAGCTGCTCCTTGGAAACCCTGTAGGGCGGTTCTAATCTGTTAGTTCTCTTGGGTGTATACCCAGGAGTGGAATTGTTGAGTCATAAGGTAACTCAAAGGAGCCCTGGTGGCGCAAAGATTAAGTGCTCAGCTGCTAACTGAAAGGTTGGCGACCAACCCAGTGACTCTGCGGGAGAAAGACTGAGCGATCTGCTTCCATAAAGATTACAGCCAAGTCCCTGTGGGACAGTTCTACCCTTTCGCATGGGGTCGCTAAGTCAAAATCAATTTAACAGCACCTAACAACAACAGAGGTATATCCATGTAAGATAAATAATATTTTAACACAGTATTTTAAAAAATGACCGCAAAAAGATCTATGATGAACAAAATACCAACATTTTCAGGAAAGACAGGCTGCTGTCTGTCTATTTTATGGCCCTGTGATACTCTGCAGGGGGGACCGTCATTTCCAGTCAGCCCGTGGTTCCTGGGCTCACGTTAGTTTAGAAGGGTTGACAATGGCGTAGGAACAGATTGGGCAACTCAGGATTTTACTTATAGTCACTTTTTTCTTTTCTTTCTTTTTTTTTTTACCGTAGAGCATTTATTAACTTTTCATACTTGGTTCAAAGTATGGGAGGATATTTAGGTAAGTGTTTATAGGAACACACATTTTCCCTTTTGCCTGGAGCCCCGTTATAGTTCAGCACAGCACTGACCACCTGCTTCATGTTATCTCATGTGAGAGGTGGGTTGGGGACCCGGTGTGGCTGTTCCCCACTGTTCTGAGCTGCACTGCCTGCTTCATGGCTCAGTCAAGTTCTCATTTTCCCCAGCACACTCACAGAGGTATACCAGGATGCCCGCTGAGGGCTCCAGGAAGATCCATCCCTGTTGGAATTCATATCCAACAGGTCCAGCCTTTGGCCTTGTGTGTCAAGTGGGCAGTCTTCAGAGCCAGCCTAGCGCCAAACTGGGGAAGCATCTCCGGGACTACCTACCACCTTCCTTTCTGCCCTTTTTCCTTTACAAGGTCCCCTCTGCCTACCCTTCAAGGAATTATTACTGTCAAGATGCCCTGAGCCCTGGACATCTCCTACTCATAGCAGTCCCATGTGACAGAGTAGAACTGCGCCATAGGGTTTCCTGGGCTGTAATCTTTACAGCAGTAGATCGCCAGGTCTTTTCTTTAGTGGAGCCACTGGGTGAGTTCGAGCCACCAACCCTTTGGTTAGCAGCCAAGTGCTTAACTGTTGCACCACCGGGGCTCCTTTTTACAAAGGTGGTGGTTGTTGTCTGCCGTCGAGCCAGGGACAGATGACCCAGTAAGCAAAGTACACGAGAGCTTCCTTGCGCTTATTTACTAATGTGGAGTGCAGAATTTCACATGGGTTTCACAACATCAAAAATGTGGTCAGATGTGGTGAAACCCATGTGAAATTATACACTCCAGATTAGTAAACAGCGCAAGTAATCCCGTGTGTACCTTTCTTACTGGTTAATCCACCCGTGCGTCGGGTCGATTTTAATTCATAGTGACCCTATAGAACAGAGTAGAATTGCCCTATAGGGTTTTCTAGGTTGTAATCTTTATGGGAGCAGATGGCCGGGTCTTTCCCCCACGGAGCCACCGGATGGGTTCAAACTGCCAACCTTTTGGATAGCAGCAGAGTGCTTACCTGTTGCATCACTTTACAAAGGTGGTTGTTGTTGTGTGCTGTCAAGTCAATTCCAACTCATAGTGACCCCCTACTGAACAGAGTAGAACCACCCCGTAGGGTTTCCTAGGCTGTAATCTTTACAGGAGCACATTGCCAGGTCTTTTCTCCTGAAGAGCCTTTCAGTTAGCAGTGGAGCACTTAACCATTGTGCTACCAGATGACTTATTCCTTCCAGGAGTGTTACCAGTTTAAAATGAACTCTCCGGAAAGGGTGCTGCTTAACCCAAAAGAATGAAGGTTGGATGGTGGAATTTCAGACCTTGGGTTTTGTTTTGCAGGTGGGGGAGAAGGCATTGTTAAAGGGGACAGGACTCTTCCAAGGGGACATCAGTGTCAGGCAGACGGCTGCCTTCTGGGGGAGCCCATGAGTAAACTGCCGTGCACTTTGTCCTCACGCTGGCTTTCACAGGCAGGAGCTGGGAAAGGGGAAAGGGTTAGGGGTTCCACCCACTCCAGTGACTGCATCTTTCTCAGTTCCTTCTGCGTAAGCCTGGACTCTGTCTCTGGCCTCCCCAGTGAGGCTGACCTGTGGCCCATGTCCCCAGAGCCGTGAGAGAAGGGGAAAGTTCCTCTTCCGGAGAGTGACCGTCCCCCGCCTGGCAAACCACAGCCCCGTTCCTGGGGCCTGGGAGTGGTTCACAAAGAGGGTGCCCCACTCACTACGTTTGCCTCCCTCTCCTCCCAGGCAAGCCCTATGGGGCCGATGACTTCCTGCCTGTGCTCATGTACGTGTTGGCCCGCAGCAACCTCACTGAGATGCTCCTGGATGTGGAGTACATGATGGAGCTCATGGACCCCGCCCTGCAGCTGGGGGAGGGTAAGTCACCGCCCTGGGCCCTGCCCGGCCTCCCAGGCCCCTAGCACCTCCCAACCTAGCTGGACCAGGGAACACCAGGCAGTTCAACAAGCACCTCCTGGATTCCTGGTTCGCTCTGAGCTCTAGGGACCCGGGGTCTCATGGACTGGGAGGGTAGATGGGCCGGTAAACAGATGATGATGCAGAAACGGTGGGATGCTCAGAGGGTATGGGAGCACCTTACCCAGGTCATTGCAGTCAGGGGAGGCTTCCTGGAGGAGGTGACAGGAGCATAGTGAGGGTAACGAATGCCCAGAGGAAATCTTGAAATTGCCCCCCCTCCAATTTCAAGATGAATAGAGGTCAATAGCAGCCACATGTCGGCAAAAACGCCCTCCTCCTCCTTGTCCAGCAGCCTCAATCAGGCACCTTAGAGATTTGTGGCGCCTCTAAATGTCATTCTGTACCTTATCTGTGCCCCCTTGGACTTGCACTTGGGGGCAAGTGCCCTTCTCTGCCCTCCCCCACCTCGTCCCCAGTACACCTCCGGGAGGTGACACCTGAGCTGAGCGTTGAAGGATGAATAGGAGCCAGCCAGACAAAAGAAGGGAAAGGCATTCTCCCCAAAGGGAACAGCCAGAGCTGGGAGTGTGACTACTGAGGCTGCAGCAGTGGTCAGTGGCCGTGGTCAGGTGTCACAGTGGAGGTGATGGTCAGTTCTGAGTCGAGGGATGCCCCCGGGGGCTCTCAACTGCCTTCTCCTCCAGCCGTGGGCCAGGTCCTCTGTCAGCGCAGGGATGCTAATGATACAGGCAAAGGGATGAAGGCGAGTGTGGTTTGCTCCACCCTACTCTCAGTTTCCCTTCCTCTTTCCTCCTTCCCACCACTTCCCCCTGCCCATTTAGCTTCAGCTGCCCTCTGCCAAGAGCTCCCTGGGCCTCGTCATCTGAGGTGCAGCCAGCCCAGATAACAGCTGTGAGGGAGCCCCAATTGTCCTCTGAGACTTCAGCCTTGAAGGATGGAGCGAGAGTCCCAGACCCCAGTGTCCTCTGTGGGCTTTGTTGTTCTCAAGATCAGAGGTCCACTTTGCATCTGTTTGCATTTTTAGCATGTACCAGTCCCTGGGGTAACAGTTTGATGGTGAAAGGCTCTGTGAGTTCTTGGCTTCTCAGAGGAACGTGTTAAGGCCATGAAGTTTACCATCATGTATAGGTTTGGCTGTGGGTCTGGGACCTCCAGGAACTATGTTTTCTCCTCTTTAGTAAAAATTAATTTTCCTGCATTTGGGACAACCTGTCTTCCAAGAGATCCAGGAATTCTGGAGAAGCTGGGCTTCCCTCAGCAGTGCTTATCTGCTCCCCACTGCATGCATCCACCCACCCATTGCCCTGTTAATACATCCATCCATCCATCTGTCCATCTCTGTCCATCCGTCCATCCATCTATCCATCCACCTACCCACACATCTACCCATCCATTCACCCATCCATTCACCCATCCATTTACCCACCCATCCATCCATCCATCCATCCATCCATCCATCCATCCATCCATCCATCCATCCATCCATCCATCCATCCATCCATCCATCCACTCATCCATCCACCCACCCATCCATCCATCCATCCACCTACCCACACATCTACCCATCCATCTACCCACCCATCTGTCTATCCATTCACCTACCCATACATCTATCCGTCCATTCATCCACCCATCCATCCATCCACCTATCCATCTCTGTCCATCCATCCATCTACCTACCCACACCTACCCATCCATTCACCCACCCATCCACCCATCCACCCATCCACCCATCCATCCATCCATCCATCCATCCATCCATCCATCCACCCGCCCATCCACCCAGCCACCCGCCCATCCACCCAGCCATCCATCTGTCCATCCATCTATCCATCTACCTACCCATCCATTCACCCACCCACACATCTAACCATCCATTCACCCACACATCTAACCATCCATTCACGCACCCATCCATCCATCCATCCATCCATCCATCCATCCATCCATCCATCCATCCATCCATCCATCCATCCATCCACCTGCCCATCCACCCGCCCATCCATCTATCCATCTACCTACCCATACATCTACCCATCCATTCACCCACCCATCCATCTATCCATTCACCTACCCACACATCTATCCATCCATTCACCCACACATCTATCCATCCATTCACGCACCCATCCATCCACCCACCCACCCATCCACCCACCCATCTATCCATCCACCCATTCATCTGTTCACTCATCCATCTGTCCATTCACCCACGCATCCACCCATCCATCATCCAACCACCTGTCCATCTGTCCACCTATCCATCCGTTTATCCGTCCACCTGCCCATCCATCCATCCGTTCATCTGCCTACCCATCCATCCATCCACGCACCCACCCATCCAGCCAGCCAGCCAGCAGTTAGATAGTGAGCCCCTACTATGTGCCAGGCTCTGTGCCAGCCACTTGGGCTGCTGTACAGGGCAAGACAGGCAAGGCTGATATTTTCATGAAAATAAACAAATGCCTTGACTGCACCCAGCACTTTGGGACCTCCACCTCTGGCCTTCACAAGCCTTCCTCCTTGGTCTTCCCTGGCCCTGAACCTGCAAACAGAAGCACAACAAGCCTGGGCAGGTGGGCAGAGGCAACAATGACCCATCTCCCATGGCCTCACCAGCCTGGGGAAAAGGAAACAGAAGGAGGGGGCAGCAGGAAGACCTCAGAGGTCTGTGAGCACAACTGGCTTCCTGCCCTGTCCCTAAACACCCTGTTTCCTAGGACTAGACCCTGAGAGGCAACCCAGCCAGCCCCCTCAGCAGGAGTCTTTACTGTGATGTGGCTGTCATACATGTAACCTTAAAAGGTTAAACTGTTTACATGTCAAAAATTACTGTAAATATAATAAGAAATGAACAGTAAATCAGGGGACAGGAAGGGCTCCCACAGATAGGCACACCAAGAATTAACAGCCTTTATATGTAAAAGGCTCTTACAAATCAACAAGAAAAGCACAAAGACTCTAATAGGTACCTGGGCAGAGGCTATTCATTCACCCATTCAGCAGATACTCACTGAGCTCTTACTTTATGCCAGGTGACAGCAAGTTCCTTTTCCTACGGAGTTTCTTCCCAGTGGTGGGGAGGGGGTTGTCAGACCTTAAGCATATTAAACAAGTAATTGAACAAGGTAATTTCACATCTGAACTCATCTGATGAGTGTTGAGAAGAAACGAAGCAGGCTGGTGGGATGGGGAGTCGGGCAGCAGAGGGAGCAGAGTCTGCAGTAGCTCAGGTAACCAGGGAAGGCCTGGGCAGAGTAGTTGCTTCTTGTTACTTTTTTCTGTTTTCTCATTTTCCATGATGGGTTTATGCTGCTACTATAACTGGGGGGGGTGGGGGGGGGAGGGCAGGAGGAGTCATTTAAAATCCTGTTAGAAGATTAGCATTGACTCCACAGGGTTGTTGTGAAGTCTAAGAGACAGTGTCCAGGAACGCCCTTTGGGGGCAGAGGGTGGAAAGACCCCTGGGTGCTCTGCACAGGGCCTGAGCATAGGCGTTCTTCCGCAATGGTCAGCCACACCCTGACCACAGGGATTCCTGCACCATCCTCAGCTTGAGTCCTTGCAGCTCAACAGGGCTCCAGGCAGGGATCCCAGCTCTCCTGTCCTCCCTTCCCCCGTGGCCTCCCTTCTTCCTGTTCCCAGAATCCTATATGTTTGGGTAGGAAAGAAGGGTTTCTTCAGGCAGGAGAGCTGGTCTATGCTGAGCTACTTTAAGTATTTCTGAGGCAAGCCAGAGTACAAATAGGGGCAGTGCTGGTTCAGTGGTAGAATTCTCGCCTTCCATGCAGGAGACCCAGGTTCGATTCCCAGCCCGTGCACCTCATGCAGCCACCGCCTGTCTGTGAGTGGAGGCTTGTGTGTTGCTGTGATGCTAAACAGGTTTCAGCAGAGCTGATAGCCTTGAGGGTCTGCAGCTTGGGCAAAGGATTTGGCCTTCCAAGTCTGCCAGCTATTGGACCCCCATCTCGATGTGTCTGGGCCCAAGGGTAGAGGGACAGGGCACAAGGACAGAGGTGCCTGAGTTCTCCTGCTTTGCCTTCCTCTCTCACCTGGGTGGTGGCACCCAGGTCCTTAGCCACTGAGGTGCAGGCGGAAACGGGTCCTGCCTGAAAGGGGAGAGCAGGGAGCGCTGACTGAGCCCTTTGGGGTGCTGGTCCCTGCCGTCCAGACTCTTGAGAACTTCTGTTGCTCGAACCTAAGGGGAGAACTAACACAAAGTTTAGTAAAAAATTCGAGAGCTGGATTTTGTCCCAGTTCTGCCTCTGGCTGCCTGGAGACCTTGGACAAGTCACTGAGCCTCAATGGTTTGGAAAGTGAAGGTGTTGAGCTAGATTTGGGGTTCTCAAGCTGTCTGGAGCCTGTGATGGCCCACAGAGGTAGCTGGGGGCAAGATGAGGGCGGGGCTGGGCACTGCCTGCCTGGTCCCATCGTCTGTGTGAACAGACAGTTCTGTGTTCAACAAAAAGCCTGCAAACCCAGACCCTGGGTGCTCTGAGGCTTTTCCGCTCTTCCAGTTGGCTCCACGCGCTGATGTTTGGCAAAGAATCAGTGATTGGGTCCTTCTTTCTATACAACAAGTGTATCAGGCGTGACAGATGGGGACTTCCTGTGGGAAGTAGGGAAGGCTGAAAACTACCATCCTTATCAGCGGCTGGGATGGTTAAGGTTGTGTGTCAACTTCTAGCCTCCCTCCCCAGCTCCCACCACCCTGGGCAGATGCCCATCAATCATGGGGCACTTGGGCGGAGCCAGCTCAAAATCCAGACCTACCCCAGAAGCGCCCTTGTTGCCCCCTTTTCCCACATCCCCTCCCATGCTGGCTGACAGCTGGCCACACCGGGTTAATATCTTCCCCGGGGCAGTCAGTTTTTTCCATCAATGTGTAACACCTTCTCCCCAAAGAAAACAGGCTTCAAAAGTCACAGTAGGGTCGACTTCCACCTAGTGGTCCTTGGGGGTACTGCATGGTCCTCGGTCAAAGGGAGGTCAGCTGGGAGGGCCCCATACGGAAAAAGCAGGGCGCTAGGCAAGCCGGAGTGCAGCAAACCGCAGTGCATGGGCAGGGTTTGGAGTTCCTTCCCCTTCGCCCGATAGGCTGAGAAGCCTCCAGAGCACCTCCCTTAGGTCATCCAACGACTCACACCTTACTGGGCACTGCATTTTACATGTATTTAGCTCATTTATTTTTCACAACAACCCTATGAGGTTTGCAGATGAGGAAACGGAGGCATAGAGAGAATAGTGACTCACCTAAGGTCACAGGGCTGGCCGATGAGGGATAAAGCCAGGACCTAGGCCCTGTCGTCTGACTCCAAAACCGGAAGTTCTCAATCAGCACACTGCACTTTGCCCCTCTGCTACAAGAAACAGAACTATCCAGGGGTGCCAAGGGCTCTCGGAACAGCAAGGGCTGGAGGCATCCAGGAAGGCTTCCCGGCAGACGCGGGCTTTGAGCTCAGCTATAAAGGGAGACACATGAGTGGTGCAGTAGCTTTTCTCTGACTAGGGACACCAAGCTAAGTTCTGTGTTAGCCCTGACACACTTTTTTCAAAAATGTCTATCTTTACACTACACTGCTATAAAAGAGTGGATGAGCCTGAGGCCGCAGCCCATTTATCTAACACCACAACTCAGCTAAGGTGTGAACTTTTCCCATATTGGTTGTGGAATGTGTGGGGATATGCAGGCAACTTCATATAACGTAGCAATTTGGGAATACTTTGGGCTGCAAATAACAAACAATGTAACTGATCATGATTTAAATAAGAGTGAGGGGCTGATTTGTCTCTTGCATCGAGAAGTTCTGGGGTAAACCATTGTCTTAGGCTGCATTCTCTAGAGAAGCAAAACCAGTAAAGTATATACATATACATATACATATACGCCAGCCAAACCCATTGCTGTCGAGTCAATTCCAAGTCATAGCGACCCTAAAGGACAGAGCAGAACTGCCCCACAGGGTTTCCAAGGAGCACCTGGTGGATTCAAACTGCCGACCTTTGGGTTAGTAGCCATAGCTCTTAACCACTATGCCAGCAGGGTTTCCAAAAATATAGAAAGAGAGATTTATATTAAGAAAATGGCTCATAAGGTTGTAGAGGCTGGAAAGTCACAAGGTTGTGCGTCAGGATAGAGGCTTTTCCTGGTTCACATAGCCGAAGGGGCTGGTGAACCAAAGATCAGGGTTCTTGCTCACAGGTTGTGAAGATCAACGAATTCCATGGTAGAAAGGCAAAACTGAAGGTAAGCTGCTAGCTCAAGTCCCCAGAACCAGAGGTCAGATAACAGGAGCCAGCTGCCAGATCCAAGCAAGCAAAAGCCCCCAGCCCTGCTAGAATCTCCACTTATATTCGATGGCAGGCCACGTACGAAAGGAAACTCCCTTTCAACTGATTGGCTACTCACAGCAGAGTCGGTCAAGGAGGTGATCACATTATATCAAATCTCATCATGGAAGTGATTGCAACATCATACTGACTTCCAAACTACATCGTAACTGCCAAACCACTAGAGTCATGGCCCAGCCAAGTTGACACACAACCTCAACCATCACAGCCACTGATAAGGATGGCAGTTTTTACTCCTACCATCAGGGAATCAGAGACCCAACTCTTTGCATCTTTCCTTAGGATGTGGGCCTTTGTCTTTGTGCCTGTTGCCTCCAATAACAGGACAGCTGCTCTGCCTCCAGGCTCACCTCTGTGTTCAAGGCAGGAAGAAGGAGGACAGGCAAAAACCTGAGGGGATTTAGCAACTGAGTTTGTCCCTTTCAAAGGCTTTCCTGGAAGCACCACCCAGAGACTTCCATTTACATCTAAGTAGCTAGAACAGGGTCTCCTGGCCCACCTCCCTTCTCTCATGTGCAAGGGAATCTGGGAAGTGAGCATTTTTAGCTGAGTGTTGCTTCCCCAAATAAAAGAGGGGTTCAGTTTTCAGTTAGTTAGAAAGGAGGGGAAAATGAAATTCAGGTGGGTCCGTGGCAGAATCTGCCTCATGTCACCATGCCATCACTGTCCTGGTACCTAAAGGGCCAGGAGAAAGGCCTGGGGAGTGGGAGAGGAGCCTACAGAAGCCCAAGGGAAATGGCGAGACCAGGATGCTGAGGGCCCTCTTCCTCTGGGCCCCTGGCCACTGCGTGACTTTAGTCAAGTCACCTTCCCTCTCTGGGACTCAGTTTCTCCTCCTCTAAAGTGAAGAGGCTCACAAGGCTGTTTTTGTTGTTAGGTGTCAGCAAGTCAATTCGAACTCCCACACGGCAGAGTAGAACTGCCCACTGGGAGCAGATCATCAGGTCTTTCTCCCACAGTGCTGCTGGGTGGGTTCGAACCACTAACCTTTGGGTTAGCAGCCAAGCACTTAACCGCTGTGCCACCAGGGCTCCTTTTTCTTTTCTTTTCTCTTCTCTTTTTTTAAGGTCAGTTATCTTTATTTATTCATATTTTAATTGTGCTTTAGATAAAGGTTTACAGAGCAAATTAGTTTCTCATTAAACAATTAATACACATATTGTTTTGTGACATTGGTTGCCAACCCCGCTACTTGTCAGTGCCCTCCCCTTCTCTACCTTGGGTTCTCCATTTCCATTGTCCATCTTTCACCAGGGCTCCTTTTTCAATGAGGTTGCCACTTCTCAAACTTCTTAACTGAAGCACCTAACAAGTTAAGGAAAGCAAATTTGTAAGCACTCACACAATAATAAAAGTTCTTTAAATCATTGTCTTTTATCTTAAAACTTCACGTAAATTTTGCATTCCAAAGTATCTCAAAGCTTAATTTACTTTAGAAGATGCAAATTAAGGAGAAATGAACAACTCAATGTTTTTACTTACTTTAAAGCTTTACAAATCGCATGTAATATAGTGTAGCTGTAACTGAAATTTCTCTTACAACAGTTTTTTAAAAAAGTATTTTTCTTTTTATTTTTTAGAATAGGTAATTAACATGGCTCAAAATCTTAAAGTACAAAAGTATGTTGTTAGTTGTCATGGAATCGGTTCCAACTCATGGTGACCTTACAAATAACAGAACAAAATGTTGCCCAGTCCTGCACCATCTTCATAATCTTTGATATGTTTGAGCACGTTGTTGGGCTTCTCCATCTCATTGAGGGTTTCCCTTGTTTTTGCTAACTCTCTTCTTTACCAAAGAGCCCTGATGGCGCAGTGGTTAAGCGTTCGGCTGCTAACTAAACAGAAGGCAGTTGGAACACAGGGTCATAGCAAGGGTAAGGAACACCCAGGGGCAATCTCAAAGTTGTTCCCCCACCCTATTTCAAGATGAATAGACGGTGATAGTGGCAATAGGTCAGCAGAAACGCCTTCCCCTCTCTTCCCCAGCTGCCTCGGTCAGGCGCCTTTCATATTTGTGGCACCTGGGAATGTCATTCCGTGCTGCATCTGGCACCCCCTTGGACTTGCACCCAGAGGCAAGTGCCCCTTTCCCCACCACCCACCCCCATGCCTCTGTATGGAGCCCACCAGCCTCTCTATGGGAGAAAGATGTGGCAGTCTGCTTCTGAAAAGATTAACCTAACCTAACCCAACCCAACCCGCTGCAGTCCAGTCGATTCAGACTCATAGCGACCCTATAGGACAGAGTAGAACTGCCGCATAGGGTTTCCAAGGAGCGCCTGGTGGATTCCAACTGCTTAGCAGCCAGTCTCTTAACTACTGCGCCACCAGGGATCCCCGTAAAGATTATAGACTTGGAAACCCAATGGGGCAGTTCTACTCAGTGCTATGGGGTCGCTCTGAGTCAGAATCCACTCAACCCTAATGAGTTTGGTTTGCAACGGGTTTCCCCTTCAGCAATTGATCTTTCTTGATGATGTGTCCAAAATGAGCGAGCCAAAGTCTCTCCATCCTCTATTCTTAAGGAGCATTCTGGTTGTATACAGTATGTGTAGGTATACAGTGAACAGTCTCCTGCCACCCCTGTCTCCCAGCCACCCCCTCTCCCACCCTGAAGGCATCCACAGGTATGTTTCATATGTATCCTTCCAGACAAAGTCCATGCAGGACCATTACATCATGTTAAAAATAAGCAAGAGTTTAGTGCCAAATGGGGAACCAATACAAAGTTTCGAGCAGCGCCACGGCCGTTCAGGAAGCTCGCCGAGGCTGCGGGGTGGGCGCGGGGTAGGCAGGCGCTCAGGTGCTGAACCTCTGCAGGACCATGCCAGGCAGCTGTGGTGGGTGGAGCCTGGAGGTTGTGGGTGGGGCCTACATGGAGGCGGTGGGTGGGGCGGAGGTGGGTGGAGCCTGGAGGTGGCATAAGGTTCGGGCGCCCTGTCGTGGGGGAGGGAGATGCCAAGCGAGAGACCAGCTTGCACTTGCTCCCCTTCTGGGGGCGAGACTAGGCGATGCTAACCCTCCATACCCTTGTCCCCGCAGGTTCCTACTATTTGACCACCACCTACGGGGCCCTGGAGCACATCAAAAACTACGACAAGATCACAGTGACCCGGCAGCTGAGCGTGGAGGTGCAGGACTCCATCCACCGCTGGGAGCGTCGGCGCACTCTCAACAAAGCTCGTGCCTCCCGCTCCTCCGTGCAGGTGACGCCCGGGATGGAGGGAGGAACTATGGCCCAGACACTATGCCCAAAGCTGCCTGCCCGCTGGCTCAGGAGCCATGACACCTGACTGGTTGCTCTGGCTACCAGCCCTGCCCTCGGAGCAGTGCTTCCACCAGAGGAAGGAGCCCCCGCCCCTGCCGGGCAGTGTGTGCCAAGCCGTGCTCCCGGGACCTGGGTGGGCCAGGGAAAGTACCACTAGGCATGTGTTCTAGGTGGACAGGCAAGACAGATACAGGAGGAATGTGAGGATAAAGGACTCCTGGTGGCACAGTGGCTAGGGGCTTGGCTGCTAACCAAAGCTGGCAGCTTGAATCCACCAGCCACTCCTTGGAAACTCTATAGGGCAGTTCAACGCTGTCCTATAGGGTTGCTGTGAGTTGGAATTGCGTAGAGAGTTTGGGGTGTGTGTTTGTGTGTGGAGATAAGTCATCCCAGTTCATGCTCTTGTCTCTTGGTCTCTGGACAAATGCAGCTGCTGCCAAGGGTCTCCCTAGCCCTGTGAGCCACCCACCCCCTCCCAATCTCTCTGTACCAATTGCTTTGGACTCTACTATGACTCATGGTGATGTCATGCGTGTCAGAGTAGGACTGTGCTCCGTAGGTTTTTAACGGTTGATTTTTCAGAAGTGATCACCTGGCCTTTCTTCCAAGCTACCTCTGGGTGGCCTCAAACCTCCAATGTTCCAGTTAGCCATTTGCACCATCCAGGGACTCCCATCTCTCTGTATAAACTCAGTATAGAAGCCATTCATGGCCAGACGCCTGCCTCCTCCTCCATTCCCATCATCCCACACCACTAGGCTTCATCAAGTCCAGCTACTCACAGTTCCCCAAACCTGCACGCGACTCCCTTGCCCTCAGCCTCTGCCCATGCTGACCCATCTCCCTTCTTCAGCAGCTCTGTGCTGCCGATCCTTCAAGGTAACTCAGCTCCTCGACAGGCCCTCCTCTGGGAAGCCTTCCCTGACCCCCTCACTAGCCCCCTGTCCCCACAGGCTGGGTTCTACACCCTCCTCTGCTCCCGGCTGTACTTCCCCCACTACAGCAGGTACCACACCACAGTGTAACCGTCAGTGTGTGAAGGTGCCTCCTCTGAAGGGCAGGCCCACGTCCCACACGTGTCAGGACCCCAAGCCAAGGGCTGGGACTAGAGCAGGGCTGGAGAGCGTGCAGGCAGCAATCCAGAGCTGTAACAGCGCCCCCTGGGATCTAGCTTTCAAGATGGCACCTCTGTAACTGGCAGAGCCCAGGCCTGGGGTGGGGGGATGGGGGCAGGACCCGGAGTTCTGATTCTAGGACTGTGCTAGCTTGCAAGTGCCCACACCTCCCTGGGCCTGTTTCCCGATCAGTACAGGCTGTGAACCAGATGAGCTCGGCCTCCAGGGGGCATGTTCTCGGCTGCCAAGCTGATACCCATCCCCCACCCACTGCATATTGATAAATGTTTAATAGCCGGCTCTCCAGGGAGGAGAAAAAGCCCTGATTTTTGCTCTGTCAATTTCCATGGTGTAAATACTTCCACTATAGCCGATTTCAGGCTACTAACTTGGCATCACTGAGCTTGGAGATGGGAAGAGACGCACACAGTCCGCTCTCCCAAGCAGAACGAGCAGACTCCAGCCAGCTGGGTGTACCACTCCCCCATCCCCTCCCCACACATGCCTCCCCCAAACTCTGGGAATATGGACACTCTTGGTCCCAGCCTGGCCCAGGCTTCCCTTACACTGGGCTGATGCTGAGCCAGGCAGAGCACCAGGAAGGTGGAGCATGGGTGCTGGGGAGGCAGGAGCTTAGGGAGAGGCCTGGGATGGCGGGTGAGGAACACTCAGGGCTGGCAGAGCAGCCCGAGCCCCCAGAGCACTATTCCTGGAGTCTGGGAAGGACACCACCTGGGGAGGACACACCCCTCCCAGTGCCTCTCCTGCATCCCACACCCCAAATCCCTTCCTTGGGGAGCGAAAGCCCAGACCCCCATAGTCACCAGCAGGTGCAGCCAAAAACCCTGTTTCTGTTGAGTTGAGTCTGACCCATAGCAGCCCTGTAGGACAGCTGCCCCATAGGATTTCCAAGGAGCGGCTGGTGGATTTCACCTGCCGACTTTTTGGTTAGCAGCTGAGCTCTTAACCACTATGCCACCAGGGCTCCAGTAGGTGCAAAGGGCCCTTAAAAAAAAAAAAATCCTGTTGCCCTCAAGTTGATTCCAGCTCATGGCAATCTCCCGTGTGCTACAGAGTAGAACTGTGCTCCATAGGGTATTCTTGGCTATATAATCTTTATGGAAGCAGATCGCGAGGCCTTTCTTCCATGGCACCGCCGGGTGGGTTGGAACAGCCAACCTTGAGGTTAGTAGTTAAGTGCAAATCATTTGTACCACCCAGGAACCTTAAAGGTTAACCCATTGCCATCAAGTTGATTCTGACTCGTAGTGACCTCATGCGACAGAGTAGAACTGCCCCCATGGGGTTTGCTAGGCTGTAATCTTTATGGGAGATGGCCAGGTCTTTTCTCCAGAGAAGCAGCAGGTTGATTCGAACCACTGACCTTTCTTTCAGTTAGCAGCCAAGCACTTATCCACTTCAATACAGGGCTCCTTAAAGGGCCCTTTAAAAAAAAAAAAAGCAAAAGCCATTGCGGCCTAGTTGATTCTGACTCCTGGCGACCCTGTAGGACAGAGTGGAACTGCCCCATAGTGTTTCCAAGGTCGCTGTGAGTTGGAATCGACTCAACAGCCACGGGTTTGGTTTGGATTTGGTTACTCTTCACGGAAGCAGACTGCCACATCTTTCTCCTGCAGAGCAGCTGGTGGATTTGAACCACTGACCTTTCGGTTAGCAGCTGAGCACTCAACCACTGCACCACAAGGGCTTCTTAAAGGGCCCTTACAACCATTGCCGTCAAGTCAATTCCGACTCACAGCGAACTTATAGGGCAGAGTAGAGCTTCCACAGCATTTTCAAAGAGCAGCTGGTGGATTTGAACGCTGACCTTTTGGTTAGCAGCCAAGCTCTTAACTACTTTGCCGCCAGAGCTGCCCCATAGAGTTCCAAGAAGCGCCTGGTGGATTTGAACTGCTGACCTTTTGGTTAGCAGCCGTAGCCCTTAACCACTATGCCACAAGGGTTTCCAAAGGGCCCTTTGTTGTTGTTGTTGTTGTTGTTGTTAGGTACCTTCAAGTTGGTTCCGACTCATAGCGACCCTATGCACAACAGAGCGAAACACTGCCCGGTCGTGTGCCATCCTCACAGTTGTTATGCTTGAACGCACTGTGGCAACCGCTGTGTCAATCCATCTCGTTGAGGGTCTTCTTCCTTTTTTTCGCCTTAAAAAAAAAATCCATTGCCGTCGAGTCGATTCCAATTCATAGCGACCCTAGAGGATAGGGTAGAACTGCCCCATAGGGCTTCCGAGCAGTGCCTGGTGGATTCGAACTGCCGACCTTTTGATTAGCAGTCATAGCTCTTAACCACTGTGCCACCAGGTTTTCCCTTTTTCGCCTTAGAGGGCCTAAAAAGCGTTAAGGAGAGCACCAAACCAAACAAGCCCCCTGCTGTAGAATCGATTCAGACTGATAGCGACCCCATAGGACAGAGTAGAACTGAACCATATAGAGTTTCCAAGACTATAATCTTTATGGAAGCAGATGACCATATCTTTTTCCTGAGGAGCTGCTGGTAGGTTCTAACTGCTGACCTTTCCATTAGCAGCTGAGCGATTAACCGTTGCACCACCAGGGCTCCTAAGGAGGGCACAGGCAGCCTTTAAGACCTAGAGGGAGTGGGTGGGACTTTACCTCTCCGGGAGGAAATGGACTAATCCCCCTGAAGCTGCAGGCAGCAGGGAGTCTGACTCTTAACTTGTAGCCTTAGTTACTAAGACACCCTTGGAGCACGTTTGAGCTTGCTGTTACCGCTCCTTCCACAAGGGGGCAGCCCTGCACACACTATTTCATACCTGCCCTTGGACGGTTGAGGGGAGAGAAGAGGCTGTGTTCCAGGCGCTGGGCTCATTTTATGTGCATTTTCACAACCATGACATAGGACTGATGTTACCCCCAGTTTACAATTGAGAAAATAGAGGCTCAGAGAGATCAAGTGAGTGGCAGCAGATTCAAACCCAGACACACTGAGGGACGTCCTCCCCGCAGGGCTGCAAGAGAACTGTGTGAGTGTGTGCGACCCAGCAGCCCCCAGGCCTCCACTCACCTTTGCCCACTTTGCTCATGTGCGGGCCCACTCCATTGTCCCAAACCCCCCATCCTTCCTGCCCACCTCCTGTCCCCCGCCCTTCCACAAAGCCTTCCCTCCTGCCCTGCCCTGCCTGCTTCTCTGAGCCCTAAAGGAGCTGAGCTGTACCACCTACCTTAGCAGCCCCAGCTGAGCCATGCAGTGCTAAGGGGTGGGATCCACACCTCTGATTTTATTCACACTGCCCTCCATGCCCAGCTTTGCACCTGGGGTACAAGGGGGCTCAGTGCAGAAGAGAGAAGGAAGGGAGTGAATGAATGAATGAAGTAGAGCCCTTGGCCTGGCCAGCAGGGGAAGCCTCACTCCTCAGTGCAAAGGCTCAAAGACAACTGAATTACCCAGAATGATCAGCCTCGTTGAGAGCTGGTGCTCAGAGAGGGGAGGTCACACAGCAGCGTAGCCACAGAGACAGGAAGAGGACACAAGTGTCCTGACTCCCAGTTTCACCACCACTCCAAGCCCTGTGGAGTGGTCACAGGGAGGGCCACTCAGTTCCTCACCCCTGGTCCAAGCTCCAGGCGCAGGGGTGGGGTGAGATGGGATGTCAGCTTGGCCCCAGGGGTGACCGCAGGCCCTCCATGTCACCCTGCAGGACTTCATCTGTGTGTCGTACCTGGAACCCGAGCAGCAGTCACGGACGCTGGCGTCACGGGCGGACACGCCGGCACAGGCACTGTGTGAACAGTGCGCTGAGAAGTTTGAGGTGGCGCAGCCTCAGGACCACCGGCTCTTCGTGCTGGTAGATGGCCGCTGCTTCCAGCTGGCAGACGAGGCACTGCCACACCGCATCAAGGGCTATTTGCTTCGAAGCGAGCCCAAGCGCGACTTCCACTTTGTGTACCGGCCCCTGGATGGTGGCGGGGGCAGTGGGAGCCCACCTTGCCTTGTCGTTCGGGAGCCCAACTTCCTGTGAGGCCCCCACCCAATGATAATAGTTACAGAGACTGGCCCTGGGGCAGAGGAATGGGCAAGCCGGGCTCACACTCGCTCATCCCCACTAACCCTCAGCCACACCCACTCATACATGCACACACCCCCACATCTGAGCACACACACTGGGGCACAACTGGACACACAGACACACACTCCCAGCATGGATGCTCACACACACACACACACACACACACACAACCCACTGAGCGTGCCTAGGCCAACCTCCCAGGACGATTGTGAATAAAATGGGGCAGCTGTCAAAGGCACTTCCTGAGGGAGAGGCATGGTACCAGGAGGCCACTGAGGCCAATTTCTTCACTAGCCAGAAAGGGAAACTGAGGCCCAGAGAGGGAAGGGACTCTTCAACCAGTGCAGCAAACAAAGCCCACGCCACCCCTGTTCACAGATCCCTCTGTCTTCCCCACACCCAGCCCTATCTTCAGTCACCCCCAGGGAAGGGCTCAACCTGGTTTCCCAAGGACTGACCAGGGAAGGGTGGCCTGGCCACAGCTGTGCCCACATCTGCCGGGAAGGAGCTGGGATGTATTAGACCACTTGGGCATCTCTCAGGGAGAGTGTTGGGGAGACAGCACCCCTACATGGACCCTGCTCTCTGCTACCAGTGCCTAGTCCTCCCACAGCCCTAAGACCCAGAACAGCCAGCACACATCAGGGCCTCAAGTGAGGCCAGGTCCCGGAAGGCATGGGCCACTGGGAACACTGACAGGGCCCTTTCTCAGAGGCTTAGGAGGGTAAGAAGTACCCAGGGGCGACCTCTAAGTTTGCACCTGCACCCATCTCCACCCCCACACCTCATCGAATGTGGGTGGGGGTGGGGGGTGGGGGGATTTGCCCCTTGGACTTGCACCCAGGGGCAAATCCCCCCCACCCCCTCGCTATGCCTCTGCCCTTCCCCTGGAGACATGCCTGGGGCTACAGACACTGTGGCAGGAGGCGCTATGGGGAGAGTTTAATAAAAGCCCTTTTGAAAACGGCCTCTCCTTTTGTGAATGGCCTGGGGAGCTCATTCCCAGGTGGGATTCCAAAGGCCCCCTCCTGCCACCAAGGGCCTTGTCCTCTGAAAGAACCTCCACTGTCCTGGGGGCTACGCTCAGCCACCCTCAGCCCTCAGGGTGCTGGCCCCAATCTCCTTGGCCTCGTTATCTCATGTGTCCCCATGGTCCTTGGTGCTCATTCACCCCCATCTGTGACTTGTTCCCAGAACCATCTTTCACCTTCTCACCTTTGCTGCCCCTTGTCCTCACAGGAGGCTAGTCTCTGCCCCCCTGAGACCCCAGAGAGCAGGAGAGCTACCTGGAGTCCCGCCATCTGGAAGCCTACACCCCTGGGGAGATGGGATGGGACAAATGGAGGGGGCCTCACCCATTGAGCTGTTCAGAGCCCTGGAGTGCTTGGCTGTTAAACAAATTACCCCACATTATTCTACTAAATCCTCACAACAGCCCCTGAGGGAGGTATTTATGGATGAGGACATCAAGGCCCAAAGAGGTAGAGTGATTGGCCAAGGCCACACAGCGGGTGAGAGGCCAAAGTGGAGTTTGAACTTGGGGCTGGCTGGCCTCCAATCCATGGCTCTCTTATCTGCCCCACTCCTGGAGGACTGGCCTGAATGGCTGGCTGACCAAGGGGCCCTAGATGCAAGCAGCTTCTCCTCCAGGTCCCCAAGCAAGGGGTCGGAGTCCAGAGCCTTGTATGTGTCCAAGGGTGACAGGGCCACTGGCCAGGATGTGGGCATGGTGTTTGTCCCCTCCTTCCCTATCACAGGCTGGGGCTTGGCCAGCAGGGCTGGGAGAAGCCACCCAGGGTTTCTGCAGAGAGATGGGGCAGCCCTGGCCCTGTTGCTCCTCCAGCCCCGTGGCTACCCTCAACAGGTGGGTGCAACGTGCTGCCCATCCTAAGGAGAGTCTCAAAGTGGTCCTGTAGGTGCCCAGCCAGTAATGTGGAGTATCCAGCTGGCATTTGTTATGAGCAAGTTTTTGCTGGGGTGGGGGGAGGACAGGAGAAGCCTGCAGGTACAGTGGGCAGAGAGGAGCAGAGGCCTGGGAGGGAGGAGACAGGAGGGCAGTGAGGAGGTGTGGGTGCGCTGGGTGCAGTGTGGACATCCCCCCAAACACACACACAGAGACTAGCCCGCCCACCCCACCCCCAGCTGCCCCAAGGCCATGCCTGAAGGCCCTGGCACACATTTGCTGATGCGGTTGCTGGGCTCACCCTCAACTGCCTGGGCTCCGGGGCTGGCAGTCTCCTGCTCAGCAGGGTCACGGGGTTGGGGCGTGGGAAGCAGCTGTGGCAGGAAGCAAGCCGTCCGTTTCCAGGACAGGCACACAGAGCTGGGCTTTGGGAAAAGTGCTGACTCACCGCAGTGGCTTCCCCTCGTCCACAGTTGTCAGGCAATTTGCTGGAAAACACTGGCATCTGGTAAGACTCTGGGAACTGACTCCACAGCCCACGCAGCCTGAAGTCAGAGGGAAATTCAGAAAACCATTCAGCTCCAGGCCACAACCAGCTGCGCACTTGGCAAGTCATTGTGCTTCTTGGTGCCTCAGTTTCCCTGATTGCCCAGGCTCATTGAAGGGATCACTAAGGCTCCTGGGGAGCAGGGCAAGCAAGGGAAATCTCAGCTCTTCTTGGAAAGGTAACTGAATTTGGGCTACCACATTGGTCGTGGAAGTTGTTCACTGCCAAGGCTACACAGCTGAGGGGACAAGTAGGAATGGAGATCCAGTCTGGGCTCCATTTGCCAAGCTGTACACGCTAGCATGGGACTGTGTCTACTCGGGAAGAGGTGCCTATCCCCAATCCACACAGCGGCACTATATGGTCTAGAGCAGGTCCAGGAGAACTCGAGTCTAGGGGTAGCTGAGCCGTGGGGTGTTTTCAGCTTCAGGGGACCAGTGTAATGAGAGCAGGGGGCAGAACCTCATAGGGCTTGGGATTGTGAAGGGCACGAGACCCAGCTGGGGGAGAGTAAAGAGGATGCCTGGAGACAGGGACACCTGTGCTGGGTCTTGAAGGATGAGGAGCTGGTGGTGCAGAAGGGTCAAAGGGCCTCTGCCGGGCTGTGGCAGATGGCTCTCCATGGGCCTCTAGACTGTCTGCAAGACGAGAAGAGGCCGACAGCTTTTGTCCCAGACTGACTTTTTAGAGGTGTTTCAGTAACAAAGAGCCTTGGAAAATAGAGTGTCTCCCTCCTGGACAGAGGCAGGTTTTTCTCTGGACCAGGATAATAAAGGAATGCCTCCTGCCTTGGAAGATAGTGTCTCGCTCCAGGGAAAGAGCTGGACAGGCTTGCTGTCATCCATCTTTATAAGGTGGCTGTTGTTAGCTGCCATCATGACAGCCTCCAACTCATGGCGACTCCATGCACAATGGAACAAAATGCTGCCTGGTCCTGTGCTATTCCTGTCACCAGTTGCAGATCAGAGAGTTGTCATCCACAGGGTTTTCACATTGGCTGTTTTTCAGAAGTAGATCACCAGGCCTTCTTCCTAGTTCTCCTTAGTCTGGAAGCTCCACCTCAACCTGTTCAGCATCACAGCAACACACAAGCCTCCACAGGTGGTAGCAGCACACGAGGGGGCCTTGGCTGGGCATCAAACCTGGGAGAATCCCACCATGGAAGCGCCACTGCCCTTTTAAAAGATTGGAGTTTCCTAAACTGGAGGCTCCTCAGCTATGATACAGACCCACTGTGTGCAGCAGTATCCTGGTCCTGCCTCTGCATCACCCCCAGGGGACTTGGTGGGTTTCTTAGTTTCTTCATTCTGCTATAACAAAAATACCACGAAGTGGGTGGCTCTGAAGAACAAAAGTTTATTTTCTCATAGTTCTGGGAGCTAGGAGTCCAAATTCAGTACATCAGCAGGGACCTGTTCTCTCTCCGCCCGCTCTGGGGGAAGATCCCTCTTTGTTGCTTCTGTTGTTGTAGTGGGTAGGTGCCGTTGAGTCGGTTTTGACTCATGGCCACCCTGTGTACAACAGAACGGAACCCTGGTCCTGCGCTATCCTCAAAATCGTTGCTGTGCTTGGGCCCATTGCTGCAGCCACTGTGTCAGTCCATCTCATGCGGGCCTTCCTCTTTTTTGCTGACCCTCTACTTTATCAACCACGATGTCCTTCTCCAGAGACTGGTCCTTCCTGATGACATGTCCAGAGTACATGAGACAAACTCTCGCCATCCTTGCTTCTGATGAGCATTCTGCTTGTACTTCTTCCAAGACAGATTTGTTTGTTCTTCTGGCAGTCCGTGGTATATTCAATATTCTTTACCAATACCGTAATTCAAAGACATCAATTCTTTTTTGGTCTTCCATATTCATTGTCCAGCTTTCACCTGCACATGAGGCAACAGGAAACACCATGGCTTGGGTCAGGCACACCTGCTTCTGTAGCCCTGGGCATTTCTTGGTGTTCCTTGGCTTGTAGACGGATCTTCTCTTGCTATCTTCCCCGTTTCCCTGATTGCCCAGGCATGAAATCTCTCCATAGCCTTTTCTCATCTTGCAGACACTCTAGAGGCCCATGGGGAGCTGTCTCCCACAGCCCTGCAGGGGTCCTCTGACCCCTTCTGCATCACCAGCTTCTCATCCTTCAGGACCCAGCGCAGGCATCCTCATCTCCAGGCATCCTGTTTGCTCTCTCCCAGCTGGGTCTCATGCCCTCCACAACCCCAGGTCCTATGACGTCCTATGTTCCCAGTTCTCATCACACTGGCCCATGAAGCTGAGAACACCCCATGGCTCAACCACCCCCAGACTCGAGTTCTCCTAGGCCTACTCTAGACCATATGGCACCTCTGTGTGTGACTTTTTCTCCATGTCTGCTCTCCCCTTTGTAAGACACCACTCAAAAGCATTTAGGATCAGAACTCACTCTACTCTGCTGTGACCTCATTAACATAACAAAAGAAAAACTCTTTCCAAAGGGTCACATTTACAGGCTTCAACATATCTTTTTGGGGAGACAGAATTCAATCCATAATAGCCTGAGAGGGGGACTGATGAAGCTTTTGCAGCATGCTGCACTGTGAGTAATGAAGTCCTTTGTCTCTGACCCAGGAAACTGGCAGGTTCACTTAGCTGGCAAGAAGGATAAAATCTCAGACTTTCTGCAGTTATTGGCAAGGATGAGGGAAGAAAGTGAAAAGGCACAGAAACATGAAGTTCGGGTGTGCTGTATGCAGGGTAACTGGTCGTTTCAAGATGGCTTGAGCATAAAGTCTGAGGCAAGGAGTGGTGGGAGGTGAGGCTGAGAGGCAGGTCCAGCCAGGCTCTGAATGGTCTTGGCTGGCACCACACACACACACATACACACACAACATTTGCTATTAAGTGGCTTCCAACTTATGGTGACCCCATGTGTGTCAGAGTAGAACTGCATTCCATAGGGTTTACAATGCCTGATTTTTTTCTTCAAAAGTAGATCTCCAGGCCTTTCTTCCAAGGCACCTTTATGTGGACTCAAACCTCCACCCAGAGTCTATAATTTCTCCACCCACATGGAGTTGGACTGGAGGGGGCCAGGCTGGAGGCGGAGGACTGAAGCCTGTTAGAGCAGTCCAGGGGAGAAGATGAAGCCTGACTTTGGGCAGGGGAGCAGGGGCGGGAAGGAGGGTCAATATGAGAAACGTTGACGGTGTAAACCAGCAGAATAGGGTGGTTGGTTGGAGGGAGTGAGGGAGGGAAAGGATCCTAGATGATTTCCAGATACCTAGCTTGGATGCCAAGGTGGCGGCTGTGCCATCAGTTATGATAGAGGGGAACACAGGCCTGAAATTAAGTCGGCGTTGGGTGTGAGGTGCACAGACTTGAAATACCATTTCCCATTAAAAGAAACCAAGGTTTCCTTCCAGCTTTGGGACAAAGAACGTACAAGATGAGAATGGAACGTTTGATATGCCAGATAGCAAGGAAGCAATCGAAGCTAACAGTGGGCCATGCCAGTCAAAAGGGACCAGGGGCCAACCTGGAGGTCTCCACTGGCCAGAGGTGAGCAGTTTGGCTTCAGTAAGGATAAGAACTGCAATGGATTGAAGCTCATCGGGTAAGTTTAAACCCATGAGTTCATAATGATATCTGAAAATTAATTGGTCACATTCTGAGGATGAAAAGGAACCAATTCAGGAAACTAGGTAAATTAAGAGGACAGAGCCAGGCATTTTTCCTGCCTTTCGTGTTATCAGCTCCACCAGCAGGTAACCAAATACAGATAAGGGGAAATGTCTCCTTATAGAGTTATTCCAGCTGATAAAACAAAATGATAGAATTAGAATTTCACCATTGTGCAACCGTCCAGTGAATGGATGGATCTAGGCGTTCAGCACTGATGACTACTAACATCAAAAAGAGCCCAAACCAGGCAGTGTGCTCCTGATTAAAGAACACCAAACCGAAAAAACCAAACCCATTGCTGTTGAGTTGATTCCGACTCATAGTGACCCTATAGGACAGAGTAGAACTCCCCCAGAGGGTGGATTCGAGCTCCTGACCTTTTGATTAGCGGCCGGGCTCTTAACCACCGTGCCACCAGGGCTCCAATTAAAGAACACACCACCACCTATAATCTTGCCAAAGGGATCAGACCAAAGTCTGCTCAAATGTCCGGATCCAGCGGCTATGAGATCCAGGGATTGGAAGAAGTTGCTCGATAGCCCTGTGAGTCTGCAACCAGTAAAACCCACACTGGGAACTCGGCAGAGCAACAGCCTGGGCTCTTCACCAGATGAATTTAAGGAAACAAGACTGAAAAGACATTATCTTTTTTTTTAAGTGGGCAAAGCTAAACCATAGTGCTTAGGAATGCACACCCGGTGATGAAATTATAAGGAGAGTGGTTATTTTTAAAGCTGGGGGGCTGTGACTGAGAGGGGGACACAAGAAGAGGCTTCTGGGGTGGCTAGCAAAGAACGATATCTTGACCTGGGTGTAGTTACAAGGGTAAACCCATTGTCATCGAGTCGATCCCAACTCACAGCGACCCTATAGGTCAGAGTGGAACCGCCCTACAGAGTTTCCAAGAAGTGCCTGGTGGATTCAAACTGCCAGCCTTTCGGTTAGCAGATGTAGCTCTTAACCACCATGCCACCAGGGTTTCCAGTTAGAAGGGTTAAAAAAAAAAAAATCTGTTACTGTCAAGTCGATTCCAACTCCTAGCCACCCAGTAAGACAGAGTAGAACTGCCCCATAGAGTTTCCAAGGAGCACCTGGTGGATTCGAACTGCCAGCCCTTTGGTTAGCAGCTGTAGCACTTAACCACTATGCCACCAGGGTTTCCGTTTACAAAATGTTTGTTTTCCATGGCTTTATTTTATAACGGAAAGGTAAAAAAGTAGAATTTGTACATAATTATGTAAATATATAGGCCCTGGGTGAGCCAAATGATTAACGCACTTGGATGCTAACGGAAAGTCTGGAGGTTTGAGTCCACCCAGAGGCACCTCAGAAGAAAGGCTTGGCAATCTACTTTCAAAAAATCAGCATTGAAAATCCTCTGGATGGGCCCAGATAGAATGGGAGAAAAATGTGGAACAGAACCCAAATTCTTAAAAAGTCCAGACTTACTGGACCAGTTGAGACTAGAGGACTCCCTGAGACTACTGCCCTGAGATACTCTTTAAACCTTGAACTAAAACTATCCCGAGGTCACCCTTTAGCAAAATAACAGATTGGCACACAAAATAAAGGCTATTACCAGTGAGTACAGTGCACCAGTAAAAAAACATCTATATGGGCCCAAAAGGTCAATAATTACTCTAAAGCAAAGACGAGCGGACAAGGGGGCCAGGACAAGCAGAGTACTGGAAACAGAACAACCAGAATGCAATTAATGAGAACGTTGACATATTGTGGGAAATGTAAATAATGTCAGTGAACAATTTGTGTAGAAACTGTTACATGGGAGCCTAATTTGCTGTGTAAACTTGGATCAAAAACACAATAAAATATTATATGTATATTGAAAAAAAGGAAAACCCTGTGGAGCACAGTTATACTCTGGCATGCACGGGGTTGCCATGAGGCGGAGTCAACCTGACAGCGACTGGACTTGGTTTTATGTAAATATACAGAAAGGGGATATGATGAGAATCAGCTGACATTTGAGACTTCTGGGGAGGAAAGGCAGCCGTATTTGCTCTGGACGTTTCTGTCCTGTGTAACTCTTGTGCTACAAGAACATGTTTGTGGATTTGGGATATAATTAGGAAAAAAAAGTAGTGGTCGTCGTCGACGCACTAGAAAGGTCAGCCTTACTAGAAATCTAAGTAGCATAGTGGCTTAGAAGGTTATGAACTGTCATTTACTTGAGAAATGAAAAGTAACTACTTTTTAACCTTTAGAACCCTGAACACTCAAGTTTCTGTATTTACTAAAAAATGAAGTATACTTTCATTCTACAGAGAGAACAAAATGAAAAGAGAGAACCAGGGTCACAAGAGTAGTTAACAGCACTAGAGGACAGAGCCCAGTTGCCGGCGAGTCAGTTCTGGCTCACGGTGACCCCAGGTGTATCAGAGTAGAACTGTGCTCCACAGGGTTTTTTCAAGAGCTGATTTTTCAAAGAAATAGATCACCAGACCTTCCTTTCAAGATGCCTCTCGGTGGACTAGAACCACCAACCTTTCGGTTAGCAGCTGAGCGCGTTAAGCACAATTTTTACAATCTGCATCTTGAGGCCTTTTAAGATATTCCCTTGAAAATGTTACATTTCAGTAGGGTGTTTCTCTTCCTTGCACACCAGCCTTGTCTTCAGGCTTACTTGCTGAGTATCGGCCGTAGCTCCAGCAGTATGCCTCTTATATTTGTTGCCTAAAATCTCAGAGTCCAAAAAAATCCGTAGGACAGTAAGGGTTCTTGGTAAATCCTGAAGCCATTTGACTCACCTTGTGAAGACCACCTCATTGAGAAAGGATAATCTGTTCATGCCAATGAAAAATAGGCCCAGATTAGAAACACCACCACCCTTGAATTTGTCAGACGCCACCCTAATTGCCAGTATCTGCGGTTTCCGGTCCATAACTCCAAACTTCAGTGACTTCCATTATTGCTAAATAGGACAGGTGTCTACATAAGGAACTCTGGTGGTGAAGTGGTTAGGCACTCAGCTGCTAACCACAAAGTTGGTGGTACGAACCCACCAGTGGCTCTGTGGAGGAAGACCTGGCAATCTGTTCCCAAAACCCTATGGGGCAGTTTTACTCTGTCCTGTGAGGTCGCCATGAGTCAGAATTGACTTGACAGCACACAATATCCCTATGTAAAGACAGGTGGCCATATGTGTTGGAATTTGATGCTGCTTTTTCTTTTTTCTCTCTAGAGATCTATCTAGATAACAGCCATCTAGCTATAATGCTTTTTGTTTTTAATTGGGCTTTAAGTGAAAGTTTACAGTTCAAGTCAGTTTCTCATATAAAAACTTATACACACATTGTTATGTGACCCTAGTCGCTCTCCTTACAATGACAGCACACTCCTCTTTTCCACCCCATATTTCTCCTGTCAATTCAACCAGCTCCTGACCCCCTCTGCCTTCTCATCTAGCCTCCAAAAAGGAGCTGCCCGCATAGACTTCTGTGTCTACTTGAGCTAAGGACACATTCCTCACCAGTATCATTTTACATCTCATAGTCCAGTCTAATCTTTGTCTGAAGAGTTGGCTTAGGGAATAGTTTTTTCGTTTTGGGCTAACAGAGTCCAGGTGCCATGACCTCTGGGGTCCCTCCAGTCAGTCAGACTATTAAGTCTGGTCTTTTTACTAGAATTTGAGGTCTGCATCGCACTTTTCTCCTGTTCCATCAGGGTTCTCTGTTGTGTTCCCTGTCAGGGTGGTCATTGGTGGTAGCCGGGCACCACCCTGTTTTTCCGGCCTCAGGCTGATGGAGTCTCTGATTTACATGGCCCTTTCTTTCTCTTGGGCTCATATTTTGTCTTTCGTGTTCTTCATTCTCCTTTGCTGCAGGTGGGTTGAAACCAATTGATGCATCTTAGGTGGCTGCTTGCTAGCTTTTAAGACCCCAGACACCACTCACCAAAGTGGGATGCAGAACATTTTCTTAATACACTGATATACCAATTGACCCAGATGTCCCCTGAAACTATGGTCCCCAGACCCCTGTCCCTGCTACTCTGTCCCTCAAAGTGTTTGGTTGTATTCAGGAACGGTTCCTTAGCTTTTGGATTAGTCCAGTTGTGTTGACTTCCCCTGTATTGTGTGTTGCCCTTCCCTTCACCTAAAATAATTCTTGTCTACTAATTAGTGAATACCCCTCTCCCTCCCTCCGTTCCCGCCCTTGTAACCATCAAAGAATGTTTTCTTCTGTGTTTAAACCTTTTCTTGAGCTCTAATAATAATGGTCTTATACAATATTTGTCCTTTTGCAACTAATTTCACTCAGCATGCCTTCCAGATTCCTCCATGTAATGTTTCACAGATTCATTGTTGTTCTTTATTGCTGTGTCATACTCCCTTGTGTGAATATACCATAATTTATTTATCCATTCATCTGTTGATGGGCACCTTGGTTGTTTCTACATTTTTGCTATGGTAAACAATGCTGCAACGAACATGGGTGTGCATATATCTATTCGTGTAAAGGCTCTTATTTCTCTAGGATATATTCCAAGGAGTTGGATTGCTGGATCGTATGGTAGTTCTATTTCTAGTAAGGAAGCACCAAATTGATTTCCAAAATGGTTGTACCATCTTACATTCCCACCAGCGGTGTATACATGTTCCAGTCTCTCCACAACCTCTCCAACATTTATTATTTTGTATTTTTTTGTATTAATGCCAGCCTTGTTGGGGTGAGATGGTATCTCATTGTAGTTTTGATTTGCATTTCTCTAATGGCTAATTATCATGAGCATTTCCTCATGTATCTGTTAGCCACCTAAATGTCTTCTTTGGAGAAGTGCCTGTTCATATCCTTTGCCCATTTTTTAATTGGGTTGTCTTTTTGTTGTTGAGGTTTTGCAGTATCTTGTAGATTTTAGAGATTAGATGCAGATTGGATTTGTCGTAGCCAAAAATTATTTCCAAGTCTGTAGGTTGTCTTTTTACTCTTTTGTTGAAGCCTTTGAATGAGCATAAGTGTTTGATGTTTAGGAGCTCCCAGTTATCTAGTTTCTCTTCTGGTGTTTGTGCATTGTTAGTAATGTTTTGTATACTGTTTATGCCATGTATTAGGGCTCCTAGCATTGTTCCTATTTTTAATTCCGTGATCTTTATCATTTGAAATTTTATATTTAGGTCTTTGATCCATTTTGAGTTAGTGTTTGTGTGAGGTATGGGTCTTGTTTCATTTTTTTGCAGATGGATATTCAGTTATGCCAGCTATAACGGCTTTTTAAAAACAGCTTGACTGAGCTATAATTCACATACCCTATAATTCACCGTTCATACAATTCAGTGATGTTTAGTAAATTCAGAGTTGTGTGACGATTACAATTTTAGAGCATTTTCACCCCCAAAAGAAACTGTACCCAGAAAGCAGTCATTTCCCATTTCCACCTCCCCCAACTCCTAAAAAAAAAAACCAGCTAATTGCTGCAAAGTCGATTCGAACTCATGCGTCAGAGTAGAACTGTGTTTTGTAGGGTTTTCAATGGCTGTGATCTTTTGGAAATAGACCAGAAGGCCTTTATTCCGAGGCACCTCTGGGTGGACTCGAACCCCCTCACCTTTTGTCTAGCAGCTAAATGCTTAACTGCTTGCACCACCCACCCAGGGAATCCCTTCAATCCTTGGCTGTTTTCCGTCTGTATAAATTTGCCTATTCTGGACAGTTCACATAAGCAGAATTGTGCAGTATGTAGTCTTTTGTGACCGGCTTCTTTTACTTGGCATGATGTTTGCAGGGTTCATCCACGTTGTAGCATGTACCAGGATGTCACTGCTTTTTATTGCCAGACAATATTCCATTGAAGGAATATGGTGAGTAGAACTCTTACAAGTCTTTTACAAGCCCACCACGACCACCTCCCTGTTTAGGGCACTGAGCCAAGGGAACAAAGGGAAGTCAGGCAGCCTCTGCCCTCGGGGAACACACGTGGAGCAAGGCCAGCCCCCTGCACATGCTGTAACAGAGGCAATGAAACACACAGATGGACAGAGGAAATGGTCCTTCTGACTGGCGGGGAGAGAGAAATGAGGAAAGGTTCAGAATAAGAAGAGATAAACATTGAGGATCTATAGACATAAAGGGAAAGGCGTTCCAGGGTAGAGGCACAGCAAGAAGCAAAGGCAGGAGGCTGGAAAGTCCAAGGCGTGTACAAAAAAAAAAACCCAAACCCATTGCCACGCGTTAATTCTGACTCACAGTGACCCTAAAGAACAGAGTAGAACTGCCCCGTGGGGTTTCCAAGGAACGTTTGGTGAGTTCCAACTGTCAACCTTTTTGGTTAGTAGCTGTAGCTCCTAACCACTGCACCACCAGGGTATAGACAGTATGAAACAGAGGTGAGTCAGTCAGTGGGGAGAGGCAATGAGGCACCTAGGAGGGGCCAGGAGTACATATCACAAAGTTAGGGGCCAGAAATGAATACTTGGGTTCAGTTATTAATCTTTATTTTTTAAGACTTGTCCATTGTTGCAAAATGAAATAAATCAATCAAAATTGTAATATTTTCTAAAAATAGGTTTTCATTTTGGGCATAAGACCCTCTTCAATAAAATCATTCTGAAGACTCCGGTTTCAGCTATGACTCGCCTCAAATTCCTTCGAGCAAAGACTCTTCCACGGGCTACGGAAGCCCAAGTGGACTTCTTTCTCCTTAAAACAAGCGGGCAAAAGAACCTCGTAAAAAGCAAATAAGCCTCCCAATACAGAGCTTTACTTGCCCAAATTTGTAGATTTTCAAAGTGTCACACATGACCTGCAGAAGGTTGGGCAAATAGGTAAAGGTGAGCAAGCCACCTTCGGAGAGAAAAGTCTGGAGCGTGGCCCAGGAGTGGCCCAACTGCATTCCCTAGGAGCACCGGGAGCAGGTGGGGTCAGCTTCCTCCTGGCTCCACCTCTTCAGTCTCAGGTTAGTCTCATGTTCTAAGCGGACGTGTTCACACTCAGAAAAGCATCAGGAAGGCAGCTTTTCAGTAGTAACCAAGGCACACCTTGTCCATGGCCAACTTTATTCTGTAAGAGACAGGAAAAAGAAGTTTGTGAACCATGTCAACTCTGAAGAAATGACAAACATAATCCAACACAGAGCAGGTAGTAGTCTATGTGGGAGTCACACAACAATTATCACTGAAAATGCAGCTATTCTGAATTCCACTGGCAGATATATCTAGAACAAAGTTGGAGGGAGGAGACACTGACGCTTGGAATACACTTCAAAAGCTGACTCACCTGTCAACTGGGTAAGGTTTTTCACAAAGGTTGACCAGCACGTACAAATGTCTCAAAGCATACTCGTACTGGAAGCAAACATACAAAAAAAAAAAAAAAGACAGGTATCATCATTTCACCACCCCATCAACTCTTCATCCTTACTTAGGAGCACTCTACCTTCCCAGTTACAGAAGTAAACCATCTGGGCCGGGGCTTCTTGACCTTTTTTGGGCCATGGATCCTTTCCCCACCTCTTGGTAATCTGGTGATGTGTGTGAACTGTCTCTCAAGAAAAATGCACACAGGCAAGGGTTTATACACAACTGCAGGCGGGTGGAAGGCCCCCAACACCCTCTCAGTCCTAGGTACATATTACCAATGATAAGATATACCAAAAAAAAAAAAATATATATATATATATATATATGTCATAAATTGGGGACTACCTGTACTTAGAAAAATGGGTGGTGGGCCAATGGCTGCAGCTTGCCCACCCTGCTCTAGAGGGACCCGAGCATCCCACGGTACTCACCAGAAGGCTTTTTAGCTGCCCATCAGCCCTGATGTTCTACCATCTGCAACAAGTTAGCGCTTTCTTCTCCTCTGTGGGTGGGGCCTGATTTTGACCATAAATCTTGGGGAGGGTTCAGAGTAGGCCCAGAAGGAAGAAAACATGGTGGCTGGTGTGGGGGTTGGTACTGAGGGATGGGGCTTGGCAGGGACGGCAAGAGAATGATAAGAAGTCACTGCCCTTCAAAGCCAGATATAAACAGGGGCTGAATCATATAGGACTCTGGTCAACTCTTTTACACACTGGGACAATTAAGAGTGTCTGGGGCCAGGACTGGTGGCATAGCGGTTAAGTGCTACAGCTGCTAACCAAGAGGTCGGCAGTTTGAATCCGCCAGGTGCTCCTTGGAAACTCTATGGGGCAGTGCTACTCTGTCCTATAGGGTTGCTATGAGTCTGAATCGACTCGACGGCAGTGGGTTGGTTTGGGGCCAGGACTTGTGTCCAGTGAACTTGGACAGCCCTCTGCCGTTCACCCCTATCAAAGGTCTCTCAAATACGCTCCTCGTATCCTCAGCTTGAGTGGAGCTTCAGCCTTCTACAAGGTAACAGTTAAGCCTGCATTGTGTCCTCACAGAATACATGTTGGAATCCTAATCCCTATACTGTGGATGTAATCCCATATGCGAACAGGGTTTTTTTTATGTTAATGAGGCCACAGCAGTGTAGGCTGTGTCTTAAGGCAGTCACCTCTGAGATAGAAAACGAGGAAACTGGGCACAGAAACCAGGAAGCACAGATGAGGGAAGATAGACACCACACTACAGGAAGAACACAAGCTGAAGGGGACAAGGACCTTCTCACAGAGCCAACAGAGAGAAGTCTTCCCCTAGAGCTCCTAAGTAAAGGATGAAGAGCCTACTGAACTGTGAGAGAATACATTTGTTTGTCAGAGCCTCCCACGTGTGGTATCTAGGACACTTAGGCAGCGATGCACCTGACGCGATTCCCACTGGGTGATACTAATTTAGCTTTTGGATCAAGGTGCCAGAAAGGCCCAGGTCGGCGGGCGGAAGGCGCGGCGCGGAGCCAGCGGGCAGGTGCGGCCTTACCGTGGCGGAGTGCCAGTTGAAGCAGTGTGTGCGGAAGTGCACAGCAGCCTCCTGGTAGCAGGCGTGCTCCGTGAGCTCCGCTCTCTGAGAGAGGAGCTGCTCCACCTCAGCGCTGGACGTCGCCAGCAAGGAGACGATCTTTCCCACAGACTTCTCCATGACATGTCTGGCCTGTGAAGACACGCGGCTTTTGTGAGGCATATCTTATATTACCACAGTCCCTCCTGGAGCCCTGGTAAGGTCAGAAAGGCATTTCAAGGCTTTTCTTCACACCATCCAACACGTGAAACAGATGCCAATATTGAGCTTTTGTTTATGGGGACGGAAAATCTGCCAAAGGAGATGGGTGACGGTCACACATGACTGATGTCATTGATCTCACTGGATTGTATATGTGAAAACTGTTGAATTGGCAGATGTGGTGCTACCTGTATTTTCACAATAAAAATTAAAAAAAAAAAAAAAAAAGGCATGCCAACAATTAAAAAATCAATGTGTTCTGAGGAAGGCAAGTGAGGCTTCTGTAACAGCTCGGAGTCTTCAGGAAGACCTTGCCTTTTCGGGATCTTCTGGCTTTTGGAAATATTTCAGACTAAATACTCTTTAGCAGCAGGCCTGTCCAGCTCCGTGGAAAGGGACCTGAGGAAACCGTGCCATAAAGCCGACCGCTGTCCGATGACCAGTGCTGTGTGTCCAAACGCATTGCTACCCATTCAGGGAATCAAATGGTTAGATGGAGGGGACAAAGAGGAAACCGTTTCCTCCCAGATGCTGAAAAATGGCACCATGAGGAGGAAACTGCTTCCATGTTAACCGTGTTTTACAAGCCTCCCCAGTCAGGGTTTTTCATCTATCTCTGAATTCAACGAACACTCGCTGCCTAGTGGATGTTGGACCAGCCCTTCTCAAAGCGTGGCCTGAGGAGCTTTGGAGGTCCCCAAGGCCTCTTGGGGGCGGGGGCATAAAGTGTCCTCTTTCCCAACTGCACATCTGTGTGAGGCTGGATTTTCTTCATATACTTCAACCAAAAGAACGTTACTGCAGCAAAGAGAACTCAGACACAGACACAAGAATCCGGCTGCCTTCTACTGAGCTGGGTTGCAAAAATGTCAAGAAACCAATGTCACTCCTCTCACCAAAATTGTTTTTATATTGGAAAATTATTATTTTTCATACAAAATTAATGCCAATGGCTTTATCATTGCTGTTTCTAAGCATGTTAGTAAATATTTTTAAATCTCAGTTTTAATTTCTAATGCGGTAAAAATCAATAGATAGAAACTCACATCAACAAAAGCTCTTTGAGATCAATAATTTGAAGGGTGTAAACAGATCTGAGACCAAAAGTCTGAGAACCTCTGTGCTATGTGTGTTTGACACCAGCTAAAAATAAAGTCCTGGCTAATCAGGTTGCCACACTCAAGGTACTAACTTTCAGGATAATTAGATATACGCGTTTAAAACAAACCACATAGTACAGTAAAACCTGCCAAAGTGGGAACCTGTGTAAGGCAGAAACCTGTCAGGAAAGGAAAATGCAAATATTTTCCACTAACAGAGAGTGATAGAAAAGTGGTAAGACTACACCCTGTCAAAGATAGAAAACCTGCAAGACCCAGAAAAACAAGACAGTCCCATCCAGTTCCAGCTCTCACAGGTTTCACTGTATTTTATCTTTCCTAGAAAATTCCGACAGTATTTCAGTGCACTGTGGCACCTCAGTGTCATGGGAACATCCACTGCCATGCTGGTGGACAAGAGGACAAGAGCTGACCAGGGTACAAGTGCTAACAAAGAGCTTGCTTTCTTGGAAGGGACAGTTCGCCCTTTTGTGCAGCATTCCCATAAATGCACTCCTTGTGGTTCCCAGCTGCACAGCTCTAATTTGAAGAGTAATTCTGCCAGCTCCAAACAAACCGGCGAGCTACTGAAAACAGACTCAGTAGGCATAAAAGACAGCTCTCACGCATATTAGAATGAGTTTTGGGCTCTAGGACTCAGAAATTTTTTGTGGACTGGATTATTTTTATATGATTAGCTAGTAACTCAACAAGCAGAAAAATAAAAATGTCTTCTATGCAGCCGGTATAAAAGCAGGAACTAGCCACAGGCCAGGCTTCTAGGCAGGACACAGGAGAGAAGGGACCCTATTTCTTTGCTCCCTGCTACTGAAGAGGTGATGGTCAGTTTACTAACAAGGATGAAGCCGACCACTGCTCTGCTCACTGCTTCTGCCTTACATAGGCACAAAGGCTAGTTGCCTGTCCCAGGTACCACCGTGTGGTGGGAGAAGGGTGACCCCAGAGGACTGGCACCCAGTTCTGAGCAATGCTGGATAATGGTCAGGAGGCAGAGACAGTGCTCACGGATACTGTCCACCTAGGGCAGGTGCTGTCCGCCTAGGGCAGGTGCTGTCTGCCTAAGGCAGGTAAAAGGAACCTGGGAATGGTTCCTACTCACCTCCAGATGCCTGCTGATTTTCTGGAGAAGATCCCTGGACTCCTGCACGTCATTGGTGGCCATCAGCTTCCTTTTCATGATTGCAAGGGGTACCTCAGGGCTAGGTGTGAGGTCAAGGTGTGTAACAGGAGGCAGAGGGATGGGAGAGCTGGCTTTGTGTCTGATACCCTGGAACTGCATCAGCTTCATGGCAGATATGGACTGGAGAAAGAGAGAGAGAGAGAAAGCCGGGCTGAGTGGGAGGAGATGGGCCACAGATATGCTGATCCTGCCTCTCCATAGAAGGCTCGCAGTTCACTCCAGATGGTTTGAGGACCATTGATGGGCCATGACCGCAGCCTGACATGCGTGGTTCACCTCCAGCAGATGCCAAAACGAGCATCCAAAGTCTACCAACGGTCAACTTCAAGAATGTCTGACATTTTTTAGAGCAGAATGGCTGTTCCTTCATGTATGAACTGAAACTGCTGGCTCACAGTCAAGAAGAGCCTGGGCCTGATGGGTGTCAGCCAGTGGTCACCCTGGACTGTGCTCATCTGCCTGTCCCCAGTGACCAGAAGCAGGAATGTGAGATCTGAAGTCAGCTCCACTGAGAAGGGCACAGCCAGGGAGCTGAGGGGCTGGGCTGGTGCTTGGCACTGGGGTCTAACCACACAGACACCCTGCCAGGCTCTGTTGGGCTGCAGGGGTCACCACAGAATGAATCTCAGCCAGAGCGACAGATCTGTTACAAGCCTACAAAAACATCCTTTTTCTGAACAAAGCAACAAAAAATAAAATACACAGCAAACCAAAAGCTGGTTGCTAGCAAGTCACTTCTGACTCACGGCGACCCCATGTGCAACAGAGTAGAGCTGTGCTCCATATGGTTTTCAATGGCTGATTTTTTGGAAGTAGGTTGCCAGGCATTTCTTCCAAGACACCTCTGGGTGGACTCAAATCTTCAACCTTTCAGTTGGCAGTCAAGTACGTTAACCTCTTGGCACCACTCAGGACTCCAAACATACATATATGCGTATATAAAAACATAAAAGGAAAAGATCCACCACATTTCCTCAACCAAGATGAGACGTTCCAGGGATATTGTAAAAAGAAGAAAATCCTGGTGGCGTAGTGGTTAAGAGTTACAGCTGTTAACCAAAAGGTCAGCAGTTCGAATCCTCCAGGCACTCCTTGGAAACTGTATGGGGAAGTTCTACTGTGTCCTATAGGGTCACTATGAGTCGGAATCGACTCAACGGCAACGGGTTTGGTTTGGTTTTGGGTTTGTAAAGAGCATGGAAAGCTCAATGCAGAAGAAGAGTTGCCGGTGACCTCTTCCTCCAGTCCAACCTCCGGCAGCCTGGCACAGCTTCCAGACGGCCAGGCCAGTACCAACTTGGGCCCTGCCTTCTTGGAGTCACCTTTCCCATGCCTTCCTCTGCTTCCACCTCTATCCTCCTCCCACCCAAAAGCCTGACCAGGTCCAAGGCATCCTGAGTGCCTTTCTCATGTCCTGTGGTTGCCCTGCTCTAGCCCACACTCCACTTGGTGAAGGGCTAAAGATGGCTGGTTAACT
The DNA here is from genome assembly GCF_030014295.1 of Loxodonta africana. Lineage (NCBI taxonomy): Eukaryota > Metazoa > Chordata > Mammalia > Proboscidea > Elephantidae > Loxodonta > Loxodonta africana. Next base: position 105,853,719 of record NC_087351.1, read on the forward strand.
GGCTCACAGGTTCTTCTAGAAGGCAAATGCATGGGCCAAAAGAACAAATTTCAGGTTGGACACTTTCAGATGGTGGCAGGCTGCTTGGGGAGGCCTTGCGCAAGTCACCTGCTTTGTGAGTATCAAGGGCTAGCCCCAGTGGCTTCACTTAAAGTCCAAGGCTTCAGCAGCCACCTGCTGTGACCTCTGTCCAGCCCTGATGAACTTGCCTATTTAACCACCTGGGTTCCTTCCAGACACAGTCTCTACTGTATAGGCAGCGAGCAATGGTGACAAACCACGGTTTGCAGTGAGGAAGGACCCTGGAGAAGCCAAGGGGTGGGGGCCATAGAGCAATGCCTGGAAACTTGTTTGAAGGAGCAGCTTTTGATTGAGTGATCTCTTACTGTGCACCAGGCCTGCCCCAGATTTCGCGTTTTAAATGCATCATCTTCCCTAATGCTCCAGCGACCTTGAACTCTAGGGTTTTGATCCACGAAGAAACAGGCTAATAAGCTTGCCCAAAGTCTCGCCACTCTGTAAGTTTGAAGCTAGCAAGGTCTGAGTCCAAAGCCCAGGCAGGGTCCTCAGGTTGGAGTGGCTAAAGACATGCAAGGCAGGCATCATCCAGGCCAGTTCTCACCGGATCCCTCCACCCTTCACCAAGAGAGAAATGTTCTAGGCACGTCGGCCTGGGCCCTGGCAGCCAGGGGGCAGAAGCTCAGGGCCCGCACTCACTTTGTTTCCGTACTGCATGACGTGGCTGGTGTTGGTGCGGGACCTGACCAGCTGGTACTGCTTGTGGAGGGTCTCCTTTGTCAGGTCCTCCTGCAAAAACAGAAATGTGAACGTCCTTTGATACTCCCAGCCTGATGGCTAAGGCTCAGCTGCACACCGCCTACTCTGAGAGCTCACCACATCCGAGTCTTCCATCCAGTTGACACTGTACCAGTCCCCCAGGTACGTGCCCCTCTCCTCGTCATAGTAGCAGGCGTAGGACGACTCACTGGGGTTGGCGGCAGTGGTCGCATACACTAGGAGGGGCAGAAAACACTGGTCATATTCTACTCCCTGCTGTGGATCACACTTGAAGCGTGAGACCTTCCTTTCCGAGTCAAACTGAAACAAGCCGCCTACAATGAGCAGACAGGGAAGGCAGGTAAACGTAACCATATCCAGCCCTGCTCACTTGACAGGAACTCTTCTAAAGCTCATGCAGGAGTCCTTGGATGGTGCCAACAGGTAACGTGTGCGGCTGCTAGCCAAAAGGATGGAGACTCGAGCCCACCCGGGGCGCCTCAGAAGAAAGGCCTGGTTATCTACGTCTAAAAAAATCAGGCACTGAAAACCCTCGGTAGCATCGTTCTACTCTGATACACACGGGGCCGCCATGAGCTGGGACTGACTTAACAGCAGCTGGTTGAACTGGTTTAAGTTACTGTGAAGCGAGAAAAGCCAGTTGACAGACTCCTTTTTTGTGGCGAGAAGCAAGTACCCATGCTCAGGACTTCAGGGTATTTTGGAAGAATGCTGAAGGACTGCAGTAGCTCTGGAAACTTGAAAGAATGTTCTCTTATTTAAAGTGGAACTCTCCCAATGGACAGGCACTATCTCTATCCCCATTTTACAGATGGGGTAACTGAGGGTCAAAGACATTAAGAAGCCTGCCCAAGATGAGAAAGCCAGGACGTGACGTAAGGCAGAGAACCAAGGCTGGTCCAAAGCCCGTGTGGTTTCTCCTTGAACCCATGTCCAGATTTTGGACTTAGGTAGCTTTCCGAGAATCTGGAAGAGCACCGTGAAGCTCACGTGCAGTCTCTATTTCCCTGAGCATTAATCCTCAAGTAATGGAGCCCTGGTGGCACAGTGGTTAAGTGGTCGGCTGTTAACCGAAAGGTCGGTGATTTGAGCCCACCGACCACTCCATGGGAGAAAAGACTCAGCAATCCGCTCCTGTAAAGGTTATAGCCTAGGAAACCCCGAGGAGAAATTTTCCTCTGTCCTACAGGGTCGTTAGAAGTCGGGGTCGACTGGAAGGCACACAGCAACAACAATCCTCAAGTAGTAGAGGAAGCCCAGTGCTTCCAGGCATCAGGTGACCCCAGGCCCCTGCTTACGTGGAGCAGCTGGTACCACACTGGCAGTGTCTGAGTGTGGGTGAAAGGACCACAGCTGGGCACCCTGCTCGCACCACCTACCATTGATGTCATTCGGCAGGTGTCTCATCATGGAGCCAGACTCACAGGCTTCAATGTAGAACACCATCTGAAACACAGAACCACACGGGTGCACTCACACTCCTCCAGGCACCACCCCTCTTAAATGCCATCTCAGCCCTGCCCACCCTCTCTACCCGTCCTTTCAGAGTCTTCCGCTTTGGCTTTTCCAAGACATCTCTGCTGCCAGGGGCTGCACAAAGTGCTGTCACACAAACCAGAGGACTCGAATGTACTCATCGCTAATAGAGTAAAATGGTCCATGAGTTGAAGGCCAAGGCACCATTGCTCTGTCCAGGACAGGGAGTGGTTTCAAATGGTAAAACAGTTGGGGGCCGCCTTCCCTTACTATCCCCATAGTCACAGCCACGTGAGTGCCACACAGCCCTCCATGGCTGCTGCAGGGCGGAGAGACCCAGGAGAATATAGGTGTAGCCTTTTCCTCTCCAGTTGTCCAAAATGCCTAAAGCTGTGGTCCCCAGCCCAGCAGCATCAGCATCACCTGGACACTTGTCAGAAAGACAGTCTCAGGCTCCACTCCAGACCTACTGAGTCACATTCAGGGCGGGGCCCAGCAATTTGTGCCTTAAGCAGTACTCCAGCAACTATGATGCCCCAAAATGTCAAAACGGGAGTCTGGGAAACCAGAGTTCAAGACTCATCTAAAGGACACCCCTTCCAGAAAACATAGCCCTCCATCATTAGAGGCTAGTCATAGAGCTGGGGGCTCTGCTTCCACTGCCTTCCTCAACTTCCTCCCCCAAGGCCACTCCAAGGACTGACGTTACCTTTTGGTACATCTTGTGTTTGTACATGTAACGAATGGTCTCATTCAGGTCCTTCACATGAAGCTGAAAGGGAAGAAGACTGGAATTCAAACTAACATCACATCTGCTGGGGCAGCACTGACACAGTCCTACAGGGGCTTCATCAATTCTCATCCACCAATCCTTAGAAGTAACCATGGTGAACAGCAAAATCCCAGGATGGCAACCAACGTGTTGGTTTTTTGTTTTTTAATTTTTATTGTGCTTTAAACCAAAGTGTTTTATTTGCATATTTCAAAGGCAGAAGAGAATGTGCTTCTTCACTCATTACTCTGTCTTGGGGAGTGAGAGATTTTGTTCTATTGTTGTGTCTAATGCAACCCACCCAAGTCCTGAGACAGCTGCCAACGCTGTGACGTGGGAGAAAAGCAGGGGAACGGAAGTATTCTTCAAGTCAAACAACAGTTCAGCTTAACTAGTAAAGGATGTCTGCCCCGAGCATCATGCTGTTTTGAAGAACGATCTACGTGGGATCAAATTGACAGTGGCAACTCGAAAGGTTAGAGGAGAAACTCAGTGGGCAGCCCATGTTAATAGAGGAGGAACAACTCAGAAAAGGAGCGTGAGAATGGCTGCACAACTAGAAGAATGGAATCAGTGTCACTGAACTGTACAGGTAGAAACTGCTGCTGTATGTTTTGCTGTGTACATTTTAACAACAACAAATAAAATTTAAAAAGAAAGAAAAGCAGGACAACGCACAGGAAGACACAGATGCGTTGGGAAAGGTTTCACATGCTAAGCTGGTCCCCCCAGCCCCACCCATCGCACACACAAACCAGCCCTGGTAGGACATTAGAAGAAGACATGCTATTGCCATAATCTCAACACACAGGTTTTGTTTTTATGCTCCTTTAAAATGTTTACAATGTTAAGAAAAACTCACATCATCGGAAGGAAAAGCCAGTAGTCCAGGAGCTCCGTGATCAGTGAAGTACACGAACACGTGATCCCGGGGGCCACTGCCAAGAGAAAACAAGCCCTGCTAAACGGGTTGACATGAACGCAGAACGGCCATGGCTGAGAATGAGTCAGAGGTCCGCAAGGAGCGCCCCACCTCCGTTTCACTGCAAAGCTGCCCTTGTCAAAAACTGAGAGGAGAAAGTTCAAGAGTGACGGTTGCCCAGCCGGGAAAGAAAAGCCCAGAGCCTCAGGCCCCACTGGGTGTTATTCTCAGCCACAGGGTGCATTCTGGAGCCTCGAAACTCTGCCATTACGCCGGGAAGGGGGAGAGGCCTTTGCTGGGAACCCCACCTGACAGACCATGTGTGATATGGATCGTGAGGTCCTTTGACAAGTGGGCCTCATCCCAGGCAGACACACTTCATCCAGAGCGCCCCAAAATGAGTAAGGGGAGCCAGAACACATAACCAAACACAGTCCTGCAGCTCGGCCTTCCCTCAGCCTGCACTTGAGTCTGGACGCCCGCCTGTCTGCCCTTGCTGGGGCTTCCACCCAGAGGCACTGCTCCAAGGCTGCAGAGATGCACCAATTTGGGGCCAACCTGGTTCATCCTACAACAGAGATGTCTGTCTCTGTTCTAACTCCCACGAGCTTAGCTGGGCCAGGTCTCCCCTCTGGCATGAAAGAAACACCAACTTGGGAAACTGTTTTGTCATTTTTGCAAGTCTTAGTGGAGAAAAATTAGAAGAAGCAAAGAAAGCTTCATAAGGAAAAATAAATAAATAAATATCAGCATATGCCAGGTATCTGAGACTCCCTGGAGACACGCTGACATGATGTAAAAACACCACAGAGAGAAAGATTACACAAGACAGCGTTAGCCTACGGCCAGCAGGGTAAGCAGTGGGCTAGCTTTTCCCAGGATGGAGGTTAGCTGTGCATGTACAAGTCTGCTCTCTCCACGGGGCTGACCTGTCATCACAGCACAGGGCTGGCGGCAGGCTGGCACCCGGCAACCTGACTGGTCGGCAGCAGAGTCACACCTGTCTCAGTGGGTGACACGGGGAGTGACATGTACCAGCACTAGGACCCACAGACCACAAAGAGCAGCAGTTTAAATGCTATGGAATGTTTTGTCAGGAATAACCCTAGATCAGAGGGGGAACTCAGTACAGAAGTGGGCTGCCAAGAGAAGCCAAGGGAACACCAGCCTGGTGCAGTCTGCCTTAAGTCAAGGCAGAGCTCCCCAGTCTGTACTTTCTCACAGGTCAACAGGCCACAAGCAAATAACAACAGCTGTGTAAATTCTCCACTCTTGGGTTCCAGTCATTGAGAATAGCGTGGTATCCACGGAACAGACCTCACCTCTTCAGGACTTTTCCGGATCCCTTGCCCTTCACTGCTTCTGCATCACCTCTCAACACAGCAAGGAAATTTTGTGGGGTGACATCCTACGAAGAATCGGGAGTCGAAATCAGATGCAGCTGTTATTCCCAGTCAGAGGGTTGGCGAGGTGTGGCGCAGACCCAGGCCACCGGCCGCACATATCCAAGGCTCAAAGTTTAAGAGCAAACACTTTGGAACCAAGAAAGACCCAAAGCAAGGTCAGTGCTTTGGGGGCATACACACGACCTCTTCTCAAACACCACCCTGTGTTTGGCTGATGGCGACTCAGCAAGCCTGTTGCTACTTCTTGACCATTATAAAGTCCGTGTGGAGAAACCCAAAGATGTAGGCAGGAAAGAAAAAATGGCAGAGGAAGTAGACACTCTCCAAGAGAGACAGCAAAGAAGGAGGCAGAAATGTTAGCACCAAGTCCTCCTGTTTCTCCAGCTTGCTGCCTAAGAGGCTGAATCCCAGGGACACTGACATCCTGAAAAGGGACTTCGTATAAATTAAAAGAAAAGGGAAAGAAAAAAAGAAAAAACGGTTGCCATCAAGTCAATTTTGACTCATGGCTCCCCATGTGTGTCAAAGTAGAACTGAGTTCCACAGGGTTTTCAATGGCTGATTTTTCTAAAGCCATTTGCCAGGCTTTTCTTCTGAGGTGCCTCTGGGTTAGCAGCCAGGTGCATTAACCGTTTAACCACTCAGGGACTCTTGTATAAACGATACCTATTCGTGTAAAAAACAGCAATACGAAAAAGTACAAAGGAAAAAAGAGTCACCAAAAACTCCACCATCTAGATCCCAGACATTTTCTTATAATAATTCCATTTAAAAAACAGGATCATCCCATGTTACATGCATGGTGTGTTAAATGTAATTGGATTGAATTTAAAAGAAAAAAAAAAATGAAGTGACAGTGAAGGAATTGCTGAACTTTAGATAAATGTTTCTTTACCACAATACACATTTTTAAAGATCCCTCTGAAATTAAAAAAAAAAACTATAAAAGCCATGAGACTGAAGTCATTATGGTGTTTTAAAAACTGTGTCACTTTTAAACAGTCTCAACAGACTGTTGTGATCATTTGGAAGCATGATAATATAAAAGTAATTAACAGAAGACAGCCCCAGCGGAATTCTGAGGTACTTCCACCAGGCACAGCACTGAGAAAACTGATTTTCACAACAGAGCACCGATAACCTATAATCAGATTAAAAGCGATACCAAAAGAAAATCAGGTATTATCAAAGGAAATCTACTATCAGGCTTAAAGTATGAGAAGATAAGAAACTATCAGTAGACAACTAACATTTTTCCTCTTCTCTTTCTTTCAAAACTTTCAGAACTTTCACCTCAAGCCCAAGCCCTAATGCCAACATGAAACACCGACCCGAGATCAGTCCAGTGAGGTTCTGAGCCTAGAAATACAAGACAGAGGAAAATCATCGCAAAAGGAAAGCAAACCCAGCGGCTCCCACATACCTCACCGGTGTAGTCCTTTAGGACGTTATTATACACGTCTGTGCCGTTGGGCCTGTTGATCACAACACCTGGAGTGGGATTGCTGAAAAGAAAATAACACCATTGAAACACAATGTGACACGTCTCTGAAATCTCTCTTCAAAAATATGCCCCCATTATGTGAAAAGACAGGAAAGAGCAGGTTTGGTCCAAGACCCTTCTCACCACCTGCTGTCATCAACACATGGTGATATTGGCAGCTGGGGAGTCAGGTGTGCCCAATCTAAGAGTTACTGTTGCTCGAGAGCTCTGGACAAGAGGAGCAAAGGGCTGAGCCCCCAAAACTAGCACAGGAACCAATGGCTATTCTAGGGCTATTCTGGCCTCCTGGTAAAAATCAAACCCTATTGCCATCGAGTTGACTCCAACTCATGGAGACCCCCTGTGTCTGCGTAGAACTGTGTTCATAGGGTTTTTCCGTGGCTGATTTTTTGGAAGCAGAGAGCTGGGCCTTCCTTCCCAGGTGCTTCTTGGGTGAACATGAACCTCCAACCTTTCAGTTAACAGTCAAGCATGTTAACTTTTTTTTTTTCCCACCATCCAAGGACTTCTGGTCTCCTGGTAGAAATCAGTTAACATCTTGGGGCCAAGATCCCCCCAAGTATGCTATCAGAGCAAAACTACTTTCAGAGAAAGAGAGGAGAGAAAACAAGACTTAAAAGCAAGAGGGTAGGAGTTCAAGCCTCAGAAGGCAACATGTGCTGTGTATGTGATCCCGGTAAAGAGGAACACCCATCCCAAAGCCCACAGCAGGGTGACCAAGGAGCTGGGGCCATCAGAACAGGTAGTTTAGTACCCATACGTGCTGTTTCTGATCTCTGCAAGAAATGAAATAAACAGACACAGCAGAATTATTTTTAAAATTAAATTCAACAAAGTAAATGGATATAGAAAGAAGGGCACTGGAGTTCAAACCTACAAACAAGGGCCTTCTGCGTACAGGGACGCTCCTCCTGGGGTCCCCTCTGCACTAGTCCCTGCTCAGAGGCTAGGAACAGACACTGTGGAAGCCAACGCTGGGCTCCCCAATGGGAGAAGTAACTTATGTTTAGACCCTTTCTAAGCTCCAGACAAAACACCCTTCCACATCCATTTCTTGTCTCTACCATTGCCAAGGTGACCTGAACTACGTTCAAACCTCAGTGGGGATCAGCCCCACTCTGTTACTTCCCTGCGGGCTTTCATCTGGGAGTCTGGGGCTTCCATGATTAGTCTGTTTATATTCTAACATGAGGCCACGGCTCTGGGTTTCTGAGCCTATATGAGTCTTCGTCTTTTTTAATGCCCAGAAGTTCTGTGTCATCAAGTTCAAAGTGCCCCCTACTCACTCTTCGTAGTTGGCGATGTCGTCGTACATCATCACGATGATCTGCTCGTCGGGAATCCCGTGGCGGTGGACGATCTGGTAGGCGTGGCATGCATCTGCCTGGAACGGATGGTGTCGTCAACTGTTAGATTCTCCCCAGGAGGAGGCCAGTGTGGGAGTTCTAAGTATCCACCCATTCCGTCTCATGGAAGATTTGCTATGAATTGTTCCCTCTTGGTCAGATATTTAAACTATTTTAAAATGCCTAACTTATATTTTTTAATCTCAATTTTTAAAGATTTCCCATCTCCCCCCCTTTATCCAAACTCTTATCAGGCAGTCAGCACACATGCAGATGGTGAGCACACACACACACACACACACCTCACCACCACCACCACACTTACAGATAACAAGGGCCTTTCAAAATCCCTCATAATGTTTTTAATTTTTCACACCATATTAAAATCTCCTGACAGCACTGTGATTTGGGTCTCAAAAACAGTGATTCATATTGATGAGCCAACAGGTTAACAGCTAGTTCTGTATCACACAGGGTTTGTTCTGATGCAAGTAACTTTTTTGTGTGTGTGTGTTTTAAGTGAAGGTTTACAAATCAAGTCGGTCTCTCATATAAAAATTTATATACACCTTGCTATATACTCCTAATTGCTCTCCCCCTAAGGAGACAGCACGCTCCTTCCCTCCACTCTCTCTTTAGGTGCCCATTCGGCCAGCTTCTGACCCCCTCTGCCCTTTCATCTCCCCTCCAGGCAGGAGATGCCAACATATTGTCATGTGTCTACTTGATCCAAGAAGCTCGTTCTTTACCCGTAGCATTTTCTATCCCATTGTCCAGTCCGATCCCCTGATGCAAGTAACTTTATCTGCCAAAGTCAGAAAATTGAGCAAAAACCCAGAAGTCCAACTCGGGAATTGAGATCAGAGATGTGCTCTTTAGTTTAAAAAGTAACAAAGGAGCTCGGTAGAAAAACTGTTAAGCGCTTAGTTGCTAACACAAAGGTGGCAGTTCAAACACACCTACCGGCTCTGTGAGAGAAAGCCCTGGCCACCCATTCCTGTAAAGACTGCAGCCTAAAAAACCCTACGGGGCAGCTCTACTCTGTCACATGGGGCTGTTATGAGTTGGAATCCGTTCGATGGCACCTAACAACAACAACTGCTTGACTCCAGGGGAAGTGGAGGAGACCACCAAAAAATATAAGTACAAAACAATAGTAACAAAAAACCACTGCCATCAAGTCGATTCTGACTTACGGTGACCCTGTACGACAGAGTAGAACATACCCATAGGGGATGGCAACCAATGTCACAAAACGGGTGCATCAATTGTTTAATGAGAAACTAATTTGCTCTGTAAACCTTCACCTAAAGCACAATTAAAAGAAAAAAAAATTTACACCCAGCTTTTTGCCTGGAGATGCCCCCCCACAAATTTTAGGGCGAAAATAAATGGGTGCTCAACATATATTTTCTGAATGCTAAGTAGGCGAGTCCAGGGCCTGTCATTCAAGAGTATTTAGATAAATGGGTGACTGAATAAACACGAAAACTAAGAGCTAACACTTACTTTCTTCCATCTGTCAGGCGCTATCTGTCCAAGGAAGAGCCCTCATGGTGCAGTGGTTAAAGCACTCAGCTCCTAACCAAAAGATTGGCGGTTCGAACTCACCAGCCACTCCGAGGGAGAAAGATGGGGCAGTCTGCTTTCGTAAAGATTTACAGCCTTGGAAATCCTATGGGGCAGCTCTACTCTGTCCTGCAGGGTCTCCAGGAGTCAGAATTGACTCAGTGGCAGCGGGTTTGTCTAAGACTTCCCAGGCGTCATGCGATTTTCATAGCAATCCTAGGTAGTGTCTAAGCAGTCCAGGTAATAATCCCCATTTTCAGGTGAGGAAACAGAAGCTTAGTGAGGTGAGGTGGCCTGTCCAACTCACGCGGCTCACGGTGAAAGAGCCCAGGATTCTGACTCCAGGACTTGATATCGCTTCACACGGGGACAAGAAAGACATCAGTAAAATTAAAGAGGTGCAGAGAGAATGAGGGGCTGAAAGTCCAAACATAAATCATCTTAAAATACTTACTAAATATTACACACATACATTGTTAAAATGCCCAAGTCCCCATTACTATGGAATAATGAAGACCCTCAAACACAAATTGCAGTAGACAGAATAATGGACTCCCAGAGACAGTCACGTCCTAACCCGCGGAGCCTGTGAATATGTTACGGTACGTGGCAAAGGGAAATTAAGGTAGCAGGTGGGTCTGTCTGTTCATCCGGTGACTTTAAAATAGGGAAATTATCCTGGATTATCCCAGTGGGCCCACCTTAATCACAAGGGTCCTTATATGTGGAAGAGGAGGACAGAGATGGAGTTGGAGGAACAGAGGTGGAATGTGAGAAAGACCTGGCCAGCCATTACTGGCTTGGAAGGTAGAAAGGGGCCACGAGCCGAGAAATGCAGGCAGCCTCTCTAGAAGCTGGATAAGGCAAGAAAACAGATTCTCCTCCAGGAAGAAATGTAACTCTGTTAACACCTTGATTTTAGCCTTGTGAGATCCATTTCAGACTTCTGACCTCCAGAAGTGTAAGACAAGAAATCTGTGTTGTTTTAAGCCACTAGGTTTGTAGTAGTTCATTACAGCAGCAATAGAAAAGTAATATACAGTGGAGGAGGCACAGCGTGGCTGGCACTCCACTCTGGAAAACATCCGGCACTACCCAGTCTAGCTGAAGCACGTACCCTCCAGCCAGCAAGCCTGCCCCTAGATTCTCCCTAGAGCGACTCTGGCTCACGTGTAACAGGAGAGTGTTCACAGCATCGCAGTAACGCAAAGACAATGCAAATGACCACCATCAGCAGGAAAGAGAAGCTGTCAGGTGCTCACATAAAGCTCCGAACACGAATGAATGACAATTTATGTTTTCACAACAGATGATCTTAGGAACATGGTGAGAAAAAAGAGTCATAGAAAAATCCCTTCACTATGGTTACATTTATATAAAGGTCAAAAAACAGGCTATAATATACATTATGTTAAAAAAAAAGTTTTTTTATGTTATTTACAGTTAAATGCATATGTGGTGGTAAACTACAAAGCAAAACAAAGGGATGACTGGCAAAAAATCAGGGCTTGGCATCCTGAGGGGAGGAAGGAGGAGTCCAGACAGGGCACAAAGTACTAGTAATTTCTTCTTTGCCTTTAGCTGGGTACATGGGTAGTCCCCTTTTTATTATTCTTTAAAGTGTACATACATGTTATATCAACATTTGTATGTTTGCTATTTCCTAAGAAAAAAATCAATATTATGTCAAATTTAACCTATTGCTATGATAAAGGTGTATTTTTTTTTTTTTAAACAGGTACACCCACCTCCTATCCCGTAACAAATCACCCTATTATTTATTTCTCCTGTCGGATATCAAAACGCAGTTTCATTACAAAGAATAAAACATCAAGGAATAAATTTAACAAAAAGTGTAAGACTTACACTGCACGCTGAAAATTTAAAAACACTGCTGAAGGAAATTAGTGGTTAAGAGCTATGGTTGCTAACCAAAAGGTCGCAGTTCCAATCTACAAGCTGTTCCTGGGAAACCCTATGGGGTAGTTCTGCTGTGTGCTATATGGTCGCTACGAGACGGATTTTACTCAACCCCAATAAGTTTCTATTAATGGAGAGACATATTCAAGGGTCAGAGACATTATATCATTAGGATAGTTCTCCCCAAATTGATCTATAGATTCAATGTAATCACTATCAAAATTCCAGCAGGCTCATCCACAGTACAATTGGTCTCTATTTGCCTGGAGCAAAAGAGGAAGAAGGAAAGTCAAGTATAGGCGGAGAAAATGAAATGTGTGGCTAATTGCCTCCATAAACAACTGCCTCCTTTGCCATGAGACCAAAAGAACTGAATGGTGACCAGCTACCATTACTGAACATTTCGATGAAAGATTCTCTAGAAGAATCCTAATCAAAAGAGGGGAAAACATAGAACAGAATTTCAAATTCTCATGGAATCCAAACTTTCTAGAGCCACAGAGGCTGGATGAACCCTTGAAATTACTGCCCTGAGACAACCTTTAAGTCCCTGAAGTCTTCTTTAACCCAGACGATTTTATTGTTGTTAGGAGCCATCAAGTCATTTTGACTCATAGTGACCTCATGTGACAGAGAACTGCCCCGTAAGGTTTTCTAGGCTGTAATCTTTACGGGACCAGATCACTAGGTCTTTTTCCCAAAGAGCCACTGGGTGAGTTCAAACCACCAAGCTTTTGGTTTAGTAGGAGTCAGGAGCTTAACCACTGTGCCCCCACAACTCCTTAAACCAAACAATAATTTAGCGTAATTAGTAAAGAATGTCTGCCTTCAGCATTGTGTTCTTTTAAAGAACTACCTATACGGGAAACCCTAGTGGTGTAGTGGTTAAGAGTTCGGCTGCTAACCAAAACGTCGGCAGTTCGAATCCACCAGGTGCTCCATGGAAACCGTATGGGGCAAATTCTATTCTGTCCTATAGGGTCGCTATGAGTTGGAATCGACTAAATGGCAATGGGTTTTTTTTTTTTTTAAACAGGATCAAACTGACAATAGCAACTTGAAATGTTAGAAAAGAAACTGGGAGCAGTGAGTTTATGTTAATGGAGGAGGAATAATCCAGAACAGGAGGGCGGGAATGGCTGAACAACTTGAAGAATGTAATCAATGTCACTGAAATACACGTAGAAATTGTTGGATTAGTGTATGTATTGCTGTGCACATTTTTAAAAACCACAGAAACAAAATAAATTATTTTAAATCTTCCACCAGGCTCTTTTGCAGAAACTGACAAGATGATCCCAGAATTTACACGGACTTGCAAAAGACTTAGAATAGCCAAAACAGTTTCGAAAAAGAACAAAGTTGGAAGGCTTTCAGTTCCTGATTTCAGAACTACACTGGGGAAAAGGGCAATCTTTTCAACAAATCGTGCTGGAACACTTGGATACACACCAACAAAATGATGAACCTCCATCTTCCCCCTTACCCCACACACAAACATTAACTCAAAACGTACTAAAGTGTTAAATGCAAGAGCTAAAACAATAAAACTACTAGAAGACAACATAGGAGAAATCTTCGAGACCTTGGGTTATAACTGCAAAGATTTCTTAGACATGTCACCAGAAGCACCGTCCATAAAAGAAAAAAAACTTGATAAACCAGGCCTCATGTGATGGTTAAGACTGTGTGTCAACTTGGCTGGGCCATGATTCTCATTGTTTTGGCAGTTATATAATGTTGTGATCACTTCCCTGTTGAAATCTGATATGTGATCACCCCCATGATGGAATCTGCTGAGTGGTACCAGCAGGGGCGGGGCCTGTGGCAGCTCACTGCCCCCTCAGCCTTCATCTCTCTGTCTTCTGCCACCTATTCCTTTCCTGCTCAACTTGCCAAGGTTTTTGACTTGTTCTGGATCCAGCAGCTCTTGTCTGACCTCCAGTTCTTGGGACTTGAGCTAGTAGCTTACTTGTCCCTCTTGGGATTTGTGGATCTTCACAGTCTGCGACCAAGAGTCCTGCTCCCCGACCTGCTAGTCTTGGGTTCACGAGCTCCTGCAGCTACATCAATCAGGAGAAATCTTGTGGTCTTGCCTGCCAACCTTGGGAATCTGTGACCTTCACAGCCTATGAGCGGGAGCCCTGCTCTCTGACCTGATGATCTTGGGTTCAACGGCTTCTGTGGCTCCATGAATTGGGAAAGGCTTCTATCCTGATCCACAGACTTGGGACGTTCCAACCTCTACAACCGCATGAGCTGTTTCCTTGATATAAATCTCTCTCTGTATATATTTATATGCTTTACTGGTTTTGCTTCTCTAGAGAACCTAGCCTAAGACACCTCATCAAAATTAAGAAATTTCCAGCTTCAAAAGACACCATTAAGAAAATGAAATGATAAGCAATAGACTTAAAGAAATTATTTTCAAAACACATACCTGATTAAAAAAAAAAAAAAAGACTTGTATCCAGAATATGCAAAAACTCTTGCGCTTCAATAAGAAGGCAAACCACTAAACCAAAAATGGACAAAAGACTTTAATATCCCACCTGAGAAATACACAAATGGCTAATAAGCACATAAAAAGATGCTCAACATCATTAGTCATTACACAAATTAAAACCACAATGGGATGCCATTTCACAGCCAGACAGACAATAACAAGTGCTGACAAGGATGTGGAGACCTGGAAATCTCCATACATTGCTGGTGGGAATGTAAAATGGTGCAGTGATTTTGGAAAACAGTCTGACAGCTTCTTAAACAGAGTTACCGTATTTATCTATACAAAAACCTGCACACAAATATTCTTAGCCGCATTATTCATAATAGCCCCAAACTGGAAACACAAATGTCCATAAACTGGTGAATGGGTAGACAAATACGGTATTATCCATACAATAAAATATTATTCAGCAATAAAAAGGAATGAAGTACTGATACATGCTACAACATGGATGAACCTCAAAAACATTAAGCTATGTGAGAGGAGCCAGACACCGAACACCATAAACCATATGGTCCCAGTTACCTGAAAAGCTCGCAAAAGGCAAATGCAGAGAGGAAGTAGATTAGTAGTTGCCTAGGGCTACGAACTGCAAACAGACGTGGGGTTTTACTCGGGTGATGGAAATCATAAAACTGATTTATGATGATGTTTGCACAACTTCATAAATTTACAACAAAAATTCATTGACTTGTACACTTGAAGCGAATTATATATAATACATAAAACTGTTGTTGTTAGGTGCCGTCAAGTTGATTCCGACTCATAGCAACCCTGTGTACGACACAACGAAGCACTGCCTGGTCCTGCGCCATCCCCACAATCATTGCTATGCTTGAGCCCATTGTTGCAGAGGATATGTAAAATAGGCCTCAATAAAGTTATAGATAAAAAAAAGTCAGGTTCAGAGTGGCCTGTTAGGGCTCTTTTACACTGTTTGAATCGAAGTCCTCACAACTGCCATATGAGGTGGGTGCTTTTATGGCCATTTTACAGATGGGCACAAGCTCCAGAAGGGTCATGGCTTGCTCAGGGATTCAAACCTAAGTCTCCTGACTCCACTCGTGTCTTGTACCCCTTCTTCCACACACAGCAGTCTCAGGGCAGCCTGCAATTCTCTCCTGGCCCCTTGGAGGTACTTGGATGCCCCTAACTTTTTAACTTAAAGGGGTTTTTGTTAGATTCAAGTATATGCTGGCATTGAAAAGAAAGGAAACAAAACTCAAACCCACTGCTGTCGAGTTGATTTGGACTCATAGCCACCCTATAGGACAGAGTAGAACTGCCCCATAGGGTTTCCAAGGCTGTAAATCTTTATAAAAGTAGACTGCTAATAAAAACAGACTTAATGGTCTGACTGAGACTGGAGGGACCCCAGAGGTCCTGGCCCCCAGACTTTCTGTTAGCCCAAAACTAAAACCACTCCTGAAGCCAACTCTTCAAACAAAGATTAGGCTGGACCATAAGATATAAAATGATACTGGTGAGAAGTGACCTTCTCAGGTCAAGTAGACACATGAGACTATGTGAACAGCTCCTGTCTGGAGGCGAGATGAGAAGGCAGAGGGGGACAGCAGCTCTTTGAATGGACACAAGAAATACAGGATGGAGAGGAAGTGTGTGCTGTCACATTGTAGGGAGAGCAACTAGGGTCACATAACAATGTGTGTATAAGTTTTTGTATGAGAAACTGACTTGAATTGTAAACTTTCACTTAAAGTGCAATTAAAAAAAAAAAAGTAGACTGCCACATCTTTCTTCCATGGAGTAGCTGGTGGCTTTGATCTGCTGACCCTTTGGTTAGCAGATAGCAGTCAAGCACTTAAGCACTGCACTACCAGGTCTCCTTAAAAGAAGGAAAAGCAGGGTTAAATCAACTCATGTAACTCAGGGATTATGTTAAAGGCAATCTGAATCACTTCCCTAGAATAGGTTTTTCCCCCTTAAGGACAGAAAAGTCACGTGCGGTAACACTGAGTGGAGCATACTGAGCAAGGTTTCTCAAAAAGGGCAGAGCCCTTTAGAACAATGAGCAGGGACTACTGTGAGTCAGCTTGTCTGACAGCCAGCATTAGGAGTTCCAAGGTTCTTACTACTGTACCCAGTGATTTCCCAGCACAGGCCGATATCCTGGTGCTGTCCTCTCATACTGTTTCTCAGGCTGACTGGCAGCAAATAAAGATGACTGGCTGAGAACTAAGTCAAAGACAATTGGCACACCCCACGTCCCAGTCACTGCAAAGGGGTCCACTTGCTAGCCAGGTAAGGAGCTGAAAAGGGGCTCGCCCACCTGACCATCACCTCCCAACAAATGTCCTGAGCACTGCTGAGGCAGGCACTGTGTTAGGGACATTGCAGGGTTGCCTCGTGGAGCCCACCACCAACCCTGCATTCTCCAGCGGAAGAGTCTGAAGTTTAAAATGAGACGATGTCTGTTCAAACTAATATAGCCGGTGGAGTCCCTGAACGGTACAAACGGTTAATGTGCTCAGCTGCTAACTGAAAGGATGGAGGTTTGAGTCTACCCAGAGGTGCACTGGAAGAAAGGCCTGGCTATTTTCTTCTGAAAATCAGCCACTGAAAACCCTGTGGAGCTCAGTTCTACTCTGACACACATGGGGTTGCCATGACTCAATGACAACTGGTCGTTTTAAAATAGCAAGTAAGCAGAGAGCAGGAATAGTAACCAAGGTCTGTGTAAGACCACAGCTTGTGTTCCTTCTAAGATCTGCGCTCCTTGGAGCACTTACAAGGATGGCCCTGTGGCACTCTCTGCCTCTCTGCCATCTCAGTCCTGCTCTGGCCTCCATCCTAATCCCCTTCCACTATGCCCTCTTTAGAGCTTTGTTTCTTCTTTTAAATATATAAACCATACCTTGCAACAATGTGAATAACCTCAGAAATATCACGCTAAATGAAAGAGGCCAGACGCAAGAGACTACACATTGTTATAATTCCATTTACATGAGTTTCTAGAAAAGGGAAAACAATAGAGACAGAAAGCAGGCCTGAGGTTGCATGGGGCCAGAGATGGGAGTAGGGACTGACTGCAAATGGGCAGGAGGAACTTTCTGGAATGATGCCCTAAAACTGGACTGTGGGGATGGCTGCACAACTGTGTGAACTTATTGTTAAAAATCACCAAAGTGCACAAGCATAATGAGTGAACTGTATGACACGTAAACTCATGCCTCAACAAAGCGGCTAAGAAAGCGATGTGTGCCATTTAAAAGTAGATATAAAATGAAAGGTGGTCTTTGGGAAACTTGTGGACTCTGTCCACGTGGCCCTCCATCATCACACTGCTCCTCCCAACCCCAACAAGAGCACGCTCTCCTGTACTTCTCCCTCCCTCTTTTGCCCCAACTGAAACCTACCTACCCCTCCGCCACCTCCAGGGCACAGATGCCCTTGGGGCCTTCCTAGCAGAGGTGGCAGCACCTCAGAACTCTAGTCGATTCCGCACTCCACTTCGAGGGTGGTCCTGATTTTATCCCAGACCAGAAATCTTCAGTGGAGAGAGTTCCACAACAAACAGTTGTCGTTGTTGTTAGCTCCTGCTGAGTGAGCTTTGACTCATGGCAACCTTATGTACAACAGGATAAAATGTTGCTCAGTCCTGTGCCACTTTCATGATCATTGGTATGTGTAAGGCCACTGTTGCAGCTGTTGCGGAGTGTCTTCCAACCTGGGGGGCTCGGCTCCAACACTGTATCAGACGATAGTCCGCTGAGATTCCTCAGGTTTTCAATGGCTAATTTTTACTAGACCACCAGGCCTTTCTTCCTAATCTCTCTCAAATAATTACCTAGCCCAAAACGTCATCGATAGCGTAAAGGCTGAGAATCCCTGCTCTGTGCTATCAAATTAGGTGTCGCTTATCTGCTCCATTTGAAGCCTTCCACCCACTCTTCCCCTCTCAGTGTTTCTTGAGGAGGTGGAGACTGGTGCCCTTTTGTTAATACTGAGAAGTGAACTTCTGCAAGTCCGCACCCTACTCATGCCCTCACACTCCCTCCCTACCCTAGAGAGGAAGTGGAGATATCTTGTGGGGATCTGGGGAAAGACTTTTCCTGAAGGGCCATTCCTGCTCCAGGCGCTCCGAGTGAGAACATGCTTCCTTCTGAAGCTGGATAAGGTCTATCAGCTCTGCAGACCAAGACTCTCTCTTGCTGGATGGTGCAAAGGCTAAAAGATGGGGAGAAGCAGGGATGAAATAATAGGAAGTCATCCGGATACAGAGCCAAGTCATTTCTTCAGTTCAGGGAAGGGAGCTCACATGTCTCACCGCCCACGAGCTGTACAGGGCTCAGAGTCCAGGGCCAGACAGATCACCTGAGTGTCCCAGGGTGACTGATATCCACAGGGATAAAGAGTCAGGTAACATTAGCCCTGTGGAGTCATGAGCAGGGCTTGGCAAACTATGGCCCTGGAGCTGAGAATGGTTTTTACCATTTTTAAATGGTTACATTTTAAATAGTCTATAAAACTACAAGCGCTTACAGATAAAGATCAAAGACTACAGCCTTCAGTATGGGTTACACCTCAACATAAAGAAAATAAAAATCCTCATACTGGACCAATAAGCAACATCATTAAAAACAGAGAAAAAATTAAAGTTGTCAAGGACTTCCTCTTACTTGGATCCACAATCAACACCCGTGGAAGCAACAGTCAAAAAATCAAATGATGTATTACGTTGGATAAATCTGCTGCAAAAGACCTCTTTAAGGTGTTAAAAGGCAAAGATGTCACCACTTTGAGGACTAATGTGCACCTGACCCAATCCATGGTAGTTTTAATTGCCTCATAAGCATGTGAAAACTAGAAAATGAGTAAGAAAGACCAAAGAAGAATTGATGCCTTTGAATTATGGTGTTGGTGAAGAATACTGAATAAACCATTGACTGTCAGAAGAACAAACAGATCTGTCTTGGAAGAAGAAGTACAGCCAGAGTGTTCCTTAGAAGGGAGGGTAAGAGCTCATTATCAGGAGGGGCCAATCCCCAGGAAAGGACATCATGCTTGGTAAAGGATCAGTGAAAAAGAGGAAGACCCTCAACAAGATGGACTGACACAGTGGCTGCAACAATGGGCTCAAACATAGCAATAATTGTGAGGATGGTGCAGGACCGGGCAGTGTTTCATTCTGTTGTACACAGGGTCACCATGAGTCAGAACAGACTCGACAGCACCTAGTTACTGCCAGCTCATGAACACTCACCCTTTCTCCTGGCTCCATCTGTGGAAATCCCATTACCCTTCACGCCCACTTCAAACCTATTCTCCCTGAGGCCATGCTCTGATCCCCTCCCCTGTCTGAGCTCACTTAGTCCTTGACCCAGACTTAGCACTTGAGGCTGTTGTAGGAACTGGCCTTCCTTGGCCTTGTGTTCAGGTACTTGTGCACCTTTCCTATAAATAAAGCCGTGGGCTCCTGACCAGATGGCCTCTGCCTCACCTTTCTCTATTACCTCCCTCCACACACACAGACACACACACACACACACCACATTCCTTGCATACCCCGGACCTCCAAGGGAAAAGTGGGCCGATATGTAAAGTCTATCTGAATGCCCAGAAAAATTCCACTATGTTTTGCCATTTTCAGAATGTCATGACAGAAATAGCGATTCTGAGTAGCATAATTTTAAGTGAACTGTTTTCTTTTGCTTATCTATTTCTTACCTTTCTATCTGTATTTCTGCATGTATTTCTAAGCTTTCTATGGAGGCTCTGGACAGTACAAACTGTTAACTACTAGCTTAAAGGCTGGTGGTTCAACCCTGCCCAGAGATGCCTCAGAAGACAGGCCTGGAGATCTGTTTCCAGAAGGTCACGGCCTTGAACGCCCTATGGAGCAGTTCTACTCTGTACACATGGGGTCACTATGAGTCAGAACTGACCTGACAGTGACTAACAACAAGCTTCCAATGATAAACTTTAATGTGTGTTTTTTTAATTAAAAAGAAAGAAAAGAAACTACTTTAAAACAAAAGCAAAGCAATGCCAAGCCACATATATATTATGACTAGAGTAGTGGGTTCTGTGCACGGACTGTGGATCCACACTGCCTGGGTTCAAATCCCAGCTCCACCCCTTAACTAGCCATGTGACCTGAGACAAGTTACCTAGTCTCACTGTGTCTCAGTTTTTCCATCTTAAAATGACGATGTAACAGTACCTACCCTCTCGGACTGTCTGAGGACTAAGATAAGGCACGTCATGTTCTTGGAACCGAGCCTGGCACGGAGCAGACACTCGGCAGAGGGAGGCAGCCTTGTCCTACCAGGACACTAGCCCTCTCCTACCAGGACTCCAGCCTTCTCCTACCAGGACACCAGCCTTCTCCTACCAGGACTCCAGCCTTCTCCTACCAGGACACCAGCGTTCTCCTACCAGGACACCAGCCTTCTCCTACCAGGACACCAGCCTTCTCCTACCAGGACACCAGCCTTCTCCTACCAGGACACCAGCCTTCTCCTACCAGGACACCAGCATCCCCCTACCAGGATGCCGGCACCAGGGCGCAGGAAGCTTTACCTGCACCGCACTACCCTGAACGCCTGCCTCCAAAGAGCACTCAAGAGCACTCTTATCTGCTCATGGGCCACTCTTATCTGATCAGAGTTTTTCTGGCTTATTCTGGGATTTTGCCTCAGCGACTGCACCACCACCCCAGCCCTGGCCCATCTTGGCTAGAACCTCTCCCAGGTTCTCCCTGAGTGGCCCCACACCCCACCCTTTTCTAATATCTCCCAGTATCTCAGTTCCCACAAGAGCCGCTCCAAGGCGTTCCCCCACCCCCACCCCCACCCCACACACTCAGGAGACCAATCCCACTCTTCCGAGGTCATCCACTCATTCCAGCCAAAAACCAAAATCAGAGAAATCCAACTTGGTCAAAACAAAAACGGTTTAAATAACCATCACAAAGCAAAGCTAAACACTGCAATGATTGTGCCTGGGTGTGTTAATCTCTCCTCAACAAAAGACATTGGTGATAATTACATACTAGACAAGAACTATTTTAGGTGAAGGAAAAGACAACACACAATATAGGACAGGTCAGCACAACTGGACTAAACGAAAGCAAAGCAGTTTCCTGAATAAACTGAACGCTTCCAAGGCTAGCATATCAGGGGCAGGGATTTGGAGACCACGGTTTCAGGGGACATCTTAGTCAACTGGCATAACAAAATCTATTAAGCAAACATTCTGCATCCCACTTTGGAGAGTGGCCTCTGGGGTCTTAAACGTTAGCAAACGGCCATCTAAGACGCATCAATTGGTCTCAACCCATCTGAAGCAAAGGAGAATGAAGAACAGCAAGAACACAAGGTAATTAAGTCCAAGAGGCAGAAAGGGCCACATAAACCAGAGACTACATCAGCCTGAGACCAGAAGAACTAGATGGCACCTTGCTACAACTGTTGACTGCTTTGACAGGGAACACAATAGAGAACCCCTGAGGGAGCAGGAGAGCAGTGGGATGCAGACCTCAAATTCTCGTAAAAAGGCCAGGCTTAATGGTCTGACTCAGACTAGAAGGACCCTGGAGGTCATGGTCCCCAGACCTTCTGCTAGCCCAAGACAGGAACCATTCTCAAAGCCAACTCTTCAGACAGGGATTGGACTGGACTATAGGATAGAAAACGATACTGGTGAGGAGTGAGCTTCTTGGCTCAAGTAGACACATGATACTATGTTGGCGTCTCCTGTCTGGAGAGTAAATGAGAAGGTAGAGGGGGACAGAGGCTGGCTGAATGGACATGAAAGTAGAGGGTGGAGAGAAGGAGTGTGCTGTCTCATTAGGGTCAGAGCAACTAGGAGTACAGAGCAAGATGTATATAAATTTTTGTATGAGAGACTGACTTGATTTGTGAACTTTCACTTAAAGCACAATAAAAATTTTAAAAAAAGACATTAGTGATAAAGGGTGTTCTGTTAATCCAAGGAAAACGTAAACCTGTATAAAATGTAAGTTTAAAATTCTTTATAGGTTTTGAGTGGAAAGTTCTTTCGAATGTTCTTTCAGTCACTAGCCTCCAAGGTCAAGAAAGCCACGTTGGCAGCTACATGAGAAGAGAACCAGGCCGGCAGAGACGTAGGTGGAGGTCAACAGACGCCACGGCACACTGGTTTCCTATCCACACAGCCCATGTCATCATGCTCTCTTATTTTGGGGACAAACAGTTGTCTACGGCCCCTACTTTGGCCTTGCTTCCTTCATTCTTTTTGGATATTTAGTATTTCACTCAGGGAAACTAGCAACATTTTAAAAAAAAGGTATGCTGGGAGCAAAGCGTGTTTGGATTACCTATGCTTAATGTTTAACCAACGTCTATTTAAGCTGGGCGTCTAAAAACCACAGTGGTTGGTGAATCAGCCCATGAGCTCTCCGCGACCTGTATTTACTGTATATCTTTCTAACTCATGGTTAGAGAGGGAAAAGAAAAGGAAGATCTGGTAAAAGTTACATAGCCAGGTTGCTCCTCTTTAAATGGGGCAGGACTGTGGTTAAATATTAACAGGAAAAGGATCATTTTGCCATGACAACAATTTTTTAATCAAGCCCAATTTCCAAGTCAGCGAAAAAGCAAACATCATTGGAGAATTAAGTCACTCAATAACTGTCAAATTTTAGGGCTGGTGGGGACTCACCTAAACCAAGCCACTACATAACAGATAAAAAAAAAAAAAGACAATACCCCGGGAGGGAAACTTACCTGCCCAGGGTCATCCAGAGGACACGTGAGTGCACTTCCCCGTAACAGGCTGCACCGCCGCGACAGGAGCACAGGCTCCAGACCCGCATGGTCCTACGTGGCAGTCCTGGCCACATGTGGCCACTGAGCATGAGAAACGTGGCTAGTCCACACTGAGATGAGTGGCGAGTATAAACTACACACTGGATTTCACTGACTTGGTACAAGGTAAATAAGAATGTAAGCTATCTCATTGTTGCTGTTTGGTGCCGCTGAGTCTATTTCAACTCATAGCAATCCCACGTGACAGAGGAGAACTGCCCCATAGGGTTTTCTAGGCTGTAATCTTCACGGAAGCAGATTGCCAGGTCTTTCTCCCACGGAGCTGCTGGGTGGATTCAAACCACCAACTTTTCAGTTAGCAGTGAGCACTTAACCACAGCACCACCAGGGCTCCTTAAAATATCTTATTACTAATTTTTTATTTTGATTATATGTTGAAATGACAATAATTTGAACATACTAACCGATTGCCATCGAGTCAATTCTGACTCATAGTGACCCTATAGGACACAGCAGAACTGCCCCATAGAGTTTCCAAGTAGCGCCTGGTGGATTCAAACTGCTGACCTTTTGGTTAGCAGTCATAGCACTTAACCATTATGCCACCAGGGTTCCCTTTGAATATATTTGGTTAAATTAAAAAAAAAAAAAAAAAAAAGAAAGAAACAGCTATTGTCAAGTCGATTCCAACTCATGGCAACCCCATATATGTCAGAGTAGAACTGTGCTCCATAGTGTTTTCAATGACGTAGATCGCCAGGCCTTTCTTCCAAGGCAAATCTGGGTGGACTCAAACTTCCAACCTTTCAGTTAGCAGCCAAGCACTTAACCATCTGCACATCCTAGAGACTCATTAAAGTTTCACACGGGGCTGGCAACTCCGGCTCACATTAATCTGCTCTTGGACAGTGGTGCTCTAGAGCCAGGCTGCCTAGTTCTGAACCCTGGCCCCACCCCTTCCTAGCTGTGCAGCACTGAGGGAGCTGCTTATCCTTTCTGTGCCTCTGATCACACGTTCCTAAAGAGGGAATGAGAACTGTATGTACTGCGCATGGTACAGGGGTTAAACGGGTTAATGTGTACAAAGTGGTCTTAGAATACAGCCTGGCATACGCTCTGTGATGGTCTAAACATCTTGTTTATGAGAAATAAAAGATTAAATGGCTCTAAAAAAAAAAAAAAAAGAAAAGTTTTACTGAGATATGGAAACCCTGGTGGTATAGTGGTCAAGTGCTACGGCTGCTAACCAAAGGGCTGGCAGTTTGAATCCGCCAGGCACTCCTTGGAAACTCTATGGGGCAGTTCTACTTTGTCCTATAGGGTCGCTATGAGTCGGAATTCGACTCGACAACACTGGGTTTGGTTGTTTTTGGTTTTACTGAGATATAATTCACATAAGATAAAAGCCAACCTTTTAAAATAAAAAATCCAGTGGGTTTTTGGCATACTCACAGAGTCACAAAGCCATCCCCACTATCTAATTCCAAAACATTTTCATTACCCCCGAAAAAAAAACAACCCTGTACCTATTAGCAGTCATTCCCCATTCTACCCTCCTCCACGTAGAATCACCAACCTACTTTCTGTTCCTGGATTTGCCTATTCTGGACATTTCATATAAATGGAATCATAAAATGTGTGCCTTTTGTGACTGGTTTGTTAGCACAACATTTTCAACGTTCGTCCATGTTGACGCATGTATCAGTACTTCACCCCTTTTTATGGCCAAATAATATTCCCTTGTATGGATATAGCACCTTTTGTTTGTTTATCCATTCTTCAGCTGAAGGACCTCTGGGCTGTTTCCACTCTGGTTATCATAAACAATGCTATGAATGCTTGTGTACTAGTTTTTGTGTGGACCTATGTTTTCAAATCTTTTGGGTATATACTGAGGAGTGAAATTGCTGAGGCATATGGTACCTCTACGATTAACCTTTTTTTCCTTTTTAAGTAATTTATTTCATTTTGTTGTTGTTGCTGAGGATATTCACAGTAAAACATACACCAACTGAGCAGTTTCTACCTGTACAATTCAGTGACATTGATTACATTCTTCGAGTTGTGTTAACATTTTCACCCTCCTTTCCGAGTTGTCCTTCCCCGGATAACACAAACTCACTGCCCCCTAAGGTTCCTATCCATTCTTCTGAGTTGCTGTTGTCAATTTGATCCCATATAGACAGATCTTCAAAGAGCACAATGCTCAAGGCAGACATTCTTTACTAGTTAGGCTAACCTACGAAGACTCCAGGCAGTATTTTTGGCTTAAGGTTTAAAGGTTATCTCAGGGCAATGCTTTTGGGGTTCATCCAGCCTCCATGGCTCCAGAAAGTCTGAAGTACATGAGAATTTAAAATTCTGTTCTGCATCGTCCCTCTATGTTTAATCATTTGAGGAACTGCCAAACTGCTCTGCAAAGTGGCTGTACATTTTACAATCCTGCCAGCAACATCGGAGGGTTCCAATTTCTCCACGTCCTCGCCCACACTTCTGATTTGGCCAACCTAGTCGGCGTGAGGAGTGGCTTTTTAAAAAAGTCTTTTCTAGTGACAACGTCCAAGATTTTTCACAACATGCCAGAGACATAAAAAAATAAGATGCATCTTTTTTTTTTTTACCTGGTGCCTATAGTTGTACCAGCCATTTGATCCGGCGACAATCACCACCCAGTGCTTGCCGCTGTCCTCCGGATCATCGAGCAGAAAAGCGCCAGTCCCTAGGACCAAGCCGAGCAATAGGGCTGTGCTCCAAATCATCCTGCCCCTTGCAGTTCGACAGCAGGAACCTGAGAAGAAAAAAGCAGAGTTAAGACAAAATGTAGTAACAAGAGCACAAGAACGTCATCGTCAACGTTTAGTATCACAGTCAACGGGGTCAGAAAGGTAAGCCCATTTAGTCATCGGACAGAACGTGCTGAGGATGGAAACGACGACAGAGCAGAATGTGAAGTCCAGCTCAGCGGTCCTTCTCCCCCTGTGGAGAAGGGGCTGCCTATACCTCCCTGTCTTCACTACAAGGGGAACTTAGGCAAGTAAAAGCCAGAGAATATCCAGAAAGCTCTTTGGGCACCTTTCAAAGTTTACGACACAACTTGGAACACAACATGCAAAACAAAATAAACTGCACTGGAAAAATGTCTACCACGTAACACGAGCCCACATTATAGAAAATACCCAGGTAATACATGCATAGAAAGTGTGGCAGTCAAGTATAATAACTTAAGTAGTTATTGTTGGGTGGTTAAAAAAAAAAACAAACCCACTGTCATTGAGTTGATTCCAACTCATAGTGACCATATAGGACAGAGTAGAACTGCCCCGTACGGTTTCCAAGGAGCACCTGGTGGATTCAAACTGCCGACAATTTGGTTAGCAGCTATAGCTCTTAACAACTACACCACCAGGGTTTCCACTGTTGGGTGGTAGGTGGGATTATGGGTGATTTTCTTCCTCATGCTTGTCTTTTTTTTTTTTCCTTTTTTTATTGTAGTAATTATATACACATATATATACGTATATACAACAACATTTGCCAATTCAACATTTTTCAGGTGAACAATTTCGTGACATCAATGCTGAGCAACCATCACCCGTAAGAGTTGCCAAATTTCCCATCACCCCAAACAAAAATTCACCACTTCCCAAACAATGATATTTGTCTCTTTTTAAAACAACAATTATATATTACTTATACAATAAAGTTCATAAAAATTCAAGACATGTTCAGTACAGATGTTGATGAGCAAGTTGTAAGTTTATGGGTGACGTATCGGGATAAGCTGTAGTCAAACATCAGTAGCTCGAATTAACAGCTTTGTGTAACACGGTACATCACGTGTAGGGCCAACATTTTAATCCCTGCCTTAGAGGAGGAAGGAGCCCTGGGGGCACAGTGGTTAAACGCTCAGCTGCTAACCAAAAGGTGGGCAGTTTGAATCCACCAGCCACTTCTTGGAAGCCCTACGGGGCAGTTCTACTCTGTCCCATTGGGTCACTGTGAGTTGGAATCGACTCAGTGACAATGGGTTTTTATGGCTGAGACCAGAAGCCCTGCCTTCTCAATTCCTGGCCCAGCACTCTTTCTGCTACAGGGTTCTGCATCTCAAGACTTTCTTCTTAACGAGTGAATACCCAATTTTATATTTCAGTGCCAAACACTAAATAATTTTTTAAAACACAAAAGGCAGGAATGAGATGGAGTCCTGGATGCCACGGCAGCCCAGACCAGGCCCAATCCCATGTTCTTCATATGTCATTCTAAAAAAAAAAAACACCCTCCCTGTGGCTCTGTGATAACAGGAAAAGCAAAACCAAAAAAAGACTGTTCTGCTGTGATGCAGGACTCAGCAGAACTGTCTAAGGGCTGAGCTCTGCCTCCAATGCCACTCAGCAAGCAGGGCTGGCACGTGCCCACTCACTCAGCCAGGGCCTACTGAATACCTGCTCTGCCAGACAAGGTGCTATCCCGTTGCCGTCGAGTCAATTTCGACTCATAGTAACCCTACAGGACAGGGCAGAACTGCCCCATAGGGTTTCCAAGGAGCGGTTGGTAGACTCGAACTGTCGGCCTTTTGGTTAGCAGCTGTAGCTTACTGTAGCTCTTAACCACTGCACCACCAGGGCTCCAGACAAGGTGCTAGGCACTGGCAACTCAGTAGGAACAGAAGCAACGTCTCTGCCCTCACAGAGCACACGGCCAGCTAAGGAATGAACTACCTCTAAGTCTAAGAATGATCTACTTTTGAAAATTAGCCAACGAAAACCCTATGGATCACAACAGTCCAATTGATTGTGCATGGAGTCATCATAAGGCAGTAGCCAACTCAACGGCAGCTACCCACAACAAGCCTAAGAACCACTCCTTAACATTCTGTGCCTGACAATGTGCTAAAATTCAACATGATGGATCTTCCCCTGTCAGTAAAATGTAGGAAGCCCTGAGTCTCTCATAAAGTCTGAAGAACTAAGAGAATGCAGATTCTGAGGGAGCGGGTCTGGGGTGGGGCCTGAGTTGTTGCATTTCTAACTCGCTCCCCGGATGAAGCTAAAGCTGGACCACACTTTGACTTTGCAGGCCCCTCACTAACGCTGGCAGGCTCTGGTCCACCTCTGTCCTAACGCCCAGCATCCTTGTCAGGAAACTGTACTGCTCTATACCTGCTGGGTGTCCCTTACTCAAGAACTCAACTCAAGCTGTTAAGTCTGAGTTTGGTACTAAATTCAGGTTTCTTTAGCGCCACTGAAAGGTTCAGGGATGGGTGACCACATTAAGATATCCCCAGATCTGTTTTTACGATGATCCTGGGACAGCTAAGCTTTTTTCTTTTTTTTTAAATACGGTCCAAAACAGCTGAGGCCAGTGGACAGATGAGGCTGGTGGACTGCTGAGGGCCCTGTCCCTAGAACTTGATGCTCTGTTAATTTCACCTAAGGACTCTCTTCCCAAGTCCACTGAACCAGGGCTCACCCTGAGGCTCAAAGTTAATCAGTAAAGATACAATTATACAAACATGAAGAAGCAACAGTGAGGGTGGGCGAAAGGAAGCCAAGGAGCAATAACATCCACGTCCCCAGGGCTCTCCAGGGCTCCTCCAGCCGAGATGTGACAGTGACCACTGAGATGGTCCAAGCAACAGCTCTTGCCAGATCCTGAGCTCAACCAGCAGCCTCCTGGCTGTAATTAAGTCTCCCTGGGAAGCCTTCCCAGAGGGTTGGGGCTGGCAAACTTTTCTTTTAAAGGGCTAGGTAGTAAATGTATTCAGCTCTGCAGGCCACACGATCTGCCACACCTGTTCAAATCTGCCGTTATATTGGTGAAAGGAGCCATAGACAACGTATAAATGAAGGAACATGGCTATGTTCCAATAAAACTTTATTTACAAAAACTGGTGGTATGTTTGGCTTGTGCGTTGTACTTTGCTAACCTCTGCCCTAGGGAGCCATTAGTCTGAATCAACTGGATGACAATGGGTTTAAGGGCCTTAGGGAATAAGAACGTGCCCCCAGGCCACACAACAGGAATAGTCTGTCTGGTTTTTATAATCTTTCATCCACAATCAGTAAACGGGCTCCCTTGTTTGTACATCAGTCTCTTTGAGTTCACCCGAAGAGGCTCATTCCTCTGGGGGCACCAGCAGGTGACTTTTCCCCTCATATTTAGGTAAAAAAAAGAATAAAGAAAATACTAATATCAAATGATTGACTTGACTGGGACAGCAAAATGGACACCACCAGTTTAACTGTCTAAACCAGCAGACAATGAAGCAGGCCTGAAACAGCACCACTGGGTGATTTCTACAAATTCAAACGTATCTTTCATTCTTGTACTAGTAGACTCCTAAGTTCCTCAGTGAGGACAAGGGCCTTATCAACACAAAAATGGTATTTTCACACTCTACATTTGGCTATGTTTCCCTCTATCTTACAAACACAGAATTGTGGTTCTCTGAACATAACGCTAAGTCAAAAAACCTCACAGTATGTCACTGAATAGACAATGTCACTTAAAAGACAGACATCCTGACACTATTTGGGGAAAGATACTCGGACCTCCGGTGAAAATGAGAAGTAACATAATCATTCCATTACCCACAACAATGAGCCCCTCTGAATGCTGCCAGCCTCCAAAGACAATTTCCTGGCCACCATTATTCTTGACAAAGTCAGGGCACCAAGACAAAGTCACAAATCATCTTGCAGCAACCCCGTTACTTTTATTTTATCAAAGTGAAAAGCAGATGAAGAAAAAGTCAATGATCCTTGATAAACTAGCTCTTGGTGACACTGCTATTTTTGCTTGCAGCTCTTCATGGTTCCCATCACAGACATCACTGTCCACTTCTCCTTAACTTGCCTTCATAGCTGCCCCCTCCCAACATCTGCTTCCCCATCTGTCTTAGTCATCTAGTGCTGCTTGCTGTAACTAACAGAAACACCACAAGTGGACGGCTTTAACAAAGAGAAATTTATTTTCTCACAGATAGGAGGCTAGAAGTCCGAATTCAGAGCACTGGCTCTAGCGGAAGTCGTTCTCTTTTTGTTGTCTCTGGAGGATGGTCCTTGTCTCTTCAGCTTCTGTTTCCTGGTTCCTTGGAGATCTCCATGTGTCCTGGCATCTATCCTACCCTATCTCTGCTTCTCTCTTGCTTGCTTGTTTAACCTCTCTTGTATCTCAAGAGATTGATTCAAAACACACCCCACACTCATACTGTCTCATTAACATAACAAAGAAAATCCATTCCTCAATAGGATTATCATCACAGACATACCAAAAAAAAAAAAAAAACCCACTACCATCAAGTCCATTCCGACTCATAGCAACCCTATAGAACAGAGCAGAACTGCCCCATAGTTTCCAAGGAACACCTGGTGGATGTGAGCTGCCTTTTTGGTTAGCAGCTGTAGCTCTTAACCACTACGCCACCAGGGTTTCCACCACAGGCATAGAGGCTAGGATTTATAGCACATATTTTGAGGGGGGACACAATTCAATCCACAACACCATCTGTCCATCCAACCAACCCAGACTGAGCACCCACTGGGTGTCACAGGCACTGAACAGTGAACCAAACAAAAAAATACCCTTCCTGGGCTCATCTCACAGAGGGAAGACACAGACCAAATGAATACACAGACTCTCAGATGGCGCTGCGTGCTAGGGAGAAAAATAAGGCAGGGAGGGAGAGAGGGAGTCCCAGGGCAGCAGTGGGAGGTGCAATTTTAAAAAGCGGAAGACTTTAAGAAGGAGAGGGAGCCTTCTTGTTTGTAACAGTGAAAATGACATAAATAGCCACCCGCAGACAACTGTCTAGTTAAACTATGAGTCGGAATGAACTGGATGGCAACAGGTTTGGTTTTTGTTTTTTTTGGTGAAGCCTTTAAAAAGAGTACCAAAAATATCCATTGCCGAGTCGCTTCCAACTCATAGTGACCCTAGAGGACAGAGTAAAACTGTCCCATTGGGTTTCCAACGAGTAGCTGGTAGATTCAAACTGCTGACCTTCTGGTTAGCAGCCAAGCTCTTAACCACTGCGCCACCAAGCCTCCTTAAAAAAAAAAGAGTAAGGCAGCTCTTACTGTCCAAGGGCAGAATGTTCTCCAAAACATACAGCAAGGTGATGCGTGTTTAGTGTGCTAACCATCTGGGGGAGAAAACCACAGAGATAGTTGCTGCTCTGGCCTAGGGAGATAAAAAAGAAAGTCTCCCCAAGAGTGTCAAGTGGAGAATAGACTACTTGTATCTACTCTGCACCAGGCAATGCATGAGGCATTTTACACCATCCTCACAAAGGCCCTGTGAGCAAGTATCTTTAATTTACTGCCTTTAGACAGCTGAGGAAACGGGCTCAGAAAGCAGAGAAATTGCTGGTAAGTGGCACTGCTGAGACTGGCACACAGATCAGACTCCAAAGCATGTGCTGCTTCTTTCCACTCGTCCACCTCACCTGCCACAAAAATGCGCTGTTTATGTGAAAGCCTGGGAGGCCCGAGACCACGGGCACAACATCCCCCACCTGGGCCTGAGCACCTCCAGCAGCAGGACACCCACACACTCTTCACCGGCTACTATTTTAAGGTACCCGTGTGCTCTCTATATAAAGAGCTCTTCTCTTAAAGCAAGAGCCCATCAAAAGGAGCACCTGGACCACAAAGTCAAGTCAATGCTTTATGAATTTCACTCTTCCCCAATTGCAAATCCCCTGCCGTTGCCTCTTGGTCCTGCATCCCTGCTCAGGCTACAGGGCCACACTAGGGCATGAGCCACTTCAGGGACACCAACTGACTTCAACAAATGTATGCATCGAGTGGGGTTTCATCCATTTGGGAGGTTTGGGGTGAAGGACTCATTCTACATAAATTATCACCAGCAATACAAGTCATAAGGCCAAGGTCACAGAACCATATAAGTAGAAGAGTCTAGTTCAAGCCCAAGTCTGACACCCAAGCCCACCCCTTAACCTCCTTCAGGTGTGACCTCTCACCTCCAGTACTCATTTGCTCATTTGCAACTGGCTCTGATGAGACAAGAGGAGCCATCACAGCTCAGCAAAGCAGTTGATGAAACAACGAAATCTGTAAAGAGCCTTCCAAGCCTAGTCTCTGCCCTCCAAAACCAAAACACTAAGCCCGTTGCTGACGAGTTGAATACGACTCACAGTGACTCTATAATACAGGGTAGAACTGCCCCATAGGGTTTCCAAGGAGCAGCTGGTGGATTCAAACTGCAGACCTTTTTGGTCAGTAGCCAAGCTCTTAACCACTGTTCCAAGGGCTCACAATAAAATCACCATGCAACTGGCCCCTGGGGGACAACATTCATGAGAAAAAAAGAACCCACTGCCATTGAGTTGATTCCGACTTATAAGCGACCCTATAGGGCAGCATGGAATTGCCTCATAGGGTTTCCAAGGAGCGCCTGGTGGATTCGAACCACCAACCTTTTGATTAGCAGTCGTAGCTCTTAACCACTATGCCACCAGGATTTCCCACCATACGCTCAAACTCATATACAGGGTCTCTCTTATAGACCCTGTATATGAGTCACCATACACTAAAAACCAAAACCGAACCCAGTGCCGTTGAGTCAATTCCGACTCATAGCAACCCTGTAGGACAAAGTAGAACTGCCCCATAGAGTTTCCAAGGAGCACCCGGCAGATTCGAACTGCTAACACTTTGGTTAGCAGCCGTAGCACTTAACCACTACGCCACCAGGGTTCCCCACCATACACCATACACCATACACCATACACTAAAAAAAAAACTAGGTAAGGTATATTCTACCTCCTTGACAGCTCTCCAACCTTTTCTCCTGTCCTCTCCCTTCCCTCTGCAACTGTCTTAAATAAAAGCCCTCCGCAACTCCCCCAGAGAATACAGCAATGACATATCTCAAGAGTGGCCTCTCTCCAATACTTTTGTACACGACCTAAGATACAGATCTGACCAAATGCAGCTTCCAGAGCTTTCCGGACAAAATTCAAATCTCTTACAGCAGCACAAGTACGTTGCTGTAGAGTCAATTCCAACTCATAACGACCCTATATGACATAGTAGAACTCCCCCATAGGGTTTCCAAGGAGCAGTCAAACTGCCAACCTTTTGGTTAGCAGTCAAGCTCTTAACCACTGTGCCACCACAGCTCCACAGCAGCACAGGAGGCCCTGAAAGATGCAGCCCTGGTTACCTCTCTATTCTCTTGGTTCATGAAACCACGACTTGCTCTAACCAAGCTCCACTACTCAAGGGCCAAAAAAGGGTTGCTCTTTCCAGCCGGGGCCTGGCTATGTCCTCCAGGTGAAACGCCCTTCTCCTTCTCCATCTCACTAACTCCCGCACATCCCTCAAACTCCGCTCAAGCACCCTCTTCTCTGGAAGGCTCCTACCTCCTCCCACAAGTCGGTGTGAGATGCAGCCCCTGTGCACACCTGTACCTTTGCCCCTGTAACACTGGAATTGGTCCCTGCCTCCCCCTTTACAAGGAGCCCCGGTGGTGCAGTGGTTAAAGCACTCAGCTGCTAACCGAAGGGTCAGCGGTTCAAACCCACCAGCTGTTGCACAGGAGAAGGATGTGGCAGCATGCTTTCACAAAGGTTTATAGTTTTGGAAACCCCATGGGGCAGTTCTATTCTGTCCTCTAGGGTCGCTAGGAATCGGACCGACTCCAGGGCAAACGGTTTGGTCTGACCCCGCCCCCCTACGAAGTATTCCCTGCTGAAGTTTAGTAAAGCTCAAATGTTTACCACTAACGAAGGCCTATAATAAAGAAGTACATACCACAGGGCGAGTGTCTTAAAGCCTGGGCACTCAAGCGAATCCATAACACGAAGCCTGTGACGCAAGCTTCCTCCCAGCCTCGATTCTACAATTCTTGGATTCTTAAGTACTATAGATGGGTACGGAATAACCCATGTGCTTATAACCTCAACTCTCACCATATGTCTGGACTGCCCCTAGATCGGACTGTCCCTAGATCGGACTGTCCCTAGATCGCACAGGTCGAGCTCAGCCCAAGCCCCAGGGCCCGCCGGGAGCTCTCGGGCTTTGGGACCTGGGCAAGTCCCCTCTCGGTTCGTGCCTGTGTTTCCCCCTCCGCTCAGGGGAGGAGCCTGGGCTGCCAGCCCGAGCACGCGAAACAAACCGGCGCCCCGCCACCACCCACGACCACCCCACGGCGAGGCGGGCAGCGAGGTCGCGGGGATTCCCTCCGGATTCAGACAGGGCGGGGGTACATGACAGTCCCGGGATGAGGCCAAGAGCCGCGGCAGACGACGGCCCTCGGCCCCAGCGCGGCCAGGCCGGGCCCGACCTGCGCTTACCTGCGCCGGGGGTCGACAGCGACTGCTGGACGACGCGACTGTGGGACCGTGAGAATCCTGCGGCGCGCAGCCTCGGCACAGCCGCCCCGACGTCCTCCGGCTGTGATTGCGGACTGGCGCCCCCGCTCGTCGCTTTGAGGGCCCACTGCGCCGCGATGATTGGTGGAACCTCGGGGCGGGACGCCTGCGAGAGCCAATGGGAGGCTGGGACGAGGCTGGCGAGCCGGCGGGACTACAAGTCCCAGCGTGCACAAGACGGGCTCCTGTTCTTGGTGGGGGGAGAGATGCGCGGGGAGTAGGGTCGGGCTTCAAGGCGTGCACGGGGCGGGAGGCGCGGCGATTCCAGTAGTTTCCGCTGAAGGACCAAAGCCAAACCGCGGAGCGCCTTAACCCGCTGGTTTCCGAACTTGTCCGCACGTTGGAACCACCTGGGAAAATATCGATGCCTCTGTCTTACCCTCAAGAGATCTATTGTAATGTAGTTGGAATGGGCAGACCCATTTAATCCCCGAAACAACCCTTTGAGAGGTAGGCACTACCTTCCACTTTACAGATTACGGCAGCTGAGACACCAAACCAAAAAACCAAACCAGTAGCCGGCCAGTCGGTTCCAACTCAAGACAACCCCATGTGTAACAGAATAGAACTGTGCGCCATAGGATTTTCAATGGCTGATTTTTTTTTTCGAAGTAGATTGCCAAACTTTTCTTCTAAGGCACCGCTGGGTGGACTTACACCTCCAACCTTTTAGTCAGCAGCCAAGCAAGTTAATCATTTGCGCCACCCGGTACCCGAACTGAGACTCAGGAAACTTGATTTTCCAAAGGTCACATATGTCTTAAATGGCAGAGTCAGAACTTGGACCCAGCCCTATCGTAGACTCCCATGCTCTTAATCCAGTGGCTAAAGCCCTCAGCTGCTAACTGAAAGGTTGGTGGTTCGGACCCACCAGCCACCTGAGGGAGAAAGTTGTGGCTGCCTGCTTTCTAAAGATTTCAACCTTTGGAAACCCTGTGTGGCAGTTCTACTCTGAGTCGCTATGAGCTGGAATCCACTTGACAGCAAGGGGAAGGGAGTTGGGGTTAATGCTCCTTCTCAGATGTTTGCTATTGTCTCACAGGGAACTTTGGAGAATAAAAACCAAGTTCTATACATACAAGTGCCGTGTGGTGGCTCCCAGTAGATTGAAGCAAATGGAAGTGATGAAATGCGATAAGTGCAACCCTGCCCAAAGGACATCAACCACAACACCTGGAGCTACATTCAGGCATAATTTCATTTACTCTTCTTTTACAATCTTCTAAACACAGAGCTGGAGTCGGCACACTACCTTGGCCTGCTTCCTTTTTTTTCTTAGGTAAAGGTTTAGGAAAATACAGTCATACCTATTGATGGTATGTGACTGTTTTTTGCTCTGTAAGCCAGAGTAGAATACCTAGGTCACAGACTTTATGACCCTTTACAGAAAAAGTCTTCCAACCCCTGGGTTAAGAGGACCCCTTTGATTGTTGGACTTTAAATTTGAGATCTCGGTAAGGAAGGGGGGCCCTGGTGGTGTAGTAGTTAAGAACTTGGCTGCTCTTCACTAAAGAAGACATTCACTAAAGAAGACATTCAGGTAGCTAACAGATACATGAGGAAATGCTCGCGATCAATAGCCATTAGAGAAATGCAAATCAAAACTACAACGAGATTCCACCTCACTCCAACAAGGCTGGCATTAATCCAAAAAACACAAAAAATAAATGTTGGAGAGGTTGTGGAGAGACTGGAACACTTATGCACTGCTGGTGGGAATGTAAAATGGTACAACCACTTTGGAAATAGATTTGGCACTTTCTGAAAAAGCTAGAAATAGAACTATCATACAATCCAGCAATTCCACCCATTGGAATATATTCTATAGAAATAAGAGCCTTTACACAAACAGATATATGCACACACGTGTTCACTGCAGCACTGTTTACAACAGCAAAAAGATGAAAGCAACCAAGATGCCCATCAATGGATGAATGGATAAGTAAATTATGATATATTCACACAATGGAATACTATGCATAGATAAAGAACAATGATGAATCTGTGAAATGTTTCATAACATGGAGGAACCTGGAAGGCATTATGCTGAGTGAAATTAGTCAGTTGCAAAAGGACAAATATTTTATAAGACCACTATTATAAGAACACGAGAAATAGTTTAAACAGAGAAGAAAATATTCTTTGATGGTTACGAGAAGGGGGAGGGAAGGAGGAAAGGAGAGGGGTTTTCACTAATTAGATAGTAAATAAGAACTATTTTAGGTCAAGTGAAAGACAACACGCAATACAGGACAGGTCAGCACAACTGGATTAAACTAAAAGCAAAGAAGTTTCCTGAATAAACTGAATGCTTCGAAGGCCAGCATAGCAGGGGCGGGGGTGTGGGGACCATGGTTTCAGGGGACATCTATGTCAATTGGCATAATAAAATCTATTAAGAAGACTTTCTGCATCCCACTTTGGAGAGTGGCATCTGGGGTCTTAAATGCTAGCGAGTGGCCATCTAAGATGCATTAATGGGTCTCAACCCACCTGGAGCAAAGGAGAATGAAGAACACCAAAGACACAAGGTAATTATGAACCCAAGAGACAGAAAGGGCCACATAAACCAGAGACTACATCAGCCCGAGACCAGAAGAACTAGATGGTACTCGGCTACAACTGATGACTCCCCTGACAGGGAACACAACAGAGAACCCTTGAGGGAGCAGGAGAACAGTGGGATGCAGACCCCAAATTCTGGCAAAAAGACCAGACTTAATGGTCTGACTCAGACTAGAAGGACCCCTGAGGTCATGGTCCCCAGACCTTCCATTAGCCCAAGACAGGAACCATTCCCAAAGCCAACTCTTCAGACAGGGATTGGACTGGTCTATAGGATAGGAAATGATACTGGTGAAGAGTGAGCTTCTTGGCTCAAGTAAACACATGAGACTATGTGGGCATCTTCTGACTGGAGGCGAGATGAGAGGGCAGAGGGGGTCAGAAGCTGGCTGAATGGACGAAAAGAGAGGGTGGAGGGAAGGAGTGTGCTGTCTCATTAGGGGGAGAGCAACTAGGAGTGTACAGCAAGGTGTATATAAATTTTTGTATGAGAGACTGACTTGATTTGTAAACTGTCACTTAAAGCACAATACAAATTAAAAAAAAAAAAAAGGACTTGGCTGCTAACTAAAAGGTCTAGCTGCTGCTCAGAAACCCCGTGTGAACAATTCTACTCCATCCTATAGGACCACTATGAGTACAGCAGCGGATTTTTTTTCAGTGAGGAAGGGTGGAGGCTGGGGCCTGGGCACTGCCTGTGCCTCAGCACCGCTCACAGGATGGCAGTGCGGTGAGGGAAATGCTGCTCTGAAGGGGAGCCTGGGAGCACAGAGGTGGGCACTGAAACATGCCGGGATGGCAGGAGGGCACGCGTGGGAGGGGAGTGGCAGGCTCCCTGTGGACATATAGGCTGGGAGACCTCGCCATCAAATGCCCCTGGCAGAATCCCCACAAGGAAAACCGCGCTGAGGCCTTTGCCCCATGTCATGGCAACCGAGGTCAGAGAGGCTCAGACCAGATATGAGCAAGTGGTGTTATCAGCTTGTGGCAGATGACTGAATTGCCAGAGACGACAGCCTGAGGAGGCTCTTCAGATCAGAGTCTGTGTTTTCTTACCTGACCCTGGGAGGTTAAGCAAGAAATTAGGCTTATAAAGCAGCAAGAGTCCAGGAGGGTGTGGAAGAAAGTGGTTCAGCCTGTAACAGGGTTCCTCAGCCCCGGCAATACTGACACCTGGGGCCAGATAAATTTTTGTTTTAAGGAGATGGTCTGTGCAATTTAGAATGTTTAGGAGCCTCCATGGCCTCTACTCACTAGATGCCAGTAGCACCCTTCCTCCCCCATAAGTTGCGACAACTAAAAACGTCTCCAGACATTGCAAAAGTCTCCTGGGGAAAAGATTAGTCCAAAGGACTAATGGACCACAGCTACCATAGCCTCCACCAGACTGAGTCCAGCACAACTAGATGGTACCCAGCTACCACCACCAACTGCTCTACCAGGGATCACAATAGAGTGTCCCAGACAAAGCTAGAGAAAAAAGGTAGAACAAAATTCTAATTCACACACACACCAAAAAAAGACCAGGCTTACTGGTCTGACGGAGACTGGATAAACCTGAGAATATGGCCGCCAGGCACACTTTTAGCTCAGGAATGAAGTCATTCCTAAGGTTCACCCCTTAGCCAAGATTAGGCAGGCCCATAAAACAAAACGAGATTAAATGGGCACACCAGCCTAGGGACAAGGACGAGGAGGCAGGAGGGGACTGGAAACCTGGTAACAGGGCATCCAAGGTAGAGAAAGGGAGAGTGTTGACATGTCGTGGGGTTGGCAACCAGTGTCACAAAACAGTATGTGTATTAATTATTTGCTGAGAAACTAATTTGCTCTGTAAAAAAATAAGTAAAGGGTCTTTTCCCTTATCTTCAAAAAAAAATGTCTCTTGGGGAGCAAAATCCTCCCCCACCCGTGTTGAAAACCACTGGGTTAAAGACAGCCAACTGCTACTGTGTCGGCTCTGACTCATGACAACAGCATGTGTTTCAGAGTAGAACAGTACTCTGGTGGCGCAGTGATTAAGAACTCAGCTGCTAACCAAAAGGTCGGCAGTTTGAATCCACCAACCACTCCTTGGGAACCCCATGGGAGAGGTTCTACTCTGTCCTACAGGGTCCGACTATGAGTTGGAATCAACTCCACAGTAAGAGATACAGCTATAGGGTTTTCAGTGGCTGATTTTTTCAGAAGGAGATCGCTAGGCCTTTCTTCCAAGGCGCCTCTGGGTGAACTTAAACCTCTAACAGCTGAGGGCATTAACTGTTGGCAGCACTCAGGGACTGGAGAGAGACAGGGCTGGACAGATCATCCCTTTATACACTCTGTTTGATGTGATGTTTAAAGGAATGGGCTCTGGATTCAGGCTGCCTAGGTTTAAATTTCAGCTCTGCCATTACTGGTTTTGGGACCTTGGACAATCACCTCACCTCTCTGTGCTTCAGGTCCCTCACCTATAAGATAAAATAGGGAGTCCTCATAGCAGTACTCTATCTCATAGGGGGTTGTAAAGGTCAAATGAACTAATATATGAGAATTTTTAAAATATATAGATCAGGGTCTAGCCACATGATAACTATTTACCAAGTCATGATAAGTGCCAATACCGTCCGGGCACTGGCGGTCCCCACGGTCAATTCTCCCTGCCACAGAGTGACCTTTATTTAAAATGCAAATATTTTAGTTGAAGTATAATAAACATACAGAAAAATGCACAAATTATAGATATGCAGTTTGATAAATTTTGACAATGTGAACACATCCAGGTTCTCAGTACCAAGATTAAAAAAAAGCACCCAGAAGCCTTCTTGGACTCCTTCCAGCCATCATCTTTAAACATAAATCAAGTCACATTATGTCCAGCTCAAAAAACCTTTCCATCCTTCCCAGAAGAAAATCCTACCCAGCTAGCATCACCCGACCCCTGGTTATCCCCATGACCTCATTTCCTGCCACCTCACTCACTCCATTCTAGACACCAAGGCTTTCCTCCCTTTCATTTGCAGTTCCCGTCTGCCTGGGAGGCCCTTTCCCTTCCATTCACACCGCTGGCTCCTGCCCAAAAGGCACCCCCTCCTCAGCGAGGTGTCCTGGGCCAACATGCAAACCTGCCTCACGCTCTAGATTTGCCTTGCTTTGCTATCTGACTTCGTATATTTGTTTGTCAATTTCTTGGCTTTCAACTGAAACTTAAATTACTCGAGGGCAGAACCCAGTCTATCTTATTTATTTCCATATCCCCTGCACCTGGACAGTACCTGGCAGGTGCTCAGTAATACACATTAACTGACTTAAATGCTATGATAAAGAGCACTTTGCTTGCTCTTGTACACAGAGGAGGCAGGATCTCTTCCTGGTTGTTTTTTAAGGATTCCTAGTCAATGGAGAATTTATTTAACTCTGCGGTAGGCAGTATCATAAGGATGACCCCAGTGACTCTAGATGGATAGCTGCTGTCGCATCGACTCCAACTCATGGCAATCTTACATACAACAGAATGCAACATTCCCAGGTCCTGTATCATTCTCACAATCACCAACATGTTTGAGTCCACTGTTGTGGCTATCGTGCCAGTCCATCTCACCAAGGTCTCACTCGCCCTCGCTGGCCCTCTGCTTCATCATACATGATGTCACCCTCCAGTGATTGATCACTTCTGATAACGTGTCCAAAGCAACCTAATCAGACAGTGTTCTGTTGTGATCCATATATTTTCATAGACTAAATTTTGGAAGTAGATCACCAGGCCTTTATTCCTAGTCTGTCTTAGTCTGGACGCTCCACTGAAACCTGTCTATCCTAAGTGAGCACTCACCACTCATGTCAAGAAATAAAACATCAACCTAAACATAAAACAAAAAACTATAAAGATCATAGAAGAAAAAATAGGATCAATGCTAGAGGCCCGAATACACGGCATTAACAGGATACAAACCGTAACTAACAACACACAAACTCCAGAAGATAAGCTAGGTAACTGGGATCTTCTAAAAATGAAACACTTGTACTCATCAAAAGGCTTCACCAAAAGAGTAAAAAGGGAACTGATAGACCGGGAAAAATTTTTGGCTATGACAAATCCAACAAAGGTCTAACCTCTAAAATCTACAGGAAAATCCAGCACCCCTACAACAAAAGGGCCAATAATCCAATTAAAAAATAGGCAAAGGAAACGAACGGACACTTCACCAAAGAAGACATTCAAGCAGCTAGCAGATACATGAGGAAATGCTCACAATCAGTAGCCATTAGAGAAAGAAAATCAAAGCCACAACGAGATACCATCTTACCCCTACATGGCACGAATCAAAAACCCAGAAAATAACAAATATTGGAGAGGCTGCAGGGAGATGGGAACTCTTGTGCGCCGCTGGTGGGGATGCAAAATGGTAAAACCATTTTGTAAAACCATATGGTGCTTCCTTAAAAAGCTAGAAATAGAAATACCATATGATCCAGCAATCCCACTCCTAGGAATATATTCTAAAGAAATAAGAGTCATCACAGGGATAGACATACACCCATCCATGTTCATTGCAGCATTGTTCACAGTAGCAAAAAGATGGAAACAACCTAGATGCCCATCGACATATGAATGGATAAACAAACTGTGGTACGTACACACAACAGAGTACTGCATAATGATAAAGGACAATGATGAATCTGTGGAGCATCTCACAACATGGGTGAATCTGGAGGGCATTATGCTGAGTGAAATAGTCAATCACAAAAGGACAAATATTGTATGAGACCACTACTGTAAAAACTCATGAAAAGATTTACACACAAAAAGAAACAATCTTTGATGGTTATGAGGGAGGGAGGGGGTGGAAAAACACTAAATAGACAAGAGATAATTGGTAACTTTGGTGAAGGGTAAGATAGTACATAATACTGGGGAAGCCAGCACAACTTACACAAGGCAAGGTCATGGAAGCTCCATAGACACATCCAAACTCCCTGAGAGATTGAAATACTCAGCTAAGGGCTTTGGGGACCATGGTCTCTGGGAACATCTAGCTCAACTGGCATCACATAGTTTATAAGAAAATGTTCTACATTCTACTTTGGTGAGCAGCATCTAGGGTCTTAAAAGCCTGTGAGTGACCATCTAAGATACTCCACTGGTCTTACCCCTTCAAGAGCAAGGAAAAACGAAGAAAACTAAAGACACAAGGGAAAGATTAGTCCAAAGGACTAATGGATCACAGCTACCATGTCCTCCACCAGACTGAGTCCAGTACAAGTAGATGGTGCCCAACTACCATCACTGACTGCTCTGACAGGGATCACAGTAGAGGGTCCCAGACAGAGCTGGAGAAAAATGTAGAACAAAATTGTAACTCACAAAAAAAGACCAGACTTGCTGACCTGACGGAGACTGGAGAAATCCTGAGAGTATGGCCCCTGGACACCCTTATAGCTCAGTGATGAAGTCACTCTTGTGGTTTACCCTTCAGCCAAAGGTTAGACAGGCCCATAAAACAAAACGAGACTAATGGGGCACACCAGCCCAGGGGCAAGGACAAAAAGGCAGGAGGGGACAGGAAGGCAGGTAATAGGGAACCCAAGGCTGATGAGGGAGAGTGTTGACATGTTGTGGTGTTGTTAACCAATGTCTGTTTAATGAGAAGCCAGTTTGTTCTGTAAACCTTCATCCAAAGTATAATAAAAGAAAGAAATAAAACATCACCAGCACCCCAAAAGATCCCATGTGCCCCCTACTTGATCACAATTTCTTCCTTTGTACCCCCAGAGACAAACCCCTTTCATTATGATAAGTGTTTCTCTGCATTTCTTTATGTATTTTGTGCCTTAATCTGTATCTTTAAACAATACCATTTGGTTCTTCCTGTTTTAAAACTTTAGGTGGTCAGCACAAACGACAAATATTGTGTGGTCTCATCTACATAAAATGACAAGAATAGCCAAATGGATAAAGGTCAAAGTTTATTCCTGGTTACCAGGGGCAGGAGGGAGGAAGAGAGGGGAAGCCATTGTTTGTGAAGCAGTGAGTTTGCATTTACAGTGATGGGAAATTTGGCATTAATTAAGGGTAATGGTTGCCCAACGTGATAATGTAATTCATATCACTAAATTGTACACATGAATAATGTTGAATTGGTGAAGGTTGTTATATTTATTTTCACAACAACATAAAAAAAAAATCAGCAGCTGCAGATGCTGTACAACCAAACACTCCATGGGGTTTTTTGTCTTTGGACATTTAGGGTCATGGTTACCTGGAACATTCCAGTCAACTGGCCTAATATTGTTTTTAGTTCTACTGCCTAATACCTTTTGTAGTGCCTGGGATCTTAAAAGTTTGAAAGTGGCCATCTAAGGTGGAAAAATTGGCCTCTATTTGTATTTGCCCGGAGCAACAGAGGGAGAAGGAGAGTCAGAAATATAAGAAATGGAAATGGAATGTGTGGCTAACTGCCTCCAGGAACAACTGCCTCCTTTGCCATGAAACCAGAAAATTAGATGGTGCCAGGCTACTATTACTGGGTGCTTTGGTCAAAGATTCTATAGAAGAATCCTGATCAAAAGGGGGAAAAAGTAGGAACAGATTTTAAAATTCTCATAGAATCCAGACTTTCTGGAGTCATTGAGGTTGGGTGACCCCTCAAAACTATTGTCTTGAGATAATCTTTAAGCCTTAAACCAAAACTATCCCCTGAAGTCACCTTTAAACCAAACAATGCCCATACTCATTTCCAGTGAGTGGATTCCAACTCATAGCAACCCAGTAGGACAGAGTAGAACTTCCACATAGCGTTTCCAAGGCTGTAATCCTTACGGAAGCAGACTGCCACATCTTTCTACCATGGAGTAGCTGGTGGGTTTGAACCACCAAGCTTTCAGATGACAGCTGAGCACTTAACTACTGCGTCATGAGGGCTCCTTAAACCAAACAATATTGTTGTTATTATTTGTTGTCGAGTGGATTCCAACTCATAGCAACCCTATAGGACAGAGTAGAACTGTCCCATAGGGTTTCCCACGAGAGGCTAGTAGACTCCAACTGCCAACCTTTTGATTAATGCTGATCTCTTAACCACTGTCCGGCTAGGGCTTCGAAC
The DNA here is from genome assembly GCF_030014295.1 of Loxodonta africana. Classification (NCBI taxonomy): domain Eukaryota; kingdom Metazoa; phylum Chordata; class Mammalia; order Proboscidea; family Elephantidae; genus Loxodonta; species Loxodonta africana. The sequence goes on from NC_087351.1 coordinate 105,897,757, forward strand.
TGTTACTAATTGTCAATCTGACACAAAGGGTCCTTGTCTTTTCCTGAGTAAGAATACACGCGAAAGACAAACTTTATCTTCAGCAAGCTTTATTTTGCTTGTAATCAATGTTACTGGATTGTACGTGTAAAAATTGTTCAATTGGTGTATGTTTTGCTTTGTGCATTTTCATCAAAAAATAAACACTTCACAGGATTGGGATCATACTGTTCCTTTGTACCTTGCTTCTTTTGATAAAACATTATGTATTTTACCTCACAGGGTGTGCAAACATCATGTATATGACATTATATGTATGACGGCCACAGTACATGTGATTATTTATAGAAGTAATTCATTTTCATCACTACATTATATGATGATATCACAATTTATTTATCTTTCTCCTGTTAATGGGCATTCCGATTGTCTCCAGGTTTGAAGCAATACTGATACGAATATTATTATTGTATATTATCATTATTATACATATTATTGTCCTGGTGCATGAATTTCTTTTGGGTAAATATCTAGGGATAAAATTGCTGTGTCACAGGATAAGTGTATTTTCAACTTTTCCATATAATGCCAAACCAGTTTCCAAATGGTTTGTGCCAATTTACACTCCCACCAGCCATATGTAAATCCCATTTGCTCCACAACTTCACCAACACTTGGTGTTGTCAAACTTTTTAAATCTTTGCCAGTCTGGTACATGTACAATGGCATCTCTTTTTTGGGTCTTTAATTCACCTGAAACTTTTTTTATATTGAATGAGATTATTTCCTCACTTCATTCAGTATCTACTCAAATGTCATTTCCTCAGACAGTCTGCCTTCAATACTCTATAAAATAAAAACGTCTGGGCCCCCATCTACCAATCTCGATCTCCTGCCTGATTTTATTTTCTTTACTTCTTCGCTTCTGACCTTTTGTTCTGTATTTATTTCTCCTATGACATCAGGATTGAATGAAGACTCATTAACAACCTGCGATATGCAGATGTCACAGCCTTACTTCCTGAAAGTGAAGAGGACTTGAAGCACTTACTGATGAAGATCAAAGACCACAGCCTTCAGTATGGATTACACCTCAACATAAAGAAAACAAAAATCCTCACAACTGGACCAATAACCAACATCATTATAAACGGAGAACAGTTGTCAAGGATTTCATTTTACTTGGATTCACAATCAAAGCCCATGGAAGCAGCAGTCAAGAAATCAAATGACATATTGCATTGGGCAAATCTGCTGCAAAAGACCTCTTTAAAGTGTTAAAAAGCAAAGATGTCACTTTGAGGACTAATGGTGCGCCTGACCCAAGCCATGGTGTTTTCAGTCACCTCATATGCAAGCAAAAGCTGGACAATGGATAAGGATTCAGACTCACTGGGACCCGTAAGACAAAGTAGAACTGCCCCATAGGGTTTCCAAGGCTGTAAGTCTTCTTGGAAGCTCACTACCACGTTTTCTCCCTCGGAGCAGCTGGCGGGACCTTTCAGTTAGCAGCCAAGCACTTAACCGCTGCACCACTAGCACTCCCGGAAAAGGGGCAGGGCTAGGGAATAAATTTATTGTTTGATTCTCTGCTAGAACTTGAGCTCCAAAAGGGCAAGGCCTTTGAACAGTGCCTAAAAAACCAAAAAACCAAACCCACTGCCGTCAAGCTGATTCCAACTCATAGCAAGCCTATAGGACAGAGTAGAACGGCCCCCATAGAGTTTCCAAGGAGGTCCTGGTGAATTTGAACTGCCGATCCATTGGTTAGCAGCTGTAGCACTTAACCGCTACGTCACCAGGTTTCCCAAACAGTGCCTAGCACATGGGAAATGCTCAATATACACTTGCTGAATAGCCTTGCAAAGCCTAACTCCTAGTTCATTCATTGTAAGAGCTGAGTGCTGTATCCGACATTGACCTTCAGAGTTGTAATGGGAGATTATGGAACTTGGTTATTTATCATTCTTTTATAAATCATATTGCCTTAGGGTGCTTTGTCAATTAAGGCTAACCCAGGGTTTCTCAACCTCAGCACTATTGACATTTCCAGCTGAATAACTATTGAATTATCATTGTTCATCCTGCCATGTATGCACAGGATCTGGTCTGTGTGCACGTGGTAGGATGTTTAGCAGAATCCCTAGCCTCTACTCACTAGATCATTCTCAGTTTTCAAATATGGACAAAACCACCCCCACTTGAGAACCACTGAGCCTCGAAGCTTATCATACAGGTGGGGTGTAGGGATGTAGCAAAAAGGTCATGGTACAGGGAAAGAGGAGGCTATGATTTGGGGCTGGCGCCATCCAACAAGAAGAGAAATCTTCTCTACTTTTCTCAGAAGAAGAGAGAAGTAAGCTAGAGGTCAACTTGTAAGTCTTCCCTTCTCTCCTCTCCACCCTCCGATTGGCCTTGGAAGGGAGGGCAACATTCAGATATAGGAAGAGATAGGTTCATGGGGAAGTTCTAGTGCATAGGACTGGCTTTCACTTCTTAGCACACAGGCCAGGAGTTTACCAGGCCCGGGAGCAAGGCCCACATTTGGGGAGAGTAGAGAGATGGCTGAGGAAAGTGTCTAGGTGGGTGTGCAGGTGTGCTGGCGGGGAGCCCAGAGAGGTATTCATACCCCAGAGTAATTTGGAGAAGTCAGCTGAGAATTTCTAGGCCCTGATGAAGCATAGAAATGCAGATAAACCTGTGGAGCCTAAACCCAAGTGGAACAGCCAATTAGGCACCACAGCCACATGCCTAAGAACTAGACCAGGCAAGTCTCAAAGCATTTAGAGGCGAGTAAAACCCTCGAGGACGGGATGTGGGGAAGGGCCCCCTCCCACTGCCATGAGGCTCAGTAAGCCTGCCCTGGTCTCCAGATACCATCCTAGGAAGATAAGAGGAAAGGGGAAGTGTATTGGTTAGAATGCAGAGTTAGCTGCTGTAACCAAGACTAAAGTGACAGTGACAGAAATAGGAGAGAAGGTTTTTCTCTCTCATGAAGCATTTGTAGTGTTAGCAGTCCAGAGCCGATCAGCAGCATCTCAGTGTTGGGGGCCCTGGCTCCTCGGTCTTGAGCTCTGCCATTCCCAGGCCATTGGCTTCATCTGGTCCAAGATGGCTCCACACCATACACCATTCCAGGCAGTAGGATGGAGGATGTATATGTATGATAGATGATAGATACATAGATAGACAGACAGATAAATAGATGCTGTTGAGTTGGCTCTGATTCATGTTGACCTAGCATGACCTTGCGTACAACAGAATAAAATATTGCCTCGTCCTGTATCATATTCATAATCTATGGTATGTTCAAACCCATAGTTTCAGCTATTGTGCCAATCCACCTTACTGAGGGTCTCCCTTGCCCTTGCTGGCCCTCTGATTTACCAAACATGATGTCCTACTCCAGTGGTTGATCCCTCCTGATGACATGTCCAAAACAAGCTAGTCAAACAATGTTTTGTTGTAATCCATAAGGTTTGCATTGACTGATTTTCAGAAGTAGATCACTAAGCCTTTCTTCCTAGTCTTTCTTGATCTGGACACTTCACTGAAACCTGTCCACCATGGGTGACCCTGCTGGTGTTTGAAATACCAGTGGCATAGCTTCTAGCATCACAGCAACACACAAGCCACCATAGTACGACAAACTGATACACAGGTGGTGTCTATGTATATTATATCCCATTGGCCAAAACTGAGTCACATGGCCCTATCTGGCTTTAAGAGGGGCTGGGAAATGTATCTTTAGTGGGGTAACCTTTGCCCGGCTAACACTCGGGGGTTCTATCTCTAAAGGAAATAAGAGAGAATGGATATTTGAGGTCAACCGGCTGTCTCTGCTTCCAGGAAGACAGCCTAAAAGATGTGCCCAATTTTACAAAAGCATCTGAAGGGACGTGATTTCAACCAGCAGAATCTGAGGTGCCTTCAATTGGTACATTTAGGTCATCTACGTCCCCCTGTCCTTCCCTCCTACAAGATGGCAGCTTAGGATCCAGATAACAGTTAAAGAACACAGCGGGACACAATATGAGGGCCCATCGGAGGGTGCTGCAGACATTTTTAACCCTCTTGAGAAAGAGAACAGAGAACTAGATAAGGCTTGTATTCCAACTCCTCCATTCCACAGCATCCAGCAGACCCACCACTCACTTTGTCAGAGTGAGAAGGGTGCTCTGTTGCCAGCACACACTGTTACCCCAAAGTAGGTCTAATGAGAGGCACATCGTTCTTCTGCATGGGACCATGAGTACCCAATAGGCACCAGATGATACCAGAGGAGGAGGAAGTGGTAAGCTGATCTGAGGCAGGTTTTAAGTCAAGGACCCCATAAGTCCGATTTTAGGGTGTCTTTTTCCCTAAGAGTGCCCGTGTTTTGTTTGGTTTTGTTTTAATGCTCACTCAGGACCTGTTAGCAGAGTGTCATTCTTTTTTTTGTTTTTATTGTGTTTTAAGTGAAAGTTTACAAATCAGGTCAGTGTCTCATACAAAAATTTATATACACCTTGCTATATACTCCTAGTTGCTCTCCCCCTAATGAGACAGCACACTCCTTCTCTCTACTCCCTCTTTTTGTGTCCGTTCGGCCAGCTTCTGACCCCCTCTGCCCTCTCCTCTCCCTTCCAGACAGGAGCTGCCCCCATAGTCTCATGTATCTACTTGAGCCAAGAAGCTCACTCCTCACCAGTATCATTTTCTATCCTATAGTCCAGTCCAATCCCTGTCTGAAGAGTTGGCTTTGGGAATGGTTCCTGCCTTGGGCTAACAGAAGGTCTGGGGACCATGACCTCAGGGGTCCTTCTAGTCTCAGTCAGACCAGTAAGTCTGGTCTTTTTACGAGAATTTGGGGTCTGCATCCCATAACAGAGCATAATTTTATCATTTAATCTTTATTACAAAACTGTGAAGTAGGGACTATTACTATTTCCATTTTACAGATGAGAAAACTGAGGCCCAGAGAAACTAAATTGATGGCCCAAGGTCTGTGAGGAGGTGAGCTCAGGAAGCAGAGGTCAGGAATTGAGCTGAGCTGGTGCTTTTTTTCTTCCCCAAGGATGCTATCACGAATGTCTTCCATTGCCTAATGGAGTACGCTCTTCAGAAGGACCGAGGTAGAAATTCCTGGCTGGCCTTAGTATCATTGGTTTCTAAAGTGGAGACACTGTGAATTGTATAAATGAACAGATGTGTATGTGCGTATGTGTGCGATGTGTGTGGGGTAGGGGTGTATACATGGTATGTGGGATGTGTGTAGCATGTGTGATGTGTGTGTGTGCTTGCATGTGTGCATGTGTGGTGTTACCCATGTGTCATAGATTGAATTATGTCCCCCCCCAAAATGTGTCTATTAACTTGGTTAGGCCATGATTCGTAGTATTTCGTGGTTGTCCTCCATTTTGTGATTGTAATTTTATGTTAAAGAGGATTAGGGTGCAATTGTAACACCCTTACCAGGTCACATCTCTGATCCAATGCGAAGGGATTTTTTTATCTCTCATGAGATAAAAGGGAAGAGAAGCTAGCAGAGATGGGGGACCTCAAACCACCAAGAGAGCAATTCCGGGAGCAGAGCGTGTCCTTTGGATCCTGGGTCCTTGCACAGAGAAGCTCCTAGTCCTGGGGAAGAGTGATGATAAGGACTTTCCTCCAGAGTCAACAGAGAGAGAAAGCCTTCCCCTGGAGCTGACGCCCTGAATTTGGGCTTCTAGCCTACCAGACTGCGAGAAAATAAATTTCTCTTCGTTAAAGCCTTCCACTTGTGGTATTTCTGTTACAGTAGCACTAGATGACTAAGACAGCGTGTGTGTGTGTGTGTGTGTGTGTGTGTGCAAATACAAACCTTATGACCAAATCTGAGGCCCACCCAAGGGAAGAGCATACATTGTTAAAGATCACAGTTTTCAGACTCATTTGTGGCCAAGCTGTATGTCACCACCACTGTTCTCTTTCTTCTTACTTCTGTTTTTTTCCCCCAAAGTCATTCTTTTAATGCAAAAACTGGTGCTTGAGAGGGAAGAATTGATTTTGTAGAGTCAGGCCAGAGAGCAATACAGTGCTTCAGCGTTTTACAACCAACGGAGAGAAAATCTTTAAGGTTTTTTTGTTTTTGTCAATCAACAAACTTTGGACAATGAATTACATGGCCCTTCTAAGACATCCTTCCTTACAACATTTTACAAAACTAACAAAGATAAACTAGGAAGACAGAGAGTTCATAGAAGTTCCCCAGGTGCAGAGGCTGAGAGGGAATTCTTGTGCAAGTGAGTTATTGAAGGAGTGCCCTTTGGCATGATCTAGAGGGGAATAGAGGAGACAGGGCAGGGAAGAAGGTCAGCAAAGATGTGGGTTCCAGAGGAGGTCAGCCTCAGCCTGACCCCACTAGGCCTCTGAGCATGACTTGCACCATTGAGTCTGTCCCACCCAAAGGCAACAGGGCTGAGCTGGTACACCCCCACATCAGTTGGCCATTGGCCACAGGGTGTGGGGTTAAACCTCCCAGGAACCTCCTAGTGGGGCAGCTCCCCACAACCAAGGGCAACCCTCCCGAGAAAGTGCACCGTGGTCTACCAGCTGACAACACCATGCAGGCAGGGTGGTACACTGGCCCAGTCAAGGGGACCTGGGCAGGGCCACTGAGCAACCACTACACTGGAACCGTCTCAACTTCTGTATGATCCTCACCAGCTGCCTTTGAGTCTGTTCCAACTTATGGCGACCCTGTATGTCAGAGTAGATTTGTGTTCCTTAGGGTTTTCTTTCTTTTAATAATTTATTATATTTTTTTGTTGCTGTTGAGAATATACACACAACTATTTCTACAATGTTCAGTGACGTTATTACATTCTTCAAGTTGTGCAACTATTCTCACTCTCCATTTCTGAGTTATTCCTCCCCCACTAACGTAAACTCACTGCCTTCTACCTTTCTATCTGATCTTAAAGTTGCTGTTGTCAATTTGATCCCGTTGTTTCCCCTCCCGCCCACCGCTCCCCTCCCTTGTAATCATCAAAGATTATTTCTTTTTTGTGTGTCAACCTTTTCATGAGTTTTTATAGGAGTGGTCTCATATAATATTTGTCTTTTTTGTGATTGACTTATTTCACTCAGCATAATGCCCTGCAGATTCATCTTTGTCCTTTATCATTTTGTAGTACTCCATTGTGTGTATGCGCCACAGTTTATCCATCCATCTGTTGACGGGCATCTAGTTTCTTTCCATCGTTTTGCTGTTGTGAGCAATGCTGCAATGAACATGGGTGTGCATATGTCTATTCGTGTGATGGCTCTTATTTCACTAGGATAATTCCTAGGAGTGGGATTGCTGGATCATATGGTATTTGTATTTCTAGTTTTCTAAGGAAGCGCCATATCATTTTCCAAAACGGTTGTACCATTTTGCATTCCCACTGGCAGTGCATAAGAGTTCCAATCTCCCTGCAGCCTCTCCAGCATTTGTTATTTTCTGTTTTTTTTCCATTTGTGCCACGTCAGGGTGAAATGGTATCTCATTGTGGTTTTGATTTGAGTTTCTCTAATGGTTACTGACTGCGAGAATTTCATGTGCCTGTAGCCACTTGAATGTTGTCATAGTTATCTAGTGCTGCTATAACAAAAATACCACAAGTGAATGGCTTTAACAAAGAGAAGTTTATTCTCTCACAGTGCAGTAGGCTAGTAGTCCGAATTCAGGGTGCCAGCTCCAGGGGAATGCTTTCTCTCTCTGTTGGCTCTGGAGGAAGGTTCTTGTCATCAGTCTTCCCTTGGTCTGGGAACATCTCAGCATAGAAACCTTAGTTTCAAAGGATGCGCTCCGCTCCTGGCGCTGCTTTCTTGGTGGTACGAGGTCCCCATGTCTCTCTGTTCGCTTGTCTCTTTCACATCCCAAAGAAATTGGCTTAAGACGCTAACTAATCTTACATATCTCATCACTCTAACTGCCACTAATCCATTTCGTTTCATCATAGTGATAGGATTTACAACGCATAAGGAAATCGCAGAAAATAGTGGACAATCACACAGTACTGGGACTCCTGGCCCAGCTAAGTTGACAGATATTTTGGGGGAACACAATTTGATCCATGACGAATGTCTTCTTTGGTGAAGTGTCTGTTTCATACCCATTGCCCATTTTTTAATTGGATTATTTGTCTTTTTGTTGTTGAGTTGTTGGATTTTCCTGTAGATTCTAGAGATGAGACCTTTATCGGATTTGTCATGGTCAAAAGTTTTTTCCCAGTCTGTAGGTTCTGTTTTTACTTTTTTTGTGAAGTTTTGATGAGCATGTCTTTCATTTTTAGAAGATCCCAGTTATCTAGCTTATCTTCTGGTGTTCGTGTATTGTTAGTTATGGTTTGTATCCTGTTAACGCCATGTATTAGGGCTTCTGGTGTTGACCCTATTTTTTCTTCTATGAGCTTTATAGTTTTTGGTTTTATATTTAGGTCTTTGATCCATTTTGAACTAGTTTTTATGTATAGTGTGAGGTATGGGCCCTGTTTCATTTTTCTATGGATAAACATCCAGTTTTGCCAGTGCCATTTGTTAAAAAGACCGTCTTTTCCCCATTTAATGAACTCTGGGTCTTTGTTGAAGGTCAAGTGACTGCAGGTGGATGGATTTACATCTGGGTTCTCAATTCCGTTCCATTGGTCAATGTACCTGTTATTGTACCAGTACCAGGCTTTTTGACTACTGTAGCTGTATAGTAGTAGGTTCCGAGGTCAGGTGGAGTGAGTTCTCCTACTTTAGTCTTCTTCTTCAATAGTGCTTTACTTATCCGGGGCCTCTTCTCTTTCCATATAAAGTTAATGATTAGTTTTTCCATCTTCTTAAAGAATGCTGTTGGAGTTTGGATCAGGATTGCACTATATTTGTAGATTGCTTTGGGTGGAATTGACATTTTCACAATGTTAAGTCTACCTTTCTGTGAGCATGGTGTGTTTTTCCAGTTACATAGGCTCTTTGGGTTTCTTGCAATAGTGTTTTGTAGTTTGCTTTGTATAGGTCTTTTACATCCCTGATTAGAACTACTTCTAAGTATTTTATTTTTTTAGGGGTTTTTAAATGATATTGTTTTCCTGATTGCCTTTTCGTCATTCTCTTTATTGGTATATAGGAATCCAACTGATTTTTGTATGTTTATCCTATATCCTGCTATTCTGCTGAATCTTCCTATTAATTTCAGTAGTTTTCTCTTGGAGTCTCTTGGGTTTTCTATGTGTAGTAAAATATCCACAAATAGGGAGAGTTTTACTTCTTCCTTACCAGTTTGAATGCCCTTTATTTCTTTTTCTTGCCTTATTGCTCTAGCTAGGACTTCCAGCACAACGTTGAGTAGGAGTAGTGATAAAGGGCATCCTTGTCTTGTTCCTGTTCTCAAGGAGAATGTTTTCAGCCTCTCTCCATTAAGGATCATGTTGGCTCTTGGTTTTGTACAAGTGTTCAGGAGATATTTTTGGTTTTGTTTAAAGATTATCTTAGGGCAATAGTTTCAGGAGTTCATCCAGCCTCCATGGCTCTAGAATGCCTGAAGCCCATTAGAATTTGAGATTCTGTTCCATAGGTTTTCCCCTTTTGATCAGAATTCTTCTATAGAATCTTTGATCAAAATGTTCAGTAATGGTAGCTGAGCACCATCCAGTTCTTCTGTCCTCATAGCAAACAAGGCAGCATAGGATTTTCACTGCCTGATTTTTTGGAAGTAGGTTGCCAGGCCTTTCTTTCAAGATGCCTCTGGGAGGACTTCAGCCTCCAACCTTTTGGTTAGCAGCTGATCGCTTAACTGTTTGCATTACCTAGGGCTTTCCCGTATGATATTAAAGTCAGGTATACACGATAGGTTTTTGGTTGCACTAATCATTCTATTTATTTCTTTAAAAATTGTTCTGTTGAACATGGATGAACCTTGAAAACATTAAATGAAAGAAGCCAATCACAAAAGACCACATGTTACATCATTTCACTTATGTGAAATGTCCAGAGTCGTTGAATCTGTAGGGACAGAAAGTAGATTCGTGTTGCCAGGGACAAGGGGAAGATAGTGGCTGCTAATGTGCACTGGGTTTCTTTTTGGGGTTATAAAAGTGTTCTAAAATTAGATAGTGGGATGGTTGCACAATGCTGTGAATACACTAAACCACTGCATTGTACATTTTAAAAGGGTGAATTTTACGGTGTGTGAATTATATCTCAACAAAGCTGCTACTTTTCAAAAGCTTTGTACTGCAGAGACAACAGCTATAAACATTTTTGGTTGAATATTTTCTACAGGTATTTTAAATAAAATGTTGGGTTTCAGGTCAGGAACATGACTTCCATATTTACATAATTTCAGAAGCCCCCAGCCTTAGTTATCTGGTGCTGCTATTACAGAAATACCACAAGTGGGTGGCTTTAACAAAGCGAAATTTATTTCTTCATAGTAAAGTGGGCTAAAAGTCCAAATTCAGGGTGTCAACTCCAGAGGAAGGCTTTCTCTCTCTGTCAGCCTTCTCATCAAACTTCACCTGGATTAGGATCTTCTCCACACAGGGACAAAGGGTCCGAAGGATGCACTCTGCCCCCGGCACTCTTTTCTTGGTAGTATTAGGTCCCCCGTCTCTCTGTTCACTTCCCTCTTTCATATCTGAAGAGATTGCCTCCAAACATAACCCAGTCTCCTAGATTGAGTCCTGTCTCACTAACACAACTGCCACCCATCCTCCCTGATGACATAATAGAGGCAGGATTTACAACATATAGGAAAATCACACAATACCAGGAATCATGGCCCAGCCAAGTTGATACACATATTTTTGGGGGGACATAATTTAATCCATGATATCCCCTCCCTTTTAGTGCTTGCTGTCTTAATTTCATGCAGAACCTGGGTGGCACAAAGGGTTTACAATTGATTGGTAACCTAAAGGCTGGAGGTATGAGCCCACCCAGCCACTCCATGGAAAAAAGTCCTGACAAACTGCTTCTGTAAAGATTATAGCCAAGGAAACCCTATGGCGTTCTACTCTGTAACACTTGGGGTTGCCACGAGTCGGAATGGTCTTTATGAGTTTGAGTTTTTTGTTTATTTTATACATCATTGAAAGCGGTCTTTCTGGAATAAAACTGGCTGTAAATAAATAGATCAGTACATCCAAAGAACATTAGTTGGTCTCTACTCTTCTGGAGCTACAGAGGAAGAAGGAGAGTCAGGAATAAGAATAGGAAATGGAATGTGTGGCTAATTACCTTCATGAACAATTGCCTCCTTTGCCATGAGACCAGAAAAACTGGATGGTGCCCAATTACCATTACTGAATGTCAATCGAATATTCTGTAGAAGAATCTTGGTCAAAAGGGGAAAAATGCAGAGCAAAATTTCAAATTCTCATGGATTTTCTGGAGCCATGGAGGCTGCATGAACCCCTGAAACTATTGCCCTGAGATTATCTTTAAACCTTAAACCAAAAATAATAGCCCCTGGAGTCTTCTTAAAACCATAGTTTAGCATAAGTAGTTAAAAAAAAAAAAAAAAAGTCTGCCTTGAGCATTGTGCTGTTTTAAGAACTATCTGCGTGGGATCAAATTGACAACAGCAACTTGAAAGAGTAGATGGGAAACTTAGGGGGCAGTGAGTTTATGTTAATGCAGGAGGGACAATTCAGAAAAGGAGGGTGAGAACGTTTGCGCTAGAAGAATGTAATCAATGTCACTGTATTGTACATGTAGAAACTGTTGGTTTAGTCTATGTTTTGCTGTGTATATTCTCAACAACAACAAAATAAATAAAACCCAAATCCATTGCCATCAAGTTGATTCTGACTCATAGCGACCCCATAGGATAGAGTAGAACTGCCCCATCAGATTTCCAAGGAGTGCCTGGTAGATTCAAACTGTGGACTTTGGGTTAGCAGCTGTAGCTCTTAATCACTACACCACCAGGGTTTCCCAATAAATAAAAGCAATAGTAATAAATAAATAAAGAGATAAGTATACAAACGTCTAATTCTTTGTTTTGTCTTTTTTTTTTTTTTACCATTATTAAACATTTTTTATTGTGCTTTAGGCGAAGGTTTACAGGGCAAATTAGTTTCTCATTAAGCAATTAATACACACATTGTTTTGTGACATTGGTTGCCAACCCCACGATGTGTCAATACTCTCCCCCTCTCCACCTTGGGTTCTCCATTTCCATCATCCAGCTTCCCTGTCACCTCCTGTCTTCTTGCCCCTGGGCTGGTGTGCCTATTTAGTCTCTTATACATGGTTGAGCTGCATGTATTATTGTTTGTTTTATGGGCCTGTCTAATCTTTGGCTGAAGGGTGTATTAAACATTTTGAACAAAGATTCTATAGAAGAATTCTGATCAAAAGGGGGGAAATGCAGAAAAGAACTTCAGATTTTCATAGACTGCAGACTTTCTGGAACTGTGCAGACTGGATGAACCCCTGAAACTATTGCCCTGACATAATCTTTAAACCTAAACCAAAAATATCCCCTGAAGTCTTCCTAAAACCAAACAATAGCATAACGAGTAAAAAAAAGTCTGCCTTTAGCATTACTTTTTTTTTTTTTAATAATTTCTATTGAGCTTTAAGTGAACATTTACAAATCAAGTCAGTCTGTCACATATAAGCTTATATACACCTTACTCCATACTCCCACTTACTCTCCCCCTAATGAGTCAGCCAGCTCCCTACTTCCAGTCTCTCCTTTCGTGACGATTTTGCCAGTTTCTAACCCTCTCTACCCTCCTATCTTCCCTCCAGACAGGAGATGCCAACACAGTCTCAAGTGTCCACCTGATACAAGTAGCTCACTCTTTGTCAGCATCTCTCTCCAACCCATTGTCCAGTCCCTTCCACGTCTGATGAGTTGTCTTCGGGAATGGTTCCTGTCCTGGGCCAATAGAAGGCTTGGGAACCATGACCGCCAGGATTCCTCTAGTCTCAGTCAGACCATTAAGTCTGGTCTTTTTATGAGAATTTGGGGTCTGCATCCTACTGATCTCCTGCTCCCTCAGGGGTTCTCTATTGTGCTCCCTGTCAGGGCAGTCATCGGTTGTGGCCAGGCACCAACTAGTTTTTCTGGTCTCAGGATGATGTAACTCTCTGGTTCATGTGGCCCTTTCTGTCTCTTGGGCTCATAGTTATCATGTGACCTTGGTGTTCTTCATTCTCCTTTGATCCAGGTGGATTGATACCAATTGATGCATCTTAGATGGCCGCCTGTTAGCTTTTAAGACCCCAGACACCACATTTCAAAGTGGGATGCAGAATGTTTTCATAATAGAATTATTTTGCCAATTGACTTAGAAGTCCACTTAAGCTCCGCTGACCTTTGAAGCATTCAGTTTATCCTGGAAACTTCTTTGCTTTTGGTCCAGTCCAGCTGAGCTGACCTTCCGTGTATTGAGTATTGTCCTTTCCTTCACCTAAAGTAGTTCTTATCTACTAACTAATCAGTAAATAACCCTCTCCCACCCTCCCTCCCTCCCCCCCTCGTAACCACAAAAGTATGCGTTCTTCTCAGTTTATACTATTTCTCAAGATCTTATAATAATGGTCTTATACAATATTTGTCCTTTTGCCTCTGACTAATTTCACTCAGCATAATGCCTTCCAGGTTCCTCCATGTTATGAAACGTTTCACAGATTCATCACTGTTCTTTATTGATGCGTAGTATTCCATCGTGTGAATATACCACAATTTATTTACCCATTCATCCGTTGACGGACACCTTGGTTGCTTCCAGCTTTTTGCTATTGTAAACAGAGCTGCAATAAACATGGGTGTGCATATATCTGTTCGTGTAAAGGCTCTTATTTTTTTATTATTGTAAATTAGATGAAGATTTTCAGAGCAAATCAGTTTCTCATTAAACAAGTAATACACATGTTGTTTTGTGACATTGGTTGCCAGCCCCACAACCTGTCAATACTCTGCCCTTCTTGACCGTGGGTTCCTCATTACCAGCTTTCCTGTCCTTTCTTGCCTCCTGGCCCTTGCCCCTGGGCTGGTATGACCATTCAGTCTCATTTTATTTTATGGGCCTCTCTAATCTTTGGCTGAAGGGTAAACCTCAGGAGTGACTTCAGTACTGAGTTAAAAGGGTGCCTGGGGACCATACTCGTAGGGTTTATCCAGTCTCTGGCAGACCAATAAGTCTGGTCTTTTTTACAAATGTCTGATTCTTCTTTGCAGTCTCCAAGTGTCTTGACCCTTGGGGTCCCAGGCATTCTTACAGGTGCCTTTGTGGTATAATTTCCACAGTGAGAGTAGAGCTGAGATTGTGGCCTATGGTCTAACCCCAGGGGTTACAAGTCACATGCCCCATTCTGCTGAGTCTCAGGAAGTAGCCTTAGTTACTGACGCAGAGTCAACATCTTCTCCTTTGTGCCAGTAAGCACTTCTTAGTCACTTGGCAGATCATTCCACAGCTTTTGGGTGACATGTGATGGTGTGGGTAGGTCGGGGTCAGATGACTTATCCAGATTAGTTCAGCTCAGCTGAGGCAAACATTTCCCTGGAGCTGTGTCCTGGGTGGACAGCCTGTCAACATCAACCTGCCTGCAATGTCGTTCCTCAGTGTGCACTGATAGGCGGATTTGAACAGAGTCCCTAGATTCTTGAAGTCGGAGGGTGCCTTAGAATGTGGCAGTGATAGTGGAGACAAAGTGAGCTATTCACAGGCTGGCTGGGCAACCTTGGATGAGTTGCTCCATCACCAGGTGCCTCCAGCTCCTTCTCATCTCTAAAATGAGACTTGAACTCAGCCGTTCTTAAGACCTCTTTCAGCTTTAATAGCTCGACAGGTCCAGTGCTTCTTATATGCCGGGCACTGTTCGAAGCCCCATTCAATATATATGTGTATATATATATCAACTTGTTAATGTTTTGCACTCAACTGCTAACCTAAAGTGTGGCAATTTGAACCCATCCAGCATGTGGAAGAAAAGCCTGGTAATCTCCTTCCATAAAGATTACGGCCAAGAAAACCTTATAGAGCAGCTCTATTCTGTAACACATGGGGTTGCCATGAGTTGGAATTGACTTGATGGCAACCAACAAAGCAAAAATCCTTACAAGAACCTATGAGTAAGGTTTTACTATTAGCCCCATTTTACAGATGGAGAAGCTAAGGCACCAAAAAGTTAAATAACTTCCTTACTTACTCAGGATCACATACAGTAAGCAATAGAGCTGGAATTTGAACCTGAACACCTGACTCCAGAGGTTGTGCTCTTAAACCCAACCATTGATACCTCCCTGGACGGTTGGTTCTGTTAGTGACTAGACAAACACTTTGCCCAGATTCCTGGCTAAGGAGCATGTGGGAGAGCCTATGAAATGCTCTTGGCAAATCTTCTGGTTCCCTTGACCACATCTTGCCCACAAATCACTGTTTGTTATATGTTTATGTGTTTTCATCCAGTCCCTCGAAACGTTGTGAGCACTTGGCAAACGTCTGGTTGAATGTCAAATAAATGAATGAGAGTTGACAGGCAGAGCCATCTGTCTCCAACTTCTAGTGACCATCTTTCTAGAGTAAATGAGTCCCCTTCCTGAATTTTGGCTATAGAAATTTGGAACTGGAATAACTTGGAGACAGCTTCACAAATAAAGAAGTTGAGACACTGAAGGAAAGGTGGTGCTTAATACTGTGGATCCAACCGAGCCACAGAGCAGGACACGGCTCTCCTGGTTGCCAGCCCGGCTGCCTTTGTAGATGGCGCTATGGGCAAAAGAGTCTAAGATTTTCAGCTGAATCAGGGCTCATTTCAGGACATGCCCTGGAAATTGCTTGTTGGACCACATTCCTGGTACGACCTGCTGCCAAATAAAACTTTTTTCCCAATTTAACCAGCTGCCGTGAAGTCGACTCTGACTTATGGTGACCCCATGTGTGTGTCAGAGTAGAACTGTGTTCCATAGGATTTTCTTTCTCTCTTCTTTTTTTTTTTTTTTTAATTCATTTTTTCCATAGGATTTTCAATAGCTGGTTTTTCAGAAATAGATTGCCAGGCCTTTCTTCTGAAGCACCTCTGCCTGATCTGGAATTCCAATCTTTTGGTTAGCAGCCGAGTAAGTTAACCATTTGGACCACCCAGGGACTCCTTTTCTAATTTAGGGTGTACTTAATTGAGATTCAGATAATAAAAAACAACACCAACATTATCTCTTGGCACAGGTTCCATTTGCAGTCCCCAATAAGCATAAAAAGACATGTGGCAAAAATCACTATTATTTTCAGCTGGTATACTGGCATCCGTGACTTCCCAGACCAGAGCTGAATTGCACGAATAGTGAGGCTAGCGTGTCATGTTCGGCAAGATACACAATAATATGAGTTTAAAAATGAAAATAGGTCACGTGTAATCAGAGTTCCCCTTTTTTCCATCTTTCTCTACAAGAAACTTTTTTTCGTTTAAAAATGAGACTGCTGACTGAGGAAATAAAAAAAATCAAAACAGGAAGCAGTAAATGGCTAACAAAGCAATGTAGCCAGGAGAAGCTTCCCAAACAACTTCATGCTTCCAAAAAATGAATGGATGGACCCTGAATCAATAAAAATGCTATATATGGAATAGATGCCATAGACATCCTCTTATGCTGACAAACTCCCAAACCAAACCCATTGCCGGCGAGTTGATGCCAACTCATAGCAACTCTATAGGATAGAGTATAACCGCCCAGGAGAGATTCTAAGGGCAGCTGGTGGATTCGAACTGCCAACCTTCTGGTTAGCAGCTGAGCTCTTAACCACTGCGCCACCAGGGCTTCAGGCACCAAAATTCAGGCCAAGAAGCACTGAGAAAGGAAGGAGGTTGGAGGCCTGGAGGAGAGGCTAGAGAGAGAGCAGGCGGTCTTAGAGGCCAGGTAGGGTGAGGAAGAGGGAGGTCCTGGCATTATCTGCTTCAACTGGGTAGTAGCTCCACATGTCATGGTGTCAAGCAGGGTGGGGTGAGCTGGGCTCCAGGGGGTGCAGGGTCCTTGCCAGACTGGTCTCCTCCCTGGTTCTCTCCTCTCTTTCTAGGCAGAGCACAGAGAGTAATGAGAATGATCAGCCCTGAGTATGGATGAGGGGAAGGAAGAGGTGAAGTGAAAATACGAAAGGAAATGCAGCAACTGGGTCACCCTGTGCTCTGCCTCAACCAGTACACACATCACTGCCCAGCTTCACATTAGAGTCATCTGGGGGAGCTTCCAGAAAATACTGGCCCTTGAGCCCCACCCCAACCCCCAAGGTTCTGATATGAATGAGCTGGGGTTGGCCTCAGCTGTTGGAATTTTTTTTAACTCTCCTCAAGGGATTCTAACATATAGCCAGGACTGAGACAGGCTGTGGGGGGCAACTGGGCTCTTTGTGTGCTCTCTTTCCCTATGTGGCCATCCAGAAGGGCTGCAAGCAGAGCTGAGGTGTCACTGTGAGCAACAGGGGGATTCACAGCTACACTGGGAATAAAGTCGTCCTGCCCTCACTTGCTGAGGGTCATTGGGCCAGTGACTTCATCGCTCTAGCTTCATTTGTTTAAAGAGGGAGTGGACTAGATGGAATGATCCCCAGTGGCCTTTGAACCAGGCTTGGGCCATGATTTTAGGAATGCTCTCCCTTGAAGTAGATCAGGGGGAGGGAGGACTGTTTTGCTTCCCTTTTTTGTTCCCATTCCTCCAAGTTGATAGATGAGGCGCAGAAAGCTGGTGGTGGTTGTCGGCTCCGACTCTTGGTGATCTTACGCATAACAGAAGGAAATATTGCCCAGTCCTGCGCCACCCTCATGATTGCTGGTATGTTTGAGTCCCTTGTACTTCAGGGTTTCCCTCACCTTTGAAGCAGTCAAGAAATCAAATGACACATTGCATTAGGCAAGTCTGCTGGAAAAGACCTCTTTAAAGTGTTAAAAAGCAAAGATGTCACTTTGAGAACTAAGGTGCACCTGACCCAAGCCATGGTATTTTCAATCACTTTTTTATATGCATGTGAAAGCTAGACAAAGAATAAGAAAGACCAAAAGAATTGATGCCTGTGAGTTGTAGTGTTGTCCAAAAATGCTGAATATACCATGGACTGCCAAAAAAATGAACAAATCTGTCTTGGAAGAAGTACTGCCAGAATGCTCCTTGGAAGGGAGGATGTCAAGACTTCTTACATAATTTGGACATGTTAGGGACCAGTCCCTGGAGAAGGACTTCATGCATGGTAAAGTGCAGGGCCAGCAGAAAAGAGGAAGACCCTCAATGAGATGGATTGACATAGTGGCTGCAACAATGGGCTCAAACACAACAATGATCATGAGGATGGTGCAGAACCGGGCAGTGTTTCATTCTGTTGTACACAGGGTTGCTATGAATCGAAACCAACTCGACAGCACCTAACAACAACAACAACTCACTTCACTGGTCTGTGTGTTGCTGTGATGCTGAACAGGTCTCAGTGGAGCTTCCCGACTGGCAAATTAGGGAAAAAGGCCTGGCAATCTACTTCTGAAAATCAGTCAAAGAAAACCCTACAGAGTACCAATGGTCTGATCCACAGTTGATCATGGAAATGGCACAGGACTGGGCAATATTTCATTCCATTGTGTATGGGGTCACCCCCGAGTTGAGGACTGACTCGACAGCAGCTAACAACAGCAACGCAATGTGCCAGGCAAGATGTCATCTTCTCCTATAATAATCAAAAGGAAATTGAGGCAAACAGAGGTTAAATAACTTGCCAACAGTTATACAGCTTGTAAGGAACAAAATGAGGATTTGGGCCCAGGTCTTCAGACTCCAAGTCCAGTGCTCTTTCTTAGAGTCTGGTGGTTACCCCACATCTGGCCCAGCTCTCTTCTGCAGACTGGGTTGTGGGGAAAACAGAAACCCCCCAGAAGCCTGGCTTCTTGTCCTGACTTTGCTGCCAACTAGCTGTGTGACACTGGACAGCCATATTCGCTCTCTGGGCCTGCTCAAGGCCTGTTCAATGGCTCCTCAGACAAGATTACAATCTCTCTGGAGTGTTGAGAATTCTCAGTTTACTGGGCACTCTTCCAGTACTATCTCACTGGACCCTCCAACAACCCTGGGAGGGAAAGAGGCCCAGGGAGTAAGAAGCAGGGCTAGGCATCCACTGGGATTTCACCCAAGCTTAGGAGTGGGGTTTCCACTCTACCACTTGGCTCCAGAGCCTTCTTTCCCTACCTTTGGCCTTTTCCCAAAAACCTCAGCTTTCAGCCTCAGGCCTTGTCAACCTCCACCTCTCCTGTTTGGCTCCTTGAAAAGTTTGGCCCCTGGCTCATTGTCATTCTCTCCAGCACAATGCCCCGTCATGATTCTTGGTGATTTCAATATACATATAGCTAGAACTTCCAATACCCTGAGTCCTCCATTCCTATGTCATATCCTCGAGTAGGCGATGTCATTACTAGGAGCCATGAACCCTCCATCATCTCAGTTCCAAGTATCCCACTTACCACCACCTCCTCCTACTTTCCACTTCATTCCCTCTCGGACCCCAGCCTTAACTGTCCTTCGAACCCTCCAGACCCTACAGCCCATCCCATTCCCCACCTCCTTCATGTCCGCACATCCCTGTTAACCCACTTTAAATTCTACAGTCACTTCCATTGCCTCTCTCGTTTCTTCAAACTCACTTAGATGAACCACCACTGTTTTAGTCTCCTGGGGCTGCCATAACAGAAATACCACAAGTGGGTGGCTTTAAAGGACAGACATTTATTTTCTCTCAGTTCTGGCAGCTAAAGTCCAAATCAGGATCTCGGCCATGTTGATTTCTTTTGTGAGCCTCTCTCCTGGCTCTGGAGACTGATGGCAATCCTTAGCATTCCTTTGCTTATAGATGATCCTCACATGTCATCCCTCTTGCCCTGTGTGTGTGTGTCTGTGTCTGTGTCTGTGTCTATTTGGTCTTTTCATAACTGAGGAACGATTAGGTTTAGGATCCACCCTCCTCACACTGGTAGGACCTCAACTGATTAATAGATTGCATTGCATTAGACTATGTAATGGAATATGATTACATTACATTGTGGAAGGCTATCTGCTCTACCCAAGGCCAACTGATTTAATCATGTGTAAATACTTCAGGACAGCAACTAGACTAGTGTTTGGCTAACCAACTGTGAACCATATCCTAGCCAAATTGACACATAACATTAACCATCACAACCACCCTGGTCAAATTCATTGCTCCACCTGCTTGGCACCTGGGCTTGTGCAGCAGATGATGAACGCAGAGGGTCGCTCTGTATACCCATGTCCTTGAACTTCCAGTGGATTCTTGTCTCTGTCCAGCAATTCTGTTTTCTCCCCCGTTCCATTCATGCTCCCCCTCTGCTAAGTGGTACATTCACATTTTCTCTCTCCTAAAACCCCAATACCTCCTCCTGATCCTCGCCTTAAGTTGATGACCATGTGTCTTAGTTATCTAGTGGTGCTATAACAGAAACACCACAAGTGGATGACTTTAACAAAGAGAAACTTATTCTCTCACAGCTTAGGAGGCTAGAAGTCCAAATTCAGGGTGCCAGCTGTAGGGGAAGGCTTTCTCTCTGTGTCGGTTCTGGGGAAAGATCTTCGTCATCAATCTTCCCCCGGTCTAGGAGCTTCTCAGCACAGGAACCCCAGGTCCAACAGACTTGCTCTGCTCCTGGTACTGCTTTCTTCATGGTATGCGGTCCCTTTTCTCTCTGCTTGCTCCTCTCTTTTATATCTCAAAAGAGATTGACTCGAGATACAATTAAATCTTGTAGATTGAGTCCTGCCTCATTAACATAACTGTCTGTAATCCTGCCCCATTAACATCATAGAGGCAGGATTTACGACACATAGGAAAATCATATCAGATGACAAAATGGTGGACAATCACACAATACTGGGAATCACGGCCTAGCCAAGTTGACACACAGTTTTGGGAGACACAATTCAATCCATAACACCATGAGTTCCATTTCATCGAGAAAAATGAAGCAAACAGATGAGAACTTTGACAAGCTCCCACCAGCATACCCATCCCTCCCTGCATCTGTCCTATATACTCCATCTCCTTCCTGTTAGGTTGGATGACTTGTCCGTGTTCCTAGTAAGGCCATTTCCTCCACCTGTACTCTAAATATGCCATCCCTTTACTAAATGAATAATCTGTTTAATAAGAATCAGCACAAATCTGTTTCCTATAAGGTGGAGGTTAAAGATGTCCCAAAAGGCCAACTTCTCCAAACTGCTGTACCACTCCATCATCTCTAACACCAACTACTCCCCCCTCCGCTCAGTTACTCTTCCTGCTAACTTTGGGCTCAGTATTCACTGCAATGTCTCACAGAACTCATGAACTGTACTTACAGGTAAGGGGTTTATTAGGGGAAGTAACAGGTTACAACTTAGGGTCAGGATCAACTTGGAAATAACTAGATACAACTCAGAAGACAATATACAGTTCTTCAATCAAGACAGCTTACAACTAAAACAGCTCTCAGCTCCTTCTCAATTGTGCCTGTAGGCAGGCCCTGCCATCTCGTTCAGCCACTTCTCGGGTCACTTCTCACTGCTGCTTCTCACTGCCACCTCAAGGCTGTTTCTTGCCATCTTCAGTGTTACAGCTGCTTCTTCTCTCTCTCTCCTTCTGTCTCTCACTAAAAACCTCTGTTGGCTAACCTGCTTATATAGCAAGCTGTTTATCAATTTCAAGGCATGCCCTCCTCAAAAGACCATGAAAACTAACCAATTACCTCAGTAGACCACAAGTCACCTAGTTTGCATACATAGTAACTGACCGATCCCTGCAAAGGTTTTACACACCTTATTTGCATAGTAGACTGACCAATCCCTGCAAGGTGGGTAAAGTAAACCAATCACAGGGCAGGCTGTGGGCCAGCCAATTATTTTGGCAGAATTATAAACCCAAGGCCAGAAAGGCCATATATAGGAGAAACCCATTGCCCTGCACCTCATACCAGCTCAAGGGAATGGCTTCAACAATGTCTCCTCTGTCTCTGCCTCGCATCCTAAATTTTCCCTCTCTTTTGGATCTTTTGCCAAAGAGATCTTCCCCTGTGCTTTTTTTTTTTCCTCTCTAATTTTAAAAAACAAAATCAAAAAACTTCTCTTGACCCTACCTTCCCCTCCAGATACTGCCCCTTTTCTCTTTTTTTTCTTTTATAAGAAAACTTCTTAGAAGATTAGTCAGATTCACTGTCTCCAATTTCCCTCCTTTCAAATTCTCTGATAAGTAAATTGTGGTATATTTACACAATGGACTACCACAGAACAATGAAAATTTTGCACACAACAAAATAAGCCAGACACAGAAGAAAATATGCCAAAGGAACTCCACGTATATAAAGTTCAAAGACAGGCTAAACGATACTATATTGTGTAACTACGCAAAGTTAAGGGATAGACCTATATAAAAATAAGGAACTGATCACCAAAAAAATCAGGATCATTGTTACAGAAGAGGGCCGGAATAGGAAAGGACACTCGGGGGCTCTGGAGCACTGGCAGCAATGTTGTCATAAGGAGCCCTGGTGGTGCAGTGGTTAAAAGCTTGACAGCTAATCATAAGGTTGGCGGTTTGAATCCACCAGCAGCTCCTTGGAAACCCTATGGGGCAGTTCTACCCTGTTTTATAGGGTCACTACGAGTCAGAATTGACTCGATGGCAACGGATTTCTTTTTTGGGGGGCTGCCATAAGGAGCTCTGGTAGTGCAGTGGTTAAAGAGCTTGGCTGCTAACCAAAATGTCAGCAGTTACAACCTACCAGCCACTCTGCTGGAGAAAGATGTGGCAGTCCACTTCCGTAAAGATTTACAGCCTTGGAAACCTGTTGGGCAGTTCTACTCTGTCTTCTAGGGTTGCAATAAGTCAGAATCGACTGGACGGCAATGAGTTCTGGCTGCAGTGTGTAGAACGGAGACGAGAATGACAAGAATGAAAGCAGGGGGACCACTAGGAGGCTGGTGAAGTGGTCTACGGGGAGAAAATGGGGGCCTGGACTGAGGTAATGGGAGCAGAGATGGAGGAAGTGCACAGAGATGAGATGACATTGGGGGCAGGCAAGATAAAGAGAGACAGAAAATGATGATGCCTAGGTTGTTGGCTTCAATAGTTGGAAAGATGAAGGTTCCATTTCCTCAGATATGAAGAACAGGGGGATATTGGCTGAGGGGCAGGGGAAATAAACAGTTGCAATGTAGACTTAAGTTTGAGGTGCCTTTGAGACACCCAAATAGAGAGGTCAGGTGGGCAGCTGAAGTTCAGAGGAGAGGTCTGAGCTGGTGATATAAACTGGGAGGTCTTCAGGGTACTCATGGTGTCAAAGCCTAGAGACTGAGTTCATGCTGTGTGTCCTCTCCCCAGACACACCCACAGCAGCCTGGACCTGGCCGGACACCTGACTTAAGCCTGAATGATCAGATTTTCCCTTCCATAATTTGGCTGTTTTGGGTGTGGGCTTAGTTAGCTAGCTAGTTATTGTCGAGTTGGCTCTGACCCATGGCGACCTTATGTACAACAGAAAGAAATGCTGCCCAGTCCTGCAGCATCCTCACAATCACCAATATGTTCTACTCCATCATTGTGGCTATTGTGCCACTCCGTCACACCAAGGTTTACCCTCACCCTCATTGGCCCTCTACTTCACCAAACACAATGTCCTCTCATAGCAATTGATACTTCCTTACAATGTGTCCAAAGCAAGCAAGTCAAACAACATTCTGTTGTTACCCATAATTTTCAGAAGTAGATCACCAACTCTTGCTTCCTAGTCCATCCTAGTCTGGAAGTGCCATTGAAACTTGTCCTGTGGGGGACTCTGTTGATATTTGAAATACTGGTGGCATAGCTTGCAGCATCACAGCAAAATGCAAGCCACCACAGTCTGACAGACTGACAGATGAGTGGTCATGATGTGGGCTAGGGGAGGGGAAGTGACCTTCAGGAATCATATAAGTCTGCTCAGGAGCTGGGGGAAGCCATGATCCATCTGAGGGCTGAGGAGCAGAGGAAGCCGGGCTACAGGAGGGGAGTGAGTACCAACAGCAGGGGGACACAAGAGACCCCAGCTTAGGGTCTCCAGCCTCTCCTGGTGCCAGCAGCATCCTTACCTTGCCCTTGGGTGTTTGGAGATACCATTCCAGGCCAGGACTAGCTCTCCAAGTATTAACCTGGTCATTCTCTGTGTTTTCTGCCCCTTCTTTTCCCTCACTCAATTCCTGAAGGTCTTTTTCCCCTCAGCCAGTCCACATAATTATGGATGTTTATGCATAAACTTCGATATCCTAGGCATCAGCAAGCTGAAATGGACTGGTATCGGTCATTTTGAATCAGACAATTGTATAGTCTACTATGCCAGGAATGACAACTTGAAGAGGCATGGCATTGCACTGATCATCAAAAAGAACATTTCAAGATCTATCCTGAAGTACAACACTGTCAGTGATAGGATAATACCTATATGCTTATAAGGAAGACCAGTTAATACGACTATTATTCAAATTTATGCACCAACCACTAAGGCCAAAGATGAAGAAATTGAAGATTTTTACCAACCTTCACGGTCTGAAATTGATCAAACATGCCATCAGGATGCACTGATAATCACTGGTGATTGGAATGGGAAAGTTGGAAACAAATAACAAGGAACAGTAGTTGGAAAATATGGCCTTGGAAAGAGAAATGATGCCAGAGATGGCATGATAGAATTTTGCAAGACCAACAACTTCTTCACTGCAAATACCTTTTTTCAGCAACATAAATGGCAACTATGCACATGGACCTCGCCAGATAGAATACACAGGAATCAAATAGACTGTATCTGAGGAAACAGATGATGGAAAAGCTCAGTATCATCAGTCAGAACAAGGTCAGGGGCCAACTGCGGATCAGACCATCAATTACTCATATGCAAGTTCAAGTTGAAACTGAAGAAAATTAGAACAAGTCCACAAGAGCCAAAATATGACTGTGAATATGTCCCACCTGAATGTAGAGACCATCTCAAGAATAGACTTGACTCGCTGGACACTAATGACTGAAGACCAGACTAGCTGTGGAATGACATCAAGGACATCATATATGAAGAAAGGAAGAGGTCATTAAAAAGACAGGAGAGAAAGTAAAGACCTAAACGGATGTCAGAAGAGACTCTAAAACTTGCTCTCCAACATCAAGTAGCTAAAGCAAAGGAAAAAATGACAAAGTAAAAAAGCTGAATGGAAGATTTTTCAAAGGTGGGCTTGAGAAGACAAAGTACTATGATGACATGTGCAAAGACCTGGAGACAGAAAACCAAAAAGGAAGAACACGCTCTGCATTTCTGAAGCTAAAAGAACTGAAGAAAAAAAGTCAAGCCTCTAGTTGTAATACTGAAAGATTCTATGGGGGAAATATTGAATGACGCAGGAAGCATCAAAAGAAGATGGAAGGAATACACAGAATCACTATACCAAAAAGAACTGGTCGACGTTCAACGATTTCAGGAGATAACATGTGATCAGGAACTGATGGTACTGAAGGAAGAAGCCCAAGCTGCACTGAAGGCATTGGTGAAAAAACAAGGAATCGACAGAACACCAACTGAGATGTTTCAACAAACGGATGCAGCACTGGAAGTGCTCACTAGCCTTTGCCAAGAAATTTGGAAGACAGCTACCTGGCCAACCAACTCAAAGAGATCCGTATTTATGCCTATTCCCAAAAAAGGTGATCCCATCAAATGCGGAAATTATCGAACAATATTATTAATATCACACCCAAGTAAAATTTTGCCGAAGATCATTCAAAAGCGGCTATAGCAGCGTATCAACAGGGAACTGTCAGAAATTCAAGCCACACTTAGAAGAGGATGTGGAACCAAGGATATCATTGCTGATGTCAGATGCATCCTGGCTGAAAGTAGAGAAAGCCAGAAAGATGTTTACTTGTGTTTCGTTGACTATGCTAAGGCATTCGACTACGTGGATCATAACAAATTATGGATACCATTGGGGAGAATGGGAATTCCGGAACACTTAATCGTGCTCATGAGGAATCTGTACATGGATCAAGAGGGAGTCAGTCATTCGAACAGAACAAGGGGATACTGCATGGTTTAAAGTCAGGAAAGGTGTGTGTCAGGTTTGTAACCTTTCACCATACTTATTCCAATCTGTACACTGAGCAAACGCTTCAAGAAGCTGGACTATACGAAGGAGAACGAGGCATCAGGATTGGAGGAAGACTCATGAGCAACCTGCATTATGCAAATGACACAACCTTGCTTGCTGAAAGTGAAGAGGACTTGAAGCATTTATTGATGAAGATCAAGGACCCCAGCCTTTAGTATGGATTACATCTCAACATAAAGAAAACAAAAATCCTCACAACTGGACCAATAAGTAACATCATGATAAACGGAGAAAAGACTGAGGTTGTCAAGGATTTCATTTTACTTGGATCCAAAATCAACACCCATGGAAGCAACAGTCAAGAAATCAAACTACACATTGCATTGGGCAAATCGGCTGCAAAAGACCTCTTTAAAGAATTGAAAAGCAAATATGTCACCTTGAGGACTAACTCGCGCCTGACCCAAGCCATGATGTTTTCAATTGCTTCATATGCACTCGAAAGCTGGACAATGAATAAAAAAGACCGAAGAGGAATTGACACTTTTGAATTGTGATGTTGGCGAAGAGTATTGAATATACCATGGTCTGCCAAATCACGAACAAATCTGTCTTGGAAGAAGTACAACCAGAATGCTCCTTAAAAGCAAGGATGGCAAGACTAAGTCTCACACAGTTTGGACCTGTTATCAGGAGGGATCAGTCCCTGGAGAAAGACATCATGCTTGGCAAAGTAGAGGGTCAGCGAAAAAGAGGAAGACCCTCAACGAGATGGATTGACACAGTGGCTGCAAGAATGGGCTCAAACACGGCAACAATTGTGAGGATGGCACAGGACCAAACAGTGCTTTGTTCTGTTGTGCATAGGGTCGCTATGAGTTGGAACTGACTTGATGGCACCTAACAACAGTCCACATCAAAGCATATTCAAAGAATCAAACACAGTCTAGCTGTTTCTACTAAAATCTAGAGAAAACCCAATAACCCATCAACTTGGATAAATAAAATTGTAGTGCGTAAATATAATAGAATAAATTCAGTAACGAAAATGAACAAACTACTGCTACAGGCAACAGCATGGCTAAATTTCATCAAAGTAATGTTGAGCCGGAAACATAGACACACCAGACTTCATACTATAATTCCAGTAATTTAAAAACAGGTAAAGATATGGAGATAGAGGTCAGGGCAGAAGTTGGCTTTTTTTTTAGTGAGAGTAATTAAAGGAGGTTTCTCGCCTGCCAATATGGTTCTATTTCTTCATGTGAGTGATGATTGCATAGATGTGTTCACTTTAGGAAAGTTTGCCAAGTTGTACACTTTGAGGTACTTCAGGAAGGTTGTTTTAAGAATAATCGCAATAAAGTCATGTGTTTTTTAAAAAAGCAGTCTAGAATACACCAAGAGTGTGACTCAGGTTCCGACTTACAGTGACCCTGTAGGACAGAACTGCCCCATAGGGCTTCCAATGCTCTAAATCTTCACTGAAGCAGATTGCCACATCTTTCTCCCACGGAGTGTCTCTTGGGTTCAAACAGCTGACCTTCCGGTTAGCAGCTGAGTGCTTAATCACCACACGACCAGCACTGCATAAAAGTTCTGGTCTCCCCAAAATGGCTGTACCATTCTGCATTCCCACCAGCAGTACATAAGAGTTCCAATTTCCCCGAAGCCTCTCCAGTTATTTTCTGTTTTATTGATTCCTGCCAGCAATGCTGGGGTGAGATGGTATCTCATTGTGGTTTTGATTTGCATTTCTCTGATATCTAGAGATCTTGAGCATTTCCTCATGTGTCTGTTGGCCGCTTGAACGTCTTCTTTGGTGAAGTATTTGTTCATACCCTTTGCCCATTTTTTACTCGGATCGTTTGTCTTTTTGTTGTGGAGGTGTTGGATTTTCTTGCAGGTTTTAGAGGTTAGGACTTTGGTGAAGTCTTTTGATGAGCGTAAGTGTTTAATTTTCAGAAGATCCCAGTTATCTAGCTTATCCTCTGGAGCTTGTGTGCTATTGGTTGTGATTTGTATCCTGTTAATGCTGTGTATTAGGACCTCTAGTGTTGATCCTATTTTTTCTTCTATGAACTTCTTAGTTTTTGGCTTTATATTTAGGTCTTTGATCCATTTTGAGTTACTTTTTGTATATAGTGTGAGATATGGGTCCTGTTTCATTTTTTTGCAGAGGGACATCCAGTTTTGCCAGCACCATTTTTTTTTAAAAAAAAGACTGTCTTTTCCCCATTTGACGGACTTTGGGCCCTTGTCAAAGCTCAGGTGACCATAGGTGGATGGATTTACATCTGGGTTCTTAATTCTGTTCTGTTGGTCAGTGTATCTGTCATTGTACTAGTACCAGGCTGTTTTGACTACTGTAGCTGTATAATAGGTTCTGAGGTCAGGTAG
Source organism: Loxodonta africana (assembly GCF_030014295.1). NCBI lineage: Eukaryota > Metazoa > Chordata > Mammalia > Proboscidea > Elephantidae > Loxodonta > Loxodonta africana. The sequence goes on from NC_087351.1 coordinate 105,926,225, forward strand.
TGCAAGCCCTCCTATTTTATTCTTCTTCGGTACTGCTTTACTTATCCAGGGCCTCTTCCCTTTCCATATATAAAGTTAATGATAAATTTTTCCATCTCTTTAAAGAATGTTCTTAGTATTCGGATTGGTATTGCATTGTATTTGTAAATTCCTTTGGGTGGAATTGTTATTTTCACAATGTTGAGTCTACCTATCCATGAGCATGGTATGTTTTTCCATTTATGTAGATTTCTTTTGGTGTTTTTCAGTACTGTTTTGTAGTTTTCTTTGTGTAGGTCTTTTACATCCCTGGTTAGATCTATTTCCAAATATTTTATTTAAAAAGGCTATTATAAATGGTATTCTTTTCCTGACTTCCTTTTCATTTTCTCATTATTGGTGTATAGGAATCCAACTGATTTTTGTATGTTGATCTTGTATCCTGCTACTCTGCTGAATCTTTCTGTTAGTTCCAGTAGTTTTCTGGTGGAGTCTTTTGAATTTTCTTAGTATCATATCATCCACAAATAGAGACAGTTTTACCTTTTCATTACCAGTTTGGATGCCCTTTATTTCTGTTTCTTGCCTTATCGCTCTAGCTAAGACTTCCAACACAATGTTAAATAGAAGCGGTGATAAAGGGCATCCTTGTCTTGTTCCTGTTCTCAAGGGGAATGTTTTCAGCCTCTCTCCATTGAGAACGATGTTGGCCTTTGGTTTCGCATAGATGCCCTTTATTATGTTGAGAAATTTCCCTTCTGTAACAATTTTGTTGAAAGTTTTTATCAGGAATGGGTGTTGGACTTTGTCAAATGCCTTTTCTGCGTCAGTTGAGATGGTCATGTGATTCTTTTCTTTCCTTTTATTTCTGTGGTGGATTACTTTGATTGATTTTCTTTAATGTTGAACCATCCTTGCATACCTGGTATGAATCCTGCTTGGTCATGGTGTATTATTTTTTTGTTACGATGCTGAATTCTATTGGCTAGAATTTTGTTGAGAATTTTTGCATCTGTAGTCATGAGACATATCAGCCTGTAATGTTCTTTTTTGTGGTGTCTTTACCCGGTTTTGGTTATTGGGGTTATGCTGGCTTCATAGAATGAATTTGGAAGTATTGCTTCCTTTTCTATGTTCTGAAATAGTTTGAGTAGTACTGGTGTAAGCTCTTCACTGAATGTTTGGTAGAATTCGCCAGTGAAGCCATCTGGGCCAGGGCTTTTATTGGTTGGGAGTTTTTTTTAAATTACCTTTTGAATCTCTTATTACGGGTCTGTTTAGATTTTCATTTTGTGTTAGTTTGGGTAGGTAGTGTGTCTCTAGAAATTCTTCCATTCCCTCTAGGTTTTCAAATATGTTGGAGTATAGTTTTTCATAGTACTCTGTTGTGATCCTTTTTATTTCAGTTGGGTCTGTACTAATGTCCCCCATTTCATTTCTTATTTGGGTTATTTGCATACTCTCCTGTTTTTCTTTTGTCTGTTTGGCCAGTGGTTTGTCAATTTTGTTGATCCTTTCAAAGAACCAACTTTTGGTTTTGTTGATCCTTTCTATTGCTTTTCTAGTCTCTATTTCATTTATTTCTGCTCTGATCTTTATTATTTCCTTTCTTCTGGTGGCTGTGGGCTTCTTTTGCTGTTCTCTTTCTATTTGTTCAAGTCGTGTAACTAATGTTTTGATTTTGTCCCTTTCTTCTTTTTTGATGTGTGCATCTATTGCTGTAAATTGACCTCTGAGGACTGCCTTCAGTGTGTCCCAAAGGTTTTGGTATGATGTGTTTTCATTCTCATTTGATTCTAGGAACTTTTTTATTCCATCTTTGATTTCTTCCATTACCCAGTTGTTTTTAAGCAGGGTGTTATTCAGTTTCCACGTAATTGATTTTTTTTCCCTTACTCTTCCTGTTGCTAATTTCTACTTTGATGACACTGTGGTCAGAGAAGATACTTTGTATTATCTCAGTGTTTTGGATTTTGTTGATGGTTGCTCTGTGGCCTAAGATGTGGTCTATTCTGGAGAACATTCCATGCTCATTGCAAAAGAATGTGTACTTTGCAGCTGTTGGGTGGAGTGTTCTATATACGTCTATGAGGTCAAGTTGGCTGATTGTGCTCTTTAGCTGTTCTGTATCTTTGCTGAGTTTCTTTCTAGATGTTCTGTCCTTTACTGAGAGTGGTGTGCTGAAGTCTCCCACTATTATCGTGGGGCTGTCAACTTCTGTTTTTAGTGCTGTTAGAGTTTTTTTTTTAGAGTTTGTTTTATGTATTTTGGAGCCTTGTCATTGGGCGTGTAGATGTTTATCATGGTTAAGTTTTCATGATGGGTTGTCCCTTTAATTGTTATATAGTGCCCTTCTTTGTCTTTTCTGGTGGATTTTGTTTTAAAATCTATCTTATCTGAGATTAGTATTGCCATTTCTGCTCTTTTTTTGGTGGTTATTTGCTTGATATATTTTTTCCATCCTTTGATTTTTAATAAATTTACATCTTTGTTTCTAAGGTGTGTCTCTTGTAGACAGCATATTGATGGATCCTGTTTTTTTTAATCCATTCTGTCACTCTGCATCTCTTTATGGGTGTATTTAGGCCATTTATATTCATTGTAATTATTGATAGGTGTGAGTTTATTGCTGTCATTTGGTAGTGATATTTTTTGTGGTACCAACATTTTCTTTGTTCCTCTTGCTCTCCTATGCTGAGTTGCTTTTGTTTGTGAATTTCTTTCTCATTCCTTATGTTTTTGTAGATTTTGTTTTTATTGAGACTTTATGTTTTTCTTCTTTATTTTGATGAGTAGGTTTGTTAACTTTCTTTGTGGTTACCTTGAAATTTACCCTTATCTTCCTAGGTTTGAACCAGCCTATTATTACTTGGTATCATTTTGCCTTCTTCTCCATTAGAAAGTTCTATACCCATGCTGTTTATTCCCTCTTTTATTGCTCTGATGTTGTTGTCAATTACAGATTAACCTCTCTGGCTCCCTGTTGCAGTTGTTTTGGTTTCGGACAGTCCTTAAGAGTTCATTTCCTACATTGGTATCTGGCTGGTACAATCGTGCCTCCTAGATTCAGACTGTGGTCTGATGGTGTTTGTTCTCAGACTGAAGGACTCCCTTTAAAAATTCCTGTAAGTTTGGTTTGGTTTTTACATATTCCCTTAATTTCTGTTTATCTGGAAATATCCTAATTTCACCATCAAATTTGAACAAAATTTTGCAGGATATATTATTCTTGGCTGGCAATTTTTTCTTCCAAGGTTTTATATATGTCATCCTGTTGCCTTCTTTCCTGCGTGGTTTCTGCCGAATAATCAGAGCTTGGTCTTATTTTTTCTCCTTTGTATGTGACTTTTTGTTTTTCTCAAGCTGCTCACAGGATTTTTTGTCTTTGGTTTTAGCGAGTGTGATTATGATATGCCTTGGTGTTTTTCTTTTGGGCTGTATCCTATATATGGGGTTCATTGAGCACAATCATTTACACCACCCAGGGACTCCATCTGGGGCTTTGACACAAGATTTTCTTTAGAAAAAGAATTCTATGGCATAACACACACCTTAAAAAAAAACTACAAACTGTCCGTTTTATGGATGAAGAAACTGAGGCGCTGAGTATGAAAGTGAGTTGTCCATGATGCCACAACAAGAGATTACATGCTGTTTGTTGATTCTTGTGCCTGTGCTTTTTCCAGAACAAGTTGGTGCCACTCCTCTACCCAGCCCTGCTGCCAGCCTGGAGTCATAACGAAGGTTCAAAGCCTCTCAGGAGGGACAAAGACAGGTTAAGGGTGTGGATGGATGGGGGCTTGGGGGCCTGGGTAGCTTCATCAAGGGTTCAGGGCCTCAGGGACTTATCTCTGAAAGCAGCTAACAGTCAGATGACATGAAAAACACCAAACAGGTATGGGAATATGAAATCCCCTTGGGTCTTCAGTGTCAGTTCATGGTAGTATTACGTTCTGTTCGCTGTAAATTAAAAGAATACAGCAATACACGTTATTTGCCTCGCCATGTACATATATATTTGAAAGTACTGAATGCCCCCTGCTGCTGGAAGATAAGCATGCACAAAGAGGCTCACAAGGTCATTCATCAGATTTGTTCAGCAGTCCGGTCCCTGGAGCAGACTACTTTGGCTGTGCTACAGGTTTGGAGTGGAGGCAAGCATCCCAGACTGGTCCTCACACACCTTTTCAGCCCTTATTTTCTAGGGCTTAGCTCCTGTCATAGCATCAGGGCCGGAGCAGAGGGAGAGGAAGCACAGATTGTCTCACTCAGGGCAAGGTTGCAGCCTCTTTCAGTTGGTTATGCTGTTTCTTTGGCTAATTCAGCTTGGCCTCTATTACTTCTGGGTGGCTAACTCTCTTAGGGGGCATATATGAGAATTCTTGGGGCGTTTTGGGGGTGGAGCAACTGCCTACTGCCAAATTTTCTGACAGGGGAAATTTGGCTCTGCCTCAACTTTTTTCGCCCTCACCCTTTCAGTGGTTAAGAGCACTTTCTCTGGAGTAACACTGACCCATAGTTGAATCCCAAAAGTACTACTTATCCCCGTGTGACCATGGGCTAATAACTAAACCTCCCTGCATCTCAGTATCTTTATCTGTAAAATGGGGGTATGTGTTAGTGAGAGTTCATTAGGTAAAGCTACGAAAGAAACAATCCCAAATCTCTGTGTGTTCTAATAGCAAAGGTTTATTTTTTTGCTCATGTGACATGTTAGATTTGGGCTGATGCAGGCTAACCAGGGCTCTGTTCCACATCTCTTCTTCCTTCCAAAACCCAGGCTCAAGGAGCAGCCCCATCTGGGATAGGCCATTCTCTTGACAGACGAAAAAGACCAAAGATCTGGTGGAAAAACAAGATGGCTCTTTATGCTTCTGCTCAGATATGGGAAAAGGCTCTTCTGCTCATATTCCATTGGCCAAAGCAAGTCACATGATCAAGCCTGACATAGGTGAGGGTGGAAAGGATACTCCTACTGGAGGTATTGTGGTTGCATGGCAACAGGTAGGGATGTATAATCAACAGAAAGAGGAAGTTAATAGTCAGGAATAACAATACCATCTACCACAGGATAATAAAAATATCTTCCTTAGGGTTATTGTGAGAATTAAATGAGGTGAAGCATGACTAATGCTTAACACAGTATCCTACACTCAATAAGGGCTCAATAAATGTTAGTTGCTATTATTACATCCTGGTACTGCTGAGTGGTTAAGAGCTATGGATGCTAACCAAAATGTCAGCAGTTTGAACCCACCAGCCACTCCTTGGAAACACTATGGGACAGTTCTACTCTGTCCTATGGGGTCAGTATGAGTCAGAATCAACTCAGTGGCAACAGGCTTCTTTTTTTTTTTTTTTTGGTTTGATACTGCTGAGAGTTTTTGTCTTCACTAGACTGGGCTAAACCTCACTTGAGAGAAAAAAACGGGATTGTGATTTCTCCCCATATTTAACCAGCCTAATTTGAAGACAAAGCTTTGGAATAATGCAGACTCCTCATGGGGCAGATGATCAAAGACAAGTTACTTAACCTCTTCGAGCTTCTTGAGTCGTCCACCTGAAACGGAGATCATTGGGTCTATGTTGTAGGCTTGTCACTAAGGCCAACTTATTCCAACATAGTAAGCGCTAAGTATTTATTGCGTTATTGAATATGGAATTTAGACTAATTACAAATATTCGGTGATCTGTCTGCAAGATGTGACTATAGCACACTGGCCTTTTCCAGCCTTGGGGTCTCAGCTCAAGTGTCACCTCCTCTGAGACCTTCCCTGACCACTGGATTTAAAATACCTCACCCACCTCCACTCACTTTTCCCTCATTCTTATAGTCTGGTTGCAGTTGATTCTGTCTCACTGTGGCCCCATGTGTTGTGCAGAATAGAACGGTTCTTCATAGGGTTTTTAAGACTGTGACATTTTGGAAGCAGATCGCCAGGCCTTTTGAGACACCTCTGGGTGAGTTCAAGCTTCCAACCTACTGGTTAGTGTTTTGGTTAGTAGTCCAGCGCTTAGCCTTTTGTGCCACCCAGGGATATTGGTTTATTTGTTTACTGTCTCTGACACCAGAAAGTTGCCCCTTGTCGTCTAGTTGATTCCAACTCCTAGCGACCCACTAGGACAGAGTAGAACTGTCCCATAAGGTTTCCAAGGCTGTAATCTTTGCGGAAGCAGATTGCCAGATCTTTCTCCAGCAGAGTGGCTGGTGGGCTTCCCCCGCCAACCTTTCCGTTATCTGCCAAGCACTGACCACTGAGCCACCAGGACTCTTTTTAACTCCAGGAAATCAGGGACCTTGTATCCTGTATTCCCACCCCCACTGTAGGCCTCAGAGCCCTGGTAGTGCAGTGGTTAAGCGTTGGGCTGCTAACCAAAAGATCGGCAGCTCCAATCCACCAGTTACTCTTCAGAAACCCTATGAGGCAGTTCTACTCCATCCTATAGGGTCGCTACGAGTCAGAATCGACTCCACGGCCATGGGTTTGGGTTGTGTTTTTTTGCCATGAGCCCCAGCATGCTACTCTGTAAAACGTAAAAAGGGGACTGAAGGCAAGCCCACTCAGCTGGGCGTCACGCCCCGCCCCACTCAGGGCCTGAGGTGTTTTCCACGCCTCGCTCCGCCTCTGTCGCTCACGTGGGTCGCAGTGGAGGCCACGCCCCTCAAAGGGCGGAGCCTCCACTGTTGTGCCGGCCGCGTGCTGGCCGTCATCTGAGCAGGCGAGCCACGTCACACGCATCCAGGCCCTGCCCCCTGCCTTGTCCAGCCGCAGGCGGAAGAGGCGTGGCCAAGAGCGAGGCCCCCGCAGCTGCCGGCGCCGCCGCCTGAGCCGCCTGCAGGTGACTGCTCTCCTCCCCGCCGCTCAGGCAGCACGGAAGCCATTCTGTTTTGGGGTCCTCGCCGCCCTTCCACGTCTCCCGGAAGAGGTGGCAGGGCCGCGGCTGGTCCCAGAGGGGATTCGCTCAGTCTGGGCCCGCTCCGGGCCGGATGCTGACGGGGGCGGCTCAGGAGGGCGTCGAGGCCTCTGTACCGCCGCTCCGGAGTCCCCAGGTGAGGCGGCGGCAAGGGCCCAGCGGACATGACAGGTCCGCTTGTGGGCGTTAACGGCCTCAGGTGCCGGGGGGCGTCGTCTCCGTCGGAGTCCCCCCGCCTGCTTCCGGACCGCCTTCGTCTTCACCCACCTGGGGGCTAGGGAAGGGGACGGGCAGCCCCGCTGCGCTTCAGCACGCCGTTCCCTACTCGCCCCCCGCTTTTCCCCTCCTGAGACTCGAATGAGGAGGGTGGGGGGCGGAGTGTGGCACCTGGCCCGCTGACTGACTCCCTGGGACCCCCTGATTGGGCCTGACTCTCGACCCCCAGCCTCCCTCTGTGCTGACACCTGGCTTTCTAAGTCGGCCCTGCCACCGCCGTCTGCACACTCATCCCCATCCCGCGCGTACCCCCTGTGCACCCTCTCTTCCTTAGCCTTTCTCCACCTCCGTGTGGGCCATTGCCGGAGGCAGTGTCAGAGGAAATCCTTGAGGGCTTTGTACCTCCCAAGTCGGCTCGAGTTGTCTTCGTGTTTGTCAGTGGGGCAAGTGCATTCCTTAATTACTTAGTAGTTGTTTAGTTCGGTAATCAGCGTTTAGGCGCAGGCTTTTGTTTTAAAGCCCTATTAACTTCATGGGAGGCAAGATATAAGGAATTATTAAGTGTATTTTGATTGCTTTATTAGGAAAGATAATTCGCTCCCAGTTACTACCATTGCTTACTTAGGAATAATACATTTCTGTGGAGTTTTGCAGATACAAAGCATTTCACCTCCATTTTCGTTCGAAATACACAAGCAGGCAACATTCCCGTTTTGTAACGGGTTTCCCAAAACCAAACTAAACCAGTTGCTGTTAACCCAACTCATGGTGACCCCATGTGTGTCAGACTAAAACTGTGCTCCATAGGGTTTTCAGTGGCTTTTGGAAGTACGATTGCCAGGCCCTTCTTCCAAGGCACCTCTGGGTGGACTCGAACCACCAGCCTTTTGGTTCGCAGCCAAACACATTAACCATTTGCATCACCGTGTAATTTCTATGACAGATTTAGAGAATGAGTTTCTTGAGGTTACTCAGTTTCTCAGAGGCTAGTTGTGGGAGGTAGGGGTTAAAATTTGGTTTCAGGAGCTTGGCTAACTTAGATTTGAGTATCAACACTAATCCCTAAACTCTTGGCCCCTAAACCTTTTCCTATTTGTAAAAAAATGATATTGCTGCTTACCATATAGGTGTTTGTGAAAACTACTTGTGATAAAGGTAGTGTTTACACATGCCTCCTGGGCCTACTACATGCCAGGAATTCACTGATTAGCAAAACAGGGCCTTTAACCACTCTTCCTCCCTGTCCCCAATAGGGAGAGAGAGATCGGTATCGAGAAATAATAAAATACTACATAATAGTCTTGGTGGCGCAACACTCAGCTGCTAATCTAAAGGTTGGTTGTTCAAACCCGCCCAGCAGCTCCACGGGAGAAAGGCCTGGTGATCTGCTCCCGTAAAGATTACAGCCTAGAAAGTCCTGTGGGGCAGTTCTACTCTGTCACATGAGGTTGCTGTGAGTCAAAAATTGGCTCTAGGGCACCTAACAACAACTGCATAAAACGTGAAGAAGCTGTGAGAGAATAGAGAATGGTAGGACTTAATTTAGATCATAAAGGCCCTTGGAGCAGATAACATTCAAGTGAAGAGCAAGGAGTTAACCATGGAAGAGCGTCCCAGGTAAAAGGAACAATGTGTACATTTGACAAATGGTTGTTGACTTTTTTTACAGTGCATTTTTTTCTATTTCTGGAAAACGGATTACTTCGATTTATTGTAACACAGGAGAAGTACCCAGAGATACATAATTGAGTGAATGTCTGTGCAGTCATTTTTTTTTAATTCCAGACTTAGCTTAATGTACATGTAATAGGTGCTGAGTATTTAAATTACGGAAAATTCACTTTAGAAAAGCTACGTTTGTGCATAGTTCAGTTACACGTAGTATTGCTGCAGTTTAAGATAATTTTTGTATTAACCAGAGGGAGAAGTCTTTTCAGGTTTTATCACCTTAGAACAGACTTCAGAGAATTGTTTTTATTTGGTTGTACTGGAATTCTGCTGTATTGATTATTTGGTATTTGGATGCTTTTGCTTCATTAAGATTTGCCATTTGTTGCAATAGTAATAAAAATAGTGGTCATTACAGTGACCTCAACCTGTTGCCATCTAGTCGATCATGACTCATAGCGACCCTATAGGACAGAGTAGAACTGCCCCGTGGGGTTTTCAAGGCTGTCAGTCTCTATGGCGGCAGACTGCCACGTCTGCTTCTCCTGAGGGTGGGCTGGTGGGTTCAAACCGTTGACCTTTGAGTTAGGAGCCAAGTGTTCTAACCACTACACCAGCAGAGCTCCTTTAATGATGATAATCCCAACACAAAAATAACAGCTGCTAAAATGAGTGCTCACTGTGTGCCAAGCATTTTGCAAAGTACTTCTTGTATGTTATTTCATCTCAAAAACAACTCTGCCAGGTTAGTACATTTATTTTTTGCATTTTCTAGATAAAGTTTCTCAACTTGACTTAAGTAGTTTGCTCTGGGTTACATAGCTGGTAAGAGATGGGGTTAGGATTTGAACCCGGGACTTTTGACTCTGCAGCTGGTTCTTAACTGCTGTACCCTGCTGTTAGGCCACACTGACTATTTTACGTCCTTTTTACAGGTTCACCAATAGGATTATTCTGCCACCAACATGTCTTGGTTTGCTGATCTTGCTGGGAAAGCAGAAGATCTTTTAAACCGGGTTGATCAAGGAGCTGCAACAGCTCTTAGTAGAAAAGAAAACACTAGCAACGTCACATACAACAAAAATAACGACTATCCTGAACTTCGTCAGCAGAATGCAGAGTTGACTTATCAGACTGGATCTAGAGCTCCTTACATTTCTTCCGCAGCTGATAACATTAGAAATCCAAAGGCCACCATCTTAGCTGGCACCGCAAATGTGAAAGCAGGCTCTAGGACACCAGCAGAGCCCTCTCATCCTGTTGAAAATGCATCCCTTCCCAGGCCTTCCTCCCAGTTTGTTCGAAGAAAAAAGTCAGAACCTGATGATGAACTACTATTTGATTTTCTTAATAGTTCACAGAAGGAGCCTTCCGGGAAGGTGGAAATCAAAAAAGAAAGGGCCAAGACACCTGCCTTTCAGACTTCTCGGACAGCCAGTGTCAGTTCTACAAACACCAACGTGACCACCATCAAAACCGTTGAAGAAAATTCTTCTGGGAGCCAAAGCCATGGTAGTCAATCCGTTCTCTGTTTCATTTAGAGTTAAGCAAATCGGATGTATCATCATGGCCCAAAAGCTTTCTGGTAGTGTTTCTCATCCACTGTTTCAGGACCCGTCCTCACTGGTGTAAGGGCAGGCTCTCTGCAGACGTGTGGTGCGAACGAGGGAGACAGCACTGAGTACCGCTAATCAATGTATAGTTACATAGGGACCTTAGGGTGTTGTCTGTCGGGAACTTTACCCAGCCCAGCTTCTAAAAAATGGTATCAGAATTGATTCTCTAAGATATTTTGTTTAAGATCCAAAAAAGGAGCTTTTGAAATCTGGAAGGAAACATGATCATATAATTTGGGATTTGGGACTATCTTAATTCATTTCTTTTTCCTTTGGGACGTAAAAGTGACAGGAAGCTGTATTTCACATATATTCTGGGTTTTGTGTGTGTGCGTGCGTTTTGGTCCCCCCAGCGGTAAAGCTGAGAGATTAAGCAACTTCAGATCCAGTTTTGTAAATTAAAATTAAAAATTGATCTGAGTTGAAGGCGTTGACCTAGCAAAGTAAGAGCTTAGAGCTGTGGTTTTCTTCGCTGTGAATCACCCCTACAAGTGCGTCTTCTCACATGCAGAAATGAGGTGAACACTATAATGTGACTGATCCAAGCACCTAAAAAGCATTTTAAAGTAGTACCAAAATAGATTTTTTGCAAGAATTCTTTATAAAGTTGATAATTAATGGATTAAGTTTTGTAGCTTCTTTCACTGTCTTGGCTTGTTAATAAATAAAATATGTCTTGTATCTTCAAGATAAAAAAAAACGGTCTTTCAAGATCCAAATGCAAACCAAACACGTTGCTGTTGAGTCGATTCCAACTCAGTGATCCTATAGGACAGAGTAGAACTGCCCCATAGGGTTTCCAAGGCTGTCAGTTACAGAAGCGGACTTCACACCTTCCAAAGTGCCGGTGCGGCTGGTGGATTCCAACTACTGACCTTTTGGTTAGAACTGAATGCTTAACCACTGCACCACCAAGGCTCCTCTTTCAAGATTGGAGCATGCGGTAGCAGTTGGTTAATATGTATGCACAGTCCTAGATTTCTTCTCAGTTATGTTTTAATTGATTATACAAACATTTATTGAGAATCTACTTGGTACTGTGATACAAAAGTGAATGAGAGAGTCTAGTGGTGAGACAGACATGTAAACAGATGAATTACGTAGGGTCCTAAATGCAGTCATTAACGTATGGTCAGATGCCATGGAAGCGTAGAGGAGGAAGGAACTGATTGCCTAAGGTGTTCAGGAAAAGATTCACAGAGGTGTTTGCCAGGTGAAAAAGGAGGGCTGGAGAGAACATCTCTCTGAATGAGAGAACAGACTCTAAAGGTAGAGTAGAAAAACGGTTGTAAGAAAGTTCTGAGGCTGTGAGTGAGTATGAAAGGAATAGTGATGAAGAAAATGAGGCCAGCAAGGAGAGCTGGGGCCTGTTTATGAAGGTTGTATACAGCTGTTTACTTGTTTAAATCCATTGTTTTTTCTTAAGGAGTGGTCCTGGAACAGCCTAAATTGGAACCACTTTTGTGATTAATGAAAAAAATGAATTACTGGGTACAGCCCCAGGCTCCTGAATCAGATTTCCTGGGGACAGAGCCAGGGCATCTGAGTTTTTTCATTCCCCAGGTTCTTGTTAGGCTAATTAAACCTGAAAGTGACTACCACAGGCAGTGAGGTGCTTATAGAGGTCTTTTAAGGCAAGAGTTGACATGAATTATTTTTCTAAGGAAAACAACTTGCATTTCATTGGGAAGCATGGACCAGAGGGAACCTGGTGGCAGGGAAATGAGCTAGAACCAGTGAAAATACATGGGAGTTAAAAAAATTAAATTTTGTTTCTCTACAGCAGTGGGTTTGTTGTTTTTTTTTTTTTTTTGGTTTTTAGGGCAGTTTTATGTGGAGTGTGGTGGCACAGTGATTAAGAGCTCAGCTGCCAACCAAAAGGTCAGCAGTTTGAATCCACCAGCAGCTCCTTGGAGACCTTATGGGGTAGTTTTATTCTGTTCTATAGGGTCGATACGAGTCAGTATCGACTCGAGGGCAACAGGGTTTTTTTGTTTTGTTTTGGTTTGGTTTTTATACAGTTGCTGTGAGTCAGAATTGACCCGACGGCAACAAGGGGAGGGTTTCTCATCCTTGGTGCCTTTGACGTTTTGGGCTGGATATTTTTTACTGGGTTTTTAATCCTTGTTATAGGAGGCTTTCCTTTGCATTATTATATGGTCTTTAGCATCGTTCTTGGCTTATAATCCATTAGATGCCAGTAGCACCCCCAGTTGTGACAAACAGAAATGTCTACACACATTGCCAAATGTCCCTTGGCAATAAAATTGCCCTGGGTTGATAATCGCTGCTGTAGAGAATATACCTACAAACCAAAATGGTTTTCTGAAGAACTTGTACGAGCTTATGGTCTCAACCACCTGTGGGTAAGAATTCCTTTTGATCCCTCATTCTTACCAACATTTGATATTTTCAGTAAGTAGGTGAAATGGTTTGTCATTGTGATTTTTAAAAAAAAAATTTTCATTTTCCTCATTACTAATGAGGTTGAGCATCTTTTCATATCTTTGCCTGTTTAGGTTTCATCTGGGAAACCTGCTCACATCTTTTTTATTAATTTTCCATTGAATCATTTGTCTTTATTGATCCATAGGAATTCATTATGTATTTAGATGCTAATTCTTTCTTCTCTAGTGTGTACCCTGTTTTTGTTTTCTGGTCCTTATGATACATCAATGAACAGGAGTTCATGTAGATGAATTTGTCAGTCTTTGCCTGTATGGTTTGTGTTTTAGAAAATCTTTCCCTACTTTGAGATCATAGATATTTTCCTATATTATTTTCTGAAGGTTTTATAGTTTTGCCTTTCGTATTAAGATGTTTACCTGAAATTAGATTTTATGTGTGGGGTGAGGTAGACAGTCCTATTTTTTTCACACAGAAATCAGTAACCTCAGCATCATTTATTGGAAATACTGTCCTTTCCCCACCAAATTCAGCACCGCCTCTGTCATGTGTCAAGTATTCGTCTATATGTAGGTCTGTTTCTGGGCATTGATGCTGTTTCATGGCCTTATTTGCCTATCCTTGGGCCAGTGTGGAAACCCTGGTGGCATAGTGGTTAAGTGCTATGGCTGCTAACCAAAGGGTCCGCAGTTCGAATCCGCCAGGTGCTCCTTGGAAACTCTACAGGGCAGTTCTACTCTGTCCTATAGGGTCACTATGAGCAGGAATCGACGGCACTGGGTTTTTGGGGTTTTGGGCCAGTGCCACTCTGTCTTGCTATCTGATAGGGCAACATCTCCCACTTCGTTGTCTTTCTTCAAGAATGTGTTGGCTGTTCTTGGACTTTGCACTTTCGTATGCATTTTAGAATTTGTCAGGTTTCACAAAAATTCTGTTGGTCTTTTTGTTGGGAGTCCATTGGTTCTATATAGATCAGTTTGGTGAGAATCAGCAGCTTTACAGGATTGGTTTTTCTAATCTGTGAAGTGGTATAGTTTCAACTTAATTTTTAGTTGTCTTTCATTAAGATTCTGTTGTTTGCTACATTAAAATCTTGCCGTCTTTTTTGTTAAATTTATTCTTAGGTAATTTGTATTTTTTGAAGCTATTAGAAGTGATATCCTTTTAAATTTTTGCTGTTTATTGCTGGTATTTTGTCTTGTGTGTATGTGTATGACAATTTAGATAACACTTCTTAGTCTATTTTTCTATGTATTTATTTAGATTGTCAAGAACACAATCATACCATCTGTGGATAGTGACAGTTCGGTTTCTTCTGAATCCTTTTATTGTTTTTTCAGATCCTTTTCTTGTCCTAACTGCATTGCTTAGGACCCGAAAGTAATTTTGTGTCTTGTTCCTTGTCTTAAAGGGACTTCTTTGACCTTAAACTATGACGTTTGCATTAGGTTTTTCATAGGTACTTGGTGGCGTAGTGGTTAAGTGCTGCAGCTGCTAACCAAAAGGCTGGCAGTTCAAATCCTCTCAGCGTTCTTTGGAAACTCTATGGGGCAGTTCTGCTCTGTCCTGTAGGGTCACTATGAGTCAGAATCAACTCGACGCAATGGGTTAGGTTTTTTTGGGTTGAGGAAGTTACCACATATATCTAGTTTTAGTTTTATCATGTTGAATTTTTAACTGTGCTTTTTTTTTTTGGTGACTGTTGAGGTGATTTTTCTTCATTGATATATGAATGTGGTGTATCAAATCAATTGATTTTTTTCATGTAAAACCAAACTTTCAGTTTATTAATATTCTGTTTAGGCTTTTTGCATTTATTCCATAAGTGAGACTGATATGTAATATTGTTAAATTTTAGTATTACTGTCATGTCACCTTTATAATACTGTTGGGACTTGTCCCCTATTTTTTTATTCTTTTAATTAGTTGCTTTAAGATTGAGATTATTCGTTTCCTGAATGTTTGCTAGAATTTGCTGGTAAGGGCCCTGGGATATTCTTAGTCGAGGATTTTAACTATTGATTCAGTTGGCTTTCCGTTTCTTCTTGAATCCATTTTGGGTGAGTTATAACAGTATTTTTTTCTAGGAATTTATCTTACATACATTTGGGGGAATTATATTTCTTTTAGTGTTGTAGAAAAAAGTGAAGGTGTCACAGCTCTGTAACTTTTAACACAATCAGACATTATTCATTGATACCAGCCCTGTAGAAACCAAAGCTTGATCACCCACACTGCCTCGAGAATGTCAGTATCTGGCATATGTTGGCCCTGGCACTGTGCGAAATGCCTGTTTTTAAAAACAACTTTAATGAAGCATAACCGATGTACCGTAAACTACACATATTTAAAGTATACAGTTTGATGGGTTTCAGCATCTCTAGTGTGTGCCTTTTCTACTTTGTTAATTTCTGGTCTTTGTTGTTAATTTCTGTTCTTTTGCTTTCTTTGGATTTATTTCCTTGTTTTTATAACTTTTTAAGGTGGATTCATAACTCATTAATTTTCTTTCGTCTTCTGAAGTTTGAATTTATAAGACTATAAATTTCCTTCTAAATACAGCCTTAGTATATCCCACAAGTTTGGATATGTACTTTATTTTCTTTTAAAACCTTTATTATAGAAATTTTAAATATACCAAAAAAATACAGCCTGATGAGCTCCAGTGTTACCTCTTACTCAGCTATACGAGTCAACAGCTTATGGCCATTCTTGTTTCCCCTGTGCCTTCCTGTTTCCTATCCCTTTCTTTACCTTCACCCTCCACAGAGTTATTTTCAAGTAGATCACAGATATCCTGTCATTTCATCCATAAGTACTTCACTTTGTTACTCTAAAAGATAAAATCTTTAAAAGCAAACATAGTATCATCATCACCTAAAAAATACATTTCTCTGATATCAAGTCAGTGTTAAGATTTCCCTATTTCAAACAAGGTTCACACATTGCATTCAGTTGAGATAGCACTTAAGATTATTTTAATCTATAGGGTAGGCCAGCTTCTCTGTTTTTCTTGTACATTTACTTGTTGAATAAGCAGATACGTGTTTTTTAAAGTTATGGTTAAGTCCTGAATACTTTGTGATTTATTTGTGATTTGTTTGTTAATTATGCTTTTGAATCTTCTTTTTTCTTACTTTTTGCTTGCTTGATCTAAAGCTTTTTGCAATCAATTAAAAGAGAAAAAAGCTTTATAAGGAATATTTAAAGCCTATATCAAGTAAATAGAATAGTAAGATGAACGCTCTGTATTCATCATTTAGCTTCAATATTAATCAACACTTCCATTCCTCATTCTACTAGATTTTTTTTTATACTTATTTTTTTCTTTTGGGTAAAGTTTATGTATATGTTGAAATGCAAAATCTTCGTTATACAGACATGACTATACACATAGCCTATGTAATGTAACCGACACCTCTGTTATGATCTAAGACATCTCCATCACTCCAGATAATTCCTCTTGTCCTTTCCCAGTTAATCTCCCAACCCCATTCCTGCAAGTAGCCGCTGTATTGATTTTTTTTTTTACCTTAGATTAATTTTTCACTTTTCTGAAACTTCATATAAGTGAAATCATACAGTATGTACCCTTCTGTGCCTGGCTTCATTTGTTCTGCATAATGGTAGTGAGATTCACCCATATTATTGTGTATATCAGCAGTTCTTTTTTATTGTTGTGTAATGTTCCGTTGGATGGCTATACTACAATTCTCTTTTATGAACATTGGGTTGTTACTAGTTTGGGGCTATTGTGAATAAAGCTGTTATTAACATTCTTGGACTACTGTTTTTATGAACAGATGTTTTTGTTTCTCTTGGATAAATCGTAGTGGAATTACTAGGTGCATATTTAACTTCATAAGAAATTGTGAAGTTAAACATATTCATGCCATTTTATAGTCCCACCAACAGTGTATGGGCGTTCCAGTTGCTCCAAGTACTTGCTAACATTTGGTATTGTCTTTTTAATTTTAGCTATTTTAGCAGGTGTGTATTGGTTCTCATTGTGGTTTTAATTTGCATTTCCCTGATCAGTAAAGATGTTGAAAACTTTTTCATATGCTTATTGATCATTTGTTTATCTTCCCTTGTAAAGTTTTTTACCCATACAGTTATTATTTTAGTTATTTTTATTACTTAGAAATAGCATATATTTAATTTTTTAAAGGAAAAAGTCTGTATTTGTATCACATTTAGTAACAAATTAAAAACAAGATGAGTCTGAATTAATGGATCTTTTTCTTTGGTTAAGGCATTTTAGATTCCAGTTTGGCATATAACAAATTGCTCTGACCTGTTATTACTGTCCTTGCTTTGAAACCCACAGTTACTCTTTTTTGTCTTCTCAATACTTTCGATGTTGAGACTTCCCCTTTTTTTTCAAAAACAGCTTGAAGACTTGCCCTTTTTTACCTGAACCCAACTCTTGAAACTGTCTTTGGTTTTCTCCTTCCCAGAGCTGTATTCTTGTATCTGTTCTTTACCGCCATTCATCTTGTGCATCCTGACTTGGAGGGTCCTTAGAAGTCAAAGGGCTCCATTTATGAGCATGAAATTTCATCAGAGGGAAGTCTATTGAGAATTGAACTTTACTTTTTACAGTATTTTGGCTAGAGCAGGCAACTTGAGCCAAAAGGCATTCCACCAAAGTAAGCTACTAATGTGTATGTGGTGAGCATGCGCGGGTAACAAAAATGTATTTTTTCCCCAGAAACGTCTAATAATACAGATGCTGGCCCTGAAGGCCAAGAGGATTCTTCAAAGGAAAATGCATCATCAAACGGTACCTGCACTGATCCCACTCCAACATCTAATGATGGCGGCAAATCACACGAACTTTCTAACCTTCGACTGGAGAATCAGCTCCTGAGGAATGAAGTTCAGTCTTTAAATCAAGAAATGGCCTCCTTACTTCAAAGATCCAAGGAAACTCAAGAAGGTAGAGTCTTATTTAAATTCTTCAGCATTAGGAATTTAACATTTCAAAAATAAACTAAAAACCTTGCATCTAAACTATTAGAAATGTTTTGATGAGACTTGTCAAATGGTGCTTCCATAGGAATAGGGCCAAGATTGGAAGTGGCACCCATCCTCCCATCAAACCGAAACATGGAACATTGGCTCGTTTGGTCATTCTTTAGGAACCACAAAATCTAAGAACTGAGAGGAACAGAACGTTAGTAATCATCGGGTTCATTTGATTTATTTGTCATGGACCTTTTGAGGAAAACCGTTCCATGAACCAAAGGTGGGACTAGACAGAAAGTAGTGGACACTATAGACGGGGTCACAGTATTACACTGCTCAGGGGACAGGAAGTACATGGAATACAGTTTGAATAGTGCCGTCTGGAATTGTGCGGTGAGGTGGCCCTGGGGTAGAAGAACCCCAGGGTTCCTCAGAAATGGGTAATTAAAAAGAAAATAATACCACGACTAACATGGTGTTGGGGAAATGTGTGACTGTATAAGTGTGACTGAGGAGAAGACAGAAGAAATCTCTGCCTTGATTCCTAAGGGTGATCAGGAGGAATGGGGGACATTGGGAAAAGTTTTGCTGAGGCATGGTTGGGGCCCAGAAGGGTGGAATAGGAAAAGCTTTAAGACTGCTAGGACTGGCTTAACTGCTGGAAAAACTTCACTTTCCCAGACTAATTTGGATATAGAAACGCAGCTTTTCCTGAGACCCTGTAAAGTGGGCTTCAAGTTTAAAAAAAAAAAAAAAAAGTTGACGGCAACCTGCAGTTGCGTTTGGTACAGGAGGGTGTGGAAATGTCGGTGCATTTTGAATGAAGCTGTACACGGCCCTTTCTACGCTGATGACCTGGGTTAATGGACCAACATTTTTGGCAACATAAACTAGAAGAAACAGATTCTTCCCTGTGTTTATCTTTGGGTTTTGTGTTTGTTTGTTTTGCTCTTACTTGGGTGGTGGGAAGTATACATGACCTGCCTTTGATTTGGCTTTGTGTTCTTCCCCTGTGGCTGGCAGAGCTGCACAAATCCATCCACCGTTTTAGTGTTGTTAGCTCCGTGCCACCTACGAGTGTGAGCTTCCAAGTGCTTTTTTATATATCTCTAGAAAAATCTCTAGAAAAAGCAGTATTTGTACGTGAGCAACTAGCTTCATGTCCCCTTCCAACATGTTAACTGTAATGGAGGTGCGAACATTGGCCTGGAAATTTGAAGGTATTTGTAAGCGCCTAGTTTTGGCAATAAGTACTAAAGGGACTGAAAGGAGAATCTGTGTGTGCCCCAAGAAAGTTGTGTTTGTTGCTTGTGTAGTGAAATTTCATTTTTTTGATAGAATTAAACAAAGCAAGAGCAAGAGTTGAAAAGTGGAACGTTGACCATTCAAAGAGTGATCGGATAACTAGAGAACTTCGAGCCCAAGTAGATGATCTGACTGAAGTGGTGGCTGCAAAGGACTCCCAGCTAGCTGTACTGAAAGTGCGGTTACAAGAAGCTGATCAGCTACTGGATGCCCGCACGGAGGCCTTAGAAGCCTTACAGAGTGAAAAATCGCGGTAACCGATCCTATTAATAATGAAAGAGTGAGCTAGAATGTTTTTCTCTTTCCAAGACAAGTAATGGTAAACATTGTGGTATATTCTACTCTATGAAAATTTAGCTTTTGGTAATTTACAAGAAGGAAGTTTTATGTTTTGGTAGTGTTGGAAGTTTGTGTAATTAAAAATAGCTGAAATTTCTATCTATATGGGATCAAATTGACAACAGCAACCTGAAAGGGTAGATAGGAAGCTTGGTGGCAGTGAGTTTATGTTAACGGCAGAGGAACAATTCAGTAAAGGAGGGTGAGCATGGTGGCACAACTTGAAGAATATAATCAGTGTCACTGAATTGTACATGTAGAAATGGTTGAATTAGTGTGTACTTTGCTGTGTGTATTTTCAGCAATTAAAATTTGTTCAAATTATTGTTTGAACCTTGTTAGCAAATTCTGAATTTAAAAATAATATTTAAATAACATAATGTCATTAATCTTTCAACGTATAACAAAGTGTGGTGTGTGCTTATATTTTGATGCTTCAAAAATATAGATTAAAACCTCTGCTGTCATGCCAATTCCAACTCATGGTGACCCTATAAGATGGAGTACAACTGCCCCATAGGGTTCCCAAGGCTGTAATCTTTATAAAAGCAGATTTCTGCATCTTTCTCCCACAGAGCAGCTGGTGGGTTTGAACCATTGACCTTTTGGTTAGCAGCTGAGTGCTTAACCACTGCACTGCAAGCACTTCTTAAAATATAGATTACATCACTTTAAAAAAGAAAAATATTGCCCTAAGACTGTTTTAGTCAAACCGTCTTTTTCGTGCTAACATGGCAATGTTCTAAAAATGGGTCCACCTTATCGATTGTACCTGTGTGCTGTGGAAATGAGTTATTTCAAGAGATGTATTTCCTTTTAGAATAATGCAGGATCACACTGAAGGTAGTAGCCTGCAGCATCAAGCTCTGCAGACTCTTCAGGAGAGACTGCATGAAGCGGACGCCACGCTGAAGAGAGAGCAGGAGAGCTATAAGCAGATGCAGGTGAGAACGGGAGACAGCACAGCTCTTTGTCATTTAGACGAGGAGGAGTGACTTTATGCTGCTTCATAACACATTTAGCCCTGAGGAAAATTTTGCAGTGCATTTCAGAATAGTCTGTTTCTATGACATAAACCAGATATTTGAAATTTTAGCTTAATCCTTGGTAAATTTATTTATGTGTTGAGATGCAGTTAAAATAGTTAATATTCGTTAGAGACATACATTTTTTCACTTTATCTAATTAAATGCTGATTTGGGGCATCTTGTTTAAGCTTTTCCTAAGTTCAGTTTTAATCTGATGCATTTATTTCAAGAGGAAGTTGTACATACTATTATTTCAAGTTCTACCTGTAGATGAGTTTTTGCTTCCTGTTCAGTGATTTTCAACCCCGTTTGCACGTTAGAACCACCTGTGGAGCTTTTAATACTTCCAGACACCCAGCCTCCCCTCCCGGGGAGTCAGATCCCATTGGTGTGGGTTAGGGCCTGGGCATTGGTGTTTTGCTTTATTTTGCTTTGCTTTGTTGGTTTGTTTCTATTGTTTTGTTTCGTTTTTACAGTATTCACAGGTGATTCTAATGGACAGTCAGGGTTGAGAACTACTGATCTAGGTCCATCTTTCAAAAGGTAAAAATAATAGTTCAATCATGAAGGTAAAGATCAGGTCATTTTGTTTTTTTTTTAATAATATGTTTTATTTAACCCAGTATAGCCAGAGTACTAGCATTTTAACATGTAGTTAATACTTAAACTATTAATGAGATAGTTTACATTCTTTTTTGTATACTAATCCTTTGAAATGTGGTATGTATTTTACACTTACAGCAATCTAAATCCAGTCACTAGATTTTTTTCAGAAATACTTGGTCTGTATTTTTACATATTCATATTGTTCTTTGTTATTGTTGTCGTTAGGTGCCATTGAGTCAGCTCTGACTTATAGCGACCCTCTGTACAACAGAATGAAACGTCGCACGGTCTTAAAAGTTTTCCAATAATAGTTCCTCAAAAAGTGTAGTCTGGAGGAAGTTATTCTTACGTACGTGGCCACAAGTACTTATCATTTAGCTTTAAAATAGCCATCCAACCATCTCAACAAATAATATAACAGCACATGTATGGATAATTCTCTTGTGCCTTTTCTCTAAAATGAGTTGATAATCAGAAGTTTGTGGGCTTCAGTTACTGGCATGTAACTGTACACTTCCTGACTTTTGCTTCACCTTCTGAGTCTTCTGGTGATGAGGGCTTTCAAGAATAAAGGGAAAAAATAATCCTCAGAACTGGAGCATATGTTTTCATTTCTTAGATAACTGGAAATAAGGAGGAAAACATTAGCCATCATATTAGAAAAGAGGTTTACCTAATTCTCCAATTTTTTTCCTAGTAGACTTCTAGTTTTCTATAGACCTATTACTCATTGACCAGCTACTACTATCCGACCAGACCTAGAATTCAAGTGACCAGGATCTCCTGGGAAATTTCTTTTAAAAAAAACAGATTCCCACGCCAGCCTTTTGAACTTGTGATTCAGTGTTTTTAGACGGCTGTCTTTTTAACAGACTTCCTAGTTGATTTTGATGCATTGCCAGGTGTGCGAGCCACAACGTTCTATTTCCTGTTCTTCAGTTCCTAACAAATGAAGACTTTTTTCCCTCCCTGTTATGTCATTGGGCTGAGCTAAAAAATCCCATAGAAGATCTGAATGGATGATTGTAAAATATATTCCAAAGCAAAATGATACAATAAGTGTGATATGAAAATTTATCTCAGAGTGAGTTTGCCGCGTGCCTTAATAAAATGGAAGCGGAGCGTCAGAGTTTGGCAGAGGCGGTTACTGTGGCAGAAAGAAAACACTCAGACGAGAAGAAGAGAGTTGACGAGTTACAGCAGCAGGTGAAGATGCATAAGTCCAGCCTGGAGGCCTCTAAGCAGGAACTAATTGACTACAAGCAGAAAGCTACCAGAATACTCCAGGTAAGCTTGAGATGTATACTTTCGAACGTTAAGATGCGCCAGTTAACTGAGAGACGCTTTGAGACTCTGTGTAGATCCTGTGAAATGATTTGTTCAAGTTTGGCTGGATTGACTTACTTCAGGTGCCTTACTCTACTTAGAAATTTTATAAAAAGGATAAAATTGCTTTTTCTTCCTGCCACTTTTTTGTCAATTTATTCTGCCATTCCCTAGTTCAGACCCTCAACCTGTTGCCATAATCACTGTGAGAATATTAACATTTGCCGTTAAGCGTTGTGTTCATCCTTATTGATCTTCAGTTGAACTTTTTGGAGCAGCTGGTCTAGGCCTCATCCGGCCCTCAGAGCTCCTTACCCAGCTTTTTCCCCTCTCAGTCAGAGCTAAGGTGACTTTACCTCCCACTCTACTTAAACAGACTGCTGTCATAACTTCTCTTTCCTTCATCTCAGATCAGAGGGAAAACGTGTTCCTTCATTTTTTTCTAGGATAATTTTTCTGCTTGAATGTTAACTCCATCTTCTCCCACTTCCTTTAAGCCCTTTCTCCATAAACCTGTCCCCTTCTCTGCCTGTATTCCCCATCTTTCCCTCTCTGCTGCTGCCTTCTAGCCATCATCTTGCCTGCTTACTCAAGAGCACATGGTTACATAGGGGAAGACCTAGATCTTGGAACTACTACTGAAGGAAAAAACAACCCATTTGGCCTTTTTGACCACTTTGAACCATTGCCCTGTCCTCTCTTCTTTTAATGTCAGATTTATCGGAACTGTAGTATATTGTCTTCACTTCTTTAAAACTCATTAACTTCTCGATATAATTTCTGTCCTCAAAACACTTCCAAATTGGTCTTTTCAAAAGTCTTTCATGGCCTAAATACATATTCTTATCCTTTTTCTAGTTCCCATCTTCCTTGATTTGGGTAGAACATTTGACAATGTTCACCCTCCAACCTTCTTGATGCCCTTTCCTCCCTTGTCTTCTACGCCACTTGCTTGTCCATGGCTCTTCCTACCGTTTCCATCTCTGCTGGGCCCTCTTCCTGGTCTCCAAAGGATGAGTCCTCTCAAGTGCTTTCTTAAGCCCTCTTTGCTCTTCTGTCTTACAAGGTATTCTCATATATTCACCCTGCCTCTGCTTGTCACCTCCATGTGAATAGTTCAGCCCTGACCTCCTGACCCCAGTTTCTAACAGCCTGCTCTGCCTTTGTGCATGGACTGTCCTAATCCCCACCAGCTTCTCCTTCATTCTCTCATTTCAGTAGATACTATTGACATCTCCCAGGCAATAGAGCTGGAAACTTCAGTGTCATTCTCCATTTAACCTTTTCTCTGAGCCCATATTTCCTATTTATGAACACCTTTTGATTCCACTGCCATGAAGTATCGTATCCATCTCCTCCAAACCTTTTTTTTTAATGTCACTAGAATTTAATTCACTTAACGAGAAATTTATTAAGCAGCTAATTTTTTATGATAGGTGCATGTAACCTTGGTATCACAATAGTTAAGCATTTGACTGCTAACTGAAAGGTTGGCAGTTTAAACCCACCAGCCACTCTATGGGGGAAAGATGTGGCAATCTGCTTCCATAAAGATTACAGCCTTGGAAACCCTGTTGGGGGGAAGTTCTACTCATCCTATAGGGTAGCTATGAGTCAGAATCGACTCAGTGGCAATGGATTTGGGTTTTTTGTTTGTATTTTAATTTATGATAGGTACCGAGGATACAGAGCTCAAAGTCATGTCATCTTTCCTAAGAGGCCATTCATCTTAGTGGAAAAACATTGAAGTAATTAATGAAATTATTGGTGGGTACAGCACAGTGGGAGCCTGAGGGAAGACTCTTTTAAAATCTGCCTGGGGATGTCAGGGATCACTGCACTGAGGGAGTGCTATATGAAAAGAAACTGGAAAGGTGAGTAGGGAAGAGATGGCAGATGGAACAGCCTGGTAGGATAGTGTGTCCCAGACCAAGGAGGCGGGAGAGAACATGGCCTGCATGGAGGGCTGCAGCTAGTTCCATATTGCTGGAACATGAACTATTAGAGGGTAAGAGATGGGCAGTAAAACTTAGCGGCAGGCAGAAGCCAGATCATGAAGGGCCTTGTATACCATGTAAAGGAGTTTTGATTTGACCCCATAGGTGATGGCAGTGGGGGATAAAGAATTTGAGTGGCATGCTCAGATTTGAATGTGAGAACTATGGCAGCGATGAGGCACTTAGAGGAGAGCTGAGCCTCTATTTTGTGTGTCATCGTATCCCCAGTAGAGTTCCTGGCCTACAGTAGGTACTCAGTAGATTGTTGCTGAAGAAATTGAACAAGAGTGAAGAGTGGATTGGTAAGATTAGAGGCATGTGGATGGTGAAGAGGTGATTGTACGAAGTCATGGTTGGAAATAATGATAGCCTATGGAACAAGAACAAGATAAGACTAAAGGGGGATACCAGCCCTGGGGCAGGGACTACAAGACAGGAGGGAACTTGAAAGCTGGTATTAGGGAACCCAGGGTTGAGAAGGCAGAGTGTTGACATGTCGTGGGGTTGTTAACTAATGTCATAGAACAATGTGTATACTAACTGTTTGATGAGAAACTAGTTTGTTCTGTAAACCTCCATCTAAAGTACAGTTACAAAAATAATAATGAGAGCCTAATCTGAGGTTGTGGCAGAGAGGATGACAAACACAGGACAGATAAGTAGAAGGTAGAACATAAGAGACCCGGGGATTTAATTGGAGGGAGGGAGAAAAGGCCAGTGGAATCTAGGATGATTTCCATATTTCTGGCTGGAAGGACTATATGGATGATGTCCCCCTGTACTGTAAGAGGGAAGACAGATTAGGGCTGAGGGAGATGAAGAAAAATTATACAGTGTGCAAAATTGGTGTGACATTGAGGCGAAAGTGGCAGGCAGACCAGAAATACAGGCCTGACGCTCAGCAGAGCAGTTTGGGCACGGGCCATGTGGCGATGACCATGTAAATCGGGGTGTAGATGAGATTGCCCAAGAATCATGTCAGCCTGAGGTCTAAGAGCAGTCTTAAGCATCAACATTTGAGCAACCTGGGCAAAGGAAAAGAGCGTGCACAAGAAAGAAAGTGAGAAGGGAAGTGGTCAGAGGCTGGAGGAGAACCAGGAGAGACTGGTATCATCCAGGGAAGCCAGGCAAGGGAAGAGTTTCAAGTGGAAATGATTGTCAGATATGACAGAGAGCTTGAATGTGATCAGGGGTCTAGGGTTTGTCAATTAGAAGGTCCCTGGGTACCTCACAAAGGGCAGTCCCCAGTGTGAATTGGGAAGTGAAGCTATGAAGACAGTGACAGCTTGGCTGTAGACATGAGGAAGGGACAGTAGCTAGGTAGGGATGTGGTGTTGGGGGGGGGGTTGTTTTTTGCTTTTAAAAATAACTTGTTGTGTGCTGTCAAGTCAATATCAACTCATGGCAACCCTTCAGGACAGAGTAAAACTGTCCCATAGGGTTTCCTAGGCTGTAATTCTTACAGGAGCAGATCATGAGGTCTTTTCTCTCGTGGAGCTGCTGGTGGGTGCGAACTGCTGACCTTTTAGTTAGCAGCTGAGTGCTTAACCGTTGAGTCACTAGGGCTCCTTAAATCAAACCAAACTCACTGCCGTTGAGTCAATTTCGACCCATAGCAAGCCTACAGAACAGAGTAGAACTGCCCCATAGGGTTTCCAAGGCTGTAATCTTTATGGGAGCAGACTGCCATATCTTTCTGTCATAGAGCAGCTGGTGGGTTCGAACCACCAACATTTTGGTTAGCAGCTGAGTGCTTCACCATTATGTCACCAAAACCAAAACCCACTGCCGTCGAGTCAATTCTGACTCATAGCGACCCTATAGGACAGAGTAGAACTGCCCCATAGAGTTTCCAAGGAGTGCCTGGCGGATTCGAACTGCCGACCTTTTGGTTAGCAGCCATAGCACTTAACCACTACGCCACCAGGGTTTCCATTGTGTCACCAGAGCTCCTTAAATAACTCAAAATTATATAAATGATGTTTATTATAGAAAATTTGAAAAATATAGAAAAGTTAGAAGAAAGTAGAAATCACCCATTAATACTACCATTTGGAAAATGAAAAATTGTTTTTGATGGAGGAGTGTAATTATAAAATATTTATTTTCTAAGGTAGAAGCTGATGGTCCCTACTGTTACTGGTCTAGAATTACAGCAATGTTTAAACTGGTCTTCCCACATCAAACCACTTCTCCCAACTCAACCTTTATACCAGGCATTGGCGGACTTTTTCTGTAAAAGACCAGATAGTAAATATTTTAGGTTTTGTGGGCCACATATAGTCTCTGTCATATATTCTTCTTTGTTTTTTACAACCCTTTCAGAAATGTGAAAGCCACTCTTAGCTTGCAGGCCATACAAGCGAGATTTGGTCCATGGCCTATGGTTTGCCGACCCAGCTCTACACCACATAGATTGACCTTCTGCTCACGTTGCTCCACTGTCTACTTTGTGGTGATTTGGTTTAGCCTACCAGATAAAAATGAAGACATTTTAGCCTGGCAACCGAAGCTCCACAGATTGGTCCTAGCACACTTTCTGAGCTGTGTCTCACAGTTCTTTCTTATAGGCCCTCTGTGCTTTTGCGCCTTTATACTTTGCCCTTTGCTTTCTCTACACCTTTAAATTCCTAGCTATTTTTCATGTTGTCGCCTCTTAAGTGTAGCGGTCTCTTCGCCAGAAATGGTCTCTCCTCGGAACTGTGTGAATAACCTGGCCGTGTCCCTCGTTCAGCTTGTGCTTATTGCCTTCTACTGGATACTTGTAAATTCCCCTTCAGTTCATAAGGCAGAGCGTGCTGTCTGGAGGGTGGAGACATAATCTTTATCCCACAGAACTTTTAGCACAATGCCAAACCCATTGTAGGTGCTCCATAAATATTTGTTGAGTGGAATGTGATCTAAAAAAAAAAAATTTTAAGAAAACATGAGAACATGCTTTCTATGACAAGTTTTCAACTATAAAATGATCCTGGGGCCTAACTTCCAAGGACGATGTACAGCAAGATCCTGATGTATTTTTGTCGCTATGAATTTACCAGTCTGTGAACTCCCTTTGATAAAGGATATAATTGGATATAATTTCCATAGTGCTATAGTTTCTGCATAATAGATGTTATTTAGTATGCAAGCTGACCTCTGCTTTCCTTAAATGCATTTCTCTTTTTTATAATAGTCTAAAGAAAAATTAATTAACAGCTTAAAGGAAGGATCTGGTTTTGAAGGCCTAGATAGCAGTACTGCCAATAGCATGGAGCTAGAGGAACTTCGGCACGAGAAGGAGATGCAAAGGGAGGAGATACAGAAGCTGATGGGCCACATACACCAGCTGAGAACTGAACTACAGGTATGGTTCCTTGCGGTTCAGCTTCACAGGCAGCCCTTGAGCCCCAGCTAAGAACAGTTAGCAAGGTGGCGGATTCTGTGCTTGGGGGAAGGGCTTTAGTGAAACAGCACGGGCGAAACTTCTGGTAGGTTGTTAGTCACCGTATAGAAGTGAATCCAGAGCAACAGAGTTCTTGTCTCTTGGTTGACTGTGAGGTTATGGGAATAAGAAACCTTCAGCAGATATTACAGAGGGCCTGCCATGTGCCATGTGCCAGGCATCCTTTAGGCCTGTGGGTAGAACATGCTAAAACGTGGAGAAAACAGAAACCTCGAGTCAGGTTCTTTGCCACTGAATTCAGATTTTGCAGGAAATCCTGAAGGTGTTTTTTTTAGTTTGAAGAAGTGAGAGTAGTGACACCAAAGTGAAAGAGTAAGAACTCTGGGAAGATGTAAAAACAGTTAGTAGTTAGAAAGCTTAGGAGACGGTAACGATACGCTAACCTCAGACAATGTGAGAGAAAAGTTCGTATTCATTACTGGGGCAAACACCAAGTCCTAATTAAAACCTGTAATTTCAGGGACTAATTCAGTGACTTTTGTCATTCAGTTTTTGTTATATTTCTCCTGTCTTAGAAATCGTTAGCTTTTGAATAGACACAAACCTATCCATCGTTAAACGAAATGGATGACAGGTTGGCACAGCTGCAGCACTCTGTTCATTGCCCTCGCTATGCCATATAAGGAAGGTGTCCGTTTATATGCTACTCATAGGCTGAGACTATGCCTCACTTGTCTTTATCCTTCCAGTTCTTACTAAGCCCAGTTGATGGCACATCTTAGTTGCTCGGTAAATGTTAAACCAAACAGGTAGTTACTGCTTTCACATATCAGGCTTGTCTTTTTAGGATGTGGAGGCTCAACAGGTTAATGAAGCAGAGTCAGCAAGGGAGCAGTTACAAGACCTACAAGACCAAATAGCTCAGCAAAAAGCATCTAAACAAGAACTAGAAGCAGAACTGGATCGACAGAAGCAGGTAAGGATTTTAGGTTGATGATCAACAAGGAAGACTGTCATCTAGTGGTCATGTGAGGAAAACAAAACCTGTTACCTTCGAGTCAATTCCAACTCATAGCCGCCTATAGGACAGAGTAGAACTGTCCCATAAGGTTTCCACGGCTATAATCTTTATAGAAACACACTGCCACATCTTCCTCCTGCTAGGCGGCTCGTGAGTTGCGACCTCTGACCTTTCTGTTAGCAGCTGAGCTCTTAACCACTGTGCCACCAGGGCTCCTATGAGGTCGTATGAGGAGACCTCCCAAAAAGCAGCTTATTGATTCTTAGACCCTGGGCTCAGCATGTTAATGGTAGACAGGACCCTACAGGATATTTTGTCTAGCACCACCTTACCTATCGCACTCTCCTTTGTTTTTTTAACAGATGGAAAATACCAAAACCAAACCAAACCCGTTGCCATCGAGTTGATACCGACTCATAGCGACCCTATAGGACAGAGTAGAACTGCCCCATAGAGTTTCCAAGGAGCACCTGGGGGATCCAAACTACTGACCTTTTGGTTAGCCACCATAGTACTTAACCACTACGCCACCAGGGTCATTTTGGAAAATAGACACACAAAATGACAACATGATTTACCTGTTATCGCACAGCTAATTAAAGAGTAGACCAGAACCCAAGATTCCTGTCTCAAAGCCCAGGATTCTTTCTACTAGCCCATGTCTGCATTTTATCGTATCTCCTTGTCAGAATATGTATGTATAGAAACTTAAAAACACTATACTGTCGGTTGATTTCCGTGTTTACTATATTTGTCCTTTCTAGGAACAACAGTGAATGTTATTTAATATGAATACAAATGCAATATTAGTGCCATATTAGACTGCTCTTTCTGTTTGAGATAAAATGCTTCTACAGACTGTTCTTCAAAATCATGTTTAAAATCGTATTTCAGTGTTCAATTAGCAGTTTCTGCTCCCCAAGCCAAATTATTTTTTTAATGTATTTAAATAATAGTGTCAGTATTAACACAGTTATAAACATGTTTACAACCATATTTTCAGCATAAGATTCTATCTCTAATATTAATAACAACTGATTTACTAAGTAACTACATTGTTTAGGCACTTAGTGTACACTATCTTATTCCATCATCACAGTAAAATCAGGATTGTTCTCTTCATTTTTCAGAAAACTTACAATTCTTAGTGCGTTCCTAACATTCTCACTTTCTGTATTTATATGCTTTAAATATTTCTTAGGATTTATCATTTTTGAAACTGACTGTATTCTCAGAGAGGTGTTTGTTTTTATTATTAAACCAAAAAAACCCCAAACCTGTTGCCGTCGAGCCGATTCCAACTCACAGCGACCCTATAGGACAGAGTAGAACTGCCGCATAGGGTTTCCAAGGAGCGGCTGGCAGATTCGAACAGCCATAGCTTGCCCTTTAACTCTTAACTGCTGCACCACCAGGGTCCCTTTATTATTAAAGTACTTAAATCCGTGTCCTGGTTTGTAAAGGAGAAACTCAGAGTAGCAAGCAGCAGAGTACGTATGTCATAGACGGTTTTAGATGATGTAATTATAAGATTGGCTGTCCTTCCAGAAATTGGCCTTTAATTTATTCAAGCATTTCTCACGTATTAAAAGGCAAAAACTTGATGTTCTTGATGGTTAATGAGATAATTTTCATTTTATTGTGGCAGATGGTTTTACCATATCCTCTTGCCAGTGGCCTTTTTTAAAGTGAGGCAATTAAGTAGGGGAAAACAGAGGTGGATTGTAGCTATAGGCTGTTTATTTAGTAATCACGTACTTTAGGTGTGAAGTACTTAATCTTGGGATTAAATAGTCCTTTAGTGTTCCTTACTAATTTATGTAATGTTAACCTTAAACTGTGTGCTTGCAGAGACCTTAAAATAAATCAGGCAAATGGCTATTAAACCTTCCCTTAAATTGTGATTCTCCTACCCCGATTACCTTTCTATTTTCTCTTTCGGCACTGGGTTTGTTTTCCGTTTTTTTATCCCAGTTTCTTCATCTGAAATGACCAGTTTGGTAAATGTCTGAAGTTGTCTTTGGTAACTTGATTCTGTATCTCCTTTACTTCTTCACACGGTTCCCTTTGCTTCCTTTGTTGGCACAGTTGAGCACAGTGCTTTTGAAAGTGCTTCATTAACTGCAGTTACTCGGTCTTCCCTGTGCCACATTGTATTTCAGTGACTTGGGCATATTTTGTTATGGGCATGTGTTTTGCTTTCAGATTCAGACCTGACTTTTTAATTCACAGTATCCATTGTACATACCGTCCATTAGTGCAGTTGTTAGTAAATCTAGAGGTGTTTCTCTCTCATCGTGATGGAGCAAAACAGGTATAAGATATGGCTTGATACAAAAGGCATATAGATAGAAAGCTGCTCAGCATCATTAATCGTTAAAATGCCCATTAGAATAGCTACAGTTAGACTAACAGTACCAAGTATTTGGAGAAGATGTGGAAGACCTGTTACCGAAGTGTTGCATTTTTCCAATCTGCCGCATGAAAAATGGTACCTCAGGGCAATTTAAATGTACGTTTCTGTGACTATAAAGGTGGCCAAGGATCCTTTTTTTTTTTTTTTAATTGTGCTTTAGGTGAAAGTTTACAGCCCAAGTTAATTTCTCATACAAAAATCTGTACATATATCGTTATGTGACCCTAGTTGCAACCCTTCTAATGTGACAGCACGCTCCCCCTTTCCACTCCGGGTTTCCCATGTCCGTTCAACCAGCTCCTGTCCCTTTCTGCCTTCTCATTCCACCTCCAGACAGGAGCTGCCCATTTAGCCTCATGTGTCTACCTGAACTAAGCAGCACACCCTTCACGAGTGTTAGTTTATGTTGCATAGTCCAGCCCAACCTTTGTCTGCAGACTTGGCTTCAGGAATGGTTTGAGTTCTGGGTGAACAGAGAATCCAGGGACCTGAGCATCTGTTTGACGTAAGAGCCATTTGTATTTCCTTTCCTGATAATTGTTTATAACATTTGCCCATTTTTTTCATTGTTATTGGTTCTTCTCTCTTTTTTTAATCAGTTTGTAGGATCTCTTTATATATTAGGGAGATTAATTAGCCTTTTGTGTATGATATAAATTGCAAATAATTTTTCCTAATTTGAGATTTGTCTTTTAGTTTGCTTAGGTGAGGGCTTTGTTTTCTTGGCATGCAGAAGTTTGCTTTTTCTGTAGTCAAATTTATCATTCTTTTCTATTAAGACTTCTGGTATTATAAAGGAATTCACTTAGGTAGTTTTTTCTAATACTTTTATGATTTCATTTTTTGCATGTAAGTGTTTAATCTGTAGGAACCAACTTTATTTCCCTCCAGATGACTACCTAGTTATCCCAGTGCCATTTTGGGGAAAGATTACCTTTTCTTTATTGGTTTCAGGTGCCACCTTTATCATGGTCTAAAATTCTCAAGGTATCTAGATCTGTTTCTGGACCTTTATTTTCTTCTATTGGGTCAATTTACCTGTTTATACACTAAAAAAAAAAAAAGAAATTTCTTTCTTTTTTTTACCTCATTGTTTTTAATTACCAAGATTTTATGTTTTAATATCTTGTATGGCAGTTTCCCTTTTGAGAGTTTTGATGGCTATCCTTAGGTGTGGTTTCCCATATCTAGAATCACATTATATAGTTAAAAAAAAAACGAGTTTTGTTTTTATTGGGACCACACCAAATTTATAAATTAACTTGAGGAGAATTTACATCTTTCCGATGCTGACCTCCTGTCCAGGAGCATGGTATGACTTTTTACTTGTTGAAGTATTTCTCTGTGTGCTTTAGAAACGTTTTAAAATATTCTTTTAGTAGGTCTTGCATACTTATTGTTAAACTTACTCCCTTTTTGTTACTATTACACATTGGAGTCTTTTTTCCATTATATCTTCTAATTGGTTCTAACTGGTTATTATTTTTAGATCAACCTATTGATTTTCATATATTATTTTGTACCCTACCATCTTACTGAATTTTTACTATTTTATTTCATTTTCTCATATACTTTGCCATTTTTCTAATGGGGCTTGTAATTTTTTTTTTAATCCATATTTATAAACTTTATATTACTAAAGAATATCACTGTATATGTTATGAATGTTTTCCAGTTGTCATTTTTATTAATGTTATGATGTATAGGAGATTCTTAAAGGGATGACTCATCCTCCTTCATTGCTGCAAGATCAAAATAACGTTTTTCTTTGTTTTCTGGTGATTTATCCTGTTAACAGTTATTTATCAGCCTGTGTTTGCCCTGTGCTGAAGTGTAAACTTTTTATTAGACCCATTCAAGTCTGTTTGTTTATTCATTCAGTATGTGCTCAGCAAATATTGAATGCCTACTGTGTGCTGTTTTAGGTACTGGGGATAAAATAGGGAATGCTGATTTAGGTTTTGTTTATTTGTGCTTCATTATATAGGAATTCCGTTATATAGAGGAAGACCTGTATCGGACAAAGAACACATTGCAAAGCAGAATTAAAGATCGAGAAGAAGAAATTCAGAAGCTCAGGAATCAGGTATGAGTCAGCATCTACAACCTGGGAAAGATGTCGTGGTAAAGCTGCATTTTTTTTTAAGGATATAGTAAGACTTACCCACGGCCTGAATTTCACCTGAGCCCTTTTGTGGCAGTAGCTGGACAGCTTATTTTCAGCCTGCTGTAGAGTGTTCATCTAATGCCATGTAAGTCTGCATTTGCTGTATTCTCTGGCTTGCTTTTCACAGAGGATCTTATAGCCAGTTACCTAAGGAGGTATGAGTTCTCCCAAAATTTCTTACCTTAGGACGTCAATACTGGTGCTGCTGATTGCCAGTTTTGTAATGTGGTTTCTTTTTCCTAGGAAAAATGCAATGGTAAGTCTTCCTGGTAATGACTGACAGAGCTTTCATAGGGTCACCAAGACCTTTTTTTAACTATGAAAATGTAAAACATACAGTAAATGACACCAATTGGCCTACCACACAGATTTACTAAAAAAAAAAAAAACACACCAAACCTGTTGCCATCAAGTCAGTTCTGACTCATAATGACTCTATAGGACAGAGTAGGACTGCACCATAGGGTTTCCAAGGCTATAATCTTTATGGAAATAGACTGCCACATGTTTCTCTCTCAGTAGTAGCTGGTAAATTTGAAACACTGACATTTTTGTTAGCCGCTGAGTGCTTAAACACTGCGTCACCAGGGCTCCTTAGATTACTAAAGCTTTTATCATTAACTGGTAGACTCATACGTTCACTTACCCTATTATTCTGTGTTGTCCTTGCCTCTCTTACACTCAGATGATCTAGTCAATTAAAGCTTGACTCATTAGCCACTTACATATTTCACAGAAAGATTTGTTAATTCTTCCTAAGAGTTGGGAACAGGCCATAGCTAACCGCTTTGAATGTTTCTGTTACCTTCTTGAAGCCACGGTGGTGTAGTGGTTAAGAGCTACGGCTGCTAACCAAAAGGTCGGCAGTTCGAATTCACCAGGCGCCCCTTGGAAACCCAATGGGGCAGTTCTACCCTGTCCTATAGGGTCACTGTGAGTCGGAATCTACTCGACGCAGTGGGTTTGGTTTTTTTGGTCTCCTTCTTATGCCTGCGTTGTGAAATGCTAACAAATGATAACATGGCTTGGTAGCAGGAAGTCCAAGAAAGAAGGAGCAGAAACCAAAACCACCAATTGGTTTAGCCCTTAGATAAACATTCTCATTTTTACCAAGCGTTCATTTAGTATCTGTCAGTCTAAGGTGTTGTGCTGTTTTTGTTAATCAATAATTAACCATCAGAGAATGTCTCTTAGAGATTTTTTATCTAATTGGAACAGAGAAAAACCTTTGTCTTACAGTTTCATTGAGGAGGCACAATTGATACCCGTAAAACAGTGTTATCAGGGTGATCGATAGATGCCAGGACAGTCCTGGGGGGTCTAAAGAAGGCTGGGATCAGCACAGACGGGAGCGACTGGAGAGGGCCTCAAGGAAGAGGCTCTGGAGGCCAGGTGCAACTGAGATAAGGGGAAAGAGTTTTCCAAACTGGAAGATTAGAACAGCAGAGGCTGAATGGGAAGAGAGAGAACTGGTGTAAGACAAGATCAAATAGAAGAGAACAAAAGAAGCTTTTAAATAGCGACTGTCAACCAGACCCTGCTAAGAGAACGCTCATTTAATACCCCCGGCATGCAGTGTATTGTCCTCATTTACAGACAAGGAAGAAAATTCAGAAAGGTACAGCAGTTTGTCCGGAAGCAGCTGGTAAACTGCAAAACAGAGATGCAAGCCCAGGCACATGTTCTTGGCGCTGCTCCGAAGCTATTGAATGGCGGTGGGTTTGAATCCAGGCTGAGAAATTTGAACTGTGTCCAGTAGACCCATGCTTTCAAACATTTTTGACCACGATGCCATAGTAAGAAATACAGTTGGCATTGTGTCTCAACACTCACACGTACAAAGCCAGAACACAGGTTTTGCAAAGTGGTACTCTCTCATACCGTGTGCTGTGCACTCCATGTCCCGTTCTATTCTGTTACATGCTTTCATATGCTGGTTTCAACCCACCAAATTGATTTCATGACTTGTTAATAGGTTTCAGCCTACAGTTTGAAAAACACTTCTGTAAAATTGACGTCTTAACAATATTGAACCTTCTGATTCATGAGTATGAGATATCTCTTAAATTATTTACGCCTCTAATTTCTTTGAGCAATGTTTGATAGTTTCATTATAAAGATATTACAAATCTTTTGTTAAATTAATCCCTAAGGACTGCAGATTTTTGATGCTATGGTATTTTTTTTAAGTTTCGCTTTCCAGTTGTTCATTGCTAGTATACAGAATATAGGCTACTTTTGTATATTGATATTGTATCCTGCAACTTTGCTAAACTCGCTTATCTAGCAATTTTTTGTATATTCCATGATTTTTTTGTGTGTTTTATCGAACTTTAGGTGAAGTTTTGTAGAACAAACTAGTTTCTTATTAAACAGTACACACGTTGTTGTATGACATTGGTTAACAATCCCACGACATGTCAACACTCTCCCTTCTCAACCCTGGGTTCCCTATTATCAGCTGTCCTCTTCCTCCTACCTTCCAGTCCCTGCCTCAGGGCTGGTGCACCCCTTTAGTCTTGTTTTGTTTCATGGGACTGTCCAGGCTTTGGCTGAAGGTTGAACCTCAGGAGTTACCTCATTACCGAGCTGAAAGGGTGTCCAGGAGGCATACTCTCAGGGTTCCTCCAGTTTTTGTCAGGCGAGCAAGTCTGGTCTTTCTTTTTTAGTTGGAATTTTGTTCTACATTTTTCTCCAGATCTGTCTGGGACCCTCTATTGTGATCCCTGTCAGAGCAGTCAGTGGTGGTAGCTGGGCACCATCTAGTTGTACTGGACTCAGTCTGGTTCCCTGAGTTTTTTTACATGGATGATTATGTATGAAAATAATCTATAAAAAAAAAACCAGTTCTGTAGATAGTGAAAGAATCATTGTAGAATTTTATGAAATCAATTAATTTACCGGTGAGAACGTAGTGGTGGGGTTTCTATGTTGTGTGACCCTCATTTTATGTAATAATTTCATGAACACCCTGCCTTCCAGCTTACCAATAAAACTTTGAGCAACAGCAGTCAGTCCGAGTTAGAAAATCGCCTCCACCAGCTAACGGAGGCCCTCATCCAGAAGCAGACCATGCTGGAGAGTCTCAGCACAGAAAAGAACTCCCTGGTCTTTCAGCTGGAGCGCCTGGAGCAGCAGATGAACTCTGCCTCGGGCAGTAGTAACGGACCGTCCATTAACATGCCTGGAGTTGACAATGGCGAAGGTAACCCAGAAAAGGAATCCCAGAGGGACGTTTTCTTCATTTCCCTGCCTTTATTTCCAGCCTTGCTAATTCAGGCATGATTTTGAAAAATTACAGAAAGACCATTTTTATTTGAAAAGAAACCTTATCCATTGAAGGACCTAATTTTCTCCTGACGTGAGACTGGGACCATTCGCTATTTAATATTTTTACTAGTGAGCTGGGTAATGGATTAATTGATATTAATATTACTGATAATTGTACAGAAATATATAAGACACTTAATGGTGCTGAGTAGGCAAATAATTCAGTAGAGAAGGGCTGTCTTAGCTATCTAGTGCTGCTACAACAGAAACACCGCCAGCGGATGGCTTTAACAAAGAAAAATTTACTCTCTCACGGTCTAGGAGGCTGGAAGTCCGAATTCAGGGTGTCAGCTCCAGGGGAAGGCTCTCTTTCTCTGACAACTCTGGTGGAAGGTCCTTGTCATCAGTCTTATCACAGGGACCCCAGGTCCAAAGGATGCATGCGCTCCTGGTTCTCCTTTCTTGGTGGTAGAAGGCCCCTCTCGTCTCTGCTCACATCCGTCTTTTTATCACAGAAGAGATTGACTAAAGACATAACCTAATCCTGTAGATTTTCGTCCTGCCTCATTAACATAACTGCCTCTAATCCTGCTTTATTAACATCATAGGGGTTAGAACTTAGAACACATAGGAAAATCACATCAGATCACAAAATGGTAGATAACTGAACAGTACTGGGAATCATGGCCTGGCCAAGTTGATACACATTTTTGGGGGACACAATTCAATCCATAACGAGCTTTCAGGAAACAAGATTTGCTTTAATAACGTTCCAATGGATAGTTGTGAATATTAAAGCCAATACATAGTGATCTCAGGGTGTTGGGGCCACCATAACAAAGTACCCCAAACTGGGTGGCGTATCGGGATACAAATTTATCGTCTCACAGTTCTAGAGGCTAGAAGCCTAAAATCAGGGTGTCGGCTGTGCTGATTCCTTCCGAGGGCTGTGAGGGAAACTATTCCATTCTTCTCTGCTAGCTTCTAGTGGCTCTTCTTGGCTTGTAGATCTTCACATGACCATTGCCTCTCTACCCCTGTCTCCATGTCTGTTCTCTTATGAAACACTACTCAGATGGGATTAGGACCCACCCTGCTCCAGTGTAGCCTCATGTTAACCAATAACATCTACAAAGACCCTATTCCCAACCAAGGTCACAGGTACCAGGGGTTAGAACTTCAGCTTATCTTTTGGGGACACAATTCAGTCCATAACGATAATTCATAAATTATATCCATGCTCTATAATTTTAATAGCAAAACCTATAGATTCCCAACATATGTCATTAAAAAGAATGTTACGGTATATTTTTCAGCAGATCAGGTTTTTGATCTTAGAACTTCATAGTCCACAAAATACTCATGCAGCAAATCTTGCAGTTCTTTGTCCTTAAAATTTTTCCCCTCTTTTTCTTTAATAGCATAAGAATACATGATCACTGTAGAAAGAAATACAAAATACAAAAAAAAAGAGAAACTAAAACCACCTGTTAATCTACCGCCCTGAGAGGACATTTTTGACCATCTTTTTTCAGACTTGCCTATGTATGTTTGTGGTGTCTGTTTAACTGGTTTTCCATTTTTTTATATCAATATCTTTTCATGATGTATTTGGTACAGTAATTTGTATATTGCCTCCTAGAATCCTGTTGTGTGGCAAGACCGTGATTTGTTTAACGGTTCCCTCTGGTTGGGGATTTAGATTGTTGCCAACTTTGGTTGCCAATACAGTGAGATCTGTGAGAGCCGGAACTCGCTGGGATTGCTCTGTTTCTCTGGGGCTTGAAGTTTTCCACCTTTGACAGGGTGCAGTCTGACCACTTTTGTAGCGCTCTGAATTAGCGGAAAATATTTGGGTTTTCCTTTTTGACAAGTTTCCGCCTAACACAGGTTCCAACTTTCACAGATCTTACTGTATGAGCAGTGCTTTGGAAAATATCCTTTATGCACATCTTTTGTTTTCTTAGGGTAAATTATTAGAGGTGGGATTGCTTTTTTTTTTTTTCAATTGTGCTTTAAGTGAAAGTTTACAAATCAAGTCAGTCTCTCATACAAAACCTTATATACACCTTGCTATATACCCGTAGTTGCTCTCCCCCTAATGAGACAGCAGATTCCTTCTCTCCACCCTGTCTTTCCGTGTCCATTCAGCCAGCTTCTGTTACCCTTGGCCTTCACATCTCCCCTCCAGAGAGGAGCTGCCCAGATGGTCTCATGTGTCTACTTGATCCAGGAAGCCCACTGCTTACCAGTATCATTTTCTGTCTTGTAGTCCAGTCCAATCCCTGTCTGAAGAGTTGGCCTCAAGAATGGTTCCTGTCCTGGGCTAACAGAAGGTCTGGGGACCATGACCTCTGGGGTCCTTCTGGTCTCAGTCAGACCATTAACTCTGGTCTTTTTACGAGAATTTGAAGTCTGCATCCCACTGCTCTCCTGCTCCTTCAGGGATTCTCTGCTGTGTTCCCTGTCATGGTGGCCATCTGTTGTAGCTGGGCACCATCTAGTTCTTCTGGTCTCAGGCTGATATAGTCTCTGGTTTATGTGGCCCTTTCTGTCTCTTGGGCTCATACTTACCTTGTGTCTTTGGTGTTCTTCATTCTCCTTTGCTCCAGGTAGGTTGAAACCAATTGATGCCTCTGAGATGGCAGCTTGCTAGTGTTTAAGACCCCAGACGCCACTCTTCAAAATGGGATGCAGGATGTTTTCTTAATAGTTTTTATTATGCCAATTGACCTAGGTGTTAGAAGTGGGATTGCTTTTGATATTTGTTGCCAAAATCAGCAGATAATTACTGAGCACCTACTCTGTGCCAGATACTGTCCTGGGTGTTGGAGAATGGTGATGAATAAAAGAGACCCAAATCTCTGTCCTGTGGATCTTATGTTCTGGTGCTGGGAGGGGAGGGGAATACAGGCAGAGGAGACAGGCAATAATTTATGTCAGAGGGTTGTTAGTGCTGCCAAGAAAAATTAAGTAGGGAAGGAAGATAGAGGGCACCAGATGTTGGGTTGGGATTATAATTTAAATAGTGTGGCCAAGGAAGGCCTCACTGAAGAGGTAGCTCTTGATTAAAAAACTAAAGGAGGTAAGGTAGTGTAACTGTGTGGAAGTCTAGAAGAAGAGTGCCCCAGGCAGAGAGAAAAGCAGGTGCAAAGGCCCTGAGGCAGGTGTGTTGCTGGAACAGCAAGGTGGTTAGTGCAGTTGGTGTAGATGGAGTGAGAGGGAGAGTAGTGTGAGGTGAATTCAGAGTGCTCGGAGGAGCCCGGTGAGGCCGACATAAGGGCTTTTAGTCTCAGTGAGGTAGGAAGCCATAGAAGGGTCTTAGAGCGGTGGCTGATCTGACTTGTAACGGCATGCCTGCAGCTCATAGAGAAGTGGGTTGCCACTGAAGGCAGGAATCGGGATCATAGCTTTGGCCATGCTGAGTTTGAGATGCCTATTAGATTCCATTTGGAGATGAAGTATGCAACTGGATGAGTCTGGAGCTTATGGGGAGGTGTGGGCTGGAGGCATAAACTTGGGAGTCATCAGCTTTGCCATGTAGGAAGGTTTATGGCTTCACTCTTGCTAGCCCAGGAAGAAAGTGTCTGTTTATATTGACTCTTTCTTAACACTGGGTACTCCCAAATCTTAGCTATTTTCATGGGGAAAATATTTTTCTTAATATTTAAATGTTGATCTTGGTTTTTGTGGATATAGATGTTTAAACATTTTATACAGCAAAATCTGTGAAAGCCGGAACCTGCGTAAGGTGGAAACCTGTCAGAGAAGGAAAACTGAAACATTTTCTGCTAATAGAAAGGAATAGAGAAGTGGCAAGACTGCACCCTGTCAAAGGTGGAAAACTTGGCAAGACCCAGGAAAAAAAAGCAATCCTGTCGAGTTCTGGCTGTCACAGATTTCAGTGTATAATCAAATTTATCAGTCTTTCCTTTAGGGTTTCTTCTACTTTGAGTGTAATGCTTAGAAAGTTGGCTTTGAGAATCTCTTCCGTATATGATATAATGTATATCCAGCTATAATTTTGTTAGAAGGTTGATTTTGGTGTCGGCACGTTAATTTGTTGCTATTTTATTGTTGAAACAGGCACACGTCTGCGAAACGTTCCTGTTCTTTTTAATGACACGGAAACCAATCTGGCAGGGATGTATGGAAAAGTCCGCAAAGCTGCTAGTTCAATTGACCAGTTCAGGTGAGAGATGCCAGTGGCGATGAGTGATGACTCTCCACTGTCTGTGACGTTTCCAGTTGTTTCAGTTACAGTGCGTCCCGTCAGGCAAAGCCGATATTTTAAAGTGGCATTTACCTTCTTTCAAGATACCTCAGTGACGTGAAATAGTTTCAAGAGTTCTGCCGGTGCCTCCGTTGTATTGACAATTACCCCTGACCATTTCTCTTCTATCTGTAATAAACTAATCAAATTTCATCGAGAAAGCTTCTCTCTCACGTAATGATCCATTTAGGTGTTTTATCTCAATACTTTATCATGTGGTTAGAATGAAAGATGCTACTATTATGTATGTATGTGTATATATATATATAGTCATTTTAATATATAAAGTATATGTGATACTGTATAAATAAAGTCCTTGGGGGGTGCAAACAGTTAAGCATTCAACCACTGGCCAAAAAGTTGGCAGTTCAAACCCACCCAGAAGTGCCCCAGAAGACTGGTCCTGGTGATCTTCCAAAAGGTCACAGCCTTGAAAACCCCATGGAGCAGTTCTACTCTGTGTACATGGGGTCACCGTGATTCGGAATTGACTTGACAGGAACCAACAGCAACAACAGTTGTATAAGTAATGTATGTAATTTTTATATATTTATGTATATGTACATATAAACTTTGTGTACTAGCAGACATGTCCACCTTATAAAGAAAATATTTTAACAGTTTACATATAGCC
Source organism: Loxodonta africana (assembly GCF_030014295.1). Taxonomy (NCBI): domain Eukaryota; kingdom Metazoa; phylum Chordata; class Mammalia; order Proboscidea; family Elephantidae; genus Loxodonta; species Loxodonta africana. Next base: position 105,967,763 of record NC_087351.1, read on the forward strand.
TTGATAAAATGCATATCTTAATAACCTACTAAACTTTTTCCTTTTAGTGTTTGTAATTATGTGTACTTTTCATAAATTGTTGCATAATAATCTTTTCTTACCTTCTCGTATCAGAGGGTCGCTATGAGTCGGAACCGACTCGACGGCACTGGGGCTGGCTGGGGTGTATCATAGATAGGGTTATGATGTTAAAGATAAGCAGGATGATTTACAAAGGTTTCCTGAAGCCCCGGGACTAGGGTGCCATAGTCATTGTTTCCAAATTACTAAGCACATCTATTTCAACTAGTCATTTATTCGACATAGGTAATATTTCAGAGAACTTATTGCAAGGCATTGTGCTCGTAGCTGTGAGAGAAGCAGAGAGGCATAGAAGAAAGGTGTGTTGGCCGGCAGACATATCCGCCTCGTGGGGGGGCATGTCGCAGAGAGGCCTGAGGGGAGGGTCTGCACAGCCTGTTCCTGCTGTACTTGTGTAAGCGTTCACTTGAGTGTCTGTAGTCTTGCCTTTCAAAAGCATTTGTCTATGCGAAAGCTTTCAGATTGGCCCTTTGCAAGTAACTTCTGGCCTGACTCTGTTCCTGTTCAGGTGTTTCACAGCTGACTTTATTTTTTGCACCTTCTCCAGTTCCTAAAAGAAAAGTGGTTTTGAGAAGGACCAACCTTGCATCCTGCAGTTATACCCATAAAATTAAGAAAAATCACTTGCGCTTACGTTTTAACAGCCAAGCCCCCAAGTAATGGTAAAGGTATTGGCCTACTACCGTGACACGTCTGGAGCCCCGGTGGTGCAGTGGTTAAGAGGTTGGCTCCTAACCGGAAGGTGGGCAGTTCAACCACCAGCTGCTCCTTGGGAACCCTTGGGCAGTTCTACTCTGTCTTACAGCTTCCGCTCTGAGGTGGGATCGACTCTACGGCAGCAGGTTTTATGCCATGTCTATATGGTTATTTCAAGCAGTCGTGCAAGAATCTGCTATAAAAACCATACTTCTGTGGTTGCCACCCAGATAGTTCCAGTGAGTGAAATTTTAAAAAGCCTCAGTAGGTATTACCAGAGGAAGGTTTGTTCAGAGTGTAACTCTCTTCTTGTCTCCCTCCCTCGCCCCCTTCCTTTGCACAGCATCCGCCTGGGAATTTTTCTCCGAAGATACCCCATAGCTCGGGTGTTTGTAATTATATACATGGTAAGTAAACGTCTGTGAGAGACAGAGCTGCCCTTGGCTTTTAACCAGGTTTTTTCTTTCTTTCTTTTTAGCCTCTAATCTTATTGATAGTTTAACAATCAATTTTGAAAGACTAGAACACATTTTTGGTAATTAAAAAAATTTTAAATGGATTGTAAGGTGACAGTTGTGTCTAAAATAAACTTTAGTGCAATTTAATAATTACCTTCATTTGTAAGCCCCTCTAATGGTAAAAACATGATACAAAACAATTGAGTTAATTTTTATCTTGATGTTGTAAAGGTGCTTTAATTATTCTCATGTATATTGCTGTATTTTCTAAGAGAGTTAGTATATTTTCTTTTAGACTTTTTAGCTCTAATAAGATGGCTACAGTAATTTGGGATGCCATTTCACGTGCCCTGCATGCCTAAAAAGGCCACTAATATTCTGAGTGGGTATGTCTAAAAGTAGTAAAGATTGGAAATTTTTTTGAGAAGAAATAAAAACATACTTAAAAAGAAGTTTCTCTCTGATCCACTAGAGGGAAGACTTACTCTTTTAAAGAGAAAAATTTTTTTAAAGGAAGGGATGGGGGATCAAAAGAAAAAAAACTGAAGGTATCAGAAAGGAGTCAGAATATACCCACAGTGGGTGAGATTGACCTCCGGGGTTCTGGAGCTGGCGAGCCCCACATCTCCGTGCGTCCATACAAGACGGGCTTTGTTGCCCACTGCAGAGTGGTTAGGCTCAATGAGGGCATCTCACATCACTTTAGCACCGCCATGGGGATAATTAGTGTAGATCAGGTTACCCACTTACTCGCTGCTATCCAGTCCATTCCGACTCTTAAAAAAACCCAGTGCCATCGAGTCGATTCCAACTCATAGCGACCCTATAGGACAGAGTAGAACTGCCCCATAGAGTTTCCAAGGAGCTCCTGGTGGATTCGAACCGCTGACCCTTTGGTTAGCAGCAGTAGCACTTAACCACTAGGCCGCCAGAGTTTCCATTCCAACTCATAGCAACCCTATAAGACAGAGTGGAACTGCCCCGTCTTTCCCCCGTGGAACAGCTGGTGGGTTCAAACTGCCAGCCTTTCGATTAGCGGCCAAGCACTTAACCACTGTGCCTTCAGGGCTCGAAGGTCATATACTGGACCCTAAATCAACCTCTGAAAGCTGAAACGGTATTTCCGTCAAGAATGTTCTCCCATCTCCTCTCCGCCAATCATGGCTGGCCCCCCTTTCAAAGCACTGACTGTGACTCTGTTCCTTAAAGCCTTTCCAGCAGCTTGCTGCATCTCTGGCAGCGTTATTCATGCCATCTACTCTGCATGACAGTCACCGAATTGGTTGTTTATGCGAACACGGGCGTATTGTGACTGTGCCTAAGTTCAGGACTTTTCTCCTCTCACCTGAGTGTTCTATAGAATAACAGGTCTACTACCTTCCACTGCACTTAGCTCATTTAATTGTTGATTCGTTTGTTCCTTTGTTATTTACCCCGTAAACATGTTCCGAGCCCCTACAGTGTTTCAGACCCGGTGCTAGCCATACATGGGAAACAAAATAAGGCCTGCCACCTGCCCTCGGTGCCGCACACAGCGAGCCTTTGGTAAAGGTTGATTCATTGGCTAATCCATAAATTCTTTTTTTTTCTTTCCTTAGGCTTTGCTTCACCTCTGGGTCATGATTGTTCTGTTGACTTATACACCAGAAATGCACCATGATCAACCACATGGCAAATGAACTGAATCTAGCTGTTTGAATGATTGGTTGTCTTTTTCCAGACTTGGAATCAGCAGAAGGGCCAGTTGCCTGAAGTTCCTGAAAAGGGTGCACAAGATTATTTTATCACTACCAGCTTTTAACTTTTTAAGTTATTATTCGAGTACTCTGCTACCTAAATCTCTCTCTTATTTCCTTCAAATGGTAAGGGTTTCTAAAACAGATGATAATTTAACAAGTTCAGCTTCGCTTTTTCTGAGTTCAGTGATCCTAAGAGATATATATATACACACACACACAGAGCTGCTGGAGTTGTTCACCTCTGTGCAGACAGTCTTGTATTTTAGGTCACTGATTATGGGCTATAATCAGGGAAACTAATTGTATTTAGAGATATAAATAAAAAGTTTTCTTTTTGATAGTTCAGTGTGCTTTTGTATTTCATACTTTTAACTGTGCAAATATAGATTTACTTTTTACATGTTAAAGGCCTGATTGGTGCAAAATCTTTTTATAAATGCATAAATAAAATTTACCGTGCATTCTTCTTTTTAAAATGTTTTTTCATCTGCATTATACAAGACCTTCCTAGATGGGCTTTAGTGAGTACAGCCAGAAACCAACAGCTGAAAACTCATTGCCATCGATTCCAACTCATAACGACCCTATATTTTTGTTGTTAAGAGCCATCCAATCAGTTCCAGCTCATAGCGACCCTTCATACGACAGAATGAAACACTGCCCAGTCCTGCACCATCCTCAGAATCCTTGTTATGCTTGAGCCCATTGTTGCAGCCATCGTGTCAGTCCATCTTGTTGAGGGTCTTCCTCTTTTTCGCTGACACTCTACTTTACCAAGCATGGTGTCCTTTTCCAGGGACTGATTCCTCCTGATAACACGTCCAAAGTATGTGACACGTAGTCTCGCCATCCTCCTTTCTAAGGAGCATTCTGGTGTACTTCTTCCAAGACAGATTTGTTCATTCTTTATAGCGACCCTATAGGACACAGTAGAACTGCCCCATAGGGTTTCCAAGGCTGTAAATCTTTACAGGAGCAGACTGTCACATCTTTTTCCCACGGAGCAGCTGTTGGGTTCCAAAAGCCAACCTCTCAGCAGCTGAGCACTTAACCACTGTGCCACCAGAGCTCCTTTCAGCAGCAGAAGTCCCTTGTGCATGAGTCGCAGTGGTTTGCCACTGCTCCCCAGTGTGTACATTTCCTTTTTCCCTCTCCTTCCCGCTGTGCTCCAGTCTTCCTTTTATCCTTACTCACTGTCTTCCTTTTTTCCTTTCCTCCAGCCTACACCTTAGGTTAGCTCTTGCTTGTGGCATTTGGGAGTCAAGTCTGTTTTAGCAGCCTTTGCGCCTTGAAACACTCCAGTGCAGAGCATTTACAGAGTTCTTTGAAAAGCGACATTTTCTTTGCTTTAGGTCTGGTATAATGTCTGTTTTGATTTTCTTTTCATCTGCATGTCTGAAATCTTAAGTACTTTTGTCACCTAGGTACTCTCTCTTCCATATATAATTATGTGAATCTTGGGCTGTGCAAGGGTTTAGTCCTTCCTATCGGGAGTGTGTCTTTGAAGTACTCAGCTTGGTGCCTGACTGGAAACTTAACTGAAGTTTCTATTCTAATGATGCCTTTACTATGAACTTCGATTGACCTGTAAGCACTATAAACCCTTCAAAAGTTTTGTCGCACTATTAGAAGTATATGTTTCTTATTCTTCATCAGGAAATTAAGGTTTAAGGTCGTCTATGCTTGGGCTTCTCCTCAGCTTGCATAAGTCAAAAGGCAGAACGTTTCACTTCATACAAAAGTGGGTCTGAAGCGCCTGCTCTCTAAAATCTATGTGATTCTGTCAGAACTCAACCACAAAAGACAAACAACCCAATCAAGAAGTGGGCAAAGGATATGAACGTGCACTTCACTAAAGAAGATATTCAGGCAGCTAACAGATACCTGAGAAAATGCTCCCGATCATTAGCCATTACAGAAATGCAAATTAAAACTACGATGAGATTCCATCTCCCTCCAACGAGGCTGGCATTAATCCAAAAAACACAAAATAGTAAATGTCAGAGAGGCTGCGGAGAGATTGGAACTCTCATACACTGCTGGTGGGAATGTAAAATGGTACAACCACTTTGGAAATCTATCTGGCATTTTCTTAAACAGTTAGAAATAGAACGACCATACAACCCAGAAATCCCACTCTTCGGAATATACCTGAGAGAAATAAGAGCCTTTACACGAACAGATATATGTACACCCATGTTTATTGCAGCTCTGTTTACAATAGCAAAAAGCTGGAAGCAACCAAGGTGTCCATCAACGGATGAATGGATAAATTGTGGTATATTCACACAATGGAATGCTACGCATCGATAACAGTGACGAATCTGTGAAACATTTCATAACATGGAGGAACCTGGGAGGCATTATGCTGAGTGAAATTAGAGGCAAAAGGACAAATATTGTATAAGACCACTATTATAAGATCTTGAGAAATAGTATAAACTGAGAAGAACACATACTTTTGTGGTTACAAGGCGGGGAGGGAGGGAGGGTGGGAGAGGGTTATTTACTGATTAGTTAGTAGATAAGAACTACTTTAGGTGAAGGGAAGGACAATACTCCATACACAGAAGGTCAGCTCAACTGCACTGGACCAAAAGCAAAGAAGTTTCCAGGATAAACTGAATGTTTCAAAGGTCAGCAGAGCAAGGGCGGGGGTTTGGGGACTATGGCTTAAGGGAACTTCTAAGTCAATTGGCAAAATAATTCTATTATGAAAACATTCTGCATCCCACTTTGAAATGTGGTGTCTGGGGTCTTAAATGCTAACAAGCGGCCATCTAAGATGCATCAATTGGTCTCAACCCATCTGGATCAAAGGAGAATGAAGAACACCAAGGTCACACGATAACTATGAGCCCAAGAGACAGAAAAGGCCACATGAACCGGAGACTTACATCATCCTGAGACCAGAAGAACTAGATGGTACCCGGCCACAACTGATGACTTCCCTGACAGGGAGCACAACAGAGAACCCCTGAGGGAGCAGGAGAGCAGTAGGATGCAGACCCCAAATTCTCATAAAAAGTCCAGACTTAGTGGTCTGACTGAGACTAGAGGAATCCCAGCAGTCATGGTCCCCAAACCTTCTATTGGCCCAGGACAGGAAGCATTCCCGAAGACAACTCATCAGACATGGAAGGGACTGGACAATGGTTTGGAGAGAGATACTGATGAAGAGTGAGCTACTTGTATTAGGTGGACACTTGAGACTGTGTTGGCATCTCCTGTCTGGAGGGGAGATAGGAGGGTAGAGAGGGTTAGAAACTGGCAAAATTGTCACGAAAGGAGAGACTGGAAGGGTTGACTCATTAGGGGGAGAGTAAGTGGGAGTATGGAGTAAGGTGTATATAAGCTTATATGTGACGGACTGACTTGATTTGTAAACGTTCACTTAAAGCTCAATAAAAATTACTAAAAAAAAAAAGTGGGTCTGAGAGAGATTGGAGGGCTGTGGTGGGGACACATTACTACATGTAAACAGGATTCTGGTCACAGGATCTTATTTAGGTATGATAACCCTTAGAGTCCTGCTGGGAAGTCAGATCTGACCTTGAGCTGAACAAAGAGAGTTTAGTCATATATTTTAAAGATTTTTTTCTTTCCCCTTTTCTAATTTGGAAATGTTTCTGGAAAATGATTAAAGACAGCTGACACATTTAAAATGGAAACCAGCACAGGCTTACTCGCCAAGTATTTATTGCCATATTTCCTGCCTTGCGTATGTCCTCCTGGCTTTCGTGGGGACGTCTCTAAATCTTTTGTTCAGTCTTTGCATATTCTTGGCTTTGGAAATAGTTTGACAAAGTGTTTCCGGGATTATTTTTCTGCACTTAAATCTTCAATTGGTTTTCAGTTTCAGTATTCTCGACTAACTGGGGCATTTTTTTTTTAAGTGTTAACCATTCCCTTTAGCCCTCAAAGTGACAGTGACATCTTTGCTTCTTAACACTGTAAAGAGGTCTTTTGCAGCAGGTTTCACCAGTGCAGTACGTCATTTGATTTCTTGACTGTTGCTTCTATGGGCATTGATTGTGGATCCAAGTAAAATGAAATCCTTGACAACTTCAGTATTTTCTGTTTAAAGTGTTTACTTTAAAGTGTTAAAAAGCAAAGGTGTCACTTTGAGGACTAAGGTGCACCTGACCCAAGCCATGGTATTTTCAGTCACCTCAATGTTGTTTTCATGTGCTTGCAAAAGCTGGACGGTGAATAAAGAAGACCGAAGAAGAATCGATGCATTTGAATTGTGGTATTGGTGAATAATACTGACTACATCATGGACTTCCAGAAGAACTAACACATCTGTCATGGAAGAAGTAGGGCGAGAATGTTCCTTAGGAGTGAGGATGGTTAGACTTTGTCTCACTTCAACTTTGCACATGTTATCAGGAGGGATCAGTCCCTGGAGAAGGACATCATGCTTGGTCAAGTGGAGCTTCAGTGAAAAAGAGGAAGATCCTCAATGAGATGGATTGACACTGTGGCTGCAACAATGGCCTTAAATATAGCAACAGTTGTGAGGATGGTGCAAGACCATGCAATGTGCCCTTCTGTTGTATGTTGGGTCGCTTCGAGTCAGAACCAACTTGATGGCACTTAACACCACCATTCCCCTATCCTCAAATAACAGGAAACCTTCTTGACCAAATTAAAGGGGTTGTGTGAGAGCCAAAGATTTTCCCCTCTCAATCCAATGTATTTAAAGACATTCATATATAACTATGTGTATAAGTCATACACATACAAATATTATTGGAGTTCTTGTACTGCTTTGTAGCTGTCAAGTCTCCAGCATCGAGTGATACACTATGTATGTGTTTATAGTCTGTCTTCCCTACTGAAACGTAAACTCTGCAAGAGCAGGGGCTTGTTTTGTTCACCACTGTGTTCCTAGTTGCTGGAAGTGGCCAGCAAGTAAGGTACTCATAATTTGAATTACTTTGTAGTCTTCTCATGATTTAAAATAAAACTACCACCCACTTTGTTATTTTTAAACTTGGTTTTCTCTAGTCTTTGTGCTTACCGAAAACTCTATTGCTTCAGAACAAAAAGTTCAAAGGAAAAGTGTGAATTCACTTTTGAAAATGTGATGTAAATAGACTTATCCTGGCATTTTGTTCTATAGATGAGGGATTGGCAGGTGTATGGGGCTGGGTGGTCCAACCTTCATTCAAGAAAACTTGCATCCAACTCACCTTAGGAAAAGAATCTACTCAGATCTGCCTCATTGGGCTCCAGCTCCCTATTGCAAGAGGCCAACTGAGTGTTGGAAAGACTCATTTGGGCATCGTGGTCTGAGCAGGAAGTAGAAGGAAAGAGTTGGTAAAGCCAAAGAAGATAATTAAGCACTAGTGGCCTAAGGGACGTCAGGCTATGCTAGGCAAGAAGAAAGAAGCGACTGAGAAAGACGTCTTTGTGGTGGCTGTTCTGCATACATGGAGAATGAAGGTTCCTATTAACGTTCTTCTGAGTGACAAGGATACGAATTAAACGATTCTGACCTCCACACTTCTAACAGGTGATCTCGTGTACTTTGGACCGTCACCAAGAAAGACACACCACTGGAAAAGGACGTCATGCTAGGTAAAGTAGAGAGCCAGTGAAAATGAGGGAAACCCTCCATGAGATGCATTGACAGAATAGCACAACCATAGATTCAATCATTCCAACGACCATAGAGAGGGCGCGGGACCAGGCAACATTTCGTTCTGTTATTCCTAAGGTCGCCATGAATTGGAGCTGACTCTGTGGCGACTAATAACAAGAGCAATGGGTGATCTGCTTTCCAGACACAGACACCCTCCAAATAAGTAAAACTTCTTCCTTTGTAAGAACACTTGAATGTCAGATGTGTCCCACATGAGAAGCTTATTTATAGAAGATGTCTCTAGGAGAAGAAAGTGGGTGATAGTTTTGTTTTAAATCATAATAAGACTACAGAATAATTCAAATTATGAGTACCTTACTTGCTGGCCACTTCTAGGAACTAGGAACACAGTGGTGAACAAAACAAGCCCCTGCTCTTGCAGAGCTTACATTTCAGTGGGAAAGGCAGACTATAAACACATACACAGTGCATCACTTAATGTTAGGTGCTATGAAGAAAAATAAAATGGGATGAGGGCATAAGGTGGGGTGCGAGGATGGCCGGGGAAGTCCTGTCTTGCAGAATTGACACTTGCATGGGACCTGGACAAAGTGCTTGGACATGCAGAACACGGGCTGGCCTTTCTAGGCAATAGAACTGAGAAGAGCATGCTTGGTGTGGTCCAGGAAAAGAACAGCAAGGAAGCCAGTGTGGCTGGGACAGATGAGTGAGGGGAGGAAGTAGTGTGGGGCCAGTCTTGTAGGACCTCTAGGTCAAGGTAAGGTTTTGGATTAAAAATCCATTTTTGTTCCTCCATTGTCACCCCCTCACCGCTGAACCATCACTTTTTTAAAAACAGGAAAAGCCTTTGAAAATCTAGGTTTTGGAAATGGGTAGACTATGGTTGTTGTATATGCAAATACAAACTAGTATATGAATCATTTTGCTGGCCTGTGGACAGGCTGTATCTGAGGAAGTTATTTTCCTATGTAGTAACTAAGAATAGGGGGGATCAGTCCCTGGAGAAGGATATCATGCTTGGTAGAGTCAGCAAAAAAGGAAGACTCTCAACAGGATGGGTTGACGCAGTAGCTTCGACAATGGGCTCAAGGATAACAAAGGTTGGGATGGCACAGGATTGGGCAGTGTTTCGTTCTGTTGTGCAGAGGGTCGCTATGAGTTGGAACTGACTTTACAGCACCTAACAACAAAGTAAGAATTCTTCCCCCTATTTTATGGGTTTAACAACAAAGTAAGAATACCTTATCAACAAGCATGTACGTTTCCCGCTATTTGTTCATCTCCACATTTCACAGTTAACTCCTGATCTTGTTCAAGTCAAAGACAAGCAGTAAAATGAAATCTAAGAGTAGAACCCTTCAGGTCTAAAGGCAGATATCTCCCTTCTTTTGACGGACTAACCTAGTGTGGCTCACTGACTGGCATTGCTGTTGTCTAACCATCAGACTTATATACTCAAATGTCTTCGGACATCCTGATCCCTTGCGGGCAAAGACACTACTTGTTTATTCACTGTCGTGTCCCGGTGCCTGGCACATACCTGGCCTTCAGATGATATTCACTGAACTTTAACGAATGAATTAGTCATAGCACTAAAGGTCATGCATGCTCTTTGTCTCGAGCTCCCTAGATTTTCACCATCATCTCCCTCACCCATACTGCTCATCTGGTTTCTAAAACCACACCAAAAAGAAAGAGAAACTGCGACTGACCAGGTACATGGGCGGTAATGAGGGGCTACATTGAATGGTCTGGCTAGGTTTCTCCAAAGAAGGGAAAGCCTTGAAGATTTAAAGTACAAATGCAAAAGTTGACCTGACGATATTGCTGGCTGTAGATGGTCACGGTGAAAACCTTGAGTCATCAGGGAAGTTTCAATTATGCTTGATGGGCTCTCTCAAAAAGACGGGGTGTACTTAAGTGTAGGAAGCTTCCGAAAGAGACACAATATTGAGATGTGATTTTCGAACATTCTGCGAAGCAGCACCTAGATATAATCAGGTTCTTTCCGATACCAAATTAAGCTTTCTTTCTATCCATCGTACTCTTCTTTAGCTTCTGCTTGTCTTGCAATCGTAGTTAAACTCCGTTTACGTAAAGTACTGAGGTTTATACATGTAGACTTAATCAGTTGCTAGCAATTACTAAACCAGCTGAATTCAAGAATTAATAAAAACCCTAAATGTAGTAGGGGCTAGAACATGCACTCTCAACAGGGGCGATATCACCTCCCAAGGGGGGTAAAATTCAGCATTTAGGGCAAAAATATGTTGCTCTTTTTGTATATAAAGCATGGACATACATGGTGTACATACACAGACACACAGTATACTGTGGTACTGACATTTGGTGGGGGACAGTGATAATGAAAAGGTTGACAAGCACTGGGCCAGAACAATAAGGGACCTCGTTCCTGCCCTTCTACATTCTAAGAGAGGAAACTGGTTTTGAAGTCGTTTGTGATCAGGTTCAAGCCCCTCCCACCTCTGATTCTACACCCCAGTCTCGTGCCCACTGTACTCGTTTGTTTTATTGTTCCAATTACTCCCTGCCTCTTCCTCTGGGAGGAGTTTACTTCCTGCCCCACCAATGTCAGCCTTGCTGCATGAACTGTTGCTCTGACCAGTGAACCACGCATGGTAGAGACGTGTGCCATGTCCAAGCAGGTGCTTTAAGGGTCATCTTATGGTTCCACCAAACTTGTTCCTCTGCCTGAGACCAGCACGTCCCAGGCAGGGGCTGCTCCTTCAGCCCAGGTGCTGGAATGAGAGGACATTGGGCAGAGCCAAAACATGGAACATGTCCAGAAAGGACACAGAGCTTGAATGAAGAGTAAACCTTGGCTTTTGTGGCCTCTGAGATTTGGGAGGTGCTTTATTACTGCAGCATAACCTAGTACCAGCTGAGTAATGTGCCCACCAGTGCGCCTTGCTCTCACCACCTCCAGACCCCGCCCTGTGCTCAGCACACTTCCCTTCTTGGCTCCTGTTCCCTCCTGGTGTCAGCTTAAGTGCCACTTTCTCTGTGAAGTCAGAATCCCTCAAACCATCCCCCCCAAAAAATAAAAAAAGGAAAGAAAAAACTAGGTGAGGTATCTGCAGTAGGCAAAATAATGCTCCCACAAAAGATATCCATCCATGTCTTAATCCTCAGAACCTCTGAATATGTCACCTTACATGGTAAAAGGGACTTTGCAGATATGATGAAGGATCTTGAGTTGCGGAGAGCATCTTGAATTACCCAGCTGTGCTAATGACAAAGGCCCTTAAAAGATGGAAGGTGAAGAGTCAGAGAAGCAGATGTGACCATAGAAGCAGAGACCAGAGGGATGCAACTGCTGGCTTTGAAGATGGAGGAAGGGGCCATGAACCAAGGAATGCAGGCGGCCTCTAGAAGCTGGAAAAGGCAGGGAAACAGATTCTTTCCGAGAGCCTCCACAAAGGATTTCAGTCCTGCTGACCTTGATTTTAACCCAGTGAGACCGATTTTGGATTTCTGACCTCCAGAACCGTAAGATAACAGATCTGTGTTGTTTTAAGCCACTGTTTATGGTCATTTGTTGCAGAAGCAATAGACCAATAATACACCGTCTCCTCCTGGCTTTGAGCTTCCAGAGCGCGCAGTGGTCCCCTGATCACACCAGTGTGAGGACCTGCCCCTTCGCTTTCCATCACTCCAGCTAGACTCCAGGCTTGATACAGGTACCAGAGCACAATTGTATTTTCAGAGCCTACACTAGGGCAAGGCACTGATATTAAACACTCAGTGCGGATTTGTGGAATGAACAATTTTCAAAGCCATGACTAAACAACAAAAAGACAAAGCTAATCAAAAAATGGGCAGAGGACTTGAACAGACATTTCACCAAAGAAAGGGCAGAGGACTTGAACAGACATTTCACCAAAGAGAATATTCAGATGGCCAACAATCACATGAAAAGATGCTCAACATAATTAGCCATTCCAAAAACCCAAACCCATTGCCATCAAGTCAATTCTGACTCATAGCAACCCCACAGGACAGAGTAGAACTACCGCATAGGGTTTCCAGGGCTGTAAATCTTTATGGAAGCAGACTGCCACACCTTTCTCCCAAGGACCAGCTGGTGGGTTCAAACCACTGACCTTTCCATTAGCAGTTGAGCACTTAACCACTGTGCTACAAAAAAAAAAAAAAAAAAAAAACCTTTTGCCGTCTAGTCAATTCTGACTCATAGTGACCCTATAAGACAGAGTAGAACTGCCCCATAGTGTTTCCAGGGAGTGACTTGTGGATTCAGACTGCCAACCTTTTGGCTAGCAGTCCATCTCTTAACCGTTATGTCACCAGGGCTCCACTGCACCACCAGGACTCCTTAGTTAGCCATTCCAAAAAAAAGCCATTGCTCTCGAGTCAATTCCGACTCATAACGACCCTACAGGACAGAGTAGAGCTGCCCTATAGAGGTCCCAAGGACCGCTGGTGGATTCAAACTGCCAAATTTTGGTTAGCAGCCATAGCTTATCATAGCTCTTAACCACCGCGCCACCATTACATATACGGTCTCTATGAGAACTACCATTAGGGAGATGCAAATCAAAACTACAAAGAGGTACCACCTCGCCCCTTTTCATAGACTAAAGTGCATCCCCCCAAAATGTGTGTTTACTTGGCTAGGCCATGATCCTCAATATTGTGTGGTCCTCCACTGTTTTGTGATCTGATATGATTATCCTATGTGTTGTAAATCCTAACTTCTATGATGTTAATGAGGGCAAGATTAGAGACAGTTATGTTAACGAGGCAGGACTGAATATACAGGATTAGGTTGTATCTTGAGTCATTCTCTTACAAGATATAAAAGACAGAATTAAGCAGAGAAGATAGGGACCTTCTACCACCAAGAACGAAGAACCAGGAGGAGAGCGCATCTTTTAGACCCATGGTCCCTGCACTGAGAAGCTCCTAGACCAGGGGAAGATTGATAACAAAGACCTTCCAGCAGAGCTGACAGAGAGAGAAAGTCTTCCCCTGGAGCCAGCACCCTGAACTTGGACTTTTAGCCTCCAAGATTGTGAGAGAATAAATTTCTCTTTCTTAAAGCCATCCACTTGTGGTATTTCTGCTATAGCAGCACTAGATGACTAAGACACCCCTATTAGAATGGCAATGGTCAAAAAAACGGAACAAGAGGTGTTGGCGAGGCTGTGGAGAAACTGGAACTCTCATCCGTTACTGGTGGGCATGGGAAATAGCACAGCCGCTGTGGAAAACAGTTTGGCCAGTCCTCAAAAAGCTGAACACAGAACTACCATATGACCCAGCAATCCCAGTCCTAGGTCTACACCCAGAAGAAGTGAGGGCAGGAACGCAAACAGAAGCCTATACACCAGTGTTCACTGTAGCACTTTTCACAATAGCCAAAAGGTGGAAACAACCAAAATGTCCATCAACAGAGGAATGGATAAACAGAATGTGGTATATATACACAATGGAATACTACTCAGCCATAAAGAGCGATGAAGTCCTGACGCACGCCACAACATGGATGAACCTTAAAAACATCATGCTGAGCAGAGTCAGTCAGTCACAAAACAGCAAATATTGTATGATCTCACTTATATGAAATAAGTACATATATAGAAACCAAAGATTACTAGTTGTTGCCAGAGGTATGAGGGGGCTGTGGTGGCACAGTGGTTAAGAACTAAGTCTGCTAACCAAAAGGTCAGCAGTTCAAATCTACTAGCTGCTCCTTGGAAACCCCGTGGGGCAGTTCTACTCTGTCCTATAGGGTCACTATGAGTCGGAATGGACTCGAAGGCGATGAGTTTTTAGGGGTGTAAGGAAGAGGAAAAGGGGGAGTTTTTGCTTAGGGGGCACTGGGATTATGTTAATGGTGGTAGAATAATTTGGACAAGAATAGGGAGACTGGCTGCGCTACTTGAAGAATGCCGCCAATGTTACTGAATCCCACATGTAGAAATTGTTGAGATGGCATACGTTTTGTCAAGCATGTTTCACCACAATAAAAGAAGAACAGGACTAATGAGGAAAACAGTGATGCGTGACAAAAAAAAAAAAGTACATATTTAAAGCTGGATGCCACTACTTGCTGGCTTAGTTAATTAAGTGGGTGTGTTGCTCAGCAAGTCACTTAACATCTTGACTCTTGTCTTTAAGAATGGAGAAAATACCATTTATCACAAAGGTTTTCCCCGTAAGTAAAGAGAGTGCTTTCTAAGGTGAAAAGTGTATTTAAATGTCAGTTTTATTTTTTTTATGTTTGAGTCCCTGAGTGGTGCAAACGGTTAAGCACTTGGCTACTAACTGAAAGGTTGACAGTTTGGATCCACCCAGAGGCACCTCAGAAGAAAGGCCTGGTGATCTATTTCCAAAAGGTCACAGCCTTGAAGGGACAGGAACTGGACAAATGGACACAGGGAACCCGGGGTGAAAAAAGGGAGCATGTTGTCACTTTGCAGGGATTGAGACCAATGTCCGAAAACAATATGTGTATAAATAAATTTTTGAACGAGAAATTAACTTGAGCTATAAACTTTCACCTAAAGCACAATAAAGAGAGAGAAAGAGACCTGACTAACCCCTGGAAGCCTTTCCTCAGCCTCAGAGGTACAAAATGCTTCTGTGGAATAATTCTGTCCTTGGCTGGCTGGAACCTGAAAATTTCACAGCCGATGCAATTCTTTAGAGTTTCCTAAGCAAATAAAAACTCATGTCAAATGTCGGGCAAAAAAAAAAAAAAAAAAAGTCAGCCTTGAAAACCCAGTGGAATGCAGTTCTGCTCTGCAACACGTGGGGTCACCATGATTTGGGATCAACTCAACAGCTGGTGGTGTGTTTATTAAAGTTTGATGGGACAGAGAAAATGAAAAACAGCCCCGCTGACTACTAGTCAGCCATGTTCCCAACACAGCCAACAGTGCTCGGATCAAGACGTTGACAAGACAACTCTTGTGAGCACACAAAAGTGATTAGGCATCCCCCTCTTCTACAAGTGGAGTCCCTCGGTGGTGCAGATGGTTAACACCATAAGCTGCTAACTGAAAGGTTGGAGGTTCAAGGCCACCTGGAGGTGCTTCAGAAGAAAGGCCTGGAGATCTACTTCTGAAAAATCAGTCATTGAAAAGTCAGTCAGTGAGTACAGTTCTACTCTTATACACATGGGGTCGCCATGAGTCTGAGTCAACTCGACGGCAACTGGTCTTCTACATGCGTTGCCCTTTTCTGAGCAATTGTAGCTTCTTTACCAATAATAACTTCAGCCCCGTTTAACCCTCTCCTCTATATAACAATGACTGAGACGCTCAATCACCAAATTGCCCCTGCTTCTGGACAGCATCAACCCAATGCTGGCCCTGATTCCTCAATGCCCTTCGTTATCATCCAACACAAGGCCAAACCCAGTAAAAAGCCCCACTCATCCTCCACGCTGAGCTGCAGCTGGGGTGTCTGAGGACACATTCTCTCTTGCTGCGGCAGCTCGATAATCTAGCTTTCAGAGTTTGTGTTTTGTGTGTTTTGACTACAGGTGTGGTCTTTGGTCAGTCAGCTCTGACAGAGGCTCCTCACGTTCAATCCTATAATTCTATAGACAAGTACACAGTTTCAGAGACCCATCCAGGCCCTCTAATCAGTATACAAATTGGATCATACATACCTTTTGTTTGTCTTCATAAATCTCTGGGTTTGAAGTTTCTGCTTATGGGACAAGTCAGTTTACCACATCTGTCTGCCACAGAGTCTTCAGTTTCCCAGCTTGGGTAGCACCTCCCATTAGCTCTTAGTCTCTGGAGAAAACCTGCTGTATCTTGTCAAATAACCCCAAGTCCTGCAGCAAAGCCAGGTGCCTTCTGAGGAGAGACAATTGCTCTCTCTCAGCATGAGCAGAAGCAGGTGTTTGTCTCCCACTGTCTGATTTATCTCCTCCCGCTCCAGAAAGTTCCCTTTGCAGACGGGAGAACACAGGGCTTGCCTTCTTTCCAGCCCTAAAATTGGACCTAAAGATATACTTCAAATCACTTGTGTTTTCTGATTATTAAGAGTAAAAAAGAATAAACTATTTCTTAATTGTGGAAAACACAGAGAAGTATAAAGAGGAAAATGTACCTCATCCATAAACTCACCACCCAAAAGTAATACCTCTTCATGTTTTGACCTGTTTCCCTCTAGTCTTTTTTCCCTGTGTATGTGTATATGCAGGAAGGTCTGGAGGCGGAGAGAGAGCAACATATAGTTGAAGTCATACCATATATACAATTTTTCATTTTAGTTGTATGTTGAAATTACACAATATATAAATACATGCTCATTATAAAACTTAAAAGCAATTCACTATACAGAGCAAAATGTTCTCGTGCCCTTTTGACATCTCTTCATGTACCCACTTCCCAGCAATAACTGCTGATGAATTAGGGAGAGTGCAGCCTTCAGTATGGGTTACACCTCAACATAAAGCAAACAAAAACCCTCACAACTGGACCAATAAGCAACATCGTGATAAATGGAGAAAAGATTGAAGTTATCAAGGATTTCATTTTACTTGCATCCACAATCAACACCCATGGAAGCAGCAGTCAAGAAATCAAATGACATATTACAATGGGCAAATCTGCTGCAAAAGACCTCTTTAAAGTGTTGAAAAACAAAGATGTCACCTTGAGGACTGAGATGTATTTGACCCAAGCCATGATATTTTCAATCACCTCATATGCATGTGAAAGCTGGGTAGTTAATAAGGAAGACCAAAGAAGAACTGAAGCCTTTGAATTATGGTGTTGGGTAAGAATATTGAATACACCATGGACTGCCAGAAGAAAGAACAAATCTGCCTTTGAAGAAGTACAGCCAGAATGCTCCTTAGAAGTGAGTGTGGCAAGACTTTGTCTCACGCACTTTGGACATGTTACCAGGAGGGACCAGTCACTGGAGAAGAACATCATGATTGGTAAAGTGAGCATCCGTGAAAAAGAGGAAGACTCTCAACCAGATGGATTGACACAGCGTCTGCAACAATGGGCTCAAACATAGCAATGATTGTGAGAATGGTGCAGGACTAGGCAGTGTTTCATTCTGTGGTACGTAGTGTCACTATGAGTGGCAACCGAC
This sequence comes from Loxodonta africana, assembly GCF_030014295.1. Lineage (NCBI taxonomy): Eukaryota > Metazoa > Chordata > Mammalia > Proboscidea > Elephantidae > Loxodonta > Loxodonta africana. Next base: position 105,985,456 of record NC_087351.1, read on the forward strand.
TCCACGGCTCCTAACAACAAAACCATGTGCCCCATGTTGTGTCAGCCTTACTTAATTCTGCCTTGACACAACACCTTTCTGCCAGCAGGTGTACCTTCTATGAAGTTCTCCTTCTGCCTTCATCTAACATTAGACTGCCCTCCGTGACCTGTTTAAATCCAGATACTCTTTCCACAACTAATGAGAACAACTATCCTACACATGATTGTCTAGACTTGACTGAGCAACTTTTAACCCGTTGGAAAGACTTAAGAGAGATCCTTCAACTAATCCTGATTTAGTTTTGTTTATGGATGGTTCGTATTTAAAACCTAATCCTACTAGTCCTCATTATCAAGCTGGATACGTTATTACAGCTTCTACTGAAGTCCTGGAAAGTTAGGCTTCCCCTGAAGGCACTTCAGCCCAACAAGCCAAATTAATTGCCCTCACTAGAGCTTGTAGAATTGCTTCAGGAAAATCTGTTAATGTTTTTACAGATAGTAGATATTATTTTGGAGTTGTACATGATTTTGACATGTTATAGAAACAAAGAGAATTTTTAACCTCTTCCAGAAATGCCATAAAAAATAGAGTTTTGTAGCAGACCTTATAGACACTATATTACTGCCCTATGAAACTGATGTGATAAAAATACAAGCTCACCAACCAAAAGGAGCACCCCAAACTAAAGAAATTAGAGGAAATAATCTTGCTGAAATGGCAGCCAAACAAGTTGCCTTTTGTCATTTTTTATGATAAATAAGGAAAAGGGCTGCCCAAATTCGTCTGTCGATAACTCCAACCTTCATGAATTAACTTTAGAAAAACCTTTAAAAAAACAATAATTAGCCCAAACAGATGAAATTAAGGCATGGAAAAAGGCAGGCTCTTACTAAGGTCATGCCACTAAATTGTGGACTGGGTCTAATAAGAAAACTGTCTAACCTAATTTCCTGCATGTTCCTATGATGCAAGCCTTACATGAAGGTTCCCATTGGGACAAGATAAAATGATTGAGACCTTAAAAAAAATTTGGTGGGGAAAATTTTTTGAGGCAGTGGAACATGTTGCCACCCATTGGCCTATTTGCTATTTCTATGATCCTGGAAAACACCTTGAAGTCCTACCTGGACAATATTCTTTACTTTCTGGGACTATGCTTGAATGGCAACTAGATTTTATTTAGCTTCCTCCCTCCAATGGTTATAAATACGTATTAGTAATGATTTGTAGATTTTCACATTGGGTAGAAGCCTCCCCCTGCCATTGTGCTACTACAGCCTTTGTAGCAAAGAAATTTCTTGAAAACATCATAGCCACTTGCGGAGCACCAAAAAGTCTTTGTAGTGATTGAGGAACTCATTTCACTGGTCAAATCATCCAAGAACTGTGTTGAGTTTTTCCCATTTATCAAAGGCTACATTTTCCCTATACTAAATAATGTCACCCAAGAAGAGCTAGCTAAAGAATCTTCTGAACCCACAAACAGTACTCTTCATATTTTAAGTCCATATCAACCATGGTGGGATGGATTCATCTGGTTAACTCACCAAGTGGGGAGGCTAAGTCAGGTTGCTCCCCTTTTACTGGGAATAATCAAAACACACCCATATGAATAACCCAGCCATTACCAGACTTATGGGATGGCTTCAATTTCTGAATGTGCATCAGTTATAACTTTCATGAGCTACTGACTGGTTTGCCACCAACTGGTTATGACACTCAGATATCTATTGGGTAGCCCCTAACAGCACCTTATGGCTATGTGGAACCAACCTTTGGCCCTGGCTCCCACCAGGCTAGAATGGAAGATGCTCTTCAGATCTGAGCTGTACTCAAGGACATATTTTAGCTGAACTCCCTTTACCATCTAATGTACCCATATTAAGACCTTGGTAGTCTTGATCAGTGTTTCATTGGCTTGATCATTTAGCGGCAGTATTCACACCTCAGATAGGACTTGAAGATGTTATAGCACATGTAGAGATATTAACCAAATATTTACAAATTGCCCTAAATGACAGAGCCCACAGGCTTCAAGAGATCAATACTGAAATAGCAATGATGAGAAAAGTAGTATTTCAAAATACAATGGCCTTTGACATTCTCACTGCAGCCTAAGGAGGTACCTGATAATAAAATCTGATTGCCGTGTCTATGTTTCTGACAATAGTGCTAATATTACATTCTATGTTAATCATATGCAACACGTAGTATCTCACCTTAACAATCCTTTTCCTTCCTTAACTGATATTATAAATAATTCATTTTCCTCTTGGGGTAGATGGTGGAAGAATTGCTACTTTATTTTGGAATCTTTCTATTCTTCATCATTTCTATTATTGTAATTATAAAATGCTGTTTTGCTTTGGTTCAACACATTTTATCCATGAAATGCTGTACTTCAAAACCATTTGGCCCTTCACATAAAATCATGCTGGTTTCACAGGCTTTCACCAATGATCATGTTGTTTAATCACCTTCCTTTTGTCTCCCTGGGTATGTTTCATCTTGAGCTCTATTATCCTGTTCTGACTTAAAAATGGTCCTAGAATCTGACCTTGTCCATTAAGATGTTCCCCATAAAACCTACTCACCCTTAAGATGAGGTCTTTTAGCTTGGTAAGGTGAAGAAATTAATTTTCCTCAAGAAAACTGACAAAGTCCTTGCAGAAGAAAACCTACTCCATTGTGGGTGATCAGCATCCCCTAGCGGAGGCTTGATCAAAAGGGGGAAATATAAACAGAAAAGTTTCAAACTGGAGACTCTAGTGTCAGATGTAAGAATGATGGGGCCAATGTGCATTCCCAGGAAGTAAAAGGTCAGGATGTAAACTATCTGCTCATGGGAATAATGTGTCAAGATGTAAACAATTTGTTCCTGACTGCAATCATGTATAACTGAACCGGCTGGCGTAATCTAGGTAGTAACTCACTCCTTCCTAGCCAAGTGGCTGACCTTTGCATTTTAAAGGACTTCAAGTTGAAGCTGATCTTATGTATAATCCCCCTACCTTTCCTTTGTTCTCTATGTATATAGACTCCTCTCTTTGCTTGAATGGTGGAGTGCTTTGTATTTTTACTTAGCGTTGCCCAGTTTTGAGCTGTATTATTCCTCAATAAAACTCCTTTCTTTTACTCCTAACAAAGTACAAGATTTTCTTCTTTGACAGAAAGGGGGTAAATACATACAGGATTTTAGTACTCATGATTAGAGATTAGATGCGGGTTCAGCATTTTGGGGAAGAATACTATGTATGTGGTGTTGTATTGCTGCATCAGTCCAGGAGACACAAGTCAATGATGCTAAGTTTGATCACTAGTTAAAGTGGAATCAGCCAGATCTCTCCACTATAAAGGTGCCTTTTCTCTTTTGTTAGTAATAAACATGGGGTGCTACCTTAAAACCTTGCAAGTATTCTATTCTCCAACAAACTCAATGGTTTTGAAATTCTTTGGTGATCCTTGCCTGAATTATTATTCTGGTAGTGGCAAAATGGTGATTTTCTGTCATTATTTCTTTTACAGTTGTTAACAGGCCTTTTTCTTTTTTCTCCTCTCCTTTTTTTTAGACTATGTGCTCATGGAGTCTTTTTTTTAATTCACTATGTTAAAATCCATTGTTGATATTTGAATTGTCCCAGATTTGGCCAGTGAGAACTCCTTCAAGCCAGCTCCTGTGTCCCGTTGACCTGTCCCCAGCAGTCTTGGAGCACGTCTTTGCTTTCTGGCATACTAAGATGTTCCAGGCTCGCTTTGTTCTTCCCCTGACCTAGACCTGGAATCAGTTCCTTTAGAGGAGAGTGTTATTTAGAAACCAAGAGCTCAACATTAAGACCTTTCACACCATTTTTAAAGTTGCTAACATCAATTTTAAATTGCTCCATAATATTTCAATTAAGTGGTTGGATTACAACTTAACTATTCCATTAATATTGGATATTTTAGAGAGAAAGAATCTTTCACCATTCAAAATAAACACTGTACTGAAAAACTGTGCTCAAAACTCTTGTTTTCAAATTGAGAATACATTCCTAAGGATACATCCTAAAGTGGAATTGTTGCAGGGCAGGGCTTTCCAGCTTGGGACTAAGCCCTGCCTAGGTCCTTGCCCTCCACTGACCAAGAATGCCCATGAGAGGCTTAGAGGTTCTACACAAAGGTTCATTAGTGACAGAAAGAGAGTAAAGGCTCACGAGGGGGGAACAGAGAGGGACCAAGCAATGCCAGTCTTTGTTCCCCCAAACAAAGGCTTTTCTGGGGCTTATATGGGTTTGGCCAGGGTAATAAAGTAATGAATGTTTAGTTGGTTTCTTTCAAGGGGCAGGTGCTTCTCAGAATGGCAGTGCATGCTAAATTAGGCTGCATGCACATCTGGGATCCAAGATGGAACCTGTAGCAAAGGCTCCTGGGACTGGGTGGCAGGACTTATTACCGGGTGTTGTGCCTGCAGTGCAAGGTCAATTCCTGTCGCGGCTACTTGCTTTAGGCGGAAGTCACCCATCGGTCCTTCTGAAAAACAGCTTACAAGGGAATACATTGTTTTTTCTTTCCTTATCGCACATTCCAGGATAGGGGTTTTTTGTTATTAGCCAAGTATTGAAGTTCCAGGTGTTGCAGGACTCCTTGCCCAGGGGCTCAGTCCCTGTTTCTTCCCTATCTCAGAATCAAGGATTAAAGGGTAGAGACATTTTTTGAGACTCTTGTTGCAAATCACCTATTTGCTATCCAGAAAGATGGTGCCAATTAACCTCAAACAGGAAAGAATCAGAGTCTTTGCACACTCTCCCTGGCATCATTAAAAAAAAAAAAATTTTATAAATTCAGTAGAAAGCGTGGCATCTCAATGGCTTAATATTCATTTCTTTGATTACTGGTCAGGTTGAATATAGTCAAGTAGAGAATTTTTCATGTTTATTATTTGAATATGTTTTTATAAAATTGGGTCATTGTAAAAGGAAAACCCAGCAATGAGGAACTAAATGAATACTTTTTGAATGTTCTAATTTATAGATAATGCATTGTTAAAAATATCATGTATTAATTCAAAAGAATAGCACAATATTTGATTGCTCTATGATTTAATAAATAATTTGAAAGTTGGGGCAATATGACCTCATGCAAGAAGAAACTTCTTCCAGAGAGTGAAGAATTCATGGAGACTTAAATAACTTTTGCTTAAAGAATACAGCTGGTGAAGTACTTAATGGCTACTGAGTTGACATTAAAAAGGAAACTTCACAGAATAATTGCCTCTCCATCCACCTGCAGTACTGAGCCCTATAGAAATTTAAAGTAGTCAGAGTCTTTCTCATTGTTGTCATTGTTAGGTGACATCTAGTCCATTTCGACTGTGTGCAACAGAATGAAATACTGCCCAGCTCTCTGTCATCCTCACAATTGTTGCTGTGTTTGAGCCCATTGTTGCAGCCACTGTGTCAACCCATCTCATTGAGAGTCTTCCTCTTTTTTTGCTGACCCTCTGTTTTACCAAGCGTGGTGTCTTTCTCCAGGGACTGGTCCCTCCTGATAACATGCCCAAAGTATGTGAGACGAAGTCTCACTTCCAAAGAGCACCCTGGTTGTAATTCCTCACTGTTACCTGATTAGGGTCTGTGCCCTGGAGCAGTCGAGCCAATGAAACATACTCCAAGTCAGAAAGAGTGAGAAAGTTTATTAAGGAGATGTGTACATCACCGGGGACCCAGCAACAACACAGCCTGTCTCTATGGAGTCCCAAAGAGCAATTTTACATTAGAGCTTATGTAGACTCTTACAAGGGTTACAAGTGTCTTTGTTGTCCCCTGCCAGACATTTCTTTATTAGGCTAAAGATATACATATCTGATACCTGGACTCCAACTTTCCTGTGGGAGTCGTATGCCACAGGTAGTCCGGGCAGAACAAAAGGTTATTTGCATCAGTTTTAAAACAAAGAATAAAGTCATTAACATTTGGTCAAAACAAAGTCATTAACAGAGGTCTGTGAAGGAGGCAGGCAGAGGAAGCACAACTTACAGGTTTATCATGGCCTTAGTTACGCTGAGCTCTCAGTTGCCCATTTTGAAAAAGGAGAAAACATGGTGGGGGTATTGGGGTCACACTCACAGACGGATCTGTTGTTCTGGCAGACCATGATATAGTCCATATTCTTCGTCGACACCACAATTCAAAAGCATCAATTCCTCTTCAGTCTTCCTCATTCGCTGTCCAGCATTCGAGCACATATGCGGGGATTGAAGATACCATGGCTTGGGTCAGGCGCACCTCTAATCTTCAAAGTGACATCTTTGATTTTTAGCACTTTAAAGAAGTCTTTCGCAGCAGATTTGCCCAATGCAATATGTCATTTGATTTCTTGACTGCTGCTTCTATGCTTGTTGATTGTGGATCCAAGAAAAGGAAATCCTTGATGACATTTCTCCGTTTATCATGATGTTGCTTATCGGCCCGGTTGTGAGGATTTTTGTTTTATGTCTTTTTTTTTTTTTTTTTAATAATTTTTATCGTGCTTTAAGTGAAAGTTTACAAATCAAGTCAGTCTCTCACACAAAAACCCATATACTCCTTGCTACACACTCCCTCTTTATGTCTTTCTTTATGGATCTCTTTCATATTTGGATAACTTAATCAAAGATTAATGGTTTTGCTACGGCCTGCTCTTTGGAACAAGAAAGAAAAGTCTCAGCCACTTTAGGTGAGAGAGCACAAAGCTGCTGGTGGAATTTGGGGTCAGGAATTTGTAAGTTCATGGATAAAAAAGGTCTCTTGAAATGAAAGTGAAGGGTCTATTTTTAATATAAATTTGATCCTACAGTGTGTAGTCTGACTGAGGAGTGGAGGTCCAAACCAAGACCATGTCACCACTCCCAGCCATGGGTCCCTCCTGCAGCAGACAGATGCTTCAGGGGTCTCCACAGCCAAGGAGGCTCACAAACCTCCAGTCAGCACCTGCTGTGGTCTGTCTCCTCAGGGCTCAGGGGCTGCAAGTCAACAGTGTAGTTCCAGGTGGGGGAAGACAGCCACAAATGAGAGCGGGACCTCGGAATCCACAGGCGGTGGCACCCCTACCCCACCCCACCTCAATTGTTTCATGTGGAGATTGTCGGTGGCTGTCTGGAGGAAGCTGCATCTGACCTGGGCATTGAAAGAGGGAAAGATTTCAACAGATTGAGATGCAAAGAGAGCATTCTGTGAAGAGAAAGTAACACCCCAGGGTTCTCCTGTCAACCGCCCCACAAGTAGCACCCACTGAGCCTCCTCCTCACTTTTCTTTGTCCTGGGTCCTAGTCCAGTCTTCACTGTCACCACCTCCAAGCCATTCCTGATGACACAAAGGCCCATTCCACGCCCAGCCCACCCTTCACCAGGCTGACTTAGGTGTCATCCTTCCGTTTGTCCATTTGATCATTCGTTTGTTCATTCATTCATTCATTATCCAAAAATGTCCTCGGTGCCTACCATGTTCCAGGCATATCTATGAACAAAACAGACTCTGTCTCTTCCCCTGGGACTTAGAGCTAAGGGGCCTTAAGTAATAGTACAGATAATCTATAACTATATAATTACATACCAAACCAAACCAAAAACCAAACCTGTTGCCATCGAGTCAATTTCAACTCATAGTGACCCCATAGGACAGAGAGGAACTGTCCCTTACGGTTTCCAAGGAGTGGAAACTACTAACATTTTTGGTTAGCAGTTGGACGGATTTAAACTGCCAAACTTTTGTTTAGCAGCTGAGCTCGAGCTCTTTAACCACCGTGCCACCAGGGCTCCGTAACTATAAAACCAAAACCAAACCCACTGCCGTCGAGTCGATTCTGACTCATAGCGGCCCTATAGGACAGAGTAGAACTGCCCCATAGAACTTCCAAGGAGCGCCTGGTGGATTCGAACTGCCGACCTCTTGGTTAGCAGCCATAGCACTTAACCACTATGCCACCAGGGTTTCCATACAGTGTATATAAATTAGTATAAACTATAATGATTTTTTTTTTTTTTTTATATAATGAAGGTGCAGTGGTTAAAGCCCTCGGCTGCTAACCAAAATGTCAGGGGTTCAAACCCGCCAGCTGCTCTGTGGAAGAAAGATGTGGCAGTCTGCTTCTGTAAAGATCACAGCCTTGGAGACCCTATGGGGCAGCTCTACTCTGTCTTATAGAGTCGCCATGAGTCGGAATAGACTTGACAGCAACAGGTATAAACGATAATCATATATAATTTCAAATATTACAAATACCATGAATATTTGCTGTGAGGGAAAAGTAAGGGCTGCATGAGAAGCTGTAGTGGGTTCAGGTAACCCAGGTAGATGTCCCCACCTGCCCATTCAGCACCCACTGGAGGTGGCTCCTGTCTGTAGTTCCTGCTGCACTGGACACTCTTTGAGGGCAGTAATCGGCTGGATGTGATCTTTGTGTCCTCAGCACCTTGCTGGGGTCCTGGCTTATGGTTGTCCCTTTGTCAAATGAACTGTATTGTAACACAGGCTGGCAGGGATGGTGATGGATAAACGCTGTTCACCCCTTACCCGCCATGTGCCGGGGGACAAGTCACCTCAACACCAAGTGCCTCAGACAGCAAGAGGTTGCTGGGAAGGTCAAATGAAGGTCATAAGAAGCCCAGGACATAGTAGGCACCCAATACAACAGCCTCCTTCCTCCCTCTGCCCTGCTGTGTGCCATAAGAGAAGAAAGGACTCGGGGAGCATCTTTCTGAATTCTGGGACATAAAGAAAAATTCTAGTGACATCCACCTTTCGCCCCTGTGATGCAGTTCCTGTAGAGGCCGGAGGTCCCGTGGCCCGACAGAGGTCACCTTCTGGGCTCAGAATCCTGCTCTGATGGACATCTGGGCTTGATCGTCCCCAGGAGGGTGGAACCCGGGGCCTTTTTAGGTAAAGACTGCCTCTTCTAGGACCTTGCTGCAGCTGATGAGCGTTTCAAAGAGGACTCACCTCCCCACATAGGCACCTATTAGAACTCCACAGGTGGTGGAATTTCAGAGCAGGAAGGGTGCCCAGCAATCCTTGGTCTTGCACAAATTCCTTGTCTTACAGATGAAGAAATGGAGTTTCGTAGACCTGAAGCCCCTGCCTGGCATCCTGCAGCTGGCTGGGTGCTGGTGGACAGGACTCAGAACCTGCCCACTCCTCAACACCATGAGATGTGAGTCTGGCTGGGGTGTCACGCCTCTCAGCTCAGGGCCCGTGTCTGCCACTCCTGGTCTGGGGCTCCTGGCTCCGGGACATGGGCCAGATTGGATGCCAACCAGGGTCTCCACATGCAGCTCTGGCATTTGGGGAGCGTGTTTTTCAGCTGAAGCAAGTGAAGAACATGGGCTTCTGCAGCTAAATCTGGCTTACAAGCTGTGAAAAACCTAAATTGCTTAGCCGTTGTTTTTGGGTGCTGTCGAGACGGTTCCGACTCATAGCGACCCTGTGTATAACAGGATGAAACACCGTCCGGTCCTGCACCATCCTCACAATCATTGCTATGTTTGAGCCCACTGTTACAGCCACTGTGTCAATCCATCTCATTAAGGGTCTTCTTCTTTTTCTTACTTAGTCATCTAATGCTGCTATAACAGAAATACCACAAATGGATGACTTTAACAAAGAGACATTTATTTTCTCACAGTCTAGTAGGCTAGAAGTCCAAATTCAGGGCGTCAGCTCCAGGGGAAGACTCTCTCTCTCTGACGGCTCTGGAGGAAGGTCCTTGTCATCAATCTTCCCCTGGACTAGAAGCTAATTTCCGCAGGAACCCCAGGCCCTAAGGGCGCACTCTGCTCCCGGTGTTTCTTTCTTGGTGGTATGAGGTCCCCCACTCTCTGCTTGCTTCCCTTTCCTTTTATCCATTGTAAGATAAAAGGTGGTGCAGGCCACACCCTGAGGAAATTCCCTTTACATTGGATCATGGATGTGACCTTAGTAAGGGTGTTACAATCCCACCCTGATGTTCTTTAACATAAAATTGCAATCACAGAACGGAGGACAAGGACACAGTATTGGGAATCATGGCCTAACCAAGTCGACACATATTATGGGGAGGACAGAATTCAATCCATTACACTTAACTTACCAGGTATGATGTCCTTCTCTAGGCACTGGTCCTTCTGGATAACGTGTCCAAAGTACATGAGATAAAGTCTCACTGTCCTTGCTTCCAAGGTGTACTCTGGCTATACATCTTCCAAGACAGATTTGTTCATTCTTCTGGCAGTCCATGGTATATTCAATATTCTTCGCCAACACCATAATTCAAAGGCATCGATTCTTCTTTGGTCTTCCTTATTCATTGTCCAGCTTTCGTATGCATACGAGGTGACTGAAAATATGGCTTGGACCAGGCTCACTTAGTCCTCAAGATGACATCTTCGCGTTTCAACACCTTAAAGAGGCCTTTTGCAGCAGATTTACCCTAATGCAATACATCATTTGATTTCTTGACTGCTGCTTCCATGGGTGTTGATTGTGGATCCAAGTAAAACGAAATCCTTGATTTCAATAATTTCTCCTTTTATCATGATGTTGCTTATTTGTCCAATTGTGAGGATTTTTGTTTTCTCTATGTTGAGCTGTAATCCATACTGAAGGCTGCAGTCTTTGATCTTCATCAGTAAGTGCCTTAAGTCCTCTTCTCTTTCAGCAAGCAAGAAACACCAAAAATTAGTGTAACAGAATATATTTACTGTGAGTAGATGCGATACGAATGGGGCATCATCACCAGAACATGTCAGAAAGGCGCTCCGAAGACCAGACAGTGAAAGCGGATTACACAGGTCCTTGTACATTAGTATCTCTAACAGTGGCATCAAAGCACAGGGCAGGTTACAGAAATAGTCACCAAGGACATCCTAAAACAGCCTCTAGTCAGACCCTGGAGTTCCTGCTTCTTGAAGCTGGCAGCACATAGCTAACTTTCCAAAAGAACGCAATACCTAAGGCAAAATGCTCTCCGCTAAGCTGCTTACTAAGCTATTGTTTGACCTGAAGGTGACTGTAGGGAACCAGCTCCCTCAAGTTTCAAAAGGACACCTAAGGGCAGATCTCTACCACAGGTAGGGAGCGTTTTTAATTTGAGAGGGGATGGGGAAACTTGCTTGAAGCCTTATGGGTAACAGCTGTCAAACACAAAGCAACTACATGGTCCTTCTCCCTTTGCTTGTTTCCTAGGGAAACTGGAGACAACATGTGGGAGGCATTTTGCTTAAAAAACACACCAAGGCCAGAGTTCTTCAAAGGCTGGGGTCAGGGAACCCAACGAGGGCTGAAAGTCCCTGAAGGGAACTGGAGACACTCGCTCCGGTCCTGAGGGGTCACGGTGTCCTGCAGCCTGGGGGCTGGGTATGAGCTTCTGACCCCTTTCTGACTCTCCTCTCACAAAGCCTACACCCTGCATCCGCCACCTGCCCCTCTTTCCCACAGAGCACCCTGGCCATGTCTCTCCCTGCCCAGAGCCATCAGTGGCTCCCCATTGCCTCACCCTGGGATTAAAGGCCTTCTGTGCTCCGGCTCATCTGCAGGCACTCCTCCCACTACCTCACAACTGTTGATGAGGGAAATTAATAGCAGACATCTTACTTACTTACTTGACAGCACTGCTTTTTCTTTTTTTATCTTACTGTGATTTTAAGGCTTTTCTTATCCACAAAACCAAATATTAACCGTAAAAAGCCTGACCCAAACTGCAAAAGCCTGCCAGAAACTGCCCCACAGCAATGTAAGTTTGTCTTATCCTGCCTGAAAGGATAGATGCCAAACCACTACCTCCTAATTTTCAAAGTCTCATGGCTGCAGGTGGGAGGAGGGATGAATTGTTAGCAGCCAGACCAGAAGTTACCTGATAACAGTGGATCTCAGTAAAAGGGGAGAGCAGGGCTCAATCATTCACATTAAGATTGGTCAATGGTTGATCTCCTGTATTTCTCTCTCCTCTCCTCTTTATTAGCCTCATTGTACCTAGCTTCTTGGAGCCATCTGCTTTTTCTGGAATCAAAATGGCCTCTCTATATGCATATAGAATAACTGCTCAAATTTCGGTGACTTTTGATTATTTTTAACACTATACACCCACCTCAGCTCACTTGAGACCACCTTCCATTCCTGAGAAACAGCCGGGGGTCTCTGCTGCTGTGCCTCCTTCTCCTGCTGGCCCTGTTCCCCCAGGCACGCTGCCTGCCCCTGAGGCCCACTGAGGCCCACGCTGAGGTGGCACAGGCCGGGAAAGTCTGATCACACAGACCTGGGCTCTGCTCTGCACTGGCCAGCTCTGAGGTCCTGGACCCGACCCTTGACAGCGCTGAACCCCGCTTTCCGCCCCGCTTTCCTCATCTGTGCAGAATGAAGCTACCAGGGCTTAAAGGGGAGAAAACACCAGAAAATTCTCTGTGAGAGAAAGTGTCCCAAAATGGCAAGGCAATTGTACTTATTCGGTCTTCTACGTAAAATCACCCGACTCCCCTCACCCGTCACCTCAGCACCCTCCCAGAACTCCATCCGTCTCCTACAGTACTTAACGTAATAATCATCATTTCAAAAAAAAAAAAAAAAGCAGCTTCTGTGGAGTCAAGTCCAACTTATGGAGGCCCCATGTGTGTCGGAGTAGAACTGTGCCCCATCGGGTTTTCGATGACTAATTTTTCAGAAGTAGATCACCAGGCCTTTCTTCCAAGGTACCTCTGGGTGGACTTGAACCTCCAGTCTTTCAGTCAGCAGCCAAATGTGTTAACTGTTTGCACTATGCAGGGATTCCATAACCATAACGGCTATTGTTTATCGAGCAATTGCAAGTTAGCTTCCCAGAGGCTCCATTTCCTCATGTTAAACGTGGCTAATAATGTCTATTGCTTTGGGTGATTATGAGGATTGAAATAAAATAATATGTACTTGGTGCAGGGCCTGGCGTGTAGTAACAACTGTAATAAATGTGACTAATATTTACTGGTATTACATATTAGTAGTACATAGTATACTAACATAGTATGCACGTAATAAGTTTTGCCAGGCAGCGTTGTAAGGACTTGACGTGACTCATGTAATTTATTCTCACATTGTTCTGGGAGGAAGTATAATTATTATCTCTGATTTACACATGAGGAAACCACAGATGGTAAGTAGTGGGGTTGAGGCCGGAACCCAGATACCTCTGATTCCCAGTCCATGTTGTCAACCCCTCCTGATGCGACCTTGCAGAGGTGTGGCTGCACCTGCCTCTGCTCTGTGCGAGCAGTAAGCTCTCTGACAGCAGGGCCTGCGTCTTCCCCTTCATTGGATCCTGGCCCCCCATATACACACAATGCCATACCTGACACACGTAACAGGTGTTCTTCCCTTCAGCACCGATTTACCGAACACCTACCATCTCCCAGGCATCACTCTTGGTGCTAGAGACAGGAACCTGAAAATACCTTCAGGAAATTTTAAAAATCTGTAAAGAATGATCAAAAAGAAATTGGAGTGGAGAAATGGGAACCCCTGTGCACTGCTGGTGGGAACGTAAAGTGGTACGGCCACTGTTGAGGATGGTTTTGGCAGTTCCTCAAGAAGCCAAACATAGAATTACAACTAAAAAAGGCAAAAGAAGCAACAGTGGCCCTCAAGTCGGTTCCGACTCATGGCAACCAATTGTTCTTCAGAGTAGGACTGTACTCCATGGGGTTTTCAGTGGCTGTGATGTTTCAGAAGTAGATCTCCAGGGCTTTTTTCCAAGGTACCTCTGGGTGGATTCGAACTACTGACCTTTCGGTGCGTAGCCAAGCCCTTAACTGTTTGCACCACCCAAGGACTCCTAGAATTACCATCCAAAAACCCAATATGATCCAGTAATTCCTAACCTAGGCGGAACTTCTAAAACTGAAAAACATAGTAATTGAAATAAGAAACTCAGTGGAAAAAGACACTCGGTAGGAAAAAAAGGGCAAAAAACATACATGCATCTCTGTAAACATGTTAAAAAACAAGACAATACATTTAAAATGGAGACCAATTAAAATTAAACTGTATTTTTTAGAGACACATCAAGGTGAAGGTTGTTGTTATTCTTTAGTTAGTATATGAATAGTAAACTCTGGTTTTTGACTTGTCTTCTTCCAGTAACCAATCAACAAACAGTCACAGATAGGGAATTCTGGAAAGCAAGGCAATACGGAGTTTGATTTTTTTTGCCTGCTGCTTCTATGGACATTGTTGATCCAAGTAGCATGAAACATCCGTTAGTAATCAGAACATGAAATGTGTGAATCACACAGGGCAAAGCATACAACAAGCACTCAATAAATGCAGACCCCCTTCCCCTTTTCGTCATGTGATGAGAAGCAGCCATTCTAAGTTGCTGCCTAGGTATCTTAGGCCGTAGTAGATCAGCACATCCCCCAACATTAGATTTCCCACTGTTAGCTTCCTGCCTTGCTGTTATGGATTGAATGGTGTCCCCCTAAAATGTGTCAACTTGGCTAGGCCGTGATTCCCAGTATCATGTGGTTGTCCTCCGTTTTGTGATCTGATGTGATTATCCTATGTGTTGTAAATCCTAACCTCTATGATGTTAATGATACAGGATTAGCAGCCTTTATGTTAATGAGGCAGGACTCTATCTACAGGATTAGGTTGTATTTTAAGTCAATCTCTTTTGAGATATAAAAAAGAGAATTGAGCAGAAAGAAGAGGGACCTCCCGCCACCAAGCAAGAAGAGCTGGAATAAAGCGTGTCCTTTGGACCTGGGGTCCCTACGTGAGAAGCTTCTAGACCACGGGAAGATTGATGACAAGGACTTTTCCCCAGGGCCAACAGAGAGGAAGCTTTCCCCTGGACCTGGCCTCTGAATTTGGACTTCTAGCCTCCCAGACTGTGAGAGAATAAATTTTTGTTTGTTGAAACCACCCACTTGTGGTATTTCTGTTATAGCAGCACTAGATGACTAAGACACTTGCTTTCCAGAGTCACTTTTCAAAATAACCACTTAGAACTAAACTGCATAAGCTAGTGACTTCCTCCCTAAATATTACTGCGTTTCTCTCTCTCTCCCAGGGACAGAGGACCCTCTTCCCTCAGTTCATGTGCTCTCCAGGTTAGGACCTGTGAGTAATAAACTTTTTTGTTTCAATGCCTTTGTGTTCGAGTATTGAAACCTCACCTTCAATCAGTCCTGATTATTAGGGCACTTACAGCCCCCAACCAGGTGGTCCCACCAGGTGACACCCTGGGTGGCTTACGGTCCTCATTTACTTATTTCTGTCCCTAATCTTCTAATTAATAGCAGCCCTCCCCTGCCCCCCGCCAAACCAGGTTTCGTGATGCCTCCACTTCACTGAGAAAACCCCAGGAGCTTGGGAGGGGGCTTGGAGCCAGGCCATGGATGAGAAGAGGGCCTCTCTCAAGCCCGGCTTCCTTGCCATCCTACGTAGACTGCTATTTCCTGCCAAAGCCTAATTAAATCCTGGAGCAGCACGCACAGATAATTAACGGTGAGGCTCGTTAACCGGGACTTTGGTTAATGTCTATGTCTGTGGAATGGCCTAGTCCCGGGCAATTAGTATTTAGCTCGTAATTAGGATGCTCAGTTGGCAGGGTGAGCAGCTTGCCTGGCTGGAGCAGCAGACGGAGGGCTGGGCCTTGCCTGGGCACAGCCAGCCGGCCACTACGCACTGAGGGCACCCAGACAAGTCACGTCTCTAGAGGCTCGGCCTTCAGCTGGCAGCTTCTCAGCTCAGTCCACATCAGTATCTCGCGATCACGAGCCTGGCTGGCCTGATTTGTCTCTGGGGTTATTATGTGGAAAGGTAAATTATTTAAGTTTAAAAAAAAATTATACCTCTTTACTGGCTGCGCTGGCAGGGATCATAATACAGGGTCCTGGGCAGAGCTGGAGAAAAACACAGAACAAAATTTAAACTCACAAAAACAGACCAGACTTATTGGTTTGATAGAGATTAGAGAAACCCCAAGAGCATAGCCCACAACACCCTTTTAACTCAGTGCTGAAGTCACTCCTGAGGTTCACCCTTCAGCTGTTCTAGGGTAAAAACATCACAAAGTTTATAGTAAACTGAAAAGAAAATTGTATTCAGCATATATTCAAAAAGGCAGAAGTGGGCAAATGGACGAGCACGCTGCTAGAGCCACGTCTGCCTGAGTCCAAGGGATATTACAGAATAAGCAAAGGGGGGAAATGGACAAGCATGCACCACAGCCATGTCTGTCCGAGTCCAAGGAACATTCCAGAATCATCAGTATGCATTAACATTACAAATGGGCAAAACCATTGAAAGCTTCACCTTTTCACAGATTGGCTAGAAACCATAATCCTACATTTCAAATCGCCTTTCTTAACAATCACTGGTACAGGTTTCAGTCAGGAGGGTCTTCACTGGGCCAGCAAATCATACTATTCACCAAAGGCTAATAAAAAGATAAGATTGGAAAGCATGCGGGTCTTTAGTGCTGTTTTATGAGTTGTTTATGTGAATGTTCCCTAGGAGATGTTTTCCAAGATTGTCCTGGCTATTGTCTTTATACCTCAGGGCCCAATTGCTCTGTCCTTGTGAGTCCAGCTCCAGCTGGGTCACATTTTAGGACAGGAAATAATGCCTCCGATATGATCTCCCAAATCACAACCAAAGATTAGATCGGTCTATGGGGCCAAAAATAACACACATGAGGAACATGCTTCGTCGTAGTTCTATCATGCATGGGAGACTGATGGGCACACCAGCCCAGAAACAAAGACAAGAAGGCAGTAAGGGACAAGAAAACTGTACCAAAGGAAACAGGGAACCGGAGCAGAGAAGGGGAGAGTGTTGATAAACCCCTGGGTTGGCAACCAATGTCACCAAACAATTCGTGTATTTACTGTTTAAAGAGAAACTAATTTTCTCTGTAAACTTTTACCTAAAGCACAATTAAAAAAAAAAAAAGTGCCTCTTTATTTACTTTCTGAATAGGTGACATATTCACGTGTCTAACATCAAAATGTATGAAAAGATAAACTGCAAAAATCTTCCTCCCACCCCTGAGCCCACCTCCCCACTTCCCATCCATCCCCAGCCCAGGTTCCAACAGGTAACTACTACAATTGCAGGCCCTCCCAGAGATTTTATGTCTTTCTCATCCTCCCTTTTTCAAATAGCATAAATGGTAGCAAATATACTGTTCTGAAACTTGCTTTTTTGGACAAAAAAAGTTTTTTCTTTTCTTTAAACAGTTGTATGGAAGTCCATTTAACAGCTGTATCTCAATTCCTTTAACCAGTCACCTGTTAGTGAACATTTAGGTTGTTTCCAGTCTTCTGCTATGAAAAACATTGCCCTGTGTGTGTGGACATGCATGACTTTGTGTGAGCTCATAGTCCTCGGGTGGTACAAATGGACAGCACTCGACTACTAACCTAAAGCTTGGTGGTTCGAAGCCACCAGTGGCACCACAGAAGAAAGGCCTGGCAATCAGCTTCCATAAAGATCACAGCCAAGAAAAACTTATGGGGCAGTTCTACTGTGTAACGCAGTTCTGCTGTATCACCATGAGTCAGAATCAACTCAATGGCAATAAGTTTGTGTGTGTGTGTGTACGTGTGCGTGCATGTGTGTGGACCCTGAGGGTTGTATTAAATGGGTAGGAGGCCAAGATGCTGTAACAAAGGGATCAGGTAACAGCACAGCCAGCCCTAGCTCTCGGGGCTCTGGGAAGTCATATGGGACCCAGGTTCCTTCCTTCTTCTTGCTCACCAACCTTCGGGCCAAGGCCCTGTGTTCTGTTTGCAGGATGGAGAAAGAGAAGGTCCAAGGCAAACAAGCCCTTCAAACAGCCAAAGCAGAAGCTGTGTAAATTCCGTCTGCCCACGTTCTTTTCCTTTGGTGACATTCCTTTCCTTTGGTGAGAACATAGTGTCATGGCCGCAGCTGGCTGCAGAGAGGCTGGAACATGGCGTGTCTGGCTGGGAAGCCTGCTCAGAAAGAAGGGGGAACAGCAGCAGGAAGGACAACCAGCAGTCGGCCGCAGGACAAATCCCCAGGCCCAAATGTGCTGGATCAAAAAGTGTGTGTAGGAAAGTTAATTCTGGACGAAAATCTCTTAAAGCAGAGGCTCAAAGGAAAGTCATGAAGGTGGGGGACCACTGACCAGAGGACTCCCGCCTGGTCTTAAAATAAATCTCTGTGATGCCTTAAAAATGTTCACACCCTCTGACTCGGCTACTCCACTTGTTAGCAAGTGGGGGAAAAAGAGCTACACAATTGTGTAAGCCCCAGTAGTTTAAGGAAGATTTATTAATATTAGCTTAACATTGAGAACAACCCCAATGTCCAGAAATTGGGGGTGGTTAAGTCATTGTGAGCCCTGGTGACACAATGGTTAAAGCTCTTGGCCGCTAACCAAAAGGTCAGCGGTTTGAACCCACCAGCCGCTCGGGGGAGAAAGGTGTGGCAGCCTGCATCCATAAAGATTTACAGCCTTGGAAACCCCATGGGGCAGTTCTACTCTGTCCTGCAGGGTCACTCTGAGTCAGAATCAACTTGAAGGCAATGGGTTTGGTTTTTTTTAAAAGTAATTGTGAAATTTCCACTCAAGGGAAAATACTGCAGACATTAAAATAACGCACAAGGGGGAAAAATGTTTATGAAGAATGTACAACATGAAGAGACTTCAAGTTAATTAACAAAAAAACAGAGGATGCAAAATTTTATATACCTTGTGGCTATAGTTACAACCAAACCAAACCCATGGTCCGCGAGTCTATTCTGACTCATAGCAATGCTACAGGGACAGAGTAGAACTGCCCCGCAGGGTTTCTAACCACCAACCATTCGGTTAGCAGCCAAGCACCTAACCACTGCACCACCAGGGCTCGTTGACTATAACTATGCCAAATCAAAAAAGATAACTGTGTGCATGCCCACACACACATACACACACCTCTACACACATACACAAGGGTAGAAGAAAATTACCACAAATTGTTAGCAGCATGGTCTTTGTTTTTCTTCCTACTTCCATGGATTTTCCCAGATTCCCATAACTACCATACCGTTTTTAATCACGAATGATTGCTCATTTTGCTTTGTGTTAAAAATAAAGCCTGGGCTTTGTCAACAACATCTTGCGGTGAGCAAACACAGGCTGTGAGCCTTCCCGAAGGATCTGGGACAGGCTCTTGTGCTGGGAGACGGAGGTCAGCTATGAATCATTCCTGGGGTCATAGAGGGGCCCCGCCTGGGCCAGGATGAGAGAACAGCCATTTGTCATCCCGGCAGACACTCCATGCCCTCTAGCAGTCTTCAGGGACAGAGGACCCTCTTGAGTGTCTCCCTCTCTGGGCAGTTGGGCCTCAGGTAGTTGGGACCAGGCAGTCAGAGCAGGGCTGGGGAGGGCTTCCTGGATGGCAGGGTGGGTGGGCGCAGGTCCAGTGAGAACCAGCCCGCCCTGGCCCAGGGCCTTCGTGGTCTCTGCCGGGCTCAGGCAGCCCCACTGGGGTTCCAGCCTCTGGGTCTCAGTCACCTCTTCTGTCAAATGGGGACAAGAATCTGCATTTCCTCCCACCTCTGCCAAATCTCCCTGCGCAATGGCATGCTTCAAGGGGAGGGGTTGACAGCTAGGGCTCTGTGCTGAAGGCTGTACACCTCCTCTCCAGGTTTTCCAGGGGAGAAAATAGAGGCTGCATCCTCCCACCTCGGTGTAACGGATTTGGGACTACTGATGCACTTGGAGAACTGGCTGGAGTCATTTTCAGGTGGTTTAAGGTAGCTCTGAACTCTATGCCAGAGAGATCCTCTACCCAAGGGCCCTGAGATTAAGCCTACTTTTACCCTACTTTGTATTTGTTATTTTAAATAATTTACATTTATTTTAAGTAATTGCATTTATTGTTTGCAAACAGGAGCCTGGGTGGTTTAAGCCCTTTGCCATTGGCTGCTAACCTAAACATTGGCAGTTCGACCCCACCTAGCGGCTCCACAGAAGAAAGGCCTGGCGAACTGTTTCCAGAAAGATTACAGAAAATAAAGCCCTATAGAGCAGTTCTACTCTGTAACACATGGAGTCTCTGTGAGCCAGAACAGACCCCATGGCATTGTGTTTGGTTTGGTATATTGTTTTCAATAATTTACTGTAGAACTGATCGATGTTGAAGAACTGGCTATCAACCAGTTGCTGTTGAGTTGACTCTGACCCACGATGACCCCCACACTTGGCAACCACGTGTGTGTCAGAGCAGAGCTTTGTTCCATTGGGTTTTTGATGGCTGGTTTTTGATGGCTGAGGTGTCTCTGGGTGGACTCGAACCTCCAACCTTTCAGTTAGCAGCCAAACAAGGTAACTGCTTGCACCACCCAGGGACTCCATACAGATAGACAAAAAGAAGAAAATTAAATGTAGAACAAAATTCTAACTCACAAAAAAAGACCAGACTTACTGGTCTGACAGAGACTGGAGAAACCCCGAGAGTTTGGCCCCAGACATCCTTTTAGCTCAGTAATGAAGTCACTCCTGAGGTTCACCCTTTGGCCAAAGATTAGACAGGCCCATAAAACAAAACGAGGCTGAAGGGGCACACCAGGCCAGAGGCAAGGACTAGAAGGCAGGAGAGGACGGGAAAGCTGGTAACAGGGAACCCAAGGTTGAGAAGGGAGAGTGTTAACATGTCACGGGGTGGTTAACCAATGTCATAAAACAATATGTGTACTAAGTATTTAATGACAAGTTACTTTGTTCTGTAAACCTTCCTCTAAGGTACAATAAAAAAAGAAGAAGAAAATTAAGGTCACCTGTGTCCACGCTGCCCAGCGATCTGGCTATGGGCATTCTGAAATACAGGTAGTCCCAACTCACTACAGGGTTTCTTTCCCATGACTCCATCATCAGTCAGTTCTGACATAAGCCAAATACCTCATTTTTATTTATCATTATTGCCTTTTGTTATTAGTGGAGCCCTGGTGGCCCAGTGGTTAAGAGCTCGCCTGCTAACCAAAAGGTCGGCAGTTCGAATCCACCAGCTGTTCCTTGAAAACCCTATGGGGCAGTTCTACTCTGTCCTATAGGGTCGCTATGAGTTGGAATCAGCTCAATGGCAACAAGTTTGGGTTTTTTCTAACATGAAACATCTGCAAGTGAACATCTGAGGATGATAACATCAGCAAACTACATGCTGCGGCATTGTGAGTGGTACGTATCACTGACGGTAAGGTGTGTGAGACAGACAGTCGTCAGTGTGGCTCCATGTCGCTCGACTACATCGTAAGTCGGGGACTACCTGTACATCCTTCTGCTCCAGTTTCTATAGCTCTTCATTTGTTCATTAAACAGACTCTGAGGAGCACTCACTGTGTGGCAGGCACCATCCTAGGCACAAGGAATGTAATGGTAAGTAAGATTTGGCTGCTGGCCTCACGGAGCTTAAGGTGGACACACACACGCATGCACGCACGCACGCACGAACACAGAGTTTGGTTTCGGTGGCTACTGAACATAAGATGCTGAACGTCACATCTTGGCACCTTTTCCCCCTCTTCTTATTTTGACTACTTTCTCACGTCATTAAATGTTTCACAATATCACTTCAATGGCTACATGGTGTTCCATCCAGCAAATGACCATCAGCTTCTAAATGCCATTTCCAATTTACAGAAACGTTGCAAGAACAATGCAAAGAAGTTCCCTTTTACCCAGATTTACCAGGTGCTAACATTTTGTCCTGTTTGCTTTCTCCTTCTCCTCCTCCCTGCCACCCACCTTCCTCTTCTTCCTCTTCATCTTCTTCTTCCTCCTCCTAACCTTCTTCCTCTTCCTTCTCTCTCTCTGGCCCCTCCCCTCCTGAACCACCTGAGAACGAGTTGCAGGCCAGGAATATTTCAGTGCGTGTTTTCCTAACGACCTCATATGTAACCATTGGACAATCATCAAAACCAGGAAAATTAGCCACAATACTACACTACTATATAATCAACAATGCATATTCAAATTCTGCCAATTATTCCGGTGTCCTTTATAACTCCCTCTCCCTGACTGCCCACCCCCCCCAGTCCAGGGTCCGATCCAGGATCGCACACCGCATTTTGTGGCCCTATCTCTTTACTCTCAACTGGAGCACTATACATTTTTAAAACCTTTGCCAACTTGATAGGCCTAAAATGGGGTCCTGGTGTTGTTTGTTCATTTCTTCGTCTTCTGGCAAAGCTGAGCATTCCTTCTGGGTGGGTTGTTCACTGTCTGTCCCCCCTTGCACCCTGCCTTTTGATGTCCTTTGCCTCTTCTGCCCTTGTGGTATTCCTTGTTCTCTCATGGAGTCATCTGAGCATTGTAGTGACCAGTCATGACTGGTTTACTTGCAGCCCCTGGCTTGGAACAAGCGAGGACCCGCCGCCCTTGGATGCTCCCCGCCTGTCCCCAAAGGTCTGTCTCTTGCCAGGG
The DNA here is from genome assembly GCF_030014295.1 of Loxodonta africana. Lineage (NCBI taxonomy): Eukaryota > Metazoa > Chordata > Mammalia > Proboscidea > Elephantidae > Loxodonta > Loxodonta africana. The sequence continues at coordinate 106,007,837 of NC_087351.1, forward strand.
CTTTGATAAAGCACAGTTCTCAGATCCCAGCAAGGACACCCACCTGACTCTCCAAACTTTACCCAGACTCCAGGGAGTACAGACAAGTGATTCCTGTTTGGGCCTGAAATTTCCTGCAGGATCTGACCCTCTGCCAACCCCGGTTCTGTTTCTGAGCCAGCCACCTGCTGAGTGTCAGCCAGTCAGTCAGCGGCCCCCCAGGGTTGCTCTTGATCAATGTCTGCTCCAATGGTTCCTGGCAGGCAAGGCCTGGTTCTGTGTCCTGGGAGAAAGAATCGAGTGTGGCCCAGTGGAAAGTCCCCCAGGGCGCGATGCAGGGGCTGGTCAGAGCTCTGCCGCCTGCAAACAGCTCAGGATGCAGCCTGGACTTCAAGCCTCCACTTCCCCTGGGCAAGCCCCTTAAGGTGACAAGCTTTTTCCCGCTTCTGGGACTAAGGACAATACTGAATCTCACAGACTCCAAGACACCAACAGGGGAAGAACTCTGCCCTGGATGGTGCAAACAGGCTTGGGAAAAAGGCCTGGTAGTCTACTTTTGAAAAACCAGCCATCGAAAATTCTGTGAACACAGCCCTACTCCGACACACGTGGGGTCACCATGAGTCAGAATCAACTCTAGGGCAACTGGTTTGGCTTCAGTTTTAATGTCACCAGGACACATGTTATCTTATTGTTTATAAAAGTGTTCTTTTGTATGAGGATTTTATTAAATCGCTCATCACTCTGTACAGTCATAATAAGAAAAATAAACTGACTTCTCTGGAGCACTTCCCCCAACTCCCCTTTCCTCTTCCATGTCTCAAATTTCTTTACTTAGGGAAAATTTAACTATATAAAATTAGAGCAAATAGGATAATGAATCCCCAGGTATTATCTGGTCTCATCCACACCTGCCTCGTTACGTCTCTACTTCCGAATAACCTTTTTCCAAAATTATTTTGAAATAAATTTCAGACTTCATATAATTTCATCTGTAAATACTTCAGTTCGTATCTGCAAAAGATAAGGTCTTTGTTTTTAATGTCATTCCAATATCATCTCACCTAAAAAAAAAGAATGATTTCCTAATATCATCAAAATATCTAATCAATGTTTAAATGTCCTTATTTTTTCTAAAGTTGTTTTGTTCAAACCAGCAGCCCAACAGGATTTAGACCCTTGCATTTGGTCGCTGTCTCTTAAGTCTCTTACTCGCTATGCTACTCCTCCCTTACTTTTTTTTTCCCTTGCAATTTATTTGTGGGAGAAACTGGGACATTTGTTCTGTAGCATTTATGCCAATTTTCTGATTGCATCTTTACGGTGTCATTTAACATGTTCTTCTGTTTCCCGCATTTTCTGAAAATTGATAGTTAGACCTGGAGGCTTGATCAGAGTCAGATTTTACTTTTTGGGCAAGGTGCCCTCATCAATGGTGTTGGGTACTTCCTATTGCATCACATTGTACCTGAGTCCTTGCTGTCTATGTATTTCTGCACAGATGGTCCTGTGCCATCAAGGTCATTTCTGAAAAGATGCTCCACTATTGTCCTCAGGACAGTCTACCAAGCCACTGGCAGCCATTCTGCAAGTTTTCCTGCCCTGGCAATGACCGTTGTATCCTGACTGCTGCTGCCTGAGTATAAGATGCATCCCTACCTCAGGGATAATAAAAATGAGATGTGCCTATGGCAGAATCAGTGGGAACCAGCACCTATCTGGTGGAGTTGTTTTGACAATCAAAAGAGAGACTGTATGTAAGCTGCCTCTCTCAGTAAATGTGAATTTCCCTTAGAGGGTTTAGAAAAGAGTTAGAAATGGCCAAAGAGATGAGACAGTAGGGATAGGAGCCAAAAGACCCAACCCTGCTGCTGACCCGCTGGGTGAGCAGTTTGTGGTGGGTCACGTCACCTCTCTGAGCCCCAGTGTTTTGTCTGTTAAGTAGGAAAAGGGGTGGGAGAGTTGGACATGTGGTCTCAATTTTCCTCCATGGGGCTGATGTCCTAGTCTTTTAGGTCATAAGGAAGGACCCCAGAGAGGCATCTTTGGCTGGCCGTGATGAACTTGGCCTCAGCTTCTCCAACCCAAGAACTGAAGGCAGCTGGTTTACCTGGTAGAAGGAAGCCCCACCTCCCAGGCAATGCCACTGTTAGATCCTTCAACTGTGTGCACCAGAGTGGGGGCTGGGGAAGCTGGGTTGGTTCACAGGCTTCTCAATGGGGCTTAGATCCACCAGTGTCCTGGTCACAAATACAGGCACATTTGTTCCCAAAGCCTCAGTGACTGCTGGCTCCTTTCTAAAGTAACCTGAGATGGTAAAGCAGGTGTCCCTGAGCACAATTCACAGCTTCCAGGGCGGGAAATTAGTTATAAAATTTCTTTCCTTTTTCTTTCTTTCCCTTTTCTTCTTGTTCTTCTTTTTTATTTTATTCTCTCTCTCTTCCTGCCTCCCTGTCTCTCTCTCTCTCCTTTTTAAAAATCAACTTTGTCATATCTTGGTGCACTAGGGGGAGCTAAAGCAAATGGAAGAAATGATGAAGTAAAAGAGCTGAATGGAAGATTTCAAAGGGCAGCTTGAGAAGACAAAGTAAAGTATTAAATAAAATGTGCAAAGACCTGGAGTTAGAAAACCAAAAGGAAAGAACAGGCTTGGCATTTCTCAAGCTGAAAAACTGAAGAAAAAATTGAAGACTCGGGTTGCAATATTGAAGGGTTCTATGGGCAAAATATTGAATGACACAGGAAGCATCAAAAGAAGATGGAAGGAATACACAGAGTCACTGTACCAAAAAGAATTGGTCAACATTCAACCATTTTAGGAGGTAATATATGATCAGGAGCCAATGGTACTGAAGGAAGAAGTCCAAGCTGCACTGAAGGCACTGGCGAAAAACTAGGCTCCAGGAATTGATGGAATACCAGTTGAGATGTTTCAACAAATGGATGCTGCGTGTGCTGGAGGTGCTCACTCATCTACGCCAGGAAATTTGGAAGACAGCTACCTGGCCAACCTACTGGAAGAGATCCATTTTTGTACCCTTTCCAAAGAAAGCTGATCCAACAGAACGTGGAAATTATCAAACAATATCATTAATATCACAGGCAAGTAAAGTTTTGCTGAAGATCATTCGAAAGCTGTTGCAGCAGTCCATCAACAGGGAACTGCCAGAAATTCAAGCTGAATTTAGAAGAGGACACGGAACGAGGAATATTATTGCTGACGTCAGATGGATCCTGAATGAAAGCAGAGAAAACCACAAAAACGTTTACTTGTGTTTTATTGACTACGCAAAGGCATTTAACTGTGTGGTTGATAAGCAATTATGGATAACATTGCAAAGAATGGGAATTCCAGAGCACTTAACTAATTAATTGTGCTCATGCAGAGCCTGTACATAGAGCAAGAGGCAGTATTTGAATAGAACAAGGGGATACTGCGTAGTTTAAAATCAGGAAAGGTGTGTGTCAGGGTTGTATCCTTTTACCATACTTACTCAATCTGTATGCTAAGCAAATAATCAGAGAAGCTGGACTATATGAGGAAGAACCTGGCGTCAGGATTGAAGACTCTTTAACAACCTGCATTATGCAGATGACACAACCTTGCTTGCTGAAAGTGAAGAGGACTTGAAGCACTTACTGATGAAGATCAAAGACTACGGCCTCAACATGGATTACACCTTGTCATGGATTGAATTGTGTCCCCCCAAAAATATGGGTCAACTTGGTTAGACCATGATTCCCAGTATTGTATGGTTGTCCTCCATTCTGTGATTGTAATTTTATGCTAAAGAGGATTAGAGTGGGGTTGTAACACCACCGTTACTCAGGTCACCTCCCAGATCCAATGTAAAGGGAGTTTCCCTGGGGTGGGGTCTGCACCACCTTTTATCTCTCAAGAGATGAAAGGGAAGCAAGCAGAGAGTTAAGGACCTCATACCACCAAGAAAGCAGCACCAGGAGCAGCGTGTGTCCTTAGGACCTGGGTCCCTATGCCTGAGAAGCTCCTCAACCATGGGAAGATTGAGGACAGGGGCTTTCCTCCAGAGTTGACAGAGAGAGGAAAGCTTTCCCCTGAAGCTGACACCTTGAATTTGGACTTTTAGACTTATAGCCTACTTTACCATGAGGAAATAAATTTCTCTTCGTTAAAGTCACCCACTTGTGGTATTTTTGTTATAGAAGCACTAGATGACTACAACGTACTTTAACATAAAGAAAACAAAAAATCCTTACAACTGGACCAATAAGCAACATGATGATAAATGGAGAAAAGATTGAAATTGTCAAGGATTTCATTTTATTTGGATTCACAATCAATGCTCATGGAAGCAGCAGTCAAGAAATCAAAAGACACATTGCACTGGACAAATCTGCTGCAAAAGACATTTTCAAAGTGTTGAAAAGCAAAGATGCCACTTGGAAGACCAAGGTGAACCTGACCCAAACCATGGTATTTTCAATCACCTCATATGCATACAAAAGCTGGACATTGAGTAAGAAAGACCAAAGAAGAATCGATGCCTTTGAATTATGGTGTTGGTGAAGAATATTGAATATACCATGGACTATAAGAAGAACGAATAAATCTGTCTTAGAAGAAGTACAGCCAGAATGCTCCTTAGAAGCAAGGATGCTAAGACTACGTCTCACATACTTTGGACATGTTAGCAGGAGGGACCAGTGCCTGGAGGAGGACATGATACTTGGTAAAGTAGAGGGTCAGCAAAAAAGAGGAAGACACTTGCAGTGTAATGGATTGTTTTGTGTAGCCTTTCTCGCTATGGTCTTGTAACTCCAACCCAGGTGATTGGGTGGGACTGTGCAGCTAGGGTAATTGTAGCCCACCAAGGGGATTGGTCAGTTTTGCCATCCCACTGGGCTTGAAATAAGCCACCCCAGAGGTGGGAAAGAGAGAATCCCACCACCACCAAAGAAGAACAGCCAGGAGCCAGCATGTCCATTGGACCTGGGATCCCTGTGATGAGAAGCTCCTGAACCCAGAAGACTGACAGCAAGCTGTAACCCTGAAGACAAATGAAAGCTAAGTGCTTTTGGGCAGAGGCCTAGGGCCAGAGAGAGGTGCACCTGTGAGCACAGCTGAAAAGAGCCTGTCCTGATGGAAGAACTGTATCCCGTGTGTTCCTGAACCTAAATTATGACCTGTTACTTCCCTAATAAACCCCGTAATTGTGAGTATGGTCTATGAGTTCTGTGTGGCCATTGCAATGAATTACGGAACCCAGCAGAGAAGTAGAGAATGCTGTGGGAGGGACGGTTGGTGTCAGAATTAGTAAAGATGGCAGAGAGGGGAGGCCAATGGGACCTCTGCCTCATAGGAATCAGCCTTGGGCTGTTGATCTTGATTCTCCTTCCCCCTTGTGAAGTTAGAGAAGGTCAGGCACTGCCCCCGTATTGTTTTTACAACCCTCAATGAGATATATTGACACAGTGATTGCAACAATGGGCTCAAACATAGCAACGACTGTCAGAATGGCACAGGACTGGGCAGTGTTTTGTTTTGTTGTACATAGGGTCACTATGAGTCAAAACTGACTCAATGGCACCTAAGAACAACAACAACAAGGGGGAGCTTCTATTTAACAGAATCTGCAGGCACTCTTCAGCAATGTGAAGTGCCACCCTCTGATTTTTCAGCCCACAGGGAAGGATCAGGTAACGGCAGAGAGGTTACATAAAGCAGGAACCCCTCTATCCAATTGGCCTGTTGTCCACAAAACCCAAATAAGTGGGAAGACATTGGCCAGGTCATCCAGTGGTCTCAGGGGAGACCCGCTTTGGCCACCACTAGCTGTGGAAGACCTCTTTTCCAGCCTCAGGCCTGGTTCCTCAGCAGGCAGCTTTGTCCAGTGGTTAGGCTGGTGGTTGGAAGTCCTGGCCCTGCCACTGATGGGCTGTGTGAACTTGGGCAAGTTGCCCAACTTCTCTGAGATTTCCTCATGAGTAAAATAAGAGGGATAGCCCTTATATCACATGATTAAATGAAGTAACACTTTTAAGCACAGAGCCTGTTGTTATTAGGTGTTATCTTTATGTAAGCAGATTGCCAGGCCTTTCTTCTGAGGCACCTGTAGGTGAACTCAAACCTCCAACCAGCGTGTTAACTGTACCACCCATGACCTCCACATCTACATGTATTTGTCTATCTAAAAAAAAAAAAAAATTTTTTTTTTTTTTTTAATCTAGATATGTTGAAAACCATGAGTTCACACAATACCTCTAATTCTAATCCAACACCCCAGGGTTTATTAGAACCTTCTCCCTTTCCGCATTCCTAATGCCCTGCTCTGACAGTGAGAAAGCTGGCTCCCATAATCCTCTACACATTTACATATTTGTTCAACCCCCGCCCCCCCCCGCCCACTCCTATATGATAAATCTCTGGACCTCACTGCCAGCAAGGCTGCCATCTCATCACACTGGGGGCTTTTTGTGTCCTGTTTATAAAATCCTCACCTGGTATATACACACAATAGATACTACTCAGCCGTAAAGAGAAAGGAAGTCTTGATGCACGCCACTACACGGAGGAATCTTGGAAATACTATGCTGAACGAAATAAGTCAGTCACAAAAGGCCAAATCCTGTCTGGTCTCACTTATGTGAAATAAGCAAATTTATAGAAGCCAAAAATTATTAGTGGTTACCAGGGTGGGAGAAAGGGAACAAGGGGGCTGTTTTCTTAGAGGACATTGAGTTTATGTTCATACTGGTGGACTGATTTGGAAAATGATTGTGAGAATGACTGCACAGCTTGAAGAATGTAATGTTATTGAATTACACATGTAGAAATTGTTGAATGTTTTATTGGGTATATTTTTATCCCAATTAAAAAAAAAAAAAAAGAAACCCTTGGCCATCCCAAGGTCACAAAGATGCCAGCAATTTTCCTGTGACAGTTGCATGAAGAAAAGCTTCCTGGCTTCCCTCTTCCTCCTGTCTCTCACTGTGCCCTTGGGGCATCACAGCCCTAACCATCCTTGTCACTTGCACTCACTTCCAAGAGGAGAGGACTAAACCAGAAGGCACTCCCTGAGCTGCCATTCAGCTCTGACATTTGGGGATTTTATTGTCCTGCAAACCAAGGGGCTGGGAGCAGGAAGCCCTGGGTCTGGGGGAAGCAGCCCGCTTTCCAGGTAAGCAGAGAAGAGAGGAGCCGATTGCAGTCCAGGCGGTTAAGTGGTTTCTGAGTGGCTGCCTGGTGATTAAATTCACCACTTAACAAAATTGCTTTCTATTGCCTTGATTGATTGCAATCGCAAGGAGATAAAGGGGCTTAATGTGAAAAGCTTAGCTGGCCTGCTTGACTCATGAATTAACCACTCCCTCCCCCTGCACAGCCTCCTGCCTGCTGGCACCCAGCCCTCATGGCCCCCTTTCCTGCCCTGCCTGCTCCCTGGGTCGGGGGGTACTGTGTCATGAAGATCACCACAAGGACCACCAGCACGGTCCCCTCATTGTGTGAAGTCCCTATTCTGACGTTCCCACCCTTGGCCTTTAATCCCACACCTGACAATGGTCAGACCAGTCTCTCAGGAAAAGACAGCATAGTGGGGTGAAAAGAATATTCACTCAGAGCTTGGGCTTTGGGCCTAGTGCCCTTCTCACTCTTGTGGGACCTCAGGCAAGTTACATCATGAGAGGCAGAGCTCCAGGTTCCTAAGTGCTTACTGTGCACCATGCTTTACCCCGTTACCTCTCTACACCTGTCTGAGTCCCCTTCCTCAAGGCTGTGAGCACTCCAAGAGGGTAGATGTTTTATTGATCCCTGTGTCTCCAGCTCTGAGCCCAGAGTCTGGCATACAGCAGGCCCTCAGGAAATATCTGTGTAAATGATGGCTGTATGGAAAGATGAGTAGTTGGGAGAATGATTGGATGGGTAGATGGACGAATGAAGGAATGTTAAATAAACAGATGAATGGAAGGATGGATGGATGGATGGATGGATGGATGGATGGATGGATGGATGGATGGAAGAAAAGGTAAATGGATGAAAGGATGAACAATGGAAAGACGGATGGATGGAAAGAAAAAGAAAGGATGAATGAATGGATTGATAGATGGATAGAAGGAAGGGTAAATAGGTAGAAGGATGGATGTTTGGAAAGATGGATGGGCAGATGGGTGGAAAGGAGAAAGAAAAGATGGATGAGTGGATCGATAGATGAATAGAAGGAAGGGTAAATAGATGGATGAAAAGATGGATGTTTGGAAGGATGGATGGATAAGAGAAAAATGGAAGGATGAATGGAAGGTTGCCTGAAGACTTTACTCCTCACAGGGAGGTACCAGCCTGAGAGGCCGGCCCAAATCTCTCTTTTTTTTTTCCACAGCAATTCAGCATGTGCCTTGAAGTGACCCAGGAGTCCTGAACTTAAATCCCTCTCATCTCAGTCTGTAAAACAATAGATTAGACTAGTTGATCTCCAAAGCCTTCATTTCATTTCCTGCCTATGAAACTTTTGGTCTTAAGAGGGAAGAAAAAATGACGGTAGTCAACATTTCATGCGGTTTTATAGTTTGAAAGAACATTCACAACATCACGTCAAGTGAGCCTCACAGAAACCCTATGAGAGCTCCAGGGCAGCTGTCAGGATTTTTACAGATAGGAAAACTAAGGCTCAGAGTGGTACCACGTGGTATTTAGAATACGGAGTCAGGCTGGCTAGGTTCAAATCATGGCGTGACTGGAGTGACCGCTAGTGAGCTAACCTCTCTGTGCTTCTGCTTCCTCACCCACGAAATGGGTCTAGCAATACTTTCCATCCAGGGCTACGTGAAGATAAATAAGATCATTCATAGATTCACTATGTGCCGGGCACTATTCTAGGCACTTAAGACGCAGAAGGGAACAAAAGCCCAGGACGCCTACCCTCATGGAACCAATATTCTGATGAAGGACACAGGTGAGTAAACCATGAAGTGTGACCACTGGTGATGAGGGCTCCATGAGAACGCTGAAGCAGGGAAGGAGGGTGGGGAGTACTGCCAGTGAGGCTGGAGCTGCTATTTTCAATCAGGTGACCAGGAAGGCCTCAATGAGTGGGTAACATTTAAGTCAAGGCCTGAAGGAGGTGAAGGAACAAGACTTCAGGTAGGGGGAATGGTACATGCAAATTCCATGATACAGAAGCAGACCTGGTGTGTTTGAGAGGCAGGATGAAGGCAGCAAGGGAAGACTAGTTGGAGAAGAGGTCAGAGAAGTGATGGGGTCGATCATGCAGTACCTTGAGGGCCATCGTGACGGCCCTGGTTTCTGCAGTGAGATAAGAAACCATTGCAGAGTTTTGCACAGAGAAGTGACTTGATCTGAGTTTGGTTTTCTCAGGATCACTCTGATTGTTGGGTTGAGAATTGAAAGTAAGGGAGAAGGATGGAAATGGAGATACTAGTTAGGAGGTAAGAGCTGGTGGTGGCTTGAATCAGAGTTGGTAGCCATGGAGGTGGTGAGAAGCAGTTGGATTCTGAATACATTTTGAAGGTAGAGCCAACAGGTTCTTTTCAAATTGGATGTGAGTGGGAGAGAAAGAAAGAAGTCAAGGATGACTCCAACATCTTTGTCCTGAGCAGCTGGAAAGACAGAGCTGCCATTTCTTCAGATGGGTGAATTGCGAGAGGAACAAGTTTTAGGGGAAAGTGAGGCATTTGCCATGAGACTAGATATAGCAGATATAAAGAAGATGTAATAGATAAAGAAGAGAAGAGATCTGAGGTCTAAGTCTCACTCTCCAACCTTTAGAGGTTGAGGAGATGAGGAGGAAACTGCAAAAGAGACTGAGAAGAAGTGGAGTGGTCATTGGGAAGAGGAAATCCAGGAGAATGAGGTTCCTGGAAGCCAAGAGAAGAACGTGTTTCAAAGAAAGGTGGTATGTCAGATACTGCTGAAAGTCAAGTAAGATGATGACTGAAGATCGTTCACTAGACTTACAATGTGAAGGTCATTGATGACCTTTTCAAATAGTTGCAGGAGCATGAAAGCCTCACTGAAGTGGGTGCAGTAGAGCATGGAAGGAAGGGAAATGAAGCCTGTGATGTAGTCGACACCTGTTTTGAAGAGCTTTGCTATAAAGGAAAGTAGGGGGTGTGGGATCAAGGGAGTTTGTTTTTATTCTTAAGATGAGAGAAATTGCATGTTCCAATATTGAAGGAAACAATGCAATTTATCCATCCGTCCATCTGTGTGTTGATACACCCACCCATCCATCCACCCCCCCACCATCCATCCATTGATCCATTCACCTATTCATCCATTCATTCACCCACCCACCCATCCATCCATCATCCATCATCCATCCATCCATCCATCCATCCATCCATCCATCCATCCATCCATCCATCCATCCATCCATCTTGCCAGCACATCCCAGGTGCCTCCATCCATCTTGCCAGCACATCCCAAGTGCCTCCATGTGCCTGGCCATGTGCTGGAGCTGGGATAGATAAGCTATCTGACCTCCCACTTCTCACAAGCTGAGTGGGTCACAAACTAGTCAGCATCAGTAACAGTGCAATGTGAAGAGAGTTGTAACAAAAACCAAAAAACCAAACCCATTGTCATCGAGTTGATTCCAACTCATACAGACCCTACAGGACCAAGTAGAACTGCCCCATAGAGTTTCCAAGGAGAAGCTGGTGGATTCAAACTGCTGGCCTTTTGGTTAGCAGCTGAGCTTTTAACCACTGCGCCAAGTATACAAAGGATCATGGCAGCACAGAGGAAGGAGCGCGTTTTTTTTTTTTTTTTCAAATGGAGAATTTAAGGAGGAGACTGAGGAGGAGTGGTCATTGGGAAGAGGGAGGCTTGAGCTGGGTCTTAAAGGAGAAGTAGGAGTTTAGCTTGTAGACAGGGAGGGTTTGGCGCTGGGGAGAGAGAGGAATCTTATGCAAAAACTAAGATGCAAGGAAGTATGGAGGGCTTGGAGTGGAGCCAGGTTTAAAGGGCCTTGTATTCCTTCCTCGTAGGCTCAAGGAAGCCCATGAAAGATCTTGGGAAGGGAGTGACATGATCAAGAACTTTTTTCAGGAAGAGCGGGCAGCCTGGAGGATGGGCTCAGGTGTGGAGAGTAGGTCACCGTCAGTGTCTGGGTGGTGGTTGAAGTGACAGGCATGGAGAACATCCAGAACCAGGGGTAAAGTGCAAAGGGAAGAGGGAGCTGAGGGAACTCCACTGTGGAAGAGGATCAGGCCAAGGAAGTGGGCCCCTCTGTAGCCTCCAACGCTGGTCCAGCTGCTCTCCACCTGACGTCCGTGGCTCTGCCTCGCCCTCTCCCTCAGGGAACTGGTTCAATTTCTGTGGGACCTAAGGAGGCAACTGGTCCAGCTCCACCCACCACATGGCTTCCGCTTCTCAGCATCTAGCTTCAGCCTCAGTCACAGACAAGCGACATGGAGCTCGGAGCTCACTACATGAATTCAGGGTGGGCTCTAGTCGTCCCAAGGGCGATGTCAGTGCCCTTTCTCCCCCTGCATTCCTGCTCAACCCCAGCCTGGCCCTTGTGGCCATGTGGCCTCAACACCGACCTGACCTGGAGGAGCCACCCCTTTGGGTCCCCAAGTTGGAATTTTCCCGTTTGATAAAAGAAATCACATTATTGTTTATACAGATTGAAAAGGTAACACAGGCTTGTCGTATTTTTTTTTTTTAATCAGAGAACATAGAAAGGTAGAAAAATTAAAAGTATTTGCAATTCCATTCCCCAGAGAAAATCACTGTCATCATTTTGCTGTGTAGCCTTCCAGAATGTTTTCATTAACAGCACACAAGCACATATACAATTCTTGGTGAAATAAAAATGGTGACACTCTATACATACTGTTCTGAAACCTCCTTGTTATTTTTCACTTACGATGTGAAAATGTTTCCTTCTGTTCTTATAAAGGACCTTAACTTACAGTCATACACCTCCACGTGGGTTCCACCCCCGGGGGAAAAAAGAAAAAGTTTCTTATTACAAATAATATTTTCTGTATATCCTTGTTAATAAACCTTTGAGCAATAAAACTGGACCACTTAATCTTGGGGTTTAATATGGCCCTCTGGCTCACATCATAAAGGAAATTGATTTTTATTTTCAAAGTCAGCATGATTAAATGAACAATGGTTGCCAGGCAACCTGTGAGCAGGAACTGGGGTGGAGGCCAGAGCAAACATCGGCCTCTACGCCCCCCAGGAGCCCAGAGCCTCTTGGCCCAGCTCCGCTAGGTAATGAAACCCTGGACAACGCCTCACCCCAACCTGTTCCTCTGGACCCAGCTACTGTTTTCTCCAGCCCAGCCTCCTGCCCTGACTGCCCAGAGAAATGGAGATCCAGGACCCAGCCATTCAAGGCAGCCCTTCCAAAGCCACACTGGTGCTCAGCAGATGTTTATTGAGAACCTACTATGTGCCAGGCTGTATCGGGGCTGCCGAGATGCCTGTAATAGTCTATGTCCTGCCAGCCAGGAGCGGATTTCACACATTCTTGAAAGTAGACCGAGGCGCTTTGGGGTTTTATCCTTTAGAGTCTATTGTAGACCAGCGGTTCTCAATATGTTTAATATCGTTTCTTTTTCTGCCTTAAGGTAGATAATGGATAGGTCCCATTCCCTTCAGTCATAGAATATCAAAAGGGCAGCTGTGTGAAATAAGTCAGACACAATAGGACAAGTATGTATGATCCCGAGCCGTGGTGTCACAGTGGTTAAGCACTCGGCTGCTAACCAAAATGTTGGTGGTTCGAACCCAGCAGCCTCTCCAAGGGAGAAGGATGTGGCAGTCTGCTTCCGTAAAAATTACAGCCTTGGAAACCCTATGGGGCAATTCTACTTTGTCTCATAGGGTCACTATGAGTCAGAATCGACTTGATGGCAATAAGTTTGGTTTTGGTATAGGAAAAATCTAGAACAGACAAATACACAGGGCGGAAAGTTGATCAGTGGTCACCAGGGGCAGGTAGGAGGGAAATGGGGAGGAATTGCTTAAGTGGGACTGAGTTTCTGTTTAGGGTGATTAAAAAAAAGTTGGAAATGGATAATGGTGAAGATTGCATAATACGATGAACATAATGTCGCTGAAGTGTGCAGGTAAAAATGGTCGAAATGGCATGTATATCACCACATTTTTTTTAAGGGCAGGTCAAAGCAGCAGCACGCCATACCTACCGTTCTGAAACCTTCTCATTATTTTTCACCTATGTTGTGAGAATGTTTTCTTGTCAGGACATCTAGAAGGTACATCTAGAACTCCATCACTGCTTTTATTAGTGACAGAGAATTCTGTTCCTAGAAAGGACCTTAACTTACAGTCATATCCCTCCATTTAGGTTCCATCCCCTGAATATAGAGTTTTTGTTTGAGGCGATGAAAAAGTTTCAAAAGTACATAGTGTTAATGGATTAATGCCATTGAAGCGTACACTTAAAAATGGCTAAGATGGCAAATTTTATGTTGTATGTATTTTACCACACATGAAAAGACAAGTGTGGGCTGGGAGATCAGAATCTCTGAGGGGCCAAGGAGTTTGAAAACGGCCCCTCCCCCCAGCCTGGGATTCTGGCACGGCTCCCTGGGGGCGGAGGGGGGGTCACACCGTGGAGGCCCGCCTTTGACCTTGAGGAGCCATGAAAGGGTTTTGAGCAGGGAAGGCACAGAAATAAATCTCTAATTTAACGAGTCCTCTCCATGAAGTGGAAGGCTTGGTTGGTGGAGTAGAGGCTGGGTAGGAGTCCTGATGACCACCAGGAAAAGACACCAGAAGGCTGAGTGGGCCCTGGGAGGGGCATGGGAAAGAGCAGTGAGGGGGGTGAGGGAAGAGACAGGGCTCCCACAGGCCTGGGGCTGGTGGGAGAGGGAAGGAAGCTGGTCAGCAGAGAGGTCCCAGTCTGCATCCAACCCTCCACCACTGTGGCTCAGAAGCATGGGCTGGCGTTGGCTTTGGCTTTCGTGAGATTTGAGATTCGGTCTACACATTTTGGACACCCGGGGAGTATAAGGGTGAGAGTGAGGAGACGGGGTCTGTAGGGGGCTGAGTGTCAGCAGGTCTTGAGTCTCCAGAGGCCCTCGGGACTCTTCATAGGAACATTCGTGTCTGTGATGTGACTCCAAGGACAGGAGAGCAGAGGGTCCCAGTGTACCTGTGGGCTTGTACCTCCACTGGTCCCTTAAATCTTGGTGCTTCCCAAGCTTCTGTCCTCCCTCCACTCTACTACCCCACCGCCTCTCCCTTTTCTGTCAACATCTCTTGGTTTTGGTTTGGTTCACTGTTCTCTTTTTTTTATTGTGGCGAAAATACATATCTACGAAAACATATACCACCTCAACAATTTCCATCAGTATCGCTTGAGCGCTCACCCAGCCCTCTGGACACCTCCACTGGCCCTGGCCACTGGTCCCTTTGCCTTGCTGTGGCCAACGCCACTCTGTCTGCCCCGAGTCTGCAGCCCCTCTTCTGGATGGCAGCAACGACAGGGCCATCTGCTTGTCCACCTGAGCCTGGCAGGACTTCAGCCACCACTCCTCCTGCTCCCTCCACCCCACACTCAACTACCCCTCCAAACCAAAAACCAGACCCGTTGACGTGGGATCAACTCCGACTTGCAGCGACCCCATGTGTATCAGAGTATATAACTGGGCTCCACATGGCTTCTAATGGCTGATTTTCTAAAGTAGATCACCAGGCTTTGTTCTGAGGCACCTTTGGGTGGACTCGAACTGCCAGCCTTTTGGTTAGGAGCTGAATGCTTAACTGTTTATGCCACCAAGGACTCCAATTCCTGCCTGAAAGCCCCCACCTGTTCATGCCCCTCCATTCCCACTGATCCATCACCCAATTTGCTTCCCTGCTGCCAGTCTTACCTTCCCTCTCCCCTGCCCCGACATTCTGCCTGTAGCTCACGTGAGCTGCCTAAAATAGAAGCCTGACCACAACCTTCCCCTGACTTGCCCGGACTGCCCAAACCCTCCAACCTCATCCCCCACCAGCACCTCCTTGCCGGCTGCCTGCTTGGCCACCTGACCTGCTCCAGCCCCTGAACCTGCAGGTTCATCTCCTGCTTCGCCCAAGCTCTTTCCTCTGCCCAGACACACAGCAAGCCCATAGGACAGGGTAGAACTGCCCCATAGGGTTTCCAAGGCTGTAACTCCTGTGCAGTGGCTGGTGGGTTCAAACCACCGACCTGTTCTTTAGGAGCCAAACACTTTAACCACTGCACCATCAGGGCTTCAGGTTGGCTGATAGACTTCTAGTAATACAACACATGATGGCCCTGGCTTTGGGGTTTCCTCTTCCCAGGTTTAGAATCAGCCTAATCCTATCTTACCTCTAGTCCAAGCAGGACTTCCCACCCAGTTCACCCTCAGCCCACCTTCCGTATCATGCCTTGAAAAGAACTTGCAATGGCAGAGTGTCCTGATTCACTCCCTCAGCTGGTGCCAACATGAGGATGGCACAGCCCAGAAGCTCAAAGTATGGCGTTGGGCTGATGGGTGTGTGAGGGTGCTGGCAGGGGCACTGCTCCCTTTCTGGGGATAACCTTCTGTTTGTCTGCTTAGCTCTGCTCAACCACCACCCACCTCCAGCCTCTCCAGCACTAATTAATCACCTGCTTTCTGTCAATGTTGATTAGATTTGCCCCAGCCACTTTGAGCAGCAGGAAGTCTGACTCTCCATTTATAAGAGGAAATGGCTGAGTCAGGGAGGTGGAAGCGGCACAGGGCAGAGGAGGGAAGGGTGAACAGAGCTGTGGGAGGGAGGTGGGAGCCAGGGAAAATCCGCTGGCCCTTGAAAACCTGCCTCGCTGAAACTTGCATCCCCTGGAACCACACAGGACAAGCTCAATCACTCAGGAAGCATTTGGGAACACCTACTGTGTACCCGCGCCTGTTCTGCACACAGCAGTGAACAAGGAGGATAAGGCTCCTGCCCTGTCCTGTCCTCAGGGGGCTGACTCTCTAGTGAACAAATAGAAGACATCTGCTAGATATTTCTATGATGCAGACTCATGCCTAACCTCCCTCCCTGTTAGAGCCCCGTGGAGTTTTAGAGGCAGCTCTCAAGAGCCCATCTGACCCTTCTCCTGCAGGCAAACCACCTCTTCCCTTCTCCTCTCCTCAGGGGCATATTCTTTATTATGAGACAAAGCATGTCACCTGCTCAGCACAAGGCTGGGCCCAACCCGCAACTGTCAGTATTAATGTTTTATGGAGAAAGAGAGACCTGGACACAGAGTCCACATCCACACACATTGTCCTCTTTATACTGTTCACACCAGGGATTTTACATTTGTGGGATGTTTGGGAGTCAGAGATGTGGGCCCCTAAAAGTTCTCATTTGGACAGAGTTGGGCGGTGTTATGAATTGAATGGTGTCCCCCCAAAAGATATGTTGAAATCCTAATGCCTGGTACCTGTGAACATGACCTGATTTGCTAACAGCCTTTGAAGATGTCATCAATTAACACAAGGCCATACCAGAGAAGGCTGAGTCTTCATCCCACCTGAGTGTGTCCTGAAATAGAGAAGAGTCACAGAGAGACAGACGGAGGGGCAGCAGCCATGTGAAGAGGCACCTGCAGGCCAAGGAACGCCTGGGGCTTCCAGAAGCTGAGACGAGAAACGATCTTCCCCCAGAGACTTTGTAGGGATCATATCCTTGCCAACATCCTGAATTCAGACTTCTAGCCCCCAGAACTGTGAGACAATGCATTTCTGATTTTTCAAACAACTTTGTGGTACTTCGTTAGGGCAGCGCTAGGAAGCTGACACGGGTAAGGGTTGACGGGTTCAAGTTCTCAGAGGACCTCAAGTCTCCGATCATCCAGCCCAGCATTTACCAAACCACTCTCAGTGGAATCTGCTCCACATGGAAACCCCCAAATGTAAAACAGATAAAAGAAGGGCTGTTCTGTCTGAAGGAGAGGGTCCAGGAGCACTGCCACCTGCCAACCTACGACACCTCTGTGGAATGAAGGGCTCTCCAGAGTGCAGCTTCAAAACTACTGATCTGATTCAACCTTTTCCTCCTATAAATGAGTAAACCAAGGCCAGATGGTGAATTAGGGACAGGACCTTTAAGGACCTTGCTTGGGGTTGGCCAAATGGAATAGAATGGAAATCACCACCCCCTGGGCCACCTTGCCTTGGTTGTAAACCTTGAGAAATGAGCAAACTCCTCTATCAGTGACAAGGGCTCCTGGGACTCAGGGAAATGCCTAGCTCTGCCATCAGCTCCGTTGGGGTTTGGTTTGTGTATCCGTCAGAATGGGCTCAGGTAAGCTGCAGTAACAAACTCGGCCATCCAAATCTCAGGGGCTCAAAACAACAAGAGTTTCTTTCTCACTCACAAAAATATCCACTGCCAGTCCGTCAACCCTGAACTCTAAGAGGTGGCTCAGCAATCAAGCTGTTCAGCCTCTGGCACCCCCATTTTGACACACGGCTTCAGGGAGCACTATACACTGGCTCCTAAATGCTTTCATCAGACTTGACACTTATCACTTCTTTTCATTGGCCAAAGAAAGTCACAAGGTCACATTTAGCTTCAAGGGAAGGGGGTCTCATCAGAGGAAATTCCCAGAAATTGTTGGTGAGCACTAGAAACACCAACCACACACAAAGCAGACAAAGTAATATCTGCCATCATTCCTTCATTCATACATTCATTTATGCATCCAACCCATTAGTTTTTATTGTGCAAGGTGCTAATGAAACAGTGATGTAGGCTTGGAACTCATGTCCCTTGGCTTCTAAACCAAGGCATCCCCCTCTTCCCACTCACTGCTCTGCAGCAGCCTGGCTCTCTTTTGGTCTTAGGACATGGTCTTCATTCGGGCCCCCTCAAAGCAGAGCCTGAGATGAGGACTTGGGTTCAGGGAGTTTGCTTGGGCAGTCACCATAGGCGGCTGCAGTGAGGGAGTGAGAGAGTGAGACAGGGAGGAGAGAAAGCCGGTGAAGTGTGCATTGCTGAGCTGGTCACTGCTGTGTGCAACTGTGATTCAATTCTGCCAGAGATCTTCCAAGAACCCTGTAAAATGCCCTTCAGAGATGTCCTGAATGATGGGATGCTGGGACGAGTACCCACTACATGGACTGCTGTCCCCTGCTGACTGGGGGTTGTTTCTGGGGAAGTGAAGCAGAAAAGCTGAGGGACACAGGCAGCCTTTGGGATGGGAAGCCATCAGCCAGCCTGAGGACTGTTTCCCAAGGGGACAGCTGATGTCAGAGGGGGCTGAGGAGCTGAGAGTCAGAGCACCACTAGCATCTACTAGGGATGCTGAAGGAAAAGCAATACCTGTCACAGAACCATATGGAAACTCAACACAGACAGCCCTGCATTGGCCAAACAGAGGAGGCAAGCAAGCCCCTGGACAGCTGCTGAGCTATTTTCTTCTAACCTCCTTTCCCAGTTTGGAAGGAGTTACCACCTCTGCATGAAAACAATGAGGAAAACAACAGCACTTTGGTGCCAATTGATTCAGGCACAGGAGCAGGAGGGTGGCAGCCAGAGGTGCCCAAAAGGGTGGGCTTCTTGTTGGCTCAGGCACAGTCCAAGGGAAGGAGAGAAAACACAAGGTGAATCTTCACTTGTGGCCAACCCATCAGGAGCCGTGCGGGGACCTGGTGGCTCACCCACCCTGGACACATGCTGCAAGACAAACATGTCCAGGGCTCCAGGAGATAGAAGACAGCAACCTTCCCTGGGCAGCCTCCAGCCTCTCCAACAACCCCTCTATGGCAAGGAAAGTGTCCCAGCCGTGGAAGTAAATGCCCTGGGTTCAAGTCTTGGCACCAGCAGTAACCACATGCCCTCTCCAGGGTAATATGAAGATCAGGAGATTGTAAAGCACCCGGCTGAGAGCAGCGGCATCTGATCCTCACCTCAGCCGAATTAGGGTCAATGTCCCCTCTGTCCAGATAAGGCAACTGAGATCAGAGGTTAAGGCACTTGTCCCACGGCATCCCCATAAAGCATCAGACTCCAGGCTTGAAACTCTCTGAGTCCCAGTCCAAAGCTCCTCCGATCCCCAAGTTCTGGAATAAACCCAAAGACAGCTTTCCCAGTGGGGACACCCACAGGAAGACTCTCCCCTGGTGAGGTGACTTCATGAGAAGGTGAGGGACAGGATACAGGAGGTTAGGGGGGTGAGCATACAGGTTACAGGGCCGTGTCCCTGAAAAAGTGCTGACGACTCACAGGGCATCAGGAGTCAGGGGGTGAAGGTCTGGGCCCATGGCACAAGGTGTTGTCTGCTATGGATGCTAGTCCAAATCCAGCTGCCCTTGGGCTGGCCTTAGCTTTTCATCTAGATGATCTTAGGGCCACTTCTGAGTTAAGAATCTATGACTGGTGAGGTGAGTGAGTGGTCAGTGAGGACTGGAAAGTTAGGGAGGTCTCCCTAGGGGAGCTGACCTGAGGTTGGACAGGTGGGGTGCATGGAGTCTAGTATAGTTTCACTGTAGCCCAGTCTCCTATAAAGATTGGAGATAGCCTAACCATATTCACCAATGAGGCTCCTGGGCACCTTCTCCTAACTCTATTACATCTGAATGAGAAGTGGTTTTCACTGCACCCTGTCCTGAGCAAACCCCCAAATGCCTTCATCTGGCTCAGTGACTGACTCCCATGATCTCATGGTAGAAAGAAATCAAAGAGGGTAAACTTTCACATGTCCCCATCCCACCCCCAAAGTTTCCCAGAAACCTCCTCCTGTCCCAGAACGGTTAGATGGGTAAGGACCCTGGAGAGCAGCACCCAGACACCTCTCTTCTCAGCACTGGGTCCAGTGAGGCCTTGTGCCTTGCAGCTTGTGGCCCTGAACTGTGGGCCTGTGCTTATTTTCATGGAGGTCTTATATTAGACGTGCAGGAATGGGAAGGTTTGGTGCTGGAGTCAGGGACCAGGGAGACGAGGGTGTGGCCTGGCAGCCTGGGAGGGGAGTCTTAACTCTCAGTTCAGGTTATATTTGGGTCACCAAGAAATTGGTTGATGACTAATATCTGACCAATACTATTTTTAGTGGCAAAATCCTTAACGTTTCTCTGTTCGAGTTTCTTCATCTGTACAGAGGATAACAGTACCTCCCTTAAAGGGCTCTTGTGCAGAGTAAATGACTTAATACATGTAAGGTGCTTAGAGTTGGGGTTATAGGTGGTTCAGTGGTAGGATTCTCACCTTCCAGGTTCAATTTCTGGCCAATGCACGTCACGTGTAGCCACCACCCATCTGTCGGTGGTGGCTTGCGTGTTACTATGATGCCAGACTGGTTTCATTGGAGCTTCTGGTCTAAGATAGACTAGGATGAAAGGCCCGGTGAGCAACTTTTGAGAAATCAGCCAATGAAAACCCTGTGGGTCACAACAGTCCAATCGCTTTGTACATGGCATTGCCACGAGTCAAGGGCCGACTGGACTGCAGGTAGCAACAGCAACAAGGTGCTTAGAACAGTGTCTGGCACATAATAAATCCTCAGTAAATGTTAGCTGTTTTTTGGCTGTTGTTACGATTGTTGTTATTAACTCATCCATTCGAGCACAGAGCCTGGTGGGTACTTGGTTAGTGCTGAACGAATGACTGAAATCAATGCAAGCGGATAAAAGGTTGGAAGTGGGTGACATCAAAGGTTGAAACAGGCACTTGATTTGGTATAATTAGTTATTATGCTCTGGTATCCATGGAAACTGCTGAATACTGAGATTTAGAATAGATAGTTTTCCTCTGTCCTGAGTACACCAAGGTGCATGTGTGGCCTCTGCACTTTGCACGGTCTTTGTTCCTCTTTCTTCCCACCAGGCAGTGAACTCCTCGAGGGCAGGCCCAGGACTTACGGACGCACAGAAACCAAGTAGGTTATGGATTGAATTGCATCCCCCAAAATATGTGTCAACTTGGCTAGGCCATAATTCTCAGTATTATATAATTATCTTCCATTGTGTAATATGATGTAAGTATCCTCCATTTTGTGATCTGATGTAATTACACTATGTATTATAAATTCTAACACCTACGATGTTAACGAGGCAGGATATAATCTACAAGATTATGTTGTATCTTTAGATCTCTTTTGAGATACAAAAGAGATTAAACAAGCAAGCAGAGAGAGTGACCTCATACCACTTAGAAAGAAGAGCCAGGAACAGAGCATGTCCTTCGAACCTGGGATCCCTGTGCCTCCTAGACCCAGGGGAAGATTGATGCCAAGACACACGGAGATCTCCAAGGAATGCCGGGCCCACATATGTTGAAAGAAGACAGGGATCTTCCTCCAGAGCAGAGAGAGTGAAAGCCTTCCCCTAGAGCTGGCACCCAAATTCGGACTTCTAGACTCTGAAACTGTAAGAGAATAAATTTCTGTCTGTTAAAGCCACCCACTTGTGGTACGTTTGTTATAGCAGCACTAGATAACTAAGACAAAGTATCTGAATAGATTCTGGAATAAAGCAACTGCTCATGTGTATTTGTTGAAAGAAAGAAAAAAGGAAAGAAGAAAGGAAGAAAGTTGGCAGGAAATGGCAGGACTGAGCCTTCAGATAAAGGACCTCAGTGTCTCCCTCTGGAAAGGGCTGGGGAGGAAAGGGGTTCATTGGGTGGCATAAATAGTTAAGTGCTAGACTACTAACAAAAAGCTTGGTGGTTCAAATCTACCCAGAGGTGCCTTGTAAGGAAGACCTGGCAATCTGCTTCTGAAAAGTCACAGCCTTGAAAATCCTATGGAGCAGTTCTACTCTGCAACACATGGGATTGCCGTAAGTCAGAATTGACTCCACACCAACTGGAGGTAGTGGTGGCAATGGCACTTGGCAGATGCACCGTCCAACCACGTAGGAATGGACCCTGTTCAGGTTCAATTCCAAAGTCGGGAAGAGCTCAGGCTTCAGGTCCATCAAATCCGGGAGGAAACCTGGGCTCAGACAATTCCTAGCTTTGTAAACTTAGGCAAGTTATTTCACTTCTCTGGATCTCAGTTTCGCCATTTATAAACTGGGCCTAATGATACTTACTCCTCAGGGATGTTGTGCAGATAAAAAGGCCCACTGTGTAGAAAGCTGCTAGGCAGCACCTGGCATGTGGTAACCCCTGGAAGGAGCAAGGACTCCATACAGTAAGGATAATAAGAGCCTGTTCCTTTCCCAAGAGATCAGAGCAACAGACGGGCCAGGGATGGGAGAGTCCTTTGTAAACTGTAAAGTGACGTGCATATTTGAGGGATCATTGGGATGACTTGAGTAGGAGCCCTCTTGGGGCAAACCTCCCAGACAGGATTCGGCAAAGGAACTTTTCATCCCCCAAGGCCAGGGACTTAGGGACTGCTGGGTTCAAGGCCTGCTTCTGCCTCCCTCTACTTTCTGGGACCCTGGGCAAGTGACGGAATCTCATACAGCCTCAATGTCCTTGTTAGTGAAGTGGGATGACCGTACCTCATGCAGATGCTGTGGGGATTAAATGGGGCCGAGCCTGCCCAGTGCTGGATCCGGCACCTGGGCTGCTGTGAGTACTCAGTCAGTGTGATGGCCCCTGTTCCTCCACACCCTCCCTTCCTCGCCCCAGCCTCAAGGGTCTGCAAGTCCACCTTCCTCAGAGTCCGTCTTTGGTTTGCACAATATCAGGAGAAAATGAACCAGGACAGGTGAGGAGAGGGGCGCAGGATGGCCGAGCACTTATCTGGCAGGCTGTTATCACACAAGGCAGGGACCATGGTTGCCCCCATTTCACAGGTGAGTTCATTAAGGCTGAGCTGGCACCAGGATCCAAACCCAGGTCCGTCCATGCACAAAGCCTGGACTTGTTCAGCTCTTGTAAAATCCCTCTCTGGCTCTGCTCTGACTCCAAATAGTGTTCCTCCCTGGGGCTGGGGGAGAACAAACGGAAGAAACCAAGTGTGTAAGTGGGGCTTAGCTCTGTACCTCCTCCACACACACACACACCTGCCCCCATGACCCCTTGCCCCAGGTACGTTCCTGGGCTGGGCAGCCCTGTCAGTCTCTCTAAGACACCAGGGCAAGAGGCAGGAACCACTGCTCGGCCTGTGTGCTCCTCTGCACAGATAACAGTGTTATTAGCAATTTCACTTGTCTCTTATCTCACTCCTGCTCTCTGTTACATCCCTGGGGAGCCGCTGTAACCACGGCCTCTCTCTGCAAATCAAGCCAGTCTCCTGACAACTATTGCAGGCTGGGGGCTGCTGCAGCACCGAGGAGCTGGTGAGCAGAGAGATTACATCTTCAGGTGGCCGGGACACCCTGTCCCTCACTCAGGGCATGCTGACAGCCTCTGGGTGACTCCTTGCAGGGAAAGCACTGAACCCAGAGCAGGAGTTGTGGGCATGGCCAGGGCTCCTCCTGGGGCCTCCTGCACCCTCAGACCCAGCACTTAACTTTCTGGGTCCTGGGTTCTTCATGGGTCAAAGGTGGGGGTGGCACAATAACTCTCTCCCATGATGACCAGTGTGGCTTGAGACTGGGAGATATCTAAGCTCCAGGCCTGGACTCTTGGGGCAGCTTCTTTCTGCTAAAAACCTGTTTCACCCACTTTGAAGTGTGCCGTCTGGGGTCTTAAATGCTAACAAGTGGCCATCTAAGATGCATCAATTGGTCTCAACCCATCTGGATCAAAGGAGAATGAAGAACACCAAGGTCACACGATAACTATGAGCCTGAGACAGAAAGGGCCACATGAATTAGAGACTTACATCATCCTGAGACCAGAAGAACTAGATGGTGCCCGGCCACAACCGATGACTGCCCTGACAGGGAACACAACAGAGAACTCCTGAGGGAGCAGGAGAACAGTGGGATGCAGACCCCAAATTCTCATAAAAAGACCAGACTTAATGGTCTGACTGAGACTAGAAGAATCCCGGTGGTCATGGTCCCCAAACCTTCTGTTGGCCCAGGACAGGAACCATTCCTGAAGACTACTCATCAGACATGGAAGGGACTGGACAATGGGCTGGAGAGAGATGCTGATGAAGAGTGAGCTACTGGTATCAGGTGGACACTTGAGACTGTGTTGGCATCTCCTGTCTGGAGGAGAGATGGGAGGGTAGAGAGGGTTAGAAACTGGCAAAACGGCCATGAAAGGAGAGACTAGAAGAAGGCAGCGGGCTGACTCATTAGGGGGAGAGTAAATGGGAGTATGTAGTAAGGGGTATATAAGCTTATATGTGACAGACTGACTTGATTTGTAAACTTTCACTTAAAGCACAATAAAAATTAAAAAAAAAAAAACCTGTTTCACTGATGTACGTTTGACATACAATCAACTGCACATATCGAAAGGGTACAATTTGATAAGTTTTGACACATGTATACACCCATGAAGCCATCACCACATTCAAGATAGTGAACATACCCATCACCTCCCAAAATTTCCTCTTAATTCTCTGTGCCCAGGGCCAGGCTGCCTGTCTTTGTTAGGGGGCAAGGCTGAGCTTGGAGGCCCCTGGACTTCGCTGCCTGCATCTTTCATTCTTCCCTTCTGTGAGGGACGCAAGGTGACCCCCTTTGGACCTTTCCAGCCCAGTCATTCTGGGACAAATGCACCTGAGACTCAGCTCTTGCCTTTTGTCAAAATTCTCTGGCCTCTCAGTATCATTGTCCTGGATCCACTTGGTGTTTATTATGTATTGACATTCAATGCCACCGGAATGAGATTTCTTACTAGGATCCCAGGAGAAGGTGGTTGAGTTGCATGGAGAAATCCAGGTCTAAGCTAGAGCTGCAACTAACCTGCCTGCCCTGAACCACCTGTCCTGGAGCTGGGAGCCAGGAAGGCTGGTGGTGGGGAGGAGGTCTGTGGCTCCTTCAGCACCCCCTCATTAGGGATACCACAGCAACTGAAGGCCTCGAGGCCCTCCCAGATGGGGGCTCCCTGGTTCTGAAGCCAAATCAGCAGCACTTGCTGTCCCCAAAACCTCCTATTCAGGCACAGACCTTCTCCAGAGGAGCTGGCACGTGAGGAGTGCAACTCACTGTTTATCATGATCACTTCTCATCGTGTGAACTCCCACCAGAGAAAGCTGAGATATTTTTAAAGTCACCTCTATATACAAGCAGAGTTGGGTGTTTTGGATGTCCTTCTAAGATAGGAGTGGGTGTCTCAGACAAAAGTTCTCCCAATATTCTTGGCAGTCAGAAGGGAGGCTACCCACAAGAAACTGTCTTCTGAGCCTGATGCAGAAAATGTCCTAGATTCTTGTTTATCTTAAAGATCTTGGGAGGAAGGGCTCATGGAGTTGT
Organism: Loxodonta africana; assembly: GCF_030014295.1. Lineage (NCBI taxonomy): Eukaryota > Metazoa > Chordata > Mammalia > Proboscidea > Elephantidae > Loxodonta > Loxodonta africana. Next base: position 106,033,046 of record NC_087351.1, read on the forward strand.
GGGAGACAGGGCCAGTGAATCAAGAGCCACCATTTCACAAAGAAAGAGACCCCTGAGACAGTCAAGTCCAATTCTCCCCCTTCAGAATTTTCCCCTTTTTAAATGGGGGAAATTGAAGCTCAGGTAGGTGAATTAACCTGCTCAAGGTGATCTGGTGGGTAGGAGGTAGAGCTGGGGAAATGATGCAAAAAGTTGGGAGTCTGCTGGACCCCATGGAGTAAGGAGGGTCTTTAATCATAAACATATATTGTGTGGGACAGGATGGGGTAGATGCATGACTCCCTCCTCCAACTCCCCAGAGGTAGAAAATACCTAACCATTGGAAATATGAGAAAACTTTTTGAAATAAGCCAAGAACATAAATTGACCGCCACCCATCTGTCAGTTTGTCATACTGTGCTGACTTGTGTGTTGCTGTGATGCTAGAAGCTATGCCACTGGTATTTCAAATGCCAGCAGGGTCCCCGATGGCGGGCAAGTTGCAGCAGAGCTTCCAGACTATGACAGATGAGGAAGAAAGTCTTGGTGATCTACGTCTGAAAATTAGCCCATGAAAACCTTGTGGATCACAACAGAAGACTGTCTGACTCACTTGCTTTGGACACGCCACCAGGAGAGATCAATCGCTAGAGGAGGACATTGTGTTTGGTGAGTCAGAGGGCCAACGAGGGCATGGGAAACACCCCATGAGATGGATTGACCCAGTAGCGGCAAAGACAGACTTGAACATGTTGGCGATTGTGAGGGTGACACAGGAGCAGGCAACGTTTCATTCGGTTGTACATATGCATGGTACATAGTATGCTCCATGCCAGGACAGTCATTAGGTTGGTTTGGTTGAAGCAGTGAAGTATCGATGGGGGAGGGGGAGTGGACTAATTAGTGAGAAAGCCGAAGAAATGTGATGGGACCAGGCTGCTGATTGAGGATATGAACACCTCACTTCTCTTGAAGGTAAAACTGTGGCAGACTCTCATATTCCTTTCCTAGTTCTCTTTTCCCCTAAGTAATACCTCCTTACCTCCACATCCATGGTGCCTTCTGCCACCCCACTCTCATGGACTCTCCATACTCAAAGTAGATGACTAAAGCCTCAAGGGTGATACCTGACGTTGGGGGTGAGGGTGGGAGAGCAAAGCCTTAACTGCAGGGTTGAAGCCCTGATAATGGAATTCAGGCAGAGAAGGAAGAGAAGTCCACTTGGGCAGACAGATGAAGCTGAGGGTACCAGATCAGCCCCCGAACTTACCTGGGCTAGGTAAGGTGGAAGGTCTATGACTGAGCCCCATTAAAAAACAAATCAAATTGCAAGAAACCAAAATAGACCTACACAAGTGGAAAAACTTACCTTGCTCATTGATAGGAAGACTCAACATTGTAAAAATATCTATTCTACCAAAAGCGATCTATAGATACAATGCAATTCTGATCCAAATTTCAACGACGTTTTTTAATGACATGGAGAAACAAATCACCAGCTTCATATGGAAGGGCAAGAGGCCCGGATAAGTAAAGCATTACTGAAAAAGAAGAACAAAGTTGGAAGCCTCACACTACCTGATTTTAGAACATATACCGCCACAGCCTGGTCCTGCTACAACAACAGATACATAGACCAATGGAGCCGAATTGAGAATCCAGACATAAATCCATCCACATACGAGCTGCTGATATTTAACAAAAGCCCAAAGTCAGTTAAATAGAGAAAAGACAGTCTCTTTAACAAATGGTCCTGGCATAAGTGGATATCCATCTGCAAAAAATGAAACAAGACCCATACCTCACACCATGCACAATAACTCAGAATGGATCAAAGACCTAAATATAAAATCTAAAACAATAAAGATCATGGAACAAAAAATAGGGACAATGCTAGGAGCCCTAATACATGGGATAAACAGTATACAAAACATTACTAACAATGCACAAACATCAGAATAGAAACTAGATATCTAGGAGCTCCTAAAAATCAAACACCTATAGTCATCTAAAGACTTTACCAAAGGAGTCAAAAGATTACCTACAGATTGGGAAAAAGTTTCAAGCTATGACATTTCCGATCAGCATCTGATCTCTGAAGTCTACATGATACTGCAAAAACTCAACAACAAAAAGACAAATAACCCTATTAAAAAATGAGCAAAGGATACAAACAGACCCTTCACTAAAGAAGAGATTCAGGCAGCTAAGAGATACATGAGGAAATGCTCACGATCATTAGCCTAGAGAAATGCAAATCAAAACTACAATGAGATTCCATCTCACTCCAACAAGGCTGACATTAATCCAAAAAACACAAAATAATAAATGTTGGAGAGGTTGTGGAGAGACTGGAACACTTATACACTGCTGGTGGGAATGTAAAATGGTACAACCACTTTGGAAATCAATTTGGTGCTTCCATAAAAAGCTAGAAATAGAACTACCATACAATCCAGCAATCCCACTCCTTGGAATACATCCTAGAGAAATAAGAGCCTTCACATGAACAGGTATATGCACACCCATGTTCACTGCAGCACTGTTTACAATAGCAAAAACATGGAAGCAACCAAGTTGCCCATCAACAGATGAATGGATAAATAAATTACGGTATATTCACACAGTGGAACACTACACATCTGTAAAGAACAGTGATAAATCTGTGAAACGTTTCATAACATGGAGGAATCTGGAAGGCATTTTGCTGAGTGAAATTAGTCAGTTGCAAAAGGACAAATATTGTATGAGACCACTATTATAAGAACTCAAGGAATAGTTTAAAGAGAGAAGAAAATACTTTTTGATGGTTACAAGAGCTGAGAGGGAGAAAGAGGGGTATTCACTAATTAAATAGTAGACAAGAACTATTTTAGGTGAAGAGAAAGACAACACACAATACAGGAGAGGTCAGCACAACTGGACTAAACCAAAAGCAAAGAAGTTTCCTGAATAAACCGAATGCTTGAAGGCCAGAGTAGCAGGGGTAGGGGTGTGGGGACCATGGTTTCAGGGGATATCCAGGTCAATTGGCATAACAAAACGTTTTAAGAAAACATCCTGCATCCCACTTAGGAAAGTGGCGTCTGGGGTCTTAAACGCCCGCAAGCAGCCATTCTGAGATGCATCAATTTGTCTGAACCTATCTGGAGCCATGAAGAACACCAAAGACACAAGGTAATTGTGAGCCCAAGAGACAGAAAGGGCCACATAAATCAGAGACTACATCTACCTGAGACCAAAAGAACAAGATGGTGCCCGGATATTACAGGATTCGTCAACAGAATCTTTGATTAAAATGTTCAGTAAAGGTAGCCAGGCACCATCCAGTTCTGGTCTCATGGCAAAGGAGGCAGTTGTTCATGGAGGCAATTAGCCACACATTCCATTTCCTCCTTCTGTTCTTGACTCTCATTCTTCTTCTGTTGCTCCAGGCGAACAGACCAGTTGCGCCTTGGGTGGCCGCTTTAAGCTTTTTAATACCCCAGACACTACGCAACAAACTAGTAGATAGAACAGAAGCACTAAACACATTATTAGGCCAATTAACTGGTAAAAAAGAAAAAAAAAAACATGGCCCTTCCACCATCCCCATTTTACAGATGATAAAGCTGAGACTGTCCCAGAAGTTTAGTTGCCCAGTCCTGCTGACTCTGAAGCTCAAAGGACTTGGCTCATTTAGTCAGCCAGCCAACTACAGCATGGAACCACACAAATCAAGCATCCCACCAGAGCCTCTGAAGAGAGGGAAGGGAGAGCTATGACAGCCCTCTGGGGACACGGGAGGGACAATCTCATATGCTGAGCTTCCTTGAGGGCTTTGAGCTGTGCTGGGGCTTTCCCTCCTGTTGTCTGCACTCCTGAGTTGGCCAGAGCAGGCACTGATACATGTTGATGAGACTGGGTTACTGGGTTACCTCAGTTAAAATCATCATAGAAATATTGGGTGGAATTCTTTCAGCCATCTGTAGAAGAGGAAACAGAGGCTTGGGAAAGTTAACTGATGTTTGTAAGGTCACACAGCAAGTACTAGGCAGAGGCAGGATTCAAACCCAGGTCTCCCAGACTGCCAAGTGTAGCTCTGACAGCCAGGGAGGCGTTGTGGGGACCAGACCAGGGCCGCCCTGCAGTCTCTTGCCTGGGAGGTCCTGAGGTTATCCTCTTGGAGCCCACAGACTGAGAGTTGGGCCCCAGCTAAGGGTCTTTTCTCCCTCACAGCCCTAGCTAACTAATGGTCCCACCCTAGAAGCCCCATATTGAGTTGCTTTGACCCTACTCTGAAGGCAGGTGTGGCTCTCACCTCCCTTCCATGACACTACCTGGTCCATAAGGTTAGACCAGCCCCTTCACTTTCCTCCATCCAGATCCTAACTCTGGTCCTCATCTCATCCCCAAGATGTCCTGTTTCCAACGTTCTGGAACATTTGGCACCACCGTGGAACTGAAGCCTCATTAAACAGTCCTTCCCCAGCACCCTCTTTATGGATCCCTGCAGACACGTCTCCCAGGTGATGCTCCCTTGGAGACAGTGTCTCCTTAGAACACACTGTGCTCAGGAGGGAGGCGCTGCTGTGGACATCTGTGAGGAGATGGCCTGGAGGGGGAAAGCAGGGGCACGAGGGGAGACTGCTCACTTACCTGGTTTGTCCAGGCCTGACTGTGTTTGCCAACATGCTGGCCTCTTGCCTGAGGGCACCAACCTTGATATTTAGGTGCCCACCTGCCTGGCCTCTCCTATCAAACTCCCAGACTGGGGCCCACTGAAGCCCCTGCCCTCCCATTGAGGAGGCCAGTAAATCTCATTATTAGATTAAAACAAACATATTTGACAAAGAAAAAAAGCAACACCTTAATTGGAAGCCCCTAGGGATGTTTGCGGAGACAGATGGGTGAGGATCTAATGAAATCACCTCATGTTGGCCTCTGTGCAGATAAACCAGCATTGCCAGGCAACGGGGCTGTTCCACCTGGGGGCCTGATAAGGCACTCGGAGGAGCTGTGTGTTTGGAGAATATGGTTTTGTAAGCAGCGAGGGCGTGTTGACTCTGCTCTCTGATGCCCTGAGCCATCGTCAGATAAGCAGCTGCTGCTTTTCCTGGGGTACTTGCAGAAAGTGCTCTCAGGGGCCCCAGCAGGGACTTCCCCTGTGGAGATGTCCTGAGCTCCAGCCGGATGACACTGCCATGGTCACTGGCTGTGATCTGATACTCACCAAAGGGGATGTTTCTGGCACCAGGGGCAGGTGTGCAACGGCTTTCTCTCTCCCCTCCCTGACCCCTGGTTCAGAAGTATCTTTTCAGGCCTACTGGGGTAGAGTGGGGTGTTAAGGCTGCTGGGAGCTAGCCAGGTCTGACGGGCCACCCTGCACCCGCCACCTCCCACCTCTGCTGCCCATCTTCTCTCAATGACTCCGTTCCCTCAGAGTAAAAGCTGAAGTCGTCCCCAAGGCCCTGCATGATCTGGCCACATCGTCCTCATCTCCTGCCACTTTCCACTTCCCGTGCTCTTTTCTAGTCACCTTGGCCTTTTTGCTCCACCTCAGGCCTGCCAGGCATGCTCCTGCCTCAGGGACTTTGCACTGGCTGCTGTTTCTGCCTGGAAGCTTCTTCCCCTACATACAAGCATGGCTCTCGTGCCCAACTCCTCCAAGTCCTCACCCAAGTCACCCTCCCAACAAAGCCTAGCCTATTTAATGAGGCCCACACCTACCCTAGCGTCCCCAACCCCTTTACCCAGTTCTTTCTTTTATCCACAGCAATTGCCACCTTCTAATGGGGTAGAGGAAGCCCTGGTGGTACAGTGGTTAAAGCATCCAGCTGCTAACCAAAAGGTCGGCAGTTCGAACCCACCTGCTGCTCCAGGTGCTGCGCAGGGAAAGATGTGGCAGTCTGATTTCATAAACATTTACAGCCTTGGAGACCCTACGGGGCAGTTCTACTCTGTACTATAGGGTCGCTCTGAGTTGGAATTGACTCAATGGCAGTGGGTTTGATTTGGGTTTTAATGGCAGTAGTGGTGGTTCATTGGTAGAATTCTTGCCTTCCACGCAGGAGATCTGGGTTCTCTTCCCAGCCAATGCACCTCAGGCACAGCCACCACCTGTCTGTCTCTGGAGGCCTGAGTGTTGTTATGAGGCTGAGCAGGTTTCAGTAGAACTTTCAGTCTAAGATGGACTAGGAAAAAAGGCCTGGCAATCTACTTTTGAAAATCAGCCAATGAAAACCCTATGGATCCCAATGGTTTGATCACAGGAATGGCACAAGACCCAGCAGTTTTTCATTCTGTCGTGCATGGTGGGCCATGAGTTAGAAGCCCACCCTACAGCAGCTAACAACCCTAATCTTCTATATAATATACTTATTCGAGTCTGGTGGTACAATGGTAACGCTCAGCTGCTAACCAAAAATTCAGCCATTCAAGCCCACCAGCGAGCAGCTCTGTAGGAGAAAAGACCTGGCAGTCAGCTCCTACAGCCTAGGAAACTCTATGGGGCAGTTCTACTCTGCTCTATAGGATCTCTATGAGTCTGAATCAACTTGATGGCACACAACAACAACATTCATCACAGAGCTTGACACACAGTAGGTGCTCAATAATATTTGTTGAGTGAAAGACTATTTCCCCTTTTCAGCCCCAAATAGCTTTGGCAGAACTGGTGAAAAAAAGAGGCTGGGTCCAGAGAGCCCAGAGTTTGACAGTCCCGCGAGGCACCTCTGTGTCCCACCCCGAGATTGGAGCGATGTGTCTGGAAGCCCGGGACACGTCTACCCCCTTCCTCCCTGGGTTCCCCATTTCCATTCATCCATCTTTCTTGCCCCTTCCTGCCTTCTGAACTTTGTTTTGGGGCAGATGCTGCCTTTTGGTCTCATATGGTTGTTGGTTCCGAGGAGCACTTTCCTCATGGGTGTTATTGTTCACTTTACAGGCCTGCCTCTCGTTTGGCTGAAGGGTGATCTCTCGGAGTAGATTCTGCTTTAGGTTTGAAGGGTGTCTAAGGGCCATAGTCTCGGGGGTTCCACCAGTCTCTATCACACCAGTGAGTCTGGTTTTTTTAATGAATTTGAATTTCATTCTACATTTTTCTCCCACTCTGTCCAGGACTTTGTCTTGTGATCCTAATCAGGGCGTTTGGTAGTAGTAGCCAGGCACCATCTAGTTCTTCTGGTCTCAGGCTAGTGGAGGCTGTGGTTTGTGTGGGCCATTAGACCTTTGGATTAATTCTTTCCATGAGTCTTTTATTTTCTTCATTCTTTGTTCTGGACAGGAAGAGACCAACAGTTGTGTCTTAGATGGCTGCTCGCAAGCTTTTAAGACCCCAGATGTTACTCACCAGAGTAGGATGTAGAACATTGTCTTTAAGGACTATGTCATGCCAATTGGCCTAGATGTCTTCCGAGACTATGGTCCTAAGGCCTCAAGCCCAGTGACCCAGTCTCTCAAGGTGTTTATGGCCAAGAAGTATTCACAACTTTGCCCCCTGTGTGCTCTACGATATACAGGGATGTATTTGTAGCACACACAAATGCTTATGTAGAAGTATCCCTTGCCAAACCTACATATGCTCGTGCGTGTGCTTCCATATGCCATCCCACACCTGTTCAGCTTACATTATTGTTTATTACTGTTATTTGAGAATTGTGTATGTAATAGTATTTACCATTGTTTCCTTTTACTCTTGCGTTCCTTCCACAGTCTTCCTTTGTTTGATCATGTAGTGCTGACCTCCTCCCAACTGTGTATTGCCTTTTCCTTCACCCAAGCATTTTGATACTTGTCTACTATCTAGTGTGTGATTTTTCTCCCCCCATCCCCCCAATCCCTGGTAACCATCAAAGAATGTTTCTTCCTGTAATCTTTTTCTTGACTTTTTCTAATAGTGGCCTTATACAATATTTGTCATTTTGTGATTGACTTATTTCACTCAATATAATGTCCTCCAGGTTGATCCATACAGTGAGGTGTTTTGTGCATACACCGTTATTCTTTAACATTGTGTAGTACTACACTGTGTGCGTGCACCATAGCTTGTTTATCCACTCATCTGCTGATGGGCTCTTAGGTTGTTTCCACCTTTTTGCTATTGTGAATAATGCTGCAGTGAACATGGGTGTGCGTATGTCTATTCATGCCACGGCTCTTATTCCTCTAGGATATATTCCTAGGAGTGGGTTTGCTGGATCATAAGGTATCTCTATTTCTAACTTTTTAAGGAAGCGCCATACTGTTTTCCACAGTGGTTGTACCATTTTATAATGCCACCAACAGTGTATGAGAGTTCCAATCATCCCACACCCTTACCAGCATATGTTGTTTTTATTTTTTCGATCAGTATAATTTTTGTAGGGGTGAGATTATATCTTACTGTTGCTTTGATTTGCATCTCTCTAATGGCTATGGTCTTGAGTACCTCTTCATGTATTTGTTGGCTGCTCATATGTCTTCTTTGGTAAATTGTCTGTGTTCTTTGCTCACTTTTTAGTTGGATTGTATGTCTTTTTGTTGTTGAGCTGTTGAGGTTTTCTATATATTTTAGAGATTAAACCCTTGTCAGACATATCATTGCCACAATTTTTTTTCCCAGTCTGTAGGTTCTCTTTTTATTCTTTTGGAGAAGCCTTTTGATGCACCTAAGCATTTCATTTTTAGGAGCCCCAATCGTCTAGTTTATTTTCTGTCGTTTGTGCATTTTTAGTTGTGTTTGATAATCTATTTATGCCATGAATTAGGGCCCTTAGGTTTGTCTCTATTTTTAATTCCTTGATCTTCATAGTTTTAGGAGGGAACTGGCTCTTCCTTAGAGCCCTCAGAAGGAGTCAACCCCGTCAACACCGGGATTTCAGACTTTTCCAGAACTGTCAGAGAATACATTTCTGTTGTTTTCACCCACCTCATTTGTGAAACTTTGTCATAGCAGCCACAGGAAACTGATACAGTCAATATCAGTGTTCTAGCTTGGGTTCCCTGAGACAGGATCTGAGTGCACGTGGTCCATCTGGGAGGTGGTTCCAGGAAGCTGGGTTGAGGCAGGGGAAGTGAGCCTGGTCAGGGAGGGTGGGGGGAGGAAGCCAATAAAGTGAGGCTCTTAAGCCAGATTCCCCTGTGAGACTAACCCAAAACCCCTCGCCATTGAATCGATTCCAACTCACAGCAGCCCTACAGGACAGAGTAGAATTGCTCCAGAGGGTTTCCAAGGCTGTAACGCTTGACAGGAGCAGACTGCCACATCTTTCTCCTGCAGCGGCTGGTGGGTTCAAACCACTTTTTGGTTAGCACCCGAATGCTTAACCACCTCACCACCAGGACTCCTTCCTCCTTCGAGAATAGAGCTTAATACGTCAGGGATACTCTGGGAGATAGTACAAAAAAACACATTCCTCAGGATTATCCCACCCAAGCGGGGAGAAGGCTGGGCTATTTCTGAACAAATGCCTGAGAACCTTTGCTTGAGGGCTGTTCCCGGGGGTGTTAATTTGCTGAATTTTCAACTCCCTTGAGTGTGAGCAGAGAGGACTTCAGGCACAGGGGTTGTTCCTGGCAGTGGGGGGTCATTCCTGGCAGTGAGGTAGGGGGGTTGTTCCTGGCAGTGGGTGGTTGTTCCTGGTGTGGCTGTTTGTTCACTGCCCTGACTGGTTTTTCACTTGTTTCAGTGGGGGTCCAGTTGCAGAAAGCTGGATATTAAATGGCTTACAGAATCACTGGGACAGCTGAATAAATTGACCAATGACTGTGTTTCCAGACACAGCTCACAAGGCCACATTTCAGAACTGAGCAGCTACAGTAGTTGCTGTCCCTGCCAGGATCAGGAAATGGACCTCCAAGCCACGAAGCTGCCCCCACGGCCACTGTCTCCAGAGCTCCACCTCCGCCACGTCTGCACTGGCAACGCGCAGGGCGCACACACCATGGGCTCCGAATCCAGCTCTTGAGCAAGTACCTCTGCTTGGTGGAACCCAAGTCACACCCGGATAACATGTCCCCGGAGAAGAACATCATGCATGGTTAAGGAGAGGGTCGTCGAAAAAGAGGAAGACCCTCGACGAGATGGACTGACACACTGGGTGCAACGGTGGGCTCAAACATAGCAATGATTGTGAGGATGGCGCACCACTGGGCAGTGTTTAGTTCTGTGGTACTTGGGGTTGCCAGAAGTCAGAGCCGACTCCACGGCACCTAACAACGACAACAAATCGCATTCAGGTTTTTAGCTGTGAGGGTTTTGGGAAATGTAGTTTTTTTGTTTTTTTTTTTTAATAATTTTTATTAAGTGAAAGTTTACAAATCAAGTCAGTCTCTCACAGAAAAACCCATGTACACCTTGCTACATACTCCCAATTACTCTCCCCCTAATGAGCCAGCCTGCTCCCTCCTTCCAGTCTCTCTTTTTGTGTCCATTTCACCAGCTTCTAACCCCCTCCACCCTCTCATCTCCCCTCCAGGCAAGAGATGCCAACACAGTCTCAAGTGTCCACCTGATCCAAGAAGCTCACTCCTCACCAGCATCCGTCTCCAACCCATTGTCCAGTCCAATCCATGTCTGAAGAGTTGGCTTCGGGAATGGTTCCTGTCCTGGGCCGACAGGAGGTCTGGGGGCCATGACCACCGGGGTCCTTCTAGTCTCACTCAGACCATTAGGTCTGGTCTTATAAGAATTTGGGGTCTGCATCCCACTGCTCTCCTGCTCCCTCAGGGGTTCTCTGTTGTGTTCCCTATTAGGGCAGTCATTGGTTGTAGCCGGGCACCATCTATTTCTTCTGGTCTCAGGATGATGCAGTCGCTGGTTCACATGGCCCTTTCTGACTCTTGGGCTCATAATCACCTTGTGTCCTTGGTGTTCTTCATTCTCCTTTGATCCAGGTGGTTTGAGACAAATTGATGCATCTTAGATGGCTGCTTGCTAGTGTTAAAGACCCCAGATGCCACTCTTCAAGGTGGGATGCAGAATGTTTTCTTAATAGATTTTATTATGCCAAGGCTGTAATCTTTATGGAAGCAGACTGCCACATCTTTGTCCTGCTGAGCAGCTGGTGGGTTTGAACCAATGGCCTTTTGATTAGCAGTCCAGCACTTAACCACTGCGCCACCAGGGTTCTTTAATCCACATCACCCACTACCTACCCACAAGGCAAAAGTCTCCTGATTTTGCTTTGCTCCTCACCTTCTCCTCTGGGGGAGCTATGCCCCACATTGCACAGCTCCCCATAACCTACTCAGCTCAATGTTTCAACCAAGGCAGTGTATATACTTAGCTATAATCAAAACACATTTTATACATAGATCAAAATCTGGCAGCAGACCTGGGAAACAGTCATCGGTACAGTGCGCACTGAGCAGGCTACGAACGCCTGGTCCGTCCCTAGTTGATTCTAAGATGATTGAAGATGGTTCTCAGCAGTCCATCTTCAGAGCAGACCTGGCCCCTGTCTGATTCCCTCCCATGGCGGAATGAGTGGAGAGTTAACCACATCTTGGCTTTCTGCACCAGTAGGAGTGATCCACAGGAAGGACATTTGGCACAAAACAAGGATCTCAGCCTGAGCAGGGGTAAGAGGCACTAGTTATAACCAGAGGCAGTTCCAGAATGTTGCGATAAGAGGGGATTAGAGGTCATGCTAAGGAGCCCTGGTGGTGCAATGGTTAAGCACATGGCTGCTAACCAAAAAGTTGGCTGTTCAAACCCATCCAGTGACTCTGCACGAGAAAAACCTGGCAATTTGCTCCCATAAAGATTACACCTTCGAAAACCCTGTGGGACATTTCTAATCTTCACATAGGGTCACTATGAGTAGAAGATCTGCTCGACCACACCTCACAACAACAACAGGGGCTGTGATATGAGTGGAAAGGGGGGCTAGGGAACTTGCTCTGAAGATGCATATGCAAAGCCAAGTGGCTTTAATGGAGATTACACGCATAGACGTTGAGCAATAAAATAGCCTTTCTCCGCAATTCACGTAATGTGAAAATATCAGTTGTCCTGAGAGAATGAGAACCCCAGGAAGAGTCTGGAGAGAGTAGGTTTGAGTGGTGGGTGTCCATGGAGACCAGTTACAACACTGGGCTAGCAGGGGGCATGCGGCCTGGGACGGGGAGTGTGGAGTGGCAGAAGACAGAATTGCTGGCCTCAAGCCCATACTCCACCACTGCCCAGCTGTGTTGCATTGGGGGAGTTAGTTCACCTCTCTGGGCTTCAGCTTCTGCATATGAGAAGCAAAGGTGCAGATAACTCAGCCACAGGTTTAATATAAAAATGAAAAGAAATATCAGGTGTAAAGTCCTGTAGTAGATGATGTCAGTGCTCTGCCCATGTTCCCTTGGGCCACCCTGGAGTCACCTGTAGACAGTTGCCACACACAACAACAGCTTCCTGTGACTCTCTGCCTGAGGGCGTTCTATGGCAGTGGAGTTGGCATGACCTCTTCACAAGGCAGCCGGAAGTGCTGGGGAGCCAGCACCTCCAGGAAAAACCTTCAGTGAGGGAAGGAAATTGAGGGGTAACTCCCCCCCTCTTCCTCATCCCTCAGAGGGACAATTCTGAGGTGTGTTCTGCAGTTTCTCAGCAGGTCCCAGCAAGCCTAATCCTCCACTGCCATGCCTAGGGACTCACTCATTAACATACTCTTCTTCGGCTTTTCTCCTTTCTTTATCTCGCTTTCTACTCCTGCATTGTGTTCCCTGGGGTCACCTACAAATGAGCTGCTTGTAGTCCCAAATCCTTGTCTTAGAGTCTGCATTTGGGAGAACCCGGACAAGAGTCTGAATTGACACAATGACAACCAACAACAGCAACAAATGAAGACAAGTACCAAACCCAGTTCTTGGCTCCTTGAAAGGCACCCATCAACAGTACCATACCACATAACACACAGAAAATTATTTAAGCAACTATTTTCTCAATTCTCCCAGGGATGGTGCCTAACTACTACCATTCTAGGAGACATTAGTTCGTTACATACATGGCTGTCTTAGGGCATTTGGGCTTAATTCTCCTGTAGAATTCCATCTGTAAACGAGTACAATAATGACGCCTCTCTCATAGCATTGTGATGAGGGTTAAATGAGTTAACGTAATTAAACTCTTAGAAAAGTGCCTAAAAAAACCCCAAACCGAACCCATTGCCATTGAGTCAATACAATTCATAGCAACCCTATAGGACAGAGTAGAACTGCCCGATAAGCCTTCCAAGGAGGTAATCTTTATGGAAGGAAACTGCCACATCTTTCTTCCATTGAGTGGCTGTTGGGTTTGAACCACCAACCTTTCAGTTAGCAGCTGAGCACTTCACCACTGCGCCACCATGGCTCCTATGAACAGTGACAAGCTCTTAGTAAATGTTCTACAAATGTTAGTTGTTCTCATCTCCACGGTTGGTGTAGTAGACAAAGCTCATTGTTCCCCAGTATCTTCTCTTCCTTTAGTAATCAGAACCATCCCCAATGGATGTCCATGCCGAGACAACATCGCCCAGGTACAGATTATATTTCCCAGCATCCGTTGTATCTAGGGGTGTCGCGTGCTGAGTGGGGGGTAAGAAGCAGTGTCACATGTAAATTCTGTATCGCAACCTTACCATGGAAGCTGCTTGCCCTCTACCTCTTTTCCCCTTTGTGATGGTTGAGAAATGGTGGTATCCAAAAGTAACTGAAAAGAGAAATGAAAGCATATAGGCTTTATTCAAGCAGCTGATCTGTATTCACACAGGGAAACCCTCCTGTTCAGAGAAACAGAAGGTTCCATTTCTGAGTAAATACAAAATGCCTAACTTTATGTTCTGTTGTACATAGGGTCACTGTGAGTCAGAACTAACTCCACGGCACCTTACAGCGACAACTTTAACACACTGTAATCCTGCTTTCTTTCCTTCCTGAGATTGCCAGGTGGACTTTGTGACCTGGCTGAGATACCTTGATGATTCAGGAAACTCCGACGGATTATAATTGTCTTCTCAGAAAACAAGGGCAAAGACCAATTTAGTTTTTGGTGAAGTTAAGTCCTTTGCACAAAGTAGACTTTAAATGGATTCATAGTTAACAGATACCTTGTCACAGAAGGGGGTTTGTGATCCCTTATCACTGTGTCTCCTCCCTGTCTCCTTGTTTATCTCTTTCTGGGTGCATTTCACAGTGGTCAGAGACCTTTGTGAAATTTCCTAGGTACTCAGGGGAACCCATCAGTTTGGGGCCTCCGTTTCCTTTTTTATTAACAGTGGTAACCAGAGCAGCCGCCTTGGGATCAGAGAGGGAAATCGCATGTTGAGGATAGAAGAGCTGCCCTAGCCATCTGGACTACTCACTACTTGACTCTTTTGTTGTTGTTGTTGTTAGGTGCCATCGAGTCGGTTCCGACTCATAGCAACCCTATGCACAGCAGAACGAAACACTGCCTGGTCCTGAGCCATCCCCACAATCGTTGTTACACTTGAGCTCATTGTTGCAGCCACTGTGTCAATCCACTTCGTTGAGGTCTTCCTCTTTTCCGCTGACCCTGTACTTTGCCAAGGATGATGTCCTTCTCCAGGGACTGATCCCTCCTAACAACATGTCCAAAATATGTAAGACGCAGTCTCACCATCCGTGCCACTAAGGAGCATTCTGGCTGTACTTCTTCTAAGACAGCTTTGTTCGTTCTTTTGGCAGTCCGTGGTATATTCAATATTCTTCGCCAACACAATTCAAAGGCGTCAATTCTTCTTCGCTCTTCCTTATTCATTGTCCAGCTTTCACATGCACGTGTCTGTCAGTTTGTCGTACTGTGGGGGCTCGCGTGTTGCTGTGATGCTAGAAGCTATGCCGCTGGTATTCAGATACCAGCAGGGTCACTCATGGTGGACAGGTTTCAGCTGAGCTTCCAGACTAAGACAGACTAGGAAGAAGGAGCCGGCAGTCTGCTTCTGAACAGCATTAGCCAGTGAAAACCGTATGAATAGCAGCGGAACATTGTCTGATATAGTGCTGGAAGATGAGCCCCCCAGGTTGGAAGGCGCTCAAAAGACAACTGGGGAAGAGCTGTCTCCTCAAAGTGGAGTCGACCTTAATGATGTGGATGGAGTAAAGCTTTCAGGACCTTCATTTGCTGATGTGGCAAGACTCAAAATGAGAAGAAACACCTGCAAACATCCATTAATAATCGGAACCTGGAATGTATGAAGTATGAATCTAGGAAAATTTGAAATCGTCAAAAGTGAAATGGAATGCATAAACATCAGTATATTGACTCTTTTAGGAGAGAGAAATAAGATTCCATTGTGTTTCACTGTATTCTGGGGTCTTTCATTAAGCAGTTTATTCTCACCTAGCTAATTGAGCACAACGCTCAAAGTGGGGATTGAGAGATGTGACTTTTTTCCTTCTTCCTTTGTGCCCAGCACCATACAAGGAACTGAAGTCCCCAAACGGCCAGGATGCACACCCAACCTGGAGCTCAAAGTGTAAGGGGACAGAGGATCTAAAAGTGAATCATTCCAACCTTCTGGGAAAAATGCTCAAGTAAGTGTGTGAGGCCAGGAGGAGGGAGCAATTACCTCAAGTCTCACAAGGTATGGAAGAGTTTATCAGGCTGTGTATCGGGAGAGGTGGTAGCTGGGAGGCAGCCCACGGAGAAGAAACAGAATGTGAGAGGTCAGGGGATCAGGTAAACACGGCATTTGGGCAAAACAAGCTCTAGGTCCAACTTCACCATCCACTTGCTATCTGGCAGCTTGGACTCTCACTTTAACATCCTGAGCCTCAGTTTTCAAATTTGCAAAGTAAGATCAAAAATCCCACTCTGAGTTAGGCCCTGGGGTATTGCAAGGACTCTACCAGGGAACAGCTGCAAAGCACTATAAAGCATGGTGCAAATACTAGTTATTGGCATTGTCTCTTTTAAAAGCCTAGTTTGGGCTTTTTGGCTGGCTCGTTATGCCTGGTTTCCTGTCAGGCCCCCTGGTGAACTGGTGATCCTGGGAGGGTGACAGGGGCTCTGAAACTTCCCATTAAAGAGCCCTCTCAGCGTGTAAAAAATGGTTCACCTTTCTGCATGGCAGCTGGGCAACATGTACTGAGTGCCTTAAAAATACCCATTTCTTTTGACCTAGGAATTCGCCTACTATTTAAGGAAATAATTGGAGGTTTGTGTACAAGATTGCTCTTTATAACAGCAAATAAATTAACAAAATAACAACTACTTATTAATTAAATAAATTGCAGTACACAATAAATTGTGGTGGGACACTGTACTGTGAACTGGGTAAATGTTCCAATGCTGTACATACTCAGGATACCCCTACGTGGTAGATCCACTCTTGGGGCCTGAGGCATGTATTCCCTCAGCTGCAAGGAGTGAGTGACAGTTCTTAGCTGAAATCCCTCTGGAAATTGCCCTCCTCATAAAGATGTTGCCTCAACAAAGACTCAGGTTACACACATTGAAATGATCAATGTTTATCTCTGGGTGGTGGGAGCAGAAGTGGTTTTTCCCTGTATTTTTGTGGATTTTCCAAGTTTTTTATGTGGAACGTGTGTTACTGTTCAGCTATATTCTCCAGGCCTTTTTCACACCATCTCCTTGCTATTCCTTGAACACAAAGGCACACAGGTGGTGTTCCCTCAACCTAGAGCCTTCTTTCACTAGACACAAGCTGGCTCACCCCCTCCCCACTTCCGGTCTCTGCTCAAGCGCCACCTTCCCGGTTGTTGTTGTTGTTGTTAGGTGCTGCCGAGTTGGTTCCGGCTCATAGCGACCCTATGCACAACAGAATGAGACACTGCCCGGTCCTGACCAATCCTTACAATTGTTGTTATGCTTGAGCTCATTGTTGCAGCCACTGTGTCAATCCACCTCGTTGAGGGTCTTCCTCTTTTCCGCTGACCCTGTACTCTGCCAAGCACGATGTCCTTCTCCAGGGACTGATACCTCCTGACAACATGTCCGAAGTATGTAAGACGCAGTCTCGCCATCCTTGCTTCTAAGGAGCATTCTGGTTGTACTTCTTCTAAGACAGATTTGTTCGTTCTTTGGCAGTCCATGGTATATTCAATATTCTTCGCCAACACCACAGTTCAAAGGCGTCTACTCTTCTTTGGTCTTCCTTATTCATTGTCCAGCTTTCATATGCATATGATGTGATTGAAAATACCATGGCTTGGGTCAGGTGCACCTTAGTCTTCAGGGTGACATCTTTGCTCTTCAACACTTTGAAGAGGTCCTTTGCAGCAGATTTGCCCAATGCAATGTGTAGTTTGATTTCTTGACTGCTGCTTCCATGGCTGTTGATTGTGGGTCCAAGTAAAATGAAATCCTTGACAACTTCAATCTTTTCTCCGTTTATCATGATGTTGCTCCAGTTGTGAGGATTTTTGTTTTCTTTATGTTGAGGTGTAATCCATACTGAAGGCTGTGGTCTTTGATCTTCATTAGTAAGTGCTTCAAGTCCTCTTCACTTTCAGCAAGCAAGGTTGTGTCATTTGCATAACGCAGGTTGTTAATGAGTCTTCCTCCAATCTTGATGCCCCGTTCTTCCTCATATAGTCCAGCTTCTCGTATTATTTGTTCAGCATACAGATTAAATAGGTATGGCGAAAGAATACAACCCTGACGCACACCTTTCCTGACTTTAAGCCAATCAGTATCCCTTTATTCTGTCCGAACAACTGCCTCTTGATCTATTTAAAGGTTCCTCATGAGCACAATTAAGTGTTCTGGAATTCCCATTCTTCACAGTGTTGTCCATAGTTTGTTATGATCCACACAGTCAAATGCCTTTGCATAATCAATAAAACACAGGTAAACATCCTTCTGGTATTCTCTGCTTTCAGCCAGGATCCATCTGACATCAGCAATGATATTCCCAGTTTCACGTCCTCTTCTGAAACCAGCCTGAATTTCTGGCAGTTCCCTGTCGATATACTGCTGCAGCCGTTTTTGAATGATCTTCAGCATAATTTTGCTTGCGTGTGATATTAATGATATTGTTCTATAATTTCCACGTTCAGTTGGATTACCTTTCTTGGGAATAGGCATAAATATGGATCTCTTCCAACCAGTTGGCCAGGAAGCTGTCTTCCATATTTCTTGGCATAGACGAGTGAGCACCTCCAGAGCTGCATCTGTTTGTTGAAACATCTCAATTGATATTCCATCAATTCCTGGAGCCTTGTTATTCGCCAATGCCTCCTCATTCGCAGGATTTACAGTATAACATATCCCTACCCCGGCACACCCATCCCCCCTCCCTGCTCTATTTTTGTCCAGTGCACTTCTCATCATATGATATACTAGGCATTTCACTTCTTTACTTATTGTCTGTCTTCACCTTCTAGAATATAAAGTCCATGAGGGTCAGGTCTTTGTTTTGATCATTGCTAGGTCCTCAGCACCTAGAACAGCTGAGTGCTACTCTAAAGTGTTCTAAACCCACAGTAGGTGCTCTAAGCTGTTCTAAGCTTATTGTAAATGCTTAACAAATAATTACTGACTGAAGGCATGAATGGAGCCACTTCTAAGTTTCTGCCAGGTTCTCATTTGGGGGCAGGAGTGGACACAGGCATGGGGCTGTTGTTGTTGTTGGGTACCACTGAGTTGATTCCAACTCATAGCAACCCTGTAAGACAGAGAAAAACTGTCCCATGGGGTTTTCTAGGCTGTAATCTTTATAGAAGCAGATTGCCAGATCTTTTCTCCCTCAGAGCCGCTGGGTGGGTTCTAACCTCTGACCTTTTGGTTAGTAGCCCAGTGCTTAACCATTGGACCACCAGGCAGGAAGTAGGAAATGGCAGCAGCAGATGGGGGACCAGGAAGAAGGAGGGGCTCTGGATGAGGCCAACAATGCCAAATCACTGCCCAGATACCAGGTCTACTGTAACATTGTGGTCAGGTGGTGAAGGATTTCAAATATGCTCCCCCTCCTCCTCAAAGCAGCAAGGTGGCCTGAGCATCAGGTGGCCCCAGAGCAAAGGGAAACAAACCCAGAAACGGACCCTCACACAAAACACCCAGGATCTCGGAACACTCAGAAAAGGTGAGAACTGTTCTCATACACACCATGAGTTGCAAGTGGCAAAAAGGTGATCCCAAAGGCTTGAACTAGGGCTGTGAGTAGAAGTTACAAGGACTCCTATTTTGGCTTGATAATAAGAACTGCTCCCTGCTCCTCCCCCTTCCCCAGGAGAGCTGTCCAACAAAGCCTTGAGCTTCTAGTGAAGCAGTTCCCTGTCACCAAGAGCACACGGACGGAGTCCAGGGTCCACTCACTCACCGGGCTGAACTTTCTGTCAGTACATTCAGCAGTTAACCGTTGCGCTTACTCTGTGCTAGGCGTAGAGCTTAGCACTGTGTAAACAGTGGCGAGTAAATATTATTCAAATAAATAAATACATGCATATACGATTAGAATTTGTGAAGGCACAAAACTGGGTTGCTCGAGAGGGAAGCCTCCCTTAGAGAGAGGATTGGGAGGTCTATCTTGGCAGGAGATATTTGAACGAGCCTTTTGAATGGTGAGAGAGGCTCCCAGCCTGTGAGGCCAGGGGAAGCGCGACGGAGCAGAGGGAATCGCAGGAGCACGGCGCGGTGTGCTAGGGCTGGCAGGGACCGAGTTCACCTCTCAGTGCACAGTGGAGAAACACAGGCCCAGCGAGAGAGAATCACTTGCCCACGGACACTCGGTGGAGCCGCCGTAGGGCAGAGGGTCAGCTCAGCGGCCCGCGCCACCAGGAAGCCAGACGCCCGCCTCCCATCCAGCCCCTGACGCCGTAAGGGGCGGGGGACAAAAGGGTAAAGCTGAGGGTAGTGAGGGCGACTACCAGACCCCCGGAGGTGGGGAAGGGGGGGGCAGGGGGAGGCCCCGCTGACGTCATTTCCGGGGTCGAGGCTATATAAACGGGGCGCGAGGACGCTGCTGCGGCAGTACTCCAGCCTGGTGAAGAGAGACTAGTAGACGGGCCGACAGACGGACGCAGAGACGCTGCGACCCCATCCCTGAGCCAGCGCCGCCGCCAGCCCGCCGCAGCCCCCACTGCAGCCGCCCCTCACCCGGGAGCCCAGCTACAGAACGCCAGCTCCTTGGCACCCCGGGTTCGCCATGCGCTCCGCCGCTGTCCTGGCGCTTCTGCTTTGCGCCGGGCAAGGTGAGCGAGCGCGGGGGGCTTAGGGAGAAGGGACTGGGGAGCCCCTGCCCGCCCCTGCCCGGCCTGAGGTCCAGGGCGCCTTGCAGCGCCGCGCGCCCCTCCTTGCCTCCCCTCGGGCGCGCCGGGATTTCAGCACCGCGGACAGCGCCTCGGTCTCCCGTCTGGCCAAGCAATGTGACCTCAGTCCGGACTGTAGACCTGACTCCTGGGCCCCGACCCCCGACCCCGGGGGGCAGGGTCCCCTCGCGCTCCCACCCGCTCTCTGGGCTCAGCGCCTCCGCTGCATTAGGCCAGCGCCAGCTCCGGGCCATCCGTGGCCGACCAAGGTCACTGGGGGGAGATGGGAGGGCTGCTGCTTTCTCCCCCTCTGCCTTCTCTCCCTCTTCCAGCCTCCCTCTCCCGTCTTCCTGCCCTTGTCTTCTACCTTTCCACATCGGCTCTCACAATCCCCCCTCCTCCATCTCTTTCCCCCATCTCTCCTCTTCCCCGATCTCTGAGTCTCTCCCCGTCTCCCTACGCCCTCTCTCCACCCCAGCTTTGTTTTCATAGCCATTGCCTTTGGCTCCCACACCCCCTCCAAAGCAGGAGCCTTCTCAAAGGGAAGGGGTAGGGCTTCTCAGTGCAGCCTCTGTGGGCCTCCCACCCTGGGGACAGCAGTCGAGGAGTGGAAACAAACAGCCACTCGTTTGGGTAGGGACAACTTTGAGAGGTAGCATGGTAGCATGGGGTGAATGGACCCCCAATGACTTGGCCAGGAATGACTAGGCTCCCCGCGGAGCAGAGGAGTGACCCCAGCTCTCTCTTTTCCTTCCCAGCCATTGCCCTCCCTGTGAACAGCCCGATGAATAAAGGGGACACTGAGGTAAGATGGGGTGCTGAGGATGCCCTGGGATGGGAGGTGAGAGGCCCCAGTGGATTCCTAGTGAGGCTGGCACAAAGCCAGGAGCCAACACTGCGGCTGCTGAGCCTGGGGACAGCTTGCAAAAGAAGATATCAAAGATTGCTAAATTTCCCTGCTATCCTGCTGTGAGGACTTCCCCAGCTTCCTCTGAGCTGAGTGTGTGGCCCAATGAGGTTTGTGTCTTACCTGTGGGCTAAAGTGCTAGGTCCACTGTGTTCAAAAGAGGAATTCACTAGGCCCACCATGGGGCTGGTGGGGGCGGCTTCTCTGTCATGTGGTGTCCACAGACCTGTGAGAAATGCCTTCAAGTGCCTCACCCTGGCCTCCCTCTTTGCTGTTGTCTTGCCCTCAAGGCTCTGCTGCTAGCAACAGCTTCCCATTCCACAGGCGCTCAAGCTTCAGCTGCCCCAAAGGGCCACAGTGAAAACATTCTTGATAATGGCTCCTGCACCCTGGGGTCCCAGACAGTTAGACTGATGGTGGGGGTAACTAGGCAAGGGCCTTCTGAGACACTAGCAGGGGGTTCTCTGGCCAGCAATATACTTGGAGTTCACTCTTGTCTGACCTGGGACTCTTTTCCATTCTCTGGTGCTCACAGACACCACTTGAGGCTCAGAGAAATTTCCATTCCCTGCCCTTCTGGGAGCTGTTTGCCTCCATTTCATAGAGACCACGGTTAAAACCCAAAGTATCAAAGAGATTCCAACTTCAGTGTGCTTATTCATATCTTCTACTTTTCTAGTTGCAGACAGACCTCAATTTAAACCTCTACCATTAATTCTAGCTGTGCAGCCTTGGAAAAATTCCTTAACTTCTCAGAGCTTCCACTTTTTCCAGTTGTAATAACATTTCCCTTGAGGAGAGTTGTGAGGAGTAGGAATTGAAGTGCCCAGCACGCAGTAGGTCCTCAGTAAGTGGGCACTGTTATTTCTGGGCATTTCCTTCTTGATCTCTCTGTCCATCCATCCCTCTCTCCCGGAAGCTGCCGTCATGAACCGTTGGTTATCTGATGTTCCCAGTGCAGGGTCTGGGGCTGCAGGAAGATACATGGTACAGGCTGCAGGACTCTGCTTGCCAGCTTCCTTCAGGGAGACCCCGTGGTCACTGCGTACATCCAGCAGTCTGGGGTCAGGGGTACAGAGCCGCTGGTTAAGACCCGAATGTCCCATCTGAGGATGTGACTGCACACATCATAGAGCCCGTTTGCCAGTTTGCCATCCTGAATCCCGGGACTGGTTGCCTTGGCACCCTGTAGACATGGGCTGCCACCCCCTCACTCCCCACTAGCGCTGCCTGATGCATGTCTGACTCCTTCTGCTCCTCCTCTGGCTCTAGGAGGCTGCTGAAATGGATCAGGAGTTGTGACTCCCTCCCCGAGTGTGTGCAACACCTCAGAGTGCTGACCCGTCTGTGCCTCATCACCTGGGAGGGCAGATGGGTGGGGAGCCTCATTCCCATTTTACAGATGAGGAAACTGAGGCTCAGACAGCTTAAGTCATTTGCCCAAGATCATACAGCTAGGATAGCACACTATAGCTGGTACCATCATTGAAGACCACCCATTTACTAAATGCCTAATTTCCCACAGCCCCTTGCTAGGCCTCACAAGATTTTCAGAGATATAACTGCTGTTGACCTGGGGCAGGCACCCAGATGTAGGTGATGTGTGCCCCACATCCAGCCAGGGTACTCACTGCACAGGTGAATACGGAGCCAGACTGAGGCTGTCACTCGCTGCATGTGACAGCACCATGGGTGTTAGGAGCCAGGGACCTAAGTCCTTTTCCCAGACAGAGCAGAGCCAGAGAAGATCTTTGTTCTCATCTGGGCAGTCCAGGAGGGCTTCCTGGAGGAGCTGGTGTTTGAGCATCTGCAAGATTAAAACAGTTTTGCAAGACCTTCCTCTAATACCTAAGGGCAGCTTCCCCATCTTTAGGCAAACATTACTTGGGGATGAGAAGATACCAGGTCCCCACCCTCCATCCCACCTCCACCATGATCAGCCTTAAAAGCCACCTGCTGCCGCTGCTATTGGAGTGCCCAGCACATGGTATGCACCATCTAGGGGGTTGCTGTTATCATTGCTATTATGGTCCGACTAAGGAGGCAGAGCTGTGCCCCTGATCCAGGCATCCATGGACTCCTGAAGATAAGAGCCAACGTCTTGTTCTTATAAATCTGGCCCAGGGCCTTTGGAGGCTGAGCCCAATGCCCAAACCAGTCCCAACTCACCATCTATTCTCTTCCCAGGTGATGAAGTGCATCGTCGAGGTCATCTCTGACACAGTCTCCAAGCCCAGCCCCATGCCTGTCAGTCAGGAGTGTTTTGAGACCCTCCGAGGAGGTATGGGCCAGAGGTTGGGGATAAGGAATGCTGCCTGCTGGACCGGGAGGCTAGGAGAGGGGTGTGTGGCTTTTGATGGGATTCAGTGATTTAATTCATCAGTCACTGACCAGACACTGTGCTGGGGCCTGAGAAGGTACAGGGAGATAAAGGAGCCACAGCCCCTGTGCTCCTGGAGCTTACAGGCCTGCAGAGGGGACAGAGACAACACAAATAACTAGAATTTTGGGCAGAATGAAACCAGGGCTGGAACAGCAAGCCCACCAGAGCGTGAGCTCCCTGAAGACAAGGACTGTGTGTGCTGTATCCCCGAATAGTCTCTGGCACCTGGTGGACACCCTGTAGATATGTGATGAATAAATCAATGTCATGGGGGGCAGGAGAAGCCACTGCGTAGGTGGAGCCAATAGCAATTGGGTTGGGCTTTAAAAGAATACTTGGAAATCCATCAGGAAGGGTGCTCCAGGTGGCAGGAACAGCATGAGCAAAGGCACGGAGGTGGGAAAGTGTGTTGGGCTTAGAGACACCACCTTATCCTCAGGGGCTGCCACCTTCAGCTGAGGCCTGGGTGCTGGGACAGTGGAAAGCCAACACCTTAGAGGGAAGGTGGTCTTGTTATCTCAAGACCAACCCGGCTGCTTCCACCCTGGTTTTGAGTTTCCAGGATAAATTCCTTGTGCTCAGCTGAAAATATTGATTGCAATCTCTTTTTGGGCTGTTCTCCGGAAACCACCCATAACGACCCTCTTCCTGCAGATGAGCGGATCCTCTCTATCCTGCGACACCAGAATTTACTGAAGGAGCTCCAAGACCTCGCTCTCCAAGGTATTTTCCAGCCATTCCGCAGAGATCTGAGAGTGGAGGTTCTCTCTCCAGTCTCACTTTTCCTATTATAGAATGGAAAGGTGGGGGGCCTCCGTGCCGTGCCACTCAATCCAGTCTGTTATTGATAAAGAGATCAAGGCTCAGAGAGGCTGGGTGACTTGTCTAAGGTCACACAGTGAGTGAGGGACACACCAAGACCAAAAGCAGCTCTCCTAGTGCCCCGCAGACTCTGTAGTTTAAGCCATTTCACTGTGGCACTTTCAACACTGGACTGCAGAAAAGATCCCCTGCCCTCTGTTAACTGAAAACGAAAATTGATCTCCAGGAGGGGACCCGTTGCCTTGTGAGCTTCATCTGCTCAAAAGAGAGGTGGGGGAGGCAGGGTCTTGGTTACCCAAATCCACGCCAGACTTTCAGTGCTTCAGGGTAAGGTATGCTTTTTTCTAAGAAACTGGAAAAACCCCACTGATGCTATCGAGAATGGAGTGACTATGGGAGGTAGTGAGCACCCCATCTCTGAGCATATTCAAGCAGAGCCTGGAATGGAGGGTTAGGCTGATGTCATCATACACACTGAGCCATTCTGCTCAGCACCAGACTCATTCCTGGGTGATGTAAGGCACAGAGCCATGCCCTGGAGGCTGGGTTCTGGCCCTGCATGGGCCCTGGCTGCCTCGCAGTGAAAAGTACCATTTACCTGAGGGCAGAGACATCGGCACCCTAGGTGTCCCCCTGAGAGTGAGCCCTCCAGCATGAATCCACATCTGCTTCCAAACCAAATCAGGGCTGGGCTATGTCTGGGTGGAGTGGGGGCATGAAGGCTGCTCCAGGCCCAGAGGCCCCCACTCTGAGGCCTTTGGGGCAGGCCATGCCATGTGTGAGAAAGGAGAGAGATTTGGGAGGAGGTAAGCACCAGTCATCACAGCAGCAGGGACCCCAGGGCCCTTCCCAAGTTCACGTACTGTTCTTTCACTCACCAGTCAGCTTGGGAGGCTAGTGTCCACCTCCTGCACTTGTTGAGAGGATGGAATGGGTGCCTGGCACACAGTAGGTGCTGGGCAGAGCTGCGGCTTTTTATGACTCATGTTATTCATTTATCATCCTTAAACCATGGTGTTGCTGTCTTTACTAAACCTGAAATACTTTATTCCAATCTAGTAATTTTAAAATTAAATGACTAACTTATGACATTTAAATAATTAAATATAATGTCAACAGAGACTGTTAGAGGGGAACGCGCATCCTGAAACATCTTCGGCACACACACAGCCATGTGTGCATCCAGCGTAAGCAATGCACAGTCTAAACGAGCTGCCATGCAGTCAACTCTGACTGATGGCAACCCCACGTGGGTCAGAGTAGAACTGCGCTCCATGGGGTTTTCAATGGCTGGACTTTTTTTTTAGTACATCACCAGGCCTTTCTTCTGAGGTGCCGCTGGGTGGACTCGAACCTCCAACCTTTTGGTTAGCAGTTGTGCATGCTAACCATTTGCACCACTTAGGAACTCCATATACACTATACATATATGTGATTGTTTTCTGTTCAAAGAGGATGTCTATCCATCCATCTGTCTACCATCTGCTCCCATAATGCTCTCTGCACATCTGTATCATGGCACTTACTGGGCAGCAGCACAGCACTGCCTTGTTTCGTAGAGGAGTGATTACATCGTGCAGAGCCCAAGCTGTCCAAGGGCACTTCACCCAGGTCTGCTTGGTACACAGCCATCGGTCAGGCTCCTCTGGCCACCCTGGAAGCTGCCACTATGGGGGGCAATCTTCCCCAGCTGCAGGGCTGGCCTGGCTGAGGGGTCATCATCAGGCACGAAGCACAGGTGTGGGAACAGCCAGGGGAGGCCACAGCAGCCTGGGGCTGGGTGCAGGCAGAGGGGACTCTGGGTCCTGGCAGCAGGGGCCAACCCTGTGCTTGAATGCAGCTGCAGTGCTTGGCCTTCTCCCTGGAGCCTGGACTCATGGGATGCAGGGAGCAAGGATGGCCTGAGTCAAGAGCCCCCATGAGGGGACAAGCAGTCACCGTGACCTTCCACTGCAGAGTCCAAGTCCCCTGAGCTACCAACCAGGTCCTAAGGAGCCGTCCACTCCCCACTCCTGCCCCTGGGACCCTCAGCTCCATTTGAGCCTTTGTTGGTCTATGGATCAGGAGGGCTTGCTCTTGTTTTCTAGGTGAGAATCTGGAGAGGTGGGTGGTCACCTGATGGGCCCCAGCTGGGAGGGGGTAGAGGCGCCCAAGCTTCACCCCTCCCCAAGCTCTGGCGCCTGCAGTCTGGTCCCTGGAACACTATGTGCCCAGTTTACAGATGAAGAAACTGAGGCCCTCACACTCTTAGATACGCCCTGCCCAGATGGGATTTTTTTCTCCTTTTCTCATACAGGTGCCAAGGAGAGGGCACATCAGCAGACGAAGCACAGCAATTTTGAGGATGAACTCTCAGAGGTTCTTGAGAACCAGAGTGACAAGGTCGAACTGAAGGGTCAGTGTCAGCCAGCCTGGCCAGAGGCTGGGCAGGGATGGGGGTGGTGAGAACAATTACAGTAGTTATGATGGACCAAGTATTCCTAAGAGCCAGGAGCCCCTCCTTTAGGCCCTGTAAGGTGGATAGCATCTTCTTCCCTTTACAAATGGGGAAACTGAGGCCCAGAGAGGTTAACTACCTAGCTGAAGATTCCATGGCTGGTGGTGAGCTGCAAAACGGATTTGAGTCAGGGTCTGTCTCATCCGCTGACCACTCTGGAGCAGGAAGTCTCTGACTTGGCAGGCAGGCAGCTCCAGCTCCGGGTCTTCCCAGTGGCCACTGAAGCAGAGCACGCCTGCCCCCCATGCCTGACCTCCTGGGATTTGAGGTGCCTAACACATGAAAAAAAAAAAAAAAAAAAAATTTTTTTTTTTTTTTTTTTTTTTAACACATGGGGTCACCATGAGTCGAAATCAACTTGACAGCAACCGGTTTGGTTTTTGGGTTTTAGAATAGCCAAGGCGCAAGAGGGTCCCAGAGGGGTAGGTTTGAAATATTACATGAACCTGGATCATCTTTCCTGAAACCAAAGAGCTTTTTGGGGTCAAAGAGATCACAAGCTAGGGCACCGTGATGCTGTCATCCATCCTCCCTGTCTGGAAATGACCACAAACTGCCCCGTAGGGCGCACCCTCTGCATGTGGAAGGGGGTGGGGAAGGCCAGTTTCCAGGAGCCCCGAGCTCAGTGGTCTCCTAATGGCTGTGGCTGAGAGGGGACACAGGCAGGCGTGGCCGAGATGCCCTTCACTGGCCGGCACTGTCACTGACGTGGCCGCTGGGGTACACCCTGGCTCCAAGGACACGCACGTCTGGGTGGATGACGAGGCTTCCATGGGCTGCAGGAGAGGTGCAGTGTAGTTTGTGGATGTGCCTGGAAGTTTAACGGGGAGGCAGCCATGTGTGAGCGCCCTGAACATTGCATTCGGAGGCTGTGGTTCAAGGCTAACCTCTGAGGCCTGCAGACTGCATGAGTATGAAAAGCCACCTTACCTTTCTGGGAATCAGTTTGAGTTTCCGTAAAATAGGAATGGGAGCACCTTTCCCCTGAAGTCTTAGTGACACCCCAATGATGGACTCTTCTTGGTAGTGCGTTGTTAGTTAAATGAAAATCATTGAAGGGATGGGAGGGACTTTTATTAGTTAGGATCTGTTTTTAGGGCAGCCCCAAGAAAATATAGATATATTTTTAATTGTTGTAAAAAATATGTATAATGCATTTTTTTGCATGTATGATTCAGTGATACCAATTACATTAATCAAGTGCAGCCATCACCAGTGTCCATTAAGAAAATACCTTTTAATGAAGCTCTCCAAATACTGGGGAGCTGAGCGCTTTCCCAGCACGCTGAAGGCAGGGCAGCCCCGCGTGGAAGGGAGGTTGGGTACAGAGCGAAGTTGCAGTGATGGTGCCCTCTGACACAGAGAGGTGAAGGAACTTACCCAAGATCACCCAGCAATTCAGCAGATGTCTTCATTTCCAGTCCAGGGCTCTCTGCTGGGGCCATCCACAAGGTCTATTTTGAACCCATTCTGTCTTAAGAGGGAGAATTACAAGAAAGAAACACAATCTAATTGTGCTCAGGTCAAGCCTAGGCTTGGAGGGGGTAACCCTAATTCTGGCATGGGTCTTTTGAGCTGGGCTTGGTGGGAAGTGATGTTGCGATGTCTTAGATCTGAAATTGGCCTCTGGGGAGCCCCAGGTGCAGCCCTCTCCCCAGGGACTGACTATGCTCCTGTTGGTTCTGCAGAGGAGACGGGAGAGGCGTCCTCCAAGGATGCTGTGGAGAAAAGAGGAGATTCTAAAGAGGCAGAGGATCGTGGTGCAGCCGCAGGGGAAGCCAGACTCCAGGCATCCCTGGCACCTGGGCAGGGGTCCGAGATGGAGATCCACCAGGCCCCTGGGGAGGAGGAGGCCACAAACACCCTCCCCCCAGCCAGCCTCCCTGACCAGAAGCACCTTGACCCACAGGCTGTGGCGGACACTGAGAGTCCCCCACAGGGTCTGGTGGACAGAGAGAAGGGCCTGGGTGCAGGGCAAGGGCAGCAGGCAAAGAGAGAGGAGGAGGAGGAAGAGGAGGTGGAAGAGGAGGTAGAGGCTGGAGAGAAGGCTGTCTCCGAGGAAGAAGGCCCCACTTCGGCACTGAACCCCCACCCAAACCTCAGCTACAAGGAGACCCGGAGGGGTGACGGTACGTATGGCTGTTGAGCCCTCAAGTGTGTCAGGGAGAGGGGGCAGGTGGTGGGAGGGACCTCATCTGTAATCTCATCCCACTTTCACAATAGCCCTGAAAGGTAGGTATTAACTCCATTTTCCAGATGGGAAATGGAGGCTCAGAGAGGTTAAGTAATTTGCCCAAGGTCACACAACTAATTTGTAGTAAAAGCTGAGATTCCATCCAACCCAGGTCTATCCGACTCTAAAATCATGCACCTCCCACTACTTCACGTAGCTCCAGATGGCACCCAGGGGGCAAGGGGGGTTCTGCAGGGTGCGTGGGTGGGTTTCAGGGACAAAGGGACAGCCTGGCAAGTGGGAGCAGGCTTCAACCAGAGTTTTGGGGAGACCTTGGCTCCTCATGAGGGCCTTGTCCTCCCCGCTTCCTGGTGACCCGTGTGGGTCAGAGCTTTGGGGTGGGGGAGCTAAAGGCAGAGGCAGGCTCTGGCCAGCCCACCCCAAAAATGGAGCTTTGAGAGGCTCTCACAAAGAAAGGAGAAAGAGGGCTTTTCCTCCCCAGTGGGATTTGCTGGGGAGAGGCTGGGCTGGCTCTGAGAACTTGGGGTCCTTGACCCCAGTGGTGGCAGTGGCAGAGGCCCTCAGGGAGTGGCAGGGACTAGGGAAGGTGGCGGTCCCTCCCTCATTGTCCTGCTCTTGTCCACCCCCAGCTCCAGGTCGGTCTGAGGCCCTGGCTGTGGAGGGAGCCGGGAAGACCAGGGCTGAGGAGGCTCAGCCACCTGAGGGGAAGGAGGAGCAGGAGTCCTCTGAGGAGGAGGAGATGGCGGGGCCCCCCGAAGGCCTTTTCCGGGGCGGGAAGAGCAGGGGGCTGGAGCAGGAGGAGGAGAGCCTCTCCAAGGAGTGGGAGGACGCCAAGCGATGGAGCAAGATGGACCAGCTGGCCAAGGAGCTGACGGCCGAGAAGCGGCTGGTCGGGGATGACGCGCAGGACGACGACCCCGACCGCTCCATGAAGCTCTCCTTCCGGGCCCGGTCCTATGGCTTCGGGGGCCCTGGGCCGCAGCTTCGACGAGGCTGGCGGCCGACCTCCCGGGAGGACAGCATCGAGGCAGGCCTGCCCCTCCCAGGCCGTGGCTACCCGGAGGAGAAGAAGGAGGAGGAAGGCAGTGCCAACCGCAGAGCAGAGGTTGGTACGGGCGGAGCAAGCCCTAGGCCAGCCGCGGAGTGCGCACCTCTGGCCCACTGAGGGGACACCGCCCCCTTGGAGCTCTGGGACTGGAGAGGTGATCGGGCTGGGGGCTCTCCGGAGACTCACCAAAGAGCCTGGGTTCAGCCATAGCTCAGGAGGGCAGGAGAGGGAGTGGCAGGCAGGGAGCCCGAAGTAGGGGGCAGAAGACAGAGCAGGAGAACCTCTGCTCACCATGGGCACCCGCAGAGCTGGGAGGCAGGTGCCATGAGTGGCTGGGAGACCAGATCCACGTGTAAAAGAGCTGGAGAGGGAGTAAGCTGAGCCAATTCCCAGAGACACCAGGGGTGGGCTTTGTCCTGAAAGAATGGGGAACCTGAACAAGCTAGTGAGCAGGAGATAGGTGTGATGGGTGGAGCCTGATGCTTGAGGTGGGGGAGTTTGACAACAAAGGGATCCGGCAGGGACCAGCCTGGGGGGACCAGTGGCCCCCAGAGTTGGGTGGGCATGGGAGGGGCACTAAGAGACAGCTTGTGCCCTGGGAAGGCCTTGTGGTTGTCTGGATCATGCCTGGACCCGATGCAGCCCAGGCACAGCCTCCTCCTGGGTTAGGCCCTGCGTCCTGGCCACGATGGCCAAGGGGCCGGGGCAGGGCCAGCCTGATGCTCAGGCTAGGCAGGCACAGACGTGCACCAGGAGACCTGGGTTCTGCCCTAGCTGTGTGACCTTGGGAGGGTCACTGCCCTTCTCTGAGCCTCATGGGTTCCACCATTTGTGAAAGGGGGGTAAAGGGTTCCCCTCTCATCACATGATCATGATTAGGGCACAGAAGTTCTAGAAACGTGGCCATACTCAGAGCGTCGTGGGCAGCTCAATGGGGTGCATGGATGTAGCCCCATAGGAGGGTGGAGTGAGACCTGGATTCCCTGGTAGGCAGAGATACCACCCTGGAGCTCGAGGTGGGCTCAGGGACACCTGTCCAAGGCTCAATACCCAGGCAGATCAGGGCCCTATGAGGGGCTGGCACCTGCACAGCCCCTGACCCATGATTCTCCTCTGCCCACCTTTCTTCGGGCCCCTGGCCCTCTCTCTGGGCCTGGGGCCTTGTTGTCAGCCTCAGAGGAAGGAGGCTCCATCTTGGGAGCTGGAGCCGGGGAGGGTATCGCCAGATGTCCCCTGCAGAGTGAGAGGAAGGGGCTACAGGGAACAGCAGCTCAGCCCTCGCCCCCAGCTCTTGGCCCCAGAACAAGGCTGGGTGCCTTTGTGCACCACCTGCCCCTCAGCAGCTAGAGAGAGCGAGCTGCCCAGGGATGCCTGCCAGCTCCCTTCCCCACAGCTGAGGAAGCCCTGGGGAGCAGGGTGGAGATGTGCGGGGCCCCAGAGTCGGTGCACAGGGTTGGGGGGTTCCTCCACACTGCCCAAGGGTCTTCTTAGAAATGTCCCCAGCGTCACAGAACTCACGTCGCCAGGGGCTGCTCAAGGAGGGCTTGAGGGCCCCCGATTTCCACGCAGCCAGCCATCCTCAGTGTCTGGGCCTCGGGGTGGGGCTGTGAGTGCCGCCCTCGGGCAGGGGCGCCCTCACCAGCCTGGTATCCGGCAGGGACCTTGGAAGATGAACCCTCTCAGGCCAAGGCCCGGAGGCGGCCTCCCTGGGCCCCTGCTCCCAGTCAGAAGGTGTGCTCTTGTGGGGGTGAGTCCCGGCTCTGGGGCAGGGGCACTGGAAGCTTCCTGGGGCACAGAGCAGGCTCACAGAAGGGCCCCTACTTCCCTGAACCACCCTGGCACCAGAGCTCAGGGTCCCCAGGATCAGGACCAAGGATCCCGGCCCAGGGCCAGGTGGTAGAGGGGAGCTCTCACACCATAGAGCCTGCACCATAGACCCCACAGCCCCCGCAGGTAGGCAAGGCGTACAGAGAAAGATCCAGAAGCCCAGGCCCGGTCTCCCAATGGGAGCCATCATCCACAGTCTGGGCTGGGTTCAGGGTAGGGGGGCTCTGAAGGGCACCTGAGGGCCTGGCTTTCTTTGGGTCCTGAGAGAGAACAGACTCCCACCTGTCTGGGGTCACTTAGGAGGAGGTGGGGCCTGGATGAGAGGCCACCTGGGGCAATGTGGGGTATGGGCTCCCTGCTCCACCAAAACCTCAGAGCAGCCCAGCAGGGTGGCATCATTGTCATTGTGGGATGGATGAGTCCACTGAGGCTCAAAGAGGCAAAACCACCTGTCTGAGGTCACACAGCTAATCAGCAGCCAAGCCAGTCTGGCTGTCGCTGGCGCTCTCCCTGGGCCAGCCCCTGTGTGACCCCAATATCCTCTCCTAGGACCAGGAGCTGGAGAGCCTGTCGGCCATCGAGGCGGAGCTGGAGAAAGTGGCCCACCAGCTGCAGGCGCTGCGGCGGGGCTGAGGCGCCGGCTGGCAGAGCTGGCCAGGGCCTTGAGGCACTCCGTGGTCCTGGCTTTGCTGTCCCCTCTGCAGGTCTTGGCCAGACAGCCCGGGCGCTGCTTCCACTAGGGAGGCCAAGCCTGGGCCACCCTGTTGCCCCACTCTGCTCTCCCTCCCGCTCTCGGCCCCTGCTCCTCGGCAGGGCGGCCCTCCCACAACTTTAAACACTGATGATTCTCTCTGGACACAGGCAGCTTTCTACAAGTTTCCCTTCCCCACCATCAGATCCACTGAATACAACTGCAATAACGCTGACCTTTTGATGAAAGCTGAGAAACTCCTGACTGTAATACGTTCTGTGCAAAATTTATCTAAGAAAAATAAATCTGCTCTGGGCTGTTTCTGGTTTCTTTGAGCTTTTCCTGTTCAAACGTAGCAACAATTTTGAGGACGGTGCAGGACCAGGCAGTGTTTTGTTCTGTTGTACATGCGGTTGCTGTGAGTTGGAAGTTTTCCCCCTCCTGACCTGGAGTGGGCTGGGCTGGATTTGGCCAGAAGAACAGGGATGGGTAGGTTCAGTACCCCGGGGGTGACTCTTTCTGGGCCACTTCCTAGCTGCAGGATCTCAGGCAAGTGACTCTGCACCTCAGTTTCCTCATCTATAAAACGGGAATGCTGACACCTGTCTCACAGGTAGTGTGCGGGGGTTAAATATCACATGCAAAGCCCTTGGTTCAGGCCCCCCCACTGCCCTTTCTCCGCCCCACAGCCCAGCCTATCTCGGCTGGGCCATGCAGAACCAGGGCTGGTTTCAGAAACACTTTCTGCTTTTGGGTAGAGGTCCTGACTGCTCCAGGACAGTGCCTGTCACCAAGGCCGCAGCCACTGGACCAGCTTCGGGCTTCCAGATTGGGGCTCTGAGATGTGGGCCCCTCTTGGCATGAATCTGCCATAACCTCTGACCTGACCTCTGACATGTGCTTAGGACTTAGGGCGTCTGAAGTTTTTACACATTTAATGGCTCGCTAGAGCTTGGGAGATCTCAGTCCGCTTTTTGAGGAAGACAACTGAGGTTCCGAAAGATGAAATGACTCATCGAAGTCACAGACAGGGGTGATGCTCATGAGACTTAGTGACGGGGACTGCGCAGCATCAAGCCATAAGATGGACCAGGCAGGTGCACTGTACCACTGTGACCGGCGGATCATTAGGGCCAATCACTCGTTCTCCACACATTTATGAGAGGCACACAGAGATGGCTGGACAGGCCCTGGTCAAGAAGCCCACTGCCCACTGCAGGGAGTTGGATGCTTCAACGGTCAAAGCAACAGATGTTCAACGGAGGGAGCACAGGCCCATGCTCCAAGCCTGTCCCGTTGCAGCCTGGGCCTCTTTCCTCCTCCAGCCACCTCCAGTCACTTGCTCCAAGGAAGAGGTGGCGGCGGCTGAGCTCCAGCTTGGCTCAGCCAGACTGGCTGGTTGCCTTGGCATGGACCTCCCTGGTGGCAGCCTGGGGGCTGAGATACTTGGCCTGCATTTCTCAAACAAGAGCAAGCAGGTGCGGTCATCCTCTACCGCAGCAAGCCTGGGATATACAGGGAGTAGCCCCAGTCTTCGGGGCGGCCAGAGTGGGCTGCACATCTGATACCTTCCTGCTGGGGACAAGGACTGGCACAGTGGGCAGAGGCCTGTAAGGGGGCCAGCACTGGTGTCAGGGCTATCACTGCCCTCTTCAGGGACCAGCCACATTGTTCAGTGTGGCTGGGATTTGGGAACTAAATTCCCGAGGGTACGGCCGTGTGGTAAGCCTGAGCAGGCAAGGTTCCGCAATGAGAAGGTGGATTTTGAAATGAGGCTGGGGTTTGAGTCCCCAGCCCAGCCTTTAACTAGCTCGGGCAAGTGCTTCTGGGCCTCTTGAGCCCCAGTTTCCTCATCTATAAAATGGGGATAATAGTTACCTCTGAGGGGCAGCCAGCACAGCCCAGGACAACGCTATGATGATGGCACCAATCTCCTGGCTGAGGGCTCTCGGCAAGCCTGGGCCTTCTGATGAGGCCGGGGGGCTACCCACTGGAGTGACGCCCTCTCCCTGAAGACAGAGGGGCACCCTTAGGGGGCTGGTCACAGAAGGTGCTTCTCTCTTTACACGTTTCAGTTTTGCACTCCACCGCCCCCATCCCGTTACAGAGCAAATATAACACTGACTATATCCTCTTCTATGAGTTGGAATCGACTCGATGGCAGTGGTATATCCTATTAGATGGTTAAAAACCAAAATATCTACCAAGACTAGTTAGCAAACAAAGGGAATATGGGACACTTTGTCCCTGAAATCACCCATCCCAGAGATGGCCTGACACAACCACGTGGTGCAAACATGCAGCCAAATCAAGAGCCAGTGGACAGGGCTTCTTGGTTTGTACAGAGCCATTGATTCTATATATAGCATATATATTCATATATATGTGTATACATATGTATACGTGTGTATACACATATACACACACATGCAAATTAAGTACAAGCCAGCTGGGGATTCTGGTAGACGTTACTCGTGACCCCAGTTAAAGCACGTGTCACAAAGCTTGGGTGTGTTAACCCTCTGAAGCTGATCACTAAAGGAAACACATGTGAGGACAAGCTTCAGAAGAGGCCCTGACTCCACACCAAACCCTGGCAGCAGCCACAGTTGGACCGGAAAGAGAAAGACTTCAGTCAGACAGTGGGAAGGAGGTGGTCCCTGCAGATGACGGAGAACTCTGAAGGGAAACACAACCATTTCTGGAAAAGGGCCCGGTGAGCTTGGTGGGTCCTACTGGCCAGAACCAGAAGAGGGCCCCAAACCAAGATGCTCTGTGTTGACAGCCAATGGCCAAAGGCCCCCTGCTCTCCTCTGAGCAGGGAGGTGGGGTGTTAGTCCACGACCATGCTGGTAGCACTGTACAGAGAAGGGGTAGAAACACACCCTTGGTCATGTAGGACAGGCCTGCCTCCCAGGGACTGACAGGAGAGCCCTCCTGTCTGGAAGCAGGGCAGATGTGTGAGGCATCATATAGCCCAAGAGGGTGGTCTAGAAGCTCCATCCAGGAATGATGGCTTTCTGCTGCTCTGCTGAAAGGGGCGGTGGTCCTTTACAACAGGCAGCACCAGCTAAAGGCCTCTGGTGTCTTGGGGAGCTGTCATGGGAAGGGAGAGGAGCTGTAGAGGGTTCCACTGGGTCAATGATTAGAGTTTCTGGGGGGACAGAAGAGAGGGCAAGTTCAAATCTCAGGGACATCAGTGCAGGTATTCAATGGTTCTCTGCGGCCAGTGACCACTTCGAATGTCTGAGTGTCAACGACAAGTTTTCCAGGTTGGAAAGACAAAAGACACGCAGCCTTCCTTGACCTGGAGCAGCTGACCTGCAGACAAAGCCATTCATTTGTTTCCCATTGGCTTGAAAACCTTAGGGTTTCCTACCAGGGTCCTTCAACCTCCTGTAAGGCCCCCTCAGCAGCCCCCTGGTGGATAAAGGAATTCTTCTTGAGGCTTTTTTCTCCTTCATTGGTAAGATTAAAAATAGAGACAGGTCCACTTTTAACACTCTCCATAGAACCCCTGGGGGACTCCAGCTGGGTCTGACGCCTACAAGTGATGCTGAGTGGCTTCAGACCCAGCCTGAATCACTATGTGGTCCCAACCCACAATACCCCCAGGATGCTAAAGTCAAAGACCTATGGCAGGACAGACTCCCCTTGGTTCTCTCAGTGAGGACAGACATCTGGCACACACTTTGGGGTTTAACGGTTGTGGAGTCGTGTCATACCATCAAAGCATCCTCAAGCAGACCTTGACCCAAGGCTCCAGGGGTCAAATATGGAGACTACAAGTGACCCTCTGAAACTACTCAAGGCCTCAGCCAAAATGGGGTCCTGCTTCTTGCCCCCGTGGCTCCCTCCATGGACCACCACCAAAGACAAGTGTCACAGGACCACAGAGAAGCTGGGAGAGAAGCCCGATGCCAACCAACTCCGGAATGAGAGTCCCAACTGGCCTCGCCCAATGCCGGCCAACTCTGGGGCCATACCTGCACACCACTACACAACATCCTTTGCTCATACTGAACCACAGCAGACTCCCAAGGTTCCAGGGACCCTGGGGAAGAAAAGGCTGAAAGCCCAGGCTTGTTTTAGTGGGTCTGTCTTTCCCTTTTGCAAGAATCCCAAAGCCAGGGATGATGAGACCTAAAGGGAAACCAATTCTACAGATAGTGTCTTGGGACAAAAAGGTCAGTATGCACCCAGGTGGCCTTTTGAAAGCAGGGTTCTCTCCTCTTGGTCATGGGGTCCACTCAAGCGGCTGGTGGGGTGGGGTGCCCATCACCATCCATTCCCTGTCCCTGACGATGGTACCTGACACACAGTTTCTTAAGTCCCCTTCAGAGATGGCTGCCAAGTCTGCCGGATAGCACTCGCCAGCCCGGGGAGGAAGGCTACTCCGGCTGTGCAGACGCAAGGAACAGGGCTGCTCATGCAGACGCCACCCCACCTGGAGCTCCAGGCCCTAGTGGAAGGCACAGGTTTTCTAAGGTCAACCCCACCCGCCTCGTTTCCAGCACCGGAAAAAGCAGTTACTGTACCCTTGCCACCCGCATGGGTGGAAAGTGCCAAGTCACCGGAAAGCAGTTACTTGATATCTGAGCCCTGGGTGCTAACATGTGACAGTGTAGAGATAACACAATGCAGGAACAACCCGATGTCAGGCTCACAGTGCACACCCACCTGTTTCCCAGGCAGATGGGGACTGAAATCTTAAGGGAAAGCTGTTTATAAAACTTTCTTTGAAGACTGAATTACATAACAAACTTGAGTGACATTCTGTAAACAAGTGCAAGCTGCAGTTTGATTTCAGTAGTTTATTTTGGAGACAAAGCAGTGCAAGAGGCT
The DNA here is from genome assembly GCF_030014295.1 of Loxodonta africana. Classification (NCBI taxonomy): domain Eukaryota; kingdom Metazoa; phylum Chordata; class Mammalia; order Proboscidea; family Elephantidae; genus Loxodonta; species Loxodonta africana. Next base: position 106,070,399 of record NC_087351.1, read on the forward strand.
GGCCACGCTTCCCTGTTCCTGGGGCTCAGGGTGAGGCGACGACACACACTTAATCGGGGTCAACACTCTAGTCGTGTCAACACGGTTAGTAGGGCAGTTCTGATGGTTCTACCCCCCACCCCAGCCCGCCTGCCCCAAAGATGGGCGCCCCCCACTCCCAGCCAGGCCCGAAGATGCCTCTGCGAGCCCCGCTCAGCAGCCTCTCAGGCCACCCTCCCTGACCACACATAGGTCAGCCCAAAGGCCTTTGTTCCTTTTTCAAAGTGAACTCACATCTTAGACACAAAGCCACATTTGGGGGTCATATACATCTCACCCCTCGGTCCAAATCTCTAGGGCCCACTCAGTTCCACATTCAGCCCTTCTCCCAAGGAGGGGCCAATGGCTGAGCTGGATGGATCCTGGAGTTTGACTGGTCTGCTGCCACTGGGGGAGTCTAATGGGGAGATGTTTTCTCATCTCTGGGGCTGCAGCTCCCTTGCCCCTGGCTGGCTTAGTGTTGGGCTTGCAAAACCGCTGGGAATGAGTACAGGAGAGAAACAGGCTGCAGGGTGAGGGGGGACTGGCTGGTGTGAACCAAGTACTCAGCCCGAGGGCCACTGTAGCTGCGCCTGGCTGGGTGTGAGCCGTGAACCATGTGGGCAGCTCCTGCTGCTGGGAAAAGCCAAGCCCCCATGCCTGCCCGCATCCTGGTCACCTTCACGGAGAAGAAGGCTGCACCTCAAGGTCTTAGAGCATTAATCCAGCTGTTTACAGAGTTCCCTGGACTCAATCGCCATTACAGATGAGCAGACAGTGGCTCAAAGGCCCGGAATGATTTGCCCAAAGTCACATGGCACATCCTTGGTGGAGGCGAGATCAGCCCGGGGTCCTAGCCAGGCAGCCTCCTTCCTGGGTTCTGGGGAGCGGCAGCTCAGGGTTAGGAGGCCCTAAGGAGAGCCACACGAGAGACGTGGTGAGGGGCCTCCACCTGGCCTCAGGCACCTCAGGGAAGCTTGTGACCAGAACCGTTGGATACCCAGACCGCAGGGAGCCTGACGTAAAGCACAGCAGCCAACCCAAGGCCTTGGCCGCCTCCCGGGAAGACTTCTTGTCCACCCCTTTCATGAGGGCAGCTGTGGCCCCGAGGCTCCTGTGGGTCATGCTCCTTGGAAGGGATCAGCGTCACCCCAGTGGAGGGACTGGGGGCCACACTCCTGACAAAGCTGCAGAGAAGGGTATCAGGTCTGGGATGAGGAGGCTTGGAGAGAAGAGAAAGAAGGGGAAACCGTTCACTCCTTCTGTGCTGCCATTGGCAGCCTGACCAGGAGACCTCCCTCAAGGATCTTGAGGCCTGGTACACAGCAGCCACCAAGACGTACAGACATGAGTGTGCACACTTGCACACACACTCGTGCACAGACGTGCACTCACCAGCACACACGTGTACTCACACGTGCACGCACGCGTGCACACACATACACACACACACCTCTCAGCTCACATTCAGGCCTAGTGTTGAAAACACAGCATGTGTAAACTCAGTAGAGATATGTGCACGGCAGGACTGGGGGGTGGCCCTGTTCTGCGAGGCTGGGCCACGTGGCACTATCTTCCACCTTGCCCCGCCCCTCATTTAGATCATGACATCAGGAAATCAGGTTAAAAATTGAGAAGAAGAATCAGATCCCGGGGAATTCTTAGTAGTAGCGTCACTGTTGGAGCCGCATGCCCGCCAGTTCTCCGCTCCCCATGCCGCCTGTGGTCCTGGGCTCCACGGCTACTGGGAGGAGGCTTTGGTGGCCAGGGAGGCCACACAGTGCTGCTGGAAGCTGGGCGACACGGCGGCGGTGCAGCCAAGTCTCTGGTGCTGCAGCTTGGCCGTGCTGCCACCATCGGCCTCCGCCTTCCAGGGGGGGTCCTGTCCCATCATGCTGCTGCAGCAGCCGGGGCTGGCGCTGCACGTCCGCTCACCCGCGTGGCTGCCCACCTGCTCCGCCAGGAGCCTGCTGTGCCTCAGCGGGGACGTGTCCCCTGCGTCCCCTGTGGCCGCGCTCTGGGCCTGCAGGACAGTGGTGATGTGGTTCAGGAGGTCTGTGAAGAACTCGCTCACGCCCTCATAGCCTGCGGAGGGGTACGGGGGGACAACACAGGGATCATTAGCCAGGACAGCATATAGGCTGGGGGAAGAGGGGCAGGATCGGGAGAGGAGGAAGAAGGGTCAACAACTGGGCCTGGGAGCCTGCCTATGCCAGCTCACCCCATTTACAGAGGAAACCGAGCCTCAGCAGACAAGACGGACTGAAGCTGTAGAGCCTGAGCTGATGGGAAAATACCCTGGGACCCTGTCCCTCAATGGCTAACCGAACCACCTACTTGCCTACCCAGCGTGGCAAGATGCCGTCACGCAGTGGATGTGGCATGGCTGAAGCTGGCAGTGCCAAAGGCACACTCCTCATGTTCTGAACAGTGAATTCTGCCTCGACTCCATGGGACCTGGTTGGATTTCTGGCTGAGGCTCAGTTTTCCCACTTGCGAACCAACAACGCCATTTCTCAAGTTGGAGGGCTTTGGTGCGCATCACCGAGTGGGCATGGGACAGGCTAGACAGGACCCTGATTTCCTTCTCACCCCAGACACCTGCAGGTGAGGCCCTGGACCTGCCTGTGACGCTCAGAGAAACTTCCCATCACTAACGACACAAACTCTAGGTCTGGGCCTTGGCCGCACACCTGCCCCGCTGCCCTTAATAAAGCAAGACACGTTTCCAGGCCTTCAGCGGCCACAGCGAGCCTAGAGCAACCGTCTCCCACGCAGATGCAATGTCAGCAGATGGGTTCTGGGGAGCTGCTGAGCAGGTTTGGGATCTCGGGCAAACATTTTGCTGACTCTCAGAAAACGGCTTCCGGAGAGCCAGAAATCTGACTCGGGTAGGAGCCTCCCGCCTGCCTGTGCCAACTTGGGGGATGAGAACCTGGCACACAGCGCACCACCACCCGCCCACAGCTGTGACCACTGCATAGCCTCCAGAATGACACTCATGGGTGTGTGACACAAGCTGGGCAGGACTGAAGGTTGGGAAACGTGTCTCCTTTACAGAAGGGGGCTCCTGGAGGTGGCCAAGGCCCAGCCAGTGGCATCTGCTCATTTGTCCCCATGCTTACTGTTCAGCAAACAGCTGCTGTGGTCATGATGAGCCCGAGGCGGAGAGGGGAAGAAGGGGTCACCACAGCAAAAATAAAAATGGCTAACATAGCTGGCATGCATAGTGCTTCCGTGTGTCAGCCCCAGGCAAATACCCCACAGCTTTTCCTCGCTTCATCCTCACAGCCACCTCTGCCCCCACTTCACAGATGAGCAAGTCAAGACATGGAGTTAAGCAACCTATCCCTAAGAGAACCGGAGCCGTTAACAGGTGATGTGTGACTCTGAGCTGTGGCCATGAAGACGTGACCATGTCCACAGCTTGCGCTGCTGGGTGCTGGCTTCATACTGCTCACCTCACCGCATCCTTGTAGCCCTGGGGATGGGATTATCCCCATTTTACAGAGGAGGACACTGAGGTTCAGAAAAGCCCGAAGTCACAAAGCTCATATGTGGTGGAGCCAGGACTTGAGCCAGGCCCTCTGGTGCTGTCTGGGCCTTGAAATACCATGTGGTGCTGGTGCTCCCACCCTAGCTATGGGGGCTTCTTTCAGCCCTGGGTCCTGCCTGAGTGGCCAGCGCCTGGCGAGTGGGTAATGCCTGGGTCTGAGGTCCTCCGGGCTTGCAGGGCCTGGCCCCTCAGTGGGCACCAACAGGCACAGCTGCAGGGGTTTCCAGGGCAGAGAGGCATGCGGGGGAGGAGACTGAGATTGGCGTCAGGTCAACCAACTGCTCTGTCAACATCAGAGACTATGAAGCCGTTCCCGCAGCAACAGCAGCTCTGCTGTCCCCAGACAAGGCCCCAGGGCCCAGGGTGGGGTGCCTACGCTCCCGCTCCCGGGGCGGGGTGGAGGCGGATGAGCAGGAGACCAGGGACGGCCCTTTAGGTCTAGGTCTGCCCAGCACTGCCAGAGACCAAGCAGGCTGGGCCCCAAACCCACTCTCCCAGCTCTCTGGGGCCTGGGTTTCTCTGCCTCAGCACAACCCGAAAGATGGGCCCTGATGTTCCCATTGTACAGAAGTGAACACGGAGGTGCTGCCAAGTTGTCACACTGTAAAGGCAGAACCAGATCTGCGAAACAGAAAGCCTCGCGGTCAAGAGCACAGGCACCAGGGCCGACGGTCTGGGCCTGAATCCTGGCTCCACCACCCAGAAACACGTGACCTTGGACAGGTTACTCAAATTCTTTCTTCCTCGTCAGTAATGGAGACAAAGCCGCTGCCCTTCCACGCAGGGTGGAGATGAAGCTCAGGTGGCGAGAGCTCGCAGCACAGGCCTGGTGCATGGTGGGCCAGACACAGGTACAGCTATGACTGACACTTCTTCCTGGAGTCTGCAGCACCCACGCCCAGGGCTGCCTCTTCCGGGTGGCAGGGCTACCCAGGGCCCGCTTCTCTGATTGGGTCCCTGGGGTCGTCAACGCCAAGGCTGGCAAACCCAGCTGGAGAGAGGCCTGGGAGAAGCAGCAGCCCTTGGGCCTCGGCACTCCTGCCCCCACCTGGCAGCTGTCACCTGGATACAGGTCCTCCTTGCTGCCCTGGGCCTGGCCCACAGCCTCCCGGGCCCTCCCTCAGCCTGGGCTCCTTCACCAGTCTCTTGGGGTCAGCTTTGTCACCTCAGTGCCCAACCCTGCCTGGGTGGTCCTTCTCCTGACTTCCCTGGCATACCCCCTGACCACCCCGGCTCACACTGATGGCTCCTCTGCACCCCCAGGGCAGCACCCTAGTGCCTTGGCCGGTCCTACACAGCTGTGTGCTTGGCAAAGGACAGGCTCCATCAGTTCCTGCCCACCAGGCCCCACTGAGAGCTTTCCACTCTCAGAGCCCAGCTCCCATCTCCTCCCTCCTTCTAAAACTTCTACCCCAGCAGCCTCCCGATACCCCTACTTGCCCCTGGCTCAGACCCTGGGATTTGTGAAGTGACCGCTCCATCCCACACACCCGCGATTCTTATCACGCTTGCTTGTCAGAACCCCACTGTGGCTGAACCCACCTCTCCACAGGAGCTGTACCCACAACCCGAGCGGCAGGCTGACTTTACACTCCTGAACACAAACCGCAGGGGCTGCTTATGCCTGGTGGCAGCCCCCCGTTGCCCCCCCAATCTCACTTGTGGTAAAAACCAAAGTGCTGCCCTCACCAGTGGCCCCGGGTCCCCGCTGGCCCTTTTTCTGCCACTCCCTGTACCACTGCAGCCTGGGTCCTGCCCCTTCCTTGACCTCTGCTAGTTGGCTCCTTCCCTCCTGTGGGCTGGGCCTCATGGAGGGGCCCCCTTGCTCTTTGCCCACCCCACCCCCACCCCAACTAGGGCACACACTCTAGGGAGAGGGCCTTGGCAGCCGTGCACCTGGTTGCACCCAGTGTCTGGAACAGTTTGGACATGCAGTGGGGTCCTCTATAAATGCCAAAGGAACGAATGAAGGAGCCGGTGGCCTGCTCGGAGCCTCGGTTTCCTTGGCTGCGAATGGAGGGCTTCTTGGAAACACGGAGGGGACGCTTGCACTCCACGCCCAGCCTGGCGCCCAGTGCCCTGGGGCTGCATGACCTGGAGCTTATGCATGGCACCCTGTGCAAAGGTTGACCTGTCCCCGGCAAATGCATCTGAGTGAGCCCCATGGGCAAGCCCGGCCTCTCCTGTGACAGTCCAACCTCCTTGAGGGTGGTGTCACTCCCCGGGTTGTTCCCACACTACAGAGCACTCCACCAAGTAGTTTTACCTCCACAGCAGACACCTGCTGAGCTAGAGTCAAGGAAAGAATGAAGACGTACTCACACATACCTCCTACACGTACTCACACACCCACGGGGCCGGTGCGGGCTCTGTTTTGGGGCCACACGAAATCAAAGCTGGACCTGGCCCCTCAGCTGCCATGCGACCGACTATGGGCAGCTTGCCCAGCCTCAGTGTCCTCATCTGTAAAACAGGGACAACCCTCGGGCCCACCCCCAGGGCTCCGAGGATGCAGTGAGGTGGGCAGTGTGAAGCTGGCACCCAGTGAGTATCAGCTGCAGGCGTCATCCATTTCACCACCTCAGCTAGTAGTTCACATGTGCTAGAGGTGGGGAGGAAGGCACAAGGGAAGTCTGCTTTGAGGCCAAGAAGAAACAAGAACAACAGAAAAAAGGGCTTGGCAGAGGTCTCCTCTGAGGCTGGGCCACCCTGGACAAGGCACTCAACCTCTCTGTTTCCTCCTCTGCAAAATGAGGCTATCACATCATGGAACCCTACCCTGACTCCCAACCATGCAGTGTTGCCATAGAAACCAAATGATGATAACCCCCTCAACAGTGCTATATGCTCGGAAAGCCTGAGGGGACAAGATAAGGGCTGATTCCACAGCGGTGACGTGTCCAGGCCCTCCCGTCCCCAAGCCACGCATGTCCTTGTTCCTAAAGGAGACAGTTTTCCAGGAGCAGGGGTGGAAGTAAGTGTCTCTATGCTGGGACACGAAGGCCTGCGGAGCTGAGGCAGTGACAGGAGGTGCAAACCGGAGCTTCCCGCCTGAAACCCTGCGGCTGTGGAAGTGCTATGTTCACATCTCCGAAGGGGCCAGAAATGGAAATAGCACTGTTAAAACGCTATCAGTTAGATTGCTCATATTTATGAAAAAAACCAAACCAAAAAAAATGACCCTGGTCACTGGCAAGACAGACACTCAGCCAAAGAAGTGAGAAGCCACATAGCTCTGGTCGGGTGGACACACTGGGGACCCCGAGGTGGCGGATGGCTGTGCTGTCTGAGATCTAGGGCAGCTGGGGCAGGGGGTGTTCAGGGCCTGGCTGAGGTGGGCGTGAGGAGCCTGGGCCTGTCACCCGCTGGGATGTTAACATGCGCTCTGACTGAGGATGCCCCAAGAAGGCCTGGGCTCCCAGATGGTGGGCAATTGTGCAACCTAAAGGGGCTGACACACCTCTGAGCCATGTTTACTGTTCGTTTCTGCCTGCGTCAGACTTTCCAGAGACGCAGAGCTTGTTCCCAGATGCACCTGCATCCCCTGAGCTAGCAGGAAGGGGAATATGAGCAGGGAGAATAAAACCCGACAGCCCAAGGCGAGAGTCTAGTTGTACAATCAATGCAGATGTGTGCACAGACTCCTGTGAGTCTGTGTGTGCATGAGGGTACGTGTGTGGTGTGTGACAGTACATGCGTGGGGGGGGTGTGTGTGAGGTGTGTGTGGGTGCGGGGAGAGGTGTGTGTAAGTACATGTGAGGTATGTCAGTACCTATGTGGGCCATGTGTGTGAGAGGTGTGTGTGGTGTACATGTATCTGTGTGTCAGTACATATGTGGGGTGTGAGAGGTGTGTGTGGGTGTGGGGAGAGGTGCATGTAAGTACATGGGTGGTGTGTGTCAGTACATACGTGGGGTGTGTGTGTGACAGGTGTATATGGTGTATGTGTATCTGAGTACCTGTATATTATGTCAGTACAAACGTAGGGTGTGTGTGTGTGTGTGAGTACATGTTTGTGAGGTGTGTGTGGGTGTGTGTGAGTACATGTCCGTAGGGGGTTTGTGTGTGTAAGGCAGGTGTGTGTAAGGTTTGGGCGTGTGTGTGGTGTGGGTGTTGTGTGTGGAGTATATGTGTATCCGTGTGTGGTATGTGTGTGTGTACACACCCTCTATCTGGCTCTCTGTATTAGCCAACAAAACACACATATTGAGTACCTAGTGTGTACCAGGCATTCCTCCAGGTTATGGACATGAGCCATGAGCAAAAGACAAAACTTCTGCCCTGGGCTGCTTACAATGTTATCGGGAGATGTTAAAAAACAAAAACAAAAATTAAGTAAATACACCCACCAGGATGCTGTGTATGTGTGTTCCCTGTACCCAGGGGTCACATCTGTGCGTCTGCATGGAGCTCCCTACCCGCCCCGTCACTCCCTGGTGTGCTCTCACGGAGCTGAGATCTGGGGGTACAGAGCGTGACCCCCCAGTTACTCCCCAGTATGCTCCCATGGAGATGAGCTCTGGGAGTACAGAGTTTGGCTTTGTGGCAACAGGTTGAGGGGCCCAGCATGGTTCCTGGCCAGAAGAGGGCAGGGAGGAGATGCCGCACACGGGGACTGGCCTGGCTCTCAGCTCTCGGGTGGCTCACAGACCGCGGCTCAGGGCAGTGCATGGAGCACATGTCTGGGAGTTTCTGGTCCTGCCACCAACTTGCTGCATGACCTTGGACAATCCCTTCCTCTCCAGGGGCCTCAGTTTCCCCCCAAGTGAACTGTGGGGCTTATATTCTCTCCAAGGGCCTTTCAGCTCTTTAGATCTAAAAGGGCCCCAGGAGCGGGCTGAGGTTTCTGGCTAATGCTGGTGGCACAGGGCCAAGAGAGGAAGGCAGGACACATGTGTACTGGGCATGCCAGGCGCTCCCTGTGCTGGGGGTGTGGTGCTCGTTCAGCCTTGCCACACCTTGTCAAGCTCAGCGGGGCTGCCACATGGGCCGGAGCCCCGGGCAGTGAGAGACAGAGCTAGCTTGTGAACCCAAACTGAGGCCAATCCCATTTGCCTGCCCTGGCACCCAAGGACACATGTCCGTGGACTGCAGGCCCTCACCTGGGAAGGCGTTGATGTCGATGACAGCATGCTGCCCCGTCTGGTTGTTGATGATGATGTCGATCCCAAAGAGTGACACGCCCAGCGCCTGCCGCAGGGCCCGGGACAGCTCCCGGATGACCTCGTCACTCGGTCGCTCGAACACGCCCTCGATCTTGTCCAGCTGCCGACACAAACACAGAGTCAGGCCCTGGGCGTGGGAGGGAGCTGCCTTGCCACCCACAGGTCCCCTTCGAGGCGCCACACAGCCACGCCTGACCCTCAGGCCAGGAGGTGGACGAGCCTGACTGTGGCCAGGACGAGGACTGATGGCCGTTTCTCATGTCCTGCCAAGGCCCAGGCAGGCGCTAGGCACACAGATACATTGCCTCTCTTGTCCTCAAACACCCGGGAGGTGTGTTTTGGCATTTTACAGACAGAAAAGCTGAGGCTCAGAGATGGTCAGTGGCTGGCTTGGGGTCAGCCCAGAGCAAGACTTGGACCCAGGTTTTCGGCCTCTACAACCCAAATCGTCCAGGCAGGGAGGAAGGAGGTGGGAAATCTCTGTGGACCCAAAAGGACTCTGGCGCAGAAGGCATTTGAGCTGGACCTGGAAGTTGGGGGTGATTTGGGCAGGGGGAGGGCCAGAGAGAGGGGTCCCGGGTGAGTGCCCAGAGACTGCCAAGGAACAGAGGCCAGAAGCTGCAGGAAAAAGCTGTGAGTGGCAGGAGCCCAGCAATGGGCAGAGGTGGGCAGTGTAGGGTCTTCACCAGCATCATCACCCTCGCCTACCCTTGGTGCCCAGCCGCAGTTGTGAGACGAGGGGTCCATGGCCCTGGGCTTCACTGAGTGCCCGGAGTTCGGGGCTGGGCACGCCAGGCTCCCCTTCACTACAGGTAGCTGAATATGGCATTTCTAAACCAGCTCGTATCTACACAACCCACGTTTCCCCAAAGGGGCAACTCTGCGGCTCCCGCTCAACTCCTGGGGTCTGAGTTCAGCTTTCAACGGCACTTCCCTGGGGCCACTCAGGGCATCCTGGTCCACAATTCTGCCACCCTCCCCTGGACACCCCCACCCACAGCCGGGGACAAACACATTTTCACGCACCTGGAGACTGGCCCCTGGACTGGGGAGGATTCCAAAGCCCGAGGGATCTGGATTCAAATCCTGACAGGGACTTCCTAGCTTTGTGACCTCAGGGAAAATTATCTGGCCTCTCTGTGCCTCAGTTTCCTCATTTGTAAAACAGACACCCATGAGGCCTCCATCCTGGACTTGCTCTGAGAAGTGGTGAGGTGGTTGATGTGCGGAAATGGGAGGGTGCCTGGCTCAGACGAGGTGGCACACTGGAGCTCCAGGCATTGGGTCACTTCTAGGCTCAGCTAGAACAGGGCTCACACTTGGTATTCAGTGAATCCTGGGATACTAGGGGTTGTGGGCTCAGGGGCTGAAGAGGAAGTGGGGTGGCCGATCCATCAGAGATAAAGTGAATGAAGCTGGGCCAAAAAGTGAAACACAATTACCATAAAAAAAAAACTAGCCATACCGCCCAACAATTCCACTCCTGGGTACACACCCAAAAGAACAGAGAGCAGGAAAGCCAACGGAAACCTGTACACCCATGTCCACAGGAAGATGGAACAACCCAAATGGCCATCAGCAGATGAGGGGATAAACAAAACGTTGTCTAACAGAACATTATGACAGAGCATCTATTGCTCAGCCATAAAAAGGAATGAAGTGCTGATACACACCACGACACGGATGAACCACGGGAGCTGTATGCTAAGTGCCAAAGCCACATACACACATACTCTGTGACTCTACGGGGAACCTCCAGAGCAGACAATTCCACAGAGAGAGAAAGCAGACTGGTGGTTGCCAGGGGCTGGGGTAGGGAGCAATGGGGAGTGACTACCTAATGGGTACAGGGTTATATTTTGGGGTGATGAAAATGCTTTGAAACTAGAGAGGGTGATGGCTGCACAACACTGTGAATGTACTAAATGCCACTGAATTGTTCACTTTAAAATGGTTAATTTCAGGTTATGTGAATTTCACTTCAATTAAAAAACCACCACCATGAAGCAGGGTTGGATGGAGCCCTGGGTGCCAAGGACAAATGGCTCTTTCCCCAGCACAGGAAACTGAAAGGGCCAAAGGGGCACTGCCACACCCGGGCCCCTGCCAGCTCTGCAGGACATAGGGACCCTCAGGCCCACGGTCCCACTGCCATGGCTGCTAACCCCAGGGAGATGTTCTCTCCAAGGGCAGGTGCCCTGGCTGGGAGAAGTCCTCACCCTTAGCACTGCCTGGCCCCACTGTCTGCCCCTGGGCCATGGGTGCCTCTCGCCAGCAAGGGTTGGAGGGTCCACCCACTATGGCCAGCTCAGCCACTGGCGGTGGGCTTCCTGGGCCTGGCTCTGCCGCCCGGGAGTCAGAAACCCAGCATCTACCTCAGTGCTGCCTGCTGCTGGCTCCTTGCTGCGTGCTGCCCTGGGCTGTCACTCCTCCCTGCAGGGCTTCGTTTCCTCACCCGAACAAATGGGGCAATAAAAATACCTCCTCCAACCAGCTAGTGAGGATCAAAGAGGCTGCTGAAGGCTGCAGCCCAGGTCCTGGCAGCAGGGGAACCTCGTGACCTGCTGTTTATAAAATCACTTTCTCTGCCCGGCTAAGGAACCTCAGAAATCCTTCTGAAGCCATTTGATGATGTGAAACCCAATACCCACCCTGGGATAAGGTAGAGGCCTGGGAGTCCTGTCTGTGGCTCATATGCACAGGCCACAGTGAGCTTCTGGAGGGGGTGATGAGGGAGCTGAGGCTGTGCTGGCCTCGCCACCTGTCACAGCAGACACTGCCAGGCCCTGGCTGTGCCAACACCATCCTGGGTGCCTGTCATCCAGTGACTCACTGAATCTCACTATCACCTACGGAGCCAGGGGAGGACACCAAGGCTCAGAGGTGATGTGGCTTGCCCAAGGTCACCAAGGTCACATGGCTGCTAGGTCATGGGCCTGGGGTCTGACCCTGCAGTCTTGCTCATGTCCTATTATATCGGCTCTCAAAAAGCAAAAAGGTTTTTGGGGGCCTGGGGCTTGGGGCGGAAGCTGGGTCTATCCCTGTGGGCTTCCAGGCCAGAGCAGGGCTCCCAGCATGGGCCTCCCAGGAGGTGGAGGTAGGGATGACAGCCAGGCCAGGCAGGCACAGGGCGGAGCACACCTGCACGTGGGAATAGCTGTCTGGTGGCTGGCTTTTCCACTGTGGCTGCAGGCCTGCCGCATGGCTCACACTCGAACGGGCTGCGTGCTGGCCAACTGCACTTCCCTCTCTGACGTGATGTCAGCCTGGGGGATTCTGGAGTCGCAGTCGTGCTTGAAGGGGAAGGAGGAGCCGACTGCAAACCTCATGTTGGAAGGGAAGGACGCTGCAGTGTCTCTACGCTGACCCATCCTCATTTTACAGGTCAGGAAGCCGAGACCGAGAAGGTGACTTCCGGGGTATAGGTGTGTTTACTGCCCTCCCAGTGTCCCTCGGACATTAGTCAACGACCCTAGATGGCCACTAGCCCTGTGCTGCAAGTGGGAATTGACAGAGGCAGCTTCTCAGGGACTGGCAGGCCAGCCTGGATGGTGCTGAGTCCCCTCTGCCCTCTCTGAGGGTCAGGCCACACTGGCCGAGCCAGGCTCTCAGAAGCCCTGTAGGGCACAAGCTCTGCTGACCTTGGTTGGCCCAACGTTTCTGACGCTCAGAAGACCAGAAAGCCTTCCCTTGTGTGCAACACCACTTATGTCTTACAACACACACAGCCCGGCGCTGAGAGGCCCCGTTGAAAATCCAGCTGTTCCCAGAACTTCCCTGCCCTCAGAACTTGTTTCCAAACACGTCTGTTCACATCTGGAGGGACAGTAGAGTCCCCAGATCTCCACCCATATATGTGCTCTGACTAACCCGAAGCACACCTGCTTCTCAAAAGAGCCAGAAACACAGAAGTAGGAAATGGACAGGCTGCCTGGGCTCAGGGCAGGAGGGCAAGGGCAGTAGAGAGAGCCAGGGACACGCAGACCTGCTGTGGCTGTCTGTGAGGGAGGCCCAAGGACAGTGAGGCAAACACAAAGCCTCCCCAAGTATGCAGGCCTGACGTGGTCTCGACCAGCAGAGGCTCTGAGAACGGCACTCTGACTGGGCTGGGGAGGGCAGGCGTAGGGGGCCTGGGGTGATTTCTAACTGTCTGCTCTCAGCCCTCGCCAGCCAGGTGAGAAGTCCTGCAATTTCCAGAAAGTGCCAGTTTTAGAACCAGACAGCTCTGGGGTCAGGTCAAAGCTCCATCACAGGGTGAGCGGCTGTTTGACAAGCAGCTGAACTTCTGGGTGTTAGCCTTTCTTCTGGGCACTGGGGCTGTGCGCCCTGCTCTGGGTGAGATGGCCCGGGCACCTAGTAGGAAGCTTGGCGCGCATCAACACTCGCTAAGCACTGGGGTGACTCTCCAGCCACGAGGTGTGGGGGAGGTATGTCTACCAGGCTCCGACTGCTCAGCTCCTCGCACAGGTATGCACAGCAGGTTCTCAACCAATGCTCAAGGGACAAACACAGACAAGGAAAGAATGAGGAGAGCAAGATGGTGTCCCCACCCCCTTCTGTAGGACAGGAAAAGGGCAGATTAGAAAGTAGGTCTTCAAATTCCTCATGATGGTGAGGATTTCCTCACGCAGGGAGAACAGTTAGGAAATCTCCCACCAGAATATACTCAAGCGGGGTGTTCCTTCCACCAGGTCCAGGGGCAGCTAGGATGCCATTAGCAAGAAAGCAGCAAGGGTCTTTGGAACCTCTGTGGCCTCCTTCCCCTCTGCCCTGGAAAGCTTGGCCCCAGTGAGGGCAGCCCCACCCCAGGCCGCTGCAGTGGGGTAGGACATACCGCAGTCAGGACTGACGAGGACTCTGGCTTCGACACGTTGTGGCTGTTGAAGAAGATGGACTCGCGGTCTGAAACAAGCAGAGAGGAGGCACCAGTCACAACTGCTCCACCTCCCGACACCAGGGGGCAGTGCCGCCCCACTGCGGGCACGCGGCCTTGTGCCTGAGGGAGCCAGTCGGCTGCAGCTACCTCAAGGAGATGTCAACCACCAGGGACAGACATGTACCCAGTCAGGGCCTGTTCCGCTTTTCCTTCCCACATAACAATGACCCCTGCTACCCCTTTACCACTTTACAGTGCCGTACCTGGCTTCCCCAGCACCCTAAGGCCCCATTCCCAATGTGTTTTATGCAACATCACCAAAAGGGGGGTGGGTAGGAAGCGGTGCTAAGTAAGTGGGAACTGCTGTGTACTCCAATCCATAACACCTGAGGAGTCCTAGGGCAGAGAGGTCTGGTGAACGTCACTCAATCCAGCATGCCCCACCTGATCCGTATTTGCCCATGGGGCTCTCTTTCGGGGTAGCCCTCAAGGAACACGCTATGGAGAAAAGCCAGGCTGCCTCTTGGCACAGGAGCACTTAAAACACAAGGGGTTCTGTTGTTTCCCAACTATTTAGAGGAAAACAGGAAACCAGAGCATGGGCTTCAGCAGGACCCATCCAAGAAGGCAGACGAACGTTTCTGTCTGGCTTTGGAGGCCACGCAGCCCCCTGGGACGCCCTCCACCTCCTTGCCCACACTTCCTTGATCTGCATCCAACCTGGGCCCCACCACATCCCAAGCCCTCAGTCCCATGGTGGCTACCAGAGAAGGAACCCAATCCAAGAATAATGACCCAGAAAAAAACCCAGTGCCCTCGAGTCGATTCTGACTCATAGCGACCCTATAGGACGGAGTAGAACTGCCCCATAGAGATGACAGTGACTTGTAAATAGTGTACTTGAGTACCCAAGCAAGAGATGTCTTGGGGGAATAAACAAGGGTCATCTGACGGAAGAACAGTTGGACAGTTGGATGGAAACACGCTCTCGAGCACTTGGAAGCGGGGGCCAAGAATGCAAGAATCACGAAATCATGGAGCTTCAGGGCCAGGAGTTATGGCCAAGGCTTCTAGTCCATCACCTCCCCCAAGAGCTGCAGGGACGGTCCTGAGCAGTGAGCCCCCATGGCCCTGCAGCCTCTGCTTAAACCTTCAGGGTGAGTATAGTGCTCGCCCCTAGGCAAGGACAGGAGGCCCTGGCTGAGCGCCACTGTGTGCAGGGGCCAGGCCGGGGGTGCCAGCCCCCTCTGCCCACCGTCCCCACCAGCCTGAAGATTCTGCGGTCCCGCAGCAATCATGCATCAGGAAATGATTCGGGCTGAGGCCAAGCAGGCGAGCACTCGATGTACCTGGCGTCCTTCCCGCTAGCGGCGCGCACAGGCCCCTGGCCGCCCCGATGTCGCCGCTCCGACCAGAGCCGGTCCAGACGGGGGGCCCAAGAGACGATCCTGGGGAGGAGCCTGGGGAAAATAAATACCCTGCAGGGCTTGCACCAGGTCGCCCGCCCGGGCTCTACCTCTGGGGGCCAACAAGAGTGAGCCTGCGGGGGTGGCCAAGCCCCCTGGGCCAATGGCCAGAGCTGGGCTCAGAGGCTGGCATGGGCATCCTGGCCTCCTGTGGGCATGCCCACCTTCCTGTCCTGATGTTCAGCCCAGTCTGGCCCCACCAAGGTCAAGGTGCCTTCCCACCCACAAGCCCTTGGGTCCCCAGGGCCGTGGCCAGAGGAGACAGGAAGGGCTACCGAGGGCCAGGCAGAGAAAAGTCCAGGGAGGCTGGGTGCCTGAAGATGCCCACGGAAACCACCAAGGGCGCAGGGCACACGCCAGGAAGGGAAGAAGCTGACACAGAGCGGCCTAACAGATGCCCGCAGGACAGGACAGAACACACCACCGATAACTTCTCATGGTGAGAAGACCTGAAGTCTGGCCCCTTTCAAAGTGGGCTGTTTCCTCTTCCTGGCTGTGACCTGGGGAGCTGTGGCCAGGGAACCATTCGGCAGGGCAGTGCGAGATGCCTCTGCTCGGCTCCTATCCGGGAGCTGCTTCTAGCCTCTCCCTGTGCCCCAAGAGACTCTGGGAAGCTGAGGCCACAGGAAGGGTCAGAGCCCCTGGGAAAGAGCCCTGGCTAAAGCCTCTCAGCATGAACTCCTTAGGCAGCCTGAGACACCCGGAACCCAGGGGCACACACAGACCGGACAGGCCTTTGTTCACACAAGCACCCCAGCTTTCAGGGGCCCCATCCAGTCGGTGAACCTCGGACTAGTCCTGAGTCACACATAGCACGGGTGGGGAACCACCACCCCTTCCTACAGTGAAGGGCAGAGGGAGGGCAATGAGGAGTCCATGAGTG
The DNA here is from genome assembly GCF_030014295.1 of Loxodonta africana. NCBI lineage: Eukaryota > Metazoa > Chordata > Mammalia > Proboscidea > Elephantidae > Loxodonta > Loxodonta africana. The sequence goes on from NC_087351.1 coordinate 106,086,363, forward strand.
ACCTTGTCCCAATTTCCCAGATGAGAAAAACAGGTTCAAAAGAAAACAGTAAACGGCCAGAGAAGCCCCACAGTATCCCAGCAATTCCACGTGCAGATGGGAGCTGTGGCCACTGTCTTCAATCTCCCTCGTCTCCTCTGCATGTCTTCACTGGGGTTTTCCTTTCTTTTTTTACGGGGGTGTGCAAACAGAGTCCTGCAGACGGTGGCCCAGGTCTGCTGCCAGTTCCTGAACATCACCTGCTCAGAGAGGCCATGCTGGCACCCTTCCCAAGGGGCTCCCGCACCCACTGGTGTCCTAGAACCCACGCTGTCCTCTCTGGGGCCTGTATCTCAGGCCACAGTTAGCTCTCTATTATTTGTCTTCTTCTTTGTAGTTTCTCGCACTAGAATGTAAGTTCATGAGGGCAGGAAGCTCAGCTCACTATCTTTATCTTGTTCCCTGTACATGGTACATGGTAGGTTCAGTCAATTCCACTGAATCTGAGACACTCCAGGTTGTTTTTGGTGTATGCCACCTAGTCAATTCCAACTCATACCGACCCTATAGGACAGAGCAGAGCTACCCTGTAGGGTTTTTTTTAGGCTGTAATCAATACGGGAGCAGACTGCTAGGTCTTTTCTTCCACGGGTTTAAACTGGTGACCTTTTGGTTAGCAGCTGAGCAATTAACCACTGCACCACCAGGGGTCAGTAAACTGCAGACCAAACCTGGTCTGCCAGCTGTTTTTGTAAATAAAGTTTTATTGGAACAAAGCCACACTCACTCATTTGTATATTGCCTACAGCTGCCTTCTCCCAACAAGAGCAGCACTGACTAGCCTGGGGGAGCTGAAAAGATGTACCATCTGGCCCTTCGCAGAAAGTTTGCTGCCCCTGCTCTACATTGTAAGCTCCCTTTATGTACCTCTAAAGGAAAAAGGCCCAAGATGGGGAGTGTAATAGAGGACCCCTGCATAAAGCTGGATGCTCAGGGGGCTGTACCCTCAAAGTAAAAGTAAATGAGAAATGAACCCACCACACAGAAAGGAAGAGCAAAGAAAGCTGCTCATCTTAACCCTGGCACTGGGTGGAGAGAGGAAAAAATCTCCCCCAAGGGCAACCGCAGGCAGAGTCTGGTGTGTGCCTGGCGACTGGTTTGAGGAAACATCAATCCTGTCTGTAAGAACATGACTGCAGGTCTAGCCAACAGCAAGTGCGAGATGAACCTGGCAGTGAGACACAAGGGCAGGGGTGGCTCAGCGGCAGAATTCTTGCCTTCCACGTGGGGGACCCGGGGTCAATTTTCAGTCAGTGTACAGCCACCATGTGTCTGTCAGGGGAGGCCTGCGTATTGTTATGATGCTAACGGGTTACAGCAGAGCTTCTAGACTGAGAGACAGAGTAAGAAGAAAGGCCTGGGGATCTAGTTCCAAAATCAGCCCATAAAAACCAGAGGATCACAACAGTCCAACCCAGAACGAGTCACGGAGATGGAACAGGATTGGGCAACACCCGGTTCTGCTGTGCATGGGTTGGCATGAGTCAGGGGCCAACCCAACGGCAACTAACCATAACAGCAGCTACCACAACAAATGTGCACCTTAGAATCAAAAGAAAATGGCAGTTTGGAATGAAGACTTGTGTCCTTGTCTCCATCCCAGGTCCAAAAACCCCATCCAAGGAGCCACCACCTCTCCGTATGGGAACTGCCACACAGATCCACAGGAACGAGGGAGCTGGGGGCTGAGGCTGGTAGAAGTCAGGCCCCCCAAAGCTCCTCTCCACGGGTCCAGCTTGCAGGGCCACTGTCCTGCTGTGCTTGTCCCATTACACGATGTCACACTACATCAGGCAGAACAGCACTCAGGCAAATGGAACAAACGCCACACCGGCTCCCTGGCCTGGAGCCCGGAGGACAGTGGACACAAAATGAGCTTTGGGGACGATGGGCAGATAAGCACCCAAACAGCTACTGAGTTTCCCCGAATGCAAGTTAACCTTTCTCCCTCACCTCTGTGTTCCACTATGTGTTTGTCATGTATTTGTTCAGTCCTGGTCTGCATTTCATGGTAAACTGGCACCCTGGGGGGGGCATGAGAGAAGACACCCACAGGAATCCTTAAAGATGCAAGATCCAGGTCCCACTCTGCCTCTGCCAACCCCAGGCCCAGAGAAACCGGCCCAGCATCTCAAAACCAGGAGGACAAAAGGGGGCGGGGGTGGAGGGGAGGATGCTTGTTGGACGGATAAGGAAAGAAATCTGGTGGTAAATTTCTTTTAGCGGTACAGTGATTTTGGTAAAAAAGAAAAAAGACTGTATAAGTTATAATTATTCTTAACACCGTTCCCATTGACTTAAAGCATGTAATTTTAAAAAATTAGGAAAAAGAAAGTTTTTTTTTTTTTTAAAAGGTCAGCCTCTTCTTTAGAAAAAAACAAACAAAAACTCTGTGGGATCACCATGAGATTCGCGATGAACAATCATGTATGGGCACGGTACAAGGTACAGAAGAAGTACATAATAACTGGTTGAATGCCGGTCCAGTAGCTTGTATTTTATAGGATGTATCAGTTAACTACTGCTGTAGAACAACATATCCCAAAACTCAATGGGTTAAAACAATGACCACTTCTTACTGCTCAAGAATCTACTGTCTCGGGGGTCTTCTGGCTGTAGCCGGACTCACGCACCCCTCTGCAGTCAGCTGCGGTGCAACTGTAGTCAGCATTTTTTATTTATTTTTTCTTTTTTTGTTCCTTTTTCTTTTTACATTTCTATTTATTGTACTTTAGATGAAGGTTTACAGAACTAGTTTCTCATTAGACAGTACACATTCTGTTTCATGACACTAACAACCCCACAACATGTCAACACTCTCCCTTCTCAACCCTGGATTCCCTATTACCAGCTTTCTTGTCCCCTCCTGCCTTCTAGTCTTTGCCCCTGGGCTGCTGTGCCCCTTTAGTCTCATTTTGTTCTACGGGCCTGTCTAATCTTTGGCTGAAGGGTTAACCTCAGGAGTGACTTCATTACTGAGCTAAAAGGCTGCCTGGGGGCCACACTCTTAGGGTTTCTCTAGTCTCTGTCAGGCCAGCAAGTCTGGTCTTCGTGAGTCAGAATTTTGTCCTACATTTTTCTCCAGCTCTGTCCTGGGCCCTCTATTGTGATCCCTGTCAGAGCAGTCAGTGGTGGTAGCCGGGCACCACCTAGTTGTACTGGACTCAGTCTGGTAGAGGCCGTGGTAGATGTGGTCCATTGGTCCTCTGGACTAATCTTACTTGTATGTTTAGTTTTTTTTATTTTTCCTTGCTCCCAAAGGGGTGAGACCAGTGGAGTACCCTAGATGGCCGCTCACAGGCTTTTACGGCCCCAGACGCTACTCACCAAAGTAGAATGTAGAACATTTTCTTTATAAACTGCGTTATAAACTACATTATGCCAACCACGCTAGACGTTCCCTGAGACCCTGGTCCCCACAGCCTTCAGCCCGGTAATTTGGTCCCTCAGGGCGTTTGGATGTATCTGTGGAGCTTCCATGACCTTGCCTTGGACAAGCTGTGCTGGCTTCCCCAGTATTGTGTATTGTCTTACCCTCCACCAAAGTTACTACTTACCTATTGCCTATTTAGTGGTTTTCCATCCCCACCCCTCCCCTCCCCATAAGCATCAAAAATTGTTTCTTTTTGTATGTAAACCTTTTCATGAGTTTTTACAGTAGTGGTCTCATACAGGTTCAGCCTCTTCTTGCCCACATCCGTTATTGTGTTACTGTTCTTAGGTGCTGCTGAGTCGTTTTCGACTTACAGTGACTCCACGTGACAGAGGAGAACTGCCCCTACAGAGTTTTCTCGGCTGTAATCTTTATTGGAGCAGATCGCCAGGTCTTTGTGCCACGGAGTCACTGGCTAGGTTCGAATGGTCAGCCTTTTGGTCAGCAGCTGAGTGCTTAACCATCTGTGCCACCACTTCTTGCACACATAAGGTCACAGACAAAAAGACCCCTCCAAACATTTGCCCCCTCCCCCTTGATCCCAGCGGCGAGGTGCTGGAACCCGTGTTAGGGTGTCCTGAACCCTGAAAATCCAGCCTCAGGCCTAGCTGGAAGGCTGCTGAACCCAGAAAGGAAGTGAAAACAGATGCACGTTTCCAAAGCGGCTACTCTCTGCGCTGTGGTATTGGTAAGAAAAATGTCATTTGGGGAAGAACAGCTGAGAGGGGAAGATGAGAACAGCTGCACTTCATTCTAGAAGAGCCGTTTTCAAAAGCTACAAGGTATGGATGGCGGCAGGGAGTCCCAGAAGGAGGGGCTCTAAGGAGACACATCTGTTTGCTAAGACCGAGCCTGGGTATCTCAAAGCTGCCAGTAAAGGCGCATTTCCCCTTGAAGAGACAAACGTACAACGTGTATGAACAAATCACGCCAGGACAATTAAACATCCTTCCAAGGAGTCCTCTTAGACAGCTGCATTTATTCCAGAGATGCTGCCACTGTTTCAGAAGTTTCTAGAACTTCCTTAGGGATGCCTTCTGAACCCGAGAACATTCTTTTGAACAGCTCCAATGATGGCAAATCTTAATCTTTGCGTTAGTTTTTGAAAGGGCCAGGGGTCACCTGGTGTCAGGCCTGGTGAACAGGGTGAATAGCTGGTGTAGGAAAAGCTATGGACATGACAGTTCTTGGCTGGGTCTACTGGCTATGTGTGTGAAGGTCACCTAACATACTCCAAATGACACAGCACTGTGCAAAGAACACCACCGTGTCACACCTGAGGGACACTGAGCAGGCATCACCCAATGATGTAAAACCTGCTTACTGCCAAGATCCTCAGTCCGGGGAGGGAGGCGTGGCAGGGTGATGGTGCCCTCTTTACAAGGCCCCGAGGTCCCACAGTTAGGGAGTCCTGTGTTCCAGCAGCTGCTGACCTCTAACAGGGCACTGACAGTTCAGCAGCTACAGAAGCAGCAAGTGAGCTAGCTTCTGGTTCCTCATTTGGAAAACAAGACAATGAGGAAGACACGAGAAAGCAGTTCTGTCCTGCTCAAAAAAATGTGGGATCCATTCCTCCCTTGATTCCCTGAAGGGCTGACCAACAGTGGGCTGGCTATGCTCACTCGAGCGTGTTTCTCCCCCAAGTCTCGTTACTGCACAGGTGACCCCAGAGGTATCTTCAGTACAGAAAACTTCCAGAAGCTTCCTGGAGTTACCAGTGGCTGGGTGGCTGGAGTTCCCAGCAATCACCTGGTGGGCCAAGGGTATTTTACTCGTACTAAGATCTTTCTATCTACTGTACATATGCAATGTTTCAACCTTCAGATGCTCTCTTCCCCACCCCCTCCCCCCAAAATAACACAGGGTGACAGGGGAAGGGCTGAAGAACAGGCAGCTGTGGCCACGTCCCAGCTGTGCCCTGGGCCCAGAACAGCCAAGACGGCGCAAGGCGTGGTTACCTGATGTGCCAGCAGAGAAGTTCTTGAGCGAGGGTCTTTGCACCACAGTGTAGGACTCGCCCACCACAAACACCTTGTACAGGACGGCATTGTGGCTGATGAAATTCTGGACCACACAGGGCGGCTGGATGGCATTCAGGCCCTCCTGGTTGAACACAATGGCCATCTGGGGAGACAGGGATCAAGGGCTCCATCATAGTCCACCAGCTTGGACACAGGAGCATTCCAGAGCCCCACCACCAAGGCCCAGAAGAGTGTCATGCAGGGTGAACGGAGTGGGACTCAAGAACCCCTGGGGGTCACTCATGCTGTGGGGTTTGGAAATCCTGCATCTACCAGGCCTGCCACGGAAGGTTGCACAGGCTGTATACTACACAACTCCAGGGGCACTATTCACACTGTAGTCTCAGGGAATGGGACCCCCTGGGTTGGGCACTACTCAGCCCTCATGACTACCTAGAGGCTCTTGCACTAAGACCTGGGAGGGGGAGGCAGGAGGAGAAAGCTCTGGATCAGGTTCAAGCCTGTACAATAACAAGAACTGCCCCCTGGTGGGTGCCCACGATACGCCAGTCCCCATCCCAACCATTTTATGTGAGTTACACTTGGTGTCACCCTCACAATGCACCTCTGAGGTGGGCACCATCATCATCCCCCTTTTACAGATGAGGAAACTGAGGCCCTGAGAAGAGATTTTCTGGAATGTGAGGGAGCCTGGAATGCAGCCCAGATCTACCCAGCACCAGGCCTTGCCCCCTTACCCCACTAAACCACACAGACTCTCAAGAAGCAGGAAAAGGCCCCTGTAGGGCCCAGTGCAGGCTGCTCCTGGTTCCCTGGGGGCACAGGTTCTGACGAGAGGACTTGGAGGGGACTGAGGTAGGCAGAACAGAGGGGCTGCTGAGAAAAACTCTCCACCTTGGCCAAGGCTGGGTCTGCTTTAAGGACAAAGGGACAGAGGGGTCGGCCCACGGCAACCTCGAGTCAGCTGTCAGTGCTGGGGTCACAGTTAATCCCTCAGCCCACCGGGCCCCAGGAAAGAGCCACCAGATGCCCAAGGCCAGCTGAGCAGGGATAATGGGGCCTGGACAGCTGGCCGCCTGCACCGGCTGCCACCTCCACATCAACTGTCACAGAGTGCTGTCCTCTACGTGCCGGGCACTCAGCTGGGCAGGGCAGAAGCAGAAATGCAGGCCTCACAGGAAAAACAGAAAGTGCACGTGTATGTGTGAGGAGGGGCTGGGGGGATCAGAAAAGGGTTCGAATCCCAGCTCCCGCACTGGCTGGCGGCTTAAGCTTCGTTTCCTCATCTGTAAAATAGCAGTAACAACCAGCATGGGGCAGCCTCAAGGACAGTGGGAGCTTTTCGCTCAGTAGTTTGTTTTTTTAAAAAAGAGAGATTCCACTATGGGTCAAACTAGTTTGCTTGGAGCTGGCTTAAAACAAAACAAAACAAAACAAAACAAAACAAAAGATCCAAACAGCTCTGTGAACATAAAAATGAAAATGGAGTAGTTCTGGCAACCAGTCCCAGTTTTGGTTGGTGGCTCTTCGTTCACTTATTCAACCAGTTCCAAATCCCTGCCCTAGACCGGGCTGGGGCTGGCCTGAGCTAGGGGCCAGGAATTAAAAGAGGGCTTGGGCAGGCTGGCATATGGGAGATGACCCCATCCAGAAACACCCGCTTTCCTGTCTAAAGCCAAGCATGCAACACAGTGGTATCTTCCGTCCTCCTGGGAGGTCTACATATGCTCAGGACAGTGTCCTGGTCTCAGTCTCTGGGGGTGGGGGGAGGGGGCGGGGGGGGCCCTGGGTGGAACAGTGCACTCTGCTGGCTACTGATGAGAAAAGCACCTCGGTGGGACAGGGAGCGCACGGTGCAACCAGACTCCGTAAGATGGATGAGGGGTGACTGGAACCTCCTCTGAGGGCACTGATCACACACGAGGGTCAACGCTCCAGGCCAATGAGGGGCCTCCTGAGGGTGGAGCTCATGCCCCACCCCCTCTGCAATTACCCAGCATGCTCCAGAGCAACTGGCTGCTCACTAGCTTCACGGCCCTGGAATTTACTGAACACTTTCTGTGCCAAGGCCCACAGCAACAGCTCTATGGGTGGTGACTCCCTTATCCTTCACACTAACTCACTGTACCCCCAGTTACAGATGTGAGAAACTGAGGCTCAGAGAGGTTGTGTCATCTGCCCAAGGCACAGTGGCTAGCCTGGACTCTGTGTGAGTCCAGAGTCCCAGGTCTTAACCTTGTGTGAACAACGGAAGTAGCTCCTCTCCTCCCACACTGACCTCTTTGATATAGGGTGGTCCCTGGATTCTGTTATCAAACAAAGCTTACGCTCATCCTTCCATCCTGAAAACCCCAAGAAACTGACATGCACAGGGGCTACTAGGTGGTAAAAGGGGGCAGGTGGGAGGCTGGCAGGTGGGCGCTGGGGCTGGTGAAGGGGTAGGGCTCCATGAACAGTTCTGGCTGAGCTGAGCCCTACTGCTCCATCCCTGGGCTTGGCCAGGGAGCCCACCCTTGAGGGCGCTGCCCCTGCAGGAAGCCTGGATGAGGGATCCCGGCCTAGGAGAGGGCGACTTCGGCAGTGCGTGATGGTTCAGAGAGATGTCCCCACCTTCCTTCCCATGAGTATGGGCACACCCCTGGCTGGACAACCCCACCACAGCAGGCACCAAGCTGTACGATGCTATCTGCTTATAGACATTCCCTATAAATGTTTGCCAGGGATAAATAAGAAACAATACCGTCAAGTCGATTCCAATTCATAATGACCCTATAAGTCAGAGTAGAACTGCTTCATGGGGCTTCCACAGCCATAATCTTTACGGAGGCAGACTGCCACATCTTTCTCCTGTGGAGCAGCTGGTGGGTTAGCAGCTGAGTGCTTAACCACTGTGCCAACAGGGATAAATTAAAAACCCATACAACCCGTTGCCACTGAGTCAATTCTGACTCATAGTGACCCTACAGGACACAGTAGAACTGCCCAATATGGTTTCCAAGGAGTGCCTGGTAGATTCGAACTGCTGACCTTTTGGTTAGCAGCCATAGCTCTTAACCACTAGGCCACCAGGGTTTCCATATAAAAAAAAAAAAAATAGCACCATGTAAATCTATAATAGGTCAATGTACCGGGGCCTTCGTGTTTAGTTGTCAGCTCCTAGGGAGCATTACTGAGGGTGGGGCTGCCCAGGGACAGGCTGTCCCTGCAGGGCCCACTAGGTGAGCTGTGGAATGTTCAAACGTCTGCTGCCTGAACCATGTTCTGTCCACCCGTCCAGCCTGGCCTCCAGGGTACCCTCAGTTGGGCCTAATGGGGAGGCCCTAGGCTGGGCTGCACAGAGAGAGGGCAGCCTGGATGAAACATCGCAGGGTGTGGTCCCTGGGGACCCAGTGGGGCCCTGTGTGGCACCCATTCTCCTTGTCCCAACATGCCTCATTCGCTCACCTCCCCTGCACCACACCCTCTAAGGACTTCATCGCCTACTGGGCAGGCCCCACCTGCACAGGAATTCCGTCTTCTGCTTCCTTTCCCTGGCACCCGAGGCAAGGCCGGGAACATCGCCAAGTTAATGAAAGAATGAATGGATCGCTGGCTAAACCAACTCATGCCAGCAGGTGTGGTTCTCCTTTTCTTCTCCTCCTCCCCCATTTAAATTCAGCAGAACTGAGAGACCCTTGTGGGGAGTGACCGAATCTTCTATGTTAATGCCCTGACTTGGGCCCCGTCCAGTGCCTGCCACAAAGCAGGTGCCCAGTAAGTGATGGACAACGTGAACCCAGAGAAAGCCAAGAACAGGTCAGATGCAGCTCTCATGGGTTCTACAGGGGACAGACGGGCCCCCAGCACATCCATCCTGGCCTTGGGAATGGATGGGCACAGAGATGAAGAGGGGGCCACCACACAGAGCCTGGTGCTGCCTCTGCTTGGCTCTTTCGGAGCCCCAGGGTGGGGGGAAGGGTGGGAGGGAGACAGGAAGCTGCCTATCAAGGAGCCGGGGGGAGCAGGAGCAGGACAGCAGGTGTGGACATGGACAGCTGCGTCCCAGGGAGACACTAGGACTTGAAAGGAGGAGGTGGGACAGAGGCGAGGGGGATGCAATCTTCCACTCACCTCGTGAGAGTTGGTGCCATGAGCCACTCTGGTTTTGCAGACTACGGACAGGGGAGAGAAAAGCAGAGAGGAATTAGTGAGACCATCAAAGCTGGGCCTGGCCGATACAGCAGAGACATGGCGAGTCCAGGAAGCAGCTCTCAGAATTCTTGTGCCACATGGGGAAGGGGCAGGTGGGAGGCCCTGGGACGTGCTGGCTCTGCCTGATGATGGCAGTTACCTGCCCTCAGGGTAATGCAGATAGAGGCCACCAGGCCAGGAAGAGGAGCCCTCTGCCTGCACCAGCGATGGGGACAGTGCGGGGGCGGGGGGGGGAGTAGAGTGGGCCGGCGGGGCTCCAGGTCATGCTCTTCAACAGCTGAGGCCCACACACACACTTGGGCAAGTTCAAAACCAGGGGGACTGTGGGCAGCCCCAAGGGCCTTCCCCACTGGACCAGCTGAGCTCAGGGCCTCTGATCCCTCACGGGTCTCATGGTCAGGAGAGGCGGGGAGCAGCTGGGCCCAGGCCAGACTCGCTCTGGATGCAGTACGTACTGAATGGGAAAGCCAGACCATTCTTCTCCAGGAGCCGCATGGTGTCATCCCCGCACAGGCTTGTGAGCTCCATGAAGGGTGGAGAGCAGATGCGGTCATCTAGGAGGAGGACAGAGTGGTCAGCACACCTTGCCTGCCCCAGGCCCCACTGCCCAGAGCCTAGGGGGAGGAGAGAGTGGTCGACATGCCCAGCTCAGAGTCTAGGGGGAGAAGAGGGCAGTCAGCACGCCTGACCTGCCCCCAGCCCCACTGTCCAGAGTCTAGGGGGAGGAGAGAGCAGTCAGCACACCTGGCCTACTCCCAGCTCTGCTGCCTGACGATTTAGACGCCCAGCAAGGGCTGAACACCTGACTTGTGAACTTGGTCTTTATACACTGGGCCACCTGGAGTTGACTCCCACAAGCCCAAAGCACAGCCATTAGGTCCTGCAGCCAGATGGCCTGGGTCCAACTTCCAGCTCAGTCACTGACTAGGCATGTGACCTGGGGCAGGTTCTTAACTGTGCTGTGCCTGTCTCTTCATCCACAAGATGGCAATAATCATGGTTCCTGCCTGGAGCTGTGGGTAAAGCTCTCAGTCGGCTCGACCTAGCACACATGTGGTACGCTCATCTCCACCCATCCCCACCCAGTCTCCCAGGCCTCCTGAGATGCCAACGGGTATCAGGGTGGCAGGCCAATCTTTTCATAAATGTGTGTGTGTGTATGTGCATACGATTACACACATAAGATTCTGAGGCTGTGTGTACGTACGCATACATACATACACACAGCCTCAGAACATATATACAGTAACACCTGTGGAAGCCGGAACCTGCAGAAGGCAAAAACCTGTCAGAGAAAGAAAGCTCAACAATGTTCCACTAATAGAGAGCGATAGAAAAGCGGTGAGACTGCACCCTGTCAAAGGCGGAAAACTTGCTAGACCTGGAAAAAGGAGGCAGTCCCGCTGACTCCGGGCTCTCACTGTATCTGCGTGTATACACATATGTATGTACAGGCGGTTCCCGGCTTACGGCGTATTCAAGTTACGATGAACCACACTTAGGATTGTCCTTTTTTTTGCTAAATCTTATCGTTAGTAACACATACCACAAACAAGGCTGCAGCATGTAATTTGCTGATATCATTTTCACGCCAATCTCCAAAGACAACGATCAGGTTTATAAAGATACTGATAATAAAGGGCAATAATAATAAAAACTAAAGAAAAAGAAAAGAAGAGATATTCGACTTCTGACAGAACCAATTTAGGATGCAGTCGTCAGAACGGAACCCTGTTGTGGTTGGAGAATACCTGAAATATATATATATATATATATATATATATATATATATATATATATATATATATATATATATATATATATATATATATATATATAAAATTTCTTGGTATAGCAATAATGGCAGGAACAATGTTGCACACTGTCCTCGTCACATGTCCAGGATTGCGCTAAGGGCTTTGTATACATCATCTCTGAATTCCTCAAAATAATCCCGGGGCAGGAAACTGAGGCCAAAGAGATTAAAGAGCTTGCCCCTCGTCATACAGTGATTCCACCACATGGACAGAGCACCAGCCCTCGCCTGCTCACTGCCTAACATGACCCATAAAACCCTAACTCCCGGCCCATCCAATCGCTCACCACGTTTGTTGAGTCTTGCCTCCAAAATCCCTTCAAGCAGACTCACTACATGCCCCCAAGTCCTGCAGCCGGGCCCCAGCGCAGCCCCTTCGCCAGCCCCTTCTCACCCCCTCGTCCCGGCTTTCCTCCAGGAGCCAGTCTCAGAAGAGCGCCCATCACCTCCGGGTGTCCACCCAGTAGATTCTCTGAGAAGTTCCTCATTAGGATTCTGGTGCCAGGCTTTGAGGAAAGGCTAAATGGGTCATTTGTGGGCAAACAAAACACATTCTGAACCCCTCTGCTGGTATTAAATTACCAGCTTGTTAATATTATTTCTTGTCAGAGTTGCCTTACCCGTCAGCCCCTGAGGCCTTGAGGAGGCCGGGACCACCCTGTGCTTCTGGGCACAGGGGCCAGGGAAGGCAGAAAGTTAGTGGGGGTGAGGGTGGCCTCTCTTCCACAAACTTGGGAACCAAACCAAAAGTAAAAAAGCACAGTGTCTTGTCCCCAAGAGCTTTTAACTACTTGGCTTGCTAGGAAATCAGTACATTAAACCAAGGCATGGTCCAGCTTCATTTATCTCATAAAAATGGATGCCAAGACTCATACAGAGTATATTAAAACGGTTTTTATCCTCCCCAAGTTCAAACCCCAAACAGGCACAAGAATGTCGGCAGATCTCAGAGATGCTGGCAGAGCTTCACTGGGGCTCCGGGGGGAGGGGGGCGGGGGTGGTGGTGGTGGTCTGGAGGCAGCATTTGCTGAGCCCCTCCCAGCCAGGGTTGTAAGCCCTCTGCACATGAGTGCTCACTTAACCCTGCACAGTGCTCCGGCACCATCCCTGGTTCAGATCCAGCAACAGAGGAGGAATTCATAGGTTTACTGCAATCCCTATCAAAATCCCAGATGCCTTTTTGCAGAAATTGACAAGCGGATCCTAAGATTCATATTGAAATGTGAGATAACTAGAATAGTTTAAAAAACAAAATCTAGAAAAGAACAAAGTTGAAGGGCTCACTTCCTGATTTCAAAACTTATTACCAAGGCGCAGTAATCGGGACTGTCTGGCACTGGCATAAACAGACATACGCAATGAAACAGAATGGAGAGTCCAGAGCTAAGTCCATATACCTATGGTCAACTGACTTTCCATAAGGACAACTCCATGGGGAAAGAACAGCCTGTTCAACAAACGGGGCTGGGCAGCTGGGTATCCACATGCAAAAGGATGAAGCTGGACCCCTAACCTCATACCATATACAAAAATCAACTAAAAATGGATCAAAGACCTAAATGTAAGAGCTAAAATGCTTAGAAGGAAATGTAGGTGTAAATCTTTGTGACCTTGAATTAGGCAACAGGTTCTTAGATAGGACATCAAAAGCACAAATAACCAAAGAAAAAATAGATGAATTGGAGTTCGTCAAAATTTAAAACTTTTTGCTTCAAAGGATACTATGAAGAAGTGAAAAGACAATCCACAGATGGGGGAAAATATTTACAAATCATTTATCTGATAAGGGTCTTATATCCAGAATATATAAACAACTCTTAAGAATCCAACAATAAAGACTAATAACCCAATTTAAAAATGGGTAAATGATTTGAATAGCCTTCCAAATAAGTTACACAAATGGCCTGTAAACACAGAAAACGCTCAATATCATCAACCATCAGGGAAATGTAAATCAGAGGTACAAATAAGGTACCACTAGGATGACTATTAAAAAACACCACCACCACCACCAGGAAATAACAAGTGTTGACAAGGATGGAGAGAAACTGAAGTCCTCATACATTGCTGCTGGGACTGTAAAATAGTGCGGTCGCTTGAGAAAACAGTCCGGCAGTTTCACAAAAAGCTACAAAGAGTTACCATAAACCAAACCACCCTATAGGACAGAGCACAGCTGCCCCACAGAGTTTCTAAGGAGCACCTGGTGGATTCAAACTGCTGACCTTTTGGTTAGCTGCTGTAGCATGTAACCACTACGCCACCAGGGTTTCCAGAGTTACCATATAAACTAGCAATTCCACTCCTAGGTGTACATACACAAGAGAACTGAAAACATATGGCCAAACAAAGATGAAGGAAATGAGTGAGTGGACCATGTCGGCATCTGGGGGGACAGCCCAAGCCAAGACCCAGCATGCTGATATTTGGATCTATAAACTAGACTCACCCTATGAGAAGAGGAAGGTGACCATCAGTCCAGACCGTGGACAGAGAGGTCACCTGGCTGGTGGGGGGGCGGGGGGCGGAGAGGGAACCAGGTCCTGCAGCATTAGATCTAGTGCCTTGGCTGCCTTCCCTGCATGGTGGTCCCGCGGTCCCAGGTGCACTCCCCCATCTCCCCCCAACCCCAGCATACATGTCGGCCCTGCTCCTAGTGAGGGACAGCAGAGGTCCCTCCAGCTCAACTATGGGAAACTGGTCTGCCATGGCCAGCAGCTCTTTTCCCCAAATAGAGCCAGGATAAAGGCTCTTTCTGTAAGTCTGCACTGGGAGCCAGGCAGCTATTTCTGGTTCCTTGAAAAAGGCTACTGTTGCTTAATTTACTGCCTTCACTTCTGAGCGGGAACTGGAAAGAGGCTTTTTTTGGTTAGGTGGTGGCTCATGTTCTTTTAAGAACTGCAATATCAGCTCCTGGGAAACTGGAAAGCTCCCGTCTTCCTTCTCTGCCACCCCCATCAGAGAATATGAAGCTGGAAGGTCCTTGGAGACAGGCAAGTCCCAGCTGCAGGGCTCCACAGCCGAGAGAGAGAAAGAGTTCAAGGCCACACACAAGTTACGGGTGGCGCCAGGAAGAAACCCTAGGCGTCCTGAGCTGTACGCCACTGTCCTGTTCACTCTGCTGGGTGCCTTGCTCTCATCTGACAGTTGGCATCCACTCAGAACTGGCAAGAAAACCAAAGGACCAATGACAAAAGGCAGATGTAAGAGGACAACTGGGGTAGGAGAGGAAGAAGAGAAGGCGGCGCTGGGGGGCGGGGGGGGGGGCAGCTCTAAAGGCTGACTTTGAATCTGGGGTGAACTAGCTGTAACCCTCAGCAATGACTTAACTCTGCCAAGTCTTGCTGTCCTAGTCTGTAAAATGGGAGAGATTCCTTGCTAGAGGGCTGTCTCACAAAGGACATGCAGCAGTGGGTCTCACAGGCAGCAGGAAGATCTGTGGCCCTGCTGCCCAGCTCCCCTGGCTGTGGTCTCGCCCTCACTGGCCTTCTCCTATGCCCAGCAACCCTCTCGCAGGGTAGCGCTGCCTGAGTACCCTTCTCCTGGACCAGTTTACCTTCTTAACCCAGACAGTGACCTTATCTCCTGATAAAGACCTAGAGGCACAGCCAAGGTACAATAATTAGTCTCTATTCACGTGGTGCAACAGAGGAAGAAGGAGAGTCAGGAATAAGAGAAGGAAATGGAGTGTGTGGCTAATCACCTCCATGAACAACTGCCTCCTTTGCCATGAGACCAGAAGAACTGGATGGTGCCTGGCTACCACTACTGAGCATTTTGATCAAAGAGTCTGTAGGAGAATCCTGATCAAAACGGGGGAAATGCAGGACGTAATTTCAAATTCTCATGGAATCTAGACTTTCCGGCACCACTGAGGCCAGATAAACCCCTTAAACTATTGTCCTGAGTTAATCTTTAAACCTTAAACCAAAAATCCCCTGAAGCCTTCTTAAAACCACACAACAGTTTAGCTTAAACTAGTCGTTATGGATTGAATTGTACCCTCCAAAAATTTGTGTTATTAATTTCTAATCTCCATGCCTGTGGATGGAAACCCTGGTGGCATAGTGGTTAAGAGCTATGTCTGCTAACCAAAGGTCGGCAGTTTGAATCCACCAGGTGCTCCTTGGAAACCCTATGGTGCAGTTCTACTGTGTCCTCTAGGGTCGCTGCAAGTTAGAATCAACTCTATGCAGCAGGTTTGGTTTTTTTGGTTTTATGCCTGTGGTTATAATGCCATTTGAGAATGTGTTGTCTTTATTATGATAATGAGGCAGCATTAGTGCACAGTGTGTCTTGAGTTAATCTCTTTTGAAATATAAGAGATTAAAACGAGTAAGCTAAGAAGCAGAGATGGGGGAAGAGAGATGCCAAGTCACATGAAGATTGCCCAGAAGCAGAAGCTCAGAAGAGACAAGGACTCTCCTCCAGAGCTGACAGACGGCCTTCCTCTAGAGACAGCACCCTGAATTCGGACTTCTAGTCCCCTACCTTGTGAGAAAATAAATCTGTTCGTTAAAGCCATCCACTTGTGGTCTTTCTGGTAGAGCAGTACTAGATAACCAAGACACTAGTAATGAATGTCTGCCTTGAGCATTACGCTCTTATAAAACTATATGGGATCAAACTGACAACAGCAACTCGAAGGGTCAGGCAGGAAGTTTAGGCGGCGAGGTTATGTTAACGGGGGAGGAACAACTCAGAAAAGCAGGGTGAGGATGGATGGACAACTCCAAGAATGTAATCAACCTCACTGAACTGCGCATGTAGAAAGTGTTAAATTGGTGTATGTTCTGAAGCGCCTGTGATGGGCAGGGCCCCGGAAGGAGAGAATAACACCCAGGAGTTAGGGCCGGTCTGATGGGAGCTGAAGAGCTAGGAAGATGTGGTGGGGAGAGGTGGGGGACAGGGCTGGGAGGCAGGGCCAACGGTGGCTGGGAGCCTGCTGAGTGACCCCGGGCAGCAGGGAGGTGTCTCCACTCCATCCCCTCCCCTGGACCATGCCACGGCGCACTTCCTTATTACACCTGGAGTTCTGTTTCCCACTCTAGAATGTCGGCTCCACAGGGGCAGGGCTTTGGGGGTTTTGTCTACTGCGGTAGGCCCAGGGCTAGAACAGTGCAGGCACACAGTAGGTGCTTCATAAATATCTGCTGAATGAGCTGACCTGTCCAGTGAAGGGGTATGGCACTCTGTCACCACATCTGCGCAGATGCAGAGGCCGTAGGCAGCATGTCTAAGTACTACCCGACCCGCTTTCCAGGCCACTGTATGTCACTACTCCCCTGCTCCCCTCAGGCCTGCCCAGTCCGGGGCTTGTTCCGTTGGAAACAGTAAAGAGATGGCAAGTGCCATGGGCGCCCTCTCGGCCCCCACCTTTCATTTCCCGAAATGACTCACCCCTGCAGATGCAGCTTGTCTGCCCACTTGGCTAGGATTATGACTGGACTTTCTTCTTCATTCGGTTTTTACCGAACATCACTGCTGCCAGTATTCTCACATATCCTGGTCACTCAATGGGCAACACCCTCAAAGTCAGACATGTAGGTTGGTGCTCACTTTCTTCCCTCATGGAGCTTTGTCCATGCTCTGTGCTTGTGGCCTACTGTTCACACAGGTTGGGTCCCCGAAGAGGGGTTTCCACAGGAACTGGCGTGTCTATGGTTCCTGCCACACAGTGCCATGCTGCTTCCCAAAGGGACGTTACTTTGTGGTGGTGCCAGCAACGAGATGTCCTGGCTACTCCTGTTTACAGAAATCTGGGCAGTGAGTGTGTTTAAGTACTTTGACAAAGGAAGGAGGGTGGGTGACATGGTGAAAGAGCCACCCTACATGTCTGGTCACCCTGGGGCCACAGGGTTCCCAGCAGGGGGAGCGAGGCACAAAGCACTGTGGGCAGGCACAGGGGACTGGGGGCCAAGGTACACACATACACTGAGAGAGACTGAGATGTCTGTGCAAGTCACAGCAGCTCTCTGGGCCCGGGCAAGCTCCTTAGCTTTGGGTCTTGGGTCCCCAGTTGGAGAATGAGGGTAACTAGATTAGAAGGCCAGCCACTCTGGAGGCGGCGAGCAGACAGGAGCCTAGAGCTGCCTTCGGCACATAGTTGTCACATGACCAGGGTGGCTCTGCACTCCCAGGTATCCCCAGCTCCCAATGGGACAAAAGCGGAGACAACAGGATTACCCCTCCCCACCCTGTGCATGCTGAAGGTAGGGCCAGAAGGGGTGCAAGAGGTGGGGCTCAGACTTCCAGCCAGCAGACCAAGGCTTCCCGCCTGCCAGGCAAACTGGGCGGCCAGGGGGCCCCAGCCCAGGCGGGGTACATCCTGGTAGCACCATGGTGACATCAAGTGGGTCTTGGTGAATGTGGGGAGGTTGACATCTATACAAACTCTCTAGTTCTAGCCAGAAAGCTGCTGAACCAATTTGGTCTCTCCAAACCTCAAGTGGAAGGCAGGCTTCACAGGAGCAGGGCCTGTAGCTATCATGTCCACAGCTGTATCCAGTGAACAGTGAACTCATGAATGAATGACAGTAAAACTAACCACTGGCCTGAGGGGGTGGCCCATATCAAAAGCAGGTTCCCACGGGGCTGGGAGCCACCTGGACCCTGGCTGGACAGCTGAGCCCTGGGCGCCCTGCGTGGGAGGCCCAGGCTGGCTGGCCTCAGATGTTGCCTCTTAGAGCTGGGTTCTTCCCGCTTTCTTGCGTCACTCCCCATTCCCAGGGCCCAGAGTTGTTATGGCAGGAAGTGGGCCTTATTAGGGAGGGGTACAGAGGGTGAGCCATTGTGTCACTGACAGAGCAGGCACAGGAAAGGGGGGTTGGCATGACTCAGGTTCTCATTCCAGCTTTAGAAAGCAAGAGGTAGGGGAAAACCAACACCCTAAATTCTCAGGCCTGGGAGCCTCTGAACATGCTGGTCCCCCTGCCGTGCAAGCCCTTTCTTCTTGCACCTTCCTGGCTGGGGAAACTCCTGCTTGCTCTCAAAGACTCAGGCCGGACCACCTCCTCCAGGAAGGCTTCCCCGAACACCCCCCTCCTGAATGTCTAGAAAGAGCCTCTCTGCTGTGAAGGCCAAGGGCTCTTTGCAGCTCGTCTCAGCTGACCAATGTGCTGTCTCTCCCACCCAACTGGATGCTCAGGGTCTGGGAGGACCCAGGCCATCCAGGTTGGAATCCTGGCCCTACCTCATGTCAACTGTATGACTTTGGCCGAGCAGCTTTACTGCCCTGTGCCTCAGTTTCCCCGCTGTAAAATGAGGGCAACACTATTACCTACTTTAGAGGGTGCTCCCCCTCTCCCACACTGAGAACACCTAACACCCCACATCTCTGTTCTGCTCCTGCTCCACTCAGAGGTAACCACCCCTGCAGGTGCAGAGGACAGTTCTCATGCTGAAATCCTGACACCTAGTCAGGCTGCGACAACAACTAGCTATTACCATCACCGTCACTGTCGTTCCTACCAGTACCACCACATTTCCTGCGGGCGGCAGAAGCGAGGGGTGCTGGGAAAGGGGTCAAATGCTGATTAGGCATCGAGGGAAGGGCACTGAACAGGTTGACCACGGACATCCAGGACATCTAGAAGCAGGGGAACCCGGGAAGACTGCCTGGAAGAAACAGCCACAGTCCAGGGCAGCCCAGAGGACAAAATAGGGCAGCAATTACGAGCACTGACTTTAAGGTCGCCAAGCTAGCCTTGCCACTCACTGAGACCAATGCCGCCCTGGCCAGGGCACTGAGCCTCTCTGAATCTTCACGTGTAAAAGTGGACAATACTGCTTAGCTCCCAGGGTTGTCTGGGGACTCAGTGAGGTCACATCCATGAAGGGCATTTGGGATGCACTTGAGAACCAGGGCCAGGCTGTTTCCATGTGCGTACCATCCTTTTCAGTGCACCTGGCGCCCACCTATACCTCGCCAGCCCTCTGCTTCCAGGAGACCCCACCCCAGGTTCTGTGCCCAGCACCACCTATCCCCTAGGACATGTCCCCCGCAGTACCAGTGCTGTGCCCCATCTTCCTCTCAGCTGCCTGGAGAAATGTCCTGCAGTTTGTTAATAAGAGATCCCCTTACTGATACCCTCACCCTCCAGCCATCCTCTCCTACTGCAGCTGCTCTATCTACAGACCACCTGACTCCTGGCCTCCTGCCCACCCTACCCCCATCTAATCCCAACGACACACAGCTGCTGGGTCATCTTTCTATAGCCCCCACCTGTACCAGGGGAGCACCCAGCTCAGAAACTGCCCACAGCCCGAGTGGAAGTCCTGGGTCGTTCCAGGCCTCTATAGCCTGACCCTGTTTACCTTCCCAAATCCCATCTGACTGCAGAACCAAAGAACATTCCCAGAACATTTCCAGCCTGGTTCCAACCTGAGCGGTCTCCTTACCATCCCCCCACCTCTGCAACTTCCCTCCTCCTCCCGCTCAGCTCTCAAGGACAAGCTGGACCATAAAGATGCTGCCTCTGGACAATGCCCCACTCAGCCTCACCTATTGGCAGTCACCTTGTTCTGGCACCATCTCTTGCAGTGCTATCTTACTGTGTTATCTCTCGTACCCTCTTGCACTGCTCACGTTTGGATTCTGAATCATCAACTAGGTAGTCTTGGGGTCAAGACCAGGCTTTAACCCAACCCAGCATTGCTCAGAAAAAGCAGGTGCTTTTGTACCTGCGCAAGAAGACAACTTTAGAAATGGAATAAAAGTCAGCTGGGAACGCTGCCAACAAAAGGAGGAGAGGCACAGAACCTAGCACAACAGCAGGAGAGAAGAGGTGGCCTGCAATTCCCCACATGGTCACCACATTGAGCTGCTGGCCTGGAACAGCCTTGGTGACAGTTGCATAGACTTGAATGGGTAAACCCTGTGCGCCTGGCTGGCCAATCTGCGAGCCCAAGTGTTCATGCCTCATTTAAAGCAATTTTCCAAAGCCACCTTCCCTCTGCTGTTACCCTTTTAGGGAGTACGAGGCACCGTATGTACTCCGGAATTCTAGACAGGGATGGATGTTCTGTGCAATCTGGGTGACCTGAGTTTCAGCCAGGGGCAGCTCTTTAGCTGATGCTGATGGAGTGCTGAGGCAGCCACGAGCCTGAGCCAACAAGAGGTCAAAAAAGGCCTGAATGACAAGAGGCATGGAAGACACAGCACAGGTCCTGATTCAAAGACTCAGAGCAACATGTGAGGGATGGACATGCACCTGAGACAAGGAGGGCCACTCACCCTCCTCACACTACTCTTCTGCTCCCACCGTTCCAGTACAGGTGGGACTGTTGAAAGAGGGCCCAGCAGTTGTGTGTATTCTGGTTAGAGGGTAGGCAGGGGGCCAGGAGTCAGGTGGTCTGTGGATAGAGCTGCCACAGTGGGGAGAGGATGGCTAGAGGGTGAGGGTACCAAAAAAGGGCTTTCTTGTGACCCTATACGACAGAGTAGATTTCCAAGGAGTAGCTAGTGGATTTGAGCTGCCAACCTTTTGGTTAGCAGCTGAGCTCTTACCCACTGTACCACTAGCGCTCTGACAAGTTCCCAGGGGATGGTAATGCTGCTGTTTAGAACCAATTCAGAGAACCACTACTAGAGCAGTGGTTCTCAAAATTTATTATAATTAAGAATCACCTGGATATCTTGTTTAACATGTACATTCTGGTTCAGTATATCTGCAGAAATGCAAATTCTCAGCAGGGGTTCAAACTAGAATGATCTGGTTCAAAGCCCTGTTTTTTTGTTTAACAAACTCCAGAAGTATTTAGTAATGGAGCTGGGAGAAAGCCCCAGTGCTGGGCCAGTGGGAGTAAGCTGGGGCCACAGCACTGGCTCTGTACAAGAAGGCAACAGCCTGTCCATCTGGCCTGGCCCCGAGGGCTCCAGGCATCCAGTTGCAGCCAAGTGCATGCCCTTTCCTGAAGGCGGTGCTCCAGCCATATCCATGCTCTTCGGCGGGGCCTGTCCTCACCTGGGTGCCCCTGTGGCTCATTTCCTCCCCTACGTCCTTCCCCCAGGCCCCTCCAGGTAAATCAGAGTATCTTCTCCTTCATCTTTGCTGATTCTTTCCAGTTAACTTAAGAAGTGCCCCCTCCTCTGGCTTCCAGAGCATGTCCCCCTAACACCTACCTTGCCAACAGCTCACTCTGAATTCAGTTTACGGGAACTGACTTATCCCTCCTACAGCCAAGGGCCCCTTGAGGGAAGGGTGGTATGGCGACTGGCATGCAGCAGCAGGCTGGGTTTGTTTGGAAAAGCTCACAGAAAGACAGGATTTGTGTTGGCTTCAAAAGGATGGGGACAGTTGGACAGCAATGACATCATCGTGGGCATCTTCAGCCCATTAACACCCCTGGAAGACACAGAACTGAAACAATATGCTTTGTTTTGTGTAAGACATTAAATGTTTCAGGCCTTGAAGTTGGCATGCCCAGGGGCTGTGGGGACTGACCAGCCAGGCTTGTGACAGCCACTGGAGAATCTGTTGCCCAGGGAGGGAGTCAGCAGAGAGGGGCTGTCCTTTGTTTGGGTCAGGCTCCCGGAGAAGCTGATTCTCATCCTCGAAGCCCTTGGCGCCACTGCAGCACCCCCCAAGGGCCATGGATGGCCATGGGTCAATGCGGCAGTGGTCGCAGCAAGGAATCTAGAGCCAAGTGCCTGGGTTTCAGTCCTAGATCCACCGTCTAACCTTAGGCTGCCCACTTAAAACTCCCTGTGCCTCTGTTTCCACATCTGCAAGACGGGGAAAAGAGCAGCACCTACTAAGCAGGCTCGTTGGGAGGATTAAATAAGGGGACAACAGCAGCACCTACTAAGTAGGCTTGTTGGGAGGATTAAACAAGTGAACGTAAGTTAAAGGGCTGAGACTGCATGGGACACAGTGACACAAGTACACCTTTGTTGCCATTATTAGCTGGGGTTGGGTTTGCCTCCCCTTGCTCATCTGCGGCCTAGCCAGTGACATGGGGGACCATTTGCAGTATGCAAAGAGGTCTGGAGGGCTGCTCAGGAGCCAGGACTATCTCATGGGCTTCGGGCATAAGGACTCAGGTGCTCACCTTTGGGGATCAGGGAGGAAGGAAGGCCCAGCTCTTGCAGTTCAGGTACCGAGGAGCCCCAGGAGAGCCGAAGGGCCTCAAGGTTGACAGAAATGGCCCCATGGGGCTCTTAGTTACTGCAAGATGGCCTAGGAAAGCTTTCTCCAGGCAGCACTGGGCACTGCTTATCTGTCCAGTCACACAGATGGTCTGATGACAAGAAGGGCCTGATATTAGCACAGCCACATGAGTACAGTGGGTGTAAGGGGAGTCCCTGGGCTCTTGCCACCGATCACACAGACCACCTGGCAGGGATCTTGGAGGCCTCAGAACCTGAGAAGGCCGGACCTGGACCCCTGACCCGGTGTTCCTTCACCAGGGCCTCCCTGAGGAGAGGAGGGAGGAGGGGGGAGCAGCACTGGCTGAGTGGGGACGCGCCTCCTTCTCTCCTTCGCTCCTCACAGCGAGTGGCAGGGAGGCCTCAGCAGGGGGCGCTGTGGGGCCCAGCCTGACGCTGAGCCGCCTGCTTCAAATGCCCCCGTGACTCTTGCTTACCCTGGGATCAAGTCCAGCCTCCTTAACCAGCCTTCGCATGCAGTTCCCTGAGACCCAATCCCTGCCTGTACCTCCAGATCAGCACCCCATAAACTCCTTGCCCTCCATGCTCTGGACAAAGTGAGGTTTCCCCACTTCCTCAGTGCCCCTGCGTGTGACCCCTCCACTGGGCCCCCTGGACAATCAAGGTTTGCTTGGTGTCTGCCTCGATGGCAAGACTGGGAGCTGCGTATGTGCGGCCCAGTGTGTCTTGCTCACTGCTGTGTGCCTGAGGCCCACCCTAGAGCTCTGAACACAGCAGCTGACCCTAAGATAGAGAGATTATTGGGGTGGGGGGTGGGGCAGTTAATCACATGAGTCCTTTAGAAGTAGTTTTCTCTGGCCAGCCACAGAACAGGAAGTAGAGATCAGAGGCATGAGGGAGATGGACGGGCCGGTGCTGGCTTGAAGGCTGAATGACCACGTGAGAAGAAACACGGGTGGCTTGTGTGTGGGAGCTAGAAGCCGTTCCTGCTCGACAGCCCGCAAGAAAATGGCCCCTCAGTCCTACGCCCACAAGGAACTGAATTCTGCCAACAAGAATGAGCTTGGAAGCAGATTCTTGATTTCAGTCTGTGACGCCCTACATAGGGGCCCCAGCCACGCAGTGCAGACTTCTGACATCCCCACCCGCCGGCTAATAAACAGCTACTGTAAGCCACTAAGTTTGTAGTAATTTCTTACACAAAACCAATCTGCTTGGTTACTATGAGTTCTTATGGCGGAAGCTTCATGGTGTTATTTGGACCCCGGGAGGGGGCCATTTCACAGGTGCTGCAGCCCACAGCCTGCTCCCCTGGAGGCTTCTGGGCAGCTCAAAGGCCTTGAGGCAGCTCATACCACCCTGTGGCTGCGGGTAGGCTGTCAGGGGGTAACAGCCAGGGAATGGGATGGGGGACCAGCCTGAAATCGGGGGTAGGGCCTATTTCTGGGCAGGGAGAAGGGAAACAAATGTCACATGGCTGACATTTCTCGACCGGGCCTGTATGGCCCTATTAAGCACACAGTAGTCAGCTGGCCGAGTGGTTTTCCTCCTGTCTGGCTTCGCTAATGACCCGTTTCATCTGGAGAGTTGCGTGCACTCAGCTTGTTTGCAGCCCAGCAGCAGAAGAGCCAGACACCGGCCCAGTGGAGACACTGACATTCCAGAGTCCCAGCCGCCATGGATTAGCACGGAGGCAGCTGTTCCCATGATTTACGGCCCCTTCCGGGCCCAGGCAGACGCTCGCTGCCCCTACTCGCTCCAACGCCCCAAAGGCAGCAGCCTTGTTTCCCAGACATTGAAAAGTAATGCGCGAAGTGCTCTCCTGGGTAGTACAGACAGATTCCAAAAGCAGGACAGACAATGTTAGCTGGGCCCCACACAAACACGGTGCTTACATCAGTGACACACTCCATATTTTCTAACAACGGGACAATTTCCTTAGTACTGAAAGGGCTCTAACAAATCAACAAGAAAAAGACCAAGAGCCCAATAGAAAAACGGACAAAAGACATGAAGATTCAGTCACGGAATGAAATGCAAGTTGCTGCTAAATGTATGAAGAGGTGCTCAAAATCTTGCCAATAACAAAAGAAATACAAATTAGAACAGGTATCATCTCCCGCAGGCAGACTGGTACAACCAGGAGGAAAATTTGTGCGAACTTTTGAAGGGCAACAGAGCAGTATCTGTCAGCGTAAGGAACGTCTGTAATAATTGGTGACCCAGGAATTCCACTTCTAGGGATTAATTTTGCAGAACTATGTAAAAATCTGTGTTTACTGCAGCTGAATTTGTTGAGAAAAAAAAATCTAAATCAAACTGGAATGACCTTATGAGCCCATCACCATAAACTGTGAAGACATGTTCATTCACCTGCTAAAATATTACGATGCCACTCACAAGGACAGCCCTATGTCCCTCATCTTTATGGGCTGACATGGAAACGGCCGTTGTCATCAGGTGCTGGGGAGTAGACATGTGACAGAGGAGAACTGCCCTGTAGAGTTTTCTAAGCTGTAATCTTTAATCTTTACGGAAGCAGATCGCCAGGTCTTTCTCCCACAGAGCTGTTGGGTTGGTTGGAACCACCAACCTTTGGTTTGCAGCTGAGCACTTAATCATTGTGCCACCGGGGCTTCTCAATATGGAAAGAAGCCAGGATATATTAAGCAGGGGAAAAACAACTTGTCAAGGGACATATGTGATACGGCCATTTCTATTTTTTGTTGTAAGTACATACATATTTCTACGTGTATGAAAAGGGGCTAGAACCATAGATTCACATGTTAACAGCGGCTGCCTCTGAGAAGTCAGGTTGGGGTTAAACAGATCTGAGAGTCACCAGCAACTAGGGCCCTGTGTGGACAGAATTCAAGAACAGAGCTATGTAACACTGGAGGCGGTGAGCCCTCGAGAGGCATCCGGTCCAGGAACTCCTGAAGTGTGCTCAGGGCACAAGTCTTCTTACCAATCGGGACCCCAGCCGATTAGATGGGAAGGGCTAAGATACTGCTGTATTTCACTGATTGTAAGACGCGTTTGCCCCCCATACCTCCGCCCACATTTTCCATTTCTGAAATTGGGATGTGTCTTACAATCGAGGTATGTCACAATGTAATTAAGAACTTTTTTCCTTCTTACTGGAACATAAATTATCAGTGTATCTCACAGTCGATGGTGAAATCCAGCCCATCTGGCTCTGGGAGAATGAGGACTCCCATGAGCACAATTAAAGCCTCTGAGAAGTCCTGCAACAGAGAAACTTGTGCAATCCAGATTTCGCCAACGAATCTGACACGACGCCTTTCCTTTTCCTAAGTCCCAGAAGCCTCTTCCTTCTGTGTATCTTGCTCATCTCTGCCTTCCCCTTTGCTTTGCAAACAAGAACTATACCAAGGCTCAGTGAGGTGCCCTCGTGGTACCCTGTTACTGTCTGCAAAGGGGGGAGGATGTCTGACCCAGTGGAGTTCCCGTCTCTTTCCAGTGCAGCTGGAGTAGAGGGGGGCGCACTCACTTGTTAGAATTCTGTACTACGACCACATGGCAGTAACAACTATGGCAGGCAAGAGCCACCAATGGATGCTAAAAGTGAGCAAAAGTGTGATGAGAAACAGGGTGTTTGCAAAGTACCTCCTTATAAGATGCTTGCCAAGGACAAAGCAGCCTTACGGTGGGGAAGCCCAGCAGACACCACTTTAGCCAAATAACCAGCGTTAACCAGACGGAAGAGGTATCCCAGAACACTCTCATCACTTGTGTGGTGTTTCTGTCCCAAATGCATAACCTAATCCATAGAGAGCACCAGATAAACCCAAATTAAGGGACGTTCTACAAACACTCTTTCCAAGTGCCAGATCGAAACGACAAACCGTCTAAGGCTGTCCCAGATTGGAGGAGACGACGGAAGAAGACAGCTAGACTGGGCCCTGGACCAGCAAAAAAAAAAAAAAAAGCGGGGGGGGGAGGTATTAGAAACAACGGGCGGAGTTACAGAGTAGTTAACGGCATTGTTACCAACGTTAACGTCCTGGTTCAGGTCACTCTATCACGGCTATGTAAGATATTAACACTATGGAGCCCTGGTGACCCAGTGGTTAGGTGCTACGGCTGCTAACCAAAAGGTTGGTAGTTGGAATCCACCAGTCGGTCCTTGGGAACCCCACGGGGCAGTTCTACTCTGTCCTGTAGGGCTGCTGGGAGTCGGAATCGATTTGACAGCAATGGGTTTAGATGTTTGCACTAGAGGAAGCTGGGCAAAGCTGCATACTATTTTTGCAACTATTTTTTGTTAGTCTAAATTGTTTAAAAAAAAAGTAGTTAAACTAAAAACTGTAAAGAAGAGCAGCTGTTTTGGGGGTGATGAGAACCCAACGTATCTTTCAGCTGGGAAGATGCTAGATAGGCCTTAAATTTACACTAAAGTGTAGGTGACTGGAGTCTGGTACTTTCTGATCAACCTGACCAACAAGTATGTTTTGAGAGCCTGCCTGCCCTACTTATGTCCCAGGGAAAGGACTTCTAACCTGGGAGCTGGCAGACTGAGTAGCAGGAGGGAGAAGAAGGCCCTTGAGAGTCTAGAGCCTGGGAGGGGGTGAGTCATCACAAGAGGAGAGGATTTCAGGGACAGGGAGTTGGAGGCCCCAAAGACGAACAGCACCTCGTTTACCAAGTGGCCTCCGTGGCACCTGGACAGTTAGGGGCTGCAGGACCGACCTTGAGGAGCGATCAGGTCTGGCAGCCTCCTGTGGGGAACGTGGGTCAGGAGGAGGCAGGGGTTCCCGGCAGGCCCAATGGGAAGGCCAGGACAGGCCCGGACAGCCTCTGTGTCTCCGCAGAGCAGCAGGGAGCCTGGCAGGCCCAGCTGGACCAAGGTGGGTATCGTCCAGAAGCCACAGAGCTGGATGGGGCTGAAGGGAGGCGGCTGTGGGGTGCCTTGCCGGAGGATGGGTCCCTGTCGCAGTCCCACAGGGCCAGAAGGCCCAGCAAGTTAAGCTTTGAGTGCCTCAGGGGAGTGGCCATGCTCCCAAGGACAAACTGGCTTCTCCTGGGGGTCCCAATCAATTACCGCAAGGGCTCATTTCACTTCTGGGAGTCTCTCCCTAGAGCCTCCAGACCTGGGCCAGAGCTGAGGGAGCCAGGAACGTGGCACAAGGTCCAGCGTACGTTCATCTCTGCCCAGGCCCTGGGCTGTCAATGATAGAGGAGAGGGTCAGCCCCGGCAGGGAGGCAGCACCCCTCATTGGCGTGAAGGAGTGCGCAACGGAGCTGGGTGCCAACCTGTGTGGTCCCATCAGGGGTGCCCACAGGCTTTGTGAAGCTTTCTCCAGCAAAATTCCAAAGGGGGGCACTCTACTCTTCCTGAGGGGCATCATCAGATCCCTGCATTGACCTGAAGACCAGTCCTGCTGGGCCTCAGGAGCCTCTGTAGCTGGAGATGTCCTGATCTGAGGCCCTCCAAGGCAGAAGCCCAGGCACTGGGGCCACTGCCCCTCCAGGCCTCAGGGTCTGTTCACCACCGCCCCCCCAGGGACCCCTCACACCCTGGGGGCTCAGTCACCTAAAAGCCTAAATCTCAGGGCTCTGAGGCCCCTGTGGGGTACAGCGGGGTGCAGGTCAGCGAGGTTCCCTGTGGGGTGCAGTGGAGGCGGGGGGCGCTGTACCTCTTGGACTCAGCTTCTGGTCTGTAAAACGGGGGGAGGCAACTGGATGAGGAGGCTGTGAGGTCTCTGCTCTCCGACATTTATGACTCTGTGACCTGGTACTTCCATTAGAGGGGCAGGGGGTTAAACCATGGCGAATCCTGTACCTGGCTCAGGGCCTGGCCTACAGCGGGTGCTCAATGCAGGCACACTGATGAGGAACTAGAAGATTGATGAATTGATGAATGAATCAATGAAGAGAAAATGATGACGAATCCTGTGCCTGGCTCAGGGCCTGGCCTACAGGAGGTGCTCAATATAGGCACACTGACGAGGAACTAGGAGATTAATGAATTAATGAATGGATGAAGAGCCCTCACCATGTCAAACCGATGCCGCAGTCTACTTAACAAGGCACCGTCACTTGAAATACCTGTCACACTTCAGCGCACTGTGGTTTAGATAGAGGGGACACAGGCCCATACTGCACAGTAGCCCAGCATCACTGCAATGGGACCTCAGAGCCCCCCAAAGCGAGGAGATCCCAGACAAACCCTCCAAATGCCAAGGAAAGGGCCTCACGCTGGCCCGGGCCTCTGGGGAGGGGGCAGGCAGGGCAACGGTGTGACCCGGTAGGCTGCCCTCCCTGGGCCCAATTCCGCTCTGGGGTGCTCTGGCTCAGCTGCCTCAACTGTGAGTCCAGCCAGCAGGGCCGACTTCCTAGATTCCTGGTCCCTGGAGGGTGGTGGGCCTGTCTCAACTGAGAATGAGTGGGGTGAGGGTCGGGGAGGGAGCCACCAGCACAGGTGGGTCTGGCTCCAGGCACCTACAGCAGGTGTGGCCTCTGATCTGGAGCCAGGGCAGGAGCAGATCCTACCCAGGGATAGGAGAAGGCAGGGAGATGGAGTGGATGGGGCTCAGAGAACTAGCTGCAAAATGGATGTCTGGCATAATGGGGAGGGCGAACCTTGAAGTCAGGTCAGAGTTTGGCTTGAAGACTCACAGCGCTGAAACTGTCAACAAGTCACTTTACCCTCTAAGCCTTGGTTTTCTCATCTGAAAAGGGGGACACTGTGGGCATGCTGGGGGGTCATCAACAAGGAATGAGGGCTCAGTGACTTACCCAGAGCCCCCAGGCAGGGCCAGGATTCAAACCTAGCTGCCTCCTGAGATCAGACAAGGGCCTTGGAGGAGGAGGGGGCGTAAACAGGTGCTCCATAACACACAGGGTGGGGTGGGGATGCCACCACCATCTGAATGTGGGCTCTCTGCCTGGGCAGCGGACAGCAGCAGATTTGAACACTAGGACTGTCTCTCCAACCCACCCCCAAAGTCCAGATGGACAGCACATGCTGAGTGCATCCCCCAAAGCGACCCTCACCTCCCCGTCAGCTCCAGGCCTGTGCCATGTCCCCCACCACCT
The DNA here is from genome assembly GCF_030014295.1 of Loxodonta africana. Lineage (NCBI taxonomy): Eukaryota > Metazoa > Chordata > Mammalia > Proboscidea > Elephantidae > Loxodonta > Loxodonta africana. Next base: position 106,115,996 of record NC_087351.1, read on the forward strand.
GCTCCTGCCCATTTCGACCCCTCAGCCTGGGACCTGTGGGCTGGGTAGGTTGACACTCAGGTGGGCAACAAGAGGCCATTAACCACAGCAGGCACACACCCATGGGTCACTCTGCCAGACGAGGGCAGCGCTGACTCCTCAAGAAGTCCACCTGGTAGGCTTGAGGCATTTTCCTGAGGGGCTGAGCCACAAAGTGCAGGAAGGCGGCCCAACTCAGGAGTGGTGCCCACAGGGACATGCACCCCATCCCTGGCCTCCACGACTCAGAGGCAAACTCAGGCTGAGCGAGCTTTAAGTGCCATGTGTCCTGTCCCCTCCCAGGACACCCTCCCTGCACCCTCTGCAGCTCACCAAGGGCAGACAGCCAGCCCCCTTCTCTGTGAGCAGGAGCCCCCCACCTCGACCACACAAGCCCCACACCCGCAGGCAGATGCTCTTTGGGGTGTTATTCCTGCCAGGCTCTAAGGAATGTTATTTTCGACTCACTTGGCATCTAGATTACTGAACTTCACTCGAGCTTCCAAACGGTCGCAAAGATGAGCCCTGATTAAATTCCAGTGAAACCACAGGCAGAAATACTCCATTTGTGGTGTTTATCCCCCTCCTAGGGAGGCCTGGCATCTGAGCAGACCATCTGTCACCTCCAGAAAAGTGCAGGAGGTTCCAGGAAAAAACAGGGAGCCACCCCTCACCCCGGGTCATCCTTAACACAAAATCACCTATCGAGCCCTTCACCATCCACTGCCCCGGAGCCTGGAGTGGCAGAGCCAGGCCTGGGCCTTGGAGCTTCCACCTCCAAATCTCAACCCTGTGTAGCAAAGGGGGCCACCAATGGGTCACCGATGAGAGAAATGGTCACAAATGCAAGCAAGGCAACTCTTAGCTTGTCGCCTGGGCCTCCTTTTTCCCCTGTCCTTCAGGCCTGGGCCAGTGTTTAACTTACAGGAGGCTTCTGCCCCTGGTTTGGACTGGATCCAGTTCAGGGCTACCTGTGCTTCTCCATCCATGTGTGGGATGGAGGTGGGTGTCGGTGCAGGCAGGTCCCCAAAGGGCTGCCTCCCAGAAGCAATTATTTATTAGGGAACCCTGGCCATGGCACTTGAGGGGGGTCACTCTGCAAGTCGTCCAACCTCATGTTTACAGCTGTTGCATGTAGGGGCCTTGTCACTGAGACCACATCCTTGGCCAGCCAGAGGAGATGGACCATTCTGTCACTCACCCGAGGGGAAAGGTGGATCCCCAGGCATGAGCCTCCATCTCAGAAGATGGTGTGGTAGACCACTAGTTGTCCCCCAAAACTTGGGCTCTCCCTTCTTCCAGGGGGACAGAACTCTTGAATTTTAGCTGGGCACATGGTTGCCCAGAGTAGGAACTACATTTCATAGACTGCTTTGCAGCTCAGTGACTAAGTTCTGCCAATGATCTATGAATAGAGCGACATGTTGTAGCTTCCAGTGTTGTTCTGTAGTTCTTACCATTCTTTGCTGCTTTAACCTTGGTCCTCTTCTCTAGCCTAAAGTCTACACCCTGGATGTGATGGCTGGAGTCTTAGCCACCGTCCTGGACCACGGGGGGCCCACCATGAAAGACGAGTGAGCTGAAATAACCTGGGTTCTTGTCACTGCACGTGCACTGGGTGACTTTCCTCTGGACTTTTACATCAGAGAGAAACCAAGTTCTACCCTATTCAAGTCAGCGTTACCTTAGGTCTGTGTTGCTGCAACAACTTTAACACTAGCACTGAGACTGACAGGTCTGGGGCAGAGAAAGGAACTCCACCTCCCCTCCAGGCTCTGGTCTTTAAGGATGAGCTCTGGGTGTGGAACGAGGGTGGGTCCCACAATGCAGAGGCTGACCAGGTACCCAGACAGGTGACGCTGGGAGCTGAGGGGGCAGGCCTCACCTTGCCTTCCTCCCTGAGGCTGAAAGGGGGCAGAGGGGAGTCCCCATGGCTGATGCTCTGCCTGAAGCCAGATGGCCACCTAAGTGTGGACCGCCCCCCAGTCCATGGCATTCCTGGGGGAACCTTCCTGCATGCCGCAGCCCACCCACCCGCCTACGCTGCACAGCAGCAGTCACCCCAATCTGGGTCTTCCCCACAGCTGCCCAGCGTTGTGACAACAGCGCAAGCCGCCTTGGCACGGGGAATGGTAACAACTCGAGGGAGTCTCCCAACATTAAAGTGGTGTCACTTGGATTGCTATAATTATCTGGGGGAGCTTACAGGGTAATTATGGCCATTTACGGTACACTGAGAAGGGCTGTGTGCCTCCAGGAATAGCAGGGAGTGGGCAGAGGGGATGCGCCTCCCTCAGGAGGCTCTCTGTGACTGCTCAGAACAGCAGCCTGGGTACCCCAGAGGATCAGAGGACGGGTACATGGGACCCAGTGGAGACCAGCCCAGCCTGTGCTTCGCAATCAGCAGCCCAGGGGCAGCCTTGCGTGGGCAGGAAGAGCAACAGAAAACCCAGCCTTTGCCCACCCTCCTGGAAGAATACAAGCCAGCCTGGCGTGTACAATAAGAAAATCAGGGTGCAGGAGTCGCAGTCACCTGCAGACCATTTCCTGTTCCAAAAGCACCACACCAGCTTGCAGGGTTTGGTCAGCACACCCTTGCTGGGTCTGGAAGGTACCAGGCCCTCCCCTGGATGACCCTCGTGGATCTCCTAGCAGGCAGCTCCTGAGCAGACAGCATCTGGGCTCCGGGTTTCTTGGACCCAGCAGACTGGGCCTCACCTGACCCTCTCCTGCCTGTGATTGGATGTGGGTCACTGTCTACTGCAGGCCACAGGCCCCAGTCACCCCCCAGCAGGACACAGGTAACGGTATCAAAGCCTGGAGACAGGATCCAGGCCACATGCGTGCCTCATTCACCAGCTTCAACACCTTCCCTGGCTGCCCAGAACAAAGTCCACATCTGCACACAGCAGTCAACATCCTCCCTGCTCTGACATGATACCCTGTGACCCCCACACGCCAGTTCTCTCCCCATTTCACGCACATCGGCCACCTTGGGAAGGACACTTTCCAGCAGAAACGGGAGTTCTGGTCACATGCCACGTGCTAGTGCCAACCACATTCCACTATGTTTCAGTCCTCCGTGTCTCCCCGTCCCCCGCAAAAGACTTCTGGGGTGGCCCCAGCTCCAGTTTTTATTAAAACAAGAGCCCCCTGGACCACGGAGTGAGCCTCCATGTGTGGCAGACACAGAGCCAGGCTCCCTGCCTTGTGACCTCTAACCCTAGTGTCCCCATAGAGGAAACACGACGAGTTTAAGCAGCTCGTCCAAGCACACCCAAGTCAGAGGCACATGGATTTGAACCCGACTCCACAGCTGAGCTCTGCTAGCCCCCAGTTGGCCCACTTATAAGTGGAGGCTCTGGCCTGGTGGCTGCTGAGCTGACTTCAATCCCGCAGACGTGCAGGCTGATGACTTGGGTATTTACCTTCCTCTCCACCAGAGGGGCAAATACAGGTAGTTACAGCAGGAAGTATTTACAGAAGAAAACCTCACCTGTGAAAGACTCTCCAGGCTGAGTCGGGGTCACTCTGCGAGCACTGGAGAGCGATGGCCCCACGACTCCCATGGCCTTCTGGAGCCCCCCTTCCACGGCACCCGGAGGATGTGGGATCCCCCTTGGAGCGTGGTGTACCTACTGTCAGTCCTCCTATTTCCTTTAACCCCTCTTCCACCACTCACCCAGTTAGTTCCCATTTCATTACCTCCCCGATCGGAACCTCCCACTATCTTATTACTAGAACCTTCTGCCGGCTACAACCCAGCCTCCACCCTGTGGCTGGAGGCCGGGAACTTTCTAACACCCAAACTGCCCTGGGACACTTCCCTGGCTCAAAAATCCCCAATGGACTCCTCCCTGGCCCCAGGGGAGAGGCCAAATTCCCTGCTGAACAGTGAGTGGTCCACCACCACACCCCACTTCCCGTGCAGGGTGCAGTCAGACTCACTGCGGTCCCCTACTCCCTGACCATGCCATGCACGCCCACAGCCCAGGCCCCAGCTCACGCCTGCCTCCCAGTCCTGATTCTCCACCTGTGAAAATCCGCAACAGACTTCCAGCCCTAACACAGACTCCGCGTCCCCTCTAATGACAAGAGGAGCAGCTGTTGCTCCTGGCTGACTTTAAGGGTGACCACTGTGCTGAGCACACTACAGATGGCAGCCGGGTGAGCCCAAGCCCAGAGCTGTGGGTCAGCCAGTTGTTATTTACATGGTACAGGAAATAGGCAGGGCCAGGTCAAGTGGCCTGCTCAAGGCCACACAGCCAGCAGGACCCAGATTCATCCTTCACCTCAGACTGTCTGTCTCCAAAGCCTGTGCTCTTAGCTCTGACAAAGCCCTCTCCACTGGGGCGCCTTCCTAACCCCTCCAGAATTCACCCCTCCTGATGGATGTGGTGGGGGCATCAGACAGGGCTGTGCGTCTGCTACCTTCTCCCACTCATCTCTGCTCCAAGGCAGGGCACAGTCGCCTTCTTCTCTTTAAATACTGTCTCCTGTCCCTGCACGCATAGTTGGTGTCCAAAAAACACCTCCTGGGATGAAGTGGATTTCCTTTCTGAGCCAAAACATCACCCAGGGGATACAGGTGGCCCCAGAGGCAACAGCCCTGTAGGTCCTCCTCATCTGGGGTTCTGGGTGGACCCAGAAAAGGAATGCAAAGGGAGAGGATGCTGACAGTGCTGCCAACCACCCCAAACCAAAGGAAGACAGGGTGGTGGCCTACTGACAAAGCCTGCCTGCTTGGGGGCACCACACCCCAGAGGTCAGTCCCATGCTCTGCACTGGGCTGGGGAGGGCTGGGCACGCAGGGAGAAAGGCCTCGAGACCCCTTCGAGGACAGCCGGGTACAGCTCTTCCCCAGGGCATGCTCCTGAGAGAGAGAGACCTTGGATGTCAGACGCTACCATATTCAGGGCCTGCCAGGGCCACCTCAAGGTGGTCTGGTTTTTAGTTGCTTAAATGTAAGCAAAGGATGGTGCTTCTGGTCATGGGCATAAAACTCAAGGTGAGGGGTTAGGTGCTGAGGACTTCAAGTTGGAAGGCCTGCTGAAGGCTGGCTCTGTCACTTACAGGCTGTGTGACCGCAGGGCAGCTGCTTACCTGTAGGGACCTCTGTCTCACACATGTACAACAGGAGGGTTGCTGTGCCCACCTTTATAAGCACCGTGAGCGAGAAGGCCAGCCCGATGCCAGGCACATGGCAAATACCCAATAAATGCAGCTCTCTCCCCCACAACGGCCCCTTTCAAACAGGCCGCCTCAACCCTGTGCGCCCCACTCTGCCCACTGGTCCCATCATGCCACAAAACAACCCCCTGGGTCAAGTCCCCATCCAGGCCAAAATTCAAGGCTGTGCCTGAAGGCCACCATTACAGTCTGCATGGCAGGATGGGGGCAAGGGCGGGGGGGCTGTCTCTTCTGCCCTGAAGATGAATCCTCACGCATCTCCAGGGCCCCGGGGAGAGAACTTCTCCAAGGTTCTCAGCAGGGAACACTTGGCGTAGGCCAAGAGAACTATGAGGTCACTGTTGACATGAATCTTTCCAGAAAGCCCTGCTCACATAAACAAACACCTTGGACAGGCAGTATTGCCTTCTCTCAAGCTGCCCTGCCCCAGGAGGTGAGGAGGATGAGTCCTGAGGGATAAGAGCCTGCAGCTGGCAGGAGAAGCCACAAAGAGGGAGGCCCCCGCCCTGAGAACATAGCGTACCCCTGAGGCTCAGCCGCCACATGACATATCCCCATGTGTTTGATTAAAAAGGCCTTTAAATTCCTTGTTTGTCCCCTTCGCTGCATTACATAACTCCCCTTGCTTGCTGCTCAGCTACTCTACATGCACCCCACTGCTCCGAGCGTTGTGTGATTGGGACATTTCATCACCACCACGCCACCCACAGGCTCAACAGAATGAAACAAAACCCTCCTCAAGTGGTCAGAGCCACTCCCCCAAAGAGCACACTGAGGCCTTTCTTTCCTGACTCTGCTGGTCAAAGCCAAAAAGGACCTCCCCAGAATGTTCTCCCCAACAGAATTCAACTACTCCCTGCCCCAGAGTGCTTAAAAGGATTGGACCCCCAGGCCATGGCCACCTTGTGATCAGTCAGGGAGAGGGGCTGCTTGGCCACGAGGATGCCAGGGCCACACCTGTCTCTCCCTACCTTTCATGTAGGCCTCAATCTTCCGGATGAGCTCGTATGACTTGGACCGGTCGAGCAGGGTCCTGATGGCAGGAAGGGGGTCCAGGATGATCGTTTCTGGGTGGGCGTCAATGTATTCCTGAAAGGAAGGCATTGCCTGCTGGTTAGAGAGGGGAAGCTGGTGCTGGAACGCAGAAGGTTTTATTCCTTGTGCTGAGGCTGCCTGAGAGCTGCCCCTCCTGCGTCGACCCCTTTCAGCTCCCTCCCCACCAGCCCAGATTTCTGTTTGGAGCATTATACAGTTTGGAAAGCTGCCTCTATCTGCTCAGGTCCATAGGCAAGCACATGACTTTGAATAGGCCAATCATAGCATGCCACACTCTGGCTCAGGAGTGGTCACGTGACCCCAGCTGGTCCAATCACAGTAATGCTCGCAGTTCTCACAAGGAGTGCTGGGATGACAGCACTCTCTTCCTCACTTGAGGAAACTGGACACTGGTCAGTGTGTGATCTTATGGAGAAGGCTTGACTGACCCAAAGGTCAGATATGCAGCCCAAACTGAGGCAACAGTTTGAGAAAAGGAGAAAAACCAGGCCTGAAACCATATCCCACCTACTGATTATACTCAATTGATAGTGGCTGCCCAGAACCCTGCACTGATAAGGATTCTGAGGCCACGACCAGGATGGGAATGAAATGATGTTGGGATTCATTAGAATGTCTATAGAAAGGCGTGGGTGTGATAAATGCACCATATGTCTGCCACTTGTTCACTTCAACGGGACAAGTGCTTATTCACTACCTCCTGACTTCATGATAGGCACCATGGAAATACAAGAAAAACAGGGACAAAACCAATCTTTACAGAATTTATAGTCTTCTGGGGCAAATAGCACCAACACGAGCAGCGGAAAACAGACTATGACCCTTATCTGTAACAGAATTCAACAACCAAAAAAAGGGCAAAGTATTTGTAAGAAAAGAACATGGGCAGAGACAGACAATGTCCCTGGGACCCTGGTCCTTCCACCTATCACCTCTGTGACCACAGGAGCTCCAATCCACCTCAGTAAGGCAGACCCAGGAAATGAGACCATCCCTTTGGCTCTAAAATGTTACAATTCTAAGGACAAAAACACAAAGTACTGAGTAAAGAGAAAGGGTATCTTCATCTACTGCCACAACCTTCCTGCCCACAACCCACTCCCTGCCCAATCCACAAGACCAGTCTGTGAGGACAGCACATGCCAGGGAGAAAAAACACCATCCACGATGGTTCTTTTCTAGTAACCCCTATCAACAACAACAAAAAAAGATCAATTTGGAGTTATTCTTTTTTCCGTGAACCTATTTGGGTTCCTAGTAATTGTTTTTTTTTTTTTTTTAATTGTGGTAAAAATATGTATAACATGTGCCATTCAATCTTTTTACCTGTACAATTCCTTTTCACATGAAACATTCTCTAGAACAGACCGCATGTATGTTAGGTCATAAAGCAAGCCTTAGCAGAGTCCAAAACATCAAAATATTACAAAGCATCTTCTTTGACCATAAGGCCATAAAACCAGAAATCAATAACAGAAAAAGCAGGGAAAAGAAATCAAACACCTGGAAACTGAACAATGCCCTGCTCAAAAAAGCCTGGGTTATAGAAGACATTATGGATGGAATAAAGAAATTCATAGCATCCAATGAGAATGAAAACACTTCCTATCAGAACCTTTGGGACACAGCGAAAGCAGTGCTCAGAGGTCAATTTACGTCAATAAATGCACACATACAAGAAAGGGCCAAAATCAAAGAATTATCCCTACAACTGGAACAAATAGAAAGAGAGCAACAAAAGAAACCTTCAGGCACTAGAAGAAAGGAAATAAAAATTAGAGCAGAACTAAATGAAACAGAAAACAGAAAAACAATTGAAAGAATTGACCAGACCAAAAGCTGGTTCTTTGAAAAAATTAACAAAATTGATAAACCAAACATTGAAGATGAAATCACCAAATCAATACCATTTTACAGTAGTCCTCCAGAAGATAAAATACTTAGGAATAAATCTTATCAGAGATGTAAAAGACCTGTACATAGGAAACTACAAGACACTACTGCAAGAAACCAAAAGAGACCTACATAAGTGGAAAAACATACCTTGCTCACGGATAGGAAGACAACATTGTAAAAATGTCTATTCTACCAAAAGCGATCTATAGATACAATGCAATTCCGATCCAAATCCCAGCAACATTCTTTAATGAGATGGAGAAACAAATCACCAACTTCATATGGAAGGGAAAGAGGCCCTGGATAAGCATTACTGAAAAAGAAGAACAAAGTGGGAGGCCTCACTCTACCTGATTTTAGAACCTATTATACCGCCACAGTAGTCAAAACAGCCTCGTATTGGTACAACAACAGATACATGGACCAATGGAGCAGAATTGAGAATCCAGACATAAATCCATCCACATATGAGCACCTGATACTTAAAAAAGGCCCAAAGTCAGTTAAATGGGGAAAAGACAGTCTTTTTAACAAATGGCACTGGCATAACTGGATATCCATCTGCAAAAAAATGAAACAAGGCCCATACCTCAACACCATGCACAAAAACGAACTCAAAATGGATCAAAGACCTAAATATAAAATCTAAAACAATAAAGATCATGGAAGAAAAAACAGGGACAACACTAGGAGCCCTAATACATGGCACAACAGTATACAAAACATTACTAACAATGCAAAAGAGGAACCAGATACCTGGGAGCTCCTAAAAATCAAACACCTATGCTCATCCAAAGACTTTACCAAAAGAGTCAAAAGATTACCTACAGACTGGGAAAAAGTTTTTAGCTATGACATTTCCGATCAATGCCTGATCTCTAAAATCTACGCGATACTGCAAAAACTCAACTACAAAAAGACAAATAACCCAATTAAAAAATGGGCAAAGGATATGAACAGGCACTTCACTAAAGAAGACACTCAGGTAGCTAACAGATACATGAGGAAATGCTCACGATCACTAGCCATTAGAGAAATGCAAATCAAAACTACAATGAGATTCCATCTCACTCCAACAAGCCTGGCATTAATCCAAAAAACACAAAATAATAAATGTTGGAGAGGTTGTGGAAAGACTGGAACACTTAAATGCTGCTGGTGGTTGTAAAATGGTACAACCACTTTGGAAATCGATTTGGTGCTTCCTTAAAAAACTAGAGAAACAGAACTACCATACAATCCAGCAATCCTACTCCTTGGAACATATCCTAAGAGAAATAACAGCCTTTACAAGAACAGATATATGCACACCCACTGATGCACTGTTTACAATAGTAAAAAGATGGAAGCAATCAAGGTGCCTATCAACAGATGAATGGATAAATTATGGTATATTCACACAATGGAATACTACGCATCAATAAAGGGCAATGATGAATCTGTGAAACATTTCATAACATGGAGGAATCTGGAATGCATTATGCTGAATGAAATTAGTCAGCTGCAAAAGGACAAATATTGTATAGGACCACTATTATAAGAACTCGAGAAACAGATTAAACAGAGAAGAGAATATTCTTTGATGGTTATGAGAGAGGGGAGGGAGGGAGGGAAGGACAGGGGTTTTCACTAATTAGATAGTAGATAAGAACTATTTTAGGTGAAGGGAAAGACAACACACAATACAGGAGAGGTCAGCACAACTGGACTAAACCAAAAGCAAAGAAGTTTCCTGAATAAACCTAACGCTTCCAAGGCCAGTGTAGCAGGGGCAGGGGTTTGGGGACCATGGTTTCAGGGGACATCTTAGTCAACTGGCATAACAAAATCTATTAAGAAAACATTCTGCATCCCACTTTGGAGAATGGCATCTGGGGTCTTAAACACTAGCAAGTGGCCATCTAAGATGCATCAATGAGTCTCAACCCACCCGGAGCAAAGGAGAACAAAGAACACCAAAGACACAAGATAATTATGAGCCCAAGGCACAGAAAGGACCACATAAAGCAGAGACTACATTAGCCTGAGACCAGAAGAACAAGATGGTGCCCGGCTACAAACGACGACTGTCCTGACAGGGAACACAACAGGGAACCCCTGGGGGAGCAGGAGAGCAGTGGGGTGCAGACCTCAAATTCTCGTAAAAAGACCAGACTTAATGGTCTAAGACTAGAATGACCCCAGAGGTCATAGTCCCCAGACCTTCTGTTAGCCCAAGACAGGAATCATACCCAAAGCCAACTCTTCAGATAGGGATTGAACTGGACTATGGGATAGACAATGATACTGGTGAAGAATGAGCTTCATAGGATCAAGCAGACACTTGAGACTACGTTGGCATCTCCTGTCTGAAGGGGAGATGAGAGGGTAGAGGGGGTCAGAAGCTGAACGAATGGACACGAAAAGAGAGAGTGGAGGGAAGGAGGGTGCTTGTCTCATTAGGGGGAAAACAATTAGGAGTATACAGCAAGGTGTTTACAAGTTTTTGTATGACAGTCCAACTTGATTTGTAAACTTTCACGTAAAGCACAATAAGAATTAAAAAACAAAAACCCTATGAAGCAGTTCTACTTTGTCAACATGGGGTCGCTATGGGTCAAAATCAACTTGACAACAGCTAATAACAGCATTCCTCTCAGTACCACTCCTTTATCAGAGCTCACTCTTTCGAACAAGGCCCACACTTCCACAAGAGCGTGAGTCTCTCTGCTCACTAATACATATGAAATCATGTTAAAAGATCATCCACTCAATAAGCGCAATGCAACAAACTTCACGTGGCCAACAGCACACCAGGCATCATGTGAGGTGAAGGGGACTCGGTGAATGAAAAGCCTTCCACACTTCAATTTCTTGGATCTATAATCCTGGCTGCTGAATTTAAAGGCTGGGTTATACCTGAAGGTACTGCAATGTCCTCTCTCTCTTCCCCCCAAACACCCCGGGAAGAACCTGGTATAGGGGAAAGAGTACCAGGAGTCCCAAAACTCAGGCTCCCCCTGTTATCCCTCCAGTGCCACTTTGGGCTAGCCACTTGGCTTCTCTGGGTGTCAGGGTCCTCATCTGTGACATGAGGGAGAGCTGCCATAGACGACTTTAAGATCCTTTTCTCCATTTCTGAGTCTGAATGAACTGAGAAAAAAGGGGCCAGCCTATGGAAGCCAACTTCAAGGCTGCCCAGGGGCTGTTCTAGAATAGACAGCCAGCCACTTGTAGACTACTACAAGCAATGGGCAGGGACACGCTTGCTCACTGCCTTCCCTTCACAAAGGGAGACAAATCAGAGACCTGCACTTCAACGGGCTGGCCCAACCCCCCAACAACTGAGGTGACTTCAAACAGGGCCGCCCCCAGTTCCTTCCTCACCCACTGGTTCTCACAGTCCCCGATGTTGCTCAATAACACAAGGCTGACTCTGGTTCTACTTTTCTGCACTAGGGCAGTGACCTTTAAAGAGAGAAAGCAGAACCATTAAGATATGAATTTAAGCCAAATTCATGAGGAAAGAAGCTAAAAAAAAACCACAGAGGGAAATATCTGACAAGAGATGCCAGCCAGCCCTTGATCCGGGATGAGAGACTTGGTATTAACGGCAGAATTATTCCTCAACGCGATCTCTTTTGGGGCAGGTATGGGGAAAAAAAAAAAAAAAAAAATTTTTTTTTTTTTAGTATGGGGAGGGCAGAGTTTTTCCATTCGCCCCTTGATCCACAAGTGGATTTTCTTCCAGGCTTTTTAGCTTATCTATTGTGTAGTAGGCCTCATGCATTTTTCACAGGAATCTTAGAATCGCCAAAAAAATTGCTGGAAGGGTGAGCGCTCTGTGCCATTTTATCGCCGTTCAGAGGAAGAAAGACACCAACCGTCTCCATGGTGAATGATAAACACATGTCCCTCGGGGAGCCTGCAGAGGAACGCCTAGAAAGGGACACTGCCTGTTAACAAAGGAAAGCCTGGATTTAAGCAGGTGGAAAAGAGGGAAAAGTAGAACTCCCTACCACTGGGTCAGGAGGGCAAGGAGGAAGTTTGGAGAAGATCTGACTGCTTGTTAGAGCACTAACTCCCCCTGGGCTTTTTTAGGCACTTCAAGCCCAGGGTGTGATTCCAGGAAGAGCACCGGCTACTCTGCTGGTCTGGGGAGATCATGACTTCCCCACTGGGAATGTGAGCCAAAATGAGAAGACCTTTGAACATCAGAGAAACCATGTCCTCGGAAGTTCCATCTACAGACAGGAGCGAGCGAGACATAGGGATGTTTTTGTCTAATGGCAACTGCAGTCAGTCCTGAGTTTGAATCCTAACTCTGGTACTTACTAGGTGTCTATGAACAGGAAGCTGGAGTTACCTCTTTGAGATTCTGTTTTCTCATTTGTAAAATGAGCATTCTGAATAAAATCTATCTCAGGAGCTGCTGGAAAAATAAAGATCACGGATGTGAAAGGCATTTATAAATATAAAAATGAAAAGAAGTCTCATTATTCTGCTAACACACGGCCTCTTAGTGTCAAATCTGTCCCAAGGTCTCTAAGCTCATCCTGCTCTGCCCAGTCCAGCAGACTGAGGCAGGTGCCAGCCTGCACCTGGAACCAGGCTGTTCCGACCTGGGCCAGCCCTCTGCTGATGCCTGGATTCACGGCACAATGCCCCCACCCCAGGCAGCACAGGCTCCAAGGAGAGGTCCGTGGTGGCCGGTGGGCCCACCTGGTCAGCCTCCTCCTTCAGGGAAGGAGAGGGCATTCACTCATAGTACCGCCCCGACTCTGGAGGGGGAATGAGGCTCTGTCCCATGCCCCAAAGACACAGCAGGGCCCTCTTTAGAAAGTGGCAACTCATCTTTTATAGAAGTGTATTAAAATTATTCACAGATTACACGTGATGTCTGGGATTTGCTCCAAGATAATCCGGGCCCAGGGTGAGGGGACAGAAGTAGGTGATGGATGATAAGACAAGAGTGGCTGAGAGTTGATAACCCGTGAAGCCGGTTACCAATCCATAAGAGGGCATTATAGCGGTCTCACTTCTCAAGCAGCTTCAAAATTTTCCGTAATAAAATATATGGGAAAAGGGGGGAGACTGGTGCCCGGTCCTCCTGTTATTCTACCCCACGTTCCCAGTTGTGCCAGCAAGGGATTTAAACACCTACTATCTTCCAGGAAGGAAAAGAGGCGCCTACCCAGATGGGAAACACAATGAGAGACGAACCATGATAAAAATGATAAATCGAAATAATCGTCATCGATAATTAAAAAGTTATAAGCCATCATTTACCTTGCTCATGCTTTTCAAGCTCATTTCTTTTAATATAAAAGCCCATGAGGGACATGGACTCCAGACTTTCTGGAGCCATGGAGGCTGAATGAACTGAAACTATTGCCCTGAGATAATCTTTAAACCTTAAATGAAAAATATCTCCTGAAGCCTTCTGAAACCCAAACAATAGTTTAGTTTAACCAGTAAAGAATGTCTGCCTTGAGCATTGTGCTCTTTTTAAAACTATCTATACAGGATCAAATTGACAAGAGCCACTTGAAAGGTCCAAAGGAAGCTTAGGGGGCAGTGAGTTTATGTTAATGGCGGAGAAACAATTTGGAAAAGGGGGGTGAGAGCGGCTGCACAACTTGAAGAACGTGATCAGTACCACTGAATTGTACATGCAGAAATTGTTAATTCATGTATGTTCTGCTGTGTATTTTCTCAACAATAACAATAACAAAAAAATAAACTAAAAAAAAAAAATTCCATGAGGTAAAAGCTACAACTATAAATTCTTAGGTATAACTCTTCAGGACCTTGGATTAGGCAATGGTTTCTTAGATAGGACACCAACAGCACAAGCAACCAAAAGAAAATAATAGATAAACTGGACTTCATCAAAATAAAAAACGCTTGTGCTTCAAAGGACACCACCAACAAAGTGAAAAGACAACCCACAGAATGGGAGAAAATTTTTGCAAATCATGTATCAGGTAAGGGACTTTTATCTAGAATATTTAGAGCACTCAATAATAAAAAGATAAATAAGCCAATTAAAAATGGGCAAAGCACTTGAACAGACATTTCTCCAAAGAAGACATGAAAACGACCAATAAACACATGAACAGGATGCTCAAAGTCATTAGTCATGATGGAAATGCAATTCAAAACCACAATGAGATACCACCTCGCACCTACTAGGATGGCTCTAAGTCAAAACAAAGCAAAACAGAAAAACAAGTGTTGAAGAGGAAGTGGAGAAACTGGAACCCTCATACATTGCGGTGGGGTGAGGGGGAATGTAAAATAAAGTGGCAAGTTTGGAAAATAGTCTGGCAGTTTCTCAGTTAAACCCAGAGTTACCATATGACACAGCAATTTCCCTCCTAGGTGTACAGACCTAAGAGAATCAAAAACACAGGTCTACACAAAAACGTGTCCCCAAGTGTTCACGGGAGCATTAGTCATAATGTCCAACAAATGAAAAACAACCCACACGTCCATCAACCGATGAATGGAGGAACAAAGTGTGAAGTGTCCATACAGTGGACTATCACTCGGCCAGAGCGTGCATGTTGCAGTGAACACTCAGCCACCAAAGGAGCTCTGGGGAAGGTCTCCTGGATGAAAGAACTTAAATTACTTCCTTATACCCCAAAACCATTGCTGTGGAGTTGATTCCCACTCATAGCAACTCTGTAGGACACAGCAGAACTGTGCCATAGGGTTTCCGAGGCTGTAACAAATCTCTATGGAAGCAGACTGCCACATCTTTCTCCTGTGGAGCAGCTGGTGGGTTCAAATGCCAGCCTTTCAGTTAGCAGCTGAGCACTTTAGCCACTGTACCATCAGGGCTCCTTCACCTCCTTATGACTGTTAAAAATTGCTCCCGAGGACTTCCCTGGGAAAGCAGGCGACCTTAGGTTTACTCAGCAAGTTCTCACTTCTCTGGCTCCTCCTGAGAGCGAGGCCCAAGCCCAGACTTTCCACCTGATGACGGCACGAAGGAAGGCTAGCCCTTTAACTGGCTCCCTCAGCTCCAACTGGCGGGTGAAAGCCAGGAAGCTTCTGGCTCCTAAAGCCTCGACACCGTGGTGGGAGTCCTGGCAAGATTCCAGGACAAGCTATTACTATTAATGATTATAACAATGACGATGAGAGCAGCCAACTTTCCCAGGACGCTCACCACGTCCAGGCACCGTTCTGCCCACCCTGCAGGAATTGACACACTCAAACCCTACATCCACCCTGTCAGGTGCAGACTATTATCAGCCCCATTTGACAAACAAAGAAACTGAGGCTCAGAGCACAGGGATACCTCACCCGACTCACTCAGCTGGGATGTGGCCCAGATGTGATTTGAACTCGGCTCTGGGACCAGAAGGAGGCACGGGAAAGCCTGGCTGAACAAAACGCATCTCCACCCTACCATGGGTTAGGACTACTCAGCTGCAATTAAAAAATTTTAAATGTACATTTTGGAAACCCTGGAGGCTTAGTGGTTAACTGCTACGGCTGCTAACCAAAGGGTCGACAGTTCGAATCTGCCAGGTGCTCCTCGGACGCTCTATGGGGCAGTTCTACTCTGTCCTATAGGGTCGCTATGAGTCGGAATCGACTCGATGGCACTAGGTTTGGTTTTTTGGTTTTATATTAAAAACGGAAAAGCAAGCTCAGGCTGTTGCAACAGCCAAGCCTAGGCCCTAGGCTCCAGCATACCCCACCTGGCATCAGCACGAAGTCTGCAGCTTTCCTCCCGGGAGGCAGAGACACAGATGGTCAGAACTGGCAAGCACCTAAGGGTCACTTAGTACAGCCCGTCTTTTCAGAGAGAAGTGCGTTCTCCCAGAAGGGAGTGGTAGCCAGCCTAGATCACACAGTGAAGTGCAGGGTGGAGACTCCGGCACCAAAAGCTCTTTCTACCACCCCAAGGCTCACCCTGGTCCACTGTTCCCTGGTGGCGCCAAGGAGCCACCCATAGCTGGAGCAGAGCCTCTACCTCTGTCCCCAACACCGATCAAGATAAACTCACATACACGTAGGAGACGCCTCTTGGGGGAGCAAACAAGAGGCACGATGGGATCCTAGCGTGCACAGAGGCTCTGCGGGCAGATCGCATGGCATGGAGGGACAGCATTTGTAGGCTCCAGAGCAGCACCAGGTCCAGGAGGTGCTGGACACACGGGAGGGCCACAGGGGCCCCTGGATGAAGGAGTGTGCCTATAGGACTCACAGAAAGCAGGGCATGGGAGGGTTCTGCAGGAAGTGAGCCCTCCATCTGTCCTGAGAGGTGAGGTCCAGGCCAGAATGAGGTGTGAGCCATACTGAGCAGTGCTTCCTCTCGACAGACCATCAAAGCTGGAAGTCAGCCATTGTGGACGGACATGAAAGCACCCATGAAAGCAGCGGAGGCCAAACTGCCCCCAGGTAAAGCCTTCCTGGCACCTCCCAGGACACCCACCTGTTCACTACAGCTTAGAGAAAACCATGGACAGTTCAGGCAATCCAGGTTAGGCCTGGACACCTTGGTGGAACAGAATGTGCTGGGGAGCTGGCCATGGAGCTAAGTGAAACCCCAGGGACTACAGCTGTTCAAGAATCACACGGTGAGGGTCTAAGAGGCAGCCAGGTCTCCAGCAAAGGGCTGTGCCTGGAGTGTCACACAGCTAAACCTTGGAAATGGGCTCCCTAGAGCCTAGAGAAGGCTGTAGCAGCATCTGGTACATACCAGTGTCAGGGGCACCAAGTCCAGCCACATAAGGGTGACATTCAAAGCCTACAGTGGAGTTGTGCAGTGCACAACCTATGTAATAGGTTTTGCCTTCCAATCACTGCCAGACCACCTGTTCCAGCCCAACCCCACCTGGCCAGCCTATTCCCAGCACAGGGACCTTGAGGCAACAGGCAGGGGCAGGGGCAGGGGCAAGTGCGAGAACTGCTCTTAACTTTATGTGAAAGTCACTTAAGCTATTTGTGTCTCAGTTTTCCCATCTGCAAAATGAGGGGGGGAGTCACAACAACTCATTTATAGCATCCTCTCTGACTCTTAAGTTCTAGGATTAATTCTGTGATGTAATGAACAAACAAAAAAAAAGGTCTTAGGCCCCTGAGCTGAAAGCCTGCTACCCCAGGCCCAGGACATCCAAATATGTGAGCCCAGCCCTGCTGCCCTTGGAGCACCCACAGCTCAGGGTCCCCACCTCTTGCAGACCACGGAGACCCCTGCCTGCCAGATGGAGGGAGGAGGGCAGCACACCACCATAGCCTGACACTGGCTCCGCAGCTCCACAGCACGGATGGACGCCCATTCACCAGCCCAAGCTGGACCACAGCCGTGCTGCTGTCCCGTGCCGTCAGTAGACATTTCTTCTCTACTTTTCCAGATTTGGAGCCCTGGTGGTGCAGCAGTTAGGAACTCAGCTGCTAACCAAAAGGTGGGTAGTTCAAATCCACCAACTGCTCCTTGGAAACCCTATGGGGCAGTTCTACTCTGTCCTATAGGTTTGCTATGAGTTGGAATCAACTTGACAGCAAAGGGTTTTTCTAGATTCAGCCCTGGTATGCAGAGGGTGTTTTCTCACTCATGGCCTCTTTTCTAATTCTTCTCAAGTGGCTCCCTGGGGAGCTGAGCCTTCCTCAGCAGACATCTTGGTCTTAGCCAGCCCTTGTTTGTATTCTGGAGAGATCTCCAGTGTCTGAGCACTCAGCCCGAGGCCTCCCAGAGAATAAGAGACCAAGAGAGTGATAGCCCCAAGAAGGGGGGTAACCATTCAGCTGCAGAACAGCCCCATTCTGTGCCGCTCCCCCCGCCTCCCCGCACTGGGGGCTCCTAAGCAGCAGGTGTGGTACGGAGCCCTGGGAGAGGTGTGAGGACAACTGACGGCACAGCAGGGAGTGATGACATATGAGGACACACCAGCCGGGGGTGGGGGGAAAAACCCAGCGTGGGAGGGGTGGGAAGGGAGGGTTTCCCCAGGCCAGTGACGCTGAGTCACCAGGGGCCACGGGAGTCCGCAGGAAGAGAAACGACATTCCAAGCAGAGGGGGAGGGACAGCGACAGCAAAGGCATGGGGCAGGGAGCCGAGTGCCCCGGGACCCGCCAGGACTGCCTCAGTGGGGAAGGGGACATTAAGACAGAGGCAGGAGAGACATCAGGAAAAGAACAGCTAAGGAGCTTGGACTTGATCCTAGAACAATAGGGTCCCCAGCCAGGGAGTGATGGGGCCAACTTTAAGTTTGGGAGAGCTGTCCAGAAGCCTGCAAGGCCAAGGGACCGAGCTCAGAATGGACGAGGCCTTGGCAGCGTGTACTGGACTCTAATCTTCAGGAAGGACTCATGTACCTCCTGGGCCTTTGATACAACCTGCAAAATCAAATCTCCATGATTTCGTAGAGCTGGCGAAAAACAAATCAAGAGGTAATTTGTCCCTGGAGTCCCTGGGTGGTACGAACGGTCAGGCTGCTTGGCTGCTAACTGAAAGGCTCAAGGCTCAAGTCTACCCAGGGGTGCCTCAGAAGAAAGACCTGGTGATTTGCATCTGAAAAATCAGCCACTGAAAGCCCTATGCAGCACAGCTCTTCTCGGGCACACGTGGGGTCGTCATGGGCTGAAGTCAACAGACACAGATGGGGTCGTCATGGGTTGAAGTCAGCGGACACACATGGGGTCGTCATGGGTTGAAGTCAAAGGACACACATGGGGTCGTCATGGGTTGAAGTCAACGGACACACATGGGGTCGTCATGGGTTGAAGTCAACGGACACACATGGGGTCGTCATGGGTTGAAGTCAACGGACACACATGGGGTCGTCATGGGCTGAAGTCAACGGACACACATGGGGTCGTCATGGGTTGAAGTCAACGGACACAGACGGGGTCATCATGGGCTGAAGTCAACGGACACACATAGGGTTGTCATGGGTTGAAGTCAACGGACACACATGGGGTCGTCATGGGTTGAAGTCAACGCAATGGTAACTGGTACTGGCACTAATTCACCCCAGACCAATTCATTCTTCAGGCCTGTTATTCAAATCTGTGACTCAGACAGGGATGGTCAGGCCCTTATAGCACAGGAAGCGTCAAGGATGAAAGGCGAGATGTGAGCCCACAACCATTGGTCTGGAATGAGGTGGCCTGGGCTCAGTTCCAGACCTCCCACAGACAGGTCGTGTGAGCCGACGCTGCCCTGCCCAAAGCCACGAGTGCCCTAGCAGCAAAATCAAGAGGCAGGAGAAGGACAGTGCCAAGATGCTGGCCCCCTCCGGCACACGGTGCCTCTGTGCCAAAATAAACTGCAGGGGAAACGGACCAGGACTTGCTGGGTGGGAGCGGAGCCGGTACAACTTTAACGGAGGGAAATTTGGCAATAGCCAAAATTAAACACATACTAACTCAGCATGTCTAGTCTACAGAATTCCCTACCCGCGCATACAGAGACATACGTACAAGGGTGTTTACCGAGGCATGTTTCCAAAGCACGGCTGGAAATGTCCGAAACGTCTGTTAGCAGAGGACAGTTAAGTAAAGGAGACCAGGCCATTTAACAGAATACTAAACCAGCTGCTGTCAAGTCAGCGCTGACTCGGGGCGACCCCATGTGTGTCAGAGTCAACTCTGCCCACAGGGTTGTCAGTGGGTGATTTTTTTCAAAAGTAGATGGCCAGATCTTTCTTCCAAAGTGCCTTGGGTGGATTTGAACCTCCAACCTTTCAGTTAGCAGCCAAGCAGGTTATCCATTAGCACCACCCAGAGGCTTTGAACAGAATATCATGCCGCCATTAAAAAAAAAAAAAAAACACGTAGCCTGCACGCACCGATACAAAATCCTTCCCAAAAAACCTGGGATAGAATAATAGTCTGCACTGGGGAGGGAAGGCTGCCCGTATTCATGTACACTGAACCCTCTGGAAAGGCTCTAAGGCCACTGGTCCCAATGTCTGCTCACCCAAGAGGAGGACTGGGTTCTTGGGCCACACCCTACGCAGGTATCAACTGCTACAGAAATGAATTAATCAAGATGGATAAGAACCAAGCCAAGATGACATCTATGGAATCAACCAGAATCAGAGTCACTGTGCAGATGGGTAAAACGCTAAGGGAGAGCTCTGGAACGTTCAGGAAGGGCAGAGAACGTCTGGGAGAGGAATCCGACAACAAGCCCCAACCCTTCCATGGTGGAACAGAACGGTCACGAGTGAGGGGCTCAGAATGGACCAGGTGAGGTCGTAGCACCCAGGCTCAGCCTCCAGACTGCACTGCACCTGACCTCTGCCTCTGGCGGGGACAGAGAGAATCCCCTTTCCAGATGAAGGGGGAGGTGCTGAGAGGGCTGCCTGAGCACCCAGATAGACCACAGGGTCCATGTATATGGTACACACCCCTCCCTGGCACGTCTCCCCAAGGTCTTTTGGCCACAGGCACCCCCACCCAAAAGCGGATGCCACTACAACTGTCCACCTGGGTCGCTGAGCACAGGTCTGCTTTCCACTCCCTCGGTGGCCGGAGGTGTTGCAGTGCCACACCTCACTGGGGCCACCCGTTGGGCAATGTGAGCCATGGTGGGAGAAACCGGGGTTCTGTGGGGGAGAAACCCTGTTGTTCACAGAGTTGGCAGCACCGTCTGTGAGAAAACGCCACTCCAGTTAAAACGCAACTCTGAAAGCTGTGGCAGAGGGCTGAGACGTTGACTGCTTTACGATCTTCAGATAGCAAATGCCTTCTCACCCTTTTTCCCACTGAACACAGTACCTGGCTTCCTGCCCTCAGGTCTCAGGACTAAACTTGTAAGCATCCTCCATCTCCCATCAGAGGAGGATGCAGGGCCCCCGCCGAGGCTCTTCATCTGACAGACAGCCTGGGGGCTGCCCTCTGTCCCAACACACAGCACCTGTCTGGACTTGGGTGACCAGGGAGAGGCCCAGAGACCAAATAGCCCGGGGCTAGGAAAGGGACAGGAGGGCTGTGTCCTTGTCAGGAGAAGGTGGCTCCTCAGCAGGCTGAGATGAAGCCAGGACAGGCAGGATCCCCACTCACGGAAGCACAGTCAGGGTTGGGGGGTGGAAGGCAGTCATAGGGGTCACCTGGCCCAACCACCTCAGCTACAGCTGAGAAGGGTGAGGCTGAGAACGGGCCACCTGGCCCAAGGTCACAAGAATCCGGTCCCACCCCTTCTAGGGGCCCCCTTGCTCCTTCCCAGGACCCATCTTAACTATTTCTTGCCTTCTTCACACACCTGTTCATGTGAGCCTACAGAGCTGCCCCTCCCCTGTACAAAATTCCCAGCAGTTTCCTGTCCCCTGGATCTAGGCCTAAGGCGCCATGTCCAACTCAGCCCTGCCACCTCCCACCCCACCCTGACACCAGCCCTCAGCCAGAGTCCCGGTTCCCAGAACATGTCCTCATGCCTCATTCTGTCCATCCGAGGACCTAGGTCAACAGAGGCCCAGCACATGGTCCACCTAACTAGCTCTACTCTTGCCAGGTGAGGTGGCTTTATGATTTTTTACATGAAGTCAAAGGAAACCACACTGGGTTTTATCGTGGGCATGCAGCCCACATGGGCAGAGCAGAAGCATGTCATAAAATCATGCCCCCCAAACAAACCAGGAGAAGAAATGAAAGGAGGGTCCTTCCGGGTGTTACTGAAGTGAAGGAACCCATGAGATTGTAGACTGGTGTGGGGAAGAGATGCCAACCTCTAAAACCCAAAGATACTGGCCTGAGGCTTCCGTGTCCACCCACCTAAGCTCTCTACACTGCTGACTAGATCTCATAGGAAATGGAATGGTTCTCAGCAGGGGACATCTGGCAATGACTGGAGACATTTTTGGTTGTCACAACTCAGGAGAAAGGGAATGTTATGGCAACTAGTGAGTAGGGGCCAAGAAAGCTGCTAAACATCCGACAATGCAAGAGACAGCCCCCCATCACAAAGAACTACCTGGCTCAAAACGTCCACAGTGCGAAGGGTGAGAAACCCTGAAATAACGTGGATAAAAAGTGCTTTCTATAATTTTGCAGAAGTGTATGATTAAGAGCCGTTAATATTTCTAAAGCTCAAAACACCGCAAACTCTGTACTACAAAGCAACGACTGTCCACACACAAGGAGAGGGCCCCAGAGTGCCAGGCCACCAGCCTGACCCTCTCCCCCCACTGAGCCACTGGGGCTCCACACAGTCCAGCTCTGTTCCTGGTTGGTAATAGGGTCATAAAGTCGTGGGGTCTGCCTGGGGTCCCGGGTGTCCTCTCCACACGGGAAAGATCCTTAAACAGCTAATGGCACTAAATGTCACCAACTTTCCTGGAGCAGAAAGGGCGATTCATGGGTGCTGCCCGCCAGGCTCGGCCAACAATGGTCAGACTGTACAGCTGTCCCCGCCACAAGAGGAGTGGCCTCGTGACCCAGGGCAGCAGCGATCACGAGGCTGACCTCACAGTCGCCCCGCTCCTCGGGCCAGGGCTGCCCGGATATGCCAGCTCTGCCTCCCGTGGTGTCTGCAGGCCCAGGTTTCATTACTGGTGGCATCCGCTGCTCGGAGGCAATCCCAGGATGGTGACCCCATGCACCCCGAGTCCCATCGGCTGCCGGCCAAAGCCCCACTGAGGCACATCTGCAAGACGCATGAGTTACAGTCCTGGCTCAGCCACTTCCTATCTGTACGACCCTGGGAACGTTACTTAGCTTCCTTGGGCCTCAGTTTTCCCACCTGAAAATGGGGGAAGTTATTCCATTTTTTAAAAGGGCTGGCATGGAGACAAAATGGCATGAGACAGGTGAAGTGTCCAATGCAGAGCGGGGCACATGAGACGTGTGTGCTCGGAGGGCTTCCTGCCCACCCGCCCCCCGAGGCACCTCCCATTCTGTGCCCCCTAAACACACAGAAGCTCGCTTAGATTTTCTGGTGATTTGACTTTTAACAGGCTTAGATGCTGCCCTCCTCATCAGATTAGAAAGCGGAGAACGGTAACTTTTGTTTCACCTACTTTCTCTCCACCCCTACAGCTTCCGGCATCGCAGCTAACACACAAGCACCACAGCACCACAAACTGACAGACAGGCG
The DNA here is from genome assembly GCF_030014295.1 of Loxodonta africana. NCBI lineage: Eukaryota > Metazoa > Chordata > Mammalia > Proboscidea > Elephantidae > Loxodonta > Loxodonta africana. The sequence continues at coordinate 106,139,195 of NC_087351.1, forward strand.
GTGAATGAGGGAGCTTACTTATCATCTTTTTTTTAAGAAGAGAAGGGAGCTGAAGGGCTGCTGGATTTTGTTCATCCATATCTGGTGCCCTTCGCTGGAGGGTGATCTCACTTCCCTGGCCCCTTGTAGTCAGTGGTGGCCAGTGAAATTTATAGAGTCCGTGACATGTGTCACTTTGGGGCAGAAACTAAGAGCCACATGCGCTTTGCTGCCCTCCCTCTGCACGATGCCCTGTCAGCGTTGCTCCATCATCGAGGGACCCAGACACACAGCAGAGCAGCAGCCAGCCCTCCGTGGGCACGCGGCACCGGCTCCTGTGGGCTGGGTAAGGCCACTGAGGTCTGGGAGCTGACTGTTACTGCAGCGTGGCCCAGCCTGGCCTGGTCAGTTAAAGCAGGGAGGGCCTTGAAGCCATCTCACCCAGCATCCTCAGGAGGAAACTGGTGCCTGCCATCGCAGCCAGCAAGAGGCCAGTCACACTCCATCTCGAGTCCTGTCCCTGAACGTGCCTGCTCCTCTTCCCAGCCAGGCCCCAGCAGCTGACCTCCTCTCTCCCCCAGGGTCACCACAGCTGGTACCAAGTGCAGACAAAGATCTGAGGGCTCCACACGTCAGCACACGGAGCCCTTCACTTTTAATCGTAAGAGCGATTAAAAAACCAGCTACCGTCCAGTCGACTCTGCTCATGACGATCCCATGTGTGCTCCACAGCATTTTCAGTGGCTGATCTTTGAGACAGAGATCGTCAGGCCTTTCTTTCGGGGTGCCTCTGGGTGGATTTGAATTTCCAACCCTTCAGTTAGCGGCTGCGCACTTAACTGGTTGCACCGCCCAGGAGGTCCTAGAGACGATTACCGCCCCATTTCACAGGCAAGGGAACTGAGGCACAGGGAGGCTGGGAGACTTGCCCAAGGTCAACCAGCAGACAGTGGTAGGAGCTTCAACGTGGAGCCAGGCAATGTGGCTGCAATATTAGTGTTCTGAACCACTCTGCTGCAGAGGCTCCAAGAGCCCAGGGGAAGCAAAAGGCAAATCTGTGGGCTCTAGACATTTCCACATAAATTATAAAGGGGCGAGGGATGGCATGTGTGTTCTTCCTGTATCTGTGAGGGCCAAGAGCAAGCTCCCCTCCCGCTCCAGCCACAGTCAGCTGGCAGGGACCCACAGGTGGGTGGTGGCCTGCCCTGGATGGGCCTGTGCATGCTGGGAAAGGCCCATGCTGTGCAGAGGCCACCTGTCACAGTGGCTGAGCGAGAGGAAACTCAGGACCACAGGGCACCTGGGGGTGAGGGTCCTGCTAAGCATCCGATATCATCTCAGGAACACCTGGCCCCTCTGTGCCCATGACCGAACAGAGTCCACACCCTGTACAGAGTCATCTGGCACTGGCAACCAACCCTTCTAAGCTGGGCCTCTCTCAACTCAGTTATATCTCCTATCACTCCCCACATCTGCAAAATCAAGTCCAAGCTCCACAGCTGGGCATGGAGAGCCCCTGAAATCTGGTACTGATGTTCCAACACCCCAAGGCAGCCCCCCCATACCCATTAGGCAGTGCTATCTATCTGATGAACCCCCAGGCCTTCCCCCTCCACTGACCTGCTGTGGCCCTACACAGGCTCGCCCTGCAGGGGGCCAGTGCCCACCATATCCTTCTACTTAGCACACATGTCAGGCACACTTCTTCTCTGCGAGCACCAAGGATACCAGCTGTGCTTGAAGCCAACCCCCAAGTGAAGAGACCATCTATCAGGTGCCATCGAGTTGGTTCTGACTCATAGCGACCGTATGCACAACAGAAGGAAACACTGCCTGGTCCTGCACCACCCTCACGATCGTTGTTATGCTTGTGCTTATTGTTGCAGGCACTGTGTCAATCCATCTTGCTGAGGGTTTTCCTCATTTTCGCTGACCCTCTACCAAGCATGATGTCCTTCTCCAGGGACTAGTCCCAGCCAGGTCGCGCTGTGGTCCAATCTCATCCCTCCAGGGGCAATTCCTGGTCTGCCTGTGGGCCTTCTCTCCTTGGCTGAGAGGTTTCACCTGGAACCCCAGCACCTGGACAGAGCTCAGTGCTGCTGTGGAGAAGATGCTCCCTGTGGGATGTGTTCAGCTCGGGGGGGCAAGGGCCATTTGGGGGACAATTATTGCCCTTCTAGCTAATTAAGGCGGGGTAAAGGGGCATTCATTCAGGCTCAAAGCTCCTTCTTCTAAGCCCAGTTAGGGGAAAACCCCAGGACAATCCACTTGACTGTTCCGTGGGCCTGCTGGAAGCAACCACGGCAGCCCTTTCGGGCAATCCTGGGGCTGAATGGGCAGCAAAGGGGCAGGGCCACACCGATGTCACAGCGAGAAGGGCGTGCTGCTCCCGAGGAAACTATTTGAGAGGCCAGATGGTTCCTGGGGCCGCTGAGCACTGGGGCAGGGATCCCCTCACGTGCAGCCCCTGCCTGCGCCAGCACGGCTCACCGCGTGGCAAGGTCCCAGGACCTTTGTCCGGTCTGTTCACTGATAAGCAAGTCTCGGGCACAGCCGCAAAGGCACCAGGCTGCTGGCTCCACATGAACCTTGGAGCAGAAAAACAACTGAATCATCTCAAGGATTCTCCAAGCCAAGGCATTTTGAGGCCAATCAAAAAAAAACCTTAAGGGGGGGAGGTAGTTTCTATGACAACCAGCTTTAACGATCTACAGTAAGCAGGGGACTACACCCTCCAACCCGTCCACAAGGACAGCCGAGAAAGGCACAAGCTCTCAGCTCTGAGAATTCCTTTCCATCCCTGGAGCCTGGAGGTTATTGGAAGAATGCTGGGGAGAGAATCCCACGGGCGGAATGTTCTAGAGCTGTCAGGAATATCTCAGATACTCATTTTTCTCAACCAGCATGACACCAAACCACCTCCCCAGGGGCCCGAGTATTGCTTTTGGAGAAGGTCCTTCAAATGGAGCCCCTTCTGCAGCAAACCACCTCTGTCCTGCTTTACTGCCACACAGCAAACCCAAGGGATGACAGCTTTGCAAACCCAAGCCCTGAGAGCTCTGTCTTCTGCCTGGCTAGTTTCTGGCTGTGTGGCCCCGTCCCCCCCGCAACCCAGGCCCATGCCACTTTGTGAATCTCTCAAGAGCAAATATTAAAATAGGATGTTTAAAACAGCAGGACTGGCCCGAGATGGAGGCCGGTCAGCCTCCTTCTTGTCTGCCTGCCAAAGACCTGGATGCGAATACCCATTATTTTATGCACAAGCGAGAGGACCAGGTCTGCAGCACCAGGCCTGGGGGCAGGAGGGAGGCCTGCACTGAGCTGAGAGGTCTCTGCCCTGCCCCACCACCCCCATCTCTTCCCCACCCCAACCCCCATGCCTTGGTCCTTCTCCAAGTCTCCTTCGTTTGACTGCTCTTTTCCTGGGGCCTCTAGAAAGCACGGTCTGTCACCCTTTTCCCTAAAGGATTGTTCTCTTCACAAGGAAGGAAACGTCCTGGCCTTATCAGACATCCGGCTTTAGCTTGAGGCACTGGCTGCAGTGAAAACTTACCCCAAACTTGGAGGCTGTAAGGTTATGCTGAGGTCACCTTGGCCATCCCCCACCCGCCCCGGTGGAGGGCCACGTTTGTGTGTGCCCTGGGCTGGGACAGATTCCAGGGACCCACCCAGAAGTACATCAGGGCTGGAATCCTGCAGCCGCACGTCCCACGCCTCACCTGGCAAGCTCACGTGCGCTCTCTCTTTTCTCTCTCTTGCTGAGATGCTTTAAGGCCAAGAACATGGACACTGGGGACCCATTTCTCCTCCACTGCTCAGCACTTTCCTGCCCTGGGCTGCGTGTGTGTGTACTTGGCTGCTCTGGCATACAGTAGGAACTCAATAAATATTACATCTACCATGTCCCGGGCATCTGCTGGGGGCACACACACACTAGGTTAAGACGCTACATGACTGTGTCACTTTCTCCCTCTAACAGCTGTATGAGGCTTTCCTATTATTAGCACCACTTTACAGATGAGAACACTGATGCTCCATGGGGTCAGGGATGAGCCTCAATACACCTTCCCCATGGCTTCCAGCCCTGTAAAAACAGCCCAGCAAGCGTCAAGGACTTCAAGCCACAGGCAAGGCAGAGGCCCTGGAGTGCATGCTATGGGGACAGCTCCCAGGGGCAAGGATAGCCATAAGCAGGCTGCAACTGCCTCTGGGGAAGCGGAAATGTGTGTGGGGGGGTGGGGGGCGGTGAGCTGAGTAAGAGCCACAGGGACCCTAGGGAGGCCGAGCACAGTCAGCAGGACGGCTACTGTGCGCTGAGGAGGTGAGCCCACGTCCCCTTTGTCCTGATAGAGGAAAACAGGACGTCAACCCTCTAATTACTGCACTCTGGAAAGTGCTGGCTCAAGCACCCCCTCCCCCAGGAAGGCCTTCAGGATGCTCCACATGGTGTCAGCCACATTTTCATTGATAATATGGCTTTGTTTTTCATGACCCTAGGGTTGCTTCCCAGGGGACTGAATCCCGTTCTTGTCCACAGCAGGGAAGACACAGGGCAGGCAGTGGCAGCCAAAGAAGCAGCCACTCAAGGACAAACGCCCAGGGGGGTCAGGACTGGGGGCTGGTGGGAGATAGGGCTGGAAGGAGTGGACAGCTGAGGGGACATGGCTGGTATCAGCATCCTGAGACACCTGAAGCCACACTCAGAGGCGTGCACACAGGGTCCAGCAATGGCCTGCACTGAGACCACGCTGCAGGGTCAGGGCAAGTGGCTACTCTATCTCAAAGGCCCTCGAGCCCCCTTCTCCCCAGTGCTAACTCAGCTGCTGGTCATGACCATGTGTGTCTATGCTGAGGATCCAGACGCCACAGCTGCACTCAGTAAACAATGTCTGCCAGGTGGGGTGGCGGCACCAACCATGCCCTAGTTCAACCCCCATTTCACACCCAAGGTGAGGAGGCCCTGAGGAAAGCACCTGCCCACCAGCTCCTGTCTAGTCGGAGTCAGAGCCACCCCTGAGCCTTCCCTCTCCGTCGCGTAAACCCCCACAGCTGGGTGTGGGCATACAGTCCTAGCTCACCTGGAACCGATGCACCAGCTCCAGGGACTGGCTGTCATTCTGGTCGGCTTCGAGGATGACATCGGTCAGCTTGTGAATGATGACGTCCAGGGGGCCCTGCTCCTCGATTGGCCGGTTGAGGTTCAGCTGTGAGAGGGGACACGGAGAGAAAGGACAGTTCAGCACTGGGGCCCACTACCCTCTCCTATCCCCACATCCTCCCACACACCCATCCATAGCCCTCTAGGAACACATGGGAACGCAGACTCCACCCACAGGATTCTCTAAGGCCCCACTGAGCGTCTCCTAAGTCCTTGAGGGCAGCCCCGAGTTCGTAATTCTGCTTCCCAAGCCCCATGCTCCCCAGGATTCAGAAGACACACAAATGGAATTAAGGAGACAAAGCGTCTACAGGTAACATGAGTGTCACCTGTGAAAGCACGTTAAAGAGAAAGAATTCCTTGAATACGGCCCATCTGCCCGACAACCTAGATCTTTCAGGAAAGGAAGCTAGGGCTCAGAGAGAAGCAACACACTAAAATCACACAGTCTGACTGAACTGAGACCTGTCCAATTCCAAAGTTGATACTCATTCCACAAAATCACATAAAGTCTGAGACAAGCTGTGAGCTTCTCAGATCTTGGAGCTAATGAAGGGAGAAACCAGCAGCTTGCACTTCACACTGCAGTCTGGGCTTATCCTGACCGTGAAGGAGGCAGGCTGCCTGTAAACTCTGCTCAACCTGCTCCATGGGCGGGGGGCGGGGGGGATGGATGTGTTTATTTTTTTCAAGAGCATGGGGCTAGGAAGATCAGGCCCCAGGGGAGCCAGGAGCCATCGGCTGACAGACAACCGGCATCACCAGGCCCCAAGACAGGAGCACCTGCCAGCAGCCAGAGCAGCCGAACACCCAGCTTCCCAACCCACCAGATGTCTGCCCTAGTACGCAGCCGCCACCTGCAGAGCCAGTCCCTGGAGGCAGTGGCGCCAGCCTGGTACCAGGCTGACCCCCCGGGTGGCCTCAGCAGAGGCCAAGGCAGACTGTGAGCCCCACCCCACCCCTAATTGGGGCTCCCACCAGGATTCCTGGCTGCCTTTTTTCAAAGTCATTAGTAAAGAAATCACGATGACAGCTCCACGTACCCACTCTAAGCAGGCACCATGCTAAAAGCTCACCCACATTTATTTCATTTCCTAACCACGCCATGAGAAACACATTTACAACTGAGGAAAAGTGGAGAACAGAGACTTTAAAAGCCTGCCTAAGATGTCCCTCCATTCTTTGGGAGCCTATTTTATGCCCGGAGGTCATCCCCTAGAGCCTTGTCCATCTGGACCCTTGTTCCCTGGCTTCTGGCTGAGTCTGGCTGATCAGAGGCATGGGCAGAAGACAGGGGAGAGAGGCCAGGTTATTTCTTCCCACCATCCTCATGGCCCTGCCCACTGCCACATTCCTGGCAGCAGCCACAGCCCCTGTCCAGTGGGGCAGACCCTCAACCCAGGACTACCAGCAGCACTCCTCTGTCCCCTTGTCCTCTCAGGCCTGGGGGGTGACAGTTCGCCATCTTGCTAGTGCCAGGGGTCCTTCTACGTCCTGTTATTTCTCTTGGCCCTGGCCACACTTGTAATTGTCCCTGATTAAACTCCCTTCCACTTACACCTTTGGGATCTGCTAGCTCTCTCCTGCGAGGATGCCGGTACCCTCAACTCCTGTTTCTCTTCACCTGCCAAGAAAGATGTAAAGGGATTCCCTCTATTTAATAAAAATCCCCTAAACGAAACAAAAAATACCCATTGCCATCGAGTCGATTCCAACTCTTAGCAACCTTAGACTTCACGGTAAGAACACACTGAGGAAACCTGGTGTGGAGAAGGGGAGAGTGTTGACACATCGCGGGGTTGGCAACCAATGTCACAAAACAATTTGTGTATTAATTGTTTAATTAGAAACTAATCTGCTCTGTAAACTTTCACCTAAAGCACAATTTTTAAAAAATCTAATAAAAAAAAAATACTAAAGATCACTCCTCATGCCCTGTGGTAACGGGCCTGTGTACAAAACAAAACAGAACCAAAAGCGGGGCTAGTTGGACACTGATGGTCTCTCCTGGGTTAGGAACGTGGAGGGGCTCACAGACGAGGAGGAGGAAGGGGCATGGCCGAGTGCCTTTCCAGCGCCAACACCAGCTTGTCCTCGCAGCCAGCCCAGAGCTAGTGACTTTCCCACCTTCATGGACCAGGACACCAGGACCCCAGGAAGGACACACAGCCAGGGTAAGGCCAAACTGTCAGAGCAGCCCAGCTGGGCCTGGACCAAGGCTGCCCAGCACCTAGGGTTCCCCCTCTGCCAAGCTGCCATCCCCTTGGGCCTCAGTTTCCCCTTCCATAAAACCAGAATACTGTAGGGGTCTTTCTGTTCTACTGGGGATTCCACGTTACAATCCCACCCAACCCCCTTTCCGGAAAACAGAATCTGAAAGAAGGTAGAGAAGCTGGTAGAAAGTAGTAACTTGGGCAAGGAACAGCCGACCCTCAAACGGTGCCATGGACACAACCCATTTTTCCTGTAACCTGTGGCTCCATGGGGACCATAAACAAGAAGCCAATATCAGCCCAAGACTGCCACAGACGAGAGGGAATGAGGTCACGCAGTGGTGCTGGGCAACGTGCCCCAGGTCTGTCAGAATGTGCCCCCATCTCCACAGAGAAGCTTCCAGCTCTCCCAAGCAGCATGGGGAGAGGGACACACATCAGCCTGCGTGGGATCCCTAGGCTCGAGGGGCGGGGGGGGGGGTGGGCAGAAGAGACCCAGGGTTCTGTCCTCACCTTCCACCGGCCTGCGGACCTGACAACCAATGCTGTTTGGAAAATAAGCTCTCTGTGTTCCCACTTGCTCTGCTGAAGGTAAACAGTTGAGCTCTGGAAGCTGGCCACCTTCCTTTGTATATTTTCCAAGCATTTTTATGCCAGTAAAACCCTTTCACGAGAATAGCAACTTGGGACATACATCGGCCTAGTCTGGTCTCCGGCATGGCCGGCTCTCCCGGCCTCCTGCAGCCTAAGTGGAGCTGTTGGCGGCTCGAAAGCCTCTTTCGGCACCTACTTCTCCTCAAGTAAGTGGCCAGGCACTGCCAAGATTGCCCTAAAACTGTCTTGTGCCTCAGTTTCCCCATTTGTAACATGAGGACATGATTAACTGTTGGAATTGACTCAACAGTGACTGGACTGGACTAGATGCCTCAAAGGGCTGTGGTGTAGACCAGAACATTCCATTTACAGATGTGGTGTGCGGTGGGTGTTTACCAGGACAATTTGCCGCTTAATTGAACAGGTATTTCCTGGGCACTTACTGTGTAACAGGCACAGCTGGGGACAAAGCAGTGGGTAGATAAGCGCCTGCCCCGTTCTCTCAGAACTTCCTGTCAGCTTTTTGATCTTCTGGGCTCACTCTGGAAGCAGACCTGGGTGACTAACCCCCACGTGTGTCTCCAGGTCCTATTATGTGAGACAACGCTTCTCTGCCTAACCCTGCAAAGTCTCCCCACTCCCAAGGCCCCTCGTCCAGAGCAGCCTCTTACTCACTTTCCAAGTCCTGGCTCACAAGCTCACTCTCTCCTCAGGCTTCTCAGCTCATGCAAGCAGGATGTGGCAGCGGCCCCTCGCCTCACGTAGATCCCCGAACCCTCTGCACACCCTCCAGGACTGTGCTATAACTTTTCATTAAAAAGCTATTCCAGAATTCTCTGTCTCTTCAACAGGACTGTGAAAGTCCCAAAGAAGAAGGCAGAGGCCTAGCATCCCCAGGATCTAGAAGCCGAGGTAGGTGCTTAGTAAGTGTCTACTAAATGCAACTGGAGGGTTTAAAGTAAACGTGAACGATGCAGACCACTGGGTAGGGGAGTTTGAGGAAGTGCGTGACTTTCCTGAAAAGAGGGTTAGAAATGGAGTCCTGGGGGAGGGGGTGTCCAGGCCGAGTGGTGAAGGATGGAGGAGGAAGACTTGGACCTTGTTCTGGATTGAACTGTGTCCCCCAAAAGATAATAAGGTGAAGTCCTAATCCCTGTACCTGTGAGTGTGGCATCGTTTGGAGGTAGAGACTTTGAAGATAACAGTTACCATGAGGTCATGCTGGAGAAGGGTGGGTCCTAATTCTATGAGACTGAATGTCCTTATAAAAGAGGAGAAGAGTCACTGGGACAGAAGAAGGATGCCAAGTGATGCTGCAGCTATGAGACAAGAAACACTGGGGCTAGGAGATGCTGGGAGAGATGTGAAAGGATCTTCCCTAGAGGCTTCAGAGGGAGCATGGCCTGGCTAAGATGCCCATTTAGATTCCCAGCCTCTAGAACTATGAGGCAGCAATGCATTTCTGTTCTTATAAGCCACCCAGTTTGTGGTATTTTGTTACAGCAACCCTAAGACACTAATACAGACCCCTCCAGAGATGGGTGGGAAAGGAAGGTGTGATCCAGGTAGAGGCGACAGCCAGACAGATATAGAAGCCATCTGCATCAAACAATCTCCTTGTATTGGTGAATTCCAAATACCTCAGGCAACGATCTCTGATGTTGGAAAGGGTGGCCCATGACCCCAACATCTAACAAACTGCTTCCTTTGTCCTCTGGAGCAGGGCACAGCCTGAACTACATTTCCCAGCCTCTTTTGCAGTTGGGGTGGTCATGTGACTGAGTTCTGGCCAATCAGTGTTCGCGTTGCATGTTCATTGACCTGACCTATAAAAAACCTCCCCATAGATCTCTCCCAGGCTTCGCCTGCAGGCTGGAAGCAGAGGTTCCTATGGAAGACCTTGTGAGATATAAACAACTCATCAACTGTTATTGTGTTAAGCCACTAAGATTTTGGCCTGTCTAATACAGCCTGAAAGCAGGAGAACACGTTTAGGAAGTGGGGAGAGGAGGAGGAGAAACAGGCCAGGAGACGAAGGTGGGCCAAGATGAGATCAAAAGCAGAGGCTTCCAGCTCCCCCCAGGACTCACCAGGTTATCCCTCCAGTTATCCCTTCTTCCCCAGACTTCCACCTGTGCTGCCCTAACATGACCGATGTTGTTGTTAGCTGCCGTTGAAGTTGGCGCCGACATGCACAACAAAACAAAATGCTGCCCAGTCCTGCGCCATCCCCATGACCCACTGCATATTGGACTGCTGTGACTCCTAGTGTTTCCAAAGTTGATTTTCAGAAGTAGATCACCAAGCCTTTCTTCCTGGCCAGTCTTAGACTGGAAGCTCCGCTGGAACCTACTTAGCATCATAGCAAAACACACAAGGCCCCACTGACAGATAGGTGATTGCTCAAGAGGTGAACTGGCCAGGAATCAAACCCAGGTTTCCTGCAGGGAAGGTGAGAGTTCCATCTCTGATCTACTAGTGTCCTCACGTGATTGATAACTCACTAGATTCAAAAGAACCACACAGACATCCCTGCAGCTGTCCAGGGAGGCTGGGGACTTGGGAGAACTGGCTGCCCACCCACCTGTTCGGGCTGCTCCATGCTCTGGAGCTGCGGCAAATGCACGGCGTTAGATGATCGTGGAGGCTCACTCAAAACATCTACAACTCTCTGACCAGCCTGAAAAGGCTGCAAGTGACTTCTCAGCTCAAAAACCCGCAACTGAAGCCAGTGTAGGGGTGAGACAGGTGTAGGGACAGGCCTGTGTGGTCATCTCAGAACTTCGATGTCCTCATCTTTAAAGCAAGAAGCCTTGTTATCCCAGCACTAGTGGGCAGCTCTTGCACACTTGCTCTGTGCCAGGCTCTGTTCTGAGCATGGTACATGCATGAACTCATTCAATTCTTACAATAACCTATGAGGAGGGTGCCCAGAAGTGGGGCACAGAGAGCTTAAACAACTTGCCTGAGGTCTCTCAGCCTCGCACAGACTCTTCACAGTGCCCAGCCAATGAGAAGAGTGTATTCAAAGGAGAGTCAACCTTAATGACGCTGTTGGAGTCAAGCTTTCAGGACCTTCATTTGCTAATGTGGCACGATTCAAAATAAGAAGAAACAGCTGCAAACATCCACTGATAATCACAACCTGGAATGTATGATGTATGAATCTAGGAAAATTGGAAATCATCAAAAATGAAATGGAATGCATAAACATGGATACCCTAGGCATTAGTGAGCTGAAATGGACTGGTACTGGCCATTTTGAATCGGACAATCATGTAGTCTACTATGCTTGGAATGACAACTTGAAGAGGAATGGTGTTGCATTCATCGTCAAAAAGAACATTTCAAGATCTGTCCTGAAGTATAACACTGTCAGTGGTAGGATCCTATCCATTTACACACTAACCACTAAGGCTAAAGAGGAAGAAATTGAAGATTTTTACCAATTCTGCAGTCTGAAATTGATCAAACATGCTATCGGGATGCACTGATAATTACTGGTGATTGGAATGCTAAAGTTGGAAACAAAGAAGAACAGGTAGTTGGAAAATATGGCCTTGGTGACAGAAACGATGTCAGAGATCGCATGACAGAATTTTGCAAGACCAATGACTTCTTCATTGCAAATACCTTTTTTCACCAACATAAGCAGTGACTATACACATGGACCTCACCAGATGGAACACACAGGAACCAAATCAACTACATCTGTGGAAAGAGACGATGGAAAAGCTCGGTAACATCAGTTAGAACAAGGCCAGGTGCTGACTGTCGATCAGACCATAAATTGCTTATATCCAAGTTCAAGTTGAAACTGAAGAAAATTAGAACAAGTCAACGAAAGCCAAGGTACTACCTTGAGTATATCCCACCTGAATTTAGAGGCCATCTCAAGAATAGATTTGATGCACTGAACACTAATAACTGAAGACCAGGTGAGTTGTGGAATGACACCAAGGGTATCACACATGAAAAAAGCAAGAGGTCATTAAAAAGACAGGAGAGAAAGAAAGATCTAAATGGATGTCAGGAGAGACTCTGAAATTTGCTCTCAAAAATCAAATAGCTAAAGCAAAAGGAAAAAAATGATGAAGTAAAAGAGATGAGCCAAAGATTTCAAAGAGCAGCTCAAAAACACAAAGTAAAGTATTATGATGACATATGCAAAGACCTGGAGATAGAAAACCAAAAGGAAGAACCATTTCTCAAGCAGAAAAATTTGAAGAAAAAAATTCAAGCCTCAAGTTGCAATACTGAAGGATTCTATGGGGAAAATACTAAAAGAAGATGGAAAGAATACAAAGTCACTATACTAAAAAGAACTGGTCAACATTCAACCATTTCAGGAGGTAACATATGATCAGGAACCAATGATACTGAAGGAATAAGTCCAAGCTACACTGAGAGCACTGGTGAAAAACAAGGCTCCAGGAATTGAAGGAATGCCAAGTGAGATGTTTCAACAACGGATGCAGCTATGGAGGTGCTCACTCGTCTATGCCAAGAAATCTGGAAGACAGCTACCTGGACAACCAACTGGAAGAGGTCCATATTTATGCCTATTCCCAAGAAAGGTGATCCAACTGAATGTGGAAATTATAGAACAATATCATTAATATCACACACGTAAAATTTTGCTGAAGATCGTTCGAATCTGGCTACAGCAGTATATCAACAGGGAACTGCCAGAAATTCAGGCTGGATTCAGAAGAGGACGTGGAACCAGGGATGTCATTGCTGATGTCAGATGGATCCTGGCTGAAAGCAGAGAATGCCAGAAAGATGTTTACCTGTGTTTAATTGACTATGCTAAGGCATTCGACTGTGTGGATCATGACAAATTATGGATTACATTGCAGAGAATGGGAATTCTGGAACACTTAATTGTGCTCATGAGGAATCTGTACATGAATCAAGAGGCAGTCATTCAAACAGAACAAGGGGATACTGCATGGTTTAAAGCCAGGAAAGGGGCATCAGGATAGAAAGAAAACTCATTAAGAACCTGCGTTATGCAGATGACACATCCTCCTTCCTGAAAGTGAAGAGGACTTGAAGCACTTACTGATGAAGATCAAAGACCAGAGCCTTCAGTATGGATTACACCTCAACATAAAGAAAACAAAATTTCTCACAACTGCACCAATAAGCAACATCATGATGAATGGAGAAAAGACTGAGGTTGCCAAGGATTTCATCTTACTTGGATCCACGATCAGCACACATGGAAGCAGCAGTCAGGAAACCAAGGACGCATTGCATTGGGCAAATCTGCGGCAAAAGACCTCTTGAAGGTGTTAAAAAGCAAAGATGTCACTTGAGGACTAAGGCGTGCCTGACCCAAGCTGTGGTGTTTTTAATTACCTCATAGGCATGTGAAAGCTGGACGATGAATAAGGAAGACCGAAGAAGAACTGCGCCTTTGAGCTGCAATGTTGGCAAAGAATATTGAATATACCATGGACTGCTAAAACAAACAAATATGTCTTGGAAGAACTACAACCAGAATGCTCCTTAGAAGCAAGGATGGAGAGACTACATCTCACGTATTTTGGACATGTTGTCATGAGGGATTAGTCCCTGGAGAAAGACGTCACGCTTGATAAAGTAGGTCAGTGAAAAAGAGGTAGACCCTCAACAAGATGGACTGACATAGTGGCTGCAACAATGGGCACAAGCATAGCAACAATTGTGAGGATGCCGCAGGACCGGACAGCGTTTCGCTTTGTTGTGCACAGGCTTGCTATGAAGCGGAATTGACTCAACGGCACCTAACAACAACAATTATTTTTTCTATTCTTACTATTTTACATTATTACTGACCAATGGAAATTTCCTTGACATTCTGGCAATAAGAGCTCACTGACTGGGCAAGAACAGGACAGAATTTGAATTCTGCAAAGTCTAGGACACTTGTGGAGCCCTGGTGGCATAGTGGTTAAGAGCTACGGTGGCTAACCAAAAGGTCGGCAGTTCTAATCCACCAGCCCGTCCTTGGAAACCCTATGGGGCAGTTACAGTCTGTCTTACAGGGTCACTGTGAGTTGGAATTCGACTCGCCAGCAATGGTTTGGGTTTGGTTTTGGGTTGGACACTGACTCATATTGGACTCTTTAAAGTGTTGCCATGTTAAAATTTGCAGCCATTGTCAAGGATGGTAACACAGAGTTCCTACTTTGGGCCACATACCATGCTAACAAGCACTTGCCACAAGAGGTACAGATGAGGACACTGAATCACAGAGAGGTTAAGTAACTTGCCCAAGGTCACAGTTACAGCTCCACTGGGTGCCAAATCTCTCTCCTGCCAAAGCCAGACAATCAACCTTGAAACTCAAAGTCCTCCAGGGTATCTGGGGCTCTCCTTCCCTTCTCCCTAAATTCACCCCTGTGAACTGGTGTGTTTTTGGCTGTGCCTTCAAATGGAAGTCACTAGGTCGAAAGTTTTGTCTTGACCAAGGAAGAAACAAAGTGGCCCTGGATGAAAGATGTGTGGGCTGAAGTCTGATTTATTCCTCAGCGACCTCCGAGGACCTGAGCACCTGGGAAAGGGCTGCCGTAGCCAGTGTGGTGATGCCTGGCCAGGCAGAAGCAGCTCTCCCCTGAAAGAAAACGCAGGTCTGGGAACCTCGTGGCCAGACTTCGCAAGCGAGCTTGACTGTTGCAGATTCTGCACCAGGGACATGTTTTTCAGTGGGTTTGGCTCTAGAAGGAGACACAGGGAGAACAGGCAAAAGACTTTTTCCTGGCAAGACCAACTGTCACTCCCAAAAACACCCAGTGTCCTTCAGAGCTGGGAGTCACTTGAGGCTGGCCACCAAGCCTTCAGGAGCTAATACCAGCAGGCTGGCCAAGGACAGGCTCGTCAGCTCAGCAGCCTGTGCCTAGGATTGGGGAGGAGAGCTGTCGTCAACGCTCCCTGACCCAATTCCCCAATTTCTCAGTAACTAGTTTCCAGTTACCAGGGTAATGGGAAGAAACTGCAATCTGGCTAAGGCAGATAAGCGAAAAACCCTTTTCCCCTAAAAAATGAGGGGCCAGGACTAAAGGGCTTGATGAAGATTCCTTGTGGCTCTGAAGTTCTATGACTCTGCGGGCAGACTTTACTTCAATGAGCCAGAAAAGTTACGCCCACCCAGTACACACGGTTCCTTAAGAACGGGACTGACCCTGAGTTCTCAGGATTTGGGAAAACCCTGGCCTGGGCCCAATGCTGCAGAACCAGGTTCAAGAGTAGATTAAAAGAATAAACATACCCATGCCCTTTGACCCAGCAAGCCCACTCCTGGGATGCCAGCTAAATGAAACAATCAACAGGCAAAAACTGCTCTTGGCCCAGGGAGAGTTCCAAGGCAGAGAGACATGGAAATACCTTAACTGTCCATAATCTGGGGCTGCCTAAGTAAGTGACTGGCACAGCCACAGAAGGGGACATTAAACAGCCACCGAGAGGGCAATGATGAGGCTTGGGTGGAAACAAGGGTGTCTGCTTGGATTACCACCTTACGAAACACTTGCTGTGGACAGAGCTCAAAAGGAAAAACAAAAAATGAAAATGGAGGGATTATGGGTATAGTAGTCATTATGGCAGGGGCCTTGGTGGTGCAGCGGCTATGTGCTCAGCTGCTAACTGAGAAAGGTCAGCGGTTTGAACCCACCAGCCACTCCACGAGAGAAAGATGTGGCAGTCTGCTTCTATAAGGATTTACAGCCTTGGAAACCCTACGAGGCAGTTCTACTCTGTCCTATAGGGTTGCTATGAGTTGGAATCGACTCCACGGCAGTGGGTTTGGTAGACATTATGGCTTCCGTTTGATCTAGCTACTCTGCACTTAAGAGCAGGTTTCAGTCTTTTCAGTCACCTCATATGTATGCGAAAGCTGGACAATGAAAAAGAAAGGGATGATGCATTTGAACTGCAGTGTCAGCAAAGACTATTCAACATGCCGTGGACTGCCAGAAGAACAAACAAATCAGTCTTAGAAGAAATACAGCCAGAGTGCTCCTTAAAAGTAGGATGGCGAAACTTCGTCTTGCTTACTTTGGATACATCATCAAGGAAGACCAATCATTAGAAAAGGACATCATGTTTGCTGAAGCAGGGGGTCAGTGAAAACAAGGGAAGCCCTCCACGAGATGGACTGACACAACAGCTGGAACAACGGGCTCAAACGTATCAATGATCACGAAGATGATGCAGAACCGGACAACATTTCATTCTGTTATATATAAAATCACCATGAGTTTGAGCTGACCCGATGGCAACCAACAAATCAACTATAGTACTAAATAAAAAAAAAACCAAACCCACTGCTGTCGAGCTGATTCCGACTCATAACGACCCTATAGGAGAGAGGAGAACTGCCCCATAGGGTTTCCAAGGCTGTAAATCTTTGCAGAAGCAGGCTGCCACATCTTTCTCCCACAGTGTGGCTGCTGCATTTGAACTGCTGACCTTTTTGGTTAGCAGTTGAATGTTTAACCACTATGCCACCAGGGCTCCTCATTATGGTATAGTACCCCATTATGGTATACATGGCAAGACTGCTTCTTGGCTTCCTTGTAAGTGGGTGAGATCACATGACTTGTTCTGGCCAATGGGCTGTGAGAAAAGGTCAACCACGGTACTTCCTGACCAGAGTATTTACCTGCACATGTGCGAGCCTCCAGAGCTCTCTTTCTCCCCTCCCACAGGACAACAACATTCAAGATGGCGGCTCAGTCAGTTTGGCTCCTGTAGTGATTATGATGAGTAGAGCCCTCAGCTGACTGACAACAGACATGTAGGGTAAGTGAAAAATAACAACTCACTGTTTTAAGTTATGGAGATTTCGGGGTGGTTCGTTAATGCAGCACAACATAGACTATTCTCACTGATAAAATAAATAGGTGGTTCCCCTGCCCCCAAAGTTTCTTCGTTTTTTGAAACAAAGGAAGTGTGGAAGGGAAGGGGTGTGGAGAGAAAAGTTAAATCAAATGAGCTCCGACAGGTGAGCAAGGATGAGACTAGGGTTTTGTTGGGATTTTTCTTATTTTTTTGTTAGTTTTTTTTTCAATTGTGCTTTAAGTGAAAGTTATGTTTTTTATGTTATTGTGTTTTACAGCTCAAGTTAATTTCTCATACAAAAATTTATACAAACATTGTTATATGACTCTAGTTACTATCCCTGTAATGTGACAGCACACGCTTCCTTTTCACCTCAGATTTCTTGCTGGGATTTTTTTTTTAAGTTACAATTTAGTTTGGACGAAACAGAGGAACAGGGATTAACCCTGTAAAAGGAAGCTTACTTGTCCTATCCCTTAGAATGAGAAGGCAGAAATCTTGCCCAGAGGTACCCCAGGAATGTGGCCATTCTCCAACATCCCAGAAAAGCCCATCCGCCAATCCCGTACACCTGTCAGCTGAGTCCCCTGATCCCATGTGGCTTGGCCCAGTGGGCTGCTTCATCCTGGGTATTGTTCACAGTGGGAAAGAAAGAAAATAAAGAGAGAGAGAGAGTGTGTGAAAGCATAAAAATGGCCAGCAGATCTGGACCCACATGAAGGCCACATAACAAAGTCCAAATAAAGATGGTGCATGCATGCACACATGGAAGGAAGGGGCGAGGAGGGCCCCCTCCCTTACTTATCTCTAGTCCCTAGGCCCCAACATGGAAACTCACATGGACCCACTGTCTCCAGCACTCCCTGAGCCACCGTGAGCACAGAGCCTCCAACTCCCAGGCAGAAGTGCCTATAGGCTGCGGCCAGGAGCTATCTCTGGCTGTGCAGTGCTGGGGCTGGCAGGTCCCTCACCTCCCTCAGCCTGTTTCTCTCCCCTGGAAAGTGAAGGTGAAGAGATATCTTCCGACAGTTGACAGCCGACAGCCGTCAGGAGGAAGCAACGAGGGGACACCACTAACTCCCTTCATAAGCAGTGAACATGCCGCATAGATGAGAGCAATTACGACGGCCTTCCTTCCATGTGGCTGTATTTTCTCTCACTTGGATTTACACCTCTCTTGCCTTTTTGGCCCACCACAAGCGCGATCCCGATAATCACCTCCACCAGGACCTGCAGGGCTCCCCTCCTGCCCCCCATCCCCGACACACCAGGCTGTGCTGAGCATGTTACATGTTATTTCATCTAATCCCTGCACTAACCTTAGGAGGCAGGGGCAGTTGTTACCATTTCACAGATGAGTCAACGAAGGTTCTAGAAGGCAAGATAACCTGTCTGAGGCTGTATAACCAGTACAGAGGGAGGCAGGATTCACACCCAAGTCCCCTGTGGCTCCAGGACAGAGGTTCTTAAGCCACCTGCTGTCCTTCGGAAGGAGAGCGGCCGAGAGGAGCAGCCTGCCACACATCTTTCCTGAGATGTGCAGTGCGGCTGAGAGGCTGCTGTGAGGAGAGAGATGTGCTCAGAGAAGCCATTCCTGTCCTCCAGAGCCAGAGGCAGGAATGTCCGCCGGGGGCACTGTGGCAAGAGGGTCCCCAGTGCAGTCTTGACCACAGTTCCCAAAGAAGGGGGCAATTCAGAAACCCCAGCTGGCGAGCCTGACGCTTTCACCTAAAACGTCCTCTCCTGGGAACCACCTGTGTCAAGAAGAACAGGTGTTGAGGAAGCATCACTGCCACGTCAAGGGCCAGGATTCTGGGTCTTTCCATCCTGCCGACTCCCAACACAGCACATCAGGTCATCGGGAGCTCTCTGAGCCGAGAGGCCTGGCGCCCAGCACCACCACCCAGCATAACAGGAGTGGACGCAGTGGCTTTGGGAGACAAGGGCCCCCACAGCACGAGGCAGCAATGCCTACTTAGTGTCTCTCAATCTGTTGCTTGTCTTTTCGCTGCACTAACGGTGGGTGTGCCATGCAGAAAAGCTTACTTTCCATGCAATTCCAGTTTACCAGTTTTTTCATCTGGGGATTCTTCGCTCACAAGATTATTTAAAAATTATCCCATGGCTTATTTTTTTTTCCCAGAACTTTTTCTTTTTTTTAATTGTTGTAAAAATACACATGTAACACAACACTTGCCAATTCAACATTTTTTCACATGTATAATTCAGTGACACCAAGTCATCAATCGTGTGCAACCATCGTCCATGTCCACTGCCAAACTTTCCATCCTCATGAACAGAAACTCGGTGTCTTCACTTTTTATAACTGAATCTTTGATCCGGCTGGAATTTCTCTGGGCGGACATTATGATGTATGAATCTATGTTTGAAGTATGAATCTGTGTGTTTTCTTTTTTCAGTTGCATACCCAAATGTCCCAATCCCATCTGTTAATAACCCATCTTCTGCTCACTGTTTTCAAATGCCACTATTTTCATACACTAACTCCCATATTTATTTGGGTCTCTTTGTCTCTCTATTCCCTTCCATTGAGGAGCCCTGGTGGCACAACAGTTGACCACTCCACTGCTAACCCAAAGGTTGGCAGTGTGAACTCACCCAGCAGCTCCTTGGGAGAGCAACCTGGCGATCTGCTCCTGCAAAAATTACAGCCTAGAAAACCCTATGGGGCAGTTTTACCTGTCACATGGGGTAACGATTTGTCAAAACTGCCTCGACAGCACCTGCCAATGGCATTCCCATCCATTAATTACCATGTTGTTTTAATGCCAACCCCAGCCACCTTGCCAGACACCCTGCTGCCCCCTCCCCTATGCTTCCCACAAGGATTTCAGGTAGGGGACAGGCTGGCCCTGATCCCACCTGCCCCCCGAGGTAGTAAGCTTGAAATCTGTGCCTACGCACAGCCCCTGTCCGACACCAGGCCTCACACAGATGAGTGCTCAGCAAACTCGACTGTAAGTGTGATAGTCAAGCCCCCCGCGGCTGCGGGGTGAGCTTCGCACGCAGCAGAGACTGACGAGAGAACACGCAAAAATATAATGAGGCGAAATGTGTCCCGTTTGACACAAAACATCAAGAATGCAATACTGGCAACACTTCTCACTTCTGCTCTTCATCTAAGACTTAAATAAAGAAGAGAAACTGCTACTGCGTCGTGAAGCACACACGAAGCCTGTCCTTTACTCCGGTGTGTTTTCTCTAATCGTCAGTTTGCACCAGTGGAAAACAGGGATAGCAACAGCACCTGCGGCATGGGGCTGTGTCTTCACTCACTTATTACTCATCACCGTAAGCGTAGACTCTGTGCCTGGCACTGCTCAAGCACTGAAGATGCAATGGTGAAGACAGTCAGGTCCCCATTCTCAGGACCATTCTAGTCAGGCGAAGTGGACAATCAACTAGTAAACAAAACCATTCCAGGGGCCATCACATGTTACATCAATGAAGTGAGTGTGAGAGAGCATGACGGGAAAGCAGAAGCACGTCTAAGGCAGCAACATTGAGCTGAGACCCAAAAGAGCAGGAGGATCCAGGAAGAGTTCCCGGCAAAGGGGACAGCAAGCGCAGGGCCCTGAGGAGAGGCTGCATTGGTGGGTCTCAGCAACACAAGGTGCCAGTGTGGGCGCAGAATAGGTTCCTGGGTGGCACAAGCAGTTTGTGATCAGCTGATAGCCTAAAGGTCGGCAGTTCGAACTCACCCAGTGGCTCCACAGAAGTAAAGCCTGGAGATCTGCTTCCATAAAGACTGCAGCCAAGAAAACCCTGTGGGACAGTTCTACTCTGTGACATATGGGGTCACTATGAGTCAGAATCAACTCGATGGCAACGGGTTTACAGGTGGGTGTAGGTGGGGGGGCGTGGTGCAAGGAGATGGGCTGTGCAGAGCCTCAAAGGCATGGTTAGGAGCTGGGAACACGTACCAAATGCAGCAGGAAGCCACAGGGAGCTCCAAGCATGGGCTTTAGATGGCCACAGTTCCCTCTGAAGAGATTACTCTAGAAGTTGGAGTGAACACATGTGAGGATCAACACCTTGCCACTACAAGTGGTAAGCCCTCAATAAATGGCAATTGCCATTGTTATGGCCCCCCAGGGCATGGGGTTAAGTAAGAACTTCAAAAGCCACGATGCTTTGGAGAGAGGCTATGGGGTCAAGGATCCGGCACTACTCACAACATGACCCTGGGCTGTCATTTCCTTGTCTGTAATTTGGGGGCTTGGGACAGAGGTAGAATTTTTGCCTTCCACGCGGAAGACTCAAATTCAATCTCAGGCCAGTGCGCCTCGTGTGCAGCTACCACCCGTCTGTCAGTGGAGGCCTGCGTGTTGCTGTGATGCTGGACAGGTTTCAGGGTGGCTTCCAGACCAAGATGGACTAGGAAGACAGACCTGGTGATCTACTTCTGAAAATCAGCCAATGAAAACCCTGTGGATCACAAAGGTCCAATCTGTAACTGGTCATGGGAACGGGGCAGGACCGGGCAACGTTTCATTGCACTGTGCGTTGAGTTCATCATGAGTTGGGGTGGCTCAACAGCAGCTAACAGCAGTAACAACTTGGGGGTCTAGTCTTTAAAGCGAGGGCCCCAGACCCCACTGAGTCTCTGGGTCTGGCTCCAAGAGCTGGTGGTATAAGAATACCTGCCCACCCCAACCAGGATCTCCATTTCAAACCTCAACATGCTCCCGCCTCCCTGCCCTAGCTCAGGCTGTTTTCTTCTGCTGACAACAAAAAAACACATTTCAATGTTTCCTTTATCTCCATATTCCTCCCGAATGGCTAGGAATTCTCCCAAGCCAAAACAGCAACTCTTCTGTACATCCTTTTTAACAATAAGGGAGGAAAATTTTTGAGTCAAATTTCTATAAAGCCTGCATAGATTATCTTTTAAGCCCCAAAGCAGTACTTTTTCTGTACTCATTGATTTCCAAAGAAAGCAATGCTTGAGGCAGTTTCCAAACTGGTATTTGATATAATGCTAATGAAAGAGTATTTAGGGGAAAAAAAAAAAAAAGCAGTCCATGAAAATGAGAGGCTCGATACTCAAAATCCTTTGGAAAGACAGTGGGCTGCGCCAGCTTCAGCAGGAGCCGTTCCTGTGTCTCAGGAACGGTAATTCACTCAGGGGCAATGCAGACTGACAACGGAGAAACTGATGCCAAACCCCTTCCCAAGCTCACCTGCGAGGACTCTGGTCTCAGAGACCCGGAGACTTAACTGAACCACCACCACCAAGACCCTAGAAAATGCATCCGACAACCCCCAAACCCTAGCCCCACCCAGTGACTAGAGGAAGACCCCATGGATCATGTACACGGCACACCCTGGAATATCTTCTGATTATCGATATCCTCGAGTCCCTGAGTGGCACAAACGGTTAAGCTCTTGGAAACGACATGAAAGTTGGTGGATTGAGTCCACCCAGAGGCACCTTGGAACAAAGGACTGGCGAGCTACTTCCAAAAAATCAGTCATTGAAATCCCTATGGGGCTTAGAAGCTGGCGAAAAGGACACAAAAAGAGAGAGTGGAGGGAGAGAGCAGGGGCCAAGTAATTGAGAGTGTAGCAAGGTGTACATGGGTTTTGGTGTGAGAGACTGACTTGATTTGTAAACTTTCAGTTAAAGCACAATAAAAATTATTTAAAAAAAAAAAAACAACCCTATGGGGCACAGTTCTACTCTGACACCCATGGGGTCGCCATGAGTAGGAATCAACTCGATGACAAGTGGTTTAGCCATGTTCTGGAGTGGCATGTGCTGACCCAGCTCTAGCTGTGATCCTGGCGAGTCACTGTGACTCCACCAAATCCAAGATGGGGCAATGCTATTTTGCAGAGTGTGATGCACTCTACAGCTCTGAGCAGCTGCTTGTGAGCTCAGGCCAGCAGGTCACAACCGTCACCCCAGGTCAGTAGTACCCTGAGAAACCAGCCCTTCTCTTTGGGAGTTGGCCTGGGGCTTTCTGCAAAGGGCCTGGTCTGCTTAATCTCATGGTGGCAGCAACTATGAGTCACTCAGAAGGCCATGACACAGAGATGCCCAGAAGAGACACAGAACGGAAGTAGATACACGCAAATGCCAGAATGGCCCCGCAAGGGGCTGCTCTCTAAAGCAGGGGAGGCGGAGAAATGGATTCATGGCTGTTTCAGGGAGTCTGCAAATGAAATCAGCAAATTCAAATAACAAGGTTGTCTCAGCCAAGCCTTAGGGGGACAGAGCCAAGGAAGGCTTCCTGGAGGAGGTGGTGTCAAGTTTAAAATAACTGTGCATTAGCAGAGCTGTACACATCAGATTAACTCCTGAAGACACAGCACTTAATCTGTGAGTCTCGGTTTCCTCAACTGGGACACGGGAAAGAAGAATAAGAAAAATGATATCACCTCGTAGGGTTTCTGTGCCTGGCACATAGTGACTTTTTCTCATCAGTAGCAGCAGCCATTACGATGTCCCCCGGCTGCTGGACCCCATCCCACTCTGCTCCTTCAAATATACATGAGCACCTGCTCTAAGCCAGGTCCAGATGAGCCCAGGCCAGTGGGCACCAGGGCAGGAGGGGTGGGAGTGGGGGACTGGGCGAGGAGCTGGGGGCTGTCTACTGAAGAAACCGAGAGAGAGGGCTTAAGCAGAGAGGAGACCATGTCCAAACTGGGCCGTGGGTGACGGGGGGAAGAGACACTCGTGTGAAGAGGCCCAGGTCAGACAAGAGGTGGCCATCTGAAGAGCTGCGAGGGACTCGCAGGGTGAGGAAGAAAAGGGCAGCAGGAGACAAGCTGGGGAGGGACAGAGACAAGGACTGACTCACAGATCCCCAGGAGCCAGGAGGGATTTGTAATGAACGGAAGAGAATGACTATGTGTGTGCCACATGCGTATACGGGGTGTGTGTGTGGCGTGAGTGTGCACACAGGGTGGGTATGTATGATGTGTATATGGGGTACATATGTGTGTGGTGTGTATATATGCGGTGTGTGTGTATATGTGTGTGTGTGATGTGTGTATATACGGTGTGTGTGTGTGTCTGTGTCCACATGCGCACATAACAAGAAGAAGGGCGCGGTTAGAACAGAAACCTGGCATAGGTGTAGCGGGTGGGCTGGAGGAGGTTAAGAACAGGGAGTTGGAGGGCTCTAGGCAGAACAGGGGGCAGACAGATCTAGAACTGGGGGGGGGGGTGCAGAAAGAGACAGCACAGAGGGACTACACAGTGACTGAGAGGGTGGGGTGCTATGGATGGGGTGGGGTACAGGGACCCATCGCACATGGGACAGATTCCAGCCTGAGGGTGGGAGAGGGGGGCAACGGCCGGCAGCCTTTCTCCAAAGCCAAGAATGGGAGAAGTGTGGGCTCTGATGTGGGGGTCCCAGCCCCCAGCCGATGCGTGAGCCCCCAAAAGGAGTCTGGTACTTTCCCAGTGGATCCTTCCTAACCCCTGACTCAGACCGCCCTCCCAGGCGCCTCCTTCAGCATCCCGCCCCAGCAGTCCCACTGGATCCAGGAGGTAGCTCCAGGCACGCAGCTCTCGGCAGCAACCAGGGACCCAGCTCCCCGGTTCCTATGGCAACCAAATACCCTCCTCTTCACAGGAGGAAGAAGACCCTCTGCTGGGAAAACCCGCACCAACAAAAGGCAAAGTGCCTCTGGGCTTACTGGAAGGCAAAGAGGTCCTTGAATTTGATTCTGACCTGAAAACTCCCCTTGAACTCCAGGCCCTGCCCTGTTCACCCCTCTTTTATTCATTTATTCTGTGTGCTTTTTCGGAGCCTTCCACAAAGATTGGAAAGGAGACAGCTGTGGCCTTCCTGGGTTGGGATCATATGTGAACTCCACTTCCTCCCTCAGGGCAGGGCCTGTCCTTGTCCCCTGGGCCTCCTGGGGCCTCGCGTGGCCTGCAGGGTCATGCCACAGACTGAGATGGGAATCAGAAAAGTGAGCTGAGGTGGAAGTGGATGGGCTGTTCCTGCAAACAGAGAAGCTGACCTCGCCTCCAGCAAGCACAGAGAAAGATACATCTGCAAAGGAACACCAAGAACTGCCAGCAGCCACCAGAAGCTAGGAGAGGCATGGGACAGTTCCCGTCTCAAGCAGTCTAGGAGGAATCCACATGGCTGATACCCCAATTTGGGCTTCCAGCCCCCAAAACTGTGAGACAAAAAATTTCTTTAAAGTCCCCCACTTTGCAGTATTTTGTTTTGACAACCTAAGAGACACACAGACGGTGTCCAGGTGCTGCTGAAGTGGCAAGCCCTGTCCCCAGAACACTGCACAAGTGCAGAGAACTGAAATGGCCAGAGGGCACATGGCCATGTCAAGGGCACAAAGGTCAGCCTCTCCCTGACGGTAAAAATCGCAAATGTTTCATCATTGAGGTTGAAGACAGAACCAAAGATGCCGAGAGAACAGAACCATGACTTGGGCTTCTGGATGGACGTGGCTGCTCTCACATGCTTCTCACATTTCCAACAAGTAATAAAGTACGGCTTTTTCTGAAAGGCTGGGAGGGAGCACATGCCCCACCTGGCCCCGAGGCTCCAGTTCTGGTGGGTAAGCAGCCTCCTCCTCGCTGCTGCCCCCTGCGCCAGTTTCACCGGCTTTCTGGACCCTCACCCCCTCAGGGAGGAAACGTTAGGGCTCATCAGGTTCGGCACACCAGGGAGGCCGGGCAGAGGCTTTACCCATCTGAGCTGGGCTAGTTGCTTCCCTGTGGTGGTTCACACCAATCGCGGGGAACACTGACCCCATTCTCTGGGCTCTGGGATTATTACCAAACACGCACACTGCCCTTCCTCCCACTCAACTCGACGCCTCAGGGGCAGGGAGAGGAGCTTCTGAGAAGAACTGGAACTGGGAAATTTTCACCAAAAAAATCTACCAGAACCAGAGTCAGGAGGGGCTGAGAGAGACTGGAAGCTTTCAAAGGCAAAAGCAGAGGTGATGAAACGAAAAGTCCCTGCCAGGTGATGGGAGTCCTGGTGGCGCAGTGGTTAAGAGCTCAGATGCTAACCAAAAAGTCGGCAATTCGAATCCACCAGCTGCTCCTTGGAAACCCTACTCTGTCCTATAGGGTGACTATCAGTCAGAACCGACTCAATGGCAACAGATTTTATAGGCTGGGTGTGGAGGATGGGAGCAGAGCTTGGCAGCGGAGTGGAGGAGCCCCCAGACCGTGGGCCTCGTAGTTGCTGGGGAGCTGAGAAAGCCACAGAGCACACAGAGCCTCCTGGCCAGTGATGACTAAGCACGCCCAGACCCCCGCACCCACCTCTACCCACTCGACAGTGCACCTGTTGTCTCAGGCAGTGGCGCCCCTTGTCAGAGCTCTGTTCCCAGTGGAGCCAGCAGGCCCAGGCAGCTGGGCCAGGCCAACCCTGAGGGCTGCCCCTGCTCCTGGGCACAGCCTGGCCTGGTCACTCCCCATTCCCTGAGGGCTGCACAGGAACCCCCGAGCCAGTGCAAATCTTCCACCAACCCTCTGTCCCCAGGACAAGGCCACTCCATGTTCCTCACACTGTCATCTGGGCTGGTAATGACAGAAAGTGGGAAGGTAAGGGCTTCTTAATGAGGATATCAGACACCCAGGGGACGGGGTGGGAGTAGGGAGCACGGCACATCTGTCTGCGTTTCAAAGACAAGGCCAAGAGTCAAACTCACACTGACTTCTAACAAGAATTCAAAATAATCCTTGTTAAGTGCATCTTCCCACCACCAGCTCGTCAGTTTGCCATGCTGTGGTGGCTTGCGTGCTGCTGTGACACTGAAAGCTATGCCACCAGTATTTCAAACACCAGCAAGGTCACCCATGGTAGACAGGTTTCAGTGGAGTTTGCAGACTAAGATCAACAAGGAAGAGGGGCCTAGTGATCTACTCCCAAAAATTAACCAATGAAAAGCTTATGGATCTCAACAGGACACTGCCTGACTCACCTGCTTTGGACACATCATTAGAAGAGATCAATTACTGGAGACAGACATCATGTTTGGTGAAGAAGAGGGCCAGTGTGGGCAAGGGAGACCCTCGGTGAGATGGACTGGCAGAATGGCTGCAATGACAGACCCTAACATGCTGGCGATTGTGAGGATGATGCAGGACCAGGCAATGTTTCCTTCTGCTGTACATAAGGTAGCAATGAATTGAGCGCCGATTCAACGGCAGCTAAGAACAAAGATGTATCTCACAAAACATGACGGTTCAGTCTCTGCTATCCACAGGGAGTGGAAACCAGCCCAGGGGCTGAAGCCCAGCCAAGCTCAGCGCCTTACCGCAGACAGGGCAGCCTGAGGTCTCTCCACTGCCCTGCTTGTCACAACAGCAAGAACCAGCAGCTCACTAGCGCTCACCTGGGCAACCTTCTGTACCTTCTACAGTAAGGGACCCAGACTCCCAAGGCCAAGCCCAGGGCTCAAGAAGGCTCAGCCAGAGGACAGGGGGCTGGGACTCAAACCGGCTTCCAGACAAAGGAAGGGTCAGAACGCCCCAATGCAAAGCGATGCCACTTAATGGTCCATAAACTCCTCATGTGATGCAGCTGCCCTCTACTTGCCTGGCGGTCAGGTGCTGGAGCCTCTGACATTGAAAACAGTGACAATTAAGCAGGCTGGAAAGATGCCAGAGGTAGCTATAAAGTAATGTCGCTTTTAGAAAAAAGTACATTGTCTTTCTTTCTGGTCAAATTAGTAATGCTCACTGAAAGAAATGTTTAAAGTCCAAGTTACTTATTGACACAATTACTTTGATCTCAGAGATAACGATAATATACATTTTTAGATACCTATTTTTCTCAATATTGGAACTATATTACATAACCAATTTGTATCCTTTTTTAAAATTTACAAGCTATAATAAACATTGTCTTATGGCATTACATATTCTTCTAACATCTCATCATTGAAAGGTCATGTGTGGCCTCTACAACCACGTGAGCCATTTCCTTGAGATAAATGAATCTGAATCTCCTTCCCTCTACGCACACACACACATACACACACAACACACTTCACTGGTTTCACTCCTCTAGAGAACCAGCCTAAGACATAGCTAAATAACAAACTGGCTTAAAAAATGAGTATTACCCGTAAGTACTGTGCTCCTTTAAAACATCACCTATATGAGACCAAACAGCCAATAATGACTTTAAAACAAAGATAAAAATGTAAGGGGGCAGGGAAAGTAGATTAATGGAAACAGAACAACCAGAAGAGAAATGAGAATGGTCACACATTGTAAAGAATGTAACCAAAGTCACAGAACAACTTGTGTAGAAATTGTTGAATGAGAATCTAAACTGTTGGGTAAACCTTCACTGAAAACAATTTTTTTTTTTTTAAAAGGTTATGTGTGACACTTATGCTCATCAAAAGACTTTTCCAGAAGAGTAAAAAGAGAACCTATAGACTGTGGAAAAAACATAATGGAATCACGCAATGATAAAGAATAATGATGAATCCATGAAACACCTCACGACATGGATGAATCTGGAGGACATTATGCTGAATGAAATCAGTCAATCACAGAAGGACAAAAATATTGTATGGGACCACTATGATAAAAAGTCAAAAAAAGGTTTACGCACAGAAACATTCTGTGATGGACACCAGGGATGGGAGGAGGAAGGAGGGAAAGTCATTAACTAGACAGCAGACGTGTTAACTTTGAGGGGAAAGGCTATACACAATATGGGGGAAGTCAGCACAACATGACCAAAGCAAAGAAAGACGCTGAGAGGCAGGCAAAAATAAAAGGCCATTACAGTAAATACGACAACATATACAATCATGCAACAACAGTAATAACAAAGAATAATTTACAAGTGGATACTTAGGTAGATATCTATATTGAATAGGTATGGAAGGCATATGGGAGTACACCCATGTGCATATACAAATTAGGTTGTGGGCCTTTCTACATACATTTTTGTATGTGCTGCCATGTATATTCCTATAACAACAGAGCACACAGGGGCACAGCCATATAAACTTCTTAGACATAACCAAACACCCCATGAGACTAAGTTACTGGGCTTGAGGGCTGGGGACCATAGTCTCAGGGGACACCTAGGTCAATTGGTGTAACACAGCTCATAATGTTCTGCATCCTATTTTGGTGAGTAGCATGGAGGGGGGTCTTAAAAGCTTGCAAGCAGCCACCTAAGATACAACTATTGGTTTCTTCCCATGCCGAGCAAAGGAGAGTGAAGAAAACCAAAGACTCAAGGAAGCAATTGGTCCAAAGGACTAATGGACCACATGAACCACAGCCTCCACAAGACTGAGACCAGAAGAACTAGATGGTGCCCGGCTACCACTAACAACCACTCTAACCCGGGATCACAATGGAGGGTCCCAGGCAGAGCGGGAGAAAAATGTAGAACAAAAATCAAATCCATAACAAAGATCAGACTTACTGGTCTGATAAAGACTGGAGGAACCCCCAAGACTATGGCCCAAAGATACCTTTCTAACATGAAATTGAAGCCATTCCGGGAGAGCACCTTTCAGCCAAACAACAGATAGACCTACAAAATAAAAAATAACACTGGAGAGGAACAACCTTCTTAGAAGAGTTAATTATATGAGGCCAAAAGGGCAAAGACAAGAAGGCAGGAAGGAAAGGTAGGAAAACTGGATGAAAGGTAATGGGGAACCCAGGGCAGAAATAAGTAGAGTGCTGACACATTGACAGAACTGTGACCAATGTCACAGAACAAACCGTGCATAAATTATTGAATGGGAAACTAATCTGCTCTGTAAACTTTCACCTAAAGCACAATAAAATGTTCAAAAAAAAAAACCAAGATATACCCTTATAAACTATAAACCTCAAAATAAAATTAAAGTAAAACAAATAAATAGAAAGGTAATAGTGTCAGAATAGAACTGCCCTCCACTGATTTTTAGCAGCTGATTTTTGGAAGCAGATCACCAGGCCTTTCTCCCAAGGTGCCTCTGGGTGGATTCAAACTGATAACGACAACCTTCCAGCAGCGGCCGAGAGAGTTAATTGTCTGCACCACCCGGGGATGCTAAAAAGTCAATGAAGTATAATATACTTACGCCGCCATTTGACATTTGATCGTTTCTAATTGTGCAGTTATAAATTACACAGGAACAAAGATTAAATGACATCCCATATGCTCTATTGTAGAAGGTAGGGTGTGATACACATTTAAAACCAGAAAAATGTTTTCCTAAAGAGAAAGATGTAAGCCTGAGCAACGCTACCCAAAAAATACATCTAGTAGAAAATCTCATGCCAGAAAACAAGACATCCTGGTAACTATTCCACCACCTGTGTGACCTATTTCTTGCTCAATTTCTCTCTGAACTGAACCCTGTAGGATGATGCCCCCCGAGTTTTGGATTAAGTTCCCTGTACCACTATGTACCCTCCCACCGCTACAAGACATAACCCCCAGTTCTCAGGTGGCCCTGCTGTCCTCAAAAGCCTGCCTCTGATGCCTTTTCCTACCAAATAAAGCCCAGAGTCCCCAGTGTTCAGCTGCGAGCCACACTACCCTGTGGGTCGGGCCCCCTCAAACCCACTCCCCCTCACACCATGCCTACACCAAGAAGCCTTTCCTGACCCCCTTCTATGAGAATCCTCCTCCTCCTCGCTCTCTGGAGGCCTCACAGCTTTATGAACCCAAGGTGCTTGGCATAGGAACCCAGGCCCAGGGATCATGGCCTAGCTGATTGCAAGCCCCGTGTGGTCACTGAATCCCTCAGTGCCCAGGCCCTGCCAGGCGGAAAGAGAGGGGGCACCTAACTTCAGAGGGTCGCTGGGAGGGGTGAGCGGGGTCGGGCCAGGCCACCCTCCCAGCTCCGGCAGCAGCTGGCAACTAGAACAGCTGACCTCCGAGCTCTCTGGTCTCACAGTGTCAGTACACACCATCTGGGGTGGCTGGGAGAGGAACAAATCCCATTTTCACTTCTCTGGGACCTCCAAGGGATTCCCTCTGCCCTCCTGGGGGGTGGGGGAGCTCCGGGCTCTGCAGGTCCACCCAGAAGCTCTCTCTCTGGGCGAGGTCAGAGCAGACACTGTGCCAGGAGGTGCCTCAGCTCCAATCCGGGTTCCCAGAGAGAATGCCAGCACACCTTCCATTCATCCAGGCAATGTTTCGTCTCTTTTCGGTAACGTGGCCTCAATTTTAAAAACTACACGTTCACACATCTCTTTTGGGGGGGGGCGCGGTCCGTGTGGGGGCAGAGAGGCATGAGCCTGGGTCGCCGACTCCCAGTGTCCCTAAGGTCCTTTGCTATGGCTGTAAGGTACACAAGGGGAGGAGGAAGATGAAGGGAGAGTGGGGGCAGAGGAAAAAAAAGAGGGCAGGACTTTGGGGACCACATAACACCCTCCTGCACCAGGTCCCCAACAACAACAGAATCATGTCCAAGTCCCCAACCAGAACCCACATGGCCCTGGTCACTGTGCTCTGCACACCTTCCCGGCCAGGTACCCACACCAGTCACACCAGATACACACAGTTCCGTAAATGCTAACGATGGGTCCTGCCCCAGGGCTTTCCCAGTGCTGTCCTCTCTGTTCACTGCTTCTCCTCATGTACCTGGTGACCATCCAGCCTTCCCCAAGGGACTGGTCAATGTTCTGTCCTCTGGTAAGCCAGTCCATGCTTCCACGAGCAGGTAGTGGCTTTGTGTCCCCCCTGGTGCCCGCCTCCCTCCAGGTGGGGCAGGAAGTGGCGGTGGGAACACTCAAGCCTGGGAAGCAGGAGGACCAGATGCAAAGCCTGGCTCACGCTGGGAGCCTCACCCAGGCCTGTTCTCCTCACCTGTAAAATGGGAAGGAACATGCCTGCTTCACAAGGTGTCATGGAGATTAAATGAGAAAGGACAGGTGACATGCTGTGCTCAGAGCAGAAGCCCCATAAATGTGCCCCCCTCCCCTTCAATACAGAGCCCGAGGGGAGAGACAGGAGGTGGCTGACTCTATGCGACTGCCATGAATATAACCCGGGGCAGGACTCTGGGCGCAGTGCCCTGTGCCCGCCTTGGGTGATCTTGCCACCCCTGGCCAGCCGGCTAGAGGGCGGGGCTAAGCCTTGCCCACCAACAGTCCCAGCATCTAGCTCTAGGTGGGCAGGATTCCCTTGCTTTTGCAGAGAGCTCCCTGCAGGCCAGCACTGTCCCCGGGTAGTCCCTCCCCACATCAGCCTGTAACCCAGGCACAGGTACCAGACAGGAAACAGGTGTGAAAAGGCCCTGAGGCCAGAGCCAGGCTGTAGCTGGTAAGTGGCAGAGCCAGGATTTGAATGAGGAGGGCAGACCCCAAGGAGTCCTGGTAGCTGAATGGTTAAGCACTCTGCTACTAAGTGAAGGGTCAGTGGTTCACACCCACCAGCAGCTCTGCAGGAGAAAAGGCCTGGCGATCTGCTCCCATAAAGATTACAGCCAAGAAACCCTATGGGGCAGTTCTACACTGTCTTATAGGATCGCTATGAGTCAAAGATGACTGGACGGCACATGACAGCAAGGCAGACCCTGCTCAATAACCTGTTAACAAATGAGTGAATGAATGAGGTGAGCAATCCCTGGAATAACTGGATTGCATGTCCACTCATCACCTGGTCATGCTTTCTCCCACCCCATCCACTCCCTCAGGCCTCTGTCCCACAAAGGTCCCTGTGAATGCTCGCTCCTCCGGGAAGCCTCCCTGGACCTTCCCCCGCAGGCAGAGGGGGCGTCCCTTCTCTCCCTCCCTGTTTGAAGCACGTGTTATTCTAGGCCCACATCCAGTGGGTTCTGGGTACATGCCAGAGCTGACCCGGGGCTGACGGGAGCAGGGAAGGGCGCAGTGCAAGGCCATAGATAGCCATGCAGCTCAGAGAAGGCGGGAAGCTGGGAGCCATGCTCGGACAATGGACCCCAGTCAAGGAGCACAACACCCAAAAGCACAGAACATTGGCCCTGCGGCAGTTGGACGAGACCACTGGCCTAGCCCAAACTGGGTACATAACACCCACCGCCGCATGTGGACCTCTGCGGTTCACACCTACCATGGGTGGGTCCTGTGAGGTTAGAGACTTCACTATAAAAAATTTTCTTTTTTCATACCCACTAACATTTTTTTTTTTTAACGTAAGTGTAATTAAACCCGTTTTTTAAAGGTGACGAAATAAAGGTTCAAGATGACAAACAACATAGGATCTCACACTTAATAAATCCAGGATTCAAAGACAAGTCAGGCAAACAGGACACACACGTGTTCTCTAGTCTGCCGCCTGTTGTATGAAGTGTTCACTGAATGAATGATAACCACATGGGAACAGAAAGTGGAAGAACAAAAATGGTCCCTCTCGTCGCCAGGAAGCTCTGATCCAGGTCCTTGATGCTGAGAGTTTGGGAAAACCTCTTGCACTTTTGCAGGTCACCAAAACCCAATCAAAAGGTAGCCATTTGACAAAAGGATTTGGAGCTGCGATCTCATTTTGCGGGTGCTGATCAAACACCTAAGGAGCCCTGGTGGCACAGTGGTTAAGCGCTTGGCTGTTAACCAAAAGGTCAGTGGTTCAAACCCAGCAGCTACTCCGTGGAGAAAGATGTAGCTTGCTTTCTGCTTCGGTAAAAACTACAGCCTTGGACAACCTATGGGACAGTTCTAGCGTGTCCTCTGGCGTCACTGTGAGTCTGAATCAACTTGATGGCATCGGGTTTGGTCTGGTTTTTGATCAAACAAATACCTTACCATGGACAGGGCTGGGAATTGGGCCAGGGTAAGCTGGGACCTAATAGGGCTTGAAGGAAAAGTTCTGTACCTGGGCTATGCTTTGTCTGTACTTTCTTCTTGTCCTGCCAGGAAACTGGGGCTTGTGGGGTGACCCAGGAACTGCCCTCAGGACAGCCAGGGATGGGGGTGGAGGACAGGGAAAGGGAGAGGAGCCCAGGCAAGGTGAAGACAATTCATGTTTCAACTCTAGCCCTACACACTGACCTAAAGCCCCAAACCCTTTCTTACTCAACTACTGCTGGGATAAGAAAGCAGGGCTACTAGCGACCTCCCCAGGCAACCCCTGGATGGTGCAAACAGTTAACACGTTCAGCGGCCAAATGAAAGGTTGGAGGTTCGAGTCTACCCAGAGTCACCTCTGAAGAAAGGCGTAGTGATCTACTTCCAAAAAATCAGCCACTGCAAGCCCTATGGAGCACAATTCCACTTTGATACACATGGGGTCACCATGGTCAGAATTGATTCAGTGCAACTGGTAGAGACCTCCCAAGGTCCACACTTTGAGGGCCAGCTTAGAAACTTGTTGGTGCTGGCACAAAATACTGACCCATGATTGACTACCTGGGCCATGGTGGGTTCATGGCACAGACAGGGGTAAAGCTGAGCTCAGAGGGGTAAAATGACTGGCCCAAGGTCACACAGCCAGGGAGGACCTAGGCCAGGGTCAAGTTCACCCCAGTGTGTGCAGAGAGGCGAGGGGGCCCAGGAGAAGCAAGCTGTCCCCAGAGCAGGCAGGTAAAAAGGCTGGGGTAGGTGGATGTCTGAAGGCAGGAAATACCAGAAGGAAAGTTGGAAATCAAAAACCCTGCATGCTCTCTGGGGTCACTGTGCAGAAAACATTTCACACACGCATGGGTCATCCCACTAACCGTTCTTTTCTTTGGGGCTATTTCCAACAGGAAATTCCACACACCCCATCCAGCCGGGGAAATGCCATCCTGGGTCCCAGCCAGCAGGGTGGCCCCACCCCACCTGGCCCGTCTGCCTCAGAGGACAAAGGGCGCCAGGAAGGAATGTGCACCCAAGCCTCTGCCAGCCCCAGCCCGGCTGGGAAGAGGACTTCTTATCTGCAGCCGGTAAAGTAAGGCAAGACTAGATTACCAAAATCTCTAAGTCCCAGGGCTGGGCGCAGTGATCAGGCATCACGCCTGAAGCATATCAAGGTTCCAGAGGTCATGCCCAAACCACAATCTGGCCCTGAGCTAGGGAAACAGAGGGCTGGCACCCTACTGAGGCACTGCAGGAAACTCACCCTGGCCCTTCCCACACCCCACTCCACCCCCTCCCCTCTGCCACCCACCTATAGCTTGCCGCAGTTCTGGTTTCAACTTTGTGCCAGAACCATTTACGGCCTCAAAGTTCACTGCTGGAGCACCATCTCCACCATCCTGAACCCTGAGCAAATACAGAACCTTTCCCTCTTCCTCAGAACCCCAAGTCCCACCGTTCGGGATCCCACCTCTCTCCTCTCCCATCTCCCAGGAAGCCAGAGCCAGAGGCTTCAGGGAACTCTGGTGGGGGATTGGAGGATCACACACTGAACAGGGCAGGCTGGCGTGGGACAAGACGGGATGGTGGGGGCTCTGGGAAACTGGCTTAAATACTGGCAACTAATGCAAAGGAAAAATATGTAAATATCCTGTGTGCACCAAGCAAGTCACCTGTGGGCCAGGTATAGGCCGAGTCACCAGGCTGTGATCTGGTCCAACCCCATCTGCACAGACAAGGTAGCTGAGGCCCAGCCACAAGGAAGGGGGCCATGACTAAGGTCACATCAGTAATCACTCAAAAAGCCCAGCATAAAATTTAACTCCCAAGGCTAAAGAAAAAAAAAACCCAAACTCATCGCCCACGAGTCAATTCTGACTCATGGTGACCCCATGAATTGCAGAGTAGAACTGAGCTCCCCAGGGTTTTCTTGGCTGTAATCTCAACTGATGCAGGTTGCCAGCCCTTTCTGCCTTGGTGTCCCCGGGGGGTCCCAACCACCAACCTGTAGACTAGTAATACAGCACAGAGTTTTCACCACCCAGGGACCTTACCCCAAGGCTGGACCAGTGCTAATTAAACACCTTCCCCAGCTACTTAGCTGTGACACTGATTGGTAATAGTGCCTAATACTTGGCAGCAGGTGGAACATGCTGGGGCTGGATGACCTGGGAATACGATGATGCACAGAGGGCCCCCAGATACAGGGCTGCGAGCTGGCCACACAGGGAGCCAGGATGAACCCGTATATAATTACTGACCAACAGGAGGCTGACAATCCGCCAGCTCCATGGGGATCACAAATCCTGGAGGAAGGCACAGACTGTGGCAGAGGGACAAAGCTTTGTGGGGTCAGGAGAGGTGTGTGGCCTCTGTCTACAGGCCCAGCTGGAGGGGCTGCATCAGCCCGGAGGCTGGCTAAGGAGGAAGGTGAAGAGTAAGAAAATCCACTGATGCTGATCAACTAGGTCCAGCCTGGGCACCTCAAGCCAGGGCAGGTTCCAGGGCTCCAGGATGGGCTGGCTAGGGAGCCCCGTGGGGGGGCGGGGGGGTCACTTAAGACAACCTCCTTGCTCCCTAAGAACTATCTACCCTAAAAACTGGAACCCCGACTTTGCAGCCACACTGCCTCTCCAGCTGAGATATATGTCTGCATCTGTAGTCCAGTCTGATGATTCGCCAGACAGCTGTCCCCCCTCTCTCGATGTTGCAGGCACGCACAGGGCATCCAGATCAAATCAAACCATCATGCCTCGCCTCTCAGAAATAAAAACAGAGGCCAGTCACCTCGCCGTGCAAACCCTCAGATCTTCTGTTCCCCGGCAATGGCCTCCCGCAGCTCCTCAAGGACTAGTGCAAGCAGCCAGCAGAGACCGAAGGTGGCCAGGCCTGCGCCGGCTTTTCAAGTCAACTCCCCTCTGGACCCAAAAGGGCAATGCACTGGCAGGACACAGGAAGCACGCTGTGCGTCACCTGCAGCAAAGCAAGGGCTGGGCCTTCAGGAAATTACTAGAGTAGAAGGGAGGGGTTGGAGAAATAGAGATGGCATACCTCGTTAGAATATATTACGGCAGTCAAGGACCAATTAGAGACCCTGGCTTGCCTCCCAATCAGAGAGCTGCTTAACAAGGACTCCTACCAGTAATTAAAAGTAAACCATATTTCATTACTTTAAATGTTCGAGGAATCGACTCGAGGGCACTGGGTGGGTAATTCAGACTTGATACTCTTCAGAACTAATTTCAGAGTCTAGTCTCTCGCTGAGACAAAACTCAGTCACTCTGGACCAGAACTGCCAGAGTTAAAAAAAAAAATTCATGATGACCCCATGTGTATCAGAGTAGAACTGTGCTCCACAGGGTTTTCAATGGTTGATTTTTCTGGAAGTAGATTGCCAGGCCTCATCTCCGAGGTACCTCTGGGTGGACTCAAACCCCAGCCTTTTGGTTAGCAGCCAAGCACGTTAACGTTTGCACCACCCAGGCACTACTGCCAGAGTACCCTTCGGGGAAACTGCTCTCCTCGCCTGTTCACAAACCTCCAATGGCTCCCCACTGCCTCTAAGCAGGACCCACAGTGCCTGGCCGCAAGGGCCCCTGAGGGCTTCGTTTCCATACTTGCACCTCATTGCCTCCCAAAGCAGCTCGCTGCTCCTTGGGACTGCTCCACTCCCTGGCCCACGAACCCGGCTCCAGGCCCTTGGCCTACACACAGCCCCCTGTGGCCCCACGAGCCACACCATGCTCTTTCCTTCTGTAAATGTCCCCAGTGTGGTCTGAAACAAGCCACGCTCTTCTACCGCAACTCTCTGAGCGTCCTGATCTCCTCGCCTAGGCAGACGACATACTCAGATGAAGACTTCCCTGTGGCTTACCCAGGCTCAGGGTCTAAGATTCATACAAAGTCGCTTACGGGAAATCGCTTACAGGAAAGTCTCAACCATTAAGCAGGCCGTGGGCTAGTCAAATTTTTTAATTTGTAGAGGAGGAAACTGAGGTTCAGAGAAGTAACACGAACCCAGGGCCACGCGGTGGTGCAGCCAGGCTCTGCGTGGAGTTGGCCTGGCTCAGGCTTCCTCTCCCATGAACCACAGCACGTCTCCTCCCCCAACACGCTCCCGACAAAAGGAAATCATGAACCGTGTCCCTGTCATAAAAGAGATAAGACCAGCGTACAGGAAGTGGTGAAACGGCAAGACTCGGTGTACAGTCATAAATGTTCCTTAGTGCTCTGGGGGTCCAGGACCTTTGGGAAGGGTCGGGTAAGCAGGGCCAGCCCAAAGGCCCGGGGAAAAATAAGCAAACAAAAACATCTTCAAATGAGTGGCCAACTAGAAAGCAAGGGGCAGGGTTCAGGGAATCAGTATTTTTCCATTTCTCCATGGACTGAACACTCCAATAACCTTCTGCCCCATAACATTAAGCCTCCCATAGCAGCTGAAAAGCTCTCCAACACATAAAACAGCAAAAGGGTTGCTCATTATCGTCAAAGCTCAATTACTGAATAACCTACCCAGGCTGCGTCCCCATGTCAAGGGTCCACTCACTGGAGCCACCAGAAGGATGGACAGGCAAGGGCTGATGTGTGGCCCAGCATCAGAGCTACTGGGAGCCAATGCTTTAGCCCCTCTGCCAAGCCTTGGACAGATCAGATGGCAAGTAAGTAAATCATAAGGGCCTCTTTGCTTTTCCTCTGCTTTCCCTCTCTATTCACCTCCCAACCGAACTCATTAATTGTTCCCTTTCCCCCCAAAAAAATCAAGGAATGGAGGTGGGGAGAGGTGACTAGATCGGAAGAGAAGTATGGGATCAATGGACCACTCGTAAGCTGAAAAGTTTGGGTCGTCTGGCAAAGCTACCATCACCACCAGCTCTAGCAGCATCAGGTCTACCAGCACCAGAAGCACCAGCTCCACCACCACCAGCACCACGGTTCTTGCCTGCCTTGTACCCATGACCTGCCCTCAATACAGTTCTTCGGAGGACCTTCATTCCCCACCTTTATGCCACGTAATTCCAGTGTGTTGACCCAAACTCACTTTCGTGGTGGGTACTGGCCTGGCCAATCAGATCATCACATCACCCAGACCATACTGACTGGTTCAAGGATAGGTATGTGACCCAAGCCAGACCAATCAGAGCCGAGAAGCATCAGCCAGCCCTGGAGTTTTGCTGGAACTTCAAGCAGGGAGACACTTGCTTTCTGTGGGATTGTGAAGCTGACAGGCAGAGGTGCTGGCAACCATTTTCACATTACTTGGAAAAGAGGCCTGCCCCAAAATTAACCTATACAAGGACTCTAAGAAATGAAGAAATACCGTTTCTGATGAATATTTGAGTCCTGGATGGCCCAAACTCTGTCAGACCTACCTCTGGATTTCCTGAGACATACGTGTTGGAAATTCTATTTACTGACATTTTTTCAAGTCTCTTCTTTCAACCGTGGAGTACAATTATAATAGATGTACAAATGAACGTGACCCCTGATAGTCATTACTTTGGG
Organism: Loxodonta africana; assembly: GCF_030014295.1. Taxonomy (NCBI): domain Eukaryota; kingdom Metazoa; phylum Chordata; class Mammalia; order Proboscidea; family Elephantidae; genus Loxodonta; species Loxodonta africana. The sequence goes on from NC_087351.1 coordinate 106,178,220, forward strand.
GATCTAAGCTTAGAGTATTAACAAAAACAACACTCAAAGCGCTGTTGTCCTTCTCTTCGGCTAGAGCCTACGGCTTTCAAAGTTTTGTGGCAATAATGGTCACTCTTTATCCCAACAGTGCATTTGGGTTTTGATAACAAAACACACTTCAGTGAAGCTCAGAATAATCAGTTAGGATGTGCTAGACTGTTTAAGAAACGTTGACTAAAGCTGGCTTAAACCATAGAGACAGAAAGTCTGGAAGTAGGCAGGTCTCTAGAGTGTTTCAACAGCTTGATTTCAGCAAAAACACAGGCTCTTTTCAAGTTTCTAGTCTGTCAATGCTCTCCACGTGTTACGAGTTGAATTATGCCCCCACCCCCCAAATATGTATTGTAAATCCTAACCTCTACGCCTGCCGATATAATCCCATTTGGGAATGGGCTGTCTTTGTTATGTTAATGAGGCAGGATTACTGTGGGGTATGTCTTGAGTCAATCTCTTTTGAGATATAAAAGAAATTAAACAAAGAAGAGAATGAGCAGAGAGGGGGGTAAGACAGATTCCAAGACACATGGAAATCTCCAAGGAACCAGGAAACAGAAGCTGAAGAAACAAGGATTTTCCTTCGGAGCCAACAGAAAAAGAAAGCCTTCCCCTAGAGCTGGTACCCTGAATTTGGGCTTCTATCCTCCTAAATTGAGCCCTGGTGGCACAGTGGCTAAGAGCATTGCTGCTAACCAAAAGGTTGGCAGTTTGAACCCACCAGCCACTCCTTGGAAACTCTTATGGAGCAGCTCTACTCTGTCCTACAGGGTAACTATGAGCCTCCTAAACTGTGAGAAAATAAATTTGTTTTTTAAAGCTACCCACTTGTGGTATTTCTGTCATAGGAGCACTAGATAACTAAGACACCACGGTAGACTTTTTTCTTCATGTCTGTCACCTCATAGCCACAACATGGCTGCCACAGGTTCAGATATCCTGTCCTCTCAGGGTATCTGGAAGGCGTGAAAAAGAGGACAAGAGCCAAACAGCTTTTCCTTTTATAGGAGAGGAAACAATTTTTCCCCTTACATTTCACTGGTCAGAATATAAAACATGGGTGCCCCTAGCTGCAAGGGAGGCTGGGAATTCAAGTATCTGGCAAAAGGAGCTGTGTTTTCATGACAGGTTTTGGTCAATCATCATTGAAGATGGGATAGGTACACTGCCACCCAAAACAAAATAAGGACTGTGTGAAAAATAGAATGAAGATACATTGGTAAGGCAACTTTCCAAATACTAAAAATATTAAAGAATAATAGAGTCCTTTGGTTCAGTCACGTAGAAGCCTAAAATAAATACTTCTGTGGCTTATAAGTTGACCCCGGGATAAAATCAACAAATGCACAAGAATCCTATATTGGGGGCTCCTATGTGTCAGGTTTTTTGCTAGGTACTGAGATCAGTGCCCCCCCCAGGACTCACAGATAAGGGGGAAGGAGACTGGTCAGCTTTAGACAACTCAGAATCCAGAGGGAGAACAAGGTGCACAGGGCAGAGGAGGGAGTGGTTTTCTGGGGGGTTGTTTAAGGGAATGCCTCCACTGTCTGAAGGATGCAAAGGGGCTTGCCCTGGTGGGTGGAGAACAGTGTGTGCGAAGGCACAGAGATACGGTGTATTTAAGGGCTTGCTGTGTTTGAGTTGGGGAGTGGCAGGAGATGAGGTTGCCAGGGTTGGCAGGGCCAACCTGGGAAGGGCCTTATAAACTGTTCTAAAGAGCTTAGACTTTAACCTAAAGACAATGGAAAAGCAGGGGAGTGACTCAGATATCCTTGATGAAAGATTACTCTACAAGGTGGGAGGTGGGCTCAAAGGAGGGTGAGTCAAGAAGCAGGGATGCCAGCCAACAGGCTGGGTGATGAGGACCTAGGACAGAAGGAGAAATCGGAATGGGCAAGGAAAAATCCAGAGGGAGAATCAACAGGACCTGGAACCTGATTAGGTATTGTTGTGGAGCCATAAGAAAGTATCTGGCCTGGTGGCCAGATGGGCAGCTCAGATGCCTGTGTGGGAGATGGGGTGGCAGTATCTTCCTTATACCAAAACCAAACTCATTGCCATCGAGTCAATTCCAACTCACAGCGACACCGCAGGACAGGGTAGAACTGCCCCAAAGAGCTTCCAAGGCTGTAAATTTCTACAGAAGCAGACAGCCACATCTTTCTCCCATAGAGTGGCTGGTGGGTTCAAACTGCTTTTCCGTTATAACCACTGCACCACCAGGGATGCAACCTTCCATATTATACAAACACGCACACATACACACACACACACACACACACAGAGAGGAAGAGAAGCAGGTTTGAAGGCGGAAGTGGTGAGTCAAGTTACAGAACGTGGAGGTACCCCCGGAGATGCTTTCCAAACATTCTTGGCCTGTTGGGGATGGAGGGGGACAACCACCCCCACGGGAAGTGCATCATAGCTCGGCTTTCACCCTGCTGCAAAAAACCAAGTGAGCAACAGTCTTCCTAGGGCACAGGGGCATCAGGCTGGAGGAAACGCTCCTTGAACAGAAGCAAACTGCCCAGCCGGTCTATGAAAGTTTACAGAGGTACACTGGGTATCCCTGAATGGGCATCTTAAAGGAAGCCCCAGAGTGAAGCTGGTTCTCCAGGCTGCACTTCCAGCCTGTGAAACAACAACTGAAGCTGTGTTTGTAGGTGTCTCCCAAGAGGCTGAGAAGGCAGGATACGGCCACCTCTTATCTTCACCACATCCCGTGAGCACAGTGGGGGTGCGAGGCAGGTACTTCCATCCCGCCTCCTCTGTAAACCACTACTCACAATTAAGCAACAGGTCATGGCCCTACGGATGGAGGCTCTGCTGCTAGGGCTCTTGAGCACCATGTTCTCCGAATGGTTCTCCAGAAGCCCCTGTCCAAGCAATAGAGAAGGAGCAAAGGCTGTGGCAGGTGGCCAGGCTTCAGGTGGGTGTCTGCTGCCACTGGCCTTCAGGAACACCCCATCTAGGCTGCTGGCTCCTGCACCCGTCCCCGCGTTATTGTCTTTACCCACCGAGAGGGTTGTCTATCAAAGACAGCCCTGGAAGTCAAAGGTTTGGCAAGAGTAATTCTTGGAAGACAGGTCACGTGGGGTGCGGTGAGACCCAGGTAGCTTGCTCTTCCTTTCCATCTGGCCCCAGCCACAGGACCTCAGCAGACCCCCCACAGTGCGTGCCATGACCTGCTGCTACCAGTAGATGGCGTGCCTGCAAGTTCTGGGCAGGATATGCGCAAGGCTGACCAAGGGGCTGACATGAGAAATGGCTGAAGCACCTCTGAGGAGATTAGAGTGCTAAACTCTGTTAACAGCGTCCAGGAGATGCTGAAAGAGATTCAAAGTCTAATAAACAAAGACTCTTCCTGTTAGACTGGGTGTCCCTGAAGGGCTGGGACATGGAGTTTTGCTCTCTATATCCCCAGTGAAGTCCCTGGGTGGTGCAAACGGTTAACTCACTCAGCTGTTAACCAAAAGGTCAGCGGGTAAAATCTACCCAGAGGTGCCTCAAAAGAAAGGCCTGGAGATCTACTTCCAAAAATAGTTTTCAAAGCCACTGAAAACCGTATGGAGCACTGTTCTACTCCGACACATACGGGGTTGCCATGAGTCGGAGTCAAAGGCAACTGGTACTGACAGATTTCCAGCACTGGGCATAAGACCTGGCTCACCCCGGGCATGCATGTGAATGCCTGTGAACAGAGAGCAGATCAGTCAGCCCAGATGCCACACCCCACTCCCTGGGCCTGACGGCCTGAACGATCCCTGCTGGCCTAGCAGGTCAAGAGCACACACACTTTACTGCAACTCATCTAAGGCACCAGGAGTCCCAGCAGACTGGCTCCGACGGAGCCCCACTCTGGCCCCATGTACACCAGCGGCCTTCAACCTCGCTTTGACCTCAGATGCCTTCCATGAAATCTACCATGGAAACTCCAAATCAAACAGTCAAAAAGGGGTCTGCTCAGGCTGGAGGTAGCCTGTTGTCTATGTGCATCAGTGACCTGCCCCCCCTTAAACAGGGACCCCTGGGGTACCTCATGGAGCCCAGTTTGCAAACTACTGTGCTGTATTGTCTCTCTGCCAACTCCTATCCATGAGTGTGAAAACCAGCCTGCGCCTCAACATTCCTTAGCACAGGCAACAGAAAACAGCAGATGTGGTGGAATCTGAAAGCTGGGTAACTCAGCAAGCTCCGCCATCATTACAATGTCAGGCACTCGTTTCTAAGCCTTTTGGCTGAGAAATGTGAAGAACAATCATTTATTTCAAGAACAACTCTGTTAGGAGAAATGCTAGCATCTTCAACCGTGGGCACCAGCATCTTCACCTTTCTGTAGCCTGGGCTTGCCTGGGAGGTGGCCATCATCTCTGCGCAGGGTCCACACAGGGAGGGGGCTTGAGAGGGCAGAAAGCACGGGAACTTTGGAGACAGCCCCTGGGTTCAAATCCCAGTTCTTCTATCTAATAGCTCTGTGACCTCATGCAATTATTTAAACTTTCTGAACCTCAGTTTCAGCATCTACAAGGTGCAAAATTAAATAGTACCAAGCGCTTATAGCACTGTTTTGAGGTTTACTTGAAGGACTTTTTCAAGTGCTTTGTAAACCACTCCCAAACATTAGCTCTATTTACACTGATTTCACTGCTCAGCTCCTCAGAAGCCAAACAGAGTAGACGGTGATAATCTCCACCAAAGGTCTCTCATTACAGATGTCGTGCACCTAGGGCAGCCGGCAGCCTAAGAGTGGGCTGCTTCTCCCACAAGGACCCTGCTACCCTGGGCTCCGTACAGGGTACAAATCTTGATATCAGGCGCTGGCTGACATCCCTATTCAGAATAGGGAGGCTTGTCTGGGTTGTCCTTAACCTGGGGGTCCTGTTTGTCTTGACCAAGAATGGCCAAAGGAACCCCTGGTGGAGCCACAGCCTGAGAGTGCCTCAGTGGCTGGAAGTACACCCCCAGAATCACCTGGCCTTCTGGCTGGTGACCAACCTACCTAGCTCCCTGACTCACCTTGACTGAACATAAGACTGGCCTGGACTACCACTCTCCTCCTCAACCCAGCGTCTCTAAGGATGCTCACGACTGAAGCACGGGGGCTCAGACACAGGACCCTGTGCCCAGGCTCAGCCGCCAACTCAGCTCCCAGTGTAAGCTGGGAAAGAGGCTTGGGACATTCACCCAGGACATCTCAAAGGACTTGGAAGGGGTTTTGTGGCTTTCCGAGTTAGGTGCATCTGGCCCTACCACATCTTCCACCAACATTCTTTAAAATTCGTGGTTCTCAAGCAGTGGTCCTTGGACCCACAGCATCCAGATTGCCTGGAACTTGTTAGAGATGCCAATTCTCCGCCCACCTCAGAACTACTGGTTCAGAGAGACTGGTGGAGAGGCGCAGCCTGTGTTTCAAGGAGGCCACCTAGGGATGCGGACGCACACTCAAGTTTGAGAATCAGGGCTTCAATCCAATGATAGCGCCCTAGGTGCGTATCAGAATCACCTTGGAAACTTTAAAAACATACCAATGCTCAGGACCGCCCCACCACCGCCGAGATCTGGATTTAATTGAGCCCCACCCCCATCAGCACTTTTTTCTAAAAGCTCCCCCATGACTGTCTCAGGTGGACCATGGAGCCAGGCTTCAGAGTCAGCAGACAAAACCACGCAAGGAGAGATCAGTGGGTCTGGAGTAATCAGGGAAGATTCTAGAAGGAGGGAGTCATATTGAAGAATGAAGAAGGGAAACAATGGGGTTGGGAAGCTGCTAAAAAGCATTTCTTGTAGCCCACCCAATAATTTTGGCTCTTAACATCTTCCTTCCCCACATCTCACCTTAAGCCCCTCTCTCTGGTGTGGTCAGTGGGTCAAGTACTGGCCTGGGAGTCACCCCACTGGAGTCCATCACGGTCCCCACTTTCTAGTGGGTAAACTTGAGCAAGAACCACATACCTTCTTGGACCCCAGTTTCCTCAGCTACAAATGGTGGGTTACTGTGAGGCTTGCATGGGATACAGTGCTTGGCGTGAGGTAACTGCTCCGTGTTGCTGCTGGCGGCCATCGAGCCAGCTCCGGCTTGGCAACCCAGTCACACAGGATCAGACCGCCGTGACCCATGGGGCTTTCATGGGCTGATTTTTCAGAGCAGACCACCGAGACTTTCTTCCTCGTCCGTCTTAGTCTGGAAGCTCCACTGAAACCAGTTCAGCATCATAGCAACACTCAAGCCTCCACTGACAGACAGCTGGTAGCTGGGTTATGAGGTACACTGGCTGGGAACTGAATCTGGGTTTCCACCATGGAAGATGAAAATTCTACCACTGACGCTCGAGCAGAAACAGGAGACCTGAGCCATGCGCCCCCTGAGGGAAGGGGGGCCTGCAGGCATGAGGTAAGGATGAAATGGAAAACAAACAACTCGCCAGCCCACGGCCAGCCACCACAGCTCTACTTCACACCCACCTCCAGCCCACTCCTAGAACCTTCCACGCTGCCTGGGAGCAGGGCCTCCCCTCAAAGCCTCAGACCTGGTTCCCGGGCATCACCGTGGCAACAGCCCGAAAACAGGGGGAGCCCGAGCCTCAGTGCCATAAACAACCCTGACAGGTTCAATAAATATAGGCCTACTACAGCAATTTGTGGGGGAATTTATGAGAAATTAAAAATTCAACTTGGACAATAAACAACCCATTTCAGAATTTGCCCCACTTAAAAGTTAAATAAACCGCCTGCAAGCATTTTTCAAGCATGATGCTGCAAGGCTAAAAACAGGCCTTGCCAGGGTGCTGCTGGGGAGGGCACAGCTGCCTATCTGCTCACAGCACAGGGCTCTTTACAGTTTACCAAGCACCAACACCTGAATTTATACCCCTGGTCCTCATACATCCATCCCAGGAGGTAGCGGGGCAAGTATTATCAAGTGAGGATGGGCCTCACTGTTGAGTAAGAGACTAACGCACAGTGGTTTGCCCAAGGTCACACAGCTGGTCAAGGTCAGGGACCGGATCCAAACCTAGGTCAGCTGAGCATCCACAGTGCACACACAGGCAGCCGCATGTACGCTCGCTATCCATGAAAAAAAACTGCACCTGAGTAAGATCTGATGTGGGCAGCTGGCTGAATTTTCTAGAAAACTGTCCTATTTAAAGAGAAACAAAAGGCCCTGCTTGGAACAGATCAACAAATTCTCTTACACACACTCACCACCCCTCAAGGGGGCACAAGGGCTTAGATCCTGTGACCTAAAAGCACCAGGCTGTCTTCAAAATGAAAGGCTGAGAAATAAGAAGACAAGCTGAGATGGAGAGGACAGCCGGGGGATTTGTGTCCCTGCTTTCTGAAGAGTCAGATTCACTGAAGGCGAGAGCAAGATGGGACTGGAGATCCTATAGATGCCATCAGCCCATTTTACAGAGGGGAAACCAAAGCCCAGCCCGAACTGCTCAAGGCAGCTGGGCACTCTTAGCTGAACCCTGGGGTGAGCCCTGGGCTTCTGCTACTCAGACCAGAGTCTTCATCCCACCACAGGACTCACCCACCAGGTGCCCTCCTGCTCAGATTCACCAGACCTGCTGGCTCCAGGCACCCTGACGGGGAGCGAAAGACTGGGCTGGGTACCCAGGCTCCACTGGGGCACTGCACTAATCATCCTTTAAGGAAGCCAGAGAGCACTTGGGAGATATTCCCCATCTCCCATTTACTCAGGGCCTCCCAAGCCGCAGATAGACCAAGTGCCACCTGTCTCCTGGCTCTTCCAATGAGGCTCCATGGCTGTCTCTCTTCCCACACGCCACGGAGCCAAGGAGGTCAGGGGCTAGGTCATCTTGGTGTCTCTAGGGGACAAAAGAGGGCCTGGAGGAATGATGGAACCAGCCCTGTGAGTCTACAGGCTCCCTGGACGATCAGTCACAACCCCACCAGGTGACAGAAGGCAGGCCCGTGGGATGACAGCCACAGGGGCATCCAGGAGGGCCAGACAGCAATGTCAGAGCTGGGGTAGCCACCCTGGAGTCTGATGGGGGCAGAAGGCCCAGGGCTGGCACCTTGGAGGCTACAGAGGGGTCTTTTTGCTGCCCTGCCTGGAGGGTCCTGCCCACCCTTCAACCCCTTCTCCACCTGCTCCACGCCCAGGATGCTGACCTCCACGGACTGCAGCGCCATGACCTCTGCGTCCAGCTGATTCTGCCACTGGAGGCAGGAAGAGAGAGGCTAGGGTATCTGCTTGCCTCTCCTGCCCTGCTTCTCCATGGTGTCTCCGTAGGGGCTGCGTCTCACTGTGACTCCAGCTGTCAGGCAGCCCTGCTCACCGACGCCTTTCTCCCCTTGCCCCGCTGGCCCGGGAGCAGTAACAGCGCCTACTGCTGCTAGACTCCAGGTACCTGCCAGCCCCGCTGCTCCTTAAGCCTGCCCAAACCAAAACCAAACACGTTGCCTTCAAGCCAACTCCAACTCATAGCGACCCTACAGGACAGAGTACAGCTGCCCCACAGAGTTTTCAAGGAACGCCTGGTGGATTCGAACTGCCAACCCTTTAGGTTAGCAGCCATAGCACTTAACCACTACACCAACAGGGTTTCCTAAGCCTGCCCACACCTCTGCAAATAGCCCCACATGGAAGCCTCTCATCAGGACCATCTAGGGTGAGGGCTGCCTCCTGCCAGGTCCTTGCTGACATGAGGAGAGACATGGTCTGGGCCCCCAAACATTATGGGATCAGGACAAGGGGCACAAACTTGAGCAGGAGACAGGGCAGCGAACTGCTGTGCAGGGAGTGGACCCTGTCCCCCAGAGGGAGGGCAGCTGAAGGGGGTGCAGGTGGCCAGGCACACATGGTGGCGGTGGGGGCAGTGGACCAAGGCCAACAGGCCAGGGGATGACCCTGTTCTGCTGCAACGGCCCATTAACGATGCTGGGAATGGGCTCCTCGCAGCCCTGGAAAGACCCAGGAGGGCAGAGACACAGCAGGTTTTTATAGGAAACCAGGTCTGGACAGCACAGGATTGGGAAGGAGAGTAGAAAGAGCCCAGGCCACGGGGGTCAAACACCACAGTGGCCAGTACTTTCTGCCTCTGTGACCTTTAGTAAGTCACTTAAACAAGTGACACATCTGAGCCCCATTTTCCTCATCTACAAAATCAGAAGGGTTAGAGATAGATCCCACTCACAAAGCTATTCTGAGAACAAAGTAAGATAAGAACCCATAAAATCTGTTGTTGCTGTCGAGTAGATTCCAACTCATGGCAACCCTACAGGACAGAGTAGAACTGCCACGTAGGGTTTCCAAGGAGCAGCTGGTGGATTCAAATTGCCCGCCTTTTGGTTAGCAGCTGAGCTCTTAACCACTACGCCACCAGGGCTCCACTCAAAAGACACAGGTCGAGTATTAATGCTGGTTAAATATGGGCTGAAATAAGTGCTCCTACGAACTACCTAGGAAACTATCCTGGGCCTTCTCGAAAGACATTTTCTAACTCCCACCCCCACACCTGCCTTCCAAGTAGACCCTGCTCGGCAGGTGGCCGGGTTCCTTCAGCAGTCGTATGCTGCTCATGGCAGCAACGCAGGGCAATTTCGGCCCAGCTGAAGAATCCCCTGGGCTGGGTCCAGAAAAACTGGCTCCCAGTAAGGGCCAAGGGATCCATCAAGTTGTGCCAGCCCTCCCCGACACCTGGTTGGGCAGGGGCCTTTGTCCCCACTGGACCAAAGGGGGAACTGACATCTCACACAGTAAAACACCGCAGCTGTGGGCCCAAAGTTGGCTGGTGGCACGTCCACATCTCTAATGAAGTGGGAGTCCTGAACCATCAGCTCTCCCCGGGCCTGTTAGTCCTGGGATCGGGGAGGCGGAGCCTCACATTTCTCTAGCTTAATAAAGGTGTTCCCCCACTCCCACCATCTCACTTCTCTCTCCTCTTTCTCTGCCCTTGCCCGGTCCCCTCCCCGGGCCACTCTTAGGCCATTAGCTCAGCCCCAAAGGCATCCCTGCCCATCCCAGCTCTTGATGACCCTGTGAGAACACCTTAAATTTCCTATTTCTACTTGGGAAGGCCTGTGGCAGTAATACTGCCCAAAGAGGGAGAGTGGGGTGAGCCAAGGGCCGCCTTCCACCAGGAAACCCACAACCCCCTCGCCCAGGGGCCCACAGGCAGATGGACCCACTGGAGATGGGAGAGACAGAGTCAAGGCCAAAGCTCTGCCCAATCATGCAGAGGGTGAGCCTCACAAGACTCCTCAGGTATCTCAGGCTCAGACATGGCTCAAAGGAGCAAGGACACAGTGATCTGCGGAAAGGCCTGCCCACCCCCAAACCCCACAACCCACCCTCAGCCCTGTCTCCTGGCCTCAGGATACTCTGTCTCCTCTTATGCAAGGCCTAACAGGAGCCCTGGTGGCACAATGGTTAAGTGCTCAGCTGCTAACCAAAAGGTTAGCAGTTCGAACCCACTAGCTGCTCCAGGGGAAAAAGCCTGGTGATCTGCTCCCATAAAGACTGCAGCCCTGGAAGCCCTATGGGGCAGTTCTACTCTATCATATAGGGTTGCTATAAGTTGGAATCGACTCGACGGCACACAACAGGTCTACCAAGTATTCTTAACTGCCCTCGCATCACCTGATTCATCAGGCTCGTCACTAGCTGCTACATGAGCCTCAGAGAGGTTTTGCCACTGGCCAGGGGAAAATGGAGCAGCTGGAACCAGGACTGGGTCATCAGGCTCTGAGTCCAGAGAGGCAGCCTCCTGAGCAGGAAAGGAACTGGCTTTGCAAGGCCCACCCAGACCCCAATCCCAGCTCGGCCGCCACCTGGCTGGGTAATGCAGGGTGAAGAAACCCCAGTCCTCTCGCTGCAGAGTGGTGGCGCTAACACTGGTGCCCAGTGAGCAGGCAGCTCGTGGAGTCTTCACTGTTGCTGTCTGCACGGGTTCAAGACAGCACAATACCAAGACTCCGAAGGCCTTTTAGGGTTTTTACGAGGGCATGCAGAGCTCTGCAGCAAGCTTAAAACAAACCAAACCAAACCCGATGCTGTCGAGTTGATTCCGACTCAGAGGAAGCCCACAGGACAGAGTAGAACTGCCCTATAGGTTCCCAAGGCTATAATCTCTACAGAAGTAAACTGCCACGTCTTTTCCCGAAGAGCAGCTGGTGGGTTTAAATCGCCGACCTTGAAGATGGTAGCCAAGCACTTAACCAATGTACCACCAGGGCTCACCAAAGCAAGCTTAAAACCAGAAAAAACCAAACCTGTTGCCGTCGAGTCGATTTTGACTCACAGTGACCCTACAGGACAGAGCAGAACCGCCCCATTGTGTTTCCAAGGAGAGGCTGGTGAACTCGAACTGCCGACCTTTTTTTTTTTAGCAGCTGAGGTCTTAACCGCTGCGTCATCAGGGCTCCGAAGCGAGCTTACTGGGTGTTTGTGTCTGGACCCCAGGGCTGGTTACCTCCTTCCCAGGAGCCCGAAACGGCCCCCAGCACATCTGCTCACAGTCTCCCCCGCCCTGCCAGAGAGCCTCCCTGGGGGCTTTGGTGGAAGTAATGATTGATCCCCAGGCACTGCCAAGATCCCGGGATGTAGCCCCGAGCTCCTTATAGGGTAAGCTCGAAGGCCATTATATAACGGTGTAGAAAGAAAAATACACAGGCCAACGGTCGGGCTGGGAAATACGCCGTGTGGAAGGCAACTGAGGTCTCCAACATCACTAGGTCCTGGACAGAGCGAGCTCTGCCTGCCACCTGAATACACCAGGGAACTTGGGAGAAAGATGGGGGGGGGGCATTGTGGGGACATTCTCAGGGTAGGGGGCGGTTAAGGGCAGAGAAAGACAGAGCCCCCAAAGTCTGTGCCTGCACTATACAACGAGAGCACTGTGCCTATGAGGTGGGGTGCACAGGAACGGGGGGCCCAGGCAGGGCAGGGGTGAAGACGGTCCAGAGCGTCCAGAAAGCCAGTGAGGAGCAAGTGACTGTCAGCTTCGTCTGGACAGATCAGCGTCCCCCAGAACGGACAGTGGAGGAACATGGTGGTCAGCAGGCGAGTGGTGTGGGAAGGAACAGGCTTTGCTATCCGGACACTTGCGGCTCTGCGCGGGCACTATGCGGGTATATATGAGGGCACGGCTCATGAGTAGCAAGGACCACCACCAGGGGTATCCCTACAAGGAATGGGTCTTCACCCTGCACCCTGTGCTTTGCAGCCATGACAGGTCTCAAACAGTGACAAGCTGGGGCTTATTTGAGAAAAAGTACTTCAGCAGCTGACCCAGCCCAGGAGAGAGCACAAGACGCCCCGGGGCAATGGAACTGCAGGGAGGGACTGGCTTCAGAAAGATCTCAGAACCAGCAGGAGGGTGTAGGGTAAGAGATCACCAGCAGGCAGCCAGGCAGCCCCACCTCCTATGGGTGTATAACTAGGGTAAGTGCTGACTCAGTTTCCTCATTTGTAAAATGGGGATGACAATAAAAGTATACCTTCCTCATCTGTAAAACAGAGTAAATCATAGTGCCTCTCTGGACTGTTGTGAGAATTAAATTAGTGAACATACGTCAGTGCTCAGAGAAGTTCCCCAAACAGGTAATGCAGCATTGGTTCCTGGCTGCTTTCCTTGTCTCCCCACCCCACCATGAAGACCGCTCCTCAGGAGGCACAGATGTGAACAACTTGGGAAGCATCCATGTGCCATATCCCAGGTGTGAGGTGCAGAAGGCAATTTGGGCTTTTGTTCTGGGTTCCTCAGAGCTGGACCACATCTGAGGCTAATGAATGGGGGCTGACCAGGCCAAGAAGGTCCACCTGGGGGCCGACGTTGACTCAGGAAAGACATGATGTAATCCATCACGGTCATGTGGTGAGGTCGATAAAAGCTTGAGGCCTGGGGCTCAGACCCTGTTTGGTGACCGTGTATGGGAGAGGGTGGCACATCCCTCTTTGGGACACAGAAGCTCTACACTGCGAATCCTCCCAGACCTCACCCTATGTGTCTCTTCATTTGTATCTTTTTGTTATATTAAAGCTGTTATTGCAGGTACGGTGTTTCTGTGAGCTCCGAGTTGTTCCACCAAATAAGAGGACCCAAAGGAATAGTGGAGGCCGGGTGGTCTGAAGTGAAGGGAGTCATGTGAACTCCCAAGCTTGTGCCTGGGACCTGCTGACCCAGCCTCAGGTTGCTGGCGTCAGAAAGAAGGGCTGAACGGGCAGCTGGGCTCTGAAATGAGCAGGGAAGGGAAGCTCAGGTTTCCACAGGGCACAGCTGGTGTGTGGCATGGGATCTGTAATTCGCCACACAATCTGGTGTCAGAGGTGGATGGTTTTAGTCTCCCTGGACTGGTTCACACACTGGGTTTTTAACAGCCACCCCTGAGGCTCAGATCCAGCAGGACGACAGCCAGAACCTCAAGAACTTGCCCAGCATCATCCTTCACTCAGCTCCCAGAGGCAGGAAGCAGACCAGGGGGCCAGGTCCCAGCACCTGGCAGCACACACACCTCCAAATGGCCCACCTGGAAGTTAAGTTCATGGGTTAGTCCTCATCTTTCAGAGACACATACTGAAACAAATGAAATGATGTAACAGTGAGATACACCTCAAAACCAGCCAGGGGAAGAGGGCTATCTGTGAAATGACACTGGCCATGTGCTGGTAAGTAGCAAGCTGACTTACGTGCCATTATATATCTACATACCACACACCATATGTCTTGGTCATCTAGAGCTACTATAACAGAAATACTGCACGTGATGGCCTTAACAAAGAGTAATTTATTTTCTCACAGCCTAGTAGGCTAGTAGTCCAAATTCGGAGCTTTCTCTCTCTATCAGCACTGGAGGAAGGTCCTTGTCATCAATCCTCCCCTGGACTAGCAGCTTCTCTACACAGGAACCCCAGGTCCAAAAGATGAGCTCTGCTTCCAGCACTGCTTTCTTGGTAGTATGAGGTCCCCAACCCTCTGCTTGCTTCCCTTTCCTTTTATCTCTTGTAAGATAAAAGGTGGTCCAGGACACACTCCAGGGAAACTCCCTTTATGTTGGATCAGGGAGGTGACCTTCGTAAGGGTGTTAAAATCCACCCTAATCCCCTTTAACATAAAATTACAATCACAAAATGGAGGACAAGCACACATACTGGGAATCATGGCCTAACCAAGTTGACACATATTTGGGGGGGGGGACAAAATTCAATCCGTGACACCATATATATTATATACTTACGAAGTATAAACCAAGGCGTCCTGGTGGCACGAACAGTTAAGTGCTCAGCTGCGAAATGAAAGGCTGGCAGTTCAAACCTACCCAACAACTCCGTGGGAGAAAGACCTGGTGATCTGCTTCCATAAAGATTATGGCCAAGAAAAGGCTAGGGGGCAGTTCGACACTGTCACATGGAGTCGCTATGAGCTGAAATCGACTCGACGGCACCTGATGACAACAGTAGCATAAACCAGTAAAACCAGTTGCCATCAAGTCAGCCCCGACTGATGGGAACCCCACGTGTGTCAGAGCAGAACTGTGCTCCACAAGGTTTCCCAAGGCCAATTTTTCAGAAGCAGACTGCCAAGCCTTCCTTCAGAGGCGCCTATGAGCAGACTCACACCTCTAGCCTTTCAGTTAGCAGCTGAGCATATTAACTGTTTGCACCACTCAGTTACTTACTATATTATTCTCTTTAATTTGGTACGTGACATGATTTTTTGTCCCCTAATAAAAAGTTAAAAAATAATAAATAAGCCCTCTGGAACCAAATGGCCTAAGCTCAAATCCTAACTTCTTCAGTTAATAACTGTGTAATCTCGGTAAGTTATTTAACCTTTCTTCTAGTTTCCTCATCATAAAACAGGGATGGCGATTGTATATACCTAACAGGGTTGTTATGAGGATAACGTATAAATACTTATGACAGTGGCCACCACAAAGCTCACAATCATAGTGAGCCGTGATTACTGCAAGGTAATCGGAAGTGTTAGCTGCCATCCTATGTGACCTCTGGGCCCCCAAACTCCCCACTTCCAGCACAGAGCCAAACACGGGGGGCAGGAGGGGACAGAAAATAACTGAATCACTGGGATGCACCCTCCGACACCCTGCATGCGGAAGCAGAGAAACTCAAACGGTCTACAAGCCATTCAGCACCACCACCCTGTACAATCCTGATGCCATTAACTCGGTACTTACACTTTCAGAAGTCATCCCAAAGAAATCATCAGCGAGGAGAACAAAGATGTGTGTTCAAAGACAACCGTGGTAGCCTGGTAACAGCAAAACCCAGAAACAACTAGAACTGGGGCCTCTAGAGCCAAGAGATGGTTCTGGGCACCTGGACCCACAGGTGATGGAAAATCAGTCTGGCCACCGAGATCGCCATTTCAAAGATGTTCAAATGGCATGAGCAAGTGTCCCCCCATGTGGCCCACAAATGCAGGGTGCAGAACTGGGGACACAGTAAGGGCCCAACAAGGACACGCATAGCATGTGACAAATAACATTTAATGTAAAAATATGAGAAAAGAGGAAAACACATCCAAAAAATTGTTTTAATGATTTTCTCCGCATTTTCATTTTTAGGCTTGTTTTTATTTCCCGAGACTTCAACAGCGAGCATGTATTACTTAGAGACAGAATAATCAAAAGTTATTGTTATCAAACACAGACCCTCAAGGCCTGCTCTATTCTGTGTGAGACAGCAATTCACTCCCTAATTCGCTCACCCAACAAGCACACAGAGGAGACACCCAGGCCAGACCTGCACCCCTTGGAGATGAGGATACACATAAGAAGGCTGTGTCAACAGGCAGTTCCAGCCTGGGTGGGGTGCTGGGGAGCAGGGAAGGTGTCAGAGGTAAGGTGACATGGACAGGTCTAACAGCATAAACAGAAATATTGGAGGGGGGGACGTGCAGAGGGAGATGTCAGCTTGTAAAACAACCCAAAGGTTCAAGGACGCTTCACAATCTCTGACACTGAGCTGAAGACAATGCATGTCTCCACTCCTGCTCTGTGACAACTGTGACAACGGCAGACCCTTCTGCTCTGAGTCTCAGGCCCTGACCGCACTCACCCCAAGGAGGTGCCCTCCCCCAGCCCAAACGGACACCCTAGCATCCAACCATAATGCAAACATGGGTTGGGGGGTCTGGAGGCAGCAGCTCTGGGCTGGGTGTTCTAACAAGCTCCCAGGTGGTGTGATGCTGACGGTTTGCGGATCACACTTTGAGCAGCAAAGCTCTGGGCAACTTCGCTCCAGGGTAACTTCAGGTGGAAAGTTACTTTCAAAGGGGAACCGTTGCTTCTGTTTTTTTCAATGGTCCTCTTCATCCCTTCTGATTCCCCCCTGCTCCCCCTTCCATCTCTTTCCTTTGCTTTTAAGTAAAGTGCTTCCTTGGCACACTCCAATGAGGTCTCTGAACTTTCTGGAAGGCCAACCAAGAGTCCAGGTTACCAGGGAGATCTGGTCCCAGCTCAGCATGGAATGCGTGCCAGGAGAACCAAGATGGTGCTGGGGCTCTGGAAACTTGCCTGCAGGGATGTGCCTGGCACCCTGGAGGCAGCCAGCTTCCTTGGCAGGAGTTTTGCTTTCCTGACAGGGGGAAGTGGGAACCTTTTTTTTTTTTTTTTGGTAAGAGACTTGCTTGAGTTGATTCAGCGTGTCAAAGGTGCCAATTCTCTGATACCACACAGGGCCCCACCGGACAATGGAAACAGTTTCTATTTGTAACAGCAAGCCTGAAAAGCTCAAAAAATAAAAATAAAACTGACAGAAACTGAAACCATTGGGTATACCTCTATGCACTTAACATCCTCTTGTGATCACTTTCCCACCTTGTCTTCCAAATGTAATCTTTTTTTATTGGCTACAAAAAAAAAAAAATAGATATGAGCAGACCATGATATATATAACTACTCTCCTATGAGTCATCGTAAAAAAAAAAAAATACGATGATCACCCTTATACATAAATTTATCTAATTGCATTTAGTAAGTACATATCCTAAATGACTGAAAATGAAAATAAAAGTCGATATTTTAAAAACAAGAAATATAAGTATCTGTGTTTCAAATTAGGACAACACAAAATCTAGCTTTTAAAAAAGGAATTGAAACTAAGTTGCTCTGTAAACCTTCACCTAAAGTACAATTTTAAAAAAATTATAAAAAAAGGAATCGATATGCTAAAATCCACAGTAGTTAGAAACCCAAAAGAGGTGTTTTCTTTTGAATCAAAAAGACCATATTCTTTACACAGAGACATATTTTTCTAAGGAGCTGGAGCTGTGACTTTCCCCCCTCTTAAGCCACCATTGTTCATAATGCCGGATGAGGAAAAATAAAGAGAAAGAGCCGTGGTGGCAAAGTGGTTAATGAGCTCAGCTACTAACCAAAAGGTTAGCAGTTCGAACCCACCAGTCGCTCCACAAGAGAGAGATGTGGCAGTCTGCTTCCGCAAAGATTTACACCTTGGGAACCCTGTGAGGCAATTCTATTCTGTCCTATACATAGGGTCACTATGAGTCAGAATCAACTCGATAGCAATGTTCCCCCCCCGCCACCTTAAATACCTACTAGGAGCTTTCTGTCCTATGAAGTCAATGTCATCCCATTTTAAAGATGATGAAAATGAGGTCATGTACAGCCAGTAAAAAAAGAACAGAAACTCAAACCCAGACCTCCTGAGGGACTCCACAGGGAAGGTCAAGCCCCAACAAGAACCACCACCATCCCAGTATGGGCCCCAGTGACCAGGTGGAAACGTTCTGTGCAGAGCCCAACTTCGGACTCCATGGTAGTCCCTCCCTGAAAGGCTGGGGTCTGCAGGGATGTCAAGGATGGAATCACACTCGTTGGCCTTCAGAAGCCACTGTGCTTCTTGGAAACTCAGTTTCCATTCAATAAGGGGGTAATCAGGATGTGCGTCATGGGCCCTTCCAGCTCCCAGGATGTCAGCACCTCAATAAAGACCAAGGTCATTGTTATTCCAAAAAGCTCTTGCACTTGGATCCACAAGACCCAACAGAGAGATAGATGGAAGGCAGGATGTTCACAGGTTTCCAACTCTTGTTGCTGTTGTTGTTAGTTGCCATCAAGTTGGCTCCAACTCATGACAACTCCATGTACAACAGAACGAAATGCTCCCCTGTCCTGAACCATCGTCATAATCGTTAGTATGCTCGAGTCCATGTGGCGGCCGCTGTGTACTCAGTGGCTTCCAACCGAGGAGGCTCATCTTCCAGCACGGTATCAGACAATATTTTGTTGTGATCTATAGCATTTTCATTGGCTAATCTTTGGAAGTAGATCACCAGGCCTTTCTTCCTAGTCCATTTTAATCTGGAAGCTCTGCTGAAACCTATCTACCTTGGGTGACCCGGGCGGTATTTGAAATATGGGTGACATAGCTTCCACACCACACCAACATGCAAGCCACCACAGTAGGACAAACTGACAGATGGGTGGTGGTTCCAACCCCACCTGTGCCTAATTACCTGGAAATAAAGTCCAGTGAGGCATCAAAGCCAGCCAGGGCAACTGAAGAGGGCACAGCGGCCAAGGGAACCCAAGTAGGTTAATCATCTGCCACCTAAGGAGACTCAACTCCATACTTTTAAACAATTATTGAACCACGTAAATACATCACCTAAACAATGAATTTAGGGAAGACCCACGACAAGATGGACTGACACAGTCCCTGCAACAACAGGCTCCAACATATGTACCATTGTGGGTGACAACATCGTTCTGATTCTCCTGGAGTCCAGATTTCTGGGTTACTGGAAGTGCAATGACCCACCCAGACTATCTACCCTTGGGCATCCTCTTGAACCTTGAAGAAAGTGGATCCCTGGAATCACCCTGAGGTCAAATAACAGCCTAGAAAGCAGCTTGGTGGAGACTAGTTAGCCTTGGGCCTTGGGCTCTTTTGGAAAATTATCTATGTGCAGCCAGCTTCAAGAAGCAGGAACTCCAGGGCCCGACTGTTGTTTTTAGGTGCCGTCGAGTTGGTTCTGACTCATAATGACCTTGTGTACAACAAACCGAAACACGCCCCGGTCCTGCACCATCCTCACAATCACTGCTATGTTTGAGCTCATGTTGCAGTCACTGCGTCAATCCATCTCATTGAGGGTCTTCCTCTTTTTCACTGATCCTTTACTTTACCAAGCAAGATGTCTTTCCTCCAGGGACTGGACCCTCCTAATGACATGTCCAAAGTACATAAGACCAAGTCTCACCATCCTCACTTCTAAGGAGCATTCTCACTATACTTCCAAGGCAGATTGGTTTGTTCTTCTGGTAGTCCATGGTATACTTAATATTCTTTGCCAACACCATAATTCAAAGGCACCAATTCTTCTTCAGTTTTCCTTTCGCATGCATATGAGGCAACTGAAAACATCATGGCTTGGGTCAGGCACACCCTAGCGCTAAAAGTGACCTCTTTGCTTTTTAACACTTTAAAGAGGGCTTTTGCAGATTTGCCCAATGCAATGTGTGATTTGATTTCTTGACTGTTGTTTCCATGAGCGTTGACTGTGGATCCAAATAAATGAAATCCTTGACAGCTTGAATCTTTTCTCCATTTACCATGATGTTCCTTATTGGTCCAGTTGTGAGGATTTTTGTGAGGGTCTGACTAGAGGCTGTGTTTTAGGATGTATGACGTTTCCTTGGCGATTCTGTTTGTATAACAGAGGGACCCCGAAACCCTGCCCTGTGCTTTGATGTAGCTTCTGAAAATTAACCTAACAATGACCTATATAACCGGCTTCCACTGTCCCCTCATCAGAGCACCTGGGTTTTGACACTGCCTGATTCAAATCATATCTACTCCCAATAAATACATTCTGTTACACTAATTTCTGGTGTTTCTCTGAACATGTAGGTTTTTGACATGGGGGTGGCACAGGACTGGGCAGTGTTTTGTTCTGTGATCCGTGGTGTTAGCTGTAAGTCAGAACCAACTCAATGGCACCTACGGCAACAAACACTTTTCTATAGTCCTTGGAGAAAAGCGTAACACTCAACCACACCGTGCCTTCTCTGGCTCTGAACTAGTAAACCTGCTATCGAGCACATTGCTCTGTCGCCTGCACCCAGCACAGCTGTCGGGACAAGCTGAGGTCATTCCTCTCCCCCCGCCTCTCTCAGGCCCGAGTGCCCCCGCCAGAAGTAAGGACGGAATCTGGCGACAGACACCTTGGGTAGTAATTCTGTCACACTCAGCAGGAGTGTCTTTAGGGGTACAGGATGGCCAGACACCCCTAACAGTCTTAGGGTAGGGACAGGTCACGCCATAAAGACTAGCCGTGTGATTTAGGGTGGGGCTTTGGGTCACATGTCATCAGTCAACCTGGAGACTGAGTTCCACCAGTGGTCAAAAATCAACCAATCATTGACAAGTAATCCACCGCCACCATCAGCTGCTGCTGAGTCGATCCTGACCCATGGCGACTCCATGTGTGTCAGAATAAAACTGCATTCAAAGGGGTTTTCGATGACTATGACCTTTGGAAGCAGATCAGCAAGCCTTTCTTCCATGGCACCTCTGGGCAGATGCCCGTCACTGACCTTTCAGTCAGCAGCCGAGCGCTGAACAGCTTGAGCCACCCAGGGAGTCCTGCCTACACAGTGGAACTCCAGTAAAAACTGTGGACACCGAAGCTTCCCTGGTGGGGCAGTGCTCAGCGCGTGCTGTCACAGGTCAGTTCTGGGAGGGGACGTGTCCTGACTCCATGAGGAGAGGACAACGGAAGCTGCGTGTCTGGAACTCTCCCAGGCTCGCCCTCTGGTTGAGCTTAACCTGTATCCTTTCCCTGTAATAAACCATAACCGTGACTGTAAGAGCTTTCAGTGAGTCCCAGCAAATTATCAAACCTGAGGGTGTCAGGAAGTGAGGGCAGGGCAGGTTTGTGGGGATGGTGCCGTCTACCTTGCGTACTGGCTAACTCCAGGCGCACCTCCCTCTCCCTCACCCCACATCCACCCAGTTACCAGGCCTTGCAATTTGTAAACCTCCCTCTTTCCCCAGCCCTCCCTGACTGTGTTCATTCCAGGCAGGTGGTACCACCCCTCATCGGCCACAGCCTCAGCCTCCTAACAAAGGCCTGGCTCTTCCCCACCACCACGCAGCCTTGTCCAGTTGAAGCCTCCACCAAAGCTTCCCCCACTCGGCTGCAGTATCCCCTCCTCTCGCAGCCCGCCAAGCTGTGGTTTCTGACTGGCTTGGCCCGACCACGCCGCAGCCCCTAACGGCGGTTTGAACTTGGCACCAAAATCCCACATATGTGCAAACTGAAATCTCAGAGCTTGTGCAGGATCTGAAGAGCTGTGGCCCTGAACTTGACCCCAGACCTGAACTATGCCAAAGAAGGTGTTCTCCGGCACATAGTTGCACCCGAGCCCACTTGCAAAGTGAAAGTGTCCTTCCTTTGCAAATGACTCAGCACCTTGATCTCCAAATATGGACATAGGAGTGACTGGGGTTTCGGATTTTGGGAGCCAGTCTCGCCCCCCAGGGACTGGACAGCATAAAAGCTCCAAGCTCCCCAGGGCTGGGAGCGTGTGGTCTTTCGGCTGCTAGGCCCCACGTTGCTCCTTTGAGCAAACAATAAATTTCCACTTTCCCTTGTAACTGGTGGTGTGGCATCCATCTTATTTCATTTGGCTAGTAAGATAGGACAAGAACCCTCGTCCGGTTTCACAATCACCCTCTACATGTCCTCCCAGCAGGGTCTTCCCCCAATGCCTGCAATCAGAGCCTATACTTCTCCCAATGGAAGCTCATCAGTGTGCCTCCCCCACAAGCCCTCCAGGAACAGCTCCCCTGGGCCCTCTGTGATCTGGCCCTGCCATTCTCTCCAGCCAAGCCCCTCATGACCAAGGCTTCAGCCTTTCCAGCCACTCATATCAGGCACAGCCTGTACTTTCTGCCTGCTATGCCATCCTAAGACTTCACCTACGCACCAACACCTGACTCACGGAGCCCCACACACGACGGAACCAAACCCAGGCTGGTCCTGAGCCATCCCCGTGACTGGCTGCGTATCATCAGACTGTTGTAATCCATACAGTTTTCACAGGCTGATTTTCAGAAGTAGATCACCAGGCCTTTCCACCTAGTCTGTCCTAGTCTGGAAGTTCCACTGAAACCTGTTCAGCATCATAGCAACATGTAAGCCATAACTAACAGACAGGTGGTGGCTGCGCATGAGGCGCATTGGCCAAGAATAGAGCTGGGTCTCCCATGCAGAAGGGGAGAATACCACTGAGCCATCAATAACAACCCCTTCCCACCAGCACCTGTGCCTGGCTTATTCCATTTCAAGAGGTAACACCTTCCCAAAAAGGCCTTCCCCATCACCTGCCCACTATCCCTTTCATGCCCCCACCCCACACAGGCCCCTGCTGTGAGCCTTCCCTGCCCACAGTCTCCGGGTGGACACCACCATGGCCCCAGCAACTCATATGCCCAGCATCGAGTTCTACATGAGTCCCTGGACACCATGGCCTTCTCTCTGCACTGCATCTGTGTATCCGTCTGCTTCTCAGTCTTTCTTTTTCTGCTTGATAGTCTGCCACTCAGCTTCCTTCCTTGAATGGTTTTCAGAAAGGCGGAAACACACAAAGGAACTCCCACCTCTCAGGCAAGCAACAACTCCAGAGAAACCCCCCGTGTCAGAAAGGCCTGTGGTCTGCCTTCCACTCTGCAAGCTGGGGGACTTCCTTACTTCCTCGCCTGCTTGAGAAACAGAGCCTGCTCAGAGTCCCAGTTTCATAATGTCCCAATTCTCAAGGAATTTGGAAGGAGGACAGGGAATCTATAATCGGCTACTGTACTTCTCACACTTCGAGCTTGCTCGCATGCGTTTTAAAATACAACCCCAGCACCTCCTGTGCTACCAGTCACCTCCTTCTCCCCGGCTCTTTCAAAATAACTGGTGAAAGGCAGCCCAAAGAACATGGGATGGGGCGGGGGGGCAGTGTGCAGAACACATTTTCCTAGGGAGTGCCAGGCTGGGGCCAGGCAAAGTGAGCGCTGCATTGTTCTTTCAGGGTCTTCCTCCCCCAATTCAGAACTGCCCTACAAAGTAGCAATGGAGTCCGTGGGCAGGAATCTCAAAGGCGTCCGCCAGGCGTTCCCAACAGAGGAGATCAGAGTGGAAAATGCTCCCAGCGATGCAGCACTTGTGCCTGGTCCTCAGAAGAGGCCCCGGGCCACTGCTTTCTCCCAGCAAAGGAAAACCAGGCCAAGGTAAGCTTTGCTCACACTGGGTTGTTTTAGGAGCAGAAGGCCTGGTTGGAGCTGCAGGCATGGCCCTCACCTCAGCCAGGCTACGATGGATGCACCAGGCTCATGGCCACTAGCCAGACTCACTCCACCTCCTCCAGGAAGCCTTCCTGATTTACCAGGTTGGGCACAGCAGGCACCCAGGAGAGGCATGCTGACCGGCCTGCCCTACCTACACCGCTCTGCCTATGTGGGGCCTTGACTCACTGCTGAGCAAGGCCAATCTTCAACAACTGAAATGGTGGGATCAGGCAGGCCTGTGCATTCAGCATCCTCACTACAGTACTATAGAGGAGGAAACAGGCAGACAGGTACCTGTGACCATCATCATCACTACAGGTGCCTGCAACCATCACTGTCACAACACATTATCTATTACCATCACCATCCCAACAGGTAACTGCAACTATCACCATCATCACAAGTACCTGCAGACCATCACCATCATGACGGGTACCTCCGACCATCACTGTCACAACAGGTAACTGTTACCATTGTTGTCACAATAGGTGCCTGCAACCATCACCGTCATAACAGGCACCTGCAGACCACCACCATCATGATGAGTATCTCTGACTCTCACCGTCAGGACAGGTACCTGTAACCACCACAGTCATCACGAGTACCTGCAGACCCTCACCATCATGATGGGTATCTGTGACTATCAATGTCACAGCAGGTACCTGAGGACCATCACCATCATGACAGGTACCTGTGGACCATCACCTTCGTGACAGGTATCTGTGACTATCAACATCATGGCAGGTACCTGCAGACCATCACCTTCATGACGGGTAGCCCTCCAGGACACAACTCTTGTTACACTTTGTTCCTTGTCCTCAAGCCCAAGCCCTATAGGACACTAAGACCTACGTTCCTCTTAGGTGTCCTAGATTCTGGTCCACCTGCAGCTTTTCCACATTATGTGATTGGCACTGGGCAGGTGGCCACTTTTTTTTTAATCGCCCTTTTTTTTTTTTTTTAAATCATCACTTGGCCTAACAGACCCAGGCTTAAGGGAAGCCCATCAGTAGCAAGAAAAGGCCATTGCCAAGGAAAATTCCACAGGCCTTCCTGGGTCTCCGTGGGCACACTGGCCTGGGAGTCAGACGGACCAGCCCCACTGGGTCTCCTCCCGCACCTGTGAGCCAGGTCTGATCCTGTCCCTCTCTGGGGGAGTACCTGCCGCAGGGCCTAGAAGTAAATGAGGCAACGTTCTAAAGCAGAGGCCTTTGAAACTCTTCACCCACATGGCCCCCAAAATAAATGTTTAGAACCATGTATCCATTTACACATTTTAAGCTGACATCTAAAATTTCTCATCATAAGTCTAAATACTTGCAGAGGATGTAATTTCCAACATAACATAAATATTAACATTTTAAAATAAAACTGTTAGTCTTTCTCTTTTAAATGGATCCAATGGAATCTAAATACCACAGCGATTTGAGATCCAACATCCTCTATTTTAAAATTACATAATCGAGCTCTTCTTTAACAGTTGGAAATGTAACGATGTTCCCTGTTCCTCCCGGAGCTCCAATTTCTGATCCACTTCTCTCAGGGATGTTTGTGTTTTATGTTTGAGTTTTACTGATCATCCTATCATGCCGTAAGGCAAAAATAAATAACTGCATATAAAAAAACCAAACCCGCTGCCGTAGACTCCGACTCACAGTGACCCTGTAGGACAGAGCAGAACTGCCCCACAGCGTTTTCAAGGAGCGGCTGGTGGATGTGAACTGCCAAACTTTTGATTAGCAGCTGTAGCTCTTAACCACTGCGCCACCAGGGCTACAACTGTATACAAATGCTTTAAATTTTTTTTTTAATTTCACATCACTATAAAGCTCTGATTGTTAACGTCTCTTCGGGGCTGAATTATCATCACAACTACTATTAATACACTACTACTGCTCAACCCAACAGAAATACACTACAAATTTGTACAAGTAATAAACATAAAAAATTAAAAACCCTTATTAGAAATACACCTCTGGAGAGGTAAATAGGAATTTAAAAAAATTATGTCATGTATCCACAGAAAAATATTACCCATTGCTAGAATAAGACAGTTTAGTATCAAGTCTATTTCTATCTCTCAATCGTTGCAGATACGACCACTGAAACCACTTACTCAGGAGAAGACGGCCTGGAGGGATTTACCGTAGCACAGTCTTTGAATTCCTTTAGAACTGAATGCCAAGAATCACAGTCCTCTATTATCAAAAAACAATTTTAATGCTCTATCAGCTGACCACTGGATCAGGTCCTCTTTCAATTCTGTTGCAAGTGGAAAACTGAAAATACCTGACGTGCCCAAGGATTACAAAGACCAGGCACTTTGCTTGGCACCCAGACGGTTCTGTGCTTGTGGTCATGCACCACCGCTCTGGTCTGGCTGCAGGTCATAGGAATGCCCTCTTCTCTGGAAGTAACCAGCTTCCCGTGTGCCAGGCACTGCACGAAGTTCTTTACCTGAATCAACTAGTCCTGTCAACAACCTGAGGGGACAGGCGCCACTATCATCCCATTTTACAGATGGGAAAATTGACACAGAGAGCAGGTAGGCAACTGGCCAACGTCTAGCTCCTGACCCTACATGTGCTGCTTCTCTAGGGATGGGAGGAAGCGCAGTGTGAGAGAGGCGGCTAGCAAGGAGAGTTTACAGCACCTTCCCAAGCAACCTTGGCTGTGGGAACAAGCCGAGGATGTCGGGGACTGGCAACATTTACATTCTTAATTATGCTCCCCCCTCACCTTGGAGGACCCTTGGTGGCACAGCGGTTAAGAGATTGGTCCTAACCCAAAGGCTGGCAGTTCAAATCCACCAGCCGCTTCTGGAAACCCTATGGGGCAGTTCCACCCTGTCCTATACTGTCGATATGAGTCGGAATTCGCTTGAGGGCAACGGGTTTTTTTGGTGCTCACCTTGGAAAGGTTAAATGCAAATGCTAATTTAAAGTAAAATGCATCCATGCCTGGTACACTGTGGCTGCCATCAAGCCTATTCTGACTCACGGTGACCCCACGTGTGCAGGGTAGAGCTGTGTTCCACAGGTTTTCAGTCACTGATTTTTTTGGAAGTAGATCACCAGGCCTTTTTTCCAGGGCACCTGTGGGTGAACTCGAACCTCCAATCCTTCAGTTAGCAGCTGAGCACTTAACTGCGCTACCCAGGGATTCCAAGATTCCCATTATTGTTGTTGCTGCCGTCAGCTCTGACTCATGGTGACCCCATGTATGCAGAGCAGAGCTGCTCCATGGGTTTTCAAAGCTGTGACCTTTCAAAAGTAGGTCACCAGGCCTATCTTCCAAGGTGCCTCTGAGTGAGTTCAAACTGCCAATCTTTTGGTTAGCAGTCAAGTGCTTAACCAATCATTTTCACCACCCAGGGGCTCCATGTAGCACCTGATAAATGTTAAATCCTGATTATTACTAATACTACTACTAAACAGCAGGATGAGAAATAACTACCACGACTGGGGCAAGCGTTTAGGCTCTTACCAGCATTTTACATTCCTGACCCTGGGCTCCTGCATCCTTTCCTTAGGTGGCACCCAAATGCCAGGTAATAATAGGCATGAAAGCATTTAGTCAACAGAGCAGCCTATTAACAACCAAAGGAGAGCCAGTTTGGCAGAAAAACCATGGGCTTTGGAGACAGACAAGACGTGCAATCAAACCTCAACCCTACCACTTACGATCTGAGTGCCCCAGGTGGTGCAAGCCTCAGTCTCCTCACCTATTAAATGGGCACCATCATACCGCTCACATCACTGCATGGCTGTACAAAATGGAGGGCCTGACAGGAAATACCAGGTGGTGGCTAGGGGCATGGTCATTTCCTCATCTTCAATCATGAACACTGGAACTGAGGGACTCAGACAAGACACCAATCCCAGCACCCAGGTGCCCACCAGCCTGGGGATCTGGCATGCAGAAGCCTGGCTCTTCAGCAGAACTTGCCAAGTGGCTTGTTGTTTTTGCAAAGAGTCTTTCTCTATGGCTTGAAATTTAATCCTCCCCAAACACTCAGGGATGCCAGGAGGAGGAGAACAGAGACATCATGGTGGGTTTTATTTTTAGATGCTGGGTGGAATGCATCCGGTTTGGCTTTACGCTGGCCCCACACCCCTACTGCCTCCCCCAGGTCATCATAAGAATGAACAACAGACACATCAGGGAATAGTTCATAACTCTTCTTCAGCCTGGTGCATTCTGAAGCAATGGCTCCGGCCTGCGTTACACCCTTCAACTAAGTGGATTAAAGGTTTTAGTCTCAATCTTTCCAGAAAGCCATGTAAAACAAAGCCACCAGTCCCCTGGCTGCCTCTCCCATTTTGAAGCAGGTGCCAGCGGGTGCCCTGCTCATGCCTCACCCGGTGGGGTGTGATCAGGAATCAGGTACTGGGGGAGGGGTGGTTTTCCCCCTTTCGAGCAGTGTATTTGTTGGTGAGCACGTGAATGCACTTCCTTTAAATGGCTCCCAACAGAAATTTCCTCATGAACTCTGGCAAGTGGCTGTGGCTAACCACAGGGGAGCATCGTGACCTTTAGCCCCCGCCCCCACGCCACCCCCACCAGACGTTCACCCAAACCAACCCCTCTCTTCCCTGAGAGCTCCTTCCACTGACAAAACCACAGTAACTCTTCAAATCCAAGGAACCAGGGCAGGAATCACATTGAATCCACAGGGGGAACAAGGTTCACGTGAAGAAGGGGCCAAGTACCCAGATTCTCAAGGCAAAGGGGGAAAGTCAGACATTAAAAGGCCACTTGACCTAAAAAAGGGTCATGACGTGGTCTGTACTCACCTGCACGACTTCTATCCCTCGCTTCCTGTGGAGAAAAGCAAAGAAAAGCAGCGTTACTCCAGCAGCAGAAGGCATTCCTTCTGGGACATTCACCGCAGCCAGCTGAAAGGAGGACCACGAGGAGGGTTCCATGAGGAGAACTGGCAGCTGCACCTCTCACGCCACCGTCACCAGAATGGTCTCGTTTTCAAGGGGAAGGTGTGTGAACGCCGAGCCACCCCTCAAAGTCATTTTCTGGCAAAGGGGACAGTTGGTTCCCATAAGGGACTTGGCTGGAGTCCTGTGGAGACCCCAAGTTTGCTCATTTTCCTCACAGCCAGCCTTCTCCCCTTCCAGTCCTGGGGCCAGGCCTTCATTGGTGGAGCTCCAGCCTGGACTTCCCCAAGACCCTCTGCCCCATGGCCCACCGCCTTCACCACCCGATGGCCTAGTTGTCCCTTAACTCAACCACCTCCATGGCTTCCCATTTCTTCCAAAACCCTTGGCCTAGCTTCCCATGTCGGCCCCAGCCCAGCCCAGCTCAGCCCAGCCCAGCCCAGCCCAGCCCAGCCCAGCCCAGCCACTCTGTTGTGCAAGAAGCCAGGGTCCTCCCTGGCCCCAAACCCTTCCCAGTCCTGCTCCAGCTGCTTTTCCAACCCTATGGCCATCCCTGGCCCCCACAGATACCACACCCAACCTTTGGGCCCTAGTTCAACCAACCGAGCCCCCGCACCCCCCACAATAAACCCCAGGCCTAGACATTGTAATCTCCACCTCTCTCTCTCACACACGAGGGCAGTGGTGGTTCAGTGGTAGGATTCTCGCCTTCCATGCGAGAGACCCGGGTTCAATTTCTGGTCAATGTACCTCATACACGGCCACCACCCGTCTGTCCGTGGAGGTTTGTGTGCTGCTACGACGCTGAACAGGTTTAAGCTGAGCCTCTAGACTAAGACAGACTAGGAAGAAAGGACTGGCAGGCAGCCTAGTTCCAAAAGCCAGCCGATGAAAAGCCTACAGGTCATGACGGTGGTCAGATCTGTTGTGTGTGGGACCGTCATGAGTCAGGACCGACTGGATGGCAACTAACAACTCCCCCTCTCTCACACACACCCCACAGCCGTCATTCCTTCAGGCTTCGGGGTCTACACACCAAGTCACCCTGGTATCCCACCCTCACCCTCATCACCCCACCCCACCCCACATTTCTGACTACAGGTACCACACATTTCCATCTGCGTCTTTAGGGGACCACCCAGGCAAACCTCCAGAAGCCCTCCCTCACCCACAACACCCGCTCCCTCACACACAGAGCCTGCCCTGGGGGCTACTACTTGCCCAGCCGCAACCAGGGTTCTGACTGGCTGTTTAACTCCAGGGCTACTGGGCGGAAGGACCCAGGAGCTGCAGGGCCATGGGCATGCCACCGCTGTGTCTGTGTGTGCCAGGCTGGGAAGAGAGGCAGAGCCTCCCACAGAGCCTGAGAGGAGCTGCGACAGAGGAGCACCACGCAGCTCTCAAACAGGCAAACGGCAGAAGGGGCAGGCACGAGAGTGCCAAGACATTACCTGTGAAAAAGTGAGGCGCGGAACAGTACACAGAGCGCAACCCTTCATACCAAAAACAAGCGGAGGAAGGGAGGGGGGATCACTTTCCAGGTAGCAGACACTTGTTAGTTTTGGTGATGGGTAGGGCAACACCGAGTAAGGGTCAAGTCAGCACAACGTGACCGAGGTGAAAGGTGACAGTAAGAAGTATACAAGAAAAAGGGACAATTTTGGTAAAGGCCACAACATACACAATTTTGCAACAACAGTAACAACAACCAAAAAAAGTGTGTGGTTACACAGGTAGATATGTATCCTTACACATGTACAGGTAAGCACATACGAATATATGGTTGCATGTGTATAGGTGTTTCTGTCTGCTGCAGACATACTTACACATAAAATAAAGCACATGGGGGCACCGTTACGAATACTTCCTAGACATAGCCAAACACCCCACAGGATTGGGTTACTGGGTTTAAGGGCTTAGGACCATAGTCTTGGAAGGCAACCTGGTCAACTGGCATAACATAGCTTATAAAGATAATGTTCTACATTCTAGTTTGGTGAGTAGCATCTGGGATCTTAAAAGCTCGCGAGGGGCCATCTAAGGTACAACTCTTGGTCTCTACGTGTCTGGAACAAAAGAGAAAGAAGGAAACCAAAGACTCAAAGAAGAAACTAGTCTACAGGACTAATGGTCTAATGAACCATAGCCTCACCTACCTTGAGACCAGAACTAGATGGTGCCCGGCTACCACACCAACCATCCCAATCAGGGACATAACAGATGGTCCCAGACTGAATGGGTGAAAAATGCAGAATGAAACCCAAACTCCCAAAAAAGCCAGACTTACTGGACCAGTAGAGACTACCAAACCTGCTGCTGTCAAGTCGATTCTGACTCATAGTGACCCTATAGGACAGAGTAGAACTGCCCCACAGAGTTTCCAAGGAGCGCCTGATGGATTCAAACTGCCGACCTCTTGGTTAGCAGCCGTAGTACTTAACCACTATACCACCAGGGTTTCCAGGAGACTACAGAATCCCCCAAAACTATCACCCTGGGATACTCTTTAAAACTCTTTAAACTTGGAACTCAAGCCACTCCTGGTTTTATCAGCCAAAAGACAAGGCAGCTCATAAAATAAATAATCTCACCTATGAACACTGTTGTTCCTCTAAACAATCATCTAATTGAGATCTAACGATCAACATTTACCCTAGATCAAAGTTGATAAGGTAAGGGAGGAACAAATAAGCTGGACAGGTAGTATGTGCCTTATTATTTATGCAACTTTTTTAAACATTTTCTAATTAATAAGGAACTATAAAAATGTATTACCTATCTGAGTGTATGTAGCCCTGCTGGCATAGTGGTTAAGAGTTCGGCTGCTAACCAAATGGTCAGCAGTTTGAATCCACCAGCCACTCCTTGGGAACTCTATGGGGCAGATCTACTCTATCCTATAGGGTTGCCATGAGTTGGAATTGACACAACCACAGAGTTTGGCTTTTGGGTTTTACATGAGTGGATATGTGTATTTTTAAATTTATTGGCAATAAAAGGACCAGGAATGTCTAGGCAGTACTGGGGTCACACTGGAGCTGGTGTGGAAGGCAGCCAGGACTGTGACGGGTTGGGAGCCCCTTTGTGGAGGAAACAGAAGGACGGATATGGAGGAAGTCAACAGCCACTTTCAAAGGCAGAAAGTGCTTTCCAAAAGGTAGAGCTGGTCAGCCACGGAGCAGGCCTTGGTGGTGGGGGCGGGGGGGTGGACTGCATGGGTACGCTGGAATCCACCAGAAGGCCCGCAGTGCACATAAGGACACCCTGGTGAGCTATGGTTTCAAACTGTTTTATACAGATAACCTCTCTTTGCCCATTAGCTCATTCAACAAGTGTTTCCTGAGTGCCTTGTTAGAGCTGAGTGTTGACTAAACTCTCCCAAGGAATCTACTATAAGACAGTAAGATGGGGGCCATGGAGAGCTGGCCAGGTC
Organism: Loxodonta africana; assembly: GCF_030014295.1. Classification (NCBI taxonomy): domain Eukaryota; kingdom Metazoa; phylum Chordata; class Mammalia; order Proboscidea; family Elephantidae; genus Loxodonta; species Loxodonta africana. The sequence goes on from NC_087351.1 coordinate 106,209,862, forward strand.
ACAATGCGGGAGGGCCCAACTGGCCTTCCCCTCACTCCCCACCCCGAGACACCCAACAGGGCCTCGGGCCCCGAAGAACCCAGGTGAAAACCACTGCAGGCGATGCCTTCCAAGCTCCTCGCTGTCACTCAGCTTCTATGCGATTCCGGAAGGACAGGAGGCCAACAGTCCTGTGCTTCTGTGACTTCATGAGGGAAAGGCTAACACACAGCAGTACAGCCCTGGGCCAGCCTGAGAGGCAGACAGCTGGGACAGAGAGCATCACAAGAAGCCTGAGCCATACCCAACTGTGGGCACCTTGGAGCCCTGCCTCACCCACCCATCCTCCCGGCCCCATTGAGAGCTGAGAGAACGGAAGTGAGCTTCAGTTAGAAGCAGCATGCCCAAGATCACCCAGCTCACCAGGTTAGGCTCCAGCCTGGGGGTTCTTACTCCCAAAGCACGGCTCTTCGCCTGCCCCTCCTGCATAGAAATCCCAAACAGCTGAGACAGAAATCCCACCACAAAGCCTGACTGAGAATGTGGGCTGCGCAGCGGGAAAGGCACCGAGGAGGCAGAGAGACGCATGCACATGACCCGTGCCAGGTGGGGGGGCTCCCTCACACACCCCAGTTAATCCTCGTGGCATCCAGGTTATCCAAGTGCAGCTGGCATCTCCTTACGAAGCCAACTGCGGTCATTTCCCACAGGTCCACCCTTCACATCACCCCAGACGGTGCTCCCTCTCCAGTCCTAAAACAGGCCCCTAAGTCTGAAAATGGATGGAACAGGTAAAACAGGAGAAAGCACCAAAAAATGTAGGCTTGAAAAGCTGGGCTGAAAATCTTAAGTGGGGTTTCTCTGTAGCCCAGAGCTCCGAGGAGCAGCATTAATGGGGAGCTCTGACCCTGGCAGCGTAGTGGTTAAGAGTTACGGCTGCTAACCAAAAGGTTGGCAGTTGGAATCCACCAGGCACTCCTTGGAAACCCCGTGGCGCAATTCTACTCTGTCCTGTAGGGTCACTATGAATCAGAATCGACTCGATGGCAATGGGTTTAGTTTTTCCTTTTTTTTTGGTTTGACCGAAAAGAAGGGCTTACCTGCCCCTCCATCCACATCAGGCCACAAAGGCTTACTAAATGCCCTTGATGGTGACGACAGCTAAGGTGTATTACTGCTTGCTGACACCTTATATGAATGAGGAAGGGCTGTGGAGACACGTTATTCAGATGAGCAAGGCCAGGCAGGGCAGGAGCTGGCTGAGCTTTCCCAACTCCCACTCCGTGCTGACGCCCATGCTGAACGCGGCTGGCTTCGGAGGCACCCACAATGAGTACCTGGTCTCCATCCTCCAGGGCCTCAGGGTAATGGGGTAACCAGGAGAGTGTAGGCAGAAAACACATTGCCTCTGGTGGCGAAATCCTCTGCTCAAAATGAAATAGAAACCTGTCGGGACTTGTTTCTTTATCTGGAACTTATGCAGAACGAAGATACCAAAAACCCTGATTTCCCAAGAGGCGGGTTCCTGAAATCCAGCCATAACCAGAAAGTTTAGAAACTGAATCATGAAAGAGAAGGGGTGGGGGATAGGAAAGGGAAAAGAAACCAGAAAAGTGGTTGTCATGCAATTAATTGCGCCTCCTGAAAAACGCCAATTCCACCCTCCTACTTCATCACCCTACAGACACGCCCACACAAATGCAAAATGTCTCAGGCGCGGTGATATTACTCACCACACTGTCTGCAAGAGCAAAGGACTGGCAGCACCTAACCCCCACCCCCCCCCAAAAAAAAGAGGGACCATTAGCAAACACGGCACACACAGTCCAAGGAGTAGCGTTGCTGTTGTTGTTGGGCGCCGTGGAGTTGATTCAAACTCACAGCAACCCCCATATGACAGTGCAGAACCACCACACAGGGTTTTCTAGGCTGTAATCTTTACAGAAACAAATCTCCAGGTCTTTCTCCCAAGGAGACACCGGGTGGGTTTGAACCATCGACCTTTCGGTTATCAACTGAGCACTTAAATGTCTGTGCCACCAGGACTCCTCCAAAGAGTACTATGCAGCAGTAAAAAAGAACAAGAAAGCTCTCATGTACCCATAAGTGATTATGTGCAAGACACCACTACGTGGAAATGCAAGGTACAAAACCATGTGTGCTGTGGATATAATTATTTGTGTTAAAAACAACATCCAGGAAAGGAACACGTGCATCATATACACAGAATCAATCCGAAAGAACAAGGCATTGGTCCCAGCCCAGCTGACATTCAAGGGCACAGGGCAGCTGGCTGGGGATGGGGGGAGAAGGAGCCCTTCTTTTTCCTGGTACTCTCATTCATCTTTTGAATTTTGTTCCGTGTGCCTATAATAATATTCTCAAACACTAGATAAAAAATATTTTGGAATTATGTTTTAAATAATAGAGAAAACTTTATTTGCTGGCATTCATGGTACCTTGAATAAAGTAACCAAAACCCATCAACTCCGACTCACAGAGACCCTACAGGACCAGGCAGAACTGCCCCATAGGATTTCCAAAGCTGTAGTCTTTACAGAAGCAGACTGCCACAGCTTTCTCCTGGAAACCACCAACCTTTCGGTTAGCAGCTGAGCACTTAACCACTGTGCCCCAGGGCTCTTTGGCATAAAGCAGACGCCTGACAAAGGCACAAATAAACCATCAGTGAAGTGAGGCAGAGGAGCTCAGGCTGTATAAGCTTCAAGTTCAGCTCAAAAAGGAACTGAACTAGCACCCATTTTCAGGGCCATCGGCATGTCCCCCACTGGAATACTGGGTACTAATTCTAGCCAATTTAAACATCTGGGTACTTGGGCAACACACAGAGTTTACCTGGGGCTGCAGCTCTACAGCTCTGGGTAGCAGCAGTAAACCAATGTGTGGGTTTTTCCTTTATAATAATAAAATAGGGAAAAATAAAACAGTTGCCGTCAAGTTGACTCCAACTCACGACAACCCTGCGTGTGTCAGAATAGAACTATGCTCCACAGGGTTTTCAATGGCTGATTTTCCCAAAGTAGGTCACCAGGCCTTTCTTCCGAGGTGCCTCTGGGTGGACTCAAACTGCCAACCTTGCAGCTAGCAGCCAAGTGCTTGACTGTTTGCCCTATGCAGGGACTCCTTTTCCTTTCTATGGTCCTGCATACTCAAAGTTTTCTAAAATGAGCACATTACATTTTGAGCAGAGGTCTACTCCACAGTCCATAAATATTAACCTTCTTTTCCAAAAACTGGATTATCAAAGAAGGGAGAATCCACTTGGTAAGAGGAACCCCACCCCGGCATCGAGTGTATGCTAATAGCGGTGGAATGATCTGGAAAAGGATGATAAGAATAGTTGCAAAACTTGAAGAATGTAATCAATGTCACTGAATGGAGAAATTCATGGAGAAATTGTTGAGATGGCTTATGTTTTGTTAGGTCCCTTTTCACCATGTAACATTTTAACAAAAAGACTCCCACTCCAAAAGTCCTAGGAAATTGCACCCCTGGGGAATTTAAAATGCTCATTTACAAAATAAACTATCCTTTTCGGAAAGAAGGAGAACAATCAGAGAAGGCTTCAGAGAGGAGGTGGCATTTGCCATTAGAGTGAAATATTAAAGCTGAACAACAGGTAGAGGATGATGGAGGAGTAAACAGAAATAACCTGAGGGATGCCCACCTCCCAAAATGCATCTGGGGATTCCAAAGCAAGGATCCACTGGGGCAGGGGGAGGCAGGGGTGATGGGAAGCAGGACAGAAGATTCAGGCAGGGGCCTGCTCCAGAGGCCCGAATGCTGCAGTGTGGCCTGGCCTTTCCCCCAAGGAGTCGATTCCAACTCACAGCAACCCTGTAGAACGGAGAAGAAATGCCCCATAGCATTTTCAAGACTGTCATCTTTATGGAAACAGGCTGCCACATCTTTCTCCCACAAAATGGCTGGTAGGTTCGAACCACCAGCCTTTCAGTTAGCAGCCAAGTGCTAAAACACTGTGCCACCAGGGCTTCTTCCCCATTGGCCACACCAAAAAAAAAAAAAAAACCATTGTCGTCAAGTCAATTCTAACTCATAGAGACCCTACAGGACAGAGTAGAAGTGGCTCATAGGATTTCCAAGGAGCGGCTGGTGGATTCGAACTGCCCACCTTTTGGTTGGCAGCCGAGCTCTTAACCACTACCAGTGGGTCCCAAATGCCGAGTAGCCAGCCTAAGAATTACCACTGGAGCTTGTCAAAAGCACAGATCCAGGGCCCACTTCTAAAGACCATCTTAGTTATTATCTAAAAACTAGTGCTACGATAACAAACACCACAAGTGAGTGGCTTTAACAAAAAGAAGTTTATTTCCTTACTGTTTAGGAGGCTCATTGTTGTCAGGCGCCTTCAAGTGGGTTCCGGATAAGTGCAACAGAACAAAACACTGTCCGGTCCTGGACCGTTCTCACAAGCTTTACTGTATTTGAGCCCAGTGCTGCAGCCACTGAGTCAATCCATCTCGCTGAGGAGTCTAGACATCTGAATTCAGGGTGTCAGCTCTAGGGGAAGGCTTTCTCTGTCAACTCTGGAGGAAGGTCCTTGTCTCCTTCCAGCTTCCGTTCTTCTCTTCACATGACTTGGCATCTAGCTTCTCCCATCTCTGCCCTTTTATTTCTCAAAAGAGATTGACTTATACTGCCTCATTAACATAACAAAGAAAACCCACTAACTACAGGTACAGGGATCAGGATTTACAACACATATTTTGGGGGGACACAATTCAATCTATAACATTGACCCAATAGGTTCAGGGGCAGAGCCTGGGAGGGATTCGCCACACTCCCGGGTGTTGCTCATGGGTAGCCAGGTACAGGAGCAGCTGCTTGTCCATAGAGAATGACCCGCGTGCTTGACAAGTAGACGGAGGGTCAGATTGCTGGGGGAGGACATGGAGAAGGGGGTGAGTTTGGGGCAGCCCCTCCAAGTCTCGGGGGACCGGAATAAAGGAGAGGAAAAAACTACAAGTAGCTGTGATGATCACGGTCTGGGCAGTTGGAGCAGGGCATGCACCAAGACCAGGAGAAAAGTACATCACATGACGTTAATAAGGGTCCGCTTTTTCAACCACATTGGGTCTGAGGCACCAGGAGATGCTCAGAAGCCCAGAACTAAGTTCAGCAGGCAGCTCAGGGTGAGATGGACACAATCTGGGGGCAGGTGGAAGTGACCATGGACACAGAAGAGGTCGGTGAGTCTCCGAGAACAGAACATGGAATCATACCCGCTTGCCTCAGTTTCCTCATCTGTCAAATGGCTCATACTGGGATGTGGGCTTTTGGTACATTTGCTCCCTGCATTCTTGTCTCTCAGGAACCACTCCACACCTATTCAATATGATTCTGATGGACAATCAATCAGTCAAGGGCTTGACCTGGCATGGGTGTTCATTCTGGGGTAGGTGCAGCATCCAAGCCAGGTCAGTCCGATCCTTTTCAGGACAGATTCTGGGGAACTGTCAGCCGTAAGAGCAACACAGCCTGAACATGTCAGAGGCCCTCATCGTCACCGTGTGGCTGTAGTCTAGCCGAAAAGGAGGCCAAAAGGGAGAAAAGGCCAAGCCGGGTCTCAACAGTCCAAAGTTGTCAGGCTGGAGTTTAAGGCCCCTGAGCCAGCCATGCCTAGGACCAGTCCACTCAGGATTGTCACAGGCATATTTTTGCTGAGGCCAGTCAGAATGGACTCGACAGCAAAGGGTTGGTTTGATTGAGTCCTGCTGAATACAGCAAGTGCTCATACGTGACAGCGGCTACCACTCTCTGAAGACAACAAAAATCACTCTAGATAACCCAACACTGAGAAGGCCCATGAGGGGAGTCCAATGACATCTCACCCAGATGGGAAGATCACTCAACTGGGGAGGGGATCCCCCCAGGGGACATATGGTAATGCCTGGAGACATTTTTACTGCCATAACTGGGAGAAGTGCTGCTGGCATCTAGCAGATCAAAAGCAGAAGGAGAAAACAGGGATATCACAGAACCAGGGAAGGGAGCAGTGTCCATGGTGTCCCCCGCCCCACACTGTGGCCAGGTAAGGTGAGGCCTGAAGCGCAGTCACTGGGTGTGGCGTCAAGAAGGCTGGCTTGGAAAAAAAAAAAAAAACCGCTACTGAGCACAGCTCTAACAGAGGGTCACCACAAGTCAGAGTCAACTCGATGGCAATTGGTTTTCTTTTTTTAATCTCTGTGTACTTTTTTTAATTGTGGTAAATACATAAGTAATAAAGTATTTGTTTCAATATTCTTTACATGTACAAATCAGTGACATTGTGTTTATCACCTTGTGCAACCATCAACTGTCTCCAAATTTTTCCATCACCCTTAACAGGAGCTCAATTTCCCCTAATAAAAAAAAAAGGTTGGCTTGGTTGTCAAGAATCCAGACTTACTGGACCCACTGAGACTGGAGGAATCCCTGAAACTACTGCCCTGAGATACTCTTTAAGCCCTGAACAGAAACTACCCCTGAAATCATCTTTTTATTAAACAGCAGGTTAGCTCAAAAAGTAAAGAACTTCACCCCTGAGAACTGCACTCTTTTAAAAATTATCCATATGAGACCAAATGGACAAGTTACCCTAAAGCATACAGGAGAAGCCTGGGGGGCAGCGAGGCTACATTAACTGGAGTGGAACTAGAATGGAAATAATGAGAATGCTGACACAACTGAAGGATGTACCTGATGTCACTGAATATTATGCATAGAAATAGCTGAATAAGAACCTGTTTTGCTATGTATACTTTCACCAAATAGACAATAAAATATTTTTAAAAAGGTTGGTGTTGGGCACCTGGAACGATAGCATCCATCAAGTGCTAGGCCTGCTTCACAGCTGAGTAGGACATAAAAGGCTCGAGGCCCCATGAGAAACTAGCAGCAGGCACAGGACGTGTAAATGAGCTGCCCCAGATCTCAGTTTTCACATCTGCTAAATGGGTATGACCTTTGCAGCCCTACAGGACCTCCGAGGGCAGGTGTGAGGAACCAACGGCCACAGGCAAGTGAAGCACATGCTTGCTAACAGGGGAGAAATTCTAAAAAGGCAGGGAGAGAGAGGGTCATGCCAAGATATAAAGGTACCCTCTGTTATGGATTGAACTGTGTCTCCCAAAAGCAAGTGTTGTAAATCCTAACTTCTATGCCTATGGTTACAATACCACTTGGGAATGGGTTGAATGTGTTACGTCAATGAGACAGAATTAGTGTAGAGTGTGTCTTAAATCAATCTCTTTTGAGATACAAAAGAGATTAAACAAGAAAGCCAGAAAAGCAGAGATGGGGGAAGAGAGATGCGAAGCCACATGAAGATTGCCCAGGAGCAGAACCTCAAAGAGACAAGGACCTTCCCCCAGAGCCAGTGACCTGAATGCAGACTTCTAGCCTCCTAAACTGTGAGAAAAGAAGCTTCTGTTTGTTAAAACCACCCACTTGCGGTATTTCTGTTATAGCAGCACTAGATGACTAAGATACCCTGTGACCAACAGGAAGAGACAAGTCCAGTGGCCACAGTGACCAAAGAGTGATGATTACTGAAAAATGGGCCCTCGGGTTCATCAAGAACCAGACACATGGACATTGCCACTTGCCACCCACCCGGGCATAGCTGAGGGCTGGTGACAGGGGAGCCCGCACGATGGCCCAGCTGCTGGGGGGGTGGGGGGCAGGCCTCATGCAGACCAATTTCCCAGTGGAGAGAATTGACCAGGAAACACAGCCCCTTCCCACCTACGGATGAGAAGAAGGCAGCTGCACCTGTACCAAGCTGAAAACCACTTAGGGACAGCAGAGCGTAATTATGCTGTCGTCGGAAGCCAGGCACGTGCTCATCCCGGCAACTTACTGCAGTTTGGTAATTGCCAGATTCCAGGCACCAAGAATAACAGGCCCTTTAGCACCTGCGCTATCTGCAGGCAGGTGAGCTTCCAGGAAGCTGGCAGGGGGTGGGGGGCAGCCCTGAGTTACCTTTCGCCACCTCTCCCTGTCCTGAAGCGACCAGGGCCCACCCAAGGGCCCAGGACTGTCTCCTGAGGACTGAGTTCCCCAGTGGGATGGCTGGGCCCCTCTCTCACCCCTGTGTTGCAGAGGGACAGGCTGTCCCACTGCCTCAAATGCCACCCCAGCATCACCACCTCCCCTTACTACAGCTCAGCTCCTCAGGCGACGCCGTCTTGGCTCCCACGCCTCCTTAAGCCCCCACCCCATGCTCCCCTGGACCCAGCACTGAACGCAGATCCTACCAGACCCAGCGCCCCTTGGGGGACTGCACCCCCCACCCGAGGCTGGGCGTGCTGCTGTGGCTTGCTCTGGCCAATGAAGTGTGTACAGTAGTGGCCTGTATCCCTTCCAGGGAGAAGCGCTCAGCTGCTAGCATGTGACTCTCCGCCAGTCCTCCCCCAGCAAGCCAGGGAGCTCAGGAGGATGCGGCCAGCACCAGGGGGCCTGACCCGCTGGCTGGAGAGAAACCTGGAGGGGCCAACAAGCTGGCTGGGAACCAGAAAGAAACCAGCTATTCAGGAGACCTTCAGCTATGTGGCTCTCAACCAGGGGCAGTTTTGTCCCCCAGGATACATTTGGCAATGTCTGCAGACATTTTTGGAGTCCCTGGGTGGTACAAACGGTTAGTGCACTCCACTGCTAACTGAAAGGCTGGAGGTTCAAGTCCACCCAGAGGCACCTCAGAAGAAAGGCTTGGAGACCTACTTCTGAAAAATGAGTCATTGACAACTTTATGGGGTACAGTTCTACTCTGAGACACATGGGGTTGTCATGAGTTGGGGCTGACTTGACAGCAACTGGTTACTGGTTTGGAGACATCTGTCACAAGTTGGGGGAGTGATGCTACTGGCATTTAGTGGGTAGAAGCCAAGGATACTGCTAAACATCCTACAATGCAGAGAACAGTCCCCTAAAACAAATGAATTACTCAGCCCAAAATGTCAACAGTGTCAAGGTTAAGAAATGCTGGGATACAGAGGTGCAGAGCTGGGATATGGAGGGACGATGCTGAGCTGGGATATGAGGGCATCGTGCAGATCCAGCGTGGACTCTGAATGAGCTATAAACAAGCCTCTGAGGTGTCGTATCTCTCAGGGCTGTTTGTTATCTCGGCATAACCCGGCATATCCTGACTGGTAACTGCTGCTTGAGGAAACAGCCGGTGGCATTTACATCTATATCCTTGAATTCTCAACACAGTAGCTGGCGTGTGGGCATCTGGGAGTGTGGCACACAAAGCTGTCATGGGCGGGGGGGGGTAGCACCCGCCCCTCTCCTCATCAAACACTCCCAGGTGAGACCTACAAAAACACCCCAGGCTGACAAAGCTCCCTGCCTTTGCCCAGCAGCTCCCTCGGCCTGGAATGCCCTTCCTCACCTGGTGAGCTCCAGCTCATCTGTCATACTCACCAAGGGCAGAGAAGCTGGAGGCCACTGGGGAGGAGGTCAAGGAAGTATATGCCATGTGCTCACATGTGTGTGCCACAACCACACTGCCAGGAGTCCCTGGGTGGTGCAAACAATTAAGTGCCTGGCTATTAGCTGAAAAGGTGGCGGTTCGAACCCATCCAGGGGCACCTCAAAAGAAAGGCCTGGCAATCTGCTTCTGAAAGGTCACATTTATGAGAACCCTATGGAGTGCAGTTCTCCTCTGCAACACCTAGGGTCACCATGAGTTGGAACTGACTCAACGGCCACTGGTTTTGGTTAGCTACACTGCCTCCTTACACTTCAGACAGCTCTGTGCTCAGGTGCGGGTCATCTGTCATCTCTCCCGGAGCAGACCCTACATGGGGAGACTGTGTTCCTTACTTCAGCACCCCCATGCCTGTCGCAGACCCTGGCACGTGGCAGGTGTTCTCAAACATTTCCTGAATGAGTGCTGCAAGCCTCCAGGGCCAGCGTGCCAGCTTGAAGCCACCAACGCTGGCTGGCCCTGCCCACCGCTTCCACAGCATCCCGGTTTGCTTGCTGATTGTTTTGTGATTTGGATTTTCCTGCTCTCGGCAGTGCCAGAAACTGAAATAGCCCAATATAAAGGCTACATACGAACAGAATTTAAAGCCAGGACAAACATGTGAATTGTCTGGACGGCTCCAGGAAGAACCAGATAAACTGGAAGCTGCCATACGTCTTTATCAGGGAAGGGGACACATCCTACCCCTAAATGGACAGTCACCGACCACCTCTGACAGAAGACCTTCCCCCACACCCGATGCCCCACCTGGGGAAGGCAGGTGAGCTGCAAGGTCCAAGGTTCCCTCATGCAGACACAAGCGGCACGAGTCAGCTTATTCCTTCATACCTAGAACAAGCTCAGAGGGATCCCCGGAGGCCGTGTTCCCTGGCGAACCCAGATGTGGGCAAGAAGGAGAGCAGGTGACCCATCTCTCAGCACCTCCAAGCTACAGGGGCTGGAAGAGATTGGTTACTGAGGTTCGCAGCAGCACAGGGGCTGGGGCGCCTCTAAAACCCCACCCACCCCTTACATTTTCAGGATAGGGAAACCGAGACAGGGGTGCGCTGGCGATGACCCAAGAATGTGTTCTGCTGTGTCCAAAACGTCACCTCCATTTCAGATCTGAAATCACCGACTTTTAGTCTGAAAACAAACGCTCAAAGTCTAGTTTCCTAATAGCACCTGATATGTATCCATTTTTTAATATAAAAATTCTCTCCCTTTTTTTGCAGTTGTTTGAGAGTCTTTCATTACCCACATGCAGGTTCTGTGATCTTTCCTTCCCCTATTTAGGGATAGGGGTGGGTCCTAAATTGCGGGGGGGAACGGGGGGACACTAGGGAAGGGAGGCACACAGGGACCGCTTCCTCCCCTACCCCACCCCTCCAGCTGTGAGTTCGCTGTCTCCAGGGCAGTGACTCAGTCTGCTCCCTTCATGGCAATTCCTAATCTCAAGAATGCAAAGCCACTTTAGTGTCAGCCTTGGGACCAAGGTAAGCTAGTAGGAGAAGCGAAACAGAAATTCTGGCAGGGACATTCCCTTCCCGGACTCCCCGGGAGGAGCAGGCTGCCCAAGAAGCCCGGATTTACTTTTTAGCATCTATCCTCAATGTACCACATGCTCTTAAAATATCTGCCGAAGTGTGTGTCCAGACCTGCATTCTGGGGTGCTAACATTTTTTAAAAGACAATGCTCCAGGGTGGATTAAACATCTCCCCCCATACACCCTGATTCTGCTGTAAAAACTCCCTATAATTGAAAGCCTCTTGCCTGGTACTGCCCCAGACCCTTGATCCAAGACCATAAGAAGGGTTTTCACAGCCCTTGAGGTTGAGGGGTCTCTGCCCTGCTGCTGCACCTCAAATCTCAGAGTGGAGGCTGCCCCCTCTGATTTCCATCAAATATTTGCTGGCTTCTCTGTGGAGCCGTGCGCCAGCCCGGTATACCATGCACTCAGGTGTGTGTGCCACAGGCCCCTGAATGGAGCAAACATCTGGGGGGAGGTTCCAGAAGAGCTGCCGTTTGAGCTGAGCCTTGGAGAGGAACAGGACAGAGGCTGTCAGGGTGTTCTGGGAGGAGGCTACCGGGCCCCGGAACAGCACGGGCATAGGCCGGGGTGCTGGGCATTGGGGCTTCCTGGCCCTTCCAGCCACAAGCACCAGGGCCACTGTCACCTAGAAGCCAAATGAAAGTTAGCCCTACCCCCAAGTTCAGAAAACCTAACCCAGGAAGCACTCTATCCATATACTTTCTGATTGCCCTCCCGAGATATAGCAAAGATGGCAGGTCAGAAGGAAGCCCCAGGAGGCAGGAAGCAGCCTGCATCCACTGGCCTGGCACCAGGGAGTCACGGAGCCTAGTTCTGACAGCCACTCAGCCACACGTTCACTGCGACCTTGACCCCGCCCTCCCCGCTGAGGCCTGCTGCTTCACCCCCTGCCCTGAGAAGGTCAGTGTTTATGAAGGCTGTATTACTTCACATGGCTACTGTAATAAGTTACACAACTTGGTGGCTTCAAACACCACAAATTTATCCCCTTCCAGTTCTGGAGGTCAGAGTCTGATGTGGGCTGCCAGGCTGGCCGTTCTCAGAGGCTCTAGGCCACAATCCGTTTCCTTGCCTTTTCCAGCCTCCAGAGGCTGCCCGTACTCCTTGGCCTGCGGCCTGCATCCCTTCAACCTCTGTGCTGTGGGTACATCTCCTTCTCTGATGCTGACCCTCCGCCTCCCTATTGTAAGGGCTCTTGTCACTGGATCATCCAGGACAGTCTCCTTACCGCAAACGCCTTAATCACATGTGCCAAGTCCCTTCTGCCATGTAAGGTAACATATTCACAGGTTCTGGGGATTAGGACATGGACATCTTAGGGGGGGCCGTTACTCTGCTGACCACTTACACCAAGGTCCCTGCAGCTCTGTCATCCCATGAATCTTGGACACTCCCTCAAGGTAGCCACGTGTGAGTAGGGACAGGTGAGGAATTGTCTAGGAGTCTCAGGGCTCAACGGTCAACAAGGAGAAGGCCGGGGCTAAGCTGCCATGGTGGCTGCAGGATTCCTGAGGGGCACTGGGTTTGACCTAATACTCCCAGGCAGGAGTCCCTTAGGGGAAGCAGGGTGCTCCGAGGGCCAGGGAGGGGGGCTAGATGGTGGGGACCCAAGGTCCCAGGTCTAGAAGTCCTGGCTGTAAGTTAGGATGGGCCGCCAACTCCTGACCCTTAGATCCATACCCTGAGGTCTATGGGAGACGCCCAGACCACCCAGGCCTTCCCACTCCCACCCCAAGGCCACATTGCTCTCATAAAGGCCATGTCCCTCAGACCCTGCCAAATCGATCAGAGCAGCCACAGACCCTCTCCAAACACCATAGTTTGGAGCCTGAGCCCAGGTGGGGCCCCGGGCCCAACCCGCAGGCACCAGAGGCCTGCTGAGCTCCCCATTATAGAGGGGCCTCAGCACCCAGGCACATCAGGACCTGCTGAGTTCTGCATGACAGGCCCAGGCGGGGGCCCAGCCCCCAGCCCTCCCTCCTAGAGGCACTGAGCACTCCCACTCTAGAAAACAGCAGCTTCATTTGACGCCCACAACCTCGAAGTTCAAGGAGGATCCTGAAGGCCCTGGGCAGGACCAAAAGAAATAACAGGCCACCCGCTCCCTGGGCCAGGGGAGAGAGGTAAAGGAGATGGCACAGCCTGCGGCCACTTGTCTGGTTTCATTTCAACAGCTGCATTTAAAAAAAAAAAAAAAAACATTGCCTTCGAGTCGATTTCGACTCATAGCAACCCTATAGGACAGAATAGAACTGCTCCATACAGTTTCCAAGGAGCGGCTCGTGGATTTGAACGACCAACTTTTTGGTTAGCAGCCACGCTCTTAACCACTGTACCACCAGGGCTCCAAAGCTGCATTAGAGGAGCACGAATGAGCATTTTTTCATGTGGGGAAATTCAGAGAGGTTGAGAAACTTGCCCAGAGACTTGCAGCAAGTAAGAAGCAGCGGACGTACAATCTAAACCCAAGTCTCAGTAAACAAAGGTGACCATCCCCCGGAGAAGGGGGCACCCCTCTGGGAGGGTAGGGTCCAGCCGGGCCTGCTGGGCGAGGTTGCTGGGACTTTTAGGGGAGGAGCTGTTCCAGATAGAGCCGCCTCTCTGCCCCCAGCCCCAAGTCTGGGCTGAAATCCTTCCCTCAGATGGAGGCAGGGGCGCCCCATAGGGGTCGGGGAGGGGCACACAGAGAACATGCCACTGCCCCAGGGGCCCTGGAGTCCTGAGCAGGGCCTGGAGTGACGGGCCCAGAAGATACTTCCCGAAGGCTCAGGCCTGGATGTCCAGGGTCACTGTGAAAGGGGAACCAGACATGTCCTGAGTCCCCGCAGGCCCAGAGGTGGGGAGCTGGCATCCCTGCCCTCCCCTCTCCACGGGGCTGACAGCTCTTTCTCATAACAATGTCACCTGGAATCTAAATTATCAAGCAAAAGAGCCGCTTCTGCAGAGCAGAAGGACAAAGAAGCAGATTTCAGCTGAACAGCAGGGATGGTTTCCAACTCCCAAAGGAAGGCTGCCCAGGCAGGTGGTGAGTACCCTGCAGTGGGAAGGATTCAAGCAGAGACTGGACACCCACCGTCAGCAAGGGGAGACGGGCAAGTGGGGAAGTCGGCAGGCTGATGTCTCAGGAGTCCTGCCTCACATCTCTAAGGATTTCTGAACCTACCAATCCGACAGAGAAATCCCTCAGAGGTACAGTACTCAAGGACAACAACCATGCAGCCCCTGTGCCATGCCACTGGGGAGATTGCCTAGGCCAGCCCAGGCCTCCAGAGCAGGTGAGGACAAGTCCTGAAGATGAGCCTGGGGCCTCAGCGGCTCCAGGACCACCTCCAGGCAGGCTGCTGGGCGGGTACATTGCCCCACCTCCCTCCCGCCCAGCCTCCAGCTCTGCCAAATTCTGCAGCTGGGAGCCATGGCGACAGGCCCCAAACAGCTCAAGAAATCCCTGAGAGAGCCCCACGCATGGTGTCACAGCTGCCAAACCAGAGCCAAGAGTTGGGGCCCTGGCAGAAGCGAGAAATGCCAAAAAGAGGAAGCCCTGATTCCAGCCAGAAGAGAAGAGTGCTTTAGTGCGGGCAAAGGGCAGCCTCCACTCCCTGGGAGACACAAGCTGCGTCCTAAATGCCACGCCCGAGGCAGGTCTGCTTGCTGTCCTTGCACGGCCCCATGTGGTCAGCGGTGACTCTCTACCTCACTGCCCTCTGCCAGCCCCCTCATGGCTCCCCTTGCTCAGCCTAGTGCATGACACTTCTGCAGTAGGTGCCTGCTGACCTCACCCAGTGACCTCATCCACTGACCTCGCCCAGTGACCTCGCCCAGCAATCTTCAGACCAACTGCTCCAGGCACGGGCACTAGGCGATATGCCCCTACTCCACCAGGATGGTCCTGCTCGTGCTAGCCAGCCCTGTCAGAATGCCCCAGCCTCACCTACCATCACAATGCTGGAAGCCCCTTCTTGCATCGACCCCTCCAAGGACAACCCAAGAAAAAGGCCACTGCAGAGCCCAGGATTCCCAGTGGGGCCAGGTGGGACCCTGACCTAGGAGGCTCAGTAAACGGCGCCATCTCCTAATTGAACTCCTCCATGATGAAGGACAACATATAGAGCTCATTTTGTTCCAATGCTTGTTGGTAGAAAAAACTTCCATGCCTTGGTATGATATCTGTTAGATAGATGTCCAGGAATAATTTTAATCACTAGGATAAGAACTCAATATAGAGGTCGAAGTCCATTCAATGGGCAAGAGACAGTCTGTTTAACAAATGGTACTGGCAAAACCTGATGTAAATATACAGAAAAATGAAACAGGATCCATACCTCATACCATACACAAAAACTAACTCAAAATGGATCAAAGACCTAAATGTTAAACCTAAAACTGTAAGTTCCTGGAAGATAACATAGGAACAAAGCTAGGAGTACTAATTTATGGCATAAATACACTATTAAACCTAAGTAAAAATGCACAAACTGAAGATAAACTAGATAACTGGGGCACCCTAAAAAATACTTGCGCTCAGCAAAAGACTTTACCAAAAGAGTAAAAAGAGAATCTACAGACGTAAAAAATTTTTGGCAACAACATACCTGACAATGTTCTAATCTCTAAAATACATGGTAAACTTCAACATCTCAACAACAAAAAGACAAACAATCCAATCAAAAATGGACAAAGGACATGAACAGACACTTCACCAAAGAAGACATTCAGACGGCTAACGAACACATGAAGAGACGCTCATGATCATCAGCCATTAACCTGAAAACCCGTTGGCAGCTACAGCACTTAACCACTAGCCACCAGGTTTTCCCATTAGCCATTAAACTAAAAAATCCAAACCCGGTACCACTGAGTCGGTTCCGACTCACAGCAACCCTATAGCCATTAAAAAGGGGTGCAAATCAAAACTACAATGACACACCACCTCACCCCTGCAAAAATGGCACTGATCCAAAAAACAACAAATGCTGGTGAGATTGTGGGGAGACTGGAGCTCTTATACATTGCTGGTGGGATTGTAAAATGGTACAACCACTATGGAAAACAGTATAGTGCTCCCTCAAAAAGCTAGAAACAGAAATACCACATGAACCAGTGATCCCATTCCTAGGAATATATCCTACAGAAATAAGAGCTGTGACATGAATAGGCATATGTACACCTGTGATCACTGCAGCACTATTCACAATAGCAAAAAGATGGAAACAACTTAAGTGTCCATCAACAGATGAATGGATAAATAAAATGTGGTACATACCTACAACGAAACACTATGCAACGATAAAGAATAATGAGTCCGTGAAACAACATGGATGAATCTGGAAGACGTTATGCTGAGTGAAATAAGTTAATCACAAAAGGACAAATATCATTATGACACCACTTTATAAAAAGTCGAGAATAGGTTTATACACAGAAAACAACGCTCTTTGATGGTTACCAGGGAAGGGAGTGGGAGGGAGGGAGAATCGCTTATTAGATAATAGACATGTGTTAATTCTGGTGAAGGGAAAGGCAATACACAATACTGCAACACACAATATGGGGGAAGTCAGCACAATGTGACTAAGGTAAATGAAGACACCGAGAAGTACACAAGCATAAAGGACGACGACGACGGTAAATGCTATAACGTACACAGTTCTGCAACAACAGTAATAACCAAAACTTGGTGAGTGTTACACAGGTAGGTATGTGTGTTACACAGGTAGGTATGTATGCTGCATAGGTGTGGGAGGGCATATGGGAGTATGTGCACGTGCACACAGGTATAGCTGTGGGCATTTGGATACACATATTTGTATGTGCTGCATATATAGTCACATAAATAATAGAGCACACACAGAGCAGTTATGGAAACTTCTTTTTTTTAAAATAATTTTTATTGTGCTTTAAGTGAAGGTTTACAAATTAAGTCAGTCCGTCACATATAAGCTTATATACACCTTACTCCATACTCCCACTTACTTTCCCCCTAATGAGTCAGCCCGCTCCCTCCTTCCAGTCTCTCCTTTCGTGATGGTTGGTTTTGCCAGTTTCTAACCCTCTCTACCCTCCCATCTCCCCTCCAGACAGCAGATACCAACACAGTCTCAAGTATCCACCTGATACAAGTAGCTCACTCTTCATCAGCATCTCTCTCCAACCCATTGTCCAGTCCCTTCCATGTCTGATGAGTAGTCTTTGGGAATGGTTCCTGTCCTGGGCCAACAGAAGGCTTGGGGACCATGACCGCCGGGATTCTTCTAGTCTCAGTCAGATCGTTAAGTCTGGTCTTTTTATGAGAATTTGGGGTCTGCATCCCACTGTTCTGCTGCTCCCTCAGGGGTTCTCTATCGTGCTCCCTGTCAGGGCAGTCATCAGTTGTGGCCAGGCACCATCTAGTTCTTCTGGTCTCAGGATGATGTAAGTCTCTGGTTCATAGTTATCGTGTGACCTTGGTGTTCTTCATTCTCCTTTGATCCAGATGGGTTGAGACCAACTGATGCATCTTAGATGGCCGCTTGTTAGCATTTAAGACCCCAGACGCCACACTTCAAAGTGGGATGTATGGAAACTTCTTAGACATATCCAAACTCCTTGTGGGCCTGAGTTACTGGGCTTGAAGGCTAAGTACCATAGCCTCCAGGGACATCTAGGCCAATTGGCATAACACAGTTCATAAAGATAATGTTCTACATTACAGTTTGGTGAGTAGTGTCTGGGGTCTTAAGAGCTTGAAAGCAGCTACCTAAGATACAACTACTGATCTCTTTCTGTCTGGAGCAAAGGAGAGTGAAGGAAACCAAAGACTCAAGGAAACAATTAGTACAAAGGACCAATGGCTCACATGAACCACAGCCTCCGCTAGCTTGAGACCAGAAGAACTAAATGGTGCCCAGCTACCACACTACCCACCCCTTTGACCAGGGACACCATAAAGTCCTAACTAGAATGGAAGGAAAATGTAGAACAAAACTCAAATTCATAAAACTGATATAGACTGAAGGAGCCCCTGAGACTATCACCCTAAAACACCCTTTTAATCTGGAACTGACGCCACACCCAGAGGTCACTTTTCAGCCAGACAGTAGATTGGCCTATAAACAATAAAATCTGTGAAGAATGTGCTCCTTAGAACTAGGAGGCCAAACGGGCTACATTTGCCTGAAAACTAAGATGAGATGGCAAGGAGGGGCAGGGAAACTGGATGGGTGGAAATGGGTAGGCAGGGTGGAAATGGAGAGAATGCTGACACATTATGGGGAGGGCGACCAATATCAGGGGACAACTTGTGCCATGAATTGTGGAATGGGAAACTAATTTGCTGTGTAAACTTTCACCTAAAACACCATAAAATGTTCAAAAAAACAAACTCAAGATAGAGAAGAATAAGCCCAATTTGCAGGTGGTGGGGGAAAGGAGCCTTATTTTTTCGTCAAAATTCTCTTAATCAAAATTCCTCCTGATGACTTGCTTTTTGATAACTGCCTTTCTACCAGAGACATTCTTTTGTTCGCTCATTTATGTCATGCGTACCTCTTGGGCACCTACTACATGCCAGGCAGTGTGGCAGTCCTGGGGATATAACAGTAAGATGGCAGAAAGGGTGCTGTCCTCAGGGAGCTTACAGCCTAGAGGTGAAGGCAAACAAGCAGACAGACAACGAAAGGAAGCACCAGGCTGTGAGACACGTTCTGAAAGGAACCCACCAGGGGCTGAGGCAGAGAGTGGGGCTCCTGTAGAGGGGGTGGTCACAGAAGGCCCCTCTGAGAGGTGAGACTGAAAGCTGAAGATCGAAAGGCTGAGAAGAAGCCAGCCATGTGAGGAGGCGGGAGAAGCCTGCCACGGCAAGGAAACAGTGCATGCAAAGGTCCTACAGCTGGCAAGGGTTAGAGCAGCTGAAGAACTGAAGAAGATCACAATGGCTGGGCCACAGTGGGGAGGGAGACAGGCAGGAGGCACATCTCAGGGTCCTGAGGTGATATTCTTGGGACAATTTAGTTACTCGAGCCAAGAAAATCTCTTTTTGCTCAAGCTCATCTGAACTGGGCTTTCTGTCACTTACATTCAAGACTCCTGCCAACTACAACGTTGAAACCACATCACCACAGTCCAGCCACCTTCTCCACCAGCTCGTGCCTCAGTCTTGAAAACAGACAGCCACCACCCAGCAGCCCAATCCAGGACCCACCATTGTCCTCGACTTCTCCTCTCCCTTGTCACCAGCCCTGACATTCAGTCACCACAGAAAGCTTTCGCCTGGGTCTCCAGGCAGCCGGGGGCTGGTGGTCCCTCTGCAGGGAGGTGGCTTGCTGCCTGCTGAAAAGAAAGGCAGAAAAGAGAAAAGCAGATGGTCTCTCAGCTGAGAAGGGAAAAAGAGAATCCCCAGTAACACTGGCTGGCTGATTGCATCTAATTATGAAAGAAAAACGTTCTTTAAAATTAGCTTCCCAAATGCGGATCTCATTTCAAGTGTCCCTTGCAGTGTGATTACAGCATGAGCACACATCGCTCAGGCCCCCACAGGCAGAAAATAGCAAAGCCAACGAAGACGCCAGGGCCAGGCGGCTCCCAGAGAAGCACTTCCAGCTGCCCGGGGAAGCACCAGCCCAGGGACCCAACCCAGCCAAGAATCAGGCACGCGTGGAGCCTCGCTCCCTCCACACCGGCAGGGGCCCTTCCCAAGAAGGCATAAGGCATCTTTCTTCTTTTTAATCTTTAGGATCTTTGATGTTCAGATTCCAATCTCAAGAGCCGTAAGTGAATAGGATCAAGGACAGCTTCATTCACTGTACACCTCCTGTGGCCCACAAGCACACTGCCAAGCGGGGCCTCGACAGGCGAGAGGGACAGTGGAGCCAGCCACCAAAGAGGGCCTGACCCACTGCCTGGAAAGAAGCCTGGCTGGGTGGCAACGAAGCCAGGCTGGGAACCAGAGAGACACCAGTTATTCAGAGGCCCTTTCCCTAGACAGGGCTCTCACCCAGGGGAGATTTTGCCCCCAAGGGGACATTTGGCAATGTCTGCACATTTCTGATTGTCATGACTGGTGGGGTGGGGGTGCTACCGGCATCTGGTAGGAAGAGGCCAGGGATGCTGCTAAATGTCCTATAATGCACAGGAGAGCCCTCCAAGCTGAGTCCAAAATGTTAACAGTGCCACAGTTGAAAAACCCTGAGCTGCAATAGCAGTGTTTTCAGTCGCCTCATACGCATGTGAAAGCTGGACGATGAATAAGGAAGACCGAAGAACTGATGCCTTCGAATTGTGGTGTGGGCGAAGAATACTGAATATACCATGGACTACCAAAAGAACAAACAAATCTGTCTTAGAAGTACAACTGGAATGCTCCTTAGAAGTGTGGATGGCGAAACTATGTTTCACATACTTTGGACATGTTATCAGAGGGATCGGTCCCTGGAGAAGGACACCATGCTTGGTAAAGTAGAGGGTCAGCAAAAAAGAAGACCCTCAATGAGGTGGACTGACACAGTGGCTGCAATGACAGCTCAAGCATAACAACTATTTTGAGGATGGCGCAGGACCCAGCAGTATTTCATTCTGTTGTACGTAGGGGTCACTAAGGGTTGGAACCGACTCGATGGCACCTAACAACAGTAATCTGTGAACGACAAAAAAAAAAAAAAAAAACCAAGCCTGTTGCTGTCAAGTCTGACTCATGGTGATCCCATGTATTACAGAGTAGAACTACTTCACAGGGTTTTCTTGGCTATTACCTTTACAGAAGCAGATTGCCAGGCCTTTCTTCTGGTACCTCTTGGTGGATTCAAATTGTCAACCTTTTGGTTAGTAGCCAACAGCAAATCATTTGGCCAAGACTTTCAATCTGTGAACGAGTACTTGGATTTACCTGGATACGGGATTGGTTTTAAAAAAAAAAAGTTCAGATAAATACGTACAGAGTAGTCCTCCCTTACCCACAGGGGACACATTCCAAGACCCCCTGTAGGTGCCTGAAACAGCGAACAGAATCAAACCCGATATATATTATGTTTTGTCCTATACACAGATATCCATGATAAAGCTTAATTTATAAATTAGGCATAGTGAGAGATTAACAATAATAACTAAAATACCACAATTACAACAAAATACTGTAATAAAAGTCATGTGAATATGATCCCTGGACAGGGTAGAGCAGGACCGTGTGAGATGTCTTCACACTATGGATTTAACATTTTCAGACCAAGTTTGACCGTGGGTAACTGAAACCGCGAAGTACAGCCAGAACGCTCCTTAGAAGTGAGGATGGTGAAAGTTCCTTTGGACATGTTATCAAGAGGTACTGGTCCCTGGAGAAGGACATCATGCTTGGTAAAGTAGAGGGTTAGCGAAAAGAAGAAGACCCTCCATGAGATGGACTGACACAGTGGCTGCAACAATGGGCTGAAGCATAACGACCGTCAGGACGGTGCAGGACCGGGCAGTGTTTCCGTCCACGGCACATAGGGTCCCTATGAGTTGCAACTGACTCAAAGGCACCTAACAACAACAAGAACACACATACATATTTACAGAGATATGTATATGCTTGCATGTGCTAGAATATTCTGCAAGGATAAAACCAATTCCAGAGGGAAAAGCAGGGGTGAAGGGACAGAGCTAAGACCCTTTCACTATAAATCTTTTTATACTTTTTTGACTGGAATCATGTGACCACACTGTCTATTTAAACACATTCATATTATCTCAGAAATACTAAGACTTCCAAGCATGTACACACAGCCCCCCTCAGCCTCCAAACCTCATAGTCTATGAAGCCTCTGGGGCAGAAGAGTCTGGAGGCAGCCTTCCCTAACAGCTTACTGATAATTCTGTTACTGGATCACTAATTCAGATGCCCATAGAGACACAAGCCCAAACTCAGAGAGGCACTCCACCCCCCACTGCCCCACCCCCCTAAGCTTGTCCTGTGGCTAAGAACACAAGGGCCCCACCCCCTCCTGCCCCCCAGAAAGCTGCACTACCTGGCAGCTCCAGCTTGGGCTCAGCTGGTGGGCAGAGCCTCCGCACGAACCCAGCCAAAGCCGGGCCTGATGGGGTTCCAGCTGATGCCAACCAGGACAACCAAACCACACCCCACTGAAAACGGGGCTTCCTCAGCCTCAGCAGAAGGGGCGTGTGCTCACTGCACCGGCCAGCCAGGCTCAGCCTCCAGGCACCAGGAGACTCGAGGGCTGAGGGTCCGAGGAACTTGGAGGGCCACAGGCATTCTGTCCACCAGCCACTGAGCCGCCCACCCTCCTGCCAAGTCTCCAAGATCCTGATTGTGATGACTCCCCAGAGGAAATCTCACCCAGTCCAGCTGACACCCTTCCCCGCCGACACTCACCGGTCTTTCTAACTGTTGCTTCACTGGGTCCTCAATGGCCCCCACCCCCATTCTCTCCCTCTACCCTACGCCACCTAATATCCGGGATTTCTCTGTCCCCTGCCAGAACACCAGCTCCATAAAAGTAGGGCTTTGTTCTCTTCTATTACTCATGGCCACACGTGTAATGGGCTCAATACACATTTGCTAACTGAAGAGAAATGAACAAATACCCTGCTTTACAGGCAAGCTTTGGGCTAGGAAAGACCTGGGTTTTAACCTTGCTTCTGCCACCATCCAGTTCTGTGGTTTATGGTTATTAAGCTTCTCTGAGCCCCAATTTCTAAGTCCTTAGAATTAAAAAATAATAATAATAAAAAGCGCCTCTTAACTTTCAGGGTTGATGTGTCAGTTGAAATAAAAGTATAAACTCCCATAGTTCAGTGCCTGCCACATTTTATTTATCAATTCATCTGCAAATATTACAAATACCCCATCATAGGTCCTTAATCCACAGAACCAAACCACACTTACTGCTAACAAGTCCATTCCTACTCATAGTGACCCTATAGGACAGAGTAGTGCTGCCTCGCAGGGTTCCAAAGCCTGTCATCTTTAAGGAAGCAGACTGCCACATCTTTCTCCCATGGAGCAGTTGGTGGGTTTGAACCACCGACCTTTTGGCTAGCAGCTGAGCGCTTAATGACTGCACCACCAGGGTTCCTTTTAATCCATGTTGTTTTTGTGTTGTTATGTGCCATCAAGTTGATCCCGACTCATAGCAACCCTATAGAACAGAGTAGAACTGACCCATAGGGTTTCCAAGGAACAGCTGGTAGATTTGAACTGCTGACCTTTTGGTTACCAGCTCCTGTTCTTAACCACTGCAAAACCAGGGCTCCTAATCCATGGTAGACAGTATTACCACTGTAGTGGTGGACCACAGAGGAGGGAGCCCCCAGATCCCCAGCTCCCAGACGCCTTCACACTGGGTCCTCCTTTAATCCTCCAACTAGCCTTGGGAGGTTGCAATGGCATCGCTGTTTCCCAGTGGGGACAGTGAGAGCAAGAAAAACATCACAAACGCCACCCCACCTGCACTTCTCCCACCCCCATTTCCACCACAGGGCCAGGCCCCGTCTCAGTCCCTCCTTCTCCGCAGCCCCTCACCAGGTCAGCATGTTGTCTAGGCGTGTGCGATAGGCACCGGCCTCTCCTCGATCTGGTTAAAATGCAGATTCTGGGTGAGGGTGTCAGGACGACGGGTGCAGATTCTTCGTTTCTCACAAGCCCTCTACCCCCAGGGTGCTGAGGCTGCTGGTCCCCGACCACACTGAGTCACTGAGCTTCCGGGTGGAGGGGGGCAGCAGCCGACACCCGACCAGGGAGCCCACCTCTGCCCATGCCTTAGTCACTTGGTATGCATGCAGTGCACGCCTGCTGTTTACAGAGGACAAACGGTCACAGTCATAGGGAAACAAGTGGGGTCTCCTTCCCTACACCCCATCTCATGCTTTGTACATGCTCTCAGCCCAGAGGCTTCATGCAGCCCCTCGTACGCCCCCGACATGTACCCAGAGTCCCTATTTGGAGGTGCCTGACCTCACAGCATCATACCTTCACGGGTGCTTGCTCACTACCCTAGGCTACCTTAAATGCTCCGTGTCAGCCAAATGAGCTTCTTCTAACCCTCAAAGACCCAGCTCAAGGGTCACCTCCTGCTTTAACACTTTCTCCATATTCCCAGATAGAAAAACTCACCCTCCCCAACCACTCTCCCTTGATAATTAGTGTTTTTACATAAATAACGCGTGCCTTCTACCATTTGTTTGCCAACTGCTCCCTTCCCTTACCTTGTAAGCCAACCGCTCATAAGGTATTTTCATAAGTGCGCTATGCTAATTTTTTTTACAGCAACATGTAAAAAAAAAAATAAACTGGCACAGTCGTGCTTATGAAAATACCTCACAGTGGAGGAAGTGGTTGGCAAACAAACATAGAAGGTATGTGTTATTTGTGTAAAAATACAGTAGTCTAACCTGTCAACTCTTCTCTTCAGAGCTGTCTCCTCATCTGATTGAGCTCCTGGGGGCAGAGATAACATCTGTGTCCCCAGTGTCTAAGCCAAATCCACCAAACCAAATCCACTGCTGCTGAGTCAATTCTGACTCATAGTGACCCTACAGGACAGTGCAGAACTGCCCCATAGGGTTTCCTAGGCTGTAATCTTTACAGAAGCAGACTGCCACATCTTTCTTCTGTGGAGCAGCTGGTGGGTTTGAACCATCAACCTTTTAGCTAGCAACCAAGTATTTAACCACTGCACCACCAGGGCTCCTACTCAAACTCATTCCCATACCATCAAGTCAATTCTGACTCACAGTGACCCTACAGAGAACTGCCCATAGGGTTTCCAAGCAGCGGCTGGTGGGTTCAAACTGCTGACCTTTTGGTTAGCAGTCAAGCTCTTAACCACTATGCCCCAGGGTTCCGTTAAAAAAAAAAAAAATACGAAAGCCAAACCCATTGCCACTGAGTCAATTCTGACTCATAGTGACCCTATAGGACAGAGCAGAACTGCCCCATAGGGTTTCCAAGGAGCAGCTGGTGGATTTGAACTGCCGACCTTTCGGTTAGCAGCCTAATTCTTAACCACTGTGTCACCAGGGTTAGTTATAGCACTCACTAAATAGCACCCACTAAATAGCACCACCACCACTACAATAATGATACCATCTACCACTGATTAAGGAGCTCTGGTGGTACAGTGGTTAAGTGCTCGGCTGCTAACCAAAAGGTCATGGTTCAAACCCACCAGCTGCTCCATGGAAGAAAGATGTAGCAGTCTGTTTCTGTAAAGATTACAGTCTTGGAAACCCTATGGGACAGGTCTACTCTGTCCCTGCAGTGTTGCTATGAGTTGGAATCAACTCAATGACAATAGGTTCGGTTTTTGGTTTGCTTTACCACTTATTAAGGGCCTATGATGGGTATTTGTAATATCTACAAATAAATTCATAAGTAAATGTGGCAGGCACTGAACCATGGGGGGTTATCCTTATGTCAACTGACACATCAAATCTGGAAGTTAAGAGGTGCTCTTTCTTTATTCTACAGACACAGAAACTGAGGCTCAGAGAAGGTCAATAACCTGACCAAAACCACAGAGCTAGACAGCGGCAGAAGCAAGGTTAAACTGAGGTCTCTCCTGGCCCAAAGCCAGCTTCTTGGCACTCTGGCAGACAGCTGAGGGAAAATCACTGACCTGTGCTCAGATGGGTGTGTCCACCAGTCTGGGAGAACTGCCCACACCCAGGCACAGTCGGACACGCAAGCCGTCACCCATCTGAGGCTAGAGCAGTACTCCCAGGAGCTGGGCACAATGCTGTTAATTTAACATTTAGCATCATCAGAGGGCAACATGTCCAGACAGGGCCTGGGCACCTTAGCATGGCAGCTCTTTGGGCAACTGCCCATCACTAGTGCACTGCCCAGAGCTTTTAAAAGGGTCTTTGATATTCATGGGCTGCTTTGTAGGTAATTTAATAAGGGTCTTTGCACCTCCCCACCCCCTCCCCATGTAGAATAAAACTCAAATTGAGCACCATGGCCTGGGACGCCCTGAGGAATCTGGCCCGTACCTACCTCTCTACTGTTGTTGCTGTGTGCCACTGAGTCAACTCCGACACATAGTGAGCTTATATGGTAGCTTAGAACTGCCCCATAGCACTTCTTAGGCTGTAATCTTTACAGGGAGCCCTGGGGGCACCAGTGGTTAAGTTGCTAACCAAAAGGTCCGGCAGTTCAAATCCACCAGCTGCTCCTTGGAAACCCTATGGGGCAGTTCTGCTCTGTCCTATAGGGTCACTATGAGTTGGAATCGACTCGACGGCAACAGGTTTGGATTCGGTGGTTTTTAAAACAGAAACAAATCACCTGGTTATTTCTCTTTAGAGCAGCTGGTGGGTTCAAACCGCCAACCTTTTGGTTAGCAGCCAAGCACTTAACCACTGTGCCACCAAGGCTCCTTACCTCTCTCCTATTCTCTCCCTTATCCACCTTGCTCTAGCCACACCCTCCTCCCTGCTGCTACACAAACACATCGAGCTTGCACATACCTCAGGGCTTTTGCATCTGCTGTTCCCTCGTCTGAGACGCCCCACCCCCGTGTCTTTCTGCAGCTAACACCTTTCCAACCAGTCAGGTCTCAGCCCTGAGCCTCTCCTTTGAAAAGGCCTTCCTTGACCATCCTGGACCCCTTCCCATCACTCCTTGCACCTCGCTTCCTGATCCCCTTTGGAATTACCCCTCTTACTGATTTACATGTCTATTGCTCCCCACAACAGCCACCATAAGACTAGATAGAGCTTCAGGAAGACAGGGTCTTGCCTGTCCTGGTCACCAGGGGTCCCCAGACCCTCCATGAGGCCCGGCATGGAAGAATACTGATAGATGCCTGAAAACAAATGGCTGGGCGGGGGGAGGTTCTTGGGGGGACAAGAGTCATTCTAGTGAAAATACACAAAAGCAGGTCAGTAACAAGAAACTCTGGGTCTGGAAGCAATCCGGAAGTGATAACAGGCACACAGCAGCTCAAAGAGAAGGAAAAGAGCATGTACCGGTGAGGTCTGGCCAGGTATTCATCCTAGTTTCCCTGCTGATAATCCCAAAAGCTCTCCCAATGAAAATGTTCTAGAATTTGGGGGCTCCTCTGTTCTTTTTTTTTTCTGTTCTAACCTCTTCCTCCTCCAACCGAGGAAATGAAGTTCACGTAGACAATGCCAGGTCCTAACCCTAAAAACCACAGCTCTCCACCACACACACAGCAATCACACCCAAGAGTTCCCTCTTCTTAAGTAGACACCAAGTTCCTAGAGGACCAGGGTGGTCTTGCACATCCTTTTATTTTTCTCTACACCTGGCATGAGCTGGGTATACAGTGGGTACTCGGAAAGGCTTTTGGAATGACAGGAATTCATTCCTTATGGAGTCCATTCAAGAATGAACACTCTGAGAGCCCCAAAACTAGCATCTGACTTCTCCATGCCTCAGCATGCCCAACATAGCACCAGCTGGGCCCCTGCCAGGTACTACAGAAAGAAGAGCCCAGGGATTGCCTTCACTCACTCACTTTGGACATGTCATCAGGAGAAACCAATTCCTAGGAAAGGACATCATGGCTGATAAAGCAGAGGATCAGCAAAAATGAGGGAAACCCTCGATGATACAGATTAACACAATAGCCAGAACAATGGACTCGAACATACCAATGATCATGAAGATGGTGCAGGACCAGGCAACGTTTCCTTGTATTATACACAAAGCTGTCATGAATAGGAACCCACTCGACAGCAACTGACAACAACAACGTGGATTGTCTGGCTGACAAACAGCTTACAGATCACACACTCTTGTGCAGTAGAATGGTGGCAAAACTCTGCCCAATTCTGACCC
This sequence comes from Loxodonta africana, assembly GCF_030014295.1. NCBI lineage: Eukaryota > Metazoa > Chordata > Mammalia > Proboscidea > Elephantidae > Loxodonta > Loxodonta africana. The sequence goes on from NC_087351.1 coordinate 106,237,658, forward strand.
CTCCCTATATCCACGCCCCTTGCAACATGACTTTGCTTTTCCTATCACAAGGTGGAGTCTATTTCCTCACGCCTTGAATCTGGGCTGCTCTTGTGCCTTGTGTTGGCCAACAATCTATAGTGGAGAGACCAGGCCTCAAGAAGTCTTGAAGATGTCCAACTTCTACTGGACCCCTGTCTCCCCAAAAAGGATAAGCTCAGGTCAGCCTGCTGAATGGGGAGGAACACATGGCCGGAGCATCTCCGCCCCTCCAGTTAAGCCAATCAACAACCAAGCCCCAGAAGCAGAGCCTCCTGACTGGCCTGCAGGTGATAGAGATCCAGGAGGGAGCCCAGCCAAGACCAGAGGACTACACAGCTGAGCCCAGCCTCAAAAGCCAACCCACAGAATGAGCTATAAAAAAAAAATGGCTATTGCTTAAAGCCATTAAATTTGGGGATGGTTTGTTATGCATCCATAACTGATAAAAACTCTTACTGACACAGAATGAAATCAGTAAGAGAAGGAAAAACATTTATATTTACAAAGATGTCTGATGTAGTATCATCCACACCAGCAAGAAAACTGGAAATAACCCAAATATTCAAAAAAAGGACTGTTGCTCTTGGTAGTTGCCCTAGAGTCCATTCTGACTCACGGCTACCCCATGTGTACAGAGTAGAACTGCTCCATAGGGTTTTCGAGGCTGTGACCTTTTAGAAGCTGATCGCCAGGTTTGTCTTCTGAGGTATCTCTGGGTGGGTCCAAACTGCCAACCTTCCAGTTAGCAGTCAAGCACTTAACCATTTGCTCCTCTCAAGGAACCCCCAATAGGATTAAACCCAAACCAAACCAAACCAAACCCACTGCCTTCAAGTTGACTCTGATTCATAGCGACCCTATCGGACAGAGAACTGCCCCACAGTTTCCAAGAAGCAACTGGTAGATGTGAACTGGTGACCTTTTAGTAAGCGGCCATAGCACTTAACCACCATACCACCAGGGTTTCTCTAATAAGAGAATAGCTCAATAAGTGACAACATTCACATTCAAGGGAACATTTTTGCAGAAATTAAAAATGATCCTTCTCCATTATACTTTATTTTCAGGTGTGATACTGGTATTGGGATTTTTCTTAAGTCCGTATCTTTTAAAGATCATACTTAGGTATTTACATATGAAATTATCTATTTAGGATTTGCTTCAAAATAATATGTGGGAAATAAAACAAGATTACAGCCAACTGCCCTGGAGTTGATCTGGACTCACGGCAACCTCCCGTGTGTCAGGGTAGAACTGTACCCCATAGGGTTTTCAGGGGCTGTGACCTTTCAGAGGTGGATCACCAGGCCTTTCTCCGAGGCACCTCTAGGTGGATTTGAACTGCTAACCCTTTGGTCAGCAGCAGAGCACTTAACCATTTGTACCACCCAGGGACTCTTTAAAAAAAAAAAAAAAAAAATTTTAGCCACATGGTAATAATAATGGTTAACACTTGACATTCCGGAGGGTGAGGGTGTTCGCTTTAGTAAATTTTCGTAGTGAAAAAGTTACAAATTGAATTTTAAAAAGATCATTCTAAAGACTGTAGAAACACGGGATTTGTTTATATTGCAATGCTATGAACAGAAAGCAGAAATCAGAATGATTTCAACTCTGAATGTCTTATACAAAAAGGGAAGGAAATATACAAAAAGGAAATAGACGTGGTTGGGTGGGGTAGAAGGATGACTTGTCTTTCATGATGTTAAACTGTCTTTACAAAGGACCAAAAATTTCAGGGAAAAAAAAAACAAAAACACAGCATTCCTTCATTTCCCTCAGTTGGGGCTCAGCATGAGGGAGGGGCTTGCTGGTGGGAGGGCCTTCCCAGAAGCACAGGGGGCTGGGAAGAGGTTTTGCTGGAGGCCACTAGAGGCAGCTGAGAAAATCCAGACTTGCTTGGCTGTAGAGAGGACCCTCAGCTGTCCTCAGCCAGCCCACAGCCCCCTACCCCAGCTGGCAGGAAGGCAGGGAACAGTACTGGGTCGTTGGTGGGGGGCAGGTCTCAACCAAGATGAGTCCTTCCCAATTTAAGGGACCACACTAGCAACCCTTCCAGTTGAGTTCACAGATGATGTCCAGCACTCAAAAATGCATCTCCAACCAGAAAAAAAATTTGTTCTGGGATGAGGGTAAACTATAATCAGAAGACCAATATTGTTAGAAACCAGCTCCACCAATTCAGTCCTCATCTCCTCTGGCCTCCCAAACCAGCCCACAAGTGGGTGCTGATGCCACATTTTAGAGATGAAGAAGAGGCAAACCCCTCACCACCTGAGGTTAGTCACACCCTGGGTGTGGGGCTGGCTTCAGAAGGCACTGGTGGGCGCAGGCCAGCAGCACACTGGCAGCCTTCGCCCAGGGAAAACCTGTGCCAGGGCCACATCCGGCTGGAGGGGAATGGGGGGAGGCCCCCACACACTGCGGTACCTCCCACCTGGTTCCCATACAAGCCCCTCAGCACTGCCAGCAGGGAGGAGGGAGTCCCCTCCTGGAGTGGGCCTAGAACCTCCAAGGGGTCTTCTTCAAGCCTGAGGTTTTATCACAAGCGAAAAGGGAAGAAACCACATTCCTGTGAAGTTTCTGGGACAAACTCAGTGTAGCTACAGAACCATCTCAAAGCTTTATTAGATGAAGAAAAGTGTGGAAGAGCATGAATAACGTGCCACCATCTGTGCAGAAACAAACGGGGGGCTGGGGGGCTGTCTGTGTCTGTGTGTCCGTCCCCACCATTGGCACAGGCACAGCACCTGTCCAAGAGAACATTCACACCGTGGCTGCCTCTGAGGACGGGGCCAGGCACGAAGGAGCCTGCCCCACTGTACGCCCTCTGCTAGGATCTTTGTTTCTACTGAGGTGAAATTCACGTCATACACCCTTCATTTTACAGTGTAGAACTCAGGAGCATTTTGCGCGTGCACAATGCTGTGTGACCACCAGCCATGATTTCATTTTTGATCATGTATGTTCTTTTTAACAACAGTTTTTTTAGTGCTATTGATAAGTCAGTTGTGAATCTGCCCAAGTAGACTGGATGGAACTTCATGTGGACAAGAAGCAGAAGGAGAAGGTCCCCTTCTGAGCTTGCTTCCTACTTCCCGATGCTGCTTCTATTAGGTGACAAACCAAATGGCCCCGCTGCCCCCTCTTCGCAGCTTCACGGAACAGACCAGAGGGACTTTCCTGTGGTCCTACATTGTCCAACCTGACAGCTGGGGCCCAACTAGTTTGGGTCACAAATTAGTGTCCCAGGGCCTCTAAGCTGGGGGCCCCCATACTGGGACTCTGATGCAAAGCCAGACAGCTAAACACGGCCAAGTGTGGCCTGAGCCACCCTGACCCCAATTCTGCCACCAAGAAGCTACTCTCCATGCTGGCCACAGCAGAGGGGAACTGCCAGAGCAGCCCACCCCTTCCCATCCGGGGCTTTCCCACCAGCTCCACCCCTCTCAGCTGCACCCGAGGGTCCTGCCACTGAAAGGACCCAACAGCCTGAGAGGTCTAGGGCACCCAAGTAAAGAAAGGGGACTAAGCAAGTCTAGGGCTAGGTTCTCCATGGGGCCTCACTTCTCCATTGGCTCCAGAAAGGAACTGAGGGACCCACACCCTGACCTGGGCCCCACCACCCTGAGCCCTCTTCCAGACTCTGGCCCGGGGCTACCATTCCACTTCCACAAGGAAATACTCCCTGCAGCCCGTTCTAGGCCACTAGGATGTGGGAGGGGCCAGGCTCTGGCTTTGCACACCCGAGCTGAGTGTCCTACAGGGCAGCGGTCCTTCCTGGGCCCGGGCTCCCCACTACAGGACGGGGCTCTGAGGGTTCCCCTCCAGTTCTAGCAACCCTCCCCATCGAACAGTTCACAGGCACCAAGTCGTCCAGGTTCTGGTGGAGAGTGGCCTTCTAAACTCACGAACAGGACCAGGCCAAACAGCAACAGGACTGTGTGTTTACCTAACATGAGCATGTTTTACTCCAAAATACTTCAGTGTCAAAACATCAGGGTTCCACGCAGCACCAGCTGGGCAGGGAAAACATCATCCTTCACCCTTAGCCCTGGGGCGCCTTACCAAAAAAAAAAAATTTTTTTTTTTTTTTTTTTTTTTTACCCAAGGCCCCATAAAACCCTTGCCCATGGGCTGGATACCAGGCCCTGCGTGACCCCCGGAGCTCGGGTCCTCAGAATCACCCTGTGCCTGACCAGCCATGGGAACCCAGCTCGAGTTTAATGCAAAAGAAAGACAGGGGCCCCACCTTCGGTGGGGAGCACTCTGGTCCTGGCTGGGCCACTTCTGGAGATGGTGCACCGTTCCTGGGTGTCTACAATCACAGCTGGAGCTGCAGGGCTGGGCAAGAGCAGCCCCCAGCCCCATCCCAGGCAGCCACTGCAGACCCAGACCCAGGGGGGCCCTCCACCTCCCCTTGGCTGCCCCAAATCCATCCCACTGTCTTCAGGGAAGAGTCCCCAGCTTCCATTTGAGATCCACCCTGCCCACACTCAGACCATGAGGTGGGGAACAAGGCTTGCCAACCTCAGCCGAGTACACTGCACCCACCGAGTCCAGCGATGGTTCAAGGACAGGTGTGTGGCTTAGGGACAATCAGAACAAATCTAGGCCACTCTGGTCCTGAGCCTGAGGGCAGAGGGAGGCCCTGGAGCCAACATGCATGGGTTTGAATCCCAGCTCTGCCACCCACTAGCTGCGTGACCCTGGGCAAGTTATTTAACCCAGGGACGGATTACCCAATAAGCAAGGTACACATGGGCTCGATAGTACTTACTTACTAGTTTGTAGTGCATACTTTCACGTGGGTTATATTTACCGTAAGGGGTGCATACCGTGCACCCGGATTTAACCCCTCTGTGCTCCATGTCTCCTATTAGGAAATAGTACTAAAAACACCCATACCTCACAGGATTATGGTATAGGTTAAATGAGGTAATGCAGGTAAGGAATTTAGCACAGTGCCTGGCACACAACAAGGTCAGCTGTGAGAATTTACCTGACACCACACAGGCCTGAGAACACCACCAACATGGGAGGGACCAGGGAGGCAAGGAGAAATTAGGTCCTAAGAAAATCACCTGAGCACCTGAATCCACCTATACTCAAAGCCAGAACTTTCCACAGATTTAACAGTTCCAGTTGCTGTGTTGTTAGGTGCCATCGAGTTAGTTCCAACTCATGCGCAACAGCTCTGCCCATCCGCACAATCAGTCCATCTCGTTGAGGGTCTTCCTCTTTTTCACAAATCCTCCACTTTACCAAGCATGATGTCCTTCTCCAGGGACTGATCCCTCTTTGTAACATTTCCAAAGTACATGAGACAGTCTCATCATCCTTGCTTCTAAGGAGCATTCTGGCTGTACTTCCCAGACAGATTTGTCCATTCTTCCGGCAGCCCATGGTGTATTAAATATTCTTCACCAACACCATAATTCAAGTATATCAATTCTTCGTTCTTTCTTATTCTTGTCCAGCTTTCGAATGCATATGAGGCAACTGGAAATACCATGGCTGAACTACATGAAGAATAGGACATCTGGATTGGAGAAAGACTCATTAACAACCCGCGGTATGCAGATGACACAACCTTGCATACTGAAAGTGAAGAGGACTTGAAGTACTTACTGATTAAGATCAAAGACCACAGCCTTCAGTACGGATTACTCCTCAACATAGAGAAAACAAAAGTCCTCACAACTGGACCAATAAGGAGCATCATGATGAATGGAGAAAAGACTGAAGTTGTCAAGGATTTCATTTTACTTGGATCCACAATCAACACCCATGGAAGCAGGAGTCAGGAAATCAAACATATTGCATTGGGCAAATCTGCTGAAAAGACCTCTCTGAAGTGTTAAAAAGGAAAGATGTCACTTTGAGAACTAAGGTGAGCCTGACACACAAGTCATGATATTTTCAATCAAAAGTTCCAGAAATCCTCTTTATTTCTGAATCCACTGGCACTGAGTTTTCTGTCAAAACTGATATACCCATGGGGGCTGGATGAATCCCTGAAATTATTGCCCTGAGATAATCTTTAAATCTGAAACCAAAAATACCCTCTGAAGTCATCTTAAAACCAAGCAATAGTTCAGCTTAACTAGTAAAAAAGGTCCATCTTGAGCATTATGCTCTTCTAAGAACTATCTATGTGGGATCAAACAAACAACAGCAATTGGAAAGATTAAATAGGAACCTTAGGGGGCAGTGAGTTTTTGTTAACGGGGGAGGCACAACTCAGAAAAGAAAGGTGAGAACAGCTATCTGACTTGAAGAATGTAATCCGTGTCACTGAACTGTACATGCAGGAACTGTTGAATTGATGTATGTTTTGCTGTGTATACTCTCTACAACAAAAAAATAAATATAATTTAGAAGCGAAAAAAGAAAAAGAATGATACGCCCCTGCAACTTGTATGAATCAGCCATAAAATTGATTTTCTTCTCAGATCATTAGCCCTGTCACGACAACTCAGATAAAAGGGAAGCCATCCTCTGACTTCACTCAAAAAAAAAAAAAGAAAAAAAACTAGGAAGGTCACTTACCCTCTCACAGCCTCAGTTTCTGTGTCTGGAAAATGGGATTGAGGACTAAAAGCCCTAAAGAGCTATGTATAAAAGTGCTTCTTATTAGCAGAGCAGCAGGCGCGTAGCTGGAGCGCATGTTACGTTTGGGCTAGTTGTTCTTATTCTGCTTAACGTAGCGCGGCCGCTCACGCAAAGGCTAATGTGCGCTTCCAGAAGGGTCCCGCACCCCTCCCCACTCTGGGAACAGCCACCATCTGCTCCAAGGGTGACAAAAATGTCTCCCGTGTACTCGTGAAGGAATGAGTGAGGTGCTTTCTAAAGAGTAGATGCCTGGGCCCCTCCCCAGCCTCCCTTCAGGGCAGGGCAAAGCCCGGGAAATTGCACCAGGACAAGCACCCAAGGTGGGGGCCAGCTGAGAGGCTTTCTCATCTCCACATTCAGGCCCTCAAGTGCTAGATGGAAACAGAGTGGGGCAGAAATGAAAGCGAAACTCACTCACACAGGGAGTCCTCTCAGTACCCTACACTCCCCTACCACCCCAAGGCCCTCCCAGGAAGCAGTGGGCTGGAGGCCAGGGGCATGTCCTGGTCGTTGACATGGAAGGACCACCCTCATAATCAGAAAAAGACATCAAGGGAGGGAGTAGGTGCCTCTTGGCCCCTGGGCTGGGGCTGCCCCAGCCTCGGGAGGGTGGGAGGGCATGGCAGGTGGGCTTTCCTGGGGAAGGGGGGGCCTATCCTTCACTGAGCGCCTGCCATGCTCAGCAGCCCCCTCCAGGTGGATACACTGTTCTACACCCACTTCACAGATGGGGGCGCAGAGGCTGGGGCAACAGGATACCTGCCCTGTCACGGGTAGTGAGTGAGCTGGACAGGGCATGACGTGTGGCTCCAAGTTCACCGTGGTCTCCACCACCTACCATCCACCGCTCCACTGGGCCCAAAAACTGCACACAGGGGATGTACATTAAAAAAAGCCTTGATTTCCTTTTGAAACTGGGTCAAGCCAATGGAGGGAGCCCTGGTGGTGCACTGCTTAAGTGCTCGGCTGAAAACTGTAAGCTCAGGCAGTTTGAACCCACCAGTCACTCCACAGGAAAAAACCAAACCCACTGCCATCAAGTTGAGTCCGACTCATAGTGACCCTATAGGACAGCGCAGAACGGCCCCATAGGGTTTCCTAGGCTGTAATCTTTACAGAAGCAGGCTGCCACATCTTTCTGCCACAGAGTGGTGTGGCTGGTGGGTTCAAATGGCAGACCTTTCAGTCAGCAGCCAAGCACTTAACCTCTGTGCCACCAGGGCCTCCTTCCCATGGAGGAAAGACCCGGTGATCTGCACCTGTAAAAATTACAACCTAGGAAACCCTATGGGGCAGTTCTACTCTGTCCTATACGGTCACTAGGAGTCAGAATAGACTCCATGACACACAACAGCAAGCCAATGGTACCTGAAAGACAAGGCAAATGCGTCTGCAGAGTAAAACACCAAGTGGGACGGACTGAACTGCACTCCCCACCCTTCCCCAAAAGATATGTTGGAGTTCTAACCCCTGTGCCTGTGGACGTGACCTTGTTTGGAAATATGGTTTTTCTTCTGTTAACAAAGTCAAGCTGGAGTAGGGTAGGTCCTAATCCCTTCTGAGTGGTATCATCTAAAAGGGAAGAACAGGGACACACACAGGGAAAGACAGCATGTGAGGACATGGCGCAAGCAGCGAAGGGACGCCCAGAGACAAGGAAGGACCTTCCCCTAGTGCAGACAGAGAGCACAGACTTGCCCACGACCCGAATTCAGAGTTCAGCCTCCAGGACTGTGAGACAATAAACTTCTCATCTTCAAAGGCACCCACCTCATAGCAAGTTGTTACAGCTGCCTGAGGAAATGAAGACCATCGGCTAAAGTGCCATTGGCTGTGTTACAACGTCTGTTTCCAGACCTAGTCTTGGTAATCAGCGTTACATCTTGGCCAGGTCAGCCCCCAGGAATGTCCTCCTGTGCAAAAGTAAGCTCCTGCCAGACCTCGAGATCCACCTTGAAGTACATATCCTCCACCACAAAACAGCAACCCGGGAGAAGAAATTTTTTTAAAGAGAAGGGTAGCTCTCAAAATATAGCAACCAGCAGACGACAGGAGGTGGGCGGCCAGCTGCCCAGCCCTGCCTCCCGCTGGCTCAAACGCAGCCTCCTCAGGTGGCCAGTGCCAGGGTCTCCGGGAGTGTGTTCAGCGAACTTGAGTCCCACAAGCCAACCCTCCCACACAGGGGCTCTAGACAGACCAGCCTGCAAACATCCCAGCACACCCTCCCGGGCACCCCCAAGTCTCTGAGAAGCCCCAGAGTAAAGAGACCAGCTTAGCTTTGTTTAACACCGTGCTTCCCCACACCGGAGAGTCTTGGTTGAGGCCTAGTGACACACTTGGGGAAATAACAGTTTCGGCTTCCAGCAGTGCCTCACAGTAAGGCTCATTAGGACACTCTGTGAAAGGAGATTTCTAGACCCCTCCCCAGCGGGTTCTTTATTTGACTGGGGTGGGGGGACCTTAAGAATGTGTATGTTCACTAGCGCCCCAGGTGCTTCTTTTGTCGGGGAAGTTCGGCAAACACTGGCCTAGAAGAAGGTAAATGACTGTTCAAGAGATAGGGCATCAGGTGTGGCTTCCATCCCTGCTCCCCTTGGGTACTCAGACCTAACCTGAGCTTTGGGAGGTCAGCTGACCTAGGGCCTACAAGGTAGGCGAGATCCCCCAGCCCCAAGGCCTAGAATGGCTCACTTCCTGAACACAAAAGGCTGGGCTGGACCAGGGGAGCGTTTGTTCTCCTGTCCCCAGGGTCCCAGACCACAGCTGCAGTCTCAGGTGGGAGGGGGGCCCCAGGGCCATGCCCGCAGGAGAACAAGGTTAAGGAAGGACACCTGGCGCCTCCTTTGACCATCTTGTCTGAAGAGAAAACTGTCCCGTAGTGATGCCCAGAGCCTCCTGCCCCTCTCTGAGGGCTCCTCAGGTCCACTGGGACACAGGAACCTGTCACAGAGACAGGCCAGGCCGTGAGGCCTCCAGGCAGCAGACACTGCCCGCCCTATGGCCTTTCAGCTCCCTGAGAATGGGCTCTAGGCCCCTCTCAGCTAAATGTCACCTCCTCAGAGAGGTCATCTCAACCACAGAGCACTAAAGTGGCCACAGCCACGTCCGAGCCTTGACAGGCCTCAGGCCCTGGTTTGTACGCTTCCTGGCTCCAGTTACACCTGGCAGTGCTTTATGTATCTTTGTGCTTCTCCTCTAGGCTCACGAGGGCGAGGTGGGGACTGATGCTCACAATTTGCTGAGTGAATAAAAGAAGGAATGAATGAAGCCGGTGAGCTCCTTCCTGACCTGAGACCCACCACCTTACTCCCTCCCTGTCTCCCCGGGTTCCTGGGATTTCTTTCCTAGCCCAGAGCGCCCAGGTGTCACAAGTGGCTTTGTCTGAGCCACAGGGACAGGGAAAAGGCTTCCAAAACAGGCCAGTTCTTGTGTTCACCCACTAGCAGACACTGTTTTCGGCTCCTATGATGAGTACCGCTACAGGTACCGCGATCTCGGAGGTGAACAAGACAGACAAAAGCCCCAACCTCTGCAGAACCAACTTTTTACTGGGAGGCAACAGGCAGGTGTGGAGAGAAAGGAACCAGCCCAGCAGCCAGGGTGCTAAGTGTCTATGGAGTAGTCAGACCCAGCGAAGGAAAAAGGCTCTCTCCGAAGAGCCACCTTGGGAAGACTTTGACCTGGTTCTCCTCCAGTAGCGGCTGGCCGCTTATTAGTCCCCTCCTGGCTCTGCCAGCAGAGGCACCCCCAACACCAGAGCGGTTAACAGGGCACGCCGGTTTCTGCCCCCAAGATCCACAAGCACCCTGTCAGTGAAGGGTCGGGGATGGGAGTCAGGGCTCCTGCATGGGAGTGATTCGTGACAGATCTAGCCCCTGCGCCCTAAATTGCAGGCTGGGGGGACACCCCGCAACCCTCACCCTGGCACAAGGACCAACCTATAGAAACCAGCCCAGGAGGCCCTGCTGGGAGGCGGCCGACAAAGGGCAGCTGCTTCCCAAGGGAGGCTCCAAGCAAGCAAGACAAAGCACCAGGCACGACTCAAACAGTCCAAAGGGATGGCAGGCTGCTCCAATAGCCACCTCGTGCGTGACTCGGGAAGAAGTGTCTGCCTGAAACGAGGCCTTGCCCGGCAGAAAGGGGAGTACCGCCACGTCCCCACTGTGTGACCTTGGACAGACCACCCAACCCCACTGGGCCGGGGTCCTCCCTCCACAGTCAGACACTCTCCCCAAAGCATAGCCACACGCCCAGGCCAGCTTTCTCAGCCTCCGGAGGGGTATGGCTGGGCTGGACCTGAATCACGCAGGAAGGCAGAAGGTAAGATTCACACAGCAAGGGGTGAACTGCTCCTGAATGATTATTCACTTTCTAGAAGGATTATTTTTTCAAGAGGAGGTATCATACAAAGCATTCCCTGAAAAAGCTAGCTCAGTGGCTGAATTCAAAATATGAGCAGAAACAAAAACCCTATTTATTTCCAAATATATACAATAGGGAGCTCTGGTGTCACAGCGGTTAAGGGCTGTGCTGCTAACCAAAAAGGTCGGCGGTTTGAATCCACCAGCCGCTCCCTGGAAACCCTATGGGGCAGTTCTACCCAGTCCTATATGATCGCTATGAGTCAGAATCGACTGAACAGCAACAGTTTGGTTTGGGGGCTTATATACAACGTTGTTGTTGTTGTTAGGCGCCGTCGAGTGGGTTCTGACTCATAGCGGCCCTATGTACCACAGAACGAAACACTGCCCAGTCCTGTGCTTTGCTCACAATCGCTGTTATGCTGGAGCCCATTGTTGCAGCCCTGTGTCAATCCATCTCGTTAAAGGTCTTCCTCTTTTCCGCTGACCCAGTACTTTACCAAGCTTATATACAACAGACTATGGATATTCCTCGTGCACTCATAAGGCACTTCACTAAGTATTTACTGAGCACCCCAAACCTGTTAAATCATCTGAGAAAATAATCAGTGGCAGCAGGATGGCTCAGTGATTAGTGGTAGAGGTCAGGTCCCTCAGGCGTACGTGAGCCGCAGTTCTGCCAGGTGCCTGCCTAACGCACGGTCAGCCCCACCATGTGAACTCCTCATAATAAGAGAAAAGTAAACCAAAAGCACAATTTTTCACCCCTGTATCTGGCCAGGATCAAAACATTTGTCCAGGTGCTACACTGGGAGGCTGCCAGTCATAGGTCCTCCTGTCACTGGGAGGGAAATCTGGTGCCACCTTTGTGAGCAGTTTCAGAATGTCTATGAAAATGTAAAACGCACGTACCCAGGACCCCATGTTCACCCAGCTGGTAATGGGTACTCAGCAATGGGTAAAGCCAAGTACTGCCCCACTGTCCACACCAGCAAAGACAGGAAGCGGCCCACAGTACAGCCAGAGAGGAAAAACTAGGGACCCTCATTCTGATAGCCAAGCCAGGCAGCCGTTAAACAAAATGAGGCAAACGACACAAAACTCTCTCCAAGAGACATGGAATTTCTCCAAGACCCAGTGTGTTACGTGACATGAGCCAAGGGAAGAACAGTAAGCATAGAGAGAGGTCCACGTGCACACACGCAGGCACCCATATAATACCTACAGAGACAGACAGACCGCCAACAGTAGTTGTCCCTGAATAACTGAAACTTGGGAACAAGGAACCTGTCTGACTTTTCATTGTGTACTGAGACCTCTGAACTTTTTTTTTTTGACTGCAAACATGTATTGACCATCCAAAAAGACAAAGAAAAAAATAAATGTTAAATAAAAAAAACGTTAGCTCATAACAATAATACGATTACTAACAGAGACTCGGCATTTTCAAGAAACCCAGCAAACTCGTCTCAAATCTTTGACACTTAAAAAAATGAAAGTATCATCTTGCATTAACATGTAAGTTTGTCAGTTTCCCCATCCACAAAATGGGTGAGGACACCACACCTGGGGGGAGGGGTGTGTATAAGATTCAGGTGAGGCCACGTGTTACAGGAGAGTAGAGCTTGCTAAGACTGGGATGCTGGGAAGCTGCCAGCCAGGGTAGGGCCCCTCCTTAGCTGTGCCTGGCCCCAGCCCACTCACCAGCCTCAGCTTCTAACTCACAAACCCAGACCCCTGCAAAATGATCACTCAGCACCCACCATGGGCTTCAGGGGTGCTCACAGATTGTCAAAACCAAGAACCTAAACCCACATATGCCAAAGGTCCCTGGACGGAGAAGCATCCATGGAGAAGAACCCAGTTACCCATTCCCCGAGAGCAGCAACACCACCACAACAGCATAACAAACACTTACTATGTAAATACTTTATATCTCTAGCTAATACCCAGTCCATCCTCACAGCAGCCCTGACCTAAGGACTATTATTATCCTCAATTTACAGGTGAGGAAACTGAGGCACAGAGGAGTTGAGTAATGTGCCCAGGATCAAGTGAGAGTGAGTTGTGGAGCCAGGCCCAAAACCCACGCAGTCCCTTCAATAGACAACCAGGGTCCAGATGAACACTTTCTTCCATTTTAAATCTAGTTTACTCCCTCAGAGGCTGGTAAAAAAAAGAAAAATGGTTGCCATCTAAGTCCATTCTGATTCATGGCGACCCCACGTGTATCACAGTAGAACTGTGCTCCACAGGGTTTTCAATGACTGATCATTCCGAAGTAGACAGGTCTTTCTTCTGAGGTACCCGCAAACTTTCAGTTAGCTGCCAAGCACGTTACTCGCTGGCACCACCCAGGAACAAGTGTTCATTTACAAGGCAGGGTTATGGATATTTCTGGTGTACAGCTGCAAAGGAAACTAAGTCAGCACCTCCTCCCACCCCCATACCCCAAAGTGGTGCTAAACCCAGACATTAAAACAAACAAAAAAATACCCACCCACAGAACAGTATCACTTAACCCTGGGAAAGAGCCTCCTTCTCTCTTCTAAGTTCTCAATAGAATTCCAGCCCAGGAGACCTTCGAGATGGTCCCATTTTAAAGGAAGAAATGTTGGCCCTGAGGGGAAGGGCGGGCCTCCAGCACCTACCCTCTCCCGGGCACACTGCCCAGGCCAGTTTATTGTCAACACCAGACTCTTAGCTCTGCGAGGGCAGGGCTCTGCCCCCGCCGCACCCCAACCCGCCACCTGGCACCAGGCCCGGGCTCCACAGGGCACTTGATCAATGTGGGCACTAATGAACCCCAGGCCTCAGCGCCTTCTGTGGGAGCTGCATAGCAGACCCGTCAGGCAAGGATGCAATGATACAGTGGTCTGAGATTGCTTCACAAACGCATTTCCTACGAGCAGAGGCTGCCCAGCAGGCCTCCAAGTTTCTCAAGGACCAGAACCTCACAGGCATTGTTCTGCCGCTGGAACCTCCAGGAAAGCCCAGCTGACCCTGGGCACAGAACACACATTTAATAAACAAGGAAGTGCTGTCCTCAGGTGGAGAGGCCTTGGCCTCGGAGATGCCTTCTAATTGGCTGTACCATTAGGCAAGTTCCTTACACCAGCCCCCCGAGCCTCAGTTTCCCCATCCCTCCATCCCAGGGGTACTGGGAGGATTAAATGAAATAAGGTACCTAGAAGGACCTCATTAAAAAAGTCAACTATTAACACAGTAAAAAAGGACGTAGGCTCACCCACATTTTATACCAAAACGTGTCATAAAGTCGAGCACCTTTTTACCACCTCCTGCAACACAGGATCCACTACAGAAAAGAAAAAGGTGAGAAAGTGAGCAGCCAGATAGACGCATAAGACACTGGACAAAGGACACACAGGTCAGCCGGCATTCCCAAGCAGGGCGTTGTGGACAGTGAAAAAAGAAATCACCCAACATTTTCAACTAACAGCTTTATGTCTTTGCTTTCCCCCTTAAGTCCCTTCTGGGCATTCTGAAATAAAACCACAAAGAGAGAATGTGAGTGAGCTTTCAAGGGGCTTCAGTGCTGGGGGGAGGGGACGGATGATGGGAGGGGCAGAAGAGACTCAACAAGAGCCCATGTCCCCTGTGGAGAGGGGAAGAAACAGAGGAGGGCCAGGGGAACAAACAGGACCACTAAAACAAGCTGATTCAGAAGGCCATCTGTTCATGAGCCAGAGGCCCCGACCTACCATGGGGCACATCTCCAAGGGGTTGGCCGTTGTGCCTCCCCAAGGTATCTGGGCAGGTGGGGCACCTCCCAGGACCTGGCTCCAACCATGCACCGATGCTACAGATATGCACCCGCCCCCTCGGAGAACAGGGAAGTCACTCCCCACACTCGGAGCGCAGCTCAGCCTTGCCAGGAAAGTGTCCGCAAGGACAACACGGCAGCAGTTGGACCGCTAGGAAAAGGGCAGAATCCCAAGGAGAAAGGGCTTGCTTTCTGAGTGGGTCTCAAGTCACCGGGTTGGACCCATTCTAGAAGTTAAACAAAAGGAGCCAAAGTATGGAGCCTGCCACTCTCGCGCCTGTTTCTCCATCTGTAGAAACAAAGGCGTTAGAGGAGATGATCTCCAACATCCCCTCCTGCTCTGAGGTTTTTACAAGGCTTGACATTCAACTGAACAACACATCTCGGTCATCCTCCCTGGCGCTGCTGATGTTGCCCCAAATGTCCAGAGCAGAACCTCAAGTCTGTCACATTCAAACACCTCTGGACTTTTTCATTAGGGAACTCACAGACAATTCATCCTCCATCAATACAAGAGTGTTACGCCTCCAGATTCCCAATGTCCCAAACATGCCAACATCCATCTCTCGGGCCACCAAAATCACACCTGCATTCATACCAAACTAAACAAAGGCAAAAGGCTCTGGCCACTGTCTGAACAGTCCAAGTAGTTTGCACCCAGTCTAGAAATGTGGCCACCAGAGGGCGCTGCCCTGGAAGCAAAAAAGAAGAAACAAACTCGTGTTTTTGTTTCATTCCTAAAAGCTTAAGTGACAAAGCATCTCAAGCTTCCCTAATGAAAACACAAAGTGGGCTTCCTAGGGTTCTAGAATGACTAAGATGCTCTCTGCCTTCCCTTTGAAGTCAATATCTTGGGCAGAAGAAGGCAACCAGACTTCATGCGCAACAACACTTTCAGAGAAATTAACGCTCTGCTCCTGATTTCCCCAGGGCGGCTGACATCATAGCCTGCTGAGAACCTTCTTTTAAAGGCCAGGGGGTCCATGGGGAGGGAAAGCAGATATAGGAGTCCAGCACGAGGACCTAGCCATCAGTCCAGGCTGGGATTGTTTTGCTCGTCTAATTACAGAGCAAAACATACTGACCGGATGACAAGCTCATGCTTCAGCTGCGATTCCAGGATGACACAAATATCGACGTCAGTATAAACGGTGCAAGGTATCAACCAGGATTCCCCAAGCCTTACGTGACTGCAGGGGGAGCTCCACTGCCTCACGTCAAAGCTGAACCTCAAGCCTCTGGGCTTGCTGAAGGGGCTTCTCCACATTTCTTCAGGGTCTTACACTCCACAGCCCTCGAGTGATTCCAACTCCTAGCAACCCAACTGATCAGAGGAGAACTGCCCCATAGGGTTTCCAAGGCTGGAGTCTTAAAGGGAACAGATGACCAGGTCTTTTCTCCCTCAGAGCAGCTGATGGGTTCAAACCAGGGCTTCCAAACTGTTAGCTCTGATTCGAACCCCTGATGAGAGTTTGCATGTCTAACAAGTTCCCAGGAAGTTATACATAAGAATCACATGGAGATCTTGTTAAAATGTAGATTCTGCCTCAGTGTATCTGGGGTGGAAATGCAAATGATCAGGAAAGAGCTTGTTAGAAATGCAAATTCTCAGCAGGGGAATGAACGGAGCTCGAGTTTCAAGCCTTGGTTCAAACCACCAACCTCTTGGTTAGCAATCCACTGCTTAACCACTGTGCATCCTGCGCTCTTCTCAGGATCTTAGGGTGCCTTTTCCACAAGTGTGTGTACCTGGGTGCCATGTTCAAAGAACTCTTTTGATAAAAACCCTTGGACCCATTTTGAAAGCTCTGGCTGCTGGCTCCTCCTGATTTCCTTGTGAACTCCAGGGCTGCTCTGCTGGCCCTTGCAACCATGAAAAGCTTGCTTTCTCAGGAGGAAGCCAGTCTGCGAAAAGGCAGATGACACCTTGCCCAGACCTGGGGGGTGCAGAACCAGGCCCTTGGGACCAGAATGGGGGGCACAGAGGTAGCTCCTGCCTGCCTGCACAGAGCAGCTGAGACCTGCCACTCGCCAGCACCAGGGGATAAGCAACCCAACTGTCCAAGTCTCCAAGACGTTTGTCCCCACCAGGGACAAGCATGCAAGTGAGGCCCATGATTGAAAATCAAATCTACCAAGGCTTTGGGAGCCAATTCCCTTAGACTTTCATTTGGAACAGGATTCAACCAACGGCTACTCAGAGGCAAAGCCGCCGTTGTAGAGCAAGGTGAGGCGTACCTCACCCAAGACTCGATACTAGCATAAGGTATGAAGACCACTGAGCACCAGCATGGGGGGCCAGGAGCAGCCCTGATGGTGGAAGGCCATTCCACACCACATGCATTGACTGAGCACCGCTGTGCAGCCACTCCCTGGCGTGGCACCCCAGCCTCTCTGCCTGCCGGTCCCCCTTCTCTAACACGTGGCCCAGAATCACCACCCTGGCCAATTCGCAAGGCGGCTGCCAGGCTCTAACGAGACACCAAAGCATCACACACATGCCAAATACTGCTACTCGCTTTAATCAGGCTTAACCCAGTGACATGAGATGACAGCTTCATGAGCCCAACACATGCAGGGCACATAGTAGGTGGGGAGGGAACACAGATGGGCGTCCGTCTCCACTAAAGGGGAGACCACAAGGAAAGAAAACAGTCCAGTCCACAAGTAACCTTAAGCCACTGGCAAACCCCGTGAAGTCCCCCATTTCCCAGGCTCCTCTGCCAACCTTTGCTGCGAGCCCACCGCTCCCTGGGCACCTGGGGGCCTCCCGACCCGGGTCTCCGTGCACCTGGAAGCCCTGGTCCATGCCACATCGCCCACATTGGTCCCCGCTTGCCTTGAACACACCCGCTGGCCACCACAGCTACCTGGCTACCCGGGCTCCGGATCCCCGAGCACCGCTGCTCCCCGTTTAGCTCTAACCTTCCCAAACAAGCGCTGTGCTGCGCCGGGGTCCCCGGGCGCCAGGAGCCCCGTCCCCCCGTACCTGCACAGCTCGGCGAAGGCCTGGAAATTCAGCTTCTTGATTTTCTTCTCGCTTAGCCAGTAGCCAACTCGCTTCCCTTTCAGAAAGGTCTGCATCTTCCTCCGCGGGCGGGGAGCCGGGGCCGGAGGAGATCGCCCACAGGCCGAGGCTGGCGGCCGGCGCGCGCCGCGGGCGGACGAGCGGGCGAGCGAGCCAACGAGCGAGCGGGCACCTCCTCCCGGCGGCCGGCGGGGACGCGGCGCGGCTCCGGGCGCGCGGTCCTGCGGAGGGAGGGCGGGCGCGAGGCGGCCCGACGAGGGAGCGGCGCTCAGCGCGGAAGGCCACTGGCTGCGCCGCCCACGCCCCCGCGCCGGGGCTCGCCGGCCCGCAACTCGCGCGCGCCAGGCCGGGCCGAGGGGGCGAGGCGCTCCTTCCCGGACGCCGCCGCGAGCGAGCCCAGGGCCGCGCCGAGCTCGCCTCCCGCCGCCGCTCCGCCAGAGCAACACGCCCTCCGGCGGCCGCCGCGGAAGAAGCGGAGACCCGGCCCGCGCTCGGCTGCGCCCCGCCCCCGGCCCGGCCCGCCCCCGGCTCCGCCCCGGCCCGCCCTGGCTCCGCCCCCCACCTCGGCTCCGCCCTCCCCACCCCGGCTCCGCCCGCCCCCGGGTCCCCACCCCCGCGAGCCTCACCCGCCGCCGCCGCCTCTTCCTCCTCCCGGTCGCCGTCCGCCCTCACGCAGCCCGCGCCCCCGCCGAGCCGGCCCCGCCGCACTGACCCCGCCGGCCGTCCGAGGTGCCCGGGACGGCGGGGTGCGCGGCGCCGGCCGCCAGGGGGCAGCCCGCCCACCGCCCCTTAAAGGCGCCGCGCCTTCCCCGCGCACTTCGTGATCTGGGCTTGTTTGTGTGGGCACCGAGACGGTCGAGCTTGGGCATGGAGGGCTGCCCTTGCCGAGTGGCTTTACTTAAAGAGACGAGCGGAGTCGTGGAGTGAGCGTTCTCTGTCTGTCCTTTGGAGGGGAAGAGCCACTGAGTTTTCTTGCTCAGAACATATCTGTACCCCTAGAGGCATCCTCGATCATGCTCAGCCCCCCAAGGTAATTCCTTGGAACTTTGCTGTGTGCAGGGAACCTGCGCGAGAGGTGGGAAGGGGCCAGAGTCTTTCAGTAAGATCACTTCCCTTCCCTGGAGGAGACAAACCCAGGCCCAGGGTGGGGGCCCCCGCGGATGGGACATAAACGCTCAGGACTTTGACCACCAACTCACATTCTGGGTCCCCTTCAATCGAAGCAAAAGGGGTGGGGACTAGAAGCTTCTGGGATGAGCGTGCAGCATTCACAGGAGACCATTTCCTTCTGGGGGTGCGACTCAGCATCAGCCTTAGCACCGATGATTCACAGAACCCTACCCAGTCCTGACAGTGCCCTGTGGGCCCTAAGGGAACACACCCTGCCTTGAAAGAGCTCCGGTTTAGGGGAAGAAATGGAAGCCTGTCCCCAGGCTATAAGTCCCTGGGTAGTCCAGGTGGTTTACCATGGCTGCTAACTTCAAGGTTGGAGGTTGGAATCCATGTAGGGCCCTGCAGAGGAAAGGCCTGGAGATCAGCTTCCATAAAGATTACAGTCAAGAAAACCCTATGGAGCAGTTCTGCTCTGTAAGAACGTGTCGCCACAAGTGGGAACCAACTTCATGGCAACGGGTTTCAGAAGTTTCGTTGTTGTTCCCAGGTCCAGGCAAGAAACGTGATTCCCATGGAGGGCTCCAGGAAAGTTTCAGAGGAGACATTTAATCCGTGCTTCCAAAATAAAGAAGATTATGAAGGGCCTGAGAAGGGGAAATGGTAGAACTGAGACACTGAGAAATGAAAGAACCAGGTTGTTCAGGGCAGAGAAAAAGACAGGCATAGAGGATGGACAAGACAATGGGTGGGAGGCAGGACTCGCCTGCTGGGCCAGCCAGTGAGGGGCTTTCCATGCCCTGTTCAAGGGTGTAGGATTTTTCCAGGCCACGGGGAGCCATTCAAGGTTCTTGAGGAAGGGAGTGGCAAGGCCAAGGGTCAGCTCTGTGCCTTAGAAGAGGTGGCTCCTGGGGGAGGATTGGAGGCTGGAGAAAGGGGATTATAGCAAGGACTTCTTCAGAGCTAAAGCAGGGATGGAGGAAGGCTAAGGGAGTGAAAAGAAAGGGACAACAATACACTATCTCTACTGCTAAGTCAGCAGCAGAAAACCCTTCACACAGGCAACCACTGTAAATGTTCTCTTACGAGGAGCAGCAAGCCTCTGAGGCCGGGCAGTCCCGGAAGCTTCCTGGACTTCCTTCCCTCCTTCTGCAAACACGTGGAGTCCAGCGTGTGCCAGAGACCCTGCTAAGTGTTGGGGTGCAGGAATGAGTAAAACTGAGGTCCCAGGAAAACAGCTACAACTATTAATTAGAAAGGAGTGGTAAGAGCAGTAACAGAAATGGAGGGCTAATCTGCTTCCATGGGTTGCCAGGGAAACTGTGGAGCAGGATCTTGAAGGATGAGTAGGGGGTTCAGTAGATAGATGGAGTGGGGCACATTCCAGGCAGAGGAAGAGCAGCTGCAAAGGTTCAGAGGGTGAAAAGACAAGAACACTGTCAATAGTTGAGTATGGTAAGATAGGGGTGGGGGGAAGATGAGGAGATGAGGCTGAGCAGTGAGCCAGGGGAATTTGGGGAAGGCCTGAAGGCTGTGTGTGTGTGTGTGTGTGATGGCAGCCAGCGGTAGGGGAATGAATGAAGGGGAGTCTGGGCACCTGCCACAATCTCCAACCCAATTCTCAGTGCTAGGTCTCTGCAGTGCAATGAATTACTTAATATGGGACTTCTAGCCATAGTCTTTCTAACCTAAACCAAACCCACTGCCATCCAGTCGATTCTGACTCTCAGAAACCCATAGGGTTTCTGAGGCTGTAAGTCTCTACGGAAGCAGACTGCCACGTCTTTCTCCCTTGGAGAACCACTACAGGTTCTCTACTAGTAGGTTCGAACCGCTGACTTTCAGTTAGCAGCCAAGCGCTTAGCCACTGTGCTACCAGGGATCCTTGTTGAGAAGATTACCGTAAGTGACTCTAAATTGATAAAGCACTTAGGACAGTACCAGGCATGTCTTATGAATATTGGCCACCACTGTGCTACTATTATTACATCACACATACGATGGACCTCCTGCAGCCATTAAAACAAAGAAGATTATGTCCATTCATTGAATCAATAAATATTTATTAAGGGCTTGCTAGATGTGAGGTATATTCTAGGTATTAGGGATACAGTAATGATGAAACCAGTGAAAAATTCCTGTTTGAGCTTAAATTTCTTCATGGGGCTTATATTCTCCTGGGGTGCTGTCATGGATTGAATCGTGTCCCCCAAAACTATATGTCAACTTGGCTAGGCCATGATTCCCAGTATTGTGTGGTTGTCCTCCATTTTGTGATGTGTTGTAAATCCTATTCTCTATACCTGTGGGTATGGTCCCATTTGGGAGTGAGCTGTCTGTTATGTTAATGTGGCAGGATTAGGTCATCTTAATGAGGATTAGGTTATATTTGTTAATGAGGTAGGATTAGCATTGGGAGTATTTTGAGTCATTACCCTTCACTGCCCTACAAGAAATAAGAGCAGAAAGGAGGGGCCTCCTACCACCAAGAAAGAATAGCTAGGAGAGGAGTGTGTCCTTGGGACCCAGGGTCCTTACACTGAGAAACTCCTAAATCCAGAGGAAGATTGATGACAAGGACCTTCCCCCAGAGCCAACAGAAAGACAAAGCAAAGCCTTCCCCTGGAGCTAGTGCCCTGAATTCAAACTTGTAGCCTCCTAAACTGTGAGAGAATAAATTTCTGTTTGTTATAGCCACCCACTTGTGGTATTTCCATTATAGCAGCACTAGATAACTAAGACAGGTGGACAAAAAATATGCAAGATAAGCAAATAAATTACATAGTATGTGACAGAGTGATTGAAAGTTGGGTAGTGAAAAAGGAAGACAGGAGAAAAATGGATACGTTCGAACTGTGGTGTTGGCAAAGACTATTGACTATGCCATGCGCTTCCGGAAGAACAAACAAATCAGGCTTAGAAGAAATACAACCAAAATGTGCTTTAGAAGGAAGTATGGCAAGACTTCGACTCACTTTCTTCGGACACATCGTCAGGAAAGATCAAAGGCTCGCAAAGAACACGTTTGGTAAAAAAACCAAACCCAGTGCCGTCGAGTCGATTCCAACTCATAGTGACCCTATAGGACAGAGTAGAACTGCCCCATAGAGTTTCCAAGGAGAGCCTAGTGGATTCGAACTTTTGACCCTTTAGTTAGCAGCCGTAGCACTTAAGCACTACACCAGTAGGGTTTCCATGTTTGGTAAAGTAGAGGGGAAACCCTCAATGAGATGGATTGACACAGTAGCCAAAACATGGACTCAAGCCTACCAATGATCGTGAAGATGGCGTGGGACCAGGCAGTGTTTCGTGCTGTTACACATACGGTCATCATGAGTCAGGAGCCAGCTCCATGGCAACTAACAAGAAGAACGTGATGTGTACTACAAAATATATAAAGCATACGAGCATACCGAGGGAGATGGGAAGTGGTGGATTGCAACTGTAATCGAGTAGTTGGAGTAGGCCCCACAGGAAGATGACGTTGGAGCAAAAATATACAAAAAGGTGAAGAGCAAGTCATGCAGACATCGGGGTGAGAGCTCTGCCTTAGTCATCCAGTGCTGCTCTAACAGAAATAGCAGAAGTGGGTGGCTTTAACAAACAAGTTTATTCTCGCACAGCCTGGTAGGCCAGAAGTCCAAACTCAGCATCAGCTCCAGCGGAAGGCTTTCTCTCTGTCAGCTCTGAAGGAAGGTTCTTGTCTTCAGTCTTCCCCTGGACTAGGAGCTTCTCAGAGCAGGAACCTCGAGTCCAAAGGATGTGCTCTGCTCCCGGTATTACTTTCTTCGTGGTATGAGGTCCCCATGTCTCTCTGCTCACTTCTCTCTTTTATATCTCAAAAGAGACTGGTTTAGGACACAGTCTAACCTTGTAGATGGAGTCCTGCCTCATTAACATAACAGCCTCTAATCCCACCTCATTAACATCATAGAGGTAGGATTTACAACACATAGGAAAATCACATCAGATGACAAAACGGTGGACAATCACACAATACTAGGAATCAGGGCCTAGCCAAGTTGACACATATTTTGGGGGGACACAATTCCATCCATGACAAGCTCTCAGCTGAGGAACTGTATCAGACAGATAGATGGATAGACAGGTAGATAGATAGGTAGGCAGGCAGGCAGGCAGGCAGGAAGATAGACATAGGCAGGCAGACAAATAGACATAGTCAGGCAGACAGATAGATAAACAGGCCTGGTGCTGACAAATAACAGCAGGGAGACCAGATTAGCAGGATCCATGCAAACCAGGGAGCTAGGGAATAGGAAGAGATGGGGCCTGAGACAGGGGGGCAGATCGTGTAGGTCTTATGGGACGCTGTAAAGACGTAGCCTTTTAGTCTGAGCTGGGGAGTCCTTAGAGGAGTAGGGTACCACACATGGCTTTACCAGGCTCACTCAGCCGCTGTGTTGAGAAGAGCCTGGGTGGGGAAGCAAGAAGGGAGAACACCAACTAGGAGGCTATTGCAAGACTCCAGGTAAACGATGATTATGGCTCAGACCCTGGTGTAGCAGTGAAGGAGGTGAGAAGTGGTCAAAATCTGTGTTTAATCTGAAGTGAAAGCCAATGGGATTTGCTGATGGATGGGCTATGGGGAATTGAGGACAGGAGAGAAATCATGGATGTCTGAGGGTTTGGGCCTGAGCAACTAGAAGGATGGAGTGGCCAACAATTGAAATGGGGTAGATGGCAGGTTTGGAAGCTTTACGTCTGGAGTTCTGTTTGGGACATGTTAGGTTCCAGCGGCCCTAACCTCAGACATCTGCTGGAGATGTCAAGTAGGCAATTTGATAAAAGAGTCTGGAGTCCAGGGAAGGGTCAGTGGAGAGGTAGCCACGAGACTGGATGAGATCACCAAGGATGAGATCACCAAGGGTGTGAATATAGACGGGGAAAAAGGTCAAGGATGGAGCCCTGGTACATGACAGTGTTCAGAGGTCAGAGAGGACCAAAGAGATAAGAGGAGAACCAAGAAAGTATATTGTCTTAGAAGCCAAGTAAGGAGAGCATTTCCAAGGAAGTGGAAGCAATCAGCCGAGTGAGTAGGGTGAGGACTCAGAAATGGCCTTGGATCTGGCAATAGGGAAGTCAATGATAATCTTGATAAGAGCAGATACAGAAGAATTTCTAAGATAGGGTAAGTCCAAAAACCAAGAGTAATACAGTGTGTATGGTAGGTTGGCATTGAGTTTTTTAAAAGTGGAGATATACAGGCTTGTGTGAACAGATAATGTTTTGTTTGTGAAAAGATCACAAGAAACCATAGCAGTGATTACCTTTGGGGGAAGAACTGGGAAACGAGGTTCATGAACCCTGGAGGGAAAGGAGACTCATTTTTCATTGTATATTGCTTTGGACTATTAAAATATTTTTCATCAAGCGTATATTAATTTTTCAATTAAAAAATATTTAAGAAAAAGCACACCAATGTTCATTGCAACACTATTTACAATAACCAAAAAGTAGAAACAACCCAAGTGTCCATCAACAGATGAATGGATAAATAAAATATGGTGTATACCTACACTGAAATATTGATCAGACATAAAGAGAAATGAAGTCCAGATACATGCAACAACATGGATGAAACTTGAAAACATGCTGAGTGAAATAAGTCAGTCACAAAAGGACAAATATGATCTCACTTGTATAAAATAGGCAAATGTATAAAACTAAAAAAAAAAGGCAAATGTATAGAGACCAAAATTTATTAGTGGCTACCAGGGATGGGAAGGAGAGGGACAAGGGGAGTCATTGCTTAGGGGGCACCGACTTTCTGTTAATGGTGGTGGAATAGTTTAGAAAGGTATTGTGATAGTTGCCCAACACAATCAATGTGATCAGTGTCACTGAATTGTACATGTAAAAAAATGTTGAATTGGCAAAAGCTTTGTTTTATGTATATGTATATATGCAATGCCGTGAATTACTTAATATGGCCCTTCTGGCCATAGCCTTTGTAACTCCCACCAAATGACTAGGTGGGACTATGCAAATGAGGTGCTCGTGGCCCACCAAGGGGATTGGATGGCTTGCTAATAATGTAAATAGGGTACATGGCACCTTTGTGGGGGTGGGACTATGCAAATAAGGTGTATGAAACCTTAACAAGATACCAGTCAGTTTTGCCATCCTGATAGGCTTAAAGGGAGACAGAGAGAAGGAGAGAGGAGCTGTAACAGAGAAGACGGCGGTGGGAGACAGTAGGAACCAAGAGACCTGTGTGAGACAGCTGCGGTGGGGCTTGCCGACACTGAGCTAAGAGTTGTGACACTTGTCCAAGAAGGCCCCCAGCAGGGCCCGGCGGCAAAGAGCGAGAAGAAGCTGTCCGGATGGAAGAACTGTATCCTGAGTCATTTCTGATCCTGAATTGTAACCTGTTACTTCCCTAATAAACCCCATAGTAGTGAGTATTGTCTGTTGAGTTCTGTGTGGCCATTGTAACGACTTATCAAACCCAGCAGAGAAATAGAGTGCCATGGGAGCGATGGCTGGTGTCAGAATAGGTAAAAAGGTTGGAGGGTGGAGGCATGCTGACGTCTGCTTCGACAGCCTTGGGCTGTTGATCTTGATTCTCCTTACTTGCGTCGATAGAGGGCAGATGCCCTGCCACTCCATTCTTACGACATTTAAAAAATTGTTGTATTGTGGTAAAATATATATAAATGTATATATGACATGTTTTTTAGTACAGTAAAACAATTTTTTAAAAAGGACAGAAATGGCTGCCATGAAATGAGAATGTGTATGCAATGTTGGCACGCAACACAGGTACAATAAATGTCCATTTCCTGTTGAAAGGGCTGTTTGCAGAAAGGGAAACCTTCCTGTGGGCTGGCTGGTCCTTCGCCTAGAAGCCTCAAACGGATCAGATTTTTTTTTTTCCTGGTATGCGTTTTTTAAAAATAACATTTTCCAATAAAAGCAAAATAGCATCATCAAGCTTTTAACACATTAAAACAATCCCTTACCATCATATAAGGGGTTCCTGGGTAGCACAAACAGTAAAGCACTCAGCTACTAACCGAAGGGTTACGAGTTCGAATCTACCCACAGGAGCCTCAGAAGAAAGGCCTGGTGATCTCCTTCTGAAAGATACAGCCATTGAAAACCTTACGGAGCACAGTTTGACTCTGAAATACATGGGGTCACCATGAGTCAGAGTCAACTCAATGATAACTGGTTTGGTTTACCGTCATCTAAAACTCAATTCGTATTCAGATATTCCTAGTTGCCTGTATAATTTCCTTTACAATTGCTTTGTCCAAATCAGGATCCAGTCCAGGGCCAGCCACTTCATCTGGTTGTGATGTCTCTGAAGCACTCCTGGTCTAGTTCCCCTTGTGAAAGAGACTAGGCTGATTGTTCCGCAGAAGGTCCAACCTTCTGCGTTTGTCTGGCTGCTTCCTCCTGGTGCCATTTAGCTTGTTCCTCTGTCTCCTACATTTCCTGTCAATCGGAAGTTAGATCCAAAGTCTTGATTAGATTTAAGTTAAACATTTTGGCTCTAATACATTACTGGTTGTCGTTGCTGTTGTTAGGTGCAGTAGTATTGACTTTGACTCACAGCAACTCCATGTGACAGAGTAGACCTGCCCCATAGGGCTTTCTAGGCTGTAACCTTTAGCAGAACAGGTCACCAGGTCTTTCTCTCATGGAGCTGCTGGGGGGATTCAAGCCAGCAACCTTTCAGTTAGCAGCCAAACGCATAACCATCGTGCCACCAGGGCTCCTACATTTTAGGTGGTAGTGTATGTATCAGAAAATACATGAAGTCTGGTTGTATCAAGATTTTTACGTATGTTGAATCCATCCACATAGCTACGAGCCAAATCAAGACAGCGAACACTCCTAGCTCCCCAGCTGGTTCCCTCTCCTGCCACCTTGTAGGTAGCTCCCACACCAAGGAAAACTCTGGTGTGACTTTTATCACAGAAATGGGATTAACCTGTTTCTGTACGTCCTATAAATGTAATCTTACAGGCTGAATTCTTTCACTCAGTATTATCTGTGAGATCCATCCACCTAGTTGTGTATCAATAGTTTTTTTCATTATTGTCTTATTTTTTTGGATGTATATACCACAATTCTTTTGTCCATCCCTTTGCTGATGGACCACCTAATGGTTTTCACACCCACTAATAAACTTGCTTGAATCAGTGATTTCCCCAAAGGTTGCAAAACTGATCAGACTGTAAAGTCAGCTGTCATCCCCTGAGATTGTTAGCTCGTTATCGGTAGCTGCCTCGAAGTCAGCCCCTGACTCATGAGTTGTAATCCATGGGGCTTTCATTGACTGATTTTCAGAAGTAGATTGCCAGGCCCTTCTTCCTAGTCCATCTTTGTCTGGAAGTTCCACGGAAACCTGCTCAGCATGATAGCAACAGGCAAGCCTCCACTGACAGATGGGTGGTACCTGCATATGAAGTGCCTTGGCCAGGAATCAAACCCAGGTCTCCCACATGGAAAGTAAGAATTCTACCACTGAACTACCACTGCCCCTGTAAAAAAGTGAGATAGGAGAGATTTAAATTGGCATTTTGAACCTGGTGGGAGGGAGACAGTTGAATTCAAGAGATGTTCGTTTAGAGTACATGCAGCTACTGAGCCTGAGTCTGGTTTTCAAAGACTATTAAGGACGTTGCTTCATGTTTTTCTGCAGCCACCAGGCGAAGCAGGGCTTGCTTTCGTCAGTTTGTGGAATGAGGAGATGGAGCGGGTAAGGAACCCAGCTGAGGGCCAGGCAGTGAGCAGGGCCCGGGCTTCACCCAGGGCTTTTCCCACCATTTCCCCCTACGGTGGGGCAAGACAGAGAAAGCTGTAGGACAGGAACTCCCTTCTCAGACCTCTGGAGGGGGGCGTGTAGGGAGGAGGAAGGAAGCTCTCAGAGAAACAGGGCAGTGCAATCACGTTTCAAAATGCAGCCCCAGCAACACACCCTTTATACAGGCCCATCAACCAAGGCACAGGGAGCAACCCAGCAGCAGCCGGCGCTGCCTGAGGCCTGAGCAAGGCTGAGCTCCCAGGAATGCCACAGCAGAGCCTGCTCGGAGGATGCTGGCCCTCTCTCCATGCCATTATATTCATGCCTAGTGCCAAAGGGGTGAAAAAGTGGTCAAGCAGACCTGCGCCTGGGGGTTTGTCTCTGTGACAGCCCGGTCTCTGCTTTCTGCTCCCCTCCCAAGGCCTGGGAAATGTCACCAGCTCCCTCCATGCCAAGCATTTAGTGACATTCCTTCAGTCCTCCGTGGCACTTAGAAAACATGGTTATTGACTAACTATATTAAGAAATGCCATCCCTGTCCCACCCCTGGCCAGCCCCATGTGCCCAAGTGACGTCCATCCTCAGGGTCATGGGTAAAGAGGCCCCTGGTGGCCTCTTGGGTTCTAAATTGCTTTTCCTGGCACAGTCCCTCCCCTTGGGCTCTGCCAGACAGACAACTGCAGAGGAATCTCACTTTATGAGAACCTTAGATTTAAAAGGAAAAAAAAAAAAAAAGACTGATAGCATACTGTCTCAGCAGCTGATGCTCCGACAGCACCCCTAGGCCTACAAGGTGATTCCATCTATAATTGTGCACCTCCAACACCCCGTTGAAGCACACATCGCTTGTAGAAAGGGAGGCTGCCCCAACTTAACTGAGCTCACAAAACACATGGAATCTTATTACAACACATATTCCAATTTAGGGAGTCTGAGGTGGGGCCTGAGGTTCTGCATTGCTGACAAGTGATGATGTTGGTCCACGAACCACTGAGTAGCAAGAGACAGTTGTTGGTTGCTGCTCTTGAGTATAGAGCCCAGCTCCTGACTCATGGCAGCCCCACGTATAATGACACTAGTGCTGCCCAGTCCTCTGTCTTCCCTGTGATTGTTGGGTGTTGGACCGCTGTGACCCATTGGGTTTGCATTGGCTAATTTTCAGAAGTAAATCGCCAGACCTTTCTTCCTAGTCCATCTTAGTCTGGAAGCTCTGCTGGAACCTGTTCAGCATCGTAACCACACGCAAACCTCCACTGACAGACAAGTGGTGGCCGTGCTTGAGGTGCATTGGTCGGGAATCAAACCCTGGTCTCCCGCATGGAAGGCGAAAATTCTACCACTGAAGCACCACCGCCCTCACAGCAAAAAACTAAAAACTGTAATAAAACACAGCATCGGTGGTTCTCTGGCCGCACATTAGAATCACTAATGAGCTATAAAAAACAAATACCTTGCCTGGGTCCCACCTCAGACCAACTGAATCAGAATCCCAGGCGGGGGTAGGGTGGGGGGAGGTGGATCCCCAAAATAAAAGAGAGGCATCTCGATGCGCCCGTGATGATAACGTGAGATAAAATGAAGAGTACAGTCTAAAAACCCTCTGCATCTAAGGCCAGCGTAAATAAACGCAAGTGTGGCACAAAGCCTTCTTCCAGTTATTTGGATGTCCTTGGGCACTGGGAACAATGCAGTGTGCCAGCATACGGGGGGAAGTGAATCATGAAATCATCATCATCATTTATAATCAGGTGCCCAACAGTCATCACAGTGAAAATAATTACAGCTAATATCCACAAAACAAATATTTATAGTGTGCCTGGCAGTGTCTCAGGCAGCCCTGGTAACAGCCCTCTGCACCTGCCGCGTTTCTCTGCTCACATCTCACGGCGGGGGAAACTGAGGGTTAACCAACTTGCCCAAGGGTGCCGTAAGCAGACAGTGAGGCCGGAGCTGAACTCCAGGGCCGGCTGAGCCCAGAGCCTCTACTGCAACCCAGGGACCAGTACACGACAGCCGGGCCAAATCCTGCCCGCTGCCTCTTTTTCTACAGCCCACAAGCCGTGAATGGTTTTTACCTTTTTGAACGTTTAGGAGGAGGAAATCAAAAGAAGAAGATGGCTTCGTGACATGTAAAAATTGTTTGAAATTCCAACGTCAGTATCCGCAGATCAGGCTTCATTGGACACAGCTACATCAGTTTCTCTCGGCCTTCTTGGTGGCTGCTTTTGTGCCACAACAGTCAAAACCCAAACCCAAACAGGTTGAGATCAAGTCAGTTCCAACACATGGGGACCCCATGGCTGTCAGAGTAGAACTGTGATCCGTAGGGTTTTCGATGGGCGATTTTTTGTAAGTAGATAGAGAAAAAAAAAAAAATTTTTTTCTAGATCACCAGGCCTTTCTTCTGAGGCACCCTTGGGTAGACTCGAACTTCCAATCTTTTGGTTAGCAGCCAAGTACTTAACCATCTGGGCCACCCCGGGGCTCCGCTACAATGACAGAAGTAATTGCAACAGAAACCGTACGGCTTGCAAGGCCTAAAATGTTCACTATCTGATCCTTACAGAAAAGGGTTGCTGACCCCTGCTCTAAACGACTACACTGTTTATAAATGCACCACTTTTTCTTTTTTTAACACTTAAATGACTACGGTTCTTACCCTGAAACTCTGCTAAACTTGAATCTCTACAGGCTTTCCCCACTACCCGAGAGTACAGCTTTCCTATGAAACAGCATAAAGCGAAGAAGCAATTACTGATTAATTTATACGAGAAAATTTTTTGATCTTTTCCAGACCCAAAAAATAACCTACCAGATCATACCAAATAACACATAAAACCTAAAATAACCCTAACATATAGTAAAAGCTGGAAGGAACAAAATAAATCGAGGTAAAGCGCAGGTGGTCATGCCGACATGCTGAGTGTAGTTCCTGGGAAAAGCTTGGTGACAGCCTTGCTACATGGGGTACGTGCTGCCTCTTTAAGAGCTCGCTGCAAAAAAGAAAAAATGCTGAACGCTATTTCCGCTTTTCGGTTTTTTCCCTAAAAGCGAAAATCGTCTTCCAATTTCTTTCCATTAGCACAAACACATACTAATGAAGGTCTTTGGTAAAAGTGAAGTGGCGTAAAGCAAACTTTCGAAAAGCAGGGGATACCTGTATGAAGTTGCTTTTATAAGGTTGTTGAGCAAGAAAGCAAGGAGCGCTGGTGGTGCAGTGGTTAAAGCACTCAGCTGTTAACTGAAAGGTCAGCAGTTTGAACCCACCAGCCACTCCCTGGGAAAAAGATGTAGCAGTCTGCTTCTATAAAGATTCACAGCCTTGAAAACTCTGTGGGGCAGCTCTACTAAGTCCTATAGGGTTGCTCTAAGTCGGAATCGGCTCGACCGCTATGCGTTTGGTTTGGTTAACAGTAAAGCAGTCAGTTACTTGTTCAAGATTTCTGACGGAAAGTCCATGAGTACAAACTTTAGGTGAATGTTCAAATGTGTGGGGCCATAAAACATTCATAGCAAAAGTGGGCTCACCATCTCGAGTATTTATGTGCAACAACTCTCAGTCTTCCTGGAGCCTGTGCCAGGTCTGAAACATACAAGAAAATCAAAACAACAAATGAAAGAGGATGAGGTGCTAAGTGATTAACTTCTTTTATGAGGATCAGCACAAAGCTGGTTCCTATGAGGCGGAGGTTAAAGATTTCTCCAATGTCTGACTTTTCCAAACCGCTGCACCACTCCATCACCTCTAACATCAACTACTCCTCCCTTCGGTACTCTCCCTCTTGTGTTTGCGTTCTGTAATTTGCTGCCATGTCTCACAGAACTCACAAATTGTATCAAGGAAATGGCTCACAAGGTTGTGGAGGCTGGGAAGTCCCAAATCCGTGGGTCAGGTACAGGCTTCTCCTGACTCATGTGGCTGCAGGGGCCAACGAACCCAAGTCAGCAGGCTAGACAACAGGCTGCTGGCTCTCAAGGCTGCAGAAGCTAGTGAATCAGATTAGACGATAGGCTGCTAGATCATGGGGCTGCAAAAGCAGGCGATTCCCAGAATCGGCAGGTCAGATGGCAGGCTGTAGGCTCAAGTCCCAAGAACCGGAGATCAGACAATGATGAGCCAGATGCAGGATCCAGATGCAGAAAGAGAGAGCAAGCCCTGCCAGAGCACCCACACATATACACTAGATGCAGGCCACACCCCAGGGAAAGGTGTAACTTGAGTAAGGGTGGGACTTGAGTCATACCCTCCTGTGAGGCTGTGACTCAATATGCACCCCACAATAATCCTGCCTCATTATCATATAGAGGTTAGGATTCACAACACATAAAATGGAGGATAATTAGAATAATTACATCTGATTACAAAATGGAGGACAGCCACCCAATACTGGGAATCATGGCCTAACCACACCAACCACCACATCTTATTCGGGTACCTTACATCTTATTTGCGTGGTCCCACCCAATCATTGCATGGAAGTCACAGCTAAAAAACCCACCCATTGCCATTGAGTTGATTCCGACTCATAGTGACTCTACAGGACAGAGTAGAACTGCCCCTTAGGGTTTCCGAGGAGCGTCTGGTGGATTCAAACTGCTGACTTTTGGTTAGCAGCTATAGCCCTTAACCAGGGTTTCCAAGACTACAGCCAGAGGGCCATCTTAAGTAATTCACTATACCGCAGGTACCCTCCAAATTATCTACCTGTGTTTATAGGGAATATGAAGCACTCACTTAGCAAATACCTCTTGAAGCCAATTACGTACTGGGGACTAGTTAAGTGAGGCTAGGGGTCTAAATTCACTGGTCTGGAAAGTCAAAGAGGAAAGAGACTCCGACTTTGGCCTGAGGAAGCTCATGATCTTTTAGCACAATTAAAATAAGAATAATCACAATGATATACCACTTCATACCAACTAGAATAGCTAAAATCAGAAAGACAGGCAATAACAAGTGGTGGTGAGGTTGTTGTTAAAAATGCAATCGTGTCTTAATTCCGAAGAAGTTTTGACTGCTGTAGGATTTAATAAACAATTCCCAAATTGGGGAGACGTTCCCTCCTGCAAGAGGAAACCACTTCCAGAAAAAAAAACGGAGAATTCACAGAGACTTCAATAACTTTTGCTTAAAGGGTACAGGTTTCTACAGTGATGAAGTGCTTTACGGTACCGAGTTAACATTAAGAAGGTAACTTCGTGGAAGATTTGCCCCTCCGCCCACCTGTAGTCCTGAGACCTCCAGAAATTTAAAGACGTCCAGGTCTTTCTCACTCAGCCACAGGTTGATGGTTTTGTTATTGTCTGCTCTTTGAAGCAGGGAAGAAAAGTCAATTAGCCACTTTGGGCGAGAGAGAGACAAAAAAAAAAAAAAAACACTGGCAGGTTAATTTTGGGTCAGGAATTTTTAAGTTCATGGATAAGAAAAGGCTTTTTAAAAGCTGCGGGGAGATTGGAACTCTTATGCACTGCTGGTGGGAATGCAAAATGATACAACCATTTTGGAAAATGATATGGGGCTTCCTTAGAAAGCTAGAAATAGAAATATCATGGGATCCAGCAATCCCATTCCTAGGAATATACCCTAGAGAAATAAGAGTCATCACACGAATAGACATGTACACACCCATGTTCATTGCAGCATTGTTCACGACAGCAAAAAGATAGAAACAACCTAGATGCCCACCAACAGGTGAATGGATAAACAAACCATGGTACATACACACAATGGAGCATTACACAACGATAAAGAACGATGGTGAATCTGTGAAGCATCTCATAACATGCATGAATCTGGAGGGCATTATGCTGAGTGAAATAGTCAAAAAGAAACAATATTGCATGAGACCACTACTGTAAAAACTCATAAAAAGGTTACGAGGGAGGGGAGAGGTAGGGATGGAAAAACACTAAATAGACAATAGATAAGTGGTAACTTTGGTGGAGGGTAAGACAGTACACAACACTGAGGAAGCCAGCACAACTCGTACAAGGCAAGGTCGTGGAAGCTCCGTAGATACATCCAAGCTCCCTGAGGGACCGAATTGCTGGGCTGAGGGCTGTGGTCATGGTCTCAGGAAACATCTAGCTCAATTGGCATAACGCAGTTTATAAAGAAAATGTTCTACATTCTACTTTGGTGAGTAGCATCTGGAGTCTTAGAAGCCTGTGAGCGGCCATCTAGGATACTCCACTGGTCTCACCCCTTCAGGAGCAAGGAAGAATGAAGAAAACTAAAGATACAAGGGAAAGATTAGTCCAAAGGACTAATGGACCACATCTACCACGGCCTCCACCAGACTGAGTCCAGTACAACTAGATGGTGCCCGGCTACCACCACTGACTGCTCTGACAGGGATCACAACAGAGGGTCCCGGACAGAGCTGGAGAAAAATGTGGAACACAATTCTAACTCAAAAAGAAAGACCAGACTTGCTGGCCTCACAGAGACTGGAGAAACCCTGAGCGTATGGCCCCCAGACACCCTTATAGCTCAGTAATGAATTCACCCCTGAGGTTCACCCTTCAGCCAAAGACTGGACTGACATAAAACAAAACAAGACTAAACGTGCACACCAGCCCAGGGACAGGGACTAGAAGGCAGGAGGGGACAGGAAAGCTGGTAATAAGGAACCCAAGGTTGAGAAGGGAGAGTGTTGACATGTCGTGGTGTTGTTCACCAATGTTATAAAACCATATGTGTACTAACTTTTTAATGAGAAACTGGCTTGTTCCGTAAACCTTCATCTAAAGTATAATAACTGAAAAAAAAAAAGAAAAGGCACATTGAAATAAAAGTAAAAAATCTTATTTTAATAAAAATTGGATTCCATAATGTGGAGAAACATAATGTAGAACCCTTATCCCTTGCTGGTGGGAAGGTACAACAGCGCAGTTGCTTAGGAAAACCGTTTGGCAGTTCCTCAAAAGGTAAAACAGTTAGCATATGACCCCACAATTTTGTTCCTAAGTATGTACCTGTGATGGGTAATTTTAGGTGTCATCTTGGCTAGGCTATGATTCTCAGTTGTCTGGCAGACACTGCACCAGTTGCTCTTCATAAGGTAATACAACGTAATCACTTTCTGTGATGTGATCTGAGGCCAGCAGCTCATCAGCTGAAAAGGGAGTTTCTGCTTCCAGTGTATAAAATGGATATTCCAGTAAGGCTCGCTCTGTCTCAGCCCTGCACTGCTCTTATCACCTGACCTCCGGGTCTTGGGGACATGAGCCTGCAGAGATCTCCAGCCTGCTGCCTGACCTGCAGGTCTTGGCTTTGCCAGCCCCGGCAACCCCTTGAGCCAGCAGGGGCCTCCAACCTGTCACTGGACCCATAGATCTGGGACTTGCTAGCCACTATAATAATAGCCATCAAGTGGAAACAACCCAAATGTCTGATGAGTGAATAAACAAAATGTGGTATATCCATGCAATGGACTATTATTTGGCAATAAAAAGAAATGAAACACTGATACATGCTGGGGAAAAAAAAAAAAAAAAAACAGAGCCCTGTCAGACCGGGAGGAGAAAGCATCCTGGAAGGCTCCGTGGAAGAGGTGAGTCTAGAATGACTAAGAAACATTAGCAGGTACTGCATAAAGTGTAGCTGTAAGGCTCTCAAGGGCAAGGCTTTGTGAGCTTCTCAGTTCCGTACTCCAATCGTCCTCCTTGGAGGCCTGTGTCTGGCACCTAAGAAGCATTTATTATTATTTTTAATTCTTTGGACAGTAGAGAGGAGAGAGAAGAGAATAATAGTGTAGCCAATATGAGACAATCTTGGGTAAATTCTGAATTCTGACTTGGAGGAGGGTTCTGGAAGTTTTTTCTATTTTGTTTTGTTTTTAATTATAAAATTAATATTCACTCATTAAAGGAAATTTGGGGGGAAAAGAGACCATGGATGAAAAATCCACCCAGCACAATAATCCCAGCATCTCTTTCCTTCCAGTGTCTTTTTTGATGTTTTTTTTATTCTATGGCTGCTCCCTCCCCCCATCATCCTATCAGAAGTACCATCTGTCTTGTTGTTAGCTGCCACCCAAATCGGCCCCAGACTTATGGGGGCCCCAGGCACAATGGCACAAAATGCTACCCGGTCCTGAGCCATCCCCATGATTGATTACAGACTGGACCGTTGTGATCCGTAGGGTTTTCATTAGCTGATTTTTGGACGTAGATCGCCAGGCCTTTCTTCCTAGTCCATCTTAGTCTGGAAGCTCCACTGAAGCCTGTTCAGCATCATAGCAACACACCTTCCTCTACTGAGAGTTGGGTGGTGGCTGTGCGTGAGGTGTGTTGGCCAAGAATCAAGCCCAGGTCTCCAGCATGGGAGGTGAGAATTCTACCGCTGACCCACATCATCCATGCTACCACAGCCTTAATAATAATTTTAAAGACTGCCTATGTTCCACCTGGTCATTAGGCCATCAACTCACTTAACTGGTCCCCTGATACTGGACACCTGGCTTAGTCTCTGGTTTTGCGTGTTATTTTGAGCACCGATATTGTGAGGATTAAGGGATTTTCGTAAGGAGAGTGGTGCCCTAGAAGTGTCAGCGTTACGATGGATGGCGCTGGAATAAATGTCCCCCTGCCTAAAGCTCACTTAGGATGAGGTTCTGGGAAGGGCCTCCTCATGAAGGAAGTACAGCACGTAGACCCCTTCAGTGACAAAAAGCGTTTTCCAAAAGGCTGAAACTGATTTCCACTTTCTCGGTAGCTTTTAAAACGGTGATACCTGCTCCTAGTGGTTAAGAGCTCCTCTGCTAACCAAACGGTCGGCAGCTGGAATCCACCGCCTCTTGGAGACCCTATGGGGCAGTCCTGCTCTGTCCTGTAGGGTGGCTATAAGTCAGAATTGACTCCATGGGCAATGAGTTTCTTTTTGGTTACTCAGCAGCAGCCGTTTCCGTGTCAGTTGTTTTTTGTTTTCGTATGAAATTACATCGTCTCATGAAGCACTGAATTACCAGCTTCACAAAGTCCTCTTTGACATGGGCTCACTCCTTTTAAAGGCTCTGGCCAGCCCAGTTGTTCTCCATATTTAGGTACAGCCCAGAA
Source organism: Loxodonta africana (assembly GCF_030014295.1). Taxonomy (NCBI): domain Eukaryota; kingdom Metazoa; phylum Chordata; class Mammalia; order Proboscidea; family Elephantidae; genus Loxodonta; species Loxodonta africana. The sequence goes on from NC_087351.1 coordinate 106,274,410, forward strand.
GGCTGCCAGATTTAGCAAAGAAAAGTACAGGAGACCCAGTTAAATTGGCATTTCCGCTAAACAGCAAATACTTTTTTTGTATAAATATGTCCCTGGGTGGTGCCAAAGGCCCAAATGGCTAGAGGCTCTAATCTACCCAGGGGCACCTCGGAAGAAAGGCCTGGTGATCGAAAAGTAGTCATTAAAACCCTATGGGGGGGAAAAAAAACCTGTGGAGCACAGTTCTACTCTGACACACAGGGGGTTACCATAAGTTCGAATCAACCTGACAACTGCTTTGGTTTCATGTCCCAAATGGGCTGTGGGACATACTTACACTAAAAAATTATTTGCATTTATGGGAGGTTCGCATTTAACTGAGCCTTCTGTATTTTATCTGGCAACCCTACTCCTGAACAGCCCTGTCTAACCTTTGAAGCCACCTCACTGTAATGTGACCTTCCACCTGGCATTGGCCCTTCCTTGTCCTCTCCTGGGAGCAGGACTGTCCATGTTGATTGGATGCCAGTCTCGATGACATATTAGGAAAGCTGGGCCCAGCCTAGAGAAGCTGGCTTGTTTGTTTTATTGGGTAAAGATTTTGCCTGCTTACATTAGTGGGTAAAGGTTAGTTTTCTTTTGGGAGAGCCAGAAATATCCAGGCAGGCCCGGCCGCAAATGGATTGGTGGAATAGGTCACGGCAGCTTCCTCCACGTTGTCCCTGGGGAAAGCGCCTCAAGAAGTTTCAAGGTGCAGTGGGAAAAAAGAGCATCTTAGCTTTAAGAGGCTGACCTGAGGGGCGGGGTGGGGAGTTCAGCCTGAAAGAGACCTCAGGGACCATCTACCCAACATCTTGGTGTTGGGAAGGGCTTGCCTTCTTAAAGCTCCCTGGAGAACTTTCTGACTAACCTCTGAGCACCCAGAGCCCTCCTTCTGCCAAGCAGTCCATTTGCATTCAGATACCACAGACTTCTAGAAAGTTCTTCTTTTTTTTTGTGCACAACCTCTGAGTCCTTCAGAGTGGAATTAGACCTTTTTGTCTTCTAACCTAAGATTGAGGTCACTCTGAGGATCCCTTCCCTTCTGGCCTCTGCAGGGTGACCTTTGACCCCTGCAGTGTGAACTTTGACCTCCATCCTGGACTCCGAACATTGGACAGGAATGCCAGTCAGCCTTGGGGCCACACATTGAAAACCTGCAAAATTCTTCTGTTTTCTGGAGGCTCTTCAGAGAGGAGAAGATAGTCAACCCACCCCTACCCACACAGTGGTCTCTCTCCAGGCCAGATGACCCCATTTCCTCTACCTGGATGCTCTCCTCTGTGCCTGCTGCAGGCCAACCTGGGCACACCTGGGCCAGCCTGGCTGGCTCAGGGCACAGCTGAACTCCTCTTCCCTTGAAGTAGATAGCAAAATGTCCAGTAATGTAGCCTTGAGTCGTTAGCTTTTTTGACTGGTTCTACCACTTCACACATAAGGAAGCTGAGGTTACCTGGTGGCTTCCCCAAAGTCACGCAGCAAGTTGGTGTCAGAGGAACGCCTAAACCCAGGTCTTCTGTTTCTTAGACCAGAGCTCTTGCCACTATAACACTGTCCTGTCTGAAGTGTAGCCAGGGGGATCTACAGCCTGGTGCCTCCACCCCGTGGATGCCAAGTGCCTGGTATTCAAAGCCCAGCCCCTACCCTGGTGTGTGTGTGTGACACTGAGAAAGTCAACCAGCCTTTCAACTGAGCCTCAGTTTCCCCATCTATAAAATGGAGATAATGATAGCAGCTAACTCCCGTGACTTCCTTATGCAGTGTTCAGCAGGTGGTAAGCATTCAATGAATGCCAGTAATTATTGCTATGGTTGGAAGACCTCCAGCAAGTATGGTCTGAGGAAAGGCCTCGGTCAGCAGCAGATCACCAGGACTGTTTTCTGAGGTGCCTCTGGATGGGTTCCAACGACCAGCCTTTCGGCTAATAGTGGAGGGCTTAACTGTTTGCGCCCAGGGACACTGGCAGTCATCCTCTCCAAAAATCTCAATGTGGGCCCGGCTACCACCACCAACTGCTCTGACAGGGATCACAATAGAGGGTCCCAGACAGAGCAGGAGAAAAATGTAGAACAAAATTCAAATTCACGAAAAAAAAAAAAAAAAAAGACCAGATTTGCTGCCCTGACAGAGGCTGGAGAAACCCCAAGAATACGGTCCTCGGACCCCCTTTTAACTCAGTGCTGAAGTCACTCCCGAGGTTCACCCTTCAGCCAAAGATTACACAGGTCTGTATGGTGAACGGCAACGCGCGGAAGGAACGTGTCTCGTAGTACAATCACCTACAGGAAACTAATGGGCACGCCAGCCCAAAAGCAAAGGTGAGAAGACAGGCAGGGACAGGAGAACTGGACGAGTGGACAAGGGGAACCCAGGATGACACATTGTGGGGTTGGCAACCGTCACGAAACAATCCGTGTATTATTTAAAGAGAAATTAATTTGCTCTATAAACTTTCACCTAAAGCACACACAGGAAACCCTGGTGGCGTAGTGGTTAAGTGCTATGGCTGCTAACCAAGGGGTCGTTCGTTCGAATCCGCCAGGCACTCGTTGGAAACTCTATGGGACAATTCTACTCTGTCCCTACGAGTCGGACACACACGAATGTCAAAGTTGTACAAAACTGGGGGTTGGCTTAAAAACGGGGAAGGATTCGAGGTGATCGTGAGCACATTTTAATGTAGAATTCTAGCGATGGAAATTAGGGTGCACATTTATTCACTCCCTCGTTAAGCACCCACTCTGTGCCAGGCGCTGTTCTAAATAAAGCCCTGCCCTCCTGGAGCTCACATTCTAGCCCCGACCAGGCAATAAATAAACCAAGAAAGGTAGACTAAATAGTTTCAGGTAGTGGTGAGTGCTGAGGAGAAAAAGATCACTAAGGCCCTATTGTGGGTCTCAGCTGGAGCAGTCGCGCCACCTAGTGGACATTTTGATAATTTCTGGAGGCTTTTTCTGGTTGTCACATTGAATAGGGGGCACACCCGGCCATTAGGGACACCAGACATCCTGTGATGCACAAGACAGATAGAGGGATGGAAGGATGAAGATGGACACTCTTCATGTGTCTCTAGAATGTCCCAACAGACATCCATAAAGATCCGTTTGTGCTTAATCTGAGCCCAGAACCCAACTTGGTTTTATAATTAAGCACAAAGTATTTTGTACACAGATTTATCACTCGCTAAATTTCTAGAAGTCCCTGGGTGGCACCAATGGTTAAGCGCTCGACGACTAGCCACGAGATTGGTCCTTTGAACCCACCGAGAGGCTCCTCAGAAGAGAGGTCTGTTGGTCTGCTTCTGAAAGATCAGCGCCTTGAAAACCCTATGAGGCAGCTCTACTCTGCACATACAGGGTCACCATGAGCTGGAATTGACTCAACAGCAACTAACAACAACAAATTTTCAGGAGCTGAAGTACTGTGCATACGGAGAGAAGGTTCCACTTTCTGTCTGGAACTTCATTAAGCATTGTTCACTGTTTTAGGAATCACAGCTCTGCGGAATTTGAGTCAACGTACCACGCGTGTCAGTCTGCCTTGGCCACTGTGGAATCGACACTAACTCTCAGTATAGGTGCAGATAGTTGTCACAACATCTGTATATTGCATATGTATATTAAATTATTAAACATTTAATTTCCTTTTCTTTCCCCTTTGAATTACAGTACATCCAATTGATTTTTTTTTTCTCAAAAGTTGTTGTTTTGTTGTTGTTGGGTGCCATTGAGTCAGTTCCGACTTATAGTGACCCTATGTAAAACAGAACAAACTACTGCCTGGTCCTGGGCCATGCCCACGATCATTGTGATGCTTAAGCCCACTGTTGCAGCCGCTGCATCAACCCATTTCGTTGAGGGTCTTCCTCTTTTTCACTGACCCTCTACTTTAGTAAGCATGATGTCCTTCTCCGGGGACTGATTCCTCTTGATAACATGTCCAAAGTATGTGAGACATAGTTTCACCATCCTTGCTTCTAAGGAGCACTCTGGCTGTACTTCTTCCAAGACAGATTTGTTCTTTCTCTCGACAGTCCATGGTATATTCAATATTCTTCACCAATACCATAATTCAAAGGCATCAGTTCTTCACACGCATATGATGGGACTGAAAATACCATGGCTTGGGGCAGGCGCACCTTAGTCTTCAAGGTGACATCTTTGCTTTTCAACACTTTAAAGAGGTCCTTTGCAGCTGGTTTGCCCAAGGCAATGCATCTTTTGATTTCTTGACTGCTACTTCCATGGGTGTTGATTGTGGATCCAAGTAAAATGAAATCCTTGACAATTGCAGTCTTCTCTCCCTTTATCATTATTGGTACAGGTGTGAGGTTTTTTCTCCTTTATGTTGAGGTGCAATCCATATTGAAGGCTGTAGTCTTTGATCTTCATCAGTAAGTGCTTCAAGTCCTCCTCACTTTCAGGAAGCAAGGTTGTGTCATCTGCATATCTTAGGTAGTTAATGAGTCTTCATCCAATCCTGATGCCACATTCTTCTTCATATAGTCCAGCTTCCTGGATTACCTGCTCAACATACAGATTGAATAAATATAGTGAAAGGATACAACCCTGACACACAGGTTTCCTGACTTTAAACCATGCAGTATCCCCTTGTTCTGTTTGAACAACTGCCTCTTGGTCTATGTACAGTTCTGCCTGAGCACAATTAAGTGTTCTGGAATTCCCATTTTTCACAATGTTATCCATAATTTGCTATGATCCACACAGCCTAATGCCTTTGCATAGTCAATAAAACACAGGTACATATCTTTCTGGTATTCTCTGCTTTCAGCCAAGATCCATCTGACATCAGCAATGATATCCCTCCTTTCATGTCCTCTTCTGAATCCAGCTTGAATTTCGGGCAGTTCCCTGTCAACGGACTGCTGCAACGCTTTTGAACGATCTGCAGCAAAATTTTACTTGCGTGTGATATTAATGACATTGTTCAATAATTTCTGTATTCCATTGGATCCCCTTTCTTTGGAGTGGGTACAGATATGGATCTCTTCCAGTCAGTTGGCCAGGTAGCTGTCTTCCAAATTTCTTGGCATAGACAAATGCGTGCTTCCAGCGCTGCATCCATTTGTTGAAATATCTCAGTTGGTATTCTGTCAATTCCTGAAGCCTTATTTTTTGCCAATGTCTTCAGTGTAGCTTAGACTTCTTCCTTCAGTACCACCAGTTCTTGATCATATGCTACCTCCTGCAAAAAAAAAAAAAAAAAGTGGTTGAATATTGACCAATTCTTTTAGGTACAGTGACTCTGTGTGCTCCATCTTTTTTTTTTTTTATGCTTCCTGCGTCATTCAATATTGTCCCCATAGTATCCTTCAATATTGCAACTCAAGGCCTGAATTTTTTCTTTAATTCTTTCAGCTTGAGAAATGTTGAGCAAGTTCTTGCCCTTTGATTTTCTCACTGCAGGTCTTTGCACATGTCGTGATAATACATTGCCTTCTTGAGCTACCCCTTGAAGTCTGTTTAGCTCTTTTACTTCATCATTTCTTCCCTTTGCTTTAGCTACGATATGTTCAAAAGCAAGTTTCAGAGTCTCTTTCTGACATTCATTTTTATCTTTTCTTTCTTTCCTGTTAATGACCTTTTGCTTTCTTCATGTATGATGTCATCCCACAACTTGTCTGATCTTTGGTCATTAGTGTTTAATGCATCAAATCTGTTCTTGAGATAGTCTTTCATGGACTTATTTTAATTTTCTTCAGCTTCAACTTGAACTTGCATATGAGCAATTGATGGTCTGCTCTGCTGTCAGCCCCCCGCCTTGTTCCGACTTCTCCATCTTCTCTTTCCACAAATGTAGTCAATTTGATTCCTGTGTATTCTATCTGGTGAGATCCACATGTAGAGTCACCACATAGGTTTTTGGAAAAAGGTATTTACAATGAAGAAGTCATTGGTCCGAAATTCTATCATGCGATCTCCGGCATCATTTCTATCACCACGGCCGATTTTCCAACTATGGATCCTTCTTCTTTGTTTTCGACTTTAGCATTCCAAAAAACCAAAAATAAAACTTGTTACCATCGAGTTAATTTCGACTCATAGCAACCCTATAGAACAGAGTAGAACTGCCCCCTAGGGTTTCCAAGGAGCAACTGATGGATTCGAACTGCCAACCTTTTGGTTAGCAGTCAAGCTCTTAACCACTACACCACCAGGGCTCCATTCACATTCCAATCATCAGTAATTTATAGATTTTACTATCTATAAAGTTATTGCATGCTTACAAAGGGGATATTACAAATGTGATTAAGAGAGGGGGGCTTTAGACCTCATAGGTTGTTGGGCTGAGAACCAGTCCCCACCAATACCTGACTGGGCATATCAGGACAACATGTTGATGAGTGGAGGCCTCACCGGAGGGAGAGAGTAAACTTGAGCATATCTGGAAGACTGTTTCAGGCAGAGGGAACAGAGAGTGTAAAAACATCTGGGCAGAATGACCAGAAGGTGGCTGTGGGGTGGAGGGACCGGTGGAGATGAGACCCTGTAAGGCCTGTTGGCCCTGGCAAGGACCGTGGCCTCTGGCCCCTTCCGCTTGGCCAGCGCCAAGGAGTCAGGATTGGGCCGGCAGGACAGGTTTGTCCCAGAGGCCAGCAGGAGAGAGACATCATCTGATTCCTTTTTTTTTTTTTTTTTTTGGAGTCCCTGGGTGGTGCAAATAGTTAACCACTTGCCTGCTAACCAAAAAGTCGGCAGTTCAAACTCACCAGCTGCTCTGCAGAAGAAAGATGTGACAGTCTCTTTCTGTAAAGATTACAGCCTTGGGAACCCTATGGGGCAGTTCTAATCGTCCTGTAGGGTTGCTATGAGTTGGGATCAACTCGATGGCAATGGGTAGGTTTTTTTTTTTTTTTTTTTTTGGTGGTGCAAAGAATTAAGTGCTTGGCTGCTAATCAAAAGAAAACTTAGAGGTTGGAGTCTACCCAGAGGCACCTCGGAAGAAAGGCCTGTTGATCTACGTCTGAAAAATCAGTTGTTGGAAACCCTATGGGGCACAGTTCTACTCTGACACACAAGGAGTCACCGTGAGTCAGAATCAATTTGGTGACAACTGGTTTACTGTTTCACTGTTTTTTTTTTTAAGTCACTGTTTCCAGGAACAAGGTGGTCACTGGAGTTGTTCTGCCATGATAGTGGTTCGGATTAGGGTGACAGCAGCGGAGGAGGCGAGAGGTAGTCAGATTATGATCTATGTTGAAGATAAAACTTCAGGACAGTGGGGCTGGACCACGAGGGTCCAAATTCCCTCATGCCTGTCATGTGACCCTAGACAGGCTCATTCACTTCTCTAAGGCTCACTACCCTCCTGTGCAAACCAGGGACAAGAACGGTGTCTCTCCCTAATGGTGTAGTGATTCAAGCCGCTAGCACGAGGCCTGCTACGTGAACCGATGCTAAGAAAGGCTGCTGTTGTTGCAATTGTATCCGAATCAGAAGAAGGGGCTTAGGTTATGTCATGGATTGCATTGTGTCCCCCCAAAATATCTGTCAATGTGGCTAGGTCATAATTCCTAATACTGTATGATTGTCTACCATTTTGTCATCTGACATGATTTCCCTACGGATTGGAAATTTTATCACTATGATGTAATAAGATGAATTTGTGGCAGTTATTATTGATGAGATCTACAAGAGTAGATAGTGTCTTAAGCCGATCTCTTTTGAGACATAAAAGAGAGAAGGGAGCAGAGAGACAGAGGGACCTCATACCATCAAGAAAGCAGTGCCGGGAACAGAGTGCATCCTCTGGACCCAGGGTTCCTGCTCGGAGAAGCTCCTAGTCCAGGCAAAATTGATGAGGAGGACTTTCCTCCGGAGCCGACAGAGAGAGAAAGCCTTCCCTTGGAGCCGATGCCCTGAATTTCTCTTTGTTAAAGCCATCCACTTGTGGTATTCCTGTTATAGCAGCACTGGATGACCAAGACAGGTTGGCTGGATGCTCTTGAAGAGCAGTTTCCTGAGCATGAGGCTCCCTAGTAGGGTAGGACCCACCAGGCTAGTGCTGGAGAAGCTTCAAGGTTTTGTACCTCCAGCCTCCTCCGTTGAAAGTACCCTGCCCTACAGCCCCTTCAGTTAACACCTTCTGTCTTCAAGAAGAAGGCGAATCCAATCCCAGCTTCTCCCAGGCATATATGTGTATGTGTATGTGTATGTGTATGTGTATGTGTATGTGTATGTGTATGTGTATGTGTATGTGTATGTGTATGTGTATGTGTATGTGTATGTGTATGTGTATGTGTATGTGTATGTATATGTATATACAATCCCTGGGTGGTGCAAATGGTTTGCGCTCCACTACCAACCTAAAGAGGTGGCTCAGATCTACCTAGTGGTGCCATAGAAGAAAGTCCTGGCAATTTTCTTCCATAAAGACGACAGCCAAACAAAACTCTATGAAGCAATTTTACTCTGTAATACATGTGGTCTCTGAGTCAGAATCAACTTGATGGCAACAGGTTTGGTTTTTTATATGTGTGTGGGTGTTGCTGTGTACATATATGTATATATGTTTACATATACACATACGCACACACACATGTATTTTCTAGCTCTGTCTACTGGAAGGCCTAAAAACAACGACAGCCTACTAACAATAAGCACAACTAGTTCTCAGATTTTGGTTTCTAAATACCATCTGCCACTAAAATAACTAAAAGTCATTGCTGAAATGGCTGATTCCAGGGCTGAGGCAGGGAAATTACAAGATGAGCCTGAAACATCTTGTGCCAAAAGTAAGGAGGTGCACAAAAAACAAAACAATGTGGGTAAGTCAAAGCAACACAGGAGCCAACTGAAAGAAATTCTAGTGATCAAAGCCAGAAAAATGTGAGTGCCATCTGCTAGCTCCTGATCCCTGCTCTTCCTGATGCCTGATTGTCTAGCTCTTCCTCGGATGCTATGAGCTCCTTAATGGCTTATGAGTATTACATCAACTATAGGTTTGGTTGCTGTAACAAAGATTAACAATGGCTAAACGAATAGAAGTTTAATTTTCTTGTTCTTAAAAGTCTGAAATGGTGTGGTGCCTCTGCTAAGTCTGTGGGGACTTAGGCTCTTTCTATCTTGTTTCTCCGCAACCTCAACACTCATATTCTACCTCATGGTCTGTCATAGATTGAATTATGTCCCCCAAAAAATGTGTGTATCAATTTGGCTGGGCCAAGATTTCCAGTATTGTGTGGTTATCCTCCATTTTGTGATTGTAATTTTATGTTAAAGATGGTTAAAAAAAAAAAAAAAAAAGATGGTTAGGGTGGGATTATAACACCCTTACCCAGGTCACATTCCTGATCTAATGTAAAGGAAGTTTCCCTGAGATCTGGGCTCCACCACCTTTTGTGTCTCAAGAGATAAAAAGGAAAGGGAAGCAAACAGAGGGTTAGGAACCTCATACCACCAAGAAAGTAGTAGCGGGAGCACAGCGCATCCTTTGGACCTGAGGTTCCTGCGCTAGGATGCTCCCAGACCAGGGGAGGACTGATGCATCACAAGGCCCTTCCTCCAGAGCTGACAGAGAGAGAGAGCCTTCCCTGGAGCCAGCACCCTGAATTTGGACTTCTAGCCTACTGGACTGTGAGAGAATAAACTTCTCTTTGCTGAAGCCATCCACTTGTGGTATTTCTGTTATAGCAGCACTAGACGACTAAGACATGGTCCAATATGGCTGCTCCGCCTCCTGCCAGCACATCCCTGTTCCAGCCAAAAGGATAGAAAAGGGAAGGGTAGTTATGTGCTTTCCCTTTAAGGACATACCTAGAAGTTGTATCTATCACTTCTCATCACCTCACAGTGTCTAGAACTTAGTCACTAGCTCATACCAAACCACAAGGGAGGCTGGGTGTGGTGGGGGAATGTAGTAATTAGCTGAGCAACAATTTTACCATATAAGAAAGGGATAACAGAAAGTGAGTAACGGCAGTCTCTGTCACTCTTATAAATAAATTCCTTGTTTCGCTTTAGTTAAACAGAGTTGGTTTCTGTTACACATGACTAGCAGAATGCGGGGATACAGAAAAATGAGACTCATTTTCGTTGATCATCTCCTGTGTACCAGGCGCTTCAAAGAGATTGTCACTTAATTTTTATAGTGACTCAACAAGGTAGGGTTTGACAGGTGAGAAAACTGAGGTGCAGACAGACAAAGCGACTGCGCAGTCATGTCGCCAGGTGAAAGCCTTAGGTTTCGCTCAGCGTGACTTGTTGCAGCCAATAAGCAAGAGGCCGAGGTGGGAGATCAGAAAGACGCCTTTATTTCATAGTTCAAGGAAAGGAGCCATCGGGCTGCTGCCTCTAAGACTGTTCGTGGACAGCTTGGGGAGGTGGGCTTTTACAGAGAGCAGACAAGGAAATGCAGATTCATCACGGATATTCAGGATTGACCTTCACGCAGGCACTCAGAGCTTGGGGATGACTATGTACTTTCTTTACACAAGGGTTCGACCCCAGTATGAAGGAAGAAGTTGCTTTTCTTTCACTAGGATGTTAAGTCTCTCCCCAGAGGCAGGTTGAGGCCGGCTATGACCCGTTCTGTGGTTTCTTGTCAAGGACAATTTCAGAAGAGAAGGCAGCTTGTTCTGCTTGGGGTAGGAGGTTAAGTCAGAGCAGGTGTCTCTTAGGAGGCTTGGGCTCTGAGGCTGCCTGGCTTGGTCACACACAACCCAGTAGGTGACAGAGCCAGATTCTGAACCTTGATCTCTGGGAACCCAACGTTCAGATTCCGTCCAAGGTACCACCCTTGAGGCACCCCTCCTTCTTTCCCTGCCCCCATACCCCTGGTCCACTGGTGCTGGGAACACACTGGTCAAAGCAAGTCCTACTCCTTTGCTGCAGGTGTCACGGCCTATCTTCGGTTGGCCTCTTCTTCGTTTAGCAATGTTAATACCAGTCTCGGTGACACACCTTCGTGCTTGCTTCAGCTACACCCTGATCTCAGGATTAGATTGGGGAGTCAGGACACGCCTCAGTCATCCATGGGCTCATCAATCAGATGATGCCAGGTGCTTCCCCTGAGCAGCTCCCAGTGTCGTAGAGAATTCCAAAATAAACATAAATGAAAAAGTGCGGGAGGTAGGCCCCGGCCGTTTGGCCTCCCGGCTCGGCCATGTTGGAGGCTCAGGGGGACTCATGGCTGCGAGCGTGGGAGCCAGAGCACGAGTGGGTCATGCTCCGCAGAGGCCGCAGGTGTGGCTAGCCTTACTTGGAGGGGCCGCAGGTGTGGCTAGCCTTAAGTGGAGGGGCCGCCATCGGCGCTCAGCCGGACCAGCTGAGGGAGGCAGGTATCACGGCCGTGCTCATGTTGGACTCAGGGGAACCGGCTTCCAGACAGGAGTTGGGGTCGAGGGTCTAAGGTGCCTGTTTGTGCAGGACAAATCCAAGACCCACCTGCTGAGTCACCTAGACTGGCCCTTACCCTCTGGTCCGAGCTGAGGGCTGGGCACCATGGGTGCACTGTCATTCAGGAATTAGTCCAAGTGTTGGCTGTAGTAGTGGAAACTCACCAACTTACCTTTGAAAAAGCCTGTGAAAAATCTCCAGACTGTCAAACCAGAGGCTAAAATGTTATAGAAAAGGAAGTATCCAGAATTGCAGAAATTACCTCAGGAGCTCTTTGCTGTTGACCCAACCACCATTTTACAGAGACTGAAAGATGAGGTTCTCTACAAATGTAGAAAGTGTAGGCAATCCTAAATTTGAAGTTCTAGCATTTTGGATCATAATGAAGGAAGTTGTCCCATAGCCTTTGCTCACAGGACAATGACACCATCTTTCATGCTTACAACAGGGAGTCAGACTCAAGGTACACCTTATTTCATTGAATCTCTTGTACATTGGATGGAATCCACTTTATTGGGAGTGATGGATGGACAGCTTCTTTGCCTAAAATACGGTGCCAAGCTGGGTTTCTCCAATCGTCATGGTGAACAGTGGTCACGTCATAGATGGATAGCACCTGCTTTTCAAATACCTAAGAGTAGAGTGGATGAAACGAAAATGCTGCTCATTTTGGGATCATAAACTGGTGACATTTGATAGCTTTGAAGGAACTTGCTAATGATATGTTCCACCCTTGCATATTGTCGTTTATGACAGATTTTCTAGTTTTTAAGTCATCGACATTTCATTTGAACTGTGAAAAGATAAAATCACTTGATATGACTTGGAAATTACGCCTTGTTAGCTTATTATCTTATATAGGTAGAGCACTTTATATAGCAATAAAAGCTTTTTAATCACGTACATTGTATTTCATTTGATATTAGAATCTTCTACACCCTAGGTATGTTGTTTCCTGTATTTTAAAATGTTCTGATGTTTGGAATGTTATTTATGTGATCTTAAGGTCTGGCTAGACAAAACTATGTACAAAAATTAGAAACGGTCATGTTTACATCGATACTCTTTTACTTCCAGGAATGTAAAGCAGATTTATTTGGCCATATTTTGAAATTCATTTCTCTGGCTTTCTTTTTAAAGGGATGTTCGAAAATCTTAAATATGTCTGGATTTTTCTTGGAAATGTAGAAAGAAAGACACTGATAAAAATGTGATTTTCTTGTTATGGTGTAGGAATCCCAATCATCTAAATTGCTTAGAAAAGCATGTTCGAGAGAGCCCTTGAGGTAGTAAACATAAAGAAATGTGTTAATTAATGTGAGGCATGTTTCCAATGATGACAAAGAAAACAAATTCTTAAAACACAAAAATTTTAAATGTTTTATATATACATGAATGATGATCCTCTTAAAAAAAAAAAAGTCCTGGCTTTTTTTTTTTGAAATATATAGGAGTGTTATGGATGATTCTTGAGAAAAATCCCCAAATAGGACCTGAGACCTTTGGCAACCTCCACAGGGATAATCTTTTCTTGTGAGAATGCACGGTATTACTGTTAAAATCTGGCAGTTGTTCTTACTTTCGTCAGCCAAGGTTGCTGTGTCCTTCAAACCTTCTCCAAGAATAAATGACCCATATAAAGAAAAGAAAACGTACAGAAGGTGCTGAGATAGAGGTATGTTTGGGTGGAGGGCGGGCACACAGAATGTGGGCGTCAGGAAGTCTTCATAGAAAAGACTCTTGGTCCATGAATCTCCTGAAATTATATGCATATGTGTGTATGTTTCACCCAGGAAGAAAGTCTATGTTCTCTATCAGATTCTCCAAATGGTTGATGACTCATGGGGTAGAAACTCTGGGCTAGAGATTGAGAAGGCTAAGGAGCCCAGAGGGTGTGGATGGGAGTGGTAATGAGGTGGGCAGGGGAGGACCTGGCATGAAAGAGATGCAAGGGGGGCGAAGGCCACCACTCAGAGGGCTGGCCCTCCATGCTAAGGAGCCTGAACTTCATCCTAAGACAATAGACAGTTATTGCCTAGGTGGGGTGCTTGTTTGGGCCCTGGCCTTTGTCACGTAGCCTTCAGAGCTCTGGACTATCTCATGGTGTCCCCTAGGTTCTTTCCTGCAGGGCGAAATGTTCTAGTGGAGGCATGACTAACATGCTCTGAGTACAAAGAGAACTGGCTTCCTGCAAATATCAGAGGAGGCTTCTCAGAGGCGACCCACTGGGTTTTAAAGATGTTTTAGTCAGAAAGACTTTCTGGGCTGTAAATTACAGAAACCACCTGGAACTGTCTTAAACCCAGGGGTGTGCTTGTAAATGTTTAATAACTAACTGGCTTTTAGTAGGGATTCATGATTTGTAGCGTTCACCAATTTCTGTGGTGTAAATACTCCCACTGTGGTCAAATTCAAGCTACCAAAGTGATGTCACTGAAGAAATGTACACAATTGGCCTTTGTGAACTGGTGCTAGCCAGCTCCAGCACACCTCTGTGTAAAACCCATTTATTATGAGGATACAAGGGTATCTTGCGGGAACCAAGAGTAGGGATGCAGCTGGGTCTCAGGTCGGACTAGCAGAAGGGACTGGAATGCTTTTGCAACCCCAAGACACCCTTTCTCTCTTTCTCTTCACTCTTGTTACTCTGTTTGCATTCTCCTCTCCTGTTGTGGCAAATTGACTTTCTCGGTTCCTCAGTTCATGGAGCAAAGAATTGCTATTGGCCACAGTTTTCAGGTTTACATGTCCCTCCTCATAAGAAAGCAGCCAGTCTGAAGCTCGACCTCTCTACTCTCAATTTCATATTTTCTGGGGAAGGAGCCCATTGATCCAATTTGGATCAGATGCCCAGCCCTGGCCCAATCAGCTGTGATTAGGGAGCAGGATGTTATTCTTCCAATATGGCGGCCAAGCCCTCAGATGCTGTACCCACAGGCTGGTGGGGAAGGAGAAGTAACTAGAGAAAAAGGAAGCAAGATCTGAGCCATCAACTCATTAGGTACCTTGATCAGTGGAAAATGGGAGAACTTAATCATATAATATTTTATGATATCTCCTCTAGCCTTTTGAACTATGATTTATATTTCCAGGCAGTCACTAATTCATTTCTTTATTTAATCATGCATTTAGCAGTTGACATCTATTGAATATATACTCTACGTTGTAGTCCCTGGGTGGTGCAGTCAGAAACAGGTGCCTCAGAAGAAAGGCCTGGTGATCTACTTCCAAAAATTCAGCCACTGAAAACCCCATGAACCACGGTTCTACTCGGACACATATGGGGTAACCAGGAGTTGGAACAGACTCAAGGGTAACCGGTTTGTTTGTTCTGTTTTATTGCTTGTTCCAGAAACCAAACCCATTGCCATTGAGTCAATTGAGACTCACAGCGACCTGTAGGGTGGAGCAGAACTGCCTCACAGGGTTGCCAAGGCTGTAAATCTTTACGGAGCAGACTGCCCCATCTTTCTCCCACGGAGCAGCTGGTGTAATGACTGTGTATTCCTTCCATCTTCTTTTGAAGTTTCCTGTGTCGTTTAATATTTTCCCCATAGAATCCTTCAATACTGCGACTCAAGGCTTGATTTTTTTCTTCAGCTCTTTCAGCTTGAGAAATGCTAGCATGTTCTTCCCGTTTGGTTTTCTATCTCCAGCTCTTTGCACATGTCATCATAACACTTTGCCTTCTCGAGCCATCCTTTGAAATCTTCTGTTCAGTTATTTTACTTCATCATTTCTTCCTTCTGCTTTAGCTACTCAAAGTTCAAAAGCAAGTCTCAGAATCTCTTCTGACATCCATTTTGGTCTTTTCTTTCTTTTCTGTCTTTTTAGTGACCTCTTGCTTTCTTCAGGTATGATGTCCTTGATGTCATTCCACGGCTCGTCTGGTCTTCTGTCAAATCTATTCTTGAGATGGTCTCTAAATTCGGGTCGTACTTTGGCTCTCGTGGACTTGTTTTAATTTTCTTCAGTTTCAACTTGAACTTGCACAGGAGCAACTGATAGTTTGTTCTGCAGTCAGCCCCTGGCCTTGTATATTAGACAGGAAAAATGAAGGGAAAGAGAAGACAAAGACGAATAAGATTTGGTCATTGCCCTCCAAGAGTTTGCAATCTGGGAGCCAAGGGAAGCATCCACAACGCAATATGGGAAAGGCTCCCCAAGAGGTGTGCACAAAATGGGGGCTGAGGTAGGAAGTCTCCAGGAGGGCCCTTAGTGCTCCTTGCCTCCTGATATTCGCATTGCTGTGTCAGCCCCTTCCACACTGTACTGGGGGTAGCCTGTATGATCAGTAGAATAAGGTAGAAGTGATGACATGAAACTTCTGAGGTGAGGTTATAAAACTGCTGCTTCTGTCTTGGGTGTGCTATCTTGCACTCTCTTGAGTCACTCACTCTGAGGGAAGCCCCATGGAGAGGCCCATGTCCTCAGGAAACCAGGTCTCCTGCCAACAGTCGTGGGAGGGAGCTAGGAAGCAGGTCCTTCAGCTTTAATCAAGCCTTCAGATGGTGGCAGCTCTAGCCAACAGCTTGACTACAACCTCCTGGAATACCCTGTGCCAGAGCCACCCAACTAAGCCACTCCCAGATTCCTGACCCTCAGACACTGTGGGGGATAATAAATGTTTATGATTTTAAGCTGCAAGGTCTTAGGGTCATTTATTGTGCAGCCAGCAATAAATGACTAACACAGGAGGTGATATTCGAGCTGGGTCTTAAACGGTGAACTCATCAAGCAGAAGCAAAGAAAGGCATTAGAACATTCCAGCAATGTCCTGGGCGAAGCTGCAGACAAGCAAGTATGGAAACAAGCAGGGAACGGTGAGAGCCTTGGGCAGCCAGAGCCTGGGCTGGCTTGGAGGAGACGGCAGCTAGGGCTGTGAAGATGGCAGACCAGAAGGGCTGTAGGTGCCTTTATCCATTCAGTCAGTGGCTTCGAACTTTTCTTAGCACCAGAAACCCTTTATTTGAATAAATTCTTGTGAAAAACGCCAAGCTATCAAAAAGCAAAAGCAAGCACCTCTGACTGGAGGCAGGCAGGGTGAGACAGAAGCAGCAGAGCTTCTTGCTTCTCCTCCCCTCTCTGTTAGCCCTTCTTCACACAGGCCGCCTGTGGAAGGGCACACAGGACACTGGGGACAGTGGTGCCTCCGGGCAGGGGAACCTGGTGGCCAAGAGTGTGGGAGGAAGAATCACTTTGTACTATATTCCCTTTTGTACTTTAATTTTTTTTTTTAATTTTTATTGTGCATGAAGTGAAAGTTTACAGAGCAAATTCGTTTGCCATTCGATAGTTTGTACATAAAGTGCTCCATAACATTGGTTTTGTTCCCCACAATGTGTCAGCACTCTCTCATTTCCGTCCTAGGTTCCCCATTTCCTTTCATCCTGATTTTCTATCCCTTCCTACCTTCTCATCTTTGCTTTGGCACATGTTGCCCTTTTGATCTCATATAATTGATTGTTCTAAGGAGCATGTTCCTTTCCAGTGTTATTGTTTATTTTATTCGCCTATCTATGGTTTTTGGAGGCCCGGGTGGTGCAGTGGTTAAGAGCTTGCCTGCTAACTGAAAGGTTGGCAGTTCAAATCCACCACTGCTCTTTGGAAACTCTATGGGGCAGTTCTACTCTGTCTTATGGGGTCACTATAAGTCGGAATAGACTCGACGAAAACAAGTTTGGGTTTTGCCTTTTTTTGGTGTATGGTTTGGCTGAAAAGTGGTCTCAGGGAATGGTTTCAGTTCTAGTTCAGAAGGGTATCTTAGGGTCATATAGTCTCAGGGGTTCCTCCAGTCTCTGTCAGACCAGTAAGTCTGGTCTTTTTTGTGAAGTTGATTTTTTTGTGCTACACTTTTTCTCCTGCTCTGTCTGGGACAGAACAGCTCCAGGACCTGGGCTCAAACTCCAATATTAGCAAAGCAGGCTTCACTGCACTTGGAAACAAGCTAGAGCTGCTGATGGCAACCTGGCCTTCACTTAGGAAAAGCTGGACAAAGAATAAAACCAACAGGAGAAAGGAGAGCCTGGAGAAGGAGAGGGGGGGGTTTGGTACGTTGTTTAAACACTGTGCTTAAACAAAAGCCAATACATTTAATTTTTTGCTTATGCCACGTGAATAGGTAACTTGGCCTGTCTTGCTCAGAAACCAGAGCCTAGGGCAAAGGCCTTTATAAGAGAATGTGATCCCAGAGAGCAGGAGTGGAGGGCCAGCGGAGTGAGGCGAGAAGGAAGGAGAGTCAATAGAACATGCTGGATTTAGCAGGGTTGTCTTCTCAAAAGCCCTGTGAATTTCATCTCAGGACAGTCAGTTGAGGAAGGAAGGGGTAAGAATTTATCCACTTCTCCCGTCTCACACCCCTCAAAGGTTTGCCTCGGGGGCACTAACTACATACACCACCCCTTCTGCCCACCTCACCCCCACTTCTGTTTGCAAGGTTTATTCCTTCAACAAACATCTCTCCAGCACCTCTGTGCCAGGAGCCATTGTGGCCACAGGAAACCCTGGGACTGACAGCCTTTTGGGGATGCCTGGGATTAAACAAGTAACTGTGAGGCAAAGAGTGTTTTGAAGAAACAGAACAGGATAGATATTCTGAGAGTCAGGAAAGGCCTTGAGGAGGTGGTGGATCCAAATGTAGACAAAGAAGGAGTAGGAGTTAGCCAGGAGGACGGTGCCGGTGGGGATGAGGCCTCGGGTAAGAGAAGACAGCACATGGGAAGCCCTGCGGCCAGAGAGAGCCTGGTGCGTTTGGGGAAGTTAAAACACACACACACACACAGAGACACACAGACACACACACCACACACCATGCCACACACAGAGACACAGACACACACACGCACAGACACACACACAGAGACACACACACACACACACACCACACACACAGCTCCAGCGCTGCTGCAGCATTTAGAGCAAGGCGGACCAGTAAGTATTTATACAGCACCAAGTATATACAGGGAAGTGGCCCACTATTGTTCGGAATGCCCCGCTCCTTCCCTTTTTTCAGGGAACTGGGCTTTTTCCTTCCTGCCCGCGCACACGGTTACCGTAGAAACAACCTCGCTCTTAGGGTTGGACCACACCCCTCCGGCCACAGTTGATTGGACTAGAGGTGAACGCCTCACCAGGCTGGACCAATCAGAGCCTTGACCCCTGGAGACTGGGGAGACTGGGGCCCGAAGAAGGATCGAGGCTCGCGGTACAGGGCTGGACGAGTCGCGCGTCGACTCGGGAGATGGTGGCAGCAGGGTTTTCAGCAGGGTGGCCCGGGAAGCCGAGAAAGGCGGTCTGCAGAAAAGGTGTTAATAACGTGGGCGTGGGAGATGAGGAACCGAGAGGGCCGGGGCTGCACCCGGACCCCGGGGATCGCTGAAACAAAGCCCTGCTCTTTGCTTCAGCAACCTCTAGTGAGTTTCCATCGCTTGCCGCAGGACAAGTCCTAACTAACACTTTGCCAAGTGCTACCGCTTTATAGATGAATAAATACGCAGGGACCCTGCCCCAAAGAAGGTCATGAACCAGCCCGAGAGGCAGACACACTAAACAACTACAGGGTCATAAAAATTACTAAACCCATTGCCATCGAGGCAACTCTGACTCACAGTGACCCTACAGGGCAGAGTAGAACCGCCCCGAGGGTTTCCAAGGCTGTAATTTTTACAGGAGCACATCGCCACATCTCTCTTTTCGAGCAGCTAGGCGGGTTTGAACCGCCTGCCTTTTGGTTAGCAGCCAAGTGCTTAACCACTGCGCTATCAGGGCTCCTTACAGGGTGATAACTGCTGTAATAAAAATTGGCCCAAGGCAGGGAGGTTTCACAGAGAGAAATGAAGTAAATCTCCAGGGAAGCAGACTGCCACATCTTTCCTGTGTTATGTAAATCCTCTGTAATTATGCTCAGGAGATTCCATTGCATTTCTTTCTTTTTTTTTTTTCCCTACTGCATTTCTGTCAGTTTAACCAAGATCACGGCCACTCTACTTTCAGAATGATGCCATTTTCCAAAGCTGGTGCTGGCCTCTTAAATGGGTAAATTAGCCAGGGCCTCAGGTTTTAATTTCCTCGTCGGTGTTTGGTGAGTGGGTGGATAAATAACAGCCCAATTTCCCAAAGACTTAGGAAGCATTTGCTGGTCTCTTCTGCCCTTGCTACCCTGTTGTAACTTTCTACCCTTTGTGCCTTGTCCGTATAACCTCTCCTTCAGGGTGGAATTAAAATGCTGGCTGACTCAACTAAATAAAACCTTGCAAGTGATTCACTGTTTTAAAAGTTTGCTGATTGACATGCCACTGCTACGTCAATGTCAGACGGTGACATTATGTCCACTTAAACAACCTTCGAAATTATCCCATTCAAGGACTCTACAACACTCAAACACTTTGTGAAAGAGCAATGATATTGAGAAATTGCCTTCCCTCCACCCTCACCACAGACAAACACCCGTTTATTCCTGCAGGAATTTTGATGGCAGAGATAACAGCACGAGCACTGCTTAGAGCCACCCCGGTGTACAGGGGAAGTATGGGTTTTGGTATCAAGCTGACCTAGGTTCAAACCTCAGCTGTACTGATTGCCAGCTGTGGGATCACAACTTACATAATCTCCCTGAGCCTCACCTTCTTCATCCAATGAAGGAATGAAAAGACGCCGACTTTGTAAACTCCGCTGTGGGGGTGGAGGGGTGGGTAATGGAACCAGGTAGGGCTGTAAGGATTAAATGAGAGAAGGTGGGTGAGCATAATCTAGCACAAAGTGGTGCAAACGGTTAACACACTCAGCTGCTAACTGAAAGGATGGAGGTCTGTGTCCCTTCAGAGGTACCTTGGGAGGAAGGCCTGGCTTTCTACTTCCGAAAAATCAGCCACTGAAAACCCTACGGAGCACAGGATCAACATGAATTGGAATTGACTCCGCAGCGACTGTAGCACAAAGTGGAGCTTCTCTTTTTCTCTTGGAGAGGATTGGGTTTTCTAGAAAAGGCTGGGAGGGAAGGACTTCCTCTCTAACAGAGGTGGTCAGTTCCCTGGCATCAGGAGCTTCTTCAGGTCAATCACAATAAGACGATTGGGTTTTCAGAAACATGTATCATTAAACTCAGTAACTGAAGACTGATTTCCCCATAAGAATAGCTCTGAATTTGGGGCATGAGTGCAGATTCCACAACCTTTTCACTGAGCCTTTGTTCTTAGCACCACGGCTAGTATTTTGCGGAGTGCTCATTCCTAACAGCAGTTGCTGTCGCAGTGACTGGCCTTCTTCGTAGCACTTTATCTCAGCTTACCTGTCCACGAAACTGATTACAACGCTGGTGTGGTTTTCAGCCATAGCACTTCCAATGCCGCTTGATGAGTGCGTATACCTAGAATAGGTACTTCTCTTTACCCGCTAAAGTGGTGCCAGCCTGTGGCAATATCATGAACGGTGTACAATCCAGAGACTCATCTGTTTTTTTTTTTGTGGTGGTTGTTGAGGATATACACAGCAAAACATACATCAATTCAACAGTTTCTATGTGTACAATTCAGTGACATCGATTACATTCTTCGAGTTGTACAACCATTCTCACCCTCCCTTTCTAAGTTGTTCCTCTCCCATTAATATAAACTCACTGTCCCTTAAGTTTTCTGTTTTATCTTTGGAGTTGCTGTTCTCAGTGTGATCCCATATAGATTGTAAAAAGCATAATGCTTAACACAGACCTTGTTTACTAGTTAAGCTAAACTATTGTTTGGTTTTAAGAAGACCTCAGGGGATATTTTTGGTTTAAGGTTTATCTCGGGGCAGAAGTTTCAGGAGCTCATCCATGCTCCATGGCTCCAGGAAGTCTGGAGTCCATGAAAATTTGAAATTCTATTCTTCATTTTCCTCCTTTTGATCAGGATTCTTCTATGAAATCTTTGATCAAAATGTTCAGTAATGGTAGCCGGGCACCATCCACTTCTTCTGGTCTCATGGCAGAGAAGGCACGTGTTCATGGAAGCAATTACTCACGCATTTCATATCCTCTTCCTATTCTTGACTCCCTGTCTTCCTCAGGTGAATAGAGACCAATTGTTGGCCTTGGATGGCTGCTTGCATGCTTTTAAGACCCCGGGCACTGTGCAATGAACTAGGAGTTAGAACAGAAGCACTAAACACGTTATTAGGCCAATTAACTGGAATGTTCCATGAAACCATGACCCTAAACTTCCAAACCAAGGAATCAAATCCCGTGAGGTGTTTGGTTGTACATAACTAGACTCAGCAGCCACTTTTTTTTTTATGTTGTTGTTGTAAATATATCTATCACACAACTTTTTATAAGTGTATAACTTATTGACAGCAATTATGATAATAGGCTGTGCAACCCTACCCTGAATCAGTGTGATTTTTCCATCACTATTAACCTTCCCTTTACCCCCTCCCTAATAAACTTTTGTCTCTATACATTTGCCTTTTCTTGTCTTTTTATACAAGTGAGAGCATACAATATTTGTCCTTTTGTGATTGGCTTATTTCACTCAGCATAATGTCTTCAAGCTCCATCCATACTGTGGCGTGTATCAAGACTTCATTTCTTCCTACTGAGTAGTATTCCACTGTCTGTATGTACCACGTTTTTGTTTATCCATTCACCTGTCGATGGGCATTTAGGTTGTTTCCATCTTTTGGTTTTTTTTTTTTTTTAATTATTGTACTTTAGATGAGGGTTTACAGAACAAGCCAGCTTCTCATTAGACAATTTTAGGACACATATTGTTTCATGACATCAGTTACCAACTCCACAACATGTCAACACTCTCCCCTTCTTGACCTTGGGTTCTCTATTACCAGCTTTCCTGTCCCCTCCTGCCATCTAGTCCTTGCCCTTGGGCTCGTGTGCCCCTTTAGCCTCATTTTATTTTATGGGCCTGTCTAATCTTTGGCCAAAGGGTGAACCTCAGGAGTGACTTCATTACTGAGCTAAAAGTGTGTCCGGGGGCCGTACTCCTGGGTTTTCTCCAGTCTCTGTCAGGCCAGTAAGTCTAGTCTTTTTTTGTGAGTTAGAATTTTGTTCTACATTCTTCTCCAGCTCTGTTCGGGACCCTCTATTGCGATCCCTGTCAGAGCAGTTGGTGGTGGTAGCCAGGCACCATCTAGTTGTGCTTGACTCAGTCTGGTGGAGGCCATGGCAGTTGTGGTCCATTAGTCCTTTGGACTATTCTTTCCCTTGTGTCTTTGGTTTTCTTCATTCTCCCTTGCTCCTGAAGGGGTGAGACCAGTGAAGTATCTTAGATGGCCACTCACAAGCTTTTAAGACCCCAAACGCTACTCACCAAACTAGAATGTAGAACATTTTCTTTATAAACTGTGTTATGCCAATTGAGCTAGATGTTCCCCGAGACCATGGTTCCCACAGCCCTCGGCCCAGTAATTCAGTCCCTCGGGGAGTTTGGATGAATCTGTGGAGCTTCCATGACCTTGCCTTGTACAAGCTGTGCTGACTTCCCCAGGACTGTGTACTATCTTACCCTTCATCAACGTTATCACTTATCTATTGTCTATTTTTTTTTATTGTCTATTTAGTGTTTTTCCCTCCCTACCCTTCCCTGATAACCATCAAAGATTGTGTCTTTTTGTGTTGTTTCCATCTTTTGGCTATTGTGAATAGTGCTCCAAAGAACATTGATGTGCAAGTCTCTTTATGGGTCTCTCTCTCCAGTCTTTTGGGTCTATACCTAGGAGTGGAATTGTTGGGTCATAGGGTACTTCTCTTTTTAGTTTTTTGAGGAAATGCTACAGTGTGTTCCACAGCAGCTGTACCGTTTTCCATTCTCACCAATGGATAAGGGTTCCAATTTCCCCACATCCTTGTCAACATTTGTTATTTTCTTTCTTTTTTTTGTTTAATTTATCTTAAAATATATATATATATCTTAGCCATCCTTAAAAAAAAAAAAAAAAAACCCACTGCCATCAATTCCTACTTGTATGGCACCCATAGGGTTTCCAAGGCTGTAAATCTCTACGGAAGCATACTGCCACATCTTTCTCCTGTGGAGCTGCTGATGGTTTTGAACTGCCAACCTTTTGGTTAGTGGTCAATCGCTTTAACTACTCCACCACCAGCAATGGATATGTGTTCCAATTTTTCGACATCCTTGCCAACGTTTGTTATTTTCTGTTCTTTAAAAAAATTTTTTTTCTTGTCTTAGCCATCCTCCAAACCAAAAAAACCCAAATCTGTTGCTGTTGAGTTGATCCCAACTCGTAGTGACCCTATAGGACAGAGTAGAACTGCCCCGTAAGGTTTCCAAGGAGTGGCTGGTGGATTCAAGCTGCCTACATTTTGATCAGCAGCCACTTAACCACTGTGCCACCAGGGCCCCCTAGTGGGAGTGAAATGGTATCTCATTGTGGTTTTGATTTGCGTCTCTCTGATGGTTTATGATGCTGAACATCTTTTCATGTGTTTGGTGCATTTGAATGTCCTCTTTGGTGAAGTGTCTGTTCAAGTCAGTTGTCCGTTTTATGATTGGGTTGTCTTTTTGTTGTTAAGTTGTCAAAGTTTTATATGTATTTTGGTTATTAGATTCTTGTTGGGTATATGGTTTCCAAAGATATTCTTCCTGCCAATAGCTTGTCTTTTCACTTTTTTGGTAAAGTCTTTTGATGAGCAAAAGTTTTTAATTTTTATGAGAACCCGTTTATTTGTATTGTCTTTTGCTATTTGTACTGGGGTCTCATCGGTTTTGAAATTAAGCAATTCTCAGTGAATTTTTAATTGGCAGGAAGAGGTTGCAGTATTTCAATGATCAAACATGAGACTTTATTCGTATTTTTACATAGGAGTATTTCAGATTTCCACAATTCAAATGCACGTAAAATGTACCTGCACTATATTCAGTTTACTGAAATCTTTTAACTTTCAGATTCAGGCGTTTCTGTTAGAATTTACTATGCCAGAACACTTTTAGGAAGGCTACTAAATTTTTGGATTAAAATAACAGTTTGTGTGTGTGTCTGTGTGCGCGCGCATGTCTAATACCCTTGTCTGTCTGTGGCACCGTGTGTGTGTGTGAGTGCGTTGTGTCTAATGCGCTTGTCTGTCTGTGGCACTGTGTGTGTGTGAGTGCATTGTGTCTAATGCCCTTGTCTGTCTGTGGCACTGTGTGTGTGTGAGTGCGTTGTGTGTCTAATGCCCTTGTCTGTCTGTGGCACTGTGTGTGAGTGCATTGTGTGTCTAATGCCCTTGTCTGTCTGTGGCACTGTGTGTGTGTGAGTGCATTGTGTCTAATGCCCTTGTCTGTCTGTGGCACTGTGTGTGTGTGAGTGCATTGTGTCTAATGCCCTTGTCTGTCTGTGGCACTGTGTATGTGCGTTGTGTGTCTAATGCCCTTGTCTGTCTGTGGCACTGTGTATGTGTCTACATGTGCATGTGTGTGCTTCTGCGTGTGTCTAATACCCTTTGTCTGTCCATGGCACTGTGTGAGTTACAACAGCCTTAGGAGGAGGGCACTGTGGGCGTCACTCCTATTTGTGACGAGGGCAGTGAAGCAGATAGAAGTTACAAAGTACACCCAACATCCGTAAAGTAGTGACAGAACTAAGTCTGGTTCTTCTGGCTGCCAAAACTCGCCCTCAGACAATGTTTCAGTTTAAATTTTTAGTGTTTCAGGTGTTAGTTCTTCATTTATTTTCTCCTGTTCCACCTTCCCTTCCTTCCACCTCAGCATAGGCTTCAAATCACACTGACTTAGGCTTATTTTTCAGCTTCATCTGTAGTTACCAACTGTGTAGTCTGCACAGTTATTAAATCAATCTCGCATTAGGTTTCTCCACCTCAAAAAGTAAAATTGAGATGAATACACACACAAATACCTGCATGTGAAAACTGGTGATCTGAATACGGCTGTAGATTGCACCAAGTCAATTTCCTGGTTTTGATATTGTACGATAGTTGTGTAAGATGTCACAACTGGGAGAAGCTGGTGAAAGGTACAAGGGACTGTCTCTGCTGTTGTTGCAACTTCCTGTGAGTCTACAATTATTTAAAAATAAAATTTTAAAAAATATTTTTGGTAATGATGGAGAATTCTACCAAATTTCCGGAGAAGAGTTAACACCACTACTACTAAAGGTATTTCAGAGCACAGGAAAGGATGGAATACTACCAAACTCATTCTATGAAGCCAGCATATCACTGATACCAAAACCAGGTAAGACACCACAAAAAAAGAAAATTACAGACCTATATCCCCCATGAACTTAGATGCAAAAATCCTCAACAAAATTCTAGCCAATAGAATTCAACAACGTATCGAAAAAATAATTCAGCAGGATCAAGTGGAATTCATACCAGGTATGCAGGGATGGTTCAACATTAGAAAAACAATCAATGTAATCAGACACATAAATAAAACAAAAGACAAGAACCACATAATCTTATTAATTGATGCAGAAAAGGCATTTGACAAAATCCAACCACCATTCATGACAAAAATTCTCAGCAAAAGAGGAATAGAAGGAAAATTCCTCAACAAAATAAAGGGGATTTATAGAAAGCCAACAGCCAACATCATTCTAAATGGAGAGGGCCTGAAAGCATTCCCTTTGAGAACTGGCACCAGACAAGGATGCCCTTTATCACCACTCTTATTCAACATTGTGATAGAGGTCCTAACCAGAGCAATTAGGCTAGATAAAGAAATAAAGGGCATCCAGATTGGTAAGGAAGAAGTAAAAGTATTCCTATTTGCAGATGACATGATCTTATACACAGAAAACCCTGAAAAAATCTTCAAGAAAACTATTGAAACTAATAGAAGAGTTCAGCAGAGTATCAGGATACAAGATCAACATACAAAAATCAGTTGGATTCCTCTACACCACCAAAGAAAATGTCAAAGAGGAAATCACCGAATCAATACCATTTGTAGTAGCCCCAAAGAAGATAAAATACTTAGGAATAAATCTAACCAGAGACATAAAAGACCTATACAAAGAAAACTACAAGATGCTACTGCAAGAAAGCAAAAGAGACCTACATAAGTGGAAAAACATACTTCGCTCAAGGATAGGAAGACTCAACGTTGTAAAAATGTCTATTCTAACCAAAGCCTTCTATAGATACAATGCAACCCTGATCCAAATTTCAATGACATTTTTTAATGAGATGAAGAAACAAATCACCAACTTCATATGGAAGGGAAAGAGGCCCCAGATAACTAAAGCATTACTGAAAAAAGAAGAACAAAGTTGGAAGCCTCACACTACCTGATTTTAAAACATATTATACTGCCACAGTAGTCAAAACAGCCTGGTACTGGTACAACAACAGATACATAGACCAATGGAACAGAATTGAGAATCCAGGCATAAATCCACCCACATGTGAGCAGCTGATGTTTGACAAAGGCCCAAAGCCTGTTAAATGGGGAAAAGACAGTCTCTTCAACAAATGGTGCTGGCATAACTGGATATCCATCTGCGAAAAAATGAAACAAGACCCATACCTCATACCATGCACAAAAACTAACTCAAAATGGATCAAAGACCTAAATATAAAATCTAAAACAATAAAGATCATGGAAGAAAAAATACAGACAATGCTAGGAGCCCTAATACATGGCCTAAATAGTGTATAAAACATTACTAACAATGCATGAACACCAGAAAAGAAACTAGGTAACTGGGAGCTCCTAAAAATCAAACACTTATGCTCATCTGAAGACTTCACCAATAGAGTAAGAAGACTACCTACAGACTGGGAAAATGTTGTTGGCTATGACAATTCCAATCAACGTCTCATCTCTGAAATCTACATGATACTGCAAAAACTCAACAACAAAAAGACAAATAACCCATTTAAAAAATGGGCAAAGGATATGAACAGGTGCTTCATCAAAGAGGATATTAGGCAGCTAACAGATTCACGAGGAAATGCTCAAGATTATTAGCCATTAGAGAAACGCAAATAAAAACTACAATGAGATGCCTTCTCACTCCAACAAAGCTGGCATTGATCCAAAAAACACAAAATAATAAATGTTAGAGAGGTTGTGGAGAGACTGGAATACTTACACACTGCTGGTGGAAATGTAAAATGGTACAACCATTTTGGAAATCAATTTGGCACTTCCTTATAAAGCTAGAAATAACTCTACCGTACGATCCAGCAATCCCACTCCTTGGAATATATCCTAGAGAAATAAGAGCCTTCAAGGAACATATATATGCACACCCATGTTCATTGCACACTGTTTACAATAGCAAAGAGATGGAAGCAACCAAGGTGCCCATCAATGGATGAATGGATAAATAAATTATGGTATATTCACATAATGGAATATTACGCAATGATTAAGAACAATGATGAATCCATGAAACATAACATGGAGGAATCTGGAAGGCGTTATGCTGAATGAAATTAGTCAGGTGCAAAAGGACAAATATTGTATGAGACCACTATTATAAGAACTCAAGAAATAGTTTAAACAGAGAAGAAAATATTCTTTGATGGTTACAAGGGTGGAGAGAGAGGGAGAGGGGTATTCACTGAATTAGACAGTAAACAAGAACTATTTTAGGTGAAGGGCAAGACAATACACAATACAGGAGAGGTCAGCACAACTGGACTAAACCAAAAGCAAAGAAGTTTCCTAAATACAACCAAATGTTTCGAAGGCCAAACTAGCAGGGATGGGGGTCTGGGGATCATGGTTTCAGGGGACATCTAGGTCCAATGGCATAACAAAATGTGTTAAGAAAACACTCTGCATCCCACTTTAGTGAGTGGCATCTGGGGTCTTAAATGCGAGCAAGCAGTCATCTAAGATGCATCATTTGGTCTCAACCCACCTGGAACAAAGGAAAATGAAGAACACCAAAGACACAAGGTCAATATGAGCCCAAAAGACAGAAAGGACCACATAAACCAGAGACTCCATAAGCCTGAGACAAGAAGAGCTAGATGGTGCCTGGCTACAACCAGTGACAGCCCTGACAGGGAACACAGCATAGAATTCCTGATGCGGCGGGAGAACAGTGGGATGCAGACCTCAAATTCTCATAAAAGACTAGACTTAGTGGTTTGAATGAGACTGGAGGACCCCGGAGGAGGTCAAGATCCCCAGACCTTATACTATCTCTCTATGCTGGAACTATTCCCAAAGCCAACTCTTCAGACAGGGATTGGACTGGACTATAAGACAGAAAATGATACAGGTGAGGAGTGAGCTTCTTGGCTCAAGTAGACAAATGAGACTGTGGGCAGCTCCTGTCTGGAAGCGGGATTAGAAGGCAGAGGGGGACAGGAGCTGGTTGAATGGACACGGGGAATACAGGGTGGAGAGGAGGAGCGTGCTGTCTCATTAGGAGGAAAGCAGCTAGGAGTACATAGTAAAGTGTATGTAAGTTTTTGTAGGAGAGACTGATTTGATTTGTTAACTCTCACTTAAAACACAATAAAAAATAAATAAAAATATTTAGGTAATGAATCAATATGAACAAATCTCCAAAATATATTTTTGAATGCTGGTGCTAGGCTGGGCTTTATGAAGGAAATGCTTATGTCATAACGTTGTTTGAAAATGAGAAAAATAAGAAGACTGAATTGCACTCACAGTGCAATTGAAACTCTGTTCAAGGAACAGAAATTCATACCTCAGAGAAGGAGTTGGAGGGAAATACTCCCCAATGCCAATGGTGATTTTCTCTGAGTGGTGGGAATTTTTTTGGTTCCTACTGACTTTACTGTATTTTCAGAATTTTCTGTGATGAACTTGACTTTTAAAAAATTTTATTGCAGTAAAATATATACAGTAAAACCTGTGACAGATGGAACCTGTGTAAGGCGGAAACTTGTCAGAGACAGAAAACTCAAATATTTTCTAGCACTAGATAGCTAAGACAAGCGTAAGACTGCACCCTGTCAAAGGCGGGAAACTTTCGAGACCCAGAACAACAATGCAGTCTCATCGAGCTCTGGCTCTCACAGATTTCACTGTACAGTAAGTCCCAGGTTACGAACGCCCAACTTCCAGGCAGTTTGTACTTGCCCTTTAATGTTGTGTAAATTTGCCCTCTCTTTGAAACAACTGACCCAACCCCTACTCACAACAAATTCTTCATCACATTTCTAATGTGGTGCTACCATCACCACTATCCATTTCCAAAACTTTTACAATCAACCCAGACAGAAACTCAGCATCCCCTCAGGAGTAACTCCCATTCCCTCCTCCCCCAGCCCCTGGTAACCACTAATACATTTTTATCTCCACGCATTTAATACAGGTGATTTAAATATTCTAGATATTTCATACAAGTGGGACCATACACGTTTGTCTTTTTGTTTCTGACATGTCACTCAGCATGTTTTCAATGTTCACCCAGGTCATAGTATGTATCAGGATTTCATTTGTCTTTATGACTGAATAATATTCCACTGGCTGTATGTACCACGTTTTGTTTATCCATTCATCTGTTGATGGACACATAGGTTGTTTCCACCTTTTGGCTACCGTGACTAATGCTGCAATGAACATTGCTGTACCCATTTGAGTCCCTGCTTTCAAGTCTTTTAGATACATAAGTAGGAGTAGAATTGTTAGGTCATTAAAACTCTGTATTTAACTGTTTGAGGAACTGCCAAAGTTTTCCGTAGCGACTGCACCATTTTATATTCTCACCAGCGACCCACTTGAGTTCCAATTTTTCCACATCCTTGTTAATGCTTGTTATTTAACATATTTCTGGTAATAGCCATCCTCGTGAGTGTGAGGTGTTGTCTCACTGTGGTTTTGATTTACATTTCCCTAATGGCATCTGTACTCAATCTGTATGCTGAACAAATAATCCGAGAAGCTGGACTATATGAAGAAGGAGGCATCAGGATTGGAGTAAGGCTCATTAACAACCTGCGATATGCAGATGGCACAACTTTACTTGCTGAAAGTGAAGAGGACTTGAAGTACTTGCTGATGAAGATCAAAGACCACAGCCTTCAGTATGGATTACACTTCAACACAAAGAAAACAAGAATCCTCACAACTGGACCAATAAGCAACATCATGATAAATGGAGAAAAGACTGAAGTTGTCAAGGATTTCATTTTACTTCGATCCGCAATCAACATCCATGGAAGCAGCAGTCAAGAAATCAAATGACATATTGCATTGGGCAAGTCTGCTGTAAAAGACCTCTTTAAAGTGTTAAAAAGCAAAAATGTCACCTTGAGGACTAAGGTGTGCCTGACTCAAGCCATGGTGTTTTTAATTATCTTGTATGCATGTGAAAGTTGAACAAAGACTAAGGAAGACTGAAGAAGAATTGATGCCTTTGAATTGTGTGTTGGCAAAGAATATTGACTATACCATGGACTGACAGAAGAACAAACAAATCTGTCTTGGAAGAAGTACAGCCAGAATGCCAGAATACTCCTTAGAAGTGATGCTGGTTAGCCTTCATCTTATCTTATGCATTTTGGACATGTTATCAGAAGGGACCAGTCCCTGGAGAAGGACATCACATTTGGTAAAACAGAGGGTCAGCAAAAAAAGAGGAAGACCCTCAACGAGATGGACTGACACAGTGGCTACAACAATGGGCTTAAATATAGCAACAATTGTGAGGATGGTGTGGGACCGGGTGATGTTTTATTCTGTTGTACATAAGATTGTTGTGAGTTGGAACTGACTCAACAGTACCTAAAAACAATGGCATCTAGGAAGAGAGGTCTGATGATCTACTTTCCCAAAAAATCAGCCACTGAAAACCCTATTGAGCATAGTTTTACACTGACACACACGAGGTCCCCAGAAGTCAGAGTCAACTCGATGGCCACTGGTACTGGTACTAGTAATGACCAACGAGGCTGAGCATTTCTTCATGTTCTTATTGGCCATTTGTATATATTCTTTGGAGAAATGTCTATTCAAGTTCTTTGTCCATCTTTTAATTGGGTTGTTTGTTTTTTTGTTGTTGAGTTGTAGGAGCTCTTTATATATTCTGGATCTTAAACCCTTATCAGATATATGGTTCTGAAATATTTTCTCCCATTCTGTTGCTTTTCTCCTCGTTTTGTGGACAAAGTCCTTTGATGCACAATTTTTTTTTTTTTAATGAAGTCTAATTTATCTGTTTTGTTGCTCATAGCTTGGTATATCTAAGAATCTAATGTCAAAAACAAGGTCTTGAAGTTTTACCCCTATGTTTTCTTCTAAAAGTTTTATGGTTTTAGTTCTTGTATTTGGGTCAATGATCCATTTTTTGTATATGGTCCAAGTTGATTTACTTTTATAACCAGGAAGATAATGCT
This sequence comes from Loxodonta africana, assembly GCF_030014295.1. NCBI lineage: Eukaryota > Metazoa > Chordata > Mammalia > Proboscidea > Elephantidae > Loxodonta > Loxodonta africana. The sequence continues at coordinate 106,306,066 of NC_087351.1, forward strand.
TTACCAAAAGAACAAACTTTGTTACCAGGCTAGAAAATCCAAGATGTGTTGTTCTTAGTTGCTGTTGAGTCTCTTCTGACTCGCGGTGACCCCACGCATGCAGAGTAGAAGGGCTCCAGAGGGTTTCCAAGGCTGTGACGTTTCAGAAGCAGACCACCAGGCCTGTCTTCCGAGGCGCTTCTGGGTGGGTTCAGACCGCCAACCTTTCGGCTGGTAGTCAAGTGCTTAACTGGCTGCATCGGTCCTGGAGCATTGAGGCACTTTTTATCATTTAGTAAAATGAATTAAAAAGTAATACGTGCTTAAGTTAAAAATGCAAAAAGTATGGTAGGGTGGAAAGGAAGTTTCCTGGCTACCTCCTTTCCACTTTCCGGAAGTAAGTACATTAACTGTTTTTTTTCTTCCTTTCTTTTTTTTTAAAAATTTTTTTGCAGACTGTACTCATTCTAGCCTTTTTTTAGAATTTGAAGCTCAGGTTTTAAGCAAGCGCAGTGAAAGGACAATCATGTATCTTCCGTTGTTTACTTCCAGAAGAAGGAGCCCCACTCTTGCCAGGATTTGTACCAGGCTTCCTGGAGGCCACCTCTTCCTCCCATCTATGGGAGGTGTCTGTGCTTGTCCTCAGAAACTCACCCATACTTCTTCCTTCCATTCAAGTTGTTTCTGCAGGTCAACAGTTTTACCTTCAGGGCCCCTGCCCCCGAGCAACCCCTTTTCATTCTAATCCCCTCCCCACGTAACTCAGGGCACTGCTTTCCAAACTGGGGTCTGCTGGCATCTTCCTGCATCATCTAGGACTTCCACCAGAAATTTGGAATTGTGTTTTCATTTTTTGATCTTCTGAAATGATCACCCCAGAACCTAGTGCTGCTTCATGATTTTAAAACTTGCATTTACATTCAGGTTAAGGCCATGCTCGTGGAAGATAACTCAGTGTGCGGCGTCATTGAAGGCAAACATTGTACCAGTGTTCAAGTAGAGAAAGACAGCGAGAGAACCGTGCGGCCCTGGGAGACGGTGGACGGCGAAACTCCATCTCCTTCCCATCCAACTATGCATTAGCAGTGAGTACGGAGGGTAATAAACAACAAAGACGTTTTCACTAAGTGTTCTTGTGTGCCGTCGAGTTGATTCCAACTCCTAGCGACCCTGTGGGGCAGGGTAGAATTGCCCTATAGGGTTTCCAAGGATGTAATCTTTATGGAAGCAGACCACCACATCTTTCTCCTGCAGAGCAGCTGGTGGGTTCAAACCACCAACCTTTTGGTTAGCAACCAAGTGCTTTAGTCACCGTGCCATGGGGCTCCTTTAAAATTTTCTGTGTTATATTTGGGAGTACATGATTAAATTGATTGGCTTATTAAAATAACAGCTGGTTAAAAGGAGCTTAATACTCAAAACAGAAAAATAGCAATGATGATAACGTCAGTGACTCAAAAGATGTTCCATTATCAAAAAAAAAAAAGAGGTGAAAAGACATCTTTCTCCCATTAAACCAAACACCAGTGACTCAGTGATTCAGTTTCAGAAAACATCATCTATCATGTCAATTTAATGTTGTTAATCTGAAGTTCACTACTTTTTGTTTCTATTTCAAATTTCTTTTTACTTTAAAAGCTGAGACAGAATATGAACTTTTTTAAATATGGAAAATTTAATTGTTTTCTTTTTCTTCCCCTTCTCCCCCACCTTGGAAGGTTTCAACCAGGGCTCTGAACCATTTTGTTCTGGCTGGGACCCCTGCTGAGAATTCGTGTTTCCACCCCAGGTATACTGAATCAGAATAACAGTTTAACAACATTCCCAGGTGATTCTGCTCTACTAGTGGGTCTCAGAATTGTTCCCTAACCCACAGCATTAGCATCACATGGGAACTCGCTACCAGAACCCAGTGCCCTCCAGTTGATTCCAACTCACAGCGACCCTATAGGACAGAGTAGAACTGCCCCGTAGAGTGGGAACTCACTAGAAACGCAAATTCTCAGCAGGGATTCGAAGCCCTGGATTCAACACTCCCTCAGAAGGGTGCCCCCACACTAACACACACACCACTGCAAAGATTTCCCTTCCCTTCCCTTTTTTTTTTTTTTTCCAGGAGTATCTGAAGAATAAGCCCGTCCAGCCCTGGGGAAAAGGGAAACCGGTTTGTCAATGGTTAATGATTTAATGTCCATTTTTATTGGGCCATCAGGTTCTACCAGGAAAGGAAAGAGAGTAGGGCTTTTGCCTGAAGGGATTAGGAGGGAAGGATTCTATGTGAGGCACTACTGAGAGCCAAAGCTGAGCTGGAAGCTCACCGGCTCCCACCCAGCTTTTGGCCCCGTGGCATCTGGGTCTCACGTGGCGCCTCTGTTGTCTGCCAGCAGGATGGAGTCAGGTTCTAGCCAGGGACTGCCCAGCAGAGACAACACCCAGCAATGCCACGAGACTTTGTCCTGTCGCTGTCAGACCACTCGGTGTGGATATCTTCCTGAAAGGCTCTAGTACCTGAGAGCCGAAAGGGCATGGTGGTCCCCAGGGTTGGGGACCAGAGGAGGCCTCATGGCAGTACTTAGTTGGGCGGTGACATACACAAATTGGAGGCCCTGATTTGAGACAGTTATCAGTCAGGGCCTCTAGGCAAACACCCCCGAGGAGCGGCACTACCCAGCTGCTTCTGGTATATCTGAGCTGGCACCACGAAGTGGGTGGGTCCTGAAGACACAGAAAGAAGCTGGCGGCTGCAGCCAATGGTGGTTGCTAAGACAATGCAGGTTGAAATGTCAGGAACCAGGAAGGATGTTCCTTCTCTCTTCTATCTTCTGGTCTTTCTCTACCTGGACTGAACCCATTGGAAAGCCAGCTGGCCAAGGAGTTTGGACATTTGGGTTTCAGAGTCCCAGGCCCAGGGCAGAGTAGACTGGTAGTCTTGGGGCTAAGAGACGATAGGCCAGTGACCAGCCAACCTACCTTCAGGGCCTTAGAAAAACTAATATCCTGTGTCTCATTCAGGGCTCTGGGTTTCAAGCCACAGAAGCCAACTCTGATCGGTTCAAATGGAAAGGGGATTTACAAAAGGTTTTGGAGGTCTCACAGAACTGGCTCAAGAACCGAGATTAGAAACTGGGCAGAAACGAAGGGAGGTTTTGCAGCCAGACACGTAAGCACATCACGCCCCAGAACCGGACTGATGAAGCGACCACACCATCTACCATTTGAGTGTTGCTGCCACAGTGGAAACCCCGGTGGTTTAATAAACTCATAGGGTGGGCTAATCCTCAAATGTAGGAAGGAGGTATGGAAGTCTCTCACCATCAATAAATAAATAAATTTCCTTTTTCTCTTATATACGTAAGTATAATCTGAAACAATAATTCGAGGGGAGGGTCCTTAAACATTTCTTCTTTAAAAGCAGTTTGTATACTAACTTCAGGAAACATAGCCAGGACATCCTCTGGGCACTATAGCTCTTCAGAAGAAACTTGGTATTTTGGCTCTTGCTACTCATTGATCCCATCTGAGCCAAAGAACACTTGGCCTAGACAGGGCTGCTCAAGACCTTAGGTCACAACAGGTGCCTTTTCAAAAAGTCTGAATTTCACTTAGGGGGACACTGAGCTTCTGTTAAAGGTGATGGAAAAATTTGGGACTATATAGAGGTGATGGTTGAAAAACATGGTGAACGTAATTGATACCACTGACTTGTACATGTGAAAATTGTTGGAATGGTAAAGGTTTTGTTACCTGTATATTTCCCACAATTAAAGAAGAAGCCTAAATTTCAGAGTGTAGGGGCTGCTGTTGGGACAGAATGCTTGGGGCTGGATTTGAGATGTGAGCAAGACCTAAGCTGATGCCTTTCGATTCCAAGTCACACTCGCAAGCCTTTCTATAAAAGAGCAGTACGCTCTGTTAGACTCTCTCAAAACCATTTTGGCACAATGTGGAGACTGTAAATGTATTTCTTATGCATCTTTTTAAAAATGGAGACTCAACGAGGCAATGACATGGAAAAAAGGGAGGAGACTGCTGTGGTTAAGACTGAAGAGCCCTGACAACCGAGTGTCATGTGTGGCCTTGTCTTGGATCCTGATTCCAATAAACCAACTGCAAAAAGGCATTTTTGAGACAACTGGGGAAATCTGAATACGCACGAGCATTAGATGATAACAAGTCCTTATTGATGATTTTGTCAGGTGTGATGTTAGTATTACAAGGAAATTTCTGTTTTTTAAGTGGAATATATTGAAATACGTTGAGGCAAAATGCTATAACGTTTGCAACATGCTTTTAAAAAATTGTAATGGTAGACCCAAATTGTAACCATTGCTTTTGGATAAAGAGGTGTGATTTTTCAGCAACCTCTACTTGTCTGTAGTGTAACAATATTTTGAAAACAAGCATATAATATTGTACCAAATGGAAGACACAACAAAGCTATTCGTAAAAATGTTTAAAAGGATTGGAGACATTTGGTTAAACACTGTCTATTGAACACCTGTTTCTATCTCTGTTTCCATAGGAAACTCATCCAAAATGACAGTCAAAGACTAAAACAAGTACGAGGCTACAAGAACAAGGAGGGAGGCATGCATCAACTGCACAGGAGAGGGAACAACACATTTTTACAATATGGACAACTATCGAAAGAATGGTACTGACCCAGGTTAGTGAGGAAGCGAAATGCAGGGCCCTGCAGAGGAGGCTACCAACTAAAAGCCAACCTTCTCCCCCCACAGGACTCCCAAAAGGCATTAAGGGCACTAGGGAAAACAGAAGGCAGAGTTGGGGTGTGGGGCTGAAAACAGAGGGTGTGGGAGGTTGGATGATGGTCCCAAAAGCTATAAGGTCCTAATCCCTGGAACCCACCAATATTGTCTTACTGGAAGGGTCTTTGCAAATATGATTTTGAGATGGGGAAATTATTCTGGCTGATCCTAAATGGAATCACAAGTGTCCTTATAAGAGGGAGATTAGACAGAGAGGAGAAGGCAATGTGAAGATGGAGCGGAGAGAGATTTCAGGATGCTGGCCTTGAAGATTGGAGTAATGTAGCCACAAGCCAAGGAATGCTGTCAGCTACCAGAATGGAAGAGAAAAGGCAAGGATTCCCCCCTAGAGCCTCCGGAGGAAGTGCAGCCCTGCCGACACCTGCCTTTGGCCCAATGAAACTGATATTGATTTGATTTCTGGCCTCTAGACCTGTGAGAGAACAAATTCCCAGGTTGTTTTAATCCACTGAGTCTGGGATGATTTGTTACACTGGCCCTAGGAAATGAATACAGAGGGTTTGGCTGAAAGCCAGAAATAAGGAGCAGCGAAACCCCAGAGCCCCACCTGCCCTGTGCTTTCCCACCCTGGCAGGAGGTGGGAGCTTTAGTCCCTTGGCAAATTGATCCTGAACTAGAAAGTCTGCCAACTCAGGGGTGCCAGACACAGTGTGGGGTGCAGGTGAGGCCCCTGCCTGAAGACCGGGAGAGCGAGGAGGTCTGCATTCCAGATACGGAGACCCATGGCCTCCGTTCCCATACAGCTCCTAGAATAAGTAGTCAGGCTCATACCCCTCGGGCAGGAGATTCAAGGATTGTTCCCTGGAGAAAGTGAATGCCTGAGAGAAGAGACCTTTAGCTACTGACATTTGCACATCTCCCAACCCAAAAGCTGGCCTGCTTGCAATCAACTGTTTAGTGCCCTGCTTTACGGTGAGAATCAACACCTAAGATCATCACGCATTTGAAAACCCACTACACGTTTTCTCACACACAGTTAAGGAAAGCTTCCAACAGGAGAGAGAAAACAAAACAAACAGAAAAAAGGAACTTGACACAGGCCATCCATAAAACAAACAAACAAAAAACAAAGCTGTTGGCATTGAGTTGATTCTGACTCATAGCAACCCTATAGGACAGAGGAGAACTTACCCACAGAGTTTCCAAGGAGCATCTGGTGGATTTGAACTGCTGACCTTTTGGTTAGCAGCTGTAGCACTTAACCACTACACCACCAGGGTTTCCGTAGATGGGTATATAAGCATCCTAAGGGCAGCCCCTGTGGCTTCCAACCCAAGTGTGGGGCTTAGGGCAGCTGTTCCAGTTGTGTTATCCAAGGGGTGGACCTATTTAGAATAAACAACAATATAAGAACTAATAGAAAACAATTTAAAAAATAAATTTAAATATCCTAAAAGTGATAACAAAAGATATTCAGTCATTGAGACAGATTGCATTTTTCAGTTGTACACTTATGCCAACCCACATACTCCTCGTACAATGTACTTAAGTGGGGTCCATGTTCTTTCCTCAAATCTGCGTGGGGAAGGGTCTGGGACTGCCCCGTCAGTGACCAGTGAAGTACAGCAGAAATGATGCTATATGACTTCTGAGGCTAGATCATAAAAAAGATACAGCTTTCACCTGGCTCTCTCTCTCGGGACACTTGTCCTTGGAACCCAGCCACCATGTTGTGAAGAAGCCCAGGCTGCATGGAAAGTCCTGGCAGAAAAAATCCTATGTGTTCTGGCAGATAGCCCCACTTAGGCCCCGAGATGACTCCAGATCACTCACCAGACAAGAGAACAAATGAGCAACCCTTCAGATGATCCCAGCCCCCACCCCCTCAGAGTCTTCTAGCTGAGGCCCAGGCATCGCGCAGCGGAGACGAGTCATCTCTACTGAGCCTTGTCTTAATTCCTTACCCATAGAAACTGTGAGCAATAATAAGTGATTATTATTATTTAAGGAACCCTGGTGGTTAAGCACTTAGCTGCTAACTAGAAAGTTGGTAGTTCGAACTCACCCAGCAGCTTCGCAGAAGAAAGACCCAGTAATTTGTTCCCATAAAGATGACAACCTAGGAAACCCTATGGGGCAGTTCTACTCTATCATGTGGGGTTGCTATGAGTCACAAATAGACTCGACAACACATAATAATAGATATTATAGCCATGAAATAAGAACAGAAAGCTAACAAAAATGGAATTGTGAATGAAACATTATGAATGAATGCTAGGAAAGTAAAGAAATAGCTGAAAATTCAAAATTCGGTGGAAAGGCTGGAAGGAGCTGAGGAAATCTCTTATCATGTCTCAAGGCCTTTGACTGGACCACACACTCACCCCTGAACCAATCACTACAACCAGGAAGGATGTGACTTGCTGATTCATTCAGGCGTACGTCATCTATCTACCCTGAACTATGGCTACACCACTGTGGAGGGGATCCCCAAGCAAAAACTGGGGCTCTTGCTGGGAGAAGGGAGAATGTGCACTGGGGAGGCAGCCTGGGTAACCTGCACATTCCTTTAGTTGCTCAGTTCTCAGCTCAGCTCAAATGGGGGTCAGCCTGTTAGAGAAGAAGCCTGAGTCTTCTGAGTATCCCAGGCTGGGCCTTCTCCTCACCCAGGTTGAGTCCCTCCCAGCAGCCAGGATGGCACATCTACTCCCAAGGGAGAAGTTGCTTAAACCCTGTTTCGCTTAATGCGTTACAAATTACTAATAAAAAAGAGAATGGGGTTGGCCTCTTGGAGTTTATTTTTCATAGTTTGTTTGATTTTCTTTATTTAATAATCTGTAAATATTACACAAGTAGGAAGTATTCACTGGACAAAAACAGTTCATTACTTAAAAAAATGGATAAAATTGCCCATAATTCTGCTACCCAAAGATAACTACTGTTATCTGTGTACGTCGTCAAACAGTAAAACCATGCACTGTATTAAAATAAAAGCAAAGAGTTATTGAAGGAAGAATACAGTTCGAACTGGGGAAACATACAGCTCGTAAAGTGGGATTGGATGCTGCTAGGAGTTACAGGCATCCAGGCAATATTTATGTTGTTAAATCAGGAATTAACGGTACAATATTCTGATCGGTTTACTAGCGATCTGTAAAAGTCAAAGTTGGATTAACAAAAGTGGGGGCTTTACAATGATTGGTGAACACAACATAGGTGGGTTTACATGATGGGTTTAAAAAGTCTTTGTCAATTAGTTACTACTTGATAATATGGATGTAATTAAAGACATACATGCTCGCAAGGGGGGTCACAAAACAGTCACGAAATGAATACATGATAGATTTTCTGAGAACATGGTAAAGATTAACTTGCTGTGGGCACAGTTCTTTCAAGAAAGTCTTAAAAAGAGTTTCCATAACCTCCTTTTTCCCTCCCTCATGGTTGCCATGAGACATTCTTCACCTTGGATAAAACATTCCCTTACATCCAAGGTTAAGACCGCACAAAGTTTTAACTACCGCTAAGGCGAAAGCGGAAACCCTGATGGTGGAGAGGTTGAGAGCTACGGCTGCTAAAGGCAAAAGCAGAAGTCACCAAAATGGAGTCAGGCCCAAACCTGAAGCAGCCTCCTCGGATATTCCAGGTACCTCTATTTTAAAAGCCCTTATGCAATGTTTTTCCAGATGTTCTTAATTCAAGTATATTTATATGTATCTGTAAACACAAAAATGAGATTGTTCTGTAAATGTCCTTGCACTCTTTTTTCAATCAAGAGTAAGTTGTAAACCTATTTGTACACCAAAAAATATCCTTCTATTAGATTGATGGAAATCCTGGTGGCATAGTACTTAAGTGCTACAGCTGCTAACCAAAAGGTCAGCAGTTCAAATCCACCAAGCACTCCTTGGAAACCCTATGGGGCAGTTCTACTCTGTCCTTTAGGGTCGCTATAAGTTAGAATCGACTCAACAGCAATGAGTTCTGGTTTTGTTATGTAGAAGCTGAGCATATGCTGGTTATAAAACCTAAGAGGACCTTTAGAATGGGCCAGGAACAGGCCTGTATTTATTACTATGATAGGCGAAAGAGTTAAATTAGTGACGAGACAGGAAATTTTTTTCTTCTTCTTTTAACTGGATTCTAACAGAGGAATGTTGTCATTTACAGGTAAAAATATAAAGAAGTAACAAGTAGATAGGTTCATTGTATGGATTGTTGTTGTTAGGTGCCATTGAGTTGGTTTGGACTCATAGCAACCTTAGTTAGGTACAACGGAATGAAACACTGCCTGGTCCTGATCATCCCCACAATCATGGTTATGCTTGAGCCTATTCTTGCGGCCACTGTGTCAGTCCATCTCATTGAGGGTCTTCCTCTTTTCTGCTGACCCTCCACTTTACCAAGCATGATATCCTTCTCCAGGGACTAGTCCCTCCTGATAACATGTCCAAAGTATGTGAGATGAAGTCTCGTCATCCTTACTTCATCTTTATCAGTAGGCAGCCTCTAAGAGGCTCTCCCGTTCCCATCTGCTGGGATTCACAGGCTTGTGGCAGATCCTTCCCTTGAGTAGGCCTGGGCTTACCGACTTGCTTGTAATGAATACAATATGACAAAAGTAGTGGGATATCACCTTTGAGATGCTATAAAAAAAGCCTGTGCCTTCTGTCTTAGGGTCTTGGGTATTCTCAGCTTGCTCTTGGGCCACTCTCTCTTGGACTGCTTGCTTTGGGGGAAATTACGCCATGTTATGAAGCAGCCCTGCAGAGAGGCCCACATGGGTGAACTTGGAAGAGGATCCTCCTCTGTGGACCCCGAGATGACTGCAGCTCTGGCGACACCTTGTTTGCAGTCTGTAAGAGACCCTAAGCTAGAACCACCAGCAAAGTGTCTCCCAGATTCCTGATCCATGGAAACTGTGAGATAATAACTGTTTGTAGTTTTCTGCCACTAAGTTTTGGGGTAATCTGCTAGGCAGCAATATAAAAAATGAATACAACAGCTATTTATTAAGTACTTATGCTAGTTTTTACTATGTGACAGATGGAAACCCTGGTGGCGTAGTGGTTAAGTGCTATGGCTGCTAACCAAGAGGTTGGCAGTTTGAATCCGCCAGGCGCTCCTTGGAAACTCTATGGGCAGTTCTACTCTGTCCTGTAGGGTCACTATGAGTCGGAATCGACTCGACGGCAGTGGGTTTGGTTTTTTTTTTTTATGTGACATGTGGGGACAGTGGCGGTTCAGTGGTGGAAGCTTCACCTTCCGTGCTGGGTTTGATTCCCGGCCAACGCGCCTCATGCCCAGCTACCAGCAGTCCGTTAGAGGAGGCCTGTGCGTTGCTGTGATGCTGAACAGGTGTCAGCGGAGCTTCCAGACTAAGACAGACTAGGAAGAAAGGCCTGGTGACCTACTTCTGAAAATCAGCCAATTAAAGCTGGGCTACCGGAGGGCCCAGGGACCAAGACCTTCAGGTTCCCTCCAGTCTCATTCAGACCATCAAGTCTGGTCTTCCATGAGAATTTGAAATCCGCATCCCACTGTTCTCCTGCTCTGTCAGGGATTCACCGTAGTGTTCCCTGTCAGGGCAGTCATTGCTGGTAGCCAGGCACCACCTAGTTCTTCCGGTCTCGGTCTGATGTAGTCTCTGGTTTATGTGGCCCTTTCCGTCTCTTGGGGTCATCTTTACCTTGGTTCTTTGGTGTTCTTCATTCTCCTTTGCTCCAGGTAAGTTGAGACCAATTGATGCATCTTAGATGGCCGCTTGCTAGCGTTGAAGACCCCAGACGCCACTCACCGAAGTGGGATGCAGAATGTTTTAATATATTTTCTTATGCCAATTGAACTAGATGTCCCCTGAAACCATGGTCCCCAGGCTCCCATCCCTGCTACTTGGGCCTTCAAAGCATTCGGCTGCATTCAGGAAAACTCTTCGCTTTAGAACCAGGATACCCTTGGAGGTTGTCTGGAGCCGTGGTGAAGGGTACTGGTTCTGGAACAAGATAGATCTTTGTAGCTTTCTAGTCATGTGACTCTGGGCAATCCACTTTACCTAGCCAATCGTCTATTTCCTTATTTGAAATGAGGGGATAGCCTATCTCTACAAGAGTTATGGTCAGAATTAAAGGAGGTAACATTTGTAAAGCGTTTAGCGCCATGTCTGGCACACAGAAGAGTTTAACAAATGATAGCTATTACTGTCATATATAGGGAGTCTCAGAGTGCAAGCCATTTGTGACCAGCTGCTAACCTAAAGGTTGGCAGTCCAAACTCACCCAGAAGGAACTGCTTCTGAAAAGATTACAGCCTAGAAAACCCTATGGAGCAGTTCTATTCTGTAACACGTGGGGTTGCACGAGTTGGGGACCAACTCAAAGGTAGCAAACAACTACAATTATTATATATTAGAGCCTTCCTAGTTTCTTAACAAATATTTATTACCTTCCAAGTATGAAACACTATGCTGGGCGTAGGTGGGGACGTAATATACTTTGACATCAAGGGGAGCATAGACGTTAGTTAAGGAATTGGAAAGCGTATGGTTCAAGATGTCCTGATGATATCTGGGAACAAGTTATGGGCCAAATATTAGGCATGTTAAGAACTGAGAGTCAACTTATAAATTAAAGATATTCAAATAAAGGTATCTAGGAGAATTCTTTGAGTCACAGAGTTTTAGACATAAAGGGGACTGTAGATTTTGTGGGCAAGTACTCTTAGGTCGAAGAGAAATAAAGTAACTTAGCTCAGGTCACAGAACAAGACAGAGGCAGGCTCAGGTTTGGTTCAAGTTTGAGCTCTGCCACTAACTAGCTCTGTGTCCTTGAGCAAGGCACCCATCTTCTCCAAGCCTCCCTTTCTTCTTCTGTAAAATTCTATTATTTTAGGCCCCAGTCTTCTGACTCCCAACCCACCTTTCAGGGTGGCGACTCACAGCCTTACAGCCCTACTGTACACTGAATTTAATATTTAATATTCAGGCCCAGTTTATATGGCAATCCCCGTGGACATTAAGAAAACCAACACTTGCAAAGGCAGATGAGTTGGCTAGTGGCAGAGGCAGGAGAGCTCCTGGGAAACCCAAGGTAGCTAAGTAGTACTTTGGACCTAAATTTCATTCTCTTTCCAATAAGAGGCTTTCAGAAGTTGAGCCCTAAAACCATGTGGTTTCCAATCTTGTGGGAAACTCTGGCTGGAAGTGAAGTGTGGAATCACTACGGATGTTCCCACCTGTAGAGGCTGGGATTGGTCCATTTGCCAAGACCAGGACTCTGACTAGCTGTTCAGAAGATTCTAGCAGCGTCATAGGAGGGATCAGTCCCTGGAGAAGAACATCATGCTTGGTAAAGTAGAGGGTCAGCGAAAAAGAGGAAGACCCTCATCGAGATGGATCGACAGTGGCCACAACAATGGGCTCAGATATAACGATCTGAGGACGGCGTAGGTCCCGGGAGTGTACTGTTGTACAGAGGGTCGCCGTGAGTCGGAGTGACTCCACGGCATCTAACGATAACACGAAGTAGCGTCATGAACCTACAGAGGAAGCCGCTGTCCCAGATTGACTTAACTATTTTTCCACACAAAAGCTTGAGAATTTTCCAGTGTGTGAAGGGCCAGGTATGACACCACTTAAACAAAAACAAAAACAAAAAAAACTTAGCGAGAAAAAAATCCTTCTCTGCTTTGGCCAGGCTGGGGTTTATTGTGAGTGTTCAGCGCCACCTAGTGGTGTTTAGGCGACTAGCCATGGCTCGGAACCCTGGTGGTACAGTGGTTAAGAGTTAACGCTGCTAACCAAAAGGTACAGCAGTTTGAATCCATCAGCTGCTCCTTGGAAATCCTGTGAGGCAGTTCTGCTCTGTACTATAGGGTCGCTATGAGTTGGAATCGACTTGATATCAATGGGTTTGGTTTGATTTAGGAAGGGCAGAGGAGCCCTGGTGGCACAGTGGTTAAGAGCTGTGGCTACTAACCAGAAGGTTTGCAGTTCAAATCCACCAGCCACTCACTGGAAACCCTGTTGAGCAGTTCTCTACCCTAGAGCGTTGCCACGAGTCAGAATCAACTCGATGGCAATAGGTTTGGTTTTCGTTAGGAAGGGCAGAGCTCCAGTTACCCACTCCCTAATTAATGACTTATTTCACTGGTTGGCATTCCAGGTCATTAGCTATTTGTGTATTTATTTATTGCAATGGTCTTTTTACTTTAAGAGTAGTGTTAGATTTACAGAAAGGGTGCAAAGACAGTACAGAAGTTCTTGTATACGCCTTACCCAGTTTTCCCTATCGTTATCTTACATTGCCATGGTATACTGTCGCCTACGAGAAACCAAAGCTGACACATCATTATTATCTAAACTCCAGACTATATTTGGATTTCACTTTTGCACTAACATCCTTCATCTGTTCCAAGATCCCTTCCAGGAAACCACACCGCATTTAGTCGGCATGTCTCCTTAGGCTCCTCTGGTCTATTTCTCTGTCTTCCCTTGTTTTTCACCATCTTGACAGCTTTGAGGAGAGCTGGTCAGGTGTTTTGTAGACTGTCCCTCCATTTAGTTTTATCTGGTGTTTTTGTCAAGACTAGGTGTAGGTTATGGGTTTGGGGGAACTATACCACAGAGGAGAATTGCCCGTCTCATCACATCTCAGGGTCACATGCAATTAATGTCACCTATCGCTGATGTTAACTTTGATCACCTGGCCAAGGTAGTATTTGATCACCTGGCCAAGGTAGTACCTGCCATGTTTTTCCACTGAAAAGTTTCCATTTTCCCTGATTCTATACTCTTTTCTTTGGAAGAAAGGCACTAAGTGCAGCCCACATGTAAGGGGGCATTATCTACAGAAATTACTTAGAATTCTTCTGTAAGGAAGATTAGCCTCTTTTCTCACATTTATTTATTCAAATCATTTATTCATATCAACTTGTGGGTATTTATTTTATATTTTGGCCATTGTGAGCCCTTTCAGGCTGGCTCCTGTGTCCCTTTGACATGCCACATTCTTTTTTTTTTTTTTTTTTTTGAGCATCTCCTTTGCATATTTATTTTTCATTTAAGAAATAACATTTAGGGAACTAAAGAAAACTAAATTACTCTGAAAATCCCATCACCTCTCACCGAAAACACAATAAAGTTTTATTTAAAAAAAAAAAATCCCATGACCTCAACCTAACCAGTTAGCACTGTAACGTGTCCTCCTGATGTTTTAGAAACATAGCTATTTAAAGAACACACACATTTTTCTTTTACTACATGATTTCATAAACAGAACGGCCACTTTTTACAATTACGTAGTGTTTGCCAGACACATGTCAGAACGCATTTAAGAAAAGCTCTCTAGTCAGACGATCTGCTCTTGCCACTGAGTCTTTCTGAGCCTCAAATATCTTATCTATAAAACGGGGGAAATAAAAGCATGTTTCTCACAGGCTTCTGTGAGGATTAAAGGAGGCAGCATAAACTAGAGATTAAGAGCAAAGACTCTGGAAATAGATTCTCTGAGTACAAATCCTGGCCTGCCCCTTGTTAGCTGTGAAACCCTGGGTGAGTTACTTAACTCCTCTGTGCCTCAGTTTCCTTCTCTGTGGATGCGGAAAATAAAAGGACTTACCTCTCAGTATTGGAGGAGCAAATGAGCTCAGTGGTGCTCAGTGCCTGGTCCACGGCAAGCCTTCAACGTCCGTGATTATTGACTCTGAAAAGACCTCCAAAAAAAAACTAAACCCAGTGCCGTCGATTCCAACTCATAGCGACCCTATAGGACTGAGTAGAACTGCCCCATACAGTTTCCAAGGAGCGGCTGGTGGATTTGAACTGCTGACCCGTTGGTTAGCAGCTGTAGCACTTAACCACTATGACACCAGGGTTTCCCCCAGGGCAGAGATAATAATTTAAACTTAACTATACAGTTGGTTTTTTTGTATACAGTAGGAAGAAGCCCTGGTGGCGTAGTGGTTAAGAGCTTTAGCTGGTAACCAAAAGGTCAGCAGTTCAAATCCACCAGGGGCTCTTTGGAAACTCTATGGGGCAGTTCTGCTCTGTCTTATAGGGTCGCTATGGGTCGGAATCGACTCAACGGCAGCGGGTTTGGATTCCTTTTATATACTGTTTGCTTATAACATAGAAAAGGTGCAGCATTTATGAACGCCTACGCGTGCGCACACACAGATGGAAATGTGGTTAGTACCTCTTCCCACCACTTACGAGGCGGCAAATGCAATGACCCGTGTGGAAGTACTCCACGTGCTCTCCACGACTACACAAACATAAACAAGGTCAGGATGACACCTTTTACTTCATTCAGAGTCCACATCTCATCTAGTGCTTAGCTTTCCATTGTGGGAGAACTTGTGGGAACTTGTATGGAAACCATGACATTTAGTCATAACAGAAACATTATACTTTGTCTTTGAATCCCAAACTGAAGGTGTACATCCCAAATTTGGCCCTTTTGGATATTTTTATTAAAGATAGACTTTATCCTACCTTTCAGCAATTTTCAAATTTTTTCATTCTGTGACTTCCATTCATTTTCTTAGGGACCAATCACTAACCCATGCCCTTTCTCCCTCCACCCCCAGCTGGCCCCTACATCTTATAGGTTCTTATATTCCCCACTGCTAAGTGTCTAAGGCCCGAGTGGCACAAATGGTTAAGTGCTCAACTACTAACCTAAAGGGTGGCATTTCAAACCCACCCAATGGTGCCACAAAAGAAAGGCCTGGCAATCTGCTCTGTAAAGATTCTTGTTCTGTGCCCTTGAGTTGATTCTGACTCATAATGACCCTACAGGAGGGAGAAGAACTGCCCCATGGGGTTTCCTAGGCTGTAATCTTTACAAGCATGTTGCCAGGTCTTTTCTCCCACAGAGTGTCCGATGGGTTCCAATCGCCAACTTTCAGTTAGCAGGTGAGCACTAAACCATTGCACCACCAAGGGCTCCTTCTGTAAAGATTATAGCCAAGAAAACCCTATGGAGCAGCTCTAACACATGGGGTTGCCATGAGTCGGAATCCACTTGCCAGGAACGGATTTAATAGTGTCCAGTTTGCAGTAGGGCTGTGATGCAGAATGACACACTACATGCTAATGCATACATGATGTACATTTATGAACTGCGGTAACACCTCCCTGCTGCCCTTGTGAGGCTGTTGAGATATAGATACCCTGATGGTTGCTTCTCCATTGTTCTTGGCAGTGGGAAGAATATGGGCGTTGTAGTAAGGCCGAGGATAGAATTCTGGCCCTGCCACTTCTAGTTGTTTCACCTTGGACAAATTTTTCTTAACCTTTCTGTGCCCATTTCCACAAGTGTGAAACTGAGTTTTTCTACAATGCAGGATTTTTCAGAGGATTAACTGAGAAAATATATAGAAAAATATTTAGCTTTTCTAACAGAGGCATGCACTACTTTGTGTACAAGGAGCCCTGGCAGCGCAATGGTTAAGCACTCGGCTGCTAACCAAAAGGTTGGTGGTTGGAACCCACCAGTCACTCAGTGGGAGAAAAAAATCTGGTGATCTGCTCCCGTGAAGACTTCAGCCTAGGAAACCCTATAGGACAGTTCTACTCTGTCATATAGACTTGCTATGAGCCAGGACTGACTCAATGGCACACAAGGACAATTTGTGTAGTTTTGTTTCATTCCATTGTTTCACTGCTTCAGTAGCAGGTCCCTCCAGCAATTTCACTTAGTAAAGCACTTCCTATCCTGTGGGAACCAAGAGAAGAGAGTCCAGAGGGACGAAGACTGTATAACCTCAGTGGTTTTCATATTTAAGCTTTTGGGACCATTTGTTCAAATGAAACCTCTCTTGAAACCCTAATGTAAGTAGAACAGATAAAAGAAGTCACTTCATTAGCATTCCTTTATTTTATAAATTCACATGTATAATATCTATTAAAACGACATTCAGGACATGTACACCGTTCAACGCATATCAGACACCTAGGGCTAGAGGTGGCAGCTGCAAACTTTTCAGCCTCAGCATGTAATTCCGCTTTTTGATTGCACAGAATCAATAAAATTCTGATTCATGCAGAAAATATTTAATATCTTAACCACTGTTCATGATTTCATGGTAAATATAAGAGACAATACACATCTAAAAACGACCTACGATACCATATTATCCCATCTGACATGCTACGTTTGCTCCCGTCATTACACAAACTGACATCTCAGCAAGCTCTTCTGCTCAGCCCATGTCCCTGAGCTGTGCCTGCAACCTCAGAGCACTGCATACATGTAGTGATGCACCCTTCTGTACGGTTTTATATAAAACATCACAGGTGTGAACTTAAATATATAAATACCAGTGCAAAATTCCATTTTTTCTAGTCAAGGACACACTTAGGAGACATTAAGTAGGCACAGAAATGACAAAGGTTTTATACTGAGCACTGTGCAACGATGAGTTACTTGGCGGCACAAGGCAGGGGGTTGGTTCAGATCTAACTCTGGTGAGTACGGGCTGCTGTACCTTCATGCTCTGCTCACTGTCAGATATCCCCTTCTGGTTTCCTAAGACTCAGGTGAAATTCCCCTCTAGTCCTGCCTGAAGAAGGGCCTCCTCCTCCTCCTCAGCTGCTGCTTCTTCCTTTATCAGTGTCAGTAACTGCAATAAGCCAGGTGCCGGGCCATCCTCCGGCAGGTCAAGCCTCCTCCGAAGGGTTCTGTCGTCTGCCCCGGCAAGGATTTGGTCTAGGCGGGCCTGATTCGCAACTTCTTTCTCGATTGTTCCCCTCTCTACCAGTTTCTGTAATAAAGGCTCCAGCCTTAGGATATAGGCAGATAACTTTTCTTCAGCCTTCTGATAAGTGGTTAGAAATTTGACCTGCAGCTCCCTAGGATTATCGATAACCCCAAATACCTGCTCAAGTGCCTGTAGGCATTCAGGGACCGTAATGAAAGGATTGTTTATCTTGAGGACACGAATGACATCAAATGCTGGGCCTCTAAGGCACTCTAGCAATCGTCTTCTTTTCTCTGCATCTGACACCTGCCATGTCTTCATCATATGAGTAGTATGAAACAGCCAGGAATCAAATCCTTCTTCTCCAGGTTCTGGAGGATCGCTGCCTGAGAACACTTTCAGCTTTCTGTATTGCAGATATTGCAGGGCCGGCTGAAGGGCCTCATCTAATGCCTCTGCCAACATAGGGGCCCCCACGTGTGGGACTAGGTTTTGGTCTAGGTCAAAAGGGTCGTTTCCATACCCAAGAGCGCTGGTAAACTCAGCTACTGTCAGCCCCTCTCCCTCTAAGAATTCATTTAATCTGTTTAAAAATTCATTATCTGGGTCAGGGGGCTTAAAGATCACTCGCCAGGCACCGCCCTTCCCTGGTATCTCCTTAGGGACCACAGCAAGACTAGTCTCCTCAGTAAGTCCTACAAGGGCTACAACCCTGTTCTCTTCCCTCCTGAACATTCTCCCAAGTAGTCGGTACTGGCCCAGGGACGCTAACCCTGCCTGCAGAGCCTCCTGGATTTCCGCCTCGTTACAGGTCAGGGGGATGCCGGCAATCAACAGAGCTTTCCGAGGGTTCATGTCCATTCCCCTGCACCAGTCTTCCAAGAGCCTCAGTGTCATGGTGCCCAAGATACAGAGGTTTAAATTCTAATTGGACCGGCGGGGCGCAGATGCCCACCGCGATTCGCAGTAGTCCTCCGCGGTCCCCCAGCTATGTCACGTCAACGTCCCGAGTTCCAGCAGCCTGTGAGGACAAAGCAGTTGAGTTAGCTAACTGGGTCAAGGTCCCAGGCCGCACAGCAGGACGCGAAAGGCCCCGCGGATCCTCCACCCCCGGCGACGCCGAGAGCGGCCACCCAGGCCTCCGCGCTCCGCAGCGGCAGCCATGTGACCTCGCCTCCCGGCCTCGGGCGCCCCCAGCGGACCCCGGGGCCCGCGGAGCCGCTCGCAGGGCCCGCTTCCCGCCCACCTTTATCTAGTGGCCGACGCCTGCGTCCAGCTGCCGGGGCTCGGGGTGCCCAGGGCCGGCTCCCAAGCCTCCAGGCCTGAGGAGCGGGTCAGCGACCTCTCCTCGGCTCGGACGGAGACTGGACGGAGAGCGAGGCTCTAAAGGACGACGGCGAGGGATGCAGGGCCACCTAGTCTCTCCGGTACTCTGCCGCGGGAGTGACTGGGCGATCGAGCGCGAGCGAGGCCCGCCAGGCCCGGACGAGGGCCCCCTGAAGGCACAGGCTGTCACCGGCGACACCACGACCACCCCCGGCACCCCACCTAGATCTGTCTGGACGCTCTCAGAGCAGCGGCGCCGCGGCCCGAGGCGCTCTGACGTCTAGGGGGCGGGCCTTCCGGGGCGGGGCGAGCGGACTTCCGGCCCGAGCCGGAAGCCCCGACTGCGGCGGCCTCCGGTACGGCGGGCGGGCGGGCCACCCGGGACAGGAAGGTGAGAGCCCGGAGCTGCCCCGCTTTGCTTGCTCTGCCGGTGGCCACTGCTGGGCGCGGAGCTCCCGGCTGCGGGGCGGCGAGGCCCCGGCCTAGTGCCGCCTGCGCCGCCCTGGTCGCGGCCGGCTGGCGCTGCCGCACGGCAGGGGGCGGGGCCGGCTGCTGGGGAGGCCCTGGTGGCGCCGGCGCCTGCTGGCCGGGCCGGGTGACAGGCTGGCCCCGTCCCCGCGCGAGCGGCCCCAGTCACGCTGGACTTAGTCACTGTTAGCTTGTTCTCCAGGCTGGCCGAGCTCACCCTTCTGTGAGGCGGGTGACCCATGGGAGTTCTCTTATGGTGGCTCTCCCTGAAATGCCCAAGCCGCCTGCCTACTCAGAGCTGAGTGACTCTTTAACGCTTGCCGTGGGGACAGGAAGATTTTCAGGACCACTGTAAGTGTTTCAGAGTGACTGTTCTTAGTTGGGGGCTCCGGCTTTGGTTTGACTCGTAAAACCGAGTTTTTACGTCTAAAGGGATACTGTGAAGTCAGAAAGTACTTGAATCGTAAAGAGTGAAATGCTGCGTGGGGAATTTAACTCCAGCTAATTCCTGAGGACCTGTATTGGACTTGCTTAAGCACAGGGTGGTGATTTACTCTGTGGGATTCGTATAAAAAGCAGAACTCGGTATATACAGAAACCAGTGGTTTTTAGTTGCTCATGACTATTACGTAAAATAACCTGTAAGTTGTTTACATTTCTCAGTAAATGTAAATCTAATTTACTTATTTTAAACCTTAAATGTGTTAAGTCTTGTATTTTAAAACTCATTGGAGGGAAAAAGCTCACTGGAAATAAAGCCAGTATATTTGGAATTGCTGCTATGATAACAATACTAGGCCCAACTAGTGGTTAAGAGCTCCGCGGCTAACCAAAAGGTCGGCAGTTCGAATCCACCATCTGCTCCTTGGAAACCCTATGGGGCAGTTCTGCTCTGTCCTATAGGGTAGCTATGAGTCAAATCAACTCAGTGGCAATGGGTTTGGTTTTTTGGTTTTAACTTTTTTTTTTTTTTAATTTCAAGGCACAGAGCATGGAGAATGATGAACTTCCGTCAGCGGATGGGATGGATTGGAGTGGGATTGTATCTATTAGCAAGTGCAGCGGCATTTTACTATGTTTTTGAAATCAGTGAGACTTATAACAGGCTGGCCTTGGAACACATTCAGCAGCACCCTGAGGAACCACTTGAAGGAACCACATGGACACACTCCTTGAAAGTTCGGTTACTTTCCCTGCCTTTTTGGTTATGGACAATTATTTTTCTGATACCTTACCTACAGATGTTTTTGTTCCTCTATTCTTGTACAAGAGCTGACCCGAAAACGGTGGGCTACTGTATCATCCCAATATGCCTGGCAGTTATTTGCAATCGCCACCAGGCATTTGTCAAGGCTTCTAATCAGATCAGCAGACTACAACTGATTGACACATAAAACAGTCATGGTTTTTTCCTTACTGATTACCAAACTGCCAGTACCATCTGGAGTCTGATCACAAGACTGCAGTTCCTTCACAGTTCTCAGGAAGTTGTGGTCGGGCAGGGGCTTTTTAAAAAGCGTGACTGGGGGGCTATCTTCATCTGAATTATACTGAATTTTTAGCTAAAGCCTGAGATACTACAAAATCATGTTGATGATGTCAGATTTTGGAAGTAATGTCGTGTATTTTATTTGCATTCTTTAGAAACTTGAATAAGCACCTGAACTCATATTTTTATTCTACTGTGTAACATAGTGGTGATTCAATATTTTTCCTCTGGGGAAAAAAAAATGAATGAATATAAACATTTCCATTGTGTTAAATGTAAAAATGTCCAAACATGGTCATAAAATTTAAATTTTATACAACTACTTGGCTTGCTTTAAAATTCTTTAAAACACCAATGCATCCTGTGATAACTAAGCCAGCTGTTTATGCCTGCTTTCTGTCAGCTTATGAGGAATTTGTATGATTATTTTAGTGCTTGCCATCTTGACAAGCAGAATTTGTACTTCTTGGTAAGGGCTAGCTATGTCATTATTAATGGTCTGTTTTTTTAAAAAAATGGACTAAGAGACTAAATGTTTGAAAGTCTGGAAATAATTTACATGTAGAAGAGGAGAAAAAGTTTTGTCCATGAAAATATCAGAGGAAATGTAGTCCAGTCTCTAGCAGATGCTATGTTAGGTGCCATCCAGTCAATTCCAACTCACAGTGACACCACATTGACAGCATAGAACCATCCCATAGGGCTTTGGCATAGGGATTTCTAGGTTGTGGTCTTTACAGGAGCAGATCTCCAAGTCTTTCTCCTGTGGAACTGCTGGGCGGGCTCTAAGCCACCCTTTCAGTTAACTGAACTCTTAAACTGTAGTGCCACCAGGACTCCTTCAGGATGCTTAATGCCCCTCTAAAAGATACTATCAAGTCATTGTCCCTTCCGGTCCCCCCCCCCCGCCCCCGGCTCAAGGTCAGGGTTGAGCTGTTGAATTGCTAATATAGTTTAGAAAGAAAAAAGTCTTCAGACAGTAGGTCAGTTGCATAAAGATGTGATCCTGGTACCTCCTTTGCAGTCACACCACCTCTTGTCTGGTACCAATACAGATAACTAAAAATTGAAGTTTAGATTTTAGGAGTTCTTTTTTTTCTGGATGAGACCAAGATGTATTTTTATATAGTAATGTCATTAATAGAGGAGAGAGGTTTTATGCTGATAGATTTTAAGAATAATTATAACTGCTTTTTTGTGTGTGCGTGCTTACTTGTTAGGCCTTGTTCTGAGAGCTTTACATGAATTAACTCAGTCCTCACAACACGCCAGTTGTTGTTAGGTGCTTAGGGGCTGTAGAGTCAGTTCCGACTCATAGCGACCCTATGTACAACAGAATGAAGTGCTTTCCGGTCCTGTGAAGTGCTGCCTGGTCCTGCGAAGTGCTGCCTGGTCCTGCTCCATCCTCACAATCATTGCTGTGTTTGAGCCCATTGTTGTATCAGTCCATCTCCTTGAGGGTCTTCCTTTTTTTTCAGCCAACCGTCTACTTTACAAGCATGATGTCCTGGAGATAGCAGTTACCCAGATTTTACAGATAAGGAGACTGAGGCAGAGAAGCTCAGTAACTTGCCCAAGGTCACACAGTAAGGAGCAGAGCCAGAGTTAATAACCAGGCATTCTGAGGCCTTTGTTCTTAACCACTGAACCACAGCACTTCTCACAAACGACAGATGTTCAGTACTAGGTACTGTCTGCCCAGCTGTGCCACAGAAGGGAAATGGCAATATTACTGAGAAAGTTCTTTCTCGATTTGTATATGAGCTACTGAAAGTCTGAAAATTTTCTAGCAACTTCAACCTTAACACTGCATCTGATTTGACCAGGATAGAAGGCGGAACACCCCTGGGGCAAGGTTTTACTTGAAAGATAAAGCAGATGCCTTTGTAACTCAAAAGCAGCACAAACAGATCTTTCTCCAGTTAATCTCATTTATCTCCCTTAGTACCTCCAAAGGTCTATTTACTGAAATGATAGAGCTTTTGATCCAATATATTGGATTTTCAAGCACCCGCAGCTGTTTGAAATACCTGTGTTTAGGTGAGGGTTGGATATTTGCTTATGTCTTTTGAGTACTTTCTCACAGTTTGCAGGATGCAAGTGCTGTTTTCTGAAAATTTACATTGATTTCTTCACAACAATCATATGAGGCAGGTATTGTACTCTTAACTGGCCCCATTTTATAGCAGACAAAATGAAACCTGAAGCACATAGGAATTCATAGCTCGCCTGTGATACATAATAAGTAGAAGAGCCAAGATTTGAACCCAGGATGTCCAGCTTCAGAGCCCCAGCCAGCTCTTTATCATTCCACTCTACTGCTTCTCAAAAAGGAGGAAAGGAGGTAGTAAAAGATGGCAGAGCAGTCAGATGCTTCATAGCATCCCTCTTAAAGACCTGAAAAAAACAAGCGAATTGGATATAGATGACAAGAATCCGAAGCATCAAAGACAAGGTGAAGAATCAGACAAAGCGCCAAGTGGAAGGACAGACAATACAGAAACAGCAGACATGGAGAATTATGGATCGCCAGTGCCCTGCTAGCCGTACCTGAACAGCCCGGCCATACTGACACAAAGCAAGCAGCTTTCCCAGCCGAAACCCCCATTACCTAGTGCAGCCAAGCAGGAATGACTGCCTACACAGCCGGAGCCAGCCAGGAGTGCTTCCTGCCCAGCAAAAGTCAACTGCGTGCACCCCACCCACTGTACCCACCGCAGCACCCTGTGCTGGAAGCCTGCAGGCCTGTAGGACACCCCCATCCTCTTTGCCCATGCCCCCTCCCCGCACACAATCATAGTCTGGCGGCACTCACCACTGCCCCACCCCCTAAGCCAGGAGCTCTTGGTCTGGATGCACCCACCCCTCTGCTCAACCACTCATGGCTAAAGCCAGGCAGGACTGCTTCCTACCCTGTGAAAGTTAAGTGCATGCATCCCACCCACTGCACCCACCCCAGCCCCCCTGCGTCAGAGGCCAGCAGGCTTGTGGGGCACCCCAACCCTTCTCGCCCAGCCCCGTGTCCTCGCACGTGATTGCAGTCCAGCGGCATTCACCACTACCCTGCTCCCTAAGCTGGGAGTCCAGTCTGGAGGTGCCCACCCCTTTGCTCAGCCAATCATGCCGGGGCCTACGGACTTGCAGCACCTCTTACTCCTTCTAGTCACCCCTGCCGGGGCCTGAAGGTCTGAGATGCCTCCTCCTTCTGGCCACCCACACAGGGGCCTGAGGGCTGGCAGTGCCTTCCACCCCTTCCAGCCACCTGTGCAAGGGACCTGAAGACTGATGGTGCCTCCTACCCACTTCAGCCACCCGAGCAGGGGATCAGAGGACTAGCAGTGTCTCCTACTCCCTATAGCCACCTGCACTGGTGGTCCAAGGACCGACCGCACAATCTACGATGTACTCTATGGACAAGGGCATGCTCTCCAAATGGGCACCTGTGGAGAGGGGACGTCCCCCCTGCCTTGTCCCATGCGTCACCATCCCCCACTGCAACTGAAAGCTTGTGTCTGCTCTGAACGCCCCTGTGTAGTCCTGCTTAACCAGGACCATCAGTGAGAGTTTCCACACCACCCACATGGTGATCAACCTGGGCACCCTCATCCCTTACCACCTGGAAAATGGCAGAGTGCACACGTAACACTCAACCCAGCAAACAGGGAGAAAGCCCCCTGCACCCATGGCCAGGTGACAAGCCAGACAGATACATCACCTCACCAGAGACACCAACTATATCCTCATCAGTCCCAAGACCAGCGAACAGAGACCCAAGCTCACACATCCACTCGCTTGCCCCACTCACCTGGAGACAGGAGGTGAGAGTTTCAGTGCAGCTGGATTAGTGACCAGAGTAGCACACATGCCTAGTCTACCTGGATATATCAAAACGAAACAAAACAAAAATTCAGGATGCAGCAAACATATACTAAACAAATACAATAACTTCTTGTTGCTTTGGAGACAACAGATAACATCAAATCACCTAAAGGAGATCAAGATGGCTCCAGCAAGTGACCAAAATAAAGAACTAGAAAACCTTCCAGAGGAAGAAATGACAATGGGAACTACCTGAAAAAGAATTCAAAAGACTAATATACAGGGCTTTCCAAGAGATCAAGGAAGAGATGAAGGAAAACACAGACAAAGCCAAGGAAAACACAGACAAAATCAAGGAAAGTGCAGACAAAGCAATACAAGGTTTCAGAAAAAAAATACGAGAACAACCAAATAAATAGATGATTAGAAACCATACAAAAAGCAACCAGAAACCCAAAAGATTAACAATAAAACTTTAGATACAGATAACACAATAGAAGGATATAGGAGCAGAATTGAAACAATGGAAGAAAGAATCAGCAAAATTGAAGACAAATCACTTGACACCAATTTGTTTGAGGAAAAATCAGAGAAAAGAATGAAGAAAGCCTAAGAATTACGTGGTACACTATCAAGAGGAAAAACCTGTGCATGATTGAAGTTCCAGAACAGGGCAGGGACAATGGAAAACACAGAGAGAACTACTGAAGATTTGCTGGTAGAAAACTTCCCTATTATCATGGAAGACCATCCAAGAAGCTCAACAAACCCCATTTAGGAGAGACCCAAAAAGAAAGTCACCAAAACATATCATAATCAAACTTGCCAAAACCAAACATAAAGCAAATCTTGAGAGCAGCTAGGAAAAAATGAAAAGCCACCTACAAAGGGGAACCAATAAGACTAAGTTCTGATGACTCAGTGGAAACCATGCAGACAATAAGGTTAATGGATGACATACATAAAACCTTCAAGGAAAAAAATTGCCAGTAAAGAACTATATATCCAGCAAAATTGTCTCTCAAATACAATGGCAAAATTAGGTCATTGCTAGATAAACAGAAATTAAAGGAATTTGTAAAAAACAGTCCAAACTTACAAGAAATATTAAAGGGAGTCCTTCAGATAGAGAACTAACAACATCAGGTAACAACCTGAGATTAGGACACAGGACAGATCAGCCAGATACCAACCCAGATAAAGAATTCTAAAAAAACAGCTAAGATACTGAAAACAGGGAACCAGAGATGTAAATATGTAAATGACAACGTCAAAACAAGAGGGGACAAATGATGTAGTTATAGAACTTTCGTACAGAGAGGAAGTCAAGGCAATATCAAGAAATAAAAGACGGATTTAAACTTAGGAAGATAAAGGTAAGTTTTATAGTGACCACAAAGAAAGTTAACAAAACTACCCATCAAAATAAAAAAGAAGAAAATCATAAAAGACTCAGTAAACACAAAATCAACAATAAATAAAATCTACAAACAAAAAGAAGTTAGCACAGAAAATAAACCATAACAAAGAACCTGTCAACACCACAAAAAAAATGAAAACAGTAAACTCATACTTATCAATAATCACACTGAATGTAAATGACTTAAATGCACTAGTACAGAAAGAGTAGCAGAATGGATAAAAACCCACAACCCATCAATATGTTTACAAGAGTCACACCTTAGACAAAAAGACATAAACTAAAACTCAAAGGATGGAAAAAAAATAAATCAAGCAAACAATAATCAAAAAAGAATAGGAGTAGAAATATTAATCTCTGACAAAAGAGACATTACAGCAAAATCCACCATAAAAGATAAGTAAGGACATTATATAATGATTAAAGGGACAATGCACCAGGAAGACATAACCATAATAAATATATACACACCCAATGACATGGTTCCAAAATACATAAAACAAACCCTAACGGCACTGAAAAGAGAAATAGGTAGTTCCACAATATACTGGGAGATTTGAAAACACTTTCAGTGAAGGACAGTATTATCTAGAAATAAACTCAACAAAGATACAGAACATCTAAATGCCACAATCAACTAGCTCAACCTCATAGGCATATACAAAGCAGTACAGCAGCAAAATATACATTATTTTCCACTGCACATAGAACATTCTCCAGAATAGACCACATTTTAGGCCACAAAGCAGCCTTAATGAAATCCAAAGCACTGAATAATACAAAGCATGTTCTCTGATCACAAAACCGTAAGAGTAGAAATCGGTAACAGGTCATAGCAAGGAAAAAAAAAATCAAATACATGGAAACTGAGTAACGCCTTGCTTAAAAAGAACTGGGTAATAGAAGAAATCAAAGATAGAATTAAAAAAATTTCTAGAATCAAATGAGAGTGAAAATACATCCTACCAAAACCTTTGGGACACAGCAAAAGCAGTGCTCAGATGTCAATTTATAAATGCACACATGAAAAAAGAAGAAAAGGCAGAAATCAAAACATCAACCCTACAACTCAAACAAATAGCAAGCAAGCAGCAAAAGAAGTCCACTGTCACCAGAAGACAGGAAATAATAAAGATGAGAGCAGAAATAAATGAAATAAAGAACAGAAAAACAACAGAAAGAATCAACAAGACCAGAAGTTGCTTCTTTGAAAGGATAAACAAAATTGACAAACCACTGGCCAACTGACAAAAGACAAGCAGGAGAGGAAGCAAATAACCTGAATAGGAAATGAGATGGGGGCATTATAACAGAACCAACTGAAATAAAAAGGATCATAACAAAATACTATGAAAAATTGTACTCCAATAAATTTGAAAACCTGGAGGAAATGGACAAATTTCCAGAAACACACTACCTACCTAAACTAACATAAATTGAGGTAGAAAAACTACATAGACTCATAACAAAACAAGAAATTGAAGGGGTAAAAAAAAAAACTCCTGGGAGATTGGAACTCCTGTGCAATGCTGGTGGGAATGCAGAATGGTACAACCATTGTGGAAAACAATAAAGTACTCCCTTAAAAAGCTAGAGATAGAAACACCATACGATAAAGCAATTCCACTCCTAGGAATGTATCCTAGAGAAATAAGAGCCGTCACACAAATAGACATATGCACACCCATGTTCACTGCAGCAACATTCACAATAGCAAAAAGATGGAAACAACCTAAGTGCCCATCAACAGATGAATGGATAAACAAACTATGGTACACACACACAATGAAATACTACACAACGATAAAGAACAATGATGAATCTGCAAAACACCTCACTACATGGATGAGTCTGAAAGGCATTATGCTGAGTAATATAAATCAATCACAAAAGGACAAATACTGTATCAGACCACTTTCATAAAAACTCAAGAAAAGGTTTATATACAGAAAGAAACAATCTTTTATGGTTATGGGGGAGGGTAGGAATGGGAGAAAAACACTAAGCAGGTAGTAGATAAGCGGTAACTTTGGTGAAGGGTAAGACGGTACACAATACTAGGAAAGTCAGCACAACTTGAACAAGGCAAAGTCATAGAAGCTTCACAGACACATCCAAACTCCCTGTGGGACCTAATTACT
Source organism: Loxodonta africana (assembly GCF_030014295.1). Classification (NCBI taxonomy): domain Eukaryota; kingdom Metazoa; phylum Chordata; class Mammalia; order Proboscidea; family Elephantidae; genus Loxodonta; species Loxodonta africana. The sequence continues at coordinate 106,334,137 of NC_087351.1, forward strand.
GGACTGAGGGCTAGGGACCATGGTCTCGGGGGACAATTAGCTCAATTCGCATAACCCAGTAACCCAGTGCCATCAAACAGTTCATGTAGAAAATGTTCTACGTCAGACTGTAATAAGTAGCATCTGGGGTCTTAAAACCCTGCAAACAGCCATCTAAGACACATCTACTGTTCTCATCCCGGTTGGAGCAAAGGAGAATGAAGAAAACCAAAGACACAAGGGAAAGATTAGTCAAAAGGACTAATGGAACACATCTACCACAACCTGTAACAGACTGAGTCCAGCATGACAGAGATCACAATAGAGAGTCCTGGACAGAGCAGGACACACACACACACACACACAGACACACACACACACCCACCCACCCACCCACCCAGACTTGCTGGTCTGACAGACTGGAGAAACTCCAAGAGTATGGCCCCTGGACACCCTTTTAACTCAGGACTAAAGTCACTCCTGAAGTTCATCCTTCAACCGAGGATTAGACAGGTCTATAAGGCAAACAGTAACATTTGTGAGGAACATGCTTCGTAGTTCAGTCACGTATACAAGACTAAATGAGCGCACCAGCCCAAAAGCAAAGACAAGAAGGCAGGAAGGGATGGGAAAACTAGATGAATGGAAACAGGGAACCCAGGGTGGAGAAGGGTAGAGTGTTGACACATCGTGGGGTTGACAACCAATGTCACAATACAATTTGTGCATTAATTGTTTAATGAGAAACTAATTTGCTCTGTAAACTTTGACCTAAAGCACAATTAAATGAAAGAGGCCCTCAATAAGTAAAGCAATATTGAAGAAGACCAAAGTAAGAGGCCTCATTCTACCTGATCTTAGCCACGGTAGTCAAAACAGCCACATACGGGTACAATGACAGATCAATGAAACAGAATTGAGAATCCAGATGTAAATCCACCCACCTATGGACAAGTGATCTCTGACAAAGGGCCAAAGTCCATTAAATGGGGAAAAGACAGTTTCTTCAACAAATGGTGCTAGCAAAGCTGGATGTTCTCTGTAAAAAAAATGAAACAGGATACATACCTCACAACACACACAAAAACTAATTCCAAATGGATCAAAGACCTAAATAAAACCTAAAGCTATAAAGATCATGAAGAAAATATAGGGACAGCGCTACGCCCTAATATATGGCATAAATAGAATACCAAACATAACTAAAAATGCAGAAAAAGCAGATGAACTAGATAAATGAGACCCCATAAAAATTAAACACTTATGCTTATCAAAAGACATCTTCAAAAGAGTAAAAAGAGAACCTACAGACTGGGAAAAAAATTTTGGCTACGACACATCTGACAAGGGTTTAATCTCAACGACAAAAAGACAATCCAATTTAAAAATGGGCAAAGGATATGAACAGACACTTCACCAAAGAAGACACACAAACACATGAAGCAATGCTCGTGATTACTGGCCATTCCAAAAAAAAAGCCAAACCCAGTGCCATCGAGTTGATTCTGACTCATAGCGACCCTATAGGACAGAGTAGATCTGCCCCATAGTTTCCAAGGAACGCCTCGCAGATTCGAACTGCCAACCCTTTGGTTAGCAGCTGTAGCTCTTAACCTCTACGCCACCAGGGTTTCCCATTGGCCATTAGAGAAATGCAAATCAAAACTACAATGAGATACCATCTCACCCCAAAATTACTGGCACTAATAAAAAAAAAAAAAAACAAACAGAAAATAACAAAAGTTGAAGAGGTTGTGGAGAGTTTGGAACTTTTATACACTGCTGGTGGGAATGTACAATGGCATGATCACTATGGAAAACAATATGGCACTTCCTTAAAAAGCTAGAAATAGAAATAATATATGACCCAGCAATCCTGCTCCTAGGTATATACCCTAAAGAAATAAGCGCCATGTCTTGAATAGATACATGCACACTCATGTTCACTGCAGCATTATTCACAATAGCAAAAAGATGGAAACAACCTAAGTGCCCATCAACAGATGAACGGATTAATAAACCATGTTACATACACACAATGGAATACTATGCATTGATAAAGAATAATGATCAATCTGTGAAATATCTCACAACGTGGATGAATTTGGAGGACATTATGCTGCAACATCACAATAAATGGAGAAAAGATTGAAGTTGTCAAGGATTTCATTTTACTTGGGTCCACAATCAAAACCCATGGAAGCAACAGCCAAGAAATCAAAAGATGCATTGCATTGGGCAAATCTGCTGTAAAAGACCTCTTAAAGTGTTGAAAAGCAAAGACGTCACCTTGAAGACTAAGGTGCACCTGACCCAAGCCATGGCATTTTCAATTGCATCATATGCATGCAAAAGCTGGACAATGAATAAGGAAGACTGAAGAAGAACTGACGCCTTTGAATTGTGGTGTTGGCGAAGAAAATTGAATATACCACGGACTGTTAAAAGAACGAACAAATCTGTTGTGGAGGAAGTACAACCAGAATGCTCCTTAGAAGCAAGGATGGTGAGACTACATCTTACATACTTTGGACATATTGTCAGGAAAGATCAGTCCCTGGAGGACATCATGCTTGGTAAAGTACAGAGTCAACAAAAAAGAGGAAGACCCTCAACGAGATGGATGCACACAGTGGCTACAACAATGGGCTCAAGCATAACAATGATTGTAGACATGGCGCAGGACCTGGCAGTGTTTTGTTCTGTTGTACACAGGGACGCTATGAGTCAGAACTGACTGAACGGCACCTAACAACAACAATGTGCTGAGTGAAATAAGTCAGTCACAGAAGGACAAATATTGTATGAGACCACTATTATAAAGAAACAAGAAAAGGTTTACACATGGAAAAAAAATTTTGTAGATGATTATGAGGGACGGAAGGGAGAGGAAAAATTACCAAATACATAGAAGACGTGTTAATACTGATGAGGGGAAAGGCAATGCACAATATGGCGGAAGGCAGCAAAACATGACCAAGGCATGGGAAGACACTGAAAGGAATGCAAGAACAAAGAGCAACAACAGAAATTACTATAGCATAGACAATCCTGCAACGAACACTAATTTACAAATGCATAATAAGTACATAGATATGTCAAGTGGTATGGGAGGGTACAAGGGAACATACCCACCTGCAGATATACCGTTTGGTAGGGATATTTCTATATACTGTGTGTATATTAGTACAGACAATAGAGCACACAAGGGCCACAGTCAGGGCCACTTTTTAGACATAACCAAACACCTCGCAGGATGAAGTTTTTAGGCTTGAAGGTGAAAGACTATAGACTCGGGGGACATCTAGGTCAACTGGCACAACATAGTCCATAAAGACAAAGTTCTGCATCCTACTCGGTGAGTACCATCTGGGGTCTTATAAGCTTACGAGTGGCCAACCTAAGGTATAACTATTTGTCTCTTACCATCCGGAGCAAAAGAGGCTGAAGAAAACCAAATACCTACAGGAGCAATTAGTCCAAATGACTGAAGGACCACATGAACCTCAGCCTACATGACCCTGAGACCAGAAGGACTAGATGGTGCCCGGCTATCACTACCAACTGCTCTGGCTGAGATCACAACAGAGGGTCCCAAACAGAGTCTGAGAACAAAAAATGAAATTCACAAAAAAGACCAGACTTACTGGTCTGATAGAGACTGGAGGAACCCCCAAGACTATGGCCCTGAGACACCCTTCTGAACTGGAACTGAAGCCATTCCTGGAAACCATCCTTCACCCAAACAACCGACAGGCTCATAAAATAAACATAACACTTGAGAGTAACGTGCTCAACAGGGCGATCAATTACACAAGATCAAATGGGCAATGTCTGTCCAAAAGCAAAGATGAGAAAGCAGGAAGGGGTAGCAATTCAGAATGGAAGAAAATGGGGAACCTAGGATGGAAATGGGGGGAATGCTGGAACATTGTGGAGAATGAAACCAATGTCATGAATCGCTTTATGTACAAACTATCGAAGGGGAAACTAATTTGTTCTGTAAACTTTCACCTAACACATAATTTTTAAAAATTTAAAAAAAGAAAGAAAAATTTCTGAGTAGTTGCCTGTTTATTAGTCTTGAGGCAGTCATAGTTTGGAAATGATTTTAATAAAATAATTTCAATTGTTTGATGTAATGCAAGGTTTGTGAGTTTGCCACTTGCAAAGTAATAAGCAATTCCTTTCTATTTAAGTAAACTATCTCTTTTATACTTCAAATTCCAATATATTGGGATTTGGTAGGCAAATGTTAGGTCCATCTCTATCTTTAAAGATCATATTGCCTTGATAGTAGAAATATTAAATTAATTAGAGTAGGATTAATGCAGTGTTTCCGAATGTAATTACTAAGTTTCAGATTGTGGGGTTAATCTATTTCTTGGTTATTTAGGAAGGAATTACCCAAGTTGTGTATTCCCAATTTTATCTACTTTATGGCTATTAAATAGCTCAAAAGCACTCCTTTGGTTGGGTAAACAGGGAAAAGGGAATCAAACATATCTTGTTATCACCAAGACCTATTAGACTGAGGGGGCGGCTGAAATTGATGGATAGGAGATCTGTGTAGCAGACCATCACTTATTTTATTTTCATACTACACTACATAAAGCAGGGAACACAGAATTGGGTACCAAGGTGAATGGCGAGGACAATAGGTCCTTCAGAAATCTTAGGGAAGGGATAGGCATCCTAGGACCTAGAGCTAGTAAATGGTATTTGCTTCCACATATGAGGAAAATAGAGCTGTATCCCACAATGATTTTCAATCATTTTATTTACAACTACACCTGAAAAGAGGTAAGACCTGCTAAACGGTTCTTCCTGCAACATGCCAGATATTTTCTCAAAAGTGCGAGTATAGGAAATAGATAACCGAACTGCAGAAAAAAACATCTAACTCATGAAGTTTTAGTACCACATTCATTTTCTGGTTTTAAAGATGCTTGTTGTTGCTGTTGGCTGCCATCAAGTCTATTCTGACTCACGATGTCCCCATGTGTGCAGTGTAGGGCTTCTGCATCTGGTTTTCAAGGCTGTAACCTTTTGGCAGCAGATTGCCAGGACTTTCTTCCGAGGCACCTATGGGCGAATTTGAACTACCATCCTTTTGGCTAGTAATTGAGTATTTAACCATCTGTGCTACCCAGTGATTCTTAAAGATGCTACCAGTCTTAAAATAAAAAAAACCTTGTCTCCTAGGTCTAAAATTTGATTCTATTTCAAACTTTTAAAACGAACGAAAAGCTTTTCTTTTAGGAAGTGAAATCTTAGATAAAGTATTCTTGAGAGTAACCGCACCCATAAAATAATCAAACTGGTATGCTTCTTCCTCATGGGTACGGTTAAGGTCTTTTTTTTTTTTAAGATTATCTAGTATTGATTTCCTTCCTGATGGATATAACATTTTCAACCTCCAAAACACTGTCAGAAGAGTTTACTACAATACCACGACTCACTTTTTCATCACATTATATAAAATTCCATATAATTCTGGACATGATTAGGAATCACCATACATTAGAATTCATGTTTTGTGACTAAGGCAGCGAGCCTTGAACTGTACGTTAGAATCACTAAGGGCTAGCAAACAACAAAGCTAGACTTCTCACATGTAAACAATGCCAGGGCCCTTTCCCAAGCAATTCAGTCAGTCTCTGGGGGGTGGGGCTCAGGCAATATTTTAAAAGCTCTTTAAATAATTCTATTAGGGTTGCAAATTATTAGTCTGTGGTGTTTTTATGTCTCATTTACTAAAGACTCAACGATTAGTGAGAGCTGTGCTTTGTCTTTGGAACAGCTTGGACAAATATTCTGCAGGTGTTCAAACTCTAAGTCCTTAGAGTGTTTCAGATTCCAAGTCCTCTCTTCCAGTGTATCCTGAATACACTGCTAGCAGGCTTTCACCTCCCACCCTACCAACGCTCTTTCGTCAAGAGGTGCTGGTTATTTACACAAAACTAAATCCAAGTTTCAGTCCTCAAATTACTTACTAGCAGTTTTTGACACATGCCCTTTCCTTGTGATACTTTCTTCATTTGGCTTTTGGAACGGCATTGCCCACCATGCTTTAGTGATGACAGAAATGTCCTTTATCAGTGCTGTACAAATGAGTAGCTTCTACCCACATGTGGCTATTGAGCCCTTGAAATACGGCTAGTGTGACTGAGGAGCTGAATTAAAAATTTTAACTTTAAATATCCACACACGGCCAGTAGCTACCACGTATTAGCCCAGTTCTTCCTCATCTGCTTCTCCTCTCCTTTTATTGGTCCAACTCCAACCTCTAAGTTTTGGGGTGCCCCAAATCTCTTTTCTACCTTTCTCTCATTGGTCATCTCATCCAAGTTCATGGCTTAAACTACCCAAATTTGTATCACTACTTTGGGTGTCTCTCGTGAGCTCCAGGCTTTAATATCTAACTGCCTTCTTGATATATTTACTAAGATGTCTTACCAAGCCCAAAACCCACTGCCATCGATTCTGACTCAGCAACCCTACAGGACAGAGAAGAACTACCCCACTGGGTTTCCGAGGCTGTAAACCTTTATGGAACCAGGCTGCTGCATCTTTCTCCTGCGGAGCAGCTGGTGGGTTCCAACTGCCGACCTTTCAGTTAGCAGCCGAGTACTTTAACCACTGCACCACCAGGGCTCCTTAGATGTCTTATCAGGCACCTAAAATTTAATCTGTCCAAAGTCAAGCTGCTGATCTCCCCACCCACCAAAATCTGCTCCATGAGTGCCCTACAAGGCTATTATCAATCCAGTAGCCAGTGGAGTCCTTTTAAAAATTCCCTTCTCTGAGTAACAGCCAAAGCCCTTACACGGCCTAACCAGCTGCCGTGGAGTCAGCTCTACCTCGTGACGGCCCCGCGTATGTCAGGGTAGAACTGTGCCCTCCAGGATTTTCACCGGTTGATTTTTTGGAAGTAGGCTGCCAGAACTTTCTTTCGAGGCACCTCTGGGTGAGCTTGAACCTCCAACCTGTTAGCAGCTGATCTCGTTAGCTGAACTACTTACATGACATTGTTTTAAACGTTAATATGGCTGGTCTGCCCTTTTAAATTTAAACAGCATGACTTGTCTAAAAAATTGTTTGAAGGTCTCAAAATAACTTTTTCTGTAATCGTGTAGAAAAATACATACACATTTTAAAAAATGCAAAGAACCAAAAGGTAAACAACGAAAAATCACTTGTGACCCTTTCTCCCTTTCCCAGGGGCAGCTGGGTTGTCCTTCCAGAGATACAGTATGCAGACCCCGCCCGCAGTCTCCAATGGTAGCATTCTACACACTGTCCTGTACCTTGCTAGTTTTCATTTAACACTATATCCTGGAGAGTGACCAGTAACAGCACATAGGCCTCTACCTTGTTCTTTTTAATGGCTGTACGATATTATTAACAGTCCTCTAACTAAGGTCTTCTGCTGGTGGACGTTTAGGTTCTTGAGTCTTTTGTTACTAAGGCTGGAATGAAGTCTTGTAAACAGATCTTTGTGCGCGTGTGTCATTACCTGTAGGATAAATCCCTGTATGTGAAATTGCTGAGCCAAAGAGCATGTACGTTAAACATTTTAACAGAATCCTCAACTTGACTTTCAAAGGCTTATACCAGTTTACTCTCAACAGCAAGGTACTATAGACCTCACATCCTTTCCAGCTCGAATTTGCATCAAAGCTTCTTTCAGTCTGAAAAGTGAAAAGTATTCTCTCATTGTGGTTTTAATTTCTATATCTTTGAAGTGGGGCACTTTTTTTTCCCACGTACAAGCCATATCTCTTTCTTACTGTTCCTGTCCTTCGCCCATTGCTATTGTCTTTTTCTGACTGGTACACAAGCGATCTGGAGTCCCTGGATGGTGGTGGAAAGAGGTTAATGCGCTTGGGTGCTAACCGAAAGGTGCCTGGGAAGAAAGGCCTGGCGATCTGCTTCTGAAACACCAGCCATTGAAAACCTATGAAGCACAGTTCTGCTCTGACACACATGGGTGACCATGTGTCAACATGACAGCAACAAGTGCACATAAAAATCTTCACTTGTACTGAAAATACTTTTTCCCTCTCTTTTGACCTTATACAATATTGGGTTGTGCAGAAATTTTCATCATGTAATCGCCTTTACTAATCTTTTCTATTATGGTTTCTGGACTTTTTTTTTTTTTTTTAAATCTTGCTTAGGAAAGTCTTCCTCACTCACTCTTAGACTATAAAAACTATTCTCTCATTTTCTTCTAGTACTTTTATGGTTTCATTTTTTACACTAAAAATCTTGGATGTACCTGGAGCTTATTGTGTCTTAAGAAGTGAGAAAAGAATCCACAAAAACTAACCAGTTTCTCATTTGTTAAACTTATAGTGTCATTTAACAAATATTCCCGTTTCTCCAAGAATTTTACATTTACCCATCCTATACTTGAATATTCACGAAATAACTCTCACAAAACGACTGTAGTACAACTAAACTTTCCAAAACATGGTCAATCTGTCATGATCCCCAGCTGCATTTATGGTAATAGTTTTGTTTTTTTAATTGTGCTTTAGGTGAGTTTACAGCTCAAGTTATTTTCTCATGTAAAAATTTATACACGTATTGTTATGTGACCCTAGTTGCAATCCCTATAACGTGACAGCACACTCCCCCTTTCCACCCTGGGTTTCCCGCATCCATTCAACCAGCTCCTGTCCCTGCCTTCTCATTCCGCCTCTGGACAGGAGCTGCCCATCTAGTCTCTCGTGTTATCTACTTGAGCTAAGAAGCACACTCCTCACAAGTATTATTTTATGTTTTACAGTCCAGTCTAATCTCTGTCTAAAGAGTTGGCTTGCGGGATGGTTTTAGTTCTGGGTTAACAGAGAGTTCGGGGGCCATGTCTACTGGGTGTAATAGTTTCAAACTTTGTGATACCAACCACAATAAGTTCAAACAGAAATGGCTTGTAAACATTTTGTCACAATATAGTGGTTGAGTTAAACACTAGGTTTGCAGGATGACTAAAGTATACATCTTACTGCAATAGATTATATAAGAAAAGTATTCCAGAAATAGATGTATCTTTAATATGCTAAGTAGGGGCTGGACAGACAGTATAAATAATAACAAACTGAGGGCCATAGGCATCTCCAACTGCTTTCTCACTTGGGAGAAAACATTAACTTTATTTTCTTTCAAGTACAGTCCTTCTCAATAATTTTTAAAAATTCTGATTAGCTGAAAAATATTTCTAATAAGGTCCATTTCGTATTTTGAGAGAGGAAGTAGAGGGCACTAACTACCACGGAAACAAACAGCTGGACCTAACCGTGTCTAAGAAGTCAAGAAAGGCCTCCTGGGGGAAATGTTTAAACTGAAACCTAAACAGGATGAGAAGAGCTAGACAAAGGAGAGCACTTGGTCTAGGATCTGAAAGACAACTAAGTGAAAGCATAAATCCTCTGTGAACACCCGTTTCTAAACTGGGGGGAAAATACACTGATTTCCTTCCATACCTTTTTTCTAAAATAACTTTCCTTCTCAGGTGATTTTTAAACTTCCTAAATTTAAAAAAAAAAAAATTTTTTTTTTTTTTTTTAATATTACCACCAAGCAACCACAACCTATTATTTAAGGGTAAAAATTGGTCTTGTCCTTGGCTACAGAATCCTGTTTTTCTTAATGTGACACAAAAGCACTTACTTTCAGTCATCGTGCATACAATCTGTATGGTTCACATTTTAAAAGATTTCTCTGATATCAAATTCAAATAGCTTATTTTTAGGTAGGATCATGCGGTTGATTTTCCCGTGGAAAAGGAAAGCTGAAGCTGTTTCAGAGATTAACTTTGTTCTGCCTGCCTATGGTTAATGTCAGAACCACTAGAAGGCAGCGGGCTAGAAAACTAGGCAACGCACTTCTTCCACACTGGTTCTTCCAACCGATCCTTTTTGTCACAGAGGTGGCCCGCTTCCGCACTGGTTCTTCAAACCGATCCTTTTTGTCACAGAGGTGGCCCGCTTCCACACTGGTTCTTCAAACTGATCCTTTTTGTCACAGAGGCTGCCCGCTTCTGAAGACGGTATTACAATCTGAATCAGTATGAAAATTAAGGAAAAGATCAATCAAACCTATAACCCAGAATCTCAAAACACTGGGCCACAAGCACCAATATTATCTTGACATTTCTCCTTTATACATTTACTGATCAAAGGAAGCATAAAATACTCAGGGAGCAAAGTTCTGCTAGCAATTTAAAAATACGATCTATTTTAATTCTATAGGGTTAAGTTTTTTTAAGGATCATATACCGATAAAAGATTATTATAATCAGTAACTGAGCTGAAGTCCTGATACTAGACAAAGCAAGGGAATTTGATTTCTCTTTTTATCAGCTTAAAAACATGGCGAAAGGCTATGTATGTAACTCAGCTCTGCCAACGGTTAGCTGTGTAACTCAGGGCAAATACTTATTCTGAGATTCAGTTTATTTCTGAAGTAAACCATAATTTTTAAGGTTATTTCCAATTGAAAAATTCTATGGCTTTGCATTTCATTAGGGTACACGCTACTTGATATCTTTGCATTCATTCGCACTTTAGCAATCTAAATAAATCAGGAAAGATGTACAGTAAATCAAAATGCCTTAGTCCTACTAACAAGTAGAAAAGGAACACACTATTTTAGGAATATCTATTTTTAAAAGAAATCAATAGTCCTGTTACGCAAGTATGGCTACAAGAGGAAAGGAAATGGCTCTAGTCAACAGATTAACTTAAGGCCTCCCATCTGGCCTTAAGGCACAAGTTAAACCAGGTGATTAATACATATTTATTGATTGGTAAGATGTCTACATTTTGGGTGTGAGTGTGGATTTAAGGTTTCCTTGGAAGCCTGGTGGTGTAGCGGTTAAGTGCTACAGCTGCTAACCGAAAGGTCGGCAGTTCAAATCCACCAGGCGCTCCTTGGAAACTCTATGGGGCAGTTCTACTCTGTCCTACAGAATCGACTTGACGTAATGGGTTTGGTTGGTTGGTCTGGGGCTCTCTCAGGAGTCCTAATTGTGCAGTGGTTAAGAGCTACAGCTGCTAACCAAAATGTCGGCAGTTCGAATCCACCAGCTACTCCTTGGAAATCCTACTGGGTAGTTCTACTTTATCCCATAGCGTCACTATGAGTCAGAATCGACTCAACGGCAACGGTTTTGTTTTTTTTTTTTTTTGGTTTGGTTCTCTCTCAAGGGCTCTTTCTCTTCTGTATTTCTCTCTATGCCCTAATTTTCCTTCTCCGTGTAAAGAGCCACCACACTTACATTTATAATACCCAACTTTTGCCACTTGCTCATGTTAGTTCTTGAAATGTTATGTACTTTTTATAACAGAAGCAGAAGTTAAAAGATATAGACATCACACATTTAATTCAACGGTGCTATTTTATTTCCACAGTCTAAATTTTCTTTCTCACTCAAGATTTATTTCTAAGCATTTATTATATCTTTGCTGTAAACAGAAGCTTTTTCTTTGACAAAACTCCCCCAGGAGAACAAAACAGATGCTTTTCCAAATTAGGGCACAAGTCTTCCTGAAATGTCAGGGTGTGATAATTAGGACAGTAGCAGTCTTTCAGTTTAAATTTCATAAAAGCTATTGTTAAGACGGTGGTTTTGGCCGTTTTGCAGATGGTCCATCTGAGTTAGTTCTGTTATCAATGTTATTTTCATCTTCTGCATCATCTTCATCATCACCTTTTAAAATAAATATTTGTTGTATGATAAAATGTTCAATGGTTCAAAAGAAATATAGATCTTTAAAATGGTTGATAGAAACCATTTCAGTTTTGGAATTAATAAAACCATGCATATCTCAGATTCAAAATACGTATGATTAAAAATTTTTAGAAATTTATAACCTAAAACTTTTCTATCACTTTTTTTTTGGAGATATAATTCACATACTATAACACTCTTTTAAAGTGTCTTTATTTTTTTTTTTTAGTACACTCACAAGGTCGCACAACCATCACCACTATCTAATTCTAGCACATTTTCATCACCCCAAAAAGAAAGCCCCTATTCATCATCAGTCTCTCGTCATTATTCCCACCCCAGCCCTTGGCAACCACTGATCTATTTTCTGTCTCTATGGATTTGCCTGTTCTGGACTTTTAATATAAAAGGAATTATACAATACACGACCTTCTGCGTCTGACTTCTTTCATTCAGCGTAATGGTTTCGAGGTTCACCCATGTCGTAGCATGTATCAGTACTTCATTTCTTTTTATTGCTGAGTGCTATTCCATTGGATGGATACACATTTGTCTACCCATTCATTAGTTGATAGACATTTGGGGTGTTTCCAATTTCTGGCTATAATAAATAATATTGCTTTGAAAATTTGTGTACAAGTTTTTGTGTGAATTCATGTTTTCATTTCTCTTGGATACAGACTAGGAGTGGGATTATTGGGTCATACGGAAATTTTATGTTTAACTTTTTGAGGAAAAACCAAACTGCTTTCCAAAGCAGGTACACCATTTAACATTCTCACCAGCAAGGTATGAAGGTTCCACTTTCTCCACGTCCTCACTGATACTTGTTATTGTCATCTTTTTCACTATAGCCATCCTAGTAGGTATGAAGTGGTAGCTCAACTTCTTAAAATGACAGTATATATATAGGTAACAAAACACTTGTCATTTCAACAATCTTCACGTGCACAGTTCAGTGACATTAAATACAAACACGTTCATCACGTTTTTCACCCATCACCATTAATCACTGTGGTTTTGATTTGCATTTTCCTGACGGCTAATGACGTTAAGCAGCTTTTCATGCGCTTATTGGCCATTTGTATATCTTAGAGAACTGTCTATTCAAATGTTTTGCCCATTTCAAAAATGGGTTATTTGTCTTTCAAGGGTTGCATTCTGTCACTTTTTTTAGCAGCTGTTATAATTTTTATTTTTGCATACTTTTTGAGATATAATTCACATAAAGTCCATCATTTTAAGCTCTATCGTTTTTTGCAAAAGCAAAAAACTTGATCATTAAATATATAAAAACATGTCCTCCTATTACTGACTTATTATCAGCAGGACAAATGGTAGTTATTTTCCAATAAGTAATGATAGATTTTTAAAAAATAGCTCTAGCTATTATACTCTTGTTCTTACGTTATAACATTTTTAACAGATTAGAGAGCCAAGAAACAGGACTTCACTCTCAATATATGTGGCAACCACCAATTAACGTACTCATGGAAACAATCTATTATCTTGAACTCAGTGTAATGTCCTGAATTGATCTCTCCACATTATCCAGAACTATCAAGGGGAAAACAAGAGGGACAGTACTGTTTAAGCTCATCTATGGAAGAAATCCCGACTCCAATATTTAGTTCTTAGGTTTTTCAGCTCAGGCAGTCAAAATCCACCCGTTTTTGTATTCCAGACAAGATTGTTAAAAGTTAATGCAGTTAAATTTCACGTTTTTACTTCCAAACAACCACCTACAAAGCCAGGATATAAAAAAGGAGTTCCTCAGTTAAGACTTGTTAAACTGAAGTCTGTTTCAATCTTCGGAATCTGCGATACCTTGCAGTCTTCCGAACACGTGAGCCATCTCGCACCTGGTAACACTCCTTTCATCCTCAACACTGAGATCAGAAGTAGGGATGCCCTCTCTGAAGCCTTCTCTCGGTTTGCAATAGTTACAGAAGGCACAGGATTTATACTTTCACTCCTTAATACAGTGTTTACCTGTCTAGTCCCTCATCAGCCTGTGAGTTCCACAAGGGGACTCCATTCATCTCATTCTTTCTCTAGCTCAGCCCAGTGCCTGACAGAGTAGGCGCGTTCAGCACGTTCTGGGGGATAAAGTTGTGAAAACGCTTCAATATAAACAGCCTAGATACACATGGCCGTGAGTGCCGACAATTTTTAGAGGGAGTACTCCTTCCATCGAGGGCTCCCCTTCCCCAAGTCCGCCACTCCACAAGGCTCCCCTGAGAGTCTCCCCGAGCGTCCCGCCCCGCCCCGCCCCCCAGCCGCTCAGCCTCGCCTCAGAACTCACCGTCCAAGGCCTCGTCTCCAGCCGCAGCCAACGGGTCCTGCGCTTCCCGCTGTACCAGGGGACCAAGGAGCTCGGCCACCCTTTCCCTCATCTGAACCACCCCCGACAACAGGCCCTGCAAAGGGTTGCCGTCGTCCGGCGCCTCACAAGACACCCGCAGCCGCAGCCGTTGCCCGTCCTGCCCTATGTACTCCCCTAGCAGCTCCATAGCAACTGCCGAGCTTCAAGCGCGCGCCACAAGAACACGTCACCCGGAAGCGGAAATCAGCCCCCTGCGGGCGCGGGCGGGAGCAGGGAGAGGAGTGACTTCCGTTTGTCCCGAATCGCTCCTCCCCCGTCGGACACTTCCCTTTTTGGGGATTGGTTCCCGGGACTCAGGCCCCGCCTCCTCCGGCTACGCCTCTCGCGGCCGCTTTTCCCGCCTCCGCCGGGGCAGAGCTGCGAGCCGGGTGACAGTTGAGGATGGCCGGAGCAGAGGGCTCCGCTGGGCGGCATTCGGAGCTGGAGCCTGTGGTATCGTTGGTCGACGTCCTTGAGGAGGACGAGGAACTGGAGAATGAGGCGTGCGCTGTGCTGGGCGGCAGCGACTCCGAGAAGTGCTCCTATTCGCAGGTGGGCGCGCGGCCCGGGCCTCAAGTCCCCTCCGGCTCCCGCTGAGCCACCCCTCCCGGCCAGACTCCCAGTTCCAGGCGCCTCGGTCGTCTCCCCTGGGCTGGTCCAGGGCCGATGTTCGCCTCTGGGGTTCCCGCTCCAGGCCCGGATGCGCCTTTATCCTCCCAGGGCCCCTTTGTCGTTCTGTGCCCAGCCTTTCTCCTCCCGCAGTCTTCCTCCATCCAGCGCTCGGGATTCTCCAGGCTTGACCCTGGAGCGACTGCTCAGTCCATCTCCAGTGTCTTCTTGGTAGCCCAGCCACTTCTTAGGAAACCATCCCCGTGACTTCTCAAATCCAGACATCTTTGTTTCTACTTCTCCCATTCTAAGGGCATTTATTAAGAACAGAACCATTAGGTTTTTTTTTTTTTTAAACTTTTATTTATTTTGTTGTTGAGAATACACGCTGCGAAGCAGACACCGATTCAACAGTTTCTACGTGTACAATTCGATGACATTGATTGCATTCTTCAACTTGTGCAGCCAGTCTCACCCTCCTCTTCTGAGTTGCTCCCCATTAACATAAACTCACTGCCTCCTAAGTTTCCTATCTGATTTTTCAAGTTACCGTTGTCAGTTTGATCCCATATAGGTAGTTCTTAAAAGAGCATAATGCTCAAGGCAGACCTTTTTTACTAGTTAAGCTAAACTATTGCTTGGTTTTAAGAAGACTTCAGGAGATATTTTTGATGTAAGGCTTAAAGATGATATCAGGGCAATAGTTTCAGGGGTTCATCCAGCCTCCATAGCTCCAGAAAGTCTGGAGTTCATGACATTTTGAAATTCTGTTCTGCATTTTCTTCCTTTTGATCAGGATACTTCTATAGGATCTTTGATCAAAACCACTAGATATTTATCAGGAGAGTCAAAGCAGGGTTAAAAGAGCTCTGGATTTGAAAGCTGCCCTGTGTGGCGTGGGCTGCTGAACAGCTAGTTCCTCTCTGCCGTTTAGTTTGGCAGATGCTTGTACTTTTGTGGTGAAATGAAGCAAGTGCCATGGCTGCCTGTAGTCTGCCGGCCTTGGAAATAGACTGGAGCCAGAACAGCAGGTGACACCGGCAAGGGGGGCAGGGAGAGGAGAAAAGGAAAGAATATGTTGGAAGAGGAAATTTGACATTTGGAAGACGTTGTGAACAAGGGTTCGAGAGGGTCCGATGTAGTGTTCAGCGACTCATCCTATATTTCTAGGTATCAAAATGGAGAAAGGTGGACAGGAGGAAACAAGGAGTGTGAATTTATAGGAGGAAGGTTACCTAGACAGGAGGGTCGAGTGGAACATTGGGGGATGAGGAGAGAGACTTGCTGTCATCATGTGGTGTGCACTGAGATCATAATGCCAGTTGTCATCAATGACCAAGTTGAATTTGCACTGTAAAGTGGTTAGATTGTTGAGTAAACCTGGCATCCAGCTGTTGGCTGGTACTTTAAAACCTCTGATCACCACTGAAACAACATTTACTGTCCTTTTAAAAAATGGTGATAGGTCCTAAGTCTGTTTGTACACTATTTTTGAAATGTAGTTAGCTTTATGAAAGTTAGCTTTAATTAAAATTCTTTCTTTATTGTAGCATAATGGCAAATTATGCTAAAAAAAATCCAGCAGTGGTTTTGTGTTTTTTTTTTAATGGCAAATTGCACAAAACATGAGTATGGCTCTGAAAAAGAGTGACCACGTCCATATACCTACCACCCAGATCAAGAAATAGAACATTACTGGCATCCCAGAAGCCTCCCTGTGTCTCTCCCTCCTCCCTACAGGAGGGTAACCATTATCACGCTTTCTAAAAGCATAAGTTTTACCTTTTTTCCCCTTCAAATTTGTATTTTGAAATTTTTTAAACCTGCAAATAGAAGATTATGAACACCTGTATACCTCTCACATACATTCCTTGTTTTATCTCTAACACTTTCCTTTTTTTTTTTCTTTTTGACTGAACCATTTGAAAAGAAGTTGCAGATATCATGACACTGCACCTCTAAATACTTCAGCATGCATCTCCTAAGAATGCATTGATTTCTTTTGTAGAATTATAAGCCTTTTCCAAAATTAAGGTGTGATATAACTGGGTACTCACATTCTCCTGTGTTTTCATGTGCTAAAATGATTAACCAGAACAACTTGTTCACAGTTGACTGAAATTTTAAGACTTCTTATCACTTTAAGAAGAAACTGTATGTAAATAAGCATAGTGTAGTACATGTATAGTGGTATGAAACATGCAACACTTCTCGGTGGTTTTTACAGGAAGATATTGACCACAGGTAATCTGATTTTAATTATTTCTCAGATGTTAGTATACGTATTAGGTAACTATGCCATATTTTATTAATTCATCCTCTCTCTCTCCATTTTGGGGCTGTCTTTTAGGGCTCAGTAAAGAGACAAGCACTATATGCCTGTAGTACGTGCACCCCAGAGGGAGAAGAACCAGCTGGGATTTGCCTAGCTTGCAGTTACGAATGCCATGGAAGTCATAAACTTTTTGAGCTATATACGAAAAGGTAAAGCCAGTCAGAGATTGTTACTGAATGCTCCTTTCCCAGCTGCACTTTTTTTTCTTAATCTTGTTTTTCCCTTAAAAGTAGTTGTGCACTAGTGACATTTAATATAATTATTTTATATGATGTAATTAGAGAAGGTAATTTTTCTAGAGGGCCTTTTAAGATATAACTGTGGTACAAGCTGAAGCTACTCATTCTTCTCTGCCATTGTTTTACATCTATTTACATGTATGTAGATATAGTTACGTGTATGTAGATATATGCATAGGGAGCCCTGGCAGCGCAGCGGTTAAGCATTTCACTGTGAACTAAAAAAGTCATCAGTTTGAATCGACCAGCTGCTCCTTGGAGACCCTATGGGCCAGTTCTACTCTGACCTATAGTGTCACTATGAGTTGGAATCTGGGCTTGGTTTGGTTTTATACACAGGTATATATATATATGATATATCTATCTGTCTTTATGCATGTTAATTTCTAGAATGTAAAATCCCAGTTATTGTTATGTGTTTGGGAACATTCTGAATTGAATACCTGAACAGCAACCAAGTCTTCTTTTTAGATCCTGGAAAATTGTGGAAAAAGGAGTAGGCTATGATTTGAGTTTAAAGAGTAAGTTAAAATGAAAAATAAAATTGGCTCTTCTTCCTTTATTTCAGAAATTTTCGTTGTGATTGTGGAAACAGCAAGTTTAAAAATTTGGAATGCAAACTATTTCCTGTAAGTAAGCACTGTATATAAATGCGGAGAAAGAAGCTGAAGTTGATATTTGCCAGAGTGGGTGAAAACCAAATGTTTTCCAAAAAGGAACTTCTTATTCTCTGCAGTGGTCAAATCAATAATAGACTTATTTTATTTTTCACTTTGTTGGAAAAACCGTATACCCTGTTCTAAGCCTACTGAATAGATTGTAATTAATGTGAAGGGTTTGGGGGAAAAATGTTCTTAAAAGCGTTTCAGGTTCAGTTATGTCGGTTGTGTTCATGCTGTGAGTCTTTTAGAGAAAAGAATATGACTTTAAAAACTGAGTAAGTAAAACATGCTAGCAATGAATGTGGGCTAGATGCACACAAGAGTTTTTCACTGCTTTTTTGTTAATAAAACCTGCTTATGCAAAAACCTTCAATAAAACAACAAATGAAAGAGAAAATAAGAAATGCCACATTGTTCAATTGTAATTGCTAAAGATGTCATGCTTTTTCCCTCCTTTGAAGGTATTTTTAGGCAATTTCCTTGCCTGCTTTTGATCTCCTAGTACCGTGGGGTCCTTAACTATCCCTGCTGGTCATAAAGAAGTACCCCCAAAATTTCAGGTCAATGTCAGTTTACATAGGTTAATAATTAATAATTAATTTTTTTCTCCATTTAATTGAATGGGTATATTCAATTTTCCCCTAATTGCTACAAAAAATAAATTTTATCTTTTTTCTGTATCTTGGGAAAAGTGTCCCTTCAGTGGGAGTGATTTTTTTTCTTTGCACTTTGAAAGTTAAAGACCAGCTTCTAGCGGGGGGAGATACTAATTTAATGCATACATTTCATCATGCGTGAAATTGTAGTTAAAATTAAACAATGTTACATATTGAAATTGTCTTTCAGGATAAAGCAAAGGTAAATTCAGGCAATAAGTACAATGACAACTTTTTTGGACTGTACTGCGTTTGCAAGAGACCTTATCCTGATCCTGAAGATGAGGTAAGAGAATTCGAGGTTAAAACCTGGGGCTCTGTTATCACTGGCTTTAACTCCTCAGCCTCTTGACATATGTGGGCTTCTGTAGCTGTTCAGCAGGGGGGGTTTGCATATTGTGAAAGAATTCTAAATTTATCCCTTCTTAATGAGTCTGGGCTAGATTTATTACTGGTACAGATCTGAACTACTATTCTCACTTTTACAGTATAAAAATGAAACATTGTCCAGAACTTTCCCAAGGCCAAGACTTCTTTCCTTCCCTCTGTGTTCTTCCCTTTCTCTGTTTGCCTGCTTTCTCCTCCCCCAGTCACTCAAGAAATGACCTTTAAATTCTTGCCTCCTTGAAAGGAAAGAAATGCGGTTTGAGTGTATAAACTAGGCCCTCTTTAAAAATTCCGTTAGGAATATATACAAAATTAAGAGTTTTTCTTCTTCACTTCTGTACCTTCCTACCTCCCAGACAAAACCACTGTTAACACTTTTCGATGTATATATTCTTAGAACTTTTTCAATGCACGTGTAAGTAGTTGAGTGAATGTGTGTTTCTGTGTAGTTTCCTTTTTTTTAAACAAAAGTGAAAACAGTACTGCAACTTTTCTTCTCAGCATATCATAGCCATCCTTCCATGTCAGATGTAAACACCAATTTACATCATTCTAAGTGTCGCAGAGTATTCCATAGTTTCATATGGCATGAGTTAGTTCACCTAAATTTTCTTCTGTACGAGAATGGTCATGTCTGGTTTTTCACTATTATAAAAAAGGCTGCAGTGAACATCTTTATATGTCTTGGTCGTCTAGTGCTGCTATAACAGAAATACCACAAGTGGATGGCTTTAACAAAGAGAAATTTATTCTGTCAGACTCTAGGAGCCTAGAAGTCCTCTTGCTCCCTCTGGGCCTCTCTGTTGTGCTCCCTGTCAGGGCAGTCATCGGCTGTAGCTGGGCACCATCTAGTTCTTCTGGTCTCAGGCTGATGTAGTCTCTGGTTTATGTGGCCCTTTCTGTCTCTGGGGCTCATAATTACCTTGTGCCTTGGTGTTCTTCATTCTCCTTTGATCCAGGTGGGTTGAGACCAATTGATACATCTTAGATGGCCATTTGCTAGCGTTTAAGACCCCAGATGCCACTCTCCAAAGTGGGATGCAGAATGTTTTCTTAATAGATTTTATTATGCCAGTTGACTTAGATGTCCCCTGAAACCATGGTCCCCAAACCCTAAAGGAGTTCTTTTTATCTTTAGAGAAATTAGCCTTCTTCCTTGCTTTCTAAGTGTCTTAGAGTTGTAATTGTTGAACCGAATTATATAGAAGAACAAATTGAAGATATCTTTGATATCTTATAAAACTGTTGGATCAAAAGACAGAAAAAACAAGACGAGGAAAAGACAGGACAGCATTGGAATTGTTAATCAGTAGACATGAAAGCCTGGGGATGAAAGGAAAATCATTCAAAAAACTGTCTACGTCCTTCGGTATATAATCTTTCTAGGGTTGACATTTAATTATTTAATTAATTCAAATGAAAGAAATTGTTGCTGTCCATATTATCAAGAAAGTGTCTTTCACATTTACTTTTCAGTTTTCTTGGCAGCATGGTGTGGTAAGAAGTCCCAGTTGCCACATTCCAAGTTGGTCAATTCACATTCCCTCCCGGGGCCTCAGTTTGTGTGTAAAATGGGAAAATGAAAATGCCCTGCTTACGAAGTTTTAAAACCAGATGCCCCATAGGGTTTCCAAGGAGTGGCTGTTGGATTCAAGCTGCTGACCTTTTGGTTAGCAGCCAAGCTCTTAACCACTATGCCATCAGGGCTCCAGATATTAGGTAATTGATATGAAAGAGCTTTTGGTAATGGCAAGGTGCTAATCTCAATGAGGAGCCCTGGTGGCACAGTTGTTAAGAGCTGTGGCAGCTAACCAAAACGTTGGCAGGTGAAATTCACCAGCCGCTCCATGGAATCCCTATGGGGCAGTTCTACTCTTTCCTGTAACGTTGCTCTGAGTTGTAATTGACTTGATGGCAGTGCACTTGGTTTTTTGTTTTATCCCAGTGAAACCCTTACATGACACCAGTTCGTGTAGAACAGATTTCTTTGGCCCTTTGATCCATTGTTTCACCCTATCCCTTTGAGTACTGGCATGTGAATAGGAGTCTCAAAGTTGGTAGAGAATTATTTAATATCTAATTTTACTGTGTGCCACGATTATTTCTATGTCCCAGTATTCAATGTAATCATTAGCCAACAAACTGTTTCTGTGTTAGATTCCAGATGAAATGATCCAGTGTGTAGTCTGTGAAGACTGGTTCCATGGAAGGGTAAGGAAAGCTTCTTTCACCTTATTAAGCTATTATAAAGCCTTTGGAAAAAATTAAAAGGATTTTTTGCCTTTTTAATGGTTATATTTTACACCATGACTACTTTTCTGCAAATATAATATTATTAGTGTACTATTGTAATATTTGTTTATAAAATAATGGGCATTTTGGACAACGTGGGGAATCACAAGAAAAATATTCTGTTTTCTGTACTGACAGCATCTTGGTGCCACTCCCCCTGAGAGTGGGGATTTCCAAGAGATGGTGTGCCAAGCTTGTATGAAACGCTGTTCTTTCTTGTGGACTTACGCTGCACAATTGGCAGGTAGGAATCTGTGAAGTGTATGTTGCGAACCTGTGCTTGTGAAATTTGTAGGTTCAAGCCACAATTTTTAGGAACTGTTTTTAACGGGACCCTGAGATATAAAAAGGAAGTATAAGACACGTTCCTTCTCCACAAAGTGCTTCTAGATTGGTTGGGAGATTACCGAGAACAAATGTATACTTAAATGGCAGATTGTGGCTGGGACCAGAATTAGACAAAATGGAGGAGACAGTTTTGACTGGGGCTTTGAAAGAGAAATAGAAAGAAAATAAGTTGTTCTTAAATGCTCTTGGTTGGAGAGGGAGTAATTATAATCTAATTGAGTTCCTTTATTATACATGGAGAAACTGACTCAAAACAACCCATCAACAATGAATGGTCTTGATGCATTAAATATTTCATCTTATAAAAAAAAATTTTTTTTTTTTTATAGGTAATACTATATGTGTTATTTAGTTTATTTTTAAGGTAGCAGTTTTCATAATACCAGCAGCTCTGGCCTCATAATTGGTTGCTTCCCTTAACTTATGGGAACACTTCACCATACAGACCACAGCAGCACAGCCACACCTAAGATCTCGTCCTGCACCTTTGACTTGCCTAAAGTCCCTGAACGTGGTGCACTTTCTGTTCACACTCTTTGCAGTCATATCTCTCACTTTCCACAGACACTGGATCTGTATGTATTTCTCATTTCTCGGGTTTTCCTAATTGTGTTCTCCCCGCTCCGTCCCTTCCCCGTCAGAAATGACCTAATCTCCTATGACATTGAGAGGTCCTCACCCAGTCTGAGCTCCCTTACCGTTTCTCGTCTTTCCGACTCAGTGTTGCTGCCTCTGCACTCATCCTTTTTAATTTCCTCAACTGCCCTTCTGCCTGTGCTCGCAGTTAAATCTCTTCTCCTGCCGCTTGCTTCTTGAGTTATGCCATCTTTGTAGCTTCTGCAGCTTTTCTTCCCTCCTTTATGTATAAAGTACATAAGTAATGATTCATGTTTTTAAATGAAGTGTTGAAGTATTTGCACTCTGGATTAGGCAGGCATACCCCGAAAAGGTGTCGATATTTGCTTTTTTCTTTTCCTTCCACACGTTAAGGTTGGCTTTTCTCCTTTTCTGGATTCTGAAATAGTTTTTAATCAGGCTAAGTGATTTTCTTGTCTGATAGGTCAGTAGATTTTTTTTTTTCTTTTTTTAATTATACCCGCAGTAACCAAAGTATCTGCTGAGGATGAGGGGTTGCTGCTGAATGTGGATGGAAAAGGTGATCAGGAAGTCATCAAAACTGAAAATGGAGATCATCAAGACAGTATCCTCAAAGAGGATGTCCCAGAAAGTGGAAAAGATGCTGTGAAGGACATTAAAGTAGAGCAAACGAACGAACCATGTACCAGCTCCAGTTCTGAGTCTGCTCTCCAGGTAATGTAGGGAAGCATGAGCCATAAAATGTAGGCAAAGCCATTCCAGGAAGCTCTGTATCTTTGGATTTCATTGGTACTTTATGCCTAAAGAAATGTCTTCATAAAATTTAAGCTATGATAGCTTTTTTTTTTTTTTAATTTTTATTAAGCTTCAAGTGAACATTTACCATTCCAATCAATCTGTCACATGTAGGTTTACATACATCTTACTCCCTTCTCCCACTTGCTCTCCCCCTATTGAGTCAGCCCTTACAGTCTCTCGTTTCGTGCCAATTTTACCTTCTTCCCTCTCTCTCTATCTTCCCATCCCCCCTCCAGTCAAGAGTTGCCAACACACTCTCCCGTGTCCACCTGATTTAATTAGCTCACTCTTCATCAGTATCTCTCTCCCCCCCACTGACCAGTCCTTTTCATGCCTGATGATTTGTCTTCGGGGATGGTTCCTGTCCTGTGCCATCAGAAGTTCTGGGGAGCATTGTCTCTGGGATTCCTCTAGTCGCAATCATACCATTAGGTGTGTTCTTTTAATGAGAATTTGGGGTCTGCATCCCATTGGTCTCCTGCTCCCTCAGGAGTTGTCTGTTGTGTTCCCTGACAGGGCAGACATCGATTGTGGCCGGGCACCAACTAGTTCTTCTGGTCTCAGGATATTGTAGGTCTCTGGTTCAAGTGGCCCTTTCTGTCTCTTGGGTTCTTAGTTGTCGTGTGACCTTGGTGTTCTTCCTTTGCCTTTGCTCCCGGTGGTATGATAGCTTTAAGAACACACTTCGAAACTTAATTTTATTTCAGACAGCGTTTAAGAATCAGAGTCTCGACTCAGAATCGCAATCCAGCTGCAAATTTCAAGAATTTAAAGCTAAGCAGTTTATAAAGAAAGACACTGCCACCTATTGGCCCCTGAACTGGCGTAGCAAGTTATGTACCTGCAAAGACTGTATGGTGAGTACCTGATCAAGGTCAATGTTAGTGTGTTTTGTGGACTGATGTCTAAAAAAGAACAACCGAAATGGGTATTTATGGAATTGATGTAAGGAGTGTAGGAAATTAAAAATTTTTTCATATTAAGTAGATTTATCAAGTAGAACTTGCAGTCTGAATACTTTCAAATTTATGGAAGAAACGAAGAATTACAGTTTTTTATGAGCAATGTAAAATTTCTGAATTTTAATAATTAAGCATTAAATAACAATAATTATAAAAAAATTAAAATATATAAAACAAAACAGAAAAGCCTACTATATATAGCTATCTGGCCCTAATCTTGCTTTTCCCCTCATTTAAACTCTTTCATGGCTTTAGTTTAAAAGTGCTGTTTTTTTTTCTGTCTTTAAAATTTTAGAGCCTGTAGGTTCATCCTTAAAAAAAATTTTTTTTTATTGTACTTTAGATGAAGGTTTACAGAACAAACCAGCTTCTCATTAAACAGTTAAAACACATACTGTCTTGTGACATTGGTTGCCAGCCCCACAACATGTCAACACTCACCCTTCTCGATCTTCGGTTCCCAATTACTAGCTTTCCTGTCCCCTCCTGCCTTCTACTCCTTGCCCCTGAGCTGGTGTGCCCCTTTAGTCTCATTTTGTTTTATGGGCCTGTCTAATCTTTGGCTGAAGGGTAAACCTCAGGAGAGACTTCATTACTGAGCCAGAAGGGTGTCCGGGGGCCATACTCTTAGGGCTTCTCCAGTCTCTTGCAGGCCAGTAAGTCTGGTCTTTTTTTTGTTGAGTTAGAATTTTGTTCTGCATTTTTCTCCAGCTCTGTTCAGGACCCTCTATTGTGATCCCTGTCAGAGCAGTCAGTGATGGTAGCCAGTTACCATCTAACTGTACTGGACTCAGACTGGTGGAGGTCATGGTAGTTGTGGTCCGTTAGTCCTTTGGACTAATCTTTCCCTGGTGTCTTTAGTTTTCTTCGTTCTCCCTTGCTCCCAAAGGTATGAGACCAGTGGAGTATCTTAGATGGCTTTTCAAGGCTTTTAAGACCCCAGATGCTACTCACCGAAGTAGAATGTGGAACTTTTTTTTATAAACTATGTTATGCCAATTGAGCTAGATGTTCCCCAAGACCATGGTCCTCATAGCCCCCAGCCCAGAAATTTGGTACCTCAGGGAGTTTGGATGTGTCTGTGGAGCTTCCATGAGCTTGCCTTGTACAAGTTATGCTGGGTTTCCCAGTATTGTATACTGTCTTACCCCTCACCAAAGTTTCCACTTATATATTGTCTATTTAGTGTTTTTCCATCCCCATCCTTCTCCTCCCTTGTAACCCACCAGCAGTGCATAAGAGTTCCGGTCTACTTGCAGCCTTTCCAACATTTGTTATTTTCTGTTTTTTTTTTTAATTGGTGCCAGTAGTGCTGGGGTGAGATGGTATTTCATTCTGGTTTTGATTTGCATTTCTCTAATGGCTAATGATCAAGAGCATTTCCTCATGTGTCTGTAAGCCCCTTGAATGTCTTCTTTGGTGAAGTGTCTGTTCATTTCCTTCGCTCATTTTTTTTTTTTTTTTGTCTTTTTGTTTTAGAGGTGTTGAATTTTCCTATAGACTTTAGAGATTAGACCCTTGTTGGATTTGTAATACCCAAAGATTTTTTCCCAGTCTGTAGGTTCTCTTTTTACTCTTTTGGTGAAGTCTTTTGACGAGCATAAGTGTTTAGTTTTTAGAAAATCCCAGTTATCTAGCTTATCCTCTGGAGTTTTTGTGTTGTTAATTATGGTTTGTATCCTGTTAATGCCGTGTATTAGGCCTTTAGTGTTGATCCTGTTTTTCTTCTATGAAACTTTATAGTCTTTGGTTTTATATTTAGGCCTTTGATCCATTTTGAGTTAGTTTTTGTATATGTTGTGAGGTATGGGCCCTGTTTCATTTTTTTGCAGATGGACATCCAGTTTTGCAGCATATTTGTTAAAAAGAATGTCTTTTCCCCATTTGATGGACTTTGGGCCCTTGTTGAAGATCAGGTGACTGTAGATGAATGGATTTACACCTGGGTTCTCAGTTCTGTTCCATTGGTCAGTGTGTTTGTCATTGTGCCGGTACCAGGCTGTTCTGACTCCAGTTGCTGTGTAGCAGGTTCTGAGGTCAGGCAGCGTAAGTCCTCCTACTTTATTCTTCTTCAATAATGCTTTACTTGTTTGGGATCTGCTTCCTTTCCACATAAAGTTAATGATGAGTTTTTCCATCTTTTTAAAGAATGTTGGTATTTGGATCAGGATTGCATTGTATTTGTAGATTGCTTTGGTTGGAGTTATCATTTTCACAGTGTTGAGTCTACCTAACCATGAGCGTGGTATGTTTTTCCATTTATGTAGGTCTTTTTTGATTTCTTGCAGTAGTGTTTTGTAGTTTTCTTTTATAGGTCTTTTACATCCTTGGTTAGATTTATTCCTAAGTATTTTATTTTTTTTAGGGGCTATTATAAATGGTATTGTTTTCCTGATTTCCTTTTCTTCGTTCTCTTTGTTGGTATATAAGAATCCAACTGATTTTTGTATGTTTATCTTGTATCCTTCAACTCTGCTGAATCTTTCTATTCCAGTCATTTTCTCATGGAGTCTTTTGGGTTTTCTATGTATAGTACCATATCATCCACAAATAGGGACAGTTTTACTTCTTCCTTAACAAGAATTACACAGTATTTTTTTATATACTTATTGCAGTGGTTATCTTTTTTATGTCATAGAGTTACTTGTAACAAACTGCTTGAAAGTTACAGTAAGTCAATGGTTTTTAAATAGAGATCTCATATACCGTATATCTGTGAGGTTAGGGGGTTTCTGAAAGAGATTTGAGCAAAAAGAATAAATTAAGCAGCTCTATGATAAAAGGCTCAGGTTTTCCTAGCTGTTACTCTAGAAACCTTATATAACTTTTTGGTGATTCTCATGAAGTTAATGTTTTGACAATGATACACAGTTCTAATGAGAAACTGGTTTTATTTCTCAAAAGAAAATGTATGGAGATCTCGATGTCCTGTTCCTGACAGATGAGTATGACACCGTTTTGGCTTATGAAAACAAAGGCAAGATTGACCAGGCAACTGATAGGCGAGACCCTTTAATGGATACCCTAAACAGGATGAATAGAGTCCAGCAAGTGGAACTGATTTGTGGTAAATACTGTGTGTGTGAAAATTCTCGAAGCTTTCAAAGTTTCCATCGCTATTAAAAAACGTATGTACAAGGAGGATAATAAACACCTATTGTTTTAATTTACTGCAAAGAAGTTTAAAAATTTGAATTGTATAGTTATAGTAGGCCTAAACTACAGTTGCATAATTTTGGTATTGTTGGGTATTCAGCTGTTATTGCCATTGAATCAGGGCTAAATGCTAGAGTAATTACATGCTTGAGAAACCACAATGTGTGCTGTTTTGATTAAGGGTAGATGTGTGAGTAAAGAAGAATAGAATATCCATTTCTTTTCCCATCCATTGAGCAGTTCCCTCATCATGCCATCTGTTAGACAATTACTGAGATTGTGTCAGTGGTTCACAGGAAACCACTACAGGGGAAAACACCCCCATGCCCTGAAGTGTAGGCTTTTACATTTCCCGCCCCCCGCCCCCCTACTCTGCCCAAGTGATTTCAGTGATTTCCATCCCAGCCAGTTTCCACTCAGATGTCACCACCTTTGTGTGTGCCCCTTTTATGGCATTTATCACTTCTGTCTTTTGTTTGTAACTGGTTGGTTAATCATCTTTTGCCTTTGTTGGACTAAAAGCTTTTTGAGGATGGAGGCTGCATTTCAAAGATCTTTGTAGTCCTCAGGGTACCTTGCACTTAGTATAAACTGTTAAGTGAATAAATCAGTTTTAAAACTTAATGTTTGACTAATCCAAGGTTATTTCGTGTAGTAAAATTCCATAGAAATAGGTAACACTTAAAAAAAATCTTTGCTTATCAGGAGTGAGGGTATTTGTCTTTCCTCTCCCTGCCCCCCACGTTTTTAAAAAAATAAAGAGTCATAGGGATCAGAATAAAGTCCAGAGAATTTGGGAGAAATTGGGAACAAGTTCCTGTACACATTTCACTTAAGGAAAATTTGATTTAGACTATTAACATACTCAGATGTCAATGGTAAAAGAAATATTTGGTTTTTAAAAGCAAATGGCTTACCTAAAGTTTAAGTGCTTTTTTTGTTGTTTTGATTTAGAATACAATGATTTGAAGACTGAACTTAAAGACTATCTCAAGAGATTTGCTGATGATGGCACGGTATGTTGAGTTAAAGAATTTAATCATAGTCTTGTATGTTTTGAATAAACTGTTTATTTCTTCTGGTGAAAAAAAGGACCGTGCATCTTAAATGGGATACCTGAGGAGAGTTTAATACAGAGATAGAGAGGTGTAAGCAGGGTTGAGGGAGATCGGTGAGTGCTGGTGAAACGCCAAAGCACTAGTGGCAACACGGGAAGTCCTTAACCCTGGGCTGGAAGGGATGAGGGGAGGGAACAGTCACACAAACTCTGCAAAGACTATGATATTTTTATCCAAGTAACTTGCACGCTACGCCTTTTTTTTTTTTGCCGCCTGTGCCATTCCAGAACTGTTTTACTTAATTTCATCATTTCTGTGTGTTATGTGTGCGTGTATGTTATTGACATGGGCATGTTACTTGTGAAAAAAATGCAGTGGTTCTAGCTTAGGAGAGGGCCATTGGAAGGAATCAGAGATCCTGCACTATGGAAATGCCCATCCTGACCTCGAAGCAAGGATCCCTGGAGCAGGAGGGAGAAATGACCAGAGAGTTAAAAATTAAAATTTTCTGGGATACTGGATTGCATAGTTTAAAATAGGAGAACTTTATAACCATGGACAAAAAAAATGTATCTTGCTAGTAAGAGAGTCTATAGACTTTTTTTTTTTAATTCATTATTGTGCTTTAGATAAAAGTTTATCGTGCAAATTAGTTTCTCATTCAAAAATTTATACACAAATTGTTTTGTGACATTAGTTGCAGTCCCTCCAATGTGTCAGCACTCTCCCCCTTTCCCTTTACACCCTGGGTTCCCTGTGTCCATTCGTCCAGGTTTCCTGTCCTTTCTTGCCTTCTCCTCATTGGTTTTGGGCAGGTGTTATATCTTTGTGAACTTCAGGAGAGGCTTCAGTTCTGAGTTAGCAGGGGGGCTATAGTCTCTGGGGGTTCTTCCAGTCTCTTTCAGACCAGTGAGTCTCGTCTTTTTTTGTGAATTTGAATTTTGTTCTACATTTTTCTCCCGCTCTGTCCAGGACCTTCTGTTGTGATCCCTGTCAGAGTAGTCAGTAGTGGTAGCTGGGTACCATCTAGTTCTTCTAGGCTCAGGCTGGTAGAGGCTGTGGCTCATGTGGTCTGCTAGTCCTTTGGACTAATATTTCCCTTGTGTCTTTGGTTTTCTTTATTCTCCTTTGCTCTGGACGGGATGGGACCAATAGGTGGGTCCCCGATGGCTGCTCCCAAG
Organism: Loxodonta africana; assembly: GCF_030014295.1. NCBI lineage: Eukaryota > Metazoa > Chordata > Mammalia > Proboscidea > Elephantidae > Loxodonta > Loxodonta africana. The sequence continues at coordinate 106,363,501 of NC_087351.1, forward strand.
CTTTTAAGACCCCAGACACAACTCACAAAGTAGGATGCAGAACATTTTATTTATGAAGTATGTTATGACAACTGACCTAGATGTCCCCCGAGACCACGGTCCCCACTCCTCAGCCCCAGTGAATCAGTCCTTTCAGATGTTTGGAAGCTTCTGTGACTTTGCCTTGGTTAAGTTGACTAACTTCCTCTATATTGTGTGTTGTCTTTCCCTTTACCAAAGTTAACATTTGTTTACTATCTAGTTAGTGATTTTCCCTCCCTACCCCTCCCCTCCTTTATAACCTCAAAGATTGTTTTTTTCTGTGTGTAAGCCTTTTCTTGTGTTTTTATAATAGTGGTCTCATGCAATATTGGTCCTTTTGTGATTAACTTATTTCACTCAACATAATACCTTCCAGATTCATCCATGTGTGAGATGTTTCTCGGATTCATTAGTGTTCTTTATCGTTGCCTAGTATTCCATCATGTGTATGTATCCTAATTTTTATGGTTTATCCGTTCATCTGTTGATGGGCACTTAGGTTGTTTCCATCTTTTTGCTATTGTGAATAATGTTGCAGTGAACTTGGGTGTGCATATGTCTATTTGTGTGATGGCTCTTATTTCTCTAGGATATATTTCCAGGAATGGGATTGCTGGGTTGTATGGTATTTCTAGCTTTTTAAGGAGGCACCATATCGTTTTCCATAGTGGTTGTACCATTTTACATTCCCACAAGCAGTGCATAAAAGTTCCAGTCTTTCCACAACGTCCCCAACACTTGTTATTTTCTCTTTTTTTGATTCATGCCAGTAATGCTGAGGTGAGATGGTATCTCACTGTAGTTTTGATTTGTTTTTCTCTAATGGCTAATGATTGAGAGCATTTGCTCATGTGTCTGTTAGCTGCCTAAATGTCTTCTTTGGTGAGGTGTCTGTTCATATCCTTTACCCATTTTTTAATTGGATTGTCTTTTTGTTGTTGAGTTGTTGAAGTATTTATTAGATTTTAGAGATTAGACCTTTGTTGGTTGATTGTAGCCAAATATTTTTCCCAGTCTGCAGGTTTTCTTTTTACGCTTTCAGCGAAGTCTTCTGATGAGCCTACGTATTTAATTCTTAGGAGCTCCCAGTTATCTAGTTTCCCTTCTGGTGTTTGTGCATTGTTAGTTATGCTCTGTGTCCTCTATATGCTGCGTATTAGGGCCTCTATAGACCTGTAACAGTGACACTGACTATGGAATGTGCGATGGTTTAAAGTAGGCTCCCAAAGGAATTTACAAACACTTCCTAGACTTAAAAATAAATTCGTGACCATTTTTTTTCCTAAAATACTTACCCAACTTCCAAACGCAGAAACAAAAAGCAAAATTTAACTTTCAGGGCCTAAGGTTGTCCTTGTAAGTAGTAAATGCTTTGCCCGCTGTAGCCAGAGATACAGATTGAGTCAGATACGGGTCTGAAGGATACCCAAGAGGTACCCTGAGACCTGCTTTCTTAGAAGAAGTCTCTGACAGCCTACTTTAGGTCATTTTCTTCTTTCTCATAAGTATATGAAGAATTTTTAGTTGCCTGAATTTCTGGAAAGGGTTATAGCACTGCCTTCCTGCAAAATGACTTATAAAGTCAATGGCTAAGAGAGCCTTCTCCTAAGTGGTTTTCTCATTTTTTAGAAAACGTTTTCCACTTCCACTATGAATGCCTACTTCCCAACAGTTCTTAAACCATGATAATTCTTGTTTCTATTGCAAGACTATTCTCTGGTTAGCGTAGACTCGTACGTCTATATCCTAGCACTAGGAATCTTCTGGGTATAGTGGAGGACACTTTGCCTCGCTATTTTAATCTCTGCACGATGAATAGACAGCTTGAGGTGTTTCAAATAGTGTCGAAGCACGTGCTCTTGACTTGGGTGCTGTTGTACCTCTGCTTTTGTTACGCCTTGTGGCCACAATGCTTGTTCCTAATTGTATTTTACACACATATTCAAAATCACATAAAAGGAAAAAATTAGATATGTTGCCTTTTTCCATTCACGTTTGGGACAATTTTGTGTCATCGTCTTCACATGTACCTTCAACATCCAGGTTTTTGTTGTTACTGCAGCCACTGCTTATGAGTCTTCAAGAGAAATTTTTTTTTTATCAGAACGACGATTTCAAAGGACAGAAAAATATGATTTTTTTTGTTTGTTTGTTTGTCCCATGGGACTAATAACTAGATCTTTACAACAAAAAAACGAAACCTTCAAATTGCCGTAAGGCTTAACCTGCCTCGGTTGTGTTTGTCTGCGGGGGATAACACTAAAAGCTTCTGGGTGTTCTCAGATGATGGACTGCCTTTTATTTAATGTTTGTGTTTGAGTTTAAAAAACGAGCAAACCAACCAACCAACAACAACAAAAAAACCGCTTAGAAACCCCACAAACTTTCTGCGAGGAATCAATAGATTATTTATTATGAAATGCAAGTATTTATTCAATAACATTTCTCCTCTGTATAGCTGTGACCATTTGAGGATATCTAGACTCTAAAAATTGCACACTCTAATTTGTGTGTTTTTAGGTCTTCCCACAAGATTATTACCAGAAAAATTATTTTCTTTTCCTATTGTTTTTCAGTAGTTAATGTTTGTGATCCAAGGTAGGGACAGATCCCTCATTTTGTAGCTCCCAAATTTTGTATTTTTTTAGCGTTTTACAGGTGTACTTTTCCGAGCCATGTAGTCAAGTTCATTAGGGCACTGGTCTGCTGTTACTTCAGGGTGTGTCAGCCATCTAGATCCTGAATCTGTGAGGAGGTTTAATTCCCTAGCAGTTGACCAGCAGTTCTGAGTTTTTGCTCTTGGTAAGTGGTGTATCAGCCACTGGCCTTTAGTAGAGCACAGACAAGACTTATGTTTTTTCATTTAGAGGATTAAATAGTATCTTACCCCAAGAAGGTTACTTCCAGTTAGCATTGCCACTTGAGTGTGTTAGGGGCGCTTGCCCCTGTGAGTGAAAGCCGGGGGCGGGGGCATTCACTTCATACAATAGCTTTTGACCACTTTCTCTTTCTCCCTCTTGCTCTCACAAATTCACATGCCCTCTCTCTCTTTCCTTTCCTCTCCCTACTTCACCTTCCTTCCTAACAATAAACTAACCTTTGTAGTTAAAAAACGAATGAACAAACCTGTCTCTTGAGATGGCCATTAGAAAGCTTGAGATTAGGGCAACTCTTACAGACCCGTTCTTCGGATGAGCAGGGACTCATTCTAGGTTGCCCCAGTTTGCTTTTTTAATCCATATTTTCCCTTTATCTTCTTTTCATATTTTTAGTACTTTGTCTTGCTGATGCCCTAGATGTTCTGCATCCTTTTTCCAAAAAAAATGGAGGATAAATTTCTCATTTTTACTGTATAAAATGGACATTCCATTGCACTAAAAGTAGTACTCCTATAGTTTTGTTTGTTTCTGGCCAGTTATTTTTCTGTTTATATAGCAAACATCTTTAATTTTGGACTCTTAAACCTTCTCCTCTCTCAGTAAGGAAGAAAGCACAAATCTCAAAGCAAAACAGCCTTTGTGTTTTGTGGGTGCTTAGGCAGAGCTGAAGGACATTCCAGAAAGACAGCCGTGGTAGCGGACATGCAGTGATCTTAGGAGAGCGTTTGCACTCTTGAGTTGCAGGCTAGTTCAGCCACTTTTCTTCTCGGCTCATATTCATTGAGAACTCACTGTGGGCCAGGCAGCGCATACAGGCATTCGAGCCATCTGATCTTCAGATGACCCCAGTAGGCACGCACTGCTTTTGTCTCCATTTTGTATGAGAAATCCGAGGTAGGTGATGGAAACTAAGCTCTACCCATGATACTATTTCGCCTGGCTGTGTGGCTCTGAACAGGTCAGACTCTATGAGCTGTGGCTATCTCTTCTATACAATGGAGATAGGATAACTAATTACACATTAAAATAATTCTTATCACCCATGTTGTCTGACTCGTTTGTGAATGTTAGGACACATCATTTGTTGTTGTTAGGGGCTGTCGATTCTGACTCATAGCGACCCTTATGTACAACACAATGAAATCAGTGCCTGGTTCTGTACCATCCTCACAATCGTTGCTGTGTTTGAGCCCATTGTTGCAGCCACTGTGTCAGTTCATCTCATCGAGAGTCTTCCTCTCTTTTTGCTGACCCTCTACTTCACCAAGCATGATGTCCTTCTCCAGGGACTGGTCCCTCCTGATATCATGTCCAAAGTACGTGAGATGAAGTCCCACCGTTCTTCTTTCTAAGGAGTATTCTGGCTGTACTTCTTCCAAGATAGACTTGTTCCGTGTTTCTGGCAGTCCATGGTATATTCAGTGTTCTTCGCCGACAGTATAATTCAAAGGCATCAATTCTTCAGTCTCCCTTATTCATTTTCCAGCTTTTGCATGCATATGAGGTGACTGAAAATAGCACCTTAGTCCTCAAGGTGACATCTTTGCTTTTCAACACTTTAAAGAGGTCTTTTGCAGCAGATTTGCCCAATGCAAGATGTCATTTGATTTCTTGACTGCTGCTTCTATGAGCGTTGATTGTGGATCCCAGTGAATGAAAACCCATTGCCGTCGAGTCAATTCCGACTCAATACCAACCCTGTAGGACAAAGCAGAACTGCCCCACAGGGTTCCCAAGGAAAGGTTGGTGGATTCGAACTGCCAGCCTTTGGTTAGCAGCTGTAGCTCTTAACCATGGCGCCACTAGGGCTCCAAGTAAAATGAAATCCTTGACAATTTCAATATTTTCTCTGTTTATCTTGATGTTGCTTATTGGTCCAGTCGTGAGGATTTTTGTTTTCTTGATGTTAACTTGTAAGAACCCATCATTACTGTTCTGTCATTTAGTTCCCTTTCCTAATCTTTGCTTTTCATCAACAGGTTGTGAAGAGAGAGGACATTCAGCAGTTCTTTGAAGAATTTCAGTCAAAAAAGAGAAGAAGAGTGGATGGGATGCAGTATTACTGCAGCTAGAAGGCAAGATGGAGCCTTGCCTCTCAGGCCAATGAAAATGCCACTTGCTGTTCTAGGAATAAAAGAGGCATCTTTCACAGTCGATCCCCTTTCCATCCTCCTCTCTTTCCAGAGGCCGCCTCCTCTGGCCTCGTGCTTTCCCATTCTCCTTAACTACAGTAGCCACAGTGTGTATGCTGATTTCATAACCAGCATTCTTCTTTACGACTCAGCTAAATGCAACTCATTCCACAGACTTCAGCCCTCTACTTGATATACCCAGGGTGATTTGCTTTTCAGTTTTAAGAAGTTTGATTTGGTTTTGAGAAAGCAAATTGGTTTCTTCCTTAACGATTTGTTCTTTAACTCCTTAATGTGTCTCCTTTGCCACAGAGCCATTGTATTCCAGGAGCTGCTCTGTAGGGCATCGCAGAAGGTTCTCTTCCAGTTGGGTGGAACCTTACAGGCCCCTCACCCCTATGATCATGGTGCCTTGGGTCAAAGCTTCCTTGAGCCTGGTCCGCTCCTTCTCCCACATCCCTGCTGTTTTGAGGGTTGACCATGGCATAGAAGGGATCTTGGGAGTGATTTCTTCTGGTCTTAACCCCCGGGGTGGCCAGGACTGATGGTTTTTTGGCCTGGACTGTCTCAGGCAGGGAGATTGGATAATGCCAGAGCCGAGGAAGCAACCTTTGTTACGAACTTTACTAGTAAATTTAAAGTGGGATTTTCATTCACAATTCTCCTGGCACTAGAATATTAGAACTTCAGTACTCTAGTGCTCAGAGGACTTCCGGGAGGAATGGAGCAGTGCACTGTCCCTTTCCTGCTGCCTCGTACAACAGACCGGGTACCAGCCCTGTGAGATCTTGGCCGTTTACAGAGCCCTTTGATTTTTTATATTATCAGGGATATTCATAAGCAAAAGCATGTACTGAAAACAGACCTATTTTGATATTGTTTCTGTTATGAAAATGTTATTAAAACCGAAGTAAATTATTTTTCCCCCTTAAATCTGTGCTGAAGAAAAAAATGATACTGACTTAGCTGACTTGTAGTGAGCAGGGCAGTCATCGCTGTGTTTTGAAAGAGGCAGACTCTCTGGAAGAGATTCCAAGCAAGGCTGTAGGCCACACGAATGATGGGTTTTCTGTATATAAACTTTAACGTCCACAGCTGGTTCCCTAATGACTATGAGATCTTCATTTGAAGCTCCTCATGGAATGTTATATAAAACCCCATATTTGAAGGGAAATCCTTCAAATGGAATCCCTTTAAAGCCCCTCAGTCTATGTGGAAAACACCTTTTGATAAGTATAGAGCCCTCAGTTGCTCTCCCTCTGGAGGAATGAGGTCTTTCTTACAGTAGGTGACACACTGAGGTATGTTACCACAAGCGTGAGGTGTTGGGGCTACATGTGTATGCTAATATCCCTTTGCGTGTCCACCAGTCAATGTGTATATGAGCGGCCGCCAATCCCTGGGTGAGAGGAACGAGGCCTACAAAAAGCCAAGGCCTCAAAGGAATGGTACAACGGTACACCTGCTATTTCCTGGGTTAAACCTCGTAGTGGCGGACCCTCCTGGAGAGGGCTGGGTGGAGCCGGAAGTCTCATGGCTGCCGGAGACGCTGGTGTGCCCTGAGCTGGCCTTATAGAGAAGGCTAGGTTAAAAAGCTCAGGGTGTTTGAGGTTGTTTACAATCAGTGGCTTGGAAACGTTTTCCCAAGTCTGAGGATTTTTGTACCCCTTCTGCAAGGTTGCAGTATTTGTGTACCACTGTGGCCTGCAAGTTTATACCTTCTCAGATGTCTGACTTAACTACCAGAAAGTTCCTTACTTCTGTGACAGGTCGGGACCGCGTCTTGGAGGTGACGCTTGTCTGTGCAGCACAGTAATGCAGATCACCCAGTGCCGAAGGGCTTGTTGTCTGAAAGGTACTCTTCCTTTTACGTTAACCGGAAAACCTCTTTTTTACCTGTTGTTCACAACTAGTTTTCTTACTGACTGTATTCAACTGTCTCTTCTTGTAGAGACTGATTTTGGCCAAGACGTGGCATTTGACATTAATGCATGTTTTCTGCAAAACAAGAATATATTAGTTGCTTTTAAGGAATTCTGGCATCGTATGTGCGTTTTTGTAGAAATTGTTACTGGACTTAAAACTACATAATTAACTATAATCAGGTTTCTGTAAAAATTTAAATAAAACCAATTTAAAATACTGGCTTTTCAGATTGTTCTTTGTCATATTTAAATCTGCACAGCCTCCCTCTGTAGGTCCTGGCGTAATATGAGAGTGGCCTGACGGCTCTTCTTGCCACAGGGCCTGCTCTCAAAGCCCAGCCGGCTGAAGATGTTAAGTAGTTCATTTCTCTCCTGCTGTTTGTAAAATGCAGCCTCACCTGAGTCCTCCTCCACCCAGTGGAACTCCTTTATGGCCAGCTTTGCTACACCTCCTGGGAGGGAGATTCCATAATCCCCGTTGGGTTCTAAATGAACAAGAAAACGAAGAAATGGGCTTGGGTCCTGGCCAAGAATGAGCGCAGAATGACTCCTGCTTTCAAGCTCACAGTCCAAAGGAAAGATGAGGTCCACCTATGTGGTAGCCATTATTTCAAAAGGAACTGTCCAAACCAAAGAGCCAGCTTAGAGGCCCATCTGTGGCCTCGCCCCAGCCTTGCCTCCTTGGAGATTCCTCAGACGTGTGGTCATCATCCGTGGAGATTTAAGCTTAGCTGTGGAAGTACTCTGTACTCCAGCTCTGCCCTGGAGCTGCTCATGTATCTGAACACTAAAGATTATATAATCTCAACACTGGGAAAACTGCAATTCTGACAGCCCCTCTAGAGGGTTTAGTGGAGCAGAATAAAATTGAAAGGGCAAGTCAAGTGATTACAGGACCTTAGAAGGGAGCTGGCCCAGCTCCCACCGAAGATTAGCCTGGTCTGGGGAGAATGGGGAGTACAAGAAAGCAACCTAGCAGAGGCCCGGAGCCAGGAAGGCAGCCTCCCAGTGAGGTCTTGAAGCTGCCACCAGAGGCAAGCCTTGGTCTGAAGGGGCATTCAACAGGTGGTGCTGGGATAACACCATCGGTACCTCACTTCCCCTGAACCAACAGGCTTTAGGTAGGTGTTTGCTCCATACTTAGAGCTGCACAGCCGCTAGGTTGGAAGGGACCTGAGAAATCACGCAGCCTCATCTCTCAGGGCAGGAGTCCCGTCCTCTACAGATGACCCTCATGAGGCACCCGGGCTGGTCTTGGCCACTCAGTTTCTATGCCTCCATGCTCTTGGGGTGGCACCCCAGTTTTCAGCGAGTTCTCTGCCCCTCCACTTCCCTGCCATGTGGTCTGAGGGACACTAACCACCCCCTTTCCAAGCTCCTGGAAGAGGTCATGTGAGCACTAGGGGAGCCAGCCTTAGGACGAAGCCAAGCTCTGGAAGGCAAACAAGGGAGAACGAAACCAGGTCTTTGGTGATCCAGGCATTCAGCCATGGGATCAAGCCTCGCTTGAAGCTTGTGCTGCTGGCAGACTTTTCCATAGCAGAGAGCACTCCTACAGTCCTCTAGCTTCTGCTTTTGAATGCTCGCGTGATGGGGTGCTCATTACCTCACTAGACACGCATTCCCAGTCCTCAGCGACTCCTATGGAAAAGGCTAGGGCTTCTGGACTACTCTGTCGGCTTCCCATCCATATCTTTGCTCCTGTCTTCTCCCCGTGTTTCCTCCTTGGCAGGAGTGGGGGCTGTTGACGGTGCTTTCTGTTAGCCTGCCAAGCAACTCCATTGTTCCTCCTTGACTCCCCCCACCTGGAGACTCCCTGGGCTCCTGTGTGGTTCTTGCTCTGTTTCCCTCCCTCAGGGCCCAGCCTCCTAGCTTCACCCTCTTGTGTCTGCCTCAGGCCTCAAGACCCAGCTGACCAGCAGTTTAGTTAAATGAGCTGAATTGAAAAGGCTACAATCAACCCATTACTTTTGTCTCCTTCCACCCCAAGCACTCTGTGGAGCAAGGTACGTCCCCTGGGGTCTGGAAGGCCCTGAGACCCTGGGACCAACTGTGGCCTGTGCTTTACCTTTTCGTACGTCCCCTTTGGCCCCACGTGCAACTCAGTGTTTCCATGGCAGAGGCCTGCTGAGGCGCAGAGCAGTGGGATGACCATCTCAAGGCCAGAGCACAGCCCATGTATGGGGAAGGGACTTGTTAGCCTCCCTCAGGAAAGCTCCCTGAGGCAGGCCCAGAGCTGTAAACAGAACTGGGCAGCCCCTGGGAAAAACAGAACCTGCTTTAGAATGACAGAGTTGCCTTTTCTACACAGTTTATTCCCAAAGGCTGGAGTCAAAAGTCATTCCCTGGTTTCCTTCTTGGTCCGTGTGCAGGTCAAATGCCTTTCCTGGTATCTTCCCTGCATTGCGGCCCCTGCCCCTCAGCCACCTCTTCATTGTGGATGGGGAAGACCTGAGACATCGTGACAACGCTAGTATTCAAATCACTGACGTTTCACTTTGGAATAGCACTTAACCCAGTTGGTAATAATATATCTGTGAGTGTATTTTGTTAAAATCTGTTCCCCCACTAAGCCACAAAAATTCCGTGAGGTCAGGGACTGTGTCCTTTCTGTTCATTATTAGAGCGCTGGAGCCATTGTTTGTTAGATACATGAATGACAGTGCTCATTTGTGCATCAAACAGTTTGTGAGCGCTGGGCACGGGCTGGAAGCTTCTGTGTACATTATCTCATTCAGTCCTCACGATGACCCTAAGAGTATCATTGTCTACCCCCATTTTAACCAGTTAACCAATTGTCATTGAGTTGACTCCGGCTCAAGGTGACCCCATGTGTGTCAGAAAACTGCTCCATAGGGTGTTCAATGGCTGAAGTACATCAACAGGCCTTTCTTCTGAGGTGCCTCTGGGTGGACTTGAACCTCCAACTTTTCAGTTTGCACCACCCAGGGGCTCCACCCCCATTGTACAGATATAGAAACTGAGGCTCAGAGAAGGTGAGGTGGTACAGCTAGTCAATGATGACACCCAAAATCAAGTATGGACTCACCTGATCCCAGGCCCTGCCTCGTACCCCACCAGTCTGGCCTCCCTGAAGTGGGGGCACCTGGGAGCTGTTAAGAGACTGGGCAGAAATAAAGGAAGAGGCCGATGGTGTTTGTCTAAATCACAGGGTGCCATATGCTACCCTGGAGTAACAGGGGCATTGACCCTTCTTGTTTTATTTTGGACTTAACCTGACAGAACTGGACTCTCTTCCAGCATCTAAAAGGAACCCTAATGGCACAGTGGTTAAGTGCTCAGCTGCTAATCAAAAGGTTGGTGGTTCCAACCTACCCAGTGGCGGAGAAAGACCCGGCACTCTGCTCTCAGAAGGATTAGAGCACAGGAAACCCTATAACCCAGTGTCGTTGAGTTGATTCCGATTCATAGTGACTCATAGAGTAGAACTGCCCCATAGGGTTTCCAAGTAGTGGCTGGTGGATTCAAACTGCTGACCTTTTGGTTAGCAGGTGACCTCTAAACCACTGCACCACCAGGCCTCCTATGGAAACCCTATGGTGGCAATTCTAGTCAGTCACGTGGGGTCGCTGTGAATTGGAATAGACTTGATCACACCCAGCGACAACAATAACCAACATCTAAGCTACTCCAGGGAGGTTTAGAAAACCTACCAAGAAACAAGACTCCAGCTCAGCCTGCCCAAGTGCACAGCTGGGAATGGAAGGTGACACCCGCTGGAGTGTGTAGGCCTGCCTTCGCCTACCAGGAATGCCACACAGAACAGATGATTTAAAATGGTAGCCGCCAGGCAGATGGAGGTGGGCTGAGGTGGGGGCTGACAACTTGGGTAGACTCCATCAGGGAACCAGGAGCCACTTCGTAGCTAGAAAAGAGAAACACTGAGCTGTAGGAAGTAAGAGGGAAGGCGTCACCCTGCCTGGTCTGTCTCAGCTTGGGAAAAAGCAAGCCCACAACCTCCCAGGCAGAGATTCCTCCCTCAGGCCCCAAGCTTTGTTGGGCATCTGGATCCCCTGGGGACCTACCCATTGGCAAGTGGATGGTTCAGGCAGCTCAGCCGGAGGAGGGCCTAGGTGGGAGTCAGAACCGCTACTTGCCCTGGCAACACTGAGGGAAGAGTTAAATGGAGATGGCTTTGCAAGGCCTTTGTAGATGGTGAGACTTTTCTGTCTTGTGGCTCTCACTATAACCCTGTGACAAGGGCATTGGTGCAGTGTACAGCAGTTCCCCACCTTACCTATGGTTTCAGTGACCGCCCCCCACCCCCGTCAACTGTGGTTGGCAAGTATTACACATTCACATAACCTTTTTTATAGTATATTGTTATAATTAATTTTTGAATATTTTTATTACTATAAAAAATGAATTCATTATTAGTTATTGCTGTTAATCTCTTACTGAGCCTAACTTAAACATTAAACTTTAGCGTAGGTACGTATGTACAGGACAAAACACAGTATATATAGGGTTAGAGACTATCTGTGATTTGAGGCATCCATGCGGGTCTTGGAATATATCCCCCACGGATAAGAAGGGACTACTGTAGTGCTAAGAACTCCACCTGTGAGACTGGACAGACCTGCTCGCAGATCTCACTGGCCATGTTAGTTTCTGTGCCTCAGTTTCCTCACCTGCCCAATTAGGGCAATATTTATATACCTTACTGGGTTGTGGAGAGCATCATGTGCCTGGCACAGCGTAGGTGCTCACCACATGTGAACTGCCCTTACTACCACTTGACAGGTGAGGAAACAGGTCCAGAGGAACAGCAACTGACCCAAGATAGCTCAGCAAGGCAGCAGTAGAAAGCAGGTCTCTCCTATCTATTCAATTTAGTGATTTTTTTTTTTTTTTGTAGAGGATACAGAATCAAGTGACATAATCAGGGAGAAAGTGTTTTTTGAAAATGAAAACTAGACTCCACCTAACACTGTGAAGGCAAAGATTGTTTCTGTCTTCTTCACCATCTTACCTCTAGGGTGTGGAATACAGGAGGTTCGCAAGAAGTGTTTTTAAATGGATGAATGAGCACCACAGAGCAACGTGATGCTGTTAAGGGCAGTCTGTCATATTTAGCATTTGACCTTTTGCAACTCAGAATGGAACAAGACCTAGGAGGTCCTATCTCCACAGCCTTTCAGGCAGTAGCCTGTGGTGCATTCCTACCTGCAGTACTGTTTTCCACCAACAGAGGGCAGTCTCCCAGGGAATGTGAAGGCTCACAAGAAAGGTGATGGAAGACTTAGTCCAAGAAGGAAGCTGCTGGGGAGTGGAGGCTGCTGCCTGAGGCCCCACCATTCACTGGAGGGTTGCTAACTTTCGGGAGCTTGGAGTGTGTAAGACATGGAGACCATGCCCACGGTAACCGAGAAAGACCATGGTGTCCATTAGTGACTTGGGAGTCCAGGGGAAAACAATGCACTGGGCGGGCACTCTGCCTTCCCAACTGAAGGCTCAGGCTTTTGAACAGGAAAGAGCTTGGGTGGAAAAAACGGCTTTTTCATGACCCAGGATAGGCTTAGGGAGGAAAGGGGAGGTGTTATGGATTGAATTATGTCTCCCCAAAATATGTGTTATAAATCCTAACACTCCTATACCTGTGGAAGGATCCCTGGTGGCACAGTGGTTAAGGGCTGGGTGCTAACCGAAAGGTTAAACCCACCAGCTGCTCCGCAGGAGAAAGATGTAGCCGTCTGCTTCATAAAGATTACAGCCGTGGAAACCCTATGGGGCTGTTCTACTCTACTCTGTCCTACAGGGTCACTATGAGCTGGAGCTGACTCAACAGTAATGAGTTTTTTTTTTTTAATACCTGTGGAAAGGAGCCCTTGCAAACAGTCGGTGGTTTGAACTCACCAACCGCACCGTGGGAGAAAATACCTGACGATCTGCTCCTGTAAAAATTTCAGCCTAGGAAACCCTATGGGGGCAGTTCTACCCTGTCCTATAGGGTCTCTATGAGTCAGACTTGACAGCACATGTGGATGCAAGCCCACTTGGGAATAGGGTTTCTTTGTTAATGAAGCCATAACCATGTAGGATGTGTCTTAAGCCAATCTCTTCTGAGATACAAAAGGAGCAGATCAGACACCGAAGCGAGCAAGCAAGCACAGACAGGCGAAGATAGATGCCACGATGCACGAAATCACCAAAGAACCGAGGAACCGATGCTGAAGAGACAGGGTCCTTCTCCAGGAGCCTACAGGAAGAAAAAGCCTTCCCCTAGAGCCAGTGCCCTGAATTTGGACTTCTGGCCTCCTGAACTGTGAGAAAATAAAAAAAAATTGTTGAAGCCAGTACATGTGGTGTTTCTGAGACAGGAGGGATGAGCTTGTTGGAGGTAATTGCTGAGCACTTGAGAGGCGGTGTGTGTATATGAGTCTAAAGTCCAGGGTCAAGGCTGGGGATAAAGATTTGGAAGTTACTGGCCCCAATGGTAATTGAAGCCGTGGAAATGAATAAGCTAGTCTTCCCTGGGGAGGTGTTTGCAAAATGAGGACAAATAAGGGCCTAGGGAAGCTCCCAGGGAATGCCAACATTGAAAGGACGGAACCCAAGAGGCGGGTCAAGAAGAGCAGCCAGACAGGTGGGAGGAAAAGCAGGACCCCCAAGTTACAGAAGCTGCGGGGGCTATGGTGTCAATGCTATGATTTCAATTATGACAGAAAGGTCTTTTGGGGTGTCCAATGGCCAAATAAATAGCCCCCTCTTCCATAGTCAGAAGGAGACTTGGTAGCACAGTGGTTAAAGCAATCAACTGATAACTGGTTTGAAACCACCAGTGGCTCCATGGAGGAAGATGTGGCAGTCTGCTTCTGTAGCAATTACAGCCTTGGAAACCCTACGGGGTCGTTATGAGTTGGAATTGACTTGATGGCGGTGGGTTTGGTTTTGGACCGGTCCCTAGACGTAGTCCCTGGGTGGTATAAACGGTTAAGCACTTGTCTACTAACTGAAAGGTTGGCTGTTTGATCCCACCCAGATGCACCTCGGAAGAGAGGTCTGGTGATCTGCTTCTGAAGGGGCATAGCCATGGAATCCCTATGGAGCGCAGTTTTATTCTGACACACGTGGGGTTGTCGTGAATTGGAATTGAATTGACGGTAACTGGTTTTTTTTTTGTCCCCTAGACAAGTTCTAAACCAATTGAGAAATGAGTCAAAGAAGATAAATGGACTTCTCTCCCCCCCACCCACCCGTTTTATATCTGATAAAGCTGATTTTGGACAATGTGGCTTTATCTGTAGTTAAATGGGCTCCTCATGCTGACCCCCAGGATTAGGGAGATTCACCTGCAGGCAGGCACCACCACGGCAGGAAAAACACTGCAGGGTTATTACTGCTGAGCTTCCTTGTTGGTTGAGGACATTCAAGAGCTTATGTGGTCTTTGGGCAGCTAGCTCCCAAGAGGAAGGAGAGAAGAGAGGGATGATGGAGCCAGGGGCAGGGCCTCGAGCTTCCTAACTTGAACTCACCAGCAGGCAGGCCAGAGTACAACGGAGAGGGCAGAAGCCAGGGGTGCTCCCCGAGGGAGGGCCCTCTGCATGGAAGGAAGACACAGGGCGGCATGGGAGCTCCCCTGAACTGAGAAAGATGGAGGTTGGGGGTGACCCTGGCAATGTGCAGTGGGCACGGAAGCAGATTGTAGAGGGGAGCAAGTGGGTGGTGAGGCTGTGGGCCGCAAGCACATGCAGCCATTCTCCGCAGGTTGAGGAGATGAGGAGAGGGTGGGAGCTAGGGGAGAATGTCGGTCTAGGAAGGGTCCTTTTTCTTTTCTCACAATTAGACACTTGGGCAGACTCACACTCTTATGGGAAGGAGTCGGTACCGAGGGGACAGACGGAGCGATAGACGGCAGTGGGCCGCAGGTAAGCGCAAGTGGTTAGAAGACAGGATAGGACGGACTCAGAGCACAAGGGGGCACCAGGAGGGGATGGCGGCAGGTGAGGTGTAGGTTTGAAGATCAAAGGGCACAAAACTGGGGCATTCCCATCTGAAGGCATCTGTGTTCTGAGAGGTCAGAGAGTGAGGAGGGAGTTGAAGATGGCGAACAGGAGAGCAGAGAGATGGGAAAGTGACCTCCAGAGAGCAGGTGAAGCCAAGGCCAGGAGGGACTGGGGGCCTGGGGACAGAGGCTGTGTGACTGTCTCCAGTCATCCTCCAAAGCCAGGATTTGTGGGCTGAGTGCTGGGTTTGGCCAGGAGGTTGGGTCAAGGTGAGGGCTGGCACCCATGGAGGCTGGGCTGGCTCAGGAAGAGGGGAGGTCAGGGCTGGAGTCTCAGGGGAAGACAAAGGAGGGCGTCTGGGAGGAGGGCCCAGGCAGGCGCTCAGGAAGGAGAACATGGCGGCCTAAGCACGGGAAGTGAGGTGAAGATTTCAAAGGTACAGCCATTCTCAGGACAAAGGGAGGGTGTGGTATGGCGCGGGTGGCAGAATAGGAGGAAGAGCAGGTGGCTGGAGACGGTTCAGGACAGGATGACTGCAGGTGTTGGGGCGGGGAGAGCGACCGAGGCTGGAGCCGAGGGCCTCAGTGTTTGGAAGGAGTAGCCAGGGGGCCGGAGGATGAGCTTGGGGCAGCTGGTGTTACAAGAGGGAGGAGACCATCCACCATCCCTCCTGACCCCAAGATCCATGGAAGTGGGGGAATGAGCCCATGTCCTGGGAGAGGACAGCAGGGGACCTGGAGAGCTGGGACTCAGCTAAGGCAAGAAACAGACAGAATAGGAAGAGGAGGAGAGTGGGGAATTGGTGGAAGGAGCCTCAGGCAGGGTAGAGAGGCTTGGGAGGGTGGGGAACAGTGGGTAGGATCAGGGAAGCCCCTGGGGAATCCAGAGAGGCTGGATAATGGGAGAAGGCCCCCAGGAGGTGCAAATGGGTTGCTCTCAGCTACTAACCTAAAGGTTGGCTGGTCGAACCCACCGAGCAGTGCTGCAGAAGAAAAGCCTGGAGATCTGCTTCTGTAAAAATAACAGCCCAGAAAACCCCATGGAGTAGTTCTACTCTGTAACACATGGGGCTGCCATGAGTCGGGATCAACTCGACAGCAATGGGCTTGGTTTGGGAGGGGCTTACACAGAGCAATGACAGAATGACTCAGGAGAGGGGGACTGGCAGGTAGAGGGGCTCAGTTGGCTGCAGTGTTGCAAAGAGCACAATCCCAGCAGTAGTGGGGGGCACTCAGGCCCCTGAGGGCTCTCCTACACCTGGACTAATGAGAAAATCTCGGGGGCCTGGGTCGGTCTGTCAGAACAAGGAGAAATGAGAACAAGTGCTTTTAGTTCAGTCGCAGAGGGTGGGGGGCATTTATGGACATCTAATCAGAGTGCAGAAACAGAGGACATTTACGTAGCTAGTTACTGGTGTGAGGGGGAGTGTAGAGGTCAGCCAGGGCCCACAGAAACCTCGCCCAGAGAGGCAGGTGTTGAGGAGGCGGTTCTTGATCTTGAGAATGGCAATAAGGTTGGAGCCCTGGGGGTGCAATGGTTAAGAGCTATGGTGAGCTATGGCTGCTAACAATAAAGGCGAGCAGTTCGAAGCCACTAGCTGGTTCTCGGAAACCCCGGTGGCAGTTCTACTCAGTCCTATAAGGTCACTGTGGGTCAGGTTTGGTTTTTGCTCAGGGTGATTGGAAGGTTACTCAGCACTCAACAAGGGAATGGCTGTCACCTCTGTTTTAAGAATGAGGACACTGAGGTCAGTGGTTTGCCTGGATCTCACCTGGTCCACTCCCAAGGGTCGTCCTTGTCCAGGCACAGCCTTCTGGGGGACACACCCCTTCCTCCTGTGGGGTCTCCTGGCTTCAGTTCCTCCCTCGCTCTGAAGCCCTGCCACAACCCATCAGTGGTCACAAGCACTCAGACACCAGACTTTATGGATGCAGATGCCCTGAAGTTGAGACAAGTGACGATGGCCACAAATCAGAGGCCCTGAAAGAGGAGGACATCTTAATCCTGACCCTGATGGAGCCACAGGGCAGCCCCTGAGGAAGTGACTGTGGCTGTAGGAAGCTGGTGAGCATTGGCCCTGAGACTGAATAAAAAGGGATCCATGGGCAAAGGGTATACAGACCTGAGGGACCTGCCGGTAAGATGGGTCAAGGTAAAGCCAAGGGAGATGAGCAGGCCCAAGGAACACAGCAATGACACCACTGATGTGATGTGTGAAGTCGCATTTGGAGCAAGGACAGCGAAGGCAAGGTTAATGGATGACAAATGGTAGAACCACGCCACTCTCTCACATCCTGTCAGATAGCACCTTCCAGCCTGGCAGGGTAGAGCAAATTTGAAGCAGGACCTGAGGTGGCCCGGGACAGAGGATCTCGGGACCCTGAAGGCCCTGTGGTAGTGAGCAGGGACCCAGCACTCAATGACAATCTGTACAGGACAACCAAAAAGGGACCTGGGCCCAAACACTAGAAATGGCCAAATGTCTCATTTGCATTTGTATTTTTAAGTGTGGGATGGGAGATTCTGGTAACTATGGACTGGTTCCCCTAACGAGAACTCCTTAGAGGGTTGTAGAATGAACTACTGGCTACTGCTAGATGATTTCTGAGCTCCTGAAGAAACTCGCTGTGACTAGGAACTGAGAGTCCTTAAGAACAAATTTTGCCAACCTGACCTCCTTTTTCATGTTGGCAGGGTCTATCTAGTCTTCCAGTGGGGGACAAGCCCAGCTAGGCTGCACTTGGGCATGTGACAATCTCTCATGACAGGCACATGGAGATGCAGTAACGTGGGCTGGCTAGTAACCATGACACCACCCAGCTTTTGTGGCTGTCTTATACCCGACAACTCCTTCAGCTCCCACTCTCTTCCTCTTCACCTCTAAGCTCCTCAAAAAAAAATCATCTACACATTGTCTCTGCCTTCTCACCTCCTGTTCACACTTCAACCCGTCCCACCTGGCTTCTCTCCCTACCCAGCCACCAAGCCGCTCTTGCCGGCCGCACTCACCTTCTCCGTATGGCCAACCCCGAAGCATCTTTTTGGGCCTGATCTCCCAAAACCTCTGAGCAGCAGTTACAGAGGAACTTTTTGTGGGACAGGGGAGGGGCAGAACTGATCCTTAATCCCTTACCTTTAATTAACTTGAAAGACTAATACATGCATGGAATTTAAAAATTCAACCAGTACAAACAGTATACAATCCAAAGTTCTTCCCTCCCAGATTACCAATGTCTTTTTCCAGAGGTGGCCCTGTTACTATCTTGTAGGTTCTTGAACAACTTTGTATGTATACAGGTTTATTATGTATCTCTGTTTTCTGGTCTTCTCCACAAGTGGGGGCAGGTGGTAGCAATTTTGTATTTTGCTCTCTTCTCGTGTATATTCTGAAGATCATTTTCCCTTCAAAGTCTCTGCCTGGCCTTCTGCGGGGCCACACTGCTGGGTTTCTGTCCACCTGGTGGCTGCCCCTGCCAGCCTCACCCTCTAGCTGACCTGACCTGGGAAGGCTGCAGTTCCTCCAGGTGCACTCCTGGGCCCTCTTTTCATCTTAAGTTTCTCTGTAAGCCGCCCCATCTGCTCCCAAGACTATAAATGCCCCCACATGTGCGGACATGGCACAGTACCTCTCCATTTGACCCTTCCTGCCAGCTGACACCAAATTGACAGTTAGTTGGCTGCCTAGCAATTATTTCCAAGTTAACTAACCAACATTAAACTCCCCATCTCTCCCCTAAGCTGAGCCCTTGTCCATCTCTCCCTCATCCAGTCACCACGTAGGTAGGACCTGTCACGTGAAGCTGTCCTGTCCTGTCCTGTCGAAAAGGCTGTTCTCAGCAATCTCTTGGCCTGCTGTGCCCGCTGGCTGGTCTCTCACAGCCACTCCTGCTCCTCTGTGATCCACTTCTCATACTTTGGCCCTGATTGGGAACACGCAAAGCTGACTACATCACACCCCTGCTTAAAACCCTGTGTTAGCTTCCCATTGCTATTAGGATCAAGTTCAAAATCCTTACTCTGCCCTCCAAGGGGGGCAAGTCCAGGCCTCCCCCACCTCTCACCCTTCAGGAGTTTCAATCCCCTCCTCCTCCTCCCAGAGCTCAGCCTTTCTAATATCCCAATCCACCTCTCCAGACACCTGCCTCTCCCCTCCTCCTCGCCCGGCACCCGGACCTTCAAGCTCATTGCCACATTGCCATCTGGCAGTCTTCCCCATCGCCAGAGCCAGTCAGATCCCCAGCCTTACCTCTGCAATCATTCAGTGCCTTCTCTTCCTTGAGAGCCCAAAACTGCTGAGGGTGGGACTGTAACTGTCGTGCTCATTACAGTTGCCTGAGTACTGAGCAGTGTCTGGCAGGAAGCAGTTGCTCAGCAAGTATTTACTGGATGAATAAATAAATGTTTGCCAAACAAATGCCTACCTCCACCTCTTTGCACATTCGGATCCCCCTGCCTGGACTGCCTCACAGCCTGATTCTCAGCACAATACAGTCATGGAGAACTTGGGCTCTGGAGCCAGTACTGCGGGGTTTGAGCCCAAGCTCTGCCAACTTACAAGCAGTGTGATCTTAGACAAGTTACTACCACTGTTTCAGTTTTCTCGTTTGTAAAATGACACTGATAATAGCACCTAATTCATAGAAGACAAAAGGAAATAGTACTTAATTTATCGAAGGATTAAAGGAAAAACGTATCAAGAGCTTAGCAAAGGTGGTGCGAACAGTTTGTGCTGGGTTACTAACCTACAGGTTGGTGATTCAGACCTGCCCGGTGGCACTATAGAAGGATGGCCTGGTGATCTGCTTCCGTAAAAATTACAGGGAGGAAAACCCTTTGGAGCAGCTCTACTCTGTAACAAATGGGGCCACCACGAGTTGGAACTGATGGCACTAGGTCCGTAACCAGCACGGAATCCAGCATATTTCTTGTTGGACTCCTTCCATTAATTCCTGGGCCTTTTCAACCCAGCTACAAAAATCTCCTACTGCCCTGAACTGTTTAAATTTTAGGACAAAAGTCATCCCCAGGTCAAGTTTAAAGGTACCCTGTCTGTTTTGCCTCCTGCTTCGTATCACCTGACTCTGGGACGAGAGTGACCTAAGAATGTTCGTCAATGTATTGAGAAAAGGTAAGGCTTCAGGTGGCTAGGCAAGCTAGGCTGAACTCCAGTTTTTCTGGGGACAATCCAAAAGTACTGAAATAAAACTTGATTTCTTTTTCAGATTTTTAACAAGTTCCACCCACAAAAACCTGAGATTGTATTTTTCCTTGATGCTCCCCAGCTTGACAAGGTGGTTACAAAATATACAGATAGAGAATCGCCTAGCCAGGCATGAAGAGTGAAGTACTAGGACAGAACTCATTAGTGAGATGACTGAAGTAAAATTTAAAAATACGAACTATTGTATAGCAATGTTATGAAATGGAAATTAGAACACTCTCCATTTTGCATGTTTCTTTTTCCCCAGAAACCTAGACTCCACCTAGATCATGACTCTGTTTTCTCTTTCATGCTGAAAAATACCATTGAGGCTCAGTTTTAAAGAGAAGAAAGCTCAGAGTCTAACTCAGGTCTCCGACACCTGGCAGCTGTGACCACCGAGATGGGGTCTGGGTCCTCACAGACGGACTGCCGCGCCCCACCCACCCCAGCTGCTCAGTGCCCTTGGGTGGGGAGCTTAACTTCCTCTACAGAACCCTGGACAGGGAACTCTCTGTTCAAATTTGTAAAATGAATCTCTCAGAAATGTCCCAATATCTGTGATTTCCAAGAAACCCATAATACCAGTAATTAAAAAATGCCTCTGAATAAATGAAATCCTAGAAACAGGAGAAATTCACGTAAAAAACTTCCCAATTCTACCCTAGAGGGAACAGTCACGTCTACAATTGAGGCTGTACGCTACACCGCTAAAACAGACGGTCTCCAACTCAGCAGGTTCTATACAAGCCATTTATTTGAAATGCCGGCTATGTGTAGGCTAAAGTCAGTGTTACATGCTTATCAGTGACAGTAGAAAAATAGAACCAGTGAAAACCTTTGTACAACTGTAATGGTACTCAAAAGAGAAATGTATCGTTTTACAACGCTTGACACAGACGAATTCAAGTTTGGAGGTACCTAAATAAAAATACTATATATTTCTTTAAAAAACACTATGTACAATTGAAGCGTAAACAAGTTTTACAAAGTACTGGTTATGCAGGTTGTAAAAAACACTTGCATAGGACATGAAATCAGTTTTAAGAAAAATTTCTGAGCCTTTAGCATTGAAGGCACTTGACTTTATACCAGTAACAGCACAACCATAAGAAATGCAGTATTGTAAAGATACCAGCAGCCTGAAGTACAGATGTGGTACACAAACAGCAAGTGGAGTTCAGGAACCTCGACCTTCCAGCCCCCCATCGAGAACAGGATTCCGTACCACCTGCCCACTGAGCTCAGATACAGCCCTGTGCAGGTGCACCTGGAACTTTCAGAGCTATCTGATCTCTTAGAACCCACATGAACACACAAACACAGAGGTTACTTTCAAGACGCACACTTGCAAGTATTCTTTCTACAGAAACGGCCACACCATTATAATATTTTATCAGAAAATGGGAGGTTGACGCACAATCTTAGGGTTTTCTAGAGGGGTGGGAAAAAAAAAAAAAAAAAAAAAGACTTGCCGATACAATTATTATATAACAGCCATTGCAATCCATAGGACAAAAAGACAACACATCATAAAACATTGTTCATACAACAGTGTTCATGGAGGACAGGAAAACACCTTTTAGCAGTGTGCACGGTAATTCTGTTAGTAAGATTATCTGTAATGAGGTTTGAAAGTAAATTACTCGTAGACAAAGTAAACCATGGCAGAACCGGGAATAGCACCCATCACTGCTGTTTTAATAGCTACACAAAGTTGGAAGTCAATCGGATAATTAAAAAAAAGTCAAATGAGTGTTTCCCTTTGAATTCAGTCCTAAGATAAAAACATGAGTACTTCGGAATTGCAAAGAAGTATTTTTAAGTGTTTCATGAAACATATTTTTCCCTAAAAGGCAAACTAAATATTATGAAGACATGTGTTTTGCCTAGTATAGTCACTGAGAAACATTCACCTTTCAGCTCCAGAAAATGGCACACTGATGTCACTTTGTGGCCCCTTGGCTGCGCAATTACTGTCCTCCCATTTGTGTCTGCGTCACCACTGGAACTCAGCTGCACAAGAATTGTGTCCATTGCTAGAGCCTGAATAACAAGTCAAAGGGATGACAACTGTAATGAACAAGAGTTTTTGAGGGAGCTCAAATAAGGATTAAGTCAAGTTTCACAGAGAGTTCTACGCAAAGACAAACACAAAGAACTCTCGCTGTAAGTCACTACAATCTAACTGGTTACTGAAACACTGGGCTAGCTGAGGTCTAGCGACATATCCCAGAAGAAGCTACAGGGGCCTGTGAGGAAGGGTAGCTTACATGAAACATTTAAACAACTACTGGTTCAGGTAGTTTTACCTTTCATGCTGCTATTTTCCTTAGGAGTCACAGGTGACTTTGAACTTACTCATCAAAATCATAAAACTAAAACAAAAAATATAAGAAAAAGACCAACAGTATCTTTAAGAAAATTGAATCCCTTTCCACTCTAGGATCTACATGGTAGTTTTCTAACCTCAACACACAGTGGGTACTGAAAGTGTGATTGTCTGAACGGCCTGATTGTCGATGGCCTCAAAAGGAGATCTGGTATTTTTGTGATTTGGTTCTCATCACATTTCTATACCAAGTAAAATGCCAGTTCTTGTGACCTAAATGTTTTGTTTTACACATATATTTTCTTTTTCTGAAAGCAACCTTACTCAGACTTCACATTTATCTTAGTACACCATAAAAAAGATGTAACGGATAGGTTCAAAAGCCAGAGGCACATCGCTATCCAACCTACCTTATAAACCACACTCCACAAGATACACTAAAGGTCCACCAGTACCTACCCTACCACACACGGAACTACATGTTTACCTGCTGCAAGTCACATCAGTCCCCAATCTCACAGATTAAAGCTACTTTTCCCTCTATACACAGAGTTTAGCCACATGCGCTACTAAATCATTAAAAGCAAATTTCATAAATAACATTATGAACAGCAACCCCCTATTTTTATAATTTTGGGATATGAAAGAAAATCCAATGAATTTTAGGCCAAGGATGTGTGGGATCGATAGCTCTGGTCTAACAGTTTAATAAACCAGGTCAGAGGTTAAAAAAGTCCACCCCCCCGCCCCCAATTAGGTCTATTCATTCTTATTTGCAGTATCAGCACAGTACAGTCTGATTCAGAACAGAAATTTAAAACCGGATGAAAATAATTCATGTCAACACATATCAATACATGTTAAAGGATATGACGGGATTAACAACTTTTGTTTCTGAAGAGGGACAGAGACTGGGCTTCAAAAGACACCATCATCTTAGAGTCAAACCTCCTAAAAATGAAAACAGAGTTCTGTGTTTTGCTGTCTTTAAGAAAGGAGCCTTGAAGGAGATGCCCGCCCACCTTCCAGCAGACCCGCGTGTCCTCGGGCGATGTGGAGTGCAATACACAGCATCACCAACGTGGACGGACGCACTAGCAGCAGCTAACTAGCCAGGCAGCAGTGTGCCGGTGGGTGGAGATACACTGATGTGGTTCCTGTCTTTGAGACTATCTACCGTTAGGATTTCTTAACATGTCAGATTATTCCTGAGTGTATATCCACAGGGTAAAGTAGGAAAAGACTGTAAGAGAAACTACAGTTTTGGGAGAAATCAGAGCTGCTGACATCCAATAGAACCCTATTTACTTAAAAGTGCATGTAATTAATTCATTTATATGGTAGCTTGTAAAGGCTCCCGAGTCCTGCATAGTTTGGGGTGAGTGTGAGTGACTCATAGTTACATATATACACACATACACAGAAAAGAGGCTTCCAAACATCCTTCACACAAGGAAACGTTCGGAAAGCGTCTTTCCTTCTAAGTGCCACGGCCACATGTGTGTATGTGTTTGTAAAAATACAAAGTGAATGCTCAAATAATGCTGAAGTGATTTAAAAACTCAAATACTAATATATTTACATTGGGGAGTAAGAAAAACAGTCCTTAGCTCACACATTGCCCTTCCAAGGGAGGATCTTCAAAGATCCCCTGTGCTGCGGTGGTTCAGAAAAAGGCCCAAACCGGCATCCCAAGGTGGAGTTCAAGTAGGACGTGTAGTGTTTAACTGGGAAAAAAACCAACTTTTTTTTCTTTTTCTGTTTTGGCAACAAAGCATTATGCATTCTGCAACAACTTTCTATAGGACACCAAAATTCAGACATACTTTGAAAGACATCTGAAAGAAAACATATGCTTACAAACACCAAATGACATCCGTAAGACTGAAGCCCTTTTGTTTTGTGTTGTTTCCCACAGAGCAAGACAACAGAAGGCAGTAAGCACTCCTTCCACCCGTCTCAGCTGGAGAGTCAACTCTGAGAATCAAAAATCCAGTCAGGGAAACCCTTTGTTTGCTATTTCCACTGCTTTATAATTCCAATTAATTTGATCTCTTTAGAACATCACTTAGTGATATTCTAACGCACACTACTGGAGTTTTCCGTGATTCTGGTACACAGTCCATCCTGAAGAAAGCAACAGCTTTAGCCTGGGCACGGAAGACTTTTCTCCTTCCGTGTTCTTTACGGAACCAGAAAAGTTCAGGATCCTGAGTGGACTCCCGCTGGAGGAATGGAGACTAGCTCCCGAGACTTATTAAAAAAAAAAAGAAGACATTAATGGAGATCGAGCAGGAAGATTTCTGAACTAAAGTCATTACCAAAAAGAGGAAGATTTTGATGTGCTGTTCTTTGGAATTTCTGTAATTAAAAAATAAACACAGAACTATTTCATAAGAAAATACATCTTAGTGTGCAATCCAATGCACATGGGAATCAGCAGATGAAAGGTAAAATGCAAAAAAGTATGAAAATAGTCCTTTAAATGTGGCAATAAAGTTTAGCATACTGATATAAAACCAATACAGATAAAATAAATGTACAAGTGCAAAAAAATTCCATCATTTTTAAAGAGAAAAAAAGTGCCAGCTTGCTTGCTCTTAAAAATGCTTCCCCACACAACTGTTCAAACACAAAAGAGACAGACGCAGCTTTCAAAAGAACCCTCTCAGCATGCTATGTCTAATAAACACATATATACACACACGAGGAGGAGCCCATGTGAACCCGAGCTATCAGCTGGCACGGATGAACTGCTCTTTAAGTTGCTGGGTTGCATCATAAATGGGATGTCTCACATCTCAGGCACAGACGATGTAGAGGATGTTCTCAGAGGGCAGACTTCTTGTAGAGGAAGTCGGGCTTGCTTGGCGACCTCCTTCCTCTGCTTACTGAATCCTCTCTTTCCAAATCTGGGTTTCTCTGGGCTCCGTGGCCCAAGGACTCACTGTCTGCCAGTCTCCGAGTGGATCTCTCTTCTGGAGCTTCAGAGCTACATGCAGAATGGGAAGGTCTGTTAGAAGTCAGCCCAAAAGTCAAGTCGGTTTCTACTGCTGTCCGTCCCCTCATGTGGGCTGGGCCATTACCAGCATTTTCCGGGGCTGCCAAAGGAAAGTCTGACCGCTGGGGAGGTTGTTCGATGACATCAAGGTGGATTGGCTCGCTCTTTTGTCTGTGTAGATGCCCATCAGGGGAAAGTGGATATTCTCTCCTAGCTTCTTCCTGTTTTTTAGGAGAGGTCTGGCTAGGTAGGTAGGCTGACTTTAAGCCACCTGGTGATGCCTTATTGTGGCTGTACAAATCGGGACCAAAATACCCAGCCTGTGAAGGTGGGGGGCTCCGTCTGCTAGGAGCCGGAGTAGAAGGTCTGCAAGCAGCATTTGAGAAGTCATAGAAATCTGGGTATTCCTGCGGATTTTCCCTAGGATCTGTTTTTCGCTCTAGCGTGTGTTTCTTTTGAGAAGTGTGTGAATGCCTCTGTGGAATACAAGATAGATGCTGGGGAGGCCCCGGTCCTACTTTGGAAACTGATTGGCTTAATTCTGTATCTACAGCAAGTTCTGGAAGCCTTCTGTCCTTGAGTGACAATGTGGATACCCCCATGGCGATGTCTGGCATTAGCTCATTTAGCACAGGTTGTGTACACTGCAAACAGAAAGAAAAGGGGGGTAGTTAAAAAGGGCCCCAGGATCCCTCTTTGTAAAAATAACGTCCACTGATTTTATTATAAAAGTAATACATGCTTATTTAAAAAAAAATACAGAAAACAAAAAGCAAAAGAGAAATCACCACTAAATTTCCCCAGAGGGAACCACTATTAGTGTTTTGAGGTATTTCAAGGTATGTCTTATACCTTTTTTCCTTGCATATAATTTTCACAGAATTGAGTACATATATAATTCTACCATTAAATTTTCTCGAAACCACCATTTTAAATTACTGTGTAACATTCCACTGTATTGATAAACCATGACTTAACCAGTCTCCCACTGCTGGACATTTAGGTTGTTTCCAGCTTTTCATTATTATAAGCAAGACTGAGATGAACATAAAGCAATTACCTTTAAAGGGAGTTTTATTTAAAATACAAAGTAGTAGAACTTTTGTAATTATAGATGCAAGGGCCAGGCCGATAGGACAGGAATCTGGTTTATCAAACACTGTCAACCTTTGTGTTTCTGATTTGGGACTGGGGGTTATGGCAGGGAGAGTGGGTAGAGGGGTCTAAGATAGTGACGAAGAATCATAATTTGGCCTAAGGTGCACACTAGTCCATAGCTTCCAATAAGCTGTGTTTAACGACATTTCCCTGAACTAATACATGCATGCATCATTTGTTTTTCTCTGTACTGAACGCTATCAACAGTGTGCGACTAAGTAGCAAGATTTAAAGATCATTATTTTTTGTCAAATGTATTACATAAACCAGAAATTCCACCTCTAATGCAGTGAAAATCGAGTACGGAATTTTCTCTTGAATTAGTATCTCCGAACACTACCTACGTGACTCAAAGTCAAACGAGCGCTCTGATGGACGTGCTTCCTGGAGGCAGAGGCATGCAAGGGGGTGAACTTTCTGCCTATTTTCTGAATGGGGAGTCTTTTGCCATGTTGTCCCTGATGGTATATGTGGCCTAAGAAACTTCCCTTCTTGTCCTATCAGTGCATTCTATAGAATAGTAGACTCTACAGAACAGCAGAATAGAACTTAGGCACAGATTCTAGGCGTGGACTTGAACAGACCATTATGACACTCGTACATCCATTTATATTGACCATTGTTACTGTGTGCTGTTGAACTGATCTGGACTCATAGCGACCATGTATGACAGAGTAGAACTGCCCCACAGGGTTTCCTAGGCTGTGAGCTTCACAGGCACAGGTTGCTAGGTCTTTTCTCCCACGGAGCCATGGGTGAGTTCAAACTACCAACCTTTCAGTAAGCAGCCAAGCTTAACCACTGTGCCAGCAGGGCTCCACTGCCCATTAACCCTTCCTAATACTTGCAGTTAAACTAAGGACAAGGAAGGCAGTCCACTACTCCAACCACATAAAACTTTAGTCTGTCTCCTGCTGTCCTTTCTCATTCACCTATACCATCTCTCTCTTTTCCATACCCTTCAAGTCTCTGCTTTCAGTTCGTCAATAACACTTCTGGACACAGCTGAATCCCAGTGCGGATCTTGGGGCCAAAGGAATTACTTCTAATATTATATGAATTAAGTCTTTCCAATTGCCTCATATACATGTGAGATCTGAACAATGAAGAACTGATATGTTCAAACTGTGGTGCTGGTGAAGAATACTGAATATACTATGGGCTGCCAGAAGAATGAACGAATGAATCAATCTTAGAAGAAACACACCCAGCATGCTCCTGGCAAGCGAGGATGGTGAGACTTTCACTCACTTCTGACACGTCATCAGAAAAGGGCATTCTGTTTGCTAAAGAGAGTCAGTGAAAACAAGGGAAACCCTTAATGAGATGGACTGACACAGAGCTACAACAATGGACTCAAACATACCAATGGTCATGACGACGGTGCAGGACTGGACAACGTTTCGTTCTGTCATACATAAGGTGCCACGAATCAGAGTCGACTTGACAGCAACTAATAACTACTGAAGTGTTGACTTACCACTTGTTTCTCAGATGTCATTGCTGCTGATGCAGCAGCAGCAGCAGCCACTGTCTGCCTCCCCAAGCCTGCAGTGTTTGTACAGTCAGGGGGTGCTGCTTTAATGCTTGGCAAATAGACTGGAGGAGGGACCGCTTTCGGAGGTGTTCTGGAGTGAAAGAGGGAATGACTGCAGGGATAAGAAAACGACCGTGAAGGATGCTGGCTGGGAGGTTTTTGCTTCCAACCCACTTTTAGTTGGTTATGGATTGGGGTAGCTGGGGGGTGGTATGGAGGTGGAGGAGGGGGCAAGGGTGGATGGAAGGCCACAAAAGAGTCCAGATCTGTAAACATGGTTTCTGCAGTAGGGGTACTGTTAACCCGACATCGCCCAGCCTGTTTCATTGTCAAGAGTGGACTTTCATCCCCAAAACGTTCATCAGGAAAGAACTTGTGAGGATTCTAAGAAAGATTAAAAAGAGAGAAAAAAAAAAAAAAAGTTAGAACATTAGCAGATTTCTTAGATGGAAATTTACAGGCTGAAAGAATTAAGTAAGCTACCTGAAAAAACCACATTCAGCAAGAGTAAAGAGCACAACATATTTTTCCAGGCCAGAAGCCCAAGAAAAAAATCATCTTAATAACCAGCAAGCAGGTCACTCATCTCTTGCAAGATTATGCAATAATGCAGAAATAGATAATAAAACCCAATTCAAATATGTCTTTCCTCAGAAAATAAAATGAACATTAAACACCAAAGGAAGAAAAGATGTGCTACTAATAACCCTCCTAAAATATTCTGACAGAAGGTCTGAACACTCTCAGTCTGAAATAAGGACTACAAAATAATATCCCTTACACATTGTACGTGACTAAGTTTGATGAGTACTTTGAGAAACATGAAAATACTTAAATTATAAAACTTTTATGTAAATTAAGATACAATTTAGAATGTTAAAGAGAATACAAACGAATAGAAAACCAGACTATATATTTTATAGATAGAGACCATAGCAAAAATAGAAAACCATGAACTGAAACATGGCCTGCTGTCTTGCCTAAGAACGCCACACCATCTTGAAGATGTAGGCTGAAGGAGTTTGGACTCGGTCGCAAGAAAACAATTAGATCACCTGGTCAGATGAAATGACATTTTACTCTGGGCTGTCTGAGTGGCTGTGATCAGACTACTTTACAGGTCCTCTTGTCACTGCCAGACCAGTGCTGCTGCTTTCATACCTCATAATTACTAGAAATGAGTGTTCTTTTTTTTTTGCTAGATTGAAAAACAAAAAAAGCACACATTCCTTGATTCTCATGCTTATATAGCATGAGCCCTCGGGGAAAAAAAAATTTCTTGTAGAAGGGGGAGGAGAAAGAAAAAAGAAGGGTATCTGGAAGACCCAGAAGTATGGCAGTAGGCCCAAACCTGCAATCTGGAGACCAAATATGGCAGTACACCCAAACCTGCAATCTAGTAACCAAACCAGGGTGAGAGAGCAGGAGGCTTTTCTACATCCTCTGCCAGACATTCGCACCAAGGGATATTTTAGCAGCTAACATAGCAGCTAACTAACATTTATATGCTTATTATGTGCCGGATACTTAGTTGCTTTACCGTCAGCACCTCTTATCTCCACAACAACCCATTTTACAGGTAAGGACATTGATGCTCAGAGTGGTTAAGTAACTTGCTCCGAGTTAACCAACTAATACGAAACAGAGTCAGGATATCAACCCCAACAGGCTGCTCAGAATCACTAAATACTCCCTGAAGTGGTCAAGGCTCCCGATTTTCAGTCCAGTTTAATGCTATTTCCCACCTGCAAGAGCTCCGCAGCAGCATCTGCAAGGCCGAACTCTCTGAGCACGCGAATCTGGATCTCATAGCTGACAGTGGCGCCTTCGCCACAGTTCAGCGCGTAGGCTCTCTGCACCTGCTCAGTGTGTCGGAGTTCCTGCAGACGCCTGACCATGTCTTTCATAGTGAGCAGACGAGGAACTGCAAGAAGAAAGAGCGCGTATAAGCAAAATCCATGAGTTGAGGACACAAAAGATAAGCCCGTGAGCACATGAGAGTCTTAAGAAGCACGTGTTTTGCATCAGAATCTCTTACAAATTTTTTTTATAGTATTTTCATTTCCTGGCAACATGCGATTTATATACTTTTTTTTTAAATTTTATTTTATTGTTGTTGAGAATATACACAGCAAAACACATGCCAACTCAATCGTTTCTACATGTGCAATTCAGTAACATTGATTACACTTTGTGTGCAACCCTTCTCGCCCTCCTTTTCTGAGTTGTTCCTCCCCCACTGACATAAACTCATTGCCCCTAAGGTTACTATCTAATCTTTCCAGTTGCTGTGGTCACTTTGATCCCATAGAGATAGTTCTTAAAAGAGCATAATGCTCAAGGCAGACTTTTTTTTTTTAACTAGTTAAGCTAAAATATTTGGTTTTAAGAAGACTTCAGGGGATGTTTTTGCTTTAAGGTTTATCTCAGGACAATGGCTTCAAACATCTAATTATTTTTCAGGGTTGATTATACCAAACAGCTCCTGAGTTGTATTATCTTAATTCACAGCCCAGATAAAATTTTATTTGCACATATTCTTTTCTAAGTCTCAGAGCAGGCTCTAAGTCTTCAAAACACATTCATTCTTTTATTCAAATAAGTTTTTGAGTCCTATGTGCTAGGGACTGGACTCGAGGGTCCCCAGAGTAAAGACGTGGTCCCAGTCCTCTAAGAGCTCGGGCTTCAGTGAAGTAAACTAGTACAGGGAGGGCAATCCGCACAGGGTGCTGAAGTGATGTGGCAGGCGGGAAAGGCTTCTCAGACAAGGTGGATTCTGAGTGGAATCCTGAAGAATGAGAGGAAACTAGCCAGGCAGAGAATGCAGGATGAAGGCTTTCAAGTGAGCGACTGCATGGTATAAGAAGGTGGCATAGCTAGAGCTTAGGGCTCAAAGGCACAAGCAGGAAGATCGTTGAGGAAGAAGGACAAAAGATGGGTAGCGGCAGAGCACGTGTCATGATAAGGAGTTTAAACTGTACCCTGTGTACAACAGGTGTCATCTGTGCAGGGAATGCCAGGGTCAGAGCTGTGATTCAGTGACAATGCTCTGGCAGGAGTATAAAGCAGGGTCTGTGAGCTGTGGCCTGCAGGCTAACTCCCGCCTGCCCCCTGCAGGCTAACTCCAGCCAGCCGCCTGTTTTTGCAAATAGTTTTACTGGAACACAGCCACATCTGTTCGTTGAAGTACTGTCTATGGCTGTTTTTTGCCTACCATGGCAGAGTTAACTGGTTGTGATAGAGACTACATTGTCCACAAGGTCTAAGATATTTACTATCTGGGCCTTTACCCAAAAAATTTGCCGACCTCTGGTGTAAAGAACAGAATGGGAGTAAGATTAGAGGCAGGGAATCAGTGAGGAGGCTACTACCACAATTCCTGAGCCTGTACTAAGGCTTGAAACAGTAGGGCTGGGGAGGAGGGGAGGAAGCCTATAGATCTTTATTAGGTAAATTGTCTGGAGTGGTGATTGATTATTAATTTTTGCAGGAAGGGACATGATTGTTTATTGAGTGTTTACTTTGTGCAGGCAAACTCCTAAGGGTATTACTCATGGTGCTTCATTAAATTCTCACAACAGCCCAGAAAGGAGATAGTACCCTCATTTCAGAGATGAGGAAATGAAGGCCTAGGGAGGCAAGCGGCTTGTGCAAAGTCACACAAATGAAGAGGCAGAGCCAGGATATGAGCCCACAGGTCTTTCCCACTAAGCTATACTAAGCTCTAGTACTTAGTGTGGTTGGCAAGGAAGCGAGAGACCTAAGACGACAATTACAGCAGGCTACGTCTCATTAGCTGAACTACAGAAAGACAAGTCTGAGTTTTCTGAGCATTTATAATTGTGAATGTTTTTGGTTTTGAGATTCTGTTCTAAGTATTATTTTATGGTGATATTCAAGTGTACTAACCCAAGCCTATAAAAATAATGCTAATTACCAAAGCAACAAAATCTGCACAATCAGCTAAAGAAATATTTCTCTTCACACTGTTATTCAATGTATGCTTTAAGTAATGATAACTGGAAAGAACCATACATGTCTGACCACTGGATCACTGTTGTTTTTTCTTCTCTTACATAGTGACACTCGAGCCCTTTGCTCAGAAATCTTCGGGGATAACAGTTACACCTCTATCTGTGGGCAACTGCCCCAAAATACTAAGACATGAGCCTGCATTGCCCCTTCACAGAGCAGACCCTGAGAAACTGGATCTCCAGGAAACCCATGGGCCTCACATTCTTCTGGGTCATATATCGATTCAAAGAAGTTCCTGACCCAGGTATAAATTCATATTACCTTCCCAACAGGTCTTATAATATGAGAATACCCTATAGTGACCAAAAAAAAAAAAAAAATCTGCTACACCAGTGGTTCTCAATAGGGGATGACCTTGTCCCATGGGGCATATTTGGCAATGTCTAGAGACGGTTCTGGCTGTCACAACTGGAGGTGGGGGTGGCATCTAGTAAGTACAGGCCAGGGATACTGCTGAACATTCTACAATGCACATGACATCTCCCTACAACATAGAATTATAGAGCCCTAAACATCACTAACAGAGTCCTGGTGGCGCCTAGGAGTCCTGGTGGCGCAGTGGTTAAGTGCTTGCTGCTAACCAAAAGGTGGCCAGTTTGAACCCACAAGCTGCTTCGTGGGTGAAAGATGCGGCCATCTGCTTCCATAAAGATTACAGCCTTGGAAACCCTAAGGGGCAATTCTACTCTGTCCTAAAGGGTTGCTATGAGTCAGATTTGACAGCAGTGGGTTTTGGAAATGTCACTAGGGCCAGGGTTGAAAAACTACATATACTTGTCAATGTAAAATAAAACACAAAACAAAAAGCTTCTAAGTAGAGAAAAAGGCATAATGGGTATTGAAACGTGGAGAGAATTCACATACACAAAGGGGTCCGAACATCGGCAAGTACGAAAATGACAGAATTACTCATGCAAATATAAACGTCTGATGAAAAGCTACCATCTTACCCGGAATTTCATTGGCTACAACTGAAGGAGGGCTTGACTGGTTACTGCTGATCTGCTGGTGGCTGGCCATGTGACAACACTGTGGCACGGCGTTACTGACCATATAAAGTGTGTCTGGCACATTGGACATTCTAACCATTCGCAAACGCACAAGATCTGTTTGTTCCACCATCATCTCGTCGAGCACTGACTGGAATAATAATTTAGTATTAATAGAGTTAGTCAACCTGTCATTGCTGTGAAATCACACCTGGAGGAAGATTACTGCCTTCAACATATAAAATGGGAATTAGTTTACTGTCTCTAGTTCATAAAGTTTAAAATTAGTGGGGAAAGGAGAAAGTACCACTTTAATTTTTAAAGAATCTTTTTGGAGCATCTTTGAAAAGAAATAATCATCTGAAAAGTTTGGTTTTAATTGAAGTATATGAAATTTGATAGAGGGATATTAATAAGAAATAAATTATACATAAAAGCACTATAAAGAAAACAATGCATACATGAGCTAAAATCAGATCCAGTGAAAAATGCTCAAAATAAAAAATACTAAATATTAAATTAGCAGACTTATAAATAAACTCCATTTTGTTAAATTAGTTTCATATGACTCTATCTCGCCAAACTGCAGAAGGGCCAAATTGAGATAAGGTACAAACACTATTCACACACACTAGGGGCAACTGTCCACTTGCGTTTGGGCAGAGCCACCTGAGACACATCCAAGTTCCCAGGAGGCCTGTCTCACTGGCCTTCCACAGTCCCATTTCGACACAGAGGAGAACGTAGGTGACATCTAGTTTACTACAGACCTTTTATCAAAACCTAATTGACTTTTTGTGAAGACCTCCGGCTGTTTGAGTGACTCAGTACTGAACCTATTTCAGAAAGACCAGGCCCAACCATTCTGGTTTTTTCCCCTGAATTTTACAACTATTTAAAATGCCAACTACTTAGTAAGAGTTAGATTATACACCTATTCAATAAAATAAGGTAAACTTCCCCCAAATCCTTTCATATATCTTAAACTAGAAACTCTCGACAATAAAAATAAGGAAATTTAAAGGCAACTTAATTCTACGCCCAAATTGTTTTGCCTTTTACATTTGTTTCAGAAAGTTTAATGGTGATTTCTGACTTTCGAAGACTGTCAGTTCCTCAAAAGGCCAACTCCAAGTTCCTATGTTAGAATGCATCTAATGAAAATTACAGAATTCCATTTTCACATTATCATTTTTTTTGAGAGTTCTTTATTACAACATAATGCCAACTATTTATATAATAGCCTGAAATTCTGTCTTATTTTGAACACTCATTCTAAAATCAAACACAATTCCCAATGGTCAGCTACTCTAGAAACAACTCACAAGAAGCCCCGTGTTTATGTTCACTAAGGAAAACAAAATGTGGCAGTCTTCTTTGTAACATCTTCTCCATCCTCAAGACCACAAAATACTTACAACCATTTGGTAAAATGATGTTTCCCCCCCAAGTTAACAATTTACAAGGTAACTACAGTGAGAAAAGTGTAAAATGCATTTTAACATGACCTAAGCTTTAAAAACGTTTGATAATTAAACGTTTCTGAAAACTATTCTGTTGAGTAGTCAAACAAGAATTTACCTTCACTTTATTACTGGATGTTTTAGCTATTTTCAAATATTTAAATACCACAATAAACATCGTTGTGTATCCAGTTTGTAATAAAGTAGCCTCATATCCTCCAATGTTTTCATTACCTTTGCTTCTTCCACGTAGGGGGAGAACAGTCGAGGACGAACATATATACCAGCGTTCTTTTGCCGTAACCAGGCGTTTGACTTTCCACCTTCTGTTGTAGGAAGCATATCTGATGGGGGAGTACTAATCAAGCCTCTTTTCATCTTAAAAAAACAAAATTTTTTTTAAGATAAACTACGGATTTGTGTATACTTCAGTACTACTAGGATAAAAATATTTGTACCTATAAATCAAAACATCCAAACTTTGCCACTTAAATAAAAATACAGCAATATGTGAAATTTAAAAATATCTCAAATGCTTAATAATATTTAAAGGACTCACCAATAAAATATATAATTTAATACGATATACAGTATATATAATTTTCCATTTTTCTCTAACAGAGGAATGATTTTTTAAAAACAAGAGACATTATTTTAAAATTGTAATGAGTTGGACTAACTTCCAGAACAGAACTCTCAATGAAAACCAATTTTCACTTTTTTTCCTTACTCAATTAGCCACTGACTCTTCCCTCCATCTACCTGGACCTTTGTCTATAGCACAAGGATGAAGGGCAATATGTGGCTAGGAACACAGGCTCTAGAGGAAGGCTGACTTGGTTTAAACTTTAACTCCTCATTTAACAGCTGCGTGACCATGGGCATCCCATTTTACCTGGGCCTCACTTCAAGGGCTCATGTATGGCCCTAAATTTAAGATACTGCTCAACTGATGGAAAGTGGTGGCCCTGCTATTTCCTCATCTACACCACGAGAACATAAATATAAGGTGGCTATGAGAATTAAATGAAGTAAGGCAGATAAAGCACTCAGCGCACTGCCTAGGACGTACTAACAGGGCATTGAGGTTAATGGTCAGTATTAACAAGTTTTTACTGAGGATTATAATTATGTGTTAGGCATGGAGTTAAGAAGGGAGACACACATTTTCTAAGACTACTAAATCAAATTTCTAAAACATTTTTCTAAACCAAATACTACAGGGTTCAATTTGGCTTAAGTCCCAGGTTTTAAATGAAACCAAAAATTGTTTTGTCAATACTGCTGGGTGCCATCGAGTTGATTCCAACTCTCAGCGACTCCACGTGACAGAGGAGAACTGCCCCACAAGGTTTTCTAGGCTGTAATCTGTTCGGAAGCAGAACTGCCCGGTACTTCTCCTGTGGAGCTGCTGGGTGGGTTTGAACCTCCAACCTTTTAAGTTAGCAGCCAAGCACTTAACTACTGCACCACCGTACTCCTTCGCTAATATTACAATTGTTAAATAAGCATCTGATTGCTACATTAGTTAGAATTACTTTTAACTACTTAGATATGGCATTATATATATTAAAAAAAAAAAGTTGCCATTGAGTTGATTCCGATTCATAGTGACCCTTTTGGACAGAGTAGAACTGCCCCATAGGGTTTCCAAGGAGGGTGGATTCAAAATGCCAACTTTTTGGTTTGCGGTTAAGCTCTTAACTGCTGTAGTATGTATAAACTAGAAAAAACTCATAACTCTAATTATAACTGTAATAATGATATTCTTCCAGTCTTTTTCAAACAAATTTTTACAAATGTAAATATAGAATACATAAAAGTATATATTTTGTATCCTCTTTTTTTAAGTTATATTTCATCATTTGCATTTTCCATGTTACTATACTTAATAGTTTTTTTTTTTTAATACTTACTAGTCTTTATAACCACTGTTCAGGGCAACAAAATAATCTAGTCTGTTGAGTAGTCACACTATAATTTACTTTCATTTTCCCTGTTATTAGACATTTAGGCTTTCCAAATATTTAAATAACACTTATAACAATAAATACCTTTGTGCATATCTATATTTTTAAACCACTGCTATATTGTTAGGTGCCGTTGAGTTGCTTCCAACTCATGACGACCCCATGTAAAACAGAATGAAATGCTGCCTTGTTCTGTGCTATCCTCACAATCATTGCTATGTTTGAGCCCATTGTTGCAGCCACTGTGTCAATCCATCTTGTTGAGAGTCCACCTCTTTTTTGCTGACCCTATACTTTACCAAGCACGATGTCCTTCTTCAGGGACTGGTCCCTCCTGATAACATGTCCAAAAGTGCCTGAGACAAAGTCTTGCCATCTTGGTTTCTAAGGGAGCATTCTGGCTGCACTTCTTCCAAGATGTATTTGTTCATTCTTCTGGCAGTCCATGGTGTATTCGATATTCTTCACCAACACCATAATTCAAATGTATCAATTCTTCTTCAATCTTCCTTATTCATCATCCAGCTTTCGCATGCATATGAGGTGACTGAAAATACCACGGCTTGAGTCAGGTGCACCTTAGTCCTCAAAGTGACATCTTTGCTTTTTTAACATCTTAAAGAGTTCTTTCGCAGTAGGTAAGCCCAATGCAGTATGTCATTTGATTTCTTGACTGCTGCTTCCATGGGTGTTGATTGTGGATCCAAGAAAATGAAATCCTTGACAACTTCAATATTTTCAATTCCTTGGCTTTTTAAAAAAATTTTTTAAACCGAACTTGGAATTATTTCAAGAGCAGCATTTGAAAGTGGAATTATCAGATCAAAGTATACGAACATTCTGATGCCTCTTGATAATTGCTATTCATCTGGATTGCTTCAAATCAATGGCATCAATGTACCAGCTATACTTCCCCTACAGGCCAGAGGTATTATTTCAAAGGTTACTGCCTTAACAGGCAAAAAAAAAAAAAAAACACTTGTCTTATTTTGCCTTTTTTTTGGTGTGATTACTAGTGAGACAGAACATTTTTTCAAATCAGAGATTCCATAAATATTTAATTGTTTTCTTCTAGTTTCTCCATGCTTCAATTTAATATTTAATTCTTCAATCTAACAGGGATTAACTGTGTGTGCAAGTGAAATGAGAGTTTGACGTTAGTGACTCTCCACCTCTTGCTCAGCAGTTATTCCAGCACTACAATGATTTGCAATAGCTCCTTTATTATACATTTAATTATTATATTAACTAGGATTTTTTCTGGACTATTTTGTCTTGTCTATTACACCAGCGTTATGGTTTAAACATTCATAGAGTTTTAAAATATATTTTACATCCTAGAAGAGTTACCGCATTTCTTCATTATGCCCTTTTTAAATAACTTAAAAATTCTTATCAGTTTATTTTTCAAGATGACTTTTATAATGTTTCTGTGTGATTTCAAAATCTATCATGAGACTTATAAGAACTACATTAAATTTATAAACCAACTTCGAAGAACTAATATTGATAGTGATAATATCTATTTTCCCATCCATTAACTGGAGTAATTCTATTAGTTTACCGAACAAACCCCACTCTCCCTCCTGCTCTACGTGATTTATCGCTGTTCTTGAAGAGTCTCCAAAGGTAACTTCTACCTTTTCCATTTTAATGAGGAACTACTTGGTCTACACTGGAAAATGACTCAACTAACTCCCCTGCAAAGTATGCTCCTACAAAAATGGGACCAATTCACCCACTGAGCTCTTATTCACCGAATATTTGTACTGTGCCAGACACTGGGGACACATAATTGAACCCAAGGGATATCTGTCTGTCCTCATGGAACTTAAGAGCTTCGCAATACTTGAACAGTAGTAAAATTATTTACAATGATTGCAAAACAAGATAAGCACGTACATTTTGGTATATTTTTCTTTTCATGAAAGGGACAAATGAAGAAAGACACTTACTGCATCACTTAAGATTTCACTGTTTATAGGCAAGATGTGCTCAATTCGCACAAAAGGTAAGAGAGAAGAAAGGATCTCTCTCAGCTCTTCGACGTCCAGGTCTCGTCTTTTTACACCTCTTTTGTTCACACTATGAGCAGTGCCACTCAGTAAGTTTGGCTCTATGAGAGAGAAAATGAAAGGTTCCCAACCAAATCTAAATTTTCAGAGAAAAGCTTTTTTTCTTTAGTATAGTCTCAGTAACACTCTAATATACTTGATTACACATGCTTTGAAAAAGGTTATAAAAGATTTTTTGTCAAAAGAAGTTTATTTAACAGAGATGTTCTTGGACAGAGAAAAAGGATGGTGTCAACAGTACAGCAACATTCTTTTATGACTGTTCTGCCCTAAGGAATAAAGGATTCTTTTCTGTATACTAATTCACGAGGAGAAAAGATGACAATTCATTAAAATCTAGTTTGATCAGGGGTTTTTCTTAAGCTTCCTTGCTTTTGTGGCCAGTTTTCAGTACAATCATGGCATCACAGGACGTATACTGTTTCTGGTCACTGTAGGTTACCAGTATTCTCATCAGGCTACCATATGTTTATCAGCAATTTAACAAGACATTAATCACTTGGTGCCCAAAGCAGCAAAACCTAATGGGCACTGGATCTAGCTTTAAATTTTTTAAATTTCCATACTATGGGAATGTTACTACATAAAAGTGAACCTTTGATCTCTGACATGTAATATATTTCTATTTTCCAGAGCAGAGAATAAAGGTTTTCTTCATTGGATATTACTGAAAGGGGTTGATGTCAAGTATATACATGCTTATGATTTTGAGGTAGGGAGAAAAATTACATAAATTTCGGAAATCATTAATCATGTCTTCAATCTAGGGAGCAGTATTTTTTTTTCTTTTCTTAAAAACATTACCACTGAATAACAACTTTTATCATTCATGAATGTAAACGCTGCATTTTTTGCAAACACTTTACAGGCAAACTAGAATTTCTCTTCAATCATGTG
The DNA here is from genome assembly GCF_030014295.1 of Loxodonta africana. Classification (NCBI taxonomy): domain Eukaryota; kingdom Metazoa; phylum Chordata; class Mammalia; order Proboscidea; family Elephantidae; genus Loxodonta; species Loxodonta africana. Next base: position 106,403,082 of record NC_087351.1, read on the forward strand.
CTACATATGTACATAAAGGGGTTTTGTTTTGAGAAGTTACGCTTTTTCTGGAGTCATTCAAAATAAGTGTTCCAAGTATGTGCAAAAGGTATTTTCTTTCTTGCCACGGTCTGGCTTCATACTTATATGCTATAAACTAAAACCAAACCCAGTGCCATCGAGTCGATTCTGACTCATAGCGACCATATAGGACAGAGTAGAACTGTCCCACAGAGTTTCCAAGGAGCGCCTGGTGGATATGAACCGTCAACCTTTTGGTTAGCAGCTATGGCTCTTAACCACTATGCCACCAGGGTTTCCAATATGCTATTAGGCACTGCTTTTCAAATGTTTTTTCTTCTTAAAGTAGTGGAGTTCTGTTTTCAAATGAAACCTTACATGCGACTCCCAAAAATTAACAGGTAAGGACAGAACTCTTATTATGAGAGGGTGACTAAAGCCAAGATGGAGCCTGGTTTGCTTTGCTTCCTTCTCACTCCTGCAGAAGATTCTTCCATTTTAACCCAATCTGAAAATTCTGTTTTAAGGGGAATTTTTCCAAGAATGCTTATTATATGCCCACAATAAATTTAATAGTTCATCATTACCTACCTTACATCAACGAATACGCCTATGTCATTATTATGTAGTATTATATATATATACTGGCATTTCAAAAACTTACCAATTACAGTGGTTTTTGTACGAAAAAAACTCAAATCTGAGAATTACTAAAGGCTTCTGCAGGCCACAGAAAAATAAATTAAGTGAAATAATATAAGAAAACTGCCTTTGTTCCCTAGTGCTTGGGTAGTAGCATACTAAAGGGACACTACGAAAAAGTTTGAAGGCAGGTTTAGCACAATACTTTATTATATTTAAAAATACGAATGTAGTAAACATTCACTCTCTGAACGTACTAAAAAAACACGGAACACTTTAAACAGATGAAGTTTATGGTATGTAAATTATATCTTAAGAAAACTATTAAAAACGACAAAAGAAATCTGTATTTAATTTTTCTAATTAAAAAATTTTAAATCTGGGTCTAATATATAGGAAATACAATATTTCACGAGAGGAAGAGGAAAGGTGAGTGTTCTACCTCAGGACATAAACAAAAAGCTGCTGGAGAACCATAAGCTTTCCAAGCTGAAGGCCCACCCTCCCACACGGCGCTTCCTACTCTATCCCCAAATAGACATCATTCGGAAGTATGATTTTCCCTTCATCTTCCACAAAATTTAAAAATAAACAATATGCTTTTTTTTGTTTTCATATTTTTTTGAGGTGAATTCGTATCACATAAAATTTGCCATTTTAAAATGTATAATTCAGTAGCTCTAAGTCCATACATTCACAATGCTGTGCAACCAGCGCTACTATCTAATTCCAGAACATTTCACCCACAATATGCATTTGTAACACTTTCATCATTATATGAAAAGAATCCATTCTAACACAGCTGTCAATCAATCAACACTTATTTTAAGCACACAGAAACATAAAAAAATTAAATTTTCCAATATTAATATTTCTAACAAACCATATCCTCTCCACTAAAGGATCTTACTGATTGTAAAAATTTATCTGGACCAGGCCATGGAGCCTATTTTCAAGAGTGATATGCAGCACTCATTTCGGGAAGCTTTTGGGAGTGTAAGAATCACCAAAAACGTACAGTGCAAGCTACTTTTCTGAGCTTACCTCTGTCTGCTATTCTTTTCATCAATTGATGCTCTCCCCATTTAATCAGATATTTAAGGACATCTTGCTCACTTGCCTATAACAGAAAATAGATATTACTTGTTTTAGTAAAATTACATATTTGGTTAATTTCATTCATGACTTTTCCTAACCCATATAGCACACAACTTACCCTGTTTTACTCTCTACATCGGCTATTTGAAATTTTAGATTTAAATCTGTAGTCCACAAGCAGCACATATATAAGACCTAATTACATGTGTTCTATCCATTAGCCTCGATCTTGGCTCCAGCTAAACATTTATTCTTATTCTATTTTTTCTTTAACTTGCTTTCTCCATCCATTTTATTTTCTCTTACTATATGGTTTCTATATAGCTGCCTTAAATTATTTTTGGAACAAGATGGAGATAAAGAAATAAAAGTATAGGAATACAGAGTGACTAGGTTTCCTCCAAGGACAGAAAAAGCACGCATGGCTCCTTGAGCGTATCTGGTTGCTCCAGTTTTGGCTGAAGGTATCCTACTGATGGGAGAGGACCCTTCAAATACAGTCTGTGAAAAGGCAGTGTACCCCTCATTTCTTTGTACTTTATTTAAAAACCTTAGAGCAAAGGGCTGCTCTCCAAGTTTTTCACTTTTAAGAAGAAATGCAAAGCTCTTGAAGACAATAATCTACAAGAACTGAGAAACCCCAACTCCCATACACATACTGCACGTAGCCTGGGTCAGGACAGTGAACCAAGGTAAATGAACAACGACCCTAAACAAATCAAACCTGGTGATGGCAACATCTGTGCTGTAATCAACGTGACGTAAAAAGGAAAAGCACAGACGGTAAGTTATTTAATCTGTCACTGAAATTCTGACTGAGATGGTAGCATTTCATAATTTTTCTAGTATAAATAGAAGAAAACAAGAACTGGCTCCACGGGTTTATGTCTTCATAGTATTAGAATTGTTGTATAATTTTCAGCATAAAATTAATACAGTCAACGAAAAAAATGAAGCTTAAACACACTCTGCCAAAAAATATTTTTTGTAATACTTTAAAGCTATTTTTAGTTTAAATCACCAAGTTAGATTGACATACAAGGACAAGAATTTGCTAAAAAACAACTTCTGACTAAAAATACTTGAAAACATTATACTTTGGTAGAGCACATACACTGATCGTTTAATAGTCATTTCAGTAGATCAGAAACTGAGTATTATTCTTACTTTGTGCTGTTTAAGATATTGTCTACAATCTAAGTATCTGATAATGCCACTAAAAAGAAGAGAAACGGTTATACTGAATCTGCACCAATGGAAGCCAAGACAATCACTGTCGGGATGTGCTTGTGATCCTGCCTACTGCCTCAGCCTCTTCCTTGGTACAGCTGTTAGGACCTGGGCTTGCTCACAGTGTTGAGGTGCAGAGTGCATGAAGGGCCAGTGAACACAAAGTTTAAAAATGTGAAGAGGGCATTCCTGGGGGGGTTGATCACAGCCTGTTTCTCTCTCCCTGCCCTACCCTAGAGGGAAGAATAATCACGTACAGATGAATTTCTTGGTGCACGTATGAATGACAATGAATTTGAGAGGTGTATAAATGATTACCTGTAGGTAGTCAGACTGGATAGCAGTAAGCAGATGGTCTTTGCTGAGTTCATAAAAAACATCCGAAGTCATGACCTGGGAAAATTCCTCACAGAGGAAATGTAAAGCTTGCCGGTGCACCCACTTAGAGCCGTATGGATGAGAGCTCCACTTGAGGATGGCAATTAAGGTATCTAATGAGATGCTCTCAGCAATGATATCCTCACAGCCTAAAAGAGAAGGCAAATACTTCTTGAGATTAATCATAAATATTATTTATTGAACATCAGTGTGCTAGGCACTATACTTAAAAGTAGCAGCAATAGCATAAATGAACTCAAGGAGATAAATAAAATCTCACGGAAATCACCATGACTTGGTGGGATGGGTAACAATAGACTATGACGTCTGTAGGAAACCCGCTGCTCTAAAGAAACTGATCTAGAGGAAAAGGCAGGGAATTCTCACAACTGCTGAAGAAAATAAACATCTTTGTGCAAATCTAAAACCTGAACAAGACAGGACAGCAGAGAGCAGTGGACCAAAGGGGAAAGCGGAGTAGGCAGACATGATACGGCTGTGGGAACCGGCCAGTCAGAGAAGGAGACGGGTGACAGTGGACTGATCAGAGAATGCCAACCTGATGATGGCTGGCTGGGCAGCCAACTAGGAAGACATCCGCTCTCAGTGTCATCCTAGTAAAGACATAACATCTTGCATTGCTGATAGTTTAATCCCTCAGAAAACAAACAAAATACTGACGTTTTATGCTCATCTTGGGCTTACTCTGGCAAACTAAAAGAAATAAGTGGTGTAGAAGAAAAGGACCAGGATCTTGGAGAAAGTGACTACAGCGTCTTAAGAGTACAAAAAAGAGAAGAAGAAAACCTGAGGATAGTCAGCTATTCTCCTCAGGAAAGACAATTTCAAAATACAAAGATAAAACACAAGTAAAACCTGAGTAACAAAGGCTGTAGAAGGGAAAATTGTGAAGCTGGACAGAAATTCTTTACAACTAAGTTTACTATAAAATAAAAAGCAGTCCTGGTAACACGAGAGAAGAGGCATTTCAACAACATCAACGGCAACAAAAACGTGGCTATACAGGCTGCTTTCTAATGAGCTCAGGGCTTTAAAGATATAGCCAAAAGAAAGGGCATCAATGAACTCAACAGAGCTCCAAAGCTCAAAGTCATCACGAAACCACAAAAGACGAGAAGACCAAGAGGGGAAGATCCCACGTTCAGGTGAGGAGATTGCTGGTAGCCAATACGGAGTCCACCTAAAGTGATGCCTCATTCCCTTTTCTGATACAGTACCTTCTCAGGGAAAATATCACAGATAGTTGTGTAACTTGATTTCCACAAAGTATTTAACAAAATATGTCATGATGTCACCAGATTATTAGCTCCACAAAGACTGGGACTGCTGTCCTCACTGTGCCTCCAGCACTTCTCCTGCACATGGTAAGTGCCAAATAAATATTTGTTGAATGTCTGAACGAGATCTTTGTAGGTAAGATGAAGCAATGCTAGATGAATGACACAACAGTGGTTAACAGAACCATTCCTAAGTAGCACTGATTAACCCGGAGGTGTGGTGGGGAATCTGTTTTTGCCGTGTTTATCAAGAACTTGGATGAAGATGTGGAAAGCATGCTTCAAAATCTCCAGATGACCTAAAACTAAGAAACACAGTTAGTAACACACTGGATAGCAGGATCTTAATTGGCCAAAAAGATGGGGCCAAATGAAGATGAAATTTAAGTAGGAAAACTATGAAGTTCTATATTTAAAGAAAATCAACTACAGAGTAGATGACAGGGAAGAGCTAGCTTAACTATCACCTCCATAAAAGAGAATCTGGGTATTTTCACTGAATGAATGCAAAATGTGACAAGGCTGATATAAAACTGAAACAATCAAAGGATTTCAAAATCCAAGCACAGTCCTAGTGAAGGGTGATAATGTTCTGCCACCCTGTGGGGCTCTGTGTTCTGTTCTGGGCCCTGAGTTTTACATGGGGCACTGGCAAACAGCAGAACTCTCAAAGGAAGGCAGGGCTTGAGACTTGTCACAGGAGAAAAGCTCCCAGCAAGCAAGGTTATTTGGCTTCAGTAAGAGAAACCTGAGGAGAGACAGAAGAGCTGACTTCAAGTGTCTGAGGGACCTTTATGAGGCAGAGGAAAAACAGCTGACTTTACTGTTATCCCTAGGGCAAGTCCTGGGAAACCAATGGATGTTAAAAGAAGGGAGATTCTGAGTTAATATGAGGAAATTTCTAACAATTAGAATCGTCCCTTTCTTCTTTCCTCAAAATAAGGATCCTTCTAGCAAAGTGTAGGAGCAGAGGCTGGCTCATCAGATTATGAGTAGAGCACAAAGAACTCTTACACCGGATGGGGAACTAAGGTCAGATGTTCTCCAAGCTGCTTCCACTGCAAAGATAAAATAATTTTTAGAAAGCCGGTGTCAAAGTAAACATAAGATTAACGTATTTAGTCTAAACATTAAAATGAGATCCTTACAAGAAACACTAAGCCCACCACAAGGAATCTGTGTGTACATGACACCCAAAGACATGAATATGTGCTAATGAGAAGTGGGAAAATGGAAAAGTTTCTGAACGGTTTTTTATGATTTTGTGGTGAGCCAAGCTGAGGACAGACTTCATCCAGTAGCCAGTGGAGGACTTCTGTGGGTCTGCTGTTTTAAAGCAGACACTGGCACAGAGTTGGGTACGATGAGTCCACCTGACAGGAAGGTCAGCGTGATAGATGTGTTTGGGACGGAAGCAGGGAAAACTAGAGAAAAGGTGGCTATTTGAAAGGATGCATTACAATCTTACTAAACTGGGATACTGGCCAAGGTAAGGAAAGAATTAAAGGTAACATGTATGTTTAGACTTCTGAAGCTGGCAAAGAAGCAGGACACAGAAGGAAAAACGGGCTTTTTTTTTTTTTTTTAATAACTTTTATTAAGCTTCAAGTGAACGTTTACAAATCCAATCAATCTGTCACATACAAGTTTACATACATCTCACTCCCTACTCCCACTTGCTCTCCCCCTCTTGAGTCAGCCCTTTCAGTCTCCTTTCTTGACAATTTTGCCTGCTTCCCTCTCTCTCTATCCTCCCATCCCCCCTCCAGACAAGAGTTGCCAACACAATCTCAAGTGTCCACCTGATATAATTAGCTCACTCTTCATCAGCGTCTCTCTCCCACCCGCTGACCAGTCCCTTTCATTTCTGATGAGTTGTCTTCGGGGATGGTTCCTGTCCTGTGTCAACAGAAGGTCTGGGGAGCATGGCCGCCGGGATTCCTCCAGTCTCAGTCAGACCATTAAGTTTGGTCTGAAAAACGGGCTTTGAAATTGTGATTGGACTTGAGCTCCCAGGTTTGCCATTAAGTAGCAAAGTCACCTTGGGCAAACTGCTTAACTTTTTTGAGCCTGGAATTTTGTCATCTGTCAAAATTAAGATATTTCCTATCTTATAGGGTTGTTACAAGATTTAAATGAGACAGTACCCTTGGCGCTCTTCACTTGTCCAAATAGTCTGGAGTACCTACGTGCCAAGCACCGTGAGTACATAGCTTTATCTTGTTAACAAACTGTTTCCTCAGGTGATGTCATCCACCTCCAAAGCCTTAACTCTCATGGCATTCCTCTAACTAAAGTCCCAACCCAGACTGCTCTCCTGACTTGGACTTACTCCGTAAGCTTCCCACTAGAAAGTTCACATGGATATTCCACTGTTATCTAAAATACAAAAATCAATTAGATATCTCTGAGAAATCTAATTCTCCCCTTCCTAATCCATGTTTTCGAGAAGGATATCACATCTACGCAGTCACCAAAGCTACAGGCCTATTACTGATTCTTTTCCCCATCTATCACCAAATGCTGCTCCTTCTATCCTTTGAAATCCATCATCCTCTCCTTTGGATCTTCACTTCATCGCCTGTTTCAGAATCTGATACTTTCTGCATTACTGCAAGAGCCTAAAAGAATTCCCATGTCCAGTCCTTCTCCCTTTCAATCCATTCTCCATACTGTTGCTGAAATGATCTTTTAAAATATAAACCAGATTATGTATTTCACTGTAACAAATTATTTAATAGCTTTCAATGACTTCAAGATAAAATCCAACCTACATATCCTTTCATGATCTGGTCCCTGCCTACTTCTACAGCCTCATCCCTGCTTCTACTCTACCCATTTAGCCATATTACATTTCTCACAAATGCCTAAAACTCCACCAAACTCTCACCTTCAGGTCTTTGCATTTGCTGCTCTATTTTCTCTGAAATGCTCTTAACTCATCTAAATTCTTTAAGACAGCTTAGACGGTGCCTCTTTCAGAAGCCTACTATGATCTGCCCCCGAAAGCCTAGGTCAAATGCTCCTCTTAAATGCTTTCATGGTACCCTGTATTTCTCTCTATAATAGCAGTGAACTCTCACAGTATTATATCTTTCTTATATATTTGTCTAAGGAGCCCTGGTGGTGCAGTGGTTAGAGCAATCAATTACTAACCGAAAGGTCGGCAGTCTGAAACCACCAGTAGCTCCTTGGAAGAATGATGCGGCAGTCTGCTTCCCTAAAGATTTACAGCCTTGGAAACCCTATGAGGTCACTACGGGATTGACTCGACGGCAGTGGGCCATATATATGTCTGACTCCTCCACCAGACTAAGAGCTCTTTTGGGTAGAGGCCCCACCCTCTCTCTGATTCTACAGTGTATGACGTGTAGTAGGTAACTAAAAACAAACACAACAAGAATAGTTAGCATGTCTATTGAAAGCTTATGTACCCAGCTCTGTACTATATTCTTACTTTAGAATATTTAATTTCTCAGAATACCTCTAAGAAGGTTTTATAATTATTATTCCCATTTTACAGATGAGAAAACTGAGACTCAAAGATTAACTTGCCCAAGGTCATACAGCTAGGAAGAGAAGTCATACTTAACAAATCTTTCCCTTCCCTCTTCATATCTGCCTTGCCTTTTACTCTCTAAACTTAGGCCTTTTACTGTTCAATGTTCATTAGAACTTCTTCGCTTAGAGCCATTTCTCTCATCAACAGAAAGCACCTTGTTAATACACTGAACATGGCGATACTGACTCACGAAAGTCAAAGGAAAACAATTAGGCAACAACAACAAAAACTAATCTTGGAAGGTATATTTTTAAAAAGACTTCTTTTCAAAATAAATATTTTCATATTATGGTAAACGATTTCAACTACTGATAATATGCCTCTTGTCAAAGTTATCAATACTGGCATGAAAATGGAAATACAGCAGCAGAACAGAAAGGACGCTGGCAGAGAAAGGCCAGCAAGCAGACGCCAGAGGCTTCACACAATGCCATCTCCCTGGTAAATTTCAGACTGGCCTTGAAGGTCCAAAAATGTTATTGCCACCCTCAAAGATGATCAGATTCTTGGTGACAAAGTAATACTAACCCCAAATCCATAAGACTAATGTATAAATCAGAATGCCCATTTATGGGCAGTGCAGGCATTCATTTCTGGTGAGAACAACGACATATTCTGTATCATCACTTCTTAAACTCTCGTGCGTCAAGAAGGTTTTTGTTCTTTTTAATTTCTAATCAGTCGTGGACCAAAACTTTAATAAACTTCAGTAAAAATGTCCCGAGTATTACGGTAATGTCAGATTGCTACAAAAGTTTCTGACTGTTTACTCTCAATTTCCGAACTTCTCTCACTGCAGGCATGCTTTGAACTGCGCTGCTCTATCTCCTGTGCTTCACCTGTTTCCAGTCAGGATACATACAGTTCAAATCCGTTTCCTCCCATGTGGTACTAACTTCCAGAGGGAACTCTTTCTCCTCCCTTTTCTTTCTTCCTATGGGGTTTACCAACTCTATGCCTAACTATAAAGTAGTACATATCTTATTTATTTCTTTGAAGACAATTAAATGCCACTATCAGAACTTTTTTTTTTTTTTTTTTATCAGAACTACTACTTTATCTTTTAAAATCAGAATTTTAGAGCTTAAACTATTAATCCACATACGGTATATTACTATCAGCCATATTCTTCACCAGCGGCCCACTGATCCCATCCCCATCCATGGGCAGGGTACACTTTCCCACTCCTGGACTTTGGGATTGACAGTGAGGTTTCCTCAGCCAATGAAATGTTAGTAGATATAATGCGATAAAAGGGTCGAAAAATACTTACAGGAATTGGGCTTTCCCTCTTGCCATCTGCCACTGCCACATGAAGAACATACTGTGGCCAGCTTGTTGTTCCCAAAAAGGTGAAAGAACAATGTGGGGTACAGAGGCACCTCACCTACCCATAGTGGCAACCAAAGTGGCCTCAGCTGCTGCAAACGGAGGCAGGGTTGTCCCAGCTGACCCACAAACTTTTGAGAAATACCTGTTTGTTACATACCACCAAGGTTCTCAGTTTGGTATGCAGCAACGGTTGACTAATACACCATGCAACTTTTTGGATGAAACCAAAAGCTTTCATTAACAAATGTCCTTGTAATAGAAAAACTCTGTAGCCAAGACATTTAAGGACTAAAAGGGCCAATGCATTCTGCTCAGGGAGGCTGTGAGGCTGGACGATGCCATATTATTATGCAAATAATGTGCACCTCCTACCTTTGTTTGCCAACAGGACCCTCCCCACTACCAGGTATTTTCCTAAGTGTGCTATGCTAACATTTTTTTTTTTTCACAGTAATATATTTTAAAAAGTTGGCATAGTGGCACTTATATGAAAATACCTCGTGGGGGGAGGGTACAGTTGGTAAACAAAACGTAGAAGGTATGCATTATTTGGGTAAAATATGGTAATAGGAAGTAAACTTCTTAAAATCCTTTTTGCTTCTGTGATACCCACGTTTTACAGACCCATACCCTATGTGTTTACCTCTCCTGTTCTCTTTCACGAGAATCTTTTCTGACCCTCAATGTGGGCAAATACGCCTCTTTTAAAAAATTTGAACTACACAAACGATATGAGTGATCAAGACTGAGCATAAAAAGTTGAAATACAAAGTAAAACAAACTAATTTGACATTCAATAACAAGCGATTGTTATTGCTACATGTTAAGTAGGATTACTTTCTCTTTTTATTATCAACATTTTTTGTTTTGCTCCGCTTCATGTTCCTCTGGTAAGGAAAATAAGCCACAACGTTGAAAGGTATCAGGATCTCTCTTTATTCCCACTCTCATAGACTTCATTATTCCTAGGTATACCCTCATACTTGTTTCACCAATATGACTGGGAAACCTTTTGACTGGCTCATGTCCATCAGGAAATATATAAAAGCTTCCAGATTCAGAGCTTCATACTGGGGCAGGGTGGGAAGAGGAAGAGAGCAGACAAGGGGGAAGAAAAGAAAGAAAAATCACAGATTGCCATGGAACATACAAATCTGTCTTGGAAGGAGTACAGCCAGAATGTGCCTTAGAAGCAAGGATGGTGATATTTCGTCTCACATACTTTGGACACGTTATCAGTAGGGATCAGTTCCTGGAGAAGGACATCATGCTTGGTGAAGTAGAGGGTCAGCGAAAAAGAGGAAGACCCTCAACGAGATGGACTACAAACAGAGGCTGCAATAATGGGCTCAAGCGTAGCGACTGTGAAGATGATGCAGGACTGGGCAGTGTTTCGCTCTGTTATACAAAGGGTCCCTATGAGTTGGAACCGACTGGAGAACACCTAACAACAAAATGCAACGTAAAACAATGTAACAAGTTTAGAGTGAAGGCTGGCCTTAGAGCGTGAGTACTGATTCTTCAGTGGCATCAGAGTTAGAAATAAGACTGAAAGTGCCAACAGGCTTGAGAGAAAAGCAGCTTCGATTCTTTCACACTAACTTGTACGTGATCGATTCCAAATCCTGAGGAAAAGAAGTACAAAACGAGGGGAGAGTGAGGGCAACAAGGTGTCGCAGAAAGCACGGGTTTGGAATTCAGGCAATTATGTCACTGACTCCCCGTGACAGTTCAAGACACATCCCCTGTTCTCATTTCCTCATACATAAACCGAGGATTAAATTAAATAACACTGGGGAGCCAATGTGTCCATCAACATCACCTTTTTTCTAGACTAGAAATCTTAGAACAGCTGTGACTACTCACCCCTCAATACCTAACTTATTGATATGTCCTACTGATTCTTCCTTTAAAATGCTCTTGGATTAGCCTCTTCATTCTCTATTCCTACTAACACCACCTTTGTCCAAATTCTTAGCGCCTCACATACCATTTACTGAAAAGCTTCCTACTTATCTCCCTCCCTCTAGGCTTCCAATCCATATTGAGCACACTGATGAAAAGATTAGATTTTTAAAACATTGCTACCATCACATCATCCCTGCATCTCTATTTTAAAAAGGCAACCAAGAATTCCAAATCCAAGGTAGAAAGTGAGTTAGACATATGGGTTGGACAGTAAGTAAATCTGTGCCTCGGTGTTTTTAATTGCCACCTCCTGGACTCTGCTACTTCCAGAGCTGGTTCGATAAATGCTCCTCTCTACTATTCCTCAGGGCAGTTCAGAAGAGCATTCTAGAGAGCTCCTCGTGGTGTAGTGATTAAGTGTTCGGCTGCTAACCAAAGATCGGCAGTTTGAATCCACCAGCCACTACTTGGAAACCCTACGGGGCAGTTCTACTCTGTACTATAGAGTTGATACGAGTCAGAATTGACTCAATGGCAACGGGCTTGTCCTCTGAGGATTAAGGCAGGGTCGGTCACCTCTTGTGGTGACGAGCTCACTGATGCACTCTTGTAATGCTTTCCCTTCTTCCCTGTTTCATTCCCCACCCCCACAACCCAACTCCCACTCTGGTTCATGGAATTACTTACCAAATAAATTACCGGTATGAAAGCCTTTGTTCTGGACTGTGCTTTCAGCCAAAAGGTAGGAGGGTGGGAGAGGATGCTCAGACAAAGACAGCTAGTAAGAGATGTGGCCAGAGAAAAACAAGAAATCTCTGAGACCCTGGAACTAGCTCACTCACTGGTCAGATGGCAAAAAGGACCAGTTCCTAATGATAAGTGAGGTGGCAAGAACCCCTACATACAGAATGGCGATACTAAAATTTCACCAGTAATGGGTTAAAATGAGGTGCAAACAGAAGATGAAGTATTAGTGGGAATACTTGAATGGTATGGAAACATTAGTAATTATAAGGACTGTGATGTTGGCTGGCTTCAGTTAACAGCTTTAGAAGCCATAAAAAAAACAAAACTGGCTCAGGTTAGCCAACTGTCAAGTCAAGGCATTCTGTTAAAGTCAGAAGACTTCCAGGTCACTGTTCAGAAGGACTCTTATTCTCTGGAGTTGCAGGGCAGACTGCCAAAACTCAGGATCAACATTTAATTTTAAGGATATCAGGGCTACAAGGAAGACTTGAATCCGAAGCCTCGGTAAGTCTTCTATGGGTCCTGATAGGAACAGTCAGACACAAAGACCTGGAATGGGGATGTTTGGGTGGATGAGCTGAGAATGTCCAAGCTTGTCTTCAGGATCTGCCCGCCTCCTCTCACTAGCTCCGAACCAACAATCAGAATCAGATTCACAGCGTGGTTTGAGCAGGAAAATACAGTCCCTCGTCTGGGAGAGAAAAGTAAACACACCCCAAGTATTGCAGGATCTGGCTATACGGAGGAGGAGCACATGTGGAAATGGATCCTGAGTGTTGGACCAGGGTGCCAGACTTACGATGACACAACAGGAGCAGGAAGAAGTTCATCTGGAACCCAAGAATTCACTGGGGCGTATTTTGGTGCTTCTTTGCCCAGGGTAACAGAGACTAGACAACTGTGGCAACTATGGATACAACAACTAAGTGCTACTTATGGGATAAAGGTCTGGGTTGCTCCACCTGGCAGGCAACCTAGACCTACTGAAATACTGGCAAAAAATCTAGGTTGGGTGATCAAAGAGGGACGTTGTGCTGACTTGTACTGTGTCAACGTGTTTAAGCCAGAGGTGTTTCCTACAGCCTCCATCCCTCTATGATTCCAAGCTAGAGTTTGCCAAAAGAGAAGTATGTGAGATTTAGAAGGCAGAAGGGAACCAGTAGCCATTACTCCCTAAAAGCCATTGTAGCTAGATGTGGTGACAAGTAGACACAAAGGTACCAGTGGGTCTTACCTTGTCCTAGCTACCGTCTGCTTCGCATCTGGCTCTTCCTCCCAACTGCAGCCCTGCTGACCAGGAGTGACCCTATGCCCATCATCAGGTGTTTGGCTGCAGAGCCAGAGACAGCAACTGTTGTTCATCAGCTCCCCCTCTGCAGTACCACCGCAGCAGCTGGGTGGGCTTGGCTTCTCAGGTTGACTGGCTGATGATTACTATGGATCCTACCACTGTGCCTTTCAAACCTTCACTTCCCCAGCTTCTCCTGCAACTGGGTAAGGTCTAATTCCTGTAACAACTCCTTATCCCTTAACTCAGAGCTGCTAAGCTTTCCTGATTGAGCTCTGACTGATGCTGTTCTGATGAGAATATCAAATACAGCCTCCAGCCAGTTGCCCCATCTGGAACTGTGGCTAACTCCACCATCTTTTCCGAATTGAGTCTTTTGTAGAATTATGACTGACCACTACTTTGAAGGCTTGGAGAAGAACTGGATTTAAAGGAGAACACAATTGATCTGAGTGATGCAAGGGGTAGACTGGATTAAATATCTCTTATGTCTACCTCATATCCTTTCTACCTTTCACTGTAGCAAACCAATTTCATAGTTGTAACCTGGCAGCACCTTGCCTCAGCATACTTTGTACCTCTTGCTTTCTGCTATGAAAATTTTGACATTTTTGAGTAGGGCAACTCTGTGCAAACCTTGAGATACAAGGGAGTTAACAGCCCACGTGCAATCTCTTCCACTGGGGGAATGGGAGCTGGTAGATAAATGATTCCCTCTCCCACCCCTAATGCGGATAATTCTGAAGTGTGTCCCATATGGCTCCTCAGATGGTTCCAGCAGGATTAAGCCCCAGTTGCCCGTATCAGTGAATCAGCTCAATAACACACTCTTGTATTGGCTCTCTCTCTCATTCTCTGTTTCACTCTTATCAGTCCCGCACTCCTGTGCTCTGGAAGCACTTCCCAAAATAAACTATCTGCATGCAAGCCCTTCCCCAGGCTTTTCGTGCTGGAGGAAACCTAGGCTACAACACAGCAGATACAAAAACCTCTAGTCTTGACACTGATCTATTAAAAAACAAACATAAAAACCCTTTAACTGTTACTCTGGATTTTGGTCAAGCCGATGGACCATTCAGCCCTGGATTCCACCTTACCTTTCTAGCCCTTCGTTTAAAAATTATTTACCGAGTTATGTGTCAGGCTCTGTACTAACGCTGGGGATACAATGCCGAAAATTAGTTCTTGATCTCAAGAAGTTAACAATCTACAAGGAAGTTGGTCACCTCAACTCTGTAAGCGCTATGACAGGAGTGTACAGGAGGCTCCGGTACACAATGCGGGTGCCACCTAAAGTTTTGGGGAGGTGGGAACAGTTAAGGTATGGGTTTCCAGGTGAGGTGACATCTAAAATAAACCTTTAGGGGGATGGGAAAGAAATGGTAGCACAGGCAGATGGAACAGCATGTGTCTGAGTGGTGGTCGTTGAGGGAAAAAAATAATCATAAATAAGGTAAGTGGTTTCAAAAAATGGTTTGATAGAGAAAAAGAACATTCAATAATACAATCTAGGTTCTTTCACAAAGTTTAGTTGCCTGTAATCAATCAATACTACAGATTTGTTGCTCAGAATGTTTCAAGTAATTTGAACCTATTCTAGAAATGAGGTTATTAAATTTCCTCTACAAAAGTGCCTATCTTAGTTTTTATCAGATTTCAATTTTCTCATAAGTTAAATAACATGAAATTTTTGTTGTTAGATTGTTTTTACCTATGAAGATAAAAGAAGATTAAGTAATATATTAGTTTTCTGTTGCTGCCCAGGAAACTCTGGTGGTGTAGTGGTTAAGTGCTATGGCTGCTAACCAAAGGGTTGGCAGTTCAAATCCGCCAGCGCTCCTTGGAAACTCTATGGGGCAGTCCTACTCTGTCCTGTAGGGTTGCTATGAGTCGGAATTGACTCGACAGCACTGGGTTTGGTTTGTATTGCTGCCCGCAGTTCCTTGCCACGTAACTCTCTAATAACATGGCAGCTTACTTCTTCAATGCCAGCAAGGGAAAGTCTCTAGCATTAGACTACTACTAATATGGAGTCTTATACAATGTAATGTAATCATAGGAGTGACATACCATCACCTTTGCCATAATATATTGGCTAGATGCGAGTCATAGATCCTACTCACACTGAAGGGGAGGGGATTCCATAAGGGCGTGAACATCAGAAGATGGGGTTCATTAGGGTCTATTTGTCATAAGTAATACATTTATGACCACTTCAGCTATACCCTTTCTGACTAAAAATCCTATCACTTAGTCTTAGCCCCTTAAGTAATGCGGTGCAGTAAATTAATATGGCCCTTCTAGGCATAGTCTTTGTAACTCCCACCAAATGACTGGGTGCGGGTATGCAAACGAGGTGCTTGTGGCCCACCAAGGGGATTGGATAGCTTGCCAATAATGTAAATAAGGTACATGGCACCCTTGTGGGGGGTGGGGCCATGCAAATAAAGCATATGAAACCCTAGTGAGGGGACTGGTCAGTTTCGCCACCCCCTAGGCTTAAAACGAGCCATCCCAGTGGTGGAAGAGAGGATCTCAACACCACCAAGAAAGAAATGCCAGGAATGGAGCACATCCTTTGGATTCAGGATCCCTGAGCTGAGAAGTTCCTGGAACCAGGAGACCAAAATATGAAGAGAAAACACCGGAGATGGTGAGAAGCATTGGCATGGAAATGGTGGCAGCAGGGGCAGGAGATCGGCAGAAGACAGCAAGTGGGCTTCCTGGCCCATGGAGTGAGAAAGCTGAGCGCTTTCTGGCAGAAGGCTTGCTGGCAGAGTGGGGTGCCTCCAGGCACATGGTGGAGCTGGGTTTGCTGACCCAAGGAGCTAGAGCTGAGCATCTCTGGGCCAAGGCTTACTGGTGCAGTGGGGTGTCTTGGGGTACTTATCAGCAGAGCTAAGAGCTTTGTAAGACTTGCCTGAGCAGGGCAGAGGCTGAGGGGCCAGAAAGAGGCGTGCCTGCAGGCATCGCTGAGAAGAGACTGTCCTAATGGAAGAACTGTATCCTGAGCTTTCCTGATCCTGAATTGTAACCTGTTACTTCCCTAATAAGCCCCATAATTGTGAGTATGGCCTGTGAGTTCTGTGCGGCCATTGCAATGCATTATCGAACTCAGCAGAGAAGAAGGTCGTGGGAGGGATGGTTGGTGTCAGAATTGGTAAAAATGGCGCAGAAAAGAGGCATGTCTGATCTCTGCCTAATAGGAATCAGTCTTGGGCTGTCTATTTTGAGTCTCCTTCTAGCTCATGAAGTTACAGAAGGTCAGATGACACCCCTGCCATGCCATTTTTATAGTAACACTCCCATTCCATTGATCTACTTTGCTGTCTTTTTTCAGAACATGTATCACTATTTGTCTCCCTTCCCCTGCAAAGGCTGCGTTTTTGTGTTTTATTTCTCTTGCTTTTGACTAATGTTCGGAATTTGATTGTCCCTGTTGGGTGTCATTGTTAGTTGTCATCAAGTCAGCTCTGACTCATGGCGACCTTATGTATAACAGAACAAAATGTTGCCAGGTCCTGCACCATCTTTATGATCCTTAGTATGTTTGCGTCATTGTTGCCGCTATTGTGTCAAGCCATCTCACTGACAGTTTCCCTTGATTTTGCTGGCCCTCTACTTTACCAAAAATGATGTCTTTTTCTAGGGAACGGTCTTTCCTAATGATGCGTCCCAAGTAAGCGAGTTGAACTCTCACCATCCTAGCTTCTAAGAAACATTCTCTTTGTATGTCTTTAAGGCTGATTTGTTCACTCTTTTGGCAGTCCACAGTATATTTAATATTCTTCACTAACCCCACAGTTTGAATGCATCAATTCTTCTTCTGTCTTCCTTTTTCATTATCCAACTTTCATACAAGGCAACTGAAAAGACCATAGCTTGGGTCAGATGTGCCTTAGTCATCAAAGTGACATGTTTTTAAAACTTTCATGAGGTCTTTTGCAGCAGATTTGCCCGATGCAATACATCGTTTGATTTCTTGACTGCTGCTTCCATGGGATTTAATTGTTGATGCAAGTAGAATGACGATGTTTATCAGTCCAGTTGTGAGGCTTTTTTCCTTCACATTCAGCAATGCTCCATACTGAAGGCTTTGGTCTTTGACCTTCATTATTTAATGCTTCACTTTGGGCAAGCAAGACTGTCACATGCATATTGCAGATTGTTAATGACTCTTCCGCCAATCTTTTCTTTTGTGCTTTAAGAGAAAGTTTACAATTCAAGTCAGTTTATCATACAAAAACTTATATATGCAGTTATGTGACCCTAGTGCTCTCCCTATAATGTGACAGCACACTCTTCCTCTCCACCCTGTATTTCCATGTCCATTCAACCAGCTCTTGTCCCCCTCTGCCTTCTCATCTCACCTCCAGAGAGGAGCTGCCCACATAGCCTAATGTGTCTACTTGAGCTAAGCAGCACACTCCTCACCAGTATTTTATGTCTTACAGTCCAGTCTAATCTTTGTCTGAAGAGTTGGCGTTGGGAATGGCTTTAGCTTTGGGCTAACACAGAGTCTGGGGGCCATGTCCTCGGGGGTCCCTCCAAACCCCCGCCCCTGCTACGCTGTCCTTCGAATCGTTCGGTTTATTCAGGAAACTTCTTTGCTTTTGATTTAGTCCAGTTGTGCTGACCTTTCCTGTATTGTGTGTTGTCTTTCCCTTCTCCTAAAATAGTTCTAATCTACTATCTAGTGAATACCCCTCTCCCAACCTCCCTCCCTCCCTCTGCTCGTAACCACAAAAGAATGTTTTCTTCTCGGTTTAAACTATTTCCCAAGTTCTTATAATAGTGGTCTTATACAATACTTGTCCTTTTGCAACTATTTCACTCAGCATAATGCCTTCCAGGTTCCTCCATGTTATGAAATGTTTCACAGATTCATCACTGTTCTTTATCGATGCGTAGTATTCCATTGTGTGACTATACCATAATTTATTTATCCATTCATCCGCTGATGGGCATTTTGGTTGCTTTCATCTTTTTGCTATTGACTACCGCCAATATTATGTAACTCCTATTCATTCTCTAGGTCTAGGCTTCTCTGCAAAGTTCCTCTTGACACTGTCCCTTCTCCGCATTTTCCATACTGGGGTTTGGGGCTTCTCTTCCTCCTATGCGCTCCTTCAGCATCTAGTGCTTTGTTCTTTTACAGCACTTGACCATGTTACGCCGTTGACAGTGTAGTGGTACTTACCACTGGATGGTTTTATTCATAACTTCACTCTCAGGGCCGGGCATACAACAGGTGCGTGACACACCAGTGGCAGTGATATTTACCACTGGACGATCCTATTCATTACCTTAATCTCAGGGCCTGGCTTACAACAGGTGCGCAATAAATGTCTGCTGACAAGAGTCATAGTGTCAGTTCTACACCAAGAAGCCCATTTGAATTAACAGGTTATATCTTTTTTTGCCTTTGTTCCATCTTTATCTTTATTTGCTTGAAAACTCAGACAGCTACTATTCTTTCGGCCATGTAGTTTTTATTACACTGTATCCATCTACTTCTATTTAATTTAGTGCCTCTAAAAAACTGACATCAAAATGTAGTTCAGGAGTGCTGTTCACCTGTGAAGATCTTTGTATCTCTGTAGCAAGACCAAAGCATGTAATTTATTTCTGAGCACACTACTTAAGTGGTCATACTGATTCTATACTAATAAGAAAAAAAAAATTCCTAAAATCTGGTCAATTACTGCTGAATTAATATTTTCAAGAGTCTAAAAAAATTTTTTAACCCTTCACAGAATGAAATAAAATTCTTTAGGAATAGGCAAATCACACACACACACACAAAATCTTTCTTCACCAAGATTTTTACATCCTTAGAATATGTTTAAAATTCTAAATATTCACTACCTCACTGCAATAAATGCTCTAATATTTTAAAATACTTCAATAAGAAATGGATACTTTAGATACGTAACATTTTTATTATTTGACTTATAAGCAGAAAACTAACAACTTAGAGTTTAAGATGAGTATAAGTATAGAAATATAAACCATTTCAAAAAATAAACCATTTAGTCACACAGTTTAGCTTAGAAAATTTTCTGAACCTCTCATGAGATACAAATTCAGCTGTCAATAGGTTTAAAAAACCAATGTCATGCCCATGTACAGAATTATTTTAGTGAATCAGTATCAAAAGTCACCATCGTTCTTTAACGTAACCTTCCATGAGGAAGGAATACTGTCAGTGGAAACCTAATACTAAAACGAAGCCACTATGGAAAAGGCCTAAGTCTATTACAGTCAAAGAGGAATATGCTTAGAAATAAAGACATATTTACGTAAGTGTACAAATGCGTTTTCTGTTTTATGGCGCTTTCATATGTGTGGATATTTCATCTTCAAATGGCAAGACATGTAAAACATTTATCAGAAGTTTTTAGCATGTCACTGCTAAATATAACAGATACAAAAATATTTTAGTGCAAACAATCAAAGCAGGATTAAGTGAGGTATTCCACAGAAAGAGTTTAGTCCAGTGTCTTGCACACAGTAACAGCTAAATAATAACACTACTAATTTTTATTCCTGCAATAGTTTCCTTCCAGGTACTTCTAAAACCAGAAATACGTGGAATGCTTATGCCTGGTCAGAGTCCTTCTACTCTGGATATTTTAGGAGGTAAGAGCAATATTTGGTTTTAAGGCAGAAACTTCAACTCCATATCTAAATAATGAGTCTGAAAAGCCAGGGTATTTGTACACTGCAGAGGTCCTTTCTCCCTTCCGTCATTTCCCCTGCTCAAATACTAATGCCACCCCCCAATCCTATTTTCCTCACACCAAATAACCTGCATCTTTGACTGCATTAGTGTTTGTATTCCCGGATGGTGGAAGCTGTTAAGACCGAAAACTTGACTATGGCCAAGTCAAAAAACTAAAAAAATAAGTCGGAGCTTTAGAAGACGGTAACAATTAGGCCATTCCTCGTAATGTTTATAAGAGAAAAGGGGACTATAATTGAATCAAAGTGTAATGGAGTGGGAGTTAACACCAATCAGCCCACCATGGCGTGAACCATTTTTTTATGAACTTATTTTGCCATCTAATGTTAAATGTTCCTTGTAATTGTAATGATATGTGTTGCTACTGTCGTGGTTAGATGCTGTAGAAGTTAGTTCTGACTCATACCAACCCCACGTACCACAGAACGGAACACTGCCTGGTCCTGTGCCATGCTCACAACTGTTGCTATGTTTGAGCCCCACTGTTGCAGCCACTGTGTCAATTTAGCTGACAGTGACTTTACCAAGCATGGACTGGTCGGTCCCTCCTGATAACATGTCCAAAGTACATGAGACGAGGTGTTGCTAGCCTCATTTCTAAGGAGCATTCTGGCTATACTTCTTCCAAGGCAGACTGGTTTCTTCTTCCGGCAGTCCACGGTATATTCAATATTCTTTGTCCATACCATAATTCAAAGACATCAATTTTTCTTTGGTCTTCCTTATTCACTGTTCAGCTTTCGAATGCATATGAGGCAACTGAAAACACCATGGTTTGGGTTAGGCACACCTCAGGCCTCAAGGTGACATCTTTGCTTTGTAACACTTTAAAGTCTTTTGAAGCAGATCGGCCCAATGCAAGACATTGTTTGATTTCTTGACTGCTGCTTCCGTGGGCATTGACTGTAGATCCAACTAAAATGAAATCTTTGATAACTTCAATCTTTTCTCCATTTATCATGATGTTGCTTACTGGTCCAGTGGTGAGGATTTTTGTTTTATGTTGAGGTATAATCCATACTGAAGGCTGTAGTCTTTGACCTTCATCAGTAAGTACTTCAAGTCCTCTTCACTTTCAGCAAGCAAGGTTGCGTCATCTGCATATCACAGGCTGCTAATGAGTCTTCCTTCAATACTACTGGTTCTTGATCAATACTACTGGTTCTTGATCATACGCTGCGTCCTGAAGTGGTTGAACACTGACCAATTCTTTTTGGTACGATGACTCTGCAGAAGTAGATCACCACATCCTTCTTCCTAGTTTCTCTTAGTCTAGAAGCTCAGCTGAAACCTGTCCATGGGTGACCCTGCTGGTATTTGAAATACCAGTGGCATAGATTCCAGTATCTCAGCAACATGCAAGTCACCACAGTACAACAAACTGACAGATGAGTGCTGCAATCATATGGGTGTTGAGGCTAAGTGTGATATATATGTCATTGTTTTTAAAAAGTCTGAATTTAGTAACTTCTTCAGACTTTGTAAACTTGGAACTGTGCTGTCAAGTGATGTGTAGGGAAAATAAATTCTTATCTCTAGAAATTTCCTACTAAAGAGTTAGCATAATTGAGTTTTTAGAACATTTGTTAAGGCTCTCTCAACTGTGAGCAAGGTAGAGTACTTGGTGCCTGCACATATGCAAAGAGGAATACAAGTTGAGGAAACCGGACAGAATTTATATGGTTAGTAAGCGGCAGAGCCAGGACTAGAATACATGTCTAACTCCAAAGTTCCTATTTTTAAAATATCATTGAAGTTGGGCACTGTTATCTCCAAACCTCTTTATGCAAATAAGCACCCACTCTCCAGGCCTCACAGGGTTGTTATAAGGATGAAATGAAACCATCTATGTGAAATGACTATCATGAAGCTAAGTACATAGTGGCATTAAAAAACTGTTGGTTTCAATTCTCTCCTCCCTGGTGTAGCATCTTACATAACAATCCACACCCAAACCCACTGTCATCGAGTCAATTCTGACTCATAGCGACCCTACAGGACAGAGTGGAACTGCCCCATAGTTTCCAAGGAGCGCCTGGCAGATGTGAACTGCTGATCATTTAATTGATCATTATTGAATACTATACTGTATATAACAATAGTATTCAATAAATGTTAACCTGAAATCTTTTTTAAAAAATTAGTTTTTAAAACTCTGAAAATACTATGTGTCTTATTTTAGGTCTACTGGCACCAAAAGCGCTAAACAATTGATACAATTAACCATTCTGCTTTACTCTGAAAATCATATATAAACGTTGATAAATGCAAAGTATAGCTAAGAACAGATATCTCAATAATTCAAAATACAACGTGATACCATAAGTTTATAAGTCTTTCCCTATTTCGTCTTTTTCCTCCACCCACACTTGGCTTCAGTATCACAGAGAAAAGGTTTTGCTTATTGTTGAGAAAACGGCTTCTAATTAAATTCCACATAACATTAAATAAAAAGAAGACATGCAATAGATTTTACATGAACTGTACATATTTTTAGAAATAACACTTCTTTCTATGGCTACAAAGTGCCCGATATACATTTACACTTAAAAAGTTCACAATATTCATTTACACTTACTGTCTTATACATATACAAATAAGAGTGAATGAATACTCTATTTTCAATAGATAATAGACAACTTTTTACAATTTTATTTTCCCTTAATAAATCACACAGGACAAATAAAAGGTAAAAAGATGCTTAACTTAGAATTTCCAATTTAATATTCAGAATTATGTAATTAATCCAGAATTATTCTCATTGTAAATAAATTTTTATTATTGAAATTTCAGATAATTAGTTCTCTGATCTACATTATGAATTAGTGCAAAAGGTAAGCATACCCTTGCATTAAATTTTCTTGGCTTCAAAAGACGAATAGTCTTGACCAGCTTCCAAGATTGTTTTAAAATCAACTGATGCTCTATTTTATATCCATGGGCTAACAATTAGAGCTGATAAATTTTATTTGAAATTTAACTTACAACCGTAAGTTTAACTTAGGCCACATCTAAACTTACTTTTCCCTCCATTTTATTGCATTATTTATTTATAATTACCCAAGTATTCTTCACCAAATCCAAAAATGACTACATTATATACAACCTACACCTGCTAACCTAGCCCATCCCCTTACCTCCTTACAGCCCTCCCAACAAGCAAATATTTTTATGTACTTTGTTTCTACTACATATATAGGTATAGCTAAACAATACTGCTAGTTTTACCCTTTAAATATTTATAAACAAAATGAACATTGCTGTCCAATAGATTCCAACTCATAGCAACCCTGCAGAACAAACCAGAACTGTCCCATAGGGTTTCCAAGGCTGTAATCTTTACAGAAGCAGACTGCCGCATCTTTCTCCCTTGGAGCTATTGGTGGGTTTGAAATACCAACCTTTTAGTTAGCAGCCAAGCACTTAACCACTAGACCACAAGGGCTTCAAATGGTATCAAATCAAGACTACAATGAGATATTCTATAGATACTCAACTGGCAAAAATTAAGTTTGAAAATGATTAGGTGTTAGAGAGGATGTGGAAAACGGAATCTCTTATACCTTGACAACTGGTACATAAATTGATACCATCACTTCGTGAAACAATTCGATGTTACCTTGCAAACTTGAATTAGAGCTACATCCAACCAGATGGATGAATCGCAGAAATCCATAGTGAAGGGTATTTTTCTAATTAGTAATGATGTTTATCGTGTCCAAATACATACTGTGTGATTCCTCTTCTGTGAAATACCTGTTTGTGTCTTTTATCTACTTTTCTAATATTGTTGTCTTTTTCTTGATTTACTGGAGTTCTTTACATATTATTGAAACAAATTCTTTGATGTTTTGCAAATATCTCCTCCCTATTCGCAGTTTCTCTTTCACTGTTTTTAATGGTATTTTTTAATTGCATTTTAGGTAAAAGTTTACAGCACAAATTAGTTTCTCATTAAAAAATTTATACACAAATTGTTTTGTGACATTGGCTGCAATCCCCGCAATATGTCAGTACTCTCTCCCTCTCCCTTTACAACCTCGGTTTTCCGTGTTCATTCATCCAGGTTTCCTACCCCTTCTCACTTTCTCATCTTTGCTCTTGGGCAGGTGTTACTCATTTGAGCTAAGCAGCTGGTTCCTCAAGTGTGTTATTGTTTGTTTTATATAGGCCTGTCTAAATCTTTGGCTGAAAGGTGGACTTTGGGAGTAACTTCAGTGCTGAGTTAGCAGGGTGTCTGGGGGTCACAGTCTTGGGGGTTCCTCCAGTCTCTGTCAGACCAGTAAGTCTGGTCTTCTTGTGTGGGTGTGTGAATTTGAATTTTGTTCTACATTTTTCCCCTGCTCTACCCAGGACCCTCTATTGTGATCCCTGTCAGAGTGATAGGTGGTGGCAGCCAGGCACCATCTAGTTCTTCTAGGCTCAGGTTAGTGGAGGTTGTGGTTCATGTGGTCCTCTAGTCCTTTGGACTAATATTTTCCTTGTGTCTTGGGTGTTCTTAACTCTCCTTTGTCCTGACCACATCTGTGTTTTAAATGGTCGCTTGCAAACTTTGTAGACCCCAGACACTACTCACCAAAGTAGGATGAAGAACATTTTCTTTATGAACTCTATAATGCCAACTGACCAAGATATCCCCTGAGACCATGGTCCCCAGCCCTCGGCCCCAGTACCTGGTCCCATAGAGTGTTTGGATGTGTCTAGGAAGCTTTCATGGCTTTGCCTTGGTCAAGTTGTGCTGATTTCCCCTATATTGTGTCTTGTCTTTCCCCTCACCGAAGTTAACTTTTGTCTACTATCTAGTTAGTGATTTCCCCTTCCCACTCTTCCCCTCCCCTCAAACAAAGGGGTTCTATGTGTAAACCTTTTCTTGGGTTTTTATTAAACTTACCTTTATAAATAATACTTCGTATTTATCTCCTGAAGGGCCCTGGGTGGCACAATTTGCACTGGACTACTATCCTAAAGGTTGGCAGTTTGAACCCATCCAGTGGTGCCACAGAAGGCAGGCCTGGTGATCTGCTTCTGTGAAGATTACAGCCAAGAAAACTCGATGGCGCAGTTCTACTCTGTGACACACGGAATCACCATGATTCGGAATTGACTCGACGGCAAGGAGTTTGATTTTGGTTTATTTATCTTCCAGGTTGGGTGTTACGTATTTTCATTTTATCTGTAACTTCTAGGGTTAAACATTACCCCACACTTTAAAGAAAAATTCACTCAGTTTTCACAGGTATTAAAAATAATCAAAATATATAACTGAAAGTCTACTAAGGGCAAAGTGTTATTTGCTCGAGTTTGAACCTGTCTTTAGGGAACATAAACTAGTTGGTAGAAGAAATGAGACAGGTACATAGGTAATTCCAAAAGAAGTTAGAAGGTGTAAAAATCTAAAAAAAAAAACAAGAAGTTTTAGAAATTCTCAGAAAGTAGAGAATACTTTAACTTGGAACAAGGGAAGTAGCATGTGAGTTTGGTCTTGAAAGGTAGGGTAGAATTTGGACATTTAGTGATCAAAGGCAAAGATATTCCAGACAAAAAAACAGTGAGCCAAGGTAGAGGTGGAAGAGTTTGTTGTCTGTGAAAATGGTTCAGTTTCTAAAATATGTAATAAAATTATGAGAATTCTAATGTACAATATTTAAAGATTGTTGTTTAAATGCTAAATTTCATTATGATTAAAGATGCAAAACTTGAGTCATTTGAACTGCCATTCATGAAACAGATGAATTTCTACGTTGCATGTTTAACTGAAACCGGCATTTACTACACTGATCTGTTGATCACATTCTTTAGCTTGGCTCCATTATTCTCCTGGAAGCACACTCAGGCTAATTTGCTGAAGAGGAAACAATTACAGACAGAAATAAAATGAACTGCCAGCTCAACTGAACTGAGACAGAAGGAAGACTGTCAACATGGAGACAATGAAGAGGCTGGGAAGAGGGAGCAATGGATTAGTGAGTGGGGACAGTCAGTCTTTGCTATTCTGCATATGTTTCAAGTCTCACACTCTTGGAACCTGGTCAAGTTGCTAAGGAAATAAAAATTAGGTCATTGCTTTCAGTTAAGTTTCTTGGTTGGATTTTTAATTCAATAAAATATAATCACATGTATTATGACTAAAAATACGGGCAATGCATTACACAGTTCATTTTGAAACTTGTTTTAAATAAATTTCATATTCCAGAGAATGAAAAATGCCTTTTTGATCAAGATGGAAAAGTAAAATCTGCAGTTTAAAGTCTACTGCTAACTACCCTGCACTAAATAAACTATGCATGTAGATGTTGGTGCTAATTTTGGGTATTTTGTTCTGAGGTCAACAGTATTTATGACATAAAACGTAAGTTCTCATGGTAGGTCCCTGCGTTGTTAAAGTTCGTGAGAAAATCCTCTGTTTCTTCTAATGAGTGGATTTTTCCTCAAAAAAAATTATAAAACAGTAACATATTCTCATTCTTGTTCTCAACATTTTCAGGGCTGCTTTACTTTCAAATGACAATGGTTCCCTGAAATTTCATTTTATGAGAGGCATTAATATCAATCTGAGCTTTAAAGTTTCACAGTAATTTAACCTGAGATAACCCTCGGTAAATGATGCTTCTCCATGAAGCTGTCTAAAGAAGTCCTGGAGTAAAGCTTTGCAGAGTAAAAGAATCATTTTGTAAGACAAAAAGGTTACCTCTTAATTTATATTCTGGGATACCCTGGTGGTATAGTGGTTAAGGGCTACTGCTGCTAAGCAAAAGGTCAGCAGTTTGAATCCACCAGGCGCTCCTTGGAAACTCTTTGGGGCAGTGGGTTTGGTTTTAATTTATATTCAATTATTTAACAGTTGTGTATGCCAGTGTCATTGTGAAAATTTAAAGTGCTCAAACGCCTGGTCCTTCTCTTGAGGCTCTTCCAATCTAGCCATTTCTTTTAGAATTTTTGGTTTTTATACACACTAGTCTTTTTAATATAAGTACTGTTACCAAACAGGCTGGTAAGCTTCAACAGTAGAAAACAACTTTAGTTAGCTTAAACAGAAAAGGAATTTCTTTGAAAGGATGCTGTTAGCCCACAGAGCTGCTGGGAAAGTGTGACACTGGTCTCAGAAAACAAGAACAAAGGAAGGGCACAGAGCGAGGCCTATGCCAGTAACAGCCCAGTGAGTGCTTGTGCTGCCTTGGAACCCTGGCCACTAGAGCTACTGCTTCAGTCCCCAACGGAGAATGCCATCATTGGCGCCACTGCCACTGACCTCACTCCTTTTCCACTAGGTGTTTCCGCCTCCACCCTGCTTCCGGAAAAAATTCTCTACGGCCCTTGCTTCTCTGTGTCACCAGCCACCAATCCAAGATATCTAGGGTGATTGTGTCTGCCTGGCTGAGGTTAGTTCCATGCTGAAGCCCCAGTGGCAGAGAAAGCAGAGAAAAAGCAAATATTTGACCTTTTAGGCTTTTATACTGGGAGGTAGAGCCCCTGGGTGGTGCAAATGGTGAATACACAGCTGCCAACTGAAAAGTTGGAGGTTCGAGTCCACCTAAAGGCACCTGGGAAGAAAGATCTGGCAAACTGCTTCTGGCACACATGGCGTCACCATGAGTTGGAGTGGACTTGACAGTAACTGGTTTATACTGGGAGGTAGGCTTAGCCTTCTATCAAAACGCATACAATGAGGAATTTCCCAAAACTGGGAAGAAGGGTCTAATGCTGGGTAGTCAAAAAATCAAATAACCAATACAGAAACACTGGTCTATTCAGGAAAGAATGGCTGAAACAATACAAAGCCCTCTGTTCTCTAAGTGCTTTGAAGTAAAGTCCAAGTGGTGATCTACCCAGGTCCCTACCCCCACATTTTTAAAACCTTCTAGCTGGGCCCACATTACCCCCACATACATGTTTAGCCCCATCCCAAGAGGTTCTGTAACAAATCAAGCTCACGGCTGAGACTCCTCTGAGGTGATGTTTCAGTAACTAGTCTGCCGTTTTGTTCCTATGACAGGGCCACAATCTCCCACCTGAATCCCTGGAAACTGATTCTCATACTGCTCCCCTTTCTCACCATGCCCAAATTCCTGGGCGTAGAGACAGAGCTGACAGGAGTCACAACTTCATCACTTACAGGCTTGGAAAGAACTAGCTAGTTATTAATCTCTGAGCTCCACCGTTCTCACAGGCTGTCAGGAGATGAAGATAAAGTAAAAGCATTTTGTAAACTAAAATTATAAGCAGAATCTCAGTAGTTAACATTCCCAATAGATAATACGATAAATCCCCAAGTTCTTTAGGATTGTGGCTTTATCTACGTCTCTGTTTTTTTGGGGCACTGAAATCTGTGTTTTATTAAAAAAAATTAATTTTGTAATCAAAGCGGTATACACACATAATTTTAAAAGCCTAGTAGTAATAAAAAGCTTACCCTAAAAACAAAATCCCCCTGGCCCTATTTCTCTGCCCCCCAGAGGCAACCACTCTGAATTCTTTGGTGTTTCTTCTAGTATTTAACTTTCTATAATGTGTATTAAATCAATATTCAATGTTCATATGATGATCAACTATGTAAGAGCTGTTTAATGCTTAACCAAGCTATACACTAGAATATTTTCTTTCATATGTAATTTTAAATTTTCCTTGGAGATATTAATTTCATCTTCTATGAATCTACTGCTATTTCTTCATGAATATGTCAAAAGATCCATTACATCTTTTTCAATTATTTGCCAGTTATTCAAATATTAAGGAGACTTGTATCTTCTGAGATACCTCCTTGCGGAGCCTTTCCCCCTCCTCGTCCGGTCTGGACCAGATGTCCACCAGGCCTACTGCAGCTGCCACCCAGGATTTCCTTCTGCTTCTTGCCTGTGTTGGACCCCATTTTCTGGATCCCAGCATTTTTGTTCTTGGTTTACTTCACCGTTTTATAGAATAAACCCTCCAGTAGCTTCTTGAGTGGGGATAGAGGGATGGTCAGTTTTTTGAGGCATGACTGAAACAAGCCATTGTTTTATTAGCTGTACACTTGACTGACAGCTTGGCTAAGTGTAGATTTCTGTGTTTAAAACAATTTTCCATCAGCTTTTTGAAGGTACTGTATTGTAGTATTCAGCTGTTTCTACTGAAAAGTTCAATACCATTCAGATTCCTAATTTTTTGTATGGAACCTAGTTTTTTCCTCTCCACAACACTTTAGCATCTTCTCTTTTTCCCTGGTATTCTGAAAGGGAAGGGTCTTTTTTAATATGGAAATTCCTTTAGTTTTGGCAATACTTCTTAGATTTCTCCTTAGATAATTTCTTCCTTCCCTTTTCTCTAGTATATATTTCTAAAACTACTGTGTTAAGATGTTAGACTTTCTAAATGAATCCTTTATTGTTCTTACTTTTCCCTACTGTTATCCATTTCTTTGTTACTTTCTAGGTTTTTCTCAATTTTACCTTCTATTTTTCATTTTTTCTCCATTTTTATATTTTATAGCGTCTTATTTGTGTCTGACTGATGTAATAAAATGTTCTTAATATAGAAGAATATTTTGATCTTTTGAAGTTTTCCTCTACTCCCTTTATGGCCTGTTTCCTCTAGCACTTTGTTTGTTCTCTTTGTTCTGATCTCCATCTCAATTTGGAAGCTTTCCTCAAATTTCCAGTGATCTTTGGATGTGTTTTCACATGTAAGACAGAGGCAGTAAACAGCCATTTGGAAGCTCTGTTGTACAAGCTTCACTGTCTTCTCCATAGAACAACGGAAAGGCAACCTGGCTTTTTCTTTGTACAACTCCTAAGCATAATTTCACTGTGGAACTCCAAAACATCGGTATCTGGAGGTCCATATACTCTTGGGCTGAGGCAAAGCGAGGCAATTTACCTGAGCTCCACTTTACTGTCTTGCGTATGCCTGGCTGGGACTAGGGAAGGAGAAGGCAAATACGTCATCTCAAGTTGCAGGCTTTCAAATAATTCCAGATTTCAGCCTTGCACCTTGCCCTAGCTTCCTCTGTATTTCTAGATTTGGAATCTCTCCAGTTTAATGTACATAGAAAATAAATCTCAGGTTTCCTGTGTTTGGTTGGGGTAGGTGTGGAGCGGGGAATTGAGGGGATGGGACAAGGTTTGCCACCTGGCTGCAAGCTATATTAACGTAAGAACAGGCAAATGGACCACTGAAATGAAATGGAGGATGAGGACTAACCCACGTATATGTGCGGACTTAATAAAGGGTGGCACAAATCGGAGGAAAATGAGTTATTTAATAGAAGGCATTGAGAAAACTGGCTTACTATATAGAGAAAAATAAAATCACATCACTTTCTCAATAGCAAGGAGCCCTGGTAGCACAGTGGTTAACGTGATCAACTGCTAACCAAAAGGTTGGTGATTCGAAACCACCAGCAGCTCCAGGGGAGAAAGCTGTGGCAGTCTGCTTCCACAATGATCACAGCCTTGGAAACCCAATGGGGTCACTATGAGTCAGAATCAACTCGATAGAGGTTTGGGTTTGGGTTTTCTCAATACCATATGTAAAGGTGAATTCCAGGGCAGGGTGAAGGGTCCAACCATTCCCTATTTAGACTTAAAGTCAAATTCCTCTTTTCAGTTCTACACCATGCTCAACCAGGCTTTCCAGAGTACTTGGCACTTCCATGGCCTGAGCCATTCCAGTGTTTTAACACTGGTGAATTGCCTCGCTCCTCCTCAGTAGCTCGCTCTACAGGCTCTAGAGCTATAGGCCTCTCCTTTCTGTTAAGCTAGTAATCAGTCCTTTATCTGCTTTCTATCTTCCGAAAATCCCAACATCCTTTTCTCCACTGCTGTTTTCTTCTCTGGTATCTTTGCCCTTAAGAGTTTATACCTGTTTTATTCCTTTATGAGTCGGAATTGACTCAACGGCATTGGGTTTTTTTTTTTTTTTATTCCTTTACTATAATATTAGCATGGCTTTGGAGAAAACAAATAAACTTAAGTAAAATCTGCTAGCTTAAATGGAAACCAAGTGAAGCTAAACCCAATCCTAAAATGCCAGGTCTGTAAGCTGAGGCCTCCTTACCTGTTAATTCACCTTCCTAACGGTAAGTCTCTGTGTGGTGCCAACATTCAGTTGCTAACTGAAGGGTTAGAAGTTTGAGTTCAACCAGAGGGACCTCAGAAGAAAGGCCCAGTAATCTTCTTCTGAAAAACCAGCCCTTGAAAACCCTGTGGAGCACAGTTCTACTCTGACACACATTAGGTAGCCGTGAGTTACAATAAACTTGAGAGCAATTAGTTTAATAGTGGCTGCCTACTTGTCTAAGTAAAACACATTCTCTGTGTAGGCCAGAACCCTCTCTTTTATCCACTTGCCAGACCACTCTGGCTGTCTGCCTACGTTGTCTCTTTTTATGATGCTTTTAAAACTATTAAATTACCTCCTCCACCTTGAAGGGCATGTCTAGTCTCAGGTCCCAGCCACCCTTGATAGAATTTGTTTCACTTTTAAACTGGGTTTTAACGTTAAAGTTAAATTTAATTTGGGATAAAAAGTAACAGTCATTTTTTTCAAAGACATCAACCAAGGGCCTACTATGTTCCAGTTACTGGGGACACAAAGACAGAATTACACGGTCATACCTACAAGCTGCCCTACAGTCTAGTCTCAAAGCATTTCTTAACTGGGAATCCTCACCTGAATCACTGCACACAGAAAATGATTTCAGTGACTCCTATCTCAGTTCCCCCCATAATGGTACATAACTAGTACCATCCTGGATGCATGGACAGAAGTTAATTCGCCATACGCAACAGAGGACTCAGAGTATTATAAATCCACTTGCAGAACTCCTGTTGAAGAAAAGCTGACTGTAGAGTGACAAATAGCCAGATATTTACAATAGTTTGATAAGTGCAATAATAAGAGGTATGCACCAGCCCACTACAGTAATATTATATATAAAAAAAAAACTTAAAATCAATAATTACCTAGCAAAAATCTGTAGAAGCTTTTTAGCACTGGGTTTAATCAATATAATTATAAAATTATTTTTAAAAACTTAAGTTACTTTTAAAAAAGGCTATGTGGTAGTGAAAGACATGTTGTGCTAAGATTATCATTAAACAGCTAACATTTATGGAATGCTTGCTACGTATCAGGCACTATTCAGATCACTTAACATGTATCATTTCCTTTAATTCTCATAATCCCATCTCACAGGGTTACCAAACCAAAACAAACCCAGTGCCGTCGAGTCGATTCCGACTCATAGCGACCCTACAGGACAGAGCAGAGCTGCCCCATAGAGTTTCCAAGGAGTGCCTGGTGGGTTTGAACTGCCAACTCTTTGGTTAGCAGCCACAGCACTTAACCACTATGCCACCAGGGTTTCCCCTCACAGGGTTACTATTCTTATTTTACAAATGAGAAAACAGAGGTTTGGAGAGGCTAAAGGGACTTGCTTAAGGGCAAACAAGTTGTGACGTGGTAAAGAGGATTCAAGCCTAGCGTGTCTGGTTTTAGAACCTAAGCTCCCAAGTGACCAAATATTTTCCTTCCATGAAAACTGTATTAAAGTTACGGTCTGTTATAAGCCCTAACACAGAGTATTATCATCGGTATGTGGAAAAGATAAGGTTGACATGGAGTGTAAAAAAATAAGCAAACATATAAAACCCAAACCGTATATTTTGAATAGTGAAAGGGAAGAGAAGAGGTATGTATATCCAAATTTAAGAGAATATTTAAAGGAGTGTTGTTTTACATATTTAAATAAACTGAACAAATTAAAATGTCTGCATAAATGACAATAAAAAATAACTTACTTAAGAAGATAAAAGAATGCTAGAGTAATCAAGTATCAAAGAACCAAGAATTGGCTCACAATTTTACTTTTCATTAAAAGCTTTTCTCAGAACTTTATCAGGAATTCTTTCTCATTTTTTTTCAAAGCAGCAATGTATATACAGTACACTTTGGTTTCTTATTATTTAAATCTGTCAAAAAAACAATTGGAGAAAATAGAGTATTATACCTTTTCACTAACGCTGCAATCTTCAAATTTTTCTGAAGAGGCATTTTCTGATAAATTTGATTTTACAGAGTAAACAATAGTTATTCACATTTATCAAAGCCTTCCTCTGCATAACTATTACTGACATTGTTATTTAACTGGGTTTTTTTTTTTTTTTTAATTTCTCAAAGCCCCATTAATTTGTTAAGTTAGCAATAGAATATACAGTAATGCACTGCTTAATGGCCACAACATGTTCTGTGAAACAGAACATTACATGATTTGGATGTTACACAAGCATGCCTAAATCATGAGCAACGGCATTCACTGATTTTCCACCTTCGTGTTGTTTAATAACCTTTTGCTTCACTTAGGAAAGCTACATGGATACTGCAGTGTACCTGTTATTGACTAATAGCCAAGATACTGTACACACACAGTACTGTATTTCAGCTAGCATCTGCCAAGGTAACACATGGTTTAAGTAGGTTAATACTGTATAATACTGTATACATGATAACACATTGTAACTATATACTACTGTATACACAGGTTAATATGTAATCTGTATTTATAATTGGAGCTTGCAGGGCTAAGGTAGTGCCGCGTGAGTCTGGAGGCTGTTACTGGTACAGGTTTGTACTGTATAAGACACTGAACTTATACTAAATTACTGTATGTACACTATAATACACCATACAGCTATATGTACAATATTTATCCTATTTTACTTCTATAAACTAACTTTAGGCTACTTCGTAAACTTTTTTTTTTATATTTAAACTTCAAAAAAATTTTTTTTCACTTTTTAAACTTTTATGTAAACACTTTCTTAGCCTGTATCACACACAATTTAAGGAGGAGGATCAGGACCATTGCATCGCTGTTTTCAAGTTCCTCAAATGTTCCACCGGAAAAGCTTCGGGTTGGATACCCTCCACTGATGACTGTCATCAACAACGACAACTTTACCTCCTGTAATGCCTGAAGGGCTTGGCTGAGGCTCTTCTTGGGGAGGTGCTGGCTTCTGCGGGAATATGTCCAGTGTAGTTTGCTTATTCTTTTCTTTATATGCAGCAAACACTGCACGAGGATTCCTCTCCATCAGTGAAAAGCATTCAGTGTTCGGGTCCACGTCTCCAGCACTCGTCAGCAAGCTGTCAAGGTCTGCAAGGAATGTGGCTAACCCCTTACCAGTGAACCTCTTCTACACCTGTTCTTCTCCCTCTGCAGTTTCCTTTCCCCTTGGCTCTTCCTCGGCTATTCGCTCTTGCTCTAGCTCCAGCAACTCTTCATTTGTTAGTTCCTCAGGAACCACCTCTAGGAATTCTTCCATGTCCTCATCATCTATGTCTAAGCTCAGATTGTTGTTTACCATGTCAACAACAGCTCTATTAATCCTTGCAATCTCATCATCCTTTTCAAATCCTTAAAGTCATGGACATAACGCTTCCGTATTTTTTTCAATATGCCATTCGTGCGCTCTTTGGTCACATCATCCCAGGCCCAAACAAGGTTTTTCATGCAGTAGTAAAGGTTGTACTCCTTCCAGAACCGCATCAGTGTCTCGCCAGTGTCCTCAACTGCAGCAACAGCCTGAATAAAGGTCCTCTTCAGGTAGAAGGCCTTGAATGCTCCAATAACCCATTAGTCCACTGGCTGGATAAGTAAGTGGTGTTTGGTGGGAGGAACACCATTTTGATGTTGGGGTGGAAGTCACCAATGAAATCGGATGTCCTGGAGCACTGCCTACAATTAGCAAAATTTCGAAAGCTATGCCTTCTTCCAAGCAGTACTACTCCATTTCACTGGCACAGCAATTGAGAAGGGCACACTGACATAGCATTTGTGTTGTCCAGGGCTTTTTACTGCCCCTGTAATAAACCGGTAAGGTGTGTTTGTTAATGTTCTTGAAAGCCCTGGGGTTTTCACTATGCCAAATAATAAACAGCTTTAACCTGTAGCCAGCAACACTGCTTCCTAACAATACCGTCACTCTGTCTTTAAAAGCCTTCAAACCTGGCATTTACTTGGCCTCCTTACAGATGAAGGTCCTTTCAGGCTTTTGTTTCCAGAATAAGGAATTTTCATCCATATTAAAAATCTGCTGGGGCAAGTAGCTTCCCTCTACAATTAGCTTATCTAAGGTTTCAACAAATTTTTCAGCAGCCTTGACACGAGCACTTGCAGATTCACCGCTCACTTCCACACTGTGCAGTGAAAAATGTCGTTGGACGCGCCTGAACCACCCAGAGCTAGCAATAAACTCGATTATCGTAGTCTGGTCCTGCGTTTTCTTTAAGCATCTTGAACAGGCTTCATGCCTTAGCACTGATCATCAGCTTGCTGAGAAGGATCTGCTTTTGTGTTTGGTCCTCAATCCACATCATTAGCAATTTCTCCGTATCTGATATAGGTCCCCCTCATACTTTTGTTAGTTGTATAGCTTTCAGTGGAGCCAATCCTTTAACGGCTTGGAGAATTTTTCTTTGTTTTTGAGGATCATCGTGATTGTTGAATGCGATGTGTCTAAATCGCGAGCAATAACATTCGCTGATTTTCCACCTTCCTGTTGGTAAATAACCTTTGTTTCACTTCCAAATCGATAGTTCTCCTTTGCCTCTTGCTGCTGCTATTACTAGCACTGGTATTGCTGTGTTCAGGAGCTATGATGCACTTCAGCATAACATTTTCGAAAGAAAATTAAACAGAGATAATGCTATCACACTCAGTAGACACGCAATAACGAGAGACTGGATGCTGCTGCTACCTACAAGTTGAAGCATACATACACTGTTATATGGTAAACCTTTTATTTTTAAGTAGGGACAGTTCACGTTAAAATAACGATAGAAAGTATAGTACAGTACATACCTAAGCCAGTAACACAGGCGTTTATTACGACTATAAAGCCGTATGTATCACAGGTTACACATGTACTGTACCATTATATACCTGGCAGCACAACCGCTTTGTACACAAAAGACATGAGACACTCATGCTACATGCAGAAAGCTGTTCTACTTGCTACATTCGGCCACGCCCACTATATCCTGTTGTCCCACCGGGATTTGTGAATTCTAGTATAACATTATAGTACCAAGGACGTCTATGTGGTTGGATGTTGCCCGAACGGACATTATGCAGTGCATGGCTGTATATTATTCTCAAGTGAGAAAAACTGTGCCTAGCTTTCTATATTTAAATTCATGTCTTTTACCCAAACCATTGACATTCTTTTCTAACTGGCAATTTCTAATGTTCTTTTAGTAACTATGCATTAAACCTGCTGCCGTCAAGTTGATTCCGATTCGCAGCAACCCAATATGCATTAGCTAAATTAAATTTCTCAAGTAATCTCATGTCAAAAGCTTGTTTCCTTTTAGTATATAGCCATAGAGAGCTAAGTATGTATTCTGTCAAAACAGCAAACTTCCTCTGATCTCCCCAGTAAGATGTCTTTCCAGATGTGAAATACTAATTCTGACACTTAACCACAGATATACACTTTTCATATGTGTCAACTTATATAACGTAACTTTCATGTATTCGTTTACCTATAACACAAAAGACATGCTGTCCTAAACTAAGAATTTTATTTTAAATTAAATGAAGGCGGCACATGGTGAGTCTAACACTCACTGCCTTACTTGCTGTAGGCTGGATGTATAGATACAGGATATTTTTTAATGTAAATCTGAAGCCCTGCCCAATTCTCTGAGTCAAGTAAGTTTGTATCTAAATGTCACTATCTTCATTTTATAATGACTTTTTTGAGGGGGTAATGAATTTTTGGAGCACTGGCTGTGTTTTCAATTTGGAAGACAAATGTAATCCTAGAAATCAAAAATTAAAAATCAGAATGCCATACCTTGTGCAAGCATGTTAAATTCCAAGAACAGTGCTATGTGGTAAAGTTCCATGGCTTCTTCCGCCCTGGTCATGTTTGGCTTCCCTGCAACGAGAGCCTGAACTTCACTGAGACTCCCCACAGAGAGGCTACAGTGCAAAACAGAGAGGTCCACCACGTCCGTATACATACAGTGTAATATAACTTTCGCATACTTTTTTGGTATGATGGACTCATCTAGTATAATTCTTGTGGGAGTCCTCAAAGTTCGGTCTGTGATTTCTTCACCAGTCCGTATCCTCCTTTGCAATAAATTTCGAAAAAATGGAGACCGTGCTGAAATAATAGCCTTGTGAGCTTTGAGCTCTTCATCTAAACAGTTCTGATTTCCACCGAAAGCTTCAACCAGTTCAGAGTCTGAAGAAAAACTAAGGACAACATCATAGTAACACATGTAATCAAAGAGCCCACGCATATCTACATCAAGGGAATTTGGTGTTCCAAATTCTTCACTAAGCTGAACGAGGATATCAACATTTTGAAACCTTGAATCCTCCATTCCAAACTCTCCCGTATAAAGGTAGTGTAACAAAGCAGAAAACATAGGCATATCTATACCAGCTGTATTGATGTCCATTACTATCTCTGCTCCATATTCGGGTGAGGAAGAAAGCAGTGTTTTAAAAAATGGACACCTTGCCGCCAAAATGGCACGATGAACAGGAAAACAAGTTTCTTGAAATATTAAGTCTACATCAGTACAATACTTGTACTCATAAAGATCGGCCATATCTTTCTGCAATGTCTGGGCTTCCGGCCTAGCCAAACTGGCTTGTAGAGAAAGCTCCTTTAAGGCTGAAGTTCCCTCATATTCCTCCACCAGCGCATTGACATCTCTAACATCCCACCCAGAGAGGAATTCTCGCATCTGCTTGGCGTGATCGGCAGACCTGTTAGATTTTCGACGCTTAATAAACTTCTTTTTGAGGGTGGCAAGGCCAGAGGTTCTCTTTTTTTTGTCTTGTGGTTTCTCATGGCCATGGTCAAGGCTATACAATTTTGATTCACAACCATAGCCTTGCTGAGAATAGGATGATGTTCCTAAAAAGGAAATGAAACAAAAGAAAATTTGTTATTTTTCTTTAACATTCTTTTTCAAGTCATTTTAATGTATTTTCATGCTGAATAAATCTGCAAACAGATACTGCTGAACCACTGAAATGACACTGACTTGTTTTATAAAGGAGGATAAAAATATTCAAATAATTCAATTTTATATTAAATAAGAAGAAGGGACAGAGCAGATTATTCTGAATTTTAAAATAAATGCTTTTGGTTCTCTGGCTATCAAAGGCCGTATTTCATAGATCTTAATCATAGATTTTTTGGAAATGAGAGCTAGACAGACATATTTCTAAATTTAAATTACTTGTATATAATTAGGAAAAGTTTCTTTTTTTTCTTAACTACATCGACGAGGCATTTGCATGGGCAAAATAAATGGGCCAGGACACAAAAAACAAGTATTTCACTGTTTTCACACCAATGGAGATTGCTACTTTGGATAGAGTAACTGACAATTATGGCCAAGATGACAAAATAAAACAAAAAATCAATTGTGCTATAGCAATTTGATTAGGACAAATATCATAAAAGCCAGATTTACATTTGTTGGGGGAAAATACCTAAATGCTATGGAATTATTATCTATAATAGCTTTTCCACAGCTCAGTTACCTTTTCACCAACAAAGTTCATGGGAAACACAATTCTATTTATATTCACAAAAGAAAACGAAGTTGGAAAAACTGAAATGTTACCTATAAAGGTCTGCTGGGCTTGTGAGTTTGCCCCTACCCTCGGGGAACACGAATGAGGATAGTTAGATGCATTAGCACCCATTTTCTTCAGTCGCTCAGGCGTTCCATCTGCTGGTTTTGCAGAGTGTAATCCCAGAAGCCTTTATGAACCTTCAGTCCTGGATCCAGCAGCCTCTTTTCATCCATTTCTTGATATAAAACAAAAATAATTTTACTTATTTTTCAAATGTATCTCAAATCACACAGTTTAAGGAAAAAAAAAACAAAAAAGCAAGCTACTGAAAATTGCTTTTGTTTGCAAATAATGACATAGTGTCAAATTCACATGTAAAAACTTCAGGAAATGTAAATATCTAAATGTGAATTAGGAATCTACGTTCAATGCAATTTTAACTCTACACCCTT
Source organism: Loxodonta africana (assembly GCF_030014295.1). Classification (NCBI taxonomy): domain Eukaryota; kingdom Metazoa; phylum Chordata; class Mammalia; order Proboscidea; family Elephantidae; genus Loxodonta; species Loxodonta africana. The sequence goes on from NC_087351.1 coordinate 106,442,348, forward strand.
TCGAGGATAATAAAAAGTAACATGTTAGATTAATGTAAATACAAACAGTTATAGCAAGGGTATTTCAAGTCACAGGGAAAGGTACTTGGGATAAAAAGCAATGTTTAAACTACCAGCCGTAAGTGAACATTCTGAGCAATTTACAAACACTCACGTAGTACTACCAATACTTTATATACAAAGAGCAGATTATTAAGTGACCGGGTTCTTGTTTTTCTGCCTTATATACAATTGGGCGTTTTACTCAAAGATGGGGAAACAAAAGTAGACAGCTAAACCTAAATTATCTTTAGGGTACTTGCTCCATAGTAATTTTGACAGAAGTTATTAAGCGTATTAAAGCACAAGAAAAAATTTTTTAATCTATCCTCCTTGTAAAGCCCTAAAATAAAAATACTGCTTTCTATACCTGATAATATGACTCAATATGGACAGAGCAGTACCAGTAAGAGATAATTTTGACAATTATAGATTAAATTATGTACCACAGAACCTTAACTCAGAGAGCTGCTAGGAGCAGATAGACACACAACAAGAAGAAGCTGTAGGGACCTAATAGAAAGAACAGAGTTACCAGGAATACTTCTAAATCCTTATACCATCTGGAGAGAGAAAATGTATCTGTCTCAAAGAGATAACGGTTTAAGAAGAGAAAACACAATTTAAAATCTATTATCGGAATTGTCAGGAAACCAATCAGTAGGCAGTTCGTCTAACCTCATAACGAAGGATGAAGTGTTTTAACAAATAGAGTTAAACACACACACACACAATCACCGAAAAACCTGCTGGAAAACAGAACTGTGTCAATATTCTTAGAATTTATTTTCATCTCAGTAATTGGGACAGCATAACCTTAGGAATTAAGAGAATTAAGAATCCTTAGTTTAAGAAAATCACTGTTAACCTTTTGTGTTTTTCTCCAGTCTTTTCCCACTATATATATAAAATCAAAAGCAAACCCGGCACCTTCAAGGCGATTCTGACTCACAGTGACCTTCAGGACAGAGTAGAACTGCCCCACGGGGTTTCCGAAGCCATAATCTTTATGGAGGCAGACTGCCACATCTTTCTCCTGCGAAGGGCAATCGCTGACATTTTGGTTAGCAGCCAAGTGCTTTAACCACTGCACCATCAGGGCTCTCTCAGTCTTGGAAACCCTATGGGGCAGTTCTACTTTGTCCTATAGGGTTGTTATGAGTTGGAATCGGCAACGGGTTAATCTCTAAGGAAGTAGACTGGCACATCTTTCTCCAGTGGAGCAGCTGCTTGGTTCAAACCTCTGACCTTTTGGTTTGAAACCGAGTGCTTTAACCACTGCACTACCAAGGTTCCTTCACAATACATATGATTATTTAAGCACTAAGTATCTACTTATAATGTTCAAGACTGGGAAATTTTTTACTAACTAGATGTAGAAATTATGCAAAGTAGCACTGACTTCAATCAAATCACATACTGAGATAAGCAAACCTTTTATTTGAAACTTGTCTACCTACCTATAAGAACACAGCACCATAAGACTTTACTTTGTTTCATGCCACTGTAAGACAGAAAGGCTACAGGGTATGGACAGCCAGACATAAGACAGTGCATTCTGTAAGAACCACATGGTAAGGAATCTAAGTCTCATGAGCCAGTGTACATTTACAATAACTTCTTTAAAGATATCATGACGACAGGTTAAATTACTGTTTGCATATAAGCACTCTTTTGGACATGCGTCTGGTCTTTTTATTTTAGCTCTGCACCACACCTAGGCCAGCATGATACTAATAAAAGTGTTTAATATATTGACTATTTTGTAAACATTAAACGATCAAGAAAATTAATTCTTTCAGCAAAGTCAGTTTTACTTGGTTGAGTATCCAGTTAACAATTTCTTGAACTTTTATGCTTCGCTGTTGTTGTTGCTGGTTGTCCTCAACTCGAGTCCAACTCATCGCAACCCCACGTGATAGAGCAGAAATGTCCCATAGGGTTTTCCGGGCATTAATCTTAACAGAAGCTAACTGCCAGGTCTTTCTCCTGAGAGGACAGTGGGTGTCCGAACCACCCACCTTCTGGTTAGCAGCCATTTGCGCTAACTGCTGTGCCCCCAAGGCTCCTGTCTGATACTTCAGTGCAAGCAAATTCCCAGTCTTCCGTTCTTAAATACTAGGAATGTAGAAAAGTTTATTATTTTTTTTTTTGTAATTTAGACTGAAATATTGTCAATTTTTGCTGAACACAAAGTAAATCTGTCATGTGTTAACTTATGTTCAAACTTAAAAACAGTAAATCTAATAAATCTTAGTTTTAAAGTTGAGTGTCACAAGAGCATCAGGGCTCTAATTAGGCATTTTCAGTGGTTCTTTAAAAAAAAAAAGAGAGTCCTGGAAGCTTTGTTTGTTTGTGGCCTCATTTATAAGTTAATTCTAGTATGATTCATTAAAAATTTTTATTTAAAACATAAAAATGTCACAGACAATTCCTTCTCAAAAAGGTTGGAAAGTATCCAAAGAGATCCAGAATGAAAACATTATGCAAAATAAAAGCCTTTACCAAAGTGAGGGAAAAAATTTAACAACAAAATGGGTTGAATTAACTTGGAAAGGGACAGCAATAATGGTTACACGATATGCAAAATGGAACTCACGCCACTGAATTTTACATGCAGAAACTGTTTTGTTGTTTATCTTTTCATCACAATAACAATAAAAAATAGACGAGCTTTGAACCCGGGAGTAACAGTGGATGGTGGACAACACCATCTAAGGGTTTCTAAAGGAAGGTTGGCATGTTGTCACTCCCATGGTAGGCCTCTTCTCATGTACTTCTTTACTCCTTCCTGCAGTTTCATTTTGGATTTGCTTTTTTATTTCTATTGCCTGCAGAGAACACTCACTACTGTAGCACAAAGAGTGCTGAAACAAAACAAGGAAGAATGGAGTCTTGCTTCCTGGTAGAGGAAAATCAGTCACAGAAGTGCACAGAGTTCACAACTCTCAGTTCAAAACACACACACACACACAAGAATCATTTCCATCTGGCAATTCTGTGAGGTTTCTAGGGACTCAAGGCACTATTACATTGGTCTATTTGAGATTTAAATCATGTTAAAAACTTTTTTTTTTTTAAACCTTCCATTTTTTTTGATGAGCGCAATTAGATACTCTAATGTTTTATTTAAACATGCAATGGTTGTAAAACACCAACAGCCCCACTGAGGACACAAGAACACCTAGCATACACTGGGGAGGTCACGTGGCTGAGCTAAGGATGCCTGGCCATTTGACATTTTAAGCAGCACCATGAGGACAGCTGGGGTTTCACCCTGGAGAGGCAGCTTGAAATAACTGTCTCTGGAATGGAGGGACATAGTCTTTTCCCAATAGCACCTGGTCAATAGGAACCCCCCCAGGAAGAACTGATCTGGGTGACACTCATATGTCCCAGTGGAGCTCTAATACTAAAATAAGCACAGGTATTGGGAAGAAGGGGAAAAAAAAAGAAGGAAAGACGGGAGGGGGCAGCATTTCTCAGGATCAGGTATGATCCCCGAGTCCACCCTGTGTCTCCAGTTCTAAATCCTGGGGGGGTAACCCCTGGCTGATTCTGGTACTAAAGCCATATTTCTTCTCAAAATTCTCAGGGAACCATTTAACTTACTTCTCAGGTAACCAAAAACCTATGGCAAATTGAGCACAGTCATTTATTTCTTAATCTAATTCACTGTCTTTCAACGCTGGAAATGCAAATTAGAGACTGTATAACCTCTCCAGGGAGGGTTTTTCCCAGGCCAGCCTGGTCTGTCTTTGTAGGCAACAGACTAAAATCCAATCTGTGGATAATGTGGCAGTACAGGAAAGGGAAAGACAGGGCCTTCGGGGTGAGAGGCCCAGAGGATATAAACGGCCCTTTTTGTACAATCATCATTCTGGGGAGCTTCCTTCTGTTAATAACCAACATGACCAATCCCAATCAGATGATGTGACTAGCTTAAAATAAGCTTCAGCGATTGCAGCAGACCCAATTGAGGAAATAAAAAATCATGTTGAATGCAACAGGGACAAAAAAATAACTCTGTGAAATTTAAAAAAACAAACAAAAGCCTTAGTCCAGTATTTTCCAGTTTTCCCAAGGTTTGGAAAATGCAGAGGTAAACAAAGCCAAAAAGGTTTGTTTACTTCAGGACTTTTTTTTTTTAGCACCTTTAAAGTGCTAGGAAACCCTGGTGGCATAGTTGGTTAAGAGCTCAGGCTGCTAACCAAAAGGTCGGCAGTTTGAATCCACCAGGTGCTCCTTGGAAACCCTATGGGGCAGTTTTACTCTGTTCTTTAGGGTCGCTATGAGTCAGAATCGACTTGGTGGCAATGGGTTTGGTTTTTGTTTGGTTTTAAAGTGCTAAAACCCATTGCTGTGGAGTCAGTTCCGACTCATAGTGGCTGTATAAGACAGAGTTGAACTGCCCCGTAGGGTTTCCAAGGAGTGGCTGGTGGATTCGAACTGCTGGCCTTTTGGTTAGCAGTCTCAGCTCTTAACCACTGTGCCACCAGGGCTCCTTAATGTGCTAAGGCGCATTGTAAATCCCTAAGCGAAAGCATTCTGCATGATCTAAAGGAGCCCCTTTGTTCCACAGAACATGAAAGGAATGTACTTGTATAATGCACTCCAGAAAATGTTGACCTTCTCTATAAAAATACTTTTTACTACTCTGCAATAAGGAGAACAATGGGAGTCAAGAGACTAGGACAGAGTTCTCCCCGGCTACTAATTTACCATGTACGCGGGACAGCTTTTATTGGCCTTAGTTTCTGCATCTACAAAATAAGGAAGCTGAAACTGGGTTCCCAAAAACACAGTGAAGCGACTTATTGATTTGGAAAGTGAAGATGGGGAAGAGAGTTATTTCTATATTAAATGTTAGTCTCAAGAGAAAAAAAAAAAAAAAGACAGCTGGACTTTGAGTTTCAAACATGTTTTCCCCATCTGATTATTAGGGATAGTTATAGAAGGGTACGAACGAAGGACACATATAAATATGAAAGACAATCCATAACGAAAGAAATGCAAAACTACAGTAACACTTCACTCTTGTCAAACCTAAGTTGACCATAAAATGTATCGTCCAAACCAGGGCACTTGAGAGTGAAAGGGGGCACAAACCAGATGGGATTCGAGAGCATGTGTAGCCCAGCTATGACCAGGCAAGTGGATTAACAGTCACCCCTAAAGTCAAAACTCACACTTCTACAGCACCTAGAAATAAAATTTAAAACAATACAAACATCCAAATCAGAAGAAAACAATTTCCTAAGCCCTTCTCACACACAGAAAATGTTTGACCTAACATAACAACTAACATTTACTGAGGGCTTACTATATGCCCGACTCTGCTCTAAGGTCTTTTACATGTATTAATTCATTTAATTCTCCCAACACCTTTTTTACTGATTAGGAAGGAATCTGAGGCTGAGAAGTTAGTACTGTGAAACCTGTGAGAGCCAGAACTCAGTGGGACTGCCTCGTTTTTCCACGTCCTACAAGTTTTCTGCCTTTGATAGGGTGCAGTCTTACCACTTTTCTATCTCTATTAGTAGAAAATATTTGAGTTTTCCTTCTCTAACAGGTTTTTGCCCTATGCAGGTTCTGGTTTTTGCAGGTTGTACTGTTTTTTTGCCCAAGGTCACACAGATAAGTGATGGAGCCAGTTTGTAAACCTTCAGTTCTACCCCTGGATACAACTCAAAAGCAAATGACATAGACCCTGAACAGCAAGTCAGAAACAGAGTCAGACAAGAAACCCTTTGCCTTTTGGGAGAGAGCTCTCCTCAGCCACTAATTTGCCACTTATGTGGGACAATTCTATGGGCCTTTGTTTCTGCATCTGTAAGATAAGACCAAATTGGAGGCAAAAGAAAACTACCAATCAGGCCAATCTCTTTGGGGCCATCTAATACAGAATCAGATGACCACCCTGTTCATTCCAGTGGCACAGAAGAATACGTTTACAATAGCTGCAACTTCACTAAACCTGTTGCCATTGAGTTGATTTCAACTCATAACGACCCTACAGGACAGAGCAGAACTGCCAAGGAACGCCTGGTGGAATTGAACTACTGACCTTTTGGTTAGCAGACATAGCACTTAACCACTATACCACCAGGGTTTCCCCCTTCACTAAAGGTAAGGCAAAATTATGTTCTACTAAACATGTTTATTGAGGCGGAGAAGTCTGAGTCATGCGGCTGGAAAGGGCTTTCAAGCTTATCTTGGTCAAGCTTATTTTTAAAACTGAATCAACAGTGCCATCAAAAACCTATTTTAAAACATTTTTGAAGCTTTATGTTAAGGTTCAAAATTCAATATCTAAGGAAATCTCCTTTCTAGGTGAAGCAAAAATAGATTACTTATTACTGTATTTATCTTCAAACACCAAAGAACTCATTTTAAAAAAACTTCTGCCAGGCAAAATCTTGCCATTTTGGGAATGTTTCATTGTATCAACTAGTAGCCCGACTACAGGAAGAAGAACAAGGGCATCAGGATTGGAGGAAGACTCATTGTAACAACCTGTGTTCTGTAGATAACATAACCTTGCTTGCTGAAAGTGAAGTGGACTTGAAGCACTTACTGATGAAGATCAACGACTACGGTTTTCAGTATGGACTGCACCTCAACATAAAGAAAACAAAAATCCTCACAACTGGACCAACAAGTGACATCATGGAAAAAGGAGACAAGATTGAAGTTGTCAAGGATTTCACTTTACTTCAATCCATAATCAATGTCCATGGAAGCAGCAGTGCAGAAATCAAACAACACACTGCATTGGGGAAATCTGCCGTAAAACACCTCTTTAAAGTGTTAAAAAGCAAAGATGTCACTTTGAGGACTAACGTGCGCCTGACCCAAGCCATGGTATTTTCAATCACCTCATATGCATGCAAAAGCTGGACAATAAGGAAGACCAGAGAAGAATTGATGTCTTGAATTATGATGTTGGCAAAGAATACTGAACATACCGTGAACTGCCAGAAGAACAAACAAATCTGTCTTCGAAGAAGTACAGCCGGAATGCCGGATGGCAAGACTTTGGATATGTTATGAGGAGGGACCAGTCCTTGGAGAAGGACATCATGCTTGGCAAAGTAAAGGGTCAACAAAAAAGCAGAAGAGTGAGATGGATTGACACAGTGGCTGCAACAATGGGCTCAAACACAGGAACGATTGTGAGGATGGCACAGGATTGGGCAGTGTTTCATTGTTATACATGGGGTCACTATAATTTGGAACCAACTTGACAGCACCTAACAACGTTCTACTACTACCAGTAATGTCTATCAGTTAATGAGTACTGACCCTGTGTCAGGTACTCCTAAGCAGTTTTCATGAATTAACTTCTTTAATTTTCTCAGCAATGGGAGGAACAGGTCTATGAGTATCCCTATAAGAAGAGACTGGAAGTTAGGAAAATGAGGCGTGGAAGGGTTAAGGTACTAACCCAAGGTCACAGAGCTGGTAGGCTGCGGAATAAGAGTTGGTGTTCAGGCACCTAGCTCTTATATGTATGAACAATGTTACCTTTGCAATTTTTTTCTCCTAAATGTTTTGAAGGAAAAATTTCCAGAGCAGACAAATACAGTTCCACTTCCGAACTGGGAAGTGAGTACACACCTGGCGGTGTTATTTTTGGTGCTTCGAAGGATCTCTCAGATATAGTAAAAAATGACTTAAGTCCAAGAGGATAGTTTATAAAATCAAAGCAAAAGGAAAGTAGGAAACTGTCTTTCTAAATATTTATAACTAGATTATATGTTCCTTGATAGCAGGATGACACTTTGGCTTCCTTTTGTGTGTATATGTGTGGTAAATATATACACAAAAAACATCTGCCACGTCGACATTTCTTACACGTACAATCCAGTGACATTAATGACACTCACCATGCTGTACACCATCATTACTATCCATTTCCAAATTTTCCATCATTTCAGTATTCCCCAAGGAACAGCTCCCTCTTTTCCTCTCCTTCACCCCCCTGTTAACAACTAATAAACTTGGGTCTCTATGCATCTGCCTATGCCAGATATTTCGTATAAGTCGGATCATACAATATTTGCTCTTTTACGACGGACTTATTTCACTTGACATAATATTTTTAAGGTTCACCCATGTTGTAGCATGTATCAAGACTTCATTTCACTTTACGGCTGAGTAAAATTCCTCTTCATGTATGTACCACCTTTGGTTTATCCATTCATCTGCTGAAGGGCATTTAGGTTGTTTCCACCTTTTGGGCACTGTGAACAGTGCTGCGATGGGCACTGGGGTCTTAGTCATCTAGTGCTGCCATAACAGAAATACCACAAGTAGATGGCTTTAACAAAGGGAAATTTATTTTCTCACAGTTTTTTAGTAGGTTACATGTCCAAATTCAGGGCGTCGGCCTTCTCATCAATGTTCCCCCAGACAAGGAGCCTCTTCACACAGGGACCCTGAGTCTAAAGGTCACGCTCTGCTCCTGATGCTTCTTTCCTGGTGGTATGAGGTCCCCAACTCTCTGCTTGCTTCCCTTTCATCTCTTGAGAGATAAAAGGTGGTGCAGGCCACACCCCAGGGAAACTCCCTTTACCCTGGATCGGGGAGGTGACCTGACTGAAGGCAGTGTTACAATCCCACCCTAATCCTCTCAACATAAAATTACAATCACAAATGGAGGACAACCATACAATCCTGGGAATCATGGCCTAACCAAGCTGATACACACATTTTTGGGGGGACATAATTCAATCCATGACAGTGTACAACTATCTGTTCACATTTCTGCTTTCATTTACTTTGGGCATATATCTAAGAGTGGAATCACTAGCATATGGTAATTTTTATGTTTAATTTTTTGAGGAACTGTCAAACTGTTTTCCACAGCGGCTGTACCAGTTCACAAGCCTACTGGCAATGGAAAGGGTTCTAATTTCTCTACATTCTCACCAACACCTGTTGTTTTCTTTTTATCATAGTCATCTTAGTGGGACTGAAGTGATATCTCATTGTGGTTTTGATTCGTGTTTTCCTAATGGCTAAGGATGTTGAAGGAGCCTGGTGGAACAATGGTTAAGAGCTGGGCTGCTAACCAAAAAGTCCACGTTCAAATGCACCAGCCACTCCTTGGGAACCCTATGGGGCAGGTTCTACTCTGTCATATGGGGTTCACTATGAGTCCGAACCGACTCGATGGCACATAACAACAATGATGTTGAGCATCTTTTCATGTGCTTGTTGGCCATTTGTGTATCTTCTCTGATGAAATGTCTATTCAAGTCCTTCGCTCATTTTTTGACTGGGTGGTTTGCCTTTAGTTGTTACTTTGTAGGAGTTCTTTATTTATTCTGCATATAAAACGCTTATCAGGTATTTGGTTCTACCCCCTAATTTTTCTCCCAATTGCTAGGTTGTCTCTTCACTTTGCTGATAAAGTTCTTCAATGAACACAAGTTTTAAATTTTGAGGAAGTCCAATTTATCTATTTTGCATCTTGTTGCTCATGCTTTTGGTGTCATACCTAAGAATTCATTGTTAAAAACTAGGTCCTGAAGTATTACCCGTTTTCTTGTTAAGAGTACTGTGATTTTCGTTCTTACATTAAGATCTTTGGTCTATTTTGAGTTAATTTTCATATATGGTGTGAGGTACAGGTCCAGCTTCATTCTTTCGCATGTGGAAATCCAGTTGTACCAGCATCATTTATTAAAGAGACTATTCTTTCCCCATTGAATGGACTTAACACCCTTGTCAAAAATCAAATGACCAAAGATGTATGGCTTTTATTTCCACACTCTCAATTCTATTCCAACGGTCCATACATCTATCGTTACACATTTAATACATTTTTGGATTCAGTTTGCTAATATTTTGTTGAAGACATTTGCATCTATATTCATAACAGATATTGGTCTACAGGTTTTTTTTCTTGTGCTCTTTAACTCCGGTATCAGAGTAATGCTAGCTTCATAAAATGTGTTGGGAAGTGTTCCCTCCTATTCTACTTTTTGAAAAAGTTTAAGAAGGAATGGAGTTACTTCTTCTATAAACGTTTGGTGGAATACCCCAGTGAAGTCATCTGGTCCAGGCCTTTTTTTTTTTAAAGGAGGATTTTCATTACTAACTTAATTTCTTCTGAGCTCTATTTCTTCTTGAGTCAATGTAGGAAGTTTATGCATTTCTAGGGATTTGTCCAGTTCACCTATGTTATCTAATTTGTTGGCATACAATCGTTCATATTATCCTCTTATGTTCCTTTTTATTTCTGCAGGCTCGGTCGTAATCTCCTACTTTAATTTCTGATTTTATATATTTGCATCTTCTTTTTTCCTTTGTCTAGCTAAAGGTTTGTCAATTTTATTACTCTTTAAAAAAAAAACTTCTGTTTTCATTGATTCTCTATTGTTTTTCTATTCTCTAGTTCATTTATTTCTGTTCTGATCTTTCTTATTTCCTTCTTTCTGGTAGCTTTTTCTAGTTCCTCAAGTTGTAAAGTTTGGTCATTGACTTGAGATCTTTCTTCCTTTTTAAAGTCTGCATTTATTGCTATTCCCTCTGAGCACTGCCTTTGCTATGTTCCATAAATTGTAGTATGCTGTGCTTTCATTTTCATTCGACTGTAAGTATTTTCTGACTTCTTCCTTGATCCCACTGGTTGTTTACTAGTATGTTTAATTTTCACATATTTGTGCATATCCAGTTTTCTTCCTGTTACTAATTTCTAATTTCACTTCAGTGTGGTCGAAGATACTTTGTATGATTTCAGTCTTTTTAAAGTTATTCAGACTTGCTTTGTGGGTTAACACATGGTCTAGCCTGAAGAATGATCCATGTGGACTACAGAAGAATGTATACCCCTGTGCTATTGTTGGGTGGAGTGTTTTATATATGTCTGTTAGGTCTACCTGGTTTATAACCAGTAAAACCAGCTGGTTTATACTGCTATTCAAATACTCTATTTCGTTACTGATCTTTTTTCTAGATATTCTGTTCATTGCTGAAAGTGGTCTCTTGACATTGCCAATTATTATTGTACAATTTTATTTCTCCCTTCAATTCTTTCAGTGTTTGCTTTATATATTTTGGGACTCTGGTGTTAGGTGCATATGTATTTATAACTGGTATCTCTTGAGAAACTGGCCCTTTTATCATTATATAATATTCTTCTTTGTCTCTTATAACAGATTTTTACTTGAAGTCTATTTTTTCTGCTATTAAAATTGTCACCCCCAGCTCTCTTTTGGTTACTATTTGCATGGATTTTTTTTTTCCCATTCTTTCACTTTCAACTTATTTGTGTCCTTGAACCTAATCTGACTCTTGTAGACAGTATATGGTTGGATCATTTGTTTTTTTTATAAATTCTATCTCTCTCTGCCTTTTGATTGGAGTGTTTAGTCTATTTACATTGATGGTAATTACCGATAAGGAAAGAAGCCATGGTGGTGCAGCAGGTAAGCGCTTGGCTGCTAACTGAAAGGTCAGTAGTTCAAACCCACCAGCTGCTCCGTGGAAAGAAGATGTGGCAGTCTGCATCTATGAAGATTTAGAACCTTGGAAACCCTGTGGAACAGTTCTACTCTGTCCTATAGGGTCACTGTGAGTTGGAATTGACTTGATGGCAATGTATTTGGTCTTCTGGTTTATTGATAAGGATTTACTTCTGCCACTTTCTTGTTTGTGTGTGTGTGTGTGTGTGTGTATTATATCTTCTTTCTCCCTCAGTGCCTCCAATACTGCCAACTTTTCTGTTATACTGATTTTTTGTAGTAAACCATTTTGATTCTCTTCTCTCTTTTTTTTTTTTAAATATCTTCTTTGTGGTCACCAGGAGGATTACATTTAACACCTTACATTTACAACAACCTGTTTCAGTTGATACCAACTTAATTTCAATAACATACAAAAACTCTATACCTATTCCATTCCTCACCGCTGCCTCATTTATGCTGTTGTTATCACCTATTACATCTTTATACATTATGTGCCCTATAACATAAATTTATACATATTTTTATATATCTGTCATTATAAAGCCTGGAAGAAATAACTAGAATTGCCAAACCCAAATACCTTAAAACTTGTCCTTATACTTGTCTATGAAATAACCTTTAACAGAGATCTTTTTTTTTACGCATGGCTTCAAGTCATTGTCTAGTGTCCTTTCTTTCCCATCTAAAGGGCTCCCATTAGCATTTCTTGTATGACAGGTCTAGTGATTACGTACTCTCTCAACTTTTACCTGGAAATGTCTTAATTTCACCTTCATTCTTTAAGGAGAGTTACACAGTACAGTGCAGTGAATTACTTATTATGGCCCTTCTAGCCATAGTCTTTGTGATTTCCACAAAAGAACTGGATGGGACTATGCAAATATGGTGTTTGTGGCCCACCAAGGGAATTGGACAGCTTGCTAAGAATGCAAATAAGGTGAATGGAACTCTAACGAGGGAACTGATCAGTTTTGCCATCCCACTAGGCTTAAAAAAAGAGAACCAGTCCCAGGGCAATGGGTGGACCAGACCTTGCTGCCACCAAGAAAGAAGAGCTAGGAGTGAAGTGCATCCTCTGAAACTGGGGTTCCTGTGCTGGGAACCTCCTAGACCCAGGAAACAGAGAGAGGTGTAGCACTAGAGCCTCTAGATCACCGTTTCTTCTGCCAGCTCAAACCTGTTGTTAAATCCTTCCATTGAGTTTTTATTTCAGTTATTGCATCTTTCAGTTTCAGTATTTCTGTCTGGTTTCCTTTTATAGTATCCATCTCCACAAATGGTTAAGTGCTCAGCTAACCAAAATGATGGCGGTTTGATTCCACCCAGAGGTGCCTTGGAAGAAAGGCTTGGCAATCTACTTCTGAAAGATCACAGCCATTGAAAACCCTATGGAGCACAGTTCACTCTGAAACACAGGGGTCACCATAAGTCAGAACTGAGTTGACTTGATGGCAACTGATTTGGTTATTGGTTTAATGTAAACTGTGGACTTTAGTTAATAATAAATATATCAAGACTAGTACGTTAATTAGAACAAATGTACCACAGTAATGTAAGATGTCAATAATAGGAGAAACAGTGTTGAGGGGGGTATATGAGAACTCTCTGTACTTTCTGCTCTAAAAAATAAAGTCTACTAAAAAAAAGGACATATTCTTGTTGATGAGGTACTGTGGGTTTCACCTGGAAAGCTGGAGAGTTAAAAAAACATGCTGGGTGATCACTGCCTGAGACTATGGCAGCATACGGAGAAGAGAATAAAGGACAATACAGAAACACGAATATAGATACTTAAAGGTGCCGTCATTCAGGGCAATCTTTGTAGACAGTTCAAATTCCAAACTACTGGATCATCAAAGAAATAGTTACATGAATGATTCCATGAATTACTCAAGTTCTTGTAAGTGAGAAGATGGTAACAGTTTAGAAGTTGCAGAAAATTCTGTACAAATCCTATTTTCCCTCATGTCACCAAGACTGAAAGAGTCCAAATAAATATGGAGGGGGGACAAAAAATGCCACGCTACTTATAAGTTTTCAGGGAAAAGAAAGATCAAGTTACACATAATGGGGGCATTAGTCCTTTTAATGGTCACTCACTCCAGGACTTCTGCCCATCAGAGTACTTACTGATATTTACAGAATCTTTGTTGGTATGCCGAATGATGAATGTGTTCCTCGTTAAGTTTTTTCCTCAAGTTGTCTACAGTGATAATCTTGTATACAGCCGTCCTAGTGAAAGATCTAATGGCGGGTTTGATGACAAACAAGTTTTGAGAAACTTTAGCTACTGAAGGACCCTCTTGCAGAGACACCAACAAGGCCTCTTACTAAAATAAGAAGCAGCAGAAAATCAAACAGAAGTCTCACCCTTGTAAGATTTTGAGAGGCCTTCCCTGCAACTATGATAAAAATTTTCCGATCTCCCTCCTCAACCCCAGTGCTCACTCTGTGCTACCCACTTACAAAAAGTTGTAGGAGGAACACCGGGAGAGGATATTAAAGTTCAAATATATCAGACTGGAACAGATAGTACAGGCCCTGTTTATGCAACATAAGCCTGCACCTTAAAACACTCTTTTGGATTTGTTTAGAACATCTGCAATAAAAAATTAAGACAACGTATGAAGCCCTTATTATAGAACACATAGGGAATACTCCTCAAATTGGTGAGGGGGTGGTAGAAAGGAAGAAGGGAAAGATGACTGAGGTTTACTACCTTGCGTGACTGAATGGTTAGCAATGCTGTGAACCAAGAAGAATTATGGGAGAAGCAATCTGTGGATTTTTTAGAGGTGTTAAGAATAATGGGTTTGAAGTTTCAGAAAGATGCTGTTGTTAGTTGCCATCAAGTCAATTCTGACTCACGGCAACCCCATGTGTGCAGAGCAGAACTACTCCATAGGGTTTTCAAGGCTGTGACCTTTGGGGGGCGGATTGCCACGCTTGTCTTCTAAGGTACCTCTGGGTGCGTTTAAACTGCCAACCTTCCAGTTAGTAGCCAACCACTTAATCGGAATGTGCCATTCAAGGAAGAAATAATGCAAACAAAACATACAAAAGAAGAAGTCTAAAAACAAGAGTCTCCTAATACGAATATTTTCATTTCTAGAGGTAACACTCGGGCCTGTGTTAATAGTACCACATTCTCAACAGAACTCATTTAGTTCTGATTAAAGATTTATAAATGTTCTACCAATGTTTACAAAAAGATAAATGGAGCATCTAAGGAATAATGTTGCTCATTTCTTAAGGCTCAAAGCTATTTCTGGCGTAACTTTATATTGCTGGATAAAAAAAAAAAATTACTGGATAGCACCCTGTAAAACAAAGGTGATCTCCAAGCTCTCTTCCAATCCTTAACGTGTCTCAGTCTAAGCATTCTCACAACATATCTATATTATTGTAATATATCAGTAAGACACCTTGGCGTTTACAAAATGTGTTCCCTCAAAATACGTACTGAAGTCCTGGTCATCTATACTTATGGATGTGATTCTGTTTGTAAATAGGGTTTTTCTCTTACATTAATGAAGTCATACCAGAGCAGGGTGGGTCTGAAAGCTAATCACTTCTAAGTTATAAAAAGAGCAGAAGAGACACAGAAACACACTCGGGGGAACAGAGATGGCAAGGAGCTCCCGTGGTTGCTGACAAAGGACCTCTCCCTAGAGCTGTGCCCTGAATTTGGACTTCTAGCTTCTTAAACTGTGAGAAAATAAACTTCTGTTCTTTAAAACTACCCACTTGTGGTATTTTTTGTTACAGCAATACTAGGTAACTAAGATGCTTAGGTATTAAAATATTTCATTAACTAAGTTTTTTAAAGATAGCTTCTTGAAAGCAACATTCTCTACCGGTTGTCTCATTTCTGCCTTCTCTGAAAGGACAATACTCTTTGGGTTCACTGTGTATGCCCATCTGTGAAGAAAATACTATCTCAGAGGATGAGGGTGTGTATTATACACAATAATAACAATCATTATTGGACTGCCTCCTCAGCAGTAATATCTTGCCAGCCCACCCCATGAATACGTAAATGTATGATATTCTCTAGAAATTTTAACAAAATATACAGATAAGTTTCCTTAATATATTTTTTCCATCTTTAGCTTTTTCTTAGTTTTCTTTCTCATGAGATATCGTAGACCAATCCATTTCCTCATTTGGGCACTGGGCACTGGATGAGATAACAGGTCTTCATTTGACTCCTGAGTTGTCTCTTTAAAAAGTGTTTCCTGCTCCCATCTTAGAGCCTGCTATTTGCCTGGAACACTTTTCACAAACTCTCTTCAGGGTTCATTCTTTGCTCTAATGCTGATCCCCTCAGAGAGGGCTTTTCCAATCATTCTATATAAAATAATATTCCATCGCATCAATCTCTATCCTCCTTTTTCAGTGTACTTTGCTTTATAGCACTTTTCACTACTTGAAATTATATGTTTACTTAATTGTCTCTCACTAGAATGTAAGCTCCATGCGGGACAGAATTTCATTTATTCAACACTAAATCCTCAGCACACAGTACAGTACCTGGCACACAGTAGGCACTGAGTTACTAGTGTTGAATCAGTTTTTAAAAAAATAAACATTCAGTAAGGAAAGGCTTGTTTTTAATCATTCTTTAAGTATTTCAGTCTAAAAACTGTTTCTTAGGAGCCATATTCCTTGTACATAGTCTGAGATTCTTAGAAGAGTGTGATTAAAAAATCGTACTAGTAATTGGGGGGGGGGGGAAGGCATATCCTAGAAAAAGATTTATGGAACCGTGGTGGTGCAGTGGTTAAGAGCTTGACTGCTAACCCAAAGGTCAACAGTTTGAATCCACTGTCTGCTTCTTGGAAACCCTATGGGGCAGTTTTACTCTGTCCTAAAGGGTCACTATGAATAGGAATTGACTCGACAGCAGCAGGTATTACGGGTGCACACACAGCCTCAAATATGACTCTGCTGAGATGTTTCAAAATATATAAGCAATAAAGTAATTATTTAAACACACACACTAAAACAATAAGGCAATGACATGGCTTCCCCTTTTTTACATTCCCCCCAACTTCCTTTTAATGATGACAGTGGAAGTTATCTTACATCAGAACGGGGACATATGGTTTACAAAGAGCTTTTTCATGCATTAAATCATTTTATTCTGATACCAAGTGCTCAATGTAAAGGCAGGCATCACTCTATTTTCTGAATGAGGAAGTTAGGGAGGTTAAATGACTTAGTCAAAGTCAAATACATAGTAAAATGGCAAAGCCAAGACTAGATCCCAGGTCTTCTGATCCCTACCCTAATCTAGAGTCCCTTTGCTTCCAAACAAAACAAAACAAGAAAACATCTCAAAGTCTTCGATGCTATACAGACCTTTCTGAAAGCAACAAATATGTTTTCCTCATGTTACTCTATGTCAGCTGTTGGTTACTCAACTCTTACATTGCTCAAGTTTCCACTTTATCTCTCCAACTACCCTAAGGTTAAAGATACAAATCTTATATTTCTTTATCTCTCTAGTGCTCTGCACTGTTGGTAAACAACTAAAAAAAGGTCTCTTAATTGTGGATTGCACTCCATAAATAATCAAACCACCTAGCATTCAAACACCAAAGACATATGAACAGCTTCCCTATTTTTACTCCTTATTACTTATTTTTTCCCCCTCCTTTGCAGGATAAGTTTTTGTAATTTCTATAATAAAAAAGAAAAAGTAGATAGAATAGTGTAACGACCCCATCGTCAAATTTCAGCAATTATCAATCTGTGGCAGTCTTGTATCATCTGTGTCCCAATGCACTCTCCACCCAATCATCTGGATTATTTTGAAGCAAATCCCACAAAGCATATCATTTCATCTGCAAATATTTCTGTATGTACAGAAAGCTGTTAAAAAAAAAAAAAGACGATACCATTATCACATCTAAAATAATAATTCCTTACATGAACTTCGCAGGCAGTGTTCACATTTCCCCTACTGATTTATTTTCTCTTGGTTTGTTTGAATCGATACAAGTAAGACTCCTACATTCTGACTAGATGATTAAAAAAAAAACACGTCTCTTAAATCTCCTTTAACAAGTTCCTTCTCCATCTTTCTTTTTTCCCCCATCTTCTCACAATTTTTTGGTAGAAGAAATCAGGTTGTATAAACTGGTAACAGCAGTTTTCCATAATCTGGACACTGCTAAATGCATAACCATAAAGTAGTTTAATATATTTCTCTGGTTCCTGTATTTACTGTATATTGATAGTTAGATTCAGAGACTTATTCAGATTCAGAACTTTTGTTATTTTTTATTAAAAAAACTTTTTTTTTTTTTTTTGGCCAAGATTGCTTCACAGGTGGTAGTGTGTACTTCCATCAGTAGGTACATAATGTCTACTTAACTGAGACCTTGTAACACAACTCTAGTTTTCTCTGATAGCTTCCTTGCTTTCTGAGATAACATCTCATTCCAGGTTTACCTTGCATTTTTCTTACCTTAGATCTGGAATTAGCTACTTTTTTAAGAGTCCTAATTCCTTTTAGTGGGAAATGGTATTTAGAAAACACAACCTGGGTGCTGGGATGCTCACTGCCTTTTCAGTGCACAAAACTAGAAAATTCTGTACACACTCACATTTATATATACAGGCGCATATACATGAACACATATATATCCTGGGTTTATACTGACGCTTCCAATTAAAATTCAGATTTAAAGGATTTTAATCTAATCTCAATCTTACATCTGATTCTCATTTCTCACAAGCCCAAACCCTTTATTCTCAATGTTACTTACATAGTTGCTCATTGCTGCTTACATAACATATACATGACAGCCTCAGAACAAAAATATCAATACTACCACCAACAATATGATAAATAAAAATAATTTTCTTTTCTTGCGATTCTTTTTATAGTTAGTATATACCCAACTTAGGACGTATAGTCAAATTAAATGCCTTTTAAGTTACTTGGAAGAGTCTACTCGGAGTGCTATTACCAACTGAGAGAACATTTCAAAACTTTTATTTTTATATTTAGGCACTACAGTTTAGTGTTGTTACATACTTATAAAATACTAAGATGGGTCTAAAATCAAATCCACAAAACAAGGTATATTTAAAGAAGACAAGCTTCTATCCCTATTTACTTTATCCTAGTCCCTTCCTTCCTCATAGGTAATGTTATTAATACTTTTATTTAATACCCCAAATACCCTCTATTTGGCTACTATCCATTGGTTCTCTACTATGTAATGCTGAAATTAGCTAGTAATGCTGAAATTAGCTAGTAATACCCTCTCCTTCAGCAAATAATTTTAGGGAGTATCTTTTTAATTACAGTTAATATTTATATCAGGTAATCAACCAGCAGGTTTATTCTACCTTTCATATAGTCTCCCCACATTTTTGATAATAAAACTTTATCTACAGAATAAAACACAGTGATTATATATGAGATTGTCTTGCTTACTCTTAGTTTTACCAGCAAAAATACACTTAATGCCTGTCATCAGTTTAAAGTACCAGTTAAAGATTACTGTTAAGTATACATGTTCATGGAGCCCTGGTGACACAGCGGTTAGTTAGGAACGTGGCTAACCAAAAGACTAGCAATTCGAATTCACCAGCTGGTCCTTGGAAACCCTAAGGGGGCAGTTCTACTCTGTCCTATAGGGTAGCTATTAGTCAGAATTGACTTGATGGCAATGGGTTTGGTTTTTGATGTTAGTTCAGGTCAGGTTTTGCTGTCAAATGCATCCAGGTCAGGTTAGCGTTTGCCATCAAATGGATTTGCCTCGCCCACTCCCCCGCTTAAAAAAAAAGACGGTTTTCAAAATTCTGAAGATTGTGCACCTGTAGTTTGTAGCTAAAGATCAGGTCTCTTTCCCCTACTCTCCCTCCTCACCAAAAAAAAAAAAACAGTCAAGTCAGGAAACATTTTTTTTACATATTAAAGAAGGTATCTTTTAAACTGGCATTTTTGTAAAAAATTCCACTGTATTACTGCAAATGGAGACTTCTTGTTAAGAGTTTTGTTTACGAGAATCTTGTTAAGCACACGTGGGCTTTTTCTAATATAACTTATTATAATTCAAAAGCGCTGCCTGTCCCCTGCTGATACTCCCCCTCCCCATTAGAAATGCATTTTTCAAAAGAGTACAAAAGGGCATCACATTCCATTAATCTATGCAACATTCTTTTAAGTGAAACCATTAGAACTTTTAAGACTGGAAATAAGGGAAAGAATATAGAGAAAGGAGAAGGTGCGTGGTTCTTAGAACTTTGACTATGATAAAGAGATTCACAGATTAATTTTGGGAGTGGGAGGTATCTAAATTTTTTCATTCACATCTCCTAAAATGAAACTATATATTCTAGTATTTCTAATTATGAAATAGTTCTTAAATATCTGCTATAAATGTATATTTAGCATGGTCTGAAATTTACGTCATGAACAACTTAGGAATACCAAAACAAAGACTGACGCATAGCGACCCTATAGGACAGAGTAGAACTGCCCCATCGTTTCCAAGGAGCTCCTGGTGGATTCAAACTGCCGAACCTCTGGTTAGCTGCCATAGCACTTAACCACTACGCCACCAGAGTTTCCAACTTAGGAATAGTCATTAGGAAATCTTGTAGAACATCATTCTAAATAGGCTAAGAAAACTCAAGCCAGGGAAAGAATCATTAAAAGAGATAGTCATTTATGAGAAATGATTTTTATATGTAGCTATATTCTTCTTTACGAAAATTAAATTTATATCTACTCTTAAACTTGGAAACTATTACGTTCAGATGTATATTAAAATTTGAAACGAATACTTAAATAGGCTACTCTAGAACAGAAATGACAAACATCGAGTGTAAATAGTCAACAAAAGCAAAAAGTAAAAGTGAGCTATGTTACAAATCTTTTACTGCTAGACATCGAGTATGGGTATTGTTTCAAATTTAGGTTCAATATTATAAAGGCTGTTTCCTCTTTAATAGGCCAAATACAATGATTAGGTACAGGGCTCCAGAATTATTAACCTAATTATTTTCTTTACCATACCCACATTTCTTTTACGCAAAGTGCACAGACATTAGTTTTGCTGATTTTTAAATCTTTAAGTAATTATCCAACTCTTATGTTTAATACATTTCTGATAAAAAGTCATTGTGCTCTTAAGAACATTTTCAGGCGGGTACCGTCATGGGTTGAATTGTGTCCCCCCCAAAATATGTGTCAACTTGGTTAGGCCATGATTCCCAGTATTGTGTGGTTGTCCTTTATTTTGTGATTGTCATTTTATGTTAAAGAGGATTACGGTGGGATTGTAACACCCTTACTAAGGTAACATCCCTGATCCAACGTAAAGGGAGTTTCCCTGGAGTGTGGTCTGCACCACCTTTTATTTTACAAGAAATAAAAGGAAAGGGAAGCAAGCAGAGAGGCAGGAACCCCATACTACCAAGAAAGAAATCAGGAGCCAAACAAGTCCTTTGGACCCAGGGTTCTTGGCACGGAGAAGCTCCTAATTCAGGGAAAGATGGATGAGAAGGGCCTTCCTCCAGAGACGAAAGAGAAAGAAAGCCTTCCCCTGGAGCTGATGCCCTGAATTTGTACTTCTAGCCTACTAAACTGTAAGGAAATAAATTTCTCTTTGTTAAAGCCATCCATTTGTGGTATTTCTGTTACAGTAGCACTAGATAAATAAGACAGGTTTTTGTAACCTAAACCTACCATCACCTATTTGGTGATGGTACACATCACTACTATCAAACAATGTATTTTCTTCACCATCTCACATCCCAATAGGTTTGCTATTTGCAAAATTAAAATGTAATTTAATTTTCTTTATTAAAAACATGGAAAAATAATTTTTAGCATCTTAATGGCCTGTTTTTTCCTTTTCTAGAGGGTTTGAAAACTTGGGATTTACACTGCTGAGTCTGGAAAGAATTTTAATGGTTTTAGAACACATCAAACTATCCTAAATTTTCTCTTCTCTACCTACCCCAGGAATAAGAATCTTTATTTTTCCCCATTCGCTTATGAGAATAATACATGCTTCTTGTAAAAAAAAAAAAAAAAATTTTTTTTAACATACAGGAAAGTATAAAGAAAGGCAATTCCCTGAAATCCGTTTCTATCTCCACAAAGATAACTAGTCAAGATCCAATTTCTACTTTTCTAATTTGTGACATAAATTAACCTTAAACAGTTTTAAATAGGATATTTTACAGACAGTTCTGGAAAAAACTATTCTCATTTAATAATGTAACAGGGATACAAACACATAGCCACACGCACAATTTTACTTTACCTTTTTAAAATCCCTCTGGAGAACTGTACTGTATAGGTATGCCATAATTTGTTTAACCAAATTCATATTGAGGGTCATTTCCAATTTTTGATAAACAGTGCTGCAATCCCTTTATGCTTACCTTTGCCCACTCTAAATTACGTCATTAGAATAAATTTTAGGTAGGATTGCTGGGTCAAAGGGTACACACATTTCTAATTTAGTCACTTAGTACCAGAAAAGCTGCAATTTATACACCTACCTACTCTGCATGAGAATGGTGGAAATGCTGGGCATTATTAACCTTTGCCAATATGACGGCAAAAAAAAAGGTCTTATTGCTATCTTAACCTGTGTTTTTTATTAAAGAAAAGCAAAATCGCTTAGTATTCTTAATTATCTCTTTATATTCTTTGTCCATTTTTCTATTTGGTTTTTCTTTTCATTGATTTGTAACACTTTTAACGTTAAAATATCAAAGGAAAATATTTATATTAGTCTTTTTGAACTATGATGGGCTTTTGTCATAAATGTTTAAAATTTTCATATAGTTAATTCTGTCAGCCTTTCCCTTTGTAACTTCTGAGTTTCAGGCTTCCTGCTGTAAACATTTTTATATCAGAAAACAAACTTATAAACATGTAAATAGGGAACACTAATTAGGAAACCTCTTTTTTGTTGTAATCTCCAAATTAGGCTATGTGGGGTAAATACACTCTTCAATCAGAGCATAAAGCTGACTTTAAATAGTGTTTATAGCACAGTTGTTATTAAGTAATTCAATGTGCTTTTTTTTTTTTTAATTATATCTTAAATACAAAGGTAACTCAGTTCTCTGGCGTTGCTGGGAAATGACGTAGATCAATTTTCCAGATAACTGAGGGAGCTTTTGGTAGCCACTGTGGTATACAGTGTAGACAGATAAATGCCGCTGAGTGGACTCTGACTCATGGCGACCTTACGTACAACAGAATGAAACCCTGCCAGGTCCTGTGTCATCCTCACAACTGCCGGCATGCTGGAGTCCACTGATGCAGCTACTGTGACAATATCTCACGGATGGTCTCCCTCACCCTCGCTGACCCTCTACTTCACAAAATGTCTCCCTCAGTAATTGATTTCTCCTGATGACATGTGCAAACCAAGTGAGTTAGACAATGTTCTTTTGTGATCCATAAGATTGTCATTGGTTAATTTTTGGAAACAGACTGCCAGGCCTTTCTTTATAGTCTGTTTTAGTCTAGAAGCTTCACTGAAATCTATCTACCATGGATGATCCTGCTGGTATTTGAGATGCTGGTGGCATAGCTTTCAGCATCACAGCAACACACAAGCTACCACAATACAACAGACTGACTGATGGGTGGGAGTTCCCTGAGACCTCTGTGACCTTCATAGTTATTTAGCTACTTCTCTTCAGAGCCTTTAGTGGATCTGATTCCAGAGTACATTAACCCTTTCTAAATGTGTTCCATAAGCGTCTATTATTGCCTTTCTGTTCTCTAACTGGAATCTACAATAAATGAAGTCTGCCAAGGGAAATCGGATGACCAAGCGCTGTGTTAAAATAAGTAGGAAAGCCTCCATCCTTAAGAAGTGAGCAAGTATGTAAGCTTTGTCATAATTACACCTTTGGGAATTAAAGGTTTTATTTTAATTCTTAAAATTTTACTTAACTATAGTTTAGCAAATTGCCAGAAGTTTGCCAGATAAGTAGGGGTATTGAAGGTCTTGAAGCTTCCAATACTACAAAATACAATAGTGTAAATGAATGCTAGCCTCTGACACAAAATCCGAGAAGCTAATCAGATGATCAAATACTGATAAATTTCAAACACAACTGACAAATATAGAAAAAGTATATTTGAATAATTTCTCACTAGCTTAATTAATCTTCCTCATATTCATTTTTACAAATGGCTTCATTCTTAATGCTAACATAAATAAAGGGCCTTCACAGATTTAAGCAATTTCAAAATAAAATTTAAAACGCTATTGAATTTCTCTCTGAAAAATGTGCTTTCTTAATATAGCCCACTCTCAACTCTCCAAGGATAAAGGCATGAAGCAATATGAAGAATCTCTAGAACTACAGATACAATATCTAAAACTTGGAATATAGTATCTCATTTTTTATAGTAGATATACTTTTAAAACTCTATTATGCTTAAATAGCTCCTGAACCCATCACCTGTCACTTTCCTCCTTGCTCACTCTTTTTCAAATACTATCTTCCCTGCTGTTCTTAAACATTTCAAGTCTTCTCTCACCTCAAAGCTTTGGTAGTAACTACTCCTTCTGCCTGAAAAAGTCTTCCCTCAGATATCCAAGGAAGATTCCCTTACTTCCTTCTTGTCATGCCACCTTATCAGAGGTCTCCCTGACAGTGTTAGTCAGAACTGACTCAACAACAACAGGTGTTTTTTGTTATTGTTCTCTACCCCTACTCCAGTACACTACACTCTGTTTGATTTGATAAATTAAACCATTTGACCCTGAGAAGTGGCATCTTTGTTGATTTCAAAAGGATGTCTGGCATTCATTCTCTTGTGTCAATGTAAGATATTGACTCTCACAGTTAATACAGTTCCTCAAACATTGCTTAAATCCATGCTGCAGTGTGATGGATCACTTTTATATGGCATTTCTCTCCAAGGTCTTCTAACTCCCACCAAACGATTGAGTGGAACTATGCAAATAAGGTGCTTATCACCAAAGGGGATTGGAAAGCTTGCTGATAATACACATAAGGTGCATAGCACCCTTATGGGGGGTGGGACCATGCAAATAGGTGTATGAAAACCTGAGGGGATCTGTCAACTTTGCCATCCCGCTAGGCTTAACGGGAGACACTGAGAGGGGAAGGAGTTGTAACACTGAAGGCAGCGAGAAACAGTGGCATAGCAGTAGCAACACCGATAGTGGTAAGAGACAGCAGGAACCAGGAGACTGGTACAAGACAGCTGCAGTGGGGCTTGCTGACCTGGGAGCTAAGAGTCCGGAACAGGGCCCAGCAGCAGAGGGCAAGAAACAGCTATCCTGATGAAGAATGATATCCTCAGTTGTTCCTCTTTCTTCTGAGTTGTTTCTAATTCTGAGTCGTCCCCTGTTAATTCCCCAAGAAACCCCTTAATCGTGAGTATTGTCTATGAGTTGTGTGGCCATTGCAACAAATTATCAAGCCCAGCAGAAAAGCAGAGTTCTGAGGGAGGGACGGCTGGTGTCAGAACAGGTAAGAAGGACAGAGGAGATGTGTCTGACCTCTGCCTCACAGGAATCTGCCTTGGGCTGTTGATGCTGATGACTCTCCTCCCCGCCTGTAAAGCTAGATGAGGAGATCGGATAACTCGGCCACACTGCTTTTACACACAGCAATAAAGGTCTGCGGTTTGAACCCACCAGCCACTCCACAGGAGAAAGATATGGCAGCCTGCTTCTATAAAGATTTATAGCCCTGGAGAGGCTGTGGTGCAGTTCTACTCTGTCCTATAGGGATGCTAGGAGTCAGAATCGACTCCATTACAGTGGGTTTCTTAATTTCTCTAGAGAGGAAATGAAATCAACTGACACCAAACCTTTTAAAAACAACTTAAGTCTAAGCCTTCTCTTTTCTAGCTGACCTGATCTCAGTTCTTCCCAACTTTCCTCATCTTTAAGATCAAAGAAAAAAAAATTAACAATCAATGGTTTTTAATATGTTCACAGAGTTGTATAGCCATTGTCACAGTCATTTGTAGACTATTTTCACCGCCCCAAAAAGAAAGTTCAATTAGCAGTCACTCTCCATTCCCCAATTCCCTGGCCATCGGCAACTACCAATCTACTTTTTGTTTCTATAGATTTATTTACCTTGTATATTTTATATAATTGGAATCATACAATATGTGGTCTTATGTGACTGGCTTCTTTTACTTGGCATAATATTTTCAAGATTCATTCATGTTGTAGCATATATCAGTACTTTATTCCGTTTTAATGCTAAATAATATTCCACTGTATGCCTATGCCACATTTTATTTATCCATCAACCAATGAGCCTTTGGGTTTTTACTTTTTGACTATCAGGAATAATACTGTTTTTTTAAACATGTGAGTGCTGTTTTTGGGGAGACAAATGTTTTCATTTCTCTTGAGTATATACCAAGAAATGGAATTGACATGTATTTTTTAATTGTTTTCTGTCTCCCTTGCTTCCTCCCTCATTATAAAGTAAACTCCATGAGGTCTGGGTTTTTGTTTTATTCATTATTATATCTCCAGTGCCTACAGCTGGGTCTGGCATGTAATAGGTGTTCAATAAATTTTGTTGAATGCATAAATAGAATGGTAAAATAAGTTTGCCTTCCCTGAACACACCAATTGAGCAGAGAGGGAGGGAGCAAAATGGTAAAGAGATAACCGTGCTGTGACAAACTGTGAATGCCTAGATAATATAGACAAATAAGATTTGATCAAACTCGTAATTAATTAAGCTTTAATCCTTAATATTAGACAGACTGCTACTACTTTCATTAGCTCTCAATTAACTCGTGCTGACTCTGTTATCCTCCTATAAACCAAAGCCAGTTGCCACTGCGTTGATTCTAACTCGTAGTAACCCTGTAGGACAGAATAGAACTGCCCCATAGGGTTTTCAAGGCTGGAAATCTTTAAAGAAGCAGACTGCCATATCTTTCTCCCGCAGAGCCACTGGTGGATTTGAACTGCCGACTTTCGGTTGGCAGACGAGCGCTTTAACCACCGTGCCACTAGGGCTCCTGCTTATCTTCCTATAGCTGTTCCTCCTATAGCTTTTCACAGTCTTCTGCTCACTCATCTCTTTCGGCAAACAACCTTGCTTCCTACTTCACTGATAAGACTGAAGCCAAACAAATGTTCTTTTTTCTGTACTACTTATGAGTATTGCTATACTCCTCCCGTTTATTTTACCACCCAATTTCATAAGTCATTTACGTCTGGTCTTCACTTCTCAACACCCTACTTCTTAATCCCTTTAAGTCAAGATGGGGATATTAATTTGCAAAACTATCTCTACCTCCTACTGAAACTTGCCAAATGTAATGTTTTCCCCCTCAATCTTTATCTTCTTTCATGTCTTCATGAAAGTTACCATTATTATTTTTTTTTGAAACATTCTCTTCCTTCAGGATACCACATAGTCACAATTTTTCTATGTATGACTCCATTTTCTTTCACTACTATAGCATAACAGATCACTTTTGTGTGGCCTTTCTAGCTATGGTCTTGTAACTCCCACCCAAGTGATTGGGTGGGACTGTGCAAATAAAAAAATCGTGGCCCACCAAGGGGATTGGTTAGTTTTGCCTTAAATGAAAGCCAATTCCAGGGCAGAGAGGAGAGCCCACCATCACCAAGGAAGAACAGGCAGAAGTCAGTGCATCCTTTGGAGCCAGGATCCCTACGCTAAGAAACTCCTGGGAGCAAGAGACAGAGACAGCAAGATGTAACCCTGAAGATGCTGAGAGACCGTGGCAGGAGAGACCTGGCAGCAGAGGCCCGGCAGCAGCAGATGGTGTGGTGGGCTTCCCCGGCTCACAGAGACAGAAAACTGAGCACCTCTGGGCAGAGGCCTCGGGAGAGGCGTACCTGCAAGCACAGTTAGGAAGAGGCTGTCCTGATGGAAGAACTTATCCTGAGTGTGCCTGAACCTGAATTGTAACCTGTTACTTTCCTAATCTTAAGTCTTCCTCCAATCCTGATGCTCTGTTCTTCTTCGTATAGTTCAGCTTATCGGATAATTTGCTCAGCATACAGATGGAATAGGTATGGTGAAAGGATAGAACCCTGATGCACACCTGCATTATGCAGATGACACAACCTTGCTTGCTGAAAGTGAAGAGGACTTGAAGCACTTACTGATGAAGATCAAAGACTACAGCCTTCAGTATGGAGTACACCTCAACATAAAGAAAACAAAAATCCTCACAACTGGACCAATGAGCAACATCACAATAAACGGAGAAATGACTAAAGTTATCAAGGATTTCATTTTACTTAGATCCACAATCAACACCCACGGAAGCAGCAGCAAGAAATCTAAAGATGTATTGCACTGGGCAAATCTGCTGCAGGATACCTTTTAAAAGCGCTGAAAAGCAAAGATGTCACCTTGAAGACTAATGTGCGCCTGACCCAAGCCACGATGTTTTCAATCACCTCCTACGCTTGTGAAAGCTGGACAATGAATAAGGAAGACCGAAGACTTGACGCCTTTGAATTGTGGCGTTGGCAAGGAATATTGGATATACCATGGACTGCCAGAAGAAGTACAACCAGAATGCCCCTTAGAAGCAAGGATGGTGAGACTACATCTCACACACTTTGAATATGTTATCAGGAGGGATCAGTCCCTGGAGAAGGATATCATGCTTGGTAAAGTAGAGGCCAGTGAAAAGGAGGAAGACCCTCAACAACATGGACTGACACAGTGACTGCAACAACGGGCTCAAGCATAGCAGCAATTGTGAGGCTGGCGCAGAACAGGGACAGTGTTTCATTCTGTTGTATGTAGGGTTGGTAAGAGTTGGAAGCGACTCAATAGCACCTAACAACAAAAACACTTCCCTAATAAACCCCATAATTGTGCGTATGGTCTGCGAGTTGTGTGGCCACTGCACTGCATTATCAAACCCAATAGTGTGTGCTGTGGGAGGGACAGCTGGTGTCAGAGCTGGAAAAGGTGGCAGAGAGAGACGGCATGTCTGACCTCTGCCTCACAGGAATCAGCTTTGGGCTATTGATCTTGGTTTCCCTTCCCCCTTGTGAAAAGGGAGGTCAGACACTGCCCCCAAGCCATTATTACAACTACTAAAACATGGGCTATCCCCAAGGCTCTCTTCTTCGTACTCTCCCCTATTATTCAACATCACTGTTTTTATCTATCATTTGACAAGAATAAATTACCTGACAATTATATCTCTAGCTCTAGCTTCTCTCTCAAACTCCAATCTTAAATCTTTAACTTCTAGCTGGACGTCTCACCAGAAGCTCAAACTCAACATATCAAAGCCAAAAAAGATAATTATTTTAAACCACTCAGCACATAGTAGGCTTTCAATAATTATGACTGAAAAGTTAAAGAAGAGTAGAACAGGAAACTAAATTAGTCCTCTCTACACAAATGTCTTGTCTTTGTTAGAGACATTCTGGGCATTGTGGGTCAAAACCACAGGCATCTCACCATTACCCTCATTCCCTATATCAAACCAGCTCACCAATTCCACTGCAAACAACTCAGACCAAGTCATTATTACCTTGTCCTCGGATTGTCACAAAACCAAACTTGGTCCCTGCTTCCAGTCTAATTTATCTAGCACACCAACACCAAATTAATCTTCCTAAAAGAGAGCTTCACTCAAGAATGCAGACTAAGTACAAATTCCTAGCTACAAGCTCTATTTTTTAACGTCTATCTTGTTCATACTCTACATGTATTTTATAATTAAGTTATGCCAGTATTTCCCAAAGTGTATTTTATAGAACACTAAAGCCTGAAAAATATACTAAAATGAGCCTTTTAAAAAAGGAATCCTGGTTAGTTTAGAAAACACCAATTACTACAGCCCTGTTCTGTAGACTTACTCATTGAATATTTGAATATCATCTCTACGCCTAGCACTATACTAAATGCTGGGGGGTTACAGTGGTGAATAAAATAGTCTTGGCTCTCATGAAAGACATGCAGATTTAAACAAATAATTACATAAATAAAACTATACACAGGGACAAATGTCATAAAGGAAAAGCATGGGCTACTATGAGAAAGAACAAGTACAGCTGATCTGTTGACAAGAGGTGGTGGTGGTGTGGAGTTAAGGCAGAGTAAACAGTTTAGCAAATTCTAGGAACAGGAAAAAGGCCAAGGTGGCTAGTGGAGTGAAAGCAAAGAGGTTTTGGGCGGGGGGGCGGGGAGGTTGGATGAGGCAGGACACGTAGGTCATGCGTACTATTGCAAAAGGCTCAGAGTACTGCAGCTAAGAAACCTGTTCAACTTTGTTTAATCAGTGGTCCCAAATATATTCATCACGGGAACCTAAGAAAGGCCAATATCAGGCCATGTGCAGTGTTCCAAGAAACATACTTTCAATTATATGACAGTGGTCAAAACGTGAAGTGGGGAAGGTTTGCACTGGGCTAGTGTTGATACAACTTTATTTTAATTTGCATTTCCCTTTTGAGTGAGAATGAGCATCTTTTCATATATGTAAGAGCCTTTTTTCTTCCCCTTTTCTGAAAATTGCCCGTATCCTTTTGCCCATTTTTCTATGTTGATCTTTTAAAAAGTAAGGAACCAGTCAAGTTTTGAGATTTTCGTGCAAGGTGGCTGGGAGATTGGTGATGTGATTCATAGAAATATATTACATTTAGAGGTGCTTCCAAATTTGGGAGAGTGAAAGAAGAGACAGATTGTTTTGAATTTGCTGAGCTCTAAGAATTATCCCATTCCAAATGGCCAACAAGCACACGAAAAGATTCAATTTTGTTAGAAGCAGGGAAATGCAAAGTAAAACCTCGAGATATTACTACATACCTCAGAATGCCTAAAATTGAAAAGACTAATAATATGTGTTGGGAAGGATATGGAGCAAAAGGAACTCTCGTATACTACTGCTCGGTGTATAAATTTAAACAACTACTCTGGAAAAAAATTCGGCATTAATTACTAAAACTTGAAGACACATGCAACCCTGAACATTCCCAAGAAAGGTTTGTCCGACTGGCCTTTGGCTGGCTCCTCTGAGTCCCTTGAAATACTCTGCCTGATAACGGTGTTTTTATATACCTGAGGCCTTGGGTCAGGCAGTATGAGTTTGATCACATAGTTTATACAAACAAGATGATTCATGGTGAATGCCTGTTTTTGCTCAGAGAGGTGAGAGCTGGAATCTGAGTAGCTGAGATCAATCACAACTGTGCTGCATGCCCATGTGATGTGTACTAAAAACCTGGATAGACAACTATTGGTCTGTACTTGCCTGAAGCAAAAGAGAAAGAAGGAAACCAAAGACTCAAAGAAGAAATCAGTCTATAGGACTAACAACTCACATGAAACACAACCCCATCTATCCTGAGACCAGAAGAACTAGATGGTGCCCAGCTAACACTAACAACCATTCTGACCAGGGACACAACAGATAAGACCAGATAGAATGGGAGAAAAATGTAGGACAAACCTAAAATTCCTAAAAAACAGCAGATTTACTGGACTGGTAGAGCCTAGAGGATCCCCCTGGACTATTACCCTGAGATACCCTTAAACTTGGAGCTGAACCCACTCCTAGGAGTCACCTTTCAGCCAAATAATATGTCGGCTCATAAAATAAACAATCTCATCTGTGAGTACTGTGCTTCTCTTAAATAATCATCTATATGAGGCCAAATGGTCAGTATTTACACTGAAGCAAAGATGGGGCGGCGGGCGGGGAGGGGGGAGGGTAGGGAAGCCAGATTAATGGAAACAGAATAACCAAAATGGAAATAACGAGAATGTGAGAATGCTAACACATTGTGAAAAATGTACCAATGACACTGAAGAATATGTACAGAAACTGTTAAAGGGGAACCTAATTTGCTGTGCAAAGTTTCACCAAAAATACAAAAAACAAAACAAAAACAAAAACCCTGGACACTAAGGCTCAGGTGAGCTTCCCTAGTTGGCAACATTTCACAGATGTTGTCACACACAGATACTGGATGAATTCACCATGTCCCTGTGCGACTCCGCTGGGAGGGGACACCTGGAAGTTTGTGCCTTCATCCCATCTACCTTTTCCCTTTGCCGATTTTAATCTGCATCTTTTTGCTGTAATAAACCGTAACCATGAATGTAATAGCTTTCCTGAGTCCACTGAGTCTTTCTAGTGAACCACTGAGCCTTAGGGTGGTCTTGGGGACCCCTGCCACAAGCCCCAGACTGGAAACAACCCAAATCACTGTTGACAGGAAAACTGGGTAAACTGTGAAAATGAAGGAACTACTGCTACAAGCCACAATATGAATTAATTATACAAACAATGTTGGGTGAAAAAGTAAGTCACAAAGGAATATCTACTACACGTGATTTAATTTACAAAGTTCAAAAAAGAGAAACTGAAACTATAATGTTTAGGGATATCTAGGTGGCATTCAGGTTATCAAGCTGTTTTTCTGAAAGAGTAAGGAAAAAAATTACCATAAAAATGAGAATAGTGGTTACCTTTAAGAAGAGGAAGGTGGCTGTGATTCGAAAGAGGCATGAGGGAAACTTTTGGAGTATTTACAATATTCTATTTCATTACCAGGGTAATGGCGGTTTTAACATAATTTGTTAAATTTGTTTAATGGACTTCTTTGTGTGTTATTATTGCACAATAAAAAATGTTCTGTTGGAGCTAGCACAGATTAGGAAGCTGTTAGCTGAAGCCCTGAAACTAAATCCACTTCCTTAAAAAAAGTTTAGAGAAGAATGAACGGAAGCCTACGTGCGGAGCCACAGGAAATGCTGATGATTTGGGGGCTGGAAAAGGAGGAGAAGTGAGTAAAGGAAAGCATGAAAGACACTAATAAGGTTGGGCAGTGACCAGGAGAGGCTTCATGGACGAAGTGGCATTTAAACGAGGTTTACTCCAAATTAAGAAATCATTCCTTTTCTCTGTGCTACGAGAAACTTTTGGATACACTTCTAACACAGTCCTTATAGTTCTGTAAGAACAACGAATTGTTCAGATTTCTAAGCCCTCAAATAGACTTAAGTTCCTAGAGTACCAGGACTATGTCCCATTTTCAGTAACTATGTATTGCAAGAATCTTGAAGAGTGCCTGGATTATAATGGGCCCTTAATAAACAAGGTGCTTAGAAAGGGAGAAGGAAAACAGGAAAGGCCCATATCACAGAAGTCAAGAAAGAAACGGATGTAAAGAACTCTATGTTCGGTTTTAAATGTGTTTTTTTTTTTTCTTCTATCTTTAACAACTTCTCAGGTCACTACGGTCTTTGCTAAATCTTTTTCACTCTACTCCTACCTCCTCATTTTTCCTTAACAAATATCTGGGCACCAGCTACATGCAAGGCACTTAGCAGGTACTGCAAGAGATAAAATAATGAGCTTCCAGCCTACTGCAGGACATATTTCACCTACAAAAATAACACACAAGGGTGCAAATGATGGGTACAGAGAAGAAAGGGAATATGAATATGGCATAGGAGTTAGAGGAGGGTGATTAGGGAAGGCTTTCACAGGAAGATAGCACCTGCTCCGGTCTTCATGGAGAAATGTAGGTAAGGGCATTTCAATACAGAGAATAGCTTAAGTCACGGTATTGTTGATAGCTGCCGCCGAGTCGGCTCGCAACTCATGGCGACCCCATGGACAACTGGATCGGACTGTTGTGAACCACAGGATTTTCATTAGCTGATCTTCAGAAGTAGATTGGCAGGCTTTTCTTCCTAGCCTGACTTAGCCTGGAAGGTCCACTGAAACCTGTTCAGCATAACACATAAGCATCCCCTGACAGATGGGTAGCAGCTGTGTATGACATGCATCAGCTGGGAAATGAACTCAGGCCCGCTGCACCGAAGGTGAGAATTCTACCACTGAAGTAAAGGCATGTTGTTGTCAGGTGCTGTTGAGTCGGTTCTAACTCACAGTGACCCTATATACATCAGAACAAAACACTGCCCGTTCCTGTGCCATCCTCATGATCGTTGTTACACTTGAGCCCATTGTTGTGCCACTGTGTCAATCCATCTCGTTGAGGGTCTTCCTCTTTTTCACTGACCCTCCATTTTACCAAGCATGATGTCCTTCTCCAGGGACTGGTCCCTTCTGATAAAATGTCCAAAGTATGTGAGACGAAGTCTCATCCTCACTTCTAAGGAGTAAAGGCATAGGGGCAGGAAATTAATAGGTCATATGAGGGATAGCATATAAGTGCTAGGAAATGAGGCAAGAAAGGCAGACTTGAGAGTAGACTGACATGGGAGAATAAGGAAGAAAAAAGATGATGCTATTGTCTAACTACATAGAGTTGATAAAGGAGACCAAAATGGAGCAGCCAGAAAGGTACAAGAAAACCAGAAGAAAAGTGCTCACACAGAAGGCAAGAGAGGAAATTGAACTGCAAGTGGAAATTTGGAGAGAGCAGGTGTTTTATAATTTTCAACTTTCAGAAGTCTGGCTGCAAGCAGAGACATGAGGCAATGGTAAACAGGGATGTGCAAGTCTGGAGAAGTGTGGGAGGGGAGGGAGATATTAAGGCAAATGAGGATATGAATAGGAATGATATAGTAGAGCAGTTTTTAATCAGGTCGATTTTGCTCCCAGGGGACATTTACATGGCAATGTCTGGAGACATCTGCCACAACTGGAGGGGTGGGAGGGGTGCCACAACTGGGAGACTGTGGGGTTTACTACTGGCATCTAGTGAGCAGAGGCCAGGGATGCTGTTAAATATCCTACAATCCATAACAAAGAATTATGTATTAAACAAATGTCAACAGTACCACAGTGGAGAAACCCTGCATAAGGCATGCAGAAGAGAGAAAGGTTAACCAAAGATGCAAAGCCCTTGGTAAAGTGAGAACATTTGTGGAGGAGGAAGACTTTTCTGGTTTTCTGTCTAGTGACCATGACTGAGAATTACAGCATGATGCTGAAGTAACTTCATGGCTTAATTTATTTGAAAAGTCTATTGAAACATAACTACATTCCAACTTCTCCCATAAACACATGAATACAATGTGTATGCCTTAAATCATTATCTATTCTGTGACTACTTGAGGTAGATAAACCACTTATCTTTTGGGTAAAATCAAAGTTTAAAATGTGGGATGCTTCTATGTTGTTTAATTCCATATACGAAAACAAATTACATCCATTAAAAGCTTAACGGATATAAATGATGAGATTCCATTTACTAGTGCTATTTTACCTTTTTAAGGTTTATTTTATAAAATTTCCTACATACCATTTAGAAGCTAATTACAATCTATATTTTGACAGTTCCCACAGGGATACCATCTGAAAAGGAGGCCTACAAAGCACCAGGTTTTAAAGTTGCAAAATGATATTGTTATAATAGAGCTAAAAGGTGTTAACAGTGGTCATAAAAATCAGGTTGTAACTATCTTCGGTAGGTAGGCAATATATTTCAAAAGCACAATTAACTTGATCATAAAAATTTCACTTTTATCACAGGTAAACACGAAAAGACTATTTACTAACACATGCATATGTGAAAGGTACTGAGAAGAATTTAATCAAAATACTCTGCTCTCATATAAGAGAATTATCATCCACTTAAATATTTTCTGAGCACCTATAATATACTAAGCACATGGGGATGTAACAACAAACGAAACAGAAGTAAATTTGCTCTTAAGATGCTGCAAGCCTAGTACACCAAACCAGTAAGTAGGCAATTACCACGTACAGGCAACAGGGATTAGTGAGGGTGAAGAACCCTGGAGCCAGACTGCCTGGGTTTGGATCCAGCTCTGACATTTCTAAACTGTGGGATCTAGTGTTAATTTTTTATTCCTAGGTGGCGGGATCTAGGGTAAAATTTTTATCTTCTCTGTGTCCAACACTAGCAAAAGTATCTACCTTGTAGGGTTGTTGAGAAAGTGACATTTGGGATGAGATCTAAGATGGAAGCTAGAAAATGTGAACCCTTCCCCCCTTTTTTGGTGGATGTGAGGGGGAGGGATGTCAAAATGCTCCAAACAGCTGAGGGAATTATGTGAAGTCCCAAGGAGAAAACAAAACTTGGTTCACTGAAGAATTAAAAGTACTGTAATTCTATAAATAGAGTGCAGCGGGAAGGGATTGTGGCAGTAAAGATAAGAGACTGGAGAGGAAACAGGGCCAGATAACAAAAGCCCTATGACCTATGGCCCATGACAAGGACTTTATTCCAGAGGGAGAGGAGCTTTTTTTTTTTTTTAAAACATACAGTATTGCTTGAATTGAGATGTTTTCTTATTCAAGAAAATAATAACCCCATAAGACATAAAAACTGATCATATAGAAGACAGATCCTGGCTTAAATACTCAAAAGCTGAAACCCAAAGAGCATTAACAACATTGGGAGAAAAAAGAACGAATGTCTGGGCACCTGCATTCCAAACAGCATGTTAAGTGTTTTCACAGAGATTATCTTAATTAATCAAACAAGTGAACCCTGAGGAGGCTGGCACTACTCTCTTTATAAATGTGGAAACCAAGGCACAGGGAGGTTAACTTGTCCAAAGTAAACAGTGAGCAAACCAGCTATCAGAACAAGAAAGGTTGTTCCTCACAGACAAATATGACAATTTTGTCTTTTTATAATCATCCCAATATGTAATTTCTACATGTATAATCTATTCCTCTTTTCCTTGTTTTAAAAATAAGCACAAATTACTATGTTAAAATTTCATTTACTTGACTAAAGCCAACAAATGGTGAAGTACACTGAATCTGAAAATTTTCCCTCTCCTTCCCATCCCTCCTCCTTTGTCAAACTTTATTGTTGAAGCATGTGACAGAACTATGACTGTAATTAAGGCTATAATGAGACTTCTCCGTCATAAGGTATTACTAACATTTGCTACAAACTCATCTAGTTCTGCCACAAAGCTTTTTGCTTATAAGAAAATTCTCATGTCTAGTCTTTAGTAAACAAAAAATATTTTGGGAAAGTCTAAAGAATAATTAGGTCTTAGAAGGACATTATAAAATTTTTCTCTAAAGAATAATTCACAAATAAATCCCAGATAAAACAGACCTAAATATAATTTCAAAAGACAGTAAAAAAAGACATATATTATACTTGAAGTTAGTTTTGGCATTTGTCTCCCCCCGAAAGAGAAAGAAAGAAGCAAAGGAGAGAGAAACGGAGGTGGAAAAGAAGGAATAGCACAGTAACAGCTAATTCATGACTGCTCCTTCCATGTTTCCTGCTTAGAGTAAGGAGAATTTTTCATTTAACATAAGAGACTATGGCTAGAGGACACTGTCACACTTCCTATGTAAGCGAACATTTCTAGAGAATAATGAAGGGCAAGCAAAGAACAATTTGCATGTCTGGCCTAATTGGTTTTTCCATTTTCACTTTAAAGACAGTGACATTTTATATTTATAGAAAATTATTTACAAAGCACTTTTCATGTTATTATTCCATCCTAACAACTCACTTCTGAGAATCTATTATGTACCACTGAGCTATGTCCTCAATGCTTTGTTTCAAAGCATAGAGACTCCTGCAGAGTGATTATATTAGATAAGGGCTGGAAGAGAGGTCCACAGTACTAAGGGAGTGCATGGCTATTGGTAAAGTAACATTTGAATTAGGTCTTCAAGAATAAAGAGGCTTGTATTAATATCAATCAGGTGATTTCTGATGGGAAATAATTCCAAAGAATTGGCCTGAACAAAAAGAAATTTATCTCTCATGCAGAGCAGTCCAGCGGTTGGGCAGGCTCCAAGTCTAGTACAATATGTGGCTAAATGATATTATCAAAGACTCAGGTTCTTTCTACCTCTCTGCTCTGCCACCCTAA
The DNA here is from genome assembly GCF_030014295.1 of Loxodonta africana. Classification (NCBI taxonomy): domain Eukaryota; kingdom Metazoa; phylum Chordata; class Mammalia; order Proboscidea; family Elephantidae; genus Loxodonta; species Loxodonta africana. The sequence goes on from NC_087351.1 coordinate 106,479,679, forward strand.
GGCAGACTTCATCCCTCATGGCAACTGGGGCCACACATGCCCATGTTCACAGACTATGAGAAAGTATCCTCTCCTCCAGATGCAGAGTCTCCTCTCCTTCAATCTGACTGGAATAAATAAGTTTACAGGGAAAATTATCTGACTGGTGTGGACTAATCAAAATCTACTCCTGGAGTTGGTAATGGATCACCCTTTGGGTCTCTGGATACATGAACAAAACCAGACTTCTGTCAGGAAAGGAGAGGGAAGTAGATACCAGACGGGCAGCTAACAGAGTTCATGACAGAATAAGGGCAACTCCCAAACACTGGAATAAACACATGAAAAACACAGATGCATAGGGAACAAGAACCACTTGGTATGGCTGGAGTGATGGGAAACCAAAGGCTGGGCAGACTATAAACTTGTGAGTTTGGACTTTATTCTACAGATGACAGAAAGTTAACAGATTCTTTAAGTAGGAAAACGGCATGCTCCAACTGGTTTTTTAGAAACCCAATTGTAGTAACAATATAGAGAACAGTACAGAGAAGGAGAGAGGGAGTGGGAGAACAAATGGCAAAGGCTTAACTAGCAATTACTGATAGCAAGAAAAGGATGGAATACAAATTTTCATAAGATGGAAAAGCCGCTATGTAAGATGAGGAAATTAGCCTCAGACAGGTTAAATAGCTTGCTTAAGATCACAGAACTATGAACAGCAGTCAGAGTCTGCATGGAGGGTGGATTCCCAGGCCAGTGTTCTATTACTGCATGACTGTATTTAAAAACCCCAACAATATTCAAAAAAGGGGCTGTTGTGAATCCTGTGAATTAAAGGACTCCTATTTACTCCAACTTTAGCATTATTATTAAAGTTCACTATATGGGTTTAATGTCAGTTTACAAAAGTTAGTACATTGTTTCCAAAGTTTCTATACTGTATGAGATACTAATAATGATACAGTGAAGAATTCAATTTGTAATGTGAAATTCACAGACTGTCAACATTTTCAAAAATAAAGAGAAAGTTAAAAAGCACTGCAGTTTGCATTGAATAAAACTTGAACTTGTTTTACAAATAAGTTACTGCAAGTTTGAGTTTCATTATAACTCCGGACTCAACTAACGCTTCAAAAATTTCTCCAAATTATGCCTCCCTTTCAAATTTTGGGTTCTGACAATTTACGCTAACATCAGTTTATTCCATCTATATGCTTTGCAAATAATCCAAGAAACTGGACTATGTGAAGAACTCACCATCAAGACTAGAGAAAGACTCATTAACAACCTGCGTTATGCAGATGACACAACCTTGTTTGCTGATAGTAAAGAGGACTTGAAGCACTTACTGATGAAGATAAAAGGCTACAGCCTTCAGTATGGATTACACCTCAACATAAAGAAAACAATCATCCTCGCAACTGGACCAATGAGCCACATCATGATAAACGGAGAAAAGACTGAAGTTGTCAAGGATTTCACTTTACTTGGATCCACAATCAACATCCACGGGGCCGTAGTCAAGAAATCAAATGACACACTGCATCGGGCAAATCTGCTATAAAAGACCTCTTTAAACTGTTAAAAAGCAAAGATGTCATTTTAAGGACTAAGGTGCACTTGACCCAAGCCATGGGGGTTTCAATCCTCTGATATGCATGTGAGAGGTGGACAATGAATCAGGGAGCCCAAAGAAGAACTGACGCCTTTGAGTTATGGTGTTGGCAAAGAATACTGAATACACCACAGACTGCCAGAAGAACGAACAAATCTGTTGTGGATGCAGTACATCCAGAACGCTCCTCAGAAGCAAGGATGGCGAGATTTCATCTCACGTACTTTGGGCATATTATTGGGGGAGGGGGGGAGCAGTCCCTGGAGGAGGACGTCATGCTTGGTAGACGATCTGCAAAAAAGAGGAAGACCCTCAGCAAGATGGACAGTCTCCGTGGCTACAATGATGGGCTCGAATATAATGACTGTGAGGGTGGTGCGGCACTGGGCAGTGTTTTAGTCTGTTGTATGTAGTAGGGTCGGTATGAGTTGGAACCAACTCGACAGCACCTAATAATATCAACTTAAAACGAAATGTAGGTTATCTCACTTTTAAAAAGATACTTTTAGAAAACGACATTTGCCTGTTTCTTTCTAAATCAGGTAAGTTTTTGTTTTATTACCATTGTACCAAAACTAGGTGAACAGGGAAGGCTGTTTAAAAAAAAAAAAAAAAAAGACAAGCATTTTTTCCACAAAAAAATTATAAATGATATAATTTTAAGATTATTGCATTAAACCTTAGTGCTCTGTTTGATTTAATTAATAACCTCAGTGAGCACCTATGTGCCAAACACTAGGCTAGGTGCTGGGAATACTGTCGTGAGCAAAATTGACGGGATTTCCTATCCTTATGATGCTTCTAAGTTATTTGGGAAGGCTGATGTTAATCAATCATACGAATACGTACCTGAATAACTACAGTACTATTTTCCTTTGGTCTGAAAAACATGATTTCAAATGTACAATGATGAAGCCTAAAACTTCAATGTCGCAATAATGTCATTTTGCCAGTCACACCAGATTTTTCTCATTAACCAGGCTAGAAACTCTTTCAGCCCCCATAAATGAATTTTTTTTTCTTAAAACATACTTGCCATGTAATTCTTCCTACTGACTCTATCCTAAATTAGGATCTCATCTTTTCATACTCAGGTAACTGCCAACAGCTACTGTCTTCGCTGGTCCATTCCATTCTCTCCTTATTCTAACTCAACCTATACATCATTGACATGTCCATGTTGCTGGTTTATTACATTAATCCTTGGCTTCCAAACTTTCAATGGTTCCCCAAACCTTTCACAAGAGGATAAAAATCCAAATTTCCCTCAATCCAACACTCAAACTCTTTTACAGACAGATACTCTTTTGACTGTCTAACGTTTCCCTTTTTAGTTTCCCAAGGCAATTCAGTTGTTGGCTCATTCTAGTTTCTTCCTATCCCCTTCTCTGAAAACTAATCTCCACTTTTTACTTTTGCTTTTTCTTCACAAAGTAAGTGCTCTAACATCTCTAAATCTAAACCCTTACAGGCCAGCCCAAGTCCCAACTATTCCTGGAGATTCTTTAGACTCCTGATGCCTTACTCATCTCCCTATACACTATACATCTATATCATCCTTTGTATTAGCAGAACTCACTAGGTTGTCTTCTAGACTCTGGGGATACCTCTCATCTTTCCAACAGGAAACCTGGGGCAAAGTCTACATGTTATACCTATTTCTTTTCTCCCATAGTACCTAGTATAATGCAAAACACAAAGCAGAGCTTCAATAATCACCTGTGTAACTGAACACGAGTTCAATGTTCGATGTGTGAGTTTCAGTGACTAGAATATAAAATCAGAGATCACTTGGCGTTATTGTATTTCTGAAGGTTAACCTGTGACATGCTACAAAGAAAACTGTTATGACTCAATAAGATACATGGCAACTAGGTAGTATAATTTGGAAAACAACTCAGGTCTTTTAAATCCTAAAATTAGAGCCTAACACAAAGAACTTCTTTAAAATGCTGGTATCTGGGCATAGAACAACATAATACCATATTTTTACACAAATACCATGTACCTTCCACGTTTGTTTGCCAACCTTGCCCTCCTCCTGCGAGGTATTTTCGTAAGTGCCACTGTAACAATTTAACATATCATTGTAAAAAAATTAGCATAGCACGGTTACAAAAATATCTCGTGGGGGAAGCGTGTCACTTATATGAAAACACAAGAACAGACCAAATTTTATTAGTGCTTACCAGGATTGGGCGGGGATTACTGTTTACAGAGTACTGACTTATATACTTCAGGGCTTCAGACCAGTTCAGAACAGTTCACTGCTGACATAAACATAATCTCCCGCATAGATCCTGAAAGTCTCAGGAGCCTAATGTGGGAGACTGGATTACTGGCAAGGCTGTGGAGAGCGTCACACATTCAAATCCTTGCGATGGCAGACAACAAATTTGGTTGCTATGCAACATGTTCGTTTAGGTAGGCAATTACTGAACATAACCGGTTTGAAGCCCTGATCACTTAAAAAAAAAAAAAAAAAAAAGAGTAGCTGCCAAGGCTGCTCATGTATAGCCAAACATGATATGGGATTTGGTTCCTTGGTTTGGAGGTTTAGGGTCATGGTTTCATGGGACATCCCAGTTAACTGGCCTACTATTGCATTTAGTGTTTCTGTTCTACCTCCTAGTTCGTTACATAGTACCTGCGGTCTTAAAAGCTTACAAGCGGTCATCCAAGGCATGACAATTGGTCTCTGTTCACCTGGAGCAACAAGAGGAAGGAACAGGATAAGGATATGGAATTTGTGGCTAATTGCCTCCATGAACAACTGCCTCCTTTGTCATGGGACCAGAAGAACTGGATGGTACCTGGCTACCATTACTGAACATTTTGAACAAAGATTCTGCAGAAGAATCCAGATCAAAAGGTGGAAATGCAGAACAGAATTTCAAATTCTCATGGAATCCAGACTTTCTGGAGCCAAGGGGGCTGGATGAGCCCCCGAAACTATTGCCTTGATAATTGTTAAAACTTAAACCAAAAAAATTCCCTTCTTAAAACTAAACAACCATTCAGCTTAACTAGTGAAAAACGCCTGCCTTGAGCATTTTTTAACTATCTACACGGGATCAAAGTGACAAGAGCAACTCAAAAGATTAGATAGGAACCTTAGGGGGAGTGAGTTTATATGAGTGGGGGAGGAACAACCCAGAAAAGGAGGGTGCGAATGGTTGCACAACTTGAAGAATGTAACCAATATCACTGAATTATACATGCAGAAACTGGCATATGTTCTGCTGTGTATATTCTCAACAACAACAAAAATAAATTATTTAAAAAAATTGGAAACAGAATCTTAAAAAAAGAATCAGAGTGAGGCTCTCTCTTTTCTGTTATCAACTTTAATGCAAAAAGTCCTAGAGATGGTGGTGGTGGTGAAGAACACAATCAGTGAAGAGTAAGAGGCCTAGGTGTGCTGTGAAAAGAGCTCTCTAAACCGGAGTGGAGAGGCCTAGTTTCGGCCCAGCCCCTTGCCAGCTGTAGACCTTGAGTAAGTCACTCACCTCTTTGGGCCTAGTTTCCCAGTTGTAAAATAGTCACACCGGTTCTCTAAAGGTTTTTCTAACTTTAAAATGCCAGGGCAAGTCTAATCACAGCTGCAATTTCATCTCTTTCTTTCATTCCACATTTCTGGATGAAAGTAATTTATTTCAGCAATCTAAAAGAAATGGATGCTATTCAGAGACTAAAGATTCTGTACGTTGAAAAGCTCAGAAATTCTGTAAAAATGCCTATTTCCTCATTACAATAAGATGTTTCAGCATAGGAAACAGTGCTCTACTAAAGATAATCAAGTCTGCTTCTGTAAATTAGGCCTAATCCGCAGTACTCATCATCTGTGCTGCTACGTGAAGAGGTGTTATTGTAGTTCAAAGCAGAGGCAACACTCCTCGGAGCTTCTCTGAATAGGGTGCGAAAGTTCTCATCCTCGGGGGAAAGACTGGCAGAAAGCTACGCTAACGATGAGGTACTGAAAAACGCACGCTTTTTGCCATGTAAGTAAGTACTCCACGCACAGCCTCCTCTTCTTTGTCGAACCCAGGTATTGTCTCCTTCCCCAGCTGTCAAAGCTCCACTCCAGTTTCACCCTGAGAACTTACCGGGACCACGGAACTTCTTCCCCAGGGACCGGCTGTCTGCCCGAGGGCCTGCTGCCTCCCCGGCGCTCCGACGGCCGCTCTCACGCCCACCCCGGGCGCTCGCAGCCCCGCGCCCAGGTAAACACGCGCCGCCCGAGTCTCGGGAGCGCTTTCCCCGCGTCCCAGGAGCGGCGGGTCCCGCCCCTCGGAGCCCGCAGCCGGCCGGGCCCCTGCTGCGGCCGCTTCGGGCCGCTCTCCCCGCCCCGAGCGCCACACCTCGCGCCTGTGGCCCCGGGACGGCCGCGCACAGCCCAGCCCGCCCCTCGGAGCGCACGGGGACCGGCCAGTCCGCCGCCGCCTCAGCCCCAGACGGACGGCTCCCCCCGCCCCGCCCCGCGCCCCAGCGCCTCCCGCGGCCGCCCGGTCCCAGCCGCACGCCCCGCCGCCTCGTCAGCGTCCCTTCCTCGCCGGGACGCCCCGCCGGCAGAACCTCGTCTCCACAGCCACGGAGACACCGAGGGGCACTCACCCCGGAGGATCCTCCTGCCGCTGCTGCTGCCGCCGCTGGGACTGCTGCCGTCGCCTCCTCCGCCGCCGCCGCCAGCACCCCCGTCCGCACCGGCGCCAGCACCCCCGGCCATCCTCCTCCTGCCGCCGCCGCCGCCGCCGCCCTCTCTGCTCCTGTCAGTGGCTCAGGCTCCGGGACCGCTCCAGGTTCCCCTCGCCGCCATTTTGACTCCTAGAGCGAGCAGGAGGGGCTTGGCTCGGCGCGGCCCTGGGGCGCCTGCGCGGCGCTGCGGAGCCGGCCCGAGCTCCGCCCCCCGTCGCCGCGCTCGGATCACGTGGCCAGACGGCGGCGCGCGCGCCGGGGCGGACGGAGGAGGCGCGTTCACGGGACGGGGGGCCGTCGGAGCCGGGTGCGTGCGCATTATTCCGCTCCGGGTCTGGGAGCGAAGTTTCAGGTCAGCAAGAACTTGAGGCTTGTTGGAGCAACCTGCTTATTCCAGGGAACTGCGATACATTTTTTAATGAAACAGACTGGAATTATAATAGCTACTGTATAACCAACCGGTTCTACCAATTCATGTTCCAATTCGGCCCGCATCCCTTGGTTGATCAAACACAATACAGTCCGCTCAAAGAACAGACCGCCTCCTCGGAAAAGTCCTTTCTCACAGACTCGGAGTTTTGGTGTCTTTTTCTTGACAGTTTATCATAAGCATCTGTGTGATATTTCTACAGGCCCTACCTTGCTAATTGTATATATAGTACTTTAAAAAATATCTTGAAGACACTGAAAAGTTTCCTGGACAAGATACCCACATAAACAAGGGAAGAGAATTGAAAACACACATCGCCACTTGGGAGAGCCAAATTGCTCTTCTCTAGGAGTCGGAATCGACTCGGCGGCACTGGGTAGATGCCCCTAGTCTGGAGTTTGCAATAATTTCAGCAATGCAGTAACAAAAGTACCTTATATTTATGGAGTCCCTTAGAGTTCTCACAACACCGTTAAATACAGGGTTTCCTTTGAACGCCAAAACCACCCTTTGAGGCAGTCAGGAGACTTGTTATTATCGCTGTTTTACAGCTAAGGAAACAGTCTCAGAAATACTAAGCCATTTGCCCAGGGGCACACACACAGCATTAGTAAGAGGGCAAGCCAAGACTAGAACCCAGACGTTCTGACCTTTGGTCACTAGGCACTCTTACACCACACTGTCGTCTAATAAATTGGTTGCTTGGAAATTGACTCCAACTCATGGCTAACCCATGTGTGTCAGAGTAGAACTGTGCTTGCACGTGTTTTTTTTTTTTTTTCTTAATAGAATTTATTTTGCCAATTGACTGAGATGTCCCCTGAAGCCATAGTTCCCAAACCCCTGCCCTTGTTCAGCCGACCTTCGAAGCATTCAGTTTATTCAGGAAACTGCTTTTGGTCCAGTCCAGTTGAGCTGACCTTCCCTGCACTGAGTGTTGTCCTTCCCTTCACCTAAAGTAGTTCTTATCTACTATCTAATCAGTAAATAACCCTCTTTTCTTTTTCTTCACCCTCCCTCCCCCCTCTCATAACCACAAAAGAATGTGTTCTCAGTTTAAACTATTTCTCAAGATCTTATAATAGTGGTCTTATACAATACTTGTCCTTTTGCAACTGACTAATTTCACTCAGCATAATGCCTTCCAGGTTCCTCCATGTTATGAAATGTTTCACAGCTTCATCATTATTCTTTATCGATGCGCAGTATTCCCTTGTGTGAATATACCGTAATTTATTTATCCATTCATCAGTTGATGGACACCTTGGTTGCTTCCAGCTTTTTGCTATTGTAAACAGTGCTGCAATAAACATGGGTGTGCATATATCTGTTCATATAAAGGCTCTTATGTCTCTAGGATATATTCTGAAGAGTGGGATTTCTGGGTTGTATGGTAGTTCTATTTCTAACTTTTTAAGGAAACACCAGATCGATTTCCAAAGTGGTTCTACCATTTTACATTCCCACCAGCCAATCTCTCCACAGCCTCTCCAACATTTATTATTTTGTGTTTTTTGGATTAATGCCAGCCTTGTTGGAGTGAGATGGAGTCTCAGCATAGTTTTAATTTGCGTTTCCCTAATGGCTAATGATTGAGAGCATTTTCTTATGTATCTGTTAGCCGCCTGAATATCTTCTTTGGTGAAGTGCGTGTTCATATCCTTTGCCCAATTTTTAATTGGGTTGTTTGTCTTTTTGTGGTTGAGTTTTAACAGAATCATACAGATTTGAGAGATCAGGTGCTGGTTGGAGTTGTCATAACTGGAAATTTTTTCCCAATCTGTAGGTGGTCTTTTTAATCTTTTGGTGAAGTCTTTAGATGAGCATAGGTGTTTGATTTTTAGGAGCTCCCAGTTATCTGGTTTCTCTTCGTCATTTTTAATAATGTTTTGTATTCTGTTTATGCCTTGTATTAAGGCTCCTAATGTTATCCCTATTTTTTCTTCCATGATCTTTATCGTTTTAGTCTTTATGTTTAGGTCTTTGATCCATTTGGAGTTAGTTTTTGTGCATGGTGTGAGGTATGGGTCCTGTTTCATTTTTTTGCAGATGGATATCCAGTTATGCCAGCACCATTTTAAAAAAACACTATCTTTTCCCCAATTAACTGACAGTGGGCCTTTGTCAAATATCAGCTGCTCATATGTGGATGGATTTATATCTGGATTCTCAATTCTGTTCCATTGGTCTATGTGCCTGTTGTTGTACCAGTACCAGGCTGCTTTGACTACTGTGGCTGTATAATATGTTCTAAAATCAGGTAGAGTGAGGCCTCCCACTTTCTTCTTCTTTTTCAGTAATGTTTTACTTATCTGGGCCTTCTTTCCCTTCCATATGAAGTTGGTGATTTCTCCATCACATTGAAAAATGTTGGAATTTGGATCGGAAGTGCATTGTATGTATAGATGGCTTTTGGTAGAATAGACGTTTTTACCATGTTAAGTCTTCCTATCCATGAGCAAGGTATGTTTTTCCACTTACGTAGGTCCCTTTTAGTTTCTTGCACTAGTACTTTGTAGTTTTCTTTGTATAGGTCTTTTACATCTTTGGTAAGATTTATTCCTAAGTATTTTATCTTCTTGGGGGCTACTGTGAATGGTAGTGATCTGAAGATTTCCTCTTCGATGTTCTTTTTGTTGATGTAGAGGAATCCAAGTGATTTTTGTATGTTTATCTTGTAACCTGAAACTCTGCTTAAGTCCCCTATCAGTTTCAGTAGTTTTCTGGAGGATTCCTTAGGGTTTTCTGTGTATAAGATCATGTCATCTGCAAATACAGATAATTTTACTTCTTCCTTGCCAATCCGGATGCCCTTTATTTCTTTGTCTAGCCTAATTGCTCTGGCTAGGATCTCTAGCACAATGTTGAATAAGAGCGGTGATGAAGGGCATCCTTGTCTGGTTCCAGTTCTCAAGGGAAATGCTTTCAAGCTCTCTCCATTTAGAATGATGTTGGCTGTTGGCTTTGTATAAATGCCGTTTATTATGTTGAGGAATTTTCCTTCAGTTCCTATTTTGCCGAGAGTTTTTATCATGAATGGGTGTTGGACTTTGTCAAATGCCTTTTCTGCATCAATTGATAAGATCATGTGGTTTTTGTCTTTTGTTTTATTTATATGGTGGGTTACATTAATGGTTTTTCTAATATTGAACCAACCTTGCATACCTGGTATAAATCCCACTTGGTGGTGGATTATTTTTTTGATATGTTGTTGAATTCTATTGGCTAGAATTTTGTTGAGGATTTTTGCATCTATGTTCATGAGGGATATAGGTCTGTCATTTTCTTTTTTTTGTGGTGTCTTTACCTGGTTTTGGTATCAGGGAGATGGTGGCTTCATAGAATGAGTTAGGTAGTATTCCATCCTTTTCTATGCTTTGAAATACCTTCAGTAGTAGTGGTGTTAAGTCTTCTCTGAAAGTTTGGTAGAACTCTGCAGTAAAGCCATCCGGGCCAGGGCTTTTTTTTGTTGGGAGTTTTTGATTACCTTTTCAATCTCTTTTTTTGTTACGGGTCTATTTAGTTGTTCTATTTCTGATTGTGTTAGTTTAGGTAGGTAGTGTTTTTCTAGGAATTCATCCATTTCTTCTAGGTTTGCAAATTTATTAGAGTACAATTTTTTGTAATAATCTGATATGATTCTTTTAATTTCATTTGGGTCTGTTGTGATATGGCCCATCTCATTTCTTATTCAGGTTATTTGTTTCCTTTCTTGTATTTCTTTAGTCAGTCTGGCCAATGGTTTATCAATTTTGTTAATTTTTTCGAAGAACCAGCTTTTGGCTTTGTTAATTCTTTCAATTGTTTTTCTGTTTTCTAATTCATTTAATTCTGCTCTAATCTTTATTATTTGTTTTCTTCTGGTGCCTGATGGATTCTTTTGTTGCTCGCTTTCTATTTGTTCAAGTTGTAGGGACAGTTCTCTGATTTTGGCTCTTTCTTCTTTATGTATGTGTGCATTTATCGATATAAATTGACCTCTGAACACTGCTTTTGCTGTGTCCCAGAGGTTTAGTGGGTAGAGGTTTTGATAGGAAGTGTTTTCATTCTCGTTGCATTCTATGAATTTCTTTATTCCCTCCTTAATGTCTTCTATAACCCAGTCTTTTTTGAGCAGGGTATTGTTCAGTTTCCAAGTATTTGATTTCTTTTCCCTGATTTTTCTGTTATTGATTTCTACTTTTATGGCCTTAGGGTCTGAGAAGAGCTTTGCACGACTTTAATTGCTGGTTTTTCAGAAGTAGATCACCGGGCCTTTCTTCCAAGGCACTATACTAGACTTTAGCAATATATTATGTATTTTTCCTCCAGGAATTTATTTAAAACCCTCTTCAAAGTATTTACATTTTCAGTCTCTACCCTCCTTTTGGGAAACAAGTTCTTTAAGTCCCACAGAGTCTTTTTGTTGGTTTGCTCTCGAATCACCTTTAAGCTTCAAATGATAAGTGCAATATGGAATTTTGTGATGTGTTTTTAATGATTTTTGGATTCTTTATTATTTTGTGCATTTCCTATTTGGAGGATTTTAATTTTTTAGACATGCTTCAATGGAAGGACTCTATCTCTTTGAACATCTTGGTTGCTTTTCCCTAGACTTTCTTCTAATTATTAATCACCTCCTTAAAAAGATAACTCTTTCCAATTTGTATTACTTCTTTTTTTCTTTCACCTTAAGCAACTCCCCATCCCAATCCTCGAAGGTTTGGATATTGTAGCAGAGACTGTAGTAGCCCCTTGTCCAAAAAAGGATTCCTGTCTAGCTGATAAGGCAACTGAGCACGTGGCTGTAGCAGTGGGCAGAAGTACACGAAAAAGTGAGGAATACAAGGGAAATTGGCCCAGCTAGTTGGAAAATCTCCGGGGCAGGCACTGGGTTGGGTCTGGGTAGCTGAAGCAAATGGAGTCCCTGGGTGATGCAGTTAAGTGCTTGGCTACTAAATGAAAGTTTGGTGGTTCGAGTCTACCCAGAGCACCTCGAAAGAAAGACCTGGTGATCTTCTTCTGAAAGGTCCCAGACACTGAAAACCCTATATGTAGTTCTACTCCAAAAAACATGGGGCCATCATGAGTCATAATTGAATCGACAGCCACTGGTTTTTGGTTAGCTGAAGAAAAGAATTGGCTTTGGGTGCCCACCTTGTATTCCCCTATACTGCTATGCTTCCCCGAAATGTATAATGGAACCCTACCTAAATTGAAGCCACCTACCATTATTTCGCATTATTGTACCTTTATTTGTCTTTGTCAATTAAATATTGCATTAACTGATACCAGTGACTAGTTCCTGCCGAGCTGACTCCGATTCATGGCAACCCGATGTGTGTCACAACAGAACTGTGTTCCACACTTTTCAGTGGCTGATTTTTCAGAAGTACGTCACCAGGACTTTCTTTCTAGATCCTCTGGGGGGCCTCAAGCCCCCAAACTTTGGGTTAGCAACTGAGCACATTAATTGTTTGTACATTAATTGAAAGAGCTGTTGAATACAAACTACCGAATTCCATTGTCCACACATCTCTTTTTTTATTGTGCTTTAGGTGAAAGTTTACAGCTCAAGTTAATTTCGCATACAAAAATTTATACACACATTGTTATATGACCCTAGTTGCAGTCCCTATAATGTGACAGTACACTCCCCCTTTCCATCCCAGGTTTCCCATGTCCATTCAACCAGCTCGTATCCCTTTCTGCCTTCACATCCTGCCTCCTGACAGGTTCTGCCCACTTAATCTACTTGAACTAAGAAGCACTCTCTTCACGAGTACCATTTTATGTTTTGTATTGCAGTCTAATCTTCGTCTGAAGAGTTGGCATCGGGAATGGTTTCAGCTCTGGGCTAACAGAGCGGGGCCATGTCTTCTGGGGTTCCTTTAGTCTCAGTCAGACCATTAAGTCTGGTCTTTATATATGAATTTGAGTTCTGCACCACAATTTTCTCCTGCTTACATCAGGGACTCACTGTTGGGTTCCTTGTCAGGGCTGTCATTGGTGGTAGCTGGCCACCGTCTAGTTCTTCTGGTCTCAGGCTTATGGAGTCTCTGGTTAATGTAGCCCTTTTGTCTCTTGGGCTAATAATTTCCTTGTGTCTTTGGTGTTCTTCATTCTCCTTTGCTCCAGGGGAGTTGGGACCAATTGTTGCATCTTACATGGCCACTCGGAAGCTTTTAAGACCCCAGACGGCACTCAGCAAAGTGGGATACAGAGGATTTTCTTAATAAACTTTGTTATGCCAATTGACCTAGATGTCCCCTGAAACCATGGTCCCCAGACCCCCCACCCTGCTACTCTGTCCCTCAGAGTGTTTGGTTGTGTTCAGGAAACTTCTCAGCTTTTGGTTTAGTCCCGTTGTGCTGATTTCCCCTGTATTGTGTGTTGTTCTTCCCTTCACCTAAGATAATTCTTGTCTACTATCTAGTTAGTGACTTTCTCCCTCCTTCCCTGGCCACCCTTGTAGTCATCAAAGAATGCTTTCTTCTGTTTTTAAACCTTTTCTTGAGTGCTTATAATAGTGGTCTCATACAATATTCTTCCTTTTTCAACTGACTAATTTCACTCAGCATAACGCCTTCCAGATTCATCCATGTTGTGAGATGTTTCTCCGATTCCTCATTGTTCTTTATCATTGTGTAGTATTCCATTGTGTGTATACACAATAATATCTTTATCCATTTGTCTGTTGATGGGTATGCAGGTTGTTTCTATCTTTTTGCTATTGTGTTCACAGTGCTGCAATGAACATGGGTGTGCATATGCCCATTTGTGTGACAGCTCTTATTTCTCTAGGATATATTCCAAGGAGTGGGATTGCCGAATCATATGGTACTTCTATTTCTAACTTTTTAAGGAAGTGCCAAATGACTTCCAAAGTAGTTGTACCATTTACATTCCCACCAGCACTGTATAAGTGTCCCAGTCTCTCCACGACCTCTCCAACATTTATTATTTTGTATTTTTTGAATTAATGCTAGCCTTGCTAGGGTGAGATGATATCTCATTGTAGTATTGATTTGCATTTCTCTAATGGCTAATGATTATGAGCATTTCCTCATGTATCTGTTAGCCACCTGAATGTCTTCTTTGGGGAAGTGGCTGTTCATATCCTTTGCCCATTTTTTAATTGGGTTACTTGTCTTTTTCTTGTTGAGGTGTTGTAGTATCTTGCAGATATTAGACATTAGACCCCGACTGGATATATGTTGTAGCCAATTTTTTTTCCCCAGCCTGTAGGTAATCTTTTTACTCTTTTGGTGAAGTCTTTTGTTGAGCATAAGTGTTTGATTTTTAGGAGCTAGTTTCTCTTCTGGTGTTTGTGCATTGTTAGTTACGTTTTGTATTCTGTTTATGCCATGTATTAGGGCCCCTAGCACTGTACCTATTTTTTTTCCACGATTTTTATCATTTTAGATTTTATATTTAGGTCTTTGATTCATTTTGAGTTAGTTTTTGTGCATGGTGTGAGGTATGGGTCTTGTTTCATTTTTTTGCAGACGGATATCCAGTTATGCCAGTACCATTTGTTAGAGGCTGTCTTTTCCCCAGTTTTTTGGCCATTATTATTTTTTATTGTACTTTAGATGAAGGTTTACAGAACAAACTAGTTTCTTATCAAATGGTTAGTACACACATTGTTCTATGACATTGGTTAACAACCCCATGATATGTCAACACTCTCCCTTCTCAACCCTCGGTTGCCTATTACCAGCTTTTCTGTTCCCTCCAGCCTACCAGCCCCTGCCCCAGGGCTGATACACCCCTTTAGTCTTGTTTTATTCCATGGGCCTGTTCAATCTTTGGCTGAAGAGTGAACCTCAGGAATGACCTCATTACTGAGCTGAAAGGGTGTCTGGGGGCTGTACTTTCAGAGTTTCTCCAGTCTCTGTCATGTCAGCAAGTCTGGTCTTTCTTTTTGAGTTAGAATTTTGTTCTACATTTTTCTCCAGCTCTGTCCGGGACCCTCTATTGTGATTCCTGTCAGAGCAGTCAGTGGTGGTAGCAGGGCACATCTAGTTTTACCGGACTCAGTCTGGTGGAGGCCGTGGTAGATGTCATCTATTAGTCCTTCCTTTGGACTAATCTTTCCCTTGTATCTTTAGTTTTCTTCATTCTTCCTTGCACCCAAAGTGGTGTTTTCCCCATTTAACAGACTTTGGGCCTTTGTCAAACATCAGCTGCTCATAGGTACATGAATTTATGCCTGAATTCTCAATTCTGTTCCATTGGTCTGTTTCTGTTGTTGTACCAGTACCAGGCTGTTTTGACTACCGTGGTGGTATGATAGGTTCTAAAATCAGGTAGTGTGAGGCCTCCCACTTTGTTCTTCTTCTACAGTAATGCATTATTCATCCAGGCCCTCTTGCCTTTCCATATGAAGTTGGTGATTTGTTTCTCCATCTCATTAAAAAATATTGCTGGAATTTGGATCGGGGTTGCATTGTATCTATAGATTGCTTTGGGTAGAAGAGACATTTTCACAATGTTAAGTCTACTTATCTATGAGCAAGGTATGTTTTTCCACTTATGTAGGTTTCTTTTGGTTTCTTGCAGTAGTGTCTTGTAGTTTTCTTTGTATAGGCCTTTTACGTCTCTGGTTAGATTTATTCCTAAGTATTTTATCTTCCTGGGGGCTATTGTAAATGGTATTGATTCAGTGATTTCCTCTTTGAAGTTCTCTTTGTTGGTGTAGAGGAATCCAACTCATTTTTGTATGTTTATCTTGTATCCTGATACTCTGCTGAACTCTTCTATTGCAGTAGTTCTCTTGTGGATTCTTTGGGGTTTTCTGTGTATAAGACCATATCATCTGCAAATAGGGATACTTTTATTTCTTACTGACCAATTTGGATGCCCTTTATTTCTTTTTCTAGCCTAACTGCTCTGGCTAGGACCTCCAGCACCATGTTGAATAAGAGTGGTGATAAAGGGCATCCGTGTTTGGTTCTCGTTCTCAAGGGGTATGCTTTCAGACTCTCTCCGTTTAGGATGATTTTGGCTGTTGGCTTTGTATAAATGCCCTTTACTAAAAAAAAAAAATTTACTAAGGTGTGGAATTTCCCTTCTATTCCTATTTTTCTGAGAGTTTTTATTATGAATGGCTTTTGGACTTTGTCAAATGCTTTTCCTGCATCAATAGATAAGATCAAGTGGTTCTTATGTTTTATTTACATGATGGATTACATCGATGGTTTTTCTAATGTTGAACCATCCCTGCATATCTGGTATGAATCCCACTTGGTCATGGTGAATTATTTTTTTGATATGTTGTTGAATTCTATTGGCTAGAATTTTGTTGAGGATTTTTGCATCTATGCTTATGAAGGATATTGGTCTGTAATTTTTCTTTTTTGTGGTGTCTTTACCTGATTTTTTTTCACTCTTTACCTGATTTTGGTATCAGGGTTATGGTGGTTTCATAGAATGAGTTTGGGAGTATTCCATCCTTTTCTATGCTCTGAAATACCTTCAGTGGTAGTGGTGTTAACTGTGCTCTAAAGTTTGGTAGAATTCTCTGGTGAAGCTGTCAGTGCCAGGGCTTTTTTTTTGTTGGGCGTTTTTTAATCACCTCTTCAATGTCTTCCTTTGTTATAGGTTTATTTACTTATTCTACCTCTGTTTGTGTTAGCTTTAGGTAGGTAGTGTGTTTCTAGAAATTTGTCCATTTCCCCTAGGTTTTCAAATTTGTTGGAGTACAATTTTTCACAGTATTCTGTTATGATTCTTTTAATTTCACTTGGGTCTGTTGTGATATTGCCCATCTCGTTTCTTATTCGGGTTATTTGCTTCCTCTTCTGTTTTTCTTTTGTCAGTTTGGCCACCGGTTTATCAATTTTGCTGATCTTTTCAAAGGACCAGCTTTTGGTTTTGTTACCTTTTTCAATTGTTTTTCTATTGCATTTATTTCTGGTCTAATTTTTATTATTTCCTTTTTTCTGGGGCCCGTGGGCTCCGTTTGCTGCTTTCTCTTTGTTCGAGTTTTAGGGTTAATGTTTTGATCTTTGGCCCTTTCTTCTTTTTGGATGTGTGCATTTATTGCTATTAACTGACCTCTGAGCAATGCTTTTGCTGTGTGCCAAAGGTTCTAGTAGAATGTGTTTTCATTCTCATTTGATTCTGTGAATTTCTTCATTCTGTCCTTGATTTCTTCTATAGTCCAGTAGTTTTTTGAGCAAGGTGTTGTTCAGTTTCCATGTATTAGGTTTTTTTTTCTTTGCTTTTTCTGTTATTGATTTCTACTTTTATGTCCTTATGGTCAGAAAAGTTGCTTTGTAGTATTTCAGTGTTTTGGATTCTGTTAAGGCTTCGTTTGTGCCCTAATATGTGGTCTATTTTGGAGAATGTTCCATGTGTGTTGGAAAAGAAAGTATACATGGCTCTTGTTTGGTGGATTGTTCTGTATATGTCTATGAGATCAAATTGGTTGATTGTGGTATTTAAATCTTCCATGTCTTTATTGAGCTTCATTCTCGATGCTCTGTCCTTCACCAAAATGGTGTGTTGAAGTCTCCATGCTGTTATTGTGGAGCTGTCTATTTCTCTTTCAATGCTGTTAGAGTTTGTTTTATGTATTTTGGAGTCCTGTTATTGGGTGTGTGTCTTAGTCATCCAGTGCTGCTACAACAGAAATGCCACAAGTGGATGGCTTTAACAAAGTGAAGTTTATTTTCTCACAGTCTGGTAGGCTAGAAGTCCACATGCAGGGTGTCAACTCCAGGAGAAGGCTTTTTCTATTGGCTCTGGAGGAAGGTCCTTACCATCAATCTTCCCCTGTACTAGGAGTTTTCTGCATAGGAATCCTGGGTCCAAAGGATGCACTCTGCTCCCAGCACTGCTTTCTTGGTAGTATGAGGTCCCCAATCTCTGCTTGCTTCCCTTTCCTTTTATCTCTTGTAAGATAAAAGGTGGTGCAGGCCACACTCCAGGGAAACTCCCTTTACTTTAGATCAGGGATGTGACCTTAGTAAGGGTGTTACAATCTCACCCTAATCCTCTTTAACATAAAATTATAATCACAAAATGGAGGACAGGCACATAATATACTGGGAATCATGGCCTAACCAAGTTGACACATATTTTGGGGGGACACAATTCAATCCATGACTGTGTGTAAATATTTATTATGGTTATGTCCTCCTGGTGTATTGACCCTTTAATCATTATGTAGTGGCCCTTCTTATCCTTTGTGGTGGATTTTACTTTAAATTCTATTTTATCAGAGATTAATATTGCCACTCCTGCTCTATTTTGATTGTTTGCTTGATATTTTTTTTTCCATCCTTTAAGTTTTAGTTCGTTTCTGAGTTTGAGTCTAAGGTGTGTCTCTTGTAGGCAGCATATAGATGGATTGTGTTTTTTTTATCCATTCTGCCACTCTGTCTCTTTATTGGTGCATTTTGTCCATTTACATTCAGCATAATTATTGATAGGTATTAGTTTAGTGCTGTCACTTAGATTTATTTTTGTGTGTGTGTTGTTGACAGTTTCTTTGTTGCACTTCATTTTCTGTGCTGAGTCATTTTTCTTCATGTATTTTCTTTTCATCTTTTTCATTGTCCTTGATTTTGTATTTCCTGAGTCTTTATGTTTTTCTTCTTTTTTATTTTGATGTGTAGGATTGTTTCCTTTGTGGTTACCTTAATATTTACCTCTACTTTTCTAAGTTTAAGCCAATTTTTATTTCTTGATATTGCCTTGACTTCCTCTCCATATGAAAGCTCTATGACTACATTATTTATTCCCTTTTTTTTGTTTTAATGTTGTCATCTTTTACATATTAACATCTCTGTTTCCCTCTTTTCAGTGTTTTAGCTTTGATTTATTTTTGTAACTTCCCTATCTGGGTTGATATCTGGTTGTTCTGTCCTGTGTTCTAGTCTTAGGTTGTTATATGATGTTATCGATTTTTTAACCAGAGGACTTCCTTTAATATTTCTCATAATTTTGGCTTGTTTTTAAAAATTCCCTTAACTTCTGTTTATCTGGAAATGCCCCAATTTTGCCATCATATTTGAGAGACAGTTTTGCTGGATATATAATTTTAGGCTGGCAGTTTTTTTCCTTCAAGGTTTTATGTATGTCATCCCATTGCTTTCTTGCCTGCATGGTTTCTGCTTAGTAGTCTGAGCTTACTTAGTCTTATTGACCCTCCATTGTAGATGTCTTTTCGTTTATACCCGCCTACTCTTAAAATTGTCTCTTTATCTTTGGCTTTGGCAAGTTTGATTATAATATGTTTTGGTGACTTTCTTTTAGGATCTACCCTGTGTGGGTTTAAATGAGCTTCTTGGATAGATATCTTCTTGTCTTTCACGGTATCTGGGAAGTTTTCTCCCCATAAATCCTCAGCAATTCTCTCTGTTATCCTCTCCCCTGTTCTGGTACTCCAATAATGCGTAGGTTATTCCTCTTGATAGAGTCTCACATAATTCTTAGGGTTTCTTCATTTTTTTGAGATCTTTTATCTGATTTTTCTCAAATATGTTGGTGTCAAGTGCTTGATCTTCAGTCTCACTAATTCTGACTTCCATTGCCTCAGTTCTGCTCCTATGACTTTCTATTGAGTTGTCTAATTCTGAAATTTTATTGTTAATCTTTTGGATTTCTGTTTGCTATGTATAAATTTTTTTTTTTTTTAATGTATGGATTCTTGCAGCCTGTTAAATTTGTCATTATGTTCTTGTATAGCCTTCATAAGGCTCTGTTGCTTTGTGTGTTCCTTGCCTTGGTCCGCTTTGCATCTGATCTCTCTGATTTCTTGATGAGTTCTGTATATTAATCTTTTGAATTGTACCTCTGGTAATTTCAAGATTTGTCTTCCTCTGGGAGGTTTCTTGGTTCTTTGTTTTGGTTGCTTGCTGAAGCCATCATGATCTGCCTCTTTATGTGGTTTGATATTGACTGTTGTCTCTGAGCCATCAATAAGTTATTATATTATTTATTTTATGTTTGCTTACTGTGTCCTCGCTTCTTATTTTGTTTTGTTTTGATATGCCCACATAGCCTGGTCATGTGAGCTACTTTGATTACTGGCATCTTTGGAGCTCTCACATTCTGTCACCAGGTGTTTAGAGCTGTTATTAGGTATGTGAGCCCAGAAGTCCATTTACTTGTCTTGTGTGGATTCAGCTCAGGTGCCCAGGTCATCAGTCACTGAGTGTGTGGTGCAGGTTCTCACCTATAGCCCTTGTTGGGCAGGTCTACATAGGGGTGACTGGAGTAGGCACAGGTATCTGGCTGTAGTAGGGGGTTATGTGCTGAGTAAGGTAGAGGGCTGATGGCTTCTCCTGAGTGCCTGAGTAGAAGGCATGTCCCTGTTTTCTAGAGTGCATAGATGGTTTTGCAGCCCGACTTCGGGAACCCAGAGCTGTTGGCCGTAAGGACTGGGAGACACTACTTATTCTCGGACCCCTGTTGCAGGTGGCTAGGTTCAGTGGGTGCAGCCATCAGTCCTCAGGCCCCTGATGTGTATAGGTGAGGACCGTGTTTAATGCGCAGGGGAGTGTCAAATATCACAAATCTCCCACTACCCTTACCTGTTGCAGTTGAAAATAGGCTTCAGGTATGCACCCTGTTGTGCTGTGCTAATGAGGGCTTACACTGTTGAGATGGGCCCACATAGGTCTAGGCAGGGGTGAAAGGCATTCAAAGTCTGTGGACCCCTTATGCCTGTGCCTAGGCAAAGGGGATGTGCCTGCCCTGAGTTTCCAGCTTAGGGGACTTGGCAGATTATTTTTTCCTGTTTGTTAATTTGTTCCTTCTCCAAAGCTGGGAGAATAGCTCGGGGCAGGGGACCAGTCCCAATTCCGGCCCAGGGGGCATGGCAATTGCTAAAGCTGGACTGGACCAGAGGTGAGCCGGGAGGAGGCAGGTAAATGGGAGAGAGGTACTTCCCAGAAGGGGAAGGGTTTTTTTTTTTTTTTGATCCAGTGCAGTAGGTTAGATGCTTGTACTTAACTTTCACAGATTCAGTTCTATGTCTCCCTGGTTCTGGAGGCTTGTGCAGAGTTTCTGCCGTTCGGTTTCTCCTGGTGTGGAAAACGTGTCCCAAGCACTACTGCTTGCCTCAGCCCCTGTGGGCCAGCCGATTCAGCCTGCATGTCGTGGGCCAGGTCAGGTCTGGCAAATCCTTGCTGCTTCTCAACTGTCTATCCCTCCATTTGCCACTCAGTTTGACTCCTAAACTTTGTCTTTGATGTTCAGGGCTCCTAGATTGTCATATATAATTGATTAATTTGTTTTCCGAGTCTTTGTTGTAAGAAGGACCACAGGAACCGTCTGACTACTCCAACATCTTGGCCCCGTCTCTCCACTAATCCACACATCATCTTGATAATTTATTAAAATGTTAAATAACATCAGACCCCACTCTTCACACTTTCTCATTTACGTTTAACTTTCATTACTTGAATTAGTTCTATTTCATACCCTCAATTTTATAAACAAAAGTAAAACAATCACAACAACAGTAGTGTTCTAAGTAATTTCCAGGATAACACCATTCTTCAAAGAGCCTTTGATGTGGAAATCTACCAAAGGCTTGTTGAAAAACAAATAAGGTCTACTAATTCTACCTTGTCTTTTTGCCTATCTGCACATTCTAAGAATTCTAGACTAGTTGGGAACGATTCCCCTTCACAGAAACCAGGCATAAGTGCTCCATGATTATTTCTATCCTTTAATTCATTCACTTTGTGAGCACCTTGTAGCTGCACTGTTGCAATATTGAATTAACTCAAGTTACATGCTTATTAGATTTTAAGCTCTAATCCTTAGATTTGTCTATTTCAACTCAGTCCCATGCACATTTTAAAAAATAGCCAATACAATGTGTTGAGCACAGTGCTAGATGCCAGGAGTAAAAATGTAAGTTGTTCCTGGCCTTTGAAGAGCTTTATAATAATTTGGGGGGGGAGGGGTAGTGGAGAATGGCTAGTACTAAGAGACAAGATTTAGTAGTGGTGAATGATACAGATTCTAGACTCAGACAGACCTGATGGGCATATGACACAAACCAGGCCAATCAGAAAATTTTTGGAAATTTCTGTCGAGGTTATCAGAGAAGATGTTTCTTCCTACTCTATTTCTCTCAGATTACAATTTTAAAGGACAGTGTAAATTGTCTTCTCCAGCTATGAGGAGAAAGCTATCTGCAACAGGAGAGAAGGAAGACACCAGGCAGAAAGAAACAGAAAAATTGAGAGAAAGAGAAACCCTGACATCATTTGTTATTGTTGTTGTTAGGTGGCATTGAGTCAGTTCCAACTCATAGCAACCCTATATATGACTGAAAGAAACACTGCCTGGTCCTGTGCCATCCTCACAATCCTTGCTATGTTTGAGCCCATTGCTGCAGCCTCTGCGTCAGTCCATCTGGTTGGGGGTCTTCCTCTTTTTTGCTGCCCCTCTACTTTACCAAGAATGATGTCTTTCTCCAGGAACTGGGCCCTCCTGAAAACGTGTCCAAAGTACACGAGGTAAAGTCTCACCATCCTCTCTTCTAAGGAGCATTCTGGCTGTACTTCTTCCAAGACATATTAGTTTGGTCTTCTGGCAGTCCATGGTATATTCAACATTTTTCATAAATTCAAATGCATCAGTTCTACTTTGGTCTTCCTTATTCATTGTCTAGTTCTCACATGCATATGACGTGATCGAAAATACCAAGGATTGGGTCAGGTGCACCTTAATCCTCAAGGGGACATCTTTGCTTTTTAACATTTGTGGTGCAGTGAATTGTTTATATTGCTTTTCTAGCCATAGTCTCTGTGACTTCCATACAACAATTGGGTGGGATTATGCAAAAGAGGTGCTTGTGGCCCACCCAGGAGACTGGACAGCTTGCTGCTAAAGCAAATAAGGTGTATGGAACCTGTGATGGTTAAGATTATGTGTCAACTTGGCTGGGCTATGATTTTCAGTGGTTTGGCAGTTATGTAATGATGCAATTTGGCAGCTATGTAATGATGTACTTATCCTCCGCTTTGTGGATCACTTTTATTTGCAATGGCAGAAATATGAATCTCTTCCAGTCAGTTGGCCAGGTAATTTCTAGGCATAGACAAGTGAGCACTTCCAGCGTTACATCTGTTTGTCGAAACATCTCAATTGGTATTCTGTCAATTCCTGGAGCCTTGATTTTGATTTTTTTTTTTTAACCAATGCCTTCAGTGCAGGTTCGGCTTCTTCCTTCAGCACCACCTGCTCTTGATCATATGCTACCTCCTGAAATGGTTAAATGTCAACCAATTTCTTTTGGTATAGTGATTCTGCATATTCCTTTCATCTTCTTTTGATGCTTCCTGGATTGCTCAATATTTTCCCCGTAGAATCCTTCAACATTACAACTCGCAGCTTGAATTCTTTCTTCAGTTCTTTCAAGTTGAGAAATGCAGAGCATGTTCTTTCCTTTCTGTTTTCTAACTCCGGGTCTTTGCACATTTCATTATAATACTTTACTTTGTGTTCTCGAGCCACCCTTTAAACTCTTCTGTTCAGCTCTTTTACTTCATCATTTCTTTTGTTTGCTTTAGCTACCCTATGTTCAAGAGCAAGTTTCAGAGTCTCCTCTGACATCCATCTTGGTCTTTTCTTTCTTTGCTGTCTTCTTTAATGACCTTTTGCTTTCTTCATATATAATGTCCTTGATGCTATCCCACAACTCATTTAGTCATCTGGTCATCATTTCATCTGGACATCATTTGAACACTGCATCTAGGTGTGCCTGAAACCAGTCCATCCTAGATCTTTTTGTTTTTATAAGCCATTCAGTTGCCCTAACTCCTCCTTTAGTCTTAAGCTAGTTGGAAGTGGGTTTCTGTCATTTGCAACCAAAAGAGTCTAGAATTCATGTTGTGTTCCTTTCCCTACGTTCTCTCTGTCAGTGAGTGGCACCTCATCCACCCAATCACCTAATCTGAAAACTTGAATCACCACCCACATCTAACTGTACATTTCACATTGTATCATCCTGGTCTGTTCCTTCCTTTATATCCCCATTTCTATTATACATAACCATTCACGGACGTCCTCTCTGGTTCACCTTTCTGGAAATACAGTATGGAAGCTGGTTTTTTGAAACATGAGGAAAAGGAAAATCGTTTTTCCTCCTGTTGCTTTGTATCTAGTGACACCGTTTGCATTAATTTTTCTGAATGTCATGAAGCCTAAAAGGTGAAGAAGAAAGAAAACAGGTATCTCATAGTGCCCAGGGCAGTGATAGTACCTTGTAGGTGCTTGATAAATTAAAAAATATATGAGTAATTATTCATTATTAAATTAATAAATAAAGCTTTTAGAAAATAATATAGGAGAATATCTTCATGACCTTGGGGAAGAAAAGACTTCTTAAACAAGACACAAAAAAATATTGGTCATAAAGACAAGATTGATGGATTCAACTACTTTTAAAATACGAATTCAATTGATTAAAGATACAATAGAGTGTAAAGACAACACACATAATAGGAAAAGCTATTTGTAACAAACCAAGAAAGAACTTATATCCAGCATACACAAAAAAAAATTCCTATAATTTGATAAGAAAAAGACAGACAACCCAAGAGAAAATGGGCAAAAGACCTGAATAAATGAGGAAATATAAATGAAAAGATGGCTCAACCATCTTAATGTAAGGAAGGTACAAATTAGAGCCACAATAAGGTACACTACTGACTCATCAGATTGGTAAAAATGAAAAAAAAAAAAATTCCAACAATTTCAAGTGTTGATGAAGAAATGGTTTAATGGAAAATCTGCTGGTGGGAATGAAAATAGAAATAAACATTTGGAAAAGCAGTTTGGCATTATCTAGAAGGACGAAAACTGCCTTGTCCTACAGCCCAGCAATACCACTAGTTAGGTATATAGAAAAACTTACAGACATGTGTACCGGAAGATATAAATAAGAATGTTCACAGCAGCATTGTTTATATGAGTCAAAAAGTGTAAATAACCCAAAACATCCATTAGTAATAGCATGGATAAAAAAGTGGTATATTCATGCAATAAATGAACTAGAACTATAAACAACATGGATAAATCTTACAAATATGATATTAAGCCAAAGAAACAAGACACAAAAGTAATCATACAAGATAATTCCATGTATTACATTTTGTCTACCTTAAGATACACATTTTTAAAATATATATTTTTTAACAATGCTGCAGTTGTGTTATATTTTTTTCTTATCATTGGGTCATGATTTAATTGACAGGTGTTTTTTCTTTCTTAGTGAGACATAAAATTGTTACGTCTTAAAATTGATGACATCTTAAAATCTAGGAAATACCAAAACAGGCAAAGCTAAGCAGTTTGTTTTATAGATGAAACTGTAAAGAAAAACCAGGATGGGTATTGTTGATACTATTCCAAGTACTTAAGATTCTAGGGAATATTCTGGAAGTCTATTAGGTAAGGGAAACTGTGGCGGCATAGTAGTTAAGAGTTTGGCTGCTAACCATAAGGTTGGCAGTTTGAGTCCACCAGGTGCCCCTTGGAAACCTATCCTATATGGTCACTATGAATCGGAATCGAGTCGATGGCAACGGGTTTGGTTTGGTTTTGGTTTATTAGGTAAGAATGCCAGCCAATCCTTAATCTTTTGGAAGTATTTGTTTCCCCTGTGAATCTTAGGGATGGGATTCACCTCAATTTACTCAGCATCCTACTATGTTTCAGGGCATATTGGCACACATTGTTGTGATCCTTCATTCCCCCCCTTCTTTCTTCACCTTTTTCTTCACGTAATTCCTCACTTTCCCCAATCAAGTGGTTTAAGTGATTATCCACCCCATGTTTTATACCCAGTCGTCTGATTTGATTAAGATTTTCAGCAAATGTTATCACCTTGGCTTCAGAGATTGGTTCAGGAATGAACATGTAACCCCATCAAGAGACCCATCTACTCCAGGATGCAAAAGAAAATCGCTTCTTCCTCAGAAGAAAGACTGGAAGAGATGCTCCCTTTTCCACAGGCTACGACTGTGAAAGGGTGTAGCCCTAGGAGTTCTTGGCAACCATTTTGGGTACAGGAGGGAGCCTACCTTAGGGTAAAGCTGATATGGCAGAAGTTAGAGCAAGAAGACCAAGAGAAAATCAAGTCCCTGGTGGTATCATCAGGGATGCTGAATCAAGCTTCACCTGAAATCAGTGCTGCCTCTGGCCTTTTCAATTATGTGAACCAATCAATTTCCTTTCCTATTAGGTTTTAACATTCATCCAAAGTAATCTTTTACATGATACAAATATTATCTCATTTAATTTACACGTCAGTACTCTAAACCAGTTGCCATTGAGTCAATTCTGACTCATGGTGACCTCAAGTATGTCAGGTGCTCTATGGGGTTTTCTTTTATTGTGTTTTAGGTGAAAGTTTACAGTGCAAATTAGCTTCTCATTCAAAAATTTATACACAAATTGTTTTGTGACATTGGTTGCAATCCCCACAAAGTGTCAGCACTCTCCCCCTTTCCCTTTATACCCCAGGTTCCCTGTGTCCATTCGTCCATGTTTCCTATACCTTTCTGCCTTCTCATCTTTGCCCTTGGACAGGTGTTGCTCATTTGGTCTCATATATTTGATTGAGAAGCATGTTCCTCACTTGTGTTATTTTTTATTCTACAGGCCTATCTAGTCCTTGGCTGAAAGGAGTGGCTTCAGTTCTGAGTTAGCAGGGTGTCCGGGGGCCATAGTCTTGGAGGATCCTCCAGTCTCCGTCAGACTAGTAAGTCTGGTCTTATTTTGTGAATTTGAATTTTGTTCCACATTTTTCTGCCACTCTGTCTGGAATCCTTTACTATGACCCCCACCAACGCGTTCAATGGTGGTAGCTGGGCACCATCTAGTTCTTCTGGGCTCAGGCTGGTGAAGCCTGTGGCTCATGTAGTATGTCAGTCCTTTGGACTGGTATTTTCCTTGCATCTTTGTTTTTTTTCATTCTCCTTTGCTCCGACTGTGATGGGACCAACAGAGGTATTGTAGATGGCCACTTGAAAACTTTTAAGACTGCAGGTGCTGCTCACCAAAGTAAGATGTAAAACATTTTCTTTATGAACTATGTTATGCTAATTGACCTAGATGTCCTCCAAGACCATGGTCCCCAGCCCTCAGCCCCATTAACTCAGTCCCTCAAGGTGTTTGGATGTATCTAGGAAGCTTCTATGGCTTTGCCTTGGTCAAGTTGCGCTCACTTCCCCTATATCGTGTATTGTCTTTCCATACACCAAAGTTAACACTTGTCTACTATCTAGTTAGTGGTTTCCCCTTCCCATTTCTCCCTTCCCTTGTAGCTATCAAAGATTATTTTACTGTGTGTAGGCAAACCTTTTCTTGGGTTTTTATAATAATGGTCTCATACAATATTTGTCTTTTTGTGATTTACTTATTTCATTCAGCATAATGCTTTCCAGATTCATCTATGTTGTAAGATATTTTGAGTGTCTTAGGCTGGGTTCTCTAGAGAAGCAAAAACAGTAAAGTGTATAAATACATATATATACAGAGAGAGATTTATTTCAAGGAAACAGCTCACGTGATTATAGAGGCTGGATGTCTGAAGTCCATGGATCAGGATAGGGGTTCTCCTGATTCATGTAGCTTCAGGGGCTGGCAAACCCAAGATCGGCAGGTAAGCTGCTAGCTCAAGTTCCAAGAACCAGAGGTCAGACGAACAAGAGGCAGCTGCAGGATCCAGAACAAGCCAAAAACCTTGGCAAGGTGAGCAGGAAGGAAGTAGGAGGTGGAAGGTGGAGAGATGAAGGCCGAGGTGGGTGGTGAGCCAACACAAGCCCCGCCCCCACTGGTACCACTCAGCAGATTCCATCATAGGGGTGAGCACATATCAAATTTCAACAGGCAAGCGATCACAACATTATACAACTGCCAAAATGCTGAGCATCATAGCCCCGCCAGTTGAAACACAATCTTAACTATCACATTGAGGAGTCATCATTGTTCTTTATTGTCAGGTAGTAATCCATTGCGTGTATCATAGTTTGTTTATCCATTCATCTGTTGATGAGCACTTATGTTGCTTTCATCTTTTTGCTATTGTGAATAATGCTGCAATGAACATGGGTATGCATATATCTATTCATGTGACAGCTCTTATTTCTCTAGGATATATTCTTAGGAGTGGGATTGCTGGATTTTATGGTATTTCTATTTCTAGTTTTTTAGGAGGCACCATATTGCTTTCCTTAGTGGTTGTACCATTTTACATTCCCCCCAGCAGCGCATACGAGTTCCAATCTTCCTGCAAACTCTCCAACTTTTGTTATGTTCTGTTTTTTGATTTGTGCCGGTAATGTCGAGGTGATATGGTATTTTGTTGTAGTTTTGATTTGCATTTCTCTAATGGCTAACGATCATGAGCATTTCCTCATGTGCCTGTCAGCTGCCTGAATGTCCTCTACTGGAAGGTCATCTGATACTTTATTTTGATCACTGGCTGGAGCCATTTTGTCCTGCTTTTTTGTTTTGATATTGTCCGCTGTCGCTGAGACATTAAGGTATTATTTTCTGTATTTATTGATTGTGTGTTCCTTTGTTGCAGTCCTGCTTCCTTGTTTTGTTTTGATATGTCAGGGTGTGTGGGCCAGGCATGCTTTGCTGCTTGCTCATCTGTGGGCACTATAGCTCTCACTACCTTGTCTAGGTGGGCCAGACCTGGGAGCCAGCAGGAAGGGGGCAGAGGTGGTGTACAGCTCTCTAGCCATAGTAGTGCAGTGTGTCCCAGCGGGAAGCGGGGGAGGTGGTATATGGGGCTAGGTGGGAGAGAGAAAGAAAAGGAAGAAGGGGGAAAAAGGCATGGCAGGAGCTTGTGGGCGCAGGAACGGTGGGCCCAGGGTGTCTTTAGCCAAGTGGAATGACATAGCCGGTCAGGAAAGGTGGGGGTGGTGTATGGGTCAAAAGAGTGAGGGGTGAGAAAGCATGTTTCTCTGGTTACGGATGCTCTGTCTCCTCTTGGGAGCTTTGTGAAGTTGCCTTCCCGTACTCCCTGTCTGAGGTTGTTGCTAGCTGTGCTCCAAGATGGTGACACTGTGCCATGTTAGTTGGCAGGGGACCTCCACTCTGTATCTCTCCTCATTCTGTTTTCCTTCAGTTTTTTTTTCCATTCAGTGTTTGATCTAGTTCTTTATCCCTTCATTTGGTGCTTAGTGTTCCAGGACTGATGTTTGTATCTGTTTTACTTAGTTTTTCAGGTCTTTGCTGCAGAGGGGCAGCTTGACGCGTCTGTCTCGGGTACCATGTTGGTTACGCCTCTCTCCATAGGGTTTTCAATGGCCGGTTTTTCTGGAAGTAGATCATCAGCTCCTTATTCTAAAGCACCTCTGGGTGGACTTCAACCTCCAACCTTTTGGTTAGCAGGTGATCGCGTTAAGTGTTTGCACCACACAGGGACTCCATCACCACTGTAAGAGAAATATTATTATACCCCCCTTAAAAAAATTTTTTTTTTTATTTATCTCAGGTTATGCAGCTAATAAATGATAGAGCTGGGATCTGACCTTTAATCTTTTGGTTCTTGGCCAATATCTTTTCACTTCAGCATAACAGATATCTATTGAGGAATTTCTAGATGGAGTTCAGGAGAGAAAGAGAAATGTCAAATTTTAAAACTAAAAGGTGATTTAAGAAAATTACAACTATTTTCACCATATCTAATTTTTTTGAAAAAACTTTTTTTTTTTTTTGATAATGTTACACATCTAAGAACACTGAACTTGGAACACCAAGATTATTTTTTGAACTGCCTAAGGGCAATTCTTTCTCAGGATTCTTTGTAATAATGGGCTGCAGCTTTTGTTGGATCTTATATTACCATTGTGCTTGCAATTCAAAAGTGTGTTACTGACATTACCAGTTGCATAACTTGAGTGTTTTTTTCCACCTTTGCAGCTCTTCTACCCTTGCTGCGTTCTTATCTGAGTTTCTCTGTCATGAAGGTCATTCAGCTGCAAAGGTAGACACAAAGACAGGCACTGCCTTCCTCAAAGTCCTCTGATTCTTCAACAGTAATTAACTGTGTTTCTCTAGAGAGGAGAGAATTCAAGGTGTTTGGGCCTGAGGTATTGCAGTCTTGATTCATTATATAATTGTCTAGAACTGATTTCTAAAATCAGTTTATTTAGAGCGTGAACATTTATAAAAATCACATTAAAAAGAGGTAAATGAGCAAGAGTGTCTTCCTTATTCATTGTATACAGAGCTTAAAAAAACCTGATATCCAGGTTGTAGCTCTAATTATGCCCTTTTATATAACAGCAGAAGGAAGGTCCTTCGTAGCAGGTCACTGGGAATAGATTGAAGCGAGGGCCCACTAAGCCTTTTATTGAAAATTGTAGAGGTTTGAGTTAACATTGCCAGTCTTTTGTAACTTAGAGAAATTAAACCAAGGAAGGTTGTTTGTACCGGTAATTTGAGGAGCTAAAAGTGTTATCTCCTGGGGTGGGGGTGGGTGGC
Source organism: Loxodonta africana (assembly GCF_030014295.1). Classification (NCBI taxonomy): domain Eukaryota; kingdom Metazoa; phylum Chordata; class Mammalia; order Proboscidea; family Elephantidae; genus Loxodonta; species Loxodonta africana. The sequence continues at coordinate 106,509,858 of NC_087351.1, forward strand.
AGGGAATTTAACTGTGCTGTGGCTGAATCTGGAGTCACATTTACTGACACTGTCAAAAGTAATTTGAGGGGGTTTTTGTCACAGAGAAAAACCTTTGGTTCTTCCATCAACTGCACTCTCCTCTAAGCTTTTCAAGATTAGGATTAGTTCAGTCAGGTTTGTCTTCTATTGAGCGCTTTTTTAGTTTGCTTCAGCACTTTTGTCACTTTTTTTTTTTAATTTAAAAGGGAAAATAGTCTGAGAATAAAAGACTTGGCTAATCCTGATGGTGCAACGGTTAAGCACTCGGCTGCTAACCGAAAAGCTGGTGATTTAAACCCACTCAGCGACTCCACAAGACATCTACTTCCATAAAGATTAAAAAAAAATTACAGCCTAGAAAATCCTATGGGGCAATTCCACTCTGTCACATGGGGTTGCTGAGTCAAAAGTTGACTTCATGGCACCTAACAACATAATATTAGTTAAAACTCTTTTGGTTGCAAGTGATGGAAATGAAGTTCTAACTAGTTTAAGTCCAAAACAGGACTTATCAAGAAGATGGGGTGGCCCAGAACTCAAGACAGGAAAGTGTTCAAGCTTCAGGAACAATGAGAGCCAGGGACTTGAACACTGTCAAGAGTGTTCCCTCCTCTCTTTTCTGCTTCTTTTAGCAGCTTGGCTTCATGATTCACTCACCATGGAAGGACTTTCTCCACAGGGCAGAAAAAAACATGGCACCCAAGTTATACTGACCATTACGACAGAGACTGAGTTCCAGCCCTTCAGCCCCAAGCATAACATCCCTGAAGAAGGGCTCTTTGGCCCAATATTTGAGTGAGGAGCCCACCCATCATCCATTCAACTGTGGCCAGGGAATGGGGTGATGATGTACTAAAATAGCAGTTCTTATAGGACACATTATAAGGTCTCTGGGTGGTGCAAACGGTTTATGCTAAATTATTAACCTAAAGGTTGCCGGTTCAAACCCTCCCAGTGGCCCTATGAAAGAAAGGACTGGTGATCTGCTTCTCCACAGGGTACAGCCAAGAAAACCCTATGATGCAGTTCCACTTTGTAACACATGGGGTTGCCATGAATCAGAATCCACTCTATGGCAACAGGTTTGGTATTTTTGGTTATTGGACTCATTCTGTAAATGAGTGGTGTTCAGACTATTTTTCTGGGGCATCTAAGAATCCCCTAAACTCTTTCAGGGAGTCCACAGTGTCAAATCTATTGTAATAAAAACAAAATTTTTTCATAATACTAAAATGTTGTTTGCCTTTTTCACTCTCATTGTCTTAAGAGCGTACAGTGGGGTTTTCCAGGGGCTCAATGATGTGATATTATAACAGATTGAAATCAAAATCAGATGTGAGACTCCAGGTGGTTTAATTTTCTATTAAGCCAGATGTTAAAAAGATTAAAAAATGTGGAACAATGCACTCTTCTCATTGCGGGCTTGTTGTGCAAAATTTATTTGTAGTTCAAGCTGCCCCAGTGGAGCAGTGGTTAAGCACTTACTTGCTAACCAAAAGGCTGGGAAACTATACGGGTAGTCCTCCTCTCTCCTATAAGACTGCTATGAGTTGGAATCTACTCAGTGGCACCCAACAACAACATATTTATATTTCATAAAAATGTTATGTTAGTGTGTGATGGGTTTGTTACTGTTATTTTTAAATAAATTAATAAGTACATTTTATTGGTAAATACACATTAAACATGTTACACATATTTTAAAGATTTCTAATACAGTAAATATTGATAGGTATAATAACAGCAATTAACAACAACAAATAACCTTAAAAAACAAAAGCTCTTTGGAGTTAACAATAATCTTTAAGGGGGTCCTGCTCCATGGGAGAAAGATGTGGCAGTCTGCATCCATAAAGATTTACAGCCTTGGAATCCCTATGGGACAGCTCTACTCTGTCCTATAGGTTTGCTAAGAGTTGGAATCGACTCCATGGCAGTGGGTTTGGGTTTTGGGTATTTGAGACAAAAAAGCTGTGAACGCTTAATGTAACTATGGCAACATAACTTGATTTTTCTGTGCCTCAGTTTCTTCATCTGTAAGTAGGGATAATAACAGTACTTACCTCACAGGGACATTGTGAGGATAAAGAGAATTAATATATGTCAAGTGTTTAGAGGAGTACTAGGCACATACAATTTGAACCATGTCTGTAAATTAAAACTTGCTAGTTGTTTTTGTGTGCTGTGGCTTTGATTCTGACTCATAGGGACCCTATAGGACAGGGTAGAACTGTCCCATAGGGTTTTCTAATGTAATCTTTACGGGAGCAGATCACCAGATGTTTTCTCCCCCAGAGATGCTGGGGGGGTTCGAACAGCTGACCTTTCGGTTAACGGCCAAGTGCTTAACCATTGTGCCACCAGGGCCGTCTTTACTTACTTGCTAGTAGCCACATTAAAAGAACTAAAAAGAAACACATGCAATTTATTCTAATGGGATATTTTATTTAGGAGCCCTGGTGGCACAGTGGTTAAGTGCTTGGCTGCTAAGCAAAAAGTTGGCTGTTTGAACCCACCAGCTGCTCCATAAGAGAAAGATGTGGCAGTCTGCTTCTGTAAAGATTACAGCCTTGGAAACCCTATGGGGCAGTTCTACTCTGTCCTGTAGGGTCAGTATGAGTTAGAATTGACTTGTGGGCAGTGGGTGTCAGTGGGTATTTTATTTAACCAAATATATCCAAAAGCATTAATTTCAACATATACCATATCTTTACTCAAATATCGTGTGCCTTCTACATTTGTTTGCCAACCGCTTCCTCCCCCACGAGGTATTTTCATAAGCACCCCACGCTAATTTTTTTTAGCACACTTATGAAAATACCTCACTGGGGGAGGGAGTGGTTGGCAAACAAATGTAGAAGGTGCTATTATTTGTGTAAAAATATGGTAATCAGTATAAAAACTTATTAATATTTCACATTATTTTTTCTTATTAAGTCTTTGTATTTCATAAATATAGTCATATTTTAATTTGAATAGTAGTTTCATCAGAAATACTTCATCTGTATTTGTTGTTGCTGTTAGGTGCCGTTGAGTCCGTTCCAACTCATAGAAACCCTACGTACAAAAGAACAGAACACTGCCCGGTCCTGTGCCATCCTCATAATCATTGCTATGTCTGAGCCCATTGCGACAGCCATCTGTATCTAGATTTCGTAAAATTTACAGTTGAAAAAGTAGATTTGCATATGCAAGTTGTTCCAATCACACTTAAAAGTCTTCCAGTAACTGAATCAAATATCAATTTTTAATTAAAATGAAATAAAACTAAATAATATAAAAAATTCAATTCTTCAGTGGTATTAGCCACATTTCAAGGGTTCAGGAGCCATATGTGGTTAGTCGGTACTGACTACTGCAATAGCCTCTCACCCTGGCACACAGCAGCCAGGGTGATCTTCGAAAAATGGAAACCAGACCACAGGTCCCTGCTTAGAGCTTCTAATGATTTCACATCACCAGTGATTCAAGTAGGGCACCCACCTGTGTTTACTAGTCCTTCTTCCTGAAAACCAATTACAATGGCAGTAAAGAAGCACAAGAGGAAATGAATCCACAAGTGAAATAAGTAGATGAGCAACAGTACACCAGTGATTCAAAGATTTTGGTGAGTTTCTGTAAGACTGAAGATGGATAAGGTTTTATTGATAGGTAAAGCAGGGAATATGGAGTCATAGTTCTGAGCACACAGGAGGCTGCAGAGGATAAGGGAGAAGCTTTTCACAACAGAGGGCCTCCAACCTGGACACTTAAACTGACAGCTACAACGAGCTGCAGTGGGAAGAAGGGCAGAAGTTCAAGGTGACAGATGGAAGAACAGTCAGTGCAAAGGATGTGTGGGTCAGCTGCTCCTCCTCCAACCTCGTGCATATTTGGCAGAGTTTGTTCTGGGCTAAAGCTAGAGAAATTCCTCTAAAGAAATGGCATTATTTCTTGTGCTGGCAGAGCAGAAGTTGAGAAACCTAGAGTAGAACCTTAATCACTTTGGCATGGCCAGGGAGGGCGGTAGTTGAGAGAGGATACCTGCTTGCCTGTCAGTTGATATAATCAAACCATACACATAGAACATGTGATCAGAATTTTCATTCTGGGGAGACATTGTCAATAGAAAAGAAACCCAAGTAATTCACCTGGTCTCTCATTGTTCATAAGCATGAAAGGACAACCGAAGGTAATAAGATACTTAAGCAAAGCTAGTGGGCCAAAACTTATCCTAGAGGAAACAGAGATCAGGGAACAGAGAAGAACTTAAAAAGAAGTTCAAATTAATATTCCCAGAGAAATATGAGGTGATCATGCACCTATAAAATATGACCAGGTGACTCTAAAAGAAACAAAAATCTTAGAAGTGTAATTCTAAAATGCAAAATTCAACAGAAGGGCTAGAAGAAAAAGTCAAGGAACTCTTCCAGGATACAGTACAAGGTGCTAAAAAGATAAACAGTGAGAGAAAAATTGAAAGACACAGAAGAACCACTAAAGAGAATCAATGTACATCTAGTAGGAGTTTCGGATTGAGAATAAAGAAAACAGAAAAAAATAAGTAATAGAAGTATATTTTCTAGAGCTAAAGAAAGATCTGAGTCTTCAAATTGAAAACTGTATTATTACAGTTCTTATCAGTTAAATTAGATGCTACAAAACAAGGGAACAATACTTTTGTAGGCTGGGTTCTCTAGAGAAGCAAAACCAATAAAATATATACATATATGTGTAGAGATTTATACCAAGGAAACAGCTCATTGTGATTGTAGAGACTTGAATGTCCCAAGTCCATGGATTAGGTAGAGGCTTCTCTAGATTCACAGAGCCACAGGGGCTGTCGAACCCAAGATGGGCAAGTTGGAGGACTGGGCTCCTGCTCACAGGCTGTGAAGATCTAAGAATCCTAAGATTGGCAGATAAGCTGATAGCTCAAGCCCCAAGAACTGGAGGTCAGGTGAACAGGAGGCAGCTGCAGGGTCCAGAGCAAGCAGAAAGCCAGAATGTCTGCTTATATTCGGATGCAAGCCACACCCCCAAGGAAACTCTCCTTCAACTGACTACTCACAGCAGATTCCATCATGGGAGTGATCACATATAAACACTGAGAATCATGGCCCAGCCAAGTTGACACACAATCTTAACCATCACAAATGTCTTTAAGATTCTGAAGGAAAATGATTTTGAACCTAAAGTTCTACAACCAGTTGTATCAGTTTCCTAGGTTGCTGTAACAAATTACCACAAACTGGATGGCTTAAAACAATATAAATTTATTCTCTCACGGTTCTGGAGACCTGAAGCCTGAAATCAAGGTGTAGCAGGGAGCACTCCCTCCAGAGAGTCTAGGGAAGATTCTGTTCCTTGGCTTTTTCAGCTTCTGGTGGCTCCATGCATTCCTCAGTTTATTGCCACATTACTTCAATTTCTGCCTCTGTGATCACACTGGCGTTGTGTAGTGGTTAAAAGCTCAGCTGCTAACCAAAAGATTGGCAGTTTGAATCCACCAGTCACTCCTTGGAAACCCTATGGGGTAGCTTTACTCTGCCTTATAAAAAAAACCCAGTGCCTTCGAGTCGATTCCAACTCATAGCGACCCCTTACAGGGTTGCAATAAGTTGGAATTGACTTGACAGCAATGGGTTTGTTTGTTTTTTTGGTGATTACATCGTCTCCTCTTCTGTGGTGTCTCTTCTCTGTGTGTTGCTTATAAAGATATTTATTATTGGATTTAAGAAGCCCTGGTGGCACAGCTAGCTGCTGACTGAAAGGTTGGGATTTGAACCCACCAGCCACTCTGTGGAAGAAAGATGTGGCAGTCTACTTCTGAAAAGACTTACAACCTTGGAAACTCTATGGGGGCAGTTCTACTCTATCCTATACAGTTACTTTGAATACCTGAGTCAGAATCTATTCGATGGTAAAGGGTTTTTTGGTTTTTATCATTGGATTTAAGGCTCACCTAGATAAACCAGGATGATCTCATCTCAAGATTCTTAACTTGATTTATATCTGCAAAGACTCTTTCTCCCAATGTCACATAAGTGCTTAGGACGCAAAGATATCCACCATTTGATCCACTATACCGGTCAAATTAGCATTTAAGTTGTTGATGTTAGCTGCCGTACAGTTGGCCCCTGACTCATGGCGACCCATGTATTACAGAGTAGAACTGCTTCATAGGGTTTTGTTGGCTGTAATCTTCACGGAAGCAGGTCATCAGACCTTTGGTCCATGGATCCGCTAGGTGGGTTCCAACCGCCAACCCTTCTGTTAATAGCTGATTGCAAACTGCTTGCGCCACCCAGGCTCAGCATTTAACTACGGAGTAAAAGATTTTTTGACTTTCAAGGACTGGGGAACTTTATCACCCACCAGCTCTTCCTGAAAGAATTGCTTAAGGATATACTATAGCAAAATGAAACAGGAATGTAAGAATCATGAAATCAGACGTCTGAAACAGGGCAATCAAAAGAAATTCCAGAATGTTAGCTGAGGAACAGGACTGAAAAGCAAATAGTGTGAAGAAACCTGAAAATCTTAGAGAGCAGGTAAAGGTTTATTATAATATTAAATCTAAACATCACGATATATTCTTTTTTTCTTTCAAAAGATACAAAAATTTAGTGACGTAATTACAATTTTCTTTACTAATCCAAGCATTCTATTTGATTCTACGATGAATAGTTTTTACATCATCAGCATTTTACAAATACTTGCCCTCGGCTTTTTACGTTAAGAATTAACCTATAGACAATATATGGACATTAAATCAGAAAGCAGTATAAATGCTATAAGCCCCGCCAATGACAAGTAATGCGATGTTGGGAAGTACAGGAAGGGAGGAACGATGACGGAAAGTGAGGAGGTGCTGAGTTCCTCCTCATCCTATCTAATAGAAAATCAAAAAAGATACTGGGTTTGGGGCAGGGTTTCCAACCGGCTGGAACCAGTTCAGTCACGGCAAACGAAGTGAAACCAGAACAGACCTGAAGTTTTAAAGTTTGGGTGATCTGAAACCATCACCGGAATGGGTAAAATTACAAGTCAAAGCCCTGGCATGGGAGACTCCGGAGAGGGGTAGTGAGCCCTCTCAGGATCCTGATGTGTGAGATTGGACTATAGCCAGGACTGAGCAGTGAACACACATTCAAAGCCGTGTGGTGCCATCTTTGAGCGGGGCACCACTGTTTCTGACTGCCCAAAATCCAATAGGCAAGAGATGTGATTGCTATGCAACACATAAGCTGCTGTTGTTTTCTAAGAAGAGTAAGTTTCTAGCAGGGCTTTGACCCATAATTTTTCCCATTCCGGTTATAGTTCAGGTTCACCCAAATTTTAAAAATTCAGGTCAGCTCCGATGTCGCTTCCTCGGCCATGATTGAACCGAGAAGAACTGGTTCCAAGCTTTGGTTTGGGGTCGGAGTTGGGCAGGACTGGCAGGAAAAAGGGCAGCGTGCAAGAGGGTAGAAAGCTGGGCCTAGGGATCCAGCAGGAAACCCTGGTGGCATAGAGGTTAAGTCCTACCGGCTGCTCACCAAAAAGGTCGGCAGTTTGAATCCACCAGGTGCTCCTTGGAAACTCTATGCGACAGTTCTACTCTGTCCTATAGGGTCGCTATGAGTCCTAATCGACTCGACGGCACTGGGGTTTGGTTTGTTGGTTTTTCTTTTGGGATCTAGGAGGCAAGATGGACGGTGCCCACCACCTGGGAGGGTAAAAGGGAAGGCGGGGCTGAACAGGGCCCCGAGCGGAAGGGCGTGGCGGGGGCGGGGCCGGCAGGGCTGTGGAAAGCGGGAAACCGGCGGCCCCCTGCGGCCCCGGCGCCTGCGCAGACCATCCCCCTCGCCCGCCCGCCCTGGAGCTGCGCCTCGCTGCACTTCGCCTTTGCCTCTCGTCGCTTCGCCTTAGCTCTCCGCGCTCGCCTCTGTCGCCGCCGCGCCATGCCCCGTCTACGGGTGCTCTGTCTGCTCCCCGGCCGCCGCGTGGTCCTCCTCGGCCTGCGGACCCACCGTCGCCTCACCCACTCGGATCCCCGCCGCCAGCCCACGTCGGGCGTGGTGAGTAGAGGCCCCGCGACGCCTGTAGCGGGGAGCGCGTGGCCGAGCGGGGGCGACCGACGGCGGGGCGGAGGGCGCAGATGGGGCCGCGGGCCTCGCGGAGGAACCAGGCCGCCGGGTCCGAAGGGCCTCCTGAGGGCGCGGGGCCGCCATCGGGGGACGGGGCGGGAAGCAGGCGAGGAGGGCGCGGGCCTCAGAGCCGGGCAGGCCTCGGGCCGCCGTCGTCGTTGCCCAAAATGGGCACGAAGAGCGGGGGGCAGAGCCGTGGTTTTACCTCAGTGAATCGTTCGGCTTCCTCTGACGCCCTCGCCATTGCTCAGAGCGCTCGTGTTGCCCCAAACAGGGACAGCCTGGGCAGCATCTGTGTTGCACATTTCAAAGGTCGGAACTGAGGGACCGTTAGGAGAAAAATGAGTTTTTTTTTTTTTTTTAGCGAATCCACTCGGGTCATCTAGGAATCGAATTTTTGCTTTTTAGATTTCACCAGGCCCCGTTTTGTTAGACAACTGATGAAATTTTTCAGAAAGTTTTGAGCAGTTTTTCTTGTGCAGCGGGGAACCGTGCCAGGAAGCCATCCTCACTAACCATGCCTTTCGTCGTTCAGGAGGCCACCGTGGGACTGGTGGTGATTTTTACATCCACCGTCACCCCGGGCGCCTGGGTGCTCAGCAACCTGAACCAGTTCAGAAGACACTAAGATGGAAGAAGATGCAGAGCCGCTGTTAACATCCGAAAGCTTTCCGAAAAAGGCTGTGGCTTGCTTAAATGAGTAGAAGTGCTTAGTAGTCGGGTTGATGATGCAGCCATTTTGGGTATGCAGTTCTATAACCATGTGTTTGTGATAAATGTTTTGCAGTTTTTAAATACTGTGTGTTATATAAAGGTGAATTATATAGTCATTTTAAGACTGTTTCGTTTCAGTGTTAAATAAAATTGAAATGCTTATTCACGTTTGGTATTACGTGTGATCACAGATTAATTTCTAAACATGAAAATTTATTGATGAAAAATACAATAATGAGAACTGCTATGCAAGGTCAGACTTAGGATTTATCTCATCCGGTTAGCAGCATCAGATGACATTTTATGGCGTTGAATGCTTTTATCTAGTGACATCAACCTTAAAAGATTAAGTATGTAAGCCGGTCAGTTTAGGTAAATGGTTCTTCATACTATTTTCATATTCTTTTGGTACTGTTACTTAGAGTAATGAGATCCACACTTTACTGTTCATTGTAAGAAATAGAATTCTTTATTAAATTGTCTTTAAGAAACCCTGGTGGTGTAATGGTTAAGGGCTACATCTGTTAACCAAAAGGTCAGCAGTTTGAATTCGTCAGGTGCTGCTTGGAAACTCTATGGGGCAGTTCTGCTCTATCCTATAGAGTGGCTATGAGTCAGAATAGACTTGATGACAACAGGTTTTTTTTTTTTTTATTTTTTTTTGGTGAGAAATAGAATTCTTTATTAATTTGCCTCTAAGATTGCCTCAACTTTAGATTTCTACATTCAAGGATTTGGTGAGTACATACATACATGTGTAGTTTATTTTAATTTGTACCTCTCAATTTTATTATTATCTTTCAAGTTTGAAAAACCACACACATCTTTGTTTTAATTCAAGCTCTGCCAATTATGGTGTAACCTTGGACAGCATAGTTCAGCTCTAAGCCTCAGCTTCCTCATTTCTCTAATGAGGACTTAAATACTGTCTTAAAGGATGTCGTGGGGAATAAAACATTGAGCAAAGATAAAGAATCTCCTAGCATAGTACCTCAGACAGTAAGATAAGCAGTTACTGTTAATAGAATTTATGGTTACTAGATAGTCAATAATAGAAGTTATTTTTAAGAGAATATACAGATGCACTAGTATTCGTTCAAGAAATTCTTAGGCATTCCCGTGATGTGCCAGGTATTTCCTGAGGTCAGTAAACCGAAAATAGACCCTTGCCTTTATTGGGCTTACAGGGCTATGAGGACTGCTATTCTAGTTACATTAGTATTCTAATATTTACATTTCAAAATTTATACTGGATAAAGTAACTTTTTAGAGGAAGACCATGAAAAGGATTTGTGATACTCCTAAAATTTACAGGTATGGATACCTGGGCTATGCGAAATCTTACCAGTTTGTTCACTGTTGGCAAACCCACTCTTAGGCCTTTTAAGTGAACTCTGACCCATCAGGACATAGTTGCATTTACCATTCTGGTTTCTCGTATGCACTGAGACCTCCCTCCTGCTACCCATTTTGAACTTTTGTCTTCTCTGACTAATGGCTTTGTACTTCAGCTTCTGATCTGTGCCTCCATGTGCCCTAAGTAAATGGCAAAAAGTCTAGTTTACTTTTGTGCAGGTTGGGGAAAAATAGTGAACTACGAGTCTTTTCCATAGAACTTCAACACTTAATTTTCTGATCTATATATGTGACATTTACTGAGTACTCCCAGGTGATAATGTTACACATTGGGAAAAGGTAGCTTATATTTGAATGAAAGGAATGAAATTATAGTGATGTCAGAGCTGAGTTTAGAGCTTATACTGTCCATCTCCCAGCTGAGTACAGTTGGGTATAAAAGTTACGGTTGGTATCTGTAAAGTTTGTCATTAGCATGTAGGTATACTTCTTGTCAGGCTTATCTTCACAGCCAGATTTAAAATTCCCCGAGGAAGTGCAGGGCATGGTATTTTTTATTTCTTAGGTGTAGCATAGTGGAGAAACTAAAACATTTACTCTCATCAGAAGAGTGAAATTATTCTTTCATTTAAAAAGTATTTAGTGAAGCTGCTGCCTTTGAGCCACGCCTGAGCGTGGTGTCAGTGCTAAGCTGCTGTACCAGAGCACGTTCTTGCGTATAACTGGGGCCTTCAGTTCCCTGCAGGCTGCCGTTTAAGCCACAGTGACATGAATGACGTGGCAGATTAAAAAAAAAAGCAATGAGTGCCTTTTATGTATTCTGTGATGAGAATAGGGACAGTTCCAATCTTGTTTTTCCAGCCTTTAACTCAATGGCTGCCACATATTCTGAACTCCATTTTTAAAAAAAATTATACCAGTTGAGTGGTCAAACTGCTGGTAATGCAAATAGGGTTCATCTCACTTGCCAGTTTCCATATTTTGTAGTAATGGCTGTCTGGAGTGCTGTGTGTTGAGAAGGATTATAGAAGAAATTGAAATAATTTTAATGAGCATTGTAAATAAAAAATAGCTGTTATATTGATCCAGCATATTATTTTTTCCTTGATAACTTTGGCAATGAAAGAAGTGTTAACAATTCTAGGAATTATAAATCCAGGTCTTTAGTCAAAGACTTAATAAATGGTATGTAACGTTATTTGTAAGCGTTATGATGTTTGAAAAGAACAAGGAGATACTGCATGATTTAAAATCAGGAAAGGTGCGCGTCAGGGTTATATCCTTTCACTGTACTTATTCAGTCTGTATGCTGAGCAAATAATCCGAGAAGCTGGACTATATGAAGAAGAACGGGGCATCAGGATTGGAGGAAGACTCATTAACAACCTGCGATAAAGGGAACTTAAAGCACTTACTGATGAAGATCAAAGACTACAGCCTTCAGTATAGATTACACCTCAACATAAAACAAAAATCCTCACAGCTGTACCAACAATTAACATCATGATAAATGAAGAAAAGATTGAAGTTGTCAAGGATTTCATTTTACTTGAATCCACAGTCAGCACCCATAGAAGCAGCAATCAAGAAATCAAACGACATATTGAACTGGGTAGATCTGCTACAAAGGACTTCTTTAAAGTGTTGAAAAGCACAAATGTCACCTTGAAGACAAAGGTGAGCCTGACCCAGGCCGTGGTGTTTTCAGTCACCTCATATGGGTGTGAAAGCTGGACAATGAATAAGGAAGGTCAAAAAAGAATTGATGTTTTTGAATTATGGTATTGGCTAAGAATATTGAATATACCACAGACTGCCAAAAGAACAAATAAATCTGTCTTGGAAGAAGTATAGCCAGAATGCTCCTTGGAAGCAAGTATGGTAAGACTTCTGACGTACTTTGGACATATTATTCGGCGGGACCAGTCTCTCGTAAAGTAGAGGGCCAGTGAAAAGAGAGGAAGACCCTCAGTGAGATGGATTGACACAGTGGCTGCAGCAGTGGGCTCAAGCACAGCAACAATTGTGAGGATGGCGCGGGACCGGGCAGTGTTTTGTTTGGTTGTACATAGGGTGGTTGTTTTTCGCTCTTATTTTGTCTCAGGCACGTGCTACAGAGAGAAATCACAGAATTGCATGTGTAAGTTCTTTTAGAAAATCTCTTTACTCATAAGCCTGCACTGCTTCTTGAAATTCTTTTCTCTTTTTCTTCACTTTTCATGGTGGTGGCTATTTTAATCTCATGTTTTCTTGACTTCTTATTCTATTAACCCTCTGCTCAGTCTTGGCAGAATATCTCATGTACTGCACAGAGAACTTAGAAACAATGCCTTAATTATTGACCCCTAGCTGCAACCCTGGTGGCGAGGTGTTTAAGAGCTACAGCAGCTAACCAAAAGGCTGGCAGTTTGAATCCACCATCCGTCCCTTGGAAACCCTGTGAAACAGTTCAACTGTGTCGTATAGGGTCGTTATGAGTCGGAATTGACTCGATGGTAACGGGTTTGGTTTGTTTGTTCTAGCTACAACTAAACAAGGAGCCCTGGTGGTGCAGTGGTTAAGAGCATGACTGGTAACCAAAAGGTTGGTGGTTCAAACCTACCAGTTGTTGTACGGGAGAAAGGTGTGGCAGCCCACTTCTGTAAAGATTTACAGCCTTGGAAACCCTATGGGACAGTTCTACCCTGTCTTACAGGGTCACTATGAGTCGGAATCGACTTGATGGCAGTGGGTTTAGCTAAAAGTGTAACTGAATTGTACTCATCTTTCCTCCAGTTCCAGTGATAGCAGAATTTCCAGTCTGAAGCTACTTTTTTTTTTTTTCTGCCTGTGCTTTGGGTCCTACCTGCTTTCTAACCAGTGGGACACAGCTGTAGCAATTGTCTGTCTTTATGTTTGATTTCTCTTTCTTTATTGATTCCTTCCCATGGTAATTTAAACATGCTCACCTTCCATTCTTTAAAAAAGAAAAAAGTTCTTCCACCTTCTCCTAACATAAGCATCCAAGTTTTTTGGCACCCTTCTCAACTTCCTCTCCTCTCATTTAGTTTTCAACTAACTGAAATTTTATTTCTACTCCTATCATTCCATTGATATTGTTTTCCAAGGTCATTGGTGGCTTTGCCACTAAATCTAGTAGTTTTTAGTCCTTACCTTTCTGTAGTATTTGACATTATCAACAACTCTATTTGTGGTATGACACACTTAGTTTTGCCTAGTTATTTTCCTCCCATCAATTTGATAGTTCTTAGTTTTAATATCCTCTCCCCTTTGATTTATTATTTCTTTCTATATATTCCCATCCCTTTGGATGACTTAATTTACCATCTACTTACTATTTGCAAGTCAGTTTCTCTGTCCTAGATCTTCCTTCTGAAATTCAGATATGTCTGCTTAACATTTCCTCTTGGATATTGCATAGACACTTCAGATTAAAAATATCAGACTCTGAAATCTTTCCTTCAAATCTGCTCATCCTTTGTGCATTCCTTCATTAATTCATTTAATACTTGAGCATCTCCTGTACACCATGCATTGAGCTAGGTACTGATAGATGCTGAGGAACCAAATAAAGTCACTTGCCTAACAGTCTAGAGGGGGTGATAGACAAACCTATAAATGTAAATACATAATCACAGAAACGGTATGAAGAAGAAGCAGGGGACCTAACTTAAGTTGGGGGAGGAAGGTAATCAGTGAAGCTGTGTTTGCTAAAATGATGTTTGAGACCCTGAAGATAAATTGCTCGTATGCAAGTTCAAGTTGAAACTGAAGAAAATTAGAACAAGTCCACAAGAACCAAAGCACGATCTTGAGTATATCCTACCTGAACTTAGAAACCATCTGAAGAATAGATTTGATGAGTTGAAGACTATCTGCATGCTAAAGCTGGACAATGAATGAGGAAGACTGAAGCATTGACACGTTTGAATTGTGTTGGTGAAGAATATTGATTATACTATGGACTGCTAAAAGAACAAATCTCTTTTGGAAGAAGTACAACCAGGATGCTCCTTAGAAGCAAGGATGGTGAGACTACATCTCACATACTTTGGACATGTTATCAGGAGGGATCAGTCTCTGGAGAAGGACATCATGCTTGGTAAAGTACAGGGTCACTAGAAAAGAGAAGCGCCTCAGTGAGATGGATTGACACAGTGGCTGCAACAACGGGCTCAATCGTAACGACGATTGTGAGGATGGCGCAGCACTAGGCAGTGTTTAGTTCCATGGTACGTAGGGTTGCTGTGAGTCGGAAACGACTTGATGGGACCTAACAACAACAAAAGGTAAATGGGTAAAGAGTAGGGGAAGGACCATTAAGATAAAACTATTGGTCTCTACTCATCTGAAGCCCAAAAAGAAAGAAGGAAACCAAAGAGTCAAGAGAAGAAACTAGTCTACGAGACAGATAGTCAACGCAGACCACAGCCTCGTCTACTCTGAAGAACTAGATGGTGCTTGGCTACCGCTACTGACTGTTCTGATCAGGGTCACAATAGATGGACCCTGATAAAATGGGAGAAAACTGTGAAACAGAACTTCAAATTATTAAATCTAGATTTACTAGACCAGTTGAGACTGGGGAACTCCACAAGACTATTGCCCTGAGATATTCTTTAAACCTTGAGTTGAAACTAGCCCCCAAGGTCATTTTTTAGCTAAATAAAAGATTGGCTCACAAAATAAACATCACCCATGAGTACTGTGCTCCTTTGAAAGATCATCTATATGAGACCAAATGATCAACAATTACGTTAGAACATACGAGAATGTAAGGGGACAGGGAAACTAGATTAATGGAAATGGAACAACCAGAATGGAAATATTGAGACTGTTCATGCGTTGTGAAGAATGTAACTAATGTTACTGAACAATTTGTGTAAAAATTATTGAATGGGGACCTAAACTGATGTGTATATCGCCACCAAAAACAAAAATATTAAAAAAAAAAAAAAAAAGCAAGGAAGCTAAAATTTTGGGTAGAAGGAACATATGTGAGTCTCTGAGGTGGCCCAAATCTTGACGTTTTACAGAATTGAAGAAAGCTATGTAACCGTAAGGGTTGTGAGCGAGGGGGATAGTGATGTAAGATGATGATGATGGGGTACCCGTTGCTGTCCAGATGATTCCAACTCATAGGGACCCAATAGGACAGAATGGCTGGTGGGTTCGAATTGCCAGTCTTTTGGTTATCAGCCAAGCTCGTAACGACCGCACCACCAGGGCTCCTTTTTAGGATGATAACAAGTAATTTAAGCTTATGAAAGTAAATGAGAAGTGAGGCATGTTTCCCTTGAATCTCAAAAGTAAGATACTATGTCCTTTATTTTCACTGCCCGTGCTAGAAATCTGAAAGGTCGGTGGTTTGGATCCACCAGTGGCTCTGCAGAAGAAAAGACTTGGTGATCTCCCGTAAAGATTTACAGCATAGGAAATCTTATGGAGCAGTTCCATTCTGTCTTATAGGGTCTCTGTGAGTCAAAGTCAACTTAATGGCATATAGCAACATGCTAGAAATAAATTTGGGAGTCATCCATGTGTGTTTTTTTCTTTACCATAGCCCTTAATTTTACAAGTCTTAACCAATTTAAAAATGTTAACTTTTCTTACATTGTCAATCTCATTCCATCTACCTCCAGCCTTACCTCTTAAATAACTCTTGTTTTCCTGACTATGCTTTAGTCATATTTAGCTACTCATGTTTGCATGCCCCTGTAATGGTTCTTGTGTGGCACAAATGGTTTGGGCTTGACTACTAACTGAAAGGTTGGAGGTGCAAATCCACCCAGTGGTGCCATGTAAGGAAGGCCTGGTGATGTACTTTCCTAAGATTACAGCCATTGAAAACCCTAAGGAGCACAGTTCTACTCTGGAGCACATGGGATGCGTGAGTTGAAATCGACTGCAATGGTTTTTTTTTTTTTTAATCCTCTTTATACGTGAATTTTTCAGATCGCCTCCAGCCTTTACGTCCATAGCTGTTCTCTCAAGAATGCTTTTCCCTTCCTTCTACCTTTTACCCTTCCAATTTCCATTTTGGCTTGGTTAATTTTTACTCAGGAGCTATGATTAAGTGTGCCTATCATGTCCTCAGCTAACTCTTAAAATAGCTATAGTCTCTTCAAGAACCTCTTTACCTCTTTTTCACTCTTTTATTTCTAGGTTGCATACGTTTGAGGTCCCAACCCAAATCAAGGGAGGGTCACCTGACGTGTGCCCCCTCCAACACTGCTGACTGGCTCTGCATTTCAATCTCTATTCCCCTGCCCTTAAAAAACCCATTGCTATTGACTCAATTGTGACTCATGAGGCTGTCAAAAACACCTTTCAGCCACTTGTTCCAGAATTGGCAAATGCAGGGCTCACCTCTCTTGATTTATGTATTTCACTGGCTTTTGGCCTGGTAAGTCTTTCATGTTCTATAAGTTCTTCAGTACTGTCAGGTAGATGTTCTTTATATTTTGTTCCATTTCTCTAGTTGCTCAGCAGAAATGCTGGTCTGTCTGTCTTGTTCCACTGTTACCAGAAGCAGAAGCCCCTGCCCTGTGCTTTTCATTATGTAACTATGTGATTTGAGTTTTCCAGATTTTGATGTTTAATCTGTTTTTAAATCTGTAGTCAAGGTAAATGAATAGCTGTATAAAGAGAATGGAGAATTCAATCCAAATTCTACTTTAAAAAAAAAAAACTTCAAAGTACATACATAAAAGTGCCCAGGTCTTAAGTCTATGGCTCAGTGAACTCTCACAGGTTAATACCCCATGTAACCAGCACCCAGATCAAGAAACTACATTATCAATATCCAAGAAGCCCTTTTTGTGAGCAATTCCAGTCACTAGCCCCCTAGGGATAATGCCTAGCCTGACTCCAGCAGCATAAGTTATTTTCACCTATTTGAACTTTATATAAACGGAATAAGACAGAATATACTATTAACTCTGGCTTCCTTAACTCAATATTATGTTTATGTGGTAACTCAGGTTTTATCTTAATAGATATATTATTTAAAAAAAACAAACCCGTTGCCGTTGAGTCAATTCTGACTCATGGCGACCCTATTATAGGGTGATGAAATCTAGAGGAAAATACAGCTCAGTAGTCAAAAGTAGGCAGGTGTTTTGAATGTGAGGAATTCCAAGCTTAGTTTCAGCATGTACAAGGAATGTGAAAGGGGTCTGGAAGAATCTTTGGGAGGATATTTTTGGGAACTACGCATAGCTACTTAGCATGTTAACCACACTCCACCAGTTTGTGACATTGGCTTCTCTCTCTTAAATCATAAACATAACTTTTGCCAATTTAATTTTTTTATGTGTACAATTTAGTGACGTCAATTTACATTAATGTGCAACCATTACTTACATCCATTGCTAAATTTTCCATCACCATAAACGAACTCAATGCTTCCTGAACAGTGACTTCCCTTTTTCCCCTCCCTCCTGCCCCTGGTAACCACTAATAAGCTTTGATCTCTATACATTTGCTTATTCTAGCTATTTCATAGGTGTGAGATCATACAAAATTTGTCCTTTTGTGATTGACTTATTTCACTCAGCATAATTTTCAAGGTTCATCCATGTTGTAGCATTTATCAGGACTTCATTTCTCCTTATGTCTGATAATACTTCATTGTATATATATATACACCACATTTTTATATATTGATCTGTTGATGGAAATTTAGGTTGTTTTCCCCTTTTGGAGTTATGAATAGTGCTGCAGTGAACACTGGTTATGTGTGTCTGCATGCATCACTTGGGTATATACATAGGAGTGGAATTGCTGGGTTGTGTGGTAATTCTATGTTTAACTTTTTGAGGAATTGCCAGATTTTCCATAGGAGCTGTACCATTTTGCAATCCCAAATTGGATAAGATTCCAATTTGTCCACATCCTCCTCTTTTTTAAAAATAGCTTTATTGAAATTATAATTCACATACCATATAATTCAACAGCATTGTCTTCTTAGTTAAAGCGGTAAATGTGGGCACTGGGGCTCAAGAGGCTGGGGTTTTTCTCAAGGTAGCTACTGACTTCTAGAAAAGAAGGAGAGCTTCTACAACCACCATTAGGCCCTAAATGAGGCATGTCCTACCTCTCTCTCCCCTACATTTATAAGAGTCAGGTCACAGTAAATGTAAGCAGAAGCATAGAGATTCTCAAGTACAAAAGTGATCAGACTACCAAGTATGAAATACTTAAGGAAAATCAGTACCATGAAAAAAAGAAGCACCAAATCCAAGAAATAGAATATTGAAAAATCAGTTAATAGAGCAAGCAGAAAAAAAATTAAATATATTCTCATAGATTTGAGAATACTACATTCTTGACTGAAACATCTTAGAGATTAAAATATGATTGTTAAAAGATTAAGAACTCAATAGTTGGGCTAAATAACAGAATGACACAGCCAAAGAGCAAATTACCTTCAAGACTAGGCTGTGAAATCTCTTTGAGAACATAGGAAAAAAGGTTAAGGAATTAGAAATAATGAGAAGATAGGTCACATGGAAGATACATTCAGGAACACCATATCTGTGTAATAGGAATTCAAGAAAGAATAGAGAAAATGAAGGCAGAAAATAGAGGAATCAAAGAAGAAAATTTTCTGAAGAGTTGGAAAAAGACAAAAAGCTTCAGTTCGGACAATCCATTAAGTATAAGTAGAATAAATTTATAAGAGGTCTACACTAAATACATTAGGGTGAAATTTGAGAAGACAGGATAAAGAGAAAATTCTAAAATGCTTTCAGGCAAAAAAGAGGTTGCCTACAAAGAAATAATCAGATCTTTTATTGTAACACAATCTTTGAAGACCATGAAATAGCACTTTCAAAGTTAGGAGGGAAAATGATTTTAAACGGATTAGAGTACTATATCTAGCCAAAGAAGCTTTAAAGTGGGAGGGCAAAATGAGGATGATTTTAGATGTGCAAGGCCTCAAATTTTACATCTTGAGGTATTTCAGGTGGATTGTGGAAAATGGTTCTGCCATTCCTTGTCCGTGCAGAGATTAAAAAATAAAATTAGGATTTGATTAAGGATACAAAATATTATTACAAATGATGTAGTTGCCGAGAGTAGTTCAGATGCGGCACAGCTTCATGCGTCTTTTCATGGCCCTCAGGCTCCTAATGGGGTATGCAGTTTCTGGAGATGATGTCCAGGCAGAGGAAGCCCCTATTGGATCTGGGGAGGCTCAAGCCTTGCTATGCTTTTGTCCTTTTATACTTGGTGCTGAAGTCATCTTTCAGAAATAATGCATGTGCTTCTAGGCTCTCTTGAGCCTTAAACCAAAAGACAAATGAGTTGGGTGGATTAGCCAAGGACGCATCTTCTTTTGGGAAGAGAAAGCAGTCAGTGACCAGTGTCCTGAACCACAACTCTCGTTTCACAGAAATCTAGTTTTTCCACAGCTCTCATCCTCAGACTCCCATTTGAGAGGCTCTCATACTGAGTTTGATTTAAAACCATAAAACCACTTCTCCACTTTTCCTCTATTAAATAATTATTAGAGGCTTTATTCCTTCAAAAATGAACCCAAGGAAGAGGAAGAGATGGGTAGATGAAATAGTGGTGAAAGAGCTCAGCCAAACTAAATAGTTAAGTCTAAGTAATTGTTGATGTAGTAAGTGAAACAATAACCTGAAAGTGGGCACTCAGATGACCCCCTCAGGTGGTAGGATATGTGTTGGGAGTAATAATGGATGGTGGCAGCAGGGAAGACTATAAATATTGATACTAATGGAGATATTCTAGGCCACGATGGTAAAGTTTAAGTGTAAGGATATTCCTTCAAAATTTAATGGTAACTAAAAGGAAAATAGAATTAGGCTATATAATTATCAAACCACTAGAGGAATAACGAAAAGAAAACGAAACAAAAGACAAAACGATAAAGTATGGTAAATTGAAAAATTAACTTTAATAAAGCAAAAATTTCTTCACTGTGACTCCTATCTAATACGCAATTTGTATTTAAAATCATCTGTTAAACCAATTGTTGTGGCTGCCTGGAATTTTAATTTGAAGCAGATTTTAGAAATTTGTTAGATGTAAGACTTCGTATTTGACTCAAGGCTTCTTAAATATTGATATTTCACAATTTTATAACACAAGAATTTGTACAGACCAGAATTCAATCCCAGCCCTGACACTTGTCAGCTTTGTGAGTTTGGGCAAATTACTTCACTTCTTTCTTCCTCAATTTAACTTCACAGAGTTGATCTGAAGATTAAATATAGAATATAAATAAGACACATATTAGATGCACAGGTTAGATCTCTTTTACTTATTGGGAGGGGGACATTTTTCTATTCCCAGGTTCAGGAAAACTTAGAAATTTGATATAATACCCAGTTCCAAGGTCAAAATAGTTAAACATTTTTTTCATTATAAAAACAGTATATTAATACCTTTTGTTGTAAAAGACTAAAATTATGCAGAGATACTGTGGTGCAGTGAATTACTTAATATGGCCCTTCTAGCCATAGTCTTTGTAACTGCATGGGACTATGCAAATGAGGTGTTTGGCCCATCAAGGGGATTGGATAGCTTGCCAATAATGTAAATAAGGTGCATGGCACTCTTGTGTGGTGGTACCATGCAAATAAGGTGTATGGAACACTAATGAGGGGATTGGTCACTTAACACCATCCCGAAAGCCTTAAAATGACCCATCCCAGAATAGGGAAGGGAGGATCTCACTATCAACAAAAAGAGCCAGAAGTGGAGCACATCCTTGAGATGGAGGATCCCTGCACTGAGAACCTCCTAGGTCCAGGAGACGGAGCTGTAACACTGGACACAGTGAGAGATGGCAAGAAGCAGCGGGAGAGAAAGAGTGGCAGCAGAGGCAGCAGAAACAGGAGATGGCATGGTGGGCTTCCTGGCCAACAGATAGAGAAAGCTGAGCACCTTAGGGCAAGAGTATTGCTGGTGGGGGTGGGGGGGCCTTGGGCACTTGTTGGAGCTAGCTTGTCCAACCCACGGAATGAGAGAGCTGAGTACATTCGAATAGGAGGCTTGCTGGTGGAGTGGGATGCTTCCTGGCGCGTTGTGGTGGAGCTAGGCTCACTGACCCATGGAACGAGACTTCTCAGCGTCTTCAGGCTGAGACTTACTGGCGGAGTGGGTGCCCCTGAGCACTTATCCACAGAGCTAAAGAACTTTGTAACACCTGCCTGAGCAGGGCAGAGGTCAAGGAGCCAGGGAGAGGCATGCCTGCGGGCATGGCTGGAAGAGGCCATCCTGACCGAATGAGTGTATCCTGAGGACTCCTGAACCTGAATTGTAACCTGTAGCTTCCCTAATAAACCCCATAATCATGTGTGTTGTCTGTGAGTTCTGTGTGGCTATTGCTACAAATTATCAAACTCAGCAGGGAAATAGAGAATGCTGTGGGAGGGACGGTTAATGTCAGAATTGGTAAAAAGGTTAGAGAATGGGGGCATGTCTGACCTCCATCTCAGGGGAATCAACCTTTGGCTGTTGATCTTGATTCTCCTTCCCCCTTGTGAAGTTAGAGGAGGTCAGAGGCCTTCCCTGTCATGTCATTTTTACAGATACATAGTGAAAAAACCTGAAGACCACCTTCCCCTATTCCTCGTCCCACTTCCCTCCCCAGATTTAGGGCCATTTTAGAGCCTTTGCGTGTTGTCTTCTCTCTGGAAGACTTTTCTCCACTGCTCACCCCCACTCCACAGTGGCTACTGCTTATCTTCAGTTCTCAGCTTGTTATAATTTGGTCAGAGAACTCCTCCTTGACCACTCTAAGTAAGCCTTCTTGCCTCCTGTCATGCTCTACCTGTTTTCCTCACTGTATTTACACAAAGTTGAAATTATGCTGTAAATATCCTTGTTTGTCTGCTTCCTCTGTTAGACTATAAGCTCTATGAAGGCTAGACCTTGGATTGTTTTATCATTGCACACCAGTACCTAGAACATTGTTTGGCACATAGAACGTGTTCCGTAAGTATTGGTTGACTAGAATGAAAATGCTTTAATGTTTTACTTTTGATTTGTGTTGCATAGAATTGTTGCTGCTGCTGTTAGGTGCCATCAAGTCGGTTCTGACTAATGGTGACCCCATGAAAAATAGAATGAAACACTGCCTGGTCCTGTGCCATCTTCACAGTTGTTGCTATGTTTAAGTCCATTGTTGCAGTCACTGTGTCAATCATCTTGTTGAGGGTCTTCCTCTTGTTTGCTGACCCTCTACTTTACCAAAAATGATGTCCTTCTCCAGGGACTGATTTCTCCTGATAACAAGTCCAAAGTAAGTGAAACAAAGTCTTACCAACCTGGCTTTCAAAGAGCACTCTGGTTGTACTTCTTCCAAGATAGACTCGTTCATTTTTCTGGCAGTCCATGGAATATACAGCTTTCTTCACCAACATCATAATTCAAAGGCTTCAATTCTTTGGTCTTCCTTATTCATTGTCCAGCTTTTGCATGCATATGAGGTGACTGAAAATACCATGGCCTAGGTCAGGTGCACCTTAGTCCTCAAAGTGACGTTTTTGCTTTTCAACACTTTAAAAGAGGCCTTTTGCAGCAGATTTGCTCAGTGCAATAAGTTGTTTGATTTCTTGACTGATGCTTCCATGGACATTGATTGTGGGTCCAAGTAAAATGAAATCCTTGACAACTTCAATCTTTTCTCCATTTATCATGATGTTGTAGTTGTGAGTATTATATCCAGTTGTGAGGATTTTTGCTTTCTTTCTGCTGATGCGTAATCCATATCGAAGGCTGTAGTCTTTAACCTTCATCAGTAAGTGCTTCAAATCCTCTTCGCTTTCAGCAAACAAGGGTGGTCATCCACGTATCGGAGATTATTAATGAGTCTTCCTCCAATCCTGATGTTGTGTCCTGCTTCATATAGTCAGTCAGAACAAAGCCAGGGGCTGAATGTGGAACAGGCCATCAATTGCTCATATGCAAGTTCAAGTTGAAGCTGAAGAAAAAACAATTTCAGGAGAGCCAAAATATGACCTTGAACATATCTCATCTGAATTTGGAGACCATCTCAAGAATAGATTTGACGCACTGAACACTGATGACTGAAGTCTGGATAACTTGTGGGATGACATCCAGGACATCATATACGAAGAAAGAAAAGGTCATCAAAAAGACAAGAAATAAAGAAAAGACCTAAATGGATGTCAGAAGAGATCCTGAAACTTGCTCCTGAATGTAGAGTAGCTAAAGCGAGTAGAAGAAATTAACAGAAGATTTCAAAGGGTGACTCGAAAAGACAAAGTAAAGTATAATGAAAGATGCAAAGACCTGGAGTTAGAAAACCAAAAGGGAAGAACACGCTTGGCATTGCTCAAGCTAAAAGAACTGAAGAAAAATTCAAGGCCTGTGCTGCAACATTGAAGGATGCTATGGGCAAAATATTGAATGATGCAGGAAGCATCAGAGGAATACACAGAGTCACTATACCAAAAAGAATTGCCTGACGTTCTGCCATTTCAAAAGGTAGTATATGATCAAGAACCGATGGTATTGAAGCAAGAGGAACTGATGGTATTGAAGGTATTGGTGAAAAACAGGACTCCAGAAATCGTAGGAGTACCAGTTGTGATGTTGCAACAGATGAAGCACTGGAGGTGCTCACTTGTCTATGCAAAAAAATTTGAAAGACCAACTAGAAGAGATCTATATTCACACTCATTCCAAAGAAAGGTGATAGAACAGAATGTGGACGTTATCAAACAATATCATTAATACCACATGCAAGTAAAATTTTGCTAAAGATAATTGAAAAGTTGTTGCAGCAGTAAGCATATTGACAGGGAACTGCTAGAAAGTCAAGCCGGATTCAGAAGAGAATGTGGAAGGAGGGATATCATTGCTCATTTCAGATAAATCCTGGCTGAAAGCAGAGAATACCAGAAGGATGTTTACCTGTGTTTTAATGACTATGCAAAGGCACTCGACTGTGTGGATCATAACAAATTATGGATAACGTTGCGAAGAATGGGAATTCCAGAACCCTTAATTGTGCTCATGAGGAACCTGTACATAAGCCAAAAGGCAGCCATTCAAACAAAACAAGGGGATACGGTGTGGTTTAAAATCAGGAAAGGTGTGCGCCAGGATTATATTCTTTCACCATACCTGTTCAATCTGTATACTGAACAAATAATCCGAGAAGCTGGACTATATGAAGAAGAACAGGGCATCAGGATTGGAGGAAGACTCATTAACAATCTGTGTTATGCAGATGACACAACCTTGCTTGCTGAAATTGAAGAGGACTTGAAGCACTTACTAATGAAGATCAAAGACCACAGCCTTCAGTATGGATTGCACCTCAACATAAAGAAAACAAAAATCCACACAACTGGACCAATGAATAACATCGTGATAAATGGAGAAAAGATTGAAGTTGTCAAGGATTTCATTTTATTTGGATCCACAATCAACAGCCTTGGAAGCAGCAGTCAAGAAATCAAAAGACGCATTACATTGGGTAAATCTGCCACAAGGACCTCTTTAAAGTGTTGAAGAGCAAAGATGTCACCTTGAAGACTAAGGTGCGCCTGACCCAAGCCATGGTATTTTCAATTACATCATACGCATGTGAAAGCTGGACAATGAATAAGGAAGACTGAAGAAGAATTGATGGCTTTGAATTGTGGTGTTGGCGAAGAATATTGAATATACCATGGACTGCCAGAAAAACGAATAAATCTGTTTTGGAGGAAGTACAACCAGAATGCTCCTAAGAAGCAAGGATGGCGAGACCGTGTCTTACATACTTTAGACATGTCAGGAGGGATCAGTCTCTGGAGAAGGACACCATGCTTGGCAAAGTACAGGGTGGGCGGAAAAGAGGAAGACCCTCAATGAGGTGGATTGACACAGTGGCTCCAACAATGGGCTCGAGCATAACAATGATTGTGAGGATGGCGCAGGACCGGGCAATGTTTTGTTCTGTTGTGCATAGGGTCGCTATGAGTCGGAACCAACTTGATGGCACCTAACAACAACAACAATATTTATCATTCATTTAATAAATATTTATTGACTGCCTTATATGGTCAGTGGTAAACAAAACAGATGTTGTCCCTGCTTTTATGGAATTATATTCCTAGTGTCAGGAACACATTAGTTTTATAAAATCAAATATTTGTAATGGAATGTTAAAATCCAATTATTTACCTCAGGTTTGGCCCAGACCCCAAGACAAACGTGCCAGTGACTTTCAAGTAGTTGCAAGAGCTGCAAGAGCGTGAAGCAGGATTTGCAAAGGAAGTGACTGAGAACTGATTTTGCAACCTTTAGCAGACTACCTTCCTCCAGCCTATAAAACAAGTTACGGAGGTCAAGAGGCATTGTTGGAGATGTGAAGGGAATATTTGGAGACAGATGTTCGTGTTGTGAGTCCCCTTCCTCTCTGGGGAGGGGTGTGGGTGCTTTTCCCTCACTCAACATCTAGTGAGAGGAAGGAGCTTTAATGCAATCACTCAGAGAGCTTCATATGTGTATCCTGGAGTTTAGGATTCATACACCTAAGAAATTTAAAGGATAGAAGGCTGTGTCTGGAGCTACCAACCAGAGGGTTTAAATGAAAAAAGTGCTAAGCTTAGAAAGTAGCACTGCCACCAATAGCAGGACATGCACCAATAGGAGGGGTTTTTTTGTAGACTTGATGAGGGCTACTTTTTTTTACTAGAGGGAGAAAGAGAGGTTGTCTTAAGCTTCTGCCTAAGAAAGTCATCTGGAGAGTTGAGGAGACCTCAATAGAAAGAAATTGGACCCACAGATGCCTAAAGGAAGAATTGTAAGAGAAAAGTCAGGACAGACATTAACGTGTGTCAAGGGAGCTGCTGGTGGATGAACATCGAAGAAACTACAGCAGTGTTCTCTAGAGAGACTGTCAGCTTTAAATACTTGTCACACTCAGGGAGCATTAGGGCTAGAGTTCCAGGATCGTACAGGTCAAATAAGACCTTTCTTGCCCCTTAACTATTCTTTGTCCGGCCTTGACACCACCTTTCAATCTTAGCAGAGCCAGGAGCAACCTAGTAAGTAAGGGAGTGGGGGGAATTTACAAGCTAGGCTGGGAAATGAAAAGGCTGACCATGCTGCCTTTTTGGGGAAAGGAAAAACTTTAATTTTAAAAAAATTTAAGATTTTTTAAAAAAGAATGTAGTCTGTATTTATTAATATTTCTGTATTTATAATTCAGGATATATTTTACACACTGCATTTGTGGTTCTTAATGTTGTTGTTAGGTGCTATTGAGTTGGTCCCGACTCAGTGACCCTATGTACAACAGAACGAAACACTGCCCGGTCCTGCACCATCCTCACAATCATTATTCTTAAGCCCATTATGGCAGCCACTGTGTCAACCCATCTCATTGAGGGTCTTCCTCTTTTTCGCTGACCTTCTACTTTACCAAGCATGATGAACTTCTCCAGGGACTGATCCCGCCTGACAACATGTTCAAAGTATGTAGACGTCTCACCATCCCTGCTTCTAAGGAGCCTTCTGGTTGTACTTCTTTCAAGACAAGTTTGTTTGTTCTTTTGGCAGTCCATGGTATACTCAACATTCTTTGCCAAAACCACAATTCGGATGTGTCAAATCTTCTTTGGTCTTCCTTATTCATTGTTCAGCTTTCATATGCATATGATGTGATTGAAAATACCATGGCTTGCATCAGGCACACCTTAGTCTTTAAGGTGGCATCTTTGCTTTTCAACACTTTAAAGATGTCTTTTGCAGCAGATTTGCCCAATGCAATGCGTCTTTTGATTTATTGACTGCTGCTTCCGTGGGTGTTAATTGTGGATCCAAGTAAAATGAAATCCTTGACAACTTCAATATTTTCTCCATTTATCACGATGTTGTGTATTGGTCCACTTGTGAGGATTTTTGTTTTCTTTATGTTGATGTGTAATTCATACTGAAGGCTGTGGTCTTTGATCTCATCAGTAAGTGCTTCAAGTCCTCTTCATTTCAGCAAGCAAGGTTGTGTCATCTGCATGACGCAGGTTGTTAATGAGTCTTCCTCTAATCCTGATGCCCCATTCTTCTTCATATAGTCCAGTTTACAGCTTCATATATTTCAGCATACAGATTGAGCAGATATGGTAAAAGGATACAACCCTGATGCACACCTTTCCTGATTTTAAACCATGCAGTATCACCGTGTTCTGTTTGAATGACTGCCTCTTGATGTATGTACAGGTTCCTCATGAGCACAATTTAGTGTTCTGGAATTCCCAGTCTTCACAATGTTACCCATAATTTTTTATGATCCACACAGTCGAATGCCTTTGCGTCATCAATAAAACACAGGTAAGCATCTTTCTGGTATTCTCTGCTTTCAGCCAGGATCCATCTGACGTCAGCAATGATATCCCAGGTTCCAGGTTCTCTTCTGAATCCGCCTTGAATTTCTCGTAGTTCCATGTTTATAGACTGCTGCAGCCGCTTTTGAATGATCTTCAGTAAAATTTTACTTGTGTGTGACGTTGATGATATTGTTCAATAATTTCCGCATTCGTTTGGATCACCTTTCTTTGGAATAGGCATAAATATGGATCTTTTCCAGTCAGTTGGCCAGGTAATTCTCTTCCAAATTTCTTGGCATAGACGAATAAGTACTTCCAGCGCTGCTTCCTTTTTGTTGAAACATCTTAATTGGTATTCCATCAATTCCTGGAGCCTTGTTTTTCTCCAATGCCTTCAGTGCAGCTTGGACCTCTTCCTTCAGTACCATCAGTTCCTGATCATATGATATCTTTTGAAATGGTTGAATGTGGACCAATTCTTCTTGGCATAGTGACTCTGTGTATTCCTTCCAACTTCTTTTGATGCTTTCTGAGTCATTTAATATTTTCGTCATGGAATCCCTCAGTATTGCAACTCGAGGCTTGAATTTTTCTTTCAGTTCTTTCAGCATGAAAAATGCCCAGCATGTTCTTCCTTTTTTGGTTTCTATCTCCAGCTCTTTCCACATGTCATTATAATTCTTTACTTTGTCTTCTGGAGCCACCCTTTGAAATCTTCTGCTCAATTCTTTTACTTCATCATTCTTCCTTTTGCTTAGCTCCTTGATGTTCAAGAGCAAGTTTTAGAGTCTCTTCTGACATCCATTTTGGTCTTTTCTTTCTTTCCTGTCTTTCTAATGACCTCTTACTTTCTTCATGGATGATGTCCTTGAAGTCACTCCACAACTCGTCTGGTCTTCAGTCATTAGTGTTCAACACACCAAATCTGTTCTTGAGATGGTCTCTAAATTCAGGTGGGATATACTCAAGGTCATACTTTGGCTTTTGTTGACTTGTTCTAATTTTCCTCAGTTTCAACTTGAACTTGCATTTGAGCAACTGATGGTTTGTTCCACTTCCAGGCCCTGGCTTTTTTCTGACTGGTAATTTTGAGCTGATTCCTGATACACAGGAATCAAATCAACTACATCTGTGGCAAGAGATGATGGAAAACCTCAATATCATCAGTGTTAAATAGGAGTGGTGATAAAGGGCATCCTTGTCTTGTCCTTGTTCTCAGGGGGAATGCTTTCAGCCTGTTTCGTTTGAGAATGATGTTAACTGTTGGTTTTGTATAGATGCCTTTTATTATGTTGAGGAATTTTCCTTCTTTTCCTATTTTGCTGAGAGTTTTTATCAGGAATAGGTGTTGGACTTTATCAAATGCTTTTCCTGCATCAATTGAGATAATCATGTGATTCTTTTGTTTTATTTATGTGGTGGATTGCATGGATTGATTTTCTAATGTTGAATCATCATTGCATAACTGGCATGAATCTCACCTGGTTTTGGTGTGTTGTTTTTTTGAGATGATGCTGAATACTACTGGCTAGAATTTTGTTTAGAATTTTTGCATCTATATTTGTGAGAGATATTGGTCTGTAATTTTCTTTTTTTGTGATGTCTTTGCCTGGCTCTGGTATCAGGGTTATACTGGCTTTGTAGAATGGATTTGCGACTATTCCTTCTTTTTCTATGCTCTGAAATAGTTTGATTAGTACTGGCGTAAAGTCTCCTCTGAATGTTTGATAGAATTCTCCAGTGAAGCTGTCTGGGCAAGGGCTGTTTTCTGTTGGGAGTTTTTAAATTACCTCTTCAATCTCTTTTTTTTGTTACGGATCTGTTCAGATTTTCTATCTCAGTTTGTGTTAGTTTAGGTAGGTAGTGTGCTTCTAGAAATTTGTCCATTTCCTCTAGATCCTCAAATTTGTTGGAGTACAATTTTTCATAGTATTCTATTGTGATCCTTTTTATTTCAGCTAGGCCTGTCGTAACGTCCCTCATCTCATTTCTTATTTACGTTATTTGTGTCCTCTCCTGTTTTTCTTTCATAGGTTTGGCCAACTTTTTGTCAGTTTTGTTGATCCTTTCAAAGCACAAACTTTTGGTTTCGTTGATGCTTTCTATTGTTTTTCTATTTCATTTATTTCTGCTCTGATCTTTATTATTTCCTTTCTTCTGGTGGCTGTGGGCTTCTTTTGGTGTTCTCTTTCAATTTGTTCAAGTTGTATGGCCAACGTTTTGATTTTGGCTCATTCTTTTTTGATGTGTGCGTTTGTTGAGCACTGTCTTTGTTGTGTCCCAAAAGTTTTGGTATGATGTGTTTTCATTCTCATTTGATTCTAGGAATTTTTTTATTCTGTCTTTGATTTTTCTCTCACCCAGTTGTTTTTAAGCATGGTGTTATTCAGTTTCATGTATTTGGTTTTTTATTTTTGATCTTCTTGTTAGTGATTTCTACTTCTATTCTGTTGTGATCAGAGAGAATGCTTTGTATTATTTTGATGTTTTGGATTTTATTGAGGGTTGCTTTGTGGCCTAAAATGTGATCTCTTCTGGAGAATGTTGCATGTGCATTGGAAAAGAATGTATACTTTGCTGCTGTTGGGTGGAGTGTTCTGTATATGTCTATGAGGTCCAATTGTTTGATTTTGGCCTTTAGATCTTCCATATCTCTGCTGAGTTTCTTTCTGGACGTCCTGTCTTTTACCAAGAGTAGTGTGTTGAGATCTCCTGTTGTTATTGTGGAACTGTCTTTCTTTTTCAGTGCTGTTAGAATTTTTTTTTTTTTTTATGTGTTTTGGGGTCTTGTCATTGGGCGCATAGATATTTATTAAGGTTATGTGTTCTTGGTGGATTGTCCCTTTAATCATTATATAGTGTCCTTCCTTGTCTTTAATTGTTGATTTTGCCTTAAAGTCTATTTTATCTCAGATTAGTATTACCACTCTTGTCCTTTTATGTTTACCATTTGTTTGATATATTTTTCCTCATCCTTTGATTTTTAATAAATTTATGTCTTTGTGTCTAAGATGTATTTCTTATAGATTGCATATTGATGGGTTATGTGTGTGTTTAAAATCTATTCTGCCACTCTCTGTTTCTTTACAGGCACATTTTAAACCATTTACATTCAGTGTGATTATTGATGGATATGCATTTATTGGAAACCCTGGTGGCATAGTGGTTTAGTGCTACAGCTGCTAACCCAAAGGTCAGCGGTTCAGATCCACCAGGCACTCCTTGGAAACTCTATGGGGCAGTTCTACTCTGTCCTACAGGGTCGCTATGAGTCTGAATCAACTTGACGGCAATGGGTTTTTCTGCATTTATTGCTGTCATATTGTCACTTTTTTTTGTTTTGTTTTGTTTTTGAGGTGCTGATGTTTTCTTTGTTCCTCTTACTCTCCTGTGCTGCATTTCTTTTTTTGTGTATTTTCTTTTCTTTCATTGTTATAGATTTTGTGTTTACTGAGTCTTTGTTTTTCTTCTTTTTTATTCTGATGAGTAGGTTTGTTAAAGTTTCTTTTTGGTTATCTTGAACTTTACCCTCATCCTCAATTTGAACCAGTCTTTTATTACTTGATATTACCTTGACTACCTATCCATGTGAAAGTTCCAAACCTACACTGTTTATTCCCCCTTTTGTTGTTTTGATCTTGTCATCATTTACAGATTGATGTCTCTCTTTCCCTGTTTTAAGTCTTTTAGCTTTGATTATTGAGAGTTCTTCATTTAGGTTGGTATCTGACTGATGCTCTCCTGTTTCTTAGACTCCAGTTATTGTCTGATGTTGTTGATTCTCTACCCGGAGAACTCCCTTTAATATTTCTTGTAGGTTTGTTTTGTTTTGTTTTTTTGTGAATTCCCCTAACTTCCGTTTATCTGGCAATGTCCTAATTTCACCATCATATCTGAGAGAGCACTTTGCAGGATATATTAGTCTTGGTTGGCAGTTTTTTTCTTTCAAAGTTTTGTATATGTCATACCACTGTCTTTTTGCTTGCATTTCTGCCAAATAGTCAGACTTTTGTCTTATTGTTTCTCCTTTGTGACTTTTCATATTTCTCAAGCTGCTCTCTGGATTCTTTCCTTGTCTTTGGTTTTGGCAAGTATGATCATGTTGTGTCTTGGTGACTTTCCTTTGGGATCTATCCTGTACGGGGTTCATTGAGCTTCTTGGATGGTCAACTTTTAGTCTTTCATGATATTTGGGAAGTTTCCTGCCTGCAAATCTTCAGCAATCTTCTCTGTGTTTTCCATTTTCTCTTCCTGTTCTAGAACTCTGATCTCTGATCAGAGCAAATTTTTGCCCTTGATTGGGTCCCACATAATTCTTAGGTTTTCTTCATTTTTTTCTCTGATTTTTCCTCAGATAAATTGGCATCCATTGGTTTGTCTTCAATTTTAATGATTCTGTCTTCCATTGTTTCAAATTTGCTTCTAAAACTTTCTGTTGAGTTGTCCATTTCTGAAATTTTGATGTTTATCTTTTGGATTTCTAATTGCTGTTTTTGTATGATTTATAATTATTTATTTCGACATTTTGTTCTTGTATTATTTTCCTGAATTCTTCTATTGCTTTGTCTGTGTTTTCCTTGATTTTGGATATGGTTTCCTTGGTTTTGCTTGGGCTTTCCTTACTCTCTTTCCTTATCTCTTGGAGAGTCCTGAATATTATTCTTTTGAATTCCATACTAGGTAGTTTCACTGCCTTTTATTCTGATGGAAGGGTCACCTGATTCTTTATTTTGATCATTTGCTGGAGCCATTTTGTCTTGCTTTTTTATATGTTTTGATATTGTCTGTTATCTTTGAGGTTTTAAGGTATTATTTTCTTTATTTATTGATTGTATTTTCTTTTGTTTTGTCCTGATTTTTTGTTTTGTTTTGATATGTCTGTGTGGGTTGGCCAGGTGTGTTTTCCTGCTTGCTCATCTGTGGGCATGATAGTTCTCATCACCTTGTCAATGTGGGCAGGGCAGCAACAGGCAGGGCAAGTATGTTTCACTGAACACTGGTGTGGCAAGGTGGTTGCAGGTGGACCTCTTGGGCATTGTCTATCACCTGATGTTGGTTCAGTGGCATGGAAGCTTTCCCAACCCCTTCCAGATAGGCAGGGGTGTTGGATGGGGAGTGATGTGGGCTTGCTTCCTACCATTCAGCAGCTGGTCAAGTGACAGGAGGGTGGGCAGTGCAGGCCTGGTATGGTGGCTGGCCTGAGCACTAGGTGTGCTGTAGCTGCGGCAGCATGCTGGGGGCCAGTGGGAGGGGGTAGCTTACTGGGCTAGTTGTGGGAGGAGAAAGAAAAGAAAAAAGAGAAAGGTAAAAAAAGCAGAAAAAAAACAGGGAAAAAATGGCTGCGAGGGAGCTGGCCTGTGGGGGAGGGGTGGATTGGGGGTGGTGGTAAGCCAGTGTTTCTCTTGCTGAATGATGTGGTGTGGCCCGTCAGGAATGGGTAGAGGCAGCAACTGGGCTAGGTGGGAGGGAGAAAGAAAAGGAAGAAAGGTAAAGAGAAAAAAGAAAAAAAGTGGCTCCATGGGACCCAGCCAGTGGGGGTGAGGTGGATCTGAGGGCTGGTTGGAAGGGAGGGGATGTGATATGTGGACGTAGGTGGGAGACAGGAAGAAAAGAAAGAAGAGAGAGAGACAAATGAAAAGAAAAATGGCAACATGCTGGGAGCCTATGGATGGGGTCAATGCAGACCTGGGGAGGTTGTGTGCAGGTGGCTCTCTAGCTGAGTGGTGTGGTATGGCATGTCAAGAAAGGTCAAAGTAGGTGCACGGAGCTAGGTGGGTGGTAGAAAGAAAAGGAAGGAAGGGAAAGACAGAGAAGAAACAAAATATGATGCTGAGGGAACCGGCTGTTGAGGGTGGGGTAGGAGTGAGGTGGCAGTGAGCTGATGTCTCTTCCACTGGGCAGTGCAGCACGGCCTGTCAGAAAGGGGTGGAGGAAGCACAGGAGGCTAGGTGGGAGGGAGAAGGAAAAGGGAGAAAGGAAAAGAGAAAGAGAACAAAAATGTCACTGAGGGATCTGGCCTGTGGGGGTGGGGTGGACCCAGGGCAACAGTGATCCTTTTGGAGGGGGCATGACCCTTTTGAATGGGGTGAAAGCAGTGCACAGGGCATAAAGGTGAGGGGTGGGAAAGTGCGTATCTCTGGTTACTGGGTGCTCTGTCTTCTGTTGGGAGCTCCATGAGGTTGTCTTCCTGTACTCCCTGTCTGGGGTTCTTGGTAACTGTGTGCCAAGATGGTGTTGCTGTGCCACATTAGTTTGCAGGGAACCTCCACTCTGGAGCTCTCCTCATTCTCTGTTCTCTGTCAATTTCTTGTTCCATTCAGGGCTTGATTTAGTTCTTTATCCCTTCATTTGATGCTTAGGTTTTCAGGGTTTACATTTGCGTCTGTTTTACTTAGTTTTTCAAGTCTTTGCCGCAGAGGAACGGCATTGTGCTTCTGCCTGTAATGGCATGTCGTCTCTGCCATACCTTTGCTTTCTCACACTTTAAAAGAGGTCTTTTACGCAGATTTGCCTAGTGCAGTATGTCCTTTGATTTCTTGACTGCTGCTTCCATGGGTGCTGATTGTGAATCCAAGTAAAATGAAATCCTTGACAACTTCAGTATTTTCTCTGTTTATCGTGATGTTGCTTATTGGTCCAGCTGTGAGGATTTTTGTTTTCTTTATGTTGAGGTGTAATCCATACTGAAAGCTGTAGCTTTTGATCTTCATTAGTAAGTGCCTCAAGTTCTCTTCACTTTCAGCAAGCAAAGTTGTGTCATCTGCATAATGAAGTTTGTTAATGAGTCTTCCTCCAATCCTAATGCCACGTTCTACTTCCTGTAGTCCAATATCTCAGATTATTTGTTCAGCATAGAGATAGAATAAATACGGTGAAAGGATACAGTCCCGATGCACACCCTTTTTGATTTTAAACCATGCAGCATTCCCTTGTTCTATTTGAACAACTGTCTTTTGGTCTATGTACAGGTTCCACATGAGCACCACTAAGGGTTCTGGAATTCCCATTCTTCGCAAAAAAAGCCCATTGCTGTCAAGTCAATTCCAACTCCTAGTGACCCTATAGGGCAGAATGGAACTGCCCTGTAGAGTTTCCAAGGAGCGCCTGGCAGATTTGAACTGCTGACCTTTTGGTTAGCAGCCGTAGCTCTTAACCACTATGCTGCCAGGGTTTCCTGCTCTTCACAAGTTATCCATAATTTGTTATGATCTACACAGTTGAATGCTTTTGTGTAGTCAATAAAACACAGGTAAACATCTTTCTGGTAGTCTCTGCTTTTAGCCAAGATCCATCCGTAATCAGCAATGATATCCCTCATTCTACTTCCTATTCTAAATCTGACTTGAATCTCTGGCAATTCACTGTTGGTGTACTGCTGCAGCTGTTTTTGAATTATCTTCAGCAAAATTTTACTTGTGATATTAATGACATTGTTTGATAATTTCTGCGTTCTGCTGGATCACCTTTGTTTGGAATGGACACGAATATAGATCTCTTCCAGTTGGTTGGCCAAGTAGCTGTCTTCCAAATTTCTTGGCATAGACAAATGACTGCTTCTAGAGTTGTAATCATTTGTTGAAGCGTGGCAACTGGTATCCTGCTAATTCCTGGAGTCTTGTTCTTCACCAGTGTCTTCAGTGCATCTTGGACTTCTTCCTACAATACCATTGATTCTTGATCGTATGCTACCTCCTGAAATGGTTGAATGTCAACCAGTTCTTTTTGGTACAGTGACTGTGTATTCCTTCCACCTTCTTTTGATGCTTCCTGTGTCATTCAGTTTTTTGTCCATAGAATCCCTCAATATTGCAATTTGAGGCTTGAATTTTTCCGTCAGTTCTTTCCACTTGAGAAATGCCAAGCATGTTCTTCTCTTTTGGTTTTCTAACTCCAGGTCTTTGCACATTTCATTATAATCCTTTACTTTTTTTTTTTTTTTTGAGCTGTCCTTTGACCTATTCTGTTCAGCTCTTTTACTTCATCATTTCTTCCATTCGCTTTAGCTGCTTTATGTTCAAGAACTAGTTTCAAAATCTCTTCTGACATTCATTTTTTTTTTCTTTCTTGTCTTTTTAATGACCTTTTTCTTTCTTTGTATATGTTGTCTTTGATACTACCCCACAACTCTTCTGGTCTTTGGTCATCTTCGTTCAGTGCTTGAAATCTATCCTTGAGATGGTCTCTAAATTCAGATGGAATTACTCAAGGTTGTACTTTGGCTCTTGTGGACTTGTTTTATTTTTCTTTAGCTTCATGAACTTGCATATTACTAATTGATGGTCTGTTCCACCATTGGCTCCTGGCCTTGTGCTGACTGATGATATTGACCTTTTCCATCATCTCTTTCCACAGATGTAGTTGGTTTGATTTCTGTGTATTTCATCCAGCAAGGTCTGTATGTATAGCCACCATTTATGTTGTTGAGAAAAGATATTTCTGATGAATAAGTCATTTGTTTTGCAGAATTTTATCATGTGATCCTGCTTCTTTGTTTCCAACTTTCATATTCCAGTCACCCATAATTATCAATGTATTTTGATTGTCTTTCGGTTTGTCATACTGTGGTGGCTTGAGTGTTGCTGTGATGCTGGAAGCCACTGATATTCCACATACCAGCACGTTCATCCATGATAGACAGGTTTCAGCAGAGCTTCCAGACTAAGCTAGACTAACTAGGAAAAAGAACCTGGCAATCTACTTAAAAAAAAAAAAATTAGCCAGAGAAAACCTTATAGCTAGCAGTGGAACATTGTCTGATATAGTGCTGGAAGATGAGCCCCTCAGTTTGGAAGGCACTCAAAATATGACTGGGGAACAGCTACTTACAGTCAACCTTAAGGACATGGACAGAGTAAAGCTTTCTTTTTGTAGAACCTCCAGTACTGTAAGAAGAAGCTACCTAACCCCACAATCCTTATGATTACCATTCCACCCAAACTGATCAAGTGCAACAGCCATCTGTACCTCATCCCAATTAGCCACAGGTTGAAGTTCTAGTAGTTGTAATGTCACTCTACACCAGGTATGGCTCTGCTTACCACCAGCAAACCACCACTTGATGGAGTAAAGCTTTTGAGACCTTCATTTGCTGATGTGGCACAACTCAAAATGAGAAGAAAGAGCTGAAAACATCCATTAAATCAGAACGTGGGATGTATGAAGTATGAATGTAGGTATATTTGAAGTTATCAAAAATGAGGTGGCATGCATGAAGATCTATATTCTAGGCATTGTTATTAGGTAGGTGCTGTTGAGTCGGTTCTGACTCATGGTGACCCTGTGTACAACAGAAAGAAACACAGCCAGATCCTGGACCATCCTCACAATCATTGTTATGCTTGAACCCATTGTTGTAGCCACTGTATCAGTCCATCTTGTTGAGGATTTTCCTCTTTTTCACTGATCCTCTACGTTACCAAGCATGATATCCTTCTCTTGATAACATGTCCAAAGTATGTGAGTTGAAGTCTTGTCATCCTTGCTTCTAATGAGCATTATGGTTGTACTTCTTTCAAGACAGATTTGTTCTTCTGGCAGGCCATGATATATTCAATATTCTTCTTCAGCACCATAATTCAGAGGCATCAATTCTTCTTTGGTCTTCCTTATTCATCGTCCAGCTTTCACGTGCATATGAAGCGATTGAAAACACCATGGCATGGGTCAGGAGCACCTTAGTCCTTAAAGTGACATCTTTGCTTTAGAACACTTAAAGTCTTTTGCAGCAGATTTGCCTAATGCAGTATGTCACTTGATCCTTGGCATTAGTGAGCTAAAATGAAATGGTATTGGCTACTTTGTATCACACATTCATATGGCCTACTATACTGGGAATGACAAATTGAAGAGGAATGGTGTCTCATTCATTATTAAAAAGAACATTTCAAGATCTATCCTGAAGTACAGTGCTGTCAGTGATAGGGTAATATCCATGCACCTATAAAGAAGACCAGTTAATACAACTATTATTTAAATTTTCATACCAACCACTAATGCCAGAGATGAAGATTGAAGACTTTTACCGAAATTGATCAATGTGCTATCGTGATGCATTGATAACTCAATGAGGTTAGGTTAAAAAAAAAAATTTTTTTTTTTTTTTTTTCTGGGAGAAAGCACTACTAGTAGCAACCTGTAAGCTGAACAATTCCTAAAGCTCACACAAGGATAGGTTTTAAGTTTCCGCCTGTCAGAATGATGAGACATTGCCGGGAAATTCAGCAGAGACTACTGAATAGTCACTCATTAGTCATGGGGCTAAACTAGTTCAGAGTACATGCGGCTGTACGTTCACTCTAAAAAAAAAGCAAAAAACAAACGGTGGTCTCAAAAAGATCAAAGTGATCCACAAGTAACTTACTACCTGATGAAAAAAAGTCTAAACTCTTTAAAGAAATGGAAGAAAATCCAGCACTCAATGAGATAAAGCTCACCGTGTCTGATATACAACAAAAATATTAGACATCTGAAGAAGCAGTTAAATGTGACCAATACACAGGATAAAAATAAGTCAGTAGAAACAGACCTAGAAATATGAGAGATGATAGAATTGATAGAAAAGGCTGTTCAAACAGCTTTTATAAATATTCTCAAAAAGTTCAATAATTTAAAGCAAAGGTCGGAAATTTTGACTTAAAGGGCCAGATAGTGACTATTTCAGGCTCTGCAGACGTTATGGTCTCTGTTACAACTAAACTATACTGTTGTGGCACAAAAGCAGCCATTGACAGTATGCAAATAATGAGCATGGTTGTGTTTCAGTAAACCTTTATTTACGAAAACAGGCAGTTAGACTTACAAGCTGTAGTTTGCTAAACCCGATTTAAAGCAAAACATGAATGTAATGAGGCTAGCAATGGAAGATGTAAAATAGAATCAAAACAGTATTTTGGGATGAAAATACAATTCCTGAATTAAAAATTTTATGGATAAATTATTGACCCATTATATACTGTGAAAGGAAAATCAGTGAATTGAAAATACAGGAATAGAAAATATACAAAATGAAGTACACAGAGAAAAACCGAACAGAGCCTAAGTGACCTGTGGAAAATCAACTAGTCTGACATATCCATGTAATTGGAATTCTAGGAGTGAAGTGGGAAGTATAGAAATGTATTTGCAGAAATATCTAAGATGTTCAATTAATATAGACTAGGATAAACACAAAGCAAACCACTTCAAAGTGCATGATAATCAAATTGCTGAATACAAGTGGTAAAGAGAAAATCCTAAATGCAGCCTGGAGTGGTGGTGGGTTAGGCACATTACAGAGGAAGAGAGATTAGAATAATTGCAGACTTCTTGTTAGAAAAAATGAAAACCAAGAAACCATTGGGATGGCAACTTTAAAGTCCCTGAGAGGGGGAAAAATGCCCATCTAGAATTCTGTACACAGTGAAAATGTCTTCTCAAATGCAGATGAAATAAAGACTTTTGAAGACAAACATGAACTGGATAATTTGTTGCCAGAAGACTTTTACTTAAAAAACTGTTAAAGGAGCTCTTCAGGAAAAAGGAAATTAATACCGTAAGGAAACTTGGCTTTACTCAAAGGAAGGAAGAGCATAAAATATGGGAACTATGAGAACAAATAAAAAGATTTTTTTTCTCTTTTAAAAACTTTAAAAGATAATTTGATAATTTAAAGCAAAAATAGTTAAACAATATATTGTTGGGTTTATAACATACATAGAAGTAAAAAGTATGACAATGACACCACAAAAGATGAGAAGGGGAAATGGACGTATACGATTGTAAATTTTTACACTGTACGTAAAGTATTATTTGAAGGTTGTTGTTGTTAGATGCTTTTGAGTAAGTTCCGACAAGAGAATGAAGGTCTGCCCAGTCCTGTGCCATTCTCTCTCAGTCGTCGTTATGTTTGAGCCCGTTGTTGCAGCCACTGAGTCAATCCACCTCGTTGAGGGTCTTCCTCTCTTAAGCTGACCTTCTACTTTAACAAGCATGATGTCCTTCTTCAGGGAGTGTTTCCTCCTAATAACCTGTCCAAAGTACGTGAGACGAAGTCTCGCCATTCTTGCTTCTAAGGAGCATTCTGGCCGTACTTCTTCCAAGATGGATTTGTTCATTCTTCTGGAAGTCCATGGAATATTCAATATTATTTTCCAACGCCATAACTCAAAGGCTTTAATTTTTCTTTGGTCTTCCTTATTCATTGTCCAACTTTTGCATGCACATGAGGTGATTGAAAACACCTTGGCTTGGGTCAGGCACACTTAGTCCTCAATGTGACATCTTCACTTTTTAGCACCTTAGAAAAGGTCTTTTGCATCAGATTTGCCCAATGCAATATGCTGTTTGATTTCTTGACTGCTGCTTCAATGGATGTTGATTGTGGATCCTAATCAAATGAAATCCTTGACAAATTCAATATTTTCTCCATATATCGTGATGTTACTTATTGGTCCAGTTGTGAGGATTTTTGTTTTCTCTGTGTTTTTTTTTTTTTTTTCTGTGTTGAGGTGTAATCTATACAGAAGGCTGTGGTCTTTGATCTTCATCAGTAAGTGCTTCATGTCCTCTTTTCGTTCAGCAAGAAAGGTTGTGTCATCTGCATATTGCAGATTGTTCATGAGCCTTCCGCCAATCCTGATGTCACATTCTTCTTCATATAGACCAACTTCTCAGATTATTTGCTCAGCATATAGATTGAATAAGTATGGTGAAAGGATACAACCCTGACCCACACCCTTTTCTGATTTTAGACCATGCAGTATCCCCTTGTTCTGTTTGAACAACTGCTTCTTTGTCTATGTATAGCACAATTAAAGTGTTCTGGAATTCCCATAATTTGTTATGATCCACACAGTTGAATACCTTTGCATAGTCAATAAAACACATGTAGACATCTTTCTGGTATTCTCTGCTTTCAGTAGGATCCATGTGACATCAGCAATGATATACCTCATTCCACGTCCTCTTCTGAATCTGGCTTGAATTTTTGGCAGATCCCTGTTGATGTACTTCTTCAACCACTTTTTGAAGGTAGGCTATAATAAGTTAAAGATTTATATTGTAAACCTTGGAGCAACCATTAAAAGCATTAACAACAGCAATAAAAGAGGTATAGCTAATAAGCTAATAAGAGGTGTAGCTGAAAACTATTCAATAGAAGGCAGGGAAATACAAAAAATTAAAAATGGACCTGTAAGACAAAGTAAACAAATAACAAGATGGTTAATTTCAGCCCAACTGTATTGATTAGTATGTTAAATTTAGAAATCCAAATATTCCAGTTAAAAGAGAAACCATCAGACAGGATATAAAAAGCAAGATCCAAATACATGCTGTTCACAAGAAACACACCTTAGATACAAAAGCACAGATAGACTATAAGTAAAAGGATAGAAAAGATATACCATGCAAACACTAATTTAAGAAAACTAGAGTGGCTATATTGATATCAGACAAAGTAAACTTTGCAATAAGAGATATTACCAGGGATAAAGAGCAACAGTTCATTTTGATAAAGGGATAATTCTTAAAGAATACATAACAATCCTGAATATGTATGCATTTAATAATAGAGCTTCAAAATACATGAATCAAAATCTGACAGATCTGAAAGGAGAAGTAGTAAGTTCACAGAAAGCTGGGCATTCCAACACTCCTTTTTCAGTAATTGAAAGAAGAAGTGGATAGGAAAGCAGTAAGAACAGAAAATTTGAACAATACTCTCAAACAACTTTATTGACATTTATAAAACATCCCACCCAACAAGTCTGGAATATACGTTCTTTTCTAGTATACGTGAAATGTTCACCTTAGACTATATTTTCGACTATAAAGTAGGTCTCAATAAATGTAAATAGATTTAAACCATAGGGTGTGTTCTCTAACAACAATAGAGTTAATAACAGAAAGCTATCTGGAAAATCCA
Organism: Loxodonta africana; assembly: GCF_030014295.1. Taxonomy (NCBI): domain Eukaryota; kingdom Metazoa; phylum Chordata; class Mammalia; order Proboscidea; family Elephantidae; genus Loxodonta; species Loxodonta africana. Next base: position 106,551,284 of record NC_087351.1, read on the forward strand.
TATGTATTTGGACATTAAGCAACATGAGTCAAAGAGAAATAATAAGAAAATCAGAAAAAGTTTTCAACTGATTGAAAATGAAAATAGAACATATCAAAATTTGTGTGATGGAGGTAAAGCAGAGCCTTGAGGAAAACTTATATAACATTAAATGCTTGTATTAGAAAACAAAAACCAAAACCCATTGCCATTGAGCTGATTCTGACTCACAGTGACCTTATAGGACAGAGAAGAACTGCCCCGTAGTGTTTCCAAGGAGCAGCTGGTGGATTTGAACTGCCAAACTTTTGTTTAGTAGCCTTAGCAGCCGTAGCTCTTAACCACTCCACCACCAAGGCTCCATTAAAAAAAAAAAACACAACCAAACCCGTTGCCGTCAAGCCGATTCCGACTCACAGGGACCCTACAGTACGGAGTAGAGCTGCCCTGCAGGGTTTCCAAGGAGCGCCTGGTGCTTTGAACTGCCAACCTTTTGGTTAGCAGCGATAGGTCTTAACCACTATGCCACTAGGATTTCCATTAGAAAACAAGAAAGATCTGATATCAAAAGTCTAAGCTTCTACCTTTAGAAACTAGAGGAAGGAGAACAAACTAAACCCAAAGTAGATAGAATAAAGAACATACTAAAGGTCAGAATAGAAATCAGTGAACTATAAAATGGACAAACATTAGAGAAAAATCAATGAAAACAAAAGCTGGTTCTTTGCAAAGTTCAATACAGTCGATTGACTTCTAGGTAGATTGATAAAGAAAAAAGAAAGAAGAGACAAATTATCCATATCAAGACTGGAAGAGAGGCTAGCCATACAGATCCTTAGACATTAAAAGGATAATAATGGAATATTACGAACCCTTTATGTGAATAAGTTAAGAAGTGTGAAATGAACATATTTTTTGAAAAACACATATTACCCAAACCAACTCAGTGAAAAGCATCCAAATCGGGAACTCGGAAGTAAAACTACCCCTTTTCTCAGGTGACATGATCCTATATATATTGTTGTTGTCAGGTGCTGTCGAGTTGGTTCCGATTCACAGCAACCCCATGTACAACAGAAGGAAACAACTGCCCAGTCCTGTGCTATTCTCGCAATTGTTGCTATTGTTGAGCTCGTTGTTACAGCCACTGTGTCAATCCATTTCGTTGAGGGTCTTCCTCTTTTTTGCTGGCCTCCGATTTTACCAAGCATGATGTCCTTTTCCAGGGATTGATCCCTCCTGATAACATGTGCAAAGTTTATGAGATGTAGTCTCACCATCCTGGCTTCTAAGGAGCATTCTGGCTGTATGTCTTCCAGGACAGATTTGTTCATTCTTCTGTCAGTCTCTGGTATAGTCAATATTCTTCACCAACACTGTAATTCAAAGGTGTCAGTTCTTCTTTGTTCTTCCTTATTCATTGTCCAGCTTTCTCATACATATAAGGGAATTGAAAACAGCATGGCTTGGGTCAGACGCACCTTAGACTTCAAGGTGACGTCTTTGCTTTTTAACACTTTAAAGTAGTCTTTTGAAGCAGTTTTGCCCAATGCAGAGTGTTGTTTGATTTCTTGACTGCTGCTTCCATGGGTATTGATTGTGGATCCAAGTAAAATGAAATCCTTAACAACTTCAGTCTTTTCTCTGTTTATTATAATGTGGCTAATTGGTCCAGTTGTGAGGATTTTTGGTTTCTTTCTGTTGAGGGATAATCCATACTGAAGGCTGTAGTCTTTGATCTTCATCAGTAAGTGCTTCAAGTCCTCTTCACTTTCAGCAAGCAAGGCTGTGTTGTTTGCATAACACAGGTTATTCATGGGTCTTCTTCCAATCCTTACGCTACGTTCTTCTTCGTATAATCCATCTTCTGGAATTATTTGCTCAGCGTACAGTTTGAGTAAGTATGGTGAAAGGAGGTGAAAGGATACAACCCTGACACATACCTTTCCTGACTTTAAACCACGCGGTACCCCCCTTGTTCTGTTCAAACAACTGCCTCTTGATCTATGTACAGGTTCCTCATGAGCACAATTAAGTGTTCTGGAATTCCCATTCTTTGCAATGTTATCCATAATTTATTATGATCCACACAGTTGAATGCCTTTGCATAGGCAATAAAACACAGGTAAACATCTTTCTGGTATTCTCTGCTTTCAGCCAGTATCCACCTGACATTAGCAATGATATCCCTTGTTCCATGTCATCTTCTGAATCTGGCTTGAATTTATGGTAGTTCCCTCTGGATGTACTGCTTTTGAAAAAAATTTGCTTTTCAGCAAAATTTTACTTGAGTGTGGTATTAATAATATTGTTTGATAATTTCTGCATTCGGTTGGATCACCTTTCTTTGGAATAGGCATAAATATGGGTCTCTTTCAGTCAGTTCACAGGGCAGTTGTCTTCCAGATTTCTTGGCATAGGCAAGTGAGCACTTCTGGCACTGCATCTGTTTATTGAAACATCTCAATTGATAGTTCGTCAGTTCCTAGAACTTTGTTTTTTGCCAGTACCTTCAGCGCAGCTTGGATCTCTTCTTTCAGTATCATCAGTTCCTGATCACATGCTACCTCCTGAAATGGATGAATGTTGACCAATTCTTTTTGATATAGTTACCCTGTGTATTCCTTCCATCTCTTTTGATGCTTCCTGAGTCATTTAATATTTTCCCCATAGAATCCTTCAATATTGCAACTCAAGGCTTGAAGGTTTTCTTCAGTTCTTTCAGCTTGAGAAATGCCTAGCATGTTCTTTCTTCCCTTTTGGTTTTCTTTTTGTTGTTAGCTGCAATCACTTAGGTTCCAACTCATTAGTGACCCTATGTACAAAAGAATGAAACACTGCCCTGTATGCGCCATCCTTATATGGGTTGTTATGCTTGAGCCCATTGTTGCAGCCACTGTGTCAAGCCATCTCCTTGAGGGTCTTCCTCTTTTTTGCTGATCCTATATCTGGAAGACCCCAAAGAATCCACAAGAAAGCTATCAGAGCTAATAAATGAATTAAGCAAAGGGGCAGGATTTTTATGTATCAGCAATGAGCAATCTGTAAAGGAAATTAAGGAAACAATTCCATTTACAGTAGCATCTAAATTCATAAAAAAAGAATTCATAAAGTACCTAGGAATTAATTTAACCAGAGAAGTGAAAGTTTTATACATGGAAACCTATAAAATATTACTGATAGAAACAAAAGATGAGTTAAATAAATGGAAAGACATTCTGTGATTTTGTACTGAAAGACTTAGTATTGTCAAGATGTCAATATTACCTAAAAAATCCAGTGCCATCGAGTCGATTCTGACTCATAGTGACTCTATAGGACAGAGTAGAACTGCCCCATAGAGTTTCCAATGAGCGCCTGGTGGATTCGCACTGCCAACCATTTCTTTGTTTAGCAGCTGTAGCACTTAACCACTACACCACCAGGGTTTCCATATTACCTAAAGCAATCTATAAACTCAATGCAATCCCCATCAAAACTCTAACAGCCTTCTTTGCAGAAATGGAAAGACCAATCCTCAGATTTATATGAAATTGCAAAGGGCCCCGAATAGCCAAATTGATCTTGGAAAAGAAGAACAGAGGAGGAGGACTCACGTCCTGACTTTAGGACATATAAATCTACAGTAATTAAAACACTGTAATATTGGTATTATGATAGACACATAGACCAATGGACAGAATTGAGAGCCCAGAGATAACCACACACATCTATGGTTGATTAATCTTTGACAAGGGGGCTAAATCCATCAAATGGGGACAGAGTAATCACACGCAAAGGAATGAAGTTAGACCCTTATTCCACACCATATAAAAAACTAACTTAAAATGGATCGAAGACCTAAATGTATGACTTACAACCATAAAACTCTTCAAAGAAAACCTAGGAGTAATGCTTTGGGACTTAGTCTTCAACAACAGATTCCTAGCTATAATACCCAAAACACAAGCAACAAAAGACAAAATAGATAAATTGGACTTCGTCAGAATTAAAAGCTTTTGTACTTCATAGGACACCATCAAGATATGAAAAGACAGCCTACAGAATGGGTGCAAGTATTGCAAATCATAAAGGAGCCCTCGTGGCACAGTGGTTAAGATGATTGACTGCTAAATGAAAGGTCGGCAGTTCAAAACCACCAGTGGCTCCTTGGGAGAAAGATGTGACAATCTGCCTCTGTAGAGTTTTACAGCCTTAGAAGCCCAATGGCATCACTAAGATTCAGAAATGACTCGATGGCAGTGGGTTATAATTAACAAAGGGCTTATGTCTAGAAGATATAAAGTACTCCTATAAAGTGATAAGGAAAAGAACGACAGTCTATTAAAAAATGGCCAGAGACTTGAATAGGAACTTCACAAATAGGGTGTCCAAATATATAATGAACATGTGAAAAGTCCTCAACTGATTAGTAATAAGGAAATTGAAAATTAAAGGAGAAATTGCTACACAATTACCTGAATATCTTAAGATTAAGAAGATTGGTAATATCATATATGGGCAAGGATGTGGAACAACAAAAAGTAGTGAGAGTGTAAATTGGTACAATTATTTGGAAAGCAGTTTGGCATGATGCAGTAAAGTTGAAGATGAGAAAGCCCTGTGACTAGTAATTTCGCTCCTAGGTATGTATCCAGCTGAAATATGTGCACACATGCACTGGGAATCATGAGTACTAACACACACAATAAGATTATTCATAATAGTTTCAAACTGAAATAACTATCACCAAGAATTTGGAAATAATTTTTGGGATATCCGTACAATGGTTATAATTCAGTGATGAAATTTAACAAATGACAGTTATATGCGATAGCATGGATGAATTTCAAAAGCAAAGTTGAGTGGTAGAGGCAAGATCAAAAGAATGTATAGTGCGTCTGGGGTCTTAAATGCCAACAAGTGGCCATCTAAGATGCATTAATTTGGTCTCAACCCACCTAGATCAAAGGAGAATGAAGAACACCAAGGTCACACGATAACTATGAGCCCAAGAGACAGAAAGGGCCACATGAACCAGAGACTTAAACATCATCCTGAGCCCAGAAGAACTAGATGGTGCCCGGCCACAACCGACAACTGCCCTGACAGGGAGCACAACAGAGAACCCCTGAGGGAGCAGGAGATCAGTGGGATGCAGACCCCAAATTCTCATAAAAATACCAGACTTAATGGTCTGATTGAGACTAGAGGAATCCCGGCGGTCATGGTCCCCAAACCTTCTGTTGGCACAGGACAGGAACTGTTCCCGAAGACAACTCTTCAGACATGAATTGGACTGGACAATGGGTTGGAGAGGGATGCTGGTGAGGAGTGAGCTTCTTGCATCAGGTGGACAATTGAGACTGTGTTGGCATCTCCTGTCTGGAGGGGAGATAGGAGGGTACAGAGGGTTAGAAACTGGCAAAATTGTCATAAAAGGAGAGACTGGAAGGGCTGACTCATTAGGGGGAGAATAAGTGGGGTATGGAGTAAGGTGTATATAAGCTTATATGTGACAGACTGACTTGATTTGTAAACGTTCACTTAAAGCTCAATAAAAATTATTTAAAAAAAATGTATAGTGCATGCTTTTATTTATATAAGGTTAAAAAATAAGCATAGTGTAGTGGGAAAGGTATGTTGTTGCTGTTAGCTGCTGTCGAGTTATTTCTGACTGATAGCAACCCTATGTACAACTCTACAACAGAACGAAACACTGCCAGGTCTTGCACCATCCTCACAATGGTTGTTATGCTTGAGCCTATTGTTGAAGCCACTGTGTCAATCCATCTCATTGAGGGTCTTCCTCTTTTTCGCTGATCCCCTACTTTACCAAGCATGATGTCTTTTTCCAGGGACTGGTCCCTCCTGATAACATGTGCAAAGTATGTGAGGTGTTAGTCTCACCATCCTTGCTTCTAAGGAGCATTCTGGTTGTACTTCTTCTAAGACAGGTTTATTTGTTCTTCTGGCAGTCCATGGTATATTCAGTATTCTTCACCGACACCATAACTCAGAGGCATCAATTCTTCTTCAGTCTTTCTTATTCATTCAGCTTTCGCATGTAGGGAAAGGTATAGGATGATTTAAAAAGAATGAACCATTTTCAAAGTTTGTTATGCAATAACTATATTATATATGGATATATAGTATTCTTCAAATTACAGATTTTACTCTCATCTTTCTCAATATTCACATCATAAGTTTTCATTTTCTTCTTTTTTTTTTTTTATGGAGAACACAGTGACAGGGATCACATGTTTGAACAAGCTAAGAAGTGTTTTTTTGCCTTGGTAGCCAAAGGAAGCCTCTAACAACTTCATTTACCACCTCATTTCCATCTCATAGTCCAGCGACCCCTTAAGAAGCATCTTCTGTGGAGCAAGACTGGGTGTTGTGTTTAAAACATTGACAGGCCTCCGGATGAGGGACCTCCAAGATCTCATGTGGAGATACATTCAGAACCTTGTGTTTGTATCACCTATTACTCACATCTTTGAGGAAATGAAGAACCACATCATGGCTGCCATTTTAATATTAGTGATAGGTTACAAAGGGTTTGGTATAAGTTAGACTGCAGAAGTGATGTTTGCAATATGACACAGAGAGGATAATATACTTTGGTAAAATTATAAAAATAAATGCAACAATTTCTTTAAAATTGATTTTGACTATATGTTCAGTAGATTCCCACTCCTAGCGACCCCATAGGACAGAGTAGAACTGCCCCATAGGATTTCCAAGGCTGTAATCTTTATGGGAGGAGCCCCAGTGGTACAGTGGTTAAGTGCTCAGCTGCTAACCAAAAGGTACGTGGTTCAAACCCACCAGCTGGTCCGCTGGGGAAAGATGTGGCAGTTTGCTTCTGTAAAGATTTATAGCATTGGAAACCCCACTTCTATATGGTTGCTAGGAGTCGGAATCGACTCAACAGCAGTGGATTTTGGAATCTTTGCGGGAAGCATACTGCCACATTGTCTTATTCATCTAGTGCAGCTGTAACAGAAATACCACAAGTGGATGGGTTTAACAAATAGAAATTTATTTTCTAATAGACTAGTAGGTTACAAGTCCAAATTCAGGGTGTTGTCTCCAGGGGAAGGCTTTCTCTCTCTGTGGGATCTGGAGGAAGCTCTTTGTCTTCAATCTTCCCTCGTCGAGGAGCTTCTCAGGGGCAGGGACCCCAGGTCCAAAGGACACACTCTGCTCCTGGTACTGCTTTCTTGGTGGTATGAGGTCCCTCTGTCTCTCTGCTTGCTTCTATCTTCTATATTTCAAGAGATTGCCTCTGGACACAATCTAATCCTGTAGGTTGAGTGCTGCCTCACTAACACAGCTGCCGCCCATCCTCCCTCATTAACATCAAAGACGCAAGATTTACAACATATAGGAAAATCACACAATACCGGGAATCATGGCCCAGCCCAACTGATACACACATTTTGGGGGGACATAATTCAATCTATGACACACATTTTTCCCCTACGGAGCAGTTGATGAAGGAAGAAGTCCAAACTGCGCTGAAGGCATTGGCTAAAAACAAGCCTCCTGGAGCTGATGTTTCAACAAATGGATGTAACACTGGAAGTACTCACTTGTCTATGCCACGAAATTTGGAAGACAGCTACCTGGCCAACCAACTGTAGGAGATCCATATTTGTGCCCATTCCAAAGAAAGGTGATCCAACAGAACGTGCAAGTTATCGAACAGTGTCATTAATACCACACACAAGTAAAATTTTGCTGAAGATATTTAAAAAACGATTGCAGAAGTACATCGACAGGGAACTGCCAGAAATTCAAGCTGGACTCAGAAGAGGACATGGAACAAGGAGTATCGTTGCTGATGTCAGATGGCTCTTATTTGAAAGCAGAGAATACCAGAAAGATGTTTACCTGTGTTTTATTGACTATGCAAAGGTATTCAACTGTGTGGATCATAACAAATTATGGATAACATTGCATAAAATGAAAACTCTAGAACACTTAATTGTGCTCTGTACGTAGAACAAGAGGCAGTTGTTCGAACAGAACAAGGGGATACTGCATGGTTTAAAGTCAGGAAAGGTGTGCGTCAGGGATGTATCATTTCACCATACTTATTCAGTCTATGTACTGAGCAAATAATCCGAGAAAGTGGACTATATGAAGAAGACCGTGGCACCAGGATTAGAGGAAGATTCATTAATCATCTGTGATATGCAGATGGCACCACCTTGTTTGCTGAAAGTGAAGAGGACTTGAAGTATTTACTGATGAAGATCAAAGACTACAGCCTTCAGTATGGATTACACCTTGACGTAAAGAAAACAAAAATCCTCACAACTGGACCAATAAGCAACACTATAATAAATGGACAGGATATTGAAGTTGTTAAGGATTTCATTTTACTTGGATGCACAATCAATACCCATGGAAGCAGCAGTCAAGAAATAAAATGACACACAGCATTGGGGAACTCTGCTGTAAAAGATCTCTGTAAAATGTTAAAAAGCAAAATGTCACTTTGAGGACTAAGGTGCACCTGACCCAAACCGTGGTATTTTCAACCACCTGATATACATATGAAAACTGGACAGTGAATAAGGACAACTGAAGGAGAATTGATGCCTTTGAATTATTGTGTTGGCAAAGAATATTGAATATACCTTGGACTGCCAGAAGAACAAACAATGTGTCTCCCAAGAAGCACAACTGAAATGCTCCTTAGAAAGGAGGGTGGTGAGACTTTGTCTCATATACTTTGGGCATGTCATCAGGAGTGACCAGTCCCTGGAGATGGACATCATGCTTGGTAAAGTAGGGTCACTAATAAAGAGGAAAGCTCTCAACAAGATGGGTTGACACAGTGACTGCAACAATGGGCTCAAACATACCAATGATTGAGAGGGTGATGCAGGACTGTAGCAGTGTTTTGTTCTGGTGTACATACGGTGGCTGTGCGTCTGAACCGACTCAACAGCACATAACAACAATGACTATCTTTACGGAAGCTGGCTGCCACATTTTTCTCCCACAGAGGGGCTGGTGGATTTGAACTGCTAAACTTTTGGTTAGCAGCTGAGCACCACCAGGACTCCCTAGGTATAACCTAAAGTGACTAATAAATTTTTGATAGTTTTCCATTTTTTTGAACCACCCTTCTATAAGGAGAAGCATTTCCCTAAAAGTGGGGTGTCATTATCTTTCAGGATGAGGGAAAGGCTTCTGATTGAGAAGAGCAAGTTGGAGGTTTTTGTGGTATTAGCCACACCCTGGTGGTTGTAACACGGATGTTTGCTTACATGGTAATTCATTAAGTTGTATATGTATGTTTTTGTATTTTTTCTTGTATGTATTATATTTCACAGTGGAAATGATTATTAAAAACATGGGGAGAAATAATTGCAGTTTATGTGTTTTATGAGCATCCTCTTAAGGAAGACAAAGGGTTAGAATGTTCCTCTCTATCTTTGGTTAGTTTGATTTATTGGAATCAGTTTCATTAAAGATTAAGAGGTAGAATAGTTTTTCTTGACATGCAGGCATTCTTTGAAGAAAGACATAGATAATAACTAGCATGCCAGCTTGGGGTTAAGTATCTGCATATACAGCAGCAGAGAGAAACTTCCAGGTAACTGGAAGAAGACTCTATTGCACACAAAACAAAAACCAACCCATTGCTGCCGAGTCAATTCCAACTCATAGCAACCCTATCGGACAGAGTAGAACTGCCCTATAGGGTTTCCAAAGAGTGACTGGTGGATTCGAAATGATGACCTTTTGGTTGGCAGCTGTAACTCCTAACCACTTCGCCATCAGGGCCCCATTTGCACACAGTAAAATAAATGTCTCTTGAATTAACCCAGAGCTTGGACATTAAATAGGGTTCTTTTTAGAAACTGGCTCTTACATTTGATGACTTCCATTAATATTTTATTGAGAATAAAGGTTACAGTTCTTCATAATTAACTTAGGAAATAGGATTCCCTTCTTTACCAAAGTGAGCCAAATGACATAGACTTAGTTCCAAAATTTTTAGCTGTCAAGCATAATTTAGAAATAAAGACATTAAAGTATTACTCAAGCATGCTTGCTAAGTTTTCTAGATGAAATTGCATTTCAGGAGCATATTTAAGTGAAGTATGTATGTGTAAACTCTTTTATATAGATGAGCTAGAATTTTTTACTTTTTGGCACTGCTGCGTTCCTAAATTTGTTGCAATGGCTACATGGGACTCGCAGACCATACTCATGATTATGAGGCTTATTAAGGAAGTAGCAGTTTACAATTTAGGATCAGAATCAATTTTAAAGTAGTAACAACTTAGGAGATAGGGTACAGTTAATCAGTTGGGACAGCTTCCAGCCAAGCAAGCTCTCAGCTCCTTCTAGGCCATGATGCAGGCCAGTTGCTCCTTAGCTCCCACTGCTGGACCCCGCACCAACCCTCTGGGCCTCCACTGCCGGCCTCTGTCCTGCTTGATCAAGCATTACAGCTCTTTAGTTCCACCAACATATGCCTGAAGGCACCCTATTCTGCCAGCAATTCTCCTGCCCAAAGGCTCTCATTTCTCTTGCTCTGTGGATTGGCAAGCCCCACTGCAGCTGTTTTGTACCAGTATCCTTGTTGGTTCCCGCTGTCTTGCGCTGCTGCTGCTCTTGCAGCACTGTCTTTCACTGGCTCCAGTGTTACAGCTCTCTTTCTCCTGGGTCTAGGAGGTTCTCAGCACAGGCACCCCGGTTCCAAAAGGCAGCCTTTTATCATTATGTATGATGTTTGTGGTGAGTTCTTCACAGAGGGTGTTCTCTTCTATTCCTAGTTTTTTAAGTGTTTTTGTCGCGATGGGATGATGGATTATGTAAAATGCTTTTTCTGCATCTATATGAGATGATAATGTGTTTTTTTATCCTTTATTAATATGGTATATTACCTCGATTAGTTTTCATGAGTTGAAAATCAATAAATCTCAATTATGATATATTATCCTTTTTATATGTTGCTGGATTCAGTTTGCTAGTATTTTATTGAAGATATTTCCGTTTATATTCGTAAGAGGTATTGGTTTGCAGTTTTCTTTTTCTGTGATGTCTTTGGTGTTGTTATCTGAGTAATGCTGGGAAGTGTTACTTTCACTTCAATTTTTTGGAAGAGTTTGTGAAGGATTGGTCTTAATTCTTCTTTAAATATTTGATAGAATTTACTGATGAAAACATCTTGTCCTGGTCTTTTCTTTGTGGGATTTTTTTTTTTTTTTTAATTACAAATTTAATGTTTTTTACTTGTTATGTGTCTGCTCAGATTTTCTATTTCTTTTTCAGTCAATTTGGGCAGTTTGTGACTTTTTTAGGAATTTGTCCATTTCATCCAGGTTATCTAATTTGTTGCCATACAATTGTTCAGTTGTGAGAGGACGAGTCACCCCACAAAAAGCAATTTTGCTTTTGGTTTTGGTTTCTGAGTGCTGGAACACATCTGAGGCTGAGTGGGGGGCTGACATTGGGCCCCCAGGCTGACCCAAGAGGGACCACCTGGGGGCCCAATGTTGACTAAGCCTCAGGGGGCAGGCTGTAACCTATCATGGTCACATGAGGAGGCCAATAAGAGCCCTGAACACTAAGGCTGTGATGACCTTCCTGTTTGAGTGCTTCCTGGTTGGTGACCATGCATGGGAGAAGGTAGTGCATCCCTCTTTGGGACATGGAAGCTTTGTGCTGGGATGGCTCCCAGACCTTACCCTATACATCTCTTTAGTTGTATCCTTTTTGGTTATAATAAATCTGTAGTCATAACTATGGTATACTTTCCATGAGATTCTGTGAGTTATTCTAGCTAATTCATGAGCCCACAAGGGCGATGAGAGCCAGTAAGGGCTGGTTTCTGCCTATTTGGCAGTCTGAAGTAAGATGTCTTTCTAACTTGTGAGCTCTGACTCAGCACTGGGCGGCTAGGATCAGAGGGGGCTGCGTGGGCAGGTGGTCTGAAGAATGGTGTCTGTCTAACTTGTGAGCTCTAACCCAGCTCCGGGTGACTGGGGTCTGAAAGAGAGTGTCTCTTGGTCAGCTAGCAGTGAGGAGGGAGAAGTGGGAGGGTGAGGACGGGATTCATCTCCACATTTTGGGAACTGGATTCATGCTGATCCTTACCACACAGTTAGTGACAATGGTGGGATTTATCTACTTTACCCCTTACTTAGTGCAATAGTGTTATCTTAATTCTTTTTATTTCTGTAAGGTCCATAGTAATGCCTTATCTTTCAATTCTGATTTTAATAATTGAGTCTTCTTTTTTTTCTTGATCAGTCTCACTAAAAGGTCGTCCATTTTGTTTATCTTTACAAAGAATCAACTTTTGTTTTCATTAATATTTCTACTGTTCTTTTTTATTTCCCTTATTTCAACTGTAATTTTAATTTCTTTCATCATGCTTGTTTTGAATTTAGTTTGTGTTTCTTTTTCTAGTTTTTTTTTATGGTGGAAGGTTAGATTATTGATTTGAGATCTTTTTTAACAGTAGTGTACAGTATCAGTTTCCCCCAAACACTGTTTTCATTGCATCCCGTAAGTTTTGATATGTTGTACTTTTGTTTTCATTCAGCTAAAAGTATTTTGTAATTTACCTCCTGATTTCTTTATTGATCCACTGTTTTTTTTTTTTTTTAACAGTGTGTTGTTTGATTTCCACATATTTACGAATTTCCCAAATACCCTTCTGCTATTTCTACTTTTACTCCATTGTGGTTGGAAACATACTTTTTATTATTTGCATCTTTGAAATTTGTTGAGATATGTCTTATGGCATAACATATGACTTATCCTGGAGAATGATCCATATGTACTTGAGAAAAATATGTATTTTGCTGTAGTTGGGTGGAGTGTTCTGTAGATATCTATTAGGTCTAGTTGGTTTATAATGTTGTTCAAGTGTCTTGTTTTGTTATTGATCTTCTGTCTAGTTTTTCTATTATTGAAAGTGAGATATTATAGTTTCTAATTATTATTGTTCAATTGTATATTTCTCTCTTCAGTTTTTTCATTTTTTGCTTCATATATTTTGGGGTTCTGCTGTTAGGTGTATATATGTTTATAATTGTTATATATTCTTTTAATTTTATTATTTTTTATTGTGCTTCAGGTGAAAGTTTTCAGCTTAAGTTAGTTTCTCATACAAAAATTTATACACATGTTGTTATGTGGCCCTAGTTGCTATCCCTATAATGTGACAGCACACTCCTCCTTTCCACCCCCAATTTCCTGTGTCCGTTCAACCAGTTCGTATCCCTTTCTGCCTTCTCATCTCACCTTCGGACAGGAGTTGCCTGTTTAGTCTTGTGTATTTACTTGGATTAAGAAGCACACTCTTCACAAGTATCATTATATGTGTTATATAGTCCAGGCTAATCTTTGTCTAAGGAGTTGGCTTTGGGAATCATTTTAATTCTGGGTTAACAGAGAGTCTGGGGTCCATGTCTTCTGGGGTTCCTCCAGTCTCAGTCAGACCATTAAGTCTTATCTTTTTACTAGAATTTGAATTCTTCACCCCACTTTTCTTCTGCTCTATCAGGGACTCTGTTGTGTTTCCTGTCAGTGCAGTCGTTGATGGTAGGCAGCCACTTCTAGTTCTTCTGGTCTCAGGCTGATGGAGTTTATTTATGTGGCCCTTTTTGACTCTTGGGCTAATATTTTCCTTGTATTTTTAGTGTACTTCATTTTCCTTTGCTCCAGGTAAGCTGGGACCAATGGATGCATCTTAAATGGCTGCTCACAAGCTTTTAAGACTCCAGATGCCACTCAACAAGGTGGAATGCAGTACACTTTCTTAATAAACTTTGTTATGCCAGTTGATGTAGATGTCCCCTGAAACCATGGTTCCCAGACCCCTTCCCCTGCTACTCTTTCCCTCGAAGTGTTTGGTTGTGCTCAAGAAATTTCTTAGAATTGTTACATATTCTTGATTGCTTGGCCCTTTTATCATTATAACTTGTCCTCTTTCATCTCTAATAATAATTTTCATCTTCAACTATGTTTTGTCTGATATTAGTATAGTCACTCCAGCTCTCTTTTCGTTACTATTTGCATGGTACATCTTTTTCTGTGCTTTTATTTTCTTCCTGTTTGTCTGAATCTAAAGCTTGTCTTTTGTAGAGAGCTTATAGTTTGATTCTGTTTTTTCTTTTTTATTCATTCTGTCAATATTTGCCTATAATTGGAGAGTTTAATTCATTTACATTTAGTATCATTACTGATAAGGTAGGATTTATGCCTGCCATTTTTCTATTTGTTGTCTATATGTCTTATATCTTTTTTGTTCTTTCACTCTTTCCTTAGTGCCTTCTTTTGTGTTAAATAGATATTTCTTCTTGTCATTTCTTTTACCATATATTTTGAGTTATTTTTCTTAGTAGTTCCACTGAGTATTACAGTTAACATCTTAACTTTCAAAATCTAGTTTGTATTAGTACTAACTTAATTTCAACAGTATACAAAAATATTTCTCCTGTATTGCTCTGTTCCCTCTCCACTCCTTTGTATGGTTATTGTCAGACAAATTACATCTTTATACTCTGTGTGCTTATCCACAGAGATGTATAATTATTGGTTTTTGCAGGGATATTTTAAATCAGATACAAGAAAAAGAATTACAAACAAAAAATGCGTATTTTTATATTTATTTAGGTAATTACCTTTGCTGGTGTGCTTTATTTATGAGACTTTGAGTTACTTTTTAAGTCCTTCTTTTCAACCTGAAGCACTTCCTTTAATATTTCCTGTAGAGAAAGTCTGCTAGTGATGAATTCTCTAGATTTGTTTATCTAGGAATATCTTAATTTTTCCTTCATTTTTGAAGGATAGTTTTGCTGGATATAGAATATTTAGTTGACATTTTTTCCCCCATCTCACTGCCCTCTGGCCTCCATGATTTCTGATTAGAAATCAGCTGTTAACTTTACTGAGGATGCCTTTTACGTGATGGATTGCTTCTCTCTTTGTCTTTGCCTTTGACAGTTTGATTACGATGTGTATAGGTATGGATCTTTTTAAAATTTGTCCTACTTGGAGTTCATTGAGCTTCTTAAATGAGTAGATTAATGTTTCTCATGCAAATTTGGGAGGCTTTAGCCATTATTTCCTCAAAGATTCTTTCAGCCCTTTTGTCTCTCTCCTTCCTTTCTATGATTCCCATAGCATATATGTTGGTATGCTTGATGGTTGTCTCATAGATTTCTGAGGCTCTATTAATTTTTCTTCATTTTTTCCCTCTGTTCCTCAGACTTGACAATATCAACTGACATATCTTTAAGTTTGCTAATTCGTTTTTTCTGGCTCAGATCTGCAGTTGATACTTTATAATGAACTTTTCATTTGTTACAGTTTTCAATGCCACAATTTCTTCCCTTCTTTCATTTTTTTTTTTTTACTTTTGTGTAGGGCAAATACTTTATGTTTTCTTTGCCTGTCTCATACTTTTTCTGTTGAAAGGTGGGAGTTTTAAACAGTGTGTGTTGTCTTTGGAAATCAGATTCTTCCTCCTCCAGAGTTTGTTGTCATTACTGTTTATTGTGGTTTATTTGTTTAATGACTTTTCTGAACTAATTCTATAAAGTCTATATTCTTTGCTATGATTGGCCACCGAAGTCTTTACTTGGTAAGCTTAGTGGTCAGCTAGTGATTGGATGGAGATTTTCCTAATTGCCTGAAACCAATAAGTCTCCACCCTCACATGTCTGTCAGTTTGTCATACTGTAGGAGCTTGCATGTTACTGTGATGCTGAAAGATATGCCACCAGTATTCAAATACCAGCAGGATCACCCATGGTGGACAAGTTTCAGCTGAGCTTCCGGACTAAGACAGACTAGGAAGAACGACCTGGCAGTCTACTGCTGAAAATAATTAGCTAGTGAAAACCTTATGAATAGCAACAGAACACTGTCTGATATAGTGCCAGAAGATGAGCCCCTCAGGTTGGAAGGCACTCAAAAGACAACTAGGGAAGAGCCACCTCCTCAAAGCAGAGTCAACCTTAATGATGTAGATGGAATCAAGCTTTTGAAACCTTCATTTGCTGATGTGGTACAACTCAAACTGAGAAGAAACAGCTACAAACATCCATTAATAATTGGAATGTGGAATGTATGAAGTATGAATCTAGGAAAATTGGAAATCATCAAAAATGAAATGAAAAGCATAAAGATCAATATCGTAGGCATTAATGAGCTGAAATGACCTGGTATTGGCCATTTTGAATCAGACAATCATATAGTCTACTATGCTGGGTATGACAACTTGAAGTGGAATGGCATTGCATTCATCGTCAAAAAGAACATTTCAAGATCTATCTTGAAGTACAATGCTGTCAGTGATAGGATAATATCCACACGCTTACAAGACAGAGCAGTTTATGTGACTATTATTCAAATTTACACACCAACCACTAAGGCCAAGGATGAAGAAATTGAAAATTTTTACCAACTTCTGCAGTCTGAAATTGAGCGAACATGCAATCAGGATGCACTGATAATTATTGCTGGTTGGAATGCCAAAGTTGAAAACAAAGAAGTTGGAAAGCATGGTCTCAGGGATAGAAACAAAGTCAGAGATCACATGATAGAGTTTTGCAAGACCAACGACATCTTCACTGCAAATACATTTTTTCAACAACATAAAAGGCTACTATACATGCAGACCTCACCAGATGGAAAATACAGGAATCAAATAGGCTATATCTGTGGAGAGAAGATGGAAGAGCTCAACATCATCAATCAGAACAAGGCCAGGGGCTGACTTTGGAACAGATCACCAATTACTCCTATGCAAGTTCAAGTTGAAGCTGAAAAAAATTAAAACAAGTCCATGAGAGCTAAAGTATGACCTTGGGTATATTCCACCTGAATTTAGAGACCATCTCAGAAATAAATTTGATGTGTTGAACACTAATGACTGAAGACCAGATGAACTGTAGAATGACATCAAGGACATTATACATGAAGAAAGGAAGATGTCATTAAAAAGACAGGAAAGAAAGAAAAGACCAAAATAGATGTCAGAAGAGACTCTGAAGTGTGTTCTTGAATGTTGAGAAGCTAAAGTGAAAGAAAGAAATGATGAAGTAAAAGAGCTGAACAGAAGATTTCAAAGGATGGCTCAAGAAGACAAAGTAAAGTATTATAATGACATGTGCAAAGCCCTGGAGTTAGAAAACCAAAATGGAAGAATATATGCTTGGCATTTCTCAAGCTGAAAGAACTGAAGAAAAAATTCAAGCCTTGAGTTGCAATATTGAAGGATACTATGGGGAAAATATTAAGTGACGCAGGAAGCATCAAAAGAAGATAGAAGGAATATATGGAGTCATTATACCAAAAAGAATTGGCCTACATTCAACCATTTCAGGAGGTAGCATATGATCAGGAACTGATGGTACAGAAAGAAAAGATCCAAGCTGCACTGAAGACATTGGTGAAAAACAAGACTCCTAGAATGGACGGAATACAAATTGAGATGTTTCAACAAACGGATGCAGCACTGGAAGTGCTTACTCATCTATGTCAAGATTTGAGAAACAGCTACGTGGCCAACCAACTGGAAGAGATCCATATTTATGTGCATTCCAAAGAAAGGTGATCCAACTGAATGTGGAAGTTATCAAACAATATCATTATTATCAAACGCAAATAAAATTTTGCTGAAGATCATTCAAAAGCGGCTGCAGCAGTACATCAACAGGGGACTGCCAGAAATTCAAGACAGATTTCAGAAGAGGATGTGGAACAAGGGGTATCATTGCCGATCTCAGATGGCTCTTAGCTGAAAGCAGAGAATACCAGAAAGATGTTTACCTGTGTTTTATTGACCATGCGAAGGTGTTCAACTGTGTGGATCATAAAAAATTACAGATAACGTTGAGAAGAATGGAAATTCCAGAACACTTAATTGTGCTCATGAGGAACCTGTACATAGACCAAGAAGCAACTATTCAAGCAGAACAAAGGAATACCGTGTGGCTTAAAGTCAGGAAAGATGTGCATTAGGGTTTTATCCTTTTGTCATACTTACTCAATCTGTATGCTGAGCAAATAATACTAGAAGCTGGGCTATATGAAGAAGAACAGGGCATCAGGACTGGAGGAAGACTCATTAACAACCTGCGTTATGCAGATGACACAACCTTGCTTGCTGAAAGTGAAGAGGACTTGAAGCACTTACTGATGAAGATCAAAGACTACATACAGCCTTCAGTATGGATTATCCCTCAACAGAAAGAAACCAAAAATCCTCACAACTGGACCAATAAGCCACATCATAATAAACAGAGAAAAGATTGAAGTTGTCAAGGATTTCATTTTACTTGGATCCACAATCAACACCCATGGAAGCAGCAGTCAAGAAATCAGAAGATGCATTACATTGGGTAACTCTGCTGCAAAAGACCTCTTTAAAGTGATGAAAAGCAAGGATTTCACTGGAAGACTAAGGTGCACCTGACCCAAGCCTTGGTATTTTCAATCGCCTCATATGCATGTGAAAGCCAGCCAATGAGTAAGGAAGACGGAAGAATTGACACCTTTGAATTGTGGTGTTGGCAAAAACATTTGAGTATACCATAGACTGCAAAAGATGAACAAATCTGTCTTGGAAGAAGTACAAGCAGAATGCTCCTTTAAGCAAGTACAGCAAGACTTCGTCTCACATACTTGACATGTGTTTTCAGGAGGGACCAGTCCTTGGAGAAGGATATCATACTTGGTGAAGTAGAGGGTCAGGGAAAAAGAGGAAGACTCTCAGCGAGATGGATCGACACAGTGGCTGCAACGACAGGTTCAAGCATAGCAATGATTGAGATTGATGCAGGACCAGGCAGCATTTGGTTATGTTGTACATAGGGTCACTATGAGTGGGAACTGCCTTGATGGTATCTAACAACAACAACAACAACAAAAACAGTAAGTCTCCTAACCTTTTTCAGGGGGCTCTGTGTTTATGTTGGGGCATGCCTTCAAACTCTTAGCCATGCAGTTGACATGTCTGTCTTAGCATTCAGTTCTTTCTCAGAATCTCAAGGTCAGCCAGAGCTTAGGTGAGAGCTTAGGTCTTTCTTAGATTTTTTCCTGAGCATGCCACAGCCCTGCTCATGTGGGTGTCCTTCTAGATTGTTAGGAACATCTCTGAGCTTTTACAAGTCCTTGTGGACATGTAATTTCTAAGCTTTTTGTTTAATCTATTTTTTGCTTCAACTCTTATAGACCACCTCAAGCAGTTGTAAAGTTAAACAATTGTCTGGAATGTTTTCGACAAATGCCCTGGGGAAGGACTTTTTGCACTGGACAAAGTCCAAGTCGGGTTAAATACAGACAGCCTTTTTTGGGTCTTGAAGGGAATCACCAGCTAGATCAAATAATGACAATCCTCACGTAATGGAGCTACAAAGAAGTTTCAAATCGGATCTGTCCCTTCCAGTAGCTGTCAGGCTGCTAGTTTTCTCAACAAATGTGGGCTGTTAGTTTTCAAGGCTACCGTGCAGCTGGAGAGTGGGCGATTGGACTAGGGAAAATTAAAACACCATGAAGCTCATTGTTTTTGCTGAGATCTAACTCTTTTTCTTCAATAAATGTTGCCTGGGTTCCTGTAGTTCTTTTAACTATTTTCCAGAGTTCTGAAAAAGTTTATTCTGATGAATTTACCAGTTTTCTGGTTGTTTTTTGGAATTCCTTACTGCACCATTTTTGCTGACATCTGAGTAATTATTAAGACCTTAGCTGGTCTGTTTTGCATGACATAGGTATACAGAAACATTTTATATATATATATATGTATTTGTGTCAGAAGAATCTTGTGATTTGGTCCTATCTCCAGAGTCAGGATAATCTAGCCAAGTGGGATCTTGCCCTGGGCACAATACTGATTGTAACCAGGAGGAGTGTAAGCCAAGGCAATATGAGGCCAATTACCCAGGATAGAGAAGCAGTAACATTATACAGAAAAGCCAGGGTTGAAGACTGGAAGAAAATATTGTGCATAAATTTGGAAGGGCATTGTATGGGCAGAGATAGAAGAATGCATAGAGTAATTGGTAGAGCAGAATCACGTAAGCAGGCCCAGATGATTGGCTCGGGCCTGAGACTATGGGGGTACCGAGCTGGATCACAGAGTTCTATACCTGCTTCAGCGCATGTCTCTGGAGCAATATGGAACAAGTACTGTGGCTTATAGGAGTTGCTCCAGGAAACTCTTAATCACTTGTGATCTGATTCTCAAGACAAAAAGCATAGCCATGAAGCAGTGAACAATAGTAAGATTTTTTTTTTTTTTGAAATTTTTAGCCTAGACTGGAGTTTTAGAGGAGAGGGAAATTAATAAAGGCTGCAGTAGTCATGTAGAGGGAAAACTTCTCTTGAGTAATAGATAGAATTTGGTCAAACAAAAGGTTAAAGGATTGCTGCATGTACTTATAGGCATAGTGTATAAATGAATGTGAAATGAAAATGTGTGTGTTGGGGTAAACATAAACATGGCAACTCATTTTGGATTACATCAAATTCCTTGGGGGAAATAGTATGTTGAGAATAAGAAAATTTGAAAATAGGAGATTGTCCAAACAGAATGATGGAAGTTCATTAGACAATCAAAAATAAGTAAGTGAAATGATTGCTGGGCACTATTCAAGATAAAAAAAAAAATAGCATGAATTAATGGTAGGTCAGTTCTACACAGACTTTATTTTTCCCATTATTTTTCTTCTAGTTTTTCCTTACTATTTTTGAGGAGAAAGGGGGCATAATTTTATTTGACCTTTAGTATGTGACAGGCACCATGCTAAGCACTTTACAGGTGGATTTTATTTAGTCCTGACATTTGGCCTTTTGAGGTAGTGACTATCAGCCTCGTATTATAGATAAAAGAAATGGAAACTTGGTGTTGTAGCTGAGCTCTTTTGTTTTCATGGAACCAAAATTCACTATAGAAACCTCAAGTCATGGAGGGTTTATTGTGAGGACAACCTAGATACTAGTTAGGGTTTTTCTTTGCATGAGAGATCTGGTTAAATTGGTACAAATATCAATTATACAACATTTGCTTGATAGCTACTGGTTCCTTTGACATATTTTGTCATGTCTTTCTTTGTCTCTACCTCTGCATCTGATATTATCTTGGTTCTATCACACATTGACCTGGGCACAAAGCCCAGAGTCTTCTTTCCACAAAATATCCACTTGCACCAAGACATTTATTATTTATTGAAAAGTTAAGGGAGGGTAGAAAGGAGTCAGACCAAGTACTGGGCTTCTACCATTTTGTTGTCTTTACTCTGTCTTGTCTTTTCCTTCTAATTCTCAGAAATAATAGGAAAACTCCTTTTATCCTTGGCAGAATAGTTCTCTTCACACCCAGGTCTATAAGAGTCTTATCCTCTTTCCCCAAGAACTTGTCAGTATATTTCTCAAAGTAATATAATTGACCTCTTAGGAGGAATTCTGGTGCCAGCTGTTATGCTATTTATACACCTTCCCATGGATTGAATTGTGTCCCCCCAAAATATCTGTCAGCTTGGCTAGGTCATGATTCCCAGTATTGGACGATAGTCCACCATTTTGCCATCTGAGGTGATTTTCCTATGTGTTGTAAATTCTAATCTCTGCCTGTGGGTAATGAGGCAAGATTAGATTATGTTAAGGAGGATTAGGGTAGAATGTAACACCCTTGCTCAGGTCGCATCCCTGATTCAGTATAAGAAGAGTTTCCCTGGGGCGTGGCCTGCACCATGTTTTATCTTACAAGAGATAAAAGGAGAGGGAAGCAAGCAGAGAGTGGGGGACCTCATGCCACCAAGAAAGCAGTGTAGGGAGAAGAGTATGTCCTTTGGACCCGGAGTTCCTGCATGGAGAAGCTCCTAGTCCAGGGAAAGATTGATGAAAAAGACCTTTCTCTAGAGCTGACAGAGAGAGAAAGCCTTCCCCTGGAGCTGACGTCCTGAATTTGGACTTCTAGCCTACTAGACTGTGAGAAAAAGTTTCTCTTTGTTAAAGCAATCCACTAGTGGTATTTCTGTTATAGTAGCACTAGATAACTAAGACACACCTCATATTAGAAATATTTATAAATGAAGGAAACAGAAATCTTAGTTAAGCAGCTAGCCTTAATGGTTATCTGGGAAAAGCTTGACTACTAGTCCTCAGGAAGAATGGGAACCATGACAGTCTGAGAGACAGCCCGGAAATGAAAGATCCATAGTCCTTGAGAGTTTTAGGGATCTTACAGCAGAGCCTGTGGATCTTGGACTGGTTGTTTATCATACACCTATGTCAGGTCTCCGCACTTGCCTATTTCCTATGTATGTGTTCTCTTTTATGGCCATGACTGGCTGATTATTTTGGTACTTTTTGTTTACATTTCTGTGAAAGAGATTTTTTGGGGGAGGAACTTTTTTTGCCCTTCAGCATGGGCTGTTTTGGAACAATTTACCTTAGAAGAAGCTGAGGGAGTAGTAGCCACAGTATTTGACAGGTTTACTATTTAGAAAACCGAAAACCAAAAACCAAACCTGTTGCCCTCGAGTCAATTCTGACTCATAGCAACCCTATAGGACAGAGTAGAACTCCCCCATAGGGTTTCCAAGGAGGGGCTGGTGGATTTGAACTGTTGACCTTTTGGTTAGCAGCCTGAGCGCTTAACCACTATGCCACCAGGGCTCCGGTTTAATACTTAGAGTAATTTAATATGCCTGAGGTCAAGTAATGGCAGAGCCAGAATTTGAATGACAGTATAAAATCAAAGCTGTATTCTTTTTACTGTTCTTGCAGGCAATAGTTTGTTTTAGGCTCGATGTGGGATGTAAATGGTCCCTGTCCCCAAAGAGCTGACCACATAGTAGATAAATATGGTAAAATTAGCAGATAAGTGCCATAAGAATAGTATATGCAGAACGTTATGGAAGTTCAGAAGAAGTGACTCTCCTCTGAGTGAATTGATTAGGGAAGGATTCATGGATAAAGTGGCAAATGAGCAGAAGAAAGCTAGACTTTTATAGGTAGATATACAGGGAGGGAATTTCAGGCAAAGAAAATGGTATGCATAAAGACTGAGTGATGAGAAAGGACCAAGGAATATAGCATAGGGTTCTAGAACATATTGTAAGTATTTTTTTAGGATAATTAATCTGGAAGATAAAGATAAAAGTGGAATGAGATTAGCACCAGGAGAACTATTAAGGAAGGTTTTTCAATGATTCATCTGTGAGATCAAGTAGAAATAAATTAGTATTGTGGCAGAAGAAATGAATGAATTCAGGAATGATTCTGAAAGAGAAGTGTCAGGATTTGAAGCACGAGTAGATTGTGCAGATCAAGCATAGAGGAGAATAAGACAACACTAAGATTTAAGTCTGGGTGTCTTAGGCTGGGTTCTCTAGAGAAGCAAAACCAGTAAAGTGTATAAATACATACACATAGAGAGATTTATATGAAGGAAATGGCTCACGTGGTTGTAGAGGCTAGAACGTCCCAAGTCTGTGGGTCAGGATAGAGGCTTCTCCTGATTCATGTAGCCGCAGGGGGTGGTGAACCCAACATCGGCAAGTCAGAGAGCAGAGCCCTTGCTCACAGCTTCGGAGATCGATGAATCCCAAAATCAACAGGGAAAAAGGTAGGTAAGCTGCTAGCTTAAGTCCCAAGAACAGGATCCAGAGTGAGCAAAAGCCAACGAGCCTTGCCAGAAAGTCCACATTTATTCGATGCAGGCCACACCCCCCAAGGAAATTCCCTTTCAACTGATTGGCTACTTACAGCAGATCTCATCATGGAGGTGATCACATTATATCAAATCTCATTATGGAAGTGATCGCATCATCAAACGACTGCCAAACTATATCATAACTGCCAAACCACTGAAAATCGTGGCCCAGCCAAGTTGACACCCAACATTAATGATCAAACTGAGTGACAGTGAAAATGATGGCCTCATTGCCAGAAATAAAATCAGTAGGGAAATAATGCATAGTTTACATATGTTGAGTGTAAGAATCGCACTAGTAATCTGGGCATCACAAATGAAAACACTGAGTTACCACTTAAATGTAATAGAGTGACAAAAATTAAAAAATAAGACAATGCTAAATATTGGAGAGGATAAGGAGCAAATAGAAACTTTAATACATTGCTAAAGGAAGTTTCTTTAATATTAATAAAACTGCTCCAGCCATCTTACACTTATTGTTTGCATGGTATATATTTTTCCATTCATTTACTTTCGGTGTATCTATTTATTTAAAGTGTTACTCTTGTGGACAGCATAGAGTTGGGTAGTTGAGTCTGATCATTTTTTATTTTTTTAATCCATTCTGACAATCTTGCTTTTGAATTGGAGTGCTATAGTTTATTTACATTTCTTGGTAATGTTATCCATGATTTGTTACGATCCACACGGTCAAATGCCTTTGCATAGTCAACAATACACAGGTAAACATCTTTCTGGTATTCTCTGATTTCAGCCAAGATCCATCTGATATTAATAATTATATCCCTCATTTCACGTCCTCTCATGAATCTGGCTTGAATTTCTGGCAGTACCTCATCAATATACTGCTGCAACCACTTTTGGATGATCTTCAGCAAAATTTTACTTGCATGTGGTATTAATCATATTGTTCGATAACTTCTGCATTCTGTTGGATCACCATTCTTTGGAATGAGCACAAATACGGATCTCTTCCAGTAGGTTGGCCAGGTAGCTGTTTTCCAATTTTGTTGGTATAGATGAATGAGTACCTCCAGCACTGGATCCATTTGTGAAACATCTCAATTTGTATACTGTCATTTCCTGGAGCCTTGTTTTTCACCAGTGGCTTCAGTGCAGCTCGTACGTCTTCCTTCAGTACCACTGGTTCTTAATCATATGCTACCTCCTGAAATGGTTGAACGTCGACCAATTTTTTTTGGTACAGCTACTGTTTGTATTCCTTCCATCTACTTTTGTTTCTCTATCCCCTTAAAATAGGACATTGGAATTTGGATCGGAAGTGCATTAAATGTATAGATGGCTTTTGGTAGAATAGACATTTTTACTATGTTAAGTCTTCCTATCCATGAGCAAGGTATGTTTTTCCACTTAAGTATGTCCTTTTGAATTTCTTGTAGTAGAGCTTTGTAGTTTTCTTTCTATAGGTCTTTTACATCCTTGGTAAGATTTATTCCTAAGTATCTTATCTTCTTGGGGACTACTGTGAATGGTATTGATTTGGTTATTTCCTCTTCGGTGCTCTTTTTGTTGATGTAGAGGAATCCAAGTGATTTTTGTATGTTTATTTTATAACCTGAGACTCTGCCAAACTCTTCTATTAGTTTCAGTAGTTTTCTGGAGGATTCCTTAGGGTTTTCTGTGTATATAATCATGTCATCTGCAAATAGTGATAACTGTACTTCTTCCTTGCCAATCCGGATACCTTTTATTTCTTTGTCTAGCCTAATTGCCCTGGCTAGGACTTCCAGCACGATGTTGAATAAGAGCGGTGATAAAGGGCATCCTTGTCTGGTTCCCGTTCTCAAGGGAAATGCTTTCAGGTTCTCTCCATTTAGAGTGATATTGGCTGTTGGCTTTGCATAGATGCCCTTTATTATGTTGAGGAATTTTCCTTCAATTCCTATTTTGGTAAGAGTTTTTATCATAAATGGGTTTTGGACTTTGTCAAATGCCTTTTCTGCATCAATTGATAAGATCATGTGGTTTTTGTCTTTTGTTTTATTTATGTGATGGATTACATTAATGGTTTTTCTGATATTAAACCAGCCTTGCATACCTGGTATAAATCCCACTTGATCATGGTGAATTATTTTTTTGATGTGTTGTTGGATTCTATTGGCTAGAATTTTGTTGAGGATTTTTGCATCTATGTTCATGAGGGATATAGGTCTATAATTTTCTTTTTTTGTAATGTCTTTACCTGGTTTTGGTATCAGGGAGATGGTGGCTTCATAGAATGAGTTGGGTAGTATTCCGTCATTTTCTATGCTTTGGAATACCTTCAGAAGTAGTGGTGTTAAGTCTTCTCTGAAAGTTTGGTAGAACTCTGCAGTGAAGCCGTCTGGGCTAGGGCTTTTTTTTGTTGGGAGTTTTTTGATTACCGTTTCAATCTCTTTTTTTGTTATGGGTCTATTTAGTTGTTCTACTTCTGAGTGTGTTAGTTTAGGTAGGTAGTGTTTTTCCAGGAATTCATCCATTTCTTCTAGGTTTTCAAATTTGTTAGAGTACAATTTTTCATAATAATCTGAAATGATTCTTTTCATTTCATTTGGTTCTGTTGTGATGTGGTCCTTCTCGTTTCTTATTCGGGTTATTTGTTTCCTTTCCTGTATTTCTTTAGTCAGTCTGGCCAATGGTTTATCAATTTTGTTAATTTTTTCAAAGAACCAACTTTTGGCTTTGTTAATTCTTTCAATTGTTTTTCTGTTCTCTAATTCATTTAGTTCAGCTCTAATTTTTATTATTTGTTTTCTTCTGGTGCCTGATGGGTTCTTTTGTTGCTCAGTTTCTATTTGTTCAAGTTGTAGGGACAGTTCTCTGATTTTGGCTCTTTCTTCTTTTTGTATGTGTGCATTTATTGATATAAATTGGCCTCTGAGCACTGCTTTTGCTGTGTCCCAGAGGTTTTGATAGGAAGTATTTTCATTCTCACTGCTTTCTGTGAATTTCCTTATTCTCTCCTTGATGTCTTCTATAACCCAGTCTTTTTTCAGGAGGGTATTGTTCATTTTCCAAGTATTTGATTTCTTTTCCCTCGTTTTTCTGTTATTGATCTCTAGTTTTATTGCCTTGTGGTCTGAGAAGATGCTTTGTAATATTTCGATGTTTTGGACTCTGCAAAGGTTTGTTTTATGACCTAATATGTGGTCTATTCTAGAGAATGTTCCATGTGCGCTAGAAAAAAAAGTATATTTTGCAGCAGTTGGGTGGAGAGTTCTGTATAAGTCAATGAGGTCAAGTTGGTTGATTGTTGTAATTAGATCTTCCGTGTCTCTATTGAGCTTCTTACTGGATGTCCTGTCCTTCTCTGAAAGTGGTGTGTTGAAGTCTCCTACTATAATTGTGGAGGTATCTCACTTTTCAATTCTGTTAAAATTTGATTTATGTATCTTGCAGCCCTGTCATTGGGTGCATAAATATTTAATATGGTTATGTCTTCCTGATCAATTGTCCCTTTTATCATTATATAGTGTCCTTCTTTATCCTTTGTGGTGGATTTAAGTCTAAAGTCTATTTTGTCAGAAATTAATATTGCTACTCCTCTTCTTTTTTGCTTATTGTTTGCTTGATATATTTTTTTCCATCCTTTGAGTTTTAGTTTGTTTGTGTCTCTAAGTCTAAGGTGTGTCTCTTGTAGGCAGCATATAGATGGATCGTGTTTCTTTATCCAGTCTGTGACTCTCTGTCTCTTTATGGGTGCATTTAGTCCATTTACATTCAGCGTAATTATAGATAAATAAGTTTTTAGTGCTGTCATTTTGATGCCTTTTTATGTGTGTTGTTGACAATTTCATTTTTCCACATACTTTTTTGTGCTGAGGCGTTTTTCTTAGTAAATTGTGAGATCCTCATTTTCATAGTGTTTGACTTTATGTTAGTTGAGTCGTTACGTTTTTCTTGGCTTTTATCTTGAGTTATAGAGTTGTTATACCTTTTTGTGGTTACCTTATTATTTACCCCTATTTTTCTAAGTAAAAACCTAACTTGTATTGTTCTATATCGTCTTGTATCACTCTCCATATGGCAGTTCAATGCCTCCTGTATTTAGTCCCTCTTTTTGATTATTGTGATCTTTTACCTATTGACTTCCATGATTCCCTGTTATGTGTATTTTTTTTTAATTAATCTTAATTTGTTTGTTTTTGTGATTTCCGTATTTGAGTTGATATCAGGACGTTCTGTTTTGTGACCTTGTGTTGAGCTGATATCTGATATTATTGGTTCTCTGACCAAACAATATCCTTTAGTATTTCTTGTAGCTTTGGTTTGGTTTTTGCAAATTCTCTAAACTTGTGTTTATCTGTAAATATCTTAATTTCGCCTTCATATTTCAGAGAGAGTTTTGCTGGATATATGATCCTTGGCTGGCAGTTTTTCTCCTTCAGTGTTCTGTATGTGTCGTCCCATTCCCTTCTTGCCTGCATGGTTTCTGCTGAGTAGTCTGAACTTATTCTTATTGATTCTCCCTTGAAGGAAACCTTTCTTTTCTCCCTGGCTGCTTTTAAAATTTTCTGTTTATCTTTGGTTTTGGCGAGTTTGATGATAATATGTCTTGGTGTTTTTCTTTTTGGATCAATCTTAAATGGGGTTCGATGAGCATCTTGGATAGATATCCTTTCGTCTTTCATGATGTCAGGGAAGTTTTCTGTCAGGAGTTCTTCAACTATTTTCTCTGTCCTCCCTCCCTGTTCTGGGACTCCAATCACCCACAGGTTATCCTTCTTGATAGAGTCCCACATGATTCTTAGGGTTTCTTCATTTTTTTTAATTCTTTTATCTGATTTTTTTTCAGCTATGGTGGTGTTGATTCCCTGGTCCTCCAGATGTCCCAGTCTGCATTCTAATTGCTCGAGTCTGCTCCTCTGACTTCCTATTGCGTTGTCTAATTCTGTAATTTTATTGTTAATCTTTTGGATTTCTACATGCTGTCTCTCTATGGATTCTTGCAACTTATTAATTTTTCCACTATGTTCTTGAATAATCTTTTTGAGTTCTTCAACTGTTTTATCAGTGTGTTCCTTGGCTTTTTCTGCAGTTTGCCTTATTTCATTTGTGATGTCTTGAAGCATTCTGTAAATTAGTTTTTAATATTCTGTATCTGATAATTCCAGGATTGTATCTTCATTTGGGAAAGATTTTGATTCTTTTGTTTGGGGGGTTGGAGAAGCTGTCATGGTCTGCTTCTTTAAGTGGTTTGATACGGATTGTTGTCTCTGAGCCATCACTGGGAAACTAGTTTTTCCAGAAAATCTGCTGCGTCCAGTCCAAATCCCAGCGGGATGGTTCCCCGGCTGGGACGCTGCTCTTCCTGCTCCAAGACCAGTCACTGCCTCCCGGGGACTTCTCCTACCGGCTGCGTCCCACGCTGCCCGCGGAACCGGCTGGTCCCCCTCCTGGGGTTAGTTCAGGGAGGTGGAGCAGCTCTCTGTGCTTGTGCCGTACCTGACTGGTATGCTGGCTCCAGGCTCTGAAAACAATCGCTGCTTCCCCGTGTTAGTTCGTTCTCCGTCTCTAAATCTGTGTTTGTTGTTCAGGGTTCGTAGACTGTTATGTATGAGATCGATTCACTTGTTTTTCCGTGTCTTTGTTGTAAGAGGGATCCGAGGTAGCGTCTCTGCCTAGTCCGCCATCTTGGCTCCGCCTCTCCTTCCATCTACTTTTGATGCGTCCTGCGTCATTCAATATTTTGTCCGTAGAATTCTTCAATATTGCAACTTGAGGCATGATTTTTTTCTTCAGTTCTTTCAGCTTGAGAAATATTGAGCGTGTTCATCCCTTTTGATTTTCTAGCTCCAGATCTTTGCAAATTTCATTACTATACTTTGCCTTCTTGAGCTGCTCTTTGAAATCTGTTGAACTCTTTTACCTCATAATTTCTTGCATTTGGTTTAGCTACTCGATGTTCAAGAGCAAGTTTCAGAGTCTCCTCTGACATCCATTCTGGTCTTTTCTTTCTTTCTTGTCTTTTTAATGACCTCTTACTTTCTTCGTGTGTGATGTCCTGGATGTCTTCCCACAACTGGTCAGGCCTTTGGCCCTTAGTGTTCAGTGCATCTAATCTTTTCTTGATAAAAAAAAAAAAAATAGTCTCTAAATTCAGGTGGGTATACTGAAGGTTGTATTTTGACTCTCGTGGACTTGTTTTTATTTTCTTCAGCTTCAACTTGACCTTAAATATGAGTAATTGATTGTTCTGAAGTCGGCCCCGGCCCTTGTTCTGGCTGATGTTATTGAGCTTTTCTGTCTTCTCTCCACATATGTAGTCTATTTCATTCCTATGTTTTCCATCCAGCAAGGTCCACATGTATAGTTGCTGTTTATGTTGTTGAAAAATGGTATTTGCAATGGAGAAGTTGTTGGTCTTGCAAAACTCTTATCATGTGATTTCTGGCGTCCGTTTCTAACAACAAGGCCATGTTTTCCAACTACCAATGCTTCTTCTTATTTCCGGCTTTCCCATTCCAATCACCAGTAATTACCAATGCATCTCGATTGCATGTTTGATCAATTTTCAGACTGCAGAAGTTGGTAACGATCTTCAGTTTCCTCATCTTTGGCATTAGTGGTTGGTGTGTAAATTTGAATAATAGTTATATTAATTGGTCTTCCTTGTAGGCGTATGAATACAACACTAATAGTGTTGTACTTGAGGATAGATCTTGAAATGTTCTTTTTGAGGATGAATGCAACATCATTCGTCTTCAAGTTGTCATTCCTGGCACAGCAGACCATGTGATTATCTGATTCAAAATGGCCAATACCAGTCTGTTTCAGCTCACTAATGCCTAGGGCTGGAAGAGATTCATATTTATGCCTATTCCCAAGAAAGGTGATCCAATCCAATGTGGAAATTATGGAACAATCTCATGAATATCACACGCAAGCAAAGTTTTGCTGAAGATCTTTCAAAAGTGGCTGCAGCAGTATATGGACAGGGAACTGCCAGAAATTCAGACCGGATTCAGAAGAGTACGTGGAACCAGAGATATCATTGCTGATGTCAGGTGGATCCTGGCTGAAAGCAGAGAATACCAGAATGATGTTTACCTGTGTTTTATTGACTATGCAAAGGCATTCGACTGTGCGGATCATAACAAATTGTGGATACTATTGTGAAGAATGGGAATTCCAGAACACTAAGTTGTGCTCATGAGGAACCTGTACATAGATCAAGAGGCAGTTGTTCAGACAGAACAAGGGGATATTGTGTGGTTTAAAGTCGGGAAAGGTGTACATCAGGGTTGTATCCTTTCACCATACCTGTTCAATCTGTATGCGGAGCTAAATAAACTGAGAAGCTGGACTGTGTGAAGAAGAACAGGGTATCAAGATTGGAGGAAGACTCACTAACAACCTGTGTTATGCAGATGACACAGCCTTGCTTACTGAAAGCAAAGGGGGCTTGAAGCACTTACTGATGAAGATCAAAGACCACAGCATTCAGTGTGGATTACATCTCAACATAAAGAAAACAAAAATCTTCACAACTAGACCAATAAGCAACACCATGATAAATGGAGAAAAGATTGAAGTTGTCAAGGATTTCATTTTACTTGGATTCACAATCAATGCCGATGGAAGCAGCAATCAAGAAATCAAACAACGTATTACACTGGGCAAATCTGCTGCAAAAGATGTCTTTAAAGTGTTCAAAAGCAAAGATGTCACTTTGAGGACTAAGGTGGGCCTGACCCAAGCCATGCTATTTTCAATTGCATCATATGCATGCAAAAGCTGGACAATGAATAAGGAAGACTGAAGAAGAACTGACACCTTCAAATTGTTGATGTTGGTGAAGAATATTGAATATACCATGGACTTCAAAAAGAATGAACAAATCTCTCATGGAAGAAGCACAACTAGAATGCTCCTTAGAAACAAGGATGGCGAGGCTGCATCTTACATACTTTGGACATGTTGTCAGGAGGGATCAGTCCTTAGAGAAGGACATCATGCTTGGTAAAGTACAGGGTCAGCAGAAAAGAGGAAGACCCTCAAGAAGATGAATTGACACAGTGGCTGCAACAATGGTCTCAAGCATAACAATGATTATGAGCGTGGCACAGGACCAGGCAGTGTTTTGTTCTGTGGTACCTAGGGTTGCAATAGGTCAGAACCAACTTGATGGCATCTAACAAAAACAATGCCTAGGATATCAATGTTTATGAATTTCATTTCATTTTTGAAGATTTCCAATTTTTCTAGATTCATACTTCATACATTCCACCTTCCAATTATTAATGGATGTTTGCAGCTGTTTCTTCTCATTTTCAGTCGTGCCACATCAGCAAATGAAGGTCCTGAAAGCTTGGCTCCATCCACATCATTAAGGTCAACTCTACTTTGAGAAGGCAGCTCTTTCCCAGTCATCTTTTGTGTGCCTTCCAACCTGGGGGGCTCATCTTCTGGCACTATATCAGACAGCGTTCCACTGCTATTCATAAGGTTTTCACAGCCTAATTTTTTTCAGCAGTAGACTGCCAGGTTCTTCTTCCTAGTCTGTCTTAGCCTAGAGGCTCAGCTGAAACCTGTCTGTCATGGGTGACACTGCTGGTATTTGAGTACAGGTAGCATAGCTTCCAGTATCGCAGCAATGGGCACGCCCCCACAGTATGACAAAGTGCCAGACATGTTAGTGGTTTAATAGGAGGTTTAATTGATGACAAACAGCAGAATTCGTAAGCTGGTATCGGGAGGGCAGTTTTTCAACACGTACTTTGTCACTCAGAATTTTTCTTTGTATTCATTTTTTCTTTTGGAACGGTAACTCTTCAGCATCATTCATTATACAATCATTTATCTTTGGGTAGCCATAACTAAAGAATGGGACTTCTCTTTGAGATGTGATTTTGGGAATGAACAGTGGTACAGGATGATTAGTGTGATTAACCAGACCAAGCTGTCAATCAGCGAGGCGACCGTCTAGTCATGTACCTTAAAGAACCAAATCACTAACCCTTCACAAACATTTTCACACATACCTGTGAAGCTTGGTTGCTTTGAGCGTCACAGTGGGCAGCATCTCTGCTCTCCATAGACCTTTCTTGGACTCCTCAGAAACATCGTTTCTTGATATTTGGTTACAGAGATTTTTGTTTTTTGTGTTTTTTCAGAGATTTAATTTGGATGTTTTGTACATATCATATAGAATTTAATATAATTCTTTGCCCTAAAATAAGAATCTTTCTTTTTTTTTGGCGAGACGGAAAAAACGTTTATTTAGTTACCAGCAGAATAAAAATAATTGTTCAACCAATGATAGTAGAACTGGAAGTTCTGATTATATAAATAAAAAAATATTTTTTTGGATCATATAGCTTTGCTAAATCAACCTTTGATCATTGCTCCTTAGCTTTTACAAGCTATTTAAATTAAGAATGGTCATATGGTTTTTCAATGGTTAAATGTCAAAAGGTTAGCAATTGTACAGTACTTTAAAATGGACTTTCACATCCCTTATACTGTTTGATCTACCCAATAGCTCTTTAAGTGACAGGGCAGGTTTTATTACTCCCATTTTACAGATAAAGAACTTGAGGCTTAGGGACATTAAAAGGTTGGTCCTAGTGTGAATGAGACAAAGAAGAATCGGGTCTTGAATCTGGTCCTTTTTGACCCAAGTCTGGGCTGAGGATGTCTCTCTAGTCTGTAGTTGATTCCTTAAGCATCTTATTAATATGCGTGCTGCCCTTTTCTACTGCCTTTTTTTTCTGTTGGTTTCAGTTTAACAGCAGAGGGGTTTCCTAACCTGCCTGTCTCCAGCCTGCATGGTTGCAAGGGAACGACTTGGTTCCTCCTCTCTCCAGTCTTTCATTCGGCTTTTCTGTGGCCGTTCCAACTTCATAAAGTCCGTGGAAATTCCCTCCTTCCCCTCGCCCCAACTACTAAAGTCTTCTCAGAGCCCCCTGGCAATGGGACCTCCCATCCCTAACCATCAGCAGGAGAGCCCATCACAGAGGGGAGGCCGAGGGCACGGACCGCAGCACGCAGGGAAGCCATGCTTAGGGTTACTTCTGCATTGCCTTCATCGCGGTCCTCGGGAGCATCCTCGCAGCCCTCCGGCCCCGGCGCTCTCCAGCCCACCCCGGATCCTCCTCTTCCTCGGTCCTCCCGGAGGTCGAGACTAAGCGTGGGACGCACCTGTGCCCCTCTCCAGTCACCCGGTTGAGGCACTGGGGGCTGCTCGTGGAGCAGGATTTACAGGCCCGGAGAACGCCAATGGGAGATCCAAATGGTCGGGGACTCCGGCACTTTAAGAGGCTTTTCTCTGGGAAACACCCGTCCCCTCCGTGCGCCTTATGAATGGAAATACTCCTCCCCCGGTCGAGCCCATTTTCCCATTTCGCCAGGAGCCGCCGCTTGCTTTCTCCTTTCGGTCTCCCCGCCCACCTCAACGCGGGCAGCTCCAGGAGGGGACGGACAGGAAGCCTTTGGCCGCCTATTAAATCCCACCCATTTCTCCGGGGGCGATTTCCTAACCTTCCGGGACCGAATTCTGCAATTTGATGTGCGTTTTGTCCGAATGGTAGCGACACGGGCCTAAGGGAGGGGGAAAGCGAGGGGGTGGGGGGTGGGGGGTATGCGCTCTTTTCCTCGCAACATCGCTGGCGGAGCGAGGGAGCTCACACGACACAGATTTTGGGGCAAAGCCTTTCCATCTGGACAGCACCATGTCCACCAAAGCGGAGCAGTGTAAGTAGCAGCCGGCCCGGCGTTCTGGCCCGGCCTCCGGCTGGGAGCTATTGCAGTTGCGGTGTTTGCTGCTGCTGGGAGACCTTGGCATTGTGCTGGTGCGGGGGTGGGGGCTGAGGTTGGGGCGGGTGGGGGGTGGAGGGTGGTGGAAGAGACGGTGGGGGGGGAGGGCGGGCGTTAATGGCAACGCGGCGCTGTCCCTGGTGCTGAAAAAACAATGCGGTCTTCCTCAGGGTTTCGCAAGACTAAAACACCCTACGAAATGCAATTAAAATGGGGTCATTCTCCGGAAAAAGAGGCCTCGTATCTTTCAGATAAACATTTCAGTATCTCTTGTTGGAGTGTGGGGGAAGGGGGGCAGCGGCAAATCAGGGGCGGGGAACTGTCGGTTGCAACCAAAGCCTGCCTGGCCTTCTGAGCATGCCCAGTTCTTGGTGCTGGAGCCATAGGGGAGTTTGAGGCTGCAGTTTCCACTTCGGGTTGAAGAGGCTAGGGAGAGAAGGGGGAGGGAGCGGGAGCCAGGCAGCATTCTGGATTCAATGAGGAAAATACCAACGCTAATACTTTTTTTAATACAAACACTAGAGCTGAAACGAAGCACAGCCTTGGGTCAAAGCAAGAGTCGGTGCTTGCAAGACAGTGAAAGGGGTACTGGGAAAATGATCTAATTAATTTACCAAAGATCAGATTTCCTTTGTAGGGCAACTCACACACAATAACGAACGTCAGGAGGGCTTTTGTTGTCCCTGTAATGATTAACTATGTTCTTGGTCCTGCTAACTCCTTGAGGACTGAGGAAGTTTCTAATACAGTCCCTACAGTATTTCTTATTGCAGTGAGCACTGTAGCCTTTGGTATGTACTTGGTAAGTTGATTAATGTGAAACCCTTCACTGGGTGCACTTGAGGGATTCAGGAATTTAACTTTTCATTGTAAATAAAAGATGTTTTCATTAAGCAGTGAGTTTGAGTTTTTAACAATTGTACCAGAACTTATTCATCTAAATGGCTCTTGTATCTTTCACAGCAGCATGTACTTAGTTGATAATGCTGTCATTACCTTAAAGGTCTTTGCAATTCTTCTTTGGAGTGGCTATTAAAACCATTTT
Organism: Loxodonta africana; assembly: GCF_030014295.1. NCBI lineage: Eukaryota > Metazoa > Chordata > Mammalia > Proboscidea > Elephantidae > Loxodonta > Loxodonta africana. The sequence goes on from NC_087351.1 coordinate 106,586,755, forward strand.
ATGAGAAACCAAACACTAGTCTCATTATTGTGGGGCAATATCTTGTATATGATAAAGTGCAGCATGTCATTTATTCACCAGATAAATTTTAAATGAACCAGAGATTCATAGAATTCCCAGGTTGATGGTACAATAGAGATTGTTTATGCCCACCTACCATCCAGTGTGTGTACCTTTTTACAATGTATTTTCAAGTCTAGAAGACCTGAGTTTGAATCCTAGTTCTGCTACTTGTTATTTGACCTTGAGCAAGATAATTGATCTCTCTGAACTTTATTTTCCTCCTCTGTAAACCTGTGGTAATAATGCTGATGGAGTTACTGTGATTGTAAATGAGAGAATACATATGAAAGATTTAGTAGTGAGCCTAGCACATAGCAGGAACTCAATAAACAATGGTTGTGATATTGACAATTATTTCCCCAGGCTACCTAGTTAATAGTCTCTTCTAAATTGTTAGGAAATTCTTTAGTGATCCCTCCCCTGCCCCCACTTCCAAAAGTTAAATCTACTCTCAAAGATTTAACAAATTTTGCCTCTATAGAGATTTTCGAAAAAATTAGATTCATTCTGTTTTGAATAATGATAACATAGTTGGAATCAGTGTAAACTTCCCACTTGAGGATATCGCACCCTTGAAGGTTTTATTATAGTATGGTTGTTAAACAAACAAACAAACAAACAAACAAACAAACAAACAAACAAACAAACAAACCCTACCTGTCATTGATTTTATAGCTGCATATTACATAAGCAATTTCAGGTTAAAGCCAGTGAGTATTACTGTTCTCTCCCTATGTTCTTTCCTCCTTGTCATATTTTGAGAGATGCTAGATGGTTTGTCTTGTCTCTTCCCTGGAAAGTTAATGCCAGGATGAAAAAAGTCTACTTGCGATTGTGCAGTTCAAATAGTGGACTTATGTCGCTCTTTTAGACTTGTTTGTCAAACATATATTTTTATGTGTAGAGGGTGGAAAGTTCACTACATTTGGTGTTACAAGATGTGGGACTGAGTTTTGCATGCCTTTCTGATTAGCTATGAGACACTGGGAACTTAGTGGTTTTCTGTCTCAGTGTTTCCATCTATAAACTAAGGAACAGTAGTAACAGGTATCTTTGTTTAGTCCTAAGGGTTTTCAAGGGCAAAGGAGGTAAACGGAAGTAGGGTGTGAAAAGGATAAGGATGCTTCGGGTGTTTTTAGGTATCTTTATCTAGAGTGAAGGGAAGTTAAAAATCCCTTTTCTCTTTGTCTTGTACACTACCCCACTAACGTGAGTGGGCTCACACTCCAGCGCACATTATGTACCTGAAAATAGAGCATGCACATGACAGGCTGTATAGTTGGTATTCATGAAGGATGAGTACTTTCAATAAAGAGAAGTTACAGATCTGTGATATTTTATCCTTGGACTCAGCAAGGGTATGGCTGGCGGAAGGAGAAAGGGGAGGGAGGGTTATAAATTTTTCTTTTTTACTGGGTGTGAAGACTGCCAGAAGAGAAGAAAATAGGAGAGTTCATTTCTCCCCTGCATACAGGAGTGTGCACAGTACCACTTTCCTAAGGACCAAGGGGGAGAATTACACTTAATATAATGTTAAAATATTATTTCTATTACTTTTCTTCCTGGGCCTCTTGATGTAGGTAAAGGTTTCACTGGTACAGGAAGTAGGCATAGTTTGGTTGAACCAACAAAGGGAAGTACTTGCATTTCAACCCAAACAGATTACGTGATTTACCTTTGAAATATAATGTATCTCAGAGATATGAAAAATGATTTTGTTTTTATGTAGTTGCATTTTATTCCATGAAAGAACTAACAGTGATGAAAAAGAGGCTAGGTTTAGCAAAGATATGGTCTGTTTGGAGTCTGTTTTCATACATTCAGTCTGTTTCCTGTGCTGTGTGCAGAACATCGAAACAGAAGGTGAAAGCTTCCTAGCAGTTTCTTAGGTGATCGCACAAAAGTTAAATTTTTTTCTCTTCAAATGCATTTTTTTTCTTACAGGCAAAATTCCGTGTAGTAAAGATGTTTATTGTAGCTAGTAGAGAATCTGGAATGACGAAAAGAAGAATTTATAGTTTTTATTGGGATTCCAAAGAAGAGTCCAGCTGTTCCCCCAAGCTTTCTGTTTTCTATGAGTTAAAATTGGCCAGTATGGAGTATTTGGGTGTGATCTTTCTAAAGAAACTCTACTTCTAATGAGAGCAGAAGTTAAGAGTTGCAGTTCTAGAATTAGACTGTTGCCTGGGTTTGAATCTTGGCTCTGTACCTCATAAGCTCTGCGACCTTGGACAAGTTAAACTGCCTAGGCCTCGGTTGCATCACCTGTAAAATGGGGGTAGTAATAGTCGTCGTGAAGATTAAATGAGGTGATCCATGAAAAGTACTTAGCACAGAATTCTGGTGCATAATGAGGAGTCAATAAATGTTGGCTACTATTATTCCTATCATCACCAAGTATAAAATAAAACTTTGTGCTTGCTGCCAAAATGGGGATAATTATAAAGTTTGGATCTAGCCTCCAAATCGTAGCCTCCTGGATTTCTCCTCCAAATGTAGCAGATAAAAAGTAGCCACAATAATTAAATGGGACATGGGCTTACTGGACTATGTTTTATTCTCCTTTCCTTGTTGGTTTCCAAGCCTCCTTTAGAACAGTCAAGCCTAACCCAGTGTGGGTGGGAGGGAATCCTCACAGGGCATCTCCTTGACTTGGTGTTTCTAGTAAGGCATTGGCTGATGACCTAAACAGAACATTTCTAAGGCAGGAACTGTCTATCCATCACCTTTTGTATTATGATCACAGTGTAGCCACTGGTAAACATAGATCACTTATATTAATATCCATCGAAATGTTTGTCACATTTGAAAACTAATCTGCTGACACTTTGAATACAAGCTCAAAACAGCTAATTACAGGAATGTGAATGTGTACTACTTTTTTAATGTATTTACCCTACATAACATTTTTATCTGGGCAGCTAAAAATCTTTCTTATTACATCGGAAATAGCACTTTTAAGAGTATAGCTAATTAGCACTATGATTTGAAGATGAACTTGCCTATCCCCCATGTATATTTAAGGGACATGCTTAGAGAAGCCAATAGATAGTTTTCTTTATTTTTCTGTATATTATATGGCAATAGAGAAGTACTTCTTTGAATTGCACTGCAAATCATTTAAAAACCTTCTTACAGAGGGAATTATAGTTTTATTCTATTCGTCAAAATTAGAGTATGGTTATTAACCATATCTGTGGTAACAAAAAAAAAAAATCTTTTTTTAGCCCTTGTCTTATAAGACTTCTGGGCATCATTTGACATGAGTTGCTGCATTCCTTGTGTAAACTCACTTTTTCTTCTTTCTTTTCTGTCTGTTTCTGCTCAGATTTTTTCTAGGGTCACCTTCTTCTCCCTGTCCTTTAATAATTGGGTTTCCCCCGGACTCTGTCATCAGTCTTCTATTCTTCTCCATCTCAGAGACCGTTGATCTCATTCCCTCTCATGATATCATTTATCACCTCTATGCTGATGACCCCAAACGTATCTGTTGAAGTACAGGCCACTGTGTCTATTTCAGGCATCCTATGTGCATCTTTGAAACCCTATGGGGTAGTCCCACTCTACCCTATAGGGTTGCTATGAGTCAAAGTCAACTCCATGGCAGTGGGTATGTGTACCTCAAGCCCAAACTTACTGTCTTCTCTCAAAACTTGGAATTTTATATTACTCATTTCATTGAATGGCACCACCAAGTCAAAAAGTTGGGAGTCCTCTTAAATTTCTCCTGCTCTTCTACCATTACTTTTCAACAAATCACCAAGCCCTATTGATCCTAGCCCATCCAACTCAGTCCCTGCCCTACCTCTTTGGCCTAGCTACATTAGGCTGTTTTTTTTGATTCCTCCAGTGTACCATGTTTTTCTGTCTGAAATACTTTCTTTCCTTCCACGGCCCTTTTGTTTGCCTGTCTAATGCCTACTTATTGTTCAATACTGAGCTTGGAAGCCCTGCTGATTGCCACTCCTCCCCCATATGCTCCATGTGTGAGCTCACACTGTATTCCAATACTTAAACTTTTTCTGTTAGTTATCCCCATGTACTTTGGTGTAGACTGTGTTGTGTTCATCTCTGTGTCTCCACCTGTAACCTGTTGTCTACTGCACAATGTTTGCACAAAACATGTTTCTTGAATAGGTAAGAGCGATTGACGGCTAATGAAATGTTTTTCATAAAGAAGGACTATATAATCAAGTTTTTGGATATCATTAATTTGAATATTTTACATGTTTGTAAACATGAAGTCCTGCATTCTGTACAATGCATAGGATTGTGTAGAATGCATCTTTTAAAATGAATTTACAGGTAAATAAAAATGCAATTGTCAAAAGTACTTAAAATATATTTGCTAAATCAAATTTTATAATATTTATATAACCAAACCTGTTACAGTCAAGTCAATTCCGACTCACAATGACCCTATAGAACAGAGCAGAACTGTCCCATAGCGTTTCCAGGAGTGGCTGGTGGATTTGAACTGCTGACCTTTTGGTTAGCATCCGAATGCTTAACTACTGTGCTCATTTATATAACCAGGGCTCGTTTATATAACAAGTTATAAGTTTTCAGAACATTCATTGTGTTTTTGGTTCTTTCTGATTAGTTAAAATTTCTTATTACTGTTTTCAGCATAAACAATTATGATTCCTAATTGGTAAGCAATTTTAGCACATAGCCAACTGTTTTTCTTACGATGAAGTCACCACACGTCTAAAGTCAGGGACTCTTCAGGTTGTGGTTGACTTGGATCCTTTGGTAATACATCTGTTCAAGTTTTATGTATTGATTATTCAACCAGTAAATAGGCTTTGAGATGAGATTCTTGTTTTTTGGTATTGTTATGTTGGCAATTCACATGCATTTATTTTTCATATCCTGAAATGAAATGTTTGTTACATCAGAAACTACATTAAGCAAAAATGTATTCTTATCGATAAGCTAACTTTCTGTGGTATGGAAAGCTCAGCCATTTCATCTAGAATCTTTAGCTTCTTTTAATCCATAAGTTTTATTTCTGTCTTGTTTTTATCTCCTTTTGCAGCTTTCAGTACCAATGTTCCTAAAAAGTATATAGTTTATCATACGAGTCTCATTTAATTTTTGATGTGAGATTAAAATTAGTGGGGTGCTCAGCATTTCAGGGTGTCTTTTATTTTAATTGACCTTAAAATCATTGGCACTAGAAAAGACTAAAAGGATATATATATATGTGCACATATATGTGCACAAACATTGACATATATTTGTATATATGTGTGTATATATATAAGGAAACCGTATGGGACAGTTCTGCACTGTCCTGTAGGGTCGCTGTGAGTCAGAAGTGACTCGACGGCAGCAGGTTAACTGGTGTGTGTGTGTGTATATGTATATATATATATATACACACACACACATATACATATGTATGCATGTGTATTGTTGTTGGTGCCATAGAGTCAGTTCCAACTCATAGCGACCCTGTGTACAACAGAACAAAATACTGCCCAGTTCTGTGCCATCCTCACAATCATTGTTATGCTTAAGCCCATGGCTGGAGCTACTGTATCAATCCATCTCGTTGAGGGTCTTCCTCTTTTTTACTGACCCTCTACTTTTCCAAGCATGATGTCCTTCTCTAGGGACTGATCCCTCCTGACAACATATCCAAAATATGTGAGATGTAGTCTCGCCATCCTTGCTTCTGAGGAACATTCTGGTTGTACTTCTTCCAAGACAGATTTGTTTGTTTTTTTGGCAGTCTATGGTATATTCAATATTCTTCTCCAACATCACAATTCAAAGGTGTCGATTCTTCTTTGGTCTTCTTTATTCATCATCCAGCTTTCACATGCATAGGAGGCGATTGCAAACACCACAGCATGGGTCAGGTGCATCTTAGTCTTCAAGGTGACATCTTTGCTTTTCAACACTTTAAAGAGGACTTTTGCAGCAGATTTGCCCAGTGCAATGTATCTTTTGATTTCTTGAGTGCTGCTTCCATGAGTATTGATTGTGGATCCAAGTAAAATGCAATCCTTGATGACTTCAATCTTTTCCCCATTTGTCATGATATTACTTATTGTTCTAGTCGTGAGGATTTTTTTCTTTGCATGTGTATGTGTGTGTGTGTGTATATGTGTATTTTAGGAGTCTCTGGGTGGTGCAAATGGTTAAGTGCTTGTCTGTCAGCTAAAAGGTTGGCAGTTTGAACCCACCTAGAGGTGCCTTGGGAGACAGGCTTGCTGATTTGCTTATGAAAGATCACAGCTCTGGAAACCCTATGGAGCATTTCTACTCTGTACACATAGGGTCACCAGGAGTCGGAATTGACTCGACAGCGACTAACAACAACAACATTTTATTTTAAGAAGAAGCGAGTTTGCTTCAGAAGTGGAAATAGATGATTGCTCATTATTATATAACCAGTTTAACATATCAGAGTTATATGTGTTTGAATCTTAAGCTCTCTAGGAAGGAGAGTTTAGATATTTATTGTTCTGTGCCTGCTGTGTGCTAGGCACTCTGATGTATATTAGCTTATTTCCCTCTCATGATTGTTTTAAGGGGCAAGTTTTACTATTTAGCACCCTGGTTTTATGTCTTAAATATTCCTCATATACCTCCCTTCCTTTTTATTCTTACCATCACCATCCAATTTTGAGACTGATCATCTCTCTATTATAAGAAGCTTTTAATTTATCTCCCTGTGTCTGCTTTTATCTCCACCAACTTCACTTGGCTGCCTGAGTTATCCATCTAAAATACAAAGACCAGTATGTCAGTCTCCTCTTTAAAACCCCTTAGTAACTTTCCAACACCTTGGACCCATATTAGAGCTCCACCCCTTTGGGAGTAGAGTGGGATTTTCCTAGATGTTAAAATGTATACCACATATGTAGAATAGTTGCTCAAAAATGTTAGATGATATCATGACTTAATTTCTAAATGCTTTTGTTTTTACCTCACCGTTTTAAAATGCATTACAGGTTCTCATTGCCCTCCTTCAAATGTGGCACTTGTAAAAGGACTCAATACCTCGTATGTAACCTCACTAGTGCAAAGAACAGGAGTTTATATTTCAACATGTAAAGATTCCTTTAGCTCTTTATACAACATACCAAGCTGCTGGCCCCTTAAAGCTGCCAGATTTTTCCCATAGGAATAGCTGTTAAGCCTGTTTTTCTTTGTACTTTATGTGTGCAGTTTTAAGTTGTAGGACTTGTTTAACCCTGCATTAGTTTCCTAGGGCTGCCGTAACAAATCACCATGAAGAGCGTGGCTGAAAACAACATAAATTTATTCTCCCAGAATTCTGGAGGCTAAAAGTCCAAAATCAAGGTGTTGACAAGACCATGTTCCTTCTGAAGTGTCTAGGGAAGAATCATTCCTTGCCTCTTTATTGGCTTCTGGTGGTTGCCGTGGTTTGTAGCTGCGCCATTCCAGCCTTTGCCTCCATTTTCACATGGCCTTCTTCCCTGTGTTTCCTCTGTGTCTCTGAATCCAAGTCTCGCTCTCCTTTCTCTTAGAAAGACACCAGTCATTGAATTTAGGGCCCCCCCCCCTTTTTTTTAATCTGGTATGACTTCATCTTCACTTAATTTTCTACCAAATAAGGTCACGTTTACAGTTACCGAGGGTTAGGACTTGAATATGTATATTTTTGCGGGACACAAAACTGTTCAAGCAACTACAAACCGTATTAAATTTTATCTTAGTAGTTTCATTTCATTGTTATGCCTGATTATGTTACCCAATATACTAACCGTTCTTCCATTACTTTTGGGTCAGCTACCAAAATAATATGCATTTCTACATGAAATATCCAAAATAAAAATTTTGATGAGGAGAAAAGAAGCACAAAAGCTATGTGACATGCCATTAAATAATTTGTCCAAGTTGGCTTTGAGCCATTAGTCAATACATATTAGATATGATAGTTTCACCAACTATAAATCCATTCTATCGAAGTACCCCCAATTCCAGTTTCTTTAACTTGTTTATTCACTTATTCAGCAAACATTTTTTGGGAAATCAAAACACGCATTGCACTGGGCAAATCTGCTGCGAAGGACCTCTTTGAAGTGTTGAAAAGCAAAGATGTCACCTTGAAGACTAAGGTGTGCCTGACTCAAGCCATGGTGTTTTCAATGGCATTCTATGCATGTGAAAGCTGGACAACGAATAAGGAAGACCGAAGAAGAACTGATGCCTTTGAATTGTGATATTGGCAAAGAATATTGAATATACCACTGACTGCCGAAAGAAGGAAAAAATCTGTCTTGGAAGAAGTACAACCAGAATGTGTCTTATATACTTTGGACATGTTGTCAGGAGGGATCAGTCCCTGGAGAAGGACATCATGCTTGGTAGAGTAGAGGGTCAGTGAAAAAGAGGAAGACCCTCAATGAGATGGACTGACATAGTGGCTGCAACAATGGGCTTAAGCATAACAACGATTGTGAGGATGGTGCAGGACTGGGCAGTGTTTCGTTCTGTTGTGTATAGGGTCCTTATGAGTCAGAACTGACTCCATGTGACATAATAACAACAACAACACAATGTGTCAGGCAGCAGGCATTCTTAGAACTTGTAGTCTCCAAGGGCATTATACTTTGCTGAGATGTATATAGTTTACCTTTGATACTCTGTCTAGATCCCTAAAAAAAATAGGAAATTGAAGTGAACTTGGTATTCTTAGAGAATCCATACTTGCTCTTTGTGACCATTACTACTATTCTTTTTCTGGAGGCTAACATTTTACAGAGGATTTTGTTAGAATTTAGAATCCCCTTTCCCTACTCAACGTTGTTCTTATTTTTCAGGTTTTCCTGGCTATTCTTTTTTATTCTTCCAAATTAATTTCATGAACAACTTACATAGCTCTAGAAAAAAATTTGATAGGTATTTTTGTAAGAATCACATTAAATTTATAAAATAACTTAGGGAGAACTGACATCTTCATGAATTGAATCTTACTATATAAGAACATGCTATGTCTTTCCGTTTTTTCAAGTCTACTTCTGTGCCTTTCTGGGGTGCTTTATAGTTTTCTCATGTACTTTGGAATATTTGATAAGCTTTTATGCCTAGTATTTTCCTTTCTTTTTTTTTTTTTGCTATCATAATTGGGATCTGTCTCTTCTGTTCTATCTTTTTGTTTTTATACAGGATGGCTACTGATTTTTATATGCTAATTTTACCACCTTATTTTGCTAAATTATTTTCTTTTTGTAGTAGTTTATTCTGTCAGATTTTCCAGATATATAGTTGTATAATCTGCAAACAGAACATAATTTTACCTTTTCTTTTCCAATTCTTATGTCTCTAATTGCTTTCTCTTTTCTAACTGTATTGGCAAATATCTCCAACACAATGTTAAATATAACAGAGATAGTGGGTATTCTTGTCTTGTTTTTAACCTTAGTAAGAAAGCTCCTAGTAGTTCTCCATAAAGTAAAATATACTTTTGGGTCGAGTTAATATACTAAGGAAGGAACCCTGGTAGCACGGTGGTTACGCACTCGACTGCTAACGAAAAGGCTGGTGGTTCAAACCCACCAGCCTGCTACATGGGAGAAAGATGTGGCAGCCTGCTTCCATAAAGACTAAAACCAAAAATCCAAACGTGTTGCCTTTGAGTCAATTCCAACCCATAGTGACCCTGTAGGATAGAGTAGAACTGCCCCATAGGGTTTCCAGGGAGCGGCTGGTGGATTCAAACTGCTGACCTGTTGGTTAGCACGCAAACTCTTAACCACTGCGCCACCAAGGCGCCTCATAGAGATTACAACCTTAGAAACCCTAGGGGGCAGTTCTGCCAGTTCCACTCAGTCCTATAGGGTTACTGTGAGTTGGAATTGACTCATTGGTGATGATTTTTTTTTTTTAATATGATAAGGAAATATCCATCCATTCCTGTTTTATTGAGCTTTTAAAAAAATCTGAATGGGTATTGAATTTTGACATATTCATTTTCTATTAAATGCATCTATTGAAGCCATATGACTTCTCTTAACTTTATTAATATGCTGGATAGGATTTCTTCATATTTTATTTGAAAATTTTGGCATTGATATTCATAGGTTACATTGTTCCATTTTTTGGAGGGTTTTTCTAATAGGGCCTGGGAACTATGTTATACTCACTAAATAAAATGGATTTGGACCTTTTCCTTCTTCCTTTATGCTTTGGAATAAAGCACTGGGGTTATCTGATCTTTAAAAAAGTTTGTTAGAGATCACCTGTGAAACCATCTGGTATGGTGCTTTTTTGTAGAGAAATTCTTTAACTTCTTTCTCTATTTCTTTTATGATGCTTGTTCTGTTTAGACTTTCAGTTTCTACTGGGGTCAATTTTGGTAAGTTACATTTTTCTAAAAATTATTTCATCTGAATTTTCAAATTTGCATAGAATTATGCAAAACAGTCTTAATATTTTCAAAATTTCCTCTTTTTTATGTTCATTTTCTCTTTGTCCTAATGTGTATTTGTGCTTTCTCTCTTTTTTTTTTTTAATTGTGTTAGTTATTAGTTAGTAGTTTGTCTCTTTTGTTGATTTCTTTTCCAAGGAACCAGTTTTTGGATTTATTTATTAATTTTACTGTTTTTCAGTTTTCTAATTCTGCTTTTATTATTATTCATTCCTATTTTATGATTTCTTTGGTTTGTTTTTCTGTTCCTTTTCTAGCTTTTTGAGTTGGCTATTTATTTTCTTTTTAATAATATGGGTATTTCATACAGTATATTTTGCGTTGATATTTCTTTTAGCTATAGCCCACAGGTTCTGGTAATCTGAGACTTTTATTTATCATTATCAAGAAACTCTACAACTTTATTATGTATTTTCTTTGGAACCAAGAATTGTTTAAAAGTGTGTTGGCAAATTTCTATGTGGAAGGGCCTTTAAAAAAATTGTTATTGATTTCTAGATTTTTTTGGAATATGATCTGAGAATGCTATTAGTATTATTTCTATTCTTTGGACCTTATTGAGGTTTTCTCTGTGGCCTAAGATTTGGTCAATTTTTGTGAATGTTCCGTGTGTACTTGAAAGAAGTTGTAATCTGTATTATGGAGGTTTAGAGTTCAGCGTGTATCTATAAGATCTACCTTGTTTATGTTGTTTAGGTCTTCTATACCCTTATTAGCTTTTGGTCCATTTGATCTTGGATTGTGAGAGGTATGTTAAAAAAAAGTCTCCTATTATTAGTGTGTTTTTGTCTGTTTCTCCTTGGATCCACTGTAGGTGCTGGTTAATGAAAGTTATTGTTGTGTTATTTGGTATATAATTATTAATAACTAATATCTTCATTGTGAATTGAGCCTTAAACATTGTAAAGAAGGCCATTTTAATGCTTTTTTGGTCTGAATTCTACCTTGTCAGATATTGAGATTGTGATCTCTAGTTTTTTTTTTGTTGTTGTTGTTGTTTTGTTTATGTTTGCCTGATATATCTTTATCCATCTTTTTATTTTTAACTGTTTTGAATCTCTTTGTTTTAGGTGTGTCTCTTGTATTCTGCATAGAGTTGGATTTTGCTTTGTTAGCCAATCTGAAAATTCTTTTCTTTCAATAGGTGAGTTAAGCCTATTTACATCTATTGAGATGATTAATATGTTTGGCTTCATTTCTATCATATCGTTTTATGCTTATGTCTTTTATATCTATGCTTTTTCATTATGTAGTGGGTTTTATTTGCTTGTTTGTTCTATTGGTTAACTTTATACAAATACCTTTATATAAAACCATTAGTCCACTTTTTTTTTTTGACTTATTAGCTCCCTATTTTGAATAATATTGCAATTGGCTTGCTAGCTCCTCTTCCCTCTCCCTTCCCCTTCCCTTCCATCATTTTCAGGATCTGATTTAATGTAATAGCCTTTTATTCCCGGTTAGTACCTATAAGACAATCAGCAAAGTTATCCTAATTTTATATACTCTCTCTGTTGTCCCTCCAGTTTTTGATAATTGTACTATATCTACTATATTCTTTCCCTTGCCCCCATGGTTTAGCTTTGTTCTACAAGTATGTTTATATTTAATGAACACCACTATTTCTTATATTGCTTTCTCTCAGCCTTTTTGGTTGTATGAAGCTTGTTCTTTAATAGATTCTTTACAAAGGGCCCACAGGGTCAACATTTCCTGAGTTTTGGCATGTATTAATAATTTACAGTTTTGTTCTTGAAAGTCTGTTTAGAGAGATATAAAATTCTTGACTCATATTTCCCTTATTTGAGTAGCTTAAATTTGTTACACCATTTTCTTCTGGCAGTAAGAATTTTTGAACAGTCTGGTGACAGTCTTGTTTTCTTTTCTATTAGTGGCTTGGTCTTTTTGCCTGCTTGCCAAAATCATTTTTTATTTTTCTTTTAAGTAGTTTTCCTACAGTATGGTTCAGTGTTGGCTGTGCCAAATGATTGTGGTGTGTCCTTTCAGTACATGATTTTGATATGTATTTATTTTAGGAAAGTGTTCTAGAATTTTAGGTTTTAGTATTTGTTTTATTCCATTGTTTGGCATTCTTCCTCAGAGATTCCTATCATATGTTGAATATTTTTTATTTATCTTTTTTATGGACCCCTTTTTGTTGAATATTTAAAAAATTTCTGTTTTTTTTTTTTTAAGAGTCACCCACACCATATACCTTTATTAGTCTGCATGTGAACTAGCCTATTCATGGTGATTGCACATATATATATATATATATATATATTTAACCTTTAATTTGAAATACCAAATGTAAATAAAAGAGTTGACAATATTCAGTTGAATATTACTTTATTTCTCATAAATTCAAATTTATTCATTATAAGTAAGAGCAAGTATCTATGTCATTATGTTTTCTGATGTAGATGTGCCCATGTATCTGCAAATTGGAATACATATCATTTTGTCCTCTTTTGTTTATTATAGAATTGTTTTTGTTAATTGTTGTTGAGTCAACCGTGACTCACGCACAATGGAATGAAAGGCTGCATGCTCCTGTGGTGTTCACATGATCAGTTGCGGATCGGATCATTGTGATCCATAGTGTTTTCTTCGCCTTATGTTTGGAAGTAGATCATCAGGCCTTTCTTCCTAGTCTTAGTCTGGAAGCTCAACTGAAACCTATTTAGCATCATAACAACGCACAAGCCTCCACTAGCAGTCGGTGGTGGCTGGGTTTGAGGTGTATTGTTGGGAATCAAGCACAGGTCTCTGCACTGACCCACCATCGCCCTCATTACAGAATTGTTGTTAGATGCTATCGAGTTGGTTTCAACTCATAGTGACCCTAGTACAACAGAACAAAACAGTGCCCTGTCCTGCACCATCCTCACAATTGTTATGCTTGAGTCCATTGTTGTAGCCAGTGTGTCAGTCCATCTCTTTGAGGATCTTCATTTTTTTTTTCTGCTGACCCTCTACTTTACCAAGCATGATGGCCTTCTCCGGGAACTAATACCTCCTGATAACATGTCCAAAGTATGTGAGATGAAGTCTTACCATACTCACTTCCAAGGAACGTTCTGACTGTACTTCTTCCGAGACAGATTTGTTTGTTCTTCTGGCAGTCCCTGGTGTATTCAGTATTCTTTGCCAATACCATAATTCAAATGCATCAGTTCTTCTTCAGTCTTCTTTATTCATTGTCCAGCTTTTGCGTGCATATGAGGCTATTGAAAACATCATGACTTAGGTCACTTAGTCCTTAAAGTGACATCTTTGCTTTTTAATACTTTAAAGAGGCCTTTTGTAGCAGATTTGCCCAATGCAATGCGTTGTTTGATTTCTTGACTCCTGCTTCCATGGTTTGTTGATTGTGGATCCAAATAAAATGAACTCCTTGACAACTTCAATTTTTCTCCGTTTATCATGATGTTGCTTATTGGTCCGGCTTTGAGGATTTTTATTTTCTTTATGTTGAGGTGTAATCCAAACTGAAGACTGTAGTCTTTGCTTCAAATCCTCTTCACTTTCAGCAAGCAAGGTTGTGTTATCTGCATATTGCAGGTTGCTAATAAGTCTTCCTGCAAACCTGATGCCGTGTTCTTCTTCACATAGTCCAGCTTCTTGGATTATTTGCTCAGCATACAGATTAAGTATGGTGAAAGTATACAATCCTGACACAACGTCTCCAGATTTTAAACCATGCAGTATCCTCTTGTTCTATTTGAATCACTGCCTCTTGGCCTACGTACAGGTTCTGTATGGGCACATTTAAGTGTTCTCGAATTCTGATTCTTCACAATGTTATCCATAATTTTTTATGATCCACACAGTTGAATGTGTTTGCACAGTCAATAAAACACAGGTAAACATCTTTCTGGTATTCTCTGCTTTTAGCCAAGATTGATCTGACATTAGCAACGATATCGCTTGTTCCATGTCCTCTTCTGAATCTGGCTTGAACTTTTGGCAGTTCCCTGTCAGTGTATGCTGCAACTGCTTTTGAATGATCTTCATTTGGCTAGGTAGCTGTCTTCCAAATTTCTTGGCATAGATGAGTGGGCACTTCTAGTGCTGCATCCATTTGTTGAAACATCTAAATTGGTATTTTGTCAATTCCTGGAGCCCTGTTTTTCCCAATATCTTCAGTGCATCTAGAACTTCTTCCTTCGGTACCATCGGTTCTAGATCATATGCTATATCTTGAAATGATGGAGTGTCAACAAATTCTTTTTGGTACAGTGACTCTGTGTATTCCTTCCATCTTCTTTTGATGCTTCCTATGTCGTTTAATATTTTCCCCGTACAGTCCTTCAGTATTGTGACTTGAGGCTTGAATTTGCTCTTCAGTTCTTTCAACTTGAGAAATTCCAAACATGTTCTTCCCTTTTGGTTTTCTAACTCTAGGTCTGTGCACATGTCATTATAATACTTTACTTTGTCTTCTGGAGTGGCCCTTTGAAGTCTTCTGTTCAGCTCTTTTACTTCATCATTTCTCTCTTTTGCTTTAGCTATGCTAGGTTCAAGAGCAAGTTTCAGAGTGTCTTCTGACATTCATTACAGCATTGCTACCTATAAAAAAAATCACCAATCTTTAAAACACGGTTTGATGAGTTTTGTTAATTATATACAGTTGTGTAACCACCATCAAAACCAAGATAAAGAACAGTTCCCTTACCCTAAAAAGATTACTTGTGTCCCTTTGCTCTTGATCTTTTTCCCTTTCCCCAGACCTAGGCAGACATTGATCTTTCTGTCACTGTAGTGTTGCCTTTTCTAGAATTTCATATAAATGAAATAATTCAGTAGTCTTTTGTGTTTGACTTTTACTTAGCATAATGTTTTTGAGGTTTACTCATATCATTGTCTGTATTTTTCCTTTTTGTTGCTCTGTAGTATACCATGGTATGCGTATACTACAGCTTGTTTATCCATTTACCAGTTGATGAATGTTTGGGTTGTTTCCAGTTTTTGGTTACTATGAATAATACTGCTATGAATATTTACATACATATTTTCATATGGACATACATATTTTCTTCTCTTGGGTGAATACCCAGGAGTGGGAATACTTGGTAGTATGGTAAATGTATGTATAAAATTATAAGGTATTACCATACTATTTTGCAAAGCGACTGTATCATTTTGAATTCCCACCAGCAATGTGGAGCCCTGTTGGCATAGTCGCTAAGAGCTTGATTGCTAACCCAAAGTTTGACAGTTTGGGTCAACCACCGGCTCCTTGGAAACCCTATGGGGCAGTTCTATTCTGTCCTATAGGGTCACTGTGAGTCGGAATTGACTCCTCTGCAATGAGTTTACCAGCAATGTAGGAGAAAGTTCCAGTTGCTCGACATCCTTGCCAAGACTTGGTATTGATAGTCTTTTTAACTTTAATCATTCTAGTGTGTGTGTAGTGGTATCTCATGGGTGTTTTAGTTAACATTTCTCTGAGGACTAGTGATATTGAACTCCTTTTCATGTGCTTATTGACCATTTGTATATCTTCTTTTGGGAAATGTCTGTTTGAATCTTTTGTCTATTAAAAAAAAATATTGTCTTTTAGGTGAAAGTTTACACAGCAAATTTAGGTTCTCCTTTAAATTCATTTTTTAATTAGCTTTTTTTTTTGGTCTTTTTTTGAGTTGCTACAGCAGTGGGGTTTTGGTAAGAGGTCTTTATATATTTGGAATACAAGCTCTTTGATGGATATTTGTTTTGAAAAAATTTTCTTCTAGTTTGTGACTTACCTTTCTGTTTTCTTAACTATGACTTTTGAGCACTTTTTAAATAATGAAGTCAATTTTATAATTTTTTTCCTTGTATCATTTGTGCTTTTGGTATGCAGTTTAAGAAATCTTTTCCTAACCCAGTGTCACAGAAATTTTCTCCAATGTTTTCTTCTCGAAGTTTAATAGTTTTATCTCTAACATTAGATCTGTGAATACTTTTGAGTTAATTTTTATGTATGTTGAGAGGTAAGATTTGGGGTTCACTTTTTCCATACACAAATATCCAGCTGTTCCAGCACACTTTGTTGTAAGAACTAGCTTGTCTCCATTGAATTACCTTGGGACCTTTGTTGAGAATCAATTGACCATATATGTGAGGGTCTCTCTCTGGACTTAATTCTGTTTCGCTGATTGATACGTCTGTCAATCCTTATGCTAATACCATACTGTCTTTATTGCAGTAAGTTTATAGTAAGTGTTGAAATCAGGTAATTTGAGTTCTCCAACTTTGTTCTATTTTTCAAAGTTGTTTCAGCTATTCTAGGTTCTTTGCATTTCCATATAAATTTTAAAATCAACTCATTTTTTTTTTCTTCTCTCCTGAGAGCTTATTTGCTATAGATTAATTTGGGAGCTGTTACTATCTTAACAATATTGAGTCTTCCAGTCCTTGGAGCTTATTTGTTGTTGTTGTTAGGTGCTGTCAAGTCAGTTCCAACTCATAGCGACTCTAAGTACAACAGAATGAAACACTGCCTGGTCCTGCACCATCCTCACAATTGTTGTTATGCATGAGCCCATTGTTGCAGCCAGTGTGCCAATCCATCTCATTGAGGGTCTTCCTCTTTTTCGCAGGCCTCTACTCTACCAAGCATGATGTCCTTGTCCAGGGACTGATCCCTCCTGATAACACGTCCCAAGTATGTGAGATGTAGTCTCACCATCCTTGCTTCTAAGGAGTATTCTGGTTGTACTTCTTCCAAGACAGATTTTTGTTTGTCCCTCTGGTAGTACAGGGTATATTCAATATTCTTCACCAACACTGCAGTTCAAAGGCGTCAATTCTTCTTTGGTCTTACCTTATTCATCGTCCAACATTTGCATGCATATGAGGCTATTGAAAACACCATGGCTTGGGTCAGGTGCACCTTAGTATTCAAGGTGACGTCTTTGCTTTCCAACTCTTTAAAGAGGTCTTTTGCAGCAGAGTTGCCCAATACAATGCGTCTTTTGATTTCTTGACTACTATTTCCATGGGTATTGACTGTAGATCCAAGTAAAATGAAATCCTTGAGAACTTCAGTCTTTTCTCAATTTATAATGATGTCACTTATTGGTCCAGTAGTGAGGATTTTTGTTTTCTTTACGTTGAGGTGTAATCCATACTGAAGGCAGTGGTCTTTGATCTTCATTAGTAAGTGCTTCAAGTCCTCATCGCTTTCAGCAAGCAAGGTTGTGTCATCCACATATCACAAGTTGTTAATGAGTCTTTCTTCAATCCTGATGCCCCATTCTTCATATAGTCCAGCTTCTCATATTATTTGGTCAGTGTACAGATTGAATAAGTATGGTGAAAGGATACAATGCTGAGCCACACCTTTCCTAAATTTAAACCATGCAGTGGCCCTTTGTTGTTTTTTTGAATGACTGCCTCTTGATCTATGTACAGGGTCCTCATGAGCACAATTAAGTGTTCCGGAATTTCCATTTTCCACAATGTCATCGATAATTTGTTATGATCCACACAGCCGAATGCCTTTGCGTAGTCAATAAAGCACAGGTAAACATCGTTCTGGTATTCTCTGCTTTCAGCCAGGATCCCTCTGACATCAACACTGATATCCCTGATTCCACTTACTCTTCTGAATCTGGCCTGAATTTCTGGCAGTTCCCCGTCAATATACTGCTGTAGCTGCTTTTGAATGATGTTCAGCAAAATTTTACTTGCGTGTGATATTAATAATATTGTTTGGTAATTTCTGCATTCGGTTGGATCACCTTTTTTGGGATTAGGCATAAATATGGATCTTTTCCAGTCAGTTGGCAATGTAGCTGTCTTCCAAATTTCTTGGCATAGACCAATGAGCACATTCCAGTACTGCATCTGTTTATTGAAACACCTCAAATGATATTCCGTCAATTCCTGGAGCCTTGTTTTGCGCGAATGCCGTCAGTGCAGCTTGGACTTCTTCCTTCAGTACCATTGTTTCCTGAAATGGTTGAGTGTCAACCAGTTCTTTTTGGTATTGTGACTGTGTATTCCTTCCATTTTCTTTTAATGCTTACTGCATTGTTTAATATTTTCCAGTAGAATACTTCAATATTGCAACTCGAGGCTTGAATTTTTTCTTTGGTTCTTTCAGCTTGAGAAATGTTGAGGGTGGTCTTCCCTTTTGGTTTTCTACTTCCAGGTCTTTGCACATGTCATTATAATGCTTAAATTTGTTTTCTTGAGCTGCCCTTTGAAATCTGTTTGGCTCTTTTACTTCATCATTTCTTCCTTTTGCTTTAGCTACTCAGTGTTCAAGAACAAATTTCAGTCTCTTCTGGCATCCATTTTGGTCTTTTCTTTATTTCCTGTCTTTTTAATGACCTCTTGCTTTCTTCGTGTATGATGTCCTTGATGTCATTCCACAACTCGCCTGGTCTTGAGACATTAGTGTACAACTTGTCAAATCTATTCTTGAGATGGTCTCTAAATTTAGGTGGGATATGTTCAAGGTTGTACTTGGGCTTTCATGGACTTGTTCTAATTTTCTTCAGTTTCAACTTCAACTTGTGTAAGAGCAGTTGATGTTCTGATCCACAGTCAGCCCCTGGCCTTGTTCCGACTGATGATATTGACCTTTTCCATTGTCTCTTTGCACAGATGTAGTCGATTTGATTCTTGTATATCCCATCTGGCAAGGTCCATGTGTATAGTCGCCATTTATTTTTATGAAAAACGGTATTTGCAGTGAAGAACTCATTGGTCTTGCAAAATTCTATCGTGCGATCTCTGGCATCATTTCTGTCACAAAGGCCATATTTTCCAACTACCAATTCTTCTTTGTCTCCAACTTTCGCGTTCCAAATCACCAGTAATTATCAATGCATCTTGAATTCTTGATTGCATGTTTGATCAATTTCAGACTGCAGAAGTCGGTAAAAATCTTCAATTTCTTTATCTTTGGCCATAGTGATTGGTGCATAAATTTGAATGATTGTCGTATTAACTGGTCTCCCTTGCAGGCGTATGGATATTATCGTATCACTGACAGCGTTGTACTTCAGGACAGATCTTGAAATGTTCTTTTTGATGACGAACTCAATGCCATTCCTCTTCAATTTGTCATTCCCGGCATAGTAGACCATAAGATTGTCCAATTCAGAATGGCCAGTACCAGTCCATTTCAGTTCACTAATGCCTAGAATGTCGATGTTTTTGTGTTCTGTTTCATTTTTGATGATTTCCAATTTTCCTTGATTTTCACTTCATACATTCCACATTCCAATTATGGTTGGATGTTTGCAGCTGTTTCTTCTCATCTTGAGTTGTGCTACATCAGCAAATGAAGGTCCTGAAAGCTTGACTCCATCCACGTCATTAAGGTCCACTATACTTTGAGGAGGCAGCTCTTCCCCAGTTGTATTTTGAGTGACTTCCAACCTGAGGGGCACATCCTCTGGTACTGTATTGGACAATGCTCTCCTGCTATTGTAAGGTTTTTACTGGCTAATTCTTTTCAGAAGTAGACTGCCAGACCCTTCTTCTTAGTCTGTCTTAATCTGGAAGCTCTCCTGAAACCTGTCGACCATGGGTTACTCTGCTGGTATTTGAATACCAGTGCATAGCTTCCAGCATCACAGGAACACGGAAGCCCCCACAGTATGGCAAACTGACAGATGCATGGGGGTCTTGTTTAATTTCGTTTTGTGATATTTTGTAGTTGTCATATCTTTCATTAAATTTATCCCTAAGTTTTTTTTCTTTTGTTGCTATTGTGAATGGAATTATTTTTCAAAATTAATTTTCTAATTTTTTGTTGTTACTATAGAGAAATACAATTACCTTTTGTATATTGATTCTGTATCCTGTACCCTTGCTAAGTTCACATATTAGTCTAGCTGCTTAACTTTTTTGTGTATTACTTAAGGTTTTCTACATACATGATTATGTTGTTTGGGAATTAAAACAGCTTCACATCTTTCATTCCAATCTTTATGCCTTTTATTTCTTTTTCTTGCCTTGTTGAACTGTTTTAGACCTCCAGAACAATGATAAATAAAAGCGACATGAATGGACATCTTTGCCTTGTTCTTAGTCTTAGGTAGCAAGCTTTGAGTCTTCCATCATATTAAACCACTTTTGCTTTCCTGAGTTAAACTCCACTTGGTCAGAATGCATATTCTTTTTTATTTACTGTTGGATTCTATTTTTTAATATTTTTAAAGTTATTTTTGTGTCTACGTTCATGAGAGACATATGAACTGATATATGAGATACATGAACTGAGAGATATAAGGAATGAAAGTTTCTTTTCTTGTGATAGCTTTGGTTTTGGAATCAGGGTAATGGCCTCACAATGAGTTAGAAAGTGTCCTCCTTTTGTCTATTTTCTGAAAGGGTTTCTGTAGAAATCACATTATTTTTTTCTTAAATTTTTAGTAAAATTTGCTATTGAAGCCAGCAGTGCCTGGATTTCTTTCTTTTTTTTTTGAAAGGTTTAAAGTTTCAAATTTAATTTCTGTAGTTAATACAGGGATTTTATTTTCCAATTTTCTTCTGTCGGTTTGGTTATTTGTGTCTTCCAAGTCCCCCCCCCCCCGACTAATACTCTAAAGTTGCTGTTCCACTCTATTCTGGCCTTTATGATGTCTGAGGTGAAGTCAGCCATTAATCGTAATTTGTCTGTAATGTATTGTTTGTCTCTTGTTGCTTTCTTGTCTCTTTATTTTTCACTTTCAATTATTTGAGTACCTTGTGGGCTTCTATAGAATAGGCTTCTGTGTTTATTTTGCTTAATGTTTGTTTACCATTTGGGTCTGAAAATTTCTTTTATCAAGTTTGGGAAGTTTTTGGCCATTATGTTTTAAAATATTTATCCTACTCCTTCTATCCTCTTCTTCTGGTGTTCCAGTTATGCATACATTTTGCCATTTGATATCATCCAGCAGGTCTCTGAGTATTTTTTCTAAATCTTTTTTTTTTTTTTTGGTCCCCTCTGTTCCTCTCCTTGAGTATTTCCTATTGATTTAATTTCAAGTTTATGTACTGTTTCCTCTGTAGTGCTCATTTGGCTAAGTCCATCCAGTGAATTTTTTATTTCAGAAATTATATTTTTTGTTCTAGAATTTCCTTTTTGTCCTTTTTTCATTATTCCTGTTTTTCTGCTGAGACTTCCCATTTTTTTTGCTGAGAGTTTCATGCATTGGAAACATTTTATTTTACTTCACTGAAGATAGTTATGATAGTTTCATTAGAATTTTTGTGAGTTCCAATATCTGTTTCATCTCAGCATCAGAGTAAACTGATTTTCTTCTGAGATGTATTTCATTTTCTTGGCTCTTCAGATGTTGGGAAATTGTGGATTCTATCCTGGCCATTATGACTGTTAAGTTGTAGAGATTTTGGATTCTAGTATTTTCCACTGATGAATATTGTTTTCTTTATTTTAGTAGGCAATTTTTCGTGACGGAGCTTAGACTGCACACTGTGTTGCTCATGCAGCATCTTCTTGAGCTATTTAGATATTTTGCCTTTAGCTGGGCTACTTTGAGCCTGTTTTGCATTTGTGTGGTTCAGGAGTCCGTCAGAGAGGTGAACATTTAGAGTTTGGGGATCCCTTCTCTGGCTCTTTCCCTTGTGGGATTCCTTGATTCACTGTAGCATTCCCCATTTGCTAGCTTTACTCTTCTTGTTTCCCAGAACAGAAAGAATGTGGGGTTTTCCACATCTGCCCTTACCAGTTTGTGCACTGTGTGAACGATACTCTTGTTAGTGCCGCTGAGTTGATTCCGATTCACAGCGACCCTGTGTACAACAGAACAAAACACTGCCCTATCCTGTACCATCCTCACAATCATTGCTATGCTTGAGCCCATTGTTGCAGCCACTGTGTCAATTCATCTCACTGAGGGTCTTCCTCTTTTCTTGCTGACCCTCTACTTTACCAAGCATGATGTCATTCTCCAAGACTGGTCCTTCTTCATGACATGTCCAAAGTGCGTGAGATGAAGTCACGCCATTCTCACTTCCAAGAAGCATTCCAGCTGTATTTATCCCAAGACAGATGTGTTCATTCTTCTGGCAGTCTGTGGTATATTCAGTATTCTTATCCAACACCATAATTCAAAGGTGACAATTCTTCAGTCTTTGTTCATTGCCCAGCTTTCACATGCATATGAAGCAATTTAAAATGCCATAGTTTGGGTCAGGTACACCTTAGTCCTCAAAGTGACATATTTGCATTTTAGCACTTTAAAGAGGTCTTTTGCAGCAGATTTGCCCAGTGCATTAAGTCCTTTGATTTCTTGATTGCTGCTTCTGTGGGCGTTGATTGTGGATCCAAGTAAAGTGAAATCCTTGATGATTTCAGGCTTTTTTCCATTTATCATGATGTTGCTTATTGGTCCAGTCGTGAGAATTTTTGTTTTCTTTATGTTGAGATGTAATCTATACTGAAGGCTGTAAAGTCTTTGATCTCCATCAACAAGTGCTTCAAGTCTTTTTCACTTTCAACAAGCAAGGTTGTGTCATCTGCACATTGCAGGCTGTTAATAAGTCTTCCTTCAGTCTTGATGCCCAGGTGAACTTATAGTAGCCCCAGGCTGAAAGCCGTGGTGATGGGAACTTACTTGTATAGCTGCCTATCTCCTTTCCTCCATGGGAGCGTGGACTCCCCATCAGAATCTGTCTGCTTCTGTTCATTCTCCCATACTTTTGGGTAGTTGATTTTTTAAAATTATGTCCAAGTTTTATAGTTGTATTCTATGGGATGAGGAGGGGTTCTTGGTAGAGGTTTAGTCTATCATAACTAGAAGTCTATTAATTTTTTTTTTAATTCCAAGAATTTTTCCTTTCCATGTTATTTTTTTTCTGAAGCTTTGTCTGTTGTGTTTATTCATTCCTGTCTTTTCTCTAGCTTAATCTTCACTTTTGAAATATTTTTTCTTTTATTTCTGATTCTCTCTGGAGTTCTCTCACTTTCCTTTTCAAAATCTTTCTTTTGTCTAGTCACCGAATTTCTGCTTTTAATAACACAGTGCAATCATTTTCTTAAAATTTTCAGCTTGTTTTGAAATATTAGGTAATAATTTTCATCTGTTTAGTCAGCATCTCATTCTTTTTTTAATGATAAATTTGTATGGAATTTTCTGTTGCTTATTTTTCAAGTGAAATGAGGTTTCCTGTAATTTTAGGAGAGCGGGTTGGTCACGGTAACTTTAGGGCTTCACTTCTATTTGTTTTTGCAAAGTGACAAAAATATGGCCCTGTACATTCTGAGATCTGCTTTCTTTGGTTCCTGTTCCCACTTTTATTTGGGCTTTCTTTTTGCTTTGCATCTACTAGTAGTCTTCAATTTTGATTCTATTCCCATCAGTTTCTACTCAGTGCAAGGCTTTAACTTCAAAGGTAGCCTTTGGTTTGTTGGTTTTTTATTGTTTAGAGTCTGCTCCATTACTATCACAACTTATCTCCTGCAGAAAACTCTTCTTTCTTTGACTCTTTTGCTGTTTTCAGGTTGGGCCACCACAATTTAACTGTATTTAAACTGACTCTTTTTCAATACTTAAACCATGTTCTCTGTTATTTAAGATCTATTTCTTTAAAAAATGGCTACTGCCTTTAGAACCCAGCTTGTGATTATCCACTTTGTCTCTGGTCAAAATGAAGTCAGAACAGTTCCTTGATTCCTCCATATCCTGTTGCAATGAAGAAGAGATGATCAGAACTTGTAAATATGGGAGCTTCTAAGTAATGACAATATTGTGTTTTCCTCGTACCACTGGATTTGTGCTTACTCTTCAGTGTTTTGAAATTAAATAACAAAATTATGTATTAAATAACAAAAGTGATGGATACAAGGCTATTCATTTGTTATTATTTTTGAAACTGTAGACATAATTTTTATACCCTTTTCATAGATGAAGATAACCAAAACAGTCTCTGAGACATAGTCTGAATTCAGCTTCTTTGAGAGCCCCTTCTGGGGAACTCACTAAGCAAAGTCAAGAATGAGTTCTAGGGGTTTACTACAGTTGTGGGTCTTGGCAGGTACTGGTCCTCTTGCAAAAATATGGTCAGGGAGTGGACTACTCTGTATTTTCTGCTTTAAGCTCAACATGACCTAACTCTAGCTCTTAGAAGTAGGTCAAAGTAGAACAGTTCTGTGAGGGTAAAATGAGTGTTCTTAACTGTTCCAGGAAAATGGGGAGAAGAGCAGGAATTTCAGTGCCTCAAGAACAGATAAGAATTTGGGCCACACTCACAAATGCATTTGCCTTGGGATAAAAACATAGTATATCGGTAGTGTGGCTCTTGGAAGTGACAGCTTTCAATAGTCTGTCTCTTGAACCACGGTGTAGTCTTGCTTGGTTGCCCTCTATGCCTGATGCACAACTGGGTCTTTCTTCTCCCTGGAGAAAGGGTTTGTGGGAAGTAAATTTTTTGAATCCACAAATGTCTAAACATGTCTTTATTACTGGTTTATTTTTTGCCTGAATATAGAGTTGGGAATAATTTTTTTCAAGGTTTTAAAGGCATTGCTTTATTATTGTCTTGCCTCCAGTGTTGCTTTTGAGAATTCCAAAGCCATTTTGATTTCTGATCCTTTCTAAGTGACTTAATTTTTTTTTTTAATTTCTAGAAACATGTAGAAATTTTTCTTTGCCTAAAGTTTTTGGTATTTCACAAGAATGTACCTTGTTATGTGTTTCGTTTTATTCGTCAGAGTGGGCCCTTTTAATCTGCCATTTTCTCAATTAATTTATTGAGTATTTTAATCCGTCTGTTTTTGCAATTGCCTTTTTCTGGAACTCCTTTTAATCTGATGTTGGACCTCCTGAATTGATCATTTCTCTCTTATTTTGTCTTTTTGCTGTGCTTTGGGGAAAATCTCCTCAACTTTTATCTCTTCTATTGATTGTTTCTGTGATCATGTTTTTAATTCTCTATAACTCTTTTTTTTGTTGTTGTTATTCTTTGTATGTTGTTTTACTGTACCCATTATTTTGTGGGTATAGTATTGTATCTTTTGATACTGTCTTAGTTTCCTATGGCTGCCATAACAAAATACCACAAAGTGGGTATTTTAACCATTTTAAGACTGGCAGTATATATAGCTACCACTTACTTTTTGTACCTCTGGGGTTCATTGGGAAGCTCCTGTCCCACTGACAGTATGTGCTTCCTGCAGGCAGGGCCCTATATAACAGTTTGAAATGGACAAAAAAAAAAAAAAAAAGGTGTGTGCCACAAATTACTGTTTTTATAGGTTATTATATGAGGTGGTGCTGAGTCACTGAATTTTTGGTAGGAAAAACATGAATTTTGTAATTTTTTTTTTGGCACACGTATGTATCTCTGAACGCTGTGGGTAGGATTTGTGTTCATAAGAAGTACACATATGTACCTCTGGACTCTGAAGGTACACCTTGTTGAATGAGGCATAAAACAAAAACGATATTACCAACCCAAAATTCAGACACACTCAATGGTTCAGCATGCCCTCCGTTACTGAAAACACATAGTATAAACAAAAAATTAAAAGGAAAAAATAATTGAGTCATGAAAGGGCAGAACAGAAAATTATTTTCTTGCAGGTCTGGAGGCTAGAAGTCCAAATCAGATTATCAGTTGTGCCGATACCTTCTGAGAGGAGTACTATTCCATGTCTCTCTTCTAGTTTCTGGTGGCTACTTGATAGTCTTTGGTGTTCTTTTGCTGCAAATGAATGCATCTGCCCCCATCGTCACATGGTGTCTGTCTTCCCCTGTCTTTGTGTCTGTTCTCCCCTTTTATAAAACACCTTCAGAAGGGATTAGGATTAGCACACATCTATTCTGGTATGATTTAACTAACAAAATTTGCAAACAAAAACCGTATTTCCCCAAACAAGGTCACATTCATAGTACTGGGGTTAGGACTTCAGTATATCTTTTTGGAGGACCCAGTTCAATCTATAACACTTTGCCCTCTGTCCCCCCTAAATTCATGTTCCCTTCTTCCCATAAATGAAATACAGTCATCCCATCCCAACATCCCCCAAAGTCTTAACCCATTCTATCATTAACTCTAAATCCAAAATATCGTCTTTTAAATAACCTAAATTGGGTATAGGTGAGACTCTGGCTGTGGTCCCTCCTGGGGTGAAATTCCTCTCAATTCGTGGACATGTGAAACCTAGAATACAAGTTATTTGCTTTCAAAGTACAAGAGTGGGGCACGCATAAGGTAGATGTTCCCATTCCAAATGAGAGATGTAAAATGGGACTAGTTGGAGTAGTAGTAATAGCAATAACAGTAGCATCAGAACCTGCCTAACTTTATGCGGGATAATGCAAATCAAGATCAGCCCAAGGCTTATCCCTTTGAGATGGAGCTCAGACATACCTCCTCCTTCCAACCTTTTTTACTAATTCCGACACCAGCCGTCCCTCCCATGGCACTCTCTCCTTCTCTTCTGGGTTCAATAATCCATTGCAATGGCCATACAGAACTCGTAGACCATATTAGAGTTAAGTGGTTTATTAAGGAAGTAATGGTACAACTTGGGATCAGGATCAGCAGGTTACAACTCAGGATCAGGAAGCATGTAGGCAAGGTCTCCCTTCTTCAGGGCAGGGCAGCTCTCTCAGCCTCTCTTGGCTGCGCAGGCCTCCCCTTACCCGCCTCAAGATAGGCCTCCTCTCAGCCCCCTAAAGACAGGTTCCTTTCGGCCCTCTCAGGACAGGCTCCTCTTGGCCTGGCCATCTGTTGCTGCTGGCTCTACTGCTGGGCCTCTTCCAGCCTGTTGCTGTCAGCTCTGATGCTGGGCCCCTTCTGAGTTTCTCACTGTCTTCAGTGTTACAGCCTTTGACCCGTGTTATAGCTCTTTTAGGAGGTTCCTTGCCTCCTCTCTCTCTGCTTCTTCTCTCTTCTTTCTTACTTCTGCTGCTTCTTGCTGTTTCTCTTCTTGCTTCTTTCTGTCTGAAAAACCTCTGTGGGATCGGCTCCTTATATACACAACTCCTTGTCAATTTAAGGCATGGCCCCTCCCAGCAGAGCCACAAACTGACCTATCCCCTCTCAGTAGGCCAGACATTTCATTTGCATAGTAGGCTATAGTCACATCATTTGCATAGCCTATTGACCAATTCCTCCAAGGTGCATACCAATCCCTGGGCAGGTTGTGGCCCAGGACCAGACAAAAATTATCAAAACCAAGTTATTTATAGTTTATTCAGGAAATGCTAATCAACCTGGAAAAAAGTAACAAACCCCTTGGGATTGAAAACCAGGGCAAAGCTAACTCCTCAGGGTTTAGAGGAAAAAAATCTCTCAAGCTGTTTTTCCAAAGAACCAAGGCAAAAAACCACCTAAAGGAACTCATTTAACCACAGGAGAAATTGGAGGGAAAGAAGGAGCCCTGGGTACCAATCAAGTCCAAATTCTATCAGGGCAAATTTTATTAGATTTCAAGACTTGAAAATAATCCTTTATCCTCCAAATACATCTGGATGGTGGCCCCTGCCTCTGAACTCTGGGTATCAACACTGCCCTCTGGACTCTGGGTGGAGGTACTTAGCCCTGGCCATTGACCCTACCATCTCAGCCCTGGGGGGCTCTGTTCTTCTAGCCCACCAAGGCCCCACCCTTTGAAACCTAAGCAGTAACCCCACCCTCTGAAACAAAGGAAGAGGTGGCCCCACCCCTGTGCTCATGCTGGCTGTCCTGCTGGCCTCTGAACAGTTCCCAGGATTGTCTTTTCCTTTTCTTGAAGAGTAACAGATATTCACAGCTAAGTAGCTGGATTGGCCTATTTCCTACCTGTAGAATTTCAGAAGGCAGACACCTTTCCTTAATTTCATTCCATCTCTGTCCCCTTCAGTCTAAGTTGACAGTGTTTCTGCTGAAATGGTTGATCGGATCCATAGATCACATACTTAATCGTTTTAGCAAATTGTTTTTCAGCCACACCCTGGAGTCTTTGTAACAGAATTTTCCGTATCTTCAAGTTCCAGTTTCTTTTTGCTTAATAGTTCACTTCTCAATTTGTCTCTTTCCTCCCACATTTTACTATAAGCAGCAAGGAGAAACCAGACTGCCCCATCAAGATCTTGTTTAGAAACCTCCTGAGCCAGATATCCAAGTTCATCACTTACAAGTTCTATTTTCCATAAAAAACATTGGAACATAATTATGACAAGTTCTTTGCCACTTTATAACAAGAATCATGTTTCCTCCAGTGTACAAATAACATGTTTATCATTTCCTTTTAAGACCTCACCAGAAGCACATATAACATCCACATTTTAACAACATTCTGTCCAAGAAAATAGATGCTTTCCCTACAGCTCTCGTCACATCTTTCTGAGCCTTCAACAAAATTGCCTTTGATGGCCATAATTTTACACAGTTTCTTCAAGGCAATCTAAGTTTTTACTACTGAGCACCTCCAAACTCTTCTAGCCTCTACTCATTACCTAATTTCAAAGCCACTTACGCATTTTTAGGCTTTTGTTACAGCAGCAGCCCCACTCTCTGGCACCAAACTCTTAGTTTCCTAGGGCTGCCACAACAAAATCGCACAAGATGGGTGGCTTTAAAGAGCAGAAATTTATTGTCTCATAGTTATGAAGGCTAGAAGTCCAAATTCAGAGTGCTGGCAGGGCTATGCTCTTGCTTTCTCAGTTTCTGATAGCCCTGGGCATTTCTTGGTATTCCTTTGTTCATAGATGGGTCTTCACATGGTGTCTGCCTCTGTGGGTGACTCTGATTCCATGTCTCTTCTCCCCTTTTATAAGACACCACTCAATATTCTTTGCCAACACCACAATTCAAAGGCATCAATTCTCGAATTAAGACTACAAACTAAACACAATTATCTAATATAGTATGACCTCATTAATGATAACAAAAGAAAAAACCTTATTTCCAAACAAGGTCACATTCACAAATACAGGGGTTAGAACTTTAAAATATCTTTTTGGAGGACATAATTAAATCCATAACAGATATTAATAACAGTTTTTTTTTTTTTTTTTTTTTAGGTTTTCTTCTCTTAACATAGACTCTTTTTCTCCAAGTTGCTTTTTCAGTTTCTTTTGCTCTGTCTTTCATGTTAGAGGCTTTCTTTAGATGGCCGGCCATCCTCTACTGTCTACTCATGTTTAAGGATTGGGACTAAGAAACTGACCTGAGCATGTAGATGGGTATTAAGGAACCCCTGATGTCACTGTCTTCAAGTCTTTCCTCTTTGGGTAGTCAGACTCACAGAATGAAGGAGAAAAATATGCTCCTAATCTCCAGACTGGAGCCTTGGTGGTGCAGTGGTTAAGAGTTTAGCTGCTAACAAAAAGATTGGCAGTTTGAATCCACCAACCACTCCTGTGTTTGGTATCCTATATTCCAGAGATTTTCTGGAATATATTCTCTTTAGAGAACAGACTTCAGATGGGCTGAGTTGGGGAGAGGTGGTCTTTCAGAGTCTCTCAAGAGAGAGAATCTAGGGATCCAATTGCTTTTCGAACAGTTTTCAGAAAATTCTTCCTGTGTTTACCCCACTCTGTCCTTAACTTCCAGTTCCAGAGCTATCTGGTGCTGCCAGTTCTGTGCTTCAGGAGGATTTGGAGATGTGTATTGGTTGGTTCTCAGCTTTCCCCACTGCTGGCTTGGAATTTGACTTTCTCTGGTCTGCTAAGTCAGTTACTAATACTTGTCTGTTGGCTTTCAAGTTTTCAAAATTGTGTTGCTGTGTATCTTCTTGCTTATTCTTCCTTTCTTCTTGTTAATTAAAAAATTCTTCTTACTGAAGTTTAGTTGCATTTCAGGGGTGCATGGTTTAGATAATTGTGTTTAGTTTGTAGTCTTAATTCAAGAATTGATACCTTTGAATTGTGGTGTTGGCAAAGAATACTGAATATGCTGTGGACTGCCAAAAGAACAAACAAATCTGTCTTGGAAGAAGTACAACCAGAATGCTCCTTAGAAGCAAGGATGGTGAGACTATGTCTCACATACTTTGAACATGTTATCAGGAAGGATTAGTCCCTGGATAAGGACATCATGCTTGGTAAAGTAGAAGGTCAGAGAAAAAGAGGAAGATCCTCAATGAGTTGGATTGACGCAGTGGCTTTAACAATGGGCTCAAGCACAGTAACAGTTGTGAGGATGGAGCAGGACTGGACAGTGTTTTGTTCCACTGTACATAGGGTTGCTATGAGTTGGAACCAACTTGACAGCACCTAATAACAACAACAGCATCTTTTCATCTCAGCCTTATTGTCTCAGCTTAAATGTCATTTCTTCTCAGAGGCCTTTCCAGGCCAGTGTATATGAAGAAGGCATTCTCTATTCCTTTCTTTATTCTCTCTCTTAAACCTCTGTATGTTTCTTTATTGACCTTTTGAAAAAACAAAGTTTGTTATCCTTTCTGTTCATCATTCACACTTTACGGTAAGATCCCTGAGATCAGGGATTGTGGCTGTCTCGTGCACTGTTACAGCCCAGTGTTTGGCATAGAATTGGGTCTCTCTATTTGCTGAATCCGTGAAAGAACAATATATGTGGACTATGTGAATTTTAAAAATTGGTAATAATTTCTTCAGTTTCCTCATTTATTTAAAAAAAAAAAAGAGGGAAAGGGGGATAAAAATAGCATCTACCTCATAGGATTGTTGTGAGGCTTACAAGAGTTAAAAGGTAAAGTGCTTTTCATCTAGTAAGCATTATAAAAATGTTACTTATCTTATTTAAAGAATCTTGTAAATAGTACCCAAAGTGCTGTAATTTCATATTTAATTGTTTGATTTTGACCAAGTTAGAGAAAATGTTACTATATCATGGATTGAATTATTTTTGAGTGTTTTGTTGTGGACTCATAGCCCACTGAATTCTAACTCTAGGTTGATCATGAGTCTCAACTTGGATTTTAGCACCTTCATAGAAGAGAATGTACTTTCATAGAAAAGTACGACTCCAAATATTGCCCAGAGGTTGTCCATGTAAAATATTTCAGGACTGTGCTGGCTGGGATTCATCCTTTCATTTAGGCAATTCTTTAGATATCTGTGTCTTCTTTGTGAGTATAATTTAGTTTCAACTCAATCATTTTCTTTTGAATTGAGCCACATTGGTTGATAATGCAGATACGGCTTGAGTACTGCACTTACCTGTAGAGGCTTAAAGACTGGTTCATACTCGTCTGTCTCTGTGTATCTCTGACGTTTAATTTCCACCAAATAGTTCCTCAGCTCTTCCAAACTCAGTGATTATATACAATGGTGAGAAATTCAAGCAATTTCTAGTTTTCATTTGCTAAATCCTTATGCTTGGATTTATATTTCCTTGAAAAAAATCAGTAATACTCTCGGTTCTTTTTTTTTCCCCCCTGCAGTTTCAAGCACAGTGTATTCAGATGTCATATCAGTAAGAAATTACAAGAATGTGAGTCACTCTCTGGGTGGGAGTGGGAGGTGCTTAAAATTTGGCCTCTTAAATCTTTAATTCAATATTTTAATCTGAGGAAGCTCCTCAGTAAAAACGACAACAACAACAAAAACTTCTGTAACCTAAACTGCTAGTTAGTTTACAATGAAACAGAGCCCCATATTCTGTTTCAAATTATTACTAATATCCAACAAACAAGCAACTTGTAGAAAATTCACTGCCTTTATCACTTGCTGCATCACACATGAAATGAACCTGACTTTCACAGTCCCCAGCACAAGTTCCCCTGATCAACAGTGCAGCAGAAGTCAGAACAGTAGCCTTTTCCTTTGACTTGAATAAATTGTTTTCCTTTCTTTCCTTTATTGCAGGTGCCCCATCTCTGGCAAGTTATATGTTTCCATATTTAGACTTTTTTGAATTGGCAAGTGGTTAGGTGCCACTAGTTCGTGTGTGAAAGCTAATTGGATGATTTTAGGTATATATGTATTAAAAATTTGAGGCGAACCACAACTAGTTCAGGTGTTTCTCCTTATAGGTGATGTATGAGAAAGTGGCTCTATGTTTTACTTCCTGTGTGACTTTTGGAAAGTTACTTAACCTGTCTAAGCTGAAGTTTGCTTACGGGGAAATGTGGGAATTATTGCAATGTGGAAATAATGATACTGCTACTACTATTATTTTTATATTTACTGGCACACAGTAAATACTCAGAGTTTTAAAATTATTATTGTGATTTTATGACCTAGAGGGCAAGGAATATGTCTTTTTAAAAATTATTGTCTTGTTTATCAGCACTTCATAGTGTCTAGCACATAGTGGGTGTTCAATCAATATCTGATGAACAAATGGAAAAAATGTTATACTTACTTTTACTTTTGCTTCTTAACTTGTTGCGTAGTGTCTAAAATTCCCTATCATTTCTGACGTATTGCTTTTCATGAATTAAATGCTCAAAAGCTTACTAGGATAATTTATGTGGGAGTGCTTTGAAAAATATAACTGGCTATAATAATGTAACATAAGATAATGATGGTGATAGTGCTGGAGTCACTTGCCAAAAAATGAGGGCGCTCTTCTCTGGCCTCTCCTGTCTACTGAAAATGCCAGGTGAAGTTTGCCAGCTGGAACTAAAACTGACTGAAGGATATGTCTGTAAGTATACAAATATTTTGAAGAGCTTAACAATGCAATTTGTGATGTCAGACGTCCTTTTGCTTTAAGGGCTGATTTGATGGTTTAGGCTATCTAGGTATGTATATCCTTTTCCATCATCCTGCATGTGCAGCTGTTATGAGATTTCCTCTTTCAGTTAAAGGGGATGTATGGCCTTTCTCAGAGGGGTTGGTCCTCTGACCAAGGATTTACAAAGAACCCTGCTTCTCGGTTGTTAACTTCCATACCATGCATTGTTCTCCCATGCCACCATTTCTGAATATCTTTAGCTGTATTTATTTCTTACTCTTTAAAAAAGACAAATCTTTGAGTATAGATCTGGATTTCGGTACCTGATGCAGTAGTAGATTATGTGTGTGTATGTGTGTGATTTTGTTGATGAAAGATCTCTGGTTTGTTTTCCTCACTCCACAGGTTGTTCCATTTTGAGAGCTAGAGCTTTGGACTGGGAAAGGGGAAGGAGAAGAGACTAACATATAACTGCTAGTTATAGCAGTAATTTATTTTCTATTATGTGCCAGTCGTTGTATCAAGTAGTATATACATGTAGCATTTTAAAATCCTTATGGCAGGCCCGTGAGGTAGATATCATTACCCCATTTTATAGGTGAGCAAATTGAGGCTCAGAGGAGTTAATTATTTTACCCAGATTCTCATAGCTGGAACCCTGGCGGTGTAGTGGTTAAGAGCTTGGCTGCTAACCAAAAGGTGTCAGCTTGGATCCACCAGCTGCTCCTTGGAAACTCTAGGGGCGGTTCTGTTGCATCCTGTAGGGTCACTATGAGTCAGAATCGACTCGACAGCAACGGATTTGGTTTCTTTTATTTTCTTCTCATAGCTAGTAAGTAGAAGAGCCAGCATCCAAATGACATCTGGGTTTTAGTTTTGGCTGTTTTCTGTATACCTTCAGGCATGTTTCTTGACCTCTTGAGTCCTCCATTTTCTGTGGAATGGAATTTTTTTTTTATTTTTCTGAAAAGTGGAGCGATTTTGGGAGTGGGTGAGGAAGACGGTGAAGTGGCTCTTGTAGTAGCTGCAGAAGATTACAGATTGCATAGTGAAATACACTGAGTGTCTTGGAGAAGCTGGAACATGAGGGTAAAATGGAAATAGACCATGAGGCCGTGTTCTTTGGGGTCATTTTTAGGAGCCTGGTGAGTGTGGGTTATAATGATGAGTGCAGTTACAATGGAGGGGAATGGCAGGGTGCTCATGAACTTTAGAAAATGCTCCTCATGAATCTTGTTTGGCTCCTGATATTAAGAGATTTATTTGTTTATCTTGTTACATCTGATACTAGTATTGTGATTATGCAAAAGAGTCCTCACTGTTTAGAGTTTATAAGGTATTTACAAGTGAAATGATAAGATGAATAGGATTTGCTTTAAATACTGAAGGCCAAAACAAAGCAAAGCAAAACAAACAGAAAACA
Organism: Loxodonta africana; assembly: GCF_030014295.1. Taxonomy (NCBI): domain Eukaryota; kingdom Metazoa; phylum Chordata; class Mammalia; order Proboscidea; family Elephantidae; genus Loxodonta; species Loxodonta africana. Next base: position 106,621,200 of record NC_087351.1, read on the forward strand.
GAGTGGAAGGAGATTGATGACTATTGAAGCTGAGCGATGGGTACATGAGCTTCATTATATTTTCTCTCTACTTACGTGTGTTTAACATTTCCATAATAAAAACAAACAAAAAACACTAAAAAATACTATATGTAAAAATAAAGGATAAATGGAAAAGGGGCAGTTATATTAATGAGGGTTTTTAAATGTAATGGGCTAAAAAAAAAAAAAAAAAAAAACCAGAAAAACAAAACCATTGCTGTCTAGTCGATTCCGACTCACACCGACCCTATAGGACAGAGTAGAACTGCCCTGTAGGGTTTCCAAGGAGCGCCTGGTAGATTCAAACTGCCGACCTTTTGGTTAGCAGCTGTAGCTCTTAACCACTACACCACCAGGGATTCCTAAAAGAATATAAGTAACTTGAATTTTAGTTTCAGTGGCTATCAGACAGGACCCCAGATCCTGGTCACTGTAGCATTATCCTCCAACCAAAGTCCCCTTAGCTTGAGTTCTTTAACAGTACCAGGGATTCAAGCTGTGTCTACAACTGGGGTAGCCTGGCAACTTCCCGTTGTTAGATGTTCTTCTCTGTGGTTCTTATCCAACAAAGGAAGGAAGCCTAGCTCACTCTGAATACCATGGGGCCAATTTTAGCTTCGGTAAGCCCTGTACATTTTCTCCTTCTCCTTTTAAAACACCCCCTCCACTCTCTAGTTACTTCCCAGGGATGTGCCTCTATCAAGGGTGCTTCACTTTCCAGCACCCAGAGGTAAAAGCTCTAATTCTCAGTCAAGACTGACTCAGAGAATAAGGAATGTTTCTATTCCTCCTCTCTGACTCTATTCCCTGGGCTCGTCAGGCTGAGAGGGGGGCACATATCATCCTGTGATCAGAAGGTCACTCCTGCTCTCTCATGCAGCCATTTCCCGCAGCGCGGGGATCCCTGCGTGGCCCTCTCACTCTTGAAATAGATGCTCCTTGATCTCTGTCCATCCTTATAGACACAGTCCCTTCCTCAGCCCCCAGTCAGCTTTCAACCAGATCAGCTCCATACCCCAAAAATGGATAGTTGTGGAAAGGAGGTTTTGGAAGAAAGTGATACAAATAGTTCTTGTGATTCAAATTGTTCTTCCTACAAGCAGTAAGAAGAGGACGTAGAGGAAACTTCAGTGTTATATCCAAGATCCAAAACTAGTCCATGGAAAGAATGTAAATTATAAATTGCTTTGCTGTTACCAAGAGTCATGTGATATGTGAATCCATTCATTCATTCATCGAACATTTATTTAGCAGCAGACACGTATTAAATGCTGAGTGTAAAATAATAAGAGATAGTTTCTGATCTGAAGGATCTGATAATCTAGTGGAGGAGAGAGCAAGTGACTTAATAATTACAGCATTTTGTCATAAGCGTTATGACAGAGGGAAGCCCTGGATGCTATGTAATTTGCAGTAGGGAGGGTTAGTTATGTACAGAGGAAGTGGTTAGAACTGAACTTTGAAGAATTCTTAGGAGTTGGCCAGGCAGAGAAGTATGGATTGCATTCTGTAAAGAGAATGGCACGGACAGAACCATGGAAGGATAAGAGGATTGTGAGTTGGGGTTTTTGCAGTTCAGAAGTGTGGTACAAATGGAAAAGAGGCAGAAGATGAAGCCTGACAGGTGAGCAGGGATCCTTTCATGCTGGCCTCTATATGCTGTTAATTATTTGGATTTCAACCAGCAGGAAATGAGGAAGATTTATATTTTAGAAAGATCATTCTGGATGCCATGTGGGAAGAAGAATTGGAAGCAAATCAATCTGGATATCAAAGCAATAATCTAGGAAAAAGTTGTGCAGGCTTGAATTAAGGTGATGTCACTGTTTTAGAGATAATTTGAAGATAGAACAAATAAGACTATGAAATAGAATTTACTGGACATGAATATATTTTAAGAGATGCAAAAATAGTGAATAAAGACAGATAGGGAGCGGTTATTAAGAAGGATGTCTGTATTCCTTACTGATCTTCTAATCAAGAGAAGAAATTAAAAAGGTACCACGCATAATTTTTGCTTAAAACATGTAATGAATATTTATAACAATCCAAAATTGTGCTGTAAGTCCAATTACTCTTTATTTATGTCTATCATTTCTCAGTGAAAGGTTAGACCAAAAAGGATATGAATAGTTTAAATGGGGATAATGACAGCAAATCCATGAACAGTTAGATTTTAAGTAGTGGAAAAAGAAACCAATAAAAAATAAGATGGAATTAGGACATATGCTATCAAATTTACAACATTGATAACCAAAATTTGCAAAGAATGTAGGAGAAGTATTAACTTTAATTTCTTATTTGACAATAACAGAACAAAACCAACCAGTCAAACAAACAAAAACTACTGAGGCTCAGAGATATTAAATGATTTGCTTGAGGTCACACCAAGCTGGAGGGAGGAACTCACGCTCTATCCCAGAATTCTCTGCAGGACACCCTGATCACTTGATGACACTTACTCAGCATGTCTGAGGACCAAGTTATGAAAAGTAAAATCAGAATGGCTTATGTGAAGAAGAAAAAATGAGTCAATACTGGAAATGATAATGAAGAACCTATAAAAATCTTTGGACTGTATATCAAATGAAATGAGTATTTGGAACTATATTGGAATGAGAGATGAGAGGAAGATAAAAAATGAAAAAGAGTACTACATTACTGATACGACATACAAGCAGATTTTATTTGGAAATTATTTGTGTAAATGATTTTAGAGTTCTTAAAGAAACCAATAGGTGTGTAAGGTGGTTGCTATCTTAAACTCTCAGTTCATTTTAGCCACATGTTATTGTTATCTGCTACGTACTTAGCGTTGTGACAAATTTCAAGGGAGTTCCAAATGAAATAGAAGATCTGCAAGGGTCTTAAGGTCTTGTTAGGGAAACTAGATTTGCAGACATGGAACTTCTTTAGAACCTTCTAGGACAGTTTATAATTCAGTGATAAATTGTCATGATGAAGTGACACAACTTGTGATGCTGATAATAAGTGCTGAGTTGGCAGCGAAAGGATATATTGCCATTGTCTAGAGTCCATTAGAAGGTTTCATAAAAGGTGTGACTCTTAAGACGGGCCTTGAAGGATTGAAGAGATTTGATGTTTCAAGAAGAAAAGGGTGGGACTGGTGAATTAAGCATATTTTTGTTTTGTGTTTTCTAAAAAAAAAAAAAAAAACAGGTTTAGTCCAATATTTCATTTGTTTCTTACAGTGTTACTTAATGAAAAATTGGACTTAACCTAAATGTCAAACAACAGGAGAAATATTAATATTTTATGGAATATTCATTTGGCTGAATATTATTAGTTCACTAAAAATAATTAAAGAACAATGAGGTCTGGTGGAGACGCATGGTTTAGAGCCAGTTAAACTACCAGTTCTAACACTTAGGAGCTTTGTGCTTGGGGCAAGTCACTTTTTTTGAGCTTTGGTTTATTCAACTTTAAATGGGAGTGATAATAATTACCTTGCAAAGTTCCGTGAAGATTAAAAATAATGTGGTACCTGGCAGGGTATTCAAGAAACAGTGCTATTATTCACTCTTAATGATATATATGCTGCTGGTATGTAAATAGGTACTATCTGGATGGCAATTTCTTAATTCTTATCAAGAGCTTTAAAACCAGCATTTCCCATTTGCCTCAGGTACTCTGTGACTAAAACTTTATTCTATGGAAATAATTAAAGATGTGTGCACATATTTAAAAGAATTTTTTCAGCATTGTAATAGAGTAGTGAAAAATAACTCAAAGTCTCACAAGTAGAGGATCGATAAAGTAAATTACGATTTGTTTACATAATGGAAAACTGTAAAACCATTAAAACAATAATATAGAAATGTATCTCTGAGATAGAAAGTGAGAAAAGCACACTCTCAAACTATATACAATATATATTCAGTATACATGTGTACATGTTTATAAATATAATAACTATAAATATATATTTATGTAGAGAAAATTTTCTATACATGTAAGTCACCAAAATGTTAACTATGACTGTCTCTGAGTAGTGAGCCTTTAGGGGATTTTTATTTTCCTTATTGTACTTATCTGCAATTTTTACTTTTATTATAATGAGCATATATACTTAAATTAAAGGATAAGAATGAGTCACTATTAAAATATTTAGTGACATAGCTTAAGATTTAATGCTTTAAGATTAATTTTGTTATTTTTATATCTATACCTAAAATGAATGGCTGAATTTTGTTTTTGTGGCTCATTCTCTGAAAACTATTAAGAAATGGTAGGGATAGGATGGGTAGTGAAATACCAGAGTGCAACGATTTAATTTATGTATGCCTAGATAAAGGAACCCTGGTGGTACAGTGGTTAAGTGCTTGGCTGTTAACAGAAAGGTCAGTGGTTTGGACCCACCAGCTGCTGTGCGGGAGAAAAATGTGGCAATCTGCTTCTGTAAAGATTCCGTACATCCTGGGAAACCCTATGGGGGCAGTTCCACTCTGTTCTGTAGGGTCGGCTATGAGTCGGAATCGACTTGTCACAATGGGTACGCTTAGATAAAAATCATCACTTTCTGACCAGTTGTTATGGAGTCAGAGTAGAACCGTGCTCCATAGCGTTTTCAATGACTGATTTTTTGGAAGTAGATTGTCAGGGTTTTTTTCTGAAGTGTTTCTGAGTGGACTGAACTTCCAGCCTTCCGGTTTGCAGCTCAACACATTAACCGTTTGCGCTGCTCAGGGACTCCCACCATTTTCTTAGACTCCCTTTTTTTCCTTTATTTTTATTACAGGTTTAACAGTTGGCTTTGCTGGCTATTTTCATAAAGAAACAAAATTTTAATCACTGCAAAAAGACACCTCTTCCTCCCCACTCCCTCTTTTCCTTTCATTCTGCTAGGAACTCAGTAAATTCAGTACCCAGTGGTCACTGGGGATACACAGTTATAAACAAGAGACATGATTCTTAGAGCTTACTGTCCACTTGGAGAGATAGTAAGTAATCTCTGAAATACATGTATAATTACAAATTGTGCTAACTACTATAAAAGAAAAGAATAGGGTATTAGGACAAAGAAAAATTGGAGTTAGAAGTAGGGAATCAATTTAAATTAGCAAGTCAGGAAAGACTTCTATGAGGAAATGACATTTAAACTCGGCCCTGAAGTCTGGGTATGAGTTAGACAAAAAGTGGAGGAAAAAGGCATCCTAAGCACGTATAAAGGTTCTAAGGCAAAAAAAAAAAAAAAGCTTTTTGTGTTCAAAGTACCAACCAAGAGTCAGAGTACCTGACTCTCATGGTATGACATGAGGCTGGAAATGTAGGCATCCTTGGATGCTGTGTTAAGGATTTGGGATTTTATTCTGAGGACAATGGGCAGCCGCTGAAGGATTTTAAGCAGGGGATGGCATGACACAGTTTATATTTTGAAAAAGATATTTCTAGCTTCTCTGTGGAGAACGAACTGGAAAGAGAAGAGAAAACCAGAAAGACAAGTTGGGAGACTTTAGAGTCAATTAGGAGAGATGGTGTTGTGTAATGACAGTGAAGATAAAGAACAGAGGAGAGTTTGGAGATACATATTTTGGTGATACCGTCGAAAAGACTTCGTTATAGATTGGATTAGGGGAGTGAGGAAGAGGGAACAGAAGGGGTCAAGGCTGATTTTTAGAATACTTTGCTTGAGTGACTCGGTGAATTACACAGCAGGTGGAGTAGATTTCTATTTTGCGGAAGTAAATATGCCTTAGACGTGTTTACTTTGAGAGAGCTATAAGATATCCAGGTGGAGAAATTGAATACGTGAAGCCTGTTACTCAGAAGAAAGCCCTGGTGGCATAGTGGTCAAGAGCTACAGCTGCTAACGAAAAGGTCGGTGGTTCGAATCCACCGGGCTCCCCTTGGAAACCCTGTGGGGTAGTTCTGCTCTGTCCTGTAGGGTTGCCATGAATCAGAATCCACTTGAAAGCAATGAGTTTGGTTTTTGGTTACCCAGAAGAGATATCCAGCTGGGGTATAAATATACTTTCAAGAGCAGTTGGCATACAGATAGTACTGAAAGTCCTGTGGATGGACGAGATTGCCAGTGGAGAGAATATATAGAGAGAGGATAAGAGAGTATAGGGCTGAGCACCAAGGAATTTTAACATTTAAGCATCAAGTAATGGGGGAGGAATTGGCAAAGCATGTTGAGTGGGATATGCTGTCAGGGAAGCCAAGGAGGGAGAGTTTCCAGAAGGAGGAATGCACTGATAGGTCTAGTAAAACAACTGGATTGGCAACATGGAAGTTCTTGATGATCTTAGAAAAAGCAGATTCAGTGCAGTGGTGGAGGTGGAAACCAGAATGCAATGAGTAGAAAAATGAATAGGAAGTGAGGAAGAGGTGAGAGTATGTGTACAACACTTTCAGTGCTCTTGACTGTGAAGAAAGAGACCAGTAGTAGATGGAGTGGAATATAAAATCAAGGAAGAGTTTTTTTAATCAAGGGAGATTCTAGAATATGTTTTAATGCTGATGGAAATGATTTAGTAAGGAGGGAGGTCGATGTAGGAGAGACAACTGATGGATGGAGAGCACCGTGGTGGGATTGGCATTTGGTAAGAAAAGCAAAGGAGGTGCAGATAGGTTTTCGATACTATATATGAGCCCTGGTGGCACAGTTGTTAAGAACTTGGCTGCTAACCAAAAGGTCGGCAGTTCGAATCCACCAGCAGCTCCTTGGAAACCCTACGGGGCAGTTCTACTCAGTTCTGTAGGGTTGCTATGAGTCAGAATCGACTCGATGGCAAGGGGTTTGGTACGGGTTTTTATGTGTTGAGTATGTACTAGGTACTCTGCTGAATGATTTAGATAATAAGCGATTTATTCCTAGTAGCTGTATGTGGCTGGTATTATGATTATTCCCATTTTACAGATGAGGAAACTGGAGTTCTGTAGAGATAGAGCCAAGATCTTAATTCAGAACTATTTGATTCAGATCTTATGCTGTTAACTCTTATTTGTACTCTTAGAAGATTTCTCATAGATGGCTTCTATCTTCTTAAAGTGTTAGGAAAGGGGTGGGTGTGGATGAGTTTTGAGGAGAAGGGATGAAACAGTGATTAAAGTGCTTGGAAGTGGGAGCTTAAAAGAGAAATGTGGCCTTACGGTCAGTTGAGGTTGGAGATCATTTGTTTATATCCATCCCGCCCAATTATCTGAGTCTCTGAAGCCATATTCACTATCTGGGGGAGTAAAGAACAAGAACTCTGTCCTGCGATAAGGCTGCTGGTTGATCCCATCAAGTTTATTAACCGAACAGCCATTTCCCGTGTACAAGGTTGAATTGTACATGAGTTATATTCACACCCTCAGCACAATTACAGTTCACTATATGTCAGGGACTTTTCTGGCTGCTCTCAAGTAGTTAAAATCACGCAAGGTAAATCCACGACTGCTGAGATTTTGCTGCATTCACCAAAATGCGTGGATCAGCGTGAACATTCCTTCCAACCTTTTCTGCAAACTGTGTTTTCTGACTACTTATCACTGTCTTTCTTCCTTTCTTTCCTTTCTTTATTTCTTCCTTTTTCCCCTATCTTCACTCATCAATTATTGTGTTTATGTGTGTGTACACACACACACACGCATATATATGTATATGTATATGTGTACATATGTGTATATATGTATATATATATCCCAAATGTTAAGTGCTGTGATTAAAGTATTAATTCATTTGTTTATTTATCCTATCATTGAGTACCAGGCAGTGTGTTAGGTTTGGGAAAAGAGGTAAGATACAGTTTCTGCCTTCAAGAAATTTATAACCTGGTATAGAAAAAAAAAAAAAGAAAAAGAGGTAAGTAAATAAACAAAGCCAATGAAATGTGCAGTTTGTAAAATATTAAAATATCTCAAAGAAGGGAGTGACTCTAGACTCTGCTTTCCTTTGCATGCTTGGATACCCATTGAAAAGAGCTATTGCTGCATTTTACTGGAAGTATAAAAATATCACTCATTCATTCCACAAACATTTTTTAATTCCTGCTGTCTTTGTGTAGTGACAATTTTGTAGCTCCTTAATTATGAGCGAGCCGTCTTAGTTGGGAGATCCAGGACTTTTCTCTTCATTTGAGCTTATTGTACAGACCCTGCACGATCATCAACTTCTTTTTTAGGTGGTAGAATGATGAATGGTATTCCCAAAATACTCTACAGAAACCTCCTGAATATTAAAGCTTGAGAAAAGTCACAGTAATGAAGCATTTTTGTGATGGTGGATGGGCAGGAAGCATATGCTGGCCTACCAAATATCTCAAATATTTCAGACTTGAAACTATGTATTAATATGGGGTTCTCTGTAATGTAATTTTTTATTTTTTTAAAAAAGAAGAACAGCAGGTCAAAAACACTGAGAAGAAAATGGATTTTAGTAGATGATAGAATTAAAACAGTTTAAACATCACCTATTTATATCTTATCTCAGGAAAAAAGTTATTTACAACCAAACACGTATTATGGGGTTAATTGAGACAATGGATATAAACTTGTTGCTTTCTTCCGAGCTGATGTACTGTACAAACTAAAGGTATTATTATCTGCAATCTGCAATTTTTTTTTTTTGATAAATGCCAAACATATTATGAGTATAGTACAGGTAGTAAAAGGGAGAAAAGGCAAATCTGAGAAATGGTATATGTAGGATTTAGGATCAATGATTAATTTAATAACAGCAGAAAATTACCACTGGCGTTGATGTCATGGAATAAAAACCTGCTACATACGTATTGACTTCGTTTCAGAATCCTATTCTGAGAGTACGTCATAATGGAAAGAACACTGGATTGGGAGTTAGGAGATCTAAGTTCTAGTCCTAGTTCTGCCGTTAATTACCTGTGTGCCTCATTTTCTCCATCTTTAAAATGAAGTGTTTATTGGAAAAGGTCTCTAAGATCTTCCAGTTCTGATATTTCAACATACTGTGATTCTATGTCCCACCCCTGTCAGAAGCATTTTGACTTTATTAAAGTTGCATAAGCCAGAATTTCAGTTAGAGTTCATCCAGGGCCTTATTTCCATTGGATATTGGGAACAGCAAGGCCTTGCTTCTCCAGGACTTGATATGTCTTCTGTTAACTGCTGACAGTGAGCCATACCACCCAAGAGGCTCTCTTGGTAGCCTTAAAGATTGAAAGGACAAATGGACAGTATTGAGAACTCTATGGAAGAGGAGACCAGAGAGAAGTTGATCATCATGGCTCCTTGGAATTTGCAAAGAGGAATGACTAGAACTGACCCATTCACTACAGCCAGGTCCAGAGTCAGGTCAGGAATGTGGACAATGCTGGTGACCGGAGGTAGGTGTAGGAGGGTAAATGAATCTATCTAGTCCCTCCTGAATCTTGAGAAGATCTGGGCAGCCAAGCTCAGAGAGCTATTAAGAAGTTGCCTAATTTCTGAAATCCTTTGGAAGAAAAATGTGACACTCATTTTTAAAAAATATTTTTATGACCACATAGTCATTGTATTCTTATTTAATACTCACGAGGTTAATGTGCTCTTAACATATTCTTACAGTTCAAGCATTAACTAAAATGTACTTCCACGATCACTTACTGAGTTAAAAATCTGGTCGCAACTGATGATGTTGTGCAATGGACTCCCTATTTTTTAGTATTTTTAATGTTACTGAAAGACCTTTGAGTTTTCTTCTTCAGTTTTAGTTAACCAATATTAAAGATAATTCTCTGGTGGCAGAGATTTATATCTATTGTTATTTTGCTAATAGCAAGCTAACTTGGGAATGATTATAAAACCATTTGGAGTGCTGCTTTCCTCAGTGATAAGAAAAGGTAATGAGTAATTTGTGAATAGGATATTAAGCCAGATAACTGAGAATAGTTTTGTGGGCTGAGTATAGTGATACGAAATTCAAAGTATTTTATAATTCTATCATGGAATTCTAGTAAAAATTTACATTAGAAATAATTAGTAAAGTCCAATATCTGATCATTAAAAAAATAACTGTATGCCTAATACATATTACAAGATGATCCTTCTTTTCTTGTTTTGCTTTTATCTAGTTGCTTCCAAGATCCGGTACTTGCAGGAATATCATAACCGGGTCCTTCACAACATTTATCCTGTACCTTCAGGAACAGATATTGCAAACACCCTGAAATACTTTTCTCAGACCTTATTAAGGTAAGCTTTAAAATATCCTCTACTTTGAAAGAATTATTAGGTAGTACTGCTGAATTTATCGGGACCTAAATTTTTATTGAACAGAACATTTTGAAGGGCCTGAAGCTTTCTAGTGCTCTGCCAGAAGAGTATGGACTCCAGTCCTCTGGGTGTATATAGCAGATCAGCTGGAAGGCCTCATGGAAATAAGTGGGTTGCTTGGCTTTTGCCTGCTTTCCTTAACTGAATGCCTTTTCAATAGATTTATAAAATGATGAAAGTTATATGGCACTAATATAGAGTGAGGTTAAAAGGAGAATGTACCTTGCCTTTAAAATTAAGACTAGGAAACAGTTTTGGTCTTCCAGAAAATCACAATTATGTAGATTTTAGTTTCGATACTAGTATTTCTTGAAGTATAATCTATGGTAATAACAATTCATTTTAATTGGCGTAACACTTCACGTGTTACGTGCTTTACAATTAATATTGAAGCTCTGTGGAGAATGAGGAACCTAAAGACGTGGGAACTCTTTATATTTCCCAAAGAGAGGAGGGACCTATCTGCTTCACACTTCCTGTTTGGAAAAGCAGCAGACAAAGACGAGCCTTTCAAGTGAAGCCTGAGTTGTTGTGGGAAATAATATCAAAGTAGGAACATCTCACTTTCCATTAAATTCTGAGGCTTGGTCTCTTCCATTACCATGATCTTCTCATCTCAAATCTGATTTTGGAAACATAGAATTGAATTTACTGTTTCTTTTAGCTATACAACAGCAAAAGTTTCATAAAATAGATATTATTAGGAAAAGAACACAAATTCAGGAGTGACCATAGTGGCATTGGATTTTTCCAGTGGTTTAGGCTTTCCCACAGGCTGACTGAATGCTTTCTGGAAAGAAGGTACTAATCTTCCGCAGATGGGCCATCTCTATTTCCTTGCTATTCTTTGGAATATCTTTTCTTTCATTAGACTCGTTACTGTCTGTATTCTGTATTAAAGGGATCTTGTTTATCAGATTCATAGATTTTTTACTCACACAGTAAATTTAGGATCCTCTAAAAGGACATTTTCCGTCCTCTTCAATTGCAGTGGAATCATTAGCCCAGTTTTCATGGTATAATCAGATAAATTTTTAAATCAAGGCATCTGATTCTGTTCTCAAGAGAATTCTCTTGAATTTGAGATCAGGATTCTCAGAGGGAAGCTCTTTCCTTTGTCACAAATTCTGAAAGTTCTCAAAGTGAGAGACACTTTTCAGCTGGAAGCAAATTGTGAATTCCATTTGCAAAGAAACTGTGACATCCTAGTTGGCACTTTGGAGCTTGTTGTTCAGGTCTTAGTCGTTGTGCCAAAAAGTTAAGAAATTCAGGATAGTAAAGCCATGTTTGGAAGACACGAAGATTTCATTTTCTTCAGCAATGGATCCTTGGAATATGGTCATGGATGATAGCATTTTAACGGTGGTTAAATGTGGTTTGTTAAAGTGGCCTGTTGGAGAAGATTGTATGCAGTTTAGCTGAGTCCATTTTCAAAGGGAGACAACATCGACAACAACTACTAATGGTAATACTAACAATAGCTATAATTATTATAACAGTATTATATTATCATAATAGTAAATACATGTGTCAAGCAGTGTTGTAAGCATTTTATATATATCATATCATTTAATCCCTCATAACAATTCTATGAGATAAGTGTACTATTATACCCATTTTACGGACAATGAAAACTAAGGCATAAAAAAAAAAAAGGCATAGAGTGGTTGAATAAGTTGTCCAAAATTACATATCTAATAGGTGGTAGAACCAGGATTTAATCCTGTTAGTCTTAATCCAGAGCAAATGTTCCCAATAATTATGCTATACTGCTTTTCCTTGTTGTCGTTGTTGTTAGGTGCCATTGAGTCAGTTCTGACTCATACCCACCCTGTATACCACAGAACAAAACACTGCCCGGTCCTGCTCCATCCTCACAATCGTTATGATTGAGCCCATTGTTGCAGCCACTGTGTCAATCCATCTTGTTGAGGGTCTTCCTCTTTTCTGCGGACCCTTTACTTTACCAGGCATCATATCCTTCTCCAGGGACTGATTCCTCCTGACAACATGTCCAAAGTATGTAAGACGCACTCTCGCCATCCTTGGTTCTAAGGAGCACCCTAGTTGCACTTCTTCCAAGACAGGTTCGTTCATTCTTTTGGCAGTCCATGGTATATTCAATGTTCTTCGCCAACACCACAATTCAAAGGCATCAACTCTTCTTTGGTCTTCCTTATTCATTGTCCAGCTTTCACATACATATGACACGATTGAAAATACCATGGCTTGGGTCAGGTGCACCTTAGTCTTCAAGGTGACATTTTACTTTTCAACACTAGACTTCCTTTGCAGCAGATTTACCCAAAGCAATTCAGCTTTTGATTTCTTGACTGCTGCTTCCTTGGGTGTTGATTTTGGATCCAAGCACAGTGAAATCCTTGACAACTTCAATCTCCATTTATCATGATGTGGCTTATTGCCCCAGTTGTGAGGATTTTTGTTTTCTTTATGTTGAGGTGTAATCCTTACTGAAGTCTGTGGTCTTTGATCTTATCAGTAACTGCTTCAAGTCCTCTTCACTTTCAGCAAACAAAGTTGTGTCATCTCCATAACGCAGGTTGTTAGTGCATCTTCCTGCATTCTTGATGCCCCGTTCTTCTTCATACAGTCGTATTATTTGCTCAGCGTACAAATTGAATCGGTATGGTGAAAAGATACAACCCTGACACACACCTTTCCTGAGTTTAAACCACGCAGTATCCCCTTGTTCTGACCAAACAACTGCCTCTTGATCTACGTACAGTTTCTTCATGAGCACAGTTGAGTGTTCTGGAATTCTCATTCTTTGCAACGTTAACCATAATTTGTTATGATCCACACAGTTGAATGCCTTTGCATGGTCAATAAAACACAGGTAAACATCCTTCTGGTATTCTCTGCTTTTGGCCAGGATCCATCTGACATCAGCAATGATATCCCTGGTTGCACGTCCCCTTCTGAATCTGGCCTGAATTTCTGGCAGTTCCGTGTCAATATACTGCTGCAGCTGCTTTTGAATGATGTTCAGCAAAATTTTACTTGTGTGTGATATTAATGATATTGTTTGATAATTTCTGCATTCGGTTGGATCACCTTTCTCAGGAATAGGCATAAATATGGATCTCTTCCAGTCAGTTGGCCAGGAAGCTGTCTTCCATATTTCTTGGCATAGACTAGTGAGCGCTTCCAGTGCTGCATCTGTTTGTTGAAACATCTCGGTAGATACTCCGTCAATTCCTGGAGCCTTGTTTTTCGCCAGTGCCTTCAGTGCAGCTTGGACTTCTTCCTTCAGCACCATCAGTTCCTGATCATATGCTTACCTCTTGAAACGGCTGAATATCGACTGATTCTTTTTGGTATAATGACTCTGTGTATTCCTTCCGTCTTTTAATGCTGCCTGTGTCGTTTAATATTTTCCCCATAGAATCCTTCACTATTGAAACTCAAGGCTTGAATTTTTTCTTCAGTTCTCTCAGCTTGAGAAACACCAAGCATTCTTCCCTTTTGGTTTTCTATCTCCAGCTCTTTGCACATGTCATTATAGTACTTTGTCTTCTGAAGCTGCCATTTGAAAACTTCTCTTCAGTTCTTTTACTTCATCATTTCTTCCTTTTACTTTAGCAGCTTTTCCTTAGTATTACTGTTTATCATATTACAGGCACGCTTCTTAATCAAACTTGGTTTGACGATTGGGGAGAATGGCATTGCTTGTGAATGCATAGAGTAGTTTCAGCCCTCTTTGAGATTAAGGGAAGAAAGAGAATGCTTAGGACAAAAATGTGCCATCTTTTGGAAAGTTACATTAAGCAGTATCTGAGATGATGTGGGCAGCATTTCAATTCTCAGATGTTTTAGCTCTATCTCCCACTCAGCGATTAGTTATAGATGGTGGCCAGGGCAGAGCTGACAGACTATAATGAACTGGGACACAGACATACACACACACACACAAGGTGTTTAACTGCAGTTAATTTAGTCCACAGGAGTGGAGAGATTGTTGTTGTGTGCTTTCAGTTGATGCCGACTCACAGTGACCCTATAGGACAGAGTAGAACTTCCCCATAGGGTTTCCTAGGCTGTAATCGATAGCATTTTTTTTTTTTTTTTTAAATCTTTACAGAAGCGGATCACCAGGTCTTTTCTCCTGTGGAGAGGCTGGTGGGTTTGAACCTCTGACGTTTTGGTTAGCAGCAGAGCTCTTAACCGTTGCACCGCCAGGGCTCCTTAGTGGAAAGATTATATGTATCATAAATGACTATTCAGCAGTCAAAGAGTCCACACATGTGCACTTCACTCACAATAGACTCATATTAGAGTCGTTAGAGGTTCCTGAAACTCTAGGTTCGTGGAAGGCAAGTCCTGTGTGGTAGCTTTGGCAGCCCTTGAGCCTAGAGTAGTGTCTGGCATAGAGAAGAGAAGGGGATCAGTAAATGCTTGTTGAATTGAATTGACTTTAGTTCAATCCTCCATTAGATGCAGGAACCCTTCTGAAGTACTTACTTAATCTAGCAGTGACCTGGGGTCCTGGGTGAAATTTCATCTGAGTGCTGAGTTGTATTCATTTTAATTTAGCTGAGACCTATGTTTAGCAATGAACACAGTTTACACACAACTTCAGAGTGTTTTGTTTGATTTTAGCATTATAAGCAACTACAAGGATCGTCTAGTTTAATCCTCTCTCATTCCTGTCTTGGAGTTTGTTCATTTGATGTGAGAAGCATCCCGTGGCCATATTTCACATGGTCTTCTTTAAGGGTCTCGGCTTTTACTTGGTAGAACATTTAAAGGTTCCCAGTCTTCCTTCTATGGATCTTTCTTTCCAGATCTCTCTTCTGGAGCCATTCAGGCTGCTAACCATAAAACATTTTAAAAACACCATTAAGTTTGGGGAAAGCTGCTTGCTACTAACTCTTTAGAAAAAGTTTAATATGTTTTTAAAAGGGATTCCAGTCTCAGCTCAATAATCTTAATTGAATTGTAACTTCTAATTGCTTAGGAAGGATATACACACCTTCAGTTTATTGATCTGAGGCTCATGGAGTAGCATTAGAGCACTGCATAATCAAGTAAATTTTGTTCAGTGTGTAGCTTCCATTCAAATGTCAAATCCATAATCTTACAGAAAGTTTATGTCAGCATTAATTTTCTGTGCTATAAATACCTCAGGGCAACTTCTCATCTTTCCCCACACTCCCAGAGGTCCTCTCCTCTCCATACTTTTGGCAGAAGAAGTAAATGCTTCCTAAAGAGGATCTCATGAGGGAAAAAGGAAAGGTGACAAGTTGGCTGCTGGGTCTAACTCTTCTGAGCAGGGCATTCCTAATACTCTTTTTGTTTTGGTCTTCGGACCTCTGGGAAAGAATTTCAGATGGGGAAAATGGTTTTATCCTACCCAAGTTAGACAGTTTGGTTGGGGAAATAATTTTCTTTTTTTCTGAATAAACTTCACAAAACATCATAAAATCACAATGCATTGTACATTTATTCATAAGCCCGTCTTAAGTTTTTCCACAAATGAAAACATTTCCTTACATTCAAACATGAATGGTAATTTAAAACTGGTTTCACGGAAGCTCATGTTCAGCCATTCTTTCTCAACCTCACCTAATTATTAAATCTAAAGGCAAGCGAGAGAGCCATTTTACTGTCCAGTGCTGATATTCTTCCCTCCCTGCATGTATGAAGTGGATGCTGCTCTCATTTGGGAGCCCCACGTATTCAGGAAGGGAAAAATATCAAAGGCGAGTCTCCAAAGTGAATTTGATTAGCACTTCTGAAATTATATAAAACGTTGGAAAAATACTAATGTATATTTTAGAAAAAATCATGTGCTATATTTCCCCCACCAAGGAAAAATTTGGTAAGGGCACTGTACGTAATTTAAAGGGTAGCATTCATTTATGATATGCAGTTAATTTTATTCTTCAAGGCAAAATGTTGTTCTTATATCACGTCTACAAGACCCACATCTTATAATTTTGAAAAGATGCTGGCCGTAGGCTATTCTGGCGTGACGTTTATCTGACTTTTATCCATTGTGATTCTAAAGGAATTTTCAGTGGCATAGAATCCTACAGGATTAAAGTAGTTTTTGGTGACTGATCTTATTAAGAATGTAACATTTAAAGATGGTATTTTAAGAGTAATTGAGTTTTATGAGAAAAGCATAAAGTCTGATGGAAAATCTGATGGTATTTATAATAGACGTAGGCAGGCAGAGGTAACTGGAATGCGGATGTTATCCCATTGTAAAGTATAAGCTTACAAAGTCAAGTACATCACACACCAAAAAAGGTAAATTAAATCCCTTTAAAAGTAAAAAAAAAAAAAAAAAAAAACACTAAATCTTATATTATTTATTGCCAAGAAGTATTACATAACTATTCTGAAATTATTTTTATTATTATCAATTGTTTTTCCCTGGACATTGGGTAGCAGAAGACAAAGGAAATCGAGGTAAATTAGGCACATGGATAAAAAAAAGCATGTAGTCATTTTTTTTTACATTGTAACATATTTTGCAGTAAGAGTAAATAAAAATAAATGTAAACTCAACATAGCAAGCATGCTGACACTAACCAATTCTTCACGCCACTGTAAAACTGTAAATGTAATATCACTAACTAAGAACTTAGTAATGTTTGATGTACATAGAGTACGTATAAAACAAGGTTATTTTTATGTAAAGAAGCATTTATAAATTGTTATCTGTTTTGATTAACATATAAGTGTACTATATAAAAACACTTTGTAAGTGCAGCAGATATTATAATTATGATGTAGAGTTATTGTCTTTAATGATAAATAGTGTAAGCTGATTAGAAAAAAAAAACCTAAACATTTGGCTAAGCAGTAATTCTTCCGTTTTTAACTAAACTTTTCTGCTTTATCACTTTTACGGGAAGGTTTTTATTGAAAAATTAAGGCTAAACGAAAACCAATTTATTTTTAGAATTTATTTTTATTCCCACTAAACCTTTTTTTTTTCCAACTTTCTAAATTATCTTTCCTTTAGCTTGTAGTGAGTTTTGTTGAATACTAACGTAAGTAGCAGCAGTAACATATGAGAGCATACTGTACGATGGGTAGCTGTATGACAGATACTGCTTGCTTAGCTCTTAGAATGTTGAAGGTAACTATTTAATAAACCACTGTTTGTATTCATAAATTAAAATGTTTCCTCCCCCACATGCAAAATTAAACAACACACATAAATAACCATTACCATTAGTTCACAAACATATGCTACAGACCATCTACTATATATTATTTTATAGCTTTTCCAATGTAGTTTAGCTAACATTTTAGAAATATGTATTATTTCTAAATTCATATGCCTGTTTAAACTTCATTATCTCAAATGATACTGACAGAATGTCGTGAAACAGTATCATAATATACATATAGACATTATTTTGATGCAATAAACATGTGATTTTTAAGACTTTCTTAATAAACACACATGTTTATTCTTTGCTAAAACATGTTTCTGCAAGTGCCATACCTATTTTTTGCAAGTTTTTGTTTGCCTGATTAAGACAGTCCTGCTGAAATCATATTTTCTTTTGAAAGCTCCATTAAATTAGGAATAAAAACTCTTTCTAATTAGACAAAGTCGTTGTTTTTCCTTCCAGGAAATCTCTCCTTCACCAAACTGATAAACTGTAAAACATGGGCTTGGCACTGAAACATGCATTTTTATATTTTTGCTCCTTATTAACCAGATAACACATGAGATGCAATGAAACTTCCACAAAATAAACCCTGTATTATTGGTATCTCTGAGCACGAAGCTACGTGACCAATACGAGATCGGTAGACACTGCTGGTGTGGCTATTGCATCTTATGTGGGGTGTATCTGGTGTTTTATTATTTGTTTTAGAGTGTCATTTCAATGTAATGTGCTGTTCTTTGTGTCTTTGTTGTCTCTTTTTTTTCTTTGTCCCCCCAACAGCATTTTGTCCCGCACAGGGAAGAAGGAAAACCAAGATGCCTCCAATTTGACAGTGCCCATGACCATGTGTCTTTTTCCTGTGCCATTCCCACTCACCCCATCTCTAAGACCGCAGGTCAGTTCCATCAACCCTACTGTTACTCGCTCCCTCCTTTACAGCGTCCTGCGAGATGCTCCCTCTGAACGCGGCCCGCAAAGTCGTGATGCTCAGTTGTCAGACTACCCTTCTTTGGACTATCAAGGCCTCTACGTGACTTTGGTGACTCTCCTGGATCTAGTTCCTTTACTACAGCATGGCCAACACGGTGAGCATCTGTTTGAAACCTATGATAAAAAAAATACATGTATATTTACGGAAGCTGAACGCAGGGCTTGGAGGCTGTTGTTGTAGTAAGTCGCTTGAAAGGTCTTTGGGTGGCTACAGCTTTTCTTAGACTGAGCCGTAATTATGGTGTTTCCCAGCCTATCATTTTTGCTGTTTCATTGCCAGGGGGATGTTATCCAAGTGGGCTTGTGTTGGCGAGAACAAGGCGGAAAAAGGAGGAAGAATGCAACAAGAAATTACTCCCCACCCCCAGCAGGATCTGCTTAGCATGTGGACTCTTGTTTAGATTCTAATTTGGGGACTAAGATTTTAAAGTTTACCCTCCCTCCCCCCAGAAAATGGAAGAGGCAGAGCTTGAGGAACGGGCTCTAATTCAGTGACTAGTTCTGTGACTTTGGGCGAATCACTGAATTTTGCTGGGATTCCTTTTTCCTGACTTCAGGAGGTTAGATGAGACGAGATTTTTAAGAAATCCAAATTTAACCAACAATCAATCGTTATTGCAAAGTGTCAGCCAAGTGGTACAGTGCTATGGTCTCTCTCCAGTGTTAGTGGTACCTTGGAGAGGCCACTTAGAGCATGGTTCTTTTCTTAATTCTTCAGGCTTTCTACCATGTGTCTTTAGTCGATTTCCATGGTCTTTCTTGCTTACCAAATCCTTCAGCCCTTAAGAAAAAAGGAGTATAATTAATATCTACTGCTTAACTACCCGTTATTGTTTTTGAGAGGCTCAAATAGATAACCATACAGTAAGAAAAGGAATTTTTGTTTTTTTTTTGCAGAAAACATACTTTTTAAACGTTAGCGGCTTAACTTTAAAGTACTGATAATTTGGTCCCTAGAAGTATGATAACCAAAATTTTACTGGATAGAAAAATTGGAATTTTGGGGAATGGGTGCGTGGTGGGGTCATTTGCCTTGTAGTTACAGCTAACTCTTCTAAGGCAATGCTTAATGATTTATCTAGTACAATGTGTTCCTAATTAAAAATTTTTTTTAAAGAAATCTACTTTCATAAAAATGATGAAATAATGATTATTAGTTTTTTTTCCTTATATTTGTAATTCTGTGTTATAATGAATAAAAAAGTACTGTAGAAATTTGTGAAGTCATTAGTGTATAATTCTGTAGCATCTTAACCCTAGCCACTTTTATTGTGCTCCTATTCCGGCTCAGAGCTTAATGAGATAAATCTTTGAAAAGAAGGCTGCCAGAGTTTACTGTGGCCCTAAGCTTGGCAGTGACGAAACACCCACCTTTTCTTTGGATGAGCCTGATCCTAGGGTGGCCCACTGCATCAGGGGAGCGGTCCTGTCTTCAAAGCCCCTTGTTTAAGATAAAGCCATTCCATTTGGTTGGTCGCAACCTATTTAATTCCAATTTGTGTGTAAGTTATGACAATTCAGGAGGATGATTTATATTTTTCTTTTATACGTACAACTATTCTGCAAAAACTCTGGTGGTGCAGCAGTTAAAAGCTACGGCTGCTAACCAAAAGGTCAGCAGTTCAAATCCACCAGGCGCTCCTTGGAAGCCCCTTGCGGGCAGTTCTACTCTGCCCTTTAGGGTCGCTATGAGTCAGAATCGACTGGACGGCAATGGGTTTGGTTTGGTTTTTGGTTATCTATGTACTGCGTTCTATATAATAGAGGTTAGAAGATAGGAAAAGACTCACTATACCATCCTTTGGAATTGTTCCTTCTCTAGGTGTGGTCTGAAGAACATCAGTACCGCCTAGGGAGCTTGCTAAGTTGGAATTCTGGTTCCCATCCCAGGAATTCTGAATAAAGACCACCAAGGGGTGGACCCTGAGGACCTGAATTTTCAACAAGGCCTCCTGCACACTGAGCTTGAGAACGACTGCACTATAGCTAGAGGCTGCATCCTCACACTGCAGTCAGTGTGGCGTAGAGGGAAGAGAATCAGGCAGTGTGCCTGCCGCAGTTTAACTGCGAACACTCAGGTCGTCTCAGACAATCACTTCCCCTCTCTAAGCCTCCATTTCCTTATGTGAAAACTACTCTCGGAGGGCTCTCAGGTCCCTTTCATTGCTAATGGTCTGTAATTAGGCTAAAAGGATCAGGTAATGCAGAAAGTGATGAAGCACCTTCTAGGCACAGCCTCAGCTAATTCTTAGTAAGGCATCTGTGAATTTTCCACTTTGTCAGTGTGAGCACCAGGTTGACTTTACCCTCGCTGCCCACGGAGCAATGTGGCCACGTCCTCTCCGTTGGCAGTTAGGGTGCCTGTTGAGAGATGGCGGTCAACTTTAAAGACAATCAGAAATAACACTGGGAATCAAAATAACACTAAGAAGGCAAATCTGCTGCAAAACAAACATGAGTCTCACCATTTTCTGTTATAAAGGATATGAAAATGATCTAAGTCTTTATTGTCAAGTCTTGGCTTAGGACCTATATACATCGAGGTGGAGAAAAATCAAAATATACAGTGCAACAGGATTTGGTCTAATTGTATTCTAAAACTAAAATAATTACTTTTTTTTTTTGCATGTCCTCTATTTTTACTCCATGTGCAGGTAATAATACTAGTAACAGTGATAACATTAACAATAATGGCTAATATTCGTGGAGCGCACATTTTGTACTATGCTAAGCCCTTGACATTTATCTCATTTAAACCTCCTAACAATGCTAATAAAATGAGGTGGGCGCTGTTATGCTCCACATTGAAAAAATGTTGACAGAAAGATCATCATGAGGTGGTGCAGGGCCACATGGGATCAGTTTACAGTTCCGTTTTTCTGGCTTATCCTGACTCTACTGCTGTGCTGGCAATCACCCCATGGCCCCATCTCCAGTTATTGGAACACTGTGGTCTTGTTGATGGAGCAGAAATGCTGCTGTCAGGTGCCATCGGATCAGTTCTGAGTCATAGCGACCCTGGGTACAACAGAACGAAAGAGCACAGAGAGCCTGGTTGTATTTCCAGTCCTGCCTTGACTTTCTAAAAATCTAGTGGGCAAATAATTTAGCGTTTTTTTTGGGGGGGGGGGGCCTCAGTTCCTTATGTGAAATGTAGTGGGGGTAAGAATGCTAGGGGGATTGAAAGATTCATGATCACATGGAAAGTGCTTTGAATTTATGAAGCCAAGGAGCTATATGAATACAAAACATTACTGAAAATTGATAAGGTGTTGAAGAAAAGCTATGTAATAGGGATTTATATTAATGTATTCATCAGTCATTTATTGAGCAACTGCTGCATACATAGTATGCTAGACTAAGCAGTATGTTGCAGAACTCTTAATAGGATGGGAGGAGTAGATGCTTACGATAGTTTAAACCACTCATAAACATCTAAAATCTAAAATTAACATATTTTGCTTGTGGTAAAATGTTCAGTGACTGATTACTCAATTTTTTTTTTTTAGATCTTGGACAGTCAATATTTTATACAACTACATGTTTGCTACCCTTTCTCAGTGATGATATTCTGAGTACTTTGCCCTACACGATGATATCAACGTTAGCTACCTTTCCTCCATTTCTGCACAAGGATATTATTGAATATCTTAGCACATCTTTTCTACCAATGGCTATATGTAAGTTCAATTTTCCCTAATCCTAGGTTATTTTTGTGTATTGTAGTAATGGAAATTGCTTTTGCTGTTATAGGCTCTCTAGATTTTCAAGATTATAATGGAATCACTTGTTATGCACATATGCTATGATTTAAATTCAGTCATTGCAGTATGCATATTACAGTGAAAATCAAAGAAATGAAAGGCGATATCACCTTACAAGCTGTTTTATTCACATGGTTTGATTTTATAGAACAGGAAGAAAGAACACATTCAGGCACAGTCTGTATTTCCTATGTATAAATTATGATGTCTTTTGCCACTTAAAAAAAAAGGTGGAGAGAGCGTTGCCTCAGATGTAGAAATTCTTACTTTTTGCATCTAAAGGTACTAGGGTGTGATGGAAAAAGTGGCATGAATCCCTACTCTGTCCCTAACTTTCAGTGTGACATTGAGCAGCTCACGTAATTGAAATCTCATCTGCAAAATGATGATAGCACCAGCTTTCCCTCACCGAGATGTTGTGATGATAAGTTAGTAAAAGTTTATAAAAACACTTGGAAAGAGGTTAAAGCCTACAATTCCTGTGCAAGGTGCTATTATAAACATGGAACTGATTGGAATTTTATTTCCCTTTTATAGACTTCATTCTGCAGGTGTTTCCAAGCATGACAGCAAAGAGAAAAAAAGGTTGATCAAAAATCCTTCTAAATTATTTTAAAAATAGATTATGAATCAATCATGTTTCAGTGAATAGCCAGGAAAGATGACGGGATCAGACAGCGTGAGATTCATATTATAGCCCTGAGACTTGCTGGCTGTGTAGTCTTAGACAAGTTATTTAACCTTTCTATTTCTTACTTATAAAAGAAAAATATTAATAATAGTTTCTTCATGGGCTTGTTGTGATAATTAAGATGATTAACCCAGAACATGGGTAAGGTGTTAACACAATGCTTGGTGTTCAATAAGTGTTAATTGACTTCTCTCTGCCTCAACTCTTGTTCTGTAAAAATACCTTCGTTGGCCCCGTTCATTCCTCGAGATCATTTTTACCGTTTATCTACTTAAAATCTTATTAAAGTTGTTTCTTTGTAATAACAGTTGGTAAATGTGTACCTTTTGAGCTACATTTACTTCTTTAACGGTCAAGTTTAATTTCAGCTATGGAATTGTAATTTTCATGCATTTAAGCATAGAATGACTTCTGCCTATGTTCTATAGAGACTGAAGGGACTCAGCAGACTGATTACGCTGTTCAAATGATAGACTGTTTGATCATGCTCTTCTTTTTCTTCTGTGTGGCCTTGCTGACAAGTACTTGTTTATGGATACATTCTCAGAATTGTGGTCATGTGTTTTTATAAGTTATGTTAACTGTTAAGTTTAGGCAGGGAAATACTTTTTTTTAAAGAATAACAGGTGAGGTCCATCTTTCTAATAACGAATCTAATTGAACGTATCCCTATTTTCTAAGAGTAAGTAATTTTGGGAGAGGTACGTCTAGAAGGCCTCTGAAGTTGTACTTTAGACTGATAAAGTACTGAAATGTCTGGAAATCTGTTTCTTCACACTTGATTATTAATTTCTACTTAATTAGAAAATAAATGCCCAAACATGCCTTGTAGTGGCCCTTGGCAACAGAGGAGAACAAAATGTTGAGTTTACAAAATTTGTGTGAATTTTAGTGTTTGTAACTTCGAGTTCATTTCAAGGTATGAACAGGTCACTTCATGTCTCTGGACTCTTTTTTTTTTTTTTGTAAATACAAAGGAGGGGTTTGGAAACATGTTCATTCTCTAAGGTAATTTTTGGCTTAATAATTCTAGGTTTAATAACATCAATCTTCTTTTATGTAAGAGGCACATATCTTCTTCTAACCTGGGAGTTGATCTGGTTCATTTGTTTATTTTGTTGCTCTAGTTTTAGTCTCTTAGCTCTGACTTTTTCTATTTCTCATTACTGTGTTGGTCGTTCAAAAGTAGGCAATCTTTGTCATCTTTAAATCTTTGACAATAAATTGTAGTTCCAACCTTTAAAACCAAATTTTATCAAATTACACGTGGTTTTTTTTTTTTGTACTTGTTACTTCACAAGGTAGCTATAAAGACACAGACGCAAAGACAGAGGGAGTCTGGTTCCAGATTCATCATGTTATAATGGGTTGATGTGATAGTATGTGTCTGTCTATTGTATCCACGTTGTACTCATTTTTGGTAGTTGTTTCAATGTCTAGAAATTCTGGCCAAAGCAAAGGAAGAACATTTAAGTTCTTCCAGAATATTTTTTATTTCAGGATTAATTAATGGTTAGGATAAAGCATGTTGCATTCTTGAGTATTGATAAAGGAAGTCATTAAGACAGAAAGGCTTTTATCTCTTTGGGGTGGTGTTCCCAATGTAAAACACTGTCAGTTATTCAGGTGTTAAATGATTGTATCATTAAGGACCTGAAAATGAAGTCCAAAACTTTGAAGTGATCTAATGAGGTGTTGCAGCTCCTTCAAATTAAGAGATCTGCATGTATATCAGCTATGTCCTTCATGTCATCTTTGTCAATAAACCAAGTCATATGCAATTATTTGCAAATAACTCCTTTTGAGGTTCTTCAGAACAAAATACATTTTATTTATGGTAAAAATTTCCTTTACCGTTTCTAACTCCTTTTGTAAATAAGATATACTTTCTATTTCATATGTGTAAAATGCTTTGTTTATAAAAATTATATTAAGGAATTACTAGTAATTGAAAAAATAATTTGCATTTCACTCTGGAAACTTCTCTTTTTCCAGTAAAAGATCTGTGATTTGTGGACTGTATTGAAATATGGATGTTTGGAAGATGATGCTTTGGTAGAGAAGAGAAAAAGCTGAGTGCAATGAGTATTCATTAATGTAGGCTGCATTAGTTTAAGAATAATAATAAAGCTGAACATTTATACCAGTTAGAGACCCTTCTTTTTGAAGGATTTGGACTTCGTGGTATCCTGGACAGTGTAGCCTCATCCAGTTTCTTTTCCAACTTCAATTTCCTCAAAAAGTTACTTACCTTCAGGAGAAATAAGGGGTCATTTAGATCTTCTCATTGACCTATAAGCAATAACAAAAAAACTTTTTTTTTTTTTAAAAAAAAATAAGCAATAGTATGACTTAATTGGCCATTGGCCCTGGGTCATCTTTTGTTTTACTACTGATGAGCATGCATGTTATCCTTCTATGATCTTCCAAAGACTAATAATACATAGAACGAAAGACGGTGAAAAACCAACACGATATATCGATGATATTAAATAATGTTTAATATATACAAGCTGTTTTTTTTTAAGCTAATGATTGTTTTTATAAGGTAGGCCTTACTATATTTTACAAGCTTTATTGTGGAATTGTGGAAAATGGTCCGGAATAGGAACCCAGGGAGCTGAATTCTAGTTCTTCAGCTGTCAGCAAATCTCTTAACCTCAACGAACCTTCGTTTCCTTAGCTGTAAAATGGTTGATAATCATAATGTGCCCTGTCTACATCCAGTGTTTGTTGTGAAGACCATGAGATCACATAAGGAAAGGCCTTTGAATATTGTATGTTGAATAAGTGTATTACAGACTAAGGGCATTGTCAAATCAGAGACATGTCAAATCCCATTGCAGCTAATCCCAGTATTCTGCTCAAATTCACACGTTGTCTTGAAATTTTATCATCTTAAATATTGCTTAAGAGATCATCCTCTGGAGTTTGGGATTCCCCTCCTCCCTTTTTTCGTATAACAGTTGCCGTAACTATTGTTACAGTTGTTTGCTGTCATAGAACCTGATAGAACACATGTGCAGTGTTAATGGACATTCTGCTTTTGTGACTTTTCATTAATCTACCAATCTGCAAATATTTCAATGCTGCACAGACTTCAGGGTAATGTTGTCTTGATCTTCCCTTTATGTTTAACTGATATGCCCTTCTGAAGGCATGGGTATCTTATGCTCAAACCCTATCTCATGGGATGTAGTTACCTCTGCCTACACAAACTCAAGAGCTCAGTAGAGGAGGGGCACTTATTAACCCAGGCACGGCAGCACAGGAAATGGTTCTGTCATATGGATGAACGGGCACTACAGTGTTTCTTCTTCCCAGGTGACTCCTTTACCTTTGCTCCCTAAAAAAGTATGAGGCTAATGGGGTTTATTTAAATATATCCCAATTCAGATAACTTCATACCATTATCTTTCATCTAAACCACTCCACTAGCTTCCAAACTGGTCTCCCTCTTTCTACTCTTAGCCCTCCTACAGTCAACTATCCACAGAAGAGCCAGCACTACCCTCCAGGCATGTAAATCAGACCATGCCACTTCTCTGATCAGAACCATCCAGGAGCTTCCCATCACTCTTAGGAGTCAAATTCAACATCCTTGCTTGGCCCACAAGGCCTTCTATGATCTGGCCCCTGCCTACTTTTCTTCTTTTATTACTACCTCTCCTTTTGTTCATTCTGCATTATCCAGGTTGGCTGTTGTGTAGTTTTTTAGAAGGCACCAAGCATGCTTCCATGCTTTTACCTCTGTCTCAAAGTCCTTCCCCCAAAGAGTGACATGATTTGCTTCCTCTCTTTAGGTCTCAGCTCAAATATCACCTTTTCCCAGATGGCCTGTCTTATCCTTCTACCTAAAAGAAGATCATTTGTCACTTTCTAACTATCCCCTTGCCTTGCTTTGTTTTTCATCACAGGTATTTGTTTACCCTTTTCTCTAGAACAGCACTGTCCAGCAGAACTTTCTGTGATGATAGAAATGTTCTGTAGAATTCTATGCTGTTGGTTACAGTAACCACTAGTCACGTGTGTCTACTGAGCACTTGAAATGTGTCCAGAGTGATTGAGGAACTGAATTTTAAATCTCATTTAATTTTAATTAATTTAGATTTTAACAGCCACGTGTGGCTCCGACTCATGGTGACCTTATGTATAATAGAATGAAATGTTGCCTGGTCCTGTGTTATCTTCACGATTGTTGGTATGTTTGAGTACCTTGTTGTGGCCACTGTGTATTTTGAGTGCCTTCCAAATACATCTTCCAGCGTTCCATCAGACAGCGTTCTGTCGTGATCCGTAAGGTTTTCATCAGCTAATTTTTGAAGTAGATCACCAGGGCTTTCTTCCTGGTCTGTCTTATTCTGGAAGCACCATGGGTGACCCTGTTGGTGTTTGAAATATTGGTGGCATAGCTTCCAGCATTGTAGTAATACACAAACCACTGTAGTATGACAAACTGACAGATGGGTGGTGGCACGTGTGGCTAGTGGCTACCATATTGGACAACACAGCTCTAACATCTAAGCCCTGTGAGTACGAAGACTTGTCTGTCTTGCTTACTGCTGTATCCCCAGGATCTGGAACAATGTTTGGCACATAAGGGGCACTAAAAAAAACCCGTTCAATGAATAAGTGGGTAGAACGTTTGACCTGGGCTATAGTCCTAATAATTATATTGGTGATCTCACGTGAATAATTTGATCTCTCCTTTATAAACTGTTTTTTTTTTTTTTTTTACCATCTACATACTTTTTGTGAGAATCAAAATTGAGCTCTACAAGATAGTACAGTAGGAACTATACAACACAGTAACAGATGAAGACATTGTTACTGCTCATGGGAGAGAGAGGATGGTGGTAACCGTTGTTCTCATGCCGGGAGGATCAAGGAATAGGTCTGAAAACTTCTCATTGTATTTCATGAGTGTGATAGTAAGTGTGAAGTATTCTTATTTTGATTAATTCTCTTTTTTCCTTCTATTGTATATGTTTTTGGCTTCATACACCCTCATGGGAACAAGCTGCACATCTGTTTACATCATGCCTTTTTAATAAGATTCAATAAATGATGTGTGCCTGTGCGTGTTTATTAAATTAAAATTGTGCTGATTTTATTGAGTCTGTCAGAGGGCTAAGAAATTGCAGGGCACCGTCTGTTTATATAAGTATTGAAGCCGATTTCCTTGGGCTTGAGCCAGAGAAATGCTTTTGGCTTTGTGACTGACCATACTTGAGGGGGAGTGTAGATTTGTAGGGGTAGGTGGGACATCCAAAGTCACTGAGCTATTTGGGCCATTCTTCAAATAGACTTTACCTAAATCATCTGAGACATTTGGGCAACTCTCCCATTTTTAAAGGCCTCCAAGGACAGTGATCCTTAGCTTCCCTTAATAGTAGTTTTCAATGTTTAGAAATACTTATTACTAAAAAATTTGAGATGGATTTAAACAAAGGTGAAAACATTCACCCCAAAAGGAATGGCTAAAAAATATTTGATATATTTTTCTTCAATATGTCTGAGTCTTGACTTTTTTTTTTTTAATTGTGGTTTAAGTGAAAGTTTATAGCTTAAGGTAATTTCTCATACAAAAATTTATACACATTGTCAGGTGACCCTCGTTGCAATCTCCACAATGTGACAGCACACTCCCCCTTTCCACCCTGGGTTTCCTGTGTCCATTCAACCAGCTCCTGTCCTTTTCTGGCTTCTCATCCCACCTCCAGTCAGGAGTTGCCTATTTTGCCTCATGTATCTTCTTGAACTAAGACGCACACTCCTTACGAGTATTATTTTATGCTTTTTATGCTTTTTAGTCCAGTTTAATCTTTGTCTGAAAAATTGGTTTTGGGAATGGTCTCAGTTCTGGGTTAACAGAGACTCTGGGGGCCATGTCTTCTGGGTTCCTCTAGTCTGAGTCAGACCATTAAGCCTGGTCTTTTTACTAGAATTTGAGTTCTGCACCCCACTTCTCTTCTGCTCATCAGGGACTGTCTGTTGTGTTCCCTGTCACAGCAGTCATTTGTGGTAGGCAGGCGCCATTTAGTTATTCTGCTCTCAGGCTGATGGAGTCTCTGGTTTATGTGGCCCCTTTGCCTCTTGGGCTCATGTTGACCTTGTGTCTTTTGTGTTCTTCATTCTCCTTTGCTCCAGGTGGGTTGGGACCAC
Source organism: Loxodonta africana (assembly GCF_030014295.1). Lineage (NCBI taxonomy): Eukaryota > Metazoa > Chordata > Mammalia > Proboscidea > Elephantidae > Loxodonta > Loxodonta africana. Next base: position 106,650,224 of record NC_087351.1, read on the forward strand.
TTGATGCATCTTAGATAGCCGCTTGCAAGCTTTTAAGACCCAGACGCCACTCACCAAAGTGGGTTGCAGAACATTTTCCTAATAAATTTTGTTATGCCAATTGACCTAGATGACCCCCAAAACCATTTTTTTTTTTTTTTAAAACAAAGGGCTCAAAGGGCGTGCAATTGTTCTTTCCATACCTGGACACCTTACTGAGTGTTTCATTTCTTATTTCTCATCTGTCTAGTAGTATTTCTCAAAGGAGAAGGAGATGCAAAGCCAGCTTGCTTCAGAATCACCAGATATGCTTATTAAACATGTAACTTTCCTGCTTCTCAAACTGATTGAGTCAGGGTCTTTAGATATGCGCCCCAGGAAACTGCATTGGAACAAACTCCCTGGCTAAAGTTTGAAAACGCTGCATCTTGTTCTTTAGAATTTGGCTCAAAGGCCCTTTTCCTTGGTAAATCCACTTTACCATCTAAGAGCAGTGAGGTGATCTCTATATCTTTGTAAAATTATTAGTACTCTTATTAATTTGTATTGCATAGCCAAACTAATTTGTCTACCTGAATATCACCTGCTTGGAGGGTTAGTGCGTAGCTAAGCTAGCAAGTGATTAATAAAAGTGAACTAAGGTAAATGGAACTTAATTATAGCTCTGTTTTGTTTGTTTGTTTCTGCAAAGCTGTGGTTGAGTCCACTGTCCATTATGGTGTCTAAAGCCCTGTAGGTTAAAAAAAAAAAAAGTTAAATTTATTTTGTCTGCTCTCACTTTTTATTAGTATTTTAATGGTTCTGTTATACATGTGTTTTACTATAAGTTTTTGCTTAATCCTTTTGGATGTAGGTGAGATGTAACCTCCACATATTGTACTTTTATGTAAAATGAAATAAAAAAGCAGATTTTGAGCTTATCTGCTTTTTTTTGTTCCTGTTGTTGTTGGCCGTGTTCATTGTGTGTAGAAATTGAGAGCTGGCTTTTTGAGGGTGTTATACTCTTTATAGGGAGCCCCTGGGTGGTACAAATGGTTAAGCAGCTACTAACTGAAAGGTTGGTGGTTTGAACACACCCAGAGGCACCTTGGAAGAAAGGCCTGGTAGTCTGCTTCCAAAAGGCCACAGCTACGAAAATCCTACGGAGGTAGAATTGACTTGATGGCAGCTGGACTGGATACTCTCTACACACTGTTCTGTTCATTCTTTCTTTACAATTTCCTGTACAAGGCCAACTAGAAGGAGAGGTTCCTCCCACTTCTGCAACCATCCCTGAGAAAAGAGGGGTCCCTTTTTTATTTGAGCCTTTGTAAAGTCTCTCCTGTTGAGACCATCTCTCAGTTACTGTGTTTGGAATAATAAAGTACTTTCTGAAGACAACTTATTATCCAAAATGCCCTCTGCTAGTGCTGGTTCTGAATGCTTACAGGGGCTACCTGATACAATCTATTAAAATAAAAGAGATGAAGAAATTTAATGTGGTGTTGGATGTCATTGTAAACAAGCCATTTAAAGATCCAAGCAGGACAGTAAGTGATTATGCGATGGAGATCACAATTACACATCTGTAAGATGAGTTTTGAAGAAACCAACTTGATTTGTGACTGAACACTTGTGGCACAGGATAAAATGTCCAGGAACAGCATCAGTCACAGATTCAAAAAGTGTTTTATTTCAAACAAGACAGATGACTGTGATGACGGTAGGCTCCGGAAGATTTTAAAAAAGTGGTTTTCATGATGATGAAGACGCTGAGGATGGACATATTGTGAAGGTTTGAGTAAAATTGTTTAATGATATGTGAGAATGGAAAATAATTTTTAAATTCATGTGTTATTTTTATAATTTGTATGCATGACTAAATTAATAAACTACCAGTTATAAGTTGTATATTTCATCTGTATCTCTAAAAGCTGAAACATTCAAGCTGGGTTCAGAACCCTTTTATTTTCACTTGTCTACATGCCTGTATGTTTGGGCACATAGAAAATTTTCTTTTCTCTTTCTTTTCCACCTAGATATAAACAGCTTGGGAGCGGAGGTTGTGTCTAAGTACAACTGTGATTAAGCCATTATACCACATTTTGGCATTTTTTTACTTCTCTTTGTAGATTCCCACTAAGTGTTTGCTATTGACGATGACAACTGTAGCATTTCATGCCAGGACAAATTCTGTGGTTTTATTTGTGCAAAAATTCCGTTGGTTTGGTTGGGACTTTAAAAAAGTGTCCTTTCCGCTCTCATGCACTATGAAAATTTGCAAATACATATACAGATTAAATTGTCTAATCAAAACACTTTTGGTTCCAGTGGGTTCGTCAAGGAGAGAAGGCGTTCCTGCCCATGTGAATCTCTCTGCATCATCCATGCTAATGATTGCAATGCAGTACACATCCAACCCGGGTAAGTAGCCGGTGGAGGTGCTGGATTAATCCCCAAACCAACAATTAAACATCCAGCAGATAGGTAGACATTCTCATGGGAGAAGGACTTCTCTTGTTTGAATAAACAATTGGAGATATGTTGGAAAACAGACTTGAGCTGAAGTAGATTTCCCTTGTCCATTGCTATTAGTAGTAATCTTGCTGGCCAGTGATTTTTTTTAGAATGTTCGAGGACACAATTCAGGACATTGACTGGAAGTTAATGGAATAGAAGTATTGAGTGGAAGAAATACTAAATTAAAAATATAAAAAAATCACCTGCAGTTCCAACAGCCAGAGATAACCACTGTTAATATTTTTGTGAATTTGCTATTATCGTGCTGCATGAGGATCCTTGAGCATAAACCTTTGACTACCTTTCTGATTATTCCCTTAGAATAAATTCATAAAGGAGGGATTACTCAGTTAAGGAACTTGAAGAGCTTGAAAAACTTTCAATACTCCCACTGGTTGTACACGAAAGTACTTGTCTCACTGTACCCTCAGAGTCATTGAACATTATAATAGGAATTATATAGAGCTGGACGGATGAAAAATAAGATTTCATTGTTTTAATTTGGATTTTCTTGATTCCTAAGTGATGTCAGTTTAAAAAAAAATTTTTTTATTGTGCTTTAAGTGAAAGTTTACAAATCAAGTCAGTCTCTCATACAAAAATTTATGAGCACCTTGCTACCCACTGCTGACCCACTGCCGTTGAGTCGATTCTGACTCATAGCGACCCTATAGAACAGAGTAGAACTGCCCAGTAGTTTCCAAGGAGCGCCTGGCGGATTCAAACTACTGACCTCTTGGTTAGCAGCCATAGCACTTAACCACTACGCCACCGGGGTTTCCAAACACCTTGCTATATACTCCTAATTGCTCTCCCCCAATGAGTCAGCCTGCTTCTTCCCTCCAGTCTCTCTTTTCATGTCCATTCTGCCAGCTTCTAATCCCCTCTGCCCTCTCATCTCCCCTTCACATAGGAGATGCCAACATAGTCTCAAGTGTCTACTTGATCCAAGAAGCTCATTCTTCACCAGCATCTTTTTATATCCCATTGTCCAGTCCAATACCTGCCTGAAGAGTTGGCTTTGGGAATGGTTCCTGTCCTGGGCTAAGAGAAGGTCTGGGGGCCATGACCACCGGGGTCCTTCTAGCATCAGTCAGACCATTAAGCCTAGTCTTTTTATGAGAATATGGGGTCTGTATCCCACTGCTCTCCTGCTCCCTCAGTGGTTCTCTGTTGTGTTCCCTGTCAGAGCAGTCATCAGTTGTAGCCGGGTACCATCTAGTTCTTCTGGTCTCAGGCTGGTGTAGTCTCTGGTCAAACAATTTTTTTAATTGATTTACTTTGCTCCTCATTCATCAGTATAATTGCAGATGAACTTTGGGAAATTGAACTAAAAGTTATCACATACTAAGATAGGAACTCAGTTTTTATTTTTGCTTATTTGTAAAATTTTGTGGCACTGCTTTCTACCTTCTACTTAATTACATAATAAATAATATTTGAGCTTTTGACTCAGGATGAGCAAACACAAAATTTTATTTTTTATTGTTGTTTTATTTTATTGAACTTTAGATGAAGGTTTACAGAACTAGTTTCTCATCAAACGGCATACACATTGTTGTATGACATTGGTTAACAACCCCACAACATGTCAACACTCTCCCGTCTCAACCCTGGGTTCCCTATTACCAGCTTTCCTGTTCCCCTCTACCTTCCAGTCCCTGCCCCAGGGCTGGTGTGTCCCTTTAGTCTTGCTTTTTTCCCATGGACCTGTTCAATCTTTGGCTGAAGGGTAAACCTCAAGAGTGGCCTCATTACTAAGCTAAAAGGGTGTTCTGGGGCCATACTCTCAGGGTTTCTTCAGTCTCTGTCAGGCCAGCAAGTCTGGTCTTTCTTTTTGAGTTAGAATTTTGTTCTATATTTTTCTCCAGTCCTGTCTGGGACCAGCTGTTATGATCCCTGCCAGGGCAGTCACTGGTGGTAGCCGGGCACCATCTAGTTGTACTGGACTCAGTCTGGTGGAGGCCATGGTAGCTGTGGTCTATTAGTCCTTTGGACTAATCTTTCCTTTGTGTCTTTAGTTTCCTTCATCCTTCCTTGCTCCTGAAGGGGTGAGACCAGTGGAGTATCCTAGATAGCCGCTCACAGGCTTTTAAGACCCCCGACACTACTCACTAAAGTAGAATGTAGAACATTTTCTTTATAAACTCTGTTATGCCAATTGAGCTAGATGTTCCCTGAGACCATGGTCCCCACAGCCCTCAGCCCAGCAATTCGGTCCCTTGGGGAGTTTGGATGTATCTATGGAGTTCCATGGCCCTGCCTTGTACAGGCTGTGCTAGTTTCCCCAGTATTGTGTACTGTCTTACCCTTCACCAAAGTTACTGCTTATCTGTTAAGTGTTTTTCCATCCCCACACCTCCCCTGCTTCGTAACCATCAAATATTGTTTCTTTTTGTATGTAAACCTTTTCATGAGTTTTTACAATAGTGGTCTCAAGCAGTATTTGTCCTTTTGTGATTGACTTATTTCACCCAGCATAATGTCCTCCAGAGGCATCCATGTTATGTGATACTTCACAGATTCATTGTTGTTCTTTAGTGTTGTGTAATACTCCATTGTGTGTATGTATCACAGTTTGTTTATCCATTCATCTGTTGATGGGCATCTAGGTTTTTTCCATCTTTTTGCTATCAAACACAAAATTTTTATTTCAAAGTCTTAATGCTTCTGAGCCTGGAGTGTTGTCTTGTCAAATATCAAAATCCTTTATGATTATTATATGAATCTAATCAAAATATATGAAAATATTTTATGGGAAGTTATATCATATTTTACTCTGGCTTAAAGGAACAATAAAATACAATTAATACTTACTATATATATATTTTTTCATGTTCTGAAAAAAAAAACCCTTCATTTAGAATCTAGTTAATTAAATTATTATCATGAGGGTTTGATCTTACTAAGTTGGAATGCAGTCAAGGAGGGTGAGTAAAGTAATGGGTTTTGAGGTTAGATATCTCTGAGATTAGAGGGGGGTTCCCATCTGAACCCATCCTCTAATGGCCAGTTATTGTAACCTTGGTCTCCTCATCTATAAAGGGGAGACAATTCTTCTTACCAAAAATCAAACCAAACCCAATGCTGTTGCGTCAATTCTGACTCATAGCAACCCCATAGGAAAGTGTAGGGTTTCCAAGGAGTAGCTGGTGGATTCGAACTGCTACCTCTTGGTTAGCAGCTGAGCCCCTAACTACTGTGCCACCTGGGTTCCAATTCTTCTTGCAGGACTTCTAAAATGTTATTTTGAAGATTAAACCAGTTAGGTGTACATACAGTGCTTACTCAGCATAGAAATGGGCACATTCTACACTCTCAATAAATAGCAATGCTAACCTCTCTACAATTAGCCATTTTCTTCATGGAATTGAACTTTTCACTGGAAAACCATTGTAATCAGATAGAGTTACTTCTGTGATCTCCAACCAATAGCTTCATTTGTTCATGAGAGAATGTTCATAACCTGATTCTATGCTAGAAATTATATTTGAGACCCCGAAGTAGTCTTATGATATGGGAAATTGTTAAGAAGTAAGGATCTATCCACCAAGAACTCTCCGGGACCAAATAGTGAAGGGTATTATTCTTCATTTCAATTTTTGTTGGGAGAGGCCACAAGTGGCAGCTTGGTCCTTGTAGCTGATTGTGTGTAAAGGTTACAGCACAGTCCTTGCTCAAATATCAGGCTTTCATTGAGTAACTCCTTTTCACAGGGTTCTGCACTAAGGATTGTGAAAACCACACAGAAATGTAAGATATAATGCTTGCTATGGAGCTTATGTCTAGTTGGGGAGATTAAGCATACTCATAAATTGTTAATTAACAATGTAACATAGTATGTGAAAAGTACTAAAAAAATATTACACCAGTGCCAGCTGCTGTTGAGTCGATTCCGAATCATGGTGACCCCATGGGTGTCAGAGTTGCACTGTGGTCCACAGGGTTTTCAATGGCTAACTTTTCCGAAGTAGATGGTCAGGACTTCCTTCCAAAGCACCTCTGGGTAGACTCGAACTTCCAACCATTTAGGTAGTAGCTGAGCATGTTAACTATTGGCAGCATCCAGGGACTCCAAATAAACACTATGGACAGTGTTAGTTTATCAGAGAAAGAGAACTCTATGGATCGAAGTGTCCAGGAGAGGCTTCATGCCACTTGAGCTAAGTATGGGTCTTAAAATATAGATAAAATTTTGATGGAGCATATAAACGGGGCATTCTGGGAGGGGCAAGCATTTTAAACAAAGGGACTTCTCAGGTCTGTCCAAGAAGCAGTCAGTGAACTGCTCTGAACAAGGTTTGTATAGCAGACACTGTAACATGCTATGTAAGATAAAGTGTCCTGGCTCATTTGTACTTGAGAATTCAGTGATGGCTTAAGAACAAGATTCCGATTCTAGAGGACTATTCATATAGTTGGCAAATAGTCATTGAGTATCTACTCTGTGTCATCACTGGGGATTCCATGGTTAGTGAAGCAGAACTGACTCCTGCCCATACCTCATAAAGCTTATGATCAGGTGGAGGACGAAAACATTAAACAAATAATTACAAAAATGAGTGTAAAGTTTCTACTGTGACCAGTGCTTCAAAGGAGGTATGTTGTGCTGGGATTTTGCATTTATTGAGAAGGACAGAGAGGAAGTCACCTTTGGTCTGAGAACTGAAGGATGAATAGCGACAAGAAGGCCTGCAAGGGAGGCAGGAGTGCAGGCGGCGGAAATGGCACATGTCAGGAGGGAGCTTGGCAAGCAGGTGGGTCTGAAAGATCAGGGTAGCTGGGGCTAAGACAGAGAGGGCAGTCTGGTATGAGATGAAACTGTAGAGTTCTGTGGGCCAGAACATGCAGAATGTTGTGGGCTCTGTTAGGGAGCTCTGTCTTTATCTCAAGTTGAATGGAAAGACACTACAGGGCTTTTAGTGTGTAGATGTGAGTCACCCTGACTGCAATTGAGAATGGTTTGAAAAGAAACCAGAATGGACATAGATTAACAAATAACGAGATCACTGCATTTGTCTAGGCATGTCAGAGATGGGGGTGATTGAGACTGAGAAAGGTGGCTGTATCTGAGAGCTATTTAGAAAGTAAAATTGATAGGCCTTGGCGACATATTGGGTATGGTGAGTTTCTGGCTTGTATTACTGGATGCATGGTGGTGCTCTTCACTGAGAAAGGAGACTCTGGAAGAAGACCAAGCTTTTAGGGGGAAGATCAGGAGGCCTATTTTGGACATGTTGTGTTTGAGGTGTCTTTGAGACATCCAGGAGAAAATGGTAATTAGATGGTTTTATGTGGTCTGGAGCCCAGAATAGAGCTCTGGGCTAGTGGCAATAAATTTTGAGCCTATATGGAAGTGTTCAATGCTCTCCATTGAATTACATATGGATGGCAATTAAGGCTGTACATGACTGTGAAATTGCTTAGCAGAGAGCATAGAATGAAAAGAAGAGTTGGTCTATAGCCAGGCCTTTAGGAACTCCAACACAATGGCCCAGTGGAAGAGGATGAACTTGCCAAAGAAACAGCGATTTTGTACCTGTTAGGATGTGGTTGGCTGACTAACAGAGCCTAAAACTACAAGAACATTTTTTGTTTACTTAATAGGGAGTCTTGAGGATAGCTCCACAATATCAGGGTGCTGAGATGGCATCTTTGTGTTTCTCTTGGATGTCCCTTCATGTTTGTAAGATGGATGCCAGAGTGGAGGTATTATATCTGCACACAACCGCATCCTGAACAGGTAATATAGGATCAGGGTAATTAGAGAGAAGTCTCCTGGTGTGCCTCTTTGCTTTTATCAGAGAAAAAAGTATGTCCCAGAAGTTCCCTGGCAGATTCTTCTTCAGGTCTTACTGGCCAGAATTGAGTCACATGCCAAAAGGTAGCTGCAAGGGAATCTGAGAAAGTGAGTACCTCCTTTTTGTAGTCTGTATAGTGGGAGATGGACAAGGAAGAAGGGGGTTGTTGATAGCAGCTGAGTAACAAACAACAGTTGCCCACAGGTGATATTAGACTATCATGTAGTGAAGGGAAAGAGAGAGAGTGTTTTTAAGAGGAGATAGTGGACAGCAGTACTGAATGCTGCTGAAGGGCCAAGTAAGGAACAGATTGAAAAATGTCCATTGGATTGAATGACGTGGAGGCCACTGGTGACTAAAGTGAGACCTGCTTGATGGGGTTAGATGATAGATTAGGGAAGATATCAACAGTCATCAAACTAGGGTGAAGGTATCTCTCTTCCCCAAGTAAGCCTAACCAAATCAAGAAAGCTTGATGTTGTGTAGCTTTTTAAAATACAAGATGGAATGGGTGATCAAACGATAAAACTTCCATTCTAATCCATCAATCTGTCACTTGCTATCTGTCTGACCTGGGCAAATTATTTAACTTTTCTAAGCCTCAGTTTCCTAACTGCAAAATGGGAATAATACTTCATATGGTGGTGGTGGTGAGTTTTTATGGTAATGATGATTTGATCCTATTGAACTGCTTCCCCCTCCCAGGAAATTCTTAATTATATTGATATAAATTTGTGTTATAGAAGTATGATTCTTAGGGATTTTTCTTAACATTTCTTTTGTTAATATGATGAATAAAATGCTTCTTAAGGATCTTGGAATAAAGTTTGATAAAGTCAAGGGCTTATATGATTTTTGAAAATGTGACTGTACAGAAATAGTCATTCTAATTTAATGATTAGAGTAAAAAAATGATATGAATGTAGTTCTTTATATCTAAAGGGATGTTTTGTCCAGTATTTATATTTCATGGTAATTACATTTTCTTTATTACAGTGTATCATTGTCAATTATTGGAGTGCCTCATGAAGTATAAACAAGAAGTCTGGAAAGTAAGTTTTGGGCCAAATTTAACTCATAGCCACAAACTTAATTTATATAATATAGTAAAAATTGTTTACATACTAAAACTATGGTTTAGGTCAAATTTTTTGATATCTTATTATTTTGGTGTGGCATAGCCTATAATTCCTTCCTTAGTGATTTATTTTTCATCCAGAGGAGAATGATACTTTAGGAACACAACGTTTTGACAGAAAAAGTAACTGAATGTATCTTCTTTTTGGAATTTAGCAGGTATTATATTAAGTGACAAATAACTGTATTTAATCTGAAAGGTTGTTTGAGAATCTGTCTTCTTTTGAATAGTAGATGTGAACTGTTAAGTAATGTATTTTAAGAAAATATTTACAAAAGGCAGTGTTTGGCAAAGTGGTTTATGCTATTATAAGATTTTTCTTTAGCATTAATCTGATTAGAAAGAATTTGTTAAAGGTAGTATAGTTTTGGACTCCTCTTGGGGGGCTTATATGCAGAAGGACCAATAAATAAATAATAATAAATCCATAATGCTTTGGTGTGAGCTACTCTATGAGGCGTGCCTGGACCGTGAACTCTGAGAATGGTGGTGTTAGGGAAATGACCTACCTCCACCCCTCCATGGAGATTTTTACTGCCTTAGTAATGTTGAATGAGTTACCTTTATTTTTATTTGATGATGTTAAGTAAACATGCTTCCTATTTCCTTTAGGATCTTTTGTATGTGATAGCTTATGGGCCTTCACAAGTGAAACCTCCAGCTGTGCAAATGCTTTTCCACTACTGGCCCAATTTAAAACCTCCTGGAGCAATAAGCGAGTACAGGGGGTTGCAATACACAGGTAAGAAGAGAAGCGCTCTGGAATGCCCTCTGTTTATTTCTGCTATGCCACATTTGCTTCATCTGTTTATTTATTTGGAGCCCTGGTGGTGCATGTTTTAGTCTTGCTAAACTGTATTGACCATGCCTTTAGAAATAGTCATAAATCTTTTCCGAAATGAAGTGGTATATAAATAAATAAATTAAAAAAGCATTCATGACATCATAGCAAATTGTTTAAGTCCCAGTTCCATTTGCTATATAACTGATCTGTGGTCTTCACTCGTGTAACATTAATTACTACACAGGTGTGAGCAGGGAGGGTAATACTGCAGATTTGCTCATCATTTAGCCAAAAACCCAACTGGCTCATTCTGCTCTAATAAGACTTGGGGCATTTTTCAATAATACTGGCTTGTGTACTAAGTAAAAATTAAATGACCATGGTAGCCTAGTTTGTCAGGAAGATTCAGCAATTGATGAGTATTGGTGTAGTTAATAACTGAGAAATTAAAATTAGACGTTAAATTTAAAGACATATATTTGCCAACAAACAGACAAAAACAACCCCAATACCAAAACCCAAAAAACCCCCAAACCAACCAACCAACCAACCAACCAACCAACCCACCAACCAACCCACCAACCAACCCACCAACCAACCCACCAACCAACCCACCAACCATCCAACCCACCAACCAACCCACCAACCAACCCACCAACCAACCCACCAACCAACCACCCAACCACCTACCCAACTAACCAGCAAACCCAGGTCTTAGGTTGTTGTTTGTGTTTAGATATATAAAATCAAAGATGCAGCCTATGGCTAATGGAGCTTCTGATGCTCATTCTCCACTGCCCCCCACCCCCATGTTTGTGTGCATGTTTTTCTGAATTTGGAGAGGTAAATCTGTTTGCAAAATTAGTTTTATTCAAGTACTGTGAGTTTATATATACTGGTGTTCTGAGGATCTATTTGTTGTTGGTATCACTCTTTTTCACAAAGGTGATTTAGGTGGTTCTAAGGGGATTTAACTGAATTCAGATGTCTTTTATATTCTTGATGAAAGATAAAATGTAAAAAATGTTAGAGATATTAAAATCTAGGTTTCCTTTGGGGAGGGTGGGGGAGGACTTTGAGGGCCCTTGGTGTATTTAGTCTAAACTTAGAATAAATTATATTGATCTTAATGGTAACAATCATATTGATAAAACAATGAGGGTAGACAGTGAGTAAATATTTTATTGGAAATTAGCATTATTGGTGTTTTACATCCTTGATAGTAAAAGTGAATGTTTAAGTGTTGCTAGGTGGATAATTTGTATTTAAAAGGACCAAAAAAGTTGAAGGGTTTAATAGAATAAAAGCTGAAATGACTGATATACCTGACACCAACTTCTCATAAGATCTCTAGAACAAGCATTTATGTGATGTATCAGTTTTTGTTTTTTTTTTTTTTATCAGTGGGTAACCCGTATCAAATGGAATTTATTCACTTGGTAAATATTTGATGAGTAACTACTATGTGCCAGGCACCAGACTTTTTTTGATGATACAGGGTTGAGGAAAACTGACACAAAACCAGAACTCCCAGAGCTTAATACAATCCAGGTCTGGAAATTAATTATTTTATTCAACAAATATTTACAGAGTATCTACTCTTGACCAGGAATTATTCTAGATACTGATGGTAGAACATGGAACAAAACATGAAGTCACTAATATCTTGGAGCTTACATTCTAGTTGGAAGGAGGGGAAGACCAGGTAATTACCTTACAGTGTGCTAAGTGCTATAGCAGAACAAATACACAAAACAAGGACCCATAATCTCACCCTGGTGGTGGGGAGGTGGGGGGAGCTAAGTTGTCAAGAAAAGATCTCCTGAGTTAGTGATATGAAAGATGACCCCTGAAGGATGAGTAGGCATTTGGCTTCAGTGGGGGAGTAATCATGAGTGGATAAAACATGTGTTTGAGGCAGAAGGAACTGCGTACGTTCAGACTCGTAGGGAAAAGAGAGACAGTTTTCAGGAATTGGAAAAAGTCAAAGGCAGCCAAGCAGTAGGTGCAGTAAGCAGAAAGCCTAATCAGCCTGTGAAGGAGTTTGGGTTTTATCCTAATGACAAAGGAAAGCCACAGGTTTTAAATGGAGAAGGCACGTAATGTAATTTGCCTGTTCAGAGCATTCTGTTTTTTTAAATTGTACTTTAACTGAAGGTTTATAGAACAAACTAGTTTCTCATTAAACACTACACATGTTGTTCTATGATATTGGTTAACCACCCCACTACATGTCAGCACTCTCCCTTCTCAACCTTGGATTCCCTATTACCAGCTTTCCTGTTCCCTTCTGCCTTCTAGCCTTGCCCCTGTGCTGGTATGCCCCTTTAGTCTCATTTTGTTTTACAGGCCTGTCCAATCCTTGGCTGAGGTATGAACCTCAGGAGTGACTTCGTTACTAAGCTGAAAGGGTGTCCGGGGGCCGTACTCTCAGGGCTTCTCCAGTCAGGGCATTCTAGAAGCCTGGAAGACTGACAGTTGCTTCCACTTACACTTGTGAACATAGCCTTTAGGAAAGACCAGCTGAATCTGTGTTCACTAAAATAGCTTAGCATAAGCCTACTAAGATTAGAGTAACTCCTTCACTTTCTCTTGGGCTATCTGAACAAGATGTCTCTGCTCTAAGACCATTCACTGTAACCACACATCCGTACTTCCATTCTTTCAACAGTGTGTTATTATGCATTTTGTGTCTACCATATGCCAGGCACTACCCTAAGCACCAGAGAAGTCATTCTTTTGGAACTATCATTTTAGTATACCATGATATTCTGTATAGAAAACAAAAGATTATGAAAAGAATTAGTCATTGTGGTCCTTATATTTACTGTTTACTGAGCTCAGGCTGCTCGCCAGGCATTGTTCTAGCTGCTTATTATCTCATTTAATTTTATAGCCTTCTCCTTATGGATCACAATTTATGGACCAAGAACCATATTAGGTTTTACAGATATTCTCTCAATTAATCCTTACAAATGTAGGCTTTTTATATCAATTCTACAAAATGAGGAGTGGGATACAGTTTAAGTAATATGCGTATGTTCACACAGATAGTAAGGGACAGAGCTAGGATGGGAATCTAGATCATCTTAATTGAAAACCTGTGTTTTTCTGCTATAACAATGTGACGTCACTTCTGTCAATTCAGTTCTTTAATTAGACTTTAGCTGGAGCATTAGAATTTTTCTGCAATGCCTGCTGCAATGGAAGACACATAAAGGATATGATCAGTATTTAGATGACACTACAATCTCAAATACTCTTAATAATAAAAATGATACTGAGACAGAATTTTATGGGATTTAGAAGCTCCAAGATGAAATGCTTTCTTAGGGATCAGCAACTTTTGTATGTTTTCCCAGTGATTTATTTTCTTTTTAAAAAGTATTTTTTTTATAATAGGAAAATTTGCTTATAGAAAGATTCTAGAAATGTACAAGAAAAAAAAAAAAAAAAAAACCTACCACCACCCAGAAATGAATCATGGTTAACATTTGGTATATTTCCTTTCATTTTTTTTTTTTTTTGATACACATTTTTAAGTAAAAATGAGATTATACTGTCTATAATTATACAAGGTTTTCTCCCAACCTTTTATTATGAAATTTTTCAAATACAGAAAAGTTGGAAGAATAATACTGTAAATACACATGTATCCTCCACATCGATTCAATATTTGTTAACAATTTGTCATATTTTATCTATCTATATGTATGTAAATTACATAGTGCTTCTTAGGCATAGTAACAGGAATATTCACAGGTCTTATGAGGAAGATAAGCTAATGAGGTTTTAGTGATCTATAATGTTTGTTTCTCTTGGATTTGTTAGTATTTATCTCCACTACTCATTTGTCAGTTTGTCATACTGTGGTGGCTTGCATGTCGATGTGATGCTGGAAACTATGCCACCAGTATTTTGAATATCAGTAGGATCACCCATGGTGGACAGGTTTCAGTGAAGCTTCCAGACTAAACTAGAAGGACCTGGTGATCTACTCCTAAAAATAATTGGCCAATGAAAACCTTACGAATAGCGGCAGAACATTGTCCCATATAGTGCCAAAAGATGAGCCTCTCAGGTTGGAAGACACTGAGAATACAACTGGGAAAAGCTGCCTCCTCAAAGTAGAGTTGACTTTAATGACGTGGATGGAGCCAAGCTTTTGGGACCTTCATTTGTTGATGTGGCACAACTCAAAATAAGAAGAAACAGCTGCAAACATCTATCAGTAATTGGAAAGTGGAATATATGAAGTATGAATCTAGGAAATTTGGAAGTTGTCAAAAATGAAATGGAACCATAAACATCAGTATCCTAGGCATTAGTGAGCTGAAATGGTCTGGTATTTGCTGTTTTGAATCAGACAATCATATGGTCTACTATGTTGGGAATGACAAACTGAAGAGGAATGGCATTGCATTCATTGTCAAAAAGAACCCTTCAGGATCTATCCTGAAGTACAATGCTGTCAGTGGTAGGATAATATCTGTGTGCTACAAGCAGGACCAGTTAATATGACTATTATTCAAATTTACACACCAACCACTAATGGCAAAGATGAAGAAACTGAAAATTTTTACCAACTTCCGCAATCTGAAATTGATCATACATGCATTCGAGATGCATTGATAATTACTGGTGATTGGAATGTGGAAGCTGGAAACAAAGAAGAAGGATCAATAGTTGGAAAATATGGCCTTGGTGATAGAAATGATGCCGGAGATTGCATGATAGAATTTTGCGAGGCCTATTCATTGGAAATACCTTTTTTCAACAATAAAAATGGTGACCATACCCATGGACCTTGGCAGATGGAACACAAAGGAATCAAATTGGCTACAACTGTGGAAAGAGATGATGGAGAAGCTCGATATTATCAGTTAGAACGAGGCTGGGGGGCCGACTGTGGAAAAGACCATCAATTGCTCATATGAAAGGTCAAGTTGAAGCTGAAGAAAATTGCGACAAGTCTATGAAAGCCAAATATAACCTCGAGCATATCCCACCTGAACTTGGAGACCATCCCAAGAATGGATTTGATGCACTGAACACTAATGACTGAAGGCCAGATGAGTTGTGGGATGACTTCAAGTACGTCATACATGAAGAAAGCAAAAGATCATTAAAAAGACAGGAACCACAGAAAAGACTACAATGGATGTCAGAAGAGATTTTGAAACTTGCTGTTGAACGTAAAGGTAAAGTGAATGGAAGAAATGATGCAGTGAAGGAGCTGATCAGAAGATTTCAAAGGGTGGCTTGAGAAGACAAAGTAAAGTGTTATAATGACATGTGCAAAGACTTGGAGATAGAAAACCAAAACGGAAAAACATGCTCAGCATTCATCAAGCCGAAAGAACTGAAGAAAAAATTCAAGCCTCGAGTTGGAATATTGAAGAATTCTACGGGCAAAATATTGAACGATATCGGAAGCATCAAAGGAAGTTGAAAGGAATACACAGAGTCACCGTACCAAAATGACATTCAACCATTTCAGGAGGTAGCATATGATCAAGAGCCAATGGTATTGAAGGAAGAAGTCCAATCTGCACTGAAAGCATTGATGAAAAACAAGGCTCCAGGCATTGGTGGAATACTAATCGAGATGTTTCAACGAACGAATGCAGTGCTGGAAGCACTAACTTGTCTATGCCAAGAAATTTGGAAGACAGCTACTGGCCGACCTACTAGAAGAGATCGTATTTGTGCCCATTCCAAAGAAAGATGATCCAACAGAATGCAGAAATTATCGAACAGTATTATTAATGTCACATGCAAGCAGAATTTTGCTGAAGATCATTCAAAAATAGTTGTAGCAGTTCATAGGGAACTGCCATAAATTCAGGCTGGATTCAGAAGAGAATGTGGAACTAGGGGTATCATAGCTGATGTTAGATGGATCTTGGCTGAAAGCAGAGAATACCAGAAAGATGTTTACCTGTGTTTTATTGACTATGCAAAGGCATTCAACTGTGTGGTTCATAACAAATTATGGATAGCATTTCGAAGAACGAGAATTCCAGAACACTTAATTGTGCTCATGCGGAACCTCTACATAGACCAAGTGGCAATTGTTCCAACAGAGCAAGGGGATACTCCGTGTTTTAAAATCAAGAAAGGTGTGCATCAAGATTGTAACCTTTCACCATACTTATTCAGCCTGTTTGCTGAGCAAATAATCCAAGAAACTGAACTGTATGAAGACGAGTGCAGCATCAGGATTGGAGGAAGACTCATTAACAACCTGCGACAGGCAGATGACACAACCTTGCTTGCTGAAAGTGAAGAGAACTTGAAGCACTTACTGATGAAGATCAATGACCTCAGCCTTCACTATGGATTATACCTCAACATAAAGAAAACAAAAATCCTCACAAATGGACCAATAAGCAACATCATGATAAACAGAAAATACAGAAGTCGTCAAGGATTTCATTTTACTTGCATCCACAATCAATGCCCGTGGAAGCAGCAGTCAAGAAATCAATTGCATTGGGCACATCTGCTGAAAAAACCAAAACCGAACCCATTGCTGTGGAGTTGATTCCAACTCAAATACCTCTTTAAAGTGTTAAAAAGCAAAGATGTCCCTTTGAGGCCTAAGGTGTGACTGACCGGAGCAGTGATATTTTCAGTCGCATCGTATGCATGTGAAAGGTGGACAATGAATAAGGAAGACCGAAGAAAAATTGATGCCTTTGAATTGTGGTGTTGGCGAAGAACATTGAATATACCATGGACTGCCAGAAGAATGAATGAATCTGTCTTGGAAGAAGTACAACCAGAATGCTCCTTAGAAGCAAGGATGGCGAGACTGCGTCTTACATGCTTTGGGATTAGTCCCTGGAGAAGGACATCATGCCTGGTAAAGTACAGGGTCAGCAGAAAAGAGGAAGACCCTCAAGGAGATGGATCGACACAGTGGGCTCAACCACAGCAATGATCGTGAGGATAGTGCAGGACTAGGCAGTGTTTTGTTCTATTGTATATGGGGCTGCTATAAGTTGCAACCGACTCCAGGGCACCTAACAACAACACCAACAGTATATATCAACAACAACAACTCCAATTATTTTGGCCATTAATATGACTCTTAAAGATGCAAAAACATTTAAGTTACTTGGTAATGAAATTGCAATTATGTTGTTCTATGCAGCTATGCTTTTGTAGGGGAGAAAGAAATTCTTTAGCAATTTTCTTGTTACAGTGTCCTAACTAGTAAATAATTTATCTTTTGTCAGCAAAGAACAGAATGAGTTATTTTTTTAGTTTCCATTTGAACTATGGGACGAAAGTTGTGGCATGGGATATGGATTTCCAATACAGAGTCTGTTGCAACAGCAGATAGAGAGTAACTGAAGGTAGGATTGCAAGGTCAGGTTTGATGTAGATTGCTAGTTATCTAACCCCCCATTTGTACAATTAGATTTTGAGTTCAGTTTCAGGATATCTACCAGCTCTTTTATGTCATAACTACCCCATTTTTGAGTTCTTAATTTTTAAAATCTTTTTATGATCTTGACTTTATCTCTAATTAAAAAATGTTTTAAAACTTTTTTATTGATGTATTATACACATGCAGTAAAACGAACAAATTATAAGTGTACACGGAACACCTTCCACCTTGTGCTCTGTCAGATTACCTCCTCCTTCCATTCCAAAAAGGAGCCCTCGTGGCACAGTTGTAGCGCTTGGCTGCTAACTAAAAGGTCGGTGGTTCTAACCCACCAGTGGCTCAGAAAAAAACCTGGCAATCTGTTCCCATAAAGATTGCAGTCTTGGAAACCCTATGGGGCAGTTCTGTTCTGCCCTGTAGGGTCAATATGAGTTGGAATTGACTCAATGGCAGTGAGTTTGGTTTTCGGTTTCCCACTCCAAAGGTAACAGCTAACATGATTTCCTGTTTTTGAATTTTATATAAATGGAATTGTGTGTGTGTGTGTGTGTGTGTACTTTATCCATGGTGTCCAGGAGACCTGTATTTCATTCATTTTCATTGCTTTATATATCCCACGGAATGAATGTACCACAATTTATGTATCCATTCTACCATTAATCGATACTTGGTTTGTTCCCAGTTTTTGACTATTACAAATAATGCTGCTATGGGCATCCTTCTGCGTGTTCTTAGGTGCCCACGTATACAGAGTTCTGTTAGGTGTATGCCTAGGGTGGAATTGCTGCATCAGGTGGTGTACCTGTATCTAACTCTAATAGATAATGTCATATTTCAAAAATGCTTGTATTAATTTGTACTCCCACTGGCAGTGTTTGAGAGTTCTTTTATCTTCCACATTTGGCCAAGAATTTACTTTGTTAGTGTTTTAAAATTCTAGCCATTTTGGAGGGTGTGTAGAAGTAACTCATCGTGATTTAAATTTTTATTTCACTGATTGCTAATGAAGTTGAATACTTTTTCATGTTTATTGGCCATTTGGATAGCTTCTTTATATAATCTTTGTCAGTTTATATGTTGCAAACACCTTTTCTTACTCTGTGACTTGCTTTTTTACTCTCTTAATAGCTTTTGATGAGCTGAAGTTCATATTTTTAATATAATGAAATGAACAATCTTTTATATTTCCTGCTTTTTATGTACTGTTCATGAAAATCTTTCCTTACCACATTAAGATGTACTCGGAATTAATTTTTCTGTATAGTGTGAGGTAAGGGCCATTTTTTTTTCTCTTATGAATATTCAATTGTCCCAACACCTTACTGAAAATATTTTACCTCTTTACTGCTCTGTGGTACCATTTTGTCAAAATGAAGTGTATATTTAATAGTTTCTGTCTCTGGATTTTTTATTTTGTTCAAGTGGCATATTTGTTTTTTTTTACCAATGTCATGTTGTCTTAATTACTGTAGCTTCATAATAAAATCTGATATCCAAAAGTGCAAGTTCCACCATCGTGTAGTTGTTGCTCTCTTCCACCTCTTCTTCTTTTTCTCCTTTTCCTCCTCCTTCTTCAAGAGTATCTTGCCTATTCCTAGCTCTTTGCCAAGCTAGAGAGTTTGTCAAGTTAAACATATACTCAAACTGCTGGGGTTTTGATTGTAGGGTTTTTGATTAAGATTACCTTGAATCTATAGATCAATTTGGGGAACTGACATCTTTATAATATTGAATCTTCCAATTCATGAATATGGTATAGCTCTCTATTTATCTAGACGTTCTTCAGTTTGCTTTAGAAACCCTAGTGGCGTAGTGGTTAAGTGCTACAGCTGCTAACCCAGAGGTCAGCAGTTCAAATCCGCCGGGCGCTCCTTGGAAACTCTATGGGGCAGTTCTACTCTGTCCTATAGGGTCACTATGAGTCGGAATCGACTCTACGGCAGTGGGTTTGGTTTTGGTTTTGGTTTAGTTTACTTGGTTTTGTAGTTTTCTGTGTGGGTATCTTTGATAAGTCTCATGTGGTTTATCTCTAGATATTTAAATTTTTACTGATGTTATTGTCAATGATACATCTTTAAAAAAAAATTGCACTTTCTCTTTCTTGCTAGTATGTAGACGTACTGTTACTTTTGGTATATTGATCTTGTTTCGAGAAACCTTGCTAAATCACTTTTTAATTTTAATAATTTATTTGTAGTTTTAGTTTAAATAACTATCTTATTGGTGAATAATTATGGTTTAATTTCTCCTTTCCAATCTTTAAGGCCTTTATTTCTTTTTCTTGCCTTATTACAGTGGCCAAAACCTCCTATACTATGCTGATTTCTAATTCTTTTGTGGCTTCTTCTTTGACCTGTGGGTTATTTAGACAGATGATGATTAATTTCTAAACATCTGGGGATTTTCCTAATTATGTTTTTGTGTTGATTTATAGCTTAATTCCTCTGTGGTCAGACAACACACTTTGCATTATTTCATTCCTTTGACATTTTTTTTTTTTTATACTTTCTTTAGGGCCAAGCATATGGCAATCTAGTAAATGTTCCTTGTGCACTTAAAAAGAAATTCTGCTTGGCAGTTGTGGGTGCAGTCTTCTATATCTGTCAATTAAATCAAATATGCCACTTGTATAGTTCAAGTCTTCTGTATTCTTAATGAATTTATGTCAATTTTTCTATCTGTTACTGAGAGAGGAATGTTAAAATCTTCCACTAAGATTATGGATTTGTCTATTTCTCCTTGTAGTTCTGTCAATATTTACTGTATGTATTTTGAAGCTGTATTATTAGGTGCATACAAATTTAGAATTGTGTTATCTTCATGGTGAATTGAAACTTTTACCATTATGAAATGCATTTGTTTGTCTCTAGTAATTCTGTCTTAAAATTTACTTTGTCTTATTAATACAGCTATACTAGCTTTCATGACAGTTTGCATGGTATGACTTTTTCCATCCTTTATTTTCAAGTTTTTTTTTTTTTTTTTGGTGTTCTTATATATCATGTGTGTCTTTTTTTTTTTTTAATTAACTTTTATTAAGCTTCAAGTGAACGTTTACAAATCCAATCAGTCTGTCACATATAAGTTTACATACATCTTACTCCGTACTCCCACTTGCTCTCCCCCTCTTGAGTCAGCCCTTTCAGTCTCTCCTTTCGTGAGAATTTTGCCGGCTTCCCTCTCTCTCTATCCTCCCATTCATGTGTGTCTTGTAAGCAGCATATCGCTGTTATTAGGTGCTGTTGAGTCAGTTCTGACTCATACCAGCCTAATGTACCACAGAACGAAACACTGCCCAGTCCTATGCCATGCTCACAATCATTGTTATGCTGGAGCCCATTGTTGCAGCCACTCTGTCAATCCATCCTGTTGAGAGTCTTCCTCTTTTCCACTGACCCTGTACTTTACCAAGCGTGATGTATTTCTCCAGGGACTGATCCCTCCTGACAACATGTCCAAAGTGTGTAACACATAGTCTTGCCATCCTTGCTTCTAAGGAGCATTCTGGTTGTACTTCTTCCAAGACAGATTTGTTCATTCTTTTCGCAGCCCATGGTATAGGCAATTGACGCCACAATTCAAAGGTGTCAGTTCTTCTTCATCTTCCTTATTCATTGTTCACCTTTCCCATGCATGTGATGTGATTGAAAATGCCATGGCTTGGGTCAGGTGCACCTTAGTCTTCAAGGTGACATCTTTGCTTTTCAGCACTTTAAAGAGGCCCTTTGCAGCAGATTTGCCCAATGGGATGCATCCTTTGATTTTTTGACTGCTGCTTCCTTGGGTGTTGATTGTGGATCCAAGTAAAATGAAATCCTTGACAACTTCAATTTTTTGTCCATTTATCATGACACTGCTTATTGGTCCAGTTGTGAGGATTTTTGTTTTCTTTATGTTGAGGTGTATTCCATACTGAAGGCTGTGGTCTTTGATCTTCATTAGTAAGTGCTTTAAGTCCTCTTCAGTTTCAGCAAGCAAGGTTGTGTCATCTGCATATCACAGGTTGTTAATGAATCTTTCTCCAATCCTGATGCTGCATTCTTCTTCATATAGTCCAGCTTCTCAGATTATTTGTTCAGTATATAGATTGAATAGGTATGGTGAAAGGATACAACCCTGACACACAACTTTCCTTATTACACTGGCCAATACCTCCTATACTGCTCTAAGAAGGCAGCATATTGTTCTAATTTTAACTCAATTTTCACAATATTTGTCTTTTAATTGAAGCATTTAGTCTATATGTATGTAATGTAATTATTGGTATGTTTGGTTTTAAGTCCACCATTTTTATGTGCTTTTTATTTCTCCAGCCTTCCTACCCCCTTTTCCTTCTTTTGTATTGATTAAGAATATTTGAATATTTCATCGCCCCATCCTTATTTTAGTGAGTTATTCAGTCTTCTATTATTCTTTTAGTGGTTACCCTGGAGATTATAACATGCATTCTTGAGTTATCAATGTGCAGTCTACATTAGTACTTTTCTTTTTCTGTAAAATGACAGGGCCCTTAGAAGATTTTAACTTCTTGCATCCCCTCCTGACTTCTATGATATGCTTTTATGTTATATATGTACTTTAATAATTCCACAAAACATAATTACTATTTTTCTATGCAATCAGTATTCATTAGATTTTCTTTCTTTTTTCTTACTCTTCTTCCTTTTTGCACTCTAAGCTTCCATCTGGGATTTTTAATTTTCTTTTTTCCTGAATAGCACTCTCTAATATTATCTTTAATGCCATTCTTCTGGGGAAAAACTTCCTCTGTGTTTGTCTGAAAATGTCTTCATTTCATCTTTATTTTTTAGAGGACATTTATAGAATTCTAGATTGTGGTCATTTTCTTTCCATACTCTGAAGATATATCATTATCTTTTCATTTTCATTGTTTCTATTGAGAAGATAGCTGTCAGTTATTGCTGCTCTTTTGAGATAACCTGCCTTTTTATCTCATTATTTAAAAAATTTCTCTTTATTTTTGTTTTTCTAGCAGCTTTACTGTGATATAATTAGTTATGGCATTATTTATATTTGTCTTTTGGGAGGTTGTAGTACTTCTAGAATCCATGACTTGATGCCTTTTGTCAACTTTGGAAAATTGTGGGACATTGTCTCTTTTGTTAGTGCTATAAAGTTTGTTATAACTTTATTAAGATATATTTTATATGTGGTAAAATACACAAATATCCAGTGTACAGCTGAGTACATTTTGACAAATGAGTTTTCTTCATGTAATCATCATCCAAATGAAATAGTAGAATGTTACCGTCACCCAGAATGTAATGACGTGTCCCTTTCCAGTCAGCGTCTCTTTCTTCCCCTGAGTCAGTCACTGCTATCGCCATAGATTAATTAGTCTTTTTTTTTTTATTATTCAAGTTCATATAAATGGAATCGAACATATGTGCTTTTTCTTTTGTCTGACTTCAGTGATTCAACCTAATATTACTGAAGTTAATGCATGTTGTTGAAAATATTGGAAGTCTTTTTTTTATTGCTGAATAAATATTCCGTTGAATCAGCACACCACAATTTGTTTATCCTATTGATGTATATTTGGATCGTTTCCAACTTTTGTCCAATATACGTAAAGCTGCTATGAACATCTTGTGTAAGTAGGCTTTTTGTGGACAACGTATGCATTGATTTCTCTTGGGTATATACCTAAGAGTGAAATTGTTGAGTCATAGAGTTTATAAAAAAAGGTAAAGATGTCTCTAAAAAGGTTATGCTGTTTTACACTTCATTCAACAATGTATGAGAGTTTCAGTTACTCTGCATCTTTGCCAACACTTGAAATTGTCAGTGTTTTTAATTTTAGGCATTTTGGTGGTATGTATCTCATTGCGGTTTTAGTTGGCGTTTTCATGATGACTGATGTTAAGCACCTTTTAGTATGCATACTGGTCATTCGTGTATCTTATTTTATGAAGTACCTGATATAGTCTTTGCCCATTCGTTAATTGAGTTGTTTTCTTATTATTGGTATTGTAGTTATTTCATTATATTCTGCCTTATCTTTACTGTTTCCTTCCTCCTATCTTCTTAAGTTTAATTTGCTCTCCTTTTTCCTAGATTGTTGTAGCGAAAGCTTAGATTGTTGATTTTCAACATTTAAAATTTTTCTAATATATCCATTTAAAGTTATCAATTTCCCTCTAACCTTACTTTAGCTATATATCACATATTTTGATATGTTTTTACTATCATTCATTTCAAAATATTAAAAAATACTTTTATATCTTTTTTGGGCTATGAATTATTTAAGAGAGTATTTTTTTAATTTCCAAATATTGGGGGTTTTTTAGTTATCTTTTTGTTTTGACTTGTAATGCAATTCCATTGTGATAAAGGAACATTATTTTTCTCTTTTGAACGCTTTAAATATGGCATTCCATTGTCTTCAGCCTTCCTTGTTTCTGATAAGAAATTAGACATCATTCTTTAAAAAAAAAAAAAATTTTTTTTTCTTATTATATCATCTCTGAATGTAATGTGATTTTTTTCCTCCTTTTTAAAAGGATTTTCTTTTAATTTTTGTTTTTTCTTGGTGTTATTATGATATGTGTAAGTGGGGTGGTCTTTGTACTTATTCTCTTTGGAGTTTGCTGAGCTTCTTGAATCTGTGGTTGCACGTTATTCATAAATTTTGAAACATTTTGGATGTTATCTCTTCAGATACTTGTTATGCTCTTTTCTTTTTCTCCTCTCCTTCTGGAACTTGTTAAAACATTTGATATGTTGCAGAGGTCTCAGAAGCTCTATTCCTTCTTTTAAAATTGTTTTTCTGTGCTTTGGTTTGGATTTTATTGACCTGTCTTTAAATCCACTGATCTTTTCTTCTACTGTACCCAATATTTTTTCCAAAGTCTATCTAATGAATTCTTAATTTCATATATTGATATTTTTGGTTCTAGAATTTATTTTGGTTCTTTTATTAAAAAAAATATTTTATTGTGTTTTTGGTGAAAGTTTGCACAGGAAATCAGGTTCTCATTTAACAGTTTCTATAAAAAAATTTTTTTTTTATACATATACATATTGTCATGGATTGAATTATGTCCCCCGAAAAATGTGTATCAATTAGGCTGGGTCCTGATTCCTGGTATTGTGTGATTTTCCTATGTGTTGTAAATCCTGCCTCTATGATGTTAATGAGGGAGGATGGGTGACAGTTGTGTTAGTGAGGCAGTACTCAAGTTACAATATTGGATTGTGTCTTGAGGCAATCTCTTGAGTATAAAAGGTAGAAGCATGGAGAGAGACAGGGGCACCTCACACCACCAAGAAAGCAGCGCTGGGAGGAGAATGCATCCTTTGGACCTGGAATCCTCGTGCCTGAGAAGCTCCTTGACCGGGGGAAGACTGATGACAAGGAATCTTCCTCCAGAGCCAACAGAGAAAGCCTTCCCCTGGAGCCAACACCCTGAATTTGGATTTGTAACCTACTAGACTGGGAGAGAATAAATTTATCTTTGTTAAAGCCATCCACTTGTGGTAGTTCTGTTACAGCACCACTAGATGACTAAGACACATATTGATCAGTGACATTGGTTAAATTCTTCACAGTATATCAGCGTTCTTGTTATTTCCATTTTGTTTGTTCTGTTTCTGTTAATCTAGCTTCCCTGTCCTCCCTTGCCTTCTCATCTTTGGTCTATGGTAAATATTAACCATTTGGTTTCATCTGGATGGTTATTTTGACGCATACAGTACTCACAGGTGGTATTATTTATTTTATGGACGAATTTGTCATTTGCCTGAAAGGTGACCTCTGAGAGTGATTTGAGTTCCAAGTTTAAAGAGTATCTCAGGGTGAGATACCCAATGCGTCTGTCAGTTTGTTGTACTGTGGGGGATTGTTGTTGCTATGATGCTGGAAGCTATGCCACCAGTATTTAAATACCAGCAGGGTCACCCATGGCAGACGAGTTTCAGCTGAACTTCCAGACTAAGACAGACTAGGAAGAAGGGCCTGGCGGTCTATTTCTGAAAAGAATTAGCAAGTGAAAACCTTTTGAATGGTAGCAGAACATTGTCTGATATAATGCTGGAAGATGAGCCCCTCAGATTGGAAGGCACTCAAAATATGACTGCGGAAGAGCTGCCTCCTCAAAGTAGAGTCAACTTTAATGACGTGGATGGAGTCAAGCTTTCGGGACCTTCATTTGCTGATGTGGCATGACTCAAAATGAGAAGAAACAGCTGCAAACATCCATTAATTGGAACCTGGAATGTATGGATATGAATCTAGGAAAATTAGAAATTGTCAAAAATGAAACGGAACACATAAACATTGATATCCTAGGCATTAGTGAGCTGAAATAGACTAGTATTGGCCATTTTGAACCAGACAATTATGTGGTCTACTATGCAGGGAATGACAAATTGAAGAGGAATGGCATCGCATTCATTGTCAAAAAGAACATTTCAAGATTTATGCTGAACTACAGTGCTGTCAATGAGTGATAGGATAATATTCATACACCTACAAGGAAGACCAGTTATTACGACTTTTATTCCTAAATTTATGCACCAACCACTAAGGCCAAAGATGAAGAAATAGAAGATTTTTTATCAGCTGTCGCAGTCTGAAATTGATTGAACATGCAATGAGGATGCATTGATAATTACTGGTGATTGGAATGCAAAAGTTGGAAGCAAAGAAGAAGGATTGGTAGTTGGAAAATATGGCCTTGGTAACAGAGACAATGCCAGAGACTGCATGATTGAATTTTGCAACAGCAATGCAAATACCTTTTTTCACCAGCAAAAATGGGAAGTATACACTTGGACCTGGCCAGAAATGGAATACACGGGACTTAAATTGGCTACATCTGTGGAAAGAGATGATAGAAAAGCTCAATATCATCAGTTGGAACAAGGCCAGGGGCTATCTATGGATTGGGCCATCAATTACTCATATGCAAGTTCAAGTTGAAACTGAAGAAAATTAGAACAAATCCATGAGAACCAAGTATGACCTTGAGTATATCCCACCTGAATTTAGAGTCCATCTCAAGAATAGATTTGATGTGTTGAACACTAATGACCAAAAGACCAGAAGAGTTGTGGAATGACATCAAGGACATCATACATGAAGAAAGAAAGAGGTCATTAAAAAGGCAGGAGAGAAAGAAAAGACCTAACTGGGTGTCAGAAGAGACTGTGAAACTTGCTCTTGAACATCGAGTAACTAAAGTGAAAGGAAAAGATGCTGAAGTAAAAGAGCTGAACAGAAGGTTTCAAAGGGCTGCTGAAGAGGACAAAGCAAAGTATTATGATAACATATGCAAAGACCCGGAGATAGAAAACCAAAAGGGAATAACATGCTCAGCATTTCTCAAGCTGAAAGAACTGAAGAAAAAATTCAAGCCTCACGTGGTAGCATATGATCAAGAACTGACGGTACTCAAGGAAGAGGTCCAAGCTGCACTGAAGGCATTGGTGAAAAATAAGGCTCCAGGAATTGATGGAATACCAATTGAGATGTTTCTACAAATGAATGCGGCACTGGAATTGCTCACTCGTCAATGCCAAGAAATTTGGAAGACAGCTACCTGGTCAGCTGACGGGAAGAGATCCATATTTGTACCCATTCTAAAGAAAGGTGATCCAACAGAATGGAAATTATCAAGCAATATCATTAATATCACATGCAAGTAAAATTCAAAAGTTGTAGCAGTGCATCAACAGGGAACTAGAAATTCAAGCCAGATTCAGAAGAGGACGTGGAAAGAGGAATATTATTGCTGATGTCAGATGACTCATAACGACCCTGTAGGACAGAGTAGAACTGCCACATAGAGTTTCCAAGGAGTGCCTGGTGGATTCGAACTGCCGACCTTTTGGTTAGCAGCTGTAGCACTTAACAACTATGCCACCAGGGTTTCCATATATATATCTCCAGTTCTCTGATGATAACTCTCTAAATTCTGTTTTATTTTATGGAACATATTAGGCATAATTAATTTAAAGTCTGCTTCTGATAACTTAATTATCTGAATCTTCTGATTTTATTGTCGTTTCTTTTGTTTTCTTGTATGGTTATTTGTTATTGCGTGCAAGGCATTGTATATGAAAAACTATAGAGATAATTTGTAGGCTTCAGATGATGTTATACTCCTTCAGAGAGTTACTTTTGCTTCTGGGAGGAGGCTATGAGCATTAGCAATCTAAATAACTTTAATTCAGCTTTAAAAATATGACGTTTTCTTCCTTGATGTGACTCAGAGCTGGTCTTCAGTGCCTGTGAGTTTTGGTCTATTTCTTGTCCATCTTTCTTCCGAGGGTATAACCCTTTGGGATCCCAACCCACAGCCTATGGAGATTTTCTGGCCTATCACTCTTTGATGGTCCCTGGCTTCCAATTTTTATTCCTCTTGTCCAAAATGGTTATTGAAATTCCTGCTCCTCTTGTGGAATAGGAGAAAGGGAAATAGGCAAAGAAGGAAGAGAGGCCTCAAATGCTAGGTTAACCTCTTTAAGTTTCCTTCTTCTTTTGGATCATAACTCTCCAATAAGGCTCTTTGGTTGTTTTTTCTTAACTTGTCCGGTTTTTCTCAACAGGAAAATTGGCTTGAATTACTTGTCTGTCATTTCTGGAAATGGAACCCAGATTTTTTTTTTTTTCCAACAGTGGAATGTAAGTCATATTTTTTGAGCTCTGGCATATTTAAGAATGTCTTTTTATTGCTTCAGACATGAAAGAATACTCTGCTTCACTGTGAAAAAATAAGTAAATATTGCTTCATTGTTTTCTGGCATTTAAAGTTATTTTTTTCTTTTAGAGTTATAGAAGAGAAATCCTAGACCTGCACGATTTTGTCTTTCATAGGAATCCTCCCCCTTTTTCCTTAATGCTTGGAGACTCTACTTATTATTTTTTTTAAAAAAAGAACTTTTCTTAAATATTCTGGATCTGAGTATCTCTTCATTGATTTTGCCTGTAATGTGAAGAGCCCTTTCAATCTTTAAATTAGGTCCCTTTTCAGTTTTTTCAGGAAATTTCACGTGAATCAAGTTTTAAATTGTTGCTTTTCTTATAATTGTTTTGGTTTATTCTTCTGGAATATGTATGATTCTTAGGTCAGATTTATATTTTCTGTGCACTGTAGCTATTATAACCACTATGTTATATTTATCTTTGTCTTTATATTCTTAGCTCTTCAGGTTGGTTTTTCTCATGACGTACTTAATCCCTCTCCCCCCTCCAAATCAGCTCTGCTATTTATTGCTTTGAGCCGTGCTTTCTAATTTTATTATTTATTTGCTTACATTTATTATTTATCTTTTTCAAATTAGTTTTTATCCCATTCTGTTAACTTTGCATCTCACCTTAAATTTCTATAACTTTCTACTCCTGTCTTTATAGAGGCCATGTGTTCATGCAGATGGCATGTGTTCTTGCATGTGCCACTCAATTTTCTGAAATATTTTGATACATAGAGTGGATCATTTCCAGACATATGCTTTGCCTCAGTCTTCAGTATAAATGTTTCCTTTCCTTTGTCTAAGGTATATTTTTGGTTAGTATTTCATTTTTTTCTTTTTAAAATCGATTTTATTGAGGCGTAATTTTCAAGCAATAAAATGAATCCATTTTAAGTAACGTTTTTGATAACCAACACCGTTTTCAAGACATAGAACATTTCTATCACCCCACAAAGTTTCCTTGTGTCTCTTTGTAATCAATCCACACATTCCCAGCCAACCACTGACCTGCTTTTAGTCATTATGGATTTGTTTTGCCTGTTCTAGAATTTCATATGGATGGATTCATATGTTGTTGTTGCTGTTAGGTGCCATTGAGTCGGTTCAGACTCATGGTGACCTCATGTACAACAGAGCAAAACGCTGCCAGGTCTTGCGCCATTCTCCCAATTTTTGCTGTGTTTGAGACTAGTGTTTTGGCCACTGTATCGATCCATCTAGTCACAGGTCTTCCTCTTTTTCGCCAACTGTCTACCTTCCAAGCATGATTTCCTTCCCCAGGGACTGGTTCCTCCTGATAAGATGTCCAAACTACGTGAGACAAAGTCTCGCCATCCTCACTTCTAATGAGCGTTCTGGCTGTACTTCCGAAACAGACTTGTTTGTTCTTCTGGCAGTTCATGGTATATTCAATATTCTTCACCAGCATCGTAATTCAAAGGCGTCAATTCTTCTTTGGTTTTTCTTATGCATTGTCCAGCTTTCACGTGCGTAAGCGGCAATTGAAAATACCATGACTTGGGTCAGGCACACCTTAGTCCTCAAAGTGACATCTTGGGTTTTTAACACTTTGAAGAGGTCTTTTGCAGCAGATTTGCCCAATGCAATATGTCCTTTGATTTCTTGACTGCTGCTTCCATGGGCATTGACTGTAGATCCAAGTAAAAAAAGTCCTTTACAACTTAAATCTTTTCTCTGTTTATCATGATGTTGCTTATTGGTCCAGTTGCAAGGATTTTTGTTTTCTATATGTTGAAGTTAAACCCATACTGAAGGCTGTGGTCTTTCATCTTCATCAGCAAGTGCTTCAAGTCTTCCTCACTTTCAGCTGTCTAGGTTGTATCATCTGCATATTGCAGGTTGTTAATGAGTCTTCCTCCAGTCCTGATGCTGCATTCTTCTTCATATAGTCCAGCTTCTCAGATTATTTGCTTAGCGTACAGATTGAATAAGTATGGTGAAAGGATACAACCCTGATGCACACCTTTCCTTACTTTAAACCACGTAATATCCCCTCGTTTTGTCTGAAGTGCCTCTTGTTGGTCTTGCAAAATTCTATTATGTGATCTCCAGCGTTGTTTCTACCACAAAGGCTGTATTTTTCTGTTTTCAACTTTTGCATTTTAATCACCAATATCATTTTTGTTTCTCCATCTTTCACTCAGCATACTGTTTTAGGGATTTATCCATGTTGTTGTATAGACCATTCCTTTTATTGTTGAGTTGTAGCCCATTGTGTGGATATATCACAATTTGTTTATTAATTCACCTCTTGGTGGACATTTTTGGCTATTAATAATAAAGTTACGAATATGTAGAAGAGTTTTGGTGAAGATATGCATTTATTTCTCTTGATAAATACTTAGGAGTGAAGATGCTGGATCATATGGTAAGCGGATGTTTAAACTTATGAGAAATGTCCAGAGAGTTTTTCAAAAGAGGTTGTACCATTTAACACTCCCTCCAGCAATGTTTTAGAGTTCTAGTTGTTCTACAGTTTTGTCGACACTTGCAATTGTTAGTCTTTTTGACCTTAGACATTCAGACCACTGTTTAGTAGTATCACATTGTTGTTTAATTTGCATTTCTCTGATGACTGTTGGTAGTGAGCATCTTTTCAGGTGCTTATTGGTAATTTTTATATCTTTTTTTTTGAAGTCTTTTGCTCATTTTTTTTTTTCTTTTTGTTGAACTTTATATGAAGGTTTACAGAACTGGTTTCTTATTGTCATGGATTGAATTATGTCCCCCCTCAAATCTGTGTATCAACTTGGTTAGGCCATGTGTGGTTGTCCTCCATTTTGTGATTGTAATTTTATGTTGAGAGGATTAGGGTGGGATTGTAACATCACCCTTACTCAGGTCACCTCCCTGATCCAAGGTAAAGGGAGTTTCCCTGGGGTGGGGCCTGCACCACCTTTTATATCTCAAGAGATAAAAGGAAAGGGAAGCAAGCAGAGAGTTGGAGACCTCATAACTTCAAGAAAGCAGCATGGGGAGCAGAGTGAGTCCTTTGGACCTGGGGTCCCTGCACCTGAGGAGCTTCTCGACCATGGGAAGATTGAAGACAAAGACCTTCCTCCAGAGCCGACAGAGAGAGAAAGCCTTGCCCTGGAGCTGACGTCCTAAATTTGGACTTGTAACCTACTAGACTGTGAGAAAATAAATTTCTCTTTGTTAAAGCTATCCAGTTGTGGTATTTCTGTTATAGCAGCACTAGATGACTAAGACGCTCGTCAAACAGTTAGTGTACACGTTGTTTTATGACATAGGTTAACAACCCCATGACATGTCAACACTCTCTCTTCTCAACCCTGGGTTCCCTGTTACCAGCTTTCCTGTTCCTTCCTACCTTCCAGTCCCTGCCCCAGAGCTGGTGTGCCCCTTTAGTCTTGTTTTGTTCAGTGAGCCTGTTCAAACTTTGGCTGAAGGGTGAACCTCAGGAGTGGCCTCATTATTGAGCTGAAAGGGTGTCATACTCTCAGGGTTTCTCCAATCTCTGTCAGGCCAGCAAGTCTGGTCTTTATTTTTGAGTTAAAATTTTGTTCTACATTTTTCTCTACCTCTGTCCGGGATCCTCTATTGTGATCCCTATCAGAGCAGTCAGTGGTGGTAGCTGGGCACCATCTAAGTTGTACTGGACTTAGTCTGGTGGAGGCTGTGGTAGATGTGGTCCATTAGTCCTTTGGACTAATCTTTTCCTTGTGTCTTTAGTTTTCTTCATTCTTCCTTGCTCCTGAAGGGGTGAGACCAGTGGAGTATCCTAGATGGCCGCTCATAGGGCTTTTAAGACCCCAGACACTACTCACCAAAGTAGAATGTAGACCATTTTCTTTATAAACTCTGTTTTGCCAATTGATTCTGAACATTTTTAAATTGGGTTGCTTCTCTTATTGTATTACAGTTCAAAATACAAGACTTTTGTCATATATATATATATATAAATTTTTTTTATATATATAGTGAATATGTCTTAGGGGCTTTCTTTTTTAGGCATTTCAAAAAGCAGAAGTTTTAAATTTAAAATTAAAAGGTTAAAGTTTAAGTTTACTTAAGGTCTTCTTTAATTTTTCTCAGCAATGTTTGTTAGTTTTCAGTGTACAGGTCTTGTAGATATTTTTCTAAAGTTATTCCTAGTCTAGTTCAGTCTAGTCTAGTTTCCTTTTGTAATGTTTTCACTTGGTTTTGTTTGTAGAGTAATGCCGGCCGCTTTCAATAAGTTTCCTTGTCTTCTATTTTCTGGAAGAGTTTATGTGGGATTTGCATTGTTTATTTCTTAAATGGTTGATAGAATTCACCCACGTCTTCACCTGGGCTTAGAGGTTTCTTTCTAGAAGGATTTTACATTATAAATTCAATTTGATTTAAATTTTATAATGTTATTGAGTCAGATTTTGTTATCTTTGTCTTTCAAGGCATGTGTGCATTTCATCCTAGCTGTCAAATTTATTGGCATGTGTTTAGGATATGTAGCGATGCCTTCCTTTCATTTCTGATATCGGCAATTTGTGACTTCTCTATTTGTTTCTTCCTCAGGCTGGCTAGAGGCTTATCAATTTTACTGAACTTCCTAAAAAAGTCAGTATTTGGTTTTGTTGATTTTTTCTATTGGTTTTCTGCTTTTAGTTTTTTTTTTTTAATTTCTGTTTTGTCTTTGGTATTTCCTTCTTTCCACTAACATTGAGTTTCATTTGCTCACTTTCAATCTTAAGGTAGAAGCATAGATGATTTATTTTGGTCCTCTTCTATTTTTTTTACATAAGCATTTACAGCTCTAAGCATTGCTTTGTTTGCATCTCACAAATTTGATATGTCGGGTTTTCACTGTATTTCAGTACAGAATAATTTCAGATAATCCTTGTGATTTCTTCTTTGATCCGTGGATTATTTAGAAGTGTCTTTTTAAATTTACAAACATATGATGAATTCCAGATGTCATTTTGTCACTGATTCCTAGTTTTATTCCATTGTGGTCAGGGAGCATATTCTATGATTTAGTTCCATCAAAATTTCTGAGACTCGTTTCATAGTCCAGAATACTGTTTATCTTGGTACGTGTTGCATATTCCTTTGAAAAGAATGTGTATTCCACAGTGCTTGAATGGACATTTCTATCAATATCAATTAAGTCAAGTTGTTTGAGAATGTTGTTCAAGTCTTCTATTTTTATTGACTTTATATGTCTGCTTGTTTTATCAATTACCGACAAAAGATTTTTGAAATTTTCAACTCCAGTTATGAAATCACATATTTCTCCTTTCTGTTTTTGCCAGCTTATGCTTCATGTAACTTGAAGGTCTGTAATTAGATTCATGCATATTTATGATTATTGTGCCTTTTTGATGAATTGACCCTTTCATCATCTTGAAATATCCTCCTTTGTTTTTGGTAACATTCTTTTCCCTGGAGTCTTCCTTTTCTGATATTTATATAGACATTTCAGCTTTCTTATGAAAGCTGACACAATGGTTAAGTGCTTGACTGCTAACCAAAAGGTCAGTGGTTTGAATCCACCAACTGCTCCTCGGGGGAAAGACTTGGTGTTCTGCTCCCATAAAGATTACAGCCATGGAAACCTTACAGGGTAGTTCTCCTTTGTCCTGTAGGATCTCTATGAGTCAGAATCAACTTGACAGCACACATGATTATGCATCGTATAGTTTTTGCTGTTTACTTTTTATTTATTTATGTCTTATATTTCAAGTATGTTTCTCATAGGAAGCATATAACTGGGTCATGCTTTTTTAAAAAACTTAAATCCTATTTGACAATTTCTGTCTTTTAGACCATTTACATTAAATGTAATTATTGATATGGCTGGGCATAAGTTTATTATCTTGCTTATGGTTTCCTATGTGTTCCATCTATTCTTTGTTCATTTTAATATCTTTCCTTCTTTTGGATTAATTGGGTATTTTTTGTATTCTATTTTATCTCTTGTATTGGATTATTATTATTAAAAAATTGCTCTGGGGTTTACAATACAGTATGTACTTTGAACCTCACAGGCTACCATCAAATAATATATATTACTTTACACAGAATGTAAGGATCCTATGTATTTTCATTTTCCCCTTCCATCATTTCTGTTCTTTTTATCAAACATTTTACTTCTATTGATCTCACAATATATTGCAATTATTTCTGTTTAAAAATTGAATTCTCTTTTAACAAAATATTAAAATGAATAAAAGGTGTTTTGTAGTTATCCACCATATTTTCTATGTTCAGCACTCTATTCTTTTGTGTGGGTCTAAACTGCCATCTGGTTATCATTTTCCTTCAGCCCGAAGAACTTCCTTTAATATTTCTTGTAGAGGAGCTGAACTGGCAAGGAGCTCTCTTATTTGTGTTTGTCTGAAAAAGGCTTTATTTCATATGAATTTTTGAACGGTATTTTCACTGGGTATAGAATTCTAGGCTGACAGACTTTTTCTTTCAGCCTGTTAAAGATGTCATTCTATTGTCCTCTGACTTGCATGGTTTCTGATGAGAAATCAGTGATATTCCATATCTTTGTTCCCTTGTAAGTACAAACAGTGCCCAGGTTATGAACACCTGACTTACGTACAACCCGTGGTTACAAACCAACCCTGTAAAGCCTATTATATTAAAAATTTGAGGTACATACAATGGTTTAAAATAACAAATGGGTGCTACGTTGTGACACACATCAAAACATTATTATTATTACTGTATTATTATGTTAAGGATGTTTTTTAGTATATCTGGAAGTGTTTCTATAATGCTTTTTATGCCTAGAAACGTACACTATATACTTAGGCAAACATTTAGCTAACTGACATTGGATACAAACTGTACCTAACTGTTCCAACTTAACGTAAAAATTTGACTTAAAGACAGAGTTAGGAATGGGCCTTGTTCCTAATCTGGGACTGCCTGTAATGGGCCTTTGTTTTTGTTTTTTTTCCTGGCTGCTTTTAAGATTTTCTGTTTGTCACTGGTTTTCAACAATTGATTATGATTAGTTTTGATGTGGTTTTCTTTTAATTTATCCTACCTTGGAGTCATTGTACTTCTTTGATCTGTGGGTTTACAGTTTTCATCAAATCTGAAAAATTTGGGCCATGTTTCTGCGAACATTTTCTCCTTTCTGCTCCTTTTGGGGCTTTAATCAAAATAATTTATTGTTGGTGTTAGGAGCTGTTGAGTTGGTCTGCCTTATAGAGACCCTGTGTACAACAAAATGAAACACTGCCTGGTCTGCGCCATCCTCACAATCGTTGCTATACTTGAGCCCATTGTTGCAGCCACTGTGTCAATCCGTCTCATTGAGGGCCTTCCTTTCTTTTGCTGACTCTCTACTTTACCAAGCATGATGTCCTTCTCCAGGAATTGGTCCCTCCTGATAACATGTCCAAAGTACATAAGATGAAGTCTTGTCATCTTCGCTTCTAAGGTGCATTGTAGCTGTATTTCTTCCAAGACAGATTTGTTTGTTCTTCCAGCAGTCCATGGTACATTCAATATTCTTCACCAACACCATAATTCAAAGGCATCAACTCTTCTTCAGTATTCCTTATTCATTGTCCAGTTTTGGATGCATATGAGGCAACTGAAAATACCATGGCTTGGGTCAGGCGCAACTTAGTCCTCAAAGTAACATCTTTGCTTTTTAACACTTTAAAGAGGTGTTTTGCAGCAGATTTGCCCAATGCAATGCTTCATTTGATTCCTCGACTACTACTTCCTTGGTCGTTGATTATGGATGCAAGTAAAATGAAATCCTAGACAACTTCAATATTTTCTCTGTTTATCATGATGTTGCTTATTGGCCTAGTTGTGAGGATGTTTGTTTTCGTTATGTTGAGGTATAATCCGTACTGAAGGCTGTGGTCTTTGATCTTCATCAGTAAGTGCTTGAAGTTCTCTTCACTTTCATCAAGCAAGGTTGTGTCATCTACATAACGCAGGTTGTTAATGAATCTTCCTCCAATCCTGATGCTGCATTCTTCTTCATATAGTCCAGCTTCTTGGATTATTTACTCAGCATACAGATTGAATAAGTACGGGAAAAGGATACAACTCTGACTCACACCTTTCTTGATTTTAAACCACTCAGTATCCGCTTGTTCTGTTCGAACAACTGCCTCTTGGTTTGCATACAGGTTCCTCATGAGCACAATTAAGTGTTCTGGAATTCCCATTCTTTGTAATGTTATCCATAATTTGTTATGGTCCACAGAGTCGAATGCCTTTGCATAGTCAGTAACACACAGGTAAACATCTTTCTGGTATTCTCTGCTTTCATTTAGGACCCATCTGACATCAGCAATGATATCCCTCATTCCACATCCTCTTCTGAATCCAGCTTGAATTTGTAGCAGTTCCCTGTTGATGTACTGCTGCAGCTGCTTTTGAATGATCTTCAGCAAAATTTTGCTTGTGTGTGATATAAATGATATTGTTCAATAATTTCTGCATTTGGTTGGATCACCTTTCTTTAGAATAAGCATAAATTTGGATCTCTTCCAGTCGGTTGGCCAGGTATCTGTCTTCCAAATTTCTTGGCATAGATGAGTGAACACCTCCAGTACTGCATCCATTTGTTGAAACATCTCAATTGGTATACCATCAGTTCCTGGATACTTGAAGCCAGTGTCTTCAGAGCAGCTTGGACTTCTTCCTTCAATACCATTGATTCCTGATCATATGCTACCTCCTGAAATGGTTGAACATCAACCAATTCTTTCTGGTATAGTGTCTGTGTGTATTTGTTCCATCTTTGTTTGATGCTTCCTGAGTGGTTTAATATTTTCCCTGTAGAATTCTTCAGTATTGCAATGTGAAGCTTGAGTTTTTTCTTCAGTTCTTTCAGCTTCAGAACCGCTGAGCATGTTCTTCCTTTTTGGTTTTCTAACTCCAGGTCTTTGCACATATCATTATAATACTTTGTATTCTCAAGCCACCCTTTGAAATCCTCAGTTCAGCTCTTTTTTACTCTATCATTTTTTCCATTTGCTTTATCTACTCAACGTTCAAGAGCAGGTTTCAGAGCCTCTTCTGACATCCATTTTGGTCTTTTCTTTCTTTCCTGTCCTTTTAGTGACTTCTTGCTTTCTTCATATATGATGTAGTTGATGTCATTCCACAACTCGTCTGGTCTTCTATCATTAGTGTTCAACGTGTCAAATCTATTCTTGAGATGGTCTCTGTATTCAGGTCGGATATACTCAAGGTTGTGCTTTGGCTCTTTTGGACTTGAACTAATTTTCTTCAGCCTCAACTTGAACTTGCATATGAGCAATTGATGGTCTGTTCTGCATTTGACCCCTGGCCTTGTTCTGACTGATGATACTGAGCTTTTCCATCATCTCTTACCACAGGTATAGTTGATTTGCTTCCTGTGTATTCCATCTGGCAAGGTTCATATGTATATCGCTGTTCATGTTGTTGTAAAAGGTATTTGCAATGAAGAAGTCATTGGTATTATGAAATTCTATCATGCAATCTCCAGCATCGTTTCTATCACCAAGGCCATATTTTCCAACTATCAATCCTTCTTTGTTTCAACTTTCACATTCTAATCACCAGCATCCTGATCGCATGTTTGATCAATTTCAGACTGTAGAAGTTGGCAAAAATCTTCAATTTCTTCACCTTTGGCCTTAGTGGTTGGTGCATAAATTTGCATAATAGTCGTCTTAACTGGTCTTCTTTGTAGGTGTATGAATATTATCCTATCACTGACAGTGTTATACTTCAGGACAGATCTTGAAAGTTCTCTTTGACAATGAATGCAACATCATTCCTCTTCAAGTTGTCATTCCTGACATAGTAGACCATATGATTATCTATTTACGATGGCCAATATCAGTCCATTTCAGCTCACTAATGCCTAGGATATCGATGTTTATGCTTTCCATTTCATTTTTGACAATTTCCAGTTTCCCTAGATTCATACTTTGTACATTCCACATTCTGATTAGTAATGGATGTTTGCAGCTGTTTCTTCTCATTTTGAGTCATGCCACATCAGCAGGTGGAGGTCCCAAAAGCTCGACTCCATCCACGTCATTAAGTTTGACTCTACTTTCAGGTGGCAGCTCTTCCCTAATCGTCTTTTGAGTGCCTTCCAACCTGAGGAGCTGATCTTCTGGCACTCTGTCAGACAATGTTTCACTGCTATTTGTAAGGCTTTCACTGGCTAATTCTTTTCAGAAATAGACTGCTGGATCCTTCTTCCTAGTTTGTCTTAGCCTAGAAGCTCAGCAGAAACCCATCCACCATGAGTGACTCTGCTGGTATTTGAATACCGGTGGCATAGCTTCCAGCATCACAGCAACATGCAAGCCCCCACAGTACAACAAACAGACAGACACGTGGGGGATATATATGTATATGTACATATATATGTATTTAGATACATATATATGTGTGTGTATATATTTTTATATGGGGAAACCCTGGTGGTGTAGTGGGTAAGTGCTACAGTTGCTAACCGAAAGGTTGGCAGTTTGAATCCACCAGGGGCTCCTTGGAAACCCTATGGGGCAGTCCTATTCTGTCGTATACGGTCGCTATGAGTTGGAATCTACTCGACAGCAATGGGCTATGTATACGTATATATTTATATATGTACACACACATTCGAATATTACTCCTGCTTGTAAGTGTCAAGAATATCTTCTTAATATTTATAAAGCAATCTGCAAACTTTCTCATGATATACGGATTCAGTACTGATTGGCAGATTTCACCTTTTATGCCAACTCTGAGTAGTGGTGATTGCCTGTAGCTCAGTACTGAGAAAGATTCTGACACCGTTTCTGGACTCAGCAAGAAAAAATGCTGTAATAGGTTAGTTATGCCCATCATGAGTTTAGAATTGAAGGAACGAGACACGTGTCATATGTATTTGCAACCCATGTACTGGCTGAAGGCAATAATTATCTCTAAATTTCCCTAACTGTATAAGAAAACTTATTGCCAGTCTTTATATTCATCTTGAGTTTTCCACATATAAGAAGTGAATCTTATAGTTACAGTGTGCCTATGCCCACATTATTCTTCATTCATCCATTCAGTTATTCATTTATTCCCTCTTTCTCTAATAAAATGTAATCAATATGACATGTTATTATAGTAGAAGTATCTGGTCTATACTTCTTGTCTTCTTTTTTGATAAGTAAACTTGTATATTTTTGAAGGTTGATGACTCT
Source organism: Loxodonta africana (assembly GCF_030014295.1). NCBI lineage: Eukaryota > Metazoa > Chordata > Mammalia > Proboscidea > Elephantidae > Loxodonta > Loxodonta africana. The sequence goes on from NC_087351.1 coordinate 106,689,723, forward strand.
GTTGGTCATATTTTTTTTGAATTCCCAATCAGGCACATGGTCTCATACCTAGTTTAGCAATAGCTGAAAAGATTTAAAATTGGGACACTTGTAGGAAATTACATAAACTATTTGTGGTATAAATTAGGTCTGGATCATCAATAATAAATGATTTTTCATTATAATTGGGTATTTGACTAACTAAGGATATTGTCTCACCTGGAAACTCTTATATGATAGGCAAATCATAGTCATAGAAGATTTAAATATGGCAATTTAGAAAACTCTCCTACTTTGAAGCATATAAACTGATTATACTATTTTATGACAGAATGTTGTTAACACTTTGTGCTACATAATCTGGATCATGATGATTATTGGTTGTGATTCTCATTGATCCCAGGTCACTTGTTTCTTGCCCTAATTCTGGGTGTATACTGAGTTAAAAACTCATTGCCATCAAGTCGATTCCGACTCATAGCAACCCTGTAGGACAGAGTAGAACTTCCCCATAGGGCTTCCAAGGGGTGGCTGGTACATTTGAACTTCTGACCTTTTGGTTAGCAGCCTAGCTCTTAACCATTGTGGAAAACTAGCAGACTTTTAGTGTATGGGTCACACATGAGAGAGATGGATTTCTTTTGGGCAAGCAACTCATCTTTCTAGTCTCCATATTTGAAGGCATGGAGTAGAAAATGGAATGGTGTTGAATGCCTTACCATTCATTTCAGTTATTATCACTTTGAAATTCTTCCTAGTGCCAAAATCTATAAGGCATAGTATAGTATAACATTGTGAAAAAGCAGAGTGTTGGGAACCAAGAAATATAGGTTCTAGACCCCTAGCCATTTACTAACTGTGATCATGCAAGGTAATTAACTTTCTTAACTTCAGTGTACTCTTCTGTGAAATGAGGCTAATAATCAGCTGTACCCACCCAACAAAGTTGTTGGGAGGATCAAGTGAAATCAGAGATGTGAAAACCTTTGAGAACTTATTAATACTATACTATTGTGATGTAATATTATTGCACTGAGTACTCTCCCCATGGGAAATGGGCAGAGTTGTGATATCTTTGCCCAATTTTTGATTTTTTTTTTATAGATTTAAAAAAATTATTCTAATATGCCAAGAAGCCTTCTGATCATGAGTTCTCTTTAGGAAAAAACCAGTCAGGTATCCTTCTGCATTTTTAGTAGGGCATGAATAATTTTAGTGAGAAGTATTCATCAGTTCTGCTTTCCTTACAGCTTGGAATCCCATCCACTGCCAGCACATTGAATGCCACAATGCAATTAACAAACCAGCTGTGAAGGTACTGTTTTCTTAGACCTGGGGCCATATCGTACTGTCGATGGTCAAATTATTGGGAGCAAATTGCTATATGAAATGGAGTAGACCATATTGCTTCTTCTCTGTAAAGCCGAGGCCCATGTTCTGTAGTAATCTCAAACACCTTCATGTTCAATCTGACTGTACCTTGGCAGATTGTATCAAGACAGAGCAATGACTAGTGCTCTTTGCAGATTTTTGACCATGAGTTCATAGCCAGGTGATGTCTAACACTGAACTAATTATTAGAATAATTCTGGTGAAATACATATATGGTGCTTAACAGGCTCCTATCTGAGCTAATAAACTCAGGGAAATGCACTCTCCCCCTGTTTTCATGTGTACGCTACATGTGTTGCCGTTGAGTTGATTTTGACTCATAGCGACCCCACAAAAAAAAAAACCCGTTGCTGACTAGTCAATTACGATAGGACAGAGTAAAACTGCCCCATAGGGTTTCCAAGGCTGTAATCTTTATGGGAGCAGACTGCCACATCTTTCTCCTACAGGGCATTGGTTTTTTTAATGGAAGACTTTGATGCAATTTCCTGTAAATGCTTGCCTGTCAGTGGAGACTTGCATGTTGTTGTAATGCTAAACTGGTTTCAGCAGAGCTTCTAGACTAAAACAAGCTAGGAAGACATGCTTGTTGATGTACTTCCAAAAATCAGCCAGTGAAAACCCACTGGTTTCACAATGGTTCAAGTCTGTTTTGCATGGGGTTGCCATGAGCTGGGGACCAACTCTATAGCAGCTGACAGCAGCAACAACAATATGTGACTAAGAGAGTTCAAGAGTTGTAGAACATAAATAAATAAAATTATTAAATATTAGCTCAGATTACAATATGACTTAGTTGAAATGACAGAGAGGTAGTTGGATAGCAAACACATGGAAAGGTACATTAGAAGTAAGGAAACTGTGGCTTAGAGAGGCCAAGTTATTTCCTAAGGTCACACAGCAGTTTGTATCAGAACTGGGGGCTGAACTAAGTACCCTGACTCTCAGTCCCATTCACCTTCTACTACATCAAATCCGTTCTGTCCTATTGTAACCCTAAATCTTTGTATTGAATGCTAAGAAAAAGAATGATTTTTTTTTTTTTTTTTACAAAATTGCTCATGGCATCTTTGTGTGGATAGACCTCTGTCTGGATTTGCAAGGGGTAATTTTTATATTCTGAAGAGGGGGAATTGGGTGAAATTGTCAGAGTTCACAGCTACTTTTTGGAGCTTGGTGTCCTGGGATTTGGTCTCCTTTAGTCTGTAGATAAGTATACTGTACAGACTACCAACTAACAGAAAAATAATACGATCATTTTCTAGAAACAAAGTAGAAAAGGTAAAATGAGATGTAAGAAACATAAAAGGAACAAAAAACATGTTTCACATACTAAAAATAGCAGAGGAGTACCAACAATGACACTGTCTGGCTATGTTGCTAACAAAGAATACCCTTGTACTGTAACCTCGGCTCCCAATGAACACAAATCGAATGCCTCTATGCGCTGGGGTGGGTTTATGCTGAGGAAGAACAGGGGAGAGTAATCCACCAGTGGAAGTGTGGGCTTCTTCCTTTCTAACAGGCACACCTTCTTCTGAACTTCAGTAGACTTTTGGGGTCCAAAAATACTTTTCTACAGTGTGAGGGCATTTGGGGCTAAGCACATGTAAGTTCGTATTATTCATGGAGTTCATGATTCTACCTAGTGGTGAGACTTTTGTGATTCTCTCTTCAATTTCTGTATCCCTCCTTTCTTCTTTTTGCCTAAGTCACAGCCTATTCTGTTGGTTCACCCAGACATTGAAAGAAAGAAAAGGTCCTTTCTGTCTCATTTCGGTAGTTGTTTTTCCATGATTTCATGTCAGACTGCATTCCCAGGAGCCCTCAGACACTCTGATTAATAATACTTTCTGGCCTCCCACTGACAGAAATCATCATGAATTCTTCTCTTCTTCTAGGCAAACAGCCCAGTCCACTCTTCTGGGCTGGCCTCACATTGTTCATAGACTGTCCTCCATAGTCAGCCTTCCAGGTTAGGCCAAACCATCCTACTTACTAAGCCCCACTTTTCCTAAAGAGCTTCCTTTTCTATTTTCACTCTATACTAACAGAAAGGTAACTGGGTTACCTTTCAGAAAGGTCCTGTGCTGGGGCCATCTTTTTACTACAGCTGATCTGGCCCAGTATTGTTTTTTCTTTACACTATTCATGTTTCCCGAACCTGTACTGATATCACCTCATGACAGGAAGATCAAGAGTATCCAACATCCACATGCCTACAACAAAGTATTAAGTGAAAAGAAAAGCTACAAAAACATACAGTATGATGCCAATTTTTTTAAAAAAATTATATAAATGTATGGTGGCACAGTGGTTAAGAGCTTGGCTGCTAACCAGAAGGTCGGCAGTTTGAATCCACCAGCCGCTTCTGGGGCACCCTGTGGGGCAGTTCTGTTCTATAGGGTCTCTATGAGTCCGAACCAACTCAACAGCACATAACTACAACGTTCATATTCATAGTAGAAAAAACTGGTGATACTTACCAGAATGTTAACAGTAATTGCATCTAGATGAAGGGTTTATGAGTTATTTAACTTTTCTTTTTTCATTTTATACATTTTCCTAAGCGAATACATTCAGCATATATTTATAAACAGAAAAATACCTATATTAAAAATGTGACAGCTAGATATGAGCACATACCAACTGACCTGTTCGGAGTAGAACAGAACTGACATTTCTAGCCACAAATTTGATGGGTCATGTGGATTGAGTCACTTAACAGGTCAGAGGTCAACTAGCTAATTTCTGATTCTTTAGTTTTAACATTCCAGGAGTTCTTCCTTTTGAGTGGAATGAAGAGACTCTACCAGGCAGAGATATCACCCACTCCTTAGACAGAGGGTAAAGGGATAAAGTAACAACACTTACTAGGAGGTCTAGGTGGGGTGCGTGGGGAAGACTCAGGGGAAATGGATTAATCCTCAGAAAAAGCCTAATATCTCCATATCAGAGAGTTATACTACTCAGGTACTACAATTTGCGAAATAGGAAAGTATTATCTATTTTTGTTATAGTAGGCATAAAAAAACAAAAACAAAACAAACAAAAACAACCTTTTTAGATGAGAGACAACAGCTATGATAGGATTAAAAATGAAACTATGTAAGGATTTATAGCTTATTATTATATTATACTATGCTCTGCTTTTGGTGATTGAACCCTGGTGACACAGTGGTTAAGCGTTTGGCTGCTCACCAAAAGGTCGGCAGTTCAAATCTACCAGCCACTCCTTGGAAACCCTATGCGGCAGTTTTACTGTGTCCTTTAGGGTCACTCTGAGTTAGAATTGACTTGATGGCAATGGGTTTAGGTGTTAGTTGGTTCTATTTGAAGGCCACTTTGTAAATACTTTGGATCCCAGATGTTTATCTAACATAGGGGTTGGCAAATTATGGAGCCAAATCTGTCCCACTGACAGTTTTTATAGATAAAGTTTTGTTGGCACATAGCCATACTCATCTGTTTACGTATTATCTTTAGCTGTTTTCATGCTACAATGGCAAAGTTGAGTAGTTGCAACAGAGACTGATAATCCATAAGGCAAAAAGCCTAAAACATTTATTCTCTGACCATTTACAGAAAAAGTTTGCCGATTGCGGATTTAATAGATCAGAAAGTATTTATTCATTGCATCTAAAAGGGAGCGTGAAATTCATCAAATGAAAATTTTGACATTGGGCCTTTAACATCAAGGGATATATAATTTACAACATTTTTTCGTATAATTACTTAAATTTAAGAATTCTAACTCTTGTTTTCCCAATCAATGAAACTCCTCAGGGTTTTAACTTTAAATGACAGGCTGGTTGCTTATCCAGTCTGGTAATTTCCCTTTCAAATCAGTAAAAACAACTAAAGAAAACACAGAGTACAGTTTTCTGAAGAATTTTGTACTGGGCATATTAACTGTATATGGGATTGCAGCTGTAGCATGGGTTGATTATTTCTTGAAGGGAGGGAATAGAATTCCAAACGACTTTGGTAAGTCAGAGGAATTTAAATTGATGCAGAGTACAAAATTTAGCTAGTCATGTGCATATTTTGTTCACGTGGTTTTAAACATCCAGATATTTGAAAATCCTGTGATTAGCTGTGAAGTTAACTCTTTTCATCTTTGTGCTTAGGCTAGTGAAAACTCAGCCATAAACAACAGAAACATGAACAAGGCACAGTAGGGCTGGACAAACTACAGATTTATGTTTGCGTGAAAAAAAAACTGTGGATGATTGATGTAGACCTTAGACCCCAGAGTCAGAAAAGTGAGCCACTCAAGCTAGAGTTAACGCTAAACTTTCCAAACGAGCTTTATCTTTAAAAAGCAAAACTCCCTATTGCTCCGACACTTTGGCATCAGTATCTTGGTGCCTTAGTGGTTAAGAGCTACAGCTGCTAACCAAAAGGTTGGCAGTTCGAATCCACCGGGTGCTTCTTGGAAACTCTGTGGGGCAATTCTACTCTGTCCTATAGGGTCGCTTTGAGTCGGAATCCACTTGACAGCAATGGAATTTTTTTTTGGTATTAAAAAACCCTGTTGCCGTCAAGTCGATTCTGACTTATAGGGACCCTAAAGAACAGAGTAGAGCTGCCCTGTAGGGTTTCCAAGGCTGTAATCTTCACGGAAGCAGACTGTCACATCTTTCTCCCCAGGAGTGGCTGCTGGGTGCGAACGGCCAACCATTCTGTAGCAGCTGAGCGCTTAGCCACTGTGCAACCAGGACTCTTTATTTTGGTATTACGATACTTTAATCTCAATGATACATGTTCCTTTTCCTAAAGAGATTTCTGTGTTTGCCGTTTTCGGGAAGGAATTGCCATATGAGTAATATACAGCCAATTTGAGCAACCACTGAAAAAGATTTTTTGTCTTTGTGTAATGAGGGTAGATTTCTTGACACCATTTGTTACTTCGGTTGCAAATAACAGGAGAAATGAACCATGGTGGCCACATTTAAACCCCCCAGTGAGGACTTCATCCAATGCAGGAAAAACAGTTACAGGTTGAATGGGTTCTACTCAAAGTATTCATTCCTCTTTCCTTCTGAAAATCGTTTGAAAACCGTCATTACTGAAACACTTGTGCTCATGATATAGGGAATGTGATGAACAGGAGCAGGGGAGCTCATTCTGTCTTTTCACTGTGTTGCAGATGTGCATAGACCCTTCCCTCTCCGTAGCTTTGGGTGATAAACCACCCCCGTTGTACCTCTGTGAAGAATGCAGCCAGAGGATTGCAGGGTAGGTACGAGAGTCATTGAAGAAAAGGAAATAGAGCAACAATGAAGATAGGGAAAATCACTTGGAATTAAATCAGTTACATTACTCAAGTTCCCCACTAGTGTGTGTTTTTATAAAGGTTAGTTTGTCTGGTAGTTAGTGTATAAAAACATGCATTTGGAAGATTTCAGCTTTGAAAAGTTGCCTTATTTCTCTACACGTGACAAGAGAAAGCAATTACATCCAATAGAGCCGCTCCAATTGGGAAGTCGCCCTGTTTAAAAAGCCACAAATTTAAAAGAAAATGATGGTTTCCAAACATGGCATATAATTCATATGGGCTCTCTTTGCTTGTTAGCTTCACAGAATCACGCTCAGCTTTGTACAGGTCGTGCAGTATTTTGGCTGGCTGAATTAACACCTGGAAAGTATCATTTAAAGATAACTGAATATGCTGAAACGTCTATAACTTATAATTTAGCTGGAATGCGTTAGACATTTAAAAGGTATATTATGATAGCACTCTTCATTATACTTGCTTTCTATTAAAGCCTTTCAGAAACAGTGTGCAGCTTATAAACATTCATGTGTAAAATTTTAATGAAGCTCAAAAATGCACTTTTTTTTTTCCTTATAGAGACCACAGTGAATGGTTGGTTGATGTTCTTCTGCCACAAGGTATGGTTTACTTCAGGAAGGATGAATAATGAGTAATCATGACTAACGACAAGGTTGATTTATCTTCTTTTGTACTTTTTTTTTTTTTTTTACAAAATCGTAACCAGTGTATTATAATCTATGAATCCTTCATTGATTTAAAGCATTATAGCAATGTCTTGCTGATAATAAACCCATACATTCAATAAATGAGGAGCCCTGGCGGCTCAGTGGTTAAGAGCACGGCTGCTAACCAGAAGGTTTGCAGTTCAAATTCACCAGCTGTTCCTTGGAAACCTTACAGGGCGGTTCTACTCTGTCCTATAGGGTCACTATGAGTCAGAATCGACTTGAAGGCAGTGCGTTTTACTAGTGAGGAAAGAGGCACCATCTCTACTGCAATAAGAGGTATATGATGGATTTGGGATCCCATATGGCTAAAGCCCTGCTGAAATGTGCCTTAAAGGATCGTCTGTATAGATATCAGGCGTTGACAATGGTGTGTTGCTCTGCTAGGTGGGAAAGGGAATAAGGAGCACAGCGGGAGGAGAGTTGAAGAATGGACCTTTCTCCTGCCACTGTGACTAGCTCTGTGTTTTGGGGGGAAATCATTTAATTGTTCCAAGCCTCAATTGCCCCAAGAGACAAATGGGACTAAAGCATATCTAACTATCAAAATGAAAAGACTAGATTGTAATGTGTCTTAAAGTTTGTTAGAGTTCCGAAAGCTATGACCTGGAAGTTGGTGGGTCCCACACAGACCATTCCTCTGCATACAAGGAGGGCAGATACTCTATGCCCCTAGCTAGAGACTGAAGTGACAAGGAAGAGTACCCAGGAAAGCAGAGGAAAGATGGAACGTGGGGAAAGCTGGGGGCATACTGAGTACAAATCGGGCACACAGAGGAAACGTTATATATGTGGATAGTAAAAGAATTCATATAAAAAGTCCCATTTAAAAGGAAAGGTAAAACCTTATGTTGTCTAAATTTTTAACTTAAGATCTTTGATTAATTAATTGCACTATTTTTTTATAGCCTGACTTTCCATATTGGGTCATCTCAACCCGAAGGGAAAAACTGATTTAGTTAACGCCTTCCATCTGTAAAATGGAATGACAAGGCAGCCTGTACCTCCTTCAAAGAGACAGTTGAAAATTTGTGTAAGAATATCTGTGAAATATTTGGGCTTGTAGGGACAAAGGTAACTTTTCCCCTTTAAACTAGACTCTCTTATTAGTGAGCTTCCAATGCCCTGAGGTTAAGCCCATGGCCAGGCTCTAAAGCACATTTTTAATATCAGATATGTTGCTGAACCCTGGTCATCATCTTCAGATGATACTAATCTTTGGAAGAATAATGATAATAACCTTTTTTTATTATTTATCTAGAGATGTGACACCAATCTCAGGTTATTTAAGGTAAACTCTAGGATATCAACCTATCACCCATCAATTATACAAAACCATTTTTAAAATTGAGTTGTAAATTTTTTTGATTGGAATCCACTAATGCATTATTTCCAGACAGGCCGTGGGAGACATTTTCCTTTGATTTTTTTAATAACTTGTATCACAGACTATACTATAATAAGGTTTTAGTTCATTTTTGAGCACTTACTATTTCAGGGGAAATATAATTATTTTCAAATATTCTCAAGCATCAGTTTTCGTAGAAATAATTGATATGCTTACTAAAGTGAATTCTTATCCATTCATTAAAGTCAATCCCTTAAGTAGGCAATAGTTTGACATCTTTGCTCTAACTGGTCTACCCATGGGTTTGAAAATTGCTTTCTCTTAAATAACTGTACAGCTGGTTTGCACTGTTTAAGACTGATATAAACTGATAGTTGAAGTCTAAGTAATCCAAGTTAAGGAAGTTGTTTTGCAGTTGTGATATATCCAGTCATCCCTATGGTGAAGCTCTGAGCACATCACATTAAATCAGTGTCACAGAATAAAGGAAAAAGCAGCAAATGTAGAATTCAGAAATTGTAGCCTAGGTCTGGCTCTACCATTGATAGATCTTGAAGAAGTCATTGAACCATAGTGGCCCTCAATTTTGTTCTCTGTAAAATGGGGGAGGTGAGATTAAATTTGTTCAATTTTAACATGATCTAATTTCTAAGTTAAGCCTGAATTGCTTATAAAAATAGGTAAAGTTTTTACAGTGTGCATGTGTTTTTAACCCTATTAAACGTAAACCTTAATATCGCTACCAGTTGAGAAAGAAATATATTCTTGTGCCTTTTGAGGAAAATAAAGGCCAATATAAGTAGATGTCAATTTATGAAACAAGTCAGAAGCTGTTTTGGCCAAGTCTAAGCATTGTCTTGCTGAGTTGTTTTTTATTCCCCTCTCGTGGCTGCCCTTATTTAAAATGGGCTCTGTTTCTTTGTTCATATTTTCTATACCTTCTCCTTACAGCTGAAATATCTGCTATATGTCAGAAGAAGGTAAGAGCAAATCACCTGTGTGCTGGGGCATGATTTGCTGGGTTTGTACGTAACTTCCTTCATTGACATCCGCCTCATTTCTGCACCATGGCTTCCCAGTCTGTACACGTCACTGTATTTGTGAAAGAGAAAAGAAATTCTTTAGCATGCAAATTGCTATGTCCAAATGTTCTCTATTTCCATTTCTGCTTTTGCTCACCCATTTTATGCACAATGTTTGTGATAAGTAATCTGAAATAAAACCGTATGTGTAACTCTGAGATAGGAGTCTGATTATAAAAAGGTTTGAATAACAGTACAATACATGGCACTTAACTCTAGTAAAGGATGTATCTGTATACTAAAAAAAAAAAAAAATTATTTTCTTGAAGTAGAGTGCAAATAGTCCAATAAATGTGTGTTAAAAATGTACCTAGCCTGACTATACATAGAAAATATTCATTTATATGTAAAGCTGAATGATTTTTCTGGCTGAGGAATCCTTCTTTAAAATTTCCTTTGTTGTTGTCGTTAGGTGCCGTCAAGTTAGTTCTGACTCACAGTGACCCTATGCACGACGAAATGAAACACTGCCCGGTCCTGTGCCATCCTTACAATCGTTGTTATGCTTGAGCTCATTCTTGCAGCCACTGTGTCAATCCGCCTCGTTGAGGGTCTTCCTCTTTCCCGCTGACCCTGTACTTTGCCAAGCATGATGTCCTTCTCCAGGGACTGATCCCTCCTGACAACATGCCCAAAGTATGTAAGACGCAGTCTCGCCATCCTTGCTTCTAAGGAGCATTCTGGTTACACTTCTTCCAAGACAGATATGTTTGTTCTTTTGGCAGTCCATGGATATTCAATATTCTTCACCAACATCACAATTCGAAGGCATCAGTTCTTCTTAGGTCTTCCTTATACATTGTCCAGCTTTCATATGCATGTGATGCGATTGAAAATACTATGGCTTGGGTCAGGCACACCTTAGTCTTCAAGGCGACATCCCTGCTTTTCAGCACTTTAAGGAGGTACTTTGCAGCAGATTTGCCCAATGCAATGCATCTTTTGATTTCTTGGCTGCTGCTTCCAGGGCTGTTGATTATGGATCCAAGTAAAATGAAATCCCTGACAATGTCAATCTTTTCTCCATTTATCATGATGTTGCTCATTGGTCCAGTTGTGAGGATTTTTGTTTTCTTTATGTTGAGGTGTAATCCATACTGAAGGCTGTGGTCTTTGATCTTCATTAGCAAGAGCTTCAAGTCTTCTTCACTTTCAGCAAGCAAAGTTATGTCATCTGCATAACGCAGGTTGTTAATGAGTCTCGCTCCAATCCTATGCCCCATTCTTCTTCATATAGTCCAGCTTCTCAGATTATTTGCTCAGCATACAGATTGAATAGCTATGCAGAATGGGTACAACCCTGATGCACACCTTTCCTGACATTAAACCATTCAGTATCCCTTTGTTCTGTCTGAACAACTGCCTCTTGGTCTATGTAAAGCTTCCTCATGAGCACAATTAAGTGTTGTGGAATTCCCATTCTTGGCAATGTTATCCATAGTTTGTTATGATCCACACAGTCGAATGCCTTCGCATAGTCAGTAAAACACAGGTAAACATCCTTCTGGTATTCTCTGCTTTCAGCCAGGATCCATCTGACATCAGCAATGATATCCCTGGCTCCACGTCCTCTTCTGAAACCAGCCTGAATTTCTGGAATTTCCCTTTTGATATACTGCTGCAACCATTTTTGAATGATCTTCAGCAAAATTTTGCTTGCGTGTGATATTAATGATATTGTTCTATAATTTCCACATTCAGTTGGATCACCTTTCTTGGGAATAGGCATAAATATGGATCTTTTCCAGTCAGTTGGCTAGAAAGCTGTCTTCCATATTTCATTGCGTAGACAAGTGAATGCTTCCAGTGCTGCATCCATTTGTTGAAACATCTCAATTGGTATTCCATCAATTCCTGGAGCCTTGTTTTTCGCCAATTCCTTCAGAGCAGCTCAGACTTCTTCCTTCAGTACCATTGGTTCCTGATCATATGCTACCTTTTGAAATGTTTGAACATTGACTAATTCTTTTTGGTATAATGACTCTATGTATTCCTTCCATCTCCTTTTGATGCTTCCTGCGTCGTTTAATATCTTCTCCATAGGATCCTTCACTGTTGCAACTCGGGGCTTGAATTTTTCTTCCGTTCTTTCAGCTTGAGAAACGCTGAGCGTGTTCTTCCCTTTTGGTTTTCTATCTCCAGGTCTTTGCACATGTCATTATAATACGTTGTCTACTCAAGCTGCCCTTTGAAATCTTCTGTTCAGTTCTTTTACTTCTTCATTTCTTCCTTTTGCTTTAGCTGCTTGATGTTCAAGAGCAAGTTTCAGAGTCTCCTCTGACATCCATCTTGGCCTTTTCTTTCTTACCTGTCTTTTCAGTGACCTCTTGCTTGCTTCATGTATGATATTCTTGATGTCATTCCACAACTCGTCTTGTCTTTGGTCACTAGCATTCAATGCGTTGAATCTGTTCTTCAGATGGTCTCCAAATTCAGGTGGGATATACTCAAGGTCATATTTTGGTTCTCGTGGACTTGCTCTGATTTTCTTCAGTTTCAGCTTGCACTTGCATATGAGCAATTGATGGTCTGTTCCAGTTAGCACCTGGCCTTGTTCTGACTGATGATATTGAGCTTTTCCATTGTCTCTTTCCATAGATATAGTTAATTTGATTCTTGTGTGTTCCATCTGGCGAGGTCCATGTGTATAGTTGCTGTTTATGTTGGTGAATTTGCAATAAAGAAGTCTTGCAAAGTTCTATCATTCGACCTCCGGCATTGTGGCATTGTTTCTATCACCAAGGCGATATTTTCCAACTACTGATCCTTCTTTGTTTCCAAGTTTCTCATTCAAATTACCAGTAATTATCAATGCATCCTGATTGCATGTTTGATCAATTTCAGACTATAGAAGCTGATAAAAATCTTTAATTTCTTCACCTTTGGCCTTAGTGGTTGGTGTGTTAATTTGAATAATAGTTGTAATAACCGGTCTTCCTTGTAGGCATATGGATATTATCCTATCACCTGCAGTGTTGTACTTCAGGATGGATCTTGAATTGTTCTTTCTGACAATGAATGCAACACCATTCCACTTCAAGTTGTCATTCCCAGCATAGTAGACTATATAATTTTCCTATTCAAAATGGCCAATAGCAGTACATTTCAGCTCACTAATGCCTAGGATATCTATGTTTATGCATTCCATTTCATTTTTGATGATCTCCTATTTTTCTAGATTCATACTTCGTACATCCCAGGTTCTCATTATTAATGGATGTTTGCAGCTGTTTCTTCTCATTTTGAGTTGCGCCACATCAGCAAATGAAGGTCCCGAAAGCTTTACTCCATCCACGTCATTAAGGTCAACTCTACTTTGAGGAGGCAGCTCTTTTCCAGTCGTCTTTTGAGTGCCTTCCAGCCTGGGGGTCTCGTCTTCCAGCGCTATATCAGACAATGTTCCGCTGCTATTCATAAGGTTTTCACTGGCTAATGCTTTTCACAAGTAGACTGCCGGGTCCTTCTTCCTACTCTGTCTTAGTCTGGAAGCTCAGCTGAAACCTGTCCTCCATAGGTGACCCTGCTGGTATCTGAATACCGGTGGCATAGCTTCTAGCATCACAGCAACACACAAGCCCCCACAGTACGACAAACTGACAGACATGGGAAAATTTCCTTTAGCTACTTTTTATATCAGTTTCTCCAACCCATTTACATCTTATTTCCTTGTTCTATTAGTTAAAAAGTACAAGAGAAGGTAGTAACATGTTATACAAAGGGCTTTGGACTAGTTGGTTGAGATATTTGGGTTCTGGCTGTTCTATTCCCACCTACCATGTGACCTTGTACAAGTCATTTAAACATTTTGGAAGGTTTGTTATGAGTGGATACATTTAAAGGGCTGTCTCATAACAAACTATCCCAAATGTAGTGGCTTATAACAATACCACTTATTTGCTCACAGTTTTGTGGGTTGAAAATTATGCTCAGCTAGGCTGTTCTGCTGAACTCCTCTGGGCTCACTTATGTATTTGCAGCCAGTTGGTGGGTAGGCTGAGGGTTGTCTGGTCCCAGATAGCCTTACTCCCATGTCTGGAGCCTCAGCAGGGAGTGACTGGAATGGGTGGATCGACTACGGTGTCTAGGCTTTCCTCTTTTCAAGAGATGTGTCACCCTCCAGGAGAGCAGCCTGGGCTTGCTCACAGGTGGTAATGCTGCAGAAGAGTGAGAGAGGAGGTTATAAAGCCTCTTGAGACTGAAGCTTAGAAGTCACACGGTGTCACCTCTGCTGCATTCCACTGGTCACAAGCAAGTCCCAAGGCCAGCTGAGATTCAAGGAATGGGGAAATAGAATTTTCCTTTTTATAGAAGAAGCTGCAAAAATTTTGGGCCATGTTTAATCTACCATAATATGCCTTCTATATATAATTCTTTAGACTCCTTCCATATGCAAAATATACTCGACACCTTCTAAGACTCCCAAAAGTCTTGTCTGTTTATGGGACCAGGCTTAAAGCCCAGTGTCTCCTGGTGTGCATTTAGTCTGGTCACTGATGAAGCTCCTTAGATGCAACTTCTCTCTTTCTCTCTGTCTTTTTTTTTTTTTTTAAAGAAGAAGGTGAAGATATTTTATTCAGTGAATAACCTTTTTAAAAAATTTTTTTTTCTCACAGTGTTTTTAAATTTTATCGTTGTTTAGGTGAAAGTTTATAGTGAAATTAGTTTTCATTCAAAAATTTATACACAAATTGTTTTGTGACATTGGTTGCAATCCCTGCAGTGTGTCAGCACTTTCCCCCTTTCTATCCCAGGTTCCCCATGTCTGTACATCCAGTTTTCCTGTCCCTTCCTGCCTTCTTGTCTTCGGTTTTGGGCAGGTGTTGCCCATTCAGTCTTGTATACTTGATTGAACTAACAAGCATGTCCTCAGGTGTGTTATTGTTTGTTTTGTAGGTCTGTCTGATCTTTGGCTGAAAGGTGGACTTCTGGAGTGCCTTCAGTTCTGAGTTAGCAGGGTATCCGGTGGCCATAGTCTCGGGGGTTCCATCAGTCTCTGTCAGACCAAAATTCAAATTTACAAAAAAAGTAAGTCTGGTCTTTTTTGGTGAATTTGAATTTTGTTCTATATTTTTCTCCCACTCTGTCTGGGACCTTGTATTGTGATCCCTGTCAGAGTGGTTGGTGGTAGTAGCTGGGCACCATCTAGCTCTTCTGGGCTCAGGCTGGTGGAGGCAGTTGTTCGTGTGGTCATTAGTCCTTTGGAGTAATATTTTCCTTGTGTCTTTTTTTTTTTCATTCTGCTTTGCTCCAGACAGGATGAGATGAATAGATGTATCTTAGATGGCTGCTCAC
Organism: Loxodonta africana; assembly: GCF_030014295.1. Classification (NCBI taxonomy): domain Eukaryota; kingdom Metazoa; phylum Chordata; class Mammalia; order Proboscidea; family Elephantidae; genus Loxodonta; species Loxodonta africana. The sequence goes on from NC_087351.1 coordinate 106,704,822, forward strand.
AAGGTTTTAAGACCATAGACGCTACTCACCAAAGTAGAATGTAGAACGTTTTTTTTTATGAACTATGCTATACTGATTGATCTAGATGTTCTCTGAGACCATGGTCCCCAGCCCTGAACCCCAGCAACTCGTTCCCTCAAGATGTTTGGTTGTGTCTAGGAAGCTTCAATGACTTTGGCTTGATCAGGTTGTGCTGACTTCTTCTATATTGAGTGTTGTGTTTCCCTTCACCAAAGTTAACTTACCTGCTGTCTAGTTAGTGATTCCCCCCTCCTTCTTTAACTATCAAAGATTGTTTTTTTTCTGTGTGTAAACCTTTTTTTTTTTTTATAATAGTAGTTTCACACAATATTTGCCCTTTTATGATTGACTTATTTCACTCAGCATGATGCCCTCTAGATTCATCCAGGTTGTGAGATGTTTTGTGGATTTATCCTTGTTCTTTATCGTTGCATAGTGGCCCATGTGTGTATGTATCATAATTTGTATGGTTTATCCATTCATCTGTTGGTGGCCACTAAAGTTGTTTCCATCTTTTAGGTATTATGAATAATGCTGCAATGAACATAGGTATGCATATGTCTTTTTGTTTTACAGCTCTTATTTCTCTAAGATATATTCCTGGGAGTAGGATTGTTGGATAGTATAGAATTTCTATTTCTAGCTTTTTTAAAGAGGTACCATATGGTTTTCCATAGTGGTTGTACCATTTCACATTCCCTCTAGCAGTGCATAAAAGTTCCAATCTTCCTGCAACCTCTCCAACATTTGTTATTTTCTGTTTTTTTGATTCGTGCTAGTAATATTTGGGTGAGATGGTATCTCATTGCAGTTTTGATTTGCCTTTCTATAATGGCTAACGACCGCGAACTTTTCCTTACGTGTCTGTTAACCACCTGAATGCCTTCTTTGGTGAGCTGTCTGTTCATTTCCTTTGGACATTTTTTAATTGGATTGTCTTTTTGTTGTCGAGGTGTTGAAGTATTCTGTATATTTTAGAGATTAGAACTTTGTTGGGTACGTCATAGCCAAAATTTTTTCCCAGTCTAAAGGTTCTATTTTTTACTCTTTTGGTGAAAACTTTTGAGGAGCATAAGTGTTTAATCTTTAGGAGCTCACAGTTATCTAGTTTCTGTTCTGGTGTTTGTGCATTGTTAGTTATGGTTTATATTGTATGTATGCCATGTATTAGGCCCCCTAGTGTTGTCCCTATTTTTTCTTCCATGATCTTTATTGTTTTATGTTTTATATTTAGGTCTTTGATCCATTTTGAGTTAGTTTTTGTGTATAGTGTGAAGTATGGGTCCTGTTTCATTTTTTTTTACAGGTGGACATCCAGTTTTGCCAGCACCATTTGTTAAAAAGAATGTATTTTACCCATTGAATGAACTTTGGTCCTTTGTTATAGATCAGCTGACCATAGGTGGATAGATTTACCTCTGGGTTCTCGATTCGTTCCATTGGTCTGTGTGTCTGTTGTACCAGTACCAGGCTATTTGGACTACCATGGCTGTATAGTAGGTTCTGAGGTCAGGTAGTGTGAGGCCTCCTAGTTTGTTCTTTTTCTTTAATTATGCTATGCTTATCCAGGGAGGAGGCAGCTTCTCTTGATCCAGAGACCTGTGAACTAAAAAGCGAGATATCTATCCCCTATACACCAATTACCACCACTTGTCTGTCAGGGGAGGCTTGTGTGTTGCTGTGATGCTGAATGGGTGTCAGTGGAGTTCCAGACTGAGGCAGACTAGGAAGGAAGGCCTGGCAGTCTACTTCCAAAAATCAGCCAGTGAAAACCCTATGGATCACAATGTTCAATCCCATCGTGTACACAGTCACCATGACTTGGGGGCCAACTTGATGGCAGGTAACAAAAACATAACACACCCAACATACAATGGTGAGACAGGGACAGGAAAACAGCAACAGACTTCCACTCAAAAAGAGAAAGAACAGGAAGCAGATAGCAGTTACAGTTCTGTGGCAGCTCCAGCAAGGAACACATGTACAGTTTCTCTGTTTCTGGGGATAGCAAATGTGCCTTAATTAGGATTTTGTTTTACTTCCTGCGAGTAGTTCCCTAATCCATTATTCTTCTCCTGGGCTCTTGGCTCCACTCTCTGAGCCATTTTTCCTTTTCAGTAAAAAGTGTCCCATGTTATTACAGCTCTCTCAGTCATGGCTTCCATGGCCTTTCTTCCCTTTGAACTGCTTCTGGCCCCTAGTCCAAGCTGGTGGTGATTTTGCGAGTACATCTTTCTTTGAAATGCCATGGATTTTCAGTTAATCTATTGGCTTTTACTCCCCGCCCCTAAAGCCGCATCTAGAATTCTTTCTGAGATAGTCCTTTCTCTACTTTCAGTATTTTAGTCTGCTGTCAAAATTATTAGAGGCCTTGTCTATTTGAGTAGGTCTACTAGGCATCACCTTATACCTTTTGGAAGTTTTAACAAAGGACCTTACAATCATGCAGTCCTATTCTTGTTTTGATCTTTATCCTGAGACTATTTCTTACTTTGCGAATCTTTTACAAACTGGTCAGACTAGGATGAGAAACAGTTTTGTTTTCTAAATCAGCGTGTCCTGGTTCTGGTAGCATACCTAATATATTTGACACCCAGAATGGATCATTTTTTAAGACTCCGATCTTGTATACAACAAAATATAGGGGTGTTATTATTATTCTTAATGTTGTTGTTGTTGTTAGGTGCCTTCAAGTCAGTTTGACTCATAGTGACCCTGCAGGACAGAGCAGAACTGCCCCATAGGCTTTCCAAGAAGTGGCTGGTAGATTTGAATTGCCAACTTTTTGGTTAGCAGCCATGCTCTTAACCACTACGCCACCAGGGCTTATTCTTAATAATAAGCTTCAAATTAGCGCATTTTTATTTTTTACAATTTAGTAAGCATTGCATTTTAAATGGACGTTAATTTGAGGAACTTCCATTACATTTATAACAGTTCATAATTCTTTGAGCTTTCTTTCGGCAGAGTTTATGTCTTCACCTCCTTTGGTACTACATATTCTTGCATTTAAAGAGTAGGTCTGAACTAAACAATGATAATGTCGTGATTGTAAAGATAAAGAAACAGATCTTGATTTATTTTAATTCTGTCATTCTGTGTAACCACTTGAAGTTTTTATTTGTGTTTAAGATTCCAAACAGTGAAATAGAGGGGCTAGAGTGATCGTTTGAAAAACATGCTCAGCTGAATCTGAATCTAAGGGAAATCTCTCTAGTTTACTTTCTAAATGAATGCATGTAGCTGAGTCCACATATGTTGGGGACCAACTGTTGCTTGTTGTTGTTGTCATTAAGTGCCATTGTGTTGGTTCTGACTCATAGCAATGCTATGTACAACAGAAGGAAACATTACCTGGTCCTGCGCCATCCTCACAATTTTGTTGCTGTGTTTGAGCCCATTGTTGTAGCCATCTCGTTGTCAATCCATCTCATTGAGGGTCTTCCTCTTTGTCACTGACCCTCTGCTTTACTAAGCCTGATGTCCTTCTCCAGGGACTGGTCCTGCTGGTAATGTGACCAAAGTACATGAGATGAAGTCTCACCCTCCTCCCTTCTAAGGAGCATTTTGGCTGTACTTCTTCCAAGACAGATTTGCTTGTTCTTCTGGCAGTCCATGCTGTATTCAATATTCTTTCCTTGCACATATATTATTAAAACTCAACAGGAACCACAGCAATTGTTAGAATTTTGACCAACAAGAGTATTTTCTTGGGAAAAGTGTTTTATTACTGATACTGTTGTGAATTGACAGTGCGTGGTGATAACAAAAAGCAGATGGATTTTTAGTTAGTGTTACAGATATTATTGCTGTGTAAGAAATCACTCCAAACTCAGCAACATTAAACAATAACCATTTTACTACACTCACAGATTCCGTGGGTCAGGAATTCCAGCTGGGCACAGTGGAGATTGCGTGTCTCTGCTTGATGATTTCTGAGGCCTCATCTGGGAAGACTTGAATAGCTGGGGGCTGGAATCATCTGGAGGCTTCTTCAGGCATATATTTGGCCTTTGGTATGGAATGACTTGAAGACTGGGCTCAGCTGGTCTTGTTAACTAGAGACTTTCACATGGCCTCTCCATGTGGTCTGGCCTTCTCATAGTACCATGGCGGAGTTCTGAGAGGAGTATCCCAATAGGAATCTTCTGAAGAAAGGAAGTTCCAAGATAGCCAGGTGGAATCTGCATGTTCTTTTATAATCCTCAGAAGTCACAGAAGCGTCGATTCTGCCACATTCTATTGGTCAAAGCAGCCACGAGCGCATCCGGATTCAAGGGATGGGATTTAAAACCCACTTCTCGATATTTTTTTCTCGATGGTCAAAATTATTTACCTTCTTCCCATCTTGAGGGCCAAGATCTTCTTATCTAAATCAGGTTCAGTTGTGGACAAGGCACTTGGGCTTGGTTCCTTGGGCATAGTTTCTCTTGATGTGAGGACTTATGGGTGAAAGAGATAAGTTATCTGCCTTCCAAACAGCCAGCGTACAGTGATGATACAGGGATAGGATCACTACAGTAGACACTCTAGTTTAAAAAGGGAGGGAATGGGAGGCACGTCGTCGCGGGTTCATAGAAATTCTAAAATTCAGCAGGGCACGTGATATCTGTTCTTTAGGGCTTAATCCTACTTCCTGTGGGTTGTTCTCTGTGCCTTTTGATCTACCTTCTGGACTCTCGATTCTGTCCTCTGAATCATCCTTTCTTTTCCATGAAAAGCAGCCTGTTGCTTATAGCTGAGTCATTTTCTCAGTGTACTTCTTGCTCATAGAAATCTGGAAGTCCAAAAGTCTCTTCTGGTTGAATTGTGTCTGTCACTGTCAGCCCTATATTAGTATAATTCTATTAAAAACTCCGTGGGTTTTTATGTATCAATTTATAAACTTACTCCATTAAACAAAAGTCAAACACACAAGTCTTTTTGAAGTAAAAAAAGCCCTACCTTGGGCTCTCTATAAGGCTGCTGGCAATAATGCTTTTAAGATTCTTAGAAGCCTTATTGTGTAATGGAGAGGATGAAGAAGTATGCCCTCCAGACCCTTAGATGGCCTTTTGTCTGCCTAAAGAGTCTGTGATGCACCATCTTAAATTGTGAGTTCTTAACATAGGATTTTATATTCATGACCTTGTCTTCTTTCCTTGAGTCCACATATTCCTGATCGCTCCCTGGATTTAATTTTTGTCCTGAAACTTTTCCTTACCTTGAGAATCCAATGTTGGGTGGAAAGACTATCCAGAGCTCAATATTTCCCCTCTAAATTCTAGTTGAAAATGGAGATAACTCATTCTTTTATTCATCTCTCTCCTCTCACATTTTACTATATAGGCAGCTAGAAGAAGCCAACACTATGCCTGAAAAATTCCTTATCTAGATCTTGAGTTCATTAGATCCATTTCCTAGTTCCTACCACCTAACCAACATTTCCATCCCTTCCTCACAAGGCTTCTCTTACCTCCAGCTTCCAATAATATTTTCTTCACTTTCCTTTAACTCCCACAAAGTCCCATCTACTTCTCTAACCATCTCCTCAAGGCCTTTCCGGCTTCTGCCTGCTGCCTGGTTACAAAGCCACTGCCTCATGTTTTAGGTTGTTATTAGGGCAGCACCCCACTTCTAGATTCCAAGTTCTGTTCCAGATTCTCCATAACAACCCATTTCAAACTTCCTGACAGGGAAGACCATTTTATCATGGTTATGGATTCTGTGGGTCAGGAATTTGGAGAGGGCACAGCAAAGACAGCTGGTCTCTGTTCCACGATGTCTGGTGCAATCATCACAGTGAAACTTTGGAGATTCTTGGGAGTGAGTAGGTGCATCTTGCACATGGGCGGAATACAAGTAAGTTGTGCCCAGAAGGCTGACTATGGAAGTATCAAATTCTTTGATTCTCTTGCCAATGAGAGATGGGGTCGATGTCACCTATTTTTGAATCTGGTAGAGCCTGTGACTTCCTTTGACCAATGGAGTATGGCAGAAGTGACTCTGCGTGACTTCAAAGGCTAGGTCATAAAAGGCCATGCAGTTTCCTTCTGCTTCTCTTGAAATGCTTGCTCTCAGGATGTTTCCACTCAGGACCCAGCCATCAGGCTGTGAGAAGCCCAAACCATGTGTACATGGAGAGACCATGTGTAGATGCTCCAGTCAGGGGTCCCAGCTGAGTCCATCCTTCAACCCTCCCAGAAGTAGGGCTCTTCCAGAACTCAGGTGTTTGAGCCACCCCCCAGCCATCTGTCCCCAACCATACAAGTCATCCCACTTGAGGTCCAGCTATCATTGAGCAGAGAAAAGCCGCCTTGACTATGCCTTGTCTGAATTCCTAACTCATAGAATCCATGAGCATAATAAAATGGCTCTTGCTTTATATCATTAAGTTTTTGAGTGTTTTGTTATACAGCAATAATATCTACAAAAAGTCAGCTTTATTATGGGTTTTAAATTTCCTGTATCCAATGCACCTGCTATTGCCTTCACCTGTGTTGGACTGCTCCACCTTGTCTTTGGTGCACCACTTCTTGGTTCTTCTGTATTTCCTCTAACTTCTGCTTGCCAGTTGAATGGTTCTCTTTTTAAGCTTATCTCTCTCCTCTCATACCTTATTGTAGAAATGTCCTGGTGCCAGCATCTGACCTCCTCTAACTTCAAGAGGGGGAGAAAGAAGCACCATCAGCATTAGCCAAAGGCTTATTCCTATGAGGCAGAGGTCAATAAGGCAGAGGTCTCCAAACTTTTTACCAGTCATCCCTCCCACAGCACTCTCTACTTTTCTGCTGGGTTCAATAATTGTTGCAATGGCCACATAGAACTCACAGACCATATTCACAGTTACGGGGGTTATTAGGGAAGTAACAGGTTACAGTTCAGGATCAGAAGTGACTCTGGATACAGTTTTTCAATCAGGACAGCCTCTTCTCAGTCATGCCTGCAAGCAGGCCTCTCTCTCGCCCTTGGCTCCTTGACCCTCAGCCCCTCAGGCCTCTTGGACTGGCCCGGCCTCTGCCCTGCTTGGGCAAGATTTAGCTCCACTGGTAAGTGGCCAGAGGCACCCCACTCCACCAGTAAGCCTCGGCCCAGAGGTGCTCAGCTCTCTAGCTCTGTTGACAAGTGCCTGGAGACACCCTGTTCTGCCAGCAAGCCTCCTGCCCGAAGGTGCTCAGCTTTCTTGCTCCGGGGGCTGGGAAGCCCACTGTGTCATCTTCCGCCAGGCTCCTGGTTCTACTGCCTCTGCTGCCGCCGTTTCTCTGCTGCTGCTTCTCACTGTCTGTTGCCATCTCTGGTGTTAAAACTCTCTCTTTCTGTCCCCTGGGTCTAGGAACTTCTTAGCTCAGGGATCCCAGGTCCAAAGGACATGTTCTGCAGCTAGCTCTTCTTCCTTGGTGGTAGTTTGGGGACCCCCCTCTCCACCTCTGAGATGGGTCATTTTAAGCCTAGCAGGATGGCAAAACTGACCAATCCTCTTGTAACGGTTCCATACACCTTATTTGCATGGTTTCAGTTCCACAAGGGTGCCATGCACTTTATCTACATTATTAGCAAGCTGTCCAATCCTCTTCGTGGGCCAGAAGCACCTTGCTTGTATACCCACCACTGCCGTGAAGTCGATTCCGACCATAGCGACCCTAGAGGACAGAGTAGAACTGCCCCATAGAGTTTCCAAGGAGCACCCAGCAGGTTTGAACTGCCGACCTCTTGGTTAGCAGCTGTATAGCTCCACCCAATCATTTGGTGGGATTTACAACACCATGGCAAGAAAGGCCGTATAAAGCAATCCATCGCACCAAACATATCAAACACAGTTAAAAGAAACTAATTGGCCCTTTCAATATTCTGCCTGGAAATCCCTTTAGTCATATTCCCAAGTTTATTAAGTGTGTTTTCTATCTTCCAGTTATTGCAGCCAACAGTTTTTGGCCCCCAAACCAATGGCACATTGTTTAGGGTTTTGTTATGGCAGCACCCAACTTCTGAAGACAATGTCTCAGTTATAGGATAACAAACTACTCCAAAACTTAGTAGTTTATTACAGTAGCCACTTATTTGCTCATGCATCTGTAAGTTGGTAGTTTGGCCTGGGATTAACTGGGTGATTCTTCGTCTGGTTTTGCCTAGGCTCGTGCATATATTTGTAGTTATTTGTATGTTGGCTGAGGGTTGGTTGGTCCCAGATGGCCTCTGGAGGCTCAGCTGGGATGGATGGGGTGTCTGGGCCCCCTTTTCACGAAGTATCTCATCCTGCAGGAGGCTAGCCTGGGTTTGTTCACAAGGCAACAGTGTTTCAAGAGAGTGAGAATGAAAGTTGCAAGGTCTCTTGAGACATGTTTGGAAGCCACACAATGTCATTTCTACAGCATTTCCTTGGTCAAAGGGGAACTGAAAGGCCAGTCCAGATTCCAGAGAGGGAAATAGAACAGATGTGTTGATAGAAAAAGCTGAAAGGGACTCTATAGAACAGGGACTTGACCTAGGCATTGTACATGTGTCTATTTGCCTAGTTTTGAACACATATCAGTATGTACAGGAGAACAAAAAGACAAATCAGGTAGGCAGTCAGTAAGCAGCAATGGCCCCATACCAGCAGGCACAAGATAGTTACTGTTATATCAGGTGTGTAATAGACATATCATAAATCCTTGTTGCTTTCATAAGATAGTTATTAGATTTCTTTCTAATGTAACTGGTATCTACATTATTTATACAACTGATTCTTTTGGAAAGATCATGAGCATCTTATCTTTTATGCATCTAAACTTATTTGTTATATTCTAAAATATAAATCAAAGAAAAAATATCACACTGGTCATCCATAGATAATTATGATAAAAGAAGAGAGGAAGGCCACAAAGCAGGAAAAATAACCCACTTGGAGAAGTCAGGGCTGAGTAACTTGGATGGTGAAGAAGATGAGGGCTGTAGATGCAGAAGAAACACACTTTAACAAATTTTTAAGAATGTGTTAATAAAAAATAGATTATAAAATTTAAAATTCTTGAAACAATGACCGTATAGAGAGATGGAGATTTTGAACAATTCCATGGCATCAATATCTCTGTCTTGCTTTTATGTTTGTTGGCCTGAGTCCTGTTCAGAAAATGAGATTATCCAGAGCCAGCAGCCTTATGCAAAAATAAAAATGGAACTCAAGCTTTATGTGAAAATGGCCACCCCTGTGGGCAATTCAATAATACACTGGCAACAATTTTAAGAATAATTTAATTTTGTTGTTGTTGCTGAAAATATACCGAGATGTAACAATTTCTACATGTCCTATTCAGTGACATTGATTACATTCCTCAAGTTGTGATTGGCAACATTTTGATGTAGGTTTTGTGCTTGCTTTCTTCCCCTTTATGTCTCCTCACCCAGTTATTGGTCATGAGGAGTTCTCAAATCCCCCCAAACTTTGAGTTCACAGTGGCTTAGGGGTTATACCCCCAGGGGTATTCACATCTTTTTAAACGCTACTAAAAGACTGAAAAGCTCTCTGGATGCAAAGACGTTGAATTTATGGTCAATATCTAACAAGCTTGAGCATGCATCTTTTGAGGCAGTCAGGGATGTTTTCTGTCTGCCCTTCATATCGCTTCCCATGGATGCTGCTCACCTCTCTGCCTGCTTGTCAGGTCAGCACGGACAACGGCCCTGCTGAACTTTGGAATCTCTCTTGTGCTGCTTCGCTTTCCTCATTTGCATCGCTTCGTCTGTGATGCCTTTCCTGTAGCTGATGTCAGTGGCTGATTCTTTGGATGGTACTTGGTGGGTTTTGGTGTGTTCTCTGGTGTCAACTGGCATTTTAAAGTCTTCACAGAGAGAGCATTCTGGTGGGATGAAAAGACCTGTTGTGGGGACATCAGCGAAGCACAGCACAATCACCCACTTGCCTTGAATGGAGCAAGGGAAGATTAGCTTGCCATCAAAGTCTGCTGTTTTAATGGTGGATAGAATAACTTCGAACGTGTTTATTCTGGGGTCAGAGTCATTCCTTTCCTATTCTGATGCACTGTGGTGTGCTCCCTCTGGGTCACTGTTTACATCTTTTCTTCAGATTTCTACTAAAAGCTCTTGAAATACTACCTCAAAATAACCCAGAAAGATTCCTACCCCTCCTCCCATAAGAGGTAAATTTAGAGGTTTTCCCAACACAGTTCCACTGACACTTAGAACATTTCAGCCACTCACAGTAATAACAAACACTTCTCAACTTTATTTTTACCTGTGCTGAAATCTAACTGCTTTGAGACATGCTGTGTCTTTGGAAAGGAGTAGCTCTTGAGAAACGTGGTGTCCATTCCTGGGGCCCTTTGAGTTTCCATATGTCCCAGTTATCAGCCCAGTTTCCCTCAGCGATGAAGTTTCATGGCCTTCCCTTTCTGCCTGCAGAACTGCAGCTCACACGTCAGAAGAGCAGTTGTCACCTGCTTTTCAGCAGGGTGCTGTGGGCGCCACGGAAACAGGCCCGTCCGGTACTGCAAAAGATGCCACTCAAATCATCACAGTAGCGAGGTGGGGGCCGCGGCCGAGACGCACCTCTATCAGACCTCCCCCCCGCCCATCAACACCCGGGAATGCGGCGCCGAGGAGCTGGTCTGCGCGGTGGAGGCCGTGATTAGGTAACCGCCGTTCGCTGGAAGCTTGCTTGTCCTGAAAAGCCCACCTTGGCTTCGAGCCCCCTTGCACACTGAGGTGCACACATTTAATTTAATTCAACTTCAGATGCCCTCAGCCTAGCGCTCACCTTCCCACATTGTTGCAATGATGGTCTTTTATTTCATTCATTCCATAAAACATTTTTAATCAGATGCCAGCTACGTGCCAGCCAATGTGTTAGGCACTTGGGAGACAGAATAAAGTGTAGTCTCCGCCTTCCGGTTACTCAGGGTCTAGAGGCCACTAGAACAGCATAAGCACGTGACTGTGTTCCAGGTGGGTGACTGCAGGGATAGCACTGAGGATGCCAAGGGGATGAGGGAGCCGCTGTCAGTCAAGGCTGGGGTAGGGACGCCTAAGCCTTGACTGACAGCAGCGTTAGCCAGTGAGGAGAGGGGCGGGACGCCTGAACTAACCAACCCGGACGCGGGCAGAGTGGCTGTGAGAATTCCAAGTAGCTTGGCACTGGGGTATACCATGAGGCTGTGGAGGAAGACTGGCGGTCCTGCAGGCTGCTGGGGTTTTCTCCTTCTATCATGTGCCAGAAAAATGAGCTTGAAAATGATAACCTCTAGAGTTGTATTTTTGTATAATATTTACTGAGGCAAGATTAAAAAAATATATTAGAATGTAAATTTTTAAGGATAGGGATTAAATCATTCGTGTTTCTCTTATAGTAGACACATAAGAAGTGCAATAAATGTTTGTCAAATTAAAAAAAAAAAAACCTAAACTCCAAATCAGCCAGACTGTTATCATAATCATCATCAATTTTGCACATGTTCTTCTAGTTTTATTCAAATGCATGTTTTAGTTATTTAAATGTAAACAGTGTATCCACAGTTCTTTTTGATAGGACATTATGCCATTAGCTCTTTTTCATCTTGCTGTGTGGTTTCCATTTTAATCATTTTTTAGTAGATTCATAAGACTCCTCTAGATATAGTTTATTTTTTATTTTCTTCTATCATTACACATTTGAATTGTTCCCGATTTTTTTTTACTATTTCAAGTAACTCTGGGGTAAATGTTTTGTGCATAGTGCTGTTCCTATGTTTTTAATTTTCTTAGAGTAGACTACCAGATGTGAGTTGACTGGGTCCAATGGTATGAATATTTTAATTGCTTCTCAAAGTATGTATATGAATTTATGTTGCTCGTTTTGGCTGTACCCTTGCTAACACTGGGTATTATTATTTTGAAAAACTGTTATTTATTTAGAAAATTGAAAAAACAAGTCTTCATTACTTTACTTTCAGGTCTTTGAATACCAGATATGGACTATTTTCCCATTTGTATACAAGTTCCCCACTGTTTTCTTTTATCATGCATATTGGTCCACATAGCTTTAAGACAGAAATGAAAGCCTTGGCTTCTGGTAGAATGGTGGGCAGACCAGAAGCCGGAAGGCATCAGTTCTGCCTGATGCTAACTGATTGTAGGAAGCGGCATCTTACTGCCTCAGTTTGGTCATCTTTGAAATAAAGATGTAGTACAAAGTAAAGAAATGGAAATATGCTTCCAGGAGTAACTGGTACCAATTTAAGGGAGAGCAATTAGTGATGCCTGAGTACTCAAGAAATAATTGGCTTTGCCTAGGTTGTGATGCGTGATGTGTTTTTAGCTAGTATAACTTGAAAGAACCCCTCTTTTGCAGCTTGTTAAAAGAAGCTGAGTTCCATGCTGAGCAGCGAGAATACGAACTGAATCGCCGGAGGCAGCTGGGCCTTTCCTCTTCCCACCATTCCTTGGATAATGCTGATTTTGATAACAAGGATGACGATAAACATGACCAGCGGCTGCTCAGTCAATTTGGAATATGGTTCTTAGTAAGGAAAAGAAGTTAACTGTTCTCCACTTTCTAGTTTGTCATTCCAAGATTGCACCAATGAGGAAATTTCTTCAGTTTTTTTATAAAGAAGTAAATAGTGAAAAATTAACCTTAGAAGCTTGTCTGTAGGGCCGTGGCTCTCAACCCTGGGCAGCATATTGCATTTATCTGGGAAGCTTAAAAAAAAAAAAAAAAGCCCAGATTCCACTCCAGACAAATAAAACCAGAATCTTGAGCATTTTTATAAGCTCCTGGTTGATTCTAATGAATAGCCAGGTGTTGGAACCTACTGGGCCAGGGCTGGTTGAAGGGCACTTTTTGGTAGGAAACAAAGAAAATTGCTAGGGTCTATTGTCAAGCACTGGATTCTAAATAATTTACAAATAATTCACATCCCAATGCTTAAATACCTGAATTTTTCTTGAAAGTTAGTCTCTGTGGAGCTTTTTGCGTTTTTATGGCAATATCTGCATGCAACCAAACAAAAATGATAGCCAAACTAACCATCTTGGTCCATTTAGCAAGGAATGTGATTACTATTGACTGATTGAGTCAATAGAGATCAAACATATAGCCCTAAAGTCCCAAGCAAGCTGAATTTACCAGGTCTGCAGGGAAACAGGCTTTTATTTTGGTCCTTTGGAGGCTTGGATTAAGTCTCTAGAGTGATGCATCTTTTTAATGCTTTTATGTGGTTTCATAAACAGTCTTTACCAAATTGGAATTTAATTGTTGATTTCTTATGTCTTACTACCTAGAACTTATCTAGCAACACGATACTACTGTGAACTCTTTGAAGGCACAGGTGGCATTTTATTTATTTTTTTCTATGCCTGGAGCCTACCTGGAGCTCCATAAAAGTTTATTTCAGAATGAATGAATGATGAGTTGTTTTAAAAAGTCTGTTTATAATATGGTTAATTGGGGACCTGGAAGTTACTGGAATTATTACTGATAGAAAATTCTTAGCTAAATCTGATCACTTTAGAACTGAAATGTATATGGATAATGGATAATTTTTCACTGAATGTATTGATGAAATACCATTTTATAGACTTAGCTGCATTTATTGAGAGCATATTACATAATAGATTTCTTAGAGAAGACAAGCCTTATGGGAAGGTGAACTCTTAGAGGGAAATCGTTGTTGCAATTCTTTCTTTCCTTTAGAGAGGAACACATTTTCCAGAATGAGCAATCCTTCATCATTTATAACACTGCCTATTTCAAGTGGATTACTTTTTTGCCTTTAAATGTACATGTAATAGTTATATAAAGATGGTTGGAGGCTGAAGCAAGGATCTAATCTGCCTGTTTTCAGGTGAGCCTCTGCACACCCAGTGAAAACACGCCTACGGAAAGCTTGGCCAGGCTGGTCGCCATGGTGTTTCAGTGGTTTCACTCCACGGCATATATGATGGATGATGAAGTTGGAAGCTTGGTGGAAAAACTGAAGCCTCAGTTTGTCACCAAGTGGCTGAAGACAGTATGTGATGTTCGCTTTGATGTCATGGTCATGTGCCTTCTTCCCAAACCAATGGAGTTTGCCAGGGTAAGTGGAGGCCTACAGCTTGAACCCCCTTGGACAGATGGACTTGGTTTGGAGAAGTACTACCTTAGCCATTACGTGTTATCTGGTCTGCATGAGAGGAACAGCTCTCCTGAGTTTAGTCAGTACAGCTGAATGAGTTTAATAGAGTAACTACATCTTAGGCAATGTACTACTTTGATGTTGGTTTGAAATGGGGAAGGATGGCAAGATAATTTGTGAGGTATGTTTAAGAGTTTAAGAAAATATTCTTTCTTGAAATTACTGAATATTTTTATTAAGAAACAGGAAAAAAGAAAAAGCCTTTGTATAAGGTTGCTAAAGATCAGTCCTTTTCTAATCTACAGCCTGTGGAAAGTCTACCATCCAACTATGGGCAATTTCTGTGGTTTCACATATTTCCTGGAGATGAATGGCAGGACTTCCTGCCAAAGTGCTCCTTTCCTCTGGCTGATGGGACGTATTTCTCTGTGCTTATCCTTTTGCTCCTGCCTCAGTGGAACACAGGCTTCAGATGTGCTGCTGGAAGACCCCATATTTCCTGGATACAACATAATTTGTGTCTGTCCTAGCAAGGTGGATACTCAGAATCAGCTTTTGGCAGCAATACATGAGTTTTTTTTTTTTTTCAAGGTATTTTCTAAGTTTTGTTTTTATTTGTGATTTTCTGTTTACTTTCAAAGGTCATGAGGCAGTTTTCAGTTTAAAACTGTTCTAAAATAAGACATTTAATGATAAAACAGTACACTGACTATCTAAAGGAGTAGCTTTTATTTAACTTCCAAGACTCAGTGATGTGTGCGTTTATCAAAGCATACGTCTTTCTTCTTTGGTGCCACCTACTGACTCACATATAAAATTAAATTTTTGCGTAATGGAAGTTTCCCATTTCCTGGCATTTTTGACTGTGTTGATATGTTCTCTATTGTTATTTCTTTTGGAATAGTGAAGGACTGTTGTGATCTGATTCTGAAAGACAAGAAGAAAGAAATGATAACATGGCCAAAGGAACCTCAGTAATGATACATTCCAGGATCTCAACATTACAAGGCTTTGGACCAGTTCAAACCGGTTCAGTCATGAACGACGAAGTGAAACCGGAACAGACCCGAATTTTTACAGTTTGGGGGAATCGGAAGGACAACCAGTACGGGAAAAATTACTGGTCGAAGCCCTGGAATGGGAGACTCAGAAGAGGTGTAGTGAGCCCTTTCAGGAGCCTGATGCGCGAGATTGGATTATTGGCAGGACTGTGGAGAGCGACACACATTGAAAGCGGTGCAGTCGGCTGCCATCTTGGAGCGGGGCACTGCTGTTTCCAACTCTGCTCAGAATCTGAGGGGCAAGAGATTTGGTTGCTATGCAATGTGTACACTGCCCTTGTTTTCTAAGAGGGTGACTGGGTTTCTAGCAGGGCTTCAACCCATAATTTTTCCTGTTCCAGTTATCGTTCTGGTTTACCCAAATTTTTAAAAATTCGGGTCTGTTTCGGTTTCCCTTCCTGGGCCATGACTGAACCGGGAAGAAACGGTTTGAAGCCCTGCAACATTACCAGTGTTTGCTCTTCTGAGTCTGGGCTGTAACTACCAAAAAACAAAACAAATTCTAAAAACACAGTCACTTGTGTTTGTAGTCATCTCATATTTTACTGCTGTAGGAAATTAATATACTATCATAAGTGGTAAAAAATAATAGTTTTTTATTCACCAGCCTTAAAACATTCTTAGGGGAAAAAAATGGGTGGAATATGCAGCACAGGAAAAAAAAAAATCACCCTCTTATTTTCCATAATAAAAAATCTTCCGTACAAATTGTATAGTAGTGGAAATCTGTGTTCTTCTGAAGCACAAGTAAAATCGCTCTTACTGTAATGGGTTTGTCAAACTTTGGCAATAATAATACTCAATGATATGCTCATCCTGTCAGGGATAAGTGTTTGGTGTTTTAATTTATGTGTGATTTGGCAAGTCTGCAATAGAATAGTTCAAATTTAATCTGTTATGAGTATTTAGACTTATCTGTGGCTGTGCTTTCTTTTTTATAACTAATCAATCCTTGTGGTTTGTAGCTTCTGAAGATGTTTGGTTTAGGATTTAACTGTAATAGATTGTGATCTTTCTCTGTACTCATTTCCTTTAGGAAGTCCTTGAGTATAATTATAACAAGTGCACTTTGTTCTTTTTCCCTGTGGCTCTGGAAATCCCATCAGGTTGGCGGATACTGGGATAAGTCTTGTAGCACGGTGACTCAGTTGAAGGAAGGTCTCAACAGAATCCTCTGCCTGATCCCCTACAACGTGATCAGTCAGTCTGTGTGGGAGTGTATTATGCCAGAGTGGCTGGAAGCCATCAGAACAGAAGTACCAGATCATCAATTGAAAGAATTTAGGGAAGTATTAAGGTGGGTGAGTAGTTTAATGAAATCACTGTAGTTGTAATGATGTCTTATGTGCCAGGCACTGTGCTGAGCATTTTATATAATCTTATTTACTTTTTAACAAACATATGGAGAAATTTGGAGCACCCCAAATGAAATAGCTATTACAAATCATGATAAGATGGTTTAGAATTGTTCAGAAAAGATTCTTGTGGAATACTAAATACCAATTGACCCTGAGTCGATTCCAACTAATACAGACCCTATACGACAGAGTAGAACTGCCTCATAGTGTTTCCAAAGCTGTAATCTTTAAGAAAGCAGACTGCCACATGTTTCTCCTGTGGTGCTGCTGGTGGGTTCGAACCACTGACCTTTTGGTTAACAGCTGAGCACTTAACCATTGTGCCACCAGGCTCCTCAGAATACTATATAGACACACTGTATTGTTAGATTATTTTAAAGTATAATTATGATTGGATATGGTGGGAAAAACATAAAGTAAAAATGTTTTTAGGTGCCGGGGAAAAATTCTTTAGATATGCAATTCCTTCTGTTAGACTGAATATGAGCAGTAATACTAATGTTTTTAACAACCATATGAACTATTTATTTTGTAGATATCTACCCCAGTGATATAAACTATTCTGTTGCATTAAAATGGGTATGCTAACAAAAGTTCAAAACACAGACTAATCTAAAGTGGTTTGACTCCCCAAATACAGTCAGAAATGTTTTGGTCTGAACAGCAGACCCTATAAAGTCGTCTATCCATATCCGAGGGGTATTGGTCCCTGGCCCCGCCCCCTGCCCCGCGAATAGCAAAAATCTTGGATGCTCAAGTCCCGTATATAAAATGACGTAGTATTTTTGTATAACCTATACGTATCCTCCCATATACTTTAAATCATCTCTAGATTACTTATAGTACCTAATACAATGCAAATGCTATGTAAATAATTGTTATACTGTATTGTTTAAGGAATAATGGCAAGAAAAAAGTCTGTACATGTTCAGTACAGATGCAACCATTATAGGCCTAACTGTACACGTCAGCAACAACGTAACTTTTTTTTTCTTAATATCTTCAACCCGTGCTTGATTGAATCCGTGGATGTGGAACCCGCTGATACGGAGGGCCGACTGTATATGCCATTGGTCATTTACTTTTGTTGGTCTGCCTTACAGCAAAATGTTTGACATTGAGCTCTGTCCTCTACCATTTTCAATGGAAGAGATGTTTGGCTTTATTAGTTGTCGGTTCACAGGATACCCCTCCTCTGTGCAGGAGCAAGCTTTACTATGGCTTC
This sequence comes from Loxodonta africana, assembly GCF_030014295.1. Classification (NCBI taxonomy): domain Eukaryota; kingdom Metazoa; phylum Chordata; class Mammalia; order Proboscidea; family Elephantidae; genus Loxodonta; species Loxodonta africana. The sequence goes on from NC_087351.1 coordinate 106,722,553, forward strand.
ATGTAAGTAAATGATTCTTTTCATCATTTTGGGCAATGCAGGCAGTCCTTGGGTTACAAACATTCAACTTATGTACAACCCATAGTTACAAACCAACCCCCGTAAAGCCTATTATATTAAAAATTTGAGGTACATGCAATGGTCCGTAGTAACAAATGGGCGCTACTTTGTGACGTCCACCAAAACATTATTATTATTATTACTGTATTGTTATGTTAAAGATGTTTTAGTGTAACTGGAAGTGTTAATGTTTCTGATGCAGAGAAAGGTACACTGTGTACTATATACTAAGACAAACATTTGACTGACTTTAGACATGAACTGTACCTAACTGTTCTGACTTACATACAAATTGACTTAAAGACAGGTTTAGGAACGGAACTCCTTAGTAATCTGGGGACTATATGTAGATCTTAGCTTTAGATCCCAGGGTAGGGGACAGGGACTTATTGCAGAGAATCAGTAAATACATGTGTTTGCCAAGAACTCTTTGCAAACTAATATATGCATAGATAGATGACTATACTTAGAATAGATGTAGCTATAGTTGTCGTTAACAAAACCCAAGTTTATGCAATAGCATTACTGAATTCGTAGTAGCTTTTTTCCTTATGTATGTTTCCATCAGTGGATGCTAAATAGCTGTCTTGTGGGATTCTGGTAAATTGTTGTCTGATAAATGTCTGGGAGCTACTGATTAAGGGAATAGTTCATGCTGTTCCCTCAGCCTGGAATGACTTTCTCTTCTGTCTCCATTTGTAAAGTCCAAGTTATCCTTTTAAAGTGCAACTCAAAAATTATTTCCTCTCTGAAGCTTTTAGCTACTTTACGCCCCCATCTTTCCATCAGAATTCATTATTCCTTCTTGCAACATCCATACATGTTCTCTTGTGAATTGTGCTCTATTTCTGTCTTATATTACAGTTAGTTTTTGTCTTTCTCTCCCTAATTACAAACCTTGAGTGCAGAGCCATGTCTTGTTCATCTTTGAATTTACAGCTCCCTTCACCCTCTCCTCCCAGCACCTGGCACATACCATGCATTTAATGGATGTCCAGTAAAAGTTTGTTGAGTTGAATACGTGACAAAGCTTGGACAATTTCAGAAAATGAGGATAGACTGAATGTTTTGATGACCTGTGAGGGCAAATACATTTCTGGGAGCTCATGAAAGGATGTAATACCATAAGCTCTTCGAGTTGTGGAGATGCCTTTCTGGGTTCTAAACTAGGGAACCAATATTTTTCACAACTCGCAAAGAGTAAAGGGGCCAGTAAAAAAAAAAGTTGCCTTTGGGGCCCAGAATTTTAACTTTCTATCCCTCACAATAAATATCAGTGAGATAATTTCTTATTTTAGGAAAAGCCAATACTTCTACAGATGGCTAGATGGTGGCTCAGTTACTGAGTATCGGAAGGGGTTAAAAATGAAGTGGTTTTTAAGCTGTGCCATTGGGGGGGTGAGTAGCAGTGCTGTAGACCTCTGCTCCCACGAGACCCAGAGCAGTTACAGTTAACAGGCTGTACAGATGGAACTTCACACACTTTGGCTTGAAGACAGGGTGCCGCAGTTGAAAGTTTTAAACCACTACTCCAGTTTGTTCCGTATGGGGAATAGAGTGGAAAATATAGTGGAGAGAGTTGATTCATTTATTCATTGTAGACACATTTATAGAGTTCCTGTGTGCCTGGCACTGTGATAGGCATGGGGTAAAAGGAATAAAAAATGGTCCTTTCCTCGTACTTTCTTTCTTTAAGAAGCTCGGTGGGAGGGATAGGAGTAGATAATTAAATATAATAAAAAATGATAATTGCTCTAATAAACATATGTACAAAGTTGAAGAAAGCAGAGAAGAAGGATAGATTAATTCTGTCTGAAAGAAGGAGGCATCTGTTTCCAAAAAAATTCCTTACAGATAAGGTGACTTGGTCTGTGCTCAGAAGGATACCTGAGATTGCTCCAGAAGGCAGGATCATATGAGGTGTTCTCATCAATGAAGAGGGTAGATCAGAGAGGGGATGGATGGGGATAGGGTGATTGTTTGCAGGTTATCAATAGTCCAGGAGAAAGATGATGATGACCTAAGGCAGTAGCAGTAGGTGTGGAGAGGAGAGAAGGTCAAGAGATACTTTTAATAGAACATGGCGACCTAATTGGATGTGGAAGGTGGGGAATGATAACTTTCACTGATAACTTTGATTTTCTTAGTAGGAAAAATTAAGCATGATGGGGCTGATATTCAGAACGTATAAGGCAAAATGTCCTTGTGTTCAATAGTTTGCTTTGGAAAAAATGTTAAATGTAGTTTTGTTGAGCTTGAAATTTTATGTATTTTGGGGTGGATTTATGCCTTTTTTTCCCCAGGTGTTGTCGGAGTTAGACATCATGGTTCCACTTCAGCTACTAATAAGTATGTTTTCTGATGGAGTTAATTCTGTCAAAGAACTGGCAAATCAAAGAAAATCAAGAGTCAATGAATTGGCAGGGAACCTTGCAGCTCGAAGGGTAATTATTGCCGCAACTGTTTTTGTCTTGTTTGTTAAGATTTTGAAAACCCTTGTCAGTTATACTGGGTCTGAAGCTGGCCTCATAGTAAACTTCTTTGAACATTCTTTCTCATTCCATCTCACTCTATTAATCTTTAAATCACATGCAGTGATAGAAAACATTTATCTAAGATATGTTTTTTTTTTTAAGATATGTTTGGTACAATCTATGTTGAGCTTTCATTTTCCTTTGAATTTCTCTCCTTTGAATTGCCCCTGCTAGCTGTCTCTCACCATGGATGAAGGAACAGGAGAAGCTTTTTTGGTATTACATTTTGTTGTTTCCTGGTAAATAAGAATTATTCACCAGCCACTAGGCAGACCAATGCTTCATTTTGGGGATACAGGGAGTGGATTTTTTTTTTTTTTAATTGAGTTTTGGGAAGACATGATCAACTGGTGGTAACTGTGAGTAACGCTGTGACTATGAACCACTGAGCTAACTTTTTTTGACTGCTTTGTACGCTTATGGATGAGAAAAGCCAGTATAATCTCGTCTGAAGTATATGAAAGGTGCTGTAAAATTTCAGTGACTTTTTCTGTGAAAGACCAGCAGCGTTATAGGGTTTCAGCAGAGGTACTGGCATCCTCAGACTATGATGGAGAGATTTGGAGATCTGGACTCTTCTTTGCTGGTTGCCCAGAACTGTTCTCGGCTCTCTCCTTGACAAGCCTCTCTCCATAAACATTTCTCTGGCGTATACCACAGACTTCTAGTCATTCCGCTTTATGTCTAGTGGCTGGAAAATGTAGCATGATCATGGGATCATAGTTTGTATTCAGTGTTTTTTTTTTTTTTTTTTAAATCATTACTTTTTTTTCTCATCCTCCTGTTAGGATCCAGCTGCCAAACATTTATTATTTTATTTCTTTCTTCCATAACCTTTAATATTACATTCCTTTGTGTGGTACTTTATGCTGTGCAGTGTTTTCACAATGAACGATATCGTTTGATTCTCATGGAATTGTGTGAGGCAGTCAGGGAGGAAATCATTATCCTCATTTTATAACTAACTACTTGACCTGAGGCTCCGAAAAGTGAAGTGACTTGCTGTGGTAACACTATCCATACCCAGGTATTCCGATTCTTAGGGGGATGCTCTTCCTCGTTACCTTAGAATTACTACTCAGGGACCTTCCTGGTTAGTAGCCAGGTCTTGAAGAGAGAAAATATGATTTCGGAGTGATATACAGATATGTCAGTCAGGGTCCTGCTGCAGAATTGATCTCAGATGGTCCAAATGAAGAGCTTTTACTAGAGATGCTGCTTATAGAGTTATGGGAGAGGTTCAGGGAGCAGGTAAAGATTAGTGAGGCACCCAGAGTCCTGTAACAATATACGTGTGTGTGTATATAATTGTTGTTGTTAGGTGCTGTTGAGTTGGTTTTTGACTTACAGTGACTCCATGACAGAGTAGAGCTGCCTTATAGGGTTTTCTAGGCTGTAATCTTTATGGGAGGAGCCCTGATGGTGCAGTGGGTAAGTGCTCAGTTGCTACTCTAAAGGTTGGTGGAACTGAAAGGTCGGCAGTTTGAACCCACAGCGGGAGAAAGATGTGGCAGTCTGCTTCTGCAAAGATTTACAGCCTTGGAAACCCTATGGGGCAGTTCTGTTCTGTCCCACAGGGTCACTATGAGTTGGAATTGACTTGATGGCAGTGGGAATCTTTACCTAGCAGGCTGTCACCTCTTTCTCCAGTGCAGCCATTGAGTGGATTCAAACTGCCAAACTCTTCGATTAGTAGCTGAGCGCTTAGCCGGGGCTCTTTATATATACATATGTATGTATATTAATAGGTATATATTATATTACACCGCTAGGCAGAGATGGATTAACCAGTAAGCAAGGTAGGCACAGGCTTCATTGTGTTTACTTAGTAATCTGTAGTACACAACTTCACCACATCAAAAATGTGGTGAATTGTGTGAGAGACTGACTTGATTCGTAAACTTAAAGCACAAAAAAAAAAAAAAAAAGTGTGGTGAAACTGTGCACTACAGATTAGTGAAGTAAGCACAAGTAAGCCCGTGCATACCTTATTGGGTAATCTGTCCTTGCCTTTAGGACTGGAGGGACAAGGGAAAGAATTTCTGGAGCTCAGTGGGAGCTGAAGCTATAGGAGAAGAGCTGGCTAGGGGAGTTGGAGTGATGGAGATGCTGCCAGTGACGTAGCGCCAAAGCAGGCAGGTGTGGGGAGAAATATTCCTACCCCTCCCTCCTCCCATTTTGGATCTTTTGCTGGTGCCTCCCATCTACCGAATCCAGCTGGAAGCCAGTCAGCATGGGAGCCAGGAGAGACAGCATCTTGGAGCACAGAGCAGGGCAGAGGAGGGCAGTTAGGGTCTTGGATGGGGCTTGGGTGGGCAAATGGAAGATAAACGGTACAGTAGGCTTGATATAGATTAAGTTTTCCCAGGATAGTTTAATAATTAGAATCCCCAGAGGTTATTCTTATTTAACCAGCCATGTCAATCTGAGATTCTGTGCTATGGTTCTAAAAATTATCTTGCAGTATTTTACTTTTGTAAGTTCTCATTTTTGGGGTATGGTTTTTAGTAGATTCGGACAGTTTAATTTGAAATGTTTGATGGGATGAAAAATGTAATGGCAAATACAGCTGACTTAGTTCTTTAGAGTGCTGATATTTCATACCCATGACAATTAGTCAGAAAATTTGGTTGGTAGTATTACTTATTTTTATATTTTGAGAGGCTCCATTGTATTTGGACATACTAACGCCATTGCATAAGGAAGGAAATCATTGTGACAGCTGGAAATACCTTCCACAGAGTCTTCAAATATTTTATGCAGTCATTTGAGCTTTTGCAAGTTCGTTTATATGTGTCCATGTTCTTTCTTCTAGGTGAGTGTTGCCTCTGATCCTGGTCGACGAGTTCAGCACAATATGCTGAGTCCATTTCATAGTCCTTTCCAGAGCCCATTTCGAAGTCCTATACGTAGTCCATTTCGTAGCCCTTTTAAGAATTTTGGACACCCAGGAGGAAGGACTATTGACTTTGATTGTGAAGATGATGAAATGAACCTGAATTGTTTCATCCTCATGTTTGATCTTCTCCTGAAGCAGGTAGCTGAAACATGAGCTTCATTTAGTTCTGAGGTGAAGGACGAGGGAAAACACTGTATAGTGATTCTTTCTGTATGTTGGGCATCTGTACATTTACTGAAATGATGCAGCATTACTTAAAACATCTTGCAAACTCCTTTGAGAATTTCCTAAAGAGTCTGAAAAATACTTGTATGAGTATCTGCAATGATGTTGACATATGACAATGGACTTGAATTTAGAAAACCCTTCTGTCATTAGAAGCGATTTGGTTGAATACCTTGGGTGAATAAATGGGATAATTCTGTTGTTGGGAAGAGCCAGATACAGCTCTATTGTGATGAGGCCAATTTTATTGTATGTTATAAATTGATTTTTGAAGGCAACTTTTACGGAGAAGTTAAAAATGCTTTGGTCAGGAGAATATTCCTAATGTTTAGTTTGAAAGAATTTCAAGCTTACAGAAAAAATTGCAAGAATAGTATGAAAAATTCCCAAACGCCCCTCTCCAGAGTCTTTAGATGTTACATATTACCACATTTACTTCTCTTTCTCTACATGTGTATTTATGTATAATTTTTTATGAACCATTAGCGAGTAAATTGCAGACATGCCCCTTTATCACTAAACATTTTAGTGTGTACTTTCTGAAACATAAGGATATTCTGTCGCATAACCATGTAGCTATCAAAATCCTGAAATTAACATTGTTATAAACTATTGTATATTATTTAAATTATAGAAATTATTTATTTTAACTGATCTTTAAAAAAAATTTTTTTTTTAATAATAATAACTTTACCTTTATAGCAAAAAACAAAACAAAACAAAAAAAACAAAAACTTGTTTTGATCCAAGAGACAATCCAGGATCACTTTTGCAATGGTTCATCCTCTCTTTAGTCTTCTTTAATCTGGAGCCATTCATCACTCATTTTTTTTTTTTTTTTGTCTCTCACGTCCTTGACATTTTCGAAGAGTGCAGTCCAGTTATTTTGTAGAGTGCACCTCAGTTTTTAAACTGACGTTTCCTTATGACTTGATTTGGCTCGTATGTTGTTGGCGGGAATACCCCAGAAGTGATGCTAAGCTCGTTTCAGTGCATCACACCAGGAGACACATGTTGTCAATTTGCTTCTGCTGCTTGGTTAACTTTGGTCACCTACTTAAGGAGATTTCTGCCAGGTTTCTCCACTATAAAGTCACTGTTTTCCTCTTTGATTTAGTGAGTTGTGAGGAGATTTTTAAGACTATGAAACTTGCTGTTTCTCATCACATTCAGCCACTAGTTTTAGCATTTGTGGATAATTCATGCCTAAATCAATTGTTATTATCATGGTTGCCAAATGATAATTTTCTAATTCCATCATTTCTTCTGAATTTATTGGATGGCTTTCTCCTGAAGATGGAGATTTTCCCTTTATCTCATCTATGTGGCGTAGTGGTTAAGTGCTACGGCTGCTAACCAAAGGGTCGGCAGTTCGAATCTGCCAGGCACTCCTTGGAAACTCTATGGGGCAGTTCTACTCTGTCCTATAGGGTTGCTATGAGTCGGAATCGACTCGACGGCACTGGGTTTTTCTCATCTATGTATGTATTTATTTACCTACTTACATCAGCATGCACTCATGGATTCTCATTTTATTCAATGAGTTATAATCTGTTACTATGATTATTTATTTTGACACTCATATTGTCCCATATTTGCCCAGTGGGAGCCTCTTCAGGTTGGTTCCTGTGTTATTTTGACATGTCCTCATCATTCTTTGAGTACTTTCTTAGTTTTTGGCATGACAAAATGTTCCAGCGTCATTTTATATTTTCCTAGCTCCAGCCTTGGAATCAGCCATTTCTCCAAGGATCCTTGCTTCCTTTTAGCACATACTGGTATTTAGGAACCAAGATCTGAGCAGTAGGTGAGGAGCGGCATTTTTAAGATGTGTAAGATCTCACAAAGCAATGAGTTTAAAGATAACTTTTAAATCTCCTACATGATTTAAAAAATAATTCTCAATATTTTATCTTATGTTCATATGCTTTTTAGATGAATTCATAGAAAGCAGTGTATAGTCATGATCTAGAATCCTGTATTGCCTTTAAATAATTTAACATTGCCATCAGTTAGTGAAAATTATCCCCAAGTAGTGTGTCAGTGAAATATTGGATAAAAGGACCAAATTTCTTTTTTGTTTTTTTTCTTTTTGGCCTTCTTTTGGATGTCTTTCAGATGGAGTTACAAGACGATGGGATCACAATGGGTTTAGAGCACAGCTTGTCAAAAGACATTATTTCCGTTATAAACAATGTCTTCCAAGCCCCCTGGGGGGGCTCCCACAGCTGCCAGAAGGACGAAAAAGCACTCGAGTGTAACTTATGTCAGTCTAGTATTCTCTGCTATCAGCTTGCTTGTGAGCTCCTGGAGAGACTAGCTCCCAAAGAAGAAAGCCGGCTGGTGGTAAGCAGTTGAAGAAATGAGATGACCCATGTATAATGGTAATAAAGACTGCACTAGCTTCTGTAATGAAGTTTTCTTCCAGTATAATCTTATGCTCCGCGCTGGGTTATACGTGAGACTGTGTTAAAGAAAGTTTTCCTGCTACTTCCACCAACTCAGGCTTCTGGAAAGGGATGTGAGATGGAACTAAATTATACAGAATTCTATTAAGTTGCTTGAATTAGGGTTGTCGTTCCTCCATTCATGTGATTTTCATGAATAGAAGCATTACTGGTATTCTTGAGAGAACTTTTATTACAAAGTTCTATTACCAAGTATAAATAACAGAAAATACTATAAAATATAAATATTAAATATTAAGTAAATAGATTGTATATGGACACTGAGAATTCCTGGGTAACCTCAGTTTGTAAAACCAATTGAATTCCTCAGCAATCAATAAAATCTTCATTCTTTTTTCCGGTTGCTTTTATTTCCTGCTTTCCAAGAAAATGGTCTAAACAGGGAACAGCTAATATATGTTATACATTAGCTACTCCATACATTCACTGTTCCCCATTTAGTCTATTTTCTGTCTAAGACACACACATCACCAAAATACCCTCATGTCGTCATAAGTAGATGAATCTAAATTATTCGAGCTGGTGGTTGCCATCTTCTCTTTTTCTTCCTCTTCTCCTCGTTTGTTTAAAGTTGTAAGTGACTTCTTTTTTTTCACTTTACATACATGCAGTAAAGTGTTTCTTCAGGTTTTTAAGTACCTTCAGCCTATTTGACTCATCATTCTTACCCATCTCACTATAACATCCCTGTAGTATGGTCTTTTAAACATAGCCATTGGGCTCTTACTATAAAACAGTTACAATAATAGATAATGAGAAAATAGAAATTAAAGTCAAGAAACTTAATGTCTAATCAGGAAGACATTTCAATAAATGCGAGAGAGTGTGATGAGCATTATGATAGAGGTATGAACAAGGTAGCTGGAGGAGTTACAGGGACGGGGCAATTATAAGACTAGCTTAGGGGTGAGATAGGGATCCGAAAGGTCTTCCTGGAAGAGGGGACACCCGAGTTTATGCATGAAGAAAGAGTGGGAGTTAATGAAATGAAGACAGTAGGGGAGAGGACTTTTCAGAATACAATGTGCTTAAACAATATAGAGGAAAGAAGGGAATGATACATTCGTGAAGCGGCAAGTAGTTCACTATTGCTAGAGTAGGAAGAAGGATGAAAAGTAGTGAAAGCTGAGTCTGGAAAGATAGGCTCAGTTTTACATTCATCTTTATTAAGGACTCTGTCTTGCCAAACTAGGAAGTTTGGTTTTTGTCTTGGATACAATGGAGAATTACTGAAGAATTTTAATCAGGGAAGAGACACAATTCCATGATTTTGAGAAATTCATTCTTCCAGTGGGGGCTCTAGATCAGAAGATTTGGACGCTGGAGCCAGGAACGTAATCAGAAGGCTAATAAGAGTAACCCAGAAAGGCAAAGATCGGAGCCTGAACTAAAGCAATGCAGGTGGTGATGAAGAGAAAGGCCTGAAAGATATCTAGGGGAGAGGATCAACAGCACTTGGTGTCTAGCTGGTGTTTAGTTAGGGAAATGTTTAGGACAAATTCATGTTTTCTGGCTTGGGAGCTAATAATGAAGATTGCCACAGTAATAAAACAAACAAGCGAAAAAAACCCAAGCCCATTGCCGTGGAGTCAATCCTGACTCATAGCAACCCTCTAGGACAGAGGAGAACTGCCCCCATAGGGTTTCCAAGGCTGTAAATCTGTATGGAAAAAGACTGCCACATCTTTCTTCCATGGAGTGGCTGATGGTTTCAAATCAAACCACCGACATTTTGGTTAGCAGCTGAGTCCTTAACCACTGTACCACCAGGGCTCCGCTACAGTTATAAACCAAAAAACCCAAATCTGTTGCCGTTGAGTCAATTCCTAGTCATTGCGACCCTACAGGACAGAGTAGAACTGCCCCATAGTGTTTCCAAGGAGCACCTGGTGGATTTGAACTGCCGACCTTTCCGTTAGCAGCCGATCTCTTAACTACTGCACCACCAGGGCTCCAAAATATGTACCTGCCTCCCTGGTGGGGAATTGAACCCCAGTCTCCCGTGTGACTGGAGGGGATACTCACCACTATACTAATGAAGACATGCAAGGAATAAACCAAAAAACCAAACCCAGTGTTGTCGAGTTGATTCTGACTCATAGTGACCCTATAGGACAGAGTAAAACTGCCCCATAGAGTTTCCAAGGAGCACCTGGTGGATTCAAACTGCTGACCCTTTGGTTAGCAGCTGTAGCACTTAACCACTACGCCACCAGGGTTCCCATGCAAGGAATAAAATAGGAGGAGTAATTTGTTGGTGGGAGTGGGCTATGGTGCCTTTTAGGTATCCAAGTGGAGATTCTGTACACCATTGGCTATATGGATCTGGCTCTTAAGGGTAAGGTCAGAGTGAGCTTTAAGTCTGGACTCATCCGTATGTTGTGGTAGGTGAAGGCACGTGTGGATTTCAGCAAATGAAAGAATGTACAGAGTGAGAAGGGAAGAGAGCCGAGGCTAGAATTCTGGGAAGCACCAACTCTTAAGAGGGAAAAAAGGGAGAAGACAAGAAACAAGCTGAGAAAAGGCCAGAGATGCAAGAGAAAAACTGAGGGAAAGCACTACTCAGAAACCTAGGTAGGAGAAAGTTGAGAAAAGGAAAGACCAACTAGTCATGCCAAATTTTGAAAAGAGGAAAAAGAGAAGACTGAGAAGCATCCAGTATATTCTGAAATTAAGAGATCCTTGGTGACCTTGGTGATGGTAGTATTCACAGACTGAGGACAAATTTTACAGTAGCTTGAGGTATGAGAACAGAATCAGCTGAAGAAGTGGATACATGAAATACAGACTTCTCATTCAAGAAGGGAAGGAGAGGGCAACGAGTATAGAAGGGGATGTATTGAGGCTCCCTTTATCCTGCCACTGGCAGGCTTCTATATTGTGTCAGGTTTGACAACATTGTCTCATGAAACAAGGAAGAATAAGGATAAATGTGGAGAAACCGAGCCACCAAAACAATTCTCCATGTGCATAATGCCTTTGACGTTTGTCCTGTGCTTAAAGTAAAAATTTCAAGGTGAAGCTAAAGGACAGACTTTTCCTCTCTGGAAGATTTAAGGGAGAGATACCATCAATAAAAGAGGACCATGTCTAGAACACTTGAGCTCTTTAGTTCTCCTCCTGGGACAAGTGGAGATCAAGAGCGTGGGGAGAGGACATGAGGGTGGGCTGGTGGGAGGCTTAGACAAGTATGCAAGACACATAACACCAGTCCTTGCCGCCTCGGAGGACAAAAGCCAGGAACACGAGTTACAGGGTGTAGATAGAAGAGCAAGCAACTTTTCATCCTATCAAATAGTACGAACACTCAGTCTTTCATTTGACTCGGTGTCTTGTTTTTGGGTGAACTAGGAACAGAGGGCCAGGCCTTGGCAAAGCAGTGTAGTTGGCAAAGAAGTTTTCAGAGCCCTCCCAGCCACTGTTTTAGCGCTCATTTCTTTCTTCCTGGGCCCTTCTTGTATCCCACCAATCTTTGCTTCCTCCTTGCTTTTAGCTGACCGTCAAGTAATTCTTGAAAAAATATTTACTAGTGAAGGTGTTATCTAAAAGAGTATAAATTTAAAAGAGAATATTTAAAGATGGGCTCTCAAAGAATAAAGCTAAAATAGGAGGATAACTAGAGATGGATATTTTCAATGGTAGCCACACCTAGCTCTCTTCAACTATAACACACTATAGCAATTTCTTGATTCTGATAATTTGACTTCACTAGACAACCAGTATTTGGATCTTGATACATTGCTATAAACTCCTTATTGCTCCCTCCTAATTAAGAACTTTTATTTAATAAAATGGACCTGGATGGGAGTCACGTGGTAGACAGGGATATTGATCATGGGATAACAGCAGAGATGGGGAGCAAGCTTAAGAAGATTTGATAATGTTTTTGATGTTTCTCCATATTTATTTCAGGTGAATGAAAATGTTTCAGTAACAACTGATACAAATTTCCTTAAACCGTTGTGGAAATAAGTTCAAGTCTTTTCTGAGTACTCCTCTGCCTTTGCCTCAGCACAGGGCCTGGGACCCAGCTGGCACTCAATCCTTGTTGAACTAGGCTGAACCATTCTTTATATCCCTAAAGGACTGCTTATCTGGCTGCTTGTCATCTTTGTTTCAGGAGCCTACAGACAGCCTTGAGGATAGCCTCCTTTCTTCCAGACCAGAGTTTGTTGTAGGCCCTGAAGGCGAGGAGGAGGACAATCCAGCAGCCAAGCATGGGGAGAACCCAGGCAACCGCACTGAGCCCAGTGAACATGCTGGTAGGTGAACCTGGCTGAACTGGGGAGCGGGTGGTGTGTATACCCCAGTTTGGCCAGGCCGAACGCCTAAGCCGTGGTTTCTTAGATTAGTTTTGACTTGGGGAAGTCCAGACTCTGTTTCCTTAGTGCACACACGTGCAGATGAACCATTTCCTACCAGATTATCAGGTGAAGAGCTCCATTTGTGTTTCCACTGGAACGTAGTTGACTGAATGTCTTTCCGACGGCAGGGAGCTTGTTATCTGTAAAAATCCATCGTGTTAGTGTAGAAAGCATCACCTCCCCTACTGGAAATGTGTCATGTTCTCTGTGGAGAGGTACCTGTGAACCATGTCTGAGTGGCTGACGCAGAAGGTGCTGACAATCTTGACAGTCACTCAGGGTGGTTTGGCCAAAGCAGAGTGCTTTAGGATAGAGGCGGGGACACTTGTACTGATGCCCCTTCTGTGCTCTGGGGGCTTTGCTGGGATCCTGAGAAGGCTCTTGGTGCGAGAGTAGCTGCGCAGGTTGTGCAGTAAGGCTGGTTGGCCTGCTTTATAGCTGGGAGGAGGATTGCCTGTTTCTGATTTGTTAAAGGCTCTGTGTGGGAGACTTGGGGGTAGCAAGATGGTGGACTGGCCTAAGAATCATACTGACGGCAGTGAGGAGCCAGCTAAAACCTGGGCGAAAAAGAGCCCCTTCCACTGAAACTGGGCTCTTCTACAGAAGAAAATATGATTAGACAGTCTCTAGATTCCTCTTGGGACAGTTGCCAGGTTGCAAAAATGGATAATAAATCCTAAATTCAGTTATGGCTATTAAAGAGAATTCAGGTACCCATGACAGATACACTTCCTTCAAAAGAAGAGAAAAGCAAGAGTCTTCTCATGTTTCTGGGCATTAAGGTGGGAAAACCATGAGAAAATCCTGTACACCTCACACTGCTGCCATGGGCCAGCAGTGTGGCAAACAAAGGAAGCAGCCACAGTGCTGCTTTGCCAGTCCTCAGAGAGTCATCAAATATCGTTATCTGGGTAGCTCGCTCGACTAATAACACCTGCCGAGATCAAGTACACTCAGCAAGCTTTCTTGAGCCTGAATTCTCAATAAAGCAAAACTAAACTCTAAGCAAGGGCACACCTTCTGGTTTGTTATTACCCAGAATGGCAGTTCTCATCAAGGTAGAAGTCTCATTTTAATAAACTATAATTTAATGTGAAAAAATAATTGACAAGAATTTGATTACTGCATTTTCTAATATCTTTTCCTTCACTTAGACACAAACCCAAGTTAACATAGACATTAAACATGATTTGTGAAAAAAGAAAGAATTTTGGAAATTCAGGATATGACCCTCCTGCCCCTGGGAAAGCCTGATTTGTAGATCTGAACTGTGGCACCCTGGGAATTTGCCCTGGATCGGAGCATATTTGGGGAGCTTCCATTCTCCTGCACCCGCTATCCTGAACTGTGGTGTGGCTGAGTCTTGGAAGCCGATTCCACAGAACCGGAGTTGGGAAGCATGGGCTTTCCGTTTTTTATTCCTTAAGTGAACAGCAAACATTATTGTCTGTTTTGTGAGGTTCTTTGCAGCTGCTAGGGTGACTTATCCAGACTATGGCAACTACATCATTGCTAGAAAGTTCTTGGTTAGAACTAACTGCTTCTGCTCTCCCAAATGGGTCATATTAGTGGCCTGCTGAGTATGAATATCTTGGCTCACACTATTGAAAATCATTGAAACTTAGGATTTGAAGGAACAGCCAAGATTATCTGCTTCACTGATTTTCAAGGTGTGCTTCCTGGAGTGGTAAGGTTCTGTGCTGTTTTCTTTGAAACTTCCCTTAATGGGGTTGGCAGTTGGTTGAAAGACATGGGCAGATGATAAAGACCCAGGCTCCCTGCTTCAACCAGAGAGCTCTGCCTTGTTTCTGTTTCATATGTTGGCGTTCTAAGGAACATTTTCTTCAAACAAAGTATTCCAGAGAAAAGAAGTTTGAAATCTGCTGGGCCTGTTCAGCCTTCTCACTTTGCACAGATGGGTTAAATGACTTGCCCATGGTGATGTCGCTAGTATTCCTTCTTTATATGTGCTTTATACTTAACAGGCTTCCAAAAATGCATCGGAATCATCTGAGAAGTTTAAACAAACACAAAAATTAGCTTCTTTCCCCGTCCCTCCGCTTTTAATGCAGTACATCTGAGATGGAGGCCTGGGATTGGAAATCCAAATATTGCACAGTTAGTGGCAGGGCTGGGACTATAACCCAGAATTGCTGAGAACTAACGAACTTGATTACACACTGCAGCTGCTGACCCACAGAGAGGCCCGGGCCCAGGACTGGATTTAGGCATTGATGCCTAAGGAACCAGGGACTTCACTCACGATACAGTAACCTGCCTGCTTTATAAGCACATATACTTCTCACACTTAAGACAGCGCACAAATCAACTAACCGCCATGTTTGTTTGTATTTAACATTTTAGTTGAACAATGGTTAGAATTAAACCGTTCATTTTTTAATAAATTACTCTTTTCCTTGCTTAATTGCTTTAAATGCCACTTATTTAAACATTTTCTTTATTCATCTCCCCCAAAACTACTGCAGGCCCCTGTCCCAGTTTCTGGCCTGTTTTTCTTCTCTTACTCTCTGCCATCACAGATTATAAATTGTCTCCTCAGGGAAGCCCCCATGAGCCTTGCCTCCAAGACCACCTTCCCTGCTGCTCTGTCTCCTGCTCTGCCTTCAGGCAGTGACCTCCGACTCCCCTGTCATGGAAGGAAGAGGTGCTCTACCTACCCATGTTCGGTGATTTCCCCTGTTTTCTGGAGTCTTCCTTATTTCTGCATTTTGTGACCTGGCCCCCTGTTTCTTAAAGCAGTCAGATATGTCCTCCATCAAAAATATTTTTTAAAAACAACAGAGTTGAATGCTAATCACAAGCACATAAAATACCTTAGCGTGGAAGAGCCCCGATGAACAATTTAGTATCTAGGGAGAGATACTATGGTCTCTGAGCATAGAAACTGCCAAAACTTATAATAGTGGTTTTTACACCCTTCCCACTGGTTTCTAAGTCTAGGTAACTTGTGAAGCCTTTTCTCTAGCATGTCTTGTGTAAAATATACTCCTACCCCTCACTCAAGGGACAAAGGTTTTAGAGACCCTCACAAGAAGAGAGAACCAGGAGTACCTGTTCTGATCTGAGTATGCTCAGTTTCTTCAAAACTCTCTGCTTTTGTGGCAGTCCATGGGATAATACATCTTTGGATGCTAATATATTATGTACACGTCTCTTTAATACTTGCTTATCTCCCTTTCAGTTAGAAAGGCACAACAGACCTAGCAGCCCAGAGGAGCACAGATCTGGGCTGAGGTAGCCCAGGGAGCCAGGGACAGTTGAATACAGGTGGACTACATGGTGAAAAGCTGAACCTTGAGAATCCTAAATTAGAAGGTGCCTTGGACTCTCACTGTAGAAAGGATATATACTAACTTGAAGAGCAAAATAAAAAACATCACACAAAAACTTTTAATGCAGTCTACATTTTTACTCCCCTGGGTTTTACAAGCTGGATCAGTTCATGGTGGGGAAAAGAAGTTACGCTAACCTTTGTGTAATCATCTCTTCACAGCAATAAAGAACGATACTGAAAGAAAATTTTGCTACCAACAACTTCCAGTAACTTTGAGACTAATATATACCATTTTCCAGGTACATTTTCTGAAATATTTGAATATTTGGTTTGGTAGCATTGCTGTTTTAAATAACTCAATAACTATGTGGTTCTTTGCATAGGAAATGGCTAAGTTTGAAGAGCCAGACATTCTTTTTAATATGCTCAATTGTCTGAAGATTCTCTGTCTACACGGAGAGTGTTTATACATTGCCAAAAAAGACCATCCTCAATTTTTAGCCTACATTCAGGATCATATGTTGATTGCAAGGTATGTCTAACAATTTACTTAGTTTGTTTTTAACTTAGGCTATAGTTATGAAAATTAAAAATGTTACTTAGTAGCTCATTTGGGTTATATTTCTTAGCCAGGACAGCCTAACTGCCTATGAGAGCTACATTTATTTTTTTTACTTAGCCTAATTTTTAAGTATGTCAATAAAAGGAATAGTAATTTTCATTTAATAGATACTGTAGAAAAATCCTCACAACTGGACCAGTCAGCAACATCCTGATAAACAGAGAAAAGATTGACGTTATCGAGGATTTTACTTCAATGCACAATCAACATCCAGAGAAGCAACAGTCAAGAAATCAGACGACATACTACATTGGGCAAATCTACTGCAAAAGACATCTTCAAAGTGTTAAAAAGCAAAGATGTTACTTTGAGGACCAAGGTGTGTATGATCCAAGCCATGGTGTTTTCAGTTGCTTCCTATGCATGTGAAAGTTGGATGATGAATAAGGAAGACCGAAGAATAGATGCCTTTGAATTATGGTGTTGGGAAAGAATATTGAATATATCATGGACTGCCAAAAGAACGAACAAATCTGACTTGGAAGAAGTACAGCCAGAATGGTCATTAGAAGCAAGGATGATAAGACTTCATTTCACATACCCTGGACATGTTATCAGGAGGGACCAGTCCCTGGAGAAGGAAGTAGATGGTCATCAAAAGAGAGGAAGACCCTCAATGAGATGGATTGACACAGTGGCTACAACAGTGGACTCAAACATAGCAATGATTGTGAGGATGGCACAGGACTGGGCAGTGTTTCGTTCTGTTGTACATAGGGTCGCTATGAATCAGAACCAACTCAACAGCATCTAACAACAACAACCGATACTGTAGAAATAGAATGATAAAATAAGGATTATTTTATACCTTTCAGCTGTCAAGTGGCTTAAGAATATAGCATTCCCTGGAAAAATGCCAACAGATACTAATATTTACCAAGTGTCGTTTAGTAAGGACTTACTCAATTTCTTACTTGAAATGGAGCTACTAGTAGATATCTAAACTTTCTCCATATATTGTTTGATATGTTTTAGAGAGTGCCGAGGCATTTTTGAAAATAGTAATAAAATATAGTACTGATTTATACAGTATTTTTCTTCCTGAGTGCCTTAAAATAATTGTTAGGATCTTCCTGGAAGTGTTGTTGGGTGCTGGCGAGGTGATTCCTACTTGTAGTGACCCCATGTGCCAGAGCAGAACTGCCCCATAGGGTTTTCTAGGCTGTAATCTTTATGGGAACAGATCGCCAGGTCTTACTTCCACAGAGCTGCTGGGTGGGTTGGAACCACCAGCCTTTCGGTTAGCAGCTGAGCGCTTAACCATTGTGCCATTTGCACTCCTTAGTTGTTAGGTGCTGTTGAGTCAATTTCGACTCATAGTGACCCCATGTGACAGAGTAGAACTGCCCCATGGCGTTTCTCAGCTGTAATCTTTGGGGGAACAGCTCTCCAGGTCTTTCACCTGAGCCACCAAGGCTCCTTTCCTGGAAGTAAGTTAGAAGAATATTATCCTCACTTTATATGTAAGAGAATGAGGCAAAAAGAAAGGAAAAGATTGGTTCTGGATAACTTGGTCACATAACCAGGTTGAGGCTGTATCTGTCTTTACTCATTTTTTTTTTTTTCCATTCATTCAATAAGTATTATTGAGTGCTCACTGTATATGTCATTATTCTAGGCACTTCAGGAGTTTGCATCTCGTTTGGGAGGGGGTGAATTCTATCCTTACAGAAGGAGACCATTGACAGTGTTGAATTTATTTGAGACCTTGGTGGCATAGTGGTTAAGTGCTGTGGCTGCTAACCAAAAAGGTCAGGAGTTCAAATCTACTAGCCACTTCTTGGAAACCCTATGGGGCAGCTCTACCCTGTCCTGTAGGGTTGCTGTGGTTGGAATCAACTCAACAGCAACGAGTTTGTTTGTTTGTTTTTCCCATGGTCTCAGAAAACAGAAATGATTAAGAAATGCCTCCACCCTTTTGTGTTCTGGGAAATGGTTTACCAAAGAAGCACCCTTCGTCCCACAGATGCCCCCATTGCTTGCCTGTGACAGGGCCAGACACAGACCTGCCAAATCCCCATTCTTTGCCTCACAAATGATTAGCTTAACTGTTTTGTACACATTGAACAATTAATTAAGATTGTCTCCTTTTCCCAGGTAACTATGGCCCACCCTCCAGTCTGAGTCAGCATATGAACTCCCTTTAAAAGCCTCTCCTGAGAATGGGCTGGCCTCAGGGTAAAACATTCTCTGATTTACCCTCAGGCACACACTTTCATCCTACTTCCCCAGAACCAGTTCTTTCTAGCCTTGTTGAGGAAGACCCTCAGCAAGGTGGATTGACACAGTGGCTGCAACAATGAGCTCAAGCATAACGATTATAAGGATGGCTCAGGACCGGGCAATGTTTCGTTCTGTTGTGCATAGGGTCGGTGTGAGTCGGAACTGACTCGATGGCACCTAACAACAACATAAAAGAAAAAAAGGACCCCTGGGGCAGAGTAGTCAGCTACTAACCGAAAGGTTGGCAGCTCAAATATACCAACTGTTCTGCAGGAGAAAGATGTGGCAGTCTTCTTCTGTAAAGATTACAGCCTTGGAAACCCTATGGGGGCAGTTCTACTCTGTCCTATAGGGTGTCTGTGAGTCAGAATCAATTCGATGGCAATGGGTTTGGTTTTTTGGTTTATAAAAGAAAAACCCATTTTGCCCAACTCTTTAGACATTTACAGATCTTTTATTCAGAATAGATTCTCCCTATTGCAATAGTTTCCCCTCTTCCCTTTGCAATAGCCATCCCCGATTCCCGCTTGCAGTAATCCTTTGGAATAAAGTCTCTCCTTACTGAGTCTAGATTTGTTTTTTATTTGGTGCTATATAATTTATTATTCAAACTGGTAGACTTTTGAAAGGGAAGTGGAGGTGGTCTTCATAATTACCCCAAAGCAAGTATAAACTGGACTGTCTTGGATAAACTAAGATACATGGATGTGTAGATATGTCACTGTCAATCCAAGGAATATGTTATAAATTACTATTGCATAATCATTCTGGAAGAACGAGTAGGGAAGGGCTCAGCAGACTATACCATTCAAATGGGACAATTACAATAAGGTAGAATTTTGATAGGTAGAGATTCACAATGGATGGACATTTTGGAGAGCAGGAATGTCAAGAGCAAATGGCAGATTTGGAAAGAAAGGGGAAGAAATGGCAGGGCATACGTAGGTGATACCAAGGTTTTATTTTTTCATTTTTTTTTCAAAGTTTTGTTTTTTAGTGCACAGCATAGTTTTAGGGGAGTAATGGAAAATAAGGATGGAGAAATAGTTTGGGAACCAAGCGTGAAGGACCCTGAAGTAGGGACGTTATTTAATGGTGTTTGGGGATCTAGGCTCCATTGTTTAGATGTTTGGTGTTCAGAGATGGGAGAAAATTTGCACATGGTCATACAGCTGATTAATGGCAGGGTTGGAGTTAGATCCATATCTGTCTGATGTCCACCCCTCAGATTAAGCATAATGTTTTGAAAATTGCTCCTTTTGCTCCAGTAAGTCTTCTAGTAGAAACAAGCAGCTCTGGTGACTTGAACATCAATATGCTACCTGTGAGCTAGAGGCAGCGTGTGTCACTCCTCTGGTCTCTTAGCAATGCAGTGTGAGGTTTTGGAAGTCACAACTAGTTTGATTCTGATATTAACTCTGGAGCCAAATCCAAACCAAACCAAACCAAACCAGCCTACCAACCAACACAAAATGGTGTAGTTTAAATAATTGAATAAAAAAAATTGAAGCCAATAATATGTTATTACTAAAAATACATATTCAGAATTATTCTGGTAATGATTGAAAGGAAGGCAGCTTAAACTGGCAAAGGTGAATTTTTGTACAGTAGTGGCCTGGTTTTAGGAATGGCTCATAGCCACAAGATGTCATCATGGAAGCCTGTCTTTCTCTTTCTCCACTCCCCCCTCCCCCCCCCAGCTTTTCCCCTTTTCTCCCTATTACTCAGCTCTACTTCCATCTGTGTTGGCTTCTTCTCAGGCAGGCTGCTGCTGTGAGGTGGGAAAGAGGGTCATTGGCAGCTCTAGGCCACCATGGCCTTTCCTTTCTGAGATTTCAGAAGGAGAGAGAATCTTTCTCTGTCAGTGTCCCTGGGAAGAGGACTCTGGTATTCCCATGGTTACTATATGGTTACCATAGTCTATTGGACTGTTCACTCTAATCAAGGGAGTAGAGTTCTTTGGCCATCCTGGGATTTGTGTTCACCCTTATGTTAAAGGTGGGGGATCTTGATTGGCCGCCTTGCCTGTTGGAGGAGAGGCTGTTCTTAATTTAAAAAAAAAGGTGTTTTATGACCAGGATAAGGGGAACAGGTTGCTGTGCAGGCAGAACGAACAAAACTCCCCTAATGTCCGCTATTGGGGAGTAAAAACAATCACTTATCACCCCATCATCCTAACATACCTAATGTCGATTTTATGTATTATTCAAGTCACTGTTCATTTATGTAGCTGAATTTAAAATATTCAACATTTGATTTATATTTTCTAAAGTATATGTTAAATGGTTTGTGTTGTGACATAAAAGTAATTTCTTAAGAAAAAAATGCATTAACAGGACAGCGTATAGAAAAAGTTTTTCAGAGCATCATAGCCTTATGGATAAGTGTGATTTCACCAAATACATTCCTATCAGCTACTGCTAACTACAAAAAAACAGTTTCCATAAATTAAGATAATAGGTTTTTTTTTCTTTTTTTGGAAAGGTCATCATGACTGTAACCAACCACTTTTGCTTCTTCTTGATTCCTAGCCTGTGGAGGGTCATCAAATCTGAGTTCTCCCAGCTATCTTCGGTGGCAGTTCCTCTTCTTCTCCATGCTTTGTCACTTCCTCATGGTGCTGACATCTTCTGGACAATCATAAATGGCAACTTCAACAGCAAAGACTGGAAGATGAGGTTTGAAGCAGGTACCTCTATTCACTTACAAATTCTCCCTGGATTTCAAGGCAAACAGCGTCCAGGCATGACATCTATTTTTGGCCCTCCTTTTTCCTCCCTTCCTTTTAAAGCCATTCTCTTGCTTTCCATGTTCTTTGGGATTCTACTTAGCTTAACTTCCCCTACAATATTTTGCAGAGTGGTCCTTGGGTAAGGTGACCATGATAAGGTTTGCCCAGGGTAGTCCAGTTTATATAACTGAGCCCTGGTGGTGCAGTGGTTAAGCACCAGTCGCTCTGTGGGGGAAAGATGTGGCAGTCTGCTTCCGTAAAGATTTACAGCTTTGAAAACCCTGTGGGGCAGTTCTGCTCTGTCCTACAGAGAGTCACTATGAGTCAGAATCCACAGAACAGCACAATGAGTTTACAAGTTAGTCCGGTTTATGCCTCTTACCAGGTGTCTTAGAGTTCTAGAGAAACAGAATCAGTGAGGTATATGTAGATATGTCACTGATAAATATATGTCAGTGATATATGTATATTTGTGTGTGTGTGTATATATATGGACTGATTTACTTCAAATAATTGGTGTACGTGATTGTGGGGGGCTGCAAGTCCAAGATCCATAGGTCAAGTGACAGACTGACTTGCAGGCGTGTGTCCCAAAATCCACAGGTCGTGTGATGAGAAGAGTGAAGAGTAAGAGTGTTCTGGCAAAATGTCTGTTTGTAGTCTGGAGGCAGGATACACTCTAGGGAAACTCCCTTTTTTCTCTTAAGGTCTTCAAGTGATCGATTGAGGCCCACCCACGTTATGGAAGGAAATCTGCTTGTGGCCACTTGCTTAGTCATATGTAATTATAACAGCAGTTAAACTAGTGTTTGACCAAGCAACGGAGCACCATAGCCTAACCAAGTTGACACATAATATTAACCATCACACCACGTGTAGATAGATACTAATTGTGCCCGTATTCACTCTAGAATGGGTCCCAGCTTGGATGATAAATTATGTGGTCAGTCTATTAGGTTACCTGCATCTGAGTAGCTGAGAATGTGTTAAAAAGTGCAGATTATTGGGCCCCACCCCAGAATACTAAATTAGAATCTCTAGGGATGAAGCAAAGGTAAGGTAACTCACTAAAGTTTGAGAAGCTATGCTATATGCCCTTGCCTTTGGGGCATCTGGGACCAAGTCTGGACCAGTGATGGGCATAATTTCTTGGTGCATAGAATGGCAAGTCCTCAGAGGAACTTGGTAAGGAAGGAACCTGGATGTGTTCTCTTAGCCTCACATCTGCTGGTTTCACTGTCATTCCCATTCTTGGGGGGGAGGGGGGCGGGGGGCAGATAGCATGGTTGACATGTCACAGTGTGGCTTATCAGAACAGTTTCATATATTTTAGGGTCTTAATGGTTTGGCAAAAAAATAACGTCAGGTAAATTAACAAATTATACTTTAGAGTTCAATTCCCTGATACCTGGCCACCTCAAAGAATCCTTGCTTTTTAATGCCCACGTGCATTCCAGGGGCTAGTTTACTTATAGCACATGATATTGTAAGGAATTAGAGTGAAATTTTCTACCAAAAATATATGTGGTTTTAGCAACACTTTATAGGTATTTAAATTCTCAAACATACCTACCATTGTGAGGATGGCTCAGGACTGGGCAAGGTTTCGTTCTGTTGTACATTGGGTTGCTGTGAGCTGAAGCCAACTTGATGGCATCTAACAACAACAGCACTCTAGTTCTTTCATTCCAGTTCAAGGATTAAATCATTGCCTGAATACAGTCCTATTTATGTTATTTTTCTACTTAAAAACCTTTAATGGGTTTTCAATACCTAGAGAATAAAGCTCAGACTCCTTAAACTGACATTTGAAGCTCTCCATGAACGAATCCCAAGTGTTTATGGCCTTGTTTCCTACTCCTCTTTGTACACCTGCCATTGCTGCTTTCCCATTGATTCCTCCTTCGCCTCAGGCAAGCCTGAGTCTCTTCCCTTCAAGGCTTGTTCAGGTGCCACCTGCATCTGATCCTCCTTCACATGCTGCCATTGATTTCCACCTTCTCAATCCCCTTGGTAGAAAGTTGTTTCTCTATCCCCTGATCTCCCACAGCTTTTATTTCTACCTCTTGAGAGGCATTTGTGTCTTTCTATATTACATTTCAGTTATAGTTCTGCCTATCGTATCTTTCTTGGTTAATTGACTTTTTGAAGTCAAGACCTGTGGGTAATTCATCTTTTCATTTAATTTTATCTCCTCACAAGTGCCTAGGGTAGTGTTTTGAGTGCTTAATATGTTTTTTTTAAATTAAGTTGAGTTGGCAAATTTACTGAATAAACACTACGTGTACTAGACACTATGGAGGAAGTAAAAGGACGTACGAGAGCAGATTCCTGCTCTCATGAGCCTCCTAACTTAATTGATGAGATCAAATATAAACATGTAAGAAGCTAAGAAACTAGAAAAGGTATAAATATAATTCAAGAGCACGGATCAAGATATGACATATAGCTGTACATGTACACAGATGCCATGTGTCAATGAGTGTTATTTTTATAGGAGTTCATAGGATGGAAAGGTCACTCTAGGAGGTTAGAGAGGACTTTACAGAATAGTTAGAATTTCAGCAGTGGATTCAAGGATGCTGGAATGTCAATAGGCAGAGAAGAGTAGAAAGAATGCCCTAGCTTCTGGAACAGCTTAAGCAGAGAACTGAAACAACCTTATTCACCTGGCAATTCAAATGGTAGTTCATTTATATGATAGCACATGATGTTGTAGGGAATTATCTCTGTGTTATCTGCTCTATTATACCGCTTAACAAGTAAGGATGGTGAGACTTCATCTCACGTACTTTGGACATGTTATCAGGAGGGACCAGTCCTTGGGGAAGGACATCATGCTTCATAAAGTAGAAAAAAAAAACACCAAAAAAAGTAAAGTAGAGGGTCAGCGAAAAAGAGGAAGCCCCTCAATGAGATGGATTGACACAGTGGCTGTAACAGTAGGCTCCGCATAGCAACGATTGTGAGGATGGAGAAGGACTGGGCTGTGTTTTGTTCTGTTGTATGTAGGGTCACTGTGAGTTGGAACTGACTCCATGGCACCTAGCAACAACAACAAAAGCAACAATATAACTTTTTATAAAGCTATGCTTTTAGAGTGGCTGGAATAATTTAAAATCTAAATTTTCAGAATAATTATAGACCTGTCAAATAAGGGTACATCTATTTCATAGGTATTTCAGAAGAAATATTTCTGTAGCCCCAGGAAGCATCTGTTTGTTTCTATCATTTCATATCGTGACACTGAGAGTGGGTTAGGGGGCCCAGAACCAAGAGCCAGGTCTGGTGGGCACCTCCCACTTCCCTCAGTGGTCTGAAGAGCTTCTACGGCATGGCTGCAACAAAGGAGCACAGAGGCATTTTGAGTAGTTTGAAAGTTACAGTCAGAGGGAAAGACCTTTTTAAAAAAAGGACAACTCAGAGCTAAATCAAGGCTGCCTGGTGGAAAAGCAACTGCACTGGATAGAAACCACCCCCTTTGGTATTTAAAATCACCATGCAGGGTGTTCAGTTCTCAGACTGTCTAAATAAATGTAACTTTTTTTCTTGGGTCCTCTGCCCTTTATATTGCAGTGGAGAAAGTGGCTGTAATTTGTAGATTTCTGGACATTCACTCAGTGACCAAAAACCACCTGCTGAAGTACTCGCTGGCGCATGCCTTCTGCTGCTTCTTGACGGCTGTGGAGGACGTCAACCCGGCAGTGGCCACCAGAGCCGGTCTCTTGCTGGACACCATAAAGAGGCCGGCATTGCAGGTGACATCCCTCAGATGTGTGCTGTCTGCTCTGCGGATGGTCTGTGTCAGCACTGTTAAATTATTGAGTTACTTGTCACATGAACACATCCAATGATGATGATAATGGAAATTTTTATGTGGGAAAAATGTGCCCAGAACCACACATTATTAACAGATCTCATTTTTATCTGTTGACACTTTCTTTGCAGTCTAGCCATATGCCATATCACCCTTATACAGATGTAATTATTGTATAACTTTTTGGGAAGCAGATTTTTAAACGAGATTGGCTTTTTTTATACCACTTAGCTGACTCCTGGGCTTCCAGGCTCTGTCAGTAGAGGCTAACTGCTAAGAGAATTCAGATGAATTATACTATTAGTCAAAGCAAAGCATGAGAAGGTGAACATGCCCTGACAATGAAACACCACAGATTTAAGCTGAGGAGACATGAGATATGAGACCTGGAGAAGTTGTGTATTTATTTCGTTTGGCCTTTGTGTTTTGTAGTTGAAGAAACCAAGTCTCAGAGAGATGATATGACTTATCAAAAGCCACGGGGTGAAGGAGTGGGAGCACCAAGAATAGAGTCTAGGTCTCCAAAGTCCTGATCTGCTATTCTTCACATTGAAACCTGACTTATTATTATATTGTTAATATTATTAGATAATAATTGTGGTAAAAGCTTAACATTTGTTAAATAGGTACTGTGTTCCCAGAGGGAGCCCTGGTGGCCCAGTAGTTAAGTGACACGGCTGCTAACCAAAAGGTTGGCAGTTCGAATCCACCAGCCGCTCGCTCCTTGAAAACCCTATGGGACAATTCTACTCTGTCCAATAGGGTTGCCGTGGGCTGGCATCAACTCAACGGCAATGGGTTTTATGTTCCCAGGGCAGCGTATTAAAAATGTGCCAGCATGCATTATTGCATTTAATCCTCTCAGTAACCTTTTGTGTGTTCCTATTTTATAGATAGAGAAGCTGAGGCTTAGAGAGTTGAAGTAATTTTTTTTCAGGATCACACAGCTAGTAAATGGCAGAGTAAACTCAGGCCTACCTCATAATAATGTATTCTTTTTTTGCTTCATAATAATTTGTTTTTATTTTGGTAAAAATAATATAACAAAGTATTTTCCAATTCAACCATTTTTACATGTACAATTCACTGGCACTGTTAAGGTTCATTCTATGTGTAACCATCACCACTATCATTTTCCAAATTATTCTGCCATCATTAACAGAAACTCCGTGCTCCCTAAGCAATGACTTCCCTTTCCCCCTCCTTCCTACCCCTCGTAATCACTAATAAACTTTGGTCTGTCTGTGTGTATTTGCCTATGTCATGTAAGTGGGATCATGCAATATTTGTCTTTCGTGACTGACTTATTTCACGCAACATAATGTTTTTAAGGTTCATCCATGTTGTAGCATGTGTCAGGACTTCATTTCTCTTCATTCCTGGCTGAGTAATAATCCATTGTACGGAGATACCACATTTTGTTTATTCATCTGTTGATGGACTCTTCGATTGTTTCCACCCTTTGGCTATGGTGAATAGTGCCGCAATGAACATTGCTTTACAGGTTTCTGTTAGTATTCTTGCTTTCCATTGGAATTTCTGGGTCATGTGGCAGTTCTGTCTTTAATTTCAGAGGAACTGCCGAACTATTTTCCGCAGTGGCTATACCATTGCGTTCCCACCAGCAATGGATGATGGTTTCAATTTCTCCACGTCCTTATTCCGTTATTCTGATACTACCCATTCTAGTGGGTGCGAGATGGTGTCTCCCTGTGGTTTTGATTTGCGTCTCCCTAAAGACTAATGGGGAGCCTTGGTTCGAACCACTGGTTAAGCGCTTGGCTGCTAACCAAAAGGTTGGCGGTTTGAACTTACCAGCTGCTCTGCAGGAAAAAGATGTGGCAGTCTTCTTCCGTAAAGATTACAGCCTAGGAAACCCTGTGAGGCAATTCTACTCTGTCCTATAGGGTCACTATGAGTTAGAATTGACTTGACAGCAACAGGCTTGTTTTTGTTTTTTTTAAGGACTAATAACATTGGACATCCTTTCGTGTGCTTGTTGGCCATTTGTATATCCTCTTTGGTGAAATGTCTATTCAAGTCCTTTTCCCATTTTTTGATTGGGTTGTTTATCTTTTTGTTGCTCAATTGTAGAAGTTCTTTATATATTATGGATATTAAACCCTTTTCAGAGTCCCTCCAATTTTCTCGCAAGCAGAGGTTATTTCTTCAAAGTCCATGTTCTTAACTGTCTGTGTGAGTAAGAGTGTGTGTGTACACACTGCCTCCCAGTTCAGTGTAAATGTTCTTTCTGTAGTTTAAGACCAAGAAGAAAGGGCGAACTCTGCAGCATCTGCAAAATTATTGTAAGGTTATGTTCCCCGTGGATCCAGTTCTCCCTTGTAAAATTCTCAGTTGTTTTCTGGATGGTTTTTCACTGTCGATCTTAATAAAGCCAGGCACTTGCACTTGTATGTCCTATCCTTGGTTCAGTCCTGGAACATAGGAGGCACTCATTAGAAGAGAGTTGAATGAAAAAATGAGTTTGTCAGATGAGTTACACCTTTATGTTTCATGCTATTAATAAGAGGGGAATGGTGGACACCTATACCAGGGAAATGGATGCTCGATCCATTCCAACTTTAAGATTCTATCTTCCATTTGCATTGCAAGAAGAAAAGATGACTTTACTTTCTTTTAGAATCATAGAATTTAGGATTGAAAGGGAATTTGAAGACCATCTTCTTGCGTATCCTAAAATGTAGCCTTGAAAGTATGTTTCTCTTAATGGAAACTAGCAACATGAAGAAAGAAATATTGGCTTACAGATATTTGGATTAAGTGGTTGTCATTTACTGCATTAGAAAACAAAAGACAGTTATGTTTAGTTCAGATTTCTGAATCAAAAGTAAAGAGATATTCTACAATTAGGGGAAGCACCTCATCTGCATTTTTTTTTTCTACTAAACTTTACAATCTTTTTCTTTCGATTGGATCATTCCACATTGTAAGCAGGGTTTGAAGATGTTGCCTTGTTTTATTGTCTTAAAAAAACCTGTTTTATTGTCTTAGTCTAATGTATTTACTTTGAAGTAATTTAGAAGTTTACTCCCGATTTTATCTTTTTGCTGCTCTTTCGCAGGGTCTGTGTCTTTGTCTCGACTTCCAGTTTGATACTGTGGTTAAAGACCGACCCACAATATTGAGTAAGCTTTTACTCTTGCATTTTCTTAAGCAAGATATTCCTGCTTTGAGCTGGGAGTTTTTTGTCAATAGATTTGAGACGCTTTCTTTGGAAGCTCAGCTACATTTGGATTGTAACAAAGAATTCCCTTTTCCCACAAGTAAGTAAAACAAAGAATTTGCTTTCAATAGTCATAGTTCCTATTCTTGTGCTCACTAGAAAACCAGAAGCTTGCATGCAGTTTAATTCCCATTATGGGGGATGACTCGACTTCATGTACTGGTTCATCAGATGTTTATTGAGTATCTACTGTAGTAACTCACAGATTTAACCAAATTTTGGCATCAAAATCAGAATTCTTACCATTTCCTTGTGGTCCTATGATAATCCTTTTGTAACTGTGTGTATCTTAAATATTATTCAATCATTTGTGTTTATAATGCTGTTTGTGAGCAATTTCGTGAGATATATTTGTACCTCGCAAACTCACTCCTGCATGCTTATTGATCAGTTACCTGTGGCTCTAAATAAAATGGGGAAGATTTTAGTTACTCAACTATGGCTCCTGTGATATCAAAATTAAATAATTTAATCTTATGGTGTAAAGAAACAAATGATAGGCATTAGTCATGGTAGGCAGTGGTCATGATTACTTATCTATGCCTTGTCATAGAGGGAGATGAATAACTCATACATCCATGAGAGAATTTAATATGAAAAATATCCACAGGTAGATTGTTTCAGACTAGCCAACGAAGGAAAATGATAATTTCTTTAATTCCTTTCGCAAAGCTATCACTGCTGTAAGGACAAACGTTGCTAATCTCAGCGATGCAGCGCTGTGGAAGATCAAGAGGGCTCGCTTTGCAAGGAACCGCCAGCGGAGTGTGCGTTCCCTGAGGGACAGCGTGAAAGGGCCGGCGGAATCCAAGAGGGCACTCTCCCTTCCTGAAACCCTAACCTCCAAAATCCGTTGAGTATCTTCTCCCATCTTTCCACTAAATCCGTTTACTGCCTTTCTGAGGCTGACTTGCCATGTTGAATGTTCACAGAGAGTAGCATATTTAGCGAATGGAGCTCTTTCAGCAGGCTTGGCTTTCAGGTTCCCTAGAGGATCACCCCAGCAGGAGTTAAAGGCCATGGACGGCTTTCTCCAGTTTGGGGAGGAAGCCCGTTTTGAAATATAGAAGGCAGCAAATTCGTTAACACTTGGCATAAAAGTTAGAAGCAGCGTTTCTTCCTAAGTCCTAGAATATGAACGCTTGCCTCACCAGCCTTGTAACCCAAGAGCTTCTTCTATGAGATTTTTATGGGACCCATGACAGCTAAGGAGGCAGAGTTCAAATTTAGAATACATTTTCTTTTCAAGCATGATAGAAGCAGCCAACAATCCCCCAGGCAAACCAATAGTAATGATTGCTTTTGAAAAAGAAAAATTAAGCTGAGGAGAAGTTGAATTCACACCCAGCTTCATAAGGTAATTTGTAAATAAAAACAAACGTCACTGACAATTTTTATAAAGGGCCATATATAGCTGTTTTCTAAAGGTCTTTCTTTGTATCACACTTTTAAGGAGAACAGAATTTTTCTTAAATTAACAAATGACTAGAAAAACTCTAATAGAACAACAATTAAAAATGTATTACTAAATCACCATATTAATGCATGAGTGTATTTTAAACATATTACTAACTTATAAAATTTACTAAATAATTAAATAACTGAGATGATATTGATAAAATAACTCCATAAAACAGATTTCCTATCCTGTCGGAAGCTGTAAGGTTCGCTCTTCCACGGGTATTTATTAGAAGACAGCCTTATGCAACACAATCATTTTTAATCATAATTATGATGTGATTTGATTTATTACATTTTTCTCTATTTTGTGACAGTCTATGTGATGTTTTTCACATTGGAAGGGTCAGTGAAAGCCCTTTAAGCAGTCAGTAACCCAGCTTTTCAGGGAGTACAGATAATTAAAGATCGCCATTTCAGAGTAACCTGCCATAGAGCTAGGTTCCAGGTGAAACTGAATCAGGTCCTAGAAAGCAACATTTAGATTAAATAAATAATAATGATTTATATGAATTTCTCAGCTCTTTTATAACCTAATGGACCAGTCTGGGATATAACATTTATTTGTTGTTATTTTCTTGTTAAGTGATTCACATGACAATTTTGAAGACTGAGAATTGAATAAAATTGCAAGATGTTCTTGAAGTTCCGATAAAGCCCCCAAATTTTTGTTACATAAACATCATTTATGTGATGTTAATTACAAATAGGAAAAAATAAACTTGCCCTTGCTATTCAATACAGTTAGCACTGAGTATATTTTCTAGGCTCAAGTTGTCTTTAATGCTTATTTAAATAGAGTTGTTGTTGATTTTTAAGCTGTGAGGTTGACCAGGCATGAGCAGTCTGCTCCAGCTCTCGGTGGGACACCCGAACAGACACCAGGTGGGTACTTCCGGCGTTGAAGGGCTGTATGCAAGTATTTATCACAGGTGGACAAGGTAAAGAATGCAGTGTCTCTAACTGGACTGGAGTGAGATACTTAGGATTTGCAAACTCAGAAGGATCTTACCACAGACGTTCAAGTGTTTGAGCCCCTGATATAACAATTCTTTCCATTTGAATATTGGCAGGTTACTTTTGGTCCAGGTAACTTTTGGTTCAGTTAGAAGCATCCTGTTACCCGATTGTGCACCTTTTCCCAGACAGCCAGTATGACGAGAATTACATACAGTACTTAAGTTTGTATGTGGATTTACACATATAAATATGTATGTTTATATATATCTGCTTTTGGAAAAACATACATTTCACTGACACTGTAAAAGAGTATGCATTGGAACCACCATCATCCACTCATCCCCTCAGCCATTCCTGATCCTTTGCAACTCTACCTGCTCTGGCTTTCAGAGAAAAGAGGAGGATTGCCATTGTTTGAAGGGTTGTAGGACCACATTAGCATGGGACAGTGTAACAGTCATTCAATATTTCATGGTGTATTACATATTATCATGAAGTCACCTGAGGGTTAAAGGGACCCTGGCAAAGAGATTACATGTTATCCACATGATTGGCACCATGACTTGTTAGGAAGAGTGTGAAGATTTGGAATACCAACTTATTGGGGGGGGAAAAACCCCACAAATCTGGTAACACCAACCTGCTATAGAACATTGGATTTTCCATCTAAGGATAAGAGTTAAGGTAGACTTTTCAGAATGATACTGACACTCAGAAGGAAAATTTCAAGGAAGGAAACTTTTAAGACCATGTGTATTGTATGTTATAAAAACGAAGCTAGAAAGAGAGGGAGTGAGGGATGGGAGGAGGAGGAGGAGAGGGACAGCCCCGGAGATCATGAAGGCAACTAGCAGATATCGGCCAAAGTGTATTTTTCTGTTTTAAATTGATGAGGAAAAACGGAATAAAAGCCGCTTGGCAGAGTCCTTCTACCTTGTTCTATGCATCACTCGGTGTTGTGATTTTAAAAAAAAAAAAAAGGAATAAAAACAAAAACTTCTGATTCTGAGCTTCATTAAAATGCAAATTCTCTCCAGTTCCCCTTCAGTAAGGCCTTTTTGAGATTGTTCTCAGGCAATTTCATAAAATGCCTGTATTTGCCTTCTTTTGTCTTTTTGTCTTAAGGTTTAATTGAAAACCCTTTTTTTTAAAAAAAAAAAAAATTGTTACTCATTTTAACAATCTAACCAAACGAGTCCTCTAACGTCTCTTTGGGAAAACGTGTACGTACAACACTTGAAGTTAAGGAAAGCCTTCAGGCATCAAATTATCCCACCAAAGGCGACCAGATGGAAAAGGGACAGATGATGCCAGTGTTTAAATTAAATTTGAAGCTAAAAACTTCCAGAGAGGAAATTTACACGGCTCCACAATCAGCAAAACTCACTCAGGTTTGGAAACAGCTGGCCCAGTGTATAAAGCAATTGCAACCTAGTTTTCCGTTTGTGCGTTCGTATTTACTGGACATTGAATGTTTCAGCTTGGAAGCAGGGACAGGCCAAGATAATCATAAGACTGCAGGATGATTTAAAATAGCAATTAAATAGAAACTGAAAAGCTTGCTACTTAACAAACACTTGAGCTCCTCTGTGCAAGACCTCTCACTAAACAGGCCCGAAATACAGCAGATGCCCTCTAATTAGGCAGCAAGACTTAATTTTAATTGCTCTTTAGGCTGAAACTTTTGGCATTGGACTTATAGCATCTTAGAAGTTTATACATTCGAACAAGGAGCCCTGGTGCACAATGGTTAAGCCCTTGGCTGCTAACCAAAAGATTGGCGGTTCAAACCTACCAGTTGCTCTGAGGGAGAAAAGATCTAGTGATCTGCTTCTGTAAAGATTACCTACAGCCTAGGAAACCCTATGGGGGTAATTCTACACTATCCTATAGGGTCGCTGTGGGTCAGAGTTGACTCGACTGTACACACAACTACCTACATTTGAACCACCATGACTCTCTGGTCTTAGCTTTGCAACAGAAATACACTTCTGTAGAAGGTATAGTCTGCAAGGTTAGCAGAGAGCTGTACTCCTCTGTGACTTTTATGAATCAAATCAAAGGCCTTTGTGTATATGAGTAAGATTTATAGGCTATTAGAGCTGGAACATTAGGGATATGTTGATATTCTCATGTTACAGAACAGGAAACTGAGGTTCCTGGAAAGGAACAAGTTTCACAAGCTTATTGGTGGCAGATTGGGGTCTCAAATTCAGATGTCCAGATCTCTCCTAAAGGCATGTATGGTAAATGCAAGTAGGAGCGCAGCACCATCATTTATCCTACTTGATGAAATGTAAGATCTTTCCACTCACTAATCTGAAATTTGTGTAATTATAGTTGGGTGTAAGGTCTATTTTCATTGATACTATGAGAACCAGGGATTCTTTGTCTTTGGACATCCGGAACATGTGCTGGGAATTAATTGCATATAATGTAGCAATTATGGCATGCTGTATCAGCACAACTGGAGCTGTGGTGGCTCAGTGGGTAAGTGCTTGGCTGCTAACCAAAAGGCCGGCGGTTCGCAACCACCAGTGGCTCTGTGGGAAAAAGATGCAACAGTCTGCTTCTGTAAAGATTACAGCCTTGGAAATCCCATGGGGCAGTTCTACTCTGCCTTATAGAGTCTCTGTGAATCAGAATCAACAGCAGTGGGTTTGGTTTGGTTTATATCAGCATAATACTGAAAGAACATTATCAACCCCGTGTGAGCACAGACAGCTTAACGATATCTTGTTTCTCATTCCCTGGAATGAAGAAACAACAGTAGGTATATAGTAACAATAGTAATAATACTTGATAGAAGGAATACCTCTTTACCTATAGAGTATTTTTATGCAAATCATCTCATTTCAATTTTCACGACAGCTCTGAATATATGTAAAGTATTATTATTTTGTCACTTTACTTACAGACAAGAAAACTTGAGGTACTGAGGGTTGAAGTAGTTATGTCTAGATGACTTACTCAAGGTCACATATAATTAACCAGTTAGGGGCGAACTGAGACTTGAGTCTAGGAGACTCGAGTCTAGGAGACTTGACCTGCTTTCTTCCTATTCTAACTACTCTTGATGGTCCCAGGGGAATAGTTTTGCCCTGTAGGGCATGTGGGCGCCAGTCTAGTTATAAAGCTGACCTAGGCATTTGGGCCTGCTACAGCATGGCATAAGCCCATGAAAGTCCAGACTGAAGGACCTTCCCAGTTAGGACCCCCAGATTGGTCCAAGCCATCCAATCCCTTACAAGGCTTGGATATCCCAGTGCCACTCCAGCCTGCAGAGAAACCTTGAGAATCCTCAGTCTAAACTTGTATCTGCAAGAGAAGGTGCCCAATACTAGTTGCATTGGTAACTGTCTCTTGTATTGACATTTCCTGCCTCCCCATAGTGTCCCTGACTAGAATTCAAAAAAAGAAATTTCTCATTGGGCTTTCTCTTTCTTTCTACGGATAACTTACAATTCACTTTCTTTTTTTTTTAATTAGCCTGTAGGATGCTTATTGATCATTAAGATCCAATAAATCAAAGGGTATAGTTGCTTTTGTAGGAATGCTCTTGTTTGAAATTATGTTTTGGGAAAATGACCATTTTTATTCAACAAACATATGTTAGGCACCTGCCATTCTAGGAAATAGGAAGAAGGCAAAGATCCCTCAGAAGTTTCTATACTCTCAAATTCCTTATAGTCAAGCCAGAGAGGTGGAGTATGAACATAAGTAAACTCATCTGAAGTGAAAGTGATAATATTACAGGATGGCTCATGTCAAATGCAGTCGGAAGAGTACTTTCTGCCAACTGGAGGCACCAGGGAAGGCCTTGTGGACAGAGGGCTTTTCAGCTAGACCTTGACTAGTGGATAAGATGAGGTCTGGCAACAGGATGTGGGGTACAGAGAGGCAAAGGCAGGGCTGGGGAGATAAGTGGGTGTGGAGTTAGTCACAGGCCTGAGCTCACATCCCTTTTGTGGCTGCATGTACATACAACACAAGTGCTGTCAACAAAGCTTGAAGCTGCATTGATGAGCTGAGGAGATCAGTGAGGTAGTGTAATCAGAACTGCCGACATAAGACAACCACATTTGTAGTGTTTGTTGACTTCTCTGGATCAAACACAATAAGCTTTCGGACCAAGAGCCATTTCTTTCTGTGCCTAATTGTCACTTGTTGGTTTGGCAGAGGGGTCAGTGAGTCAGTTTGCACAGAGGAGTCTTCCCTACTTCCCGAGCCACTTCCCTACTGCTCTGGGACTTCATCAGTTTCTTTCCTACATAGAAGACAAGGTCTGAATATTTAAATTCAATTCAACTAAACAGATCTTTATTGACAGTGAGCATGTACTATCTGTCAGACTCTGTTCCATATTCTGCAAGGGATATAAAAATGGGTAAGACATAGCCCCGCCTTCAAGGAGCCTGTCTTCTTGTAGGGAATAAGTGAAAATAGTTTGGCCTTGCATTCTGGTTATTTGCCACATGAGAGATAAAAACACAAAAACCCATTACTGTGGCGTCGATTCCGACTCATAGGTTTCTGTGGTGATGTGAGAGCTAGGATGTGCTAAAGGACTTCCTCCTTTCTCTCTCCTGTCTTGCCTCCTTTCCTGTCTGGAAAAATTCACAGAATCCAGGGATCACATCCAATTGCTGAGAGGAGGGTGGGCATATGTAATAAGAATGGCTTCTGGAAACCAGACCCACAGGCTAGAATTGGGGGTGGGGGGTGGAGGAGCACCGTGCAAGATGAAGAGAGCATTGTGAGTGAAGACATGACGGTGGGAAAATGTTGGCTACGTCCTGAGATCCACGAATAGTCCCGCTTGTAAGAATGTGGACTGCTTGGGGTGAAGAAATAGGAGGTAAGTCTGGAGATGCAAATCCTGATCCTGCCTGGTTTCAAACCACCTGGATCTATAAAATTGTGTTACACTTAGGGGGCTCAGTCAGTGGTACAATCGTATGGACAAGCAGCGACGGAGCCAGTTCACATTAAAGTTAGGGTCGGATAGCTCTGCCTCCTTGATTATAAAAATACTTACATTTTTCTTTATAGAAACAATAAAATCAAACCTCTTCACATATTAAATCCCTATGGTTAAGACAGAAAGAGGAATTTCATAGACTGGAATTCAAAACTACTAAGTGTTTTAATTGCCACACCTTAGAGAAAATCTTATAGGTATTTAGTTGAAAAATGGAAATTTTGTACCCTTTATAGATACTTAAAACAGTAATATTGTCTTTATAAATTATAGAGGAAATTTCAGCTTTTCTACAGCTCATTTTTCGTTAAAGACTTGATTAAGGTAACTCTTCTTTATGAAGAGTGTATCGTTTAGTTACAAGCTTCCTCGATTTTAATGAAAGACCAATACACAAAGCTCAGACTTACAAAGCCTGCAACTGGAAGGGTAAATTATTGGAGTGAGAAGGGATTTTTGTTTGTTTGTTTCCTCGCTTTATGTGAAAGTTTCCATTAACTAATACTTTTTTTCAGTACATTTGACAATTTGTTAGTCACTCACCACAGGCTATTCAGGACGAGCAAGGTTAAGAGAGGCAAAGTTAAATTTAAAGCACTGAAGATCATTGAGGTGAATAAAACAAGAATAAGGCATTTATAAGATGATACTTAATAGGAAAATATGATTTTATGGGAAAAGTTAAGGCCTCTACACCTTTTAAAAACACGTCTACTTGTAATGGGAAGAGGAGTTTTGAAATGTTCAGCTGAACTGTGATGCTTTATTTTCTAGACTTGAACTTGGATAAAATGAAATGGGGGCTGGGCTCCTTGTTGTGCCCCTTCCCAGTTCTACTTTTAATTTGGGGGCTTTAGAGTCAAGCCTGTCTGGACTTGGAGGTGGCTGAGGGGGACTCACTGATACATGTTGTCTTACCTCTTGCCTCCTAGAGCTAAAATGAATTGAAAAGTGAAGCTAGATTGTAACAGCCATCGCTTGCTGCTACAATAACATTGAACCCTGCAGGGCACCTGGGTCTTCTTGTCACATTCTTGGCCCAAACTTGCTTGAAGCAGTAACTTCTTTCTAGGTATAAAGTAATACTCTGGAGGGGGGGAAAAAAGATTAAATATTTTTCAATGCTGAGAAGATAGCTCTCTAAACGTTTTCTTTTTTGTTCTACAAGGATTTATATATTGGCTGGATCCTACATTTCAAACATGTAGATAAAACATGAAGTGATGTTTCACATTTCTAACCTTTTAGTGAAATAGGGTATTCCACTCACATTGATTTTTTTTTTGGTGGTCGATACATGCCTAACAATAACGATAATATTATCAATCTAGCGAACGCTTTTCGCGTGTAAAACACTACAATAAACAAATCTCTAGGTTTTATTTAATAACCTTTGGTAAAAACATTCTTTAAAGTATATTGCACACATCCATTTGCTCATGAACAGACTCTGTGGGACAGAAAATGTTAATGTTCCAAGGTTGTATTCAAGTGTGTCAGATGACTTCCCCATATGTTAGAGGCTCTTGGACTAAGTTGGTTCTGCTGTCTCTTCACTCATTGTCCACTGTCCCTTCTCGAATTGTCACTTTTGGACAGACTAACTTCCTCCTGATCGTCTGGGGAAACTAGACAACCAAGCTTGTTACCTTATATGCAGTTTTAAACTAGTAAATTCTGAATTTGAGACTAACTTCATGCCATTGCTCCAGAGAAAAGTGTATTGGCTTGAGACAAGTGTTTCTTATATCTTGCTTCTCTTGACTGTGTCCTGGAAGACTGAGATTTTGCCGTGTTAATTGAAGACATAAGGCTGTGTATTAGCATCTAGCTCTTTGTCTCATCCTGTATGCCATAGTTACAACAGATGTAACCAAGGTTTGGTTTATAACGGTTCATGATCAAAGTTTGTCACCGTTTACTAGAGCTTTTCCTCTCAGGATGAGAGATGAGAATGTGCTGGTCTAACCCACCAGGCAAATAATTTGTTTTCAGTCTAGAAATTCTGATGGACAAGAATGTAAAGGGCATTTTGAATAAGTCTCAAAACATAAATACAGAAGAGCAAATCTCACTCTTCCTCCTCCAGAAACCCTAACCCCAAACCAGAAAGGGCAGGAAAACCAAAGGGCATTTTTGAAAAATAACAGAATAGTCAATGTCAGGGGGTAGCTCATATGTAATTATTTATTAGACTAAGAGGAAATCGAGGTGCTTAAAGGTAGTTTTTTCTTCCTGTGTGAACTTTTCAGCTCACCTTCGTATGGTGTTTTTCAGAGTTCATGCTCCTCTCTTTTTGTTCCCCCACAACCTGTATGCTTTTCACACACACAGTAGGGCTTATAATTTGCTATTTATAACTTTGGCTCTATCACTCAAAGAGTACACACTGCTAATATATCTTTCTGAAGATTTGGAAAAGAAAACTTTTTTTTTTTTTTTCACCAGCTGACTTCTGAATAGATATGCTAACAAAGCAGAATAACCCAATGGGTGTTTTCATGCTCAGTGGGTTTTAGAATATTATTTTGTTGTTATCCTTATGTGTTTATTTTTTTAAGTCTTGAAGGGAAACTTCTCTTTCTCTTTACCTGGGGATAAAACCTTGCCAAGATACTAAAAATTAACAAAAAATGCCAAGTTTACTTAGATATTTGTCTTTCTGTTCAAGGATAGCACGCTATTGCTTCGTAGTGCTCTAATTTTATTGCCACTCCCTTATTACTCCAGGAAATGAACTTGGTTGTTGACCAACTTGGTTGTTAAGGAACACAAAACTTTTGCCCCTAGATTAATGCTTTGCTTAGTAGGCCATATTGTGTCTTTCAGTTTCACATCTAAAGCAGAAACTTTAAATATTTAGTGGAAGCAGAAAGGGTGCTGCTTTATCAATACCTAAGTGAGATTTCAGTGTGAATTCTTTGTGGGGGAGCCGCCCACTGATGGCCTTTCTTGTACTGACAGGACAACAGTCTCCTGAGAATGACAACACCATCAAGGACCTGCTCCCAGAGGATGCTGGGATAGACCACCAGACAGTTCACCAGCTGATTACAGTACTCATGAAGTTCATGGCCAAGGATGAGAGCAGCGCTGAGTCAGACATCAGTAGTGCCAAGGCCTTCAACACAGTCAAGCGGCACCTGTATGTCTTGCTTGGCTATGACCAACAGGAAGGTTGCTTCATGATTGCCCCTCAAAAAATGCGCCTGTCAACTTGCTTTAATGCGTTCATTGCAGGAATTGCCCAAGTAAGTGGAATAACTGCTCTCGGAGGTCACACCATTAGGTTTTTAGTAGAACCAAACCATTAAATTCTTCTTAGCCACCATTGGTTGAGTGTAAAGGCTTGTGCACGTCGTTGGGTTACTTGGTATTAGGCCGGGGTGTGTGGAGGGGAATACAAAGTTGAGTAACACTCAGAAGCTTGGTGCTATGAAAGGAGTGTGGGAGTTTTTTGTTTCTGTCCCCTCCTCCTGCTTTCCTTTCTTGGCTTCAAGTTGAGAAAGTTGAGTTAATCTTACAACTTACTTCATTGGTACATGCAGGGATTTGTCCATGTTTGTCTACTGCTTCTTACTGCTGTATTTTATACCATCGTATACATCTACCATACTTTACATACCGATTCCCCTAGCAATGGACACTCACGTTGCTTCCGACTTCTCACTATCCCAAACAGCTCAGTGATGAACATCCTTGTACATGTACCTTATTGACCAGTGTGGAAATCCCCTTGGAATATGGATCCTGGGGCAGAATTACTGGATCGTGGGGTACATGTATGCCTAATTTGACCAGTGCTACAAATATCACTCTCCAGGATGGCTGCACTGTTCCGCAAAGGGCATAGGATTGCAGGCTAGAGAGACCAGATATGAATTTCAGCACTACCACTTATTAACTGTTATAGCCTTAGACATTCTCTGCTTGCTTGCTCACTGGTAACAAATATTTTTTGAGAGAACAGAGACAACATATTGCAAAGCACCATAATCAGTCTCATAGCAGGAACTCAATAGATGGTAGCTATTATTATCAATTAGCTCAAATAGATTATAATATAATGAACACAGGTAAACAAAGTGATAGCAGTAGTATGTAGTTGTCCCTAGCTGATGCTGATGACCGGGTGGATCACCACTGATACTCAGATGTCTGTGATGGAAAGAGAATATACCATTTCAGATACCAGGTCAACCCTTTCTCCCTCTTTCCGTCCTTCTCTCCCTCCCTTCCTTCCTTCTTGCCTTCCTTTCTTCCCTTTTTCACTCTAAATGCATGTTATGCATGTTTAGTTTAGAAATATAAGCAAACATTTGGAAATGAAAATAAAAATCTCCAGAAAAGCCATGACAAAAATAACTTACTAACATTTTAGTATATACCACTTATTTATTGGCCATGAGTATTCATATTTTGTGATATGCCTGTTAAATATTTTGCTCCAGTTTTTTGTTGGGTTCAAATTTTTTCTTTTGATTTTTAAGTGTTCTTTGTAGTTTTCCTTCAATTATTAGTTTTTTTTTCTATTCCAGGTTATGGACTATAACATTAACTTGGGAAAACACCTCCTCCCCTTGGTGGTTCAGGTGCTCAAATACTGCTCTTGTCCTCAACTTCGGCATTATTTCCAACAGCCACCTCGTTGCTCCCTCTGGTCCCTGAAACCTCACATTCGGCAGATGTGGTTGAAGGCCTTGCTTGTCATCCTCTACAAGGTGAGTTGCCGAGGTCACTTCTTTTTTGTTATGATCATTCTCTTAGAGAGTACAGCATGAAAAGAACACCTAAGAGAACTGAGTTGGAGGTTTCCATCAGAGGAAGGCTTATGATGTACAATTAGTGTTGAGAAGCAAAGAGCTATTGCAATGAAAATAGAAATGGAGACCAAGCCAGTGTATACTCTAAAAATGTTTAAAATAGAAAATGATTAATTTTAGGACATGGACCAACAACCTTTGTTTATACTCAGAATCTCATATTTTATCTGAGTATTAATTATTATGTCTGTCAGAAAACAAAGAAGATATTTAGCATTGTATTCATACACCAAATATTTAAGCCAAATAATTACATTGAAAGGAAGTGTAGCTATGAACTGGCATGCACTGCTGTCAGTGGTTCGGTTTAGGAGGAAGAGAAGGTGGCCCCTGGTAAAAATAAGGCCATGATAAGAATCTGTGTCTTCGCTTTTCTGTATATTTCTTTGTATCCTTGAGAAAAATATCTAGCAAGATCAGGTGGGAAAACGGACCCTTAAAAATAACCATTTATATTTTTCTCCCTCCGTTTGATTGAGCAGTATCCGTACCGAGACTGTGATATCAGCAAGGTCCTGCTGCATCTGATTCATATAACAGTCAATACACTCAATGCTCAATATCATAGCTGCAAGCCCCACGCCACGGCAGGACCTCTGTGCAGCGACAACAGTAACATAAGCAGATACAGCGAGAAAGAAAAAGGTACTTTACATATCTGAATTCTATCCCAAACTTAGCTGGAATATGTAATATGTTTCTGGACACTGCTTTTCTTAAGAGATAGAGGAGAGCCCCCAGATATCATTCTGGAGTAAAAAAAAATCATTTGTTCATTAATTTTCAAACTTCTTCCATGAATGTTGCTGCCTTAATTTTTAGAAAAAAATTTGCTGTTTGGTTAAGGAGCGTTGTAAGCCTTTTCTTACTTGGAAATACCTTACTTTAGGACTGTGAAGTAAATCTTGGTCAGCCCTCAGTGGAGCTGTCATCTTATAGGTCTTTAGTTTGCTCCTGACCTCTGTGCTCACGGAAGTTGAATGGATTTTAAATTGCTGAAGTGCTCTTTCCTATCCTCTTTATTCAACAAGTAGTGATTTAAGGTGACTGAAATGAAACATTTTTGTTGCGTAAGTTCAAATTATTTCCAATATCAATGCCTTTTCTGTTAATAATTTATCCTCAAAGGACACAGTAGAATTAAACTTTAGATAAAATAAAAGTGCAGCCTGATTGTTTCCAGGGGTGAGCTGAAGAACCAAGGTATATATCTTTAGTGGATGTCAGGGGATGACTTGACTTGTAAAAGGTGACGTCACCTAATTCAATCCTAGGAGAAAGCCAAGAGTTGATGACCCTTTGTAGTGTCAGTACAGTCTGTTTGGTCGGACTGTTACTGGAAATTTCTCAGTAGGTTGGATGGTAGCCCGTGTTCCATTGTTCATTTTTTGCTGAAAGGTCCAGGTGTCTAGGTTGGCCAGGGCCAGTGCTGGTACCATTCAGATCTTCCCTGAAGAAGATCTATCTACCAGCTTAGGTCCTAGTTTCTGGAAAATTGGGTATATTTGGCTGAACTATGGATATCCTCAGTCTGGGTTTAGTCTGGATGGGAGGCACCATCTTAAGGTCTTTCCATCTCTGTCATTCAGTATATTTGGAGAATTATTTCAAAGTTAGATAATGGTACTAGCGTTAACTATTTGCTGGAAAAACTGTATTTTTCAAAGAATCTCTTAAGAGTGAAAGTAAAAAAAAAAAAAAACCGTATCATTGTGTTGTATCTCCTTAGAAACATGGGAATTTGATAGGCTTTCTCATCTTTGTGGAAGTTCAATGGGGGTGTGGTATCCATTCCAAAATATGAATGGTCATTAACATTTATTTTTCATTTTGGCTAAAAAGATGAGAGTGTTTATTTTGTCTAATATTTGCTGCTCCGAGTTTCATTTACATGTGACTCTCATGTGTTAGGACAGGATCAGCCCTTAAAACTTAACCCTATGCTTTTGTACCCCCCTTGTACTGATTTTTTTTTTTTTTCTAAAAGAGTCTTAAATAATCAGAATCACACCCGAGACTTATTTTGTCATATAGTTGGACATGACTCTTTCAGCAGTAGGTTAATTCCATTTAGTGTTGTGTTAAATGCATTTTAATAGCCTTTTCTCTTGTTTTGTACGTGGTCTTTGACCTTTCAACAGGGTGAAAGAAGAAAATTTCTTAGGTAAACTTTGTGGGTTGCAAAGTAGCAAGCATTTCCTGATCAATTTGTTCTTGGATTTAAAAGCGAGGAAATGGGGGTAGAAGAGGACATAGAAACAAGTTCAGTAGGCACTCAAGTGACAAATTGGCTTACGGGGCCTTAGGATCCTTAGAGTCAAAGATTCGTTCTGGGATTCATGAGCTCCATGATACTTACACTTGGCCACCTCTTCAGAGGAGAGTCTTAATTTAATAGAAGGAAATGTTATTTTCTGTTCTCTTTTTCCTTTGTTTACTTTTTCAGTCCATAATCATTTGTGGAGCTTTTGAGATGACAAGTGGCTTTTCTAAGCTTTTTCTGTGTGTTGTGTGTTTCATTACCAAATGTAGAGTACAGTATTTTGCATTCACAAACTATAAGGTGCATGTACTGTTAGGCTGTGTCTATGCCAGTTCCCAAATCCCAGGAAGGCATATATTTTTGGAAAGGTCAAGACCCACCCATTTTATTTAATTTCCTTTTGTGAAAGTAGCCTGGAAATTCATCAAAAGCAGGCAAGTTCAAGCAGTGTCACAGACTCTTAGAAAAGGTAGCTGACATCGATGGTCATCTAGTTTTAAATACATTGGAAAAGTTTCCCCGGGAAGGGAAATATTGAGATGCCTCTTGAAAATGCTGCCAATGATCATGTGGAAAATAATGAGCAACCCTGTAACAGGTTGCTATGCCCAACGTATGGATAATTTGACTTCTGGATGAAATAGCAAGACGTGGTTAGACTGGGGCTGGTGCGGGAGCCACCCCAGACTTTGTTCCCTAATGCTTTCATTGAAATGCTTGTGTAGACACAGCCTAAGAGAGAATAACCTCTTAAGTGTAATTTTGACTTTCTCTCCCCAATTAGAGGAAGATAGTGTTTTTGATGAATCTGATATTCATGATACACCTACTGGACCCTGCAATAAAGAGTCTCAAACTTTTTTTGCAAGATTGAAAAGGATAGGCGGCAGCAAAATGGTGAAATATCAGCCGGTTGAGATGAATGT
Source organism: Loxodonta africana (assembly GCF_030014295.1). Classification (NCBI taxonomy): domain Eukaryota; kingdom Metazoa; phylum Chordata; class Mammalia; order Proboscidea; family Elephantidae; genus Loxodonta; species Loxodonta africana. The sequence continues at coordinate 106,766,446 of NC_087351.1, forward strand.
TCAGAGAAGTATGAATTTTTTCTCTTAGTAATTTTATGCAGAAATGTTGTACTCTACTGTTTGTTTGGGGTGAAATCTTAATTTTATTATGTTACTACACATTTTGATACCGTTGATTTTTATATATATGTATGCACAAACAGTATATATATATACACACCTATATATATACATGAGTTGACAGATACATCATTAATGTCATGATCGTCTTAGAGGGCCATTGCTTAATTTGATTTGTTGCAAAATGTTTGCTTCTCCTCCATACGATTTGAATACAGTTTCCTAGATCTGCCTCAGCCAAAACTGATCCTCCGCTCCTGTGCACAAACGCCTAGAGCTGAGGAATTATCCTGAAGCCTGATTTTGGAAATAAGATCTCAAACTGCCATTGTGGTTTTTTTCATTCCAAAGTTTTCCCCGTTTTTGAAATTAGAATGAATCTTCCAAAACCTTGGCCAGAAAGTCAGTTTTCCCTTCTGGTGGAGCTGGGATTGTGGTTATGATTTATGCCAATCGTATGCCCAAGTACGAGGGGAAAAAACGGTGAAATCTCCAAGGAAAATAGTACTAGCTTTTTCTGTTTTAATCAGGTGAAATAGAACTGGCTGAATATAGAGAAACGGGTGCATTACAAGACAGCATTCTACACTGTGTGCGAGAAGAAAGCATTCAGAAAAAAAAACTGCGCTCTTTAAAACAAAAATCTCTCGATATAGGGAATGCAGACTCCCTCTTGTTCACATTAGATGAACATCGTAGGAAGTCCTGTATAGATCGGTGTGACGTAGATAAGCCTCCCACCCAAGCTGCCTACATCATACAAAGACAAAGTGACCACGGACGTCCCAGACAGAATTCCGCGACACGGCCTGATAACACCGAAATCCCTGAAAACCCAGCTATGGAAAGTTTGCAAGAAACTCGAAGACCTGTAATACCAGAAGTTAGGTTAAACTGCATGGAGACATTTGAAGTGAAAGTTGACTCTCCAGTAAGATTTGCCCCTAAAGAGGATTTAGATCTGATAGACTTGTCCTCAGATTCCACGTCAGGGCCTGAAAAACACTCTATAGTCTCAACATCTGACAGCGACTCTCTTGTGTTTGAGCCTCTTCCCCCTCTCAGAATAGTCGAGAGTGATGAAGAAGAGGAGATGATGAACCAAGGAAATGATGGTGGCTCTGGTCAAAATGCCGCCTCCTCCCCGTCAATCCCCAGCCCTCCCTCTGTCCTCAGCCTCAGCTCGACTCCCCTTGTGCAAGTAAGCGTGGAGGATTGTTCCAAAGACTTTTCTTCAAAGGACTCGGGAAAGAGACAGTCAGCAGGTAACAGGGACTCCGATCTCATAGCTCTGGAAGACCTCACAGACTCCGAAGAATTATCAAAGCCAGAGGGGCTGCCAGAGCTTTCCTGCGGCAGCCCACTCACACTTAAGCAAAAAAGAGACCTCCTTCAGAAGGCTTTTGCTCTCCCTGAGATATCAATGGACAGTAACCCTGACCTCAGCATGGTGGAAGGGAAGCCTGGGGTGCCGACTCCAAGTGTCGGGGCGAAAACAGTCCTCCTAAAAGTTCCAGAAGATGCTGAGAATCCAACTGAAAGTGAAAAGCCTGAAACCAGTGCTGACTCGGATACAGAGCAGAACCCTGAAAGGAAGGAGGAAGAGGATGGAGCCGAGGAGTCAGAATTTAAGATTCAGATTGTTCCCAGGCAGAGGAAACAGAGAAAGATTGCTGTGAGTGCTATCCAGAGAGAGTACCTCGACATTTCCTTCAACATTCTAGACAAACTGGGAGAACAGAAAGATCCAGGTGAGTCCTTCTCTCTTCTTTCTCCCAGTCTTACCTTCCAGTTTGTGCATCTTACCTGTCAGGGTTTGGCACTAAATATGCATCCAACTCTAAATCTTATAATGTCAGGGAGTGGCATTATAACTGCTTCATCATCACTCTGAATCCTTCCTGCTTACTAGAGTAGGTTGGATCTGGATGTGGTTCTAGGATGTGGTTCTACTGGCTCCATCAACATTTTTGTATTTGTTGTTTCTAAACACTGAAGTTGGTCCTTGACCACCCTTGGCAATAAGAGACAATTCATATCAAGATATTTCAAATCTCATTTTAGCCTTCCGCGAACAACAGAAGCCATTTATTTGAACTCTTTTGCCTGCCTTCCTTCCTTTTTGCTATACTTTGGTGAGCTATGACATAGTCCAAAGGAGGAACAAAAGTGAAGGGCTAAAAATAAAGCAATGACTGCTTGCAATGATTAAGAATTGACTGTATAATCATTTAGCTGATTACATACACTTACCAAATATCAGCAGTCTGGTGGACAGTCTGTACTCTTAGGAACTAAAAAATGCCAGTTACAACCTAGATCCTAACATATAGGCACTTCTTGACAGTGATGTGGTCTCAACACTGTGATTTCCTGCTTCAAGTACCATTTCTCACATCCTTGGAGGCACTGTTTCCAGGAAAGAGAACTTGAAAAAATGGCAAGCCAGTAGGCCACCTCACCCTAAAACGCAGTCTCTTGAAGGATTACTCTACTTCTGTTTGGTGCATTTTTTTATTTCTCAGTTCAGATCTAAAAAAAAAAAAAAAAATTGTTAGGGAGGATTATTTTAGTAGAGTCATAGACTACGGAACATTGAGAACTGGTGAAGATCTTAGGGACCTCATTTTATACGAGAGGATACTGAGCTTAGAGGAGGGCTGTGGCTTGCCATAGGTCACACAGTCAGGCAGTAAGGGTGCCAGGACCGTTCTCCAGACTCTAGCCCTACTTTTCCCACTAAGAGGGACTCCTAAGAGAATGGGCTCTGCTCCTCGCTTTTCCTTGGGCATCTCAAGAGGTTTCTAGCCAGAAGGTGATCTGTAACATCTGTTGGATGAACATTATTAGTGCATTTGGGATGGGTCGTGCTCCAGCCAAGCAGGGGGAAGAAAAAGATGTTGGCAATAACAAGACCTTGTTTAAGGTTTCTAGGGAACCTGGGACTCCTTTTCATTGGAGCCAAAACTGCTGCATGTGGATAGAGAGGACAGTGTTGGCCTAGAAACTGTAGAGCCCTCAGGTCTACAGGGTGGTTGTATATATGGGATATGGTTGTATTCCTAGAACTCTGTGTGTGTGTGTCTGTGTGTGTGTGTTGCCTTCTTTATTCATCCCTGTGTCAGATTATTCCTCAGGCTACCAAGGAGGAAATTGTTTTTGTAGTAATACATTTGTTGCCAGAACAACAGAAAAGTCTCTGACAATTAATGATAATAAATCCTTGAAATTTTTATTACATTATGCTGACATAATAATTTTATATCTGTAAGCACCCACTTCCCATAGACAGATAGATCTCCTACCCTGTCTTGCTGGATGTCTGGAGGAGGCCCGTGAGCCCAGAGTGTCTCAGGCTTCCCCACACCTTCTTGCTTCTGTCAGCAGGAGTCTAGAAGGAGGCCCAGATACCTACCCCACCTACTCGCCCCAGACTCACAGCCTTGCCTGTGCTAGTTGCCTTGAGTCCACCAGGACTGACTTCATTCTGCACTTGATCTCTGCTTCTGTCGGTCACTGTGGGATGCTCCAAAGCGTCAGGTCACCCATCACCTTCTGCGCTCTAATTGTCATAAGGCCTTGTACATTTCCTGTTCTCGACCTTTCTCCCACTAGACCCCAAATCCTGAGACCAATCTTCTGTGTTCTCAGAAATTCACGGTCCTGCCTGAGCAGAATCTTTTACGTATGCTTAACCTCTCCTCTGACAGTTTCCTTTACTTCCTTAGCCTAATGGAAACCCAGCTCTCCGCTGAGGACGTTGCTCTCCCCACAGCCCTTGTACATTGGGTTTCAGGTGGAGGGAAGTGTCGTCTTTGCTCGCCATTGCCAGGCTATTCCCTCCATCTCTGAATCTCATGTCATCATATTGTATCACCCACTAATCTTATTTTTGCTGTATGGGCAACCCTGGCTCTTCATCATGCGTTGACAGTTTTGTCTCCTGTCTCTTTTACTCTTTCCTAAATTATTCCTGTCTTAATTATTATTGATTGCAATGCAAGGGTAAATGACTCTTCTGATGCTTGGGCTTCTCAGTTCCTTGAATTCATCTTTCTAGTAATTTTTTTTTTTTTTTTTTTGCCTTCCACCCTACCTCCATTACTCATTCCCATGGTCATACCACCCATCCACTCATTGCCATTGAGTGGATTCTGACTCATAGTGACCCTATGGGACAGCGTAGAACTGCCCCATCAAGTTTCACAGATGTCGTTATTACCAATCACAGCAACCTTCCCATGAGCTCAGTTTTATGTCTCCCATTCTCTGATTACCTCTTTCTCTTCCTCTGCACAGCAGTGTATTGGTCCTACTGTCTTTCACTATCTCTCACCTACTTCATGTCTTCTCTTCTTTCCTTTCTCAACTTCAGTTTGGTAGTCAGTCAGTATAATCTCCCCCGCCTAAACCCTTCCTGGCCCTCACTTTTCAAGAGCTTCTTCATTAAACACAAGCCTCCTTCAATCCTCTGCCTCAGCCAGCACTTCTACCCATCAGATGAATGTGACTGGAAAAATAAGGAATAACAATGCTGACTGGTCTCATTTTAATTCGTGACCATGAACCTCAACTCGGTCCTTAAAACTATCTGGCAACCATAGCATATTTTCCTGTCCATATATGCTTCCACCCTCCTAAAGGATTATTTCACAACTGCTTTTCAAACTTTGAATAACTCTTCCTATTTGACACAATCAGAAGGAATTTCACAGCCTCCTACCATCTCATCTGTCTGCTTTCCAACATCTGTACTCACACATCTGGATTTTCTGACGGGGGCTAGGATAAACCTGTATGTGCCCCTATGTAATGCCAGGCTTTGCACTTGTGGATTGGATCCCATTTCTCTCACTCCTCAAGAACGTAGGTCTATAGATTCTCCCTTTTTTCTCCTCCCTCAGTTTTTTTCTTTCTAAGGATTCTCCCCCTCAGTTTACAAACATAATCTTATTTCTCTCTAAAAAAGAAAAAAACAGAAACAAAAAACTCAGTATCAATTGTCCCAACTCATCCCATTTTTGCTCCTCCTCTTGTAGCAGAAATTTTTGGAAGCGTTGTCTCTACGCACTATCTCCAATTTCCCCCTGTTCCATTCTCTCTTAAAGTCATTCCTATGAAACTTTCATGCCCACTACTCCACCAAAACTGCTCTTGTCAAAGTCTCCAGGATCTCCACTGCTAACCCCAATGATCAATTTTTATGTATTTTTTTCCAAAACAGTTAACGATATTTGACACAAGCAATCATTCCCACTTTATTTGGCTTCCAGAATATTTAGTGGTCACACCTCCTCGGTCTCTCTTGCTGGGTCTTCCATATCTCCCTAATGAGGGAGTGCCCTGGGGTCTTGGGTCTCTTTGTCGTCTCTGTCAACCCTCACTCTCTTGGTGAACTCTTCTAGTCTTATGACTTTAAATATTGTCTGTATGCTGAGACCTCTCTATCAGTTACCTCTCTTTGGAATAATGCTGTATAATAACCTTAAAATCTCAGTAGTGAACAACAATAATCATTATTTGGTTCAAGAGTCTACTGGTCATCTGGGGATCAGCTAATCTAGGCTAGGTTTGACTGGGTGGCCAGACTCTGCTTCATGAGTCTTCCAACCGCTTGCTGGGACCCGTGAAGCCTGAATATTTTCCTCATGGCAATGGCAGAGGCGCAAGAGAACAAGCCCAATTGCATGAGCTTTTTTCAAGCGCTTGGTCATGTCATACCTTCAAACATTCTGTTGGCCAAAGCTAATCACATGGCTGGGCCCAAAATCAAGAGTCAGGGAATACATTCTGTCTCTTTAGTGGGAAATGTTTCAAAGTCACTTGGCAGAGGGTATGGATTCAAGGAGGAGTGAAGATTTGAGTTCATTCCGACTCATAGCAACCCTATAGGACAGAGTAGAACTGCCCCGTAGTTTCCAAGGAGCGCCTGGTGGATTAAACTGCCAACCTTTTGGTTAGCAGCTGTAGCACTTAACCACTACGCCACCATGGTTTCCGGAATTAATAATAAAAAAAATAATAATAATAGTATTTATTCCAAGTTAGATGTAACCCCAGCTCTTATAGTTTAGTAAAGGTTATAGACAAGTAAATAGGTGATTAGATTTTCGTGTGATAAGTTTGGAAAAGGCTATTAAGGACAAGATGCTCTGGAATTACATGAGAGGCACCTGACCCAGTTTTTCTGTTTGTACCTTTTTGGTCAGAGGGGTCCTGGAGGAGGAGTTCTCAATGTAAATGAGGATGTAAATGATGAGGTAGAAATTGCCAAATAAAGGTGGAATGGTGAAATGATATAGGTGGAATGAACTATTGAGCATCTTTAAGTATTAGGTGAAAAGAAATTCAGTTATGGAAAGGTTAAATGGTCTGTCCAGGGGTATGCATTGTGATCATGTTGAGCTTAGCTTTGCAATTGTGCTATCCTTAGTTTCTAAGAGGTATAGCCACACACAGAATATCCTGTAGAAGCAACTGTCCATGGAACTTTGAAGCCAGTGTGTATGTAATTCCATTAAAGTAATTAGTACGGCCAGAAAGTATATAAAGATTTGAATGGATGTATTAGGTAAGAGGAGCCCTGGTGGCTCAGTGGTTAAGTGTTTGGCTGCTAACCAAAAGGGTGGCAGTTTTAATCCACCAGCCACTCCTTGGAAACCCTATGGGGCTTCTACTCTGTCCTACAGGGTTGCTATGAGTTGGAATTGACTTGATGGCAACGGAGTTTGGTTGATTAGGTAAGAGGGAAAAAGATTACAGAAAATGTTCTGTAACTTGCTTTTAACCTCTGTCCTGAGTTTTAAATAATGTTTCTGTTTGTAGACCCCTCTACTAAAGGACTTTCAACTTTGGAAATGCCACGAGAATCCTCGTCTGCCCCTACGTTAGAAGCAGGTGTGCCAGAAACAAGCAGCCATTCCTCAGTATCAAGTAAGGTCTCCTCTGGTGATGATGTCACCTAGACTTTGATTTTGGAACATTCTCCGCTATGTTGTTTTCAATTTCGGAATTCTTGGGGAAAAAAATTTTTTTTAATGTTAGTTTGCTCAGTGACTATGTTGTATGCTCTCAGGTCTATGTTTACCATTATCTCAAGTGTTTGATAAATCAGCATAGTTACTGATTGGCCAAGAATCCTAATTTGTTAGTGATTAATCATTGAATTCCATCATTCAATAAAATAAAAATTATATATTACTGGTCTAAACACAATACATGAGATTGGTTTGGGGACAAATGGAAGGCATTGTCCATAGCATAATTTTACATGGAATGCCTTTATTTTAATTAAAATCACCTCCATCACTGACAAAATTTTATCTAGATTATCATAAAATAACGTATCAAATGTATCATGTTCCCAAAGTCATAACTGAATCTAGCCCTTTTGGATCACAAAATAGTAATGGCATGAAATTTAACAGGATCTATAGGAAAAAAATTTTTTTTTTTTTTATAGGAGGCAACCCTGGTGGGGTAGTGCTTAAGTGATACAGCTGCTAACCAAACAAAGGGTTGGCAGTTCGAATCCACCAGGTGCTCCTTGGAAACTCTATGGGGCAGTTCTACTCTGTCCTATAGGGTCGCTATGAGTCGGAATCAACTTGACGGCACTGGGTTTTATAGTAGGCAAATATTTCGAAACTGCCCTCTATTGTTGGATCCTAGGTTTTGTCCATCAGGAGCTTGAGTTCTATTGACATGAAGATAAGGGTGTCAACTTGGCTCAGTCGAGTCAATTAAGAGGCTTTAGCATGGGGCGTTCTCAGTAGGAATCAGAGATACAAGCAAAGGTGCAGCTTCTGCAAACCCTTATCACATGTGCTAGCACATTCTGTGTTCAGTGTGGATGTTGCCTGAAGAGCTGAGTTAATTTTTACTTGATCACCTTTTGAAATGAGGATGATAAGAAGATAAAGACCTTAAGCTAAATGCTGGACTGGTAGTATGGAACATTATCATCTTCATCATTCATTCATTTCTGTATTCATTCATTCAACAACTCTTTTTGTGTCTGTTGGGTGCCAGGCACTGTGGTTGGCACTGGGGATTAAAAGAGAAAATCCTTGCTCTCAAGGAATTTACAATCATAATAGTAACAAGAGCTACCATTTATTTGATACCTATCAAGTGCCAGGCACTGTGCTAAATGGTTTAAACACGTCGTTGTCTTATTCAATCCTTACATCAGTGTGCATGGCAGGTGTTATTGCCCCTATTTGATAGATTAGGAAAAAGAGTTTCAGAATGCTAAGTCACTTGTTCTCAAATCACTTGTGAAGTCATACAGGTAAAGTCATACAGCTACTAAGTGGTGGAGACAGGAATCGATGCTAGAGCTGTTTGACTTTAGAGTTTGTGCTCTTTCTAATACACCACAATGCCTTGCTCAGTTGTGATGAAGATTATAGAAATTCTAAGAAATAGTCTCCAATTGACAGTAATTTGCTCATTCAGAAGCAAAGAAGAATGGACAGTTCCAAATCCAATTATTCTTTTTTTAATCACAAAAAAATCTGAGGCTGTGATAAAAATGCCCATTTTTAAATCCACGTATGAAAATCAGGAAACCGTATTATTTTTCTCCTCCTCATCTGCCATGAGTCATCTAAAAAAACTGAAGAGAGTGAATTCTAGTTAGAATTCCAAAATGGGTATAATATGAAATAGGAAGATTAAATTAGTTTGACTTCACTGCTAGTTAAATGTATCATAAAATAAAAAATGGATCATGGTCCCAAAGTCATGATTGAATCTAGCTTTTTTGGATGTGTCTTAGAGCATCATCAGCTTTTCACTTCCCTCCTCCTGTCCATTAAAAGCATGTTTGACTAGCTCTTGGTGGTGTGCTATGGGGGCACAATGCCAGATGCCTTACACACTGAGCTGAACGTGAAAGGTTTTTACTCTCAGGGAATTCTGCTGTCTTTAAAAACAGCTGAGAATTGGAGAAGTTATTCAGTCATTTGAGGTTTTCAGTCCTTCTTGGAGCCTGAGAGATGCTGCAAAGTTTTAAATTTGTTAAATCTTTTAAAAGATTTCTACTTTGAGTTTTACTTGAAGCTGCACTTCTTAAGTGAGTCATAAAATTGTAAATTTTAACAATCAGCAACTCAAATCTAGGACTTTTCATAATAGTATGAGTAGTTATTTCAGTGAATTCATGAATAATATAGATTCCAAGACGAAAGAATTCCTATCACACCTTTCTCTTGTGATCAGTTTATTAACTGATTACTTTGTAGCTAAACATGCCATGATCACCATTAATCAACCAGCATGCTAATTACATTAAAATAACATTATAATTGATTTCATATCACATCAAGGAGCTGCCTTGGTACCATGATTGTGAAACCTGTGTATAACATTTAAGGCTTTCAAGGGGCCATGCGATCATCCTGGTTTCCATCATCCCCTTGTAGGACATGTAGCTCATAGCCCCAGTTTCTGAAATTGCCCTTCTAAGAGACGTAAGTCCTCAAATATCTGGATGTTTGGGATCATATGGAAAAGGCACTCGATGATGCAGTGCCTGGTGTATTGGGCTTGCAGTGACTGTTGGGAACGCTTGCAGGGGAGGAGAAATGGAGGCAGGCTGCTTTCTGACTCAGCAGCCTACTGGCAGAAGTGCCTTTAATTGTTTTCTTGTTTGGACATGCTTATAACTTGACATTTCACTGGTGGGATATTTGCCAATGCTTAATTGCAGGATAAAAATGTTACCACTATTTTCTAAAACAAAGACATGTACTAGAATATACTCATGGAATGTTATTTGAATCACATTTTCTCAAATAGACGTTTAAAACAGAATTGACTTTGATGTCAATATATTTTGGGTTTAGGACCACCTCAATTGCTGGTTGGTTCCAAGTAACGTAATTTCGTTTGCTTTGATTTCTGTCTCTAAAAATTGGGGTTAATATGTGTCATCCTACTTCAAAACACACACACACCCCCACACACCCACACCCTCACAGTACCCCTCATGGGATATAATGAAGACTGAAACTACGTATGTGATGCCTCACAAGCTCCATGAAAGCAAGTTAAGCTATAAATTCAAAGTAGCATCATCTGTCTTAAATCCTTTTTTGGAACAAGGCAGAGTGTATAAGTTAAAAAAAAAATCATATTGTTGTAACTGGGATAAATATTTACGGGCTATGGATAAGTGCTAACAGGCACCGTTACCTCCTTTACTGACTGAAGAAAAGCACCTAGGATAGCATAGTGTATTGGTTTTTTTGTTAGGATAGGAGCATACAATTTATCAAACAATTGCAAATAACTAATGCAGGTTCAATTGATTCTATTTGGATGTGTAGCACCTTTGTATGCTGTGGAAATATATTCCCCCTAGTAATCATCTCCCAATTTCCTCCATATAGCTCAGTATAGGCAAATGAAAAGGGGATCCCTGGGAACTCTGACAATGAGCCAATTAATGAAGAGACAGCTGGAACATCAGTCTAGCGCCCCCCATAACATCAGCAACTGGGACACTGGTGGGTCAAGCTTTTTCTTCTTGTTTTACCTCTCAGATTAGCTAATGCCACTTTCTCATGTCCACTCTGCTCCCTCATTAAGGAAAAAGATTTTGCTCATGTTCTTTGGTTCAAATAATTTAAAAAGATAAGGTAATTAATCAGCCTATTTAAACTTTCCAAGTGTCTGGAAGTGCAAGCTCTTCCATCTAGGCTGGTCCAACTCTTTTTTTTCTCAAAGACTGAGATTCCAGATCTTAGGTTATTTATTGGGGAGTTAAATGGTGGAAATACATAAAGGAGGGAATGGAACTTTAATTTCATGGTGCAAGTTGGAAAAAAAAAAAAAAAACACACCAGATTATCAGTATTATCTAATGAGGTCATGTATGTGATAGTGTTTTATCAGCTATAAAGTGCCAGAAAATAAGGGAATAATAATATTAATAAATGTCAGCTTAGCAACATCTCGATCTGCCAGTAGGTTTGGGAATATGAGTTCTGTGTTTTAGTCAGCAGGGTCACCAGGTTGCAGCCGCACACCCTCATGCTCATATGATGGAACTGCATCTAACCTCAGTTTTAAAGTAAGAATCGACTGCCACCATGTGTCTACTTCAACATGATCACTCTGCATTTTCCAAATTTCCTTACCACATTCTGCACATGTGCTACTTTCTCAGCCAGTGGCACTGCCACAATCCTTCTCTTTTAAGGGCCTGCCTTTTTTTTTCTTTCTTTTTTTAATTAAATGGGTCATTTGAAAGAGAAAATTATCTATGTGAAAGCACTTTGAAGTATACATGCACTATGAAAATGTAAGGGTTTATTACTGTAATATCCTCTGTGGGCCAACACTTGGATTGGACTCTTTTAGTATCTTGGCTAGTACTTTTTGGCTACACTTATTTGAAATTAATATTCTTCCTTATGACTAGGAATTATAATTTCCACAAAAGCAAAATCTTGGGATACTGTTACTTTTTTTCACAACCATATTTATTTACATTTCATCTTATTTTCCCATTAAAAAAAAAGTCAAGATAATTAGATAACTAAAGCCCACAGACCATACCAAACCCTACATTTAACATACAGTTTCAACTCTCCTGGCCTTTATAAGGGTTCTTAACATTTTAAAGTTTTAAAACGTTTTTTCCTTCTTTCAGTAATAAGTGGTAGTGAGTAATAAAATGGCCCAAAGCCAAAAGGCAAGGCAGAAATGGGGAAGACACTGGGCAACCAACCTTAAGAGTTTACTGACTTTGGGTCAAGTCCTTCTGTCCACACCAAAGAGGACTGTCTTTCCCTCTTTACTGAGGTGAAGCAATGTAAGGAACTGAGAATGAAAGATTTTGTTTGGTTAGGTCCCTGATAACTAAATGGCAGCTTCTGTTAAGTTGACCTGGAGGCTCTGAAGATTATTTTATCGATTAATTCAGCCTAAACTAACAATTTTAGATTCTGACTACAATCACAACCTAGTTTGATCGGCTCAGAAGAGTTACAAAAAGGCAAATTGATCTCAATTTCCAATCTAAATCTTAATTTAAAAAATATGCATGATGCCAAATAACCCATTTAACTGAATTTTTTGCTTTTTAACCAAACTTCAACCTTGTTCACATCCCTCTGCCTTCTCATTTAACACTTCCATTTACATGCCATCTGAATTTCTTACACCTGCGTTTTCTTGGGTTTGTTTTCATCCTCCAAGCTGGTTCTCTAGTCACCAAATTCTACTTGAGCTTCATCTCAATATTTTTGTTTTTATTAGTGCCAAAAATTATTTCCCAAATATGAAACCAGAGGAGAGTGATTGAAAGCATAGTACCAGGTTAGGTGGAGTGCTGACTTTACACCACATACGTTGACTCCAAAAGAATGGATATGGTCATGTAGGCACGCTGGAAAAGCAGTCTAACACATGGGTCATGATGGAGTCACCTCAACATGTACCAGCACACTCACAGAAAACCCACCTCTTCTCCATCCTTGCACATCTGGGTGACTTGCTTCTTTGCCTCATGTCTCATGTAAAGCAGGTGTTCCTGAAGCACACTCCTCCATTTCTGCCCTGCTCCCCTGTCCCTGTTTCCCATGCCCTGTCCAACACCTATCATTTCCTTGCTACCAGTTCCACATGTTTACCGTATGATCTTTCTGGCCATTGCCCCAAATGATCACTTATATATTTATTCATTTGCATAAAACATTCCTTTCATAGTTGTGACATTAGCCTTTCAGTTCATATCAGAAGATAGCATTTGAGCTTTTTTTGCAGAGGGGAATTCTGGGCATATTTTGGATGTTTTTAGAGGATCTCCTGCTTTTGATTACATTTCATATACCTGAGTGGCAGGTTTGTAGCAAAATCCCCAAACCACCCTACCCTAAAATCTAGGCTGTGTCCTTTAAATGTTAATAGTCAATAGTTAACTATGACCACAAATTGGCCCCAGAGATTATTGGTTAAATTCTTTGTACTGTGAGTTGTGCAACATTGATCACATGGAAGACTGAAATGCTCTATTTATCCACAGAACAGATACAGCCTGGGAAACGCCAGTGTAATGTGCCAACGTGCCTAAATCCTGACCCAGAGGGGCAGCCGCTGAGAATGAGAGGTTAGTTCTGTCCCTTAATTTCAGACTGTGAGAGCTGAGAGTAGCTGTAGATGTTAGCTATCTAGTCATCCAACAGGTGCTGAGCCCTCTCCTTTAGCAGCTCCGTAAAGTGGGTCCAACCTTTGCTCAAACACCTCTAGGAACTGGGAATGCATGACACCTCACTTTTGAACATTACTGACAGAAAGTTCTTCCTTATGGTGACTGTCTAACCTTTGTAGCCACATAGAACAAGTCTGGTTTCACATAATTTTTTAAGATGTTTGAACATAGTCTCACACTACTTATTCCCCCAGTCTTCTTTTCTAGACCAGATATCCCTCATTCTTTCAATATCCCTTCTAATACATATCAGTTTTCCTTATCATCTTGTATCTACATTTTTCAGCTTGGTTCAGCTTATATGACCTCCTTCAAGAATGTTCAATTCATAGGTGAACAGCTTCTTTTCAACTCTATGAAATTGCACAAAAAACACAATTGACTTTATGCTACTCGTGAGAGCAAGCTGAGGATAAATCTGTGCTAAGACATTTTTTTTTTTTTAAGGCAGTTACGGGGGGTTAAGATAGTTCATCAGGATTTTTGTTTTTCAAAACTCATCCCATGGCCAGTGAATCATTACTTTTATTCTTTCTCAATTCAGAAAATAGGTTAACTTATCATTTGGAAGAAAACAAAACAAAATAAAACGCATTTCATAACTAGTCCCTTAAGTCAAGCAGACCTATTTTTCTAGACCATATTACTCTTCTGATTTTCCTGTGGAATGAAGAGATATTTATCTTCAGCTTTTGTTAACATTTCTTTAGCAGCGAGTAGTAGTTTTAGCCCCTCAATCAGATGAGACAAGACTTCCTCACCTATGGGGCTGGAAAAATCTTTTATGAATACAAGTCAGGGTGGTTGAAAACCTCTGGTGCTGCTGGTTCATGATTTGGTGACTCAGTTAGTAGTGGCCAAATGGAATGAGGTCATGGGAATGAAGATGGAAAGTGAGTCTCTTCCAGGATGAACTGGAGAGTCCATTGATGCCGTGGCCGCGGGGAGACTGTTGCATGCACGCATGCTTGGAGACAAATAAGCACCTTCATAGTTTTTCCTGTCTTCAAGGGGCTTTTGTCAGAATCTCCCACTGGGAAGCTGAGTTTTATCTGAGTTTCTTAGAATCCTGTTTCCATTCCTAGTTCTGTGTAGGGTACACCTTGGGTATATCCAGAAGGGGAACCAGCAGTGGTGTAATCAGGAGTGTTGCCAGCAACTGGGGGCTAATGGGACTGCCTATAAAGTGGCAGACTTAGCTGTGGCTCAGCTATAACAACGCTCTATGGTTTCCTCTTTCCATTAGTCTTTGCTCCCACTTCACTGGAAGTATTAAAAAAATGTATTGATTCAGCTAATATTGCTTTATGGGGGCCAATGCCCTATAACTTAACCTTTCTGCTTTTATTGACTACTGCTATATATATTGCATTATACATTCTGTGTTGTCATATGGAAAAACAACGTCACAGTGCTATTCTCAAAAATAGATAACCTAATTTTTTTTTTTTTAATCTTTGCCCTAGTAACCTGTGAGCACACCTGAGCTCTTTCTGATTTTTTTCTAAATCAAGAAGTAAAAGGGAGCTAGGAGTAAAAAAAAAAAAAAACTTTTTTTTTTTTGTACAGCTGTTAAAATCATATAAGCAGAAACAAATAAACCATGACCTATCTTGAATTTATTTTACCATTGAGGGTCTTTCATGATGTAACTGGAATGGCCAAGTCACAGCACTCTGAATGTGACCTTTGGGAGGTTTCTGAGAGAAGAACTGGACCTTTCCTGCCCTCTAGAAGCTGATTTTTATTCACCAGTTGTCTCTTCACTGCTTACCCAGGTGCCACTAAGTCCAGCCTGCTCTCAGCACCCAGCATAGTCAGTATGTTTGTGCCGGCACCCGAGGAGTTCACTGATGAGCAGCCCACCGTGATGACCGACAAGTAAGCTGGCCGTTATGTTCTTCACCGCGTTGCAGAGTTAGACTTCGGTCACGTGGGTGTAAGAAGGCGTCCCAGAAGGCAGGGTTTGGTCCTGTGGCATAATTCGCTCTTTAAGTGGGTGTAGCGTGTCAATGTGCACTTGTGATTTTAGAGACATGGTGTCACACGGGCAGCTTCTACGTATGCCTAGGAATTTTTCTTTTTTTAATTTGGACAAATGCAAAAACTATTCACTTACTGATTGTCTCTAGAAATAACTTCATAGGAATAAAATCCCTCAACCAGAAGCTTCAGACGGTTAGGATGGGAACAAGTACGAGACTTGATTCTTGTTCCACCCAGCCAGTAGAATTCATTCTCTGAATCTCAAATCGGTTATGTCACCTTTTAGCTGGTCAGTTTTCAGTATCCCCAGATTTCTTGTAGGCTTAAGGTGCAAGTATCTTAGCCCTGGTGGCACTGCAAAGTTGTAAAGAGGTGGGCTGCTAACCAAAATGTCGGTGGTTCAAATCCACCAGCCGCCTCTTGGAAGCCCTATGGGGCAGTTCTACGCTGTCCTGTAGGGTCACTGTGAGCCAGAATCAACTGGATGGCAATGGGTTGGAGTTGTTTTTGGTTTTCAGATTTGGTTTCACCAGGCACTCTTTCTCCAAGCCCATCACCTTTTCTAGAGCGTGTCTAATCTGTTCTCACTTCTGTGATTTCATGGGTGTCCTTCCCTCTGTACTGTCTCTGCCTGGTGAACTCTTATTCATGCTTCAAGACTCAGCTTAAGGCAAAGTTTCCCTGACCGCTCTAGGCAGAATTACTCAAGCCATTCTCTTGAGTTTCTATAGCATTTAGTACATATCTCTATTATAGAACTTACCATATTGTATTTTAATTATTTTTTTGTTTATACATTTATGTTCTGTAATAGATTGTGAGATCCTTGGGGAATGGACCATTTCTTCTGTATTTTATGCTATTAGCTTCCAGTATGTTGCCTGGCACACACATATATGTTGAGCAAGTATGAGAAAAAATAAGAGTTGCAGGATTTTAAGTTCGGAGGGATCCACTTGTCCCAGAAAGGCTTCCTGGTAAAGATGACCCAGTTGATGAATTGCATAGGCCTCTGATAAAAGGAGAGGAGGATGAGGTGGAAGGGGCTGGTGTGAGTGTCCATGTGGCTGAGCACAGCTGATGGTCATTACTGAAGAAGTGAAGGTGCCCATCTTGTACAGCCACCTGTGAAGGGCTCCTCTCAGTCTTCCTTTCGTGTAATTTCCCCCATTTCATGTCCTCCTCCAAGTTCCAATCCTTCCTTATTAACTTTCCAGATGCCTTTGTGATATTCCATCTCTCTTCTTTTTATTCACAATTGTGAATCCTATATTTTAAAAATTCAATTGGGAAAGAGTTTTTTTTTTAATAACTTTATTTTTGCTTATTTTTAGGAAGGTTTCAGATGGAAGGTCCCAATAGCAGTCATAATTTTGGTTTCCTTGCTATCTCCAGTAGACTTTCCCTTCCCTTTACAAAGCTGCACAGCTGGGGCAACAAAGAGCTCTGGCTTTGGTTGAAGGTTCCTGGGTAGTGCATCGGTTTGTGCTCAACTACTAACCTGAAGATTGGCAGTTTGAACCCACCCATCGATGCTGTGGAAGAAAGGTCTAATGGCCTGCTTCCACAAAGATTACAGCCAAGAAAACCCTATGGGATACTTATACTCTGTAACACAGGGGGTTGACATGAATCAGAATTGACTTCATGGCAAAGGGTTTGGGTCTTTTGGTTTGGCTTTCATTGAGTTCAGTTAAACCTACACTAAAAAAAAACTTGAAAACTTGTTACTGTCAAGTCGATTCCAACTCATAGCAACCTTATAGGACAGAGTAGAACTGCACCATAGGGTTTTTAAGGAGTGGCTGGTGGATTTGAACTGCTGACCTTTTGGTTAGCAGCCAAGCTCTTAACCACTGCACCAGCAGGCCTCCTAAACCCACACTAAAAAAAAAAAAAAATTTTTTTTTTAAGACACTACAAATACCAATAAGTTTTAAGTTACTTAAGAACAGGTATCATATTATTTGTGTTTTACATATTAAATTCAATAGGTACAGTGAGTTTTTAAAACTGACCTGAGTAAGTGGTAGAGAAGAGACTGCAATCCAAACTCTCCTGGCCGTCCAGAGTGTTCTGTTCACTCGATGACCCCATCTCCCACCTGCAAATAGGACATTTTTTAATCTAAAAGCTTAGGAAGGCTTCTATATGTGCCTAGGCATTTTTCTTTTTTAATTTGGACAAATACAAAAAATGTCCATTAGTGCTTATCCCCAGTGGTCATTTCACATGCATAAACTCCCTGGACCAGAAGCCTCACACTGTTAGTCCAATTAGCACTCATAAGAGGGAGCAATAAATCACGTGCAGGCCAGATGTTTGTGAGCTGGCAGGATGTTTTCCGTAATCAGAGAAACCTTCATGCTCAGTGCTCTGCATGCTGTTTCTTCGTCTGTACTGATGATGGCACTGGAGTCTCCTTTTTATCCTTTTAGAAACTTTTCCAGGACTCATCAGAAATGGCTATGTGCGGTTTGTTGTATTTTGAAACCACTGATTGACTTTTATGGAAAGCGTCCCTCTGTTTTACCTGCAGGTGCCATGACTGTGGGGCCATTCTGGAAGAATACGATGAAGAAACTCTAGGGCTAGCCATTGTGGTTCTCTCAACATTCATTCACTTAAGTCCGGACTTGGCGGCCCCGCTGTTGCTGGACATCATGCAATCTGTGGGAAGGTGAATGTCTGGCTTCTGTTTTGTTTTGGAGAAAGGAACCTTATTCAGTCTATAGCTGGAAATAAAAACTACCAGCTCAAAAGTGAAACATCCAGTAGCCTTTTAGATGCTTGATATTTGTGGGATCAGCTCAGACTATTTCAAAAAATGGACTAGACGGATCTTTTCACTGAATTCCCCAGCTGTGTAGTGTCATGAATCCTCAGTGTCAGAGGGATGCTAGAGGAAAGTATACTAAAAATCCTGCTGTTTCTTGTTTTCAATTAGTACATGAGCTAGTGTATGTAAAGGTGCTTAGAACAGTGCCTGGTTAATGGTAAGCATATTATACTTACTAGCTATTATATAATAATAAAAAAAAATTTTTTTATTATTATTATAGTAGTTATCTCTCTTTACCTGTTTTCAGATGGATTCTCTAGGTATTTTCTAGTCTTGAGGATATCTCACTTAGCTGTGCAACTTAGGCCATTGCCATGTGAAGGGATAAATAGAAATATAGCAGGTTTCACATTTCTGACTTGGATGCAAGAATAATGAACTGATTTTGGGAACAGGGCCTTCAGCCTGATAGAGTGAAGATTACGTTTTGCTGCTTTGAGAATGTTCATGTCAAGACAATTCCATTTAGTCGATAATTAATTAGAATATGATATATTTCATGGATATGAAAAAAAGTTTAAATTCAGTAACAAACAAACTGTAGTCCTGGCATATACAATTTATAGGAGAGGACTGAATTAAATTCCACAGGAATTGACTAAGTACCTAATCTGTGCTAGCACAGTGCAAGGGACTTTAGGCTGTAAAGAAGCTCTTGTCCTCAAGTACTCTGTGGCTTGGTTGTTGAAGAGGACAGCTATATATGGGATAATTAAGTAGCCATACAAGATTGGACATGGTTAAGTGCTGTCATTGGTGGTGTGAGTGGTAAGTGCTATGGAAGTTCAGGATGGAAAAAGCCTGGATGGAGGAGATGAGACGAGGACTCTGCAAATTCCTGGTATTTGACGGAGGGAAAGAGAATGGATCTTAATGGAGCTAAAATGTAATCTTTTATTGAATGAAGAAATGCTAATGTTGAATTAAAGACAAACAGAAAAGGATTAGGAAGACAAATGCACAAACAAACAAACAAAACAAAAGGGCAAAAACAAAAAAAACCTCAATCCCCAAAATATATCACTGTCTTATCCTCCTTTCCTCATTTTATTCTGTTTTATCCCTAGGAGTCATAGAGTAAGAGAAGGTGTAAAAGTCAGCCTAACTAGTCCACCTCAAATTCTTAGAACTAGCCAATGTGCAAAGTAAGTAACTAATATGGGGAAAAGATAAATCACTTAATCAAAGTAAGTGACAATATGTGAGAAAAGATAAATCATTTCATTTAAGCCCTTGATTTTTACCTCATTATAATAACTATAGAATGCATGTTGTATCAGCTATCAACTTGTGGAGCTGAGGGATTTTATTAATGCAAGTTCACAATTTTGACTGTTTTAGTTTTAGAACAGGTAGAATTGTTGCTTTGCTCTGTCACCATCTCCTGGAAACAGCCAATCTAAGTGATGATAGATAGGCAAAGGGCCATTGTTTTTGTTTTTTGTTTGTGTTAACATAGCAAGAATAAACCATGTTCAAGCACTGCCAACTGTTAAGCTGGAAACACATGAGCTTTGAAGAAAAGCAAGGGAAAAACAGTAGCAGGTTCTATTTTACATTTTTACATATACCTATATTTAAATCTCTCCCTCTTTGGTAGACTAGCAAGGGACAGTAAGAGCATTTAAGGCAAGCTGCGACAATTTCTAGAAATCTAAAGCTAGTTACCAAAGTTACCAAGAAATCCATCTGGATGGAAGGAATACACAGAGTCACTGTACCAAAAAGAATTGATCGACATCCAACCATTTCAGAGATGGCATATGATCAAGAACCAATGGTACCGAAGAAAGAAGTCCAGGCCGCACTGAAGGCATTGGGGAAAAACAAGGCTTCAGGAATTGATGGAATACCAACTGAGATATTTCAGCAAACGAATGGAATGCTTGAAGTGCTGACTCGTTTATGCCAAGAAATTTGGAAGACAACTACCTGGCCAACCTACTAGAAGGGATCATATTTGTGCCCATTCCAAAGAAAGGTGATCCAATAGGATTTGGAAATTACCAAACAATATCATTAATATGGTATTGTTATATTAATTAATCCCCCACGTGTCTGTCAGTTTGTCATACTGTGGAGGCTTGCATGTTTTTGTGATGCTGGAAGTTATGCATACTGCATATTGCTCATATGCAAGTTCAAGCCGAAACTGAAGAAAATCAGAGCAAGCCCACGAGAGCCAAATTATGACCTTGAGTATATCCCACCTGAATTTAGAGACTGTCTGAAGAATAGATTCGACACATTGAACACTAGTGGCCGAAGACCAGACAAGTTGTGGAATGACATCAAGGACATCATCCATGAAGAAAGCAAGAGGTCACTGAAAAGACAGGAAAGAAAGAAAAGACCAAGATGGATGTCAGAGGAGACTCTGAAACTTGCTCTTGAGCGTCGAGTGGCTAAAGCAAAAGGAAGAATTGATGAAGTAAATGAACTGAACAGAAGATTTCAAAGGGCGTCTCGAGAAGAAAAAGTAAAGTATTATAATGACATGTGCAAAGAACTAGAGATGGAAAACCAAAAGGGAAGAACACGCTCGGCATTTCTCAAGCTGAAAGAACTGAAGAAAAAATTCAAGCCTCGAATTGCAGTAGTGAAGGATTCTATGGGGAAAATATTAAATGACACAGGAAGCATCAAAAGAAGATGGAAGGAATACACAGAGTCATTATACCAAAAAGAATTAGTCGGTGTTCAACCATTTCAAGAGGTGGCATATGATCAGGAACTGATGGTACTGAAGGAAGAAGTCCAAGCTGCTCTGAAGGCATTGGTGAAAAACAAGGCTATGGGAATTGATGGAATATCAACTGAGATGTTTCAACAAATAGATGCAGTACTGGAGGTGCTCACTCGTCTATGCCAAGAAATATGGAAGACAGCTTCCTGGCCAACTGACTGGAAGAGATCTGTATTTATGCCTATTCCCAAGAAAGGTGATCCAACTGAATGTGGAAATTATAGAACAATATCATTAATATCATACACAAGCAAAATTTTGCTGAAGATCATTCAAAAAGTTGTTGCAGCAGTATATTGACAGGGAACTGCCAGAAATTCAGGTCAGTTTCA
The DNA here is from genome assembly GCF_030014295.1 of Loxodonta africana. NCBI lineage: Eukaryota > Metazoa > Chordata > Mammalia > Proboscidea > Elephantidae > Loxodonta > Loxodonta africana. Next base: position 106,787,634 of record NC_087351.1, read on the forward strand.
GAAGAGGACGTGGAACCAGGGATATCATTGCTGATGTCAGATGGATCCTGGCTGAAAGCAGAGAATACCAGAAGGATGTTAACCTGTGTTTTATTGACTATGCAAAGGCATTTGACTCTGTGGATCATAACAAATTATGGATAACATTGCGAAGAATGGGAATTCCAGAGCACTTAATTGTGCTCATGAGGAAGCTTTACATAGATCAAGAGGCAGTTTTTCGGATAGAACAAGGGGATACTGATTGGTTTAAAGTCAGGAAAGGTGTGTGTCAGAGTTCTATTCTTTCACCATACCTATTCAATCTGTATGCTGAGCAAATAATCTGAGAAGCTGGACTGTATGAAGAAGAACAGGGCATCAGGATTGGAGGAAGACTCATTAACAACCTGCATTATGCAGATGACACAACCTTGCTTGCTGAAAGTGAAAAAGACTTGAAGCACTTCCTAATGAAGATCAAAGACCACAGCCTTCAGTATGGATTGCAACTCAGCGTAAAGAAAACAAAAATCCTCACAGCTGGACCAATGAGCAACATCATGATAAATGGAGAAAAGATTGAAGTTGTCAAAGATTTCGTTTTATTTGGATCCACAATCAACAGCCAAGGAAGTAGTAGTCAAGAAATCAAAAGACGCGTTGAGTTGGGTAGATCTGCTGCAAAGGACCTCTTTAAAGTGTTGAAGAGCAAAGATGTCACCTTGAGGACTAAGGTGCACCTGACCCAAGCCATAGTATTTTCAATCGCATCATATGCATTTGAAAGCTGGACGATGAATAAGGAAGACCGAAGAAGAGTTGACGCCTTTGAATTGTGGTGTTGGCGAAGAATATTGAATATACCATGGACTGCCAAAAGAGTGAACAAATCTGTCTTGGAAGAAGTGCAGCCAGAATGCTCCTTAGAGGCAAGAATGGTGAGACTGCATCTTACATACTTTGGACATGTTGTCAGGAGGGATCAATCCCTGGAGAAAGACATCATGCTTGGCAGAGTACAGGGTCAGTGGAAAAGAGGAAAACCCTCAATGAGGTGGATTGACACAGTGACTGCAACAATGAGCTCAAGCATAACAACGATTGTAAGGATGGTGCAGGACCATGTAGTGTTTCGTTCTGTTGTGCATAGGGTCACTGTGAGTCAGAACCGACTCGATGACACCTAACAACAACAACAATATCATTAATATTGCGTGTAAGTAAAATTTTGCTGAAGATAATTCAAAAGTGGTTGCAGCAATGCATTGACAAGGAACTGCCAGGATTTCCAGCAAGATTCAGAAGAGGGTGTGGAATGAGGGATATCATTGCTAATGTCAGATGGATCTTGGCTAAAAGCAGAGAATACCAGAAAGAAGTTGACCTGTGCTTTATTGACTATGCAAAGGCATTTGACTACGTGGGTCATAACAAATTATGGATAACATTGCAAAGAATGGGAATTCCAGAACACTTAATTGTGCTCCTGCAGAGCCTATACACAGACCAAGAGGCAGTCGTTGGAATAAAACAAGGGGATACTGCATGGTTTAAGATCAGGAAAGGTGTGCATCAGGGTTGTATCCTTTTACCATACTTACTCAATCTGTGTGCTGAGCAAATAATCCGAGAAGCTGGACTATATGAAGAAGAATGCAGCATCAGGATTGAGGAAGTTCATTAACAACCTGCGTTATGCAGATGACACAACCTTGCTTGCTGAGAGTGAAGAGGACTTGAAGCACTTACTGATGAAGTTTAAGACTACAGCCTTCAGTATGAATTACACCTCAACATAAAGAAAAAAAAATCCTCATAACTGGACCAATAAGCAACATTATTATATACGGAGAAAAGATTCAAGTTGTCAAGGATTTCATTTTATTTAGATCCACAATCAATGCCCATGGAAGCAACAGTCAAGAAATCAAACAACATATTGCATTGGGCAAATCTGCTGCAAAAGACCTCTTTAAAGTGTTAAAAAGCAAAGATGTCACCTTGAGGACTAAGGTACACCTGACCCAAGCCAGGGTATTTTTAATAGTCTCATTTGCATGCCAAACCTGGACAATGAATAAGGAAAACTAAAAAAGAATTGATGCATTTGAATTATGGCATTGGCGAAGAATATTCAATATACCATGGACTGCCAGAGGAATGAACAAATCTGACTTGGAAGAAGGACAGCCGGAATGTTCCTTGGACACGAGGATAATGAGACTTCATCTCAGTACTTTGGACGTGTTATCAGGAGGGGCCAGTCCCTGGAGAAGGACATCATGCTTAGTAAAGTGGAGGGTCCGAGAAAAAAAGAAGACCATCAATGAGATGGATTGGCACAGTGGCTGTAACAGTGGGCTCACGCCATGAATGTGAGGACGGTGCAGGACCAGGCAGTGTTTCATTCTGTTGTACACAGGGTCACTGAGTCAGAACTGACTCCAGGGCACCTAACAACACCACCACCAAAATCATGGCTTGGCAGTCAACTGAATCATGGCTTCCTTGCATGCCTTAAGGAAGAACATGTAGAATACTACCTCGAAGAACAGATGAGTTAATGTGGGTTTACGAATGCTTTATTTATTTATGCTAGTCACGGCCACAAAACCCATTCCCAAAGGTGTTTTAGAGTATGTAAACTCAGCGTAATCCCTTTGTTTACCACCTAAGCCTTTCCCAATGGGATTCAATATTTTGCTCTCTACTTAAACCAAAAAAAAAAAAAAAAAAAACCAAACCCATTGCCCTCAAGTTGATTTGACTCACAGTGACCCTATGGGACAGATTAGAACTGCCCCATAGGGCTTCCAAGGCTGTAATCGGAAACCCTGGTTGGGTAGTGGTTAAGTGCTACGGCTGCTAATCAAAGGATCGGCAGTTCAAATCCGCCAGGCGCTCCTTGGAAACTCTATGGGGCAGTTCTCGTCTGTCCTATAGGGGCGCTATGAGTCAGAATCCACTCCATGGCAATGGGTTTTTTTTTTGTTGTTGTTATCTTTACAAAAGCAGACTGCCACATCTTTCTCCTGCTGAGCAGCTGGTGAGTTTGAACTACTGACCTTTTGGTTAGCAGCCTAGCACTGCTAGGCACCCCCGTTAGGGCTCCCTTACTCTTAGATCCTTCTTAAAATTTACCCTATATGGTTTTCTAAGTATAAAATGATATTTGCTGCACCCTAATTATGGTTTACTTCATTTCCCAATGTTCATGTATTTGTTACAGTGTCATTAGTAGGACACAGCCCCATAACCAAAGCAAATGGGAGTGGTGTCTCTGTTGCTAGATGGACCCTCTGGTCCTCTCCACCTGGGTTCTTGGCTTAACTCACTCTTGTAGTCTTAAGAAAGTAAATAAATTTGCAGCAAGCATTCCCCTTATTTGTTTCTTCAATATCGTACTTACCAAGGCACGTTCTTCTAAATCCACCAATTTAGTAATCTACTTTCTGCATACCTATAACCATATACCTTTTAAAAATTAAATGTTATATATTGATCTCTTAAGACATTTTTCTCAATACAAATAGAATTCTCATCATTATCAACTCAACACTTAGCTAGCAAATACCTGTTACCTATTTTACTATATTATAGAGACTTTTACAGTTCATGATTTGTTGTAGTTAGATTTCAGAAGTCCTATACAAAGACATGAATTCTGAATTGAGTTAATATGGGAATGAAGTGGATCAAATGTCTAACCTCGCTGTAGAGGCCATTTTGTAGATTAGCCTGGTGGTAGAAAACCAACTTACCTTCATGCTAAGTGGAAATGGAAGTTTCTGACATGGTGCAGAAAGTAGGTCTCAGGGACTGACTACTGAGTGGGCCCTCAGTCCCTGGTCAAGGAAATTATACATGCCTCCCCATCTAACCCCGAGGCTCAACAGATCCTACACAAGTCCTCATGCATTTCCTCATGAAGACCCAAGATATTCTTGTGACTCTGTTTACCTTATTTCCTAGGTTGGCGTCCAGCACTACTTTTTCTAATCAAGCAGAAAGGTAAGGTCCTAAATGGAGCCCAAACCTCACCTCCTGTTTGTCCCCTGTGTGTGTTCATCCTACTTCTAAAGCACTGAAGTGTACACCATGGAAGAAATTTTATTAGGTTCCAGTCCCAACGCTAGTTCCATTTATGTGAAGAAAAAGCAAAGTCACAGACAGCAGTAGTTGTTCATTTTCTGCTCAGGCCTTGATTCGTTTACTCAGTCAAGAAATAATTTTAAGTCCACTGTGTGCCAGCCACTGTGCTAGATACTTAAGACACCATTAAGGGCAAAACTGACATGGTTCCCACCTTCATGGAGAGGCAAAGGCGAGTAAGAGATTCACACAGATTTTTAATTGTAAACTGTGGTAAGTGCTGTGAAGAAAATACACAGAGTGTTATGAGACTTATATGACATTTATTCATTCAGCAAGCATTTGTTGACTGCTAGACACGATGGTTGTTAACAAACAGCAAATCTCAACTCTTGTGGAACTTACATTCTAGTTGAGGAGGCAGACAATAAGCAAATTAACAAACAGTTTAATTTAATGTCATTCTTGTTAAATGCCATGAAAAATAACACAGCAGAGGCAGGGGATAGAGGGTGACTGGGAGTGGTATCTTAGATGTACTGGTCAGAGAAGGCCTCTCTGAGGAGGTGATATTTGAATAAAGTGAGGGAGTGAATCATGCAGCAATTTATGGAAAGAACATTCCAGGCAGAGGGAACAGGAAAGGCCAAGGCTTTAAGTCAGGAGCATGCCTTGTAGATGAGAGGAACCAGACCAATGTGGTGGGCAGACATAAATGTACTTTCCCTTATGTACTTCAGCATTAATTTAAGTTCAATTTTTGTTCATAGCTTTTCCTTTTGTTGCAAAATCTACATACAAGGAAGTACACAAACCTTAAGCGTCCATTCACTGAGTTTTGACAAACGCATTCACTTGTGTAATCCAAACCCTTGTCAAGATATGGGCCACTGCGGTCACTCCCAGAAAGTTTCCCCACGCACCTTCCCAGAGTTTCATATAAATGGAATCATACTCTGCATACTCTTTTGTGTAGGGCTTCTTTTACTCAGCATAATATTTTTGAGATTTGTTCATGTCGTTGCATATATAAGTAGTTTGTTTCTTTTCTAGAGCGGAGTAGTGGCCCATAGTTTATTTATTTTCCTGTTGATGGACTTCAGGGCTGTTTCTAGATTTGGGCTATGAACATTCTTATATAAATCTTTTTGTAAACAAATGCTTTCATTTCTTTTGTCTAAGGAAGAGTTGTTTGTCTAAGAAAGAATCCTTTGCCTACTCTCAAGTCATGAAGATGTTCTCCAGTTTTCCTCTAGAAGCTTTATGGCTTTAGCATCTCTACTTAGGTCTATGGTACATCTCAAATTAATTTTTATGTGTAATGTGTAGTAGAGGTTGGACTTCTTTTTATGCATGTAGATATGCAATTATTTCAGCCCAATTAAAAAAATAAAAATGACTTCCTCTTTCCCATTGGATCACTCTGGTTCTGTTGAAAATCAAAAAACCACTTAAGGCTGAGCTCCTTATGTTGGTCCATTGTTCTATTTGTTGATCCTTACACTGACTTCACACTGTCTTGATTACTGTAGCTTTATTCTGTCTTGAAGTCAGGTAGCATGACTTCGGTCGTCTTCTTCAAGATTTCTTCCTTATAAATTTTAGACTTAGTGTCTTGATTTTGACCAGAACAAAAAAGCCTACTGGAATTGCATTGAAACTATAAATCAATTGACATCTTAAAAATACTGAGTTGTCTAATTTGTGAACAGTACTCTCAGTAATGTGTTGTGGTTTTTAGTGTAGAAGTCTGCCCATCTTTTGTTAAATATATTCCCAAGAATTTTATGTGGCTTACAAAAAAAAAAAAAACAACTTTATTGTGTCTTTGGTGAAGGTTTACACAGCAGTTTAGGTTCCCATTTGACAATTTCTACGCAAATTATTCAATGACATTGGTTACATTCTTCACAATGTGTGAACATTCTCATTACTATTTCTGTTCTGGTTGTTCTGTTTCCATTAATCTAGTTTCCCTGCCTCCTTACCTTCTCATCTTTGTTTTAAAGTAATTGTTGACCATTTGGTCCCATGTAGATGATTTTTTAAAGGAGCCCAGTACTCATGGATGATATTCTTTATTTTGTGAGCCAATCTGTTATTTAGCTAAAAGGTGACCTCAGGGGCTAATTTCAATTCCAGGTTTAAAAAGTACCTCTGGGCACTAGTCTTGGGGAGTCCTCCAGTGTCAACTGGTCCAGTAAGTCTGGGTTTTTTAGGAATTCAAGGTTCTGTTCCACATTTTTCTCCCATTCTATCAGGATAAGTATTTTGTGTTTTTTAATGCTAATGTAAATGGAATTAAAAAAAAATTTCACTTTCCAATTTTTTTGCTGCTGGTATATAAATATATAATTGATTTTTCTATATTAACCTTGTATCCTTGCTAACTTCTCTGATTTGTTCTGCTAGTTGCTCTGTAGATTTCTTAGGATTTTGTACATAAAAAATCATATCATTCGTAATTAGTGACAGTTTTGCTTTTTCCTTTTTGATCTTTATACCTTTTACTTCTTTTTACTGACTACTTGCAATGGCGAGGGCCTCCAGTACAGTAATAGAGTGTGAGAGTAGGCACCCTTGCCTTGCTCCCCATCTTATAGATGAAGTGTTCAGTCTCTCACCATTAGTTATTATCTCAGCTCTGGGTTTGTTATAGCTGCCCTTTATCAGTTCGAGGATGTTCCCTTATATTTCTAATTTACTGGGAGTTTTTTCATGACTGTGTTGAATTTCGTCCAGTGTGTTTTCTGTATCTACTGAAATAACTGTATGGCTTTTTCTTTTACTCCTTTAATATGTTGAATTCCATTGATTGATTATCGAATGTTAAACCATTCTTACATTCTTAGGGTCAACTCTGCTTGTTCGTGATGTACCATCCTTTTTTAAAAATAATTTTATTTTTGGTGAAAATATACACAGCAATACCTGCTCCCGTTCCACAGTTTCTAGACACACTCTTCAGTGACATCGGTTAAATTCCTCACCTCATGTCAACATTCTTGTTATTTCTTTTCTAGTTGTTTCAATGCACTTCCATTTACTTCATCTCTCTCCCCTAGTCTTCTCATCTATGCTTTAAAATATCTGTTGATCCTTTGGTCTTATATGATTTTTTTATTTTTAAAGGAACGCAGTACTCAAAGGTGACAAACTTCACTCTTTGGGCTAAATTGTTACTTAGTTTAAAGGTGACTTCAGGGGATAGTTTCAATTCAAGGTTTGAAGAACAACTCAGGGCCGTAGTCTTCGGGACTCTTCCAGACTTAATAGGTCCAGTATGTCTGGATTCTTTAAGAGTTTGAAGGTCTGTTCCACATTTTCCTCCATTTTTATCAGGATTTCTCTATTATGTTCCTAATTAGAACGTTCAGTAGTAGTAGCTGGTCATCATCTAGTCCTTTTGTGCGCTATCCTTTTTAGCTATGGTTGGATCCAATGTTCATGAGGACTATTGGTCTTTTTTCTCTTTCTTTTTTTTATTGTAATGGCATTGGCTACTTTTAGATTTAGCATATGGCATCCTCATAAAGCAAACTGGCAAGGGTTCCCTCTATTTTCTGAAGTTTGTGTAAGCTTGGTGTTAATTCATCCTGGAGAACATTTTTGACTTCCAGCTTGAACCAGCATTTCAGGGTAGACATGGCATAATGAAACATAATGAAGGAGAGACTTTTCACTCTTTATCCATTTGGGTTCTTTGGTTTCCCTTCTCTTCCTTTAGTAACTTAGCCCTAATCACCTCAGGAAACATCCCTTCTGGCACTTTGCTCTAAGGGTCAGGGCCACATAAAGGTCTCTGGGCTCCTTTTTTAATGTGCGGAGGTGGTATAGGGAATAGAAGAGAAAATGGCATCTGTCCAAATCCTAGCCTTTTACAGGTGCCAGTTCAGATGCTCCATGAAAACTTCCCAGGTCTCCCAGTAAGAATGAACACCTGCCTCCTTAGAGCAGCTCTCTCTCTTAACCAAAGACACTTTCCTGGGAGGATCTTGCTGGTAACCAGTGTCCTGTGTTCTAACCCTGACTATCTCTGGACACATGGACTTAGTGGGTCACTTTTTCCCTCTGGGCCTGGAATAAGTCTGGACAGCTCTGGCACTTCATCGTTCTCCCTTTCTAAAAACTTGTTGTTTATGAAGATTAGGTGTAACTAGACTATTTCATCTCGTGGATGAAAATGACAGTGAGATATCCTGTAAGAGGATTGGTATATAAATGCCTAAACTCTAAAAAGCTGTATGAGCAAATGATTGTTGGCTCATGACTCCTTGTTTTTTCTCTGCCTGTTAAACCCCAGCATGATGGTTCCTGGCAACGTGGCGGGCGTGGCCAAGCAGTTCCTGCGCTGTGTCTTCCATCAGCTGGCACCCAATGGCATCTTCCCACAGCTGTTCCAGAGCACCATCAAAGGTACGCCGCCCATGGGGGACCCAGAAGCTGCAGGCTGGGCTAGTCGTTCCCAGACGCTGCAGGCTGGGCTAGTCGTTGAAGCCTCGGCGCTACTAAACCTGACTGTTGGCTTTCCAGATGGGACTTTTTTACGGACCTTAGCCACTTCCCTGATGGACTTCAACGAGCTGAGCTCCATCGCTGCACTCAGTCAGCTCTTGGAGGTAGGTTTGCTTTAGTGATGCTCTAAGCCCCAGCTGCTTTTGAGGTCCATATTTCTCTTAGTCACCCTGTGTAGTACTGCCGAGGAAGAAATTCAAAGTCATTTAATTTAAAAAGTACCAAAACATTGGAAAGTGTCAGTTGGACATTACTGTTCCAAAACAATGGACTCGAACACCCCAGTGATCATGAAGATGGTGCACGACCAGGCAGCGTTTTCTTATGTTATACTTAAGGTTTCTGCAAGTCGTTGCCAACTCGACAGCAGCTAACAACAATGCTGTTTGTTTGTTTTTTTCAAGCTGTACACTTTCAACTAAGTGGTGGGAGCCAGGCCCTGAGCCCTCACCTCCACAGAACCAGTTGACTTTTGGAACTTGGAGTTGTGGGTAGAGGAGATTGGATTCAAGCGTCCACCTCACTGCTGGTTAGCTCTCTCAGTGAGCTTGGGGGCTTGCTGATTGCAACAGGGAACCTGCTGCTCCTATAGGCCTTACTCCCAGTTTCTGGCCTGGGGAATTCTTTCCAGCAAGCATCTTATTCATCCTTGTGTCTTCTTAGGACCTAGCCACGCCAACAGTAGGTGTTAGAAGATGCTTCTTCTTGCTCACGTTTTACTCTCCCTCACTGAGCCAAGATCACTAATTTTTTCCCCCAAGTTTGTCTGAACTTGTCAGCTTTTTCTGTCTCCCTCCTGCCTGTTACAATGGTTGGCCTACAGTAGGCACTCAACACATGCTTATAGCATGAACATGTGAGTTTTAAACTGATCGTCACCAAGTAGCTGTATGAGTTCCCATGCTGTCTCAGCAGTTGATTGCCTATGCTTTTGTGTTTTTAGGGTCTAAATAACAAAAAGAATTTACCAGCAGGGGGTGCTATGATACGCTGTTTGGAAAACATTGCTACCTTCATGGAAGCTTTGCCCATGGATTCTCCTAGCAGCCTCTGGTCTACAATCAGCAACCAGTTTCAGACATTCTTTGCCAAGCTGCCTTGCGTTTTACCTCTGAAGGTAAGATAAGACCAGGATTTCATTTGATGCTTTTTCTACTGTTTACAGATACTTCTAAAAGTTTTGCTTACCGAGAACAATACAAGAAGCAGGGTCTTGGGTGTTTTAATGTATTACCAAGGGCTGTAAAGCATCTCTATCAGCCACTGAGTGCAGAAAATTATTTAGATTGTTTTCTCCAATTGTTGCAGAATAACAACAATGTGCAGTGAGCAGTTTTGGCTCAGTTACCGCATATATGTCCAGTTGATTGAAACAAAGGTCAGAAAGACATTAGTAGATTGTGTTTATCTAGAAATTTTCCTCAGGTAGATATTACTTAAATAGATAAATGGTTTTGTCTGAAAGGAGCCCAGAATGTAAAGTATCAGTTTTAGAGAATTATCTGAAGGGAAATGATTGCTTGTGTGTTTGCGAATAAAGAACTTGCAAGACCAACATGTTATTTCTGGTTGACTTTATCTTGTAGTTTTTTTTTATCTTGTTACCATCTCTCCATGCTATGATTCCTGTCTACCCATGAATCTGAGTAGCTGAATAAATCCAAACAAGGAGGAACAGCGCTTTGATTCAAGTACACACATTTTAAGGTGGCATATAGAACCTCTCTTGGACCAGAGAGCCATCCAGGGCCATTCATTGCTAAAGAAACACACACTCCGAGAGAAGGAGTGGGGCAGGTGGGGCAAGTCCAAATGCCAGAGTTAAAATATTTTACTTGAACACTGACCATTTGGAAAGGCTGCCAGGTGTAAACAACTGGTGAGCCTAAAATTTCGTTAACAGTCAGCCCTGCCTCTAGGGGATATTGCATGCCAGGTTAATGAGCAGAGTGAGATGAGACAATAGCGGGAATTGAGACCCTTGAGTACTAGAAAGCATCATCTCTTCCAAAGATGTAAGCTGCCACCCCATGCCAGCTAATTGTTGTTATGTGGGATTGCAGGCTTGGCGTTGTCAGATCTTCCCCACTTCTTTTCAAGATGAAATTTCCTGATTTTAACCCTGGTGGGGTAGTGGTTAAATGCTATAGCTGCTAAGCAAGAGGTCAGCAGTTTGAATCCACCAGGCACTCCTTGGAAACTCTATGGGGCAGTTCTACTCTGTCCTATAGGGTCGCTATGAGTGGGAATCGACTTGACGGCAGCGGGTGGGTTAGGTGAGATCTGAGATCTGGGCACTGCCTCTAACATCTTCTGCCCTCCTCTCCCCCCACCATGTGAAAAACTTTTTGTATTTTCTCATCAATTTAGAGAAGTGGTTCTCACATTTTTAATTTGCACCAGTATCCCCAGAAGGGCTTGGTAAAACACAGATTAGTGGAACCTACCCCCACGTCTTGATTTAATAGGATTGGGTGGAGCCTGAGAAATTGCATTTCTAACATGTTTCCAGGTAGGGTGCATGCTTGGAGAACCACTGGCTTAGTCTGTGTCGTCTTAAAGAGGTTGGTGTCATACCCAGCTGCAGGTGTTTAACTGTGTCCTGCTATTGGGAGATTCTAAAAATGTTAAATAACCTAATTCTTTATTCTTGCTGTAACATTTTCCCCACATCCCACTGAACTCAATTTAAAAAATGCATTTTGATGTGGAACCTTGCCATAATAGATTTGTGAGGCACGATTTTCTGTTGTAGAAATTTTATTGCATTTTCTCAAGTTTTTGTCATTATCTTTTAGTCGTAGAGAAAGGGTAGATTAAACTAGTTCGTAGAGAAAGGGTAGATTAAACTAGTTCCTGTGCGGACTAATGAGCCTAATGGTTGAACAGATCTGAGTAATTTTTTCATTTTTCCCCGACATGGCCTCTCAGCAATTAGTGTACCTCTTTAGAGTTGGACATAGTTGATATCTAACTATTCAGATGTCAGTCCATCTCTTCATCCAGTTATCTATTCAGTTTTCTGTCTGATTTAATTTTACATTTTTCTTTGAGAAAAGAAAGCTTAGGAGCTGTGCTTAATTATTTAATTGATTAATATTGTTTCATTATGTAATTAATTATTTAATTATTTTTAACTCAAGAATAATTTTTTTCAACATGAACAAATGGCACGGGACAGCTGCAGAGAGGCAGTTATGCTTCAGGTTTTTTTTTTTTTTTCTAACGATGTGCTTAAAGGATGTATTTCAAGCAAAAGAAATGTTAAGAAAGACATTGACATGCCTTTCTTATATTTGTTTACAGTGTTCTTTAGATTCCAGTTTGAGAATTATGATTTGCCTCTTGAAGATACCCACTACGAATGCCACAAGGGTATGTATGTTTCAGAAGAAAACAACCAGTTGGTTATTAAATTATTATGTAACCTAAAAAGACAGACATGTAGCGGTGCTGAAGACACAGTTACTGCACACTGGATGCTGCACTTTCAGCCTCTTTTCCTCTCCTGCTGCTAGGTCAGTGACTAGCACGAAGAGGTCTAGAACATCACAATACCATTTTTTAATAATAAGTCTTCCCAGTCCTTAAAAAAGTAGGAGTCCTGGTGGCACAATGGATAAGTGCTCCACTGCTAACCGAAAGGTGGGTAGTTCAAACCCACCCAGTGGCTCTGTGGGAGAAAAGACCTGGTGATCTGCTCCCATAAAGATGATAGCCTAGGAAACCCTTTGGGTAGTTCTTCTCTGTCCTACGTAGTCCCTATGAGTCGGCAGCACACTGCAGCAAGAACACTTCCCAGTCCTGAGCCACGCCCACAGATCCGTCCTCCATTCTACTGACAACAAGGTGATCCTCCTAAGCTTAGATGTCACCATGTTAATTCCTTACTGAAAAATCTTTGCTGACTCTTTATTGTTTTCATGGTAACGTCCAAATTCCTTAATATGGCACACGGGAGATACTTCACAACAGCCTACTTTTCCTGTTTAATCTTTAGCTAGCTTGTCCTATTCTCATGCCTGTGCACTTTTGTAATAATTATTACTGTCATCATCAAAACAACCACAGCCATTTGTTGAACACTGACCATATGGCAGGCGTTGTGTTAAGTGCTTTACATATATAATCATATTTAATTTCATACGTCCTTGCCTTTGCCTTTGCTTGGAAACCCTGGTGGCGTAGTGGTTAAGAGCTGCAGCTGCTAACCAAAAGGTCGGCAGTTTGAATCCACCAGGCCCTCCTTGCAAACCCAATGGGGCAGTTCTACTCTGTCCTGTAGGGTCGATATGAGTCAGAATCGACTCAATGGCAGTGGGTTTGGTTTTGTTTTTTGCCTTTGCTTAGGCCATGTGCTTTGCCTGAAATGCTTTATATCCCTGTCTCTGTGGTGGGCTTCTCATTCTTCAAGATCCCATGTAAGTAAAAATGCTCATATCCTCTGAGGCAACTTCCTCCTGTAGCAGACCTCACAGTACTCGGTAGAGATCTCTATATTAGTGCTTAAATTGCACTGAAGTCTCCCAGTGAACCTGTGAGCTTTATGAAGTACAGTACTGTGTTTCATTTACCTTGGTTTTCCTGGTGTTTCTGGGCTACATTATACGCAGTGGTGCAATAATCTGTAACTTCTAGTTAATACACTAACAAGGCTCGTCTCCTGCAACTATTTCCCTTGACTGTGTTTTCACAGACTCATGGAGTATTTATACTGGAAAGTTGCTTAGAGATCATTTGGCCCAACCTACTCATTTAAAGATTAAGGAAACACATGCTCAGAGAAATAAAGTGTCTTGGTCAAGGTCACATAGTTGGCTGGTGGAAGATTTGAGACTTCATCATAGGTCCTTTGATTCCAAGTTCCTTGTTGTTGAACCACATTTCCCCATCACTATGCTACCAAAAACCCATTGCTGTTGAGTTGATTCCAACTCATAGTGAACTCACAAGACAGGGTAGAACTTCCCCATAGGGTTTCCAAGGCTGTAATCTTTACTGAAGCAGACTGCCACATCTTTCTCCCTCAGAGCAGCTGATAGGTTCAAACTGCCGACCTTTCGGTTAGCAGCTGGGCACTTAACCGCTGCACCACCAGGGGCCTCATTACCATGCTACTCTGATAGATGTAAGAGCAAGTTTTTATACAGGCTTGAATTCAGGTTTCTCTTTTTAATCAATAAGAATGCATTATATAGCAACTTGAGACATATTTCAGCCCCCATTGTCTACATTTCAAGGCAACATTTATACATAGCAAAGAGCACTGAATTGACAGTACTATTTCAAAGAGTTTCTTCAAGACCTTCTATATGGAAATCACTACATGAGTTTCTGTGGGGGATACAAACCAGTTAAAGACATAATATTTATCTTCAAGGGCAAGCAACATGTAACAAATTCATTTTGTATCAGTAAGGAAATAGAAGCTAAAAATGCTTGTATCTTTTGATTTAATCATTCCTTTTCTGGGAGCCTATTCTAAGGAAGAAAATGAAAATGCAAATACCGTGCACAAATATATTTACTAGGATGTCATTTAAAATAACATTTGACTTGCTTTTGTGGCCATTAAAAGGGTAATTATGAAGAATTTAACTGGCATTGGAAAATTCTTACGTTACATAATAACATATAGAGCTGTATGCATGTAAGATTTCAACTAAGTAAACTGGTATGTATAGGAAAAGAGAAATATATCAAGAAGTTATTACTAGGTGGTGATGTGGGTGACTTTTACTTCCTCTCCTTTTCTACATCTCCTAAGTTTGCACACTGAGCTGGTATTACTTTTATAATCCAGTCAGTAAGGACTAAAGAGGTTGAGAAGTAGTGGGAATCACGGCATGGAAGTCCTTCAGAGCCCAGTTAAAATCCTGTCTTTTCCGCAAAGTAATTCAACCTCTGGAAAAAAAGCCCTGGAACTTGGGTTTGAATTCCATTCAATAGCTGTATGGCCTTAGGCAAGTTTCTTAATTTGCCTACTTAATCACCTCATCTGCAGAATAGGAATATGAAATTTTCAGAGGGTCAACCGTGAAAATCATAGCTAACACTGATGGAGGGCCAACTTTGGCCAAGTGCTTTTCATACATTATCTCCTCTAATTTTCACAACAACCCAAATGAGGTGGAAGTTCTTATTGTTCCCATTTTACAGAGGAGAAAACTAAGTTGCAGAGAGGTTAAACCACTTGTTCAAGAGCACAAAGAGCAAGAGTTAGAACCCATGTGTGTCAGATTCTAGAGCTTGTGTCATTAACCATTATAGCATACTGTCTCCCCAGGGTAGTTATAAGAAATTTAAATAAGATAAACTATATGGAAGTGTCTAGTTCTGCCTGACATTTAGTAGGTGCTCAATGAGTGTTTTTAAATGACTTAAGAAATCATAAGGAACTAAAACTGACTCTAGTGGGATTCCAATGGGGAAACCAAGAATGAAAATGGCTACCTGATAAAGATTAGCAGGAGGATGGGTTGTGATGAGAGTATGAAGCTAATAGTACTTTGGTACTTACACACAAGGGTAGTTCGCAGTACTCAACAGTGATAACAGGCTTATAGAGGATCTGGATCTGATAAACCCATATAGATGTTTAAAGATCCTGAGAAAGGGAGTGGAAGATCCTAATGCAAACTTCACAGAGTCTTGATTGTTTGGGGGGTGGTCATATGGATAGGGGTGATGTTAGGTAGGTTTGTAAATGATGCCACATGGAAGAACGCGTTCCGCCACCCCAGCTGTACAATGATTAAACCATGCTCTTTGACTTGTTGATTGAAGATGCAGCTCTGTTCTTGTTAGACCAACAGGGTTGCTACACTAGCCTCCTGGCAACAGGTCTTTCAAAAAAAAAAAAAAACCCATTATGTTAAAGTATTATCAGACCTTTAAAACTTTTATTTATTTTTATGAAGGAACCACCAATTGATTTTATTTGACCCCAATCTCATTTCAGAGTTTGTTGGAACCATTTTCAAAACTGCTCAGCTTTGTGATCCAGAATGCCGTCTTCACTCTGGCCTACCTGGTGGAACTGTGCGGCTTGTGCTACCGAGCTTTCACTAAGGTGAGGTCACATCTACTTGTGTTCCCGTGAAATTGAAGACTGAAATATATTCTTTCTAATCAATGTTAAATTCCTGTTGAGCTACTTGCTTCAATAGAGCTGAAAAGTGAGTAATTCTACTGAGGTCTTACAAATGTCATTGGAAGGAAATTCTTTCTACACACATACATACGGTATGTCTAAAGTATGTGAATTTAGAGAGTTGAGGGTCACGTGGATGAAGGGCTTAAAAGGGAAGAGGAATTTTGAATGAAATGAGATGATGGCTGAAATGACCTCTTAAGATCCTCTTCAAGTTCACCATCCCATGATTAGTGGGCAAGCCATCACCACATATCACTTTTATACCCAAAGTAGAAAAATATTGGCTTGTCATTTATAAAACCCTGTGGAGAGCTCTTTCTCTTCATTTGTCTATCTCCCTGGTTCTGGGCTCTTAGCCTCTGAGATTGTAATCTCATCTTTTGTCATCTTGCCTTAATAATGGTTTCTTTATTGTATTATCTTTAGCACTCCTGCCCTCCACTGAGAAAGTGGAAAAGTACTATTTGCCCCGGTGGCTATGGCAGCATTGTCAGAGCTGGTAGGCACTGTTCTCGTGGAAAAGCAGAAGGCAGGACAAACTAGGAGAGTTTCTGTCCTTAAGAACAATGTACAAATGTTACCCTGCCTGTTTCTAAATTTTCCGAGTTTGTTTTCAGTGGGGTCTCTGTTTCTCTTGTACATTCAAAATGCTCTTTTATTCATGTTGCCCACTTCTATGCAGCCTTTATTTTCCTCATAAAAAATCTAATTTTAGTAGGCTTTCATTCTATTTAAGACATCATTTTCCTTTCTTATCATCTCGTGTCCATCCATTCACCCATGTTAAGTGCTCCATGATAACTTGCTCTTTGGTTTTTCTGATTATCAAGGATTGACTACCCCGCCTGGAGCAATATGTTTTTTAACTATCAAGATAATCAGCATTTTTTTCTTCTTTCAAATTCTTCCTGAAAAATAACTTCTTCCTCTTCTCATTAAAAAAAAAAAAATCTGTAAGAGACTGTACCAAATACAAAAATACAACAAAAAGATGTTCTATTTTTATAAGTCATTTAATTTCTTAATTTTCTTTAAGTTTAATTTGTTTATAAATTTTTCTTTGTTTAATTTGTTTATAAATTTTTCTGGAGGAAGAACCGTAATGAGTGCACACTTCCTATATTGTGCGCTATAGGTATTTATTGCCAAGGGCCTTCTAGAGTATGAATTCAAGATATTTATAGTTTTCAGTATTCATTATACATTATAAATTCATTATACATTATATCCCCTCATAATCCATCATAAATTTAGTGGCCTCCCACTTCATATTGTCATCTACCCCTCCTCATTTGTCTAACCTCAAATGACTATTACTTGTAGAAAGCTTCAATCTAGAGTGTTCCTGTCTTCCTCAAGATAATGTGAGATTATTAGAAAGAACAGTCCCTAACTGAGCCTTCACCTTTATGTTATCAAAGAAAAGGAATTTAAAAAGTAAGAGCTCTGGAGACTTCCCTCTCCGGTAATATGGCATTCTAGATAACCTGAAAACTATTGCACTTAAAATACTAGAAATGCTGGCTGAAATGTAATAAACATGATTTTAAATGTATAGCTAATTTTATAAAAATGCAAGGGGCAAAGATGAAGAGGGAATTGAGAACCAGAGTGGTAAGCAAATGAGCAGCCTTAGGGCAAGAGAGTTGCTTGTTCTGGTAGTTTAGTGGTGCGACTTTAAAGCCCACATCAGGGAAGGTGGGTGTGGGCGCTGAGCCATCCCCAGCACAAGGTCAGAAACTCTGGAAGGTCATACTTGGTAAGCGGGTGGTCTGGGGGAAGAAAATATAAGGAGGTGACAAAGAGTGGTATCTGTCTCAGCCTGGAAACTGGGGAGAAAAAAAATTCATAGACTTCCTTATGATTAGTAAATGTGGGCCAGTCTTCAGATACTTTGGAGCTTGACTTTACCTCCATGCTCTGGAAGCTCTCAAACTGAAAAGACAAATAGCGTTGTTGCTGAGCTGGTAATAACCTTGGAGTGTCTGGCAAAAGTAAGCTCAAAAGCAAGCCTCTAACCTCTCAGTTCCTCTAGTGAAAATCCTGATAACATGAGCTGACAATCTAAAGTTACAAAACACATGTAGAAATAATCTACCATGAGACAGGTTAGCAGAGTCATCAAACAGCAAGATTATTCCTCTAAAACTTCCAATATTAGAACTATCTGATAGAGACTGTAAAGACTACTTTAAGCACATAAACAATGAATCAAAAACATGAGAACATATCTAGTCACTTAAAAAAAAAAAAAGAAAAGAAGAAGAACAGTTAGATTTGGGCCAAGTAGAAATCTTAAAAATGAAAAATAGTCACAGATATAAAAAACTCAATGGACAGTTAAATAGCAAATTGGACACAGCCAAAGAGAGCATTGGTGAAATGAGGGCTAGATCTGATGAAATTCTGTAGAATGCATCCAAGAGAGATAAAGAGATAAAGGGTATAATGAGAAGATCTAACATACATCTAATAGTGTTTTAGAGAGGGGAAGTAGGATTTTTATAAGTTCCAGAATTGATGAAAATTATTAATCCTTAGGTTCAGGAAGCACTTTGAGCCCGAAAAGTATTAAAAATAAACTAAATTTGAATCTGCCCATGGCATAGTCTACATAAGTAGGTACAGCTTAGAAGAACAGCCAAGACAAAATATGTTAAGAGCAATCAAGAGAAAACACTCAATAGATAGATGGACAACAGTCTTCTCAATAGCACAAGGGAAGCTAGAGCTTAATGGGAAAATGTCTTTAAAATGATAACAAAAAAATAACTGTCTGCCTGAAATTCTCTACCAGCTCAACTATTGTTTAAGAGTAAAGGCTAAATAAGTATACTACTAGGAGAAATGAAAGCGGAGAATACCAGAAAGATATTTACCTGTGTTTTATTGACTGTGCTAAGGCATTTGACTGTGTGGATCATAACAAATTATGGATAACATTGCAGAGAATGGGAATTCCAGAACACTTAATTGTGCTCCTGAGGAATCTGTACATGGATCAAGAGGCAGTCGTTCGAACAGAACAAGGGGATACTGCATGGTTTAAAGTCAGGAAAGGTATGCGTCAGGGTTGTATCCTTTCACCATACCTATTCAATCTGTATACTGAGCAAATAATCCGAGAAGCTGGACTATATGAAGAAGAACAGGGCATCAGGATTGGAAGAAGACTCATTAACAGCTTGCATTATGCAGATGACACAACCCTGCTTGCTGAAAGTGTAGAGGACTTGAAGCACTTACTGATGAAGATCAAAGGTCACAGCCTTCAGTATGGATTATACCTTAACATAAAGAAAACAAAAATCCTCGCAACTGGACCAGTAGGCAATATCATGATAAATAAATACGAAAAAGAGTCAGAACTGACTCAACGGCACTTAACGCCAACAACTAGGAGAAAAGGGAATTTGCTCCTAATAGATTATTACTAAAAGATACACTACGGGAAGAAGAAAATTGAACCCAAAAGGAAGGAGTGAAAGTATGAAGGAATGATACTTAAAGGAATTGGTAAAGCATAGAATCTAGGTTATCATTGACAGTATAAAGCAGTAATAATAATGACGACTAATTTGATGTGTAGAAAAACAAGGACACACTAAAATACTGGAAAACAAGAACGTGTAAGAAGGGAGAGGTAGTTGTGGATGGGGATTGGAGTTAAACCATTCTATGTAGCGTTCAGAAGGAAGGCAGAGATAATTAGTAACTCTTAAGAATACATGTAAATGTTTTAAGTATAAACCCTACAGACTAGAAATAGAATGTGTAAGTTCCAAACAAGTAGACAAAAAAAAAAAAGTAATAAAAAGTCAAGACGAAAAGAGAATCATGGAACAAGCTGGAATAAGCACAAATAAGATGATAGAAATAATTTCCAAATATTCCAGAAATCACAATAAATATGAACAGACTAGACTCACCAGTTAAAAGGCAGAAATTATATTACATTCTTAAAATCCAGCTACATGTTATTTATAAGACATACCTAAAACACACAGACATAGAGAAAATTTGAAAGAAAAAGGGCTTAAAAAGATACACCAGGAAAATAAAAGTTGAAGTTAGTAAATTGACTTTAAGTTGAAAAGCATTAGTATAAAGAAGGCAACCATATTGATGAGAGGAACAACTCACCAGGAAAATGTGTGGTTCTAAAACTATATACATCTAATAACATAGCATTAACATGTATAAAACTAAAATTACAAAAAGACTTCCCAATCATAAGGAAAATTTTAACACATTTCTTTCAGTAACTGATAGATCAAGCAGAAAAAAAATTAAGAAGTCTTTAGAAGATTTCAACAATACAATAAGCAGATTGGATCAAGTGATCATATAAAGAATCTTGAAGGGCAATAGGGGAAAGGAAAATTATAGGCCAATTATATTTCATAGAAGCAAAGTTTCTGGATGAATAATATTAAATCAGTGCATCAAAAAAAAAAATAATGCATCATGAGACAGTTGGTATTTTCCTGAAATATAAGAGCAGTTCAATTATCTATTAATGTCACTGAGGAGCCCTGGTGGCACAGTGGTTAAAGTGCTTGGCTGCTAACCGAAAGGCCAGCAGTTTGAACCCACCAGCTACTCTGCAGGAGAAAGATATGGCAGTCCGCTTCCATAAGGATTTACAGCCTTGTAAACCATATGGGGCAGTTCTACCCTGTCCTATATGTTCGCTCTGAGTCAGAATCGACTCGACAGCAGTGGGTTGTTTTTTTTTTTTTAATTATTATCACCATGTTACCAGATTAAAGAGAAAAAATTTTATCCTTATTTCAACAAGTGCAGGGAAAGCATTCTATATAACTAATCACCCACTTATGATTAAGCTCTTTTCAATCTGGGAATAGAAGGGAATTTCCTTAATTTGATAGAGGATATCTACCAAAAACCTCTAGCAAACATTATACTTAATGGTGAAATGCCAACAGTAGTTCCTTTAAAATTATAAATAAGTCAAGGATGCCCATTGTCACTGCTTATCCTCACTTTTGTGCTGGAGGTCCTATCAGTTCAGCAGGACAGGAAGAAGAAATCAAAGAGATAAGGGTTAACCCGTTGCCATTAAGGTGATTCCGACTCATAGCCACCCCATAGGACAGAGTAGAACTGCCCCCATTCCAAGGCTATAAACTTTACGGCAACAGACTGCCACATCTTTCTCCCAAGGGGTGTCTGGTGGGTTCAAACAGTCTAGTGCTTAACCACTGTGCCACCAGAGCTCCTGGTATAAAGATTAAAAAAGATTAGAAAGGATAAATAAAACTCTCGTTTTTTACAGATGATATGGTTACAAATGAACCCGAGAGAATCTATAGACATGTTTTTAGAACTTATAAGAGAGCTCAGCAAGGATGCTGAGTACAAATGAATATCCAGAAGTCATCTCCCTTTAATATTCAGCCACTAATGACCATAAAAGGTACTTTTAAAAATGACATTTATTGTGACAACAAAAAATAAATCTAAGAAAAAAATGCAAGAACTTTATGGAGTTAACCAGAAAAAATTACTGAAGAACACTAAAGGTCTAAATAAGTGGAAACAGATTCCATGCTCATGGATGAGAACCCGGTATCATAAAGATAGCTAATTCCCACAAATTAACCTTTAAATCTAGTATAATTCCAATAAAAACCCTACACTTTCTATCCTGGTAATGTTAGATAATTTGAAGCTATCCTCTTACTTAAAAAGATAAAAAAACAGTTGAACAAAATATTTTTTGAGAACTTCTAACTAGGTATAGAAGAATTGCCAGGAGAATTATCTGGGAGAACACTGGAATGCAGAGCTGTGAGCATGGCTCCGAAGGCCTTGCTTGCCTTGGGGACATTTATCAATCTGGAGATGTGACTGAGAGGGTGAGCTGCAATTTTGGAAATTCCATGGTGGTTGTTGTATCTGTAAGTTCCGACCCACAGCGACCTTATGTACAACAGAATGAAACACCGCCTGGTCCTGTGCCATCCTCACAGTTGTTGCTATGTTTGAGCCCATTGTTGCAGCCACTGTGTCAATCTATCTTGTTGAGGGTCTTCTTTTTCACTGACCCTCTACTTCACCAATGGGGGTAGGGGGACAAAAGTCAGAATTTGGGAACTGCAAAGAGTGGGTCTCTGATAAACCACCCCCGTTTTTGGCTAGAACCACAAAGTAAAGATAATCCAGAAGTAAACTAGACCCCCCATGGGGACAGTTCAGTGTCAAGTCATGTGGGCAGCCCAAGATAAGATATTGCAAGCCTTGTATGTGTATTAAGGTAACTCTTGAATGTTAGTACTCCCAGATACCCAGCAAAAAACGCACAGAAAGTTCTTTGAAGGAAGATAACATTTTAGGCCTCGAATTATTTCTATAAATAATTTTGCAATATATTATCCAGCACAAAATCAAAGATAATCAGACACATAAGGAGGCAAGATATTACGAGCAAGACTGAGTAGAAAGAAAAGATAATGGATACAGACCCACAGGGACTCTAGTTACTTGATTATGATCAGGAAAGAACACACAGCCTTCCAAGGTGCTTGCAATGTTCTCTTGTTTGACCTGGGTGGTGATTACATGAGTGTTCAATTTTTATCAATCCATTTAACTGTACATTTGTATTTTATATGCTTTTCTGTGTGTATGTTATATTTTACAATATAATATACTGACAAAAAAGGCTTACAAAATTGAAAACAATCCAACATTCCATTAACAGGAGAGCAGATCAATCAATTCTGATGTATTTAACAGTAGAATATTATTCAGCAGTTCAGTTGAAAGTGGTTAAAGCGATTGGCTGTTAACTGAAAGGTTAGTGGTTCGAACCCACCCACCACTGCTCCATAGGAGAAAGATGTGGCAGTCTGCTCCTGCCCTATGGGGCAGTTCTACTCTGTCCTGTAGAGTCACTATGATTCAAGATCGACTCCATGGCAGTGGGTTAGTTTTGGATTTAATTGAAAGAACTAGAACTACATGTATCAATAGGGATAAATTCTAAAAATATAGAGAAAAATTACAGGTTGCAGAAGTGTATGTATACTGTGATACCTTTTATAGGAGGTTTAAAACCTGGTAAACAATAGTATACATTATAATGGAGGTATACATATGTAATAAAAGTATAAAAACATGTATAAAATAATAAGCACCAGCTTCAAAATAGTGGTTACCTTAAGGATGGGAGGAAGGAAGAAAAAAAAGAGAGCACCATATTTGTAGCTTCAACCTGTTTGTGTTATGTTTTATTTATTATCAAAAGGTTGAAGCAAAGCAAAATGTTAAAATTTAACAAAGATGGGTGATTGGTCCTTGATATATTCCTTTCTCCCTATTTCTCTGTGAGCTTGAAACAGTCCATTTAAAAAGAAAGCTCTTTTGAGAGGATGGTTGACTCCTTGGACAGTTGTGCATATTGCTCTCTAAATCGTTTGTGTTGAAAGAAATACTTTTAGATTTGTTTAATTTCAGCAGTTCTTGGGACCTCAAGCAGATAAGAAGCAAATACTGTGCTTTTAATATTTAAAGCTAGCCTATCTTTAATGTCCCTGCCTGGCCGCAAATGGTTAAGCACTAGATTGCTAACTGAAAAGTTGGTGGTTCACCCTCTCTAATGGACCACATCTACCACGGCCTCTACCAGACTGAGTCCAGAACAACGAGATGGTGCCCGGCTACCACCACGGACTGCTCTGACAGGGATCACAATAGAGGCTCCCTGACAGGTGGAGAAAAATGTAGAACAAAAGACTTTTTGGCCTGACAGAGACTGGAGAAACCCTGAAAGAATGGCCCCCGGACACCCTTTCAGTGCAGTAATGAGGTCACTCCTGAGGTTCACCCTTCAGCCAAAGATTGGACAGGCCCATGGAACAAAACAAGATTAAAGGGGCACACCAGCCCTGGGGCAGGGACTGGAAGGCAAGAGGGAACAGGAAAGCTGGTTGTAGGGAACCCAGGCTTGAGAAGGGAGAATGCTGACATGTTGTGGGCTTGTTAACCAATGTCGTAGAACAATGCAGGTGCTAACTATTCAATGAGAAACTAGTTTGTTCTGTAAACCTGCATCTAAAGTACAATTAAAAAAAAAAAAATGCCACTTCCAAAAAAAAAAAGTTGGTGGTTCAAACCCATTGAGCCTCCTAGGAAGTAAGTCCTGTGGATCTGCTTCCAGAAGGTCTCAGCCTTGAAGACCCTATGAAGTGTGGTTCTGCTCTGTACACAGGAGTTGCCGTGAGTCAGCATTGACTCGGGAGCAGCTAGCAACAACAGCTTATCTTTCTCTTTTCCATTAAATTACGTGCTCTCAGTGCATCAGTACAGACATGAATGCCTTTTTTGTTTCTTTTTAGTTTTATTTCTTAAGGACAGCTCATTATATATTTTTAAATACTAGTTTTTATTTCTGATTTGTGAACCTTCTGGAAGCCCTTCCCAACATCAGTCTATTCTCACTGAACGTTGTAGTGGTTGCTTACATTCTTGTGTTTTGTTTTATTAGGAGCGGGATAAGTTCTACTTGTCTCGTAGCGTTGTCCTAGAACTGCTGCAGGCCCTGAAGCTCAAATCTCCTTTACCAGACACAAACCTCCTTCTGCTTGTCCAGGTAGGCTTGAGACTCGCTTCTCACACTTTCCAGGAGCTCCATTTACGTTTGGAAAAACCAAGGAAGCTGTGGGGCACACTGACAAAGCCTGAGATAGGAGATACTACATGTTGTATGATCCATGACCTAATTAATACTGTGCACTTGGCATTTACGTTGGCCTCAAATAAGAAAAAAAAAAGGAGCTATTTTCTTTGTTCCTACTGTGGAACTAATTCTGTGGGGGATAAAAGAAGAATGAAATGTAATTTCTGTCCTTAAGAAATTTGCAATCCAGTATTGGGTTAGGTAGGGGGCTGAGACAGGAATAATGAAGCCAAAAATGGGGGATGAGGCTGAGATGAGGTCTCAACCTGGGATGAGCCAAATCTCTGTGAAGCAGAAAAGAGGGTGAGGGTAGCCAGGCCAGATATTCAAATGGCAGGATGTATTGAGTCCAGCCAGGGTGGGGCATAGGTATGAAAGAATTAGCACCCATGGGAGCTCTGAGGCATGGAGGCTTGAATGCATGCAGGACAGTCTCTGGAGAATTTGCAAAGATTATGTCTTTGGTCATGGGTTGCTTCTGAACGGCTGAAGCCCTTTATCCCTGATGTCCTTAGCTCAGCATCTTAGGCAAGTGTGCAGATCTGGGTAGCCTGAGACAGGCTATAACCAGTGCCATGAAAGAGAGAGAGAGAGAGAGGAAGAAAGTCCTGTGGGGACGTTGTGAGCAGGTGGGATCCCAGCCCATATGGTGTGGAAGTAGGGAGACTTCACGAAGCAAGTGGTATTTGATCTGGGTCACAAAGGATGGATGGGTGCAGGCAAGTGTCTTTGCCTGGGGACCCATGGGGAACAGATTTCAGGATAATGACATGAGGGCAGACTGGAGGAAAAGCAAGCTGGCAATGTCGGAGGAGTCAACAGTGCATCAGGTAGCCTGGGGCCCCATCCCAGGACTAAGGCTGGATTTAAAGACTTGGCTATGAGCTACAATGGAGCCGACATCAGTCAGACGCCCTTTGTAAACTGTGTCACAGCTGCTTCAGTTCTCCCTGATGATCATTAAGACCAATCTCAGTGTCTGGAGCCTACAAATTTGAGGTTAAATGATCAAAGGAAAACAGGAGCTTGATATCAAGGAACTAACAGATTTCCCTAAATCTTGGGTACCTTGGGTACCATTTGGAAATATGAGGGTGAAGGGAACGTTAATTGAGCATCTAATATGTGCCAGGCAATATGTTGGTTGCCTTACTTATTCTCCTCACTTAATCCTTACCACCATGTGAGGCATTGCTTCTGTACTGCAGAGGCTCAGGAAGGTTCAGTGCTTGCCCAAGATCACACAGCTGGGATAAGTGATAGTGTCAGCATCTGACTATAGTGCTTTAGCACCCCAGAGCCCACTTGTATTCAGCATGAATTGTAGCCTAATCAGGCTCTTTGTACCGCTTGCCCAGGTTACCGCAACAGCTCTTAGGTTTTTGCACTGCCTTCATTTCTGGTTAAAGCTCGTCTGCTAACCAAAAGCTTGGTGGTTCGAACCTACCAGCCGCTATGGGGGAGAAAGATGTGACAGTCTGCTTTTGTACAGATTTACAGCATTGGAAACCCTATGGGGTAGTTCTACTCTGTCCTATAGGGTTGCTATGAGTCAGAATCGACTCAGAGGCAGTGGGTTTGGTTTTGTTTTTTCATCTCTCTCCATGCCAATCCAATTTTTCTACCTAAGGTGACCCAGAGGAATTTTACTAAAACCCTGCTTTTTATCAGATCACTCCCTGTATCAAAAACCTATACTAACTTTGTAGTGCCTTAACTATTGAAGTCTTCCATCATCTGGCTACATTTGACTATTCAACAGTATTACCCACTACAAATATTTATTGAGCACCTATCTTGGGCTAGGTTCTGAAGATAAAAAAAAAAAACCAAACCCAGTGCCGTCGAGTTCTGAAGATACAGAGATATAAAAGGCATAGTAGGCCTATCCTGGTGATGTGTAAATATTATCAAGAAACCCTACACTGTTTGTGAAGTACCATGGAGATGGAGGTAGCTACTTCTGCCTGGGAGATGAAGGCAGCTCATTAAGCCATTATGAGATGTGACAAAGGCCCAGGTGCTGTGCAGGGGGGCTGGGGAAACAGATTAACAAGCCATGGCCCTTTCCCTCCAGGAATTTACAATCTAGTAGGTGAAGTTGATGTATAAACAAAAAATTCCACTACAGTGTAATACGTATAGTAGTAGAGGTGTGTCCTAAGTAAGGAAGTGCTTATTTATTAGAAAAGGAATGTGTGGACCTTGAAGAATATGCAGAAGTTCAAAAACTTACAGAGAAGAGGAAGAACAATACCTGTTATTTACCATTTAATATTCGCTACCTTGTCCCACCGCCTCTTCCCCCCACTATATGCTACTAATCACTAGGGATCAGAATTTAGTTTTCTCAAAGACTTGAGATTTAATAAAAAGATGGTGTGCTTTCAATGAAGAATCGTCTTACGTTGTCTTGGAAGAGCTTCCCAGGGCACATAGCAGCTCTCTGAGAGCACGTGTGATAGTGTGTGGTGTGTGGACGTCAGGCATGGGGAAGTCGGAATGAAACGTCTGCCATTGTCCCAAGTTGTTAGAAGCTCAGGAGAAGACAGAGCAAAGCCACAACCAGAAAAATATCTGTGCTCCTAGAAGGGACAAGCTTTGAAATTCTTCCAGTGGATGGCCTTGGCCTTTTTATCCCCTCTACTCACACATGAGATTGGCTGCTAACCAAAACATTGGCAGTTCAAATCCACCAGTTGCTCCTTGGAAACTCTATGGGGCAGTTCTGCTCTGTCCTGTAGGATCACTATGAGTCGGCATCGACTTAATGGCAATGGGTTTGGTTTTACTCACACATCATCAGCAACGCCACCTTTGAGTACAAGCACCTTTGACCCAAGCAGACCTTAAAGATAAATGGGATCTACTCTGGTTGGAGGAGAGGGCAGGTGAAGTGGGCTTAATGAAATAGCCCAGGCAGGATTTAAGGTTAGCATGTTGATATGTCTGGGGGTCACTTCTGATAGGGTTTCTATTGGGGATGTGCCACCAGAAAGCAACTTAGGTTTCAGGGCCCTGCTGGTGTTTTCCCTTGGGTGTCTCAGAGTACTTCCTTAATTACCCTCAGCTTTGATCAGAGCAGATCTACTTGGCTGATCTTCTTGGGGTCTAGCACCCCACACTGTAACTGTAGCTGGGGGCTGATTTCTATGAAGTACATTAGTCAACCATAATAAGCACTTGTCACAAGACAACAAAAGAACATTGACAGTTTAAATTACCCAGTGCTTAAGGAAACCATAAAAACAGTGATTATTGCATCACAGTTAGGTGAATAAATAACAAAAACAAATTAGCTTTGTTGTTGTTGTTAGATGCCATCGAGTTGGTTCCAACTATGTACAACAGAAAGAAACACTGCCTGGTCCTGCACCATCCTCACAATCCTTGTTATGCATGAGCCCATTGTTGGCAGCCACTGTGTCAATCCATCTATTTGAGGGTCTTCCTCTTTTTCGCTGACCCTTTACTTTACCAAAATGATGTTCTTCTCCAGAGACTGATCCCTCCTGACAACATGTCCAAAGAATGTGAGACGTAGTCTCACCATCCTTGTTTCTAAGGAGCATTTTGGTTGTACTTCTTCCAAGACAGATTTGTTCATTCTTTTGGCAGACCGTGGTATATTCAGTATTCCTCGCCAGCACCACAATTCAAAGACATCAATTCTTCTTCAGTCTTTGTTATT
Source organism: Loxodonta africana (assembly GCF_030014295.1). Lineage (NCBI taxonomy): Eukaryota > Metazoa > Chordata > Mammalia > Proboscidea > Elephantidae > Loxodonta > Loxodonta africana. The sequence goes on from NC_087351.1 coordinate 106,815,774, forward strand.
CATTGTCCAGCTTTCACATGGTTATGAGGGAATTGAAAACACCATGGCTTGGGTCAGGCGCACCTTAGTCTTCAAGGCATCATCTTTGCTTTTGAACACTTTAAAGAGGTCTTTTTTAGCAGATTTGCCCAATGCAATGCATCAGATTAACTTTAGGAAGGAAAAAAGGAAAAAGTAGATGCTTCTGAATGTACTTTATGCAATTTCAGATATATAACACTTTCATCTTTTTAGGGAAAATATGTATTTGTCATTGAATCAAGTTAATTAATAATTATAAAAAGAACAAGCTGTAAAGTTATTTAGGTTGGAGAGGTAAATTTTGGAGACATTTTGAGATCATGCCCATGAGGAACAACTTTATGAATAATGTCTCAGCCTTCTCCAGTTGGGTAAATGGCCAAGTTCACCAATTTCAAAAAATATTAACCATCATGCCCATTTTGAGGTAACATATCCTTGGTCTGTAAACTCTTAGAGTAAATGATTTTCATGACTGAGAGGAATAAAAGTAGTTCCCTTTTCTGCCATGTGATCTGCTTGGCTAAGCCTGGAGAGAAGCCCGCCTTGGCACCACTTGGGATGAGGCAGAAGCATCTTTTGTTTTCTTCATGAGTAGTACATCCTTCTGTTGTGTTCCCTGGTTCCTTTTTCTCTTGCCCTTGACTGCCTGGGTCTTGTAGGTCTTCCCTAGAGGATACTGGAGTTGATGGCCTGGTCTCTGGTAGCTTCTCTTAGGCCAGGGAGTCTAGCCTGGAGTTCGAGGGACACTTTTTGCTCCTTACTGATGGGAATTTCAGTTCCTGGCACATGGGGAGACCAGGCTTATAAGTGTGGACAGATGTGTTTGGGGTGGACAGTGACTTCCTTCGTAGATGTCAGTGACCATCATCTGAAGGCAGTGGGGGTGGATTCATTTAGAATCAGAAACAGAAAATAAAATAATTGGAAGGAAAAACTCTCCAGGTGATCCATTGTGACTGACACTGGTCCATTAGTGAGAAGAGAGTCAGTTGCTCAAACCTTGAGTTTTTATTTATTCTTTCACTCCAGTGGGAACAAGTAGGGAATTTCATCTACTACTTCTCCAATTGAAACTTAGTAGATAGATGGATTCACAGAGATGGAAGCCATCTCTTCTTTTCATAAATAAACTAGAGGTTGTTTTTTGTTTTTGTTTTTTTGCTTTTTATCAAATACTCTGGCAGTAAAAGAGAATTTCTTAAAGGACAGTGGCATCCTTTCTTAAGGAATGTGGTGTCACCCAAGTTCTAAACGTTTCAAGGCAGGAAGAGGTACCAATCAATCTATTTTTTAATTCCTAGGAATTCTTCCTGTGACCTGGCATCATGGGAAATTTCCCAGCCTACCATACTGTGGTTGCCCAGCCATGAGTCTCAGTATTTGTTTTTACTCACATATAGCCAGGTGATCTGAAATGCTCAAGTGGACTTAAAAAAAAAAAAAAAAAGAGGCACGGAGACAAAAGAATTTGTGAAATAGGAAAAAAAATTATTCTTAAGAATCTAAATTGTCGATTGCAAGACATAGTTCTTCTGCACTTTGGGCAGATGCTCTGTCATGTTGTTTTAATTCAAATCTTTTGACATTTTTCTTTTTCACTGGTTTGCTGTAGATATTTTATGTGTAATAGGTTATTATAATTATTCTTGAGGTGGATTAAAACGGAGTCTTCATAATAGTGATGACTCATCAAAAGCGACCATAAAAAATATTTAAGCGCCAGTTGAAAAGAATTTCCTAAGCTCCTATTATGTGTCAGCATAGACATTCTGCTAATTTACATATAACACTCCCACTTTGTGAGGCATGTCTGAATATTCACACTGTGAGAATCATGAAGGTGAAAGGTTTTCTTTGAAAGATAGGTGAGTTGTACACTGGAGGACAAAGAAATGGCCTAGGTCATGCTGTTGTCTTCAATTCACAGAGTTACTATTGACATGCAGTTATTAGTATTAGTTGAGTTGGTAATAATCTGATCATTCTATGGGATGAGAGGTGGGGATACTATTTTGGATTTCATTTCGATAATGAATTCACTTGGTAATGACACATAATGGATATCACGCTTCTGTTGTATTCTTCTGTATTCACGGGGGAGTGCATCTTTTTGGGGCTTTATTACTATTTCTATCCGAAAGCATAGAATTTTTCCTTCAGCCATCATTTCCTCCTCTGATTTTAGTTATAGCTTTATGTTTTGAGCAGTTCTGTAAAATGTTAATGGATTTTTTCAGTTCATGATCAGCAGCTATATAAAGGCTTGAGTTGTACGTATTAAATAGAAATACACCGGCTTAAAAATGCAATGATAAAAATAAATAATAGATGATTTTAGAGGGTTAGGCCTTTTATTCCTTTTAATCTGCCAGACTTCCTGAGGCACCTCCATTACTTTTTGGTTGATTTTTGATTAATTCTGACTTGTAAGAGTTATCACAAATCAGACATTTGGATTTGACCTTGTATCTTACTACTCCATGGCTGCCAACCATGCTGACAATGTACATGCCTGTGCTTTCTGCGTATGGCAGGTAAGACAGACCTCTGCTGAAAGGAGATAGAGACACTGGGTGTTTTGCCTCTTGATGAATCTTATCTTTCCACTCAAGGGCCCACCCAGGCCATGCAAGCACCCTTTGGGGGCTGGGGGCTTTAAGCAACCCTTCGGTGGGCAGGCTTGACTAGCGCAGAGCATGCAGGTTCTCTGTGCATGCCTTCCCTCACACATTAGGTACTGTTCTGTCTTCTCCCATGGCCTCTTTTATTTCTGTGGAAGAGAAATTAATTGAAATGGTGGCGTCCTGACAGACATTTTAGAACTTAGTTACAAGTAGTTTGTCTCAGATGGCAGACTCGGATAGCTTTTGAAAATAAATTTTACGAGAAAATGCATAGTATCTGCCAGAAGGTTGGGAGTGTTCCTCTTTTTCACTGTGTACTTCTAACAAATATTGCAGCTTTTGCTTTTTTAGCATAGCGGTTTTAGCCAAAATGATAGGCTTTACGCCCCTTTCCCCCTCCCCCCCGTTTATTTACCTTTCCGTGTGATAGAGTAATGGAAAGTCGTAGGTATCCCCTGGATGTTGCCAGGTTCAGAGTTAATGGCCGAATAGATTCTTCAGCTTTCTGCACCTGTATCTGAGGCACAGGGAGATGAGGGTGATGGAATGGAGGTATGTGGCCACTCCTGTTGTGCAGTTCTGAGGCACCATCAGCTTGCTACCCTTTCAACCCCAGCTCTGTCACCAGTGCTCACCGTCTTTCATGGAGGGCCAGACCCGCCCACGCTGAAAGACCAGCTCTTGGCCCTGAACAAGAAGTCTAAGGACTTCTTGCCCTCAGAGGCTTGTGGCTGAGAGCTCCACCTTGTCAATCGAAACCTGCTACCTGTTAATAATGACCCCTGATTAGCTTGACAAAGTGCTCATTTGTGTTCCTTTGTTCCGAAGCTCCTCATCTGGTTTCCTTGAGATTTTCTGTACTACCCCAACCCATATTACTTCTCCCGGTTTGCCTGGGACCGAGCCTGTCTAGCTGAGCTCCTTCTCTTGACCTCCCCAGGTTCCCTGTGAGCTTCCAACTTGAGAGTGAAATGAAATCGAAGGCAGGGCTTCTTTCAGAGCCTCTGAACTCTGTAGAGCAGCAGCGCTGGATCCCAAAGTCACTATTGCCATTGGCCAGGAAAGAGAAATGAAACAGGACCTAACTGCTCGTTACAAACTCTACATTGTATTTAATTTTTTTCTAAAACCATTTATAAATAGTTGGATGTTGCATCAAGTGGGAAATACCTGTAGAAATCTGTAATGAAGCAAATTAAATTATAACCTGGCAGATTCATCCTCATCATTGCCTCAAGTCACAATTGATTAACTGGCTCGTTTCACAAACACTTGGTGGGCACCCCAAGATGCCAGGCCCTACGCTGGTGCTTGGGGTGAGGTACAGAAGTCTGTGCTCCTCAAAAGCTTGCAGCAGGTTGGGAAATGGACTTGCAGGCCATTCCAATCTCATGTGATGGCCGTAATAATGGAAGAGTGTGCAAGGTCCTGTGGGGGCAGAGGAGGGAGCCGGGAGTATTACCAGCATAGAGGAAGTGGCTTTGGAGCCTTCATCTTAAAGAATGAGAAAGCATTTGCCCAGAGAGCAACCAGTAAAAAGGCTTGAAGGACCTGAACAGACTGGCCTACTGATGAAGCCTAAATGGATCCGTAGGGCTGGAGCAGAGCATGAAATGAATGAAGTGGGGCAGGAAAACCAAAAGGAAGGCAGAGACCGGATGCCGAGGGGCCCTGGCGGGGAGAAACGGGATACTCACTCTCTTCTGAGGTTGTTTGTTTTTCTGTTTTTATTCTAAATGTATAATACGATAGAAATCATGAAAAGGTGTGAACATGGCCTTACAGTAATCGTCAAGAAGAGCTAAAGAATAGAATGACTTGAAAACAAATCTGACAGTGCTGGCATCTTTCCTTTCTCCCTTGATTGAACGAACCATCTCAATGCCACTCAGCTGTCTGGGTAAAGTGAGACTTGGCGTGCTCATCTGGGCACACTGAATCTGAATTTCTAATAGAAATGAACCATCATGATTAGCAAGCCTGATATGTCCGCAGCAGGGTGTCAGGAAAGTAAACACCAATGAATTTAAGCCAAGTTAATTAAACGATAAATTATTTGTTACTGTCCAAGAACTCTTAAACATAATTATTCTTTCAATTTCTTATTAGTTTATTTGTGCAGATGCTGGAACCAAACTAGCTGAGTCAACCATCCTGAGCAAGCAGATGATCGCCTCAATACCTGGAGTAAGTCCTGACCAAGCTAATTGTCCACCCTTGATAATTCTTCCCATTTCCTCATTTAGCAAGAGATAGTTTTGGGCTTGTGTCCTGGTTCACTTTCTTTTTTTCAACATCCCTAAGCAGTGAGTCCCCCTTCTCCAGCCCTGCCCGCCTACCCTGGTAACCACTAATAAACTTTGATCTGTATACGCTTGCCTATTCTAGGTCTTTCATATAGGTGAGATCATACAACACTGAGCCATAGAACAAACATTGTAAAATTGAAAACATATTAGCATCTTGTTTAAAAGAGCACCAGCGAAAACTTCAGTTCATCCCTGCTACTGGAAGCTCAATTCCTGGGGACATGAATAAAATTGAAGCAGCCAGTGAAGGAGAGAAAAGAAATTACCAAAGATAGAGAATAGATTTGATTAAAGTTCGATTTTTCCAGAAATAATTTTCTTATACTGGCCTTAGTGAACCAATTTGATTTAATGAAGTCTAAAAGAAAATAAGCACTGTAATGCCTTGTTTTCATTTATAATATTTTCTTTTTGGAATTTAAAAAATTTCCGTTATCACCAACTAGTGAACTGTTTAGTATAATGTGCTAAGATTCTCATCAATAGGGCTGAGAGTGAGAAGCTACAGTAACTTACTGATAGCAAATTTGCACCAAGAAACTCAGAAACTTGAGAGATATTGTTAATTAAAATGTATTTTTTAATTTTTATAATTTTAATTTAATAAGAAACATTTTAATAAAAAAAAAGAATCGTCTGATATGACTATATTGTGTAGAAATTACTTTTCATGTTTTGATCTATTTAGTACCCTAATTTGCTTATTCTCATATTGTTGGACATTTACCTATATGCCTTCCAATTTCTTTGCTACTATATATATATATATATATATATTCTTAAAAAGAACACCTTCAAGCTTTTTTTAGAAATTATATCCTTGTGATAGATTCCTTAGTCAAAGAGTAGGACTATCTTAATGTTCCTTGGCCTGTATTATTTACCAAAAGAGTTTTATTAATTTACATTTATAAATATACCAAGGAGCCCTGGTGGTGCAATGGTTAAGCGCTCAGCGGCAAACCAAAATGTTGGCAGTTGGAACCCACCCAGAGGATCCTTGGGAGAAAGACCTGGCGATCTTCTCTTATAAAATTACAGCCTAGAAAACTCTATGAGGCAGTTAGTTCTGCTCTTTCCAGTGGGTCACTATGAACCAGAATCAACTCGACAGGATCTAACAAAACATAAGTATACTGGTTTTACCCACAATACTAAACACTTTTTTTTTTTAAATACTCTTTATGTAATGGTTTTGTTTGCTTGATTTGGAGGAATATTATGAAAGAGAAAAAATAATAATCATTCCACCCAGAGGTAATTTTACTGCTAACATATTAACGTATTTTCTGTCTTCTTTTTCTGTGTCTATGTGTTTAAACATAGTTGAAATCATAATGTAGAAGATGCTTTAGCTTCATATGTCTTAAGTATTTTCCCCAAAAAAAAAAAAAAAAATTTTTTTTTTTTTTTTTTTTTTTTACAAAGTAGTATCTCGTGTGAATGTACCATTGAATTGTGTTAAGAGTGTGGGCCTTAGACTTACACCAGGGTTTGAGGCCTGCCATTTACTGGCTGTGTGATTTCAAGGAAGTTGTTTACCTGTGACTCCTTGGTTTGGGTCATCTGTAGAATGAGATGTACCCCCCCCTCAAAAAAACCCCACAAACCTATTGCCTGTCGAGCCTATTCCAACTCATAGTGACCCTGTAGGACAGAATAGGACTACCACATAAGGTTTCCAAGGAGTGGCTGGTGGATTCGAACTACCAACTTTTTTGGTTAGCAGCTGAGCTCTTAACCACTAGGTCACCAGGGCTCCAGAATGGGATATAACAGGGACTAATTAGGAACCCAGAGCCCTGGTGGCACAGTGGTTACAAGTTCGGCTGCTAACCAAAAGGTTTGCAGTTCGAATCCACCAGCCGCTCCTTGGAAATTCTATGGGGGCAGTTCTACTCTGTCCTATGGGGTCACTATGAGTCAGACTCGACGGCAATGGGGTTTTTGTTTTTTTTTTTTTTTTGGTTCATTAGGAGCCTTAAGAATTGCTGGTGGCATAGTGATTAAAGCACTCAGTTGCTAACTGAAAGGTTGGCAGTTGGAACCTACCAGCAGCTCCATGGAGGAAAAAGACCTGGTGATCTCCTCCTGTAAACATTACAGCCTATGAAACTCTATGGGGCAGCTCTACTCTGTTCTGTACGGTTGCTATGAGTTGGACTTGACTTGAGAGCACACAACAACAATTAGGAGCCCTGATGGTACAGTGCTTAAGCCCTTGGCTGCCAACTGAAAGGGCAGGGGAGAAAGATGTGGCAATATGCTTCCATAAAGGTTTACAGCCTTGGAAACTATATGGGGCAGTTCTATTCTGTCCTGTAGGGTAGGTATGAGTCAAAATCCACTCAATGATACTGGGTTTTTTGTTTTGGTTTTAATGTATAGGCTGAGAATTAATGACATAATGTATGGAAAGTATACATAGTGCCAGACACACAAGAAATGCCAAATAAACATTAACTATTAAAAATAATATTAGCAGACATTACCTATTGTTGGATATTTATGTTATTTTCAGTATTCTGCTATTGTAATTAATATGTTATGTACATCATTGTACTTAAATTTTTGTCCACATTTCAGACTATTTCTTTTGTAACAAGATTCCTGGGATGGAATTACTAGACTATGGATTTTTAAGGGCTCTTGATAGTAGTTAGGTTAATGCAGGATGCAGTGAGATAAAATCCCAATACTCAGTGACTTAACACACAAAGAAGTTTATTGTTTGCTCATATGAAGTTTCAGTGGGTATCCTGATTAATGTGGGGACGGCCCTTCCATGTAAACACCCAGGGATCAGGTTCCTTTCATCAAGTGCTTTGTCTAAGAGCCTTGGGGAGTCCCTGGTGGTACAAACGGTTAACCCATTTACCAAATAACCGAAAGGTTGGCAGTTGGAGTCCACCCAGAGCTGCCTGGCAATCTACTACAAAAAAATCATCCACTCTCATGAGGTTGCCTTGAGTCAGAGTCGACTCCATAAACAACTGCTTTTTTTTTAAAGACCCTGGAGTCCTCTGCAGTCACTGGCAGTTGAGGACGTGAATAGAATATGGTACGTGGAAGGTTTACATGATCCAGGTCTGGAAGTGGTGCTGTTTCTTCCACTCACATTCCATTGGCTAGAACTCAGTCACATGGCCACACCTAACCGCAAGGGAGGCTGGGAAATGTGGCCTAGTGGTATGCTAGGGAAGAAGAGGACTGGGCCTGGGGAGTAGCTAGCCTGTCTTTGCCATACACACACTGGTTTCCTTATTGTTTAATTCTTTAAAACTAAATGTTTGCTACATATGTGATAGACCAAAAATAATATCTCTAATATATATAAAATTTATCCCAAGGAATAAAATCAATATTACCCCCCCCGCAAAAAAAAGAAAGCAACAAATTGTTAGGATTCACATATAGAATCTCTTCCAATGACCAATAAACCATTTAATCTCATTGGCAATCAATGAACTGTAAATTAAAATATAAAACTGTAAAAGATAAAACACAAAAAAATAAAATATATAATCATATTAAATTCAAAAATACAGAAAGTAAAATCAGCTAGTGAATCAGCATTATTTTCTAAAGCTAAAACGTACCAATGGTGAGATGACACAAGCGTTCTTGTAACCTACTGGTGGTTAGTGAAAAATAGTACTTCTTGCTGGAGGGCAGTTTGACGGTCTACTTCTAGCAATGTGAGAAAATAACGAAGTATGCACCTAAAGATTGATATGCAAGTATATTTATTAAAGCATCATTTAAAATAACAAAAATATGGAAATAAAACAAATGTCCAACATTAAGGTATTGTTTAAAACAAGGCACATCCATAAGAAACTATTATCTGGCTATCACATCAAGTTTTCAAAGAATATTTAATGAAGTGGAAAATGCTTATAACAGATTGAATTAAAAAGCAGATTAGAAAAAATATTCTCTCAATCTGATATAAATATATGTGTGTGTGTTACATGCATTAAAAAACTAGGAAGGAATTATAAACAATGGTTGGAATTATGGGGCGCGGGTGGTAATTGGAATTACGGTGATTTAAATTTTTCTTTTTATTAATTTGTATTTTTCAAATTTTCTATGTTGAACATGTGTTCCTTTTTATAATCTAAGAAATGTAACTTTAAAATCAGGTGTAAGTTTTGCAGAAGAATTGGATGTGATTCACTTCAATTCATATATTTGAGGTGAGAAGACATGCTTTCAACTCACTGATCAGCTTTTCTGTTGAAATAAGTATAGGCCTTCTGAGACAAATGGAGCTTAACGCTCTGTTTTTTGTTTTTTTTTAATAACACGCCTAAGGTTATACTTCACATGGCTTGCAAAGTAAAAGAAAAAAAAAGGGAGAGTAATTGGGAATTATATTCTTTGTTTTATAAGTGTAGATGGCTCACTAAGATTTTCCTGCCTGTGAAGTGGATTTTGAGGCTTTTATTAGATGTAGCTGCTGCCTCTTGAACAAAAGTAACTAGGTAATAGTAAATTCTTTGCTCTCATATGTTGAAACTCAAACTTAAAAGACAAATATAGAATAAGGCTCCCAGGAATTATTTTCTGTGACATTTGCCTAGTGGAAGTGGTATAAACACTGCCTATGGTTATGAAAGAAACAGATCCTTTTCAAGAAATTCAAGAACAGACTATGGGCTCTTATTTGCATGACATGTGAAAGGTCAGAGAAAATGGAATAAATCGAGGAGAAATCCCTCCTTGCACTACAGGATTAATATTCCAAAAGCAGGAACACAATAACCTTTTATAATTCCTTCCCTTGATTTAAATGAGAAGAAGAAACTCTTAGAACATAGGAGATGCTTGGAAAACACTCCGACAGAACTGCCAGTGACCTTATTTTACTGTTTGTTATCCTGTCAGAGGAGCTGACAGGCGTAACATTCTAGAAGAGATGGAAGGTGATATAGTTCAGTGCCGTGCAGATTTACATGAACATGGGAAAATGAGAGCCACTGGGTGAGCTCGTTAAGTATATACCGGTAATTTTCCAGATTTCCCTAAATAAAGCCGAGAAAGGCCTTTAGTATGGTATTCATAGGCCTTCAAAGCCTGCCTGCTTCTGATCTACATTATACCCAGGCTGATATGTGGTTCCCTCAATACAGCTCTGATGTAGCAGCCGGCCTGTTCATTTTCCTTTTCTTTACTCACAATCCTATATTCACTGCATTGCCCTGAGAGGGCAGCTTATGCCATTTAATAACCTAAAACACAAGCATGCTTGCTTTCTCATGTCCCTGTTCGTTTCTTTCTAACTTCCCAAACATGCTGCTAGTGCACGAGGAAGAGGTGACCATTTTGCTTCGTTCCTTTTTTTTGTTATCTCTCGCAAGAACTAGACAATAATACATTTATCTAGTCGTACACCTACTATGGGAAACCCTGGTAGCGTAGTGGCTAAGTGCTATGGCTGCTAACCTAAAGGTCGGCAGTTCAAATCCGCTAGGCACTCTTTGGAAACTCTATGGGGGCAGTTCTGCTCTGTCCTATAGGGTCGCTATGAGTCGGATTCGACTCAACGGCCACGGATTACATCTACTAGGTATCAGAAGTTAAGCTGTAAGTGACTTGAATATGCAAATTTTGACTGAAGCATGTTTGTTTATATATTATTATTATTATTGATAAAAAAAGATTCCGGATTCTGGTGGTAGAATTTGGTGGCACATGTTTTATGTGTATTTAAGACTCCTTAGGAAACCCTGGTGGCCTAGTGGTTAAGTGCTATGGCTGCTAACCCAAAGGTCGGCAGTTCAAATCTGCCAGGTGCTCCCTGGAAACTCTACGGGGCAGTTCTACTCTGTCCTATATGGTTGCTATAAGTCGGAATCGATTCAATGGCAGTGGTTTTTTTTTTTTTTTTTTTAAGACTCCTTAGAGTAACAAAGCGTTACTGTAGTTTTGGGATGATCCAGGTCATAAAGACTCTGATGCTGATAGATTTAGGTAAGCTACATCTTTGTATATAAACCAGTTTAAAAACAAGCAAACAGGTATCAGTTAAATTACCCAGCTGAAAAAAAAATTTAATCCTGTCTCCTCTAGGCCCTCTGTGTTTTCTTACTCCCCACCACAAACCTTTTAAAAATTTTGTCCAAACCAGCTCATGTAGGCCAGCACAATCACAGATTATGTTGAGGGTAATGGATTCAGAAATCCAGAGAATGAGACAACTCGTTAGTAAGCAGCGTGAAATCAGAGTGAGCCAAGCACTGGAGTGAGGGCAAAAGTGAAGGCGTCCCTCAGACCGAGCCACAGCGGTGTCCTTGCGTTTCAGTGCGGAACGGCCGCCATGGAGTGCGTGCGGCAGTACGTCAGCGAAGTGCTGGATTTCATGGCGGACATGCACACACTCACCAAGCTGAAGGTAAGAGGCCTTTCCTCCGTCCCTCTCTTAGGGTTGCAAAACACAGAAACATTCCTGGAGAATTAAGCAATATAATTATAGGGGAATTGGTTGTTACCTGTGAGACCACTGTGACATTGTAGAATGAGCTCGCGACTGAGGAGTCTGAAGAACTGGGTCCCAGCTCTGCAAAGAGGGAGAGGAGAAAGGGAAAGGTATATACTTATTTGACATCAACTATGTGCCTGCCTTTACTTTTGCCCTTTATTCAGCCCTCACACTCCCCCTATTAAGGTATTACTCCCATTTTACAAGTGTAGAAACTGAGGGTTGAAGTGGTGAAATCGTTTGCTCAGGGTCACACTACTAAAAAGCGGTGAGGTCAGGAGTTAAATGGAAGATTGTGGTGACTCCAGACCCATTCCCTTTTCACGATACCACATAGTATCACTTAGCTGCCTACAGCCTCAGTTTTCTCATTTGCAAAATAAGTGTAATAACACTTACCTTGCCTGACGGTTAGATTTGATGTGAAATAATGTGAGCGAACAGACTTTCATAAATGGCAACGTGTATGCAAACGTAAGCTGTTTATTTTATCTGCATTGAAGCTATCTTCTTCAAGAAAATAACGAAAGGGGACAGAATAAAATTTAATTTGCATATGGACAAAATCCAAGTGAAATTGTTGAGTTTATTTATTGTTTGCAGGGTGGAATGAATTGCTGATGCAAGTCAGCTTCCCTGCCGTGATTCGAGTAGGGACCTAAAAGATTAATGGTCTGAGAGATTTGAGGAAGGCCCTGGAGAGAAGGCAGAAGAGAATCCAAACATGGCCCAAGGAGCAGCCAAATTGCAATCTGGCATTAAATGATTCCTTTATGATAAACAGGAATTTAGCGATCCAAGAAGTTCATCAGCTAAAAATATTGTCTTTTCACCACCGAAATCAGTTTTCAGACTCTGCCCAGATGGCCAAAGTGTTTCTTGGTATAGTGAAAGATTTGCAAATGCTAAGCATAAAGTAGAATCAAAATTTAAACGGGTAATTTCTCATGAGATCTAAATCAGGGCTTCGAACCGGTTCTGAATGGTTCAGTAATTCCAGCTTAAAGGAGAGCAGCGTACATGTTGCATAGCAACCAGATCTGTTGCCCGTGGAATTTCGACCCCAATAGGAAACAAACAGTGGTGCCTCACTCAAAGATGGTGGCCAACCGCGCCACTTTGAATGTGTGTCACTCTCCACAGTCCTGCCCATAATCCAATCTACTACATTAAACTCCTGAAACTTTAGGGATCCATGCAGGAGATTGGGTTTTTGGCAGGACTGTGGAGAGCGACACACGTTCAAAGTGGTATGGTTGGCCGCCATCTTTGAGTAGGGCACCACTGTTTGTTTCCTGCTTGGGTCAAAATCTCATGGGCAAAAGATTTGGCTGCTATGCAAAGCATACACTGCCCTCCTTTATGCTGGCAATTACTGAACCTTTCTGAACCGGTTTGAGGTGCTGATCTAAATCCAGTAATTTCTAGGTAAGGTACCCTAGCTTTTGATTGTACACTGGTTACTGACTGCTGACTCATGTTACCCACACTTGAATGACTTTGATGTATACAGAAGAGGCAACAATTTTTTCCTACAAGTTGTTAGCTTGTTTTGTAGACACTTTCAAAATATGGAGAAAGATAATAAAAGGGATCCATGATGATCAAATGGTTGGGAACTACAATTATAATCCAGTTAGCTGGTTTTACATATTTGGAAGCAGATCAAAAAGGTAAACTGGCAAGTGGCTTGTCCAAGTCAATGCAACTAATTAGGGTCAAGTTGGGTCTGGAACCTAGGCCTCTTAACTCCCAGCCCAGTGCTCTTCCCAGTGTGTCACACTGAGCAAATAAATCTTTCTAAATTAATTCAACAAGGATATATTGAGCACCTACAATGTGCTTGACACTGTTCTAGGCATTAGGGACACAATGCTGGGCAAAAATAGACACAGTAGCTACCCTCATTTATAATCTAGCAATGGAAACAGAATTTAATGAAAAGTTCATGCAAACAAAAGTATAATTTTGACTCTGACAGACAAATCTTCCAGCAGGAAGATTTGACCCAGCCAGGGAGGCCAGAGAAGGCTTCCCTGAAGAAGTGACACTGGAGCAGTTAATTGGGTAAAGAGAGGCTGAAAAGTATTTCAGGCAGAGAAAACAGCACAAAGAAAGGCCTGATGGTGGGAGGGAGCATGGAGGGCCAGTGTGGCTGAACCATGGGGATGAAAGGGTGAGGTGCAGAGATCTGCAGTAGCTAGATCCTTCTAGGATTTATAGACCATGCTAAGGAGATTTTTTTGTTTGATTTTACTTTTCCTTTATCCGAAGAACGGTGGGAAACCATGGAAGAAGATTAAGTGGGGTGTGTGATTGGGAGTGGTGATAGAAGGAGGGAAAATGGTCACTGATCTTTTTAAAGAGTGACCTGGAATGTCACCAGGCACTGTGCAAAGTTTCAGCATGCCATTTGATTTTGTAGAGCCACATGAAGACTTGTTCCCAACCTCTGCATGAAGATACATTTGGCGGACATCTCAAAGTTGGGCTGGCCCAGATAGCAGCCATGGAAATCTCACGGGGCAACCACAGAGATAATAAAGCTGTGATTCGGTATCTGCCTTGGCTCTATCATCCCCCTTCTGCAATGCAGCAAGGGTAAGACTCTTTATTTTTCCAAGAATGAGTATAATAAAGCATGAAATGACATTTAGTTTCCTGGGGTTCGTTTAGAGCAAATGAATGCATCTAAGGTTTATGGAGGTAGAATATGATTGTTTAAGAAGTTGGAAATCGAGGACCACCTGCATACTTGGTTACCTGGCAGCATTATTGAACACAAGCCCTTTATGACATGCTACCAACAAAAGAAATTTGCCCCGGCACAAAAGCCTCAATCATCCTGATGGATGATGAAAACTTGGAACCTACTGTCACTTTAAACTGTCACTTTAACTCTCAATTTTAATTAGTTCAAGAATCAATAGGTATTTACTGAGCACTTCCATCGTCTCTGCCTTCAAGGAGCTTAGAGTATAACTGGAACAAAATCTAAGCAAAGATGAAGGAATTAGATTGCAAAAAGATACAATCCCCTGATCCTGTCTGTAAGTGAGGCTAAAGAAGGGAAAGGTGAGTGTGGGCTAGTTTAGCCGGCAACTCAGAGCAGGCTTGAGCCTGTACTTTTGCATGGTTGGCCTTCTTGGCAGAGGCAAGGTCTGGAGTTGGTGGTGAGAATTCAGGAAAACGGGTGGCTGTGTATATCTCCTCTTTTTCCCCTCTAGTGGGAGATGTCAGAGAAGTTTTTAATGAGAGGAAAGGAAAGAGTTTAGAAAGAAAAGCTAGTGAGAGAGGCAGCCAGGTTTGTGGAAGAATGAGGCAGAATATTTAATCCCGTGTCACCAAAGGCTGCTATTTGTTCCAGAAGTAAAATCCAGGATTAAAATGAGAAACCACATATACATTATTTTGTTAGCACTCTCTTGCCTTGGTGTTTTATTTTATGTAATTGCTGTGGGACCACTCTTTAAATCCTGTCCTTCAGTAAACATTTATTGAGCACCCAATGAGACAGAAAACATAAAATCATTTTTTAAACTTTCTTCTTCTCTAATAGACCTAAAGAATTCATCGAGTGTGTCTCCCACATCCGTCTGTTGTCTTGGCTGCTTCTGGGTTCCCTCACTCATAACGCAGTATGTCCAAATGCCTCCTCTCCTTGCTTGCCCATACCTCTGGATGCAGGTTCCCATATTGCAGACCATCTCATTGTTATCCTGATTGGATTTCCAGAGCAATCAAAGGTAAGTGATTTCTGCAAGATTAAGACCACATACTTCGAAATTGCTAATGGAACCCCTATCAGTCAATTATGTTTCTTCTGAGAAGAAAATGCAGCTTATCACTTGCCCTCCTGTGGATGTTAGGAAAGCAGCTTTGTGCTAAGGTCTTATTTAACATTGTTTAAATTCCCACACTACCTTTGTCCACCCCCCCCAATTGTTTTTCGGCTTATTTTTATGAAGATAAATTACAGAAGCAAGCAAGAATTCGTTTCCTAGGCATTTCTGTCTCAAAATAATGAAGAGGAATCAAAGGCTAGAAATATGATTAAAAAAAAAGTCTGCAATCAGTTTTTAGAACCAGATAGGAAGTGGAGAAACATTTATGCTCTATCTAATCCTTCATGCACTATTTTTTCAGCTCATGTCTCTAGAGATACATGAAGATACCAAATGAAAATAAGAAGGCCAGTTAGGAGCTCACTAAAGCACAAGCTGGAATCATCTCTGCAGAGGATCTTTATAAATTGTAGACACAGAGGATGTGCTTGAGTGACTAAAGTAAACCCAGGGCAGGCGTCAGTCATGAGCCCCTACAAGCAATCCAGACACATTGATGCTAATCAGCCAAGAGAAGTTTTGGGAGGTCACAGTGGGTTTGGTGACAGCTGGGATTTAGGCCAGGGTGTGTGACTATGAGATAAACTAGAACACCAATTCAAGTGAGCTGAATGATGTTTGCAAAGAGGAATTAGGCAGTCTGTTCCCTCATATTTCAACCCAGATCTGTGTTTGATCCCTAACTATGCCACTTTCTAATTTTCTGACTTTGGAAAAGTTACTGAACCTCTCTGAGCTTCATTAGATGAGGAGAGGGTTTGAGACTTGTGGAAGGTGATCTGTGAAAAGCCCTTAGCACAGAGTTTGGCACATCGTAGGTGCTTACTAAAGGAAGGCTTACTACTAATGTGAGCGGAGACCCTGGTGGTGTAGTGGTTAAGAGCTACAGCTGCTAACCAAAAGGTCAACGGTTCAGATCCACCAGGTGCTCTTTGGAAACTCTGTGGGGCAGTTCTACTCTGGCCTATAGGATTGCTATAAGTAGGAATCGACTAGTCGGCAGCGGGTTTGGCTTTTGGTTTGGGGTACTAATGTGAGTATCGCTGCCAAAGCTGCCGCTGCCACTGCTGCTGCTGGAGTTACTGAGTGCTGGACATGCTTTCCTGCGCGTCGCCCTGTTTTCTCCTGACTGCAGCTGTTGGAGGAGGGCACCCCGGTTTACAGAAGAGGAAACACCCTAAACTGGTGGAACAGTTAGTCTTCCTAATTCTAGTTTAGGAGTGGGAATGTCAGTTTCATTAAAGGGCAGGGGGTGGGTAGATTTATTCTGCAATTTAAGATGCCTTCTCTTGGAAAAGATGCTTTGTTCTCTGAGCACACTCCCACTGCCTGAGCTGAGAGCAGATTGCTTTAAGGTGATGACTCACGAGTCTGTAAGTCGAAGGTAACTCTTTCAGCCTTGGACCACTTGGATTAGATGCTTTGGGGTGCTCTCTGGAGTGCCAGCCCCACCAGGACGTAACTGCTGCCTGTCTTCTTCCCTGTTAGACCTCCGTGCTGCACATGTGTTCCCTCTTCCATGCGTTCATCTTTGCTCAGCTCTGGACGGTATATTGTGAACAAAGCGCAGTAGCTACAAACGTGCAGAATCAGAATGAATTCGGCTTCACAGCGATACTGACAGCCTTGGAGTTTTGGAGTAGGGTCACCCCCAGCATCCTTCAACTGATGGCCCATAACAAAGTGGTAAGTTCACATAAGTTCCCCTGCTGGGTGGAATCTCAAACTATAAACCACTCCCAGTCCTCACACTATCCGCTCTTTAAAGGCCTCAATAGTGATTAGTTACATTGTAAGTGGGACGTTCTACTTGCATAAAAACTTCAATGAAAAACAAACAAGTTCAGTAAACATAATTTTGTTTTCTTTACCTAATATCAGATGAAATTTCTGCCTTTCAAGAGTTGTTTTGGTGCTTATACTGTCAGGGACTTAGGAGTGAGATTCATGTGATTTTTGGATTTCTAAGCAATTGGAAAAATCATAGCAAATTAGGGCATCTTTCTGCGATAGTTTAAGAACAGGCCAACCATGCGTGATTGTTCCACTCAGGGCCCAAAGCCTGAAAAGAACCTCATCTTTTTGAGTTGCCCTGTTAACACCTAAATTCCCCAATCCTCAAATCCATTTGGATGTGGATGGCTCCCCAAGAGAGGGGCTCCTCTGATCTCACTGGCAAACATCTAGGTGTGGTCAGCATGAGCCAGCTGCATTGGACAAGTTTGGGTGAGTGCTCCTAGAGTCAGGGCTGGAGGGTTTAAGGAAGGGATTTACAGAGGGGCGTCTTGGTTCTGTTTGCTCCATTTGAGGGGTCTCAGCTGGGAGAGCAGCAGCCAGGGCCTTGGCTACAGGGGACACCATCAGTAGGGTTTTGTCTGTGAGGAGCAGGGGGCCTGGAAGAGCTCTGTAATGATGCCCTGCCCACAGAAGGCACTCAGGAAATGATCTTGGATTCATTGAATATTAGTCTAAGAAACATTTTCTTTTAGCTTTAATTGGTGTGGGGATTATATATGTTCTCTGAGAAGCTTTTTTTTTCTTTTTTTTTTCCATTAGTGAAATAGATATTAAAAGGCAGTTCTGTATGTAAAGAAATGTTTTAGTTTAACTTAAAGGAAATTTATGTAGAAATTTTAGGGTTCACAAACAGTTCTGCTTTGGAAATAATTGTATTCATAGGACCATAGATTCCAGGACTGAAGAAGAACTTGGAGGCCAAGCATTCTGTCCAGTTATTTTATAGGTGACGAAGCTAAGGCCTTAATCTTAGGCTAGAGATTGGAAATTTCCTTAGATTATCATTGGTTTTTTGATACCAATAACACCTCTCCTCTAAATCTCTCTTGATAATTCAAATATTGGAAATAAACTGGTTACGAATGGATTTTGTAAAAATGATGTTACACATGAATTTGTTACAAATGAATTTTGTACAGAAGATATTATAAATAAATTTGAATTAATTTTATTCTGAGAATTTTGTTAACCCAGATAAGCCAGACAGGTAAAATCCCACTGGAGTGTTTAAAATCCAGCCGTAGGACATTCTGATGAGTGATATAATTTCTACTGTACTTTGTAACTGTCATAAGCATGGCTGCCTTGTTCCATAGAGAACTGAGCCCCAAAGCCAGATCTGCAATAAACTAAATAGCCCCTCCCAATGAAAAAACTGTGGAGAAAGAATCAAGATGGAAAACAGGATTTAAGGCCAGAGAGCTCTATAGCTGGAAATGAGGTGGCAGAAGCCATGTGTCCTCTGGTGTATCAGATGCAGTGCAGATTGTTAAGCTCAATACCCAAGTGCCACCGGCAGTTCTGAGTTAGATGAGGAAGGTGTGCCAACTGCAAAACCTCTGGAGCTTTCTTAACTAAGTTCCTGGTCTGAAGATTTAGAGGTGAACAGACTCCACTTTGTGTGGTTCCCTATGGTCATTATGCTGAAAGACCCCCCAGGCACAGGGCAGTGCACAGGGCAGTCCGTTCTCTAGGGCTGCAGACTGCATTGCAGAGTTTCCATATTACTGGGAGTGAAACTGATTTTCATGTTTGTTGTTTCAGATGGTAGAAATGGTGTGTCTCCATGTGATTAGTTTAATGGAGGCATTGCAAGAATGCAATTCAACAATTTTTGTAAAGGTAGGAAAATCTTATGGCTTTTACAGACTATTTCTTACTACTAAAAACAAATGTGGATTTATTTTGAATGTACTTTCTGAAGGGGAAAGTAAAACTGCCTTAGTTCCAGTATTCAGAGTTGGGGCTGGAGGATCCAGACTTATGTAACAACCTTCGCCAAATAGTCCTTGGGCTATTTTTGCATTTGCTTCACCACTGTGGCCAACTCTACCTGAGTTAAATATGTCAGACCAAAGTTAAATGGAACACAAGAAGTAATTCAAATATTACTGAGGGAGAGTTGATCTGAAAGTGGTCTGAAAATTGGTTGGTGGTACCTCTTTGCCAAAGATATCCAGAAAACCAGGAAAATTGTAATCGATGTGGTAGCTGGTGATCTTCTCTAAGATAAATTAACTTTAGCTTCAAATATTATCATTCTAAATCATAATACAGTGTATGAAACTAATCTACGTGTTTGTCATCTGCCCAGAGACATCAGAAACTTACTAGTGTGATAAAAAAAATCAAGGAGTAAATGAGTGCTTGGTTTCTCACTCACTTTATCATTTTACCTCCTCTTTTTCCTTCCTCCTCTCCATCTCACTGATTCTTTTTCGTTTCGCCACTTGTACCTTTTCCTTCATTACTCTCACCTCCATATTCTCTTTATTTTAGACACCGTCTACCACCACGGAGTGCGTCAGTTTGGAACCTTACAGCTTGCTATTTCATTCCTTGGTTGACTCTGTTCAGTAAACGACACTTGCCAAGTTAACTCACACTGTGTTGAAGAGAGGCAGCCCATCTTCAGGGAAAACTTGACTGTTACTAGAACAGTGCAAGGTTCTTGGCTCAAATGGAATAGATATATCTAGCTAGCTAGCTAGTCAGTAGCAAAAGTCAGCACTGTGAGAGAAAATGTATAACCAACAACTGGATGATCACACTGAATTTTATTTTTTACAGCTTTATTGAAGTATAATTTACATACAGTAAACTGTACATTTTTAAAATGTACAATTTGTTAATTTTTGACATATGTGTAACCATCACTACAGTCAAGATAACAAACATATCAGTCACCCCAAAAGTTTTCCCGTGCCCATTTATAATCTCTCTCTTCCTTCTCTTCTCATAACCTGCTGTCTTAGACATCTAGTGCTGCTATAACAGAAATACCACAAGTGGATGGCTTTAACAAAGAGAAGTTTATTCTCTCACAGTCCAATAGGCTACAAGTCCAAATTCAGGGCGCCGGCTCCAGGGGAAGGCTTTCTCTCTCTGTCAGCTCTGGAGGAAAGTCCTTGTCATCAGTCTTCCCTTGGTCTGGGAGCATCTCAGAGCAGGAACCTCAGGTTCAAAGGATACGCTTTGCTCTCGGCACTGTTTTTTGGTGGTATGAGGTCCCCGTGTTCCTCTGCTCGGTTCTTTCTTTTATATCTCAAGAGAGATTGGCTTAAGACACTGTCTAATCTTGTAGATCTCGTCGATATGACTGCTGCTAATCCATCTTATTAGATCATGGTGATAGGATTTACAACACGTAAGGAAATTGCATCAGTTGATAAAATGGTAGGCAATCATACAATACTGGGAATCATGACCTGGCCAAGGTGACAGATATTTTGGGGGGACAGAATTCAATCCATGACACCTGCCATGTTGCATTCATACCATCAGTGTTCGAGAGTTCCCATTCTTGCACATTTTTCTCAGCGCTTGGTATATTCAGTCTTTAATTTTAGTCGTTGTTAGAGTTGTATACTGGTATCTCATTGTAGTTTTAAATTGCATTTTCCTGTTGGCAGATGACGTTAAGCATCTTTTCATGTGCTTGTTTGCAGTTCATATATCTTCGTGGTGAAGTGTCTGTTCAAATTATTTGCCCATTATTTATTGTTTCTTATAATTGAATTTTGAGGTATAAGTCCTTTATCAGATATGTTACTTGCAAAAGTTTTCTCTGTAGTTTGTCTTTAATTGTCTTTCAGAGAGCAGATGTTCTTAATTTTGATGAAGAGTAATTTAACAGATTATTCTTTTATGGATTGTACTAGATGTCGTGTCTAAACTGTGTCTAGTTATGTCTAATTTGAGAGCCAAAGATTTTCTTCTAGAAGTTTTATAGTTTTGAGTGTTTCTTTAGGTCCCTGGTGGCACAATAGTTCAGAGTTTGGCTTCTAACCAAAAGGTTGGCAGCTCGAATCCACCACCTGCTTCTTGGGAACCTTATGGGGCAGTTCTACTCTGTCCTATAAGGACACTACGAGTCAGAATCAACTCGATGGCAATAGGTTTGGTTTGGTTTTGCATTTTAGATAAATTTTAAAATAAGCTTCTCAATTTCTACAGAAAGCCTCCTGGAAATTTGATTGAGATTTCAGTGAATGTATAGATCGGTTTGAAGAGAATTAACATCTTAATGATATTGAGTGTCCTGATACATGAACACAATGTATCTGTCCATTTATTTATGCCTTCTTAAACTCTTCTCAGTGGTATTTTGTAGTTTTCCATATACAGGCCTAGTATATTTTTCTCAGATTTGTCCCTAAGTATATCATATTGTTACGCATGAAGTTACATTTGACTGTTGTAAATGGTTGTTGTTGTTTTTTTTAATTTCTGCTTGTTTGTTGCTAGTGTATAGAATTACAATCAGTTTTTATATTGACCTTATACTCTGCAAACTGTTAAACTCACTTAATGGTTTTGGTAACTTTTTTTTGTCATTTTCATCAGATTCTCTAAATAGACAATCATGGTGTGTGCAAATAAAGGCAGTTTTATTTCTTCCTTTCCATTCTTTATTCTTTTTATTTCTTTTTCTTGTTTCATTTTACTGGCTAGATCCTCCGGTACAAGTTGAATAGAAGTGGTGCTTGCTCTTGATCCTTGGGAGAAAGCATTCTCTCTTTTACTGTTAAATATAAATGTTAGCTGTTGATTTTTTTGTAGGTATCTTTTATCAGGTTGAGTAAGATTCTCTTCTATTCCTAATCTGCTGAGAAATTTTATCAGAATGTATGTTGAATTTGTCCAATGCTTTTTCTACATCTGTTGAGATGGTCATATAACTTCTTTTTTGACTGTTAATATGAAGAATCTCATTGATTTGACTTTTGAATGTTAAACCAACTTTGTAATCCTGGGACAAACCACACCTGGTCATGAAGTATTATCCTTTTTATATCTTGCTAAATTTGATTTGCTAACATTTTGTTAATTTTTTTTTGCATCTATGTTCAAGATGGTTATTGGGCTATAATGTTCTTTTCTTGCAATGTCTTTTTTGTTGTTTGGTATCGGGGTAATGCTAACCTCATAGATTGAGGTGAATACTTCTTTTTCTGTTTTCTAAAAACATTTGTGTAGAATCAGTATTTCTGCTTTAGATATTTGGTAGAATTTAGCTGAATTTAACTTATTGCTGTCTGCCTTTAAGTAATATTATGCCACTTCATATATAGTATTAAAAAAAAAAAAGCACATTGCTGTTGAGTCGATTCTGACTCATAGCGACCCTCTAGGACAGAGTAGAACTGCCCTATAGGGTTTCCAAGGATCACTTGATGGATTTGAACTGCTGACCTTTTGGTTAGCAGCCAAACTCTTAACCACTGCACCACCAGGGTTTCCATGTATAAAAAAAAAAAAAAAATAGTATAAGAACCCCTTAATAGTAGACTTCCACTTCTCACCTCCTGGCTTTGTGCTATTGTTGTTTATTTCTACATATGTTATATACTGTATAATACGTTATTACCATTTTTGCTTTAAGCAGTCAATTATCTTTTAAAGAGTTTTTAAAAATTTATATTCGCTTTTTAGATTTATCATATTGGCATATTTATCTTTGCCATTTTTCAGTACATTTCTTCCTTTTGTATAGATCCAAAGTTCCATCTGTTATCATCTTTCTTTTGCCCAAAGGACTCGGAAAAAAAAAAAAAAAACTTTCCTGTGCAAGTTTACTGGTAGTGAATTCATTCAGCTTTTGTATGTCTGAGTCTGAGGAAGTTTTAATTTTGCATTCATTTTTTAAAGATATTTTCACTGAGTATTGAATTACAGGTTGACAACCCCCCCGCCCCTCCAGTATTTTAACGATGTTGCTAGTTTACTGTCTTTTTGCTTGCATCATTTCCACCAAGAAGTCTGTGTCATTCATAGTGTTTTTTTCTCTGGCTTCTTTTAAGATATTTTCTTTATCACTGTTGTTAACATATCTGATGATGCCTTAGTGTTGCTTTCTTCATGTTTCTTGTGCTTGGTTTGTTGAGCTTCTTGGATCTGTAGGTTTATAGTCTTCATTATATTTGGAGAATTATCAGTCCTTGTTTCTTCAAATAATATTTTCTATGCCTCTACTTATGCTCAATATTTTCCTCTACTTTGTTGACTATAATGAATATAGTTGTAAGAATTGTTTTAATGACCTTGTCTACCAATTCTGCCATCTGTGTGCCATTTTTGGGTCTGTTCCTGTTGATTGGCTTTTTTCCTCATTATGAGCCACATTTTCATGATTCTTTGAATGCTTGCCAATTTTTTGTTGGATTCCTGGCATTATGAATTTCACTTTCTTGGGTTCTGGATATTTTTGTATTCCTATAAATATTCTTAAACTTTATTCTGTGACATAGTTAAATTACTTAAAAGGCATTTTCTCCTTTTGAGTCTTGATTTTAAGCTTTGTTATCTGGGGTCAGAGCAGCATTTTGTCTAGAGCTATGTCTTCACTACTAAGGCAACATCCTTCCAAGTACTCTTATTGACGTTCTATGAACTACAAAGTTTTACACTCTGACTAGTGGGAACAGAAACTATTCCTGGCCCCATATGGTCATCGGGAATTAGTCCCACTAATCTTTTTGGGTTGTTTTTCCTTTGGCCTCAGTATTTTTTCTCACATATGTGTACTGGTCGGTACTCAGCTGAAGACTCGAGGTGAATCCTTTACAGATCTTCAGAGTTCTTTCTAGGCAGCCCTCTCCTCTCCAGTGTCCTGCCCTGCAAACCCCAGATGCCTTGGTCTCCTAGACTCCCAGCTCCATCTCCTCAACTCAGGACACTTTCTCTAGGCATTGAGCTGGGGTGATCATCGGGCCACCTTGTTTGTTTCCCCTCCCCCAGTGATCACCATCCTGCATTGCCCATTGCTAACTGTCTGGAAACTGTTGTTTTATGTAGTTTATCCAGATTTTTAGTTGTTCCAGGTGGAGGAAGTTTTACAACCAATTTTAATCTGAAGGTTGCAACAAGCCTGGAGTGAAATGAATATAGTCCAACCATCAGGAAGCCTTCAATTTAGTCTGTACCATAAAACAAAATGAAGGATAAGGTATCACTTCTGTTTTGGTGAAAAACAATTTATTTTTAAAAATGCACTTTAGTTTTCTGCGTGTTATTTCTGGAGAGAAAAAAAAAAAAAACCAACTTTATTATAACATCACAAAGCCCAAAGTAAATTACATCTAATTCTCACTGACAGCTTTGTAGGAACCATTAGCCAAAGGGAACTGGAATGAACGTTATTTAATAAGTCAAATTAGTATTCCTGAAGTAGGCTGACTGCTGGGTTATATAATGCTATCAATAATAATGAACTTTAACCTGAGGCCTTTAGTCATGTGATTCATAAATCACAAACCCGAAGGTACCTTGCAGGTATATTTTGGAATCATATAGTCACACATTATATCAATGAGGAAGTGAAAAAAAAACCTTCTAAGGTTGCTTGCCTCATACAGGCAAGGTGTCCACCCAGGGTCAGAGTGCTCAGTGCTCCCTAGTCCTTCCTTTCCTGAATCCCTCGGGTTTCTTAATGGGAGGTAAGTTCAGGTAGGTCCCAAATCTCGAGGTACATGTAGGCCTGCTTCCATGCTAAATGGATCAGCGGTCAACAAAAGTCTCCTTAGGCAGTAGGACCCCCAGGGTTTGCTTTTTGCTGTGCATGACATTTGCAGAGAGGACGGTTAGACAGCTTTATATTTTCCCATTCAGAATGGCTAGACGAGCCAGTCCTACTGCAAGCCAAAGAGCATTGCCTTCTCTGGCACCAACCTTCGTAATTCTACAGTTTTGCTGTGAGGTTGGGAGGGCACGGAGAGGGTGTCATTTTCCGATATTTCGAGTTTTAGTCCAGTTACATCTTCATTACACACGATACTCCATTTCTAAACACACTATTTATGTTAGAGGCAGAATATTTAGCTGGCTGCATCATGAACACTGTGTTTAGGAATGTTTAGGAATCAACACCAATAAAAGTCAAACTAGCAAATTGTATATATCAACAGAATGTTAAAAGCAGAACAATCATCAAAATCAGCCTTGCAAACAAAAACATTAAAAGAAATGCAATTTATCACATCACCAAGTTCATTTAAAAATATATATATATTTTGATGAATTAAGTGAGAACAGCAACCTGTGTTTATGACCAGCCAGTGAACAGAAAGGTTATTTATACACTGTCTCTATGCCTAATAGCCTCTGCTCCGGCTTCACTGGCTTTGTTCACTGCATTGCTGTCCTCCACTGTGCCCGGGCTAGCCACCTCAGCTGCTTCATCCTAGTTCTCACTCAGAGCGCAAACTAGTGCTCAGGTCCTCAGAGGCTGTCTCTGTAGCAGCATCCCTGTCCATCCTAGAAACCGTCCCTCGTCTCACCCAGACCACCAAGGCAGCCTTCACACTGGGCCCCTGCCTCATGCTCCATGTCCTTCGTCACCTGTCTGCAGGCTGCAGCCACTGTGGCCTATCTGGAGCAGACTTCTGCTCATGTGGTGGGGCTCACCTCTTCAGAAGTTGTATTTAATTGGGAATACACTCCAAGTCCCCTAATTGGGCATCAGGCTTGCCTGTGGGCTGATGATGAGAGGCTCTAGCCTGGGCTTCTCTAAATTTGGTTTTCATGACCTCCCTGAGAACCTCATACTTCAGTATCACGTGAACCCCTACCGCCTCTTTGTCCCTCTGCACAGCCCACTCTGGGCTTTGCTCAGACCTTCTCTGGGCTTCCTGGAATGCCTCATTTCTGCCTGTCTAGACCCTGCCCATGGTTCACTTGGCTACCTTACCTAGCCAGCCTCCACTGTTGGTTTCCATTTCTCTGTTCCCCTTCTCTTCTTGTACTGGGCATTAAAAATCAATTTTAAAGTATTTTTTAATTAAAAATTGAACTGTAAATCATTGGTGGGAAGGGCTTACATCTTCTAATCTCTGTTACCCACAGCAGGTTCTTCTTTCTGTCAGTGTTTGGGAATCAGCCTTTTCTAGATAGTCATTAGGCCTCAGCTTCAGCATCTGAAGTCAGTGACCCCAAGTGACCCCAAATGCAGAGGCCTGTAAATGTCACTACTTGCCAATTAATCTCTTCCATGTTATATGACATCATTCTTTTCAGTGAACATTAGTCTGAGTTATGCCCTATTTTTAACAAAATCTGTGGTTAAATAGAGAAAAGCTGAATACTCCTCTCTTGGGCTAGAGGGTTGGAAGGAACAAGGAGTGAAATAATGTGAAGTCGTAGCAGCATATTAATGGTCTGAGAAGTAATAAAATAAAGAAACCAGCATTCTCAAATTTATCTAACCACAGAACCCACCCCCCAGCCCCCCTTTAAATCCCACCTAACGAGAACTCTGTGGAGCACGTGGTTTTGGAAGTCCCTGACTTCTGGATGCACGAGGCCTTGAATGTTTACTTGTGTTCCATGGCTGAGAGACCAGTGCAGAGGGAGGGGGCCTGCTGCTGGAGGCACCCAGGCAGGCACCCTGTGACCTCCAAGGAGGGCCCACGTCATGGAGGAGGTTGAGGGCTGATTGGAGAGACAGCAGAGGGTCAAGTCACCCAGACATCTTGCATTGGAGACCCTTAACCCTGAGCAGGGTCTGCTGCTCGTCCGTGTGCACCCACGTTGCACCCACCCCCCACCTGACCCACTCTTGCTGGGCTTCACCTTCCAAAGACAGCCAGGCAACAGCCGGGTTTGTCATTTTCTGTCACGGAGGCCTTCCAACTGCTTCCCAATTATAGTTTCCTAATGACTACGGGCAAATAGAGCACCATTCTACTCAGGGACTCAGTTGTAAACATCCCGTGGAAAAAATTCTGATTCAAGAAAGCGAGGATTTAATTAAATAAGTGTACATGTAATTTCCTGTACTTAGTAGCTTTCACTAGACAGTCACCTACTCAAAAGCGTGTATTTCAGGCACTCATGGGGCACTTATTAACCTCCAAATGCCACCAGCTCAGCAGGGTATGGCCTCAAGAAGACATTTCTGATAATGGGTAACTCCACAGCAGGCGTCCCCATCCTTGTATGATGTTAAAGGGATTCAGCGTGCCCTACTTTTCCTCACAGCAGTCGCAGCTTCCGAGGGCAATGGAGGACAATAATAACAAGGTTTCTGTGTTTCTCCATACAGCTGATACCTATGTGGTTGCCAATGATTCAGTCAAATATCAAGGTAAGTACCCCCTGGGCGGACTGGGAGCGCAGCTTCCTGCAGAGAATGTCCTATCGTTCACAGGGGTTGTTGGTGCTCTGTATGGAGGGAGGAATTCAGCCCACTCCTGGTCTCAGAGAGCTGATGATGCAGGAGACCCTGTGGGCCAGGCAAGGGGCCTGCAGCCAAAGGGCGACAGTCGGAGCTCCTATGTCGCTCACTAGTGATAAGGATGCAGTTGGTGGGGGTGGATCCCAGTGCCCGAGTCAGGCACAGTTCAATGATTAGAATGTAGGTGAGGGTCCCCTGCCTTGGAGAATACCTATGGGACGTGGTCCCAGGCATGCCCAGGCTTATTTCCTGGCCGCTAAGACTGATTTCCTGTGATGAGAAGAATTTTAGTCAGAAAGGACAACACTGAATGAATGACAGAATTGAGGTAGAAAGGACCTACCCGCTCATTACACAGCTAAGGGTACCAGAAAGGGAGAGTAATTTGGATAAGGTCCCACAACCAGAAAGGGGTAGACCCTGACTGAATAGATTTCCCACTCACAGTGCCTGCCTTGAGTGATGCTTTGTCACTGTTGGGGCAAACATACTTTGTGCCTAGCAAACTTTGTTCCTGGCCTCCACATTACGATGGCAAAGCTGGCCACCTGCTCCATCTAAAACAGGGCCCATCTTCAGCAATGGGAGTCCTGGGGGAGCAGAGAGGGAAGAAGGCAGCTTTCTTGCTGGAGTTCTTCTCAGAATTGGGGTGGGATGCTAGTGGAAAGAGGGAGATACGAACGCAAGGTACACAGACACCCCCCCCCCTTTTCTTGGCAAGTCACAAAAGAGAGAGATGCAGCTGTCAGTGGTGATCCCAGGCTCTGAGTCCTAATTTATAGCATTGGTTCCATTTGTGGCCACCTGAGGGGGCATCGGCGCTGCTGAAAACTTTATCTTAGCACTAGTTCTATTGTGAAAAGTGAGCTGCTATATTTCTGCCTCTAAGCATTCCAAATTGCCCTTCCCACTTGTGGCAATCTCTGACAATTTTACATTGCACAGGATGCTAGAATTGGATGAAAAGCTGGGGGAAAAAAATAAGCTTCCAACCTGATTTCTTCATTTATACAGACAGGAGAACAGTGAGATTACAATAATAATTAAAATGCAATGAGCACTTACCCTATTCCAAATTCTGTTCTCAACACTCTGTTTACTCATTTGTCCATACAACAACCCCACTTTGCAGATGAGAAAACCCAAACAGACTAAACAAAGTTGGTTTCCAAAATTGTTCATAGAGGAGCCGGGGCTTGAACCTAGGGAGTCTGACACCAGAGCTTGGGCACTTAACCAGACTTACGTGGAGAATGGCTTTGCGGGGAGAAGTGTCTGTGCCAGCCCATACGCTGCTGCGTCAGCTTAAATTCCTGTTGAAATGAGTCAGTCAGGATGGAGTGTCATTATTTGGGAGGATTTAGGCCAGATGAATGGTCCCTGGGTGGTACAAACCATTAAGTGCTTGACTACTAGCTGAAAGGTTGGTGTTTCAAACCCACCCAGAAGCACCTTGGAAGACATCTGGCGATCTGCTTCCAAAAGGTCACAGCCTTGAAAACCCCATGGAACATAGTTCTACTCTGACACCCGTGGGGCCGCCACGAGTCCTCATTGACTCAATGGCAACTAACAACAGACCAGGTGACTCTAGAAATGACAGGTGCGGGCGTATAGCACTGGCCCACATCACCTGCCCCAGCACTGTCAGATTTGGGCATTTGCCGTCTTCAGGCCCAGCCTCAGTTCTGCCAGCAGAAGCCCAGGTTGGCACACCCGGGGTTGGCCATGAGGACTAGGAAGACAGAAACTCAGTGTCTTGCCCTTTCTTCACAGCACTTATCCGCGGGACTCCAGCTTCGCCTGCAGGCTATTCAGAACAACGTGAACCACCACAGCCTAAGGGCGCTGCCGGGCTCAGGGCAGAGCAGCACCAGCCTGGCGGCCCTCCGCAAGTGGCTGCAATGCACCCAGTTCAAAATGGCCCAGGTGGAAATCCAGTCCTCGGAAGCAGCCTCTCAATTTTATCCTCTATGAGTGGACTCCTCGGCTTTAAGTGTCAACACTCTGGTTTAGCAATAATGGGTTTCAAAACAAAACAATTTGATCCAAGCAGGTTGGGGAATACATTGGTACTGTACATTCTCTTTATAGTTTAGTAAAAGACACGCGGAGGCCGGAGAGGGCCAACAATGAAGCTTTCTTGCTACACGTATTTCTGATGACTCCTTGGGCTATCTGATTGTTTCCTTACATTATTTTTTAAAAAAAAAAAAAAAAACCAAATCATTTTTCTTTAACTAACTTCTATTTTTTTTAAGAAAAAAAAAAAAAAATAGACTGGTGGGTACTCACAGAAAAGTTGTATAGTCCCCCTGTTGCTATTTTTGATGATAGAGAATAAATAGGGTTTTTGAAACCTTTGTAGTGTTTTTTCTTAAAATCCACTCTTGGCAATGCAATAAAAACCCGTCACCAGAAGCCAGTGACATTCGACTGAAGCTTTTTGTCATTACCCTGGGAAAAGTGGCAGCTTGCAAGAAACATTACAAAGTGCACTTAGACATTAGGTGGTTAAACTGTGCCAATTGTTTTCTTTGTTTTATAATATCATTTTCCAAAACTGTCCAGTCGGTTTTATTATTTTTAAAACTAGTTTTTTTTCAACTCCTCAGTTCTAGGCTGTACTCTCTTGTAAGCTTTATGATAACCACTTTAGTTTTGTGAATAATAAATTTTACTCCTTTTGTTAATACTTGTATACAGTTCAATTTACAACCGTAGACTGCATACTGGACCAATGAGTCCCGGCACTGGCACCGAGCACCGCACCTGGAGTTCTGTTTCATAAC
The DNA here is from genome assembly GCF_030014295.1 of Loxodonta africana. Classification (NCBI taxonomy): domain Eukaryota; kingdom Metazoa; phylum Chordata; class Mammalia; order Proboscidea; family Elephantidae; genus Loxodonta; species Loxodonta africana. The sequence goes on from NC_087351.1 coordinate 106,846,045, forward strand.
AATGAATTTTAATAGCATAAGAGCACCCCGATTTATCAGCACTTCTCCTGAGCATTTGACTCTGCATTCACAAATGATATTTCTCTCCTCTGTCCCTGTAATGCACTGACGAAAAGAAGAGTTCATACATACTTAAGCTGTATATTGACATGCTATTAAATACCTTTTTTATTATCTTCGTGAGCCTGGGGTTTTTTAAAATCAGTTTGTAGAGGTAGAGCCTAGTTCCCGACAACCCTTTCTTCTAAACTGTTCAGACTTCTCACTTCCCTTAAAACTACAGTGTGGTTATTAAGAGGAAAGGCTTTCTTTCAGGTGAGAGCCAGGCCTCTAGGGTGGACTTTCAGGGCCTGAGACAATTCGTTTTTTTGTGTGTTGACCACTAAGAGGCTTCTCTTTCCTTCTGGGAGGTTCAATATGTTAATGCTTCTCGGGGGAAATAAGTCCTCAGATGTGTGTTTCACATGAGTTCTAGAAAGGCAGGGGCAGATCTTCATCCTTACGAAACTTTCAGGGAACAAACAGGGCCCCTCTATTGAGTATAGGAACTATTCTTCATATTTTGCTAATGGACATCCGCTCTTCTGAAAGGCCTTCCCCACCCAGAATTCTCCTTTGTTCTGATAGTACTTGGTTGTGCTTCCATGAGCGTTTTGTCTTGTATTAGAGTAAGTTATGCATGCGTTTCTCTCCCTTGTAAACTGACACCTTTGAAGAGAACATGGACTGTCCCTGTACCCCAGGGTTTGGCACATAGCACTATTTAATTAATGTCTATTGAATTGAGTGGATTCAGTTAAGCAACAGGTCTTTCTTGAGCTAGCCAATGGGCTTGGCAGGGGCTAAGCTGTGACATTCTCCTTTTGCGGCAAGAATTCATGTGGGGGTTACAGGAATGGGCAGGGGGAGGCCCTTGCTGCCTTCCTGTGAGGGCTGGCTGACTTCTGCACCCTGGCTTAGCTGTAGACCTGCTGTCCCCTAGTCCTGAGCCCACCCTACCCCAGGCTGCTGGGACCTTGGTGGCCCAATCCTATCAGTAGGCAAGGTCTGAAGTTATCTGTAGCTGCTTCTCCAACCCCATCTACTTTGCCCAGGTCTTTGAATGGATTTTATGTTTACATCCTCCCATGGACTGGAGGGAGCACTGGTAGAGCAGTGGTTAAGAGCTACGGCTGCTAACCAAAAGGTCAGCAGTTCAAATCTACCAGCTGCTCCTTGGAAACCCTGTGGGGCAGTTCTACTCTGTCCTATAGGGTCGCTATGAGTCAGAATCAACTCGACGGCAACAGTTTTTTTTTTTTTTTTTGGCGGGGGGATGCGCCCTTAACCTGGCTGCTGTGACTGGGTCCTGATCTCATGCTTCATACTCTCTGGACCTTTCCTTTACCCCAGTCACAGCCCGGGGTCTTAGTCCTGCCCAGGGAAATCTCCCTCCTTGCCCCCTGAGAACTATGACCCTTCCTGCCAACCTAACCCACATATGTCCCTGTTGGCACCCTACCACTTCACTGATTGGTAGAGACCGGCAGACCCAGTGGGTCTCTGGCCTCCACTGGACCCACTCAGATGCCTCTGTGTCCTCATCTTTTGTTACATTATGTCAGCCCCTCCAGCAAGTCAGGCTCAGGCGCTGGGAAGAAAAAAGTCAGGGAAAGAGAGGACAGATAGAAGTTCAGCAGGATTGGCCCTTAGAAGCAGGAGCAGCAGCCATTCACCTTGGTCAGGGGTCAGCAAACTACAGCCCAGGGGCCAAATCCAGCCTCCAGCCTGTTTTCATAAAGTTTTATTAGAACGCAACCAGGCCCATTCAATTACACATAGTCTGTGGCCATTCCTAGCTACAGCAACAGCAGAGTTGAAGAGTTGTGACAGAGAACGTATGGCCCACGAAAACTGAAATAGTTGCCATCTAGTTCTTTGCCGAGAAAGTTTGCCAAACCCTGACATAGGTGAAGGCCACTGAGGAGCACCAAGCTGGAACTTTTGCACAGATGTGTTTTCCCTACCGACTTGGGCGGATTTGAATTTCATCACTAGTGTGTTCTCATCTGTAAAATGGGAACGTGATACAATATACCTCATAGGGTTGTTGAGAGGATAAAAAAAAATCATGCAAGAAAAGCGCCTAATGAAACGCCTGGCATATGGTAAGCACTCTATGAAATTATTATTACTTTTATTCTTATGTGAAAGCCCAGGGAAGTAAAGCAACTTGCCCAAGGTCCTACAGCTAGTAAGGAGCAGAACCAGGACTTGACCCCAGGTGGTCTGACCCCCAAGAGGACACTCCAAATCACTGCCCCTATTAACTCCTGCTAACCACACACCAGCCCCAGGAAACAGCAGCTGATAGTGGCACAGAGGCCAGGGAGAGTACAATAAACACTCTACCTATGTAATCCTCATTAGGCCATCGCTAATTACTGGCTTCAAGAGGGCCAAGGAAGAGACTGTTTCCCTTCCCTCCTGGAATTCTAATGGTTGCAGAGTGTGAACAGAACATTGTGAGATTTCCAAGGGTGGAATGGGCCAAAATCTGCAAATGCATAGATTACATTCACGCCAATTTTTCACCGTGGGCATGCTTCTTACTAGCTGGGTGACCTTGGACAAGATATTAAACCTCTCTGAAACTCTGTTTTTCCTTATCTGTAAAATGGGGCTGCTCTACCCATCTCCCTGGGGTGATGGAAAGCTCAAATGGACTGAGGACTGTGATGGTGCTTGGGAGACTGAACTGGAATCTGTGGACCTCTGGGAAGACTGGTGCCACTGAGTGAAGACCACACAAAGGGACAGCACACAGCTCCAGGCTCATTTGGTTTTTTCCCTCAGCAAGTCCTTCAGAAACAAGATCTACAAAGACCCATGGAACCTAAAACCTGGCCATTAGCCAAGGGTGTCCTGTCTCCAATGTCCACCTTGTCTTTGCAAGTCATGCCATTCTGCCTCACTCGGGATGTTTTCAGCAAATCTCTTCCCTCAGAGTCTCATCTGAGGCCAATTGGTTGCAGCAATTTCATCTCCATTTCTAAGCTACAACAGGCCAAATTGGATTGGATTGGATTGGAGAAGATTGGTCATCCACCAAGACTCTTTCATGAGTTGGGATTGAAAGGTCTCTGGCATTAATTGGACAATGCAGATCATTTATTATACCTCTTTAATAGAATTAATTTGCAAATATGTATATTGGGCAAATTGGGTCTTTGGACAGTAACAGTAGGTAGTTACCAAGAATGAAAGGGTTTTTTGAAAGTCACTGGAATAGTACCAAACCACGTTTTATGAGATGGCTGGTGTGTTATTAATAAGAGGCTGGCCAGTTCCGTCACTGACAAGGAGCAGCAAGCAGTGAGCCTCTCGGGAAGGGGATTCAAGAAAAACCACAGTAGCCACCATTGTTGAGTATCTAAGCACCTCACATACACTACCTTTTCTTCTCTTAACCTTCCCCCACGAGCTAGGCTTTATTATTATTCCCATTTTGCAGGTGAGCAGCTGAGGCCCAGAAGTTAGTCACTTATCCGAGGCCATGCAACAGTAGGGCTAGAATCTCTTCGGACTCCAAATCAGAGCTTCATTCAATACAAATTCACTTCCCTTTCCTTAGTTAACATTCTTGGTTAAAATATGCTAGGAGCGATGGGATAGACAAATCCGAGGCAGCTCAGTCTTGTTGGCCTCTATTGATCATTTGTAGTAAATTTGCATCAAGCCAGTGCCACTTGATCTGACAAAGGCATTTCCCCCCTTGATTCAGGAATGCATTTATATGAAAAAAAAATTATAGATCTGTGGAATTAAATCACACTTAATACGATAGTTTTATGGAGAAGAATAAAATTCTATGAACTAAAGACTGTGATGATGAACTCTATTAGATAGGGACCTGCAGAGCGCTAACTGGCCCTCCGCAAAGTCTGACTCGCCACATCTGAGGGCTTACCATGTGTCAGGAACCCTAGAGTCAGTAATCTCCTTTAATCTTCACAACAATGTGAGGCAAGGCCCTTCTATTATTAACCCCCTGTTACAGATGAGGAAACTGAGGCACAGAGAGATTAAATGTTTGCTAGAGTCAGTGGGTAAGAAAACCCATTGCTGTCAAGTCGATTCTGACTCATAGCGACCCTATAGGACAGAGTAGAACTGCCCCGTTGAGTTTCCAAGGAGCATCTGGAGGATTCGAACTGCTGACCTTTTGGTTAGCAGCCATAGCTCTTAACCACTAGGCCACTAGGGTTTCCAGTGAGTAAGAAGTACAGCATTATTTTAATCTAGGTATGTCTGACTCCAAAGCCCAGGTTCTTTCTATTACATAAACCCATTGCTGTTGAGTAGATTCGACTCATGGAGACCCTATAGAACATAGTAGGGTTTCCAAGGCTGTAAATCTTCACAGAGAGGAGATTGCCACATCTTTCTCCCGTGGAGTGGCTGGTGGATTTGAACCACCAACTTTTCGGTTAGCAGCTGAGCACTTAACACTGTGCCACCAATACTGGTCATAAAAAGCAAAGGCGGAGTCCTTTGCTACTCAACAAAGTAACTGAGAGTCATTTAGACCAGAGGTCACCAACTAACAGCTGCTGGCTGAACCCAGCCCACAGAGCATCTGGTTTGATGAGCTTGAGTTTTTAACTTCTGCTTTTGGTTGGGTACCCCAGTGTAGCATGTGGGCCCCAGTTTGACTCTCACTGACCTTGCCTCCCAAGCAGGAAGAACCTAAGGGCCTCCAGACAGAAACCCTGTCGCCTCTGGGTTGATTTATAAGACCCACAGGCTTCAGTCATTCACGGGCAGGAGGCCCTGCAGCAGGTTGTCACCCTGGTTTAGACTGACCCTCTCATTTTATGGACTGTGGTAGGGGAAAGAATTTACCCAGGGTCACTCAGCAAGCCTGAGTTCTCAGCCCGCAGCACTGCCAGAAATCCAGGCTGTCAGTCCCCAGCTTGTTTCAGGTGAGGCTGTCTCTCCAGCCCCCACTGTGGTTTCTTTCCTCTGAGGAATGCTGAGATTAGGCAAGTGGGGTAAAGTGAGCCCGCGGCCCCAGCTCTTCCCCAAGGCTGCTCAGGACATTTTCAGAAGCCACAGATTTGGCTGTTTCAGAAACAAAGGGCTGGCTTTTAATTATGCAGCCGAGATGGCTGGCCCTGCAGGCAGGCCTGAGGAGAGGGACCTCGCAGGGCTGCCTGGCAGATGCCCTGATTTCTGCTCCTTGAAGTGGCCACTTGGAGAAGAAAGGAGCCAGCAAGTAATCAAGTGTGAAGGACAGGAGCATTCTCCAGGTGAGGACAATCACGATGCCCAGCTGGGGGCAGCTCTGCAGATGGGGGTGGGGTGGGGTGGTTCCAGACGGTGGGTGTGCCCGGAGCCTTAGGCTTAGAGCACTCAGCGCTGACCTGGTGTGGGGGATGCAGACAGAGGGGACACATGCCCAGGCCCAGCAGCCAGGTCAGTTGGGGTTGGAATCGGGACTTTCTCCTTAAACTGCTCTGGCTGCGGGCAAGTCACTTAATCTTCTTAAGCCTCAGTTTTCATTGGCTGCAAAATAGAGATGATAACGCCTCTCTCCTCCTGTGTTTGTAAGTCTCTGTGTGGTGCAAGTGGTTTGTGCTCAACTACTAACCTTACTTAAGGTTGGTGGTTCAAACCTACCAAGTGGCGCTGTGGAAGAAAGGTCTGGCAATCTCCTGCCCATAAAGACTACAGCCATGAAAACCCTATGGTGCAGTTCTACTCCGTAACACATGGGGTCACCATGAGTTGGAATCGACTCGACAGCAACGGGTTTGGATTTTTTTGAATGTTTCTGTGACGAGTAAATGAAAAGATATATGTCAGGGACTTAGCGCAGGGAGGGAGACTCAAACGGGAATGACAGCCAATAGCAGCCCACCTTTATGGACTGCGTGCTGCTCCTGTGTGTGCTTGGCATGGCGCTAACCACTGTACACACAGGCAGCCGCTCACTCGTCACGCCGCAGCCCGATGTGACAGATGGTGTTTTGCTGACACGCACTCACAGCTTGCCATGGGAATGTGGCTCCAACTCTTGGAGTGTGGTGTCCCGTGCTGCTGGGCAGTGTGTGGTGACTCAGCTCTCCCACCACGCTTCTCTGTGTGAATGAGCAACTGGGAAATCCGCCTCCATCTGGCATGTCCTGTCATCATTTGGACCGGGCATGGTGCGAACACATCATTGTGTTTGCAGTGGGGATAATGTTTTGAAAATAGTAAATGGATATGTTGTTTATTCTTCTCCAGGAAACCACCTTCAGCAGTATAGCTCCATGGATGGCATGGTGCCTTCGAGGGCCCTTCAGGCAGGAGGAGGAGAAGATGTAGGGGAAGTCCTAGCCAGAAGGATGAAAGAGCAGCGAGCGTGCCCCTCCCAGAACCTGGCAGATTGTTGGTGAAAAGGAGAGAAAGGTTGGGTAGGGTTGAGAGGCCAGATATGATGTCCTCACCTTCCCTCCTGGGAGTGGGGACACTGTAGAAATTCCCAGACTGGCACCAGGTAGCCCAAGAACAGAGTGGCCCTTGGGCCTCTGGGGTCCTGCAGCCCTGGACAGCCTTGTCAGACAGAGGGGCAGCCAACAGGAGCCTGAGCCACAGCTGGCACAGCCCTCCCCAGCCTGGAAGGAGGGTGCAGGAGTTCTTGGGCCTGGTGAGGAAGCCTGTGGGTGCAGAGAGGGCAGGAAGACCACCAGGGGCCGGGGCCAGAAAGAGAAGGTGGCTATGGACTGGGCGCTTGCACCTGGAGTAGGGGGGCAGCTTGTTACCCTAAAAGGCCAGAAGGGCCCAGGCACATCCCCAAAGTCACCTGTCCAGGAAGCAGAGACCTGTGGAGACCCAGAAGATGCCACGTAGTCAGAGACTGGCTCCACCTGTGCTGGCGGTTATAGACACCTGCTCAGGTGCACCCCTCGGTGCCCCCTAGAGGGAAGCAGGCCCAGGGAGGAAGTCTCCAAGACTGAGCAATTATCCAAAAGAGACTGAGCCATCCAGAAGCATCGAGGGGAACTGGAAGAGGCTGACATGTTAATTTGCAAATTCAGGTTTTGCGACCCCACACACTGGGTGAGGTGGGGGTTCAGAACAGTTATGTGAAATAAAGTGCTGTGTTCTTTTCTTTATACTTGGGTAGACTGCGTTAAATTTATAATCCACTCTTAACTCACGCATTCACTCAACAAATATGTACGGAGCCAGGCATGTTTTTAGTGCCAGAGATTTGGCAATGAGTAAAACTGGAAGCCAGAGAAGGCCTGTCTTCTCCGGGACCCTATATTCTCATGGGAGAAGGGTCAGCGATGCATACGCAGATCAAGTGCTCCCAGTGGTAAGGAGCAATATTGAAGATACTCCAGGTTGGGGGGATAGGGAGTGACTCTTGTGTCATCAGATGGGTACCAACTCTTGGTGACTCTGTGTGTGGCAGCATCGAACTGCTCCATAGGGTTTTCTTGGCTGTAATCTTTACAAAAGCAGATTGCCAGACCTTTCTTCTGGTGATAATGCTGCTGCAGCGTTCGAACTACCAACTTTTCAGTTACCAGCCAAACCATTTGTGCAACCGGGGATGCTACAGAGAATGACGAGGGATGGCCAGGGAAAGCCCACAGGTAAGAGTTGGGAAGGGCACTAGTAAAGGCCTCAAAAGGGAGGGGCATGGCCTAGATGAGGGACAACAGCAGGAAGGCCAGGGTGACCGGAGCGAGGCTGTCACAGGGAGAGTGCAGGAGAGAATGTCGGGGGACAGCATAGGCCACATCGGGGAAGGCTCTTGAGCCAGGGTAAGGAGTTCGGCTTTTAAGTGTGAAGGAAGCCATAGCGGGTTTTAAAATGTCTAATCTGATTTATATTTTGTAAGATCACTCTGTGGAGCCCTGGTGGGGCAACGATTAAGCACTTGGCTGCTGATTGAAAGGTCCCACCAGTGAAAGATTCCACCAGTTTGAATCCACCAGTGGCTCTGCAGGAGAAAGGCTTGGGGATCTGCTCCTGTAGAGATTACAGCCTAGAAAACCCTGTGGGACAGTTCTGCTCTGTCACATGGGGTCGCTATGAGTTAAAAATCGACTCGAGGACACACAACAACAAAATCACCCTGGTTTTTTGTTTTTGAAAAATTTTTTTTGTGCTTTAGGTGAAAGTTTACAGCGTAAATTAGTTTCTCATTCAAAAATTTGTACACAAATTGTTTTGACATTGGTTGCAATGACTGCAATGTGTCAGCACTGTCTCCCTTTCCCTTTCCACCCAGGTTCCCCATGTCCATACATCCAGTTTTCCTATCCGTTCCTTCCTTCTTGTCTTTGCTTTCGGGCAGGTGTCTTCCGTTCGGTCTTGTATACTTGATTGAACTAAGAAAAACATTCTTCATGTGTGTTATTGTTTTATAGGCCTATCTAATCTTTGACTAAAAGGTAGACTTTGGGAATGGCTTCAGTTCTGTGTTAGCAGGGTTTCCGGGGGGCATAGTCTTAGGGGTTCCTCCAGCATCTGTCAGACCAGCAAGTCTGGTCTTTTTCTGTGAATTTGAATTTTGTTTTGCATTTTTCTCCCACTCTGCCCAGGACCCTCTACTGTGATCCCTGCCAGAGTGGTTAGTGGTCCTAGCCAGGCACCGTCTAGTTCTTCCAGGCTCAGGCTGGTGGAGGCTGTGGTTCACGTGCTCCATTAGTTCTTTGGACTAATACTTTCCTTGTGTCTTTGGCTTTCTTCATTCTCCTTTGCTCCAGACAGGATGGGACAAATAGATGTACCTCAGATGGCCGCTCCCAAGCTTTTAAGACCTGAGATGATACCAAAGTAGAATGTAAAACATTTTCTTTATGAACTATTTTGTGCCATTTGACCTAGATGGGCCTCAAGACCCTGGTCCATAGCCCTCAACCCCAGTAACTTGGTCACTCAAGGTGTTTGAATGTGTGTAGTAAGCTTCTATGGCTTTGCTTTTGTCAAGTTGTGCTGACTTCCCCTATATTGTGTATTATCTTTACTATCTAGTTAGTGATTTCCTCTTCCCACCCCTCCCTTCTCTTGACACCATCAAAGATTGTTTCTTTCTGTTTCTAAACCTTTTCTTGGGTTTTTATAATAGTGTTGTTGTTGTTAGGTGCCATTGAGTTGGTTCCAACTCATAGCGACCCTATACACAACAGAATGAAACACTGCCCAGTCCTGCGCCATCCTTACAATCGTTGTTATGCTTCAGCTCATTCTTGCAGCCACTGTGTCAATCCACCTCATTGAGGGTCTTCCTCTTTTCTGCTGACCCTGTACTTTGTCAAGCATGAAGCCCTTCTCCAGGGACTGATCCCTCCTGACAACATGTCCAAAGTATGTAAGATGCAGTCTCGCCATCCTTGCTTCTAAAGAGCATTCTGGTTGTACTTCTTCCAAGACAGATTCGTTCGTTCTTTTGGCAGTCCACGGTATATTCAATATTCTTCACCAACATCACAATCCAAAGGTGTCAGTTCTTCTTCAGTCTTCCTTATTCACTGTCCAGCTTTCACATGCATATGATGCGACTAAAAATACCATGGCTTGGGTCAGGCACACCGTAGTCTTCAAGGCAATATCTTTGTTTTTCAATACTTTAAAGAGGTCCTTTGCAGCAGATTTACTCCATGCAATGCACCATTTGATTTCTCGACTGCTGCTTCCATGGCTGTTGATTGTGGATCCAAGTAAAATGAAATCCTTGACAACTTCAATCTTTTCTCCGTTTATCATGATGTTGTTCATTGGTCCAGTTGTGAGGATTTTTGTTTTCTTTATGTTAAGAAATCCACACTAAAGGCTGTGGTCTTTGATTTTCATTAGTAAGTGCTTCAAGTCCTCTTCACTTTCAGCAAACAAGGTTGTGTCATCTGCATAACACAGGTTGTTAATGAGTCTTGTTCCAATCCTGATGCCCCGTTCTTATAGGCCAGCTTCTCAGATTTTTTGCTCAGCGTACAGATTGAATAGGTATGATGAAAGAATACAATCCTGACGCACACCATCCTGACTTTAAACCACTCAGTAGCCCCTTGTTCTGTCCGAACAATTGCCTCTTGGTCTATGTAAAGCTTCCTCATGAGCACAATTAAGTGTTCTGGAATTCCCATTCTTCGCAGTGTTATCCATAGTTTGTTAAGATCCACACAGTCGAATGCCTTTGTATAGTCAATAAAACACAGGTAAACATCCTTCTGGTATTCTCTGCTTTCAGCCAGGATCCATCTGACATCAGCAATGATATCCCTGGTTCCATGTTCTCTTCTGAAACCAGCCTGAATGTCTGGCAGTTCCCTGTCGATATATTGCTGCAGCCACTTTTTTTTTTTTTATATATAATTTTTATTATGCTGTAAGTGAAAGTTTACAAATCAAGTCAGTCTGTCACATATAAGCTTATATGCACCTTACTACATACTCCCATTTACTCTCCCCCTAATGAGTCAGCCTGCTCCCTCCTTCCAGTCTCTCCTTTCATGACCATTTTGCCAGTTTCTAACCCTCTCTACCCTCCCATCTCCCCTCCAGACAGGAGATGCCAACACAGTCTCAGGTGTCCACCTGATACAAGTAGCTCACTCTTCATCAGCATCTCTCTCCAACCCATTGACCAGTCCCTTCCATGTCTGATGAGTTGTCTTCGGGAATGGTTCCTGTCCTGGGCCAACAGAAGGTTTGGGGACCATGACTGCCGGGATTCCTCTAGCCTCAGTCAGACCATTAAATCTGGTCTTTTCATGAGAATTTGGGGTCTGCATCCCACTGTTCTCCTGCTCCCTCAGGGGTTCTCTGTTGTGCTCCCTGTCAGGGCAGTCATCGGTTGTGGCCGGGCACCATCTAGTTCTTCTGGTCTCAGGATGATGTAAGTCTCTAGTTCATGTGGCCCTTTCTGTCTCTTGGGCTTATAGTTATCGTGTGACCTTGGTGTTCTTCATTCTCCTTTGATCCAGGTGGGTTGAGACCAATTGATACATCTTAGATGGCCGCTTGTTAGCATTTAAGACCCCAGATGTCACACTTCAAAGTGGGTTGCAGAATGTTTTCATAATAGTATTTATTTTGCCAATTGACTTAGAAGTCCCCTTAAGCCATAGTCCCCAAACCCCCACCCTTGTTCCGCTGACCTTCGAAGCACTCAGTTTATCCCAGAAACTTCTTTGCTTTTGGTCCAGTCCAGTTGAGCTGACCTTCCCTGTATTGAGTGTTGTCCTTCCCTTCACCTAAAGTCGTTCTTATCTACTAACTAATCAGTAAATAACCTCTCCCACCCTCCCTCCCCCCCCCCATAAGCACAAAAGAATGTGTTCTTCTCAGTTTATACTATTTCTCAAGATCTTATAATAGTGGTCTTATACAATATTTGTCCTTTTGCATTTGACTAATTTCACTCAACATAATGCCTTCCAGGTTCCTCCAGGTTATGAAATGTGCAGCCACTTTTGAATGATCTTCAGCAAAATTTTGCTTGCATGTGATATTAATGATATTGTTCTATAATTTCTGCATTCTGTTGGATCACCTTTCTTGGGAATAGGCCTAAATATGGATCTCTTCCAGTCAGTTGGCCAGGAAGCTGTCTTTCAAATTTCTTGGCATAGATGAGTGAGCACTTTCAGTGCTGCGTCTGTTTGTTAAAACATCTCAATTGATATTCCGTCAATTCCTGAAGCCTTGTTTTTCTCCAATGCCTTCAGTGCAGCTTGGACTTCTTCCTTCAGTACCATTTGTTCCTGATCATATGCTACCTCCTGAAATGGTTGAACATCGACCAATTCTTTTTGGTATAATGAATCTGTGGTCTCATACAATATTTGTCCTTTTATGATTGACTTATTTCACTCAGCATAATGCCCTCCAGGTTCATCCATGTTGTGAGATGTTTCATGGATTCATCATTGTTCTTTACTGCTGCATACTATTCTAGTGTGTGTATGTACCATAATTTGTTTATCTGTTCATCTGTTGATGGGCACTTAGGTTGTTTCCATTTTTTTGCTATTGTGAGTAATGCTGCCATGAACATGTCTATTCGTGTGATGGCTTTTATTTCTCTAGGATATATTCCTAGGAGTGGGATATTGCTGGATCGTATGGTATTTCTATTTCTAGCTTTTTAAGGAGGTGCCATATCTTTTTCCATAGTGGTTGAACCCTTTTACATTTCCACCAGCAGTTTATAAAAGTTCCAATCTCATCACAACCTCTCCAACATTTATTATTTTTTGGTTTTTTGGTTAGTGCCAGTATTGTCAGGGTGAGATGGTATCTCATTGTAATTTTGAATTGCATTTCTCTAATTGCTAATGATCGCAAGCATTTCCTCATGTGTCTGTTAGCCACCTGAATGCCTTCTTTGGTGAAGTGTCTACTCATATGCTTTGCCCATTTTTTAATTGGGTTATTTGTCTTTGTATTGTGCGGTATTGAAGCATTCTATAGATTTTAGATATTAGACCCTTGTCAGATATGTTGTAGCCAAAATTTTTTTTCCCGTTCTGTATGTTCTCTTTTTACTCTTTTGGTGAAGTCTTTTGGGGAGCATAGTATTTAATTTTTGGGAGCTCCCAGTTATCTAGTAAATCTGGTATTTGTGCATTGTTAGTTATAGTTTGTATGCTCTTTATGCCAGGTATTAGGGCCCCTAGTGTTGTCCTTATTTTTCCTTCCATGATCTTTACTGTTTTAGGTTTTGTATTTAGATTTTTGATCCATTTTAAGTTAGTTTTTGTGTATGATGTGAGGTGTGGATTCCATTTCATTTTTTTACAGATGGACATCCATATTTGCCAGCATCATTGGTCCTTTGTGAAAGATCAGCTGACTGTAGGTGGATGGATTTAAGTCTGGATTCTGGGTTCTGTCCCGTTGGTCGATGAATCTATTGTTTGTACCAGTACCAGGCTGTTTTAGCTACTGTGGCTGTATAGTAGATTCTGAGATCAGGTAGTGTGAGGCCTCCTACTTTATTCTTTTTCTTCAATAGTGCTTTGTTTATCCAGGGCCTCTTTCCTTTCCACATAAAATTGATTAGTTTTTCCATCTTGTTAAAGAATGCTGTTGGTATTTGATCAGGATTATATTATATCTGTAGATTGCTTTGGGTAGAATTGACATTTTCACAATGTTAAGTCTTCCTATCCATGAGCATGGTATGTTTTTCCATTTATTTAGGTCTCTTTTGGTTTTTTGCAATAATGTTTTGTAGTTTTCTTTGTTCACTCTGGTTTTTGTGGGACTGGGTTGTGGAGCAGGAGGAGTGGAAGCAGAGATGAGGTAGGGCTGTCACTGTAGTCCAAGTGAGAGTGACAGTGATTTGAGCTGAGGGCAGATGCTGGGTTAAGTAGATGACATTAAGGTGCTTTGGAAAAAGAGCTGATAGGATCTGCTGATTTTTTGGCCATCGATTCAAGGGAAACAGGAGTAAAGAATGACTACTGGGGCTTGCAAGGGCTGAGGAATGGTAGTGGACACTGAGGCCATGCATGGAGAGGAGGAAGAGCAGATGATGAAGAGGTCTTGGAGGGAGAGCCATGGGTTCTGTTTGGCTGTGGTAAGATGCCTATCTACATAAGGCATGTTGTTATTAGGTGCCATGGAGTCAGTGTTCAACTCATAGCAACCTCATGTGTTACAGAGTAGAACTGCTCCATAGAGTTTTCTTGGCTATAATCTTTATGGAAGCAATCACCAGGTCTTCCTCCTGCAGAGAGGCTGGGTGGGTTCGAGCTTCTGACTTTTTGGTTAGCAGCCAAGTGCTTAACAGTTGTGATACCAGGGCTTCTTACATGAGTTATGCAGTTGGGTATACTCAACTCTGGAGATTTTTTTGTGAAGTTGGGGCTGGAGGTATAAATTTGAGATTCATCTGCATTTGATGGAATTTAAGGCCACAGGACTCAGTGAGAGCAACAGGGAAAATGTGGATGGCAAGAAGAGGGAGCTCATGGCTAAGGCTGGGGTGTGCCACCATGGAGGGTCTAGCAGAGGCGAGGTGAAGCCAGCAAAGTGTTGATCTAGTTTCTTTTCTCTTCACTTGCAACAATTACAGTAGTGCTACTTATCACTGACAGGCTGGGAGCCAGATGTGGGCACTGAGATATTGGTATGCAATGTTCCCATGATCCAGACTCTGCTTCTACTTTTTTTTTTTTTGAAGTCTGGCATCAAAATGAAATACAAAACTAAATTCTCATAAAGAACACATGGACCCCTGAGAATAAGTCCCCTATGAAAGGTTACGGGAAACCTCCAGGTAAAAGTCAATGGCATTAAGCAAGCCCCACCTGGATATTCACATCCCAATTCTTCATGAGGGGTGGGTGCGGTTGTCCCCACTGGGCCTTAGCCTGCTCTTTGGGGACACACTCAGAATGACCCCACAGAATGACCTGTGTAGGTGGACTTGTTGCAATCTCTGTCACGGCCCCACTGCATTCCTGTGTGAGACCTGAGTCTCTGTGGGCTGGGTGCACTTAGGGAGAGTGTTGGGATGTAACCTCACCTGTGCAGAACATATCCCACTGAAGTCCACCACCAGAAGTCCACCTTCTTTGGGTCAAGGCATTGCCTCTCTGGAATCCCTTTTCAGAACAGCATTTTCCCTGTGTGCCAGGGAGTCTGGAAAGGTGGATTTTTTTTTTTTTTTAATTAGGGGGTGTCGAGTGGGGATGTAAATATAAAAGCTTCCAGTTGCTTCTACTTCTAATGGTGGAGACAGCAAGTCACATCAGATCAAACTTTGTTCTTGGAGAATTACAAGCAGGCTCCTCCCATATGTCAAGTAGACCCTCATTGCCTTATGAAAGGATGGAGTGGGTTAGCCTTGGCAAAGAAGAGAGGGATACCTTTGCTCAGGAAGCTCCTGGGATGCCATCCCATTTAGGGTTCACCATTATAGTAACCTCTTGGTGGCTCCAGATGAACTTTGGCTGAGGTGAGCTGACAGGACAGGAGCACTTCCCCTCCAGGGAAACTTGCTAGGAGAGAAGAGGATTCTGGCCTGGGGACAGAAGCACAGTCCTTAGGCCAAGGACTTTTTTTGTGGAGGAAATGACACTGAAGGACCAAGCATTGTGGCCAAGGCAGTGGTGATAATGCCCCAACAGTAGTTCTAGGGGTACTGGGAGATGAAAGCCCAGTGCAACTATGGGGGTGGGGGGGAGGAAGTGGAGAATTTTGTTACTTGTCCCCATACCTGAGAAGCCATCTCAGACAGACCCTCTTGACTTCACACAGTTACCCACAGACACACCAGGCATGTGGCCACACCAGGCGCTTGGGCCCTGAGAGAACCTCAGCCCACCATGCCCAACATTCAGTATATTGGGCTGGACCTGACAGGGAAGGGGCTGTGTACGTCAGACTGAGGAGAGGCCAGAGGCCCAGAGGCCAGGCCATGAGAAAAGAGAGGCCACTTGTGTCTCAGGCCTGTCTCTGGTTCCAGCCCAGGGGCTGAGGGGGTATTTTCTAAGCCTAAGTGCCTGGCATTGAGTGAGAAATCAATTTTCCTTCTACTCCTCTGCTCAAAGCTCCTATACAGTCTGTCCATATACAAATATCTCATGAGA
This sequence comes from Loxodonta africana, assembly GCF_030014295.1. Classification (NCBI taxonomy): domain Eukaryota; kingdom Metazoa; phylum Chordata; class Mammalia; order Proboscidea; family Elephantidae; genus Loxodonta; species Loxodonta africana. The sequence goes on from NC_087351.1 coordinate 106,861,629, forward strand.
CATGGAGGTTCCTCTGGGAGGCTGTGGAAGCAAGGCTGGGTGCCCTAGGAAGCAAGGCTGGGTACCCTGTGAGGGTCTGTCTGGTATGGACCAGGGACAGTCCTGTGGGATCTATAGTCACGCATGGGGTATGCAGAACTTGAGGGAGGGCTCCAGGCTCCTGCAGGCTGGGGAAGAGGTCCAGCTACTCCGACCTTGAGCTGCCAGGTCTGGGACCCACCCGACAGCCGAGCTCTGGGGCGATTGTAGTCCCTTCACATTCACATCCTGGGAAGGCAGCGGCCAGGGAGTATCGCCCTCATTTACAGACAGGGAAACCGAGTCTCTGAGAAGGGAAAGGCCTCACCAGGAGTCATGTATTAATAAATTCGTGTTAGATCTGAGGATCTGCGTCCTGGGCTCCCAGGGGCCGGGGAGGCTGGGCATCCTGTTATCTTCTGAGGTGTAGCCCTTGGCCCTAAGAAGGCTGAGTCCAGGGCTTGGAGGTTAACTGACTAAATCTAGCTGGGATGAACCATCTGAAGTCTGTCCAGGTTGAGAGGGCCTGGGATTTAGCCACGCAGAGCTAGATCTGCTTTCCTGGCCCTTGGTAAGTCTATTAACCTCTCTGAGCCCCAGTTTACTCTCCTGTACAATGTGGGTGATGCTATGTACTTCCTAGGCAGGTGGCAGGGTTCAAAGAGGCCTATAATGAAGCGCTGGGAAGCTGCCCCACATGGTCCACCCTGCCACACGGGTGTCACTGGGTGAACGCTGCAGGTTCATCACCACCACCAGGAGGGCAGATCTGTCTTGTTTCTCTCTGTATCCCCAGACACGGCATTGGCCCTTGGTCAACATCTAGGGTGTGAGTGGACACAGGCTTTCAGGGGCTGCCAGCGGAGAGGGCAGATCATGAGAGCTCCACACTAGGGCCGTGTGGGCCTGTGCAGAGGGACACTGCTCAGCTCTGTGCAGGTGTGGGCCTGTGTTCACCTGTGTGTTCAAGGCTGGGCAGCCTTGGGACGGACCTGGGTAGCAGATATTGCAGAAATTGGAGGGAGAGGCAAGACAGCAAAGCCCAGCCCAAGACTCGCAGGCAGTGCAGTTTGCTGCACAGTGGGGAGCTGTGGGGTGGACGGCAGGCTGAGCCATGAAGGAAGAGGCCAGGGCTGAGCGGTGGTGAAGGAGGAGGCTGGAGGAGGCCAGGGCTGAGCCGTGAAGGAGGAGGCTGGCAGCAGCAGGCCAGGGCAGGGTGGGCCTTCAGAGCCAGACTCACACGACCAAGGCTGTGGATAGCATGAGGAAGCTCACTGGGGCTGACAGTGCTCTGTGGAATGAGGAGGTGCTGCAGGAGGGAAAGAGCAGCAGGAAATGGGGGTGGGGGACACGGGGGAGCCGTTGGGAGAGAGGAGGTGGGCTTACAGAGCAGATTGCAGGCTGCGGCAGAACACACCAGATTTGAAGGTGGGGAGGAGCTGGGGCCTCGGAGGCTTCCACTGGGGACCTGGGGGTCAGGGAAGCTGAATCCTCACATTCAGGTGGTCCCAGATAATGCAGCAGACACTCTTAAGTATTTGCGGAAGGAACAAATGAATGAATGAGTGAATGAAGCTCACAGGCTGCTGGAGCTGGAACCAGCGACCAGATGTTCCAGAGGCACGAGGTGGACGGGGGGAAGGAGGGGGTGCAGTGGCACCTGTGAGGAGTCGTGCTGAACACCCATCAGCAGCACCTGTGTGCCTGGCAAGCCCCTCCCCCTACCAGGCTGGTCTGCCTCACTCCAGGGGCCCTGTGGGCCTCATACGCAGGCCTGGCCCCCTGCCTGTCCCCTGCCAGCCTCCGGGTTTGCGGCTGTGTGGACAGATGCCCAGGCTGGGTGCATAGGCTCATGTAGAGGCCCGAGGTGTCCAGCTGAATTCTCCAAGGGAGGCTCCACTGGGTGGCCAATGGCAGAGTCACAGCCGCTTCTATGAACCACAGCAAGTAGCAATGACAGCAGGGATGGCTGCATCCATGTGTGCCTGTTGGAAGCCAGGTCCCCTGAGAGTTCTCGGCACCGGGCAGCTCACGGAACCCTGGGTCAGAGGGGCCTTCCAGAATGAGTGCTGGTTGGTTTGCAGCAGACACTTCCAAGCTTCCCCTGCACTCCCCCGACCCCAGACACCTGGGACCTGGGTCTTCCCCCTGGAGCCGCTGTACTGAGCTGATCATCCCCCAGGCTGTGGGTCAGTTTGGGGAAATACCTGACCCCTAGCCCTGGGCACGAAGGGCCCCCATCCTCCCCCGACCTGAGCTAACTCTGGAGCCATGGGAAACCCGGGCTGCGGCGAGGGCCCAATGGTGCCCTGACTAAGGGATGACACTGTCTGGGCTGGGGGGTCCCCCTCATTGTGTCCACTGGTCAGGTGCTGCAGGCACCCAGGTCTGGGTTCAAACCCCAGGCCCACCCATTTCCTGACATCTGGGGGGCCTTGGCTGTCACACTCCATCCCTGACCTGTGTCCTCACTCCCAAGGCAGGGACATAACGCTGCACAGCTTCCTCCTACATCCCCCTCACAGTAAGGGAGGGGTTGCTCTGCAAGGTGAGCCTCAGGGGAGGCTGGAAAGAGGAGGGCAGAGTACAGGCCCACAGTGGGGCTCCACTTGGGCCACAGAGAAGACACCTGGGCTGGGCCCTGGGTTCCTGGGGCCTCTCTGTTTGGGGTGCAGGCAGACTGTGACTCTCCATGCAGCTGGTGGTAAGGGGCCACTGCAGACCGCCCTGCCCCTTGGGGCACTGAGGTCTAGAAGTGGGGTGGACATAGCAGGAGGCCTGAAGCAGCCACCGGCCCATGCCCCAGCCTCTTCTTGCGCCACCAGCTGGTTCCTGCCCCGCTGACTCCCAGGAGCACTTGTCAAATTGGGGTGACCGACTCATTCCCGTTTGCCCCAGGATGTTCCTGGTTTTAGCACAGAACATCCTGTGTCCCAGGAGACCCCCTCGCCCAGCAAACTGGGATGGCTGGTCAACCTATTCCTGATTGCTTCAAGGACCAAGGTGGGGGGAGGGAGAGCGGAGGGCAGGACTGGCGGTACCTTAGAAATTCCCCCAAATACCGACCTTTGGTGGTGTTAGGAGAAAGCAGTACAGAAACGGCATAAGCAGGCTCCCAAGCCCAGCCCTTGGTTGACAACAGCAGTTCAGGGACAAAGTCCACAGGCCCCCTCCTGCTCTACTCTGGTCCCTGCCTTCCACCCCACACCCAGGGCCAGTGCCCACTACATATGACAACGCACAGCCATCTTTATATTTTTATTGAAGATAAAAAAGTCACGGTGCTTTTCTCCTCGTGAGCAGCACACAGCACACACCCCTGATGCTGCCGGCCGGGCTTCCTAGGCGGCAGTTCAGCACCAAGTCCGCACAAAGGGCTTGCTGGAGGACAAGCCGGCCTCGACTGTGCATTTGTCCGCTGAGGCTGAATTCCCAGGAACAAGTCGGCTTCCCCTGTACACTGGGCTCGTTGTTAAGAAGGCAGATTGTGGGATATTTACATTCATGCATTAGATATCTCACGCTAGCTGGGCGATTTAAACCATATTTTGTATAGATACAGGGACAATAGTAATTTTATATATATATCTTTAAATATATATAACTATATATAATATATGTGTCTATATTTTTACATCTATTAGTCTTTCCTCCTAAACTTGCTTTAGAAGCTTCTAAGGACCACCCAAAGGCTCTGAGGGATTCTAATCCAAAACCAAAGCAAACCTGTTGCCGTTGAGTCCATTCTGACTCATAGTGACCCTACAGGACAGAGTAGAACTGCCCACAGGATTTCCAAGGCTGTAAATCTTTACAGAAGCAGACTGCCACATCTTTCACCCGCCGAACAGCTGGTGGATTCAGACTGCTGACCCTTGGGTTAGCTGCCGAGCTCTTTAACCACTGTGACACCAGGGCTCTTTGGGGGATTCTAAAAAAAGGGGGATTCTAGATGCCATTAAATTCTAAAGTTGGTCTCAACTATGAGACCATAGATTGAGAAATAACCTATTTGATATAATGCAGAGGACGAATGAACCTTCCATTCTCTACCGCCCTGCTCGGGCTCACTGGAGAACTGGTCAGTTTGGGGTCTGCAGGTACATTTCTTAAAGACAAATTTTAAGCTCAAGCACCAGGCAGGTGCAGTTTTATGTCGGCGTCAGTCTCTAAGCTAAAAACCTGGCGGGATCCTTACGCTGCACCGTGAGATGTCTCTTCTGAATGGCTGGTTCTGGGTTTGCGGGGGATTATTCTCAAGTCATTCCTTTTGTCCAAAACTGGCTTCTTCCTGTGATTTTCACAAATGGGTGAGAAGGGATTTTACAAACCCAATTTAGAGGGCATTTCAGGGCAAATGTTAGCCTTTAACAGAGTCCCGGCTGTGTCGTGGTGCCGGGAAGGGGATCCTGGTCCCACAGCATGAGGGACGCTCAGGGAGGAGGTTCCTGCCTGGGGCTGGAGGGTTAGGCCAGTAGCCGTCAAGTCAGCTTGGACTCATGTTGACCCCATGTGTGTCAGAGTAGAACTGTGCTCCACAGGGTTTTCAATGGCTGATGTTTTTGAAGTAGATCACCAGGCTTCTCTTCCAAGGCACCTCTGGGTAGACTTGAGCCTTCAGCCTTTTAGGTTAGCAGCCAAGCAGGTTACCACTTGCACCACCCATGGAGGATTAGGCTAATTGTAGAATCAACCCTCCTAGGTTTCAGTCAAAGGCTGGGGATGGTGGGACTGGGTGGGCTTGTGATGAGCTGGGTTGTACCCATGCTCATGTCCTTCCAGGACTGGCTGCCCTGGCACTCTACAAGTGCTCAGCTAGGACCCCCCTCTAGCTGATGCTGTCCTCTCTGACCACTCCCAAGTTTCTGACTGGCTCAAAGCCACCGGCATTTTCTCATCGGTTAAGCAGGGGATGGGGGTGTGCTCAGGACTAGGGACCTGCCCAGGTGTCTGCCAAGGGCACCAGGGGTAGGGGTGGGGGGCAGCAAGCACCCAGGGGCTGTAAGCAGTGGGAGGAGTGGGGTCTGCTGGGTCTCTCAGCCCTACCGTCCCATTGACCCACATCTCTTAGCCCCTTGTCATTGGAGTTTGCATTCTCCGGGGTCACCAAGGTTGTCCACCAAGTGTGCTCACTGTGAAGTGCTCACTAGGTGGGGGAGTAAGGATGGAGACCATTGGCAGCATGTAAAAGCAGAACTCAAATCCAAACCCAAGTCTTCAATTCCTCAAGCAGATGGAAAGCAGAAAAGGAAAAAGCTTTACGGGAGGGAGTGCCCTGGCAGGTCTCAGCCTGCACCACTGGCCGGGGCAGGCTGTGGGTTACAGTCACAGCAAATTCTCCTTGACGATGACACCCAGATAGCTGCACAGGCACAAGTCTCTGGCACAATGGGCCTTTTGAGGTTCCCCCATGTGGAGATTGGCTTTCAAGTTTGTCAGCCTCACTTGGATTGGCAAGGGTGTCAGCCTCGCCTGGGATGGAGAGGGTGTAACCTCACCTGGATTGGCAAAGGTGTAACCTCACCCGGGTTGTAGTGGGTGTAGCCTCACCTGGGTTGGAGAGGGTGACAATTTCTGTGGCCAGAGAACCACACTGGTTTCCATGGGGGTCTGGGGGACAAATGGGTCCACCCAGGTAAATCCCTACGTGGCCATAGTGGCCCCATTAAATGTGTCTGGTTCCTTCTGGGCAAGTGTGGGGGGAGGGGAGGGGACTCATGGGATCACAAGTGTCCTCTCAGTGCACAAGGGGACACAAAGTCACAAGGCTGCTGGCTTCTTGGGCCTAGCAATGTGCCCCTCGGGGCAGGCAGGCCCTGGGGACCAGGCCAGCCAGGCGGGGTGACCAAGACTGGGGGGTCCATTCTTCCCTCCCCGCTTTTCTGCCTTCCATCTGCCACCCAGTCCAGACTGCTCAGCAATTTCAGAACATATGACCACAGAGAGACTGTTATAGGGAGACACTGGGGACACCCCCTCCTTCTCGACGAGGCAGGGGCCAGGGTCTATCAGGAGGGCCTGAGTGCCACCTGCAAGGGATGGGCACATTGGTGGGCTCTGCTGAGCGAAGGCAGGGCCTGGCTCACAGGGATGCATCAGTTTCCACGATGTGGGTCTAGGCATGTGTCTAAGAACAGGTGTCCTTCCTGGTGGCCCTGGGCCTAGGGCTTGGAGTCACTATTGCCCCAGGAGGTCAGACACCACCCCGAGTGTAAACGAGCTTTACTGCCCCAGAGTGGGTTGGTCATGGGGCCGACAGCCCTCGGTGGTGGGCAGGCAGGCCCAGCTCAGGCGTTGGTAGGAGCAGAGGGGAAGGCAGGCGCTGAGGACAGTGTGGATGGGGAAGGGCAAGGGAAGGGGATGGCAGATGTGTGGAAGCACCTTTGAAGGGGTCTCAGGGCTGTGCCAGTGGCTTCTGAAGGGAGCTGCAGGGTCAGCAGAGAAGCAGGTGGGCTTCCTGGCAGAGGGGAGGGTCTCAGCTGGAGGTGGACTCTGGGCTGCCTTTCTTTTAACTAAAAGGGATGTTTCCCTGTCACAGCAGACAGATAGACAGATTACCCCTGCCCTCCCGCCTTTCTGTATGAGCACGTGCTTTAGATAGTGCTGGGGGATGGCCAGTGGATCACGCACAAGACAGGGAAGAGGCTTAGGAAGAGCCACAGGCAGGGATGCCTCCGCAGGCTGCATGCAGGGTCCCTGGCTCGGGCCTGTGTCTGCGCTGCCCAGGCCGGTGGGCTGACGCGGCAGGGCTGGGAAGTGGATGGTTTCCTCTTTGGGAGATGCAAGGCCTGCAAGGCTGTGAAGTCCTGGGCAAGCCCAGGGTCTGCTCATGTCCCCCTGCTTTCACATGTCCATTGTGCCACCAAGGTATCCCTCTGGCCAGTGGGTCCAGGGCTGCAGACTCACACCACCGCGTTGTTCACATCCACCCCTTTGTTGCTCTGGGAGGAGGTCATGGGGTACTCAGCGACACTCGTGCCGTTTTCGTCTTTTCTCAGTGGTTTCCTGGAAGTGAGTGGAACGGGCAGGACAGCCATTAGTTACCAACGAGCGAGCGTGGAGAATATCTTGCCTCCCAGTTAGCAGCTGTGAGACTCCCAGCAGGAAGCCCACCAGACTGTTCTGGGTTGGCATCCTGGGACTGCTGGTCCTCGTAGGGTCAGTCAGAAGCTGGATGCGGTCTTAGCTAGGGTGACCATATAATTTGTATGCAAGTCAGGGTGCAGTTAAGAGTGAAAGGGGGGAGCCATTAATAATGAAGCAGGGATAACATGCATACATAGGGACTATTCTGGATGAATTAGAAAGTATGGGCAGCCCAGCGTTAGGGCTTTGACCGATCGCTTTGATTATGAGTGTACAGACATGAAAATGAATATTTGGGTGGTGCAGACAGTTAATACAGGAGAGACGCTAGTGGCTGAATTTTGCAGTCTAGCTTCGGTGTGGTCAAGGCAAATGAAAGATGTGATGAAGGCGACGGCAATAATGGTGATGCTGGTGGCAGTGGTTGTAGTGATGGTAATGGAGATGGCAATAAGGGGTGGTGACGGTAGCAATGGTGGCAGCGATGACAGTGATGGTGGTGGCTGTGGCATTAGTGGTTGTGACGACAGTGGTGATGGTAGGGCTGACGGTGGTGGTAATGGCAGTGGTGGGGAAGTAGTGGTGGTGGCGGTATTGGTGTTGATGATGGTAATAGCAGTATAGTGATGAGCGTGCCGGTAATGATGCTGGAGGTGGCGATTGTGGTGGTGTCTGATGACGGTGGTGATGATGATGATGGGATTGATGGTGATGATGGTGATGGTGATGGTGACAATGACAATGATCCGAGCCAGATGGCCAGAGGCCACTTAACTCAAAAGCCATTCCCCTATGCAGAAAGAAGGTCAGGAAGGCCTGGGAGGGAGGCTTTGAGAAGACCCTGGCACACTTGCTGAGGTTCTGAATTCACAATACCACTTTCTGGCTGGGCTCAAATCCTACCTGCTACCTTGAATCTTCCAGGAGGGCCTTGGCCTCTAGCTCTAGGCCTGGGAGGCTTCGGCCTTCCTGGTCTTGGCAGCATATTATATATAGCCCAGTTCCACGCCCCAATACTGCTGTCTCCTGGTGGATCTGAGCCCCACAGGGCCACTGCTCAGGTACCTCTTGTGTCCCCAGTGACCACAGGCTGAGTCTGAACTAGCCCTTGTTGTCTGCTCTCTAATTGAACATTTATGGTCATTGTCTGAAGCCTGGGGACTGATTGCTGCTCTCTTCTCAATTGTTCTCAGAGCCTCCCCAAACCCAGCATGAGAAGGACTCATATTTGGTGACTAGTTTGATGCCTACGGGGTAAAGGCCTTTCTGAATTAGTTTAGGGCAGGGAGGATCTGTGAGGTCGTTATCAGTAGGTTCATGGGGTGGGATTACCAGGCCACAAGCCTGTTCAGAGACAACACACTGAGATCAAATCTAGAAATGGCCCCCTTTTGCAGGAGAAAGAGCTCACAAAAATAAGCAAAGAAACCCAAACGCACTTCGTGTGAGGTGGCCAAGCCCAGCCACTATACCTTCTTCTAGAAACGCAAGGCACAAACCAACACTTCCTTCCATAGAGGATTATGCTTTGTAGAAAGGACTGGTATTTTCGAGTCCCTTCTCACCATGGTTCCCTGAAGAAGCTAGGCCTGGAGTTAAGAGATTCATTTCATGGGGGAAACTGAGGCTTAAGGAGAGCTGTAACTTGCCCAAGGACCCCCAGCTGGTTTGTGGTGGTGCCTGTACCACCGCCCGCTGCTGCCATCTCCTAGTCCACAAGGCTGTTCGTGAAATCAGCCTTCCCAGAGGGCGTTCCCCTGAAAACGGGCTCCGTAGCCAGACCAGCTTGGGAAAGCCTGCCTTGCCCTCCTCTGGGAGAGTCACAAAAGTTCTGAAAAGTCCCCCAAGGACCCTGCCTCATTCTGGCTTAGAAGCCAGTACATTCCAACCTTGTGGGGCTTGAGGAACTCGTTTACATAGATGCTCACTTATACCTTCTGGAACCTCCGGGTTTGTTGGGCTCACACCTGCTGCCTTGGTTGAAACAGGGCTTCTGAGAAGAGCCCCTGGGCTCGTGGGCAGTGTCTGCTGCACCTGTCTCTGCCCCTGGGCCTTGATCTGCTCTACCTCCTGTTTCCGCCATCTCCCTTCCTGGCCCTCCCACCCTCCTCCGGGGTGCTGGAAGCAGCTCTGATGTTGCTGGGTGGCCTTAACTTCTGACTCAGGGAGTCTGTATGACCTGGAAAACTTGACGTTGGGGAATGGGGGTGGGGTGGGGTTTGGTAGTTCTTTATTACACTCAAGTGCTGTCCCCCATGAGGCCACTGAGGGACTGAAGTGGGATTCTTAAATTTATCTTCAATATACGAGGGGGAGAATGGACATCAGATTCAGGGGTCTGGAAAATACACACAGTCAAACACTCTGGGCCTAAATCCACACTGCATTTCTCCTTAATATGTATTAAATCTTGGGTTTAGGTTTAAAAAAATCAACCATAACAGGCCCAGGTCATGGGAGACATGGCTTAAGGGCTTTCAAGGGCAGGCCATCAACAAAGCAAAGAAAGGGGTCTGGAGCTCCCAAGGAAATGGGCAGCCCGGAGGGCACCAGGGTTCCCCCTTTCTAACGTGGCCGTGGGAAGACGGCAGGATTTCTCTTGCAGGAGAAGAGGCGAGATAGATTTCTACAGCCAGCTGCTGGCTGTGAGATGCCTGGTGCTCCTGGGACCCGGGGGGTAGTGGAAACTCAGAAGGCCAAGCAGGAGACCAGCTATAGGGAACCAAGAAGGAATGGAGGCAGGGAGTCTGGGCAGGGTCCCACCCAACAAAGCAGGCCCCTTTGGCTGGTCCCGCCCCCAGACTGGAGCATTCCAGAGCCTAAGCCTGGTAAGGGGAGAGGGTGGCTGTCCAGGAGGCCTTCCTGAGACGTGGTCTTGGTCTGCTCCCCTCCTGCCCCCCCCCCCGGAGCTGACCCCAAACCACTCTGATGCCCGCGTGCTGCCTGAACTCCCTCCCAGAGCCTTTCTGGGACTCAGTGGAGCGCCATGGACATTGGTTTTTACCTAGAGCAGAAGATGGCGTTGTCTTTGCACTTCCCTGCCCCATACCTGCTCTTTTCTAAGCACAGCACTTGGGGTGGCACAGCAGAAGAACCAGGGGACAGATGTCACAGCTCAGCAAACACTGGCTCCACCACTTTCTAGCTGTATCACCTTGGGCAAGTTACTAATTTCTCTATGCCTCAGTTTCATTGTCTATAAATGAACACAACAATGATGTCCATTTCATAGAGTTGTCGTAAGGATTAAATATGTTAATATGTGTCCAGTACTTAGTGTCTGGCATACAGTAAGTGCTCAGTAAGTGTAAGATAGCAGTATTGCTATTGGAAAGGTGTCAGTGGGGAGCTGCAGTTGGCCAGCAGCAGCCAGCGTTGTCCCGTCTGCACGGACTTCCTACCTACTGTGCTCCCATGGGGCTCTGGGAATGTTAAGGAGAGGTCTCGCTAACACAAGGAGGGGCATTTCCACCTTCGTCCCGGAAGAGATGGCTACAACTGGCTCCCTAAATGGCCTGGTTCCTAAAACCAAGAGAAATGTAAATGAGCTTCTTAGCCATGTTCAGAGGTTGACTTCACAGATGTGCTCAGGACTTCTGCCTGTAGGAGCGGGTCTCCCACCTCGAGGCTATCCCCAGGGGAAAAATCCAACCCAGGGAGCCTGGAAGATGGCAGGGAGGCCCAGGGAGAAAGAGCCCTAGACCAGGACTTAGAAGATTGAGACTTCATTCTGCAACAAAGTGTAAGAATTAGCACCCTCCCCTACAAATACAGTCAAGGTCCAGGAGGAAGTAAGGTAGTCTCGGAGCAGCCAAGTTCATGTACCAATGTCCAGCACTTGACCAAAAGACGTCCTTCCTTGGGTGATACCAACGCTTACTTGAGTCACAGCACAACCAGACTTGGGGATCTGGAGATACTGGGTTTGGGTGCATGTGGGGGTGGTATTACAGGGTAGTGAGGAGAAGTGATGGATGGGAGTAGCTGGGTCTTGAGCATCCTGTCACAGCATTGGGCCCCAACCTGGCTAAAAAGGGTTTGGACCATGACAGAAACCCAGTTTTCACATCCTAGCAATCCAAGATGCACCCAAGTTGAAGTTCTTGGTTCTGGAAGTTCTTGGTGAGTTGGGGATGGATGAAGAGGTTCCACCCATGTCCTGACCCTTGTTTCTCTCTGCTGACCACTGACTCAACTGACCTTCTCTTCTTCTTGCCCCTCTGTTGGCCATGACTCTATGGTTCAGCTGGAGACCACAGCAGGGGAAGAGGGCTGGTCTATCCACAGCACAGTAGTATGTCCTGGGGGCAGATGGTAAGGGCTCCTTTGAGGCAGTCCCATCCTGAGTATGTGTCATGCACAGGTGGGAGGGAGGCCATGCTGCTCAGAGGCAGGGAGGAGGGCTGCTGAGTCAACATGTGTGTTGTCAAGTTTGTGTATGGAGAAGAAGGCAGAGGTGACAGGGGCGTGGAGGGAGCAGAGCCAAGATGGCAGAGGGCGGAGGAAGCAGAAATGAGTGAAGGGGTTGGGTTAGGCATTTAAAATTGGGCACATGTTATTTATCCTAAAAGTAGATTTTACTTCACTCACCCAGATGGAAACATAAAAAAATATGAGCTTACTGAAATTCCAAATAGAGTTTATAAATTTAAAAGGTAGAATCTGGCAAGTCTACATAAACAAGCCTCCATTCACTCCACACAGACCATCACTGAACAGCTACTACATGCCAGGTGCCGTGCCAGGCGCTGTGGGGAGGCAGACGAGTAAGTCAAGATGACTGCTACACACACACACACATACACACATGTGCATATACATGTGAACACCAACATTACACCTGAGTACAGCAGGAAGCAGAAATGTCCACGTGGGGAGAGCTCCAGCTCCAGCACTTGAGCAGGGAAGGGAGAGAGCTCCCCTGTCTAGGATGACATCTCAGAGGTGGTGGTGTTTGAGTTGGGTCTTGAGGGACGAGCCATAAGGACTCAAGTGAAGGGGTGAGGGGCAGGGCCCTGGCCAGCGCGAGCTCCTAGAGGACTCAATGACCACACAGGGAGGAGGCCAACCAGCGGGGCCTGGGCTAGAAACCTGGGTGACCTAAGCCACTTCTTGTCCCCGTCCAGGCTTCTGTTTCCTCCTCTCTAAAACAAGGGGCTGACCCATGACCAGGAGGCAGCCTTCTTGCTTGGACACCATAGGAAACTCATGAAAATTCTAAAAGGGAAACTAATTTCACTGAGTAATTTTCTATTGAGTCATGATGCAGAAGAGATGTTGGGAAAATTCCATGATGGGGTGAAACTAAAGGGATGAAGGACTGGAGGGAAAGAGAGGGAGCTGAGTGCGGCAGGCTCCCCCGGGGAGCCTGCTAGGCTCACCCAGCCTGGAGGTTGTTGGAGACGAGAATTGCAGCTCAACTGTGCAACAGACCCAGAGCCACCAGTCCATGTGGAAAGGAGGAGGAAGTCTTGGGGAGGCTGTCTCCAAGACAAAAACGGGGCTGACAGATTGATTACCTGATGTATTTGACCACATTGAGAGGAGGCATTGCTGACTCCAGGAAAGGAAGCAAATCATAGTATACTACGTGGCTCAGCTGTGAACAATTCCATCGTCATGAAGTTAACACTGAGTAGTCATCAGGTCCCACACTGGACATACCTACAGGTAGAGGAGTCGTCCCTGGGAGGTGCAAATGCTGAAGTGCTTGGCTACCAGCCAAACGGCTGTCAGTTCGAATCCATCCAGTGGTACCTTGGAAGGCAGGCCTGGTGATCTGCTTCCAAAAGGTCACAGCCTTGAAAATTTGATGGAGGAGTTCTACTCTGCACACATGACATCATCACGAGTTGGAAGTGACTCCATGGCAACCAAAAACACCATAGGTGAGGATGGGAAGAAGGGAAATGTCTTACATGTGTGTAGGCAGGGTAAGGGCTCTGAATCTTGCATCTGCCATGGTAGAAAGTCGATAGATAATGTTTACAAATGAAAAAATAAAATTAAATAGCAGGATCCACACCACTTAGAGTATGGGAGAAAATGGCAGAAGGGACAGTTGGCAGTTAAAGGTGGCTGCTCTCAAGAATGAGACATGAAGGAGAGGAGGGGAAAGTCAGGGGGCTGCTGTTTTTCTTAAAAGCTTTGTGGTACATCTGACATTTTAAACTATGTGCATATATTACTTTGATAAAAATTAAAATTAAATTAAAAGGTGATAATGAATGTACGAAACCCTGGCCACACTTTCTAATCACAACAGTCTCCATGGCTTCCACCTGCCCTCAAAAAGCCTGCACCGCTGTCCTTACTCTTCGGGTCCGGGAAGCAACCCTTCTCTTTCTCTCTCCCATTATCCTTGTTTTCATTTTGTTTTTCCCTTTCTAGCGTTCTTTTCAGCCTCTTAAATCACTCCATTTGTTAATTTGTTAGTATGTGTGTGTTTGATCAGAGGCCCTGGGTGGTGCAAACAGTTAAGTGCTTGGCTACTAACCAAAAGGTTGGCAGTTCGATCCCACCTAGAGGTACCTTGGAAAAAAGTCCTGACAATCTGCTTCGGCAAGGTCACAGTCATGAAAACCCTGCGGAGCATAGTTCTACTCTGCAACACATGGGCTCGCCAGGGGTCAGAGTCGACTCAATGGCAACTGGTTTGGCTGGGTGATGGTGTGTTTGACCTGCTCCCGCCACTAGCCGAGGGAGGGCAGGGACTAGGCCTTGCTAATCTCTATATCCCCAGCACCTAGCCTAGTTTTCCCTGAATCGTAGACTCAGTGGAAATTAGGTAGGTGCTCAGTAAGTATTTGTGGACCAATGCTGACCCCCTGAGCAGCCCGGTGCGCTACCAGAGATGTGGGCTTTCAAAAGTGCTCGTTCTGCTGAAGTGGCTCAATCAGAAGGAGCTGATGAGTCCCAGAGCCGAGCAATAAGGCGCCTGCACAGCCACACTCAGGCGCACGCCCAGGAGGCTGCATACTTGTTTATTGTCTGCAGTTAACGGTAGGCCAAAACGTTCTGCAGCCTTTAATTGGTCTTGTAGCCAATACCTTGTAAATTAGAAGAAAGTGGCTGTCAAGCTGCTTAATGGAAAATCGATGGCAGAAAGTGGGGACCTGCACCAGGGAATGTTCTTATTGGGACCAGGAGGTGGGGGTGACTGGGCCAGGGGAACGCTGGAGGGTGTGGCCATTAGAGAAGGTGTCCAGGGCAGTCCAGGAGTGAAGCCTGGGGGGCCTGTGGGGCTCTCTGCACCACCCAGCCAGAGAAGCAGCCCTCCTACCTGAGCAGTGGGCGCCCTGGACATCACCTCGCTGGCTCTTGCCTTGATCTTCCCTTCAGATCCTCCTCTCAGACTGTAATATGTGGTCTTTCGGGGACGTCTGATTAAGGGACCATGCCTGGGTGCCCACCACCATAGTCTGGGCACCAAGCACAGCCAGGCCTTGGGCAGGCATTCCAGGAAGAGTGCCCTAGTGTTGGCAGCCCACCAAGATCCCCGGAAATGCAGGCTCGGGGAGCTAGGGGGAGACTTGGAGGACCCTCATTCTACAGACGAGGAAAGCTGGGGCCCAGCAAGTGAGGCTGCAGAGCTGGGAACAGACCCCAGGGGTCCTGAGTCCCGCTGTAGGTCCTTGAACAATTCCAGGCTGTCCTGCTATGAAGAACATGAGCACACCTGGCCTAGGGTTGGGAAGGGGGCCTGGGTGGGGGGCACAAGGGCTCCGGATCATCCTGGGGCTCTGGATACAGAAGCTTGTTCTCCATAAGCTCAGGGCAGGGGGACCACAAAAGTGCAAGCTGCATGGGCTCCGGGGGCTGGGAAATCTGCCAGAGTTTGGGGTAGTTGGCCGGAACTTCAGGACCACTGCACAGGCTAGCTCCAACGACAGCGACACTCTCCTCAGACCCTTGTCCTGGCTGATGCCCAGCCACCACCATGTCACCGGGAAACCTTCCCGGCCCTCCATCTAGGCGAGGCGCCCCTCCTCTGGGCCGCACAGCCGCTGTGCCCCTGATCACAGGAGCCCCCGGCAGAGCTGGATCTGGGGGATGCTTACTGAGTCACAGCACGAGGCTCTGATTCACTCCCACCAGTGGGGCCCTTTTCAGTGGGACTCTGTGGTCAGGTACATGGATGAGTGACAGGTGCCCTTCTCAGTCTTCCTCCCCCAACCCCCTCCAAGGCCTGGGGTCCCACGGTGGACACCCCTCAGATGCTGAGCCGTCATCTCCGGAATTTCCCCCTCCCTGTTCCAGCTAGAACCATCCAGAAAGGTTCTGAAAGGCTGTGTTGGGGGCACTAACAAAGATCTTCCAGGAACCATTCCCTGGGACTTGAGGCCATGAGAGTTTAAAAAAGAAAACAAACAAAAGCAAACGAAGTAGGGCTCATCCCTGAATTCTCCTCTCCACAGGTTAACAGCAGCACAGAATGCCTTCGTTTACTGAAAGAAAAGGCTGGTTTCAGATGATTCATTGACCAAAAAGATTTGGCCGTGAGCAAGGAACCGGTTTCCTCAGGGGAGAGAGGCTAACAGAAGCTCCGCGCAGCCCACTGTCACTGCCCAGCTGAGGCCAGCCCGGCGGTGGGGGCCACTTGGCCTTCTACACCTGCTGGGTGGGGTCCTAACTTCTCTGCCTCCCTCTCCCTCCCCCAGCAAGGTAACCCTGTCCCCACCCCACCCCCTGCCCCACCCTGTCTTAAGGCCTCCCTCCAGGCAGGCCCTGGGCACACTGAGCAGGCAGAGAGCCCTCCAGTTGCTGAGTATTTGTGGCCGTGTGCCTGGGACACCTCTCTGGATTAGGAGCATCTTAACAGCAGAGGGCTGGGTCTTACCATCCCATGTGCCGCAGTCTCGGCCCAGAGGAGGGTATAGGACATGGTGGCTGGGCAGAAAGGGGCTGAGATGCTGGACTCCATTTCCCCCACCTCCCAACCCCCGTCCTTCCTCTAACTCGACCCGAGCCCCCACTGCCCTTCTCACCATCCGCCACCCCCAGCCCCCAACCCCCACCATCCATTCTGCCCTCTCTCCCTGCCCTGTACCTGGGGAGGCTAACTGCTACTCCCCCATCTCTCACCCCCACTTCCCAACTTCCCCCACCCCCCAGCTTGGGTTTGACCAATGAGAGGACTCTACAGGAGCCCAGAGAGCATGGAGAGTTCGGGGCGTTTCCCCCGCTTCTCTCTCCAGGTTTGGGGGTGTGACTCTAGCAATTCCAGCCACAGATTCTCCTGGGCGGCCCCTCTTGCAAAGCTCTGGCTCTCTGGCTGAGGGGCACCATTTCTACTTGCCCATGCTTTGTCACCCTAGGGTGGGGACAGCTCCTACTGTGGCTGGTCCCTGAGTGCCTCCCCAGCCCCAGTTACTCCCCTGACCCTGACCGGGCCACACCCCTGTAAGGATCCTTGTTATCAAAGACTGGTCACCTGAACCATCTGGTTCTTTCCAGGAACCAAGAGCTCAGAACCGGTGGGAGGGGACAGAGGCCAGGAAGGAGACCCCTGGGGCTGCTCTGAGAAGAGTCAGGAATGGTGCCCCCCAGACCTTCCTCCTGGGAGACCCAGCCCCACTGAGACAGCAGAGCACAGCCATGGCTGGTCAACAGTACTCCCCTTTCCCCCTCCTCGAAGCGGGTACAGTTTACTCCAGGGGAGGTTGGAACAGAGAGGGAGGCAGAAACAGCTCAGTGGGACTGTTTGTCTTTTGTTAAGAGCTTCAGCTTATTAGGAAACCCTGGTGGCATAGTGGTTAAGCACTAGGGCTGCTAACCAAAGGGTCAGCAGTTTGAATCCACCAGGTGCTCCTTGGAAACTCTATGGGGCAGTTCTACTCTGTTCTATGGGGTCACTATGAGTCGGAATCAACTCGACGGCACTAGGTTTGGTTTTGTTTTTTGGGTCAGCTTATTAAAAAGATTATGCTGAGCACCCTGAGGGAAGGCGGGGAGGAGTCCCTGCTGGTTTTCACTCTTCCTCAAGAACCTTCAGTAGCTCGCAGTGCCCGGAGTCACAGCAAACCACTCAACAAAAGGTCCTCCATCAGGCTCACGGCTCTCTCCAGCCTCATCTCCCACGTCGAAGGGGGTTCCTGGTGCTCTGGGATATTCATGTTTTTGCTCACACAAGTGCCTTCGCCTGGAATGCCTTCCTGGCTCTGCTTCTGAAAACCTCCTCCCATTCCAGCAGCCCTCAGCTCAGGTGCTGCGTCATCCCAGTCAGAAGGAGCCGTGACTTCTCGGAGCACCCACAAAGGCTGCCAAGACCTCCCACGGCCTGGGTCTCACCTGGGTGTGTCCCACCCTGAGTTACAGGGTCTCGGGGCCTCAGGGCCTTTCTGTCTGTCCATCCTGTGGCTTCAGAGGGGCACAGACATGCCCCCCACACCCCAACAACCCCTCTTCTGGGCACCCCCGAGGAAGAGCACACAGGAATGTGAGGGCTACTCTCAGCCCAACACTGGAGTGAAACTCTCGGTAGCAGCGGCCACATGGCGCCATGGTTTGGGCCAGCTGGTCCTAGGTTCAAATTCTGACTCCACTGCTCCCTGGTTGTACCATCCTGGGTTGCTCCCTCACCCCTTGGAACCTCAGATTCCACATCTGTAAAATGGAGCCAATTGGGAAAAGATGGTGGCGAAGATGAACTCATAGAATGTTGGAGAAGAGACGATCACTGCCTGGCCTGAGACACGTGAACGTAGCTATTCCCTTGTTATTATCGTTTGGAGACTGCCTGGCAGCAAGAGCACTGGGGCAGAGGTAGGGTCTCGCTGGCTGGAGGGAGATGCCAGGACCACAGCCCCTCCGGCTCTGCCCAGGTGTGGCTCTGCATGGCCCTTCAGCCTATACGCCAACTGTGCACTCATTTAAGTGGGTTTTAAGACTTGTAACTTTATATTTGACTCCTGCTTTTGAATTATAAAGTGAAATCGCATAAAACAACCGGCTAAAAGAGTTAAATGAAATGTTTTACATGCTACGATTTTTTTTAATGTAGATCCTCTAACTTTGGGCCTCAGGGAAATTTTTTTAAACTTTTTTTGAAATTTATTATATTATTAACAACCGACTCAAAGGCAATGGGTTTGTTTATTACCCTTTAAGGCTGCCCGGTGGCACAAATGGTTAAGCACTCGGCTACTAACCAAAAAGTTGGAGGTTTGAATCCACCCAGAGGTGCCTAGGAAGAAAGGTCTGCTTATCTACTTCCAAAAAACCAGCCACTGAAAACCCTGTGGAGCACAGTTTTACCCTGACACACATGGGGTCGCCATGAGTCGCATTGACTCTATGGCAACTGGGTTGGCTGTTTTTTTTCTTTATTCGTCTCTGGTGTTTTGTAACATTTTTGTGTTTTGACTCTGTCTTCCTTCAAGGTCCCTGTGAGCTAGATACGGTGTTCTGGAGGGTGTTGCTAAAGACCGGAAATGAAGGGGCCTCGCCAGAGCTGCTGTGCTGTGCACTCCAGGCTGTGCCATTCACACCGTGGCCTATCCACCGTACTCGAGGCACTGGACGCAGCCCAAGCCTCCACAGGCTCAGCAACAGCCATACTGCACTGCACACCCCAACTCCAACTCTCCTAGATGCCAACAATGGGGTGGTGCCCGGTAAACTTTTTTTTTTTTTAAGGCAGAGATGGTAGATACAGAAATGACTAGTGTTAGTAAAAGATAGTTTGCTCTTTGGATCATTCAAAACTCGACTGAAACACTCCTATTCATCCTTCAAAACCCAGCTCAGGAGTCACATCCACTGAAAACTCTCCCTCAGGCATCTCAACCTTCCCTATTCCCCAGGAGAACCATCACTTCCACCTGCCATGCCTCTTCCTCATACCTGCGACTCT
Organism: Loxodonta africana; assembly: GCF_030014295.1. NCBI lineage: Eukaryota > Metazoa > Chordata > Mammalia > Proboscidea > Elephantidae > Loxodonta > Loxodonta africana. Next base: position 106,880,587 of record NC_087351.1, read on the forward strand.
GTTGAAACAATGGAGGCTGGTTCGGTACTCGGCGAGCACTTACTGTACACCAGGCACTGTGCAGTATACATACTGGGCATATTATTTACAGAGGGCATCTCACTACCCCTCAGAATAGCTGTTGTTCGCTGCTATTGAGTCTGTCCCCGACTCATGATCACCCCATGTACAATAGGATTGGACTGTTGTGATCAACAGGGTTTTCATTGGCTGATTGTTTGGAAGTAGATTGCCAGGCCTTTCTTCCTAGTCTTAGTCTGGAAGCTTCTGCTGAAACCTGTTCAGCATCATAGCAAGACACAACCCTCCAGTGACAGCTGGGAGGTGGCCGCACATGAGATTCATTGGCTGGGAACGGAAGCTGGGTCTCCTACCGAATCTCCCCCATGGATGGCAAGAATTCTTCCCCTGACCCACCACCGACTCCCACCCTCAGAACAGTATGATGTAGCTATTCTATTTCCGGTTTACAGATAGGGAAACAGACCCAGAGAGGGGAAGTGATTTCCTCCTGGTCACACAGCTTGAACTGGGGTCTGAATTCAGATCTAACTCCAAGCCAGCATGGTGCCTCCCACTGGTGACTCCATCACCCGGACCTGTGAGGATGATTCCCATATCCCCAGGCCCTGAGCAAGCTCCCCACGGCAGGGCTTGCCCCTTACAGCTCACCTTGTATTGCACTTGGCCTGACATATGACTGGTGCTCGTTAAATGTTTGCTGAACCAAACTCCCTAAAAATGACAGGTGTGTCATGTCTACAGCCCCCTTTCAAACATTCCAGTGAAGAAAAAGAGAAAGGGGAGAGAAAGGAAACAGGTGTAGTAAATACAGCCGAACGCTGACAACTGTGGAATCAGGGCGAGAGTAGATGGCAGTTTGCTGTACGTTCCTTCTGCTTCTAGTATGTCTAACCATTTTAATAATTTAAAAACATATATGATGGGGGTGGGTGGAGGAGCGCCGAGCCCAGCTGGGGTCACGCGGGGACTGGACGGGCACTCACCTTTTGATGGCTTTGTAGCAGATGATGACAAGCACAGTCAGGAACACCAAGGAGGCACAGCATACTGCGATGATGACCACCAGCCCCGACCACCAGCTCTCCTCGGCGGGACACGAGGTGGAATTGGGAGCTGAAAGAGATGGGAGTAGCTGAGTCCCCTGGACCAGCAACTGTGGCACATCAGAGCAGGACTGCCTGGTGACCCCAGTTTTGGGCCTCCCAGCCATCTATCACCAGGATGAAGGCTCTCTGGCCTCTCCTGGCTTCCCCACCCCCACCCTGGGGAGAGGGGCGGTGACATCATGGCTGGCTTCCAGCCAGGCTGGCCCCCATGTGCCTCCACCCTGGCCCTGGTTGTCCCAGAGCAGAGGTTAAGCGCTGCACCCCCACCATCCATCCTCTCTGGGCATGAGCTAACTGACAGCAGGGTCAGGCTTAATTTCCCATGAAAAATAACAGAACATCTCATTCTCTCAGCTGAGGCATTAAATCCGCGTCCTCTGGAGGTGGGGGCAGGGACAGGACTCACAGGGGATGCTGGGGGAGGGAGGAAGGAGCAAGAGAGAGGGAGGCCCGCCAATGCCAGGTTCTTAAGCTAATTGCTTGTAAGAGACAGGCTCTCCCTGCAGGATTTTGGCTGTCTCAGTTTGTATGGGGTGGCTAAAATTTGAAAAAGTCGCTGTAAGGCATTGAATTGTGTCCCCCCTCAAAAAATACATTGAAGTCCTAACCCCCAGTACCTTTGAATGTGACCTTGTTCGGAAATAGGGTCTTTGAAGATGTTATCTGTTAAGATGAGTCTTGCTGGGTAAGGTAGATCCTAATCCTTTATGAGCAGTGTCTCAAAAAAGAGATTAGAGTGATGCAGCTACAAACTGGGGGATGCCTGGGGCGACCAGAAGCTGGAAGAGACAAGGACGGGCCCTGCAATAGAGACTTCAGGGAGAACATGGCTCTCTGACAGCCTGAATTCCGGGTTCCAGCCTCCAGAGCTGAGAGAGAAGAAAGACCTGTTGTTCGAAGCCGCCCAGGTGGCACTTTCTTCCAGCAGCTCCGAGACGCTAACCATCTGTCTCTGACAAGGTCACTGATACTGGGTGCCATAGGCCTCTGCCACTACTCAGTCAATGGAGTCCTGAGAGAACCTGCCTGCCCTACCTGGCGCAGGTTGGGGATAGGGCACCTGCGACACAGGTGTAGATGAGGCTCACAACACTTGCCTCTGAGCAAAGCACGGACCAACACCTCCCAGCACACAGCTGTAGCCCAGAGGCTCTGGGAAGACCCAGACACAACAGGAAAGAAGTGCTCAGAACTGCAAAAGGACTGGGAGGGATGGAAGGAGAGGGAAGGAGGGAGAGAGGCGGGAAAGGAGAGAACGAGAAAAGGAGGGAGAGAGGGGGAAGTGTAAACCTTACCTCTGTCATGATACAGAGCATTTCTGTCACTTCAGAAAGCTCCCCAGGGCCTCCTTCTGGCCAGTCCCTACCCTGGGGGCAACCACTATTCTGATTCCTAAAATCACAGATGAGATTCACTTATTCTTGACATTCACTTAAATGGAATCATACTATGTGTGCTCTTCTGCTTCCTTTAGCGTCTTTGAGCTTCATCCAAGTTGCTGCAGACTTCAACAATTCCTCTTTATGGCTGAGTAGCATGCCATGCATGGTATGAGTCTACCACCATTTGCTTGTCCAGTCACCTGTTGATGGGCACCTGGGCTGTTTCCTGGTTTTGACTATTGTGGATAAAGCTACCATAAACATTTGGGTACAAGACTTTGTAGAGACAAATTGTTATATTTATCTTGGGTAAACATCCCAAAGTGGGATTGCTGGGTCACAGGGTATGTATATGATTAACTTTAAAGGAACTGCCAACCTGGTTCTCCAAAGTGTTTGTACTCTTATCCACTCCCATGTGGAATACAGGGAGGAGAGGAGAGATGGGAAGAAGTGAGTGGTTCCTGAATTGTTGCTGCTGGATCAGGAGATCAAGGAAGCTATTACGTGCTTCTGAGGGAAACCAGTTACCATCAAGTTGATTCAGACTCTTGGTGACCCCATGTGTGTCAGACTAGAACTGTGTTCCATGGAGTTTTTAATGGTTGATTTTTTTGGAAATAGATTGCCAGGCCTTTCTTCCCAGGTGCCTCTGGGGGGATTTGAACCTCCAAACTTTCAGTTAGCAGCCGAGAATGTTAACCTTTTGCACCATCAAATTAACAAATGCAAGGTCCTGAGGGCAGGCCTCAGGTCATTACAGAAACCAGTCATATACAGACATGCTTCCAGAGACATGGCTGGCACAAGGATGCCGCTGATCTGATCCCAGCCAGCGGGGGATCAGCCTTTAGAACCCCCACCCCCGCACTAAAAAGACATACTCTATGTAATTCAAAACAGGGATAAACTCTAAAATAAATAAAAGGAGGCCCAAAGGGATTCTCATTTTCCCCTATGATGACCTTCTTCAGCGCTATCAATATCAAACACAAAATCCTTCCATCTAATTCCTCATTTTGGGGTACTCTGGTTTGCCTGAATCTGCCCATGGTGCGTCAACGCAGGTCCAGGACCAGCCTTCCCTACAGCAGGGGTCCCACGCACTGGCCCCCAAACCCCAGAGGGTTTGCCTCCCTCTCATTGAGCAGCAATTTTGGATTCTGCCGACTCCACCTCAGGTTGTAACAGCTCCAGGCAAGTCCCCCACGGCCAGGCCTGCGGCCAACAGGAACCTCTTACCTGCCCACCAATGGCCCAGGGAAGGTTACCCAATGCTCTGTTTATCCTGGGGAATAAATCGACCAGCCCATGGTTCTCAACAAGGGCCAGCCGCACCCTCCAGTGGACACCTGGGAATGGGGTATGGCTGTTGGTTGCCACAATGAGTGAGTCCGGTGGCCATGGATGATATCCCACAAGGATCTGGGTCCTCACACCCAAGGTAGAACTGTCCCTCTACCAAAAACCACAACAGGGCCCCTGTGGAGGCATTCCATCAGTGTAAAACGGAAGGGCTGATTCTAAGCTTCACTTGGAATTTGACACCAAATTTCACACTTGCCTCTTTTCAAGGATCTTTTCTTTACGTGTTTTCGGTTAATGAGGTGCACATTCTCTTTTTGCGATTATTTTTTCAAAACACAATTGATACTGAAAGCAGGGAGATGGTGTTTGAGAGCGTCTTTCCATTTGCTTCTAACAGATATATAAAGAGAGAGGCATTTTGTGAAATCTGGTCTGAGGCATAAATCTTGGGTTTTGCTAAGAAAACAGCTATCGCGTTCAAATAATGCATCCTTATTCATCCTTGCTTGAGTTGTTTCATAGCAAGAAGAATCAGAGGCTACTGGGGTTGGAGGAAGCCTCGGATCATAAATACTGAGGCTCAACATCAAGAAGCAACTTTCCCAAGGACCGGGGTTGGGACCCGTCTTTGGGCTGCCAGCCAGGTCTGCTGCTGCCTGGACCTCTAGCTCCCTCCCACTGGACATGGCCAGAACTTCTCTTCAGATGTGATAAGACAGCTTGCCATGTGGGCAGAACAGTAGATCATATGTGAGAAGATAACATCATGAAGGTGCTCATTCATTCATTCATCCATTACATAGCTACCGAGGACCCTGTGTGCAAGTTCTGTGCTCAGGGCTGCAAAGGCGTAGCTACAGAAAAATGGCTCCTATGGCAAGCATCCTGTCCTAATATCTGGCACCCACGTTTTAGATAACTTTACCATAATATCAGCTCAAAAATACAAATCAAGATCATTAATCTTTTACTTAACACATTACGGCACTACATGAAAATTACAATGGCACCCTCCTTGCTTTCACTGATGAAAACTGGTCTGTGATGTGCTCAGAGTCATTTTGTCCGTTTCTTCTCCTTCTACACTCAGCAGAACAAGATTGCATACTCTGCCTTGAGTCATGGAAGCTCTCAAATATTAGTCTTAACTTGCTGAACAATCTCTCACAGCTGGCGATGGAAACTGCGATGGTTAATAGAACTGCTCAGAGGTGGCCTCCTCCCCTTCAAGTGGTGCCCAGGTCACATGCCGTCCCTGCCATACCTTAGCTACACCTCTGACTAGGGCTGGAATACAAAGATGAATCAGACATAAACTGTGCCATTACCAAGCCTGGTGCCAGATACACCAGGGGTAATTCCAAAGCTGATCAGGACCTGACGGCTTTATCACAAAGCCAGCAGTCTCCGAGAGGAGCTGAGACAGGCACACATTGCTACATACAAGGCGAAAAGTCATTTGTGCCATCAGAGAGGAAGCTATGGAGTGCCAAGGTGGTTCAGAGGTCCGGGCGGTGGCTTGTGAGAGGCAGGTGGTCAGATGGAGAAGGCTCAGGCAACCCAGAGGATGTCAAGTCCCGGAATGAGGCTGCTGAAGCTCGGCCTCCTTGCTCACTCCTCCTTGCTCACAGCCGAGACTCTGCAAACACGGCAGAAGGGCAGGCGCTGTATGACATCACAGGGGTCGCAACCCCCTCTCTTCTGAGACTCAGTGAGGTTTTGTCCGTTGTATTCATTAAACACTCATGATGCTTGTAAAGACGAGGAGACTGGCAACCAGAGAGAACAATTTAGAACTACTCAGGCTCAGTGTTGCTTTATCAAAGGAGCTCCATCCTTTCCAATTAAGAAATACGTCATTCACAGCTTACATGTGGGACTTCTGCTTCTGGCCAAGATAGGGTAACAGGGACCCGATTTGCCCTCCCACTTGACATATCCAAAAAACACAAAATATACAAAAATAATGGTTTTCAAAACGGTGGATATCAGGCAATGAAAGAGAGTGATCCCCGAGAGACAAGAAACAAATGAGGTGAGTCTTAAGACTGCTCCAGCTTACTGCCTTCAGAGAGTTTCCAAACAGTGGTGCAGGGAAGGAGAGGCCAAATAGGGCCCAGCAGACCAGCTAAGTTGGGGAGATGGAACTGAGAGTCTGGGAGATCAAAGCAGCTGGAGTTTGCAGAATAGCAGAGAAGAGGGCTGTATACAGAGAGAACCCTGGAGATCTGCATAGGGTTCCCCGTAACTTTTCTGCAGAGTACTTACTGATCAGCACACAGGTATGAAGAAACTACCCAAGGCAGGGGAAAGAACCACCTGAAAGGATCAGAGGGAACAGTGACTGCTGCTCACACAGGGCCAGGGAGAGTACCTGCTCCCGTTAGCCAGAATGACCAGCCTCAAAATTCATGGGGCATTAGACTACACAGAAAGGTCTTGCCTCAGTAGTGGGGAATAATGAGCCCTAGCCTGAGTATGGAGTTCCTGAGTGGTGGAAACAGTTAAGCACTCTGCTACTAACTGAAAGGTTGGTGGTTCGAATCCAACCCAGGGGTGACTTGGATCTACTTCTGAAGGATCACAGCCATTGACAACATCCTATAGAAAAGTTCTATTCTGAAACATAGGAGGTTGCCAGGACTCAGAATTAACTTGACACAACTGCTCCAATCCTGCCTAACAAATCTGACAAGGAACACCTAAAATGGTCAAATTGTTTCCAAGTAACTTAGCTATGACCCAGAACAAAGGTCAAAACTATTTCTAGGAATATAAAAATACCTAGCTACCAACAAGATAAAATCCACAACGTCTGCCATAGAATAAAAAACTACCAGGCACGCAAAAAGGAAGGGAAATATGATCCATAACGAGGAGATAAATCACAGCCGACTGGAACTGACACAGACGTTAAAATTAGTAGATGGGGCTATTAAAAGTTATAACTGTATTCCATATGTTCAAAAGTTAAGTACAAACTCAGCTCCCAGATCTTGGTTTCTAAATACCATACTGGAATTAAAAGAAGACGCACTGTTGAAGAAATGTCTGGCTGTAGGGCTGAGGCAGGGAAAATACAAGATGAGCTTGTGTACCAGAAGGTAAGGACGTGCTCAAGACCCAAAAGGATGGGGGCATGTCAAAGGGACACAGGAGCTAACCTGAGAGAGCTCCCAATGGCCAAAGCTGGAACAATTTGAGCAATAAAATAAATCACACGAGGCTATAAATAATTGAGTGAATACAATAAATGGAGGAGAGGAGACAGATTTTCCTTACAAAAGAATCCCAGAATGTGGAGCTTAATTCTGCGTCCCCTCAGCCACTTGAGGGTGGGCTAGAGTTAGTGACTCATTTCCAAAAAATGGAGTAGAGAAAAATAATCACTTTACTGAGGAGAAACCTGGCAAAGGCTACATTAGCCAAGTAATGAGGGTAACGGCACCAGTGACGTCATCGCACATCACCTATCCCTGGATGTGATGAGATGAGAAGGGCACTTCACCTCTGCTGTGTTCTTTCCAAACAACTAATAATCCTAGTCTAATTTTGAGAAAAACATCGGACAAAACCAGACTGGGGGGTGTCTCAGTGCTGCTATAACAAAAATACCACAAGTGGACGGCTTTAACAAAGAGAAATTTATTTTCTCACAGTCTAGTAGGCTACGAGTCCAAACTCAGAGCGTCATCTGAAGGGGAAGGCTTTTTCTAGTGGCTCTGGAGGAAGGTCCATGTCATCAGTCTTCCCCTGGACTAGGAGATTCTCTGCACGGGAATGCCAGGTCAAAAGGATGTGTTCTGCTCCTGGCACTGCCTTCTTGGTGGTATAAGGTCTCCATGTCTCTCTGCTTGCTTTTCTCTTTTATATCTCAAAAGAGATTGGCTTAAGACACTAATCTTGTAGACCTCATCAATATAACTGCCACTAATCCATCTCATTACATCATAGTGATAGGATTTACAGCACGTAGGGAAACCACATCAGATGACAAAATGGTGGACAATCATACATGCTGGGAATCATGACCCAGCCAAGGTGACAGGTATTTTTGGGGGACGCAATTCAATCCATGACAGGCAGTATTCTTATAGGACACCTGATCAGTATTCCTCAAGACTTTCAAGGTTATGAAAAACAAGGAAAGACTGAGAAACTATTATAGACCAGAGCTAGGGAGGTATAAAAATTAAAGGCAATGTGGTGCTCTGGACTGGTTCCTGGGACAGAGAGAGGATAGTAATGGAAAAAAAAAAAAATCAGTGAAATTTAAATAAAGCCTGGAATTTAGTTAGTAGTAATGTACCAATGCCAGTTTTTTTAGTTTTGACAAATGACCCATGTTAATGTAAGATGTTAGAAAGGGCGAAAACTGAGACAGGGGTATAAAGAGACTGGACTATCTTAACAACTTTACTGTAAATCTAAAATCTCCAAAATAAAAATTTTATTTTTTAAAAAGTTAAGTAGACATGTGGGATATATAAAAATGACAGTTGTGGATTGAGCTGTGTCCTCCAAAAATGTGTGTCAACTTGGCTAGGCCATGATTCCCGGTATGTGTGACTGTCCAGCATTTTGTCATTTGATATGATTTTTCTGTGTGTTGTAAATCTTACCTCTATGATGGTAATGAGGCAGGATTAGAGGCAGTTATGTTAATGAGTCAGGACTCAATCTACAGATTAGGTTGAATCTTGAGTCAATCTTTTTTGAGATATAAAAGAGAGAAATGAGCAGAAAGACAAGGGACCTCACACCACCAAGAAACGAGAACCAGAGAATAGCACGTCCCTTGGACTCAGGATCCCTATGTTGAGAAGCTCCTCGATTGAGGAAGGCTGATGACAAGGACCTTCCCCCAGAACCGACAGAGTGAGAAAATCTTCTCCTGGAGTTGGCACCCTGAATTTGGACTTCTAGCCTTCTAGACTGTGAGAGAATAAATCTGTTTGTTAAAGCCATCCACTTGTGATATTTCTGTTATTGCCGCACGAGGTAACTAAGACAGTGACCAAACTGAATTTCTAGAAATGAAAACTATGATCCGTGAGATGGAAAATACACTTGAAGGGATTAGGCAATGCAGATTAGATACTGCAGATAAAAAGATTAATGAACTTGAAGACAGCAATAGTAACTACTCAAAATGAAATGCAGAGAGGAAAAGTGAAGAAAAATAAACAGACCATCAATGAGCTGTGGGACAACTTCAAGTGGCCTAATACATGTGTAACTGGAGACTTGGAGTTCCTGAATGAGAAGGGGTGTGGCGGGGCGGGGGGGGAGTCGAGGGGGGGAGACAGAAAAGATATTTTAAGAAATAATGGCAAAAACTTCAAATTCGAGTGAAAAAATAAACCCATCAATTCAAGAAGTCCTACAAACCCTAATCATGAAATGCAAGAAGAAAAATACACCAAGACACATTGCAATCAAATGACTCAAAACCAATGATGAAAATAAAATTGTAAAATCAGCCAACCTCCCCCCACCAGAATCAGGTACATCATATGCAGAGGAACAAACAGAAGGAATCAAACAGATTTCTCAGTGCAGACAATGCAACGGAGAAGACAGTGGAACAAAATCTCTAAAGTACTGAAAGGAAACAAATCTGTTAACCTAGAATTTTATACCCAACAAAAAATCTTTCAAAAATGATGGTAAAATAAAGGCTTTTTAAGCTGAAAGAATTAATCACCAAGCACTCACGTGGTCCCAAAACTCTGCTCTGCACTGTTTCAATGGAGGTTTAAAAAGTAAGGCACTCATTCAACAAACAATTGCCAGCAGCTCCTATGTGCTGGGATACCCTGGTGGCATAGTGGTTAAGAGCTACGGCTGCTAACCAAAAGGTCAGCAGTTTGAATCCACCAGGTGCTCCTTGGAAACTCTATGGGGTGGCTACAAGTCGGAAGACTCAACGGCAATGGGTTTAATTTTTGGTTACTTTATGTGCTGGAACAGGGGCACTGGAGGTGACCAAGACAGATATGGTTCCTCCCCAACGGAACTTTGAGAAGAGTGGAAGAAGCTGATAGCAAACAAGTATATAATTATACATTGTGGCAAGTGCTAAGAAAGAAAGAAAGAATGAAGAGGTTAAGATACCTCCACAAAGATCTGAGAAAAAGGCATGTTGGAGCCAGTGTAAGGGCAACCTCAGATGCACCCATCTGAACCAGTATTCAAGGATGAGCAGACCAAAGAGATGGAGTTCTATGGGCGACTGGTCAATCTGCTCTCAGTCCACCACCACAGAAGAACTGTGTGGTCAGGTAAGCCCCCAGCTGTTCTCAGTGGCAAACGCCTCCCCTATATTTCTCACAGGGTTTTTTGTTTTTGTTTTTGTTTTTGTTTGTGAATGTGAATATCAAATAAGATAAGAGATGACGTTCTTGTGGGTACTGGGAGGAGCAGCTATCCTTTATGCAACAACTACTTCCAGGCACTCTACCAGGCACAGCGGTGCGTGGCCGAGTCATAAAAAAATAGTCCCTTTAATAAGTGGGAAAACTGAAGCCACAGAGCCTGTCAGAATTTAAATCCAGGTGTGCCTTGCGACAGTCAAAAACAAAAAAAACCCCATTGTCGTCGAGTTGATTCTGACCCACAGTGACCCTATAAGACAGAATAGAACTGCCCCATAGGGTTTCCAAGGAGCAGCTGGTGGATTCAAACTGCTGGCCCTTTGGTTAGCAGCAGAGCTCTTAAACACCATGCCACCAGGGCTCTCTTGTGACAGTACCCATCACATGTTTATATAGGACCCGGGCAACCTGCCACTTCCCTCTCCCCATCAGAGGCAGCTGTGCCAGGGAAGCTGTGCCCAGGAAATGTTTGACTGACAGGAGGGGGCCGATCGAGGGATGAATGAGTCAAAGGAACGGGAGGAGAAGGCTGGAAATAATCTCTGTTTTGGCATAGCGTCTGGTTCTTAGAAGGAGGGGGTGATAGCCATGTTCTAGGTTTTAAAATCACTCTTCTATTTGACACAGAAACTCCAGCTTCATGCACAGCTTGGTCTCTTGACCCCAGGTGTCACAGGCCACCTCCAGAGACCAGCCGTTTGCTCACATGGCCCCCATTTCTTGAGCGCCAGGCACTGCTGCTGACCCGGTGGGCGTGCTGTGGCCTGAAGAACCTTTGGGGGCTTGACTAGAGTTCTCCGAATTCCAAAGTTTTGGCAACTCACGCCCACGCTGCCTGAGTGGTCTCCTGGCTGACCCCCAGGAACTAGAACTGATGCGTACTAATTGTTCTTAATTATTGTCGGGTGAGGAGGTGCCCCGCATTTTCAGAGGCGGTTGCTCTCTCTGCTTCCTGCGTCCTCAGCAGCCCAGCCGCCAGGCCACCGGGGATGACAACCTCTGACAACAGAGCCCAGCTCATCCCGAGGGGAGGCTCGTCCAGGCTCCTGAGTGGTGCAAATCAGACTCCTTCAGTGAGCTAGTGAACGTGCTTCCCACAACCGAAAGCACAACCTTGGCCTTTACTGTGGGGGACTGACATCAGCAGCTGGCCTGGGCTGGGAGTCGTTTGTTTGTCTAGGAGTACAGGACACTCCCAAGTATCTGATATTATTGTGTCTCAGGCATTGCACCTGGGATTGAAGAACAGGCAAAGCGAATCATACTGCCCCTGCTCTGTGAAACAGCCTAATGGCAGTTGGTCCTTAGGGTCTGTAGGCTCCCTCCTGGCCCGCCCGCTCCCGCTCACAGGAAGGGGCTTTGGGGAAGTCGGCCAGCATGTTCACGAGAGAGGCAGGCAGACTTGGGACTCAGAGCTCACACAGGAAGGCGGCTAAATGTCTCGGGGTGTTTCAGAACATGCTTGCTCTTTGTCTTAGTTATCTCAAACCCACTGCTGTCTGGTCGATTCCTACTCATAGTGACGCTACTGGACAGAGTAGAACTGCCCCATAGGGTTTCCAAGGCTGTTAAGAGCTCAGCTGCTAACCAAAAAGTCAGCAGTTCAAATCCACCACATGCTCCTTGAAAACCCTGTGGGACTGTCCTACTCTGTCCTATAGGGCTGCTACGAGTTGGAATCAACTCCACAGCAATGGTTTTAATCTTCACGGAAGCAGACTGCCACATCTTTCTCCCACGGAGGGACTGGTGGGTTCAAACTGCCAACCTTTTGTTTAACAGCCGAGTGCTTAACCACTGTGCCATCAGGGCTCCATCCATAGGTACAGGGGTTAGGATTCCAACACATATTTGGGGGGGGACACAATTGAACCCATAATACCAGACTTTTCCTTTTCCTTTCTTTGCCTTGCTGTCCCCCCAGCCTTGCTCCTGTCGGGTTGCATGACACAGACCCTCCGTCCACACTGTAAGGAGGGAGTGAGTGGGGGCAGGACCGCCTTGCCCAGCTCCACCTCCACACAGAGCCCCATTGTCTCCCACAGACAAGGGACTGGCTCTCCTGCCAGCCGCTGTGCATTCAAGGGCACAGGCACCAATGGGGAGGTCCGTGCCAGGGCATCCACCCTCCTATGTGGGCTGGGGGAGCCTCAGGAGGGCCAGCCCGGGTATGGGGCGACTCGCTCATTTCTAACCCAACAGGTGTCTGAGTATGTGGGCTGGACTTTAAAACCACAAATATGAACTCAGAACCTGCTATTTTATGCAAACCTCTGAAATAAGTCACCATTTCTAGAGAGAAGTAAGAGGTCTCCTTTGGAATTGCTGCAGATGAAAGTGTCACTCATCTGCTCTCGTCTTGGGGACCCTTCCACCCCATCCGCCATGAGGCTCTGGCTTAGGCTTCTGAGTCCAGTGCAAAGACCCTCTTTGATGTCTTCCCAGATTTCTTCCCCAAGCCAGACGATTCCCACAGCAGGCGGCCCCTGGCTGCACAACAACCGCGGGCCAGAGTGTGAGTTCCCTGCACACCTACACTTAGCAGAAAGACCAGAGGGCAAGTTTAGTCCTGGGGGAGCCTCAGCAGCTTGTCTTTTCCGGAAACAAGGGGCACACCCTCCCCCACTCTGCAGTAAGGAAGCAGGTTGCAAACGTTATGGCTTAAACAGGGTGGGGGTCCCGGCCTCCAGCCCTGGAGAAGGGGTGCTGTGCCAGGGGAATGATGAAGCAGTTGACCTTTTGGGGTGACCTGTCTCCTGCCCACCATCCCTCCTGCAGTCCCGTGGGAGTCTCACTGGCCTCCAAAACTCCATCCGGGTGTCCCTGCCTGCTCCAGTCAGTGGGAGTCTGCGGGGCCGCTGTGGCCGGGGAAGGGGCCTCGGCCAGCATTAGCTGCTTTCATCCTTTGTCTGTGGAAACTGTTGGTCTGTGGAAGTACATGAGGCCTTGGTCGTCATCCGGCACATCACCAGGACCCTCAGGGATCCAGAGGTGCTGAGCTGCAAGGGCTGGCCACCATGGCCACCTCGCTGGACGCAAGGGAATTGGCCCGGCTCATTCCATGGTGTCGTCCATACCCCCAAACTGTGTTCGTGCCCTCAGTCTCATCTCACCTGCACCCCCAGGCTGGCCGGCTCCCTGTGCTGGAAGCATCCAGCAGTGAGCTAAGCCACCCTGCCCACTCTCTTCAACGCCACCCTCTTCCCAGTTCTCTTCCAGCAGGGGCACTGCCCTCTTCCCAGGGCCCATGCCCAGCCAGCCAGCATTCCCTCTGCCCTCCCCGAGCCCTGCAGCAGGGCTATCAGCTGCCAAACCTGGGGCCATTCCCTTGGGCCCCCTCCACCTGCCCTTCCACTCAGCTCGCTCCTCTCCCTGCCTCCAGGCCTTCCTGGCTCTTGCCAGGTTACCCGGTCACCTCCCCACCCGCTAGTCCCTCCTCCCTCGACAACTCCAGTTCAGCACAGTTGTCCCCCGTGGCTTTGGATCGGAAGGATGTGGAGTTAAAATCCAGATTCTGACCTTGGGCAAATCACTTAATCTCTCTAATCTAATCTGTTTGTTCCATTATAAATTGGAGAAAGCAATAGTACCTCTCCCCCAGGGCTGAGGAAAGGGTGAAACGAGGGACACAGTCAGACAGCTTACAGCAGACAGCCTTGGCTCCCCACCACACCCTTTCCTTGCTCACTAGAAGAACCCTGATTCTCCTCCTGTGTCCCCCCACTCTCCACAGGGCCTAGGCTTTGGGGAGGCTGGTCCAGCCCAGGAGGTGGGTTCTCCAGGCCTTCTATACTATCTGGTTTAGGGTGGCACATGATCTAGCACCAGCCTATGACATGAGAGGAAAAGTCTGCCGGGGCTTCCAGAATGGTCTCCTTGCTCTTACACACAGGAAGAGGCAGGTCTGTCCTCCTGGACACTACTGTCCTCTTCACCCCAAAACAGAGCATCTTAAGGGGGCTGAGGCTGCTGAGGTGTGGGGTGGGTGGATCACAATGTGAAGCAGCACGGTCCAGGTACATCTCTAGAGGGTGACATTTGAGCAAAGACTGGAAAGAGATGAGGAGTCCATCATGCAGACATCTGGGGGAAGGATGTTTGGGTCGAAGGAACAGCTAGAGCCAAGGCCTGAGCTGGGTGGGAATGAGCCTGTCATGTCTGAGGAACAGCAAGGAGGCCCGTGGGGCAGGGACGAACGGGAGGGGAGATGAAGTAGCGCTCATGTCGGGCTCAGAGGTCGGGAGAAGGCCATGAGAGGGACTTTGGCTTTCACACTGAGAAACCAGATACCACTGGAGGGCCTTGAGAGAGGAGCGGTGTGATCTATCATGCTGTATGTGTGCGGTGGGGGTGGGGGAAGTGCAGGGGAGGCCTACTGGGAGGCCAGCAACTCAGGAAGAGATGACAGTGGCTCAGATGGGAGTGTTAGTGGTGGAGGGGGTGAGAAAAGGCCAGATTCTTAGAGCCAGTGGCATCTGCCAAAAGATTGACTGTGGGAGTGAGAGTCAGAGAAGATTTCAGGATGCCCCCGAGGACTCTGCGCTGAGCAAGTGCTGGGGGGCAGAAGCAGGCTTGGGGGTGAGGAGGCAAGTTTGAAATGCCTATTACTTATCAAAGGCGATGATGAGCAGGCAGCTGGAGCTAGATCGCAAGTTCAGAAGGGAGGCCTGGGCTGCAGCATCAATCTGAGAGTTGTCAGCACCCAGTCCCAAGACTGGATGAGATCATCAAGGCAGGGCAAAGACAAAGAAGAGAAGAGGGTCAAGGCCTGAACCTCGACGTCTGCACATGAAGAGGCTGAGGAGCAGAGAGGAGCCAGCAAGGGAGGGGGCCCAAGGCCATGGGGAGTCCCTTGGCAAGTCAAGAAGAGACCTCAAGGAGATGGGAGATCAACTGGGTCCAATGTAGCTGACAGGACCAGTATGATGAGGTCTGAGAACCATCCACCGGGTGGAGCAACATGGCGGGTGGGGGCAAGATGGTGATGAAGGGGGGCAAGACAGTGAGGTGGGGCAAGATAGTGGAGGGAGCAACATAGCATCACACTGACCATCACAAAAGCAGTTTCGCAGGGACAGTGGGAAGAAGCCTGGTTGGAGGCAGTTTAAGGAGAGAGTGGGGAGAGGAAATGGAAACAGCCAGTAGACACAATTCGTTGGTGGAGTTTTGTTGTAATGGGGGGCAGCAACATGGAGCTGAGCTGGCTGGAGAAGGGAAAAGTGAAGGTGTTTTAAGATGAGAGAAACAGAGAGAGAGAGAGTGTGTGTGTGTGTGTGAGTCAATGGGGTGACCCAGGAGAGATGGGGAGACACACTGGAGCAAGGCCCCTGGGCAAGGCCCCTGGGAGGGACCCAGAGCACAGGTCTTTAGATGGCGCCTGTGAGAGGCATAGTGAGGGCAGGAGGGAGAGCCTGTGGGTAAAGAGGCTGGAGGGGGTGGAGGAGGGGGATGTCAATTGTCTCAGTGACAGGGAAGCCAGGCCAGCAGCTGAAAGTGAGGATGGGCAAGCATGGGTGTTTGAGGGGAGGGGACAGGGAGAGAACCAGTTGTCTAGGAGGGTGGGCGAGTGAACGGATGGGGGAGGAGGAGGATAAAGGACCCTGGGAGCTCAAGTGAGTCTAGCCGCTCAGGTGGGCCATTTTGCTCCAGCCACGTCAGCTGCTGGGCAGGCAGGTGTGGGCAGGTATAAGCCAAGGCTGGTCTTCCCAGCACTTACAACGAAGTGAGTGCAAGGCGAGGGAGTCATAGATGTGCACCCCTGTTTTAAAGATGAGGAAACTGAGGCACACAAAAAAGTGAAGTGAAGGTGCCCAGCTCTTCAGGAGTGGAGCTGCCATTCAAACCCAGACAGTCTGGCTCCAGGGCCCACCTGTAACCGCTGTACAGACAGACAGAAATGAGAAGCAAGCAGATACCTGCACAACTAAAAACAGCCGGAAGAAGCAGTGTGGAGAAAACGATACAGGGTGGAATGAGAAAGAACAACACTGTCTGTGGAAATTGGTTTCAGCAGCCCCTCTGGGCTCTGGAGAAGCCCCTCTGAGGAGATGACGTTTAAGCTGAGCTCTATAGGATGGTGGGGCACCCTGTGAAGAGGTCCTATCAGGGCTGGCCTCAGCTACAAGGGAAGGGATGGGGGCCCAGGCACCTCTAGCCTCTCTCTGCTCCCCACGCTGGCGACCAGGCCTCCCCCAAAGCCCTGGGCGAGGGGCCCCGGGCCCTTCCATCAGTGACTCCCAGCCACACTGCAGGGGACACTCGCTCCTGACTTATTCATTCCTCCAGGCGTTCTGGGCTCGGAGCCCAGTGTGGTGGCGGCGTGGCTGCTTATCATCAAGGACGCCGTTCTCAGACATTCCTGAGGGGGCGTTTGAAAAATCAATACATCATTACTAACTGTCTCCATCATTCCTGCGCCTAATTAGGAAAGGGCAATTATGAATCGGGTGCATGTCTTTATGGCAGGGCAGCTCTGGCTTTTCCTGACACGAGGGAAAGATCTGGATGGAGGCCGGGGCAGAAGCCGAGAACAGCAGGTCGCTGCCTGGTGTCATTAATTAGGCTTCTGGTGGCGAGGGCCGAATACATCTTCCCTTGTTCTGCACCCAAACAGGCCTCTTTGTTTGGCTTCTTCATGCAAGGGCTCCTCACTCCTCAGAATCAACTCTCTTTAGCGGTCACGGCCCACCCTTTGCTGTCCCTCCCCCTTTGTGACCTGTGGAGAAGCGTCAGGCCTTTCGTTACCACCCGGGGCTGCAGACGCAGTGTCATCCAGGAGGTCTGCATTGTCGAGAAGTAATATGATGGTGCCACGTCTGGAAAGCTCTGGGCGACCCCTGAGTCCATACTCGCTAAACTGACACCACAGTGTTCAACTGCCAGTCCAACCACTAAATACGTATCTATTGCACCTACTGTGTGTCAGGCGCTGTGCTAGGTATGGAGGATATAATGGCCGGCAAAACAGGCAGGGACCCTGCCCTCATGACAGTTACAGTCTACTGGAGAATGGACAGTAATCAAAATACCACCAAGTAAAGGCATCCTTGTTAGCCCTACCTCGATGAGACACTTACCACACATGTGTCTTAGGTACAAACAACAGAAAACTATAAAACAAAAAGCAATAACGTCACACAGAAACCTGCACATGGATGTTTACAGCAGCTCTACCCATAATTGCCAGAACTTGGAGGCAACCAAGATGTCCTTCAATGGGTAAATGGATAAACAAGCTGTGGTACAGCCAAACAATGGGGTACTACTCAGCAACAAAAAGAAATGAGCTATCAAGCCACCAAAAGACATGGAGACACCTTAAGTGCATACGCGGAGTCAAAGAAGCCAGTCTGAAAGGGCTACATATCGTATGAACCCAACTAGAAGGCATTCTGGAAAAGGAAAACTATAGAGACACTGAAAAGATCGTGGTCTCCAGGGCCTCAGGGGGAGGGGAGTGGGTAAAGCGCAGGGCATTTTTAAGGTGGAGCCACTATTCTGTATGATGCTGTAGTGGTGGACACAGGACATGCATTTGTCAGGTCCCAAGACAGAGAATGAGCTCTAAGGTAAACCATGGACTCTAGTTAATAACAGCATTATCAATATCAGCTCATCAATTGTAACAAATGTCCCATACCAACGCAAGTATTAGTATCGGAGAAACTGTGCAGGGGAGAGAGGATATGTGGGAATTTTCAGTGCAATTTCTCTGTAAACCTAAAGTCTATTAATAAAACAACAAAACACACACAAATCCCAAAAATGATGCCCGGGACACGGGGAGCCGGTGTGAGTTCACTGGACAATGATGAGCTCCATTTCTTTGTGAAAGGTCAAGACCTGGGCCAGGAAGACACTGCAGACGGTGAATATTAACCCCCCCAGCAGAGCCCAGCACCTGGTTGATGCTCAAGTTGGAGGCTTTCTCCGTACAATGGAGTATTATTCAGTGGAAAAAAGGACCACCAAGCCACAAAAAGGCATGGAGGCTTTCTCCCTAAGGGAAGAATGCCCTGCTGGGGGGACATCTAGGTCAACTGGAATAACAAAATCTATTAAGAAAACATTCTGCATCCCACTTTGGTGAGTGGTGTCTGGGATCTTAAACACTAGCAAGTGGCCATCTAAAACCCAGTGCCGTCGAGTTGATTCCAACTCATAGTGACCCTATAGGACAGAGTAGAACTACCCTATAGGACAGAGTAGAACTGCCCCATAGAGTTTCCAAGGAGCGCCTGACGGATTCGAACCGCCAACCCTTTGGTTAGCAGCCGTAGCACTTAACTACTACGCCACCAGGGTTTCCAAGTGGCCATCTAAGAGGCATCAATTGGTTTCAACCTACCCGGAGCAAAGGAGAATGAAGAACACAAAGACACAAGGTAATTATGAGCCCAAGAGACAGAAAGGGCCACATAAATATGAGACAACATCAGCCTGAGGCCTGAAGAACTAGATGGTGCCCGGCTACAACTGACGACTGCCCTGAAAGGGAACACAACAGAGAATCCCTGATGGAGCAGGAGGACAGTGGAACGCAGACCTCGAATTCTCATAAAAAGACCAAACTTAATGGTCTGACTGAGGCTAGAATGATCCCAGAGATCATGGTCCCCAGACCTTCTGTTAGCCCAAGACAGGAACCATTCCCAAAGCCAACTCTTTAGACAGGGATTGGACTGGACTACAAGACAGAAAATGATACTGGTGAGGAGTGAGCTTCTTGGCTCAAGTAGACACATGAGACTATGTGGGCAGCTCCTGTCTGGAGGGGAGATGAGAAGGCAGATGGGGACAGGAGCTGGCTGAATGGACAAGGGAAATACAGGGTAGAGAGGACGAGTGTGCTGTCTCATTAGGGAGAGAGCATCTAGGAGTACATAGCAAGGTATATATAAATTTTTGTATGAGAGACTGACTTGATTTGTAAACTTTCACTTAAAGCACAATTTAAAAAGAAAGAACACCCCGCTGGATGGAATCAGTTCTGTCCAAACAGCTGTGATCATTTCGCAGAGGGGTTCAGGGTCAACTCGAGCCCGTGGCTGGCAAACTACAGCCCATGGGTCAAATCTAGCCCACTGCCTGTTTTGATAAAGTTTTATTGGCACACAGCCACACCCATTTGTTATATATTATATGGCTGCTTTAATGGTACATCGGCAGAGTTGAGTGGTTGTGACAGAGACTGTACGGCCTGCAAAGTCTAAAATGTTTACTATCTGGTCTCTTACAGAGAAAGTTTGTCAGTCCCTAACTTTGTTCTTGTTAGCTGCCATCAAGTCGGCCACTGACTCATGGCGACCCCACGCACAACAGATTGAAATGCTGCCCAGTCCTGCACTACCCCCAATGATTGAGTGCAGCATGGACTGTTGTGATCCACAGGGTTTTCATGGGCTGATTTTCAGAAGTAGATCACCAGGCCTTTCTTCTTTGTCTTAGTCTGGAAGCTCTGCTGAAACCTATTCAGCATCCTAGCAACACAGAAGCCTCTGGGTGGTGGTTGTGCACGGGGTGCATTAGCCTGGAATTGAACCTGGGTCTCCCACATGGAAGGCGAGAAGTCTACCACTGGAACACCATGACCCTTAACTTAAAAACCAAACCAAACTCGTTGCCATCGAGTCGATTCCGACTCATAGCAACCCTTCACTTAGAGGGGTCTTAACCTGAGATGTGTAGGCAGGCTTAGAAGACTTGTCTAAGAGCACTCTGAAATTATAATCCAAATTGGTATTTTAAAAATAAACATTACACTCCTTCCATTTTATTCTCAGAAAGGCACTTTACTCCAAACGTTAACCAACGCCCTGGTGGGAGGTTTCTAGCCACGTGGCATGGGGCTTGGTCCTGACTGGACATTCTGACGGTGACAATGTGGTGGGACAGGACTGAGTTTGGATCCTGGCTTGGCCACACCTGCTAAGTGACCCCAGACAAAGCACTCAGTTTAACAAGCCTTGCTTCCTCATCAGCTGAAAGGGTGACAACTCCCCTTGCAGGTTGGTGGGGAGGCTCAACTGAGGTGACATGTCCAGCACTGCCCTGGAGCCCTGCATGCAGGGGCAATCAATAAAGGGTGGAGTGACCTCGATGACACATCCAGGGACACAGCTAGAATTCGAGGACAGACAATGGGGTTTGGGCAGATCTAGGGCTGACATCGGTAAGAACTGCCTACATTCCATAACTGCCCGACAATGGAACCGGCCAATTCCTTGGGCCGTGACACCCGCCACCTTGATGAGCAAGCGAAGCGCCAGGGCTCTTCCTGGCTCCCAATCTGGTGAAAGGCAATACTCTCAGCTTGTTCCAGTCCTCCTTGACGTTTTAAGAATACAAGAGGGCTGTTGCTCTACTCCCTCCCTACCCCCGCCAATGTCCCCTCTGGGTGCCTCTTGGATCTTTCTGTTTGTTTGGCATTGGAATAGGACTGTTGCTACCCACCTGCCGGCTGAGCTCAGAGGACTCTGCTTTGGATGCCGAAAGGTTTCAACTGAAACAGCACATCTGACTTTTGGGCACCTGCACCCCTTCTTTTGAAAGACCACCCTGGGTTCCTGGAGCGGCTCTGCACCAGGCAGAGAACAGGGGACGTATTCCCAATGCTCCCAGAGTCCTTGACCAGTGACTGATGCATGCCGAGTGTGAATGTGCAGTCCTGCTGCTGGACAGGACAATTCTGAGGGCTCACCAGCCCTCCAGAGCCCCCTAAGGATCAGGCAGAGATGACTTGGCCTGAGCCTCTCCCTTGGCTTCCTCCCTCCCACCATCCCACCTCCCCACTGCCTTACCAAAGTCTCCCCTGGGAACTCTTTTTAAAAAATTCTTGCCTGTACACCAGCGTTCACTGCAGCACTTTTCACAATAGTCAAAAAGGGAAACATTGCAGCTTTGTTCACGATAGCAAAAAGATGGAAACAACCTAGATGCCCAACAACAGACGAATGGATAAACAAACCGTGGTACATACACACAATGGAGTATTACACAACGATAAAGAACAACGAAGAATCTGTGAAGCAGCTCACAACATGGATGAACCTGGAGGGCATTATGCTGAGTGAAATAAGTCAATCACAAAAGGACAAATATTGTATGAGACCACTACTGTAAAAGCTCATGAAAAGGTTTACACACAAAAAGAAATAATCTTTAAGGGTAATGAGGGAGGGGAGGGGTAGGAATGGAAAAACACTAAATAGACAATAAATAAGTGGTAACTTTGATGAAGAGTAAGACAGTACACAATACTGGGGAAGCCAGCATAACTTGTCCAAGGCAAGGTCATGGAAGCTCCATAGATACATCCAAACTCCCTGAGGGATCAAATTGCTGGGCTGAGGGCTGTGGGGACCAGGGTCTCAGGGAACATCTAGCTCAATTGGCATAACACGGTTTATGAAGAAAATGTTCTACACTCTACTTTGGCGTGTAGCGTCTGGGTCTTAAACGCCTGTGAGCGGCCATCTAGGATACTCCATTGGCTTCACCCCTTCAGGAGCAAGGAAGAATGAAGAAAACTAAAGATTAAAGGGAAAGATTAGTCCAAAGGACTAATGGACCACATCTACCACGGCCTCCACCAGACTGAGCCCAGGACAACTAGATGGTACCTGATTACCACCACTGACTGCTCTGACAGGGATCACAAGAGAGGGTCCCAGACAGAGCTGGAGAAAAATGTAGAGCAAAATTCTAACTCAAAAAGAAAGACCAGACTTGCTGACCAGACAGAGTCTGGAGAAATCCTGAGAGTATGGCCCCTGGACACCCTTTCAGCTCAGTAATGAAGTCACTCCTGAGGTTCACCCTTCAGCCAAAGACTGGACAGGCCCATAAAACAAAACGAGACTAAAAGGGCACACCAGCCCAGGGGCGAGGACTAGAAGGCAGGAGGGGATAGGAAAGCTGGTAATAGGGAACCCAAGATCGAGAAGGGAGAGTGTTGACATGTCTTGGGGTTGTTAACCAATGTCATAAAACAATATGTGTACTAACTGTTTAATGGGAAGCTAGTTTGTTCTATAAACCTTCATTTAAGTACAATAAAAAAAAATACAAAAGAAAATGGAAACAACCAAAATGTCCATCAATGGATGAACAGATCAACAAAACGTGGTATATACACACAATGGAATACTACCCAGCCATAAAGAGAAATGGAGTCCCGATGCATGCCACAACACGGCCGAACCTTGAAAACATCACACTGAGCAAAACAAGTCAGTCACAAAAAGGACAAATACTGTATGATCTCACTTACATGAAATAAATATATAGAAACCATAGACAATTCGCCGTTACCAGGAACTGGAGGGAGGGGGTTTATGTTAACGGTGGTGGAGCAATTTGGGAAAGGATAGTAGGAATGAGTGCTAGGCTTGTCGAATGCAGTCCATGTCACTGAATTATACACGAGAAATTGTTGAATTAGTGGATGTATTGTTGTGTATCTTTTCACCACAATAAAAAAACTTTAAAAAACAAATAGCCAATGGGGAAGGAAGAAATTCTTGTCTCAGAGTCTGCTTCAGGGGAGGCTCAGACGTGGGGTCGTTGAGACGCTGAGAGGTACCGACCTGCCTCATAAAGCATCAAGCAGAAATGGACTCTGTCCCCAAGAGATTCACCTGACCTTTCTCCGTTCCTGATGATTTCTTCCAAGAACCACGCTTCGCTAGTTCTCTGGACAGAGCCTACGTCCTGTTTAAAACATCTCTGTTTGGGTTAACCTGGGGAGAATTTTTGTCCAAGTCGGGGCCACAAAGGTCTGGTGACACAGCTGAGAAAGATCCCTGCAGCTCAGTGGGTATTTATTAAAAAATCTGAAATGTCTGTGGCTTTGGGAGAAAATCATAGTATTAAACCAAACCTGTTGGCGTTGAGACAATTCCGACTCATAGCAACCCTACAGGACAGAGTAGAACTGCCCCATAGAGTTTCCAAGGAGTGCCTGGTGGATTTGAACTGCTGACGTTTTGGTTAGCAGCCGTAGCTCTGAACCACTATGTCACCAGGGTTTTCACAGTTTAAAGAGTGGGGAGAAAAACCCCCACTGATGATTCAAAGCTGTCCTGCCCACTATTAAAAAAAAACCCAGCTGCCATCTAGTCGGCTCTGACTCATGGCGACGCTAGGAGTGCCAGAGTAGAACTGCACTCCATAGTGTTTTCAGTGGCTGACTTCTTGGAAGGAGATTGCCAGGCCTTTCTTTTGAGGTGTCTCTGAGTGGACTTGAACCTCCAACCTTTCAGTTAGCAGCCAAGTGCATAACTGTTCAGACCACCCAGGGACCCTAATCAGTAGCCACAGTCACATATGGCTACATAAATTTAAATTATTTAATTAAAATCAAATAAAATGTAAAACTTGTTTCCTGAGTCACACTAGTTACATGTGGCCAGTGGCTAACCCTGCTGGACGGCACAGATAGAGAACATCTCCATCATCACAGGAAGTTCTATTGGACAGTGCTGGCCCAGAGTTAGGGCCAGTGGGATGTTCTGCTTGCCTTTCAAAAACAGCAGCCAAAGGTGGCTTTCTTACTGCACTGAGACAGCCACAGGTGTGCCAACAGGGCTAATGTCAAAGCACTTTTCTTAGATTCTTTTATTTCATTCTCATATGTGCCTGCCCCCAGAATAGGCCAGGCAGGAATTACTGGTCCCATTTTATAGATAAGGAAATTGAGGGTCCTAAGGGTCAAAAAGGCAAAGTCACAGAGCTGATTGGAAAGTGACAGTCAGGGCTGAAACCTGGGGTGTCTGAGCCATAAGGCTTCTGCTGCCTCCTTTGGGATAATCCAAGGCAATGGGAACAGCGGTGGAGAGGGCCCTCCTCCCAACAGGTCAACCATCTGGCGAGCAGTTAAGTGTGCCAGGGCTATTCTAATACCCTCGCTCAGCACACACACACACTCTATCTTTTACTAGCCACAAGGTTTGGTGTGCAAAGCACCTGTGATCTCAAAGACTGGTCACTGTGTCTTTGCGACAACAGCAAAGCAGAGGGCTGCCCATGGCCTCGCCCTCTATGATGGGCAGTTGTGCCATCACAGTGGAGCAGGCCAGGGCCAGGCCCACGAGGACCCTGCCACCACAGCACCCACAATGACCCCTGTGTCTGAAGGACACGCCAGTTAAGACCAGGCAGATCTCGACTTGGCAAATAGCTCCCACCCTAGGAATTTCATTCTCCTTCTGGACATGGAGTTCATTCTAAAGGTTTATGTCACACAACCTGGCTCACAAACCCCTTGAACTTTGGACCTCACTTCATCTCTTTGGACCTCAAGTGCCACCTTCCAAACAGGAATGGTGACCTTGGGCTATAGCAGGCTCCTCAACCCCAACACTGCTGGCATTTGGGCTGGACAATTTCATGATGGGGGCAGAGAGGGGCTGACCTGTGCATTGTAGGATATTTAGCAGCATCCTGGGCCTCTACCCATTAGACGCCTGCAGCACCTCCCTCCCAACTGTGACAACCACAAATGTCTCCAGACTCTGCCAGATGTCCCCTGGAGAACAAGATTGCCCTGGTTGAGAACCACGAGGCTAGAGGGCCTCCAGGGCTCTTTCCTGGCTCCCACGTTTGCTCCAGACACAGATGGCCTCCAACACAGCACAGCCAACTGCCCAAGGCTGATGTTCGGGTCTAGTGAACAATGTGGTGTGATACACTTGGCCTCCTGAACGCACTGCACCAATCACAGCCAATCAAAGGAATTAAACTTGATGGCCTTCCAGCTGGAACCTTCTAAGATTCCAAGCCAATTGCCATCAGGATGACCCCTGGCTACTCAGAGGCTGCACAGCAGAACTCTCCGCAACAGGGTCCAAGAAGAGGGTAGCACGTTATTGTCCGAGGCATCCACAATTCTCTCTGCCAAGGCAGCAGACAATGCGCCTTTGCCACCCACAGTCCAGTTCATTCTAAATCCGAAAACAAGGATCCCATTCACTCTGTGGAGGGGCAGGGGGCAGGCCAACGTCTCTTCCAGAAACTGGTGGCCTCTGGCCATCCCTGATTGCTGGCTAGGATGACAGGGAAACTTGGGATCTGGGAACAGGCAGCACTCAGATTGCCTTGTTTTTCTCAGGGGGAGGAAGGGTACGCAAACCAACGGATGCTCTGCCCTGACCCGACTGGCAGATCCTCATTGTCTGTCCCCACCAGTGGCCTTTTCCAGGCGGAAGGCCCCCAAATAGGGCTTCTTCTCAAAGGCCACTGGAGACTGGCCCTTGCCAATGACGCTGGCCTCTTTCCAAACAGGACTCCCTTGATAAACGGAAGGCAGAGTGACCCAGGCCAGCAGGGTACGGGGTGCCAAACCCAGGATGCATGAAATGTCATGATGTGAGCTAGGAACCATTTCCCATCGTAAAAAGACGCTATGATCGCCACCTACACAAAATCATGGCTGCTATCACTTATGTCCTGCAAAACCCCAAACCAGGGGACTGAGCCCTGCCAGACTGTGCCTGAGGCTTGGTTAACATTTATTTACTACCTGTCATCTGCTGGAAGCTGAGGAAGTGCCTGGGGTTTGAGAAAATTTTATGGAGGAAACTAAATTTAGAAAATTTTTCCCATTAGCTTAATAAAAATAAAATGATATTAACAGTAGCCACCCCTCCCCCAACCCCCAGCTATGTCCCTGTCAAGCACCACTGGACTCTGCATTCGCTTTAAGTCTCCTGCTCCATCTGGAGATGTGGAAGTCATTAAAGCCACTTCTAGACAAACAAGCTCAAAGGGGAGAGGCGAATGGCGGAGCCAGGATTCCAGCCCAGGGCGTTCTTATCCCAAAGTCCATCTCCAGCTACTACGTCCTAATGAGAATTAGGCAAAGACCACTGTTACTTGATTTTAGCAGCAGAGTGCTTTGGTCCAGATTGAAGAACAGATTTTTTCAACCCAATGGCTGTGAACTTTTTGAAGTAGATTTCCAGGCCTTTCTTCCAAGGCACCTCGGGGTGGATTCAAACTGCCAACCTTTCAGTTAATTGTTGTTAGCTGCTGTTGAGTTGATTCTGACTCATAGAGACCCCATGTGTTACACAGTAGGATTGCTCCAAGGGTTTTCTTGCTGCAGTCTTAATGGGAGCAGACTGCCAGACCTATCTTTCGCAGTACCACTAGGGGGGGTTCGAACCACCAACCTTTAGATTAGTTGAGTGCAAACCATTTGTACCACCCAGGAACTCCTGGAGAATGGATTTTACCATTGCCTGGGGATGCGCTCACCTCACTCCTCTGGGTACCACCAGGAGTGGCCCCTACCACACTCCCAGCTCTTCATTCACTCGTCCCAAGTGCACGACTTACTCAGCTTACTCCACTGAAGGTTTGAGAGCAAGACCTTACTTCTTGCACACCTTGGACCCCAGAATGAGGAAGAAGGGAAACACAATTCTCAGCAAGGGAGAAATCAGGAGTAATTTTTAATAGCATTTTCAGAATGAATTCTCCTCCTTTAATTTTTTATAATCATGATCTCTCTGAACACATCATTCTAAAAACCAACAGAAATTGAGCACCTCAAGAATGCAGTCACTGCCTGCCTGCTCTTTATTTTCCATGACAGCTGGCCACACAGGTCACCATAATCAACTGCTCCCTTGTCTTCCTTTGACAGGGACATTAATGGAGCCTTAGAGGCTAGGACTACCTCATACAGGCAGGGTGGCACTGCAGAAACCAGCCACGTCCACCTTGCCTGAGCAAATGGAAGGTACCAGAAAGAAATGCCATTGCAGCCAAGGCCTGAGGCAAGGAACTGCCCACTGTAGCCTCGGCCCCCTTACCTGGAAATGAGGTAGGGCCCTGAAAACTCTTTTGGCTCTGACATTTCCCAATTCTGGAATCTCCTGAACCATAAAATACAATCATTAACCCCGAAGGTTCTAGAGGCATCCAGACACTGGCTGGAAAAAGGAAACAAGAAGCCTATGGGTTAGTCCAGGCACCCAGTTCCCCTCCCCAGAGGCAGCCCCTGCTGCAATCGGTGTCTTACAGATCCTTCCAGAGATGATGTATATTTATCTATGCCCCAGAGAGAGGCACCCTGTACTCACACTGGGATGCTATCATTTGGGAGATATAATACATATTCTACTTAACGTGTTTTGACAATGGTTTCCCATCAGTTGAGTAAAGTTGCCTTTTCTTAAGAGCTGGATGGTATTCCACATAATGGCTGTACCACAATTTAGTCTTCAAATACAGGACCTCATCCATTTGTTTGTAATTTCTAACCCCCAAAGGTAATTTGGTGCCCAAACTAATTTGGTAGCAAGGCCTGACCTGAGTGGAAATGAGGTTATTGAAGATCTGGATTTGGCTGACAGAGTGAGAATGTCTCACATTTCACCACAGAAATATCACTGGACAGCCCAGCGATGGTTCTTAGATTACAGCCCATAATATTAAATAACCAGTTGCCACTGAGATGATTCCAACTCGTGGCAACCCTCTGTGTGTCAGAGTAGAACCATAGGGCTTTCAATGGCTGACTTTCAGAAGTAGATCACCAGGCTTTTCTTCCGAGGTACCTCTGGGTGAACTTGAACCTCCAATCTTTGGGTTAGCACTGCCTGTTGCATTATGACTTTTTCTAAAATCTGAAGCATTCTCATTTCTGAAACACCTCCAGGCTCAGGTTTCTGATTACGATTATGGACCTTGTTCCTGCTTCTGTAACATGGAGATGTGGTAACCATGTCTGGGCTCCCCGGGCCTTGGTGCTTGCCCCAAATCCATGCTAAGGCCGACTCAGCAGCCCTTCCACACTCGCCTTTCCCAGCCAACTCTATGGGGCGATAAAAAGAAACCAATGTTTTAGGAAGATTTCTTGGAGAGGTGAGGAAGGGCCCAGGAGCATTGCAGACAGCAGACAGTGACGCCAACCCCTCTAAGCTCCCTGCTATTTCCCCAGCCAGAGTTCTCACCACAAGCAGCCACCTTCTCTCTTGTCCTTTCCCTCCCCTTGTCACCTTGAGGAGCTCAGCTTTGAGCCTCAGCCCACACTTCCCATTCAACAGCACTGTGAGACCACTGATTTTTTAAAAGAGAATATAAAATTCAGAATCTTTATATGTGAACTATCTTTGATTATTAAGTAGTCTCTCTCTCTTTCTTTCTTCCTTTCTAGCATTGGGTGGGGTAAATATAACTCTGTGGGCTGTGTTAGGCCACAGCCCCTTGGTATAGCATCTAAAATGGCCACCATTCCCATAGTTCTGCGGGGCAGCAGCCTGGGCGGTGACCTCAGCGATGGATCAGCCAGTTATAATCTATTTCCTTGGGAACAGATGAGGGAAAGGAAACTTTCCTTCTTGAAAAACTGAAAGAAAAACGAGTGCAATATTCTTAGGCCTCTATGACGGGGTGGATTTCAGCCTCTCCCTGGCCCGCCTTGCCTGCTTACGGAAGGGTGGGTGGGTAGAAAGGCCTGGCAGCTGCTGATCCTGCCCCCCTTCTCTATTACACTCTCATCCCAGTACATCTCATCCAGGCCTATGGCTTCAAATACCAGCAAATTCCAACAGTTCCCAAATCCACAGCTTCAGCCCCAGTATCTGCCCCACGCTCCTGACTTACATGTCCAGCTGCGACTCAGCAGCCTCACTCGAGTGGCTGGTAGAGCAGCTCAGCTCAGATGTTGCATGTTCAAAACTGAATGCTTGATGTTTCACCCTTCAACCTGCTCCTCCACCAATAGTCCATTCACCAGCTGCTCAGTTCAGAAAAGTGGGTGTCTTTCCTAACAACGCCTGTCCCTCCGAGCCCACTCCCTTTCAATCCATCAGCAAGCTCCACCAGTTCTTCCTTCAAATTTGTCTGCCTCTCTCCCTCCCTTCCCAAGTGACCTGCACCAGTCACAACAACTTCCTAACTGGTCTCTCGGCTCCCTCTCCCACCCCCCTCCCCTGTATTCACCACACGGCTTCCTGAGGCTTCTTTGTAAAATGCAAATCAGATCATTTTACCCTCCTGATCAAAACCCTTCAAAGACTTCTTACCCAATGTAGAATAAAACCCAATCTTTTCATCATGGTCTTTGACCTCTTTTGCTCATGCAGGTTCCAACCCTTGTAAGGAAGAATACAGGAAGTTTCTGAGCAACGACAGAATTGCTGGAACCAGCACACAGTGTGGTAACTTCCAACGGGAGGTGGATTAGTTGTGGGATGTTGCTTAAAAAAAAAAAGGAATTAGTCCTATTACCTAATGGCTGCACCTCCAAGACAAGCAGCACTTACAAACGCCAGCCAGCCAGCCGCCAGATCCTCCTCACACTCTCGCTATCATCCCTCCAATGAAGAGCAATTTGGTAAAAATGCCAGAGCAGGCTAATCCCCAGGGCTTTACGTGACCTGCAGAAAGCATCTCAGAGTTGAATAAAGAGATAAACTGCTTTGCTGGTCATAAGGCCCAGGATGTCTTCAGAGATGAGAAGAAAATCCTTTGTGTATTTCTGACTGTGATGGAAGGTAGGATTCCAGCCTGGGGGTGGACCTGGAGGGACAGGGCTTTGCTCATCGGATCATCTGTGGCTTTAGGCCTTGTGGAGCCATTGGAGCGTTCCAAGTCTCTGAGGTGAACTGGCCGTTTCAAAGCAGTGGACTCTGTGTTGGTGGGAATAGAAGCTCAGTAGGAATGAGGAAAAAGGAAATGAAAAGAGGGAAAATCTGAGAGAAACATTTAAAACTCTCAAAAGTAGTAAGGTACAATTTAGGAGGTCTCGACGCTATTGGATCCCACCACCTTTAAGCCAAGAAATTTAGAGTACACCGTACAGTCTTTAAGGTCCTTGGGTGACGCAAACAGTTTGCACCCAATGACTCACCTAAAGGATGGCAGTTTGAACTCACTGAGTGGCACCACAGAAGGAAAGCCTGGCAATCTGCGTCCATAAAGATGATAGCCAAGACAGAACAGCCAGAAGGCAATTAAAGAGAGTGTTGGCACATTATGAAAAATGTAACTAATGTCACCAAACAGTTTATGTAGAAATTCTCAAATGGGAGCCTAATTTTCTGTGTAAACTTTCACCGAAAACACAATAAAATATTATTTAAAAAAAAAAAAAAGATTATTGCCAAGAAAACCCTAAAGACTAGTTCTCTGTAATACCTGGGGTCACCATGAGTGGGAACTGACTTGACAGCAGGGGGGTTGGGCTTGGTGCAATCTTTAGCTTGTTGGACTATCTCTTCACTTCTAAGAGGAATGTGCAGTAGCTGCCGTTGATGTCCCCCCAGGGTGCCTTGGCTGGGGTAGCCAATGACTTGCTGATAAGGAGGTATAAAAGCCTGGGTCCCTTGCCTCAAGGCAGAACTTGCTCTGCGGTGCTAGGACTCCCAGCTCCCTGGGGGGCCAGGCTGAAGCTGGATTCCTGCTGAAACTGAGTTCGTGCTCAGTTCCTTCCCTGTTCCTGCCCTGCTTCCCTCACTTCCCTATCGATTCCTTCTGAGAGCACAGACTCAACAAATAACACCCCTGGATCCCCGTCTCAGGCTCTGCTTCTAGAGGACCGACATAAGACAGGCAGACTAGCGAAAATCACAAAAAGTATTAAGTCTTTTAAGACAGCCTACTACAGGTACATGACCACCTAAGACTATGTGCAAAAGTTCAGTTTTACGTACCAACATCCACAAGTACAGAGCAGAACGAGCGCCCAGGTGAAGGACACAGCGAGCCCTGTCCTCTAGCCAACCTGAATGTCAACAGCCAATTCAATGTACCACAAATTCATTTAGTACACCCTGGTGATAAGGGCACTGTGCAAAAATGGGCTCTGTGGGTGTGGATTCTGGGGTGAATTGGACTCATTCTCTGCCTTCCAAGGGTCCGCAAGTAAGTGGGGTCATCAAAGGCCACTGGAGGTCATTCAGCGATGCTAACCTCAAGTTCTCGGAGGACCAGGACCAGGTCTCGCATATGTTGTACCCCTCTGTTGCTGGCAAGCAGCAGGTGTTGAAGAAGTGGTTGATAAATGAATCCGGACTAGCCCAAAGGTATCATACAGCAGTGAGAAAAAAATGATCAAAAGAGACACTAATTGTCTTCCACAGGAGCCAGGCAGGTCAGGAGCTTCTCCAAAGTGGAAAGCAGCAACTCTCTGTGGGGCACCAGGTTAGGAATTGAAACAAGGCTTGATGGCCTGGCAGTTTCTCAGCGGGGTCCCTATTGGCATCCTGGGGACAGACAGTTGTCTGTTGTGTAAAACGGTCCCTTGTACTGCAAGGCAGCATTCCTGGCCCCTGCCCTCTGAATATCAGTGGCACTCACTCCCCAGGCGGCACTGTGACAACCAGGAAACGAACACTCCTGCATTTCCAAATGCACCCGTTGTTGTGTGCTGTCGAGCCCATGTCAACTCATAGCGACCCTGTAGGACAGCGTAACTGCCCCATACAGTTTCCCAGGCTGTAATCCTTATGGGAGCATATTGCCAGGTCTTTTCCCCCTCAGGGCAGCTGGTGGGTTTGAACTACCAACCTTTGGGTTAGCAGCTGAGCACTTTAACCATTGTGCCCTCAGGCTCCTTAAATGCACCCTAAAAACCCATTACCATCAAGTCTATTCCAACTCATAGCAACCCTAGAGGAGAGAGCAGAGCTGCCCCACAGGGGTTCCAAGGAGCGGCTGGTGGGTTCAAACTGCTGACCTTTTCGTTAGCAGCCAGTCTCTTAACCACTGTGCCACCAGGTGTTTTTGCCCTGATTGAGTACCACCGGTAGGATAAAAGTTAGCTCAAGGGAAAGAAAGTGACAGAGGGCATGGGTACTGACTGTGTTTGTGTGTGTGTGTATTCAAGTGCAAACGTGGAAAAAACAGAGTATGAGAGGGCTTGAAATGGAAGGGAGCAGAAGGAAAAAGAGTATTCTAGGTGACTTTGCATTTCAGCCCAGATTTTAAAATCTCTCAAGCCAGCAATTCTCCTGGTGGAGTGGGAAGGAAAGCAGCCGCCCTGCGGCTGGCAGCCCCATAAACCAGCTTGAGCATCGTGTTCATAAAATCTCAGCTGCAGACCTCGGGGAGGGGGAGGCCCCCCCAGAATAGGAACTTCCAAGAAAGACATGGTATTCACCACCCTGTCCTGGACCTTGGCAGCACTGCAAACATCACAGTCCAGAAGCTTCCTAGACAGTCTGGTTCAAGAGAATTGAACCTTTCCTGGGCTCCTGCTGCAGGGGCCAACTGATGGCCAGGTACAGCCAGTCTTGATAAACTGACCAGCTGCGTGGCTAACACTGCAAGGCCAGCAGACACTGTCTCCATTTGCAGCCTAACCATATTTAGAGGGAGGAATGGGATGGAAAGGCAGCATAAATCAAGTCCCCATAAACTGGACTGGAAAGGGGAACAAAACAAGGCCAACATCTTGGCGCAATCTTAGAGAGAGAGATGGTTGCCACAGCAAGGAGCTGAACACAGACACGCAAATGCGCAGGCGACTCGGCCTCCTTCCCATCTCTCAGATTAATGGTCTTAAAGCACCACTTTGATGGTTAACTCAATGGCTCAAAAACCTTCAGCGCCTCCAGAATCACATATAAACTCCTCGGCCCACCCACCCTGAGATGCAGTTTCCACGCCCATTACCCGCCCCCCCCCCCCCCCGGCATCCCACACGCCTGATAAATGCTGTCATACTCGGGCTCCTAAAAGGCCTCGATGTTCTCTGACTCCCACCTTCGCTTATGCTGTTACTTCCACCTGGAGTGCTTCCTCCACCAACCCTGATACCCCTCCCTGCAACTGTTCTTCAAAATCCTGACTGCTCGTTGAGACCCACTTCAATGCTACCTCCTCCAAGCAGCCACCCCGGATGGCTCAGGGAAGGGCTCGCTCCCTCTGTGCTCCTGCAGCACTTTGTATCCATTACACTCTCTGCTGGATAGAAGCTTGTGCCCTCTTCGCATCCCCTCTCCCCTGGGCCCTGGCCCATGAGCTCCTTGCCCTGGCAGGGCACAGTTTTTACTCATCTCTGGGTTTGTGACACCAGTGTCCAGCACATAGGAGGCATTCTGATATCCATGAGCTGAATAAGTCAATGCCCCTACTCAGCAGATGGCCCCAGACCACCAAACTCTTGGCAGACTAGTTGGCATCAACTTCTCACCTACGTAGCTCCACTCTTTCCCTACCTCTCACTCTCCATCTTCCTTCATCCCATCCTGCTGGCTCTGTCTCCAAACTGCATCTGGGATCTGTTCATCTCTCTTTCTCCACAGCCACCATTCCAATCCAGACCACCATCTTCATCACAACTATAGTAGGCTCCTAACTGGTCTCCCCCAGCCCACTGGCCCCTCCAACCCATTCTCCTCCACTCAGCTGCCAATGATTGCCTTAAAGAGCAAATTGGTTAGTGTGACTTCCATGGCCAATACCTCTTTAATGGCTTCTGATGGCACTTGGAAGAAAATCCAGTTTTGTGCTATGTAAACTAATGGTTTACAAGGGTCTGCATGATTTGATACTAACCTCTTCAACCTCATTTTATGACACTCTCCACCTCAAATGCTATACCCCTGCAACACGATCTTCTTTGGGTTTCTCAAGCCACGATAGTTGTCCTACCACAGGGCCTTTGTATGTGCTAGTTCTTCTTTCAAGGCTGCTCCCCTACCCCCATATTCTTCACAGGGCTAGTTCTTTCTTCTCCTTCATTTATCAGCCAGTTCAGAGAGGCCTCCCCTGGCCACTCTATCAAAGGTAGCACCCTCTCTGTAGCCTGCATTTCTTCCCCTGTAGTCACCACTCTATCCCCAGCCCCAGCTACAGCATCTGGCCGAGAGTAGGTACTCAACAGATGTCTGTGGAATGAATGAATGAGTGAATGTCCCTTGAACACCTGAAATGATCTCCCACTGGGCATCTGAACTCTAGTTTCATTTGGTTCTTGACTAAGAAAATTACCAGAGCTTTGGGTTGTGAACTTTTTGGCTTCTTGCTCTTGAGCATACTTAGCCTATGTATTGTTATTTTTGTTTGCATTTGTCAACGTTCATTTACTTCATAGAAAACTAGTACCATGTTTCTTACATAGTCTGACTGTCTCCTGGTCTCCAAAGACATGGCCCTCTCACAATAGTCAGATAGGCCTCTGCCCTAATGAGATGGACATAGCATGGAGGACCTGTGAGGCGGCCTCAGGAAGACCTGTCCCAGGGCCGAGTGAGGACGCAGATTGGCAGACCCAGGCTTCATGGCCCAACTGCAGCACTTAAGGACAGTGAAGAAGCATTCTTGGCCACACAGCCAAAGCACTAGTGTGACAACAGATGCAGAAATCACTTCTCCTTTTTAATTATACCAGTACCAGGCCATTTAAGAGGCCACTTCATCAAAGCCTTATTGGAATCAGGCTGCTTGGGAGATGAAATCAGATGGTTTTGTCCTGGATCCAGCACAGCCCCATCCCTACCATCCCTGGGGCCACTCTGGGGAAAATACTGCTGCTGTTTGCTTTGGAGTAACTGCAGAGTCCAGCTGAACCCTCTGCCCCCTATTCTGGTCCCCAGAATACCATCCATCAGCAGCCAGGTTATTCAGAAGTCAAATGGGCTTCCCTTCTGAATCCTGCCATTTTCACCCCCTGCCAGGTCGGAGAGTCCAACACCTTTCCCCTGGATTACTGCAGCTGGCTCCTAACTGGTCTCCCTGCTCCTGCCCTTGACTTCCTATGGGTTAATCTCAACACAGTAGCCAGAGTGACTCTGTTATGAGCAATCAGATCATGTCCCTCTTCTCCTCCAAGCCCTGCCTGGACTCCCCATTTCACTTAGTAAAAATCACCTTCACAGCAGGCCTGGACGCCCACTCCATCTGCCCCTCCTCATCCTTGTGTCCTCCCCAGCTACTCTCCTCCCACTCTGTCCACTCCACCCCCCTTGCTGTTCCTTAGCTGCATTAGCCACGCTCCCATCCCAGGGCCTTAGCACTAGCTGTTCTCCCAATCTGGGACATATTCCCCAAAACTTGGCCTGGCTCACTCCCTCACCTTCTCCAAGCCTTCGCTCAAAGATCAGCTTCCACCCCGAACGCCCAAGTGCAGATTGTGACCTGGCCTGACTCCCCCTTGCCCTACCTTGCTTTTCCCTTTTCCACAGCACTAAACATTTCTAACAACCTATGGAGAAAAAATTGAAGTTGTCAACTATTTCCTTCTACTTCAATCAACAATCAATGTCCATGGAAGCAGAACTCAGGAAATCAAATGACATATTGGACTGGGAAAATCTGCTGTAAAAGACCTCTTTAAAGTATTAAAAGGCAAAGATGTCACTTTGATGACTAAGGTACATCTGACCCAAGTCATGGCCTTTTCAATCTTTTCATACGCATGCAAAAGCTGAACTATGAAAAAGGAAGGCAGCAGAATTGACACATTAGAACTGTGGTGTCAGCGAAGAATATTTAATACACCGTGGACTGCCAGAAGAATGAACAAATCAGTCTTAGAAGAAATACAACCAGAACGCTCTTTAGAAGCAAGGATGGTGAGACTTCGACTCACTTACATCAGGCACGTCATCAGGAAAGACCAATCACTATAAAAGGACGTCGTGGTTGGTAAAGTGGAGGGTCGGTGAAGGCAAAGGAGGCCCCCAATTAGATATATCGACACAGTAGCTGAAACAATGGACTCAAACACACCAATGATCATGAAGATGGTGTAGGACTGGGCAACGTTTTTTTCTGCTAGCCAAAACCGCCATGAGTTGGAACTGACGCCCTGACAGCTAACAACAACAATAACATACAGCTCACCTAGTTTATCACGGGTATTGTGTTCTGGTCTCACCGCCACCCGCTCCCCCCCAACCCCACCGCCCCAATCCCTGCCAGAACGTCACCTCTGCACGGGCAGAGCTTATCTTTTTTGTTCAGTGGCATATCCCAAGCTCCTAGAACAGTGTCGGACACTTAAAAATGCCAGCCCCAGCACTGCCTCTCCAAGCCTCAGTTCCCAGCATCCTGGTGACTCTGCTATGGATGCTCCCATCTCCACTCATGCCTGTGACAGTGCTGACCAGACCTTCTGGTGGGGGACCCTCAGCTGCCCCAGTCATGCCCATGTGTGCTTCCTGATTTGCTTATGCCACTCCCCACTCTGGGGGGCTGCTCACCTTCCTAAAGCCCAGCAGATCTCTCACGTTCCAGGCCCACAGTGAGCTCCACCTTCTCCCTGAAGCCCCCCTGGATTATACTAGTGTTCATCACCACCCACCTTCCAGAGCTGCTATGGTTCCTACATGTGGAGCTCTTAATGCCACCTCCTCCTTCATTCTTCTCCACGCAGCAGCTGGCAGCAAGAGCCATGACTGCCAGGTGGAATGAGGTCAGTCATGAGGGTTCAGCCAGGAGAATCTAGTTGTTAATCCAGTGAGCATGTCCCAGTGCTCAGCTCTATCCCTCAGTCCCAGGCTTCTGGCATGTCCTCTGGTGTCCTCCTCCCCTCTGGTTGCCCCTTCTCAGGCTCCTCTAAGACAGAATCCTCTTGCTCATGAACTTCAGCTCTATCCTCATCTGTTCTTCCCCACACTCTTCCTCGGTGGTCTCTGGTGGCTTTGGCACCATTGCTGCTAGTGGACCAGCCCAGGCTGCTCCCCTGAACTCCAGACCCATGTGGCTGACCCCTCCCCCACTGTCCCAGGCCCCTCCAAGGCCACCAGACAAAAGCTGGGACGCATGACCTCCTGCTCTTCACGCTCTCCCTCCTGTGTCGCCGTCACCCTATGTGATCAGACATAGCACTCAGAGTCCTCCTTTGCCCTGACTCCCCACAGCTGGGTAGTCATTGAGCCCTGAAGGTTTTTGACCCGCATTCCCCCTCAACGTCCACAGGCACTGCATGACCCAGGCCAACACTCTTTCCCTGGGACTCCAGCTCTCCTTGCCTTCCATCTCCTGTTATCGAGCCACCAGCCAGTGCTTTCTAAAGGCAACTTTCATCCTACCTCTCCACTAAGACCCTCAGGGATTCCACATTTCCCAGGGGACAAGGTCCAAAATTTCCTGCATGTCACCAGGCCTTGCCTTGCCCTTACTCCCCTAGGACATTTCTCCCCACACACTCTCAACCCCTGGATGCACCAGGCTCTCCGGGGTCTCCAGTCCTTTGCACCTGCTGTTCCCTTTGCCAGGAGCACACCTCTTCCCCACCTCTACTCCCAGCCTGCATCTCAGCTTAGCCATCGCCAACTCCATGGCACATTCTCTGATCTCTGCACTGCCTGGGTTAGATGCCCCACCTCTCGGCTGACTCCCTGGGGGTTCTGTACTGCAATTTCCATGTGCCCTGCCTCCCCTGATGTCATACACAACTCAAACTCCATGTGAGAGAAAACGGAGTCCCAATCTTTCCCCACGAACTCTCCCTATCAGTTCACCCGGTCTGGTCCTCTGCATCATCCTTGGCCTGTGACCACAATGTGGTGCTTGGCACCTGCAGTGCTCTATAAATATTTGGTGAGTGAGTAAATATTTGTGAGTGATTTACTGCTCTTTAAGTATATAAATCAGGTATCCCTATAATAAGAGAGGAAAACCTGGTGGTGTAGTGGTTAAGAGCTACGGCTGCCAACCAAAAGGTCTGCAGTTCGAATCCACCAAGAACTCCTTGAAAACCCTATGGGGCAGTTCTACTCTGTATGAGTTGCTATGAGTTGGAATCAACTCAATGGCAACAGGTTTTTTTTTTTTTTTTTTTTTTAATAATAAGAGAAAAGAGCCTTGATGGCACAGTGGCTAAATTCTCAGCTACTAACCAAAAGGTTCGTGGTTCAAACCCACCGGTCACTCCTTGGGAGAAAGATGCGGCAGAGCCTGCTTCTGTAAAGATTACAGCCTTGGAAACTCTATGGGGCAGTTCTACTCTGCTACATGGGGTTGCTATGAGTCAAAATTGGCTTGCTGGCACCTAACAACACCATCACCTATGATGCACCAGGCATACGCTAAGGAGCTGGGGCTGTAACTGTGGATACGATAGGTATACAGAAACTGTCTAAATGTAGCAAGGCGTTCAGGCTTTAATCAAACAGTTAACTACAAACTTAAAAGGTGGGGTGGTTTTTTACAGAGGAAAAGAAGTTCAGAGTGTGTGTGTGAGTGTGTGCACTGATGAACGCTGGTGTGGTTTTAACATGTACACAAATTCTTTGATACGAGTTATGGATTGACTTGTGTCCTCCAAAAAGATAAGCTGAAGTCCTAACACCTGTACCTGTGAATATGACCTTGTTTGGAAATAGGGTCTGTGGAGATGTTATCAGTTAGGTTAACATGAAGTCATACTGGGGTATGGTGGTTCCTAATCCTATATAACTGGTGTCCTTATAAAAGAGAAGAGGCACAGAGACAGAGAAAGGATGCCATGTGATGCAGCTACAAGCCAAGGAATGCCTGAAGCCACCAGAAGCTGGGAGAGACGCATGGAACCAATTCTCCCTCAGAACCTCAGAAGAAATCAACATGGCTGATACCCTGATCTCAGACTCCCAGCCTCCAGAACTGTGAGACAATAACTTTCTGGTCTTATAAGTCACTCGCCCATGGTATTTTGTCATGGCAGCCCCTGGAAACCAAGACAACACACCTCTATCAGGAGGCGGTGTCTAGCTCCCCGCCATGACTAGAAGCCAGTCGTGGTCATGGAATTCTGAGGACTGGAATGCAGTGGAAGTGATGCTGTATGGCTTCCTTAGCTAGCTCAGAAAGAGTGATAAAGCTTCCTCTGCCCTCAACCTGGGGGCCCAGCCGCCATGCTGTGAGGAAGCCCAGGCCACATGGAGGCATCCCAAATAGGTGTTTCAGTCGAGAGACCCAGCTGAGGACCCAAACTACAGCCAGCATCAACCACAAGGGAAGCTTTATGACGACTCCAGCTCCAGCTGATGGATTACAATGCCATGGATGACCTCAAGCAAAACCTCTTAGTTGAGCCCAGTCAATTGCCCCAGAACCATGAGAGGTTATAGTACTACCTTCTGTGTTTATTTTACCACTAACTTTGGGGGTGGTGTGTTCCGTGCCATAGATAACCAGGACGGGGGGTGGTACGCTCTCTGTGACAATCACGGAAGATTTTCCTGAAAAAGCATATTTGAGCTGAAACCCACTGGAGTAGAAGCAAGCTACTTTGAGGGGAGCCCTACAGACAGAATGACTTGTACGTGCAAAGGCTCTGAGCAGGAAAAAGCAAGGTCCCTTTGAGGAAAGGAAAGGGGGCCCCTGAAGCTGACTCTCAGAGATAGGGGGAGGGTTCGGCTGGAGATAGAAGGAAGAAGCCAGGCTTTGGAATGGAATGGTCTTGACTTACCTCACCTCTCCTCCTTACTAGCTGGGCAGCTTGGAGCACATAATTTACCCTCTCTGAGCCCTAAGCTCCTCATAGAAATTGGGGACAATACCATCTACTACAAAGAGCGCTGGTGGTGCAATGGTTAAGGAGTGCTCAGAGGCTAACCTAAAGTCTGGTGGTTCGAACCAAACCAGTGTATCCACTCCTGTAAAGATTATAGCCTAGAAAACGCTCTAGGGCAGTTCTGTTTTATTATACTGGGTCAGTATGAGTCAGAATTGACTCAATGGCACCCAACTACAACATCCACCACGTACTACCAAGGGGGGCTGAGGATTAAATGAGATGAGGAAAGC
Organism: Loxodonta africana; assembly: GCF_030014295.1. Taxonomy (NCBI): domain Eukaryota; kingdom Metazoa; phylum Chordata; class Mammalia; order Proboscidea; family Elephantidae; genus Loxodonta; species Loxodonta africana. The sequence continues at coordinate 106,920,475 of NC_087351.1, forward strand.
AGAATTTCTGCCTCAGTAGCAGTGTTCTAGTTTTCTAAGGAGCCCTGCTGGTGCAGAGGTTAAGCGTTTGGCTTCTAACCGAAAGGTCAGCAGTTTGAACCCACCAGCTGCTCTGCGTAAGAAAGATGTGGCAGTCTGCTTGCGTAAAGATTCCTTCCTTCAAACTGCTGCTGAATCAATTCCGACGCATAGTGACCCTGTAGGACAAAGTAGATTACAGCTTTGGAAACCCTATGGGGTAGTTCTACCCTGTCCTATAGGGTCACTACGAGTCAGAAGCGACTCGACAGCAATGGGTTTGTTTTTTTTTTTCCTAGTTTTCTGGGTGAGTGAAAAAAAACTTACTAGAACTTCCAGTCTGATTGCTTCTTTCTCTGTTAAAACTTGGCCCTTGTCACATGGGAGGGGAGCTGGGTGGTGCCATTTCTAGCCCCAGCCCTGCTGGGTGACCTCTGGGGAGTCATCTAACCTCTCTCTTAATTTTTCTAAGAATAAAATACACACAAACAAAATCTATAGCTGGGCTTTGAACTCCTCAAATCAGGTACTGTGGATGCAGGTTCACGCCTCTGTTCTCTGCAGCTATTATGGGCTCTATCTGCCTCTGAAGCAGTTCTCTCAGAGGGGGTGTGTGCGCTTTTCCTTGAGGGCTGGTGCACGTCTCCTTTCCGGCCCCAGCTGTCTGAGTCATGGGCGGGAATGAGGAGGCCATGGCTGACATTTACAGAGCAAGCCCGGGCCCTGAGTGCTGCAGGCTGCTGAGGGCTTTTCAGTCAGACCCTGGCACAAGCCTCTGCCTTTGCCAGGGTTCACCCCCACCCCAACTTGCCAGAAGTACATTTGCCTGGGGACCCCGTTCAACTTTGAGGACTACGTGCCTGGAAAGGGCTGCCCCAGGAGAACCCAGTGGAACTCTCTGCAAACCTTTTTTTTATTTTTGTCTATTGAAGACCTAGGGGAGTCTGTTGTTGTTAGGTGCTGCTGAGTCGGTTCCAACTCATAGTGACTCTGTGAAACACTGCCCGGTCCCCACAATCATTGTTATTCTCGGTCCCATTGTTGCAGCCACTGTGTCAATCCATCTCGCTGAGGGCCTTCCACTCTTTCACTGACCCTCCACTTTACCAAGCCTGATGTCCTTCTCCAGGGACTGGTCCCTCCTGATAGCATGTCCAAAGTACGGTGAGACGTAGTCTCGCCATCCTTGCTTCTAAGGAACATTCTGGCTGTACTTTGGCACACCCCTAACAACCCATTTCTCCCTAGAGTTTCGACTCTGATTTCTCCGCAGACACTGCCCAGAACCACTTTTAAGCAATTCCCCATCTGAAGGTTAACTGGTTGCCCTCGAGTTGATTCCGACTCATGGAGACTCTGTGTGGGTCAGAGTAGAGCTGTGCCCCACAGGTTTTCAAGGGCTGAGTTTTTGGAAGTTGATCTCCAGACCTTTTTTCCTAGATGCCTCTGGGTAGACTAAAACCTCTAACCTTTCAGTTAGCAGCCAATTGCCTTAACCGTTTCTACCACCCAGGAGCTCCATTGAAGGTTAAAAAAAAAAAAATGAAGGTTAGCGATCTATCATTGTTACTGTAGTTGTTAGTTATTAGCTGCCATTTGTTGAGTGTTACTTGAGTTCCAGACCCTGTGCTGTGTGCTTCACACATTGAACCCTCACAACAACCCTATGGAGTAGGCACCCATTTCACAGATGTGGACACTGAAGCTCTGAGCAGTTACAGATACCTTGCCCAAATCACTTAGCTAACCAGCAAATGTCAGCCCAGGGCTGGAGGGCAGAAAGCCGGGCTCTGAGACACTGTGAGCACATAGTATCTGCCCAGTACAGCCCGTATTATTTCCCATTTTCACAGTAATCTGTCCTTGGGGAGCTATCATCAGCCCCATTTAACAGATGAGGAAACTGAGGCCCTGAGAAGGATGCGATGTGCCCAGTGTCACAAAGCCAGGAGTGGACAGGCTGGGTCTGACTCCAAAGCCCTTGAACCTGTCATTCTCTAGGGTGCTGGTTCTCAAAGTATGCTTCCCAGACAGCAGCACCAGCATCCCCTGAAGTTTTCTTAGAAATGCAAATTTTCAGGCCCACCTCAGACCTGGCATCCCTGGGTGATACAAACAGTTAACACGCTTGACTGCTAACTGAAAGGTTGGAGGTTCCAGTCCACCCAGAGGAAACCTTGTAGAATGGCCCAGAGATTTACTTCTGAAAAATCGGCCACTGAAAACCATACAGAGCACAGTTCTACTCTGATACGCGTGGGATTCCGTGAGTTGGAAATGACTCGGTGGCAACTGGCACCTCAGGCCTGCTGAACCAGGAATACTACGGGTGGCCTCCAGCCATCTGTGTTTTAACAAGCTCTCTGGGGGGTTCTGATGCACACTCAGGGTTGAAGACCTCTGGGTATACATAGCTTGCACAAGTTTACCAAAAGGCAGCTTCCCTAGGCAGACGCCACCTCTGCATAAGAGTGAAGGGTTGTGGGCAGAGCTTGACAAGCAAGGGGCAGAACGTGGAGGTGCTCTTGGGAATCTTCCCCACCACACAAGTCCTTTCCCTCCTCCGTCTGGATGGCAGGCAGAGCTCAGAGCAGGGCAGCAGTCTTAGCAGTCTTCCCAGGGTAGCTGAGAAGGGCAACACAGGGCTGGGCCCCACAGAGCAAGAAATTCCAGGTACAGTTTTGGGAGCCAGGGCTCATGAAAATCTTACGGCAAAACAAAACAAACAAAAAATACACCAAATATAACAAAAAACAAAATTAAAAAGCACATTGTCTTTGACTTTGTCCCATTTCGCCCAGGCCTGAGTGGTTTCCCGGAACACAGGACTTTCAGGGCTAAAACCAGGAATGTCCTAGGCAAACGGGGACAAGTTGGTCACCCCGAGCAAGAGGGCAATGCAGGGTTCTGTTTGGATGAGGAAGGAGGACACCCAATAATTCTGGTGGATATTTCCAGCCATTACTACCAGGAAAGATGATCAATTGGAAGGAAAAACCAGAAGAAGCTGGTTCACAACAGGTCTGTATGAACACAGATGTTTCTTTCTTGCTTCTTTCTTCCTCAGTCCCAAACGTACACGCTGTATCCCACATGCCTGCAGTTCATCCTTCCTAAGTCATGAGACGCTTCCCTGATCCCTGGGCTCCTAATTCTGGGTCTTTGCTTTGACTCGCCCTCTCTTCCATGGCCTGTCCAGCCTCCTCCACTTCTGCCAATCGAATGTCGACCTGGGAATTCCCTCATTCCTTCTCAGGTCCTCCCTTCCTTCATCCACTTTGGAATTAAATATCCTCTCCCCAGTCGGGTCCCTGGGTGATACAATTTAGGTGCAAGTTCACCCAGAGGTACCTTGGAAGAAAGGCCTGGTGATCTACCTCCAAAAAATTGGCCATTGCAAACCCTATGGAGCGCAGTTCTACTCTGACGCACACGGGGTCGCCGTGAGTCAGAATTGACTGGCAGCAACTGGCAGTGAACACTGTGAGACTTCACAGCAACCAGTGGTATTTTCCCAGTAGCAGCCTGTGTTCCCCAAGCCTAGAGCTCCCAGGCTGCTCCTTATCAGAATGGTTTTCACAGGATGGTGAGCAGCGATAGACACCCATCCACTTTCCAAAAGCACTTTTCGCCGTTCAGATTTTCAATCCTAAATCAATCCCATGGGACAGGTACGGTCCTCAAGCCCATTTTTACAGAAGGAACTGAGGCTTACACTGACTGGCCCTTTAAAATCACAAAGAGGAAGCGGCAGAGCTAGCCCACCAACTTTGGGAATTGGGCCTCTCTTTTTAGGGAAAGGACCCTAGACCCTCCTGTGGATGCCTTCTGTAGACGGCTAGGTGCTGAACTGTGAGCTCCGCTGGCTGCCCGGCCCCCAGCACAGCCCAGCACCTGGTGAGCTCAAGGTGCACCTGCTAAATGACACCAGAGGCTTCACGGCCCTGATGCCTCGAGCCATCTGGGAGAACATAACTCATTTGGGATTATAGGACAGAAACCCATACTTTAAGGCTGCCAGAAGTTGCTCACACAGCCACAGCTCTGCCTGACATTTATTGGGCACTTTTTGTGTGCAGGGTCCTGGGCTGAGTGCTAGGTGGACCAAGAGAATGTGTAACACACATTCTTGGCCACTGGGCTCATGTGCCTCCCACCCTCCAGGCACGCCATGGCTGTGATGTTCATCTGGCGTCCTTCCTGCCCAGTGTCCCTGCCTTTATCCTTGGGTTATAGCCCTCCACCCCGATCTTCCTGTGGAGAACCACCACTTCTTTACACTGTCCTTACACTTCAAATGGGAACTGACTCTTCTCCATACCCCAACTCCAGGGGTGGGCACACGGCCCAGGCCTGACCAATCAGCACGTATCATCCTGTAGGCCACCATGACTGGCCCAAGGATGGACATGGGACCTAAGCTGGTCCAATGAAAGTCAGCCCCAGGACTTCTGTTAGAACACTGGAAAAAAGAGGCTCTCTTCGCAGGGAGGTTGCTAAATGTAGGACTGATGGAACCCTGGAGCCGCAGGCTCCAGGCCAGCCTGGGAGAAAAGGCAACCCAGGAGAAATCAGGAGAGAGAGAAAGAGAATGAGCTAATAATCATTTGAGATGGTGAATCTAGCAGATCCGTTGCCTGAATGTTCTATTACATGAGCCAAAACCAAACACCTCCCTCCCCATCCCATCACCCCCTTTTCTTTTGTATTGCTAAGCCACTTCAAGATGGGTTTCTGCTGCTGTAACTGGAAAAATCCTGTTAGAGTATCAAACCACTTACTCTCTTCTCACCCAGAAGCCCCCTCAGGCCCAAAGCTCAGCATGGAGCCTTGTCCCTCCACCCTCACAGGGTACTTCCTGTAGCCCTCCCCTCTGTGGCCACACCCTTGTGGGTACTCTAGGGCCTGAATTATCTCAAGAATCTTCTACTTGACTCCAGCCTGGTAGCTCACCCCCAGTCTACCTTCCACACTGCTGAAAGAGTTGAGAGTTCATCTTTCTGAAGCAGAGGATGCTGGATCAAGTTCCTCCTTTGCTTAACACCTTGGGGGTTCATCCCTGTCCATAGCAGAGTTTCCTAAAGGATGAGTGCAGGTCTCTGCAGTTAGGTGAGATGGTTTTAGATGCTACATGGACACAGCACTCAGAAACGGTGAGACATATAACAAGGAACACTGGCCTTTTTAATTCTCTTGCGAGCCTTCTAGTTTTTTGAGGGAAAAAGGCTCAGCATGGTGCCACTATGGTTCTGACGCCTCTATCACTGCTTCTCTCCCTTTTTAACAAAAAGAGAGAAGGCCTCATGCTCGGTACCTTTCAGAGTAGATTGGAATTTTAGAACACTGGTTTGTTCTCATGTTTTAATCTTTAGTGTTTCAAAAAATTGCTTTTTTTTTTTTTTTTGGTCACCGTCTATTTGTGGCAAGTAATATTGGCTTTTCATTTATGGTAGCTATAGAAAAGATTCTTTGAAAACTAATTTGTATGAACACTTAAAATGAGTCTATTTAAAGAAAGAAAGAAAGCAAATAAGAGGTGGTACATAGATATGGCGGATGGCGTTAGGCAGATGATTACCTACAGGGGGAGGTGTGCGCTACTACTCAGACACACACACAGCCCTTTACAGTCCTCCCCTTGATCACTGCTCCAGCCTCAAAGCCTACCCCGTCCACATATTATCCCTTAAACCCACTAGTCATCCCTCCAATGTTCCTTCTGCTTGGATGCCCTTTTTCCACCACTTCCTCATGAACCCAGAAGGATCCCACTTATTCTTTAAGACCCAAGTCAAACTTATCATGTACTGTGGTTCTAGTTTTGCCCAACAACTCGGGGATTTCCATTCTACCTGTGAACAATTGCAGTGTTTTCTCAGAACACACCGTGTGGGTTACCAACAGGAGGCCTTTCCCTGTGAATCGGAAAGATCCCAGAAGACCAGGCAGTCTTTCACTTCTGGGCCTCCAGGTACTCTGGACACATGAGATGAACTGAAAGGACTCTAGCAAGGTGTATGGACCCATTAGTTATAAGCACACCTGCAGATAGCACAGGCCTGGAGCCTGAGGAGTAGGAGATGAATTCCAAAAAAAAAGGGAAGGGAGTGATTTTGGGGACAGGTGCCTGAGGCCAGCCCCACAGTACAAGCCCAGGGGTTCCTTTAGGAAAGAGGAAGAGGGCAAGTGTTAAGAATTGAATTGTGCCCCCCACAAAATATGTGTTGGAATCCTAACCTCTATACCTGCGGATGTAATTTCATTTGCGAATAGGAGTTTCTTTGTTGTGTTAATGAGGCCATAGCATGTAGGATGTGACTTAAATCAATCATTTTTAAGATATGAAAGAGCAGATTAGGCACCAGAGAAAGTAGACACAGGTGAAGGCTGGCACTATCTAAAGACAATGGAGGCTGACCAGTCTACAAGCCCAAGAACTCCAAGAATTGCCAGCTAGAGAAGCTGAGACAAGGATTTTCCCCCAGAGCAGACAGAGAAAGAACCTTCCCCTATAACCGGTGTCCCGAATTCCAACTTCTAGACTCCTAAACTGCGAGAAAATTAATTTCGGCTTGTTAAAGCCGCCCACTTGTGATATTTCTGCTTTAGCACAACAAATAGTTAAGTTCTTGACTGCTAACCAAAGGTTGGCAGTTAGAACCCACCCAGGAGCTCCACAGGAGAAAGACCTGGTGTTATGGATTGAATCGTGTCCCCCAAAATATGTGTTGTAAATCCTCACCTCTATGCCTGCGGTTATAATCCTATTTGGGAATGAGTTGTCTCTGCTATGTTAATAAGACAGGATTAGAGTAGGGTGTATCTTGAGTCAATCTCTTACAAAATATAAAAGCAACAGATTAGGGAAGCAGAGAGGATAAAATAGAGGCCAAGACACATGGAGAGCTTCAAGGAACCAGGAAACAGAAGCTAAAGAGACAAGAACCTTCCTTCAGAGTTGACCGAGAGAGAAAGCTTTCCCCTAGAGCCAGGACCCTGAATTCGGACTTCTACCTCCTAAACTGTAAGAAAATAAATCTCTGTTTGTTAAAGCCATCCACTTGTGGTATTTCTGTCATAGCAGCACTAGATAACTAAGACAGAATTTGGTACCAAGAAGTCAGGGTGCTGCTCTAAAAAATAACTACAATGTGGAAGTGGTTTTGGAATTTGGTAATGAGTAGAGAATGGAAGAGTTTTAAGGTGCTTACTATTTTTTTTTTAATAGTAAAAGCCTACAGTGCCTTGAAGAGACTGTTGGTAGAATTATGGACATCAAAGTTAATTCTGGTAAGGACTCAGAAGGAAGTGAGCAGAGCTATACAGAAAGTCTCTGTCATCTTAGAGGATATGTATGGAGCCAGCAACAGAATGTCACTAGAAAAGTGGGCATCAAATGTGTTTCTGGTGAGGCTTTAAAAGAAAATGATGAACACGTGACTGAACAATGGAGGAAGGGCAATGCCTTTTATGGAGTGGCAAAGAACTTGTCTGAATTATGTTCAAATGTTTGGTGGAAGGTAGAAATTATAAATGATGAACATAGATATCTGGCTGATGAGATTTCTAAGCAAGATCTTAAAGGGGCCACAGGGTTTCTCCTTGACACTTATAGTAAAATGGGACAGGAAAGAGATGGACTTAAAAATGAACTGTACAAAATGAAAACATAACTTACAGATTTGAAAATTCTATTGTACGAACTAAGGACATATGTCCTAGAATGTTCACCAGGGATGCGGCTACACAATATTTTGTTGAAGAGATTAAGCCTGACTGATGGATTTAACCAACTACCACAGCAGAAAACTCATCGGTTTAGACTGAATGGACAGAAAAAGAATGGAAGGAGAAAACACTGTCTGCCTCTTGGAATTCTACAGGCAGGAAACAGACCAAAGGAGCTACATCTGTAGTCCTCCAAGAAAAGAACTATCACTGGAGTAGCTTGGAGGTCAATAGAACTGTTGGAGATAGCACGAGAAGCAGAACCTTCTTGGTTTCAAAGGGTGGGGCCACTGTTTCCTGGATCTCAACGGGTAGGGCCACAGCTTCCTATGTTTCAGACAGTCAGAGCTTCACCAGCTCTGTTCTGGAGCGTGGGGTTGCCGTTAAGGTGTGCTAGGGGACGGGGCCACCACCCAAAGCTGAAGGAGTGGGGATGCCGTGCCCAAGGGGCAGAAGAATGGGGACTGCTAGGGCTGAAGGGGTGGGATCACCACTCAGATGGACTAGGAGAATGGGATTGCTCAAAGCCAAGGGAGCAGAGTTGCCATCCCAGTGTGCCTGGAAGGTGGAGCTGAAGCCCAGGGCTGAGGGACCTCCACCCAGAATTTAGAGGGTGTAGTCTTTTCTGGGTTTTTAGCCGACACTCAGAGCCTGGAAGGCAGACGTTGCCCAGATAGTTTCAAGGCTTGAGAGCTAATGTAAATTGTTCTGCTCGGTTCTGGACTTGCTTGGCACCTATTATCCTTTCTTTCCTTCCAATTTCTCTCATTTGTAATGAAAATGTCTACCTTGTGCCTGTTCCACCATTGTACTTTGGAAACAAATAACCTGTAGTCTAGATTGCACAGGCTCACAGGTGAAGAGAAATTTTGCCCCAGGATGGAATACACCTAAAGTCTCACCCATATTTGATTTAGGTCATTCAGAAGATGAGATTTTGGACTTGGTGTGAATTTAAGACTGGGGACGATATGATACGGTGAGTGTGTTTTACATGTGGCAAGGACATGAATTTTGGAAAGCCAAAGGGTGGAATGTTATGGATTGTGTCCCCCCAAAATAGTGTTGTAAATCCTAAGCTCTATGCCCACAGTTGGAGTTCTGGTGGCACAGTGGTTAAGAACTCAGCTGCTAACCAAAAGGTCAGCAGTTCGAGTCCACCAACTGCTTCTTGGAAACCCTACTGGGCAGTTCTACTCTGTCCTATAGGTTGCTATGAGTCAGAATCAACTTGACAGCAATGGGTTTGTTTTACATCTGTGGTTATAATTCCATTTGGGAATAAGTTGTCTTTGTTATCTTAATGAGACAGGATTAGTGCAGGGTGTGTCTTGAGTCAATCTCTTACAAAACATAAAAGGAACAGATTAAGGAAGCAGAGATGGGATAAGATAGATGCCAAGACGCATGGAAATCTCCAAGGAACCTGGAAGCAGAAGTTAAAGAGTCAACAGAGAAAGCCTTCCCCTATAGCCTGCACCCTGAATTCAGACTTCTAGCCTCCCAAACTGTGAGAAAATAAATTTCTGTTTGTTAAAACCATTCACTTGGGGTACTTCTGTTATAGCAGCACTAGATAACTAAGACACCTGGCAATCTGCTTTGGTAAAGATTACAGCTTAGAGAACCCTACAGGGCAGTTCTACTCTGTTAAAGGGGTTGCTATGAGCCAGAGGGAAACCCTGGTGGTGTAGTGGTTAAGTGCTATGGCTGCTAACCAAGAGGTCGGCAGTTCAAATCCACCAGGCGTTCGTTGGAAACTCTATGGGGCAGTTCTACTCTGTCCTGTAGGGTTGCTATGAGTCGGAATCAACTCGACGGCAGTGGGTCTGGTTTTTTTTTTTTTTTGGTATGAGCCAGAGTAGACTTGATGGCACCCAACAACGACAAGAAACTAAGACAGCGAGCGTCCTGGCATAGAAGGATTCTTCAGAGGCAGGATTCCTGTGGGGCCTGGAACAGCCTGCGAGGCCTAGGTTCTCAACTTTAACTTGCATTTGAAATCACCTCAGAACTTGTTATGGTGACAATGTCCAAGCCCCACCCCAAAGAATTAAACTCAGTGGGTTTGAAACGAAGTTTGAGCCTGCACTTAACAACAAGTATCTCAGGCCATGTGGGTAGTTTGAGGGCTGCCCTTTGAGAAGCACTGGGCCCCAGGGGGGCAGGTAAGGATGGAGAAACAGGTGCGGGCCTCAAAGATACATTCAGAAATTCATATAAACTTCAAGGATCCCCTGAGCACTGCACCCCGACTGGATACCAAGAGACTAGGAACAGCCTTCAGGAGAACAAGCTGATCAAGGTCATTTAAAAATACACCCCAAATAAATCCAATGGCGGTGTGTTTAATGAGGTAGTTGCAGGCACGATCATGGGCATTCTCCAGGCGGAAACGCGAGCGATCAGCCTCAAGTACAGACCCTCCATTTAGAGACCTTATCAACCAACAATTGTAAGCAGGGAGTTTAAGCAAGTCGAGGTCAGGGCTGAGGCCATTTCTGGCTAAAGAAACCCTTCTTTGTTTGAATGACCAGGCGATCAAATTGTTCAGAGATGAAATCGTCCAAGGCAAACAAGTCAAAGAGGGTTTGTAGCAGAATTAGCTGCAAATGGTCAAAAGGCATCAGTGTAACTGCTCTCGGAGCCTCGACTTCAGTTCTACACTAATTGCCTCCTTAAACGTGATTTAAAATCAAAATGTGAAAGTGGGCGGGTGGGGTATTTCAAACCAGCACTCAGTGGCTGCCCCTTGAAGTGTCTGGCCTTCGGAACAGTCCGGGCAGAGCCACTCATCAGATGGAGATTGACTCTTATCTGATTAACAGACGGTGCAGCGTCCTTCTCCAACTCGCAGGAACATTCTAGGGAAAGGCGTTTTGCAGACTGCAGGGAAAAGTTGGCCCTTGGCTTCCCTCCTGCTCGGCCAGTGGAAAATTACAAAGGAAGCAGGGCTGCCCTCGGCCCGGGAAAACGCACAGAGAAATTCGAAAATGGAGTGAGCCTTTACTTACGTGGGGCCGAGAGGAGTCTGGGAGGCGGTGGGGGCGGGGGCGGTGGGGGCAGAGGGGGAGGTGGTCGGCACTGGCAGATGTGCTGGCAGCTGTCAGTCACCTTGGAGCAGGACTTCTGGGGCTCACCGTGAGTCACCTGTGGACGTGGGCACACAGGCCCGAGAGACAGAGAAGACAATGAGGCAACCGGGTGTTGAAATGGGCCCACCCACCCTCTGGCCAGCCTGTAACTGCATTTACCCCCCAAGACCATGGCAAGGAGAATGGGTAGGAAGTTGGGGTTGTTGGTTCAAAGGAGAAGACGTTGTGGGAGGTTTGGAAAGCAGGATTTCTTTCCAGCTCTGCCAAGGACCAGCTATGGCAAGTCAACTGGATATGATGAGCGGCGCACAAGAACTTGAAGTTAACTGGCATGATCTCCCCATTGCACAACTGTGGAAACTGAGGTCCAGGGTGGAGAGGAGAAGTCTCTGCCCAGGGTTCTCACACCCAGATGGTGGCAGGATAGGAACCTGAGCCCACCACTTCTCCCATCTTCCTTGCTTCTGCACTATGCTTAGCCATTGTCTTCTCTCCCACTGTGTCTTGAGATGGCCACCCTGCATCTACTCTGGGGGCTGTTAAGGCAAAGCCACCATGTGGGAGGAGGAACTTCATCCAGCCAGGCCTCTGCTCCGTTGTCCCTGTGACCTAGGGGATAGGAGCAACCTGCCCAATGCTTAGTGTATTCTCCACACAAAACACACCCAACAAAACCACCTCCACCCCCAACAACCCTGGAACGCCTTCCCAGTTCTCATGGGATCTCGTGGTCCCGCAGGCCCTGCAGGCTATGGTCCCAGACAATGCCTCCAGCCCCACCTCGTCCCATACTCCTGCCACCTGCCCTGCCCTTGCTGTCCTTCTTTCAGTTCCTGGACCCTGGCCGAGCTCCCTCCCACTACACAGCCTTTGTACATGCTGTGCCCATGGGCCAGATGTCTCCCACCCTCCCCCTGCTGCCCCTACCCAGCTCGGTGAGCACCTCCTTAGGGCAGCATCTCTGACCTCTCCGGCCAAATCCGACCTCCTTTTAAGGCTCTCCTGGCACCAGGTTCCACACTCAGAGACGGAAAGTGACATTTAGGTGACTACCTGATCCATACCTGTCTTCACCATTGGACTGAAGCTCTTTAGAGGACAGGGACCAGGCCTTTTTTTTGTTTGTTTTCACTCTCACTATTATAACCCACAGGAGCCCTGGTGGTGCAATGGTTAAAGCCTGTTGCTGTAAAGTCAATTCCGCCTCCTAGTGATCCTATAGGATGGAGCAGAACTACCCCACAGGGTTTCCAAGCCCGTAATCTTTACAAAAGCACACTGTCACATCTTTCTCCTGAGAAGCGGCTGGTGGGTTTGAACCACTGACTTTTTGGTTACCATGCAAGTCCTTTTACCACTGCACCATCAAATCAAAAAAAAAAAAAAATCAAACCTGTTGCCATAGAGTTAATCCTGACTCATAGCAACCGCCTTATAGAGTTTCCAAAGAGCAACTGGTAGATTCAAACTGCCAACATTTTGGTTAGCAGTCAAACTTTTAACCACTGCACCAACAGGGCTCCACTATGCCATGAGGCTCCTTTAACAGTTAAGTGCTCAACAGTTAACTGAAAGGTTGTCAGTTCAAATCTACCAGCTGCTTTGCAGGAGAAAGATCTTGCGCTCAGCTCCCATAAAGATCACAGCCAAGAAAACCCTATGGGGCAATTCTACTCCGTAACACACAGGGTCGCTATGAGTCGAAATTGACTCAGTGGCACCTGACAACAATTACAACGCATGGGAATGCCTGGCCTCAATAAATATTTGGTGAATGAAAGACTGAAATTTAAAAACCAGACCAGAAGCCATGCCCTTTAAGCCCTGATCTGGTGTTTTCTGTCCATCTCCATTTCAGTTTCCTCCTCTGAAAACCGGTCAGGGTAGCAGGAGTGCGTCGTGCTGGACCAGCAGTTCCCAACCCTGGCTGCAAGTTAGGATCTCCCGGGCAGCTTCACAAAACCTTCCCCTGACTCAGCCCCTCCCCTGACCAGTGCAGATTTTCTGCCCGTTGAACTGGGCATTGGTATTTTGCTTAAGCTTCCTGGTTAAGCTTCTCATGTACAGCTCAGGTGAGATCCACTGGTTTAGGGTGACTGCCAAGATCCCTCCCAACACCAGAATGCCATCTTTTCCAGGGAACAAGGTGATTTAAAGGCAGGAAGGAAAGAGCTGGTGGTCACATCCCCCCTCCCCGCCACCCGGCATACGCCCTCTCCCAATGATGGCCGTGATTAATCTCTCTGGCTGTCATCTCTGGGTGCGTGCAAACCCAGAAACTCCAATGTCCCTGCCCTCGGAGGCCAAGGCAGAGTCCCTGGGTAGTGCAAACAGTTAACATGCTCAGCTGCCAACCGAAGGGTTGGGAGTTCAAGTACATCCAGGGGTGCCTGGGAAGAAAGGCCTGGCGATCTATTTCCAAACAAGCAGCCATTGAAAACCCCATGGACCACAGTTCTGCTCTGACACACTTGGGAGCACTGTGGCTCAGAGTTGACTTGACAGCAACTGGTTTGAAGGGTAATATCACCCCTTTGCTGTTCGTGTCCCGGGCCTGGTAGCAAAAGCCCAGCCCCCCACCGCTGGAGGGGCAAACAGGCTTGCGCCACGGCCGTGGGGAAGGCGGCAGGAGGTGGGTTGATTTACAGTCCACCTTAATATCTACGAGGCCAAGAGGCTCCTGCTGACCGCCTTTTAGTGTTTTTAAAGGACCACTGCCGAGTGTAGAACCAGAAGGCACTCTAATCTCCCACTGGATGGAGTAGCCCCGGGGATGGTGAGCGGTTTGCAATTATTTCACAGAGCCGATTAACTCCTTACATGCCAGGGCCCAAACCACCGACTCCTCCCCTGGTGTGGTGGTTGAACTCCCACCAGTGAGCCTGTCCTCTGGATTCCGACCTTCTAAGCCGTGGGGGTTGCCCGAAAGCTCCCAGTGGCTGGCCTCTGATACCGAATCTCTGCTGAATTCCACAAAGTGTGTGAACTTCAAGCAATGCCATTGCCAAAGTAATTACTCTCCACTCTCCAAGGTGCAATTTATGCGCGAGGGTTCATGAGGAGCACGCTTGCTTAACCTGGCCCAACACAATGACCTATTTTCTGTGAGACACTGTAAGGGCACAGACGTAGAAGAGTGTCGAACTCGAGGAGATCATAGTCAAGATGCCAGGCTGAAGGAGGAGGAAGCGAGGGAGTCCACTGTGTGGTAAACACCTGCAGTTTCTGCTCTCTAGGAATAAAAGCCCCACTGAATCAGAAAGAGTCACGACTGCTTCCCAGTTACCACAAAAGCATGAAGTCTGGTCTAGCTGTCCTTCTCCCTGAGGGACGGGCTCCAGCTGGGGCATCGCACCAGGGTTTCCAGGCAGTCTGATCCAATGCAAGCCTATAGCTGCCAAACCTCACTCAACTGGACCCCTGGTTATTCGGACGCCGTATCCACATGCCATGAGGCAACTGTGGTTCCACGGCAGAATTCTCGCCTTCCATGCAGGAGCCCCGGGTTTGATTCCTGGCCAATGTACGTCATGTTCTCCCACCACCTGTCTGTCGAGTGGAGGCTTTCACGTTGTTATGATGTTGAACAGGTTTCAGAGGTGTTTCCAGACTAAGATAGATTAGGAAGAAAGATCTCCTTCTTGAAAATCGGCCAATAAATACCCCATGGATTACAACGGTCTGATCTGCAACCTATCGTGGGGATGGTGCAGGATTGGGCAGCGTTGTGTCTGCTGTGCACGGGGTCACCACGAGTTGGGGGCCAACTGGACGGCAGCTAACAACATCCACTTGCCAACTTCAAGCCATTCTTCACACTCAGCTGTCGCACAACTTCCGTGGGCAAGCAACCCCAAACCCCGTGCCCCCAGGACTAGACCCACCTGCCTGTTGCTACTTGGAAACCCTTCTCTTTTTAGCACTTTCCCTAGTTTTGTAATGTCCGTCTCCTCACAATTGATCGTGAGTGTCTTGAGGGGCAGGCAGGCAGGTCTATGTCTTTACTTCTCCCTACTATGTGTCAAACATGTGAAACATGCTTCCCTTTCACTCTGAGAATAACCGGGAGAGGTGGGTATTAGAATCCACACTTAATGGCTGGGACAACATGCTCAGGGTGACTAAGTAAGGTACCCAAAGTGGGGTTCATTTGGTGATCCATAAAAAGGCAGTGACGGGTCGGTGTGCCTGTAAGTGGAGAAATACAGGCTATATCCTGTCCCCCAACTCTGGCTCCATTTTAAGGTATAAACTTTGTTTCAGCTCCTGGCTGTGTCCTTCTTGGTGAGTTCCACAGGGAAGAAACTTGAACCCTGAAGTCACCTGCTCTAAGCTGGACTCACCTAAGAAGAAGCAGAGGCCCAGGGAGGTAAGTGACGTGCCTTAAGTGCACAGAACAAAAGCTGCTATCATTCCTTCTGGTGACCACTTCTATTGTAGTTTTACCCTTGCCTGCCTTCCTGCCCCTTCTCTGCGGCATTCTTGTGGGGCCAGGATCCTGTCAAGGCTAGAGTCACAGAGAGATAGGTTCTCCAGGTAGTCACAGGTAGGTCCTGCAGTCACCTAAATTTAGCACCTGTGAAAAGTAGCTGTAAAAGAAAACAGAACTCACCTCTCCGCTATGACTCTGCCACCTGGCTGCAGGAATGGCTGAGGAGAGACCAGAGGTGCCTCAAAGTGTCTAGCATGTGCCCCTCCATCCCCAGAAACTTTCTGACTTGGAGGATACAGGGAACTCAGATGGCATGGTGCCCCACATCTGCCAGTTCGCAGCATCAGTGCCCCCTTCTCCGCTCTCCGTCCCACAGCTGGCCAATTAGTGCAGCTTTCTGCCCTCCATGGATATTGCCTCCTACGTAGTCTTTGAATTCATCCATTTATCCCTCATTGCCACCACCCTAAACTAGGCCACCACCTATCTCCCCAGGCAGGAAATCCCCTACGAAGGGCTGTCAGATAAAATATAAGACACCCTGTTAAATTTGAATGTCACAAAAACATGGATTTTTTTTTTTTTTTTTTTTTTTAGTATATCCCAAGTGTTGTATGGAAGGTTTTGTTGTTGTCGTTCAGGTGCTGTCAAGTCGATTCTGACTCACAGAGACCCTGTGCACAAGAGAAAGAAGCACTGCCCGGCCCTGTGCCAGACCACAATTGTTGTTATGCTCAAGCCCATTGTTGCAGCCACTGTGTCAATCCATGTCGTTGAGGGTCTTCCTCTTTTTCAATGACCTTCTACTTTACCAAGCATGATGTCCTTCTCCAGGGACTGATCTCTCCTGACAACATGTCTGTCATGGATTGAATTGTGTCCCCCAAAGATATCTGTTAACTTGGCTAGGTCATGATTCCCTTGTATAATTGTATGATTGTCTACCATTTTATCTCATGATGTGATTTCCCTATATGTTGTAAATCCTATTACTGTGATATAATAAGATGGATTATTGGCAGTCATATAGATAAAGTCTACAAGATTAGGTAGAGCCTTAAGCCGATCTCGTTTGAGATATAAAAGAGAGAAGTGAGCAGAGAGACATGGGGACTTCATACCACCAAGAAGGCACTGCTGGAAGCAGAGGCATCCTTTGGACCTGAGGTTCCTGTGCTAAGATGCTCCCAGACCAAGGGAAGACTGATGACGAGGACCTTCCTCCAAAGCTGACACAGAGAGAAAGCCTTTCCCTGGAGCTGGTGCCCTGAATTTGAACTCCTAGGCTACTGGACTGTGAGAAAATAAATTTCTGTTTGTTAAAGCCACCCACTTGTGGTATTTCTGTTATAGTAGTAGTAGAAAACTAAGACAACGTCCAAAGTATGTAAGACATAGTCTCGCCATTCTTGCTTCTATGGAGCATTCTATCTGTACTTCTTCCAAGACAGATTTGTTCATTCTTTTGGCAGTCCATGGTATATTCAGTATTCTTCGTCAACACCACAATGCGAAGGCATCAATTCTTCTGTCTTCATTATTCACTGTCCAGCTTTTGCATGCATATAATGCGATTGAAAATACCATGGCTTGGGTCAGGCACATCTTAGTCTACAAGGTGGCATCTTTGCTTTTCAACACTTTACAGAGGTCTTTTGCAGCAGATTTGCCCAATGCAATGCATCTTTTGATTTCTCAACAGCTGCTTCCATGGCTGTTGATTGTGGATCCAAGTAAAATGAAAGCCTTGACAACTTCAATCTTTTCTCCATTTATCATGTTGTTGCTTATTGGTCCAGTTGTGAGGATTTTTGTTTTCTTTATGTTGAGGTGTAATCCATACTGAAGGCTGTGGTCTTTGATCTTCATCAGTAAGTGCTTCAAGTCCTCTTCACTTTCAGCAGGCAAGGCTGTGTCATCTGTACAATGCAGGTTGTTAATGAGTCTTCCTCCAATCCTGATACCCTGTTCTTCTTCATACGGTCTAGCCTCTAGGATTATTTGCTCAGGATACAGAATGAATAGGTATGGTGAATGGATACAATCCTGACACACACCTTTCCTGACTTTAAACCATGTAGTAGCCCATGTTCTGTGTGAACAACTGCCTCTTGATCTATGTACAGGTTTCTCATGAGCACAACGAAGTGTCCTAGAATTCCCATTCTTGCAATGTTATCCATAATTTGTTATGATCCACACAGTCAAATGCCTTTGCATAGTCGATAAAACACAGATAAACATCCTTCTGGTATTCTCTGCTTTCAGCCAAGATCCATCTGACATCAGCAATGATATCCCTGGTTCCACGTCCTCTTCTGAATCTGGCCTGAATTTCTAGAAGTTCTCTGTTGATATACTGCTGCAACCACTTTTGAATGATCTTCAGCAAAAACTTTTCTAGATCTATCCTGAGTACATCCCTGTCAGTGATAGGATAATATCCATACACCTACAAGGAAAACCAGTTAATACAACAATTATTCAAATTTATGCACCAACCACTAAGGTCGAAGATGAAGAAATTGAAGATTTTTATCAACTTTTGCAATCTGAAATTGATCGAACATGCAATTAGAATGGCTTGATAATAACTGGTGATTGGAATGCTAAATAAATTTGGAAACAAAGAAGAAGGATTGGTAATTGGAAAATATGGCCTGGTGATAGAAGCAATGCTGGAGATCACAGGTTAGAATTTTGCAAGACCAATGACTTCTTCATTGCAAATACCTTTTTTCACCAACATAAACAGTGACTATACACATGGACCTCACCAGATGGAATACACAGGAATCAAATCGACTACATCTGTAGAAAGAGACAATGGAAAAGCTCAATATCACCAGTCAGAACAAGGCCAGGGGCCGGCTGTGGAACAGACCATCAGTTACAAGTTCAAGTCAAAACTGAAGAAAATTAGAACAAGCCCACGAAAGCCGAAGTATGACCTGGAGTATATCCCACCTGAATTTAGAGGCCATCTCAAGAACAGATTTGACACATTGAACACCGATGACCAAAGACCAGAAGAGTTGTGTAATGACATCAAGGACATCATACACAAAGAAAGAAAGAGGTCATTAAAAACACAGGAAAGAAAGAAAAGACCAAAATGGATGTCAGAAGACACTCTGAAACTTGCCCTTGAAAATCGAGTATGGGATATACTTATGCTAAAAAAAAAAAAAAAATTCCATGTTTATCTGATGTTCAGATTTAGGTAGACATCCTGTATTTTTTTTTTGCTAAATATGGCAGCCCCTCTGCTCCTTGCCTTGCTTCCCTCCTTGAATCCACCCTTTGTGCTGGAGCTTTCTAAAATCTCCGTCTGAGATCCTGTCATCTCTTGCTTAAAACCCTCAACAGCCCCCATAACCCTCAGGATCAAGTTCAAACTGCAAGACGCTATGTCAGTTGGCTTACAATAGTGGCCTTACTTGGTGCTTTCCTGCTCTCAGCTTCTCCATTTCCCCATTTTCTCCTCAGGCCTCAGGACTGTTCCCTCAGCCAGGACTCTTCACTCTCGCTTCGCATCCTGCCTCCTCATCCTTCAGGTCTCAGCTTAAGAGCTACATCTTCAAGGCATCGCTGGCTCCTCAGCCAGGTCCTGTCTTCTGGCTGTGGGCTTCCACTGAGGTCTCTTGCCTATAATTACTTGTTTGTTTATCTCTCCACCACCAAACTATCCATCCCATGAGGGCAGAGACTCCCTCCGTCACTTATACTTGACACAGACTTGGCATACAGTAGGTGCCCTGCAAGTTCTGCTGAATAATGAAGCTGCAGTGGCTGGCTCGAGGAGGAGTTCAGCAACTCTCGAATCTGGGGTAGCTACTCCTCAGCACGCAGAGATTCCGCGCCCCCTGCTCAGAGCCTGTCTCCCTGATGAGTGCTTTAGGAGGGCAACCACAGTGAGGACTGCTTCTGGCATCTTTTATGAAGACAGTCCAGCACCACAGTAACTTGATGAGACACACTGCTGTCACACCTAATAAATTTCCCAGCCTGTCATCCTCTTCACTTGCAAAGGATGGAATCATGTGGAAGTGAACTTAGAAGAACCCTAAATCACAAAAGCGCAATTCTAGACACATTAAAGAAAAAAGAGGAAAGGCTGAGACATGCCCCCCACCAACTTGTCTGGCAATTTAAATGCCATCTGACTTTAATGATTAAGTTTCTTAGCATCTGGACAGCAGTTAGAGACCCTGGGCTGATTCCAACGTAGGCACCTGGTGCTTTGGGGAGCCACAGGTCTCTTGCCTCATCAATTACCCCGCTAATTCTCAGACTTTGTGATGTTGACTCGCCCTTCCGAATGTTTACCACTTCGGGGGATTTTTCTGGAAAAATGCTCATGAAAGCGTGGTTAGCTCTGAGTTCTTTATATTTGAGAACCCCCTACGATGAAACCGATTTTATCCCCTTTGCTTACAGGGAAACACGTCACTTTGTGCACTTCTGTTTCTCCTCTTCTCCGTGTTCCCTTGGTTTCAGCTCTTCCGCTGAAAGACCAGACCTGTTCATTCCAAAGGCCCCTTTCCCTGGGTTTCCAGTCCACATCATTTGTCAATTAATTTTTCCAAAACCTGAAGTCAAGATGCTACCATTCCACTTGTCTGAAGGATCCCTGTTCTAATCGATTTCCATGAAAATTGATTTGAATTCAGTAACAGCATCTGACACACACACACACACACACACAATGCCTTGTCTAAGTACTGCCTGGGTGAAAGACGCTGCCTTAAAAACTAAGTTGCTTTCACGTAATTCTTTCCTTAGGTGGCGGTAGTAGAGGCTAGTGGGTGTTGCTGCGACCCAGTTACTTCGCCTCACATACTTTGGACATGTTATCAGGAGGGACCAGTTCCTGGAGAAGGACGTCATGCCTGGTAAAGTAGAGCATTGGTGAAAAAGAGGAAGACCCTCAACAAGACGGACTGACACAGTGGCTGCAACAACCGGCTCCAATGTAGCAATAATTGTGAGGATGGCACAGGACTGGACCGTGTTTCCTTCTGTTACACGAGGGGTTGCTATGAGTCAGGACCCACTCGAGGGCACCTAACAACAACAACAACAGTTCACGCAGCAGAATTCTAGTCTTGGAGACAGACAACACCGTCAAGTTTCTCTCCATACTGGCCAAAAACTCTCACAGAAGAAAGAAAAACTATAAACAAATGAACATCAAAAATATATGAACTTAACATTAGTAGTTCAGCTCAAAGCTGAACAACAGGGGAAGTCAGTCCCAAACCGCCCAAGTGTTTAGAAGTGCCAAAACCCTGAATCCTGCGGAGGTACAGCTGAGTTTAATAACTGGTGTTTCACACATTGAACAAAGCTGTCACTTCCGAAAGGAAAACAAATGTGAGTGAGACAGAGGCAAGCCAGAGAAGAGAGCAGAAGCTGCTGTGAGGGGGGTGTGCGCTGGCCGCCTCGCACACTTGGCTGGCATGCTTGTCCCAGCGTCACAGCCCCTGACTCTCTCTGAGTGTCACCCAAGCTGCCATCTGAGCAGGCTGGACAGAGCTGGTTCCCAGCAGGGCCCCATCATTTGGGACAGGACATGGATCACAACAGACTGGCAAATTGCCCCATCCTTTCTTTATCCTGTCACCCCCTACTCAGGGCAGCCATCTGAACAGTCCCCAGCTCCCCAAGTGCCATCAGGACACCATGAAGCTGCAAATACTCCAGAGTGGGTTCCTCAGTGGTCAAAATGGGAAAAATGTCCTCCAGAGCCTGCTAAATCACTAGCAATTCAAAAATGCCCGACAGAGCACCTGGAAGCCAGATGTAAGGGCAGCGTTACCATCACTAATATTCCCAAAGGCAGCAGCCAGCATTTAGGGGTTATTAGGTTCCAAACACTGCACTCTGGTCTTTACTTGCTTTATCCCATGAAATACTTTACAACAGCACAGTGGGGAAGTAGAAAGAGAGGCTGAGAAGTTAAGTGGGTTGCCCAAAGTCTGGCAGCTGGCAAGGGGCAGAGCTGGGATGGAAAATTCTGAGACAACACCAAAGTTCACCTCTTTACCACTTCATTGTACCACTGACTAGAAGCACTCTGGGAGGCGCAAGGAACCATCTGGTCTGTCTCTCTCTCTGGCCTGGAGAGAAGTAACTCTAGCTGGTGGTTGCCTGGCCTCTGCCTTGGGGTCTGGGGATCCAGGGTGAGGGCTTTTATCCTCAGGCAGTCCTTATGGATGGAAAGTTCCTTCTTATGTTCCCCATGAGTGGCCACACACAAAATCTGCCCACACTCCAACTCCGCTACCTACAGTCAACACAGCCCTCTCTTGTGTGGAAGGGCAATTTAAGAAGGCTAATTTGAAGTTTACCGATGGTTCCGGTGGAAAAATAAAGAATGTATATTCCTGAGACTTCTTTGGTCTTTTTTTTTTAAGTTTGAAAAAACCCTCAAGGCTTCTTTTCCCACATTTCTGCAACAGTCTGCTATCCTCACAGCGTTCTCTAACCCCCTGTCTGTTCTAAGGCCTTACCAGGCCACAGCTGAAGCCTCTCTCCAGTTTTGTGTTTTTGTTTTGTTTTGTTTTGCAATCTTTTCAGGGTCAGAGTATGAGGGACCCTAGCATCTTTTCTTTCCCTAAGCCCTTGGTAAGAGCACTACTGCCTGCCGAAAGGTCGGCAGTTCAAACCCACCAGCCGCTCCGGGGAGAAAGATGTGGCAGTCTGCTTCGGAAAAGATTTACAGCCTTGGAAACTCTTTGGGGGCAGTTCTACTCTGTCCTACAGGGTCGCTATGAGTTGGAATAGACTAGACAGCAATGGGTTTGAAGTTTTCTCCGGGACCAATCAGAGGCAGCGAATGGGCATGAAGTGACACTACCCCAGACACCTTGCGCTGGAGGCTTAGCAGCCGGCGCTTAGCCGGCACCCAGCCTGAGCCCAGGCGACGCCCGGCTCACCTGCACGAAGCCCCAGAGCGGGTGGAGCGCGCAGTGCAGCAGCAGCGAGGGCCAGCAGCAGCCTCCGCGCAGCACCAGGTCCCGGAGCAGCATCTCGGCCCGGTGCGCCCGCTCGCCGGGCGAACTGTCAGGAGAGCAAGGATGGGGTCAGACGCGCGGTCGCGCAGGCACCACACCCGACGCCCACCTGCACACATACCAGCCCGACCGGGCGGGCACGCCCCGCACCCTGGGACATCTTCAGTGAAGCCTGCCCACCCACTGACCCTGACTCACTGAAGCCTACAGCCCAGAACTCACACCCTAACCCGGTGCATACCTCCACAGCCCTGAGTGCACACCTTAGCTTGGCCCCGTGCACACCCCCAGAATCCTGCGTGCACATCTTGGCCCCGTGCACACCCCCAGAAACAGCCATGCACAACTCACTCCCACCCTTCAAACCCGGCGGGGCACCACTCACCCCGCGTGCACACCCACAGAACCAGCCGTGCACACTCAACGACTCATGTCTGCACACTCCCTGACCCTGCAGGCACACCGCCCCGAGATCACATGCTACGTGCACTCTCTCTGCCCCGCCGGCTCTCCCTGCGTACACTGCAACATAGGCACCTCCGTGCACACCCCCGTTTTCCCTCGCGCCCCCCCCGCAGCCCGCCTCCAGCTCCACCAGCACCCCTCCAGTGTCTCATGCCACCTTGCTTGGCAGCGCCCCAGCGGCTTCTCGGCGCCGGGAAGGGCGGTCCGCCTCCCTCCGCGGCAGCTCTGCTCCGGAGCCGCCGGACAGCCCCCATTTAAAGCCCGCCACCTCCCCAGTCCCCCGCCCTCTAGGCGGGGCCTCGGTGCTCACCCTGGAGCGGCGCAGGGGCCGGGGGGTTTCACATGCCGAGAGGAGCGCGGGGCACTGGAGCAAAACTTTGCGCGCGGCTGGGGCCTCCAGGGCGCAGAGCCGGGGCCCGGGCGCGGCGCGCTCGCACGGGGCGCGAGAGCTCCGGGCGGCGCCTGGCCGCGCGCGGGCCGGGAGGGCGGCACCCCGAGCCCGGGCCGAGGCCGGGCGGAGGCGGGGAGACTCCTCCCAGGCGCCGCGAGCTGGCCGCGCTGAGGCCGCCCCGGGTCCCCGCCCTGCCCGGTGGCGCCGCGCGGCTGCCCGGGACTCGGGGGTGCCCGCTCTCCGCGCCCGTCACGCCGGCCCGCGAGAGGCGCGGCGGGAGGCGCCGGGCCGGAGCGCCGGCGCGGGCAGCAGGGCCGCGGGCGGAGGCGAAATCAACACTGCACGAAAAAGGAAAACAGACGTGAGCCGCGCCAACCCTCGCCACCTCCCGCCCGGGCTGCGCTCCCGCCCGCGCTCCCGCCGCCGCCGCCGCCGGCGCCGCTGCAGTGATTCCGCGTCTCCATCTAGCGAGGCTATTGTGTAGTGGGCGCTTGAGTTTTCTTTACTCGCCCTGGAGGGTGAGGACCCTCAACTCCCGGGGGATTGCTCCTTGTTCACCCTGGCTGCCTCCCTGAGTTTCTCCCGAGGCGGCGGGAAGGGGGCGAGGACTGACTTGGGGAGACCCCCTTTAGCGCGCTCCACTGGCTCTTACAGTGCAGAGGCCGGAGGATGCAGCCACCTCCCCTGCCCCGGGGCCGCGCGCCTGGTCCTCTGTCTAGCCCTGGCCCCCGACCTCTCCTTCACCATTCAGCTTGGAAGGAGCTGCCTGCCCACAGCCCTGGAGAGGACCTCTCCGCTGCTTTCCCTCAACCAACTGCAAACTCTTCTGTTTGAGGCAAGATTATCAACAAGTCGGTTCCCCGGGAAGTAGCCAGGTTACCTTTTTTTTTTTTTCACAAACCAGCTGCCGCTGGCTTCGCCGGCAGTATCTCAGGTCCTGAGCATCCAATGGAAGCACTTGGCAAGCGCTTGACTGATAGGATGGCTTTCCAGAAGGTTCCCAAGGCCTGGGCAATTCTATTTTTAGGTTGAGCCAGCCGCACCAGGGGCTCAAGACACAGAGAGAGTCAGACACCATAGCTCATTCACCGAAGAAACATTTTCTGAGTACCTTTCCACAGTGCCTGTGGGCACCCTCAAGTAACCCCAAAAAAACACACACTCAAAAACTATTTGCTTTGCAAACCTTGCTAGAAAAGGACATCATGTTTGCTAAAGTAGATGGTCAGTGAAAATGAGAGAAACCCTCGGTGAGATGGGTGGACATAGTAGCCTCAAAAATGGGCTCAAGCATCTCAAAGATCATGAAGATGGTGCAGGACAGGAAAATGTTTCGTTCTGTTCTACATAGGGTCGCCAGGAATCAGAGCAAACTCAATGGCAACTAACGACAAACTCTGCAAGCCAGTTTTCAGACAAACCTCCCTTTCCCAACAGAGCACTGCCCCCAGGGTCTTCCCCATGGGAGCTCTGCAGATCCGCATCCGACCCAGCACAAGGCTGAGGAACAACGTGGATAAGCCTGTTCCTTCCCTCCCAGAGCTCGGGGTCTGGTCGGGGACAGATGTTAAACTCAGCCGTCCCACTGTGCACTGACATCCCACTGCGAGGTGTAGTGTGAGAAAGGGGCCTGCACTGTGGTGGGACTCCCCAACCTTTTTGTTAGCAGCTGAGCACATTAACTGGTTGCAGAGGTGCTTGGCTGCTAACTGATAGACTGAAGGTTCAAGTCCACTCAAGCGTGCCTCGGAAGAAAGGCCTGGTGATCTCCTTCTGAACAATCAGCCATTGAAAACCCTGTGGAGCACAGTTCTACTCTGACACACAGGGGGCCGCCATGAGTCGTAGCTGGAGTTCACTGGAAGGCAACTGGTTTTTACTGGAGTGGCAGGTCAGAGGGATGGGGTGTGGAGGGAGGGGGAGTAAAGGTTTCCATGAAGAGGTGACCTACTAGAGGTGGGAGAACATTATTCATTCACTCATTCATTTCATACATAGTGTCTATGAGCACCTACTAAAGGCCAAACAGAGCCCCCCAGGCTGGGTATAAAACAGGGGACAATCGAACAGAACAGTGGACAATCGCATATTAGATATTGCCACTGCCCTTAAGGGGCCTACTGTTGGGGGAGGAAGGATGGGGAGAAAATGATTGGGGGGGCTCCCTACGTGACTTTCTCTCACCAAATAGTTTGAAGGAGGGGAGTGAGGCAAGAAATTGAGCCACTGTTGGTCAGCTGAGGTCAAAGTAACACTGGATAGTTTAATGCCTTTGCAGCTCAATGCCCACGTAAACCAAAAAAACAAAACCCACTTCTATCCAGTTGATTCCGACTCATAGCGACCCTATAGGACAGAGTAGAACTGCCCCATAGAGTTTCCAGGGAGCACCTGGCCAATTCGAACTGCCAACCTTTTGGTTAGCAGCCGTAGCACTTAACCACTACGCCACTGGGGTTTCTAGTGCCCGCATACGCAACTGCAATTTGTAGCTATGACAACAATCTCTGCTATTTTTACGCAGAACTCTTTACCACTTAACATAGTTCTTTACATCGTATTTTACTTCCATTCTCACGACTCTGTGAGGTAAATGTAATTATCCCATTTAACAGCTTTAGAGATGTTGTGACTTACCCAGGACCACACAGCTGGGCACCTGGGACTCAGAAGTATTGACCCTGACTCAAGGTTCAATACTTATGGACTCTCTGCCCTTTTGCGTGTTGCTAAGCCTGCATTATTCGTTTCGTCTTCAGTATTTCTGTATTGAACCCAACCTGTGCACCTCCTGAGAGTCACCTGCCCTCACCTCCTGTGTCCTCCTAACACCATGATTATTGCAGCCTTCCTTAGGGTGAGGGCCAGGCTCTGTACTGGCAGGGCCTAGGGAGGCTCTGGCTCCTTTCACCCCTTCTGAATTCAGATAGCACTTTACATCTCGGCTTGTCAGATCTACCTAGAGGGGCCAGGGAACTCCACAATGAAATACAAGGGGTTAAAACCTTGTAGGTGCAAATTTTGACCACGAAAGACAAAACCTGGGCATGGTCCAGCATATGGAATGCAGAGGTCCCATTTGGGCCATCAGGAGATACCCAGTAGGTGTGGCTGAGAAACTGGCAATGTTTTCATCTGAAGATGTGGCCAACTCAACAATGCACAACCTTCTATTTACTTCTCTCCTTTCCTGCTTCACTTCAATTCCTCTCATTTTAAGATTGCATCCCTCAATAAACAACTAGTGAAAAAGCATTGCCAGATGCTCTCTCTCCTAGAGAACCAGGGCTCAGATGATTACTACCACACGTGTGGCCCTAGGAAGCAGACCTTCAGGATGGGGCTCTGGAGCTACAGTTCTCATCTACGTGAAAGCAACATGGACCCCATTGCTGGTGGTAAGCAGGGTCATACCCGGCATACCCTGACATCACGACTACTAGAGCTTTAACCTGTGGCTAATTGGAATGAGGTGCAGGTGGCTGCTGCATTTGATCAGTGTGAGTGAAATGATAATCATAAGGATTGTGGGGTTAGGTAGCTTCTTCATACAGTACTGGAGGTCCTACAAAAAGAAAATGATAGGCTCAAAGTAGCTAACTGCCAACTTAGGGCATGCTTTGTGAAAAGCTTTACACACTTTCTCATCTCTTAATATCCACAAGACAGACTACTGAATATCAGGCCTAGGATCTGATTGTAAGAGTGGCAGAGCTAAAAAGAAGACTAAATGCACAGCCACTCAAGTGTCGTATGTCCAAGACAGGGCTCTGATAGGGAAAGAGTTGGACCCTGTGATCTGGAATAGAGACATTTGAGTGCACAAACTTGAAAAACTTGGAGCCCCAAGTCTCCCTGAATCCCATGGCTGGTAGAAGCAACTCTTTTCTCCTTGTCAGAATAGAAAAGTTTTGTTTTGCCTGGAGACCAAGTGTCTGGGTTCTCTAGAGGAACAAAATCAGTAAAACATATAAATATATACAGAGAGAGATTTATATCGAGGAAACGGCTCATGCAATTGTAGAGGCTGGAACGTCTGAAGTCAGTGGATTAGGATAGAGGCTTCTCCCCATTCACAGTCACAGTGATTGGCAGGTCAGAGGGCAGGGATCCTGCTCACAGGCAGTGAAGATCAATGAATCCCAAGATCAGCAGATAAGCTGTTAGCTCAAGTCTCAAGAACCAGAGGTCAGATGAACAGAAGGCGGCCACAGGATCCAGAGCAAGCAAAAAGCCAGAATGTCTGCTTATATTCGAATGCAGGCCACGCCCCCAAGGAAACTCCCCTTCAACTGATTGGTTATTCACAGCAGATTGCATCATCGGAGTGATCACATATAAACACTGAGAATCCTGGCCCAGCCAAGTTGATACACAATCTTAACCATCACACCAAGCAATGATGTCGTTGAGTCAGGTACGTCACAAGAAGGTGCCTGTTCTCATGATAACAGCCTACAGTAAATGAAGTGGAGATGTCAACTTCTTTGGCACAATATTGAGGAAAGAATCAGAAGGCTCAGGGAGGTGCGGATATTAGAATCATAAAACCTGAGAACCCACTATCTAACTATGCTTCCCAGGATGGCCCAGAGAACATTCCCTTCACTGAGGCGGAAAGAAATGCACTGGTGAGGGAGGACTGGCATCTTTGAGAAGTTCACCGGTGGCTATCCTTTGAAGGGCAGCATTGGTGATGGGAGATGGTGAGAAAATTGACTCCCTAGTATCAGTGGGAAGGGGCCACGTTGGAGCAATGGTTAAACACTTGGTTGCTAACCGAAGGGTCAGCAGTCAGAACCCACCAGCTGCTCTGCGGAAGAAAGATGTGACAGTCTGCTTCTGTAAAGATTACAGTTTTGGAAATCCATTGGGGCAGTTCTACTCTGTCCTATAGGATCACTATGAGTCGGAATGAACTGGATGGCAATGGGTTTGGTTTTGGGTTTTTAGTATCAATGGGAGTCAACGTAATGGCAAAGGCCAGATGGCATACTAAACTATGAATGACAAAGTAGGTACACTTACCATAATGGGCAGCAAGGCTGGAGTGATGATCTGGGTACCTTGAGCCATAGAAATCTGTGTCAATGGGTAAAAGACATTAGCTATAATAGGCACTAACCATAATAGACATTGTGGTGTACCTAGGGCCAAGGTAGGTGAAGAGTTGATAAGAGTGTTGTTTGATTTGTATAAATTAAGAAAAAAAAATCAAGAATCTAAGAGCATCATCAGATACTAATGGAAAATTACCTCAGCTTGTTCATAGCCCAGAACCCACTGATTAAAGGGGAGGCTGGGTTCCTTTGATGAAGAACCATACAATGTCACTGAGTCATAAGGTCAGTCAAGAGCAGCAGCAATCCAACATATAACAGAAGTGACCCAGATTCTCCTGTCACTTACTTCTGTTGCGCCAACACCTCCTTAACTTACACCTATAGCCTCAAAGGGGAATTCTCCATGAAAGTCTGAGGGAGAAAGAAAGAACAGGAGGCTCATTCACACCAGGTCAACATAACATATTGGTGCTAGTTGGAAACAGACACCTCTTGCATTACATTCCCACTTAAGGGTGGAAGGAAAGATGGCCGGAGGTACAGGCATACACTGACTCCCGTGCATGGGTCAATGGGTTGGCTAATTGTTCAGGGACATGGAAAGAACAAGACTGAAAATTCAGGAACATGGATGCCCCCCTCATCCAATAAATGGATGAACTCATGAGAGTCGGCACAAAGGATATGGATCTTTCTGTCTCATATTTAATAGTTCCCAGAGAGCATCCATTGCCATTGTTGAGACAACCAGGTGGACAAGAGGACTCATCCTGTGAAAATCAACCAGCCTCTCTCCATGGCCATAATAGTACTTATCTGAATGACAGGATGGTCTTTTTTTTTTTTTCCCCTAAATTTGGTTTATTTTGCTGTTGTTGTAGTCGTTGAGAATACACACAGCAAAACATACACCAATTCAACAGTTCCTACATGTACAATTTTGTGACATTGATTACATTCTTCGAGTTGTGTACCCATTCTCACCCTCCTTCTCTGAGTCATTCCTCCCTCATTAACATAAACTTACTGCCCCCTTAGGTTCCTATCTAATCTTTCAAGTTGCTGTTGTCAATTTAATGGAATGGCCTTTTGAAACTCAGTTAATGGCATCCGCTTAGAGACAACAACCTGTGGAATTAGAGGGTTGTTCTCCAGGATGTAGTATGAATGGATAGATGGTGATGTTTTTCCAATAGCTAGAATATGTGGGCCTGGGAGCCAAGGACTGGAAGTAGGATAGGCCCCTCTGAGCCCAACTGCCAGCGAGATACCTGCAGAACCTGTATTGCTTACTCCTGCAAACTTAGAAGGGTTAGAGGTCCTGGCTTCTATTGGGTGCAACTTTCACCAGCAAACACAGCAAAGGTTCCACTGCACTGGATCTGTAATTACTAGCTGAGTACCTTGGGTCTTTCATGCAAGTGAACCAGCGGTGAAAGGGAAGAGCTCTATATGGACACAGTAATCATCCTTGATCACCATGAGGAGGTAGGATTGCTATTACACAGTGAGTACAAGGAAGAGTATGTCTGGTACTCTAGGGTTCACTAGGACTTCTCTGCTCAGAGATAACCATGAATGGGCAATTGAAACATCCGCAGACTCTCCAGTTAAGAACCCCAGACCAGCTGAAGAACGGGCCATAGGTGAGAGGAATCTAGAATGGAAAGCAGTGGTGGTCCCGGTGGGGGATTATGAATATCAATCACGGAACTAGGACCAGCGGCAGCTGTGGAACTATAACATGGTATAGTAACCCTTTTGTGTCTTTTTAGGTGGTTATAATGGGCCACGACCCTGAACAATTGGATTTGCAGCTTCCCTCTCATATTAATGATATTTTTATCTGAAATTAGATCCAAATATCATAGGAAGATGTCAGCAACTCAGAATGATGCAAGGGGTGGACTGTATTGGACGCAATTTATGCACCTCCCCAAATTTGCTTGGTCATACCTACCTCCTCAGCCCATGGGTGCTGCTCCATGGAGAGGGCAGCCATCAAACCCGTTGCCCAGTCTCCTTATACTACTAGCTGTCTCAGCCTCCTCCAGGGTGAGAGCTGAGCTTTGACACAGCCTCCATCTTCCCCGCCTTGGCAGGGGCCACAGCTGCTGTGGGCCCAAGCCTAGCCTGACCAGGTTCATGGAGGTTTGGGCTCCTATCACCAATCCCAGACTCAGATGAAGCCTCACACCATGGGGAGTGGGATGTGGCTTTCCTGGTAGTTCTCAGGAAAGTCGAGGAATACTGCAAAGTGTTATCTGCCTTGCCATGAATTTTGATAAGTGAGAGACAAGGATCCAGCAAGATCCTATAGATTATTCTTCTCCCTTTCTCCATACGTGGTTCCATACGGACTATTTAAATATGTCTTGTGTGACTGAGCAACTGGCTGTGTTCCCTGGTGAAGCTGTAGCCAGCTCAGTAAAGCACCCCGTTTGGTTTGCTTTCCGTCCTTCTCTGCCTTCCTTCCCGTTTTCCCTCACTCTTGCTAACCTGGGATTGCATCTCCCCCAACACGTGTTACTGCCTAGGCTTTGCTCCAGGCTCTCTTTTTCTAGGAAATGCAGACTAAGACAGCTTCAGAGGTTGTGGCCACATGCGTAAAATAAAGCAGAAAACCATGGCCACCAGGGTATTTTTTTTTTTTTTTTAATCTGAAACACCTGTATAGCTATGGAGACTTGAAAGGATCCTGATAGTTTGTTTTCCTCTGGTCACCGTTTTTCTTTAAGTGCAGGTTAAGTTTAGCTGGGAAGAGTTTCGCGCTGGTCAAGAACATCAGCTCTTGAGTCAGACTGCTTGATTCTCACTAGCTGTGTCATCTTTGGTGAGTTTCCTAAGCCTTTGAAGCCTGATTCCTTCCTCTGTCTATCAGGGATTATAACACTTAGATCACAGAGTTCTTGGAAGGATTAACTGAGGGAATTCATATAAACACTTAGCATGTCACAGAGTAACTGCTCCAAAAGAAAAAGAAATGGAAAACGCTACCTCTAATTTTTTTGGGAAGGCTCATGAGCTGCCATGGAGTCAGCTCCCACTCATGGCAACCTTATGTACAACAGAATGAAACATTGCCCTGTTCTGCCTGCTCCTCACGATTGCTGGCATGCTCCGATCCATCATTGTAGCTATCATGCCAGCCCAACTCACTGGCAGTCTCCTTCACCCTCGCTGGCCTTCTGCTTTACCACATATCATGTCCTCCTCCAGTGATTGGTCCCTCCTGATGACTTGTCGAAAGCAAGCGAGTTGGACTATGTTCTGTTGTGATCCATAAGGTCTGCATTGGCTGATTTTCAGAAGTAGATTGCCAGGCCTTTCTTCCTAGTCTGCCTTAGTTTAGAAACTCCACTGAAACCTGTCCACCATGGGCGACTTTGCTGATATTTGAAATACTAGTGGCATAGCTTCCAGCATCACAGCAACACGCAAGCCACCATAGTACTGCAAACTGTCAGACAGGTGGTGGTTTGAAGGATAAAAACCAAAAAAAAAAAAAAAAAAAACCCATTGCTGTCGAGTCAACTCCGACTCATGGCAACCGATAGAGTAGAACTGCCCCATACGGTTTCCAGCGGATGGCTGGTGAGATGGACAAAAATGCAGCTTTTTTGTAAAGGTGCTAAAGGGCATCAGTGATGTTTTTTTGAGCAATGTGCACACACAGACACACAAAGCAGACACACACACACAAACAACAAAGGAAATGCTTTTGACCAGTAAGGGGGCACTCCTTGTCAAACCATGAAATTGTCCTGGCTAATTATGTTTGGAAATGTTGCAAATATATAGTTATTTAAACGAACATTGTTATCCAAATCGTTTATGACCTCAGCTTGAATTAAATATGTAACAGTCAACGTTACCCTTTATATCGGCTGTGAATCTGTCCAGAAAGGACGTTTCCCTGATTGATCAGGTGTGGGGGAGGGGTAACCCCAAGTCTCTTCTGGGCTTTGCACAAGACATCACTTGGCAAATCTTCTGAAGTTTGTCCCACGCCATGGCAGATAATCAAGGAGCTGAGCAGTATCCTTATGTGGGTTTCCTTACATGTGAGCATATTCCCTCTGCCCTAAATTCTGAGTCAGCGCTTTCCCCAAGAAAGCTTTGGTCCAAATCCCTCTGTAGCTGAATGTTTGGACATGGGGGAGTCAGGAAGAAGCCTGTATTTTTAATTTTACTTTAAAACCATCCCTGTCTTCCGTCCCTTGTCTTCCTCTCTTAAACTCTAAGAGAGGACCAGTATTCGGAAAAAGTTTTTTGCACTGGGCATGCCCGGTGTCACAGTCTGACCCT
This sequence comes from Loxodonta africana, assembly GCF_030014295.1. Lineage (NCBI taxonomy): Eukaryota > Metazoa > Chordata > Mammalia > Proboscidea > Elephantidae > Loxodonta > Loxodonta africana. The sequence continues at coordinate 106,952,994 of NC_087351.1, forward strand.
CTGCCATTTTTCTACTTCACAGAAGAGTCCAACCAGATTATGATCCAAGAGAACATTCTGGTCACTCCTTTGGCCAGGTCGGTCAAATCCAAAGGCCCAGGCCTTCGCCAGGAAGTGATGCCAGCCCAGCTGGGAGAGCCAGCTCCTTGATTCAGCTCAGCACCCATATGAGCTGGGCCAAGCAGGAGACTCAGGAGGAAGGAGACAGGTCCTATTACCCGACATCTCACATTCTAATAGAGGGAGGAGAAACATACATACACCCTAAACTGCAAATATGGCCATTTCTATTCTCTGCTTAAAACTCCCAGGAAGATTCCTTAACCTAGCAAGGCACACAAGCACTTCTCCCCAGCCCAAGCCCTCCCTTCCTCCTCCCTTCCTCCGCCTCCCAGCCCCCCAACTCACTTATACTTTTGACTCTGTGCTTCTGTGGTTCCCAGCAAGCACCTGACTGCTTCCCATCTTCTTGCCTTCCTCACACTCTTTCTTTTCCTCTGTGGAAAATCCTTCTCCTCCTGTCACCTTGGCCAATTCCTATTCAGTCACTCACTGCCTGCTCTCCCTGCTCTGACCTCACACACTCCCCCATCCCACCGTGGCACCTCTCACTCTGGACTGTAATTATGAGGGTCTGTGTAGCCAGGGAGGCAGCAGGTTGTGGGGTTACTGCAAAGAGCTCTGACTTTGATCGCTTGAATTTGGGAAGTTCCCTTAACCTCGCTGAGCCTCAGCTTCTCGACTGTAAAACAGGGATACTACATTCACCTTAGAATCCCTGGCAGTGAAAACACTCAACACAGTCAGCTGCTAACTGAAAGGTTGGAGGTTCGAGTCCACCCAGAGACTCCTCAGAAGAAAGGCTTGGCAATCTACTTTTGAAACATTAGACGTTGAAAACCCTGTAGAGCAGAGTTCTACTCTGACACACACCGGGGTCACCATGAGTCCGAATTGACTTGATGGCAACTGGTTTTACATTCACCTTGCTGGGCTGTCGTGGAGGATGTTAGAAAGAACGAAAGCAAAGCTGTCAGCCCAGGGCCTTCACAGAGGGAGCCCATGAGAAACCAGGTCCATTTCAGCTCAGCAGAGAAGTTTCTCCACTAACCGTGAGTGCCTTGGAGGCAGGGACTCTTGTGTGAATCGCCTTTGAATTCAGGTGCCTGGCAGTGTCCAACGTGTACTGAAAAATCCACTGCTTTGAGTCGATTCCGACTCAAAGCGACCCTGTAGGACAGAGTGGGCATGCCCCATAGAGTTTCCAAGGCTGTAATCTTTACAGGAGCCCTGGTGGCTCAGTGATTAAGAGCTCGGTTGCTAACTGAGGTTGGCAGCTCGAATCCACCAGCTGCTCTTTGGAAACGCTATGGGGCAGTTCTACTCTGTCCAGCATGGTCTCTATGAGTTACAATCAACCCGACGGCTACATGTTTTATCTTTACAGAAGCAGACTGCCACACCTTTCTCCCGCGAGCAGCTGGTAGGTTCAAACCACCAACTTTTCGGTTAGCAGCTGAGCGCTTAACCACTGCACCACCAGAGCTTCTCAACATGTACCGGAAGCTCCATAACTGTTTGAGAGTTACTGATAGGGCGTTATTAAGTGGACAAACCAAGGGCTTCTGGCCTATGGGGAAAGGTCGCTCCTTCCTCCCCTGACCAACCTTACCTTCTCCCCATCTTCTGTCGCTCCTCCTCTGGCCTCCTTGCTATGTCTCAAACCCTTAGGCCCTCTCCTGCCTCGGGGCTTTGGCCCTGCTGTGACCTCTGCCTGGAACACTCTTCTCCAGACATAAGCAGGGCTCACCTCTTCTAGGTCTTTGCTCAGCTGTCACCTTTCAACAAGACCCACTGTCTTAGTCATCTAGTGCTGCTATAACAGAAATACCACAAGTGGATGGCTTTAACGAAGAGAAGTTTATTCTCTCACAGTCCAGTAGGCTAGAAGTCCGAAATCAGGGTGCCGGCTTCAGGGGAAGGCTTTTTCCCTCTGTCGGCTCTAGAGGAAGGTCCTTGTCATCAGTCTTCCCTTGGTCTGGGAGCATCTCAGCACAGGAACCTCAGTTTCAAAGGACACTTTCTGCTCCCAGCACTGCTTTCTTCTCTCTTTTATACCTCAAAAAAGATTGGCTTCAGACACTACCTAATCCTGTAGACCTCATCAGTATAGCTGCCGCTAATCCACCTCATGACATCACAGTGATAGGATTTACAACATATAGGGAAATCACATCAGAACATAAAATGGTAGACAGTCATACAAGGAATCATGACCTAGCCAAGTTGCAGATATTTTGGGGGGACACAATTCAGCCCATGACACCCACCTGGCCACCCCGTTGAACGCTGCAGCCCACCCACCCACTCTCCCATTCTCCTTGCTGTGTTTTCTACGTAGTGCTTAACCACTTCTAACACATCGCCTATTTTGCTTGCTTCTTTTGTTTCCTGTGGGTCTCCCTTCGCTAGAATGTAAGCTCCAAGAGGGCAGAGTTTGTCCCCTGCCTGGAGGTGTTGCATTCCCTAGGCCTACCTCAAGTTTCAGGCACAGCCGTGGTAGATAGTTCCTGTGGATGCTGGGGTCGTGTCTCCCCCACGCCCCATCCCAGTCACAAGCTCCAGGGCAACCTGAGCAGGAAACAGGGTGAGTTCTGGGAGACTGGCCCCAGCTTCCTCATTTTTGCAGGGACAGCCTGAGGCTCAGTCTCCGCAGTTCCTGGGGGTCCCCAGCGGATCATCATGCCCAATAGCCCACTGTAGTACCTGACTCCATAACACAACCTTAGCTGGCTTCCCTTCCTGCCCTGTCTCAGTTCCCCCAGCTCCCTCCCACCTGCTCCTGGAACCACCTCCCAATTAAATCACCTGTACCAACACCTTGTCTCATGCTCTGCTTTCTGGAGCACTGAAATCAACCGGCCACCTTATTCCAGGAGCCAAGAACGGCATTTGCCATATGTTGGCCCAGGACGTATTTGTTGAACGGATGAATGAACAGAGACAATTTGCCAAGTTTTACAATTTGTGTCTTGCCTTATGAATAAATGAAGCCCTGGCTGAGCGGTGGTTAAGAGCTCAGCTGCTACCAAAAGGTTGGCAGTTCAAATCCACCAGCTGCTCCTTGGAAATCCTACGGGGCAGTTCTTCTCTGTCCATAGGGTTGCTATGAGTTGGAATTGACTCGACGGCAATGAGTATGGTTTTTTTCCTTTTTTATAAATAAATGTTTGGATGACTTTTTATCACATGGAGGACTTGCTCAACCCTGTCTTCTTGTTTGCAGTTGGATTTTCACTGAATGGCTTTGCCTGGAGACCTGCCTCTCTTTGAGCTTTGTAGATTTTTCTGGGAAGGAGGATTTTGCCGTTTACTTTAGTCAGAAATGTCAGAAGCATCCGGGATCCTGAAGGCCTACTGCTAACACCAGGGTTGGCCAGGCTAGCACCCAGCTATTCTGTGTAACTTTTCAAAGAGCACACCTTTCTCAGAGATTGATGTGAACCAGCTGCTGTCAAGTCGATTCTGACTCATGGTGACCCCGTGTATGTCAGAGTAGAACTGTGCTCCCTAGGATTTTTCAGAAGTAGATCTCCAGGTCTTTCTTCTCAGGCACCTCTGGGTGTGTTCAAAGTGCCAGTCTTTCAGTTAGCAGCCAAGCACTTAACCTTTTGCACCACCCAGGAACTCAAAGTATGATTTTGCAAGAACTCATTTGACCAGACAGTCTCGGGCAAAGCAGAGGGTCAGCGGAAAAGAGGAAGACTCTCAAAAAGATGGATTGACACAGTGGCTGAAACAGCAATGACTGTGGGGATGGCGCAAGGACCGGTCAGTGTTTCATTCTGTTGTGCATAGGGTTGCTGTGACTTGGAACTGCCTCAATGGCACCTAACAACAACAGTCCCCCGGTATGGTTGCTCATTTAGACACTCAGCAAACATTTATTGAATGCAAATTATGTGCCAGGGCTTGGGTACTAGGGATAAGAACTGTGGGGGACAGAGTCCCTGCCCTCCCTCCAAGAGGTCCCATCAGGTGGGAAAGAGGGAGAGTAAAGAGATGCTTATAAATACGGCATGAGAAGGGCAGCGATGGAGGTAAGCGCAGGCTACGAACAGAAAGAATCTGGTGCTTTCCACATCTTGGCACAATTGTACTTTCTGCTTTAGGTTGACTGAACCCTGGTTTCCTGAACACGCTTTGCTGTTGACAGCTCCCTGCCATTTCACGTGTGCCTTCCTTTCCCTGGAATGTTGTCCCCTCTGCCTTTCTGGCAAAGTCCAGAAACCCAGCTCCCATTACCTTGCCCTGGAAGAATCTTTTCCCCAGTCCCAACACCCCGCCAACCTAGCCCTGTCCCCTCTGCGCTGTCTGTAGTCTGTGCTATGGGGACTTACATAGTTGCCATTTTACCTACCAGTGTGATTACAAAAGTAATGAGTAATTGGAGGGGATTATGATTTAAGAGTTAAATATATTGACTTGGTATCAGGCGGAGCCGGGTTTGAATCCCAGGTCTGCTATTTCCTGGCTCTGTGTATTTGGGCATGGCAGGAGGAGAGAGTTGGGGGTAGAGAAGTAAGAGTGCAGGTAAGAAGACTCCACCCTGGTGGGCCCCTTGGGCCATGCCGGCACACTTGGAAATCATTCTGGGGGCAGTGGGGAGGCATTGGGCGGTTTGAAGCAAGAGCGTGGCATTGCACGTGGGTGATGTATAAAGACCATGCTGGCAGCAGTGGGGAAGAGGGATGCAATGAAGGGGCTGTGGACAGATGGAAGGCAGATGAGCCAAGAGCTGGCTGAAAGTCTAGACCTAGAGTCCAGAATAACAGTTTCTATCTAACTGTGTGATCTCAAACAGTTATTTAAACTTCTGGAGCCTCAGTTTCCTCAACTGTAAAAAGGGAATAATAATAGTAGTGCTTGCCTTGCCTGAGAAGATTTTAAGAGAGTATAAGTAATAAATACCATGCTAACACCCTGTATGATCAGTGATGCCTGGAGAAGGTAAACAAATCGTCTAAGTTCACATCTTTGATCTTAACTTCATTTATAGAGCCCCTGAACTCATTAAAATCATTCACCAACTTTCTGTAAATCATATGAAATTTTAAGTGCAATAAGAAAATTCAGCATTTAAAGAAGACTATGGATTAGTTGCCAACGATTTCATTTTACTTGGATTCACAATTGACACTTATGAAAACAACAGTCAAGAAATCAATGATTCATTGCATTGGGCAAATCTGCTGCAAAAGACCTCTTCAAAGTGTTAAAAAGCAAAGATGTCACCTTGAGGACTAAGGTACACCTGACCCAAGCCATGATATTTTCAATCACCTCATATCCATGTGAAAGCTGGACGATGGATAAGGAAAACTGAAGAAGAATTGACACCTTTGAACTGTGATGTTGGTGAAGAATATTGAATATACCACAGGCTGCCAAAAGAATGAACAAATCTGTCTTGGAAGAAGTACAACTCAAATGCTCCTTAGAAGCAAAGATGGCGAGACTATGCCTCACATACTTTGAACATGTTGTCAGGAAGGATCAGTCCCTAGAGAAGGACATCATGCTTGGTAAAGTAAAGGGTCAGTGAAAAAGAGGAAGATCCTCAAAGAGATTGACACAGTGAGTACAAAAATGAGCTCAAGCATAACAAGGATTGTGAGGATGGCACAGGACTGAGCAGTGTTTTGTTCTGTTGTACATAGTGTCTCTATGAGTCGGAAGAGACTCGGCTGACACCTAACAACAGTGACACTGGATTAGTTAAGATTAGGTTCAGCCAAGAGTTGCGGAAATTCCAAATTAACAGAGGCTTAATTTTTTTTTTTTTTAAAGAAGGAAGAAGTTTATTTCTCTGTCTGATAAAAGAAAGTCTGGGCTTGTATGATGCTCCACAGAGCAGGGCCCAGACTCCTTCTAGCTTGTTGATCCTCCATTCTCAAGTAGGCTTCTTTTCACCTAATGGTCCAAGATGTCTGCTTGAACTCAGCCTTCACGTCTACATCGTCTACATCGCAGCCAGCAGGAAAAAGAAAGAGAGAAAGAAGGGTAATTCCTCTTTAAGAACATTTTTTGGAAGTCTCAAACATCCCATTGGTCTGTACACAATCACGTGGCCACGCCTAGTTGCAAGGAAGGCTGGGAAATACAGTCCTTATTCAGGGCAGCCACCTGCTCTGCTTAAAATCGGGGATTCCATTGGAGGGAGCAGTCTCTGTCATAACTTTTAATGATTTGCACTGCAGAGTTTCACATGTTGACTATCTTAAAGAGGAATATAAGTAACCCATAAGACTTCAGACAGGAAGTAGTTGAACAGCAATCCCCAAGCCCGTGTGGGAGAAAGGACGCTTACTTAAGTTACACAAGAGGCTCCAAGTTATCCCTTTTTTTTCCAATAACAGAGACCCTTTTTGAGGTCATACTCCAAGCAGAAAGAGACACTTACTTCCTTAGGGGAGGCTTGGAAAGCCCCCTTCTGTTGACACAGTCAGGCTGCACAAGGAGAGAGACCAGCCTCCCTGAGCTCAGCTCAGAGGGGCAGGGGCTGAGTGCCCTACACAGCACCCGGCCGGGCAGAACCTGGGGAGTGAAGCAAAGCCTTCATACCAGCCAATCAGCAAAGCCACTGAGCTTTGAATGTGATGAAGAGGGCTCTGTAGCAGGGAGCGGCCCTCCCATGCAGATGGTGTGGGACACACAGATGACTCAGGACACACAAGGGCCCCTTTTCACAGCAGGCTCTCTGCAGTTCCTCAGTGGGTAGAACTAGGTAACCCTGATACCCATGATCCCTGCCTAACTGATCAGAGAGAGAGAGAAAAAAAACCCTTTAAATAGCCCCAGGGTAAAGAATTCTTTCCAGGTACTTTTACATATTAAAAAAAGAAAACAAATTACCATCAAGTCAGTTGTGACTCATGGTGACCTCATGTGTGTCAGAGTAGAACTGTGCTCCATAAGGTTTTCAATGACTGTGACCTTTTATATGTAGATCTCCAAACCTTTCTTCTGAGGTGCTTCTGGGTGGATTCGAAGCTCCAACCTTTCTGTTAGTAGCCAAGCACATTCATTGTTTGTGCTACCCAGAGACTCCTTTAGATTTTCTGAGGTGCTTCTGGGTGGATTCGAAGCTCCAACCTTTCTGTTAGTAGCCAAGCACATTCATTGTTTGTGCTACCCAGAGACTCCTTTAGATTTTTATCTATAGACCCTTGGAATGCATAACTCCTACCAGTACCGGTATCCAGAGTGGGTAAACCAGGTGGCAGGAATGGATACCATTTATTGAGTGTTTACTAACTGCCAGGCCCTGTTCTAAGGATACCACAGTATTAACTCCTTAAGTCCTCACGATAACCGAATGAGGTAGCTACTAGGATCATCAGCATTTTCTAGATAAGGAAAGAGACAGAAGGAAGTGAGTCAGACTGGCTGCATTGGTGGCCTTGCTTCGTCCACCCCCTTTGCCATGTAACCTGGTTCTGCCCTCCCACTCTGACTCTGGGCCTTGTTGGCCTGCTTTGGCCCAATGGGATGTTGAATGCTGTATAACTGGGTTGGCTTGCTTTTGCCTCTCTGCCTGTGCCATGTGAAGGTGAAGAATGTGCCCTGGCTAGCCTGCCAGCAATGAAGGACATGTGGAGCAGAGCCAAGTCGTGCCAGTCGCCACAGCCGAGGCCACCGTAGATCAGCCAACAGCCAGCAGAACCTCCGGACAGTGGGCAAGCCCAGCCAACATCCGCAAAGCTGCTTAGCTAACCTGTAACTGACTGCATGTATGTGAGCGAGCCGCCCAGATCAGCTGAGCCCAGGCCAGATCAATGGGATCCTGCAGATCCATGGGCTAAATAAACGTTTCTTGCTGTGTACCACTGAAGTTTTGCAACATCATTGTGACAGCATCCATCTGTTAGCCACCATTTTCTGTCCATTTGCCACACTGTGGTGGCTTGTGTGGTGCTATGATGCCGAAAACTATGCTGCTTGTATTTCAAATGCCATCAGGGTCACCCATGGTGGACGGGTTTCAGCAGAGCAGCTGGGCTAAGACAGACTACGAAGAAAGGCCCGGTGAGCTACTTCCAAAAATTAGCCAATGAAAACCCTGTGGATTACGGGATACTGTCCGAGACTTCGACTTGCTTACTTTGGATGCATCGTCAGGAGGGAGTGCTTGCTAGAGAAGGACATCATGCCTGTAAAGTGGAGCACCAGCAAAGGCAAGGGAAATCCTCGATGAGATGGCTTGACGCAGCTGCCACAACAATGGCCTCAAACATACCAGTGATCTTGAAGATGGCACAGGACCAGGCAGCATTTTGTTCAATTATACATGAAGTCACCATGAGTCGCAGCTGACTTGATGGCAGCTAACAACAACATGGAAACTCTGGTGGTGCAGTGGGCCAAGTGCTCCTTGGAAACACTATGGGGCAGTTCTACTCTGTCCTGTAGGGTTGCTATGAGTCGGAATCGACTCAACAGAACTGGGTTTGGTTTTTGGTTTAACAACATTAAAAAAAAGATCATAAAGAAAACAAAAACCCTCACAACTGGACCAATAAGGGACATCATGATAAATGGAGGAAAGATTGAAGTTGTCAAGGATTTCATTTTACTTGGATCCACTATCAACACCCATGGCAGCAGCAGGCAAGAAATCAAAAGATGCATTGCCTTGGGCAGATCTGCTGCAAAAGACCTCTTTAAAGTGTTGAAAGGCAAAGTTGTCACCTTGAAGACTAAGGTGCGCCTGACCCAAGCCATGGTATTTTCAATTGCATTATGTGCATGTGAAAGCTGGACAATGAATAAGGATGACAAAAGAAGAGTTGATGCCTTTGAGTTGTGGTGTTGGCGAAGAATATTGAATATACCATGGACGCCAAAAAACGAACAAATCTGTCTTGGAAGAAGTACAACCAGAATGCTCCCTAGAAGCAAGGATGGCGAGACTACATCTTACAGACTTTGGACAAGTTATCAGGAGGGATCAGTCCCTGGAGAAGGACATAATGCTTGGTAGAGTAGAGGGTCAGCGAGAAAGAGGAAGGCCCTCAATCAGATGGATTGACACAGTGGCTGCAACAATGGGCTCAAGCATAACAGGGATTGTAAGGACGGCGCAGGACCGGGCAGTGTTTCGTTCTATAGTACATAGGGTCACTATGAGTCGGAACTGACTCAATGGCACCTGACAACAATAACAACATTATGACAATAGATAGCTGACACAGACATTATATAACTTTTCAGCTAATAGTTACAAATACAGCCAGTATTTGAACCCAGGGGCCCTGGTGGTTCAGTGGTTAAGAGCTCGGCTGCCAACCAAAAGGTTAGCAGTTCAAATCCACCAGCTGCTCCTTGGAAACCCTATGGGGCAGTTCTGCTCTGTCCTATAGGGTCGCTATGAGTTGGAACTGACTAGATGGCAACGAGTTTGGTTTGTTTTTTAGTCAACGGCAGAGCCTGCACTCTTAGGTAATATTCTATATGAGGGGTCAGCAAACTGTGGTCCACAGGTCAAATCTAAGCCACCACCTGCTTTTGTACAGCCCACGAAAGTGGTTGATAGCAATGGGCATTTGCAATCAATTTGATGACAGGGAACATTAACTTTGAACCCAAATTAAACAAAAAGCTCTCCCAGAAAAAAGAATTTAATCTTTGTCACTAGTAGTACTATAAACTAGTGTACTCAATTATAATATTGTATTTTGAATAGCATCAATAATAATTTGTGGATATTTGTTCTCTCTTGTTATGTAAATATCTACACAGTATTCTTGAGTTTGCCTCTTGGCTTGTAAAGCCTAAAATATTTATTATCTGACCCATTACAGAACAAGTTTGCTGAGCTCTGTTCTACGAGATAGTTCTATTGAGATGTTTGGTCTTTGAATTTGGTCCTCAGCCCAAGAAATGGAGTCAGACTGCTGAGAGCTTGAAAGTCCCTCAAAGTTCTTCCAAGCTAACTTGAGAAGCAGAATTAGACCCCAGGTCTCTGTTCTCCTAGTCTAGAGCTCTTCTGCATCTCTCCGAGAGGTCAGTGATAGTTTGTCGTTGTTGCTAGTAGCTATCGAGTCAGCTCCAACACATGGCCACCTTATGTATAACAAAACGAAACGTTGCCCAGTTTGGTGCCATCTTCATGATTGTTGGTACGTTTGAGCCCATTGTCGCAGCTATTGTGCCAGTCTACCTCACTGAGTGCTTTGCTCGTTTTCATTAACTCTGTACTTCACCAAACATGATGTCCTTTACTAGTGGTTTGTCCCTCTCCATTGCTTTCTTTGGATTGGTCCAAAGTAAGACAAAATCTTGCCGTCCTCTCTTCTAAGGAACTTTCTGGGTCTACTTCCTTCAAAACTGGCTTGATTTGTTGAGAGGCCTCCAAATCTCCAACTGGAATGTTCTTGGTATCTAACGGTCCATCTTGTCTTTCCTTCTGAGGGCTCTTGTTCACGTGAACATGGATGACTCACTGTTTCCTTCTCCACTCTGCCTCAAGCTCTCTAACATGAATTTATGCTGCATGCCTCTGTGATAATTAAAAAATGTGAGCGTTTAAGACAATTTGTACTGGAGACGATGGAGAAATTCTCTTTTGAAGAGTTTCACAATCTGGCCTCATTAGAAAGGAGAAATGGAATGGGAGAATTAAGGAGAAAACTCATTTCTTCCCTGAGTGTGTTAATGAGCTAAGCCACAGGAGGCCATGTGTAAGACAGGCTGCAAGCAGCTGTAAATTAAATTTATTACGCGCCAAGAGATTCTAATAAACATTACTTAAAAATAGCAACAGATAGTCATTTGTATTATGTCATGTGACCCAGTTATGGCAACACATTTGTGCCTCTGCTATTAATCAAAGTTACTTTGAGAGGCATTGGTAAATTCTTTTAGAGCCCCTGGCACCTTCCACTTAATTAAGATTGTTCTGGAATAGAGCAGCGTTAGTAAAAAATAGTCATAGTGTATATCATTGCATGCTGGTCATTAGGTGATGCTTATTAGGCTTTTTGAGAGGGATAAAGCTGAAAGAAAATGTCACTTTCTTGAATAAAATCCCCGGAAGGTTAGCATTGGAGGGCAATTTCTGAGTGGGGAAGCACCGCTGGACCTTGCTGGGAGAAAGTCACCATTGCTTGGGAGGGGGACCACGTTAATGATTGCTGTCACTCCCACTCCGGCCTCACAGGGATGCTCCTTGTCCTTTAGTCTATGGCTCAGTACGGACAAGACCCTTTCTCATACCCTGAACACAGAAGGGAATGTCCTAACAATGTCCAGAATTATCTTTTGAAAATAAAATATCTGAGCTTGTCACTCTCTCGTTTAAACTTGTAATTTTTTTTTTATTGTACTTTAGATGAAGGTTTACGGGACAAACACATTTTTCATTAAACGGTTAGTACACATATTGTTTTATGACATTGGTTAACAGCCCCATGACATGTCAACCCTCTCCCTTCTTGACCTTGGGTTCCCTATTACCAGCTTTCCTGTTCTCTCCTGCCTTCTAGCCTTTGCCCCGGGGGCTGGTGTCCTCCTTTAATCTTGTTTGGTTTTATGAGCCTGTGCAATCTTTGGCTGAAGGGCGAACCGCAGGAGTGACTTCATTACTGAGCTGAAAGAGTGTCTGGGAGCCATGCTCCTCAGGGTTTCACCAGTCTCTGTCAGGCCAGGAAGTCTGGTCTTTCTTTTCGTTAAACTCCTAATTTGCAGCTCTGTGATCATTTAACCATTTGCCACTGAGTCGACTCCAACTCCTGATGACCCACGTGTGTCAGAGTAGAGCTGTGCTCCACGGGGTTTTCAGTGGTTGATGTTTTAGGAAGTAGATCTCCAGGCCTTTCTTCCAACCTTTTGGTTAGCAGCTGAGTGTGTTAACCCTTTGCACCACCCAGGGACTCCTCTCTGTGATCTAGTCCCTGCCTGCCCTCCCAGCTGTGTCCCTACCACTCTCCATGAGCTCCGTAGAAGGAAATGCATTCTGGGGGTCAAGACTTTGGGGTCTGGAATCAGATTGGCCTGTGTTTGAACTACAGTTCTGTCGTTTACTAGCTGTGTAAACACAGGCAAATTACCTAACTTCTCACCTCCATCTCTTCATCTGTAAAATGGGAGTAATTGTGCCTAGCACGTAAGGTGGTTGTGAGCATTACGTGAACTAATCTATGTGAGGCACTTAGCGCAGGGCTGGGTGCTTGGAAAAGCTTTCCAGAAATGTTAAAAAAATTAGCAATGGTTTCTTGACAATGTCATTCCATTTTATTTCTCTCACGTACCTCTCTTGGCCTAGAACGGCCCAAACCAACCTTTGCCCCTTGATTTCTCTCATTCGTGATTTTTCACCCTTTGTGCCTCTCAGCTCAGGCACAAACCATCTGCAAAGACTTCCCAGACCTCCATCTGACTTAGAGACCCCTCTCTGGGCTCCCGTCGCCTCATCAGTGTGCTCCGGTTGCCGGTGCCTTCGTCTGGGGTGGCCATGCCAAGGCGGATGGCCTGAGATCATGTCTGCCTCACCGCTGCTTCCCGGGGCTGCCGCACAGCAAGCGCTCAGAAAACGTCTGTTGAATAAAAGAAACAGAGATTACGAATCTAGAAAATGGGACTCCATGGAATACGAAGTGAAACTTATCGCCTTACTTTGGGCTCCATGGGAAGCAGAGACTAAGGCCAGGAGCTGGTGATGGGAGTTTACTCTGTAGGTGAGTGAACAGCGGGAGGAAGACAGGAAAGGAGAGAAAGGCGGTAACGAGGGCTGTAGTGAGCTGGTTACCACGGTGGGCAGCTTAGGACTCCGGAGGAAGGGTGCAGAATGAGTCTCAGGATAACTTCTGTGAAGGGAAGGGGGAACTGAAACCTTGTGTCTGCTCTGGCTCCAACTGGCCCTCACCTAGTGACAAGTGTCATCGCAGTTGTATGGACCAGCCCTCACCCCTCCCAGATCTGACCTGCCACCCCACTCGCCCTACCTGTCCAGCGTATGGCACGGTCACTCTGACCCAGACAGTCACATCCTCGAGCTCTAAGAGCTGTGGAAACGTGGATGTGACAGGTGGGGCCAGCCAGGCACCCCTGCTCTCGGAGGCAGAAAGGAGCAGAGCTGAGCCCGTGAAGAGCCAGCTGGAATGAGCACTGGACAAGGTGTCAGGGAGACAGGGATTCTTCTCACTATCGTCTTCCTGAGCCTTCATTTCCTCCTGTGCACCTATCTTTCAGGGTCGATAAGGACTAAATGAGATAATGTGCATAGTGTCTGCAACGTATGAATCACTCAACAGATGTGAGTTTTTGTCGCCATCATCATGTTCGTCACCGCCATCACCGATGTGTGCCTCACAAGTTCATTGGAAAGAGCAGTGGACCAGGAGTCAGGTACCTCAGTGAAGGGGAGGGGGCGGACTGAGAACAATTTCAGACAGGAGAGCACTGCTGAAGACAAAAGCCTAATGCACGTACAAGGTACTGATGTTCTCATGGCAGGAGCAGTGAGTAATAATGAGACGCTGACGCTATGAAATGAAATGTCAGTAGCTTATTAGAGGCAAAGCGCAATGTACTGGATTTCCACCAGCCCTGAACAAGCAATGCTTAGTGCAGCGTGTGTCTTCAGTTAGAGTTTTCCAAGGCTGGAAGCGCGGGGGACCCAGGTTTGCTGACCTGCGGGGTGTTCCTGAACCACACAATTCTCTACTGCATGTTACAGACCATAATAAGCCACGCTGTCCGTGTAGTCGGCTCCTGAGACGATAGCCTCTTCAGCCAAGCCAGAAAGCGTGCGTGGGGGACCCACTGCGAGCCAGGCAGGGACGCACAGATGAATAGCCCGTCCTGGCTCTGGAGGACTCATAGTCTAGCAGGGGAGACTGGGCCTAAGCAGGTAGTGCAAATGGTTAAGTGCTCGTCTACTAGCTGAAAGGTTGGTGATTCAAACCCACCCAGAGGTGCCTTGGAAGACAGGCCTGGAGATCTGCTTCTGAAAGATCACACCCTTGAAAACCCCATGAAGTGGTTCTACTCTGCACACATGGGGACACCATGAGTCGGAGTCAACTAGACTGCAACTAACAACGACAACCCCACAATAATGTGGGGTTGAGGGGTACGCCCAGGAAGGGACAGAGAGAAGCAGCAACCAGCTCTGGATAGAGTCTTCAGAAGGGCTTCTTGTGGGAGAGATGTCTCAGAGGCTAGCCTTGAAGGCCAATAATAGCCACCTTTTGCTGAGCGTGTACTATGTGCCAGGATCTTCATGGTCATTACCTTGTTTGAACCCCACCACCATCCTGCAGGGTAGCAGGGGGAGTAGGCCAAGAAGACAGAAGGGGAACTATGCCAAGAGATGTTAATCTGCCGAAGGTCACACAGGTAGAAAGTGGAAGGGCTGGGATTTGATCTCATGTGTATCTGACTCCAATAGCAAGTCCTGTCTACTTGTCTCTGACGAGTAAGTAGTTGCTGGTCAGATGGGGTCAGGGGAAGAACATTCCAGGCAGAGGAAACAGCACAAGAAAAGGCTCAGTGGTGGGAAACTGTGATGTATACTTGTCCTTTGGAATGTTAAGTAGGAAAGGGCAGACCGTGATGGAGCGGAATTCATACTTCCATTCATTCATTCACTCGCTCAGTTGCTAACTCAGTCTAACATCTGTGGAGCACCTGCAGAGGCAGATCATATTAGTCCCGCTAAGCTGAGGAAGCCAAGATCAAACTTCTAGGCTCTGAAGCAGCTAGAACCGAATGAGTAGGGTACCAGAGAGGAGGAGATGGATCCAACAGCAGTGGGGGTGGCGCACAGAAGTCTGGGTGGGTGTGCTCACGGATCTTCGGTGGAAGGCTGGGCAAGACTCCACGAGGCCTTGCAGAGAGGACTTCAGAGGAATGGGGGTTCTGGACATGACACAGTGCTGGGAGATGTTGGATTCTGCACCCCGCTGCATGGAAATTCCAATCGGATAGTAGGAATGCTGAGCACCAAAATGGCACAGCTGTGAGCAAACATAAAAGATTAGCTTTTACTTTCTTTTCTTAATTTCTTTAAAAGACAAATAGCAGTTTAAAGCAAAATTATCATTGCAGTATCAGGTTTATGATGTACGTAGAAGCAAATATAGATGACAACAATATCGCAAAGGATAAGAAGATAAATGTAGTTGGATTTTTGTAAGGTTCTTAAATTTGAGAAGTGTGAAGAGTGAAATGTGAAGGGGAATGATGTTAATTCTAAATGGATTGTGATAAGTTAAGGATGTATACTAGAATCCCCAGAATAACCACTAAAAATAATAAAAAGAATTTTTTAAAGTATAGCTACAGCTGCAACAGAGGAAATAAAATGGAATACTAAAAAAATTTCAGTTCAATTAATGCGAAAGAAACAGGACAAGAGAAATAGAAAAAAAAATGGAATAAATAGAAAAAAGTGGCGAGGTTGTATGTTTAAAGCCAACCATGATGACAATTACATTAAAGGTAAATGAAGAGTCCAATTAAAAAGCAAAGAATTGTCCGATTGGATAAAACAGCAAGGCCTATCTACCAAAGATGGACTTGCAGTATAAAGACATCGACAGGTTACAAGAAAAAGGATGAGAAAAGACATACCATGGAAACACTAAGCCAAAGAAAGCCGGTGTGGCCGTATTAATGTTCGACACGGTGGACTTCAAAACAAAGAATACTATTAGGAGAAATAGGGGTATTTCATGACTTGGTGTTCGGTGCTGTCAATTCGGTTCCGACTCAGAGCAACCCTATGTACAACAGAACGAAATATTGCCTGGTCCTGTGCCAACCTCACAATTGTTACGTTTGAACCTAGTATTGCAACCACTGTGTCAATCCATCTGTTGAGGGTCTTCCTCTTTTTTGCCGACCCTCTACTTTACCAAACATGATGTCCTTCTAAGGGACTGGTTCCTCCTGACAACATGCCCAAAGCAGGTGAGACAAAGTCTTGCCACTCTGGCTTCCAAGGAGCACTCTGGATGTATTTCTTCCAGGAAGGACTTGTTCGTTCTTCTGGCAGCCCACGGGATATTCAATATTCTTCGCCGACACCCTAATTCAAAAGCATCAATTCTTCCTCAGTCTTCCTTATTCGTCGTCCAGTGTTTGCGTGCCTATGAGGCAACTGAAAATTATCGTGGCTTGGGCTGGGCGCACCTTAGACCTCAAAGTGACATCTTTGATTTTTAAAACTTTAAAGAAGTCTTTTGTAGCAGATTTACTCAATATAATACATCGTTTGATTTCCTGACTGTTACTTTCCATGGGCATTGATTGTGGATCCAAGTCAAATGAAATACTTGACTTCACTCTTTTCTTCATTTATCATGATGTTGCTTATTAGTCTGTATTTCATGATACAGGAGGCTATTCAACAGAAAGGCACAACTAACATAAATATGTTGGCTCATAATAACAGAGCTTCGAAAGGCATAAAGCAAAAGCTGACCAAACCAAACGAAGAAAGAGACACACCCACAATCACAGTTGGAGATTTTAACAGTTGTTTCGCAGTAACTGGTATTAGAACTGGACAAAAATCCATGGCACCGGAGGGCCTGGGGAATGCCCAGAAGCTGCCCCTTGGGGTGAGCATGGAATGAATGAACTATTATCCTGCCCTGGCTTTGGGCCGGGCACTGTGCTGGGGTTAGCCCACTTAATTCTCACCGCCACCCTGCGGTATTCATTTGCTCCTGTCTCATAGCTAAGAGCGTGCCATTTTTCACTTGAGGAAACTGAGCTTAGGAGAAACCAGGCAGCTGGCCTCTGGCTGTACAGCCAGGGAGTGACACAGACCAGACAGGAACCAAGATCTGTCCCTTGTCTCATGTTCTTTCCACTCCCCATGACGCCCTGGGTTATGGATTGAATTGTGTCCCCCCAAAATATGCATTGTAAATCCTAACCCCTTTACCTGCGGTTATAATCCCATTTGGGAATGGGTTTTCTTTCTTATGTTAATGAGGCAGTATTCTTGTAGAGTGTCTTAATTAATCTCTTTTGAGATATAGAAAGAGCATACCGAGCAAGCAACTAAGCAAGCAAGCAGAGATGGGAAGGAGATAGATGTCACCCCACATGAAGATTGCCAAGCAGCCAAGGAACAGAAGCTGAAGAGATAAGGACCTCCCCCAAGAGCTGACAGAGAGAGAAAGCCATCCCCAGAGGTGGCGCCCTGAATTCAGACTTCCAGCCTCCTAAATATGAGAAAATAAATTTCTGTTTGTCAAAGCCACCTACTTGTGGTATTTCTGTTATAGCAGCACTAGACAGTTAAGACACCCTGGGACCCTGGGCACATACTGCTCAATTCTCCTCAAAGCTCTTCCAAGACCCCCCGAGGTCGTGGGGCAGGAATGTAGTATAAAGGTCTTCTAGGCAGAAGCCCAGAAACGTAAGAAGCTAACAGGCACAGGACATAGAGTACTCAAAGTGGCTGCCTTAGGCATCTCCCGCCGCATCCTTAGGCTGGGCCATGCTCCCTTCTCTGAAGGACTCACCGTAGAAAGCATGCTGGTGAGGTAGGTGTTTGGTCTTTTTATTTAAAAGAACTTCTCTTTCTTCTTAATCTTTTTTGTTCTTTAATTACTTGGCCCAGTAACTATTATGTGCCAGACACGGTGCTAAGACGCACAGCTTGGGGAATTAGGGAAGGCTTCCTGGAGGAGGTGATATCCCTGCTTTTTTCCAACCTCCCCACTACCCCCCACTGCTTGCTCATCTCACTGCTCCTCAATGCAGGCATATATATATATATATTTTTTTTTTTTTTTTCAATTTCCTCTACCTAGGCTCTGGATGTTTTTATTAAGAAGGCTTTACATACACAATGAAGAAAGAACTACTGCTCCCAGCACCAGAGACCAAAGAAATTATAACAAACCGCAGAATCCAAGGCCACCAGAGAAATTCCTTCTCAGCTCACTCTTACCCAGAATATATGCCTCCATGCGCATGCATGCACACGTGTTCAACACACACTCATGTTCCACATGCGTGCAATCACTTGCGCACTTGTTCACACAGGCATCCACACTCATTGGCAAGCACACAGGTGTGCGCGCACACACACATGCACCTGTACACACGCACACACACACGAACATGCTCCTGTCACCCTCATTCACGCATACGTGGAAATACAATCAGGATTTATTCCAGCTTCAGGAAGGCCATGTGTTGGCTTGAATTGCTGTCTTGTGTTTTTGATGATGCTTAAAAAAAAAAAAACCAGCAGGAAAATCTTGAATTATTTATCAAGTTACTCAATAATTGATAAAAGTCTCACAAAAGCCTCAGCCGGGATAGACCTCTGTAAATAATTCCTGGGTGTTATCGGTGTCCGTGTGTATATGTCTGTGTGTATGAGAGAGAGAGAGAGAGAGAGGGAGGTCCCTGACAGCTTAAACGAGACCTCGTTTTAAATCAGCTTTCAACTATGCTGCACAGGCCCTTGACTCAGTTTCCTGGTCTTTTGTTTCTTCACACCTCTGCGACCATCAGGAAAACAAATCGCGCTCCCCCGGCTCCTCTGCTTCCCTCCCCATGGGCTCCGTGCCCATCACTTCACAGAGCTCCACCTCAGAGGCTCTGTAAATACGCCACAGAGGACAAGCTACAATACGAGAACAGACAGACAGCCAAGAGAGCTTAGGGAGAAACGTTTCACGCCAACATTAATCAAAGAAATGGAAATGCTGTAAGCACACGATGAAATACTTCTCTTTGCCTATTAGGAAAGTTTTCCAAAAAAAAAAAAATCACGACAGCACTCTGGTGATGGTGCCGCAAGACGAGAACCCTCTGTCTTGATCTCCTAGCGCAGCTGTAACAGAAATGCCACAAGTGGGTGGCTTTGACAAACAAAAATTTATTTTCTCACAGTTTAGGAGGTTAGCAGTCTGAATCCAGGGTACCTGCACTAGGGGAAGGCCCTCTCCGTCTGCCCTGGGGGAAATCCTGGTCTCAGCTTCTCTAGAGTTCTTTCTCTGCCATGCTTGGAGGTCTCCACGTGACATCCTTCTCTCCCCCATTCAGACTTTCTTGCTTCTGTACCTAATGTGACCTTTTTATGTCTCAACAGTGATTGGTTTAAGACACACTGAGATGGCCCCTCTAACCTAACAAAGAAAACCCTGTTCCCAAATGGGATTATATCCACAGGTATGTCATTGTTGCTGTGTGCTGCCGAGTCCATTCCGACTCCCAGAGGCCTGTATAACAGAGCAGAACTGCCCCGCAGGGTTTCTCTCATAGGCTGTAATTTTTACAGGAGCAGATTGCCAGGTCTTTTCTCTCAAGGAACTGCTGATGCATTTGAACCGCCGACCTTTTGATTAGCAGCTGAGCACTTAACCACTGCCCCATCAGGGCTCCTTGGTGCCTCAACATAGCCCCCAAATCTGACTACACTCCTCTTTGCTCTCGAGGTGGACATTTTCAAAGACAACTGTTTTTGTTTTTGTTTTTTTTTCTAATTTTTACTCCGTACCTCCCCCGACCCCCGAGGCCCCAATTCCCTGGAACAAAGCCTATGCCTAACATTTCCCTGAGATTCATCAAGTGACCACACCTGGCTGTTTCCCCCTTCTGACGCTCTTCCAACTTCCATGGCCACTCCTGCTCAGCCCCTGATTCTGAGCAGCCTCTCCACGGCATCTCGGTCCCAGTGTTCTCGTTTAGCTCTGTACACCAGGGCCCCCTTCCTCTTCTAACTCCCCTCACTCCTGAGGTGACCCCACCCAGGCTCACAGCCTTAAGCACCACCCACGTGCCAGAGACACCCAAATGGACATCTCTACCTGGATGGATCCCAGAGCTCCAGGCATTATGTCTCTACTGCCCAGAATTTCCAGAATGATGTTGAGCAGGCATCCCCAGCTTAACACGGCCAAAGCAGCCCTTCTGACCAGGATCCCCTCCCCAAATTCTGTTGTACCTACGATGGCTCCACCGTCCACCCTGTTGCTTAAGCAACTTGTTGCTGTTGAGTCAGTTTCTACTCGGGGCAACCCCATGTGTTACAGACTAGAACTGTTCCATCAGGTTTTCTTGGCTGTAATCTTTACAGAAGCAGATCGCCAGGCCTTTCTTTTGTGGTGCCGCTGGGTGGGTTCGAACCACCAACCTTTAGACTAGTAGTCGAACAAAGCATTTGCACCACCCAGGGACCTATTGCTTAAGCAAAACATCTAGAAATTACCTTAGATTCCCCTTTGCCCCTGCCCCCACACCCTGGTCCCCTGTCTCCTCTGTTAGAAGAAGCCATTAACTTCACCTCCAAACGCAGTGAATCCCAATACAACCACGTCCCTCCGTCTCCACTGTCACTGTCACCACTCTCACCTGGACCACGGCCACAACCTCCTGCCTCAGCCCCCGGCTCCCACTCCTGCCGTTTGCAGCCAATCCTCATGCAGCAGCCGGTGCCGTCTTTAAACCAAGCCAAACCCACTGCCATCGAGCTGAATACCGACTCACAGCGACCCCATAGGACAGAGTAGAACTGCCCCATAGCATTGCCAAGACTGTAAATCTTCACAGAGGCAGACTGCCACATCTTTCTCCTGTGGAACAGCTGGTGGGTTTAAACCACTGGCCTTTTGGTTGGCAGCCAAGCACTTAACCACTATGCCATGAGGGCTCCTTGATCTTTAAACAGTGGGAGTCATATCCGTAAACTCCCTCCAACACTGCCCACTGCACTTGGGTCAGAATCCAGACTCCTTGCCCAGCACGGGAAGCCCCGAGGATGCAGCCCTCCCCTCCCCTCCAGCCCCGGCTACAGTACTTTCTCACAGTTGCCGATTGGACTGTGGTGACCCGTAGGGTTTCATTGGCTGATTTTTGGAACTAAATTGCCAGGTCTTTCTTCCTACTCTGTCTTAGTCTGGAAGCTCTGTTGAAACTTGTTCAGCATCATAGCAATACCCATAGCAAGCCTCCAATGACAGGCAATTGGTGGTTATGCGTGAGGCGCGTTGGCTGGGAATTGAACCTGGGTCTCCCACAAGTGAGAAATCTACCGAGGGATGCTGTAAAGATTTAAAGGCATGATTCTGGAATCCCCTCAGCACAGTACCTGCCACACAGTAGGGCTCACTATTGGTGGTGAATTCAGGTCTCTGTTTAATGTGGTTGACAGGTCACCAGCAGGCCTCTAACCAGAGCAGGTTTTCAGAAACTAAGTTTGTAAGTCACTTTGCTATGCGTTATAGAATATAGGTTGAAGAAACTCAGAAAAGTTGGACATTGACTCATGTCTTCATCCATTCCACAATCTCTGTGGTGTGCCTAACGCAACGTGAGCATCACGACCCAGCCCTGCCTTTGCAGCCTGGGTAGAATTCACAGTATCTACATGCTGTCTTAGGGCAAAGGCTCCCAGCACAGCCTCTCTTCCCCTTTCAGCCTCGGTGCCTCTGCCCAGGCTGTGCTTGCCCCCCTGAAAGCCCCTCGCCCATCTCTCTTATACAGATGCCATCTCTCAAAGACCAGCTCGAGTGCCACCTCCTGCTGGAGCTCTTCCCTGGTCTCTATCACCCTGGCCCCCTCCCCACCTGCAGCCAGAATTGTTCTTTCCATCTTCTGAAGGCTCATCACACTTTATCTGTTCCTCTTTCGTGGCAGATGCTGCCAGCTGTATTTGAGCTACTTATGTTCCCCAATAGACACTTCTGGAGGCTAGGAATCTCGCTCATTTATCCTCATAGCCTCAACTTAGCAGCGCTGCCGCTAGTGAACACCTTTCATATGGTAGACACTCAAACAATATTATACCACAAATGTTACCAACACAAATGTTGAATGAATTATCTATTGGGGAGCAGAACAGCCAAGGGCCTGTCCAGGGGCGGGAGAAGTTCTCCCCACTGAACAAAGTTCAAGGGATGGTGCCTTTGATCACCCTGTGGGCTATGCTTGTCCCACTCGTAATTTCAACTCTTGGTTCTTGAGTGCCTTGTGTATACCACTCCCATGCGAGGCGCTTTCTATACATCATCTCATTTCTGTCTTGCCAACAACTCTGCAAACATACGTCTCTCTCCATTTTACAAGAAGGAAACTGTGGTTTAGACAGGTGGAATGTCTCATCCCAAGTCACCAGCTAGAAACTGGAGGAGCCAGCATCTGGGCTCAACTGTCTGACTCCATCATGCTGGGCACTTTGTGTGCAAATGACTTTTACACGTGGTCTCAATTAATCTCCCCAATGACCCGGTGAGTTAGACGTCATTACCCAGTCTGACAAAGGAGGAAAAGTCAACTTGGAAAAGGAGGCGGTTTGCTCAAGGCCATTGAGCTGGGATTTGAACACAGACCTGTCAGAATTGCATCATCCATCAGACATAGAGCCCTAATTACCAACGCCTGGGTATTCACCCCCCAAGACGGTCAGCTCCCTCCCAGTGCAATGGGACTCCCACCATTTGGGACTTCCTAGTGCACCGACACCCAGGTTCCTCGCTGCACCCATGGAGCGAGTCCTCGAAGCACTCACGGGTCACAACTTCCCTGGCGAGGCTGAGCTCTGGGGGCTGGAGCAGCAGAGGGGGAGGACGGCAAGCCCTGAGACTTAGGCCGCAGGAGCCAAGCCATTGTTCCTCCTCAGGGGCTCCCCTGGAACAGCAGGCAGAGAAAACCAGCTGTACTGGGTTGACTTGTCCCTCCCCAAAAGATACGTT
Organism: Loxodonta africana; assembly: GCF_030014295.1. NCBI lineage: Eukaryota > Metazoa > Chordata > Mammalia > Proboscidea > Elephantidae > Loxodonta > Loxodonta africana. Next base: position 106,975,721 of record NC_087351.1, read on the forward strand.
GAAGTCCTAACCCCCAATACCTGTGACCGTGACCTTACGTGGAAGTAGAGCCTTTGCACACGTAATCAAGTTAAGATGGGTCATACTGTATAAAACCACCCAAACTGGTTGCTGTGGAGTTGAGTCTGACTCACGGTGACCCCAGGTGTTGCAGAACAGAACTGTGCTCCACAGGGTTTTCACAGCTGTGAAGTCGATCACCAGGCCTTTCTTCCAAGGTGCCTCTGGTGGGTTTGAACCACCAACCTTTCGGTTAATAGCCAAGCACCTGACCATTTGTGCCACATCAGGGACCTAGGTGTGTGCCCTAATCCACTGGTGTTCTTGTATGAAGGGGGACATTTGGGCACAGAAGACACAAGCATGGAGGTCATGTGAAGATGGAAGCAGGAATTGGAATAACGTAGTTACAAGCCAAGGAACGCCAAGGATTGCCAGTAACCACCGGAAGCTAGGAGTGAAGCACGGAACAGATTCTCCCTGAGAGCCTCCAGAAGGAACCAACCTTGCCCACACCCTGGTTTCAGACTTCTAGCCTCCAGCACAGTGAGAGAATAATAAACTCCTGTTGTTTTTAAGCCACCCCACCCACTGCCATCAAGTCAATTCTGACTCATAGTGACCCCATTGGGCTTCTAAGGCTGTAAATCTTTAAGAAAGCAGGCTGCCTCGTCTTTCTCCCACGGAGCCGCTGGTGGTTTCGAACCGCCGACCTTCTGGTTAGCAGTCGATCGCTTTACCCACTGCGCCACCAGAGCTCCTTCTAAGCCACCCAGTAGGTGGTACTTTGTTACAGTGGCCCCAGGAAAGTTACTGTACCACCAGAGGGGAGGAGGGGGCGTCTATCCAGAGGAGACAGGCCCTGGGGTGAGCCGTGAGCCTATGGACAATTGTCCACTCAGGCTGGGAGACCCCCTTCTGTCTGCAGGCTGCTCTGACGGTTGTATCGCCTGAAGGAGACTTGTTGGTCTGAGAGTTTAAGAGTCTAGAGTCTGCAGGACCTTAGTAGGAGCAACTGCTTTAGGGGGCACCTACTGTGTGCTGGAAGCTGGTACTCACTTCATCAGCTGTTCCTGTACACTGTCTGATTCCATCATCCTACTGATGAGGAAACGGCTGTGAAGTGATTTCCTCAAGGCCCCACAGATAAGAAATGCCATGAAGGGGATTTGATCCTAGACTGGTGTCTCATTGCCCCTGGGCAGCACTGCTTTTCTGCCAGCCAGACTCCCTCATAACCTGCCCCTTAGGGCCTTGCAGGCTGAGCTTTCCTGGGGACCTGTGAGCTGTGCACCCAGGAAAGGCACAGCCTTCAGCACCCTGCTGCCAAGGAGAACCCTCAGCCCTGGTCTGGCAGATGTCCCCAAGGGTATGTCTTCACAGCCCCACTAGGTTCAGTCCCACTGTTGCCGCGGGCAGCGACCCATAGGCTCCAGGCCCCAGCGTCTCAGTTTCTGCTTGGGCCTGGGCCTGTGTCAAACCTGAATCTGCCTGCTCTCGAGCCCCCACTGGGGCCTCAGCCTGGCCGGAACGGGGCAGTTGCTGTCTCCTCTCTCTGGCTGAGCCTCCCTGAGGCTCTTTGCCCCCAATTTTCCCTGCCCTTTCCCGCTGGACTCTAACCTAAACATGGGCAGTTTGAACCCACCCAGCAGCACTGTGAAAGAAAGGCCTGGCCATCTTCTGTAAAGGTTACAGCCAAGAAAACAAAAAAAAACAACCCACTGCCATCGAGTCAATTATGACTCATAGCGACACTGTAGGACAGAGTAGAACTGCCCCATAGAGTTTCCAAGGAGCACCTGGTGGATTCAAACTGCCAACCTTTTGGTTGGTAGCCCTAGCTCTTAACCACTATGCTACCAGGGTTTCCAGCCAAGAAAACTCTACAGAGAAATTCTACTCTGTAACACATGGGGTTGCTATGAGTGGGATCTAGTCCACAGCAATGGGTTTGGCTTTTTTGATTTCCCCTTCCGGAAAGGCCTCTGCTCTCCCTGGTCTCCCCATCCTTCGGGGACCCTCCCTCCTGGTACCGCTACCCCAGGGTCTGCTCTCTGTGCCTGTCACTTGGGCCCAAACCTTGTTCACTGACTTCTTTGAGAGCCCTGCCTCCAGGCTTCGGTCAGGAAGGAGACCTGTGAGCAATGGATCCTAGCGACCACCTCCTGCCCTCCTCCCCCCACCTAGCAGACGGGTGTGCCCCCCACTCCACTCGGCTGTGTTGCTGCATAGAGCTCAGGCAGCACCAGGCTTTGGGTTGTGCCCCTCAGAGTTGGAATGGAGGAGGAGGCTGGGCTTGGGGTGAGGCCATCCTGGGTTCGAATCCAAGTCTCTGTCACTGCCAGCCATATGATTTTGGGTGAGTAATTTTGTCTTTTGGAGTCTCAGTTTCCTCATTTATAAAAGTAAGATCACTTTTACCATCGCACTGAGCTGTCAGGAGGGTTAGGTGAAGTGATAGTAGCCCCTGCCCCTGGTGGGCCGACGGTTCTATGCCCTTCAGGCCATCAGCTCATCAAAATCCCCGGCCAGCAGGTTATTCTGGGGACGCTGGGGGACCTGCCTGTCGTCCTGGGGAGGCTGGACGGGAAATGTGCTGCTGGACGCCAAGGTCAGCTTCTTGACCCCCTCACAGCAGATGCTCAAAAGGTGGTGCCTCCCATCTCAGGGAGGGAACCAGGTGTCTTTGTCACCCCACTCCAGAGTTCCCGCCTAGAAGACACACCTCCCAAGGAGGTGGAGCGCAAGAGGCTGGGGCTGTGACACCAGGAAGTGTGGGCAGGAGGCAGTTACTCTGCCCGCCACAGCCCCACCATCGCCTGCCACGGGTGGGGCTGCAGTGGCGGTGACAGCCAGGCAGTTCCCGACTCAGCGCATGCTCTGGTCCCGCGTGGGAACTCCCCAGGGCGCCTCCCCGCCCACTTGGAATGGGGAGCCCGTGTGGGCCAGAGCTGTCACGCGGCTGCTCCCGAGTCCTGGGGGGCTGGGAGGTGGGATGTGGGCCACCATAGGGTGGGGCTTGTCAGCGAGAGGTGGGGACTGTGCTCTGTGGAGTCTGAAAAACAACTCTAACTTCAGAGATAGGAACCAACTGGCCCTTGGATCATCCCCAGTGAGCAGCTTCTATTGCTTCTTGAATACCTCCTGAAACGAGAGTCTCACTACTCATTCCCTTGGGATCCAGCCGTGGATTTAGAAGTTCTTTCACAGATTGAGACAGAGTCTTCCTCTCTGTGACTTCCCCCTGACAGGGTCAATTCTGCCTTGGGGAGCCACTTTTCTTTCATTATGTTCATTTGTTATGTTTGATCTTATCATCATTTTTTACATGCAAGAAGATGGACTCATAGTGACCCTATAGGAGTGAGCAGAACTGCTCCATGGGGTTTCCAAGGAGCTGCTGATGGATTCAAACTGCTGACCTTTCGATTAGCAGCTGTAGCGCACATTAGCTCTTAACCACTGCGCCACCAGGTCTCCAAGAAGATGGAGTAGTGCGAGGTTAAGACAGAGCTACCTTTAACTCCCAGCTCCATTCCTTACCTGCACGCCTCACCTCTCCAAGCTTCCACCTTTTCATCTGTAAAATGGGTGCAAGGAGGACTCGTTCTTGTGTTTGCTATGAGTGAATGATGAGAGGCCCCTAGCGCAGGGTGTGAGGTGTAGTAGGTGTTCAGGAAACAGTAAATATAGTTCAGATTCACTCCACTTTCTTTCCCACACAGTTCCTTCAGGTATTTACAGTTCGTAAGAGCCCCCGAAGTCTCTTCCAGGTCAAAGACCTTTCCTCAATGTTCTTGGTTTCCAGAGCCTTCTCCTTCCTGTTTTCCTTCTCGGGAAGGGCTCATTTTGTTAACATCCCTCATTCGTTCATCCCATTCACCTGCCACACATGATCACATTGACAAGAAAGTGGCACAGACCCTGTCCTCAAAGGGCTCACCATCTGGGAGAGAAACAGACACCAAAAAAAGGCAAGACCATGAATGATAGAGGTAAAGTCCAAAGTCTAGAGGTGGCATCAATCAGGGGATCCTGAGAAACAAGCCCTGATTCTCACTCTCACAGCATCTATGTGGGAGTGACCTGGTCTGTAAGGTCCCCCACTGTGACCACCACTGGACCTACCCGTAGAAGGGGCCCAAAAAGTGGAGTGAGCCACTAACTGAGCACTAACCAGAAAATAGTAAAGAAAAAGTCTAGATAACCCAAAGAAACTCCATTGCCGGCGAGTTGATCCCAACACATAGTGACCCTATAGGACAGAGTAGAACCGCTACACAGTGTTTCCAAGGCTCTAATCTTTATGAAAGCAGCCTGCCACACCTTTCTCCCGAGGAGCAGCCAAAGACCCACACCAAACCCGTCACAGTCAAGTCGATTCAGACTCATAGCAACGCTATAGGACAGAGTAGAACTGCCCCATAAGATTTCCAAGGGGTGGCTGGTAGATTTGAACCGCTGACTTTTTGGTTAGCAGCTGTCAACCACTATGCCACCAGGGCTGGTGGGTTCACACTGCCTGCCTTTGGATTAGCAACCAAGTACTTAACCACAGCGCCACCAGGGCTCTTAATCCAAAGCAAGCAGGGCTAACTTCAGGGATGTCTACAGCAAGAAATCTTTCTGTAAATGTTGCAGGCACCACGATCCCGTCCATTGGTTTTGCAGCTTTCTAAGGTCATGCCCAGGGCATCAGAGCTGGACGATGGCTCAGCAGCCTCAGACCTGACTCACTTATGTGACAGCTGAGGAAACTGAGGTCTGATCAGGACGAGGAACCAAAGCGTGCTTGAACCAGCTGAAGTGAAAAGAGAGGTCGTCCTAAGGACACAGGGCTGCCTCAGCAGCAAGGTGGCTTCCCTCATGATGTCTTGGCCCCAAGAACCAGGGTTCTCGCTCTGCCTCCCCTTTTGCAGACCAGCTCCCAGGCTCTTCAGCCCTCATGACAGCAGCCACTGCACCCAGCTCACCATGGAGAGGTGGAGGGCACTCCTCCTCAGCATCAAGCACGGCTCCCTGGGGAGGAAGCTAATTGGCTTAGCTTTGGTCAGGTGCCCACGCCAGGCCCAATCGACCATGGCCAGGGGTGAAGAGTCACTTGGAATGAAAATGTAATTCTAGCAGTTCACATTGATTGAGCCGAATCATGTTAGGCACAGGGCTGAGCCCCTTACAAACTTGTGTCAATTACATCCTCCCAATAAGCCACCCCATGGGGTAGGTACAATTCTTATCCCTATTTTACAGGTGAAGAAACTGAGGCTTGGAGAGCTCCTGTGACTAATCCAAGGACACAACCTAGGAGATGGATGTGGCTGGGATTTGGACCTGGTAGTCTTCAGAAGGAACCTTGGTAGCACAATGGTTAAGCAGCTGGTTGCTAACCAAAAGGTTGGTAGATCAAACCCACCCAGCAGCTCCAAAGGAGGAAGACCTGGCAATCTGCTGCCATAAAGAGTACAGCTTAGAAGACTCTATGGGGCAGTTCTACTCTGTCACATTGGGTCGCTATGCATCGAAATCCAATTGATGGCACACAATAACAAGTCTGACTTCAGAGCCCACATTCTTAGCTGTCACCCTAGTCTGCCCTCCATACTACAGACTTGGCAACCATTTGGAAGGGAGCAAGGGGAATTTTTCCAGAAAAGTGAGGGCCAGGACGACAATTCAGAAAAGTGAGGGCCAGGAAGGCAGTTCAGCGGGTATTCACTAAGGTCACTTAGTGGATTAGTGGCAAAGCTGGGATTCATTATTTTATTTTATTTTACACTTACATAGCATCACTGTGGCCAAGAATAGTTCTAACAACCCTAGAGGATAAGTACTACCATTATGCCCATTTTACAGATGAGGAAACTGAGGTACAGAGAGGCGAGGGTACTCAGTGTGTCGGGGACAGAGCTGGAATCAGATCCCAGTTTGCCTGCACTGAGCGAGCGTGCTAAGCCCTTCAGGTTGTCAGCTGGGAAAATGTGTGCACGTGTGCTTGTGTGTGTGTGTGTGTGCATGCACATGTGTGTACACGTGCGTGGTATGTGTGCACTGTGTAGGCATCTCAGTCACGACGGCCGCTGTGAGGTTTCCAGCTCTTCCCTCGCCACAGCGTCTGAGCCTCCGCCCCCTGAGTTTGCTTTATTTTGTCTTTAGTACGGCCTTGGAATTTGAAAGCAAATTTCATTATAAAAATGACAACTGGCAGCCCTTGCGAATGCCTTTTTGCTTTGAAATGGATGCTACAGAGCTCTGACTAAGAAAGACTCCATTAGCCTCCTAGTGTGTGCGTGAGAAAGGCAGGTCCAAGGGCCCCCACCTCCTGCCCAGGTTCCTCAAACACCACAGATGGGTGGTGCCTTGATTCTAAGTTCTAATGCTGTTCTCATTCCCTGGCCAGCACCGAGCTGTTTTCACTCTGGGTCTAAATTAGAAGATGCCTTAATTAGGCCGATATTGAGTCACTTCCCCAGAAGGCTTTGAGAAGGAACCGAAGTTGGCATTTCCGCTGACAGTTACAAACTGTATGATGTTGGTCAAGTCTGTTCACCCTCTGGAGCCTCTGCTTTCTTACCTGAGAAAGGGGAAGAATAGTAATGCCTCCCTCTCGGGGTCGTCTGGAGCCCTGGTGGTGCAGTGGTTAAGTGCTCAGCTGCGAACCAAAAGGTCAGTGGTTCGAATCTACCAGATGCCCTGTGGGAGAAAGATGTGGCAGCCTGCTTCTGTAAAGATGACAGCCTTGGAAATTTTAGGGGGCAGTTCTACTCTGTCCTGTAGGGTCACTATGAGTCAGAATTGACCCTATGGTAATAAGTTTGTTCAGGGTCTTCAAAAAGCTCAAAAGGGGAAAGAATGTGTCCTGCTGCAAAGAATGTATGACTGTTGTCATGATTGCTGCCCTCGGTCAAGTTGGGGAGGGGTCTCAAGTGGGAACGGCCCCCATGGCAGGCAGGCTAGAGTTCAGGCTTTCGGCAAGGAGAATTTATCATACTGCTGAGACCTGTTATCATTGGCGCCTACTGCTTGCACCGTAGCTTCCAGAGCAGACGATCACATTCATGGTCAGGAGCCCCAACTCCAGTGATTCGTTATAATGGAAAGGTCCCTGGGGGTTCCAGCAGCCCCACCCCAGCAGGCTTATTCCGCATCAGCTGTCAAACTGAGTTTTCTCTCTCTAGGCTGTCAGCGGCACTTCCCTGGCCACCGTCCTTTGTTGGTCCCTTAACAGACATAGATTTCAGAGATCAGGGAGTATTGATTCAATTATGTCCCTAAATTGCGCTGCTGTCTTCTCCAAAACCTTGATGATGGTTTTCTGCGAAGGCCTCTGCAAACAGAGCTTCTCACTTTGGAGACTGGGCTCCATTCCCCTTTGTTTAACTCAGGGTCCTGCCAATAGTGGTGCTCAAGAAATGCTGCTGGATGTACAGGCAGATAGATGAAGAAGGATGGATGATGAATAGATGGAGGGATGGATGGATGATGGAGGAATGGAAAGATGATGGATGGATGATGGATGGATGATGGAGGAATGATGATGAATGGATGGAGGGATGATGAAGGAATGGAAAGATGATGGATGGATGGATGATGAATGGACGGAGGGATGGATGGATGATGGAGGAATGGAAAGATGATGGAGGGATGGAGGGATGATGATGAATGGATGGAGGGATGGAGGGATGGATGGATGATGGAGAAATGGAAAGATAATGGATGATGAATGGATGGGTGATGGAGGAATGGAAAGATGATGGAAGGATGATGGATGGATGATGAATGGACGGGGGATGGATGGATGATGGAGGAATGGAAAGATGATGGAGGGATGGAGGGATGTATGATGAATTGATGGAGGGGTTGATGATGAATGGGTGGAGGGATAGATGATGAATGGGTGGAAGGACGGATGATGAATGGTAGATGGAGAGATGGAAGGATGAATGATGGATGGATAGATGGAGATTCAATTCATTGAAGAGGCTATGTTTTCTTTGTCTTTGCCCTGGTGGCACAGTGGTTAAGAGCTTTGGCTGCTAACCAAAAAGGTTGGCAGTTCAAATCCACCAGCTGCTCCTTGGAAACCCTATGGGGCAGTTCTACTCTGTCCTATAGGGCCGCTATAAGTCAGAATTGACTCAATGGCAACAGGTTAAGGTAGTTAAGGGTAAGAGGCATCACACTTTTATGTATGCATTCATTAACTTAACAAATGTCCATTGAGCATCCAGTATATGCTAGGTAATTGGGAACACAGCAATGAATGAGACACCGTTCCTGTAGTTGACCTTATAGTCCCATGGAGAAGAGGTTCAAGGAGGCAGGGAATTATGGTACAGTCGGCTAAGGGCAAGTATAGATAAGGATACATAACACAAGGTAGCAAAGTTGCTTGGAGGAGGCACCCAGTCCAACTGGAGAAGATTCAGAGAAAGCTTCCTGGAGGGATGGGAATCTACTGGATCTCATACAGTACACACTCAGAAACACATCTTCACAAATTGACTAGGCTCAGCACTTAAGCTCTGTGTTTCTTCTTGACTATATTTCTCATCAGGCTCTTGCTCTTTTTTGTTTGTTGTTTTATGAAGGATCTGATATTTCCAGGCTTCTACAGGGAATCAACTCTGCTGCTTTCATTGATGATACCCCATGGGGAGCACATTGGCCAGGGGGTTGAGAAATTTGTTTTAAGTCCCTGTCCTACCATTAATTTTCTGTGTAGCCTTGTACAAGAGGATCTGTTTGCCTGGGCCTCAGTTTCCTCATCCGTAAAATGATGTACATGGACCCATTGAAGACTAAAAGCTTTTCCATTAAGGGAGTCAAGCCTTTAACACAAGGTCTGCCCCCTAGTGGCCACTGGTCTCACTTGAGCTCCCAGGGGTGCCTTTCTGCGAGTCACACTCGGCCTTTCCAATTCATAATCATAGCCTTGGGCTTACGGTTCCACAGAAGATGGGCCAAGCCAGCATGACAGAAGGCCCTTTTCTTCTGACTACCTTCAATTAGTTCTGAGATGTTAGGGTCCTGCAATACAGGGTCGGGGAAGAGCACTGGACTGAGAGTCCACAGACTCTCAGGATTTCATTCAGCATACTACATCACAACCATCCAACAAACTCCTACACATTCCTCAGACCCCAGACCAGACATCTCCTCTGGGAAGCCTTCCAAGACCACCTCTTGCCAACCTCACCTTGTCATGCCCAGTGGGGTGTCCTCTCCCTCCTCTGCTTCCACGCACCTCAGACTTACTCTCAGTCCCATGGGGGAAGGAGGGTGGACCACTTCTTCTGCTCCGTGTGCCCAGAATCCAACAGCGGCTTAGTGAGGTTGTTGAATGATTGAAAGAACCAAGGAGCAAAGGACTGGATGAATTAAGTAGTGACGCCTGTGAGCTCTAACTGGAAATCTGCCCTCGCCCCCTCTCTGAGCCCCACTTTCCTTGTGTGTAAGAGAGGGTTGGACTAGATGAGCTGAGACATCTTTTCATTTTAACATCCTATCTTTTGGCTTAGGGGTGGCACACACAGTTAAGTGCTCTGCCACTAACTGAAAGGTTGGTAGTTCGACTCCACCCAGAGGCACCTTGGAAGGATGGCCTGATCATCTGCTTCTAAAAGGTCACAGTTGAAAATCTTACGGAGCACACCCAGCTCTACTCTGACACACATGGGGTCACCACCGGCCAGAATCAACTCAACGCAACAGCAACTGCTTGGTTTTAGTTATATTTTGATTTATAATTTGTAGACCTAGAACATCCCCAGCCTCTGGGCTGCCCTTACACAGGTACACACACACATGTGCTGCCCTTACACAGGTACACACACACATGGGCTGCCCTTGCACAGGTACACACACACATAGGCTGCCCTTACACAGGTACACACACATAGGCTGCCCTTACACAGGCACACACACACATAGGCTGCCCAGCACTTGGCCTCCTGGCCTCTGGGTTTGGTAGGTGACTCTCCATGTAATTGTGTTCTTTACTTGGCAGATGGCGGTGTGTGTGGGCTCCACAGGAAGACTATTTTTTCTCTTTCCTGTGTCTTCTCTTGATTGGCTTTGTGACCTGCCCCAGGTGGTTCTCCAGCCCTAGGCCTGGGGGTGGGCTCTGATACAAGTAAAGACTGACGGGGGCCTGCAAGAGAGCAGTCAGAAACTGTTTAAAAAAAAACCAGGAGAGGCTTCCTGGAGGATGCAGCTTTTGAGATTGGCCTTGAAGGAGAGAAGGCCTTGTGCAGGTATTTCCTAGGCACTGGGGAGTCACGGCAGAGATTTGAGCTGGGGAATGGCTGGAACAGAGCTGCAGTCAGGAGAGAAATCTGGCCACATGCTCGGGCAGCAGATGGGGTGGGGAATGAGTCTGCAGGTGGAGGAAAGAGCAGCTCAGGGGCTGTTGCAGGGGGTCCAAGCAGAAGCCATGAGTAATGAGTTAGATTTTTTTCGCATTGTGTTTATTTTAAGCAACCTCACTTGCTGCGAAGGACCTGTGGGCTTAATATTGCCTGCTGAGTTAGGGTTTGAGAGGCGGATGCTGGCTTGTGGCCCTCCACTCCTTCTGCTAAGGCCCAGCCTATTGAAGTAGAAAGGCAGTAACTGCCAGGCTCTGGGGACATGTGACAACTGCCAAGGCCAGTGGCTGCAGAGTTTGCCTTCTGGACCTGGGATTTCATTCAGCACACTATGTCACGGGCCCAGGCCCCAGACCCTTCGCCCTCACCCCATCCCTGTCTGCCTGTCATCTGTGCGGAACAGAATGGTTTTGTGATCCTGATGCCATGTTGGCTCCTCGCATCACCAGGGACTCTTTGCTCCGCCGGCATCTGTAAGCAGGCAGCCCAAGGCTTCAACCGTCCAACCTGTTCCCAGTTGACAAAAGAAATCCTGATCCATCCGCTTTCAGCCACCAGGCATATTGGGTGCCTGGGGAAGTCGGAGGGCAGGAGAAGAGTCCTGGTGGCAAAGAATAGCTTACTCTCCCACCAGGGTCAGTTATTTTAGGAGACACCGCTGGCAGAACGCCTCCCACGGGCACGCTGGTGACGCCCACGTCCAGCAGCCTGAATTCGAGGTCCTGCCAGGCTCTTTTTTCCCTTTTCAAAGTAATTTATTTCACCAGGTTTTCCACTCCTTCTCTATTTTACCTCAGATACTAATAAAATTCACGTAGACTGGTCGGGACCGTCCTGGTGCTGTCACATACGGTCCTTCCACTGTCCATATCCCGTTAACAGACAAGGCCGAGGTTCCCAGAGGTGACGTGACTCCCTTGAATAGGAGAGCCTGGGCCTGAACCCTGATCTCATGACACCGGGCCAGTGCTCTTGCCGCCACGGGTCTGCTATTTTCTTTCTCTTTTCTGCTCCAGGGGTTCACGTTGTGCTGCTGACCCCTTATTTGGAGGAGCTGAAACACCGATTGTCTAACAAAGCTGAGAATTTCTTTTGCATTGCCACTGTCCTGCTCCAGAACCTTCCGTAGCTCCCTGCTGCCTTTACCATTAAACATGAAGTCCTCAGCCTGACCTCTTGGAGGCTCCATAGAAGGTACTCTGCCAGCCCTACCCCATCTCCCCGTCACAGATGGTATAAATGCCCCACTTTCTATGACACCTCCGGAGCCACTGCTGACAAAGTGATCCCTCTGCCCCACCAGACCCTTTGTGAGCACCACTCCTGTGCCACGGAGAATGCAGGACTCACTAAACAGAGCAAATACAGGCAGTAGAAGCAGGTAGAGAGCTGAGCCAGAGCTGAGCTGGCTTTGCCCCGAATGCCTCATGACTGTGCAACATGGAGCTGCCCCCTACCCTGTCTGGATTTCTGGCTCCTGTCCTACCCTCCTGCACTTTGGTTCATGCCCTGGCGATCCTACCTGGCCTCGCCCTTGTCTGAGCACCTTGTAATATAGACCAATCACTATGCTCCCCTCATGCGATGTCATTTCATCTTCACAGCAGCCCTGGGGAGGTAGACATTCTGGTCCCATTTTACAGATGAGGAAACCGCGGCCCAACCAGGCCACTAGACTTGTGCAGTGACTTGCCCAAAGCCTCATAGCTAGAAAGTGATAGAACAAGGATTCATCCATTTGTTAACTCATATACTTATTCAACTAATATTTGTTGTCACTGTTAGGTGTCTATTGTTGACTCATGGTCAGCCCATGTGACAGAGTAGAACTGCCCCATAGGGTTTTCTAGGCTGTAATCTTTAAAGGAGCAGATTGGCAGGTCTTTCGCCCACAGAGATGCTGGGTGGGTTCGAACTGCCTACCTTTCGGTCAGCAGTTGAGAACTTAACCGTTGTGCCACCAGGGTTCCTTAACTAATATTTACTAAGTGGTTGATGTGTACTGAACAGATCAGACTCCCAGAGCTCTTGTTCCAGAGCCTGGGCCTGGGCCCCCAGGACCTGTCCTAGGGCTGGGAGGCAAAGGGACCATGTGTGCCTTGGACCTGACTCAGGTTTCCTTCAGTGATAGATGGAGATCCATGTTTTCTTCCTGTGTCTCAGGCACTCAATCCATCACGCTTTCTGGCATTCAGGGCCACGAGTAGCTTGGGCTGCAATCCGACGAGTCATCCTTCCTCCTGTTTAATCTTTAAAATGAGAGCCAAAGGGTTGTTGATCACTTTCATGAGCTGCAGGGGATGATGGCGTCCTGATGGAGCTGTAATTTCCCAAGCCCTTGGCTTCCCTCCCCTCCTGCGATTGATGGGACAGGGCTGTTTACCTCCAGAGACGGCACTCCATCATCCTGGCAGTGCCTCCCTGTCCACTCCTATTTGATTCCCTCCTCGGCTTCTTCAGCCACAGCCTGTGGGGGCAGGAGCAGAGTCAAGCAATGTCTGTGGGTCAGTGGAGAAGGCAGCCTTGTGTCGATAGCCATGACATCTGCTGCCAATTGTGTGGGCTTCACAGTGGTCAGGACTGGAGAGGTCAGAGAGGAACTCTGCTCAGCTCCCCGGAGCCGGGGAGGGAGTGTTGGGGATCACTGTAGTCTAGATCTGTCCCCAGCATTGCTGGAAGTGGGGAGAGAAATGAAGAATAATATTAGCCGTGGGCACTGTGCTAGACCCATTACAAATACCATCTCATTTAACCCTCACAACAACTGTACAAAGGAGATATTCTTGATTCAATTTACATACAGGGAAACTGAGACTCACAGAGGCCCAGTGCCTTGCCCAAAGTCACACAACTATTAAGTGATAGACCCAGAGCTGAAATTCAATCCAGCCTTTCCACTGTACTGCTGAAGCAGTCCAGAAGTGTGGGACCTGACTCACACATATTAAATTGACAAGAGACTGATGTACAAATCAGAAAGCTGGGTTATTGGTTTACAGCATGATCTAACTTGTCCAGGGCCCAGAATATTCCTGGCCACCATGGCTGAGATAGTCATCCATTAGTTTTTAGTAGGCAAAAAGGTGGAAGAAACAAGTTTGTGCATCCTTGGAGGGTATTTCACTGAGGCAATGGAAAAGCCTGGTGAATTTTTCCAACCCTGTGCCACTAGGCTTGCCTGGTGGGGGGCTTCCACAAGCTGCTGGAGAAATACTGATAAACCTTCCCTCTTTGGCTTCCTTTATTTCTAGATTCCTTCTAGACTACTGTTGTTACTATCTATTACTGTGTAACACAACAACACAAAACTTAGTGACATAAAATCTCCACCATTTTGTTGTGCACACAGATTCAGTGAGTCAGCAGTTTGGATAGAAGACAAAGGGGATGGCTTGTCTCCAGGATGGCTGGGGCCCTAGCTGGGAAGACTTGAAGGCTGGGGGTGACTCGAACGGCTGGGGGCTGAAGCCATCTGGAAGTTTCTTCACTCATGGCTGGTACCTGGGCTCTTTCCATAGAGTCTCATCATGTAGCCTCTCCCGCATTGTGGCTTCACTGTAGTCAGTTTATAAGCAATGGTGGCTCAAGGCTCCCAAAGCAGGTGCCCCAGCGACAAGGGGAAGCCACATGGTTTCATGACTTAGCCCAGAAGTCACATGGCATCACTTCTGCTATACTCTGCTGGTTGAAAAGTCACAAGCCAACCTAGATTCAAGGAGTAAAGATATAGGCCCACCTCTGGAAGTCAGAAGGTCCCTAAACCAACCCAAACCTGTTGCCATTGAGTTGATTCTGATATATAGAGACACCAAAGCTCTAAATCTTTACAGAGGCAGACTGCCACATCTTTCTTCCAGGCAGCAGCTGGTAGGTTAGAACCACCAACCTTTCGATTAGCAGACTAGTGCTTAACCACTGCACCACAAGAGCTCCTAGAAGGTCTTCCTTCAATCCTGATGCCCCATTCTTCCTCATATAGTCCCTCTGGGCAGGAGGGCAGCAGGAACTGGTGACTTGGAATCCATGCCAGGAGCATTAATGCCATTTAAAGTCAGGAAAGGTGTGGGTCAAGGCTATATCCTTTCACCATGCCCATTTAATCTGTATGCTGAGCAAATAATCCGAGAAGCTGGACTATATGAGGAAGAACGGGGCGTCAGGCGGAAGACTCATTAACAACCTGTGTTATGCAGATGACACAACCTTGCTTGCTGAAAGTGAAGAGGACTTGAAGCACTTACTGATAAAGATCAAAGACCACAGCCTTCAGTATGGATTACACCTCAACATAAAGAAAACAAAAATCCTCACAACTGGACCAATGAGCAACATCATGATAAACGAGAAAAGATTGAAGTTGTCAAGGATTTCATTTTACTTGGATCCACAATCAACAGCCATGGAAGCTGCAGTCAAGAAATCAAAAGATGCATTGCATTGGGCAAATCTGCTGCAAAGGACCACTTTAAAGTGCTGAAAAGCAAAGATGTCACCTTGAAGACTAAGGCGCGCCTGATCCAAGCCATGGTATTTTCAATTGCATCATATGCATGTGAAAGCTGGACAATGAATAAGGAAGACCGAAGAAGAGTTGACGCCTTTGAATTGTGGTGTTGGCGAAGAATATTGAATATACCATGGACTGCCAAAAGAACGGACAAATCTGTCTTGGAGGAAGTACAACCAAAATGCTCCTTAGAAGCAGGGATGGTGAGACTGCGTCTTACATACTTTGGACGTGTTGTCAGGAGGGATCAGTCCCTGGAGAAGCACCTCATGCTTGGTAAAGTACAGGATCAGCAAAAAAGAGGAAGACCCTCAACCAGATGGATTGACACAGTGGCTGCAACAACGGGCTCAAGCATAACAGGGATTGTAAGGATGGCGCGGGACCGGGCAGTGTTTCGTTCTGTGGTACATACGGTCACTGTGAGTTGGAACTGACTCAATGGCACCTGACAACAACATAAAATAAAACCCAAACCCGTTGCTATCAAGCTGATTCCAACTCATAGTCACCCTATAGGACAGAGTAGAACTGCCCCAAAGAGTTCCCAAGGCTGTAAATCTTTACAGAAGCAGACTGCCACACTTTCCTCCCAAGGAGTGGCCGGTGGATTCGAACCACCAACCTTTCAGTTAGTAGCTGAGCACTTAACCACTGTGTTACCAGGGCTTCTAAAAACCCATTGCCGTCAAGCTGATTCCGACTCATAGCGACCCTATAGGACAGAGTAGAACTGCCCCACAGGGCTTCCAAGGAGTGCTTGGTGGATTTGAACTGCCGACCTTTTGGTTAGTAGCCATAGGTCTTAACCACTACACCACCAGGGTTTCCCCAGGGCTCCTTATATATTCATGTATACATCTCGGCTCCTTATATATCTGTGGATATATATTAGTAAGGAGCCCTAGTGGTACAGTGGGTAAAGCAACTGACTGTTAACCAAAAAGTCGGTGGTTTTAAACCAACAGCAGCTCTGAGGGAGAAAGATATGGGCAGTCTACTTCTGTAAAAATTTACAGCCTTGGAAACCCCGCGGGGTCCTTAGGAGTTGGAATCAACTCGACAGCAACAGGTTTGGATTTTATGTGTACCAGTGTGTCTGTTGCCGTCAAGTCAATTCTGACTCATAGCAAACTTAAAGAACAGAGTAGAACTGTCCCATAGGGTTTCCAAGGAGCGGCTGGTGATTTGAACTGCTGACATTTGGTTAGCAGCTGAGCCCTTAACCACTGCACTACCAGGGCTCCATTTATGAATTTAATAGAGGATAGAGGTGGCATTCCAAATTATAGAGGAAAAATTGATTATTCAATGATTTCTAATTTTACACTCTATATCTACAAGTAAATTCATATAAAGGTTGAAATGTAAAAATATATATATTAATGTTAAAAATTTTGAATTAAAAGAAACAACAAAAATATAAATATTTATATAATTTTGGCCTGAGGAAGAGCTTTCTACACATGAAACCAAAGGCAAAAATATAAAAGAAAAGATTAATAGATTTGGTCACATATAAATTGAAAACCCAAACATCAAAAACACTATAAATACAACGAAATGTCAAGCCACAGTGCAAATGTATTATTTACGGGACGTATTGTAGAACAAGAATTAATACCCTTAATACATAAAGTATTGCTATGAATTGATAAGAAAAAGACAAATATTATAATAAAAATCAGCAAAGGACATAAAAATATGACATTTCAATTACTTTGGCTTTACACTTCAATAATTCACAAAAGAAGTAATAAACATAATAGCCAAACCATAAGAAATATGTTCAACATCACTAGCTGTCAAAAAAATGGAAAGGTAGATAAGGTATAATATTTTTCCTATCAAATTGGCCACAAAGTTTTAAATGATAATGTTAAGCGTTATTGAGCTTTGGGGAACTGGGTGTTTTCATAGCGTGCTGGTAGAAGTGTAGGTTGATTCAACCTTCCTGGAAGACAATGGAATAATATATATCAAAAGTCTTTATATCAGTTATTTATCTGTTGCCTCTTATTGCCGTGCTTTTCCCACCTTCCATCTCTGCTCCCTGATGCTGGGGCTGGAAGTCTGCAAACTCGTTCTTTAGCCACCTTGCTGGCTTCCTGTTCTGCCAATGGGAGGCAATGGTGGGAACCGGAAGGTGAGAAGAGGAAAGAAGGGACTCTCTTTTGGCTTCCAGCTGAGATCTGTATTCCTCCAGAAGGAGGAGACAGGTCTGGCTCCAGCCTCCAGCTTCTTTGGCACTCCCAGCCTCAGCCTTGCCCACCACCTTCTGCAGCACCAGTAGCAGCCAGGCCATTTCTACTTCCTGTAGATTGGAACACCAGCCAGCACCAGGCACATCGTGTTCTCTCAGAGGTCTAGTTGTGGGCCACCCCCTTAGAGGTCTGAGAATTGGTTAGGGAGTGCCCACTTTAGAGTGCCAAACACTGATGGAGGAGTGCTATCTTTTAGGGGTCCAAGTGTGAGCTTTATGGTGGCTCCTCTTCCACACTGCTAAATTCTGGTAATACCGCCTCTTCCCTTTTTTTCCCCAAATCCTGTAAATGGTAGCTGCTTCCTGCAGTTATTAATCTCTGTCTTAGCTCAGCATCTTTTTGCTCTTTCATCCGCTCAACACTTGAGTAAGCAATTCCCTATATTAAATCCTCCCTGTTTGAAATACCTATGATTTCTCTTTTCCTGGCCTAACTCCAATTGATATTGTCTTTTTATAGAAGTCCTACTTCTAGGAATTTATTTTGGGTAATCAAAAAATTGTGACATTATTTATTAATAACAAAAAAAATGAAAACAACCTAAAAGTCCACCAATAAAAGATTTGGTTAAATCAATTACTGTAGTGCCAAATAATAGAAAACTCAGCAATTAAAAATGTAAAATAATATTAGAGAAGAATTCGTGACAATACGAAAAGATGTTCACAATGTATTTTTAGAAAATAAAATTTTGCATAGTACGAGCCTATGTTTGTAAATTTTTTTTAAATCTATGTACAGTGAAAACAAAACAAAAAAATCCTGTAGGATAATATACTAAAGTAAGAGCACTAGTTACAGTAATACCTGCGAAAGCCAGAAACTGTGTAAGCCGGAAACCTGTCAGAGAAGGAAAACTCAAATATTTCCCACTAAGAGGGAGAGATAGAAAAGTGGTAAAACTTCACTGGCCAAGGGTGGCAAACACGAAACCTGGAAAAACAAGGCAGTACCATCAAGTTCCAGCTCTCATGGGCTTCACTGAACATGGAGGCATTGTGGGGGGCTGTATTGTGAGTTTTATTTTCTTTTATCTTTGCTTATAAATTTTCTGCAATGATCATGTCTCGCTTTTGAATAAGAAAATCAAAAAAAATTTTTTTTCAATTCTTTCCGTTCCAGCATTTTCTCTGACCCTCACAAGAGCCCTGTGAGGGAGTCAGAGCAGGTATTACCATGCTTTATCTTCTGTGGAGAAACTGACGCCCACGGAGCAGCACCAGGAAGAAGCATGTCCTTCCAAAGCTCCTATAGAAGGTTGAAGGGCATTTTTCAAGTGAGGGAGGGGGAATTCCTTTCTCCTCTAAGCCAAGCCTCATCCAGGACATCTAGAGAACAAACCAAGAAAACATGAGCATCGATGATAAATTATCAGAGATATCATGTGGAAAAACCAAATAAATCTCTTTGCTATTTTTAGCACCCTGTGTTTCCATTGACTAACTCCTCAGAGCCTTAAGCAGCCACTCTGGGGCTTATTTTGTTATTGATTTTTAATTTTTATTATGGAAATTTTCCGACATTCAAAGGCAGAGAGAACAGTGACCTACTATGTGTCCAGCAGCCAGCTTCAGCTTTGCTGTGGCTTAGTGGTTAAGTGCTCTTCTGCCACCCAGAAGGTTGGTGGTTCAAGCCCACCAGCCGCTCCACAGGAGAAGGATGTGGCAGTCTGCTTCCATAAAGATTTACAGCCTTGGAAACCCTGGGGGGCAGTTCTACTCTGTCCTACAGGGTCGCTATGAGTCGGAATTGACTCTATAGCAACGGGTGTCCCATCCCCACCCCCTATTTTTTCCTGGGGTATTTTCAAGCAACGTTTTGACATCATTTTATTTCATCTATAAATACTTTTGTTTGCATCTCAAAAAAGGGTGGGGTGGGGTGGGGTGGGGTGTGGATATTTTCTTACATAACCTCAATGTCACCAACATGTCTAACAAAATGAACTATAATTCCGTAATATGACTGATACCCAGCCCATCTCAAATTTCTACTGGGGCCTTATTCGGGCTCAGCGCCTTCTCAGATGCAAAGGCGGTAGGGGCTGTAGGGGTTTTGTTCTAAAATATCCAGAGTTAAATGATGGTCATGTGATACAAGATTATGGTGCTTCTCAACCCATAAGGTGTTTGTCTTGTTTCTATTGGTCCCAGGGAGACAGATGTGGCAGTCTGCTTCTGTAAAGATTTACAGCCTTGGAAACCCTGTGGTGTCACTATGAGTTGGAACCAACTTGATGACAGTGGGTTTGGTTTTGCGGTTTGGGTATGGGGAGAGGGGTGGAACTTCGGTTGGAGAAAGGGCTGGTAGGAGGTGGGATACAGCATAACCCAGCGGAGAGAGGACTTTGCAAGAAGACTGACCTGGCTCTGCTGTGTGACCGTAAGTATGTTACTTACTCCCTCTGGGCTTCAGTTTATGCTTCTGTGAAGTGCAGGAATTATCCTGGGCCCATCGTTTTCCTGTTGGTACTCGAATCCATTCCCTATGCTTCGTCTGTCTGTGTTCTCTAAGGCAGCCAGCTTGAGGACCAAACCTGAACTATGAGAATGACCCAGGGGAGGGACGGGGTTTTTGTTGATGTCTTTGGGTTTCTAAATTTGCTAACCCTGGAACCACACACCTCTGGGCTTCTTGCTTTAAGATACAAATGTGTTCTCAGTTTAGCTAGTTGAGTCGGGGGTTGGAGTTATTACTTGCAGCCAAAATTCATCCTTATTGATGTAAGATAGTTGCAAACTATATTTAGAGGGAGTCTCAGGGGCCAAAACACCAAAGGGATCTCCCTTCACCCTCTCTCCCAGACTTCACCAGGTCTGCTGTTATTCAAGTTTTCTGTCAGGAGTCTGAAAGACTAAAGAAAGGATGCCTTTGCTTACACTCCCATTGACAATACAATTTGAGGGCTATTTTTACCAGATTAGCAGATAAGGCCCATGGAGTTGAAGATAGCCCAAGGTGGCTGGGGGCAGGGGGCGGTGGAGGGACACTTTCTCTCTCAGGGTGGCCAGGCATTGTCCTTTGAAGAATGCTCTGGAGTTTTCCTCTCTGTAAAGACTGGGTCTCAGATGGTGCCTATACTTGCATTTCATGGGAAATCCAGGGCAAAGACATATTCCCGCCCCCCAAGTTATCAGGGCAAACCAGGACACCATTTCCAAGATTCAGGTCTTTCTCTCGTTCT
This sequence comes from Loxodonta africana, assembly GCF_030014295.1. Classification (NCBI taxonomy): domain Eukaryota; kingdom Metazoa; phylum Chordata; class Mammalia; order Proboscidea; family Elephantidae; genus Loxodonta; species Loxodonta africana. The sequence continues at coordinate 106,996,040 of NC_087351.1, forward strand.
TCCCTATTGTGTCACATTGGAGTGACCGTGGAGGAAGCCACGGGGCAGCCAGCAGCCATCATTCGGCCATTGTGGACCCCTGAGGACCAGAGAAACTACCTGTCTGAGAATTTCCCTTGTCCTGGAACAGGGGACATACAGGTGCGGCACCCCCCAACCCCACCCTATGATCTGCTCCAGCTCTGACCATTTTACAGAAGGGGAGACCTTAGGCTTAGAGAGCTTCTGGCTTGCTCAAGGACACACAACTTCTGTACTTATCGACAATGTATCCCTAAACTACATTTTTTTTTTTGGCCTCAATCAAATGTTTAGTGACCCCTGGTTGACCACTCACACTTACAAATGGGGCACTAACCAGCCAATTGGGCTCAGTGCCTGGGGGTGGGACTGTCCACTGTGGGTTTCACTTTGATCGGCCAGATTGTTTCCCTGGAATCCTAATACTCATATTTTCAGGTGTTTTCTCACAGGCTCATCAGATTCCTTATATCCTACGTGGAAGGTAAATGTTGCTTGCCAGACCCCGGAAGCCAAGTGGGGGTAAAATCTGGGGATATCAAGCTTTGCTATGCAAATTTTACTTAATCCATCCCTATACTGATCCTGGTGTCCCTCCAGTTCAGCGAACTTGTTTTCTTTTCTTCAGAAAATAAACCTCCAGCCTTCCTCAAAGGGGAACCCTGGTGGCACAGTGGTTAAGCATTCGGCTGCTAACCAAAAGGTTGGCAGTTTGAATCCACCAGCCACTCCTTGGAAACCCCATGGGGCAGTTCTACTCTGTCCTATTGGTTGCTATGAGCTGGAATTGACTCCATGGTGGTGGGTTTGGTTTTTTTTTTTTCTTCAGAGGTGGGACAGGGCAGACTTTCAACCAAACCTTCTTTTTTTTAGCCCCATCTTCACCCCGCTTCCTGAAGTAACTCTGGATGCCCATGTTTTAGTCTTTGAAAGGTTTATTAGTATAAATTGGGTTGTCTCTTGGCTTTCCCACTGCTGACTAAGGATTCCTCTTCCTTGAATCTGCTAAATGTGTTAACCTTTTTCCATCAACTTTTCAGATTCCAAATGTTTTCTGTTTGTGTTTCCTCCTAGGTTCTGTTTGTCTTTGGGGGTGCAAACTGGACAAAGGCTCAGAGGTTAGATAGCATAGAAACAGCACCCCTTACTATCTTAGGCTGGGTTCTCTAGAGAAGTAAAACCTGTGAAGCGTATAAATATACATAGAGATTTATATCAAGGAAATGACTCACATGGTTGTAGAGGCTGGAAAGTCCCAAGTCCGTGGGTCAGGCTGGAGGCTTCTCTTGACTCACATACCTGCAGGGGCTGGTGAACCCAGGATCAGCAGGTCAGACAGCAGGCCTCTGGCTCACAGGCTGCGGAGGCTGACAAATCCAAAGATCAACAAGTAAGAGGTTACCTCAAGTCCCAAGAACCAGAGGTCAGATGAACAGGAGCCAGCTACAGGATCTAAAGTGAGCAAAAACCAATGAGCTTTGCCAGAAAGTCCACTCATGTTGGATGCAGGCCACACCCCCAAGGAAACTCCATCTCAACTGATTGGCTGCTTATAACAGATCTCATCATGGAAGTGATCGCATTATATCAGATCTCATTATGAAGGTGATTACATCATCACATAACTGCCAAACTATGCCATAACTGCCAAACAACTGAGAATCATGGTCCAGCCAATTTGACATACAACTTTAACCATCACACTTACTATGCACCAGACAATATTCTAAGCATCTCATATATATTCACTCATTTAATTCTTACATCACCCTGTGAAGACACTGGGACACAAAAGAACAATAGAGATGAACTACCTTGACTCAAGTCACCCAGTTAGGAAAAGGCAGAGCTAGGATTTGTACCAGGTAATCTGGCTTCAAATTCATGTTCTTAACAGCCCCACTGCACCCCTGTAAGCAGCGTAGTTTATATGGGTAATTGGCTGGGGAGGAGGCCAGTCATCCTGGGGTCAAAATACCCTTAAGAATGGACAGTGTTGTAACCTCTAGAGTTTCCTTTTAAATAATATTTCCAAGACACACATAAGTACAGAAAATCTCCTCATATACTTCCAGGTTACTTTTAGGTGTCTCTCAAAAAGAAAGTGAATGTTTGCCTCCAATGTGTACTTATAGGCTCAGAGATGTCAGTGTACCTGAGGTTGCCTTTGTCTCATCTGGGGTTGAGGATAGCATCATCCACTACTTCTCTGCAAGATGTGAAGGTGGTTGTTAGTGGCCATTCTCTTGGAGGCAAGGACTCATTTTACCTATATGGCTTTGTAAGTTCCTTATGGCAGGGACTATGCCCTTTCTATCTCTGACACCTAGCACAGTGCCTGACACATAGTGTAACCTATTCCCGTGGTGTTGACTCCAACTCACAGTGACCCTATAGTAGTAGTGCTCCATATTTACTGAATGCACAGATCAGTGCTGACTCCTTTTTTACCCCTCTTCTCTGCACTGATGGGCCCATAACCAGGCTGACCCCTCATTCCTCCTCCACACACACAAACACACAGTTAACTTTCAATACAAACAAGCCTATTCCTTGAGTTCAACCTTCTTAGCCTGGCCCTCTGATTCTGGTCCCAAGCTTGCTCCTTGGACAAGATAGTGAAATACAGCTTTTCTGGCTCTGGACTCAGCATTGAACTGTCCCTGCTGCTGTCTGTTTTGGCACTGCATGGGCTGGTCTTACATTAGGGCAAAAGCTGAGCTACTATAACTGAGTCCTAAAATACAGTGGCTTATGTAAGCTAGGGGCTTATTTCTCTCTCGCATAGGTTCCTAAATGTACGTGGCATGACAAATGATTGGCCCCATCTCATCACCCTTTCTACATGTGTTCTCTTTGCCATGTGTCTACTAACCCATTGCCGTCAAGTCCATTCTGATTCATAGAGACCCTATAGGACAGAGTAGAACCACCCCATAGGATTTCCAAGCAGCAGCTGGTGGATTCAAACTGCCAACATTTTGGTTAGCAGCCTGAGCTCTTAACCACGGCACTATGGGGGCTCTGTCTTAGCCTGGGTTCTCTAGAGAAGCAAAACCAGTGAAGGGCATAAATATATATATAGAGAGAGAGAGACAGAGAGATTTATATCAAGGAAACAGGTCACGTGATTGTAGAGGCTAGAACATGCCAAGTCTGTGATTCACATAGCCACAGCGGCTGGTGAACCCCAGATCAGTAGGTTGGAGAGCAGGGCTCTCACTCACAGGCTGTAAAGATTGATGAATCCCAAGATCAGCAGGTAAGCTGCTAGTCCCAAGCTCAAGTCCCAAGAACTGGAAGTTAGATGAACAAGAGGCAGCTGTAGGATCCAGAGCAAGCCAAAAACATTGGCAAGGCGAGCAGGAAAGAAGTAGGTGGCAGAGGGTGGAGAGATGAAGCCTGAGGGGGAGGTGAGCCACCACAGGCCCCACCCCATGCTGGTACCACTTAACAGATTCCATCACGGGGGTGATCGCTTATCAGATTTCAACAGGGAAGTGATCCACAACATTATACAACTGACAAACACTGAGAATCATGGCCCAGCCAAGTTGACACACGGTCTTAACCATCACAGGCTTCATGAGTCTACTAGAGGTGCGATATACTTCCCGCACCATGTACTAAGGTTCAGTTGTATGATCGCCTTAGCCAGTGGAATTTGGGTGGAAGTGACAATGTTCCAGAGAAATTAGGCTGCAAAAGGCGTTTTGTGTTTCTGCTTACCCCTCTTGTCCTTTTTGTCATGAGAAGAACAATCCCCAGCTAACCTGCTGGTCCAAGGAAAATGAAAAAGTAGAGCAGACCCAGACCAAAACTACAGCTCTTGCCACCCAACTGATCCCAGCTAGATCCACCAACTCCCAGCCAGGCTGCAGACACAGGAGTGAAATAAATGCTTGTTGTCCTGTGCCACAGAGACTTTGTTGTTACAGTGACAATCCAGGATGAGCAGACAGCTCTGCTCCGTGAAGTTATCTGTTAGCGGTTAGCTCTGTCAGCTTAACGTGTGGCTCCTATCTGTGTCCAAGGCAGCAGTCCCAGCCATTGGGATGAGGAAACGCAAAGAGGTCCTGGGCACCTGACTTGTCTTAAGGGAACTAACCCAGAAGCTGAACACAGCACTTATATGCACATCTTATAGGACTGGACTTAGTCACATGGCCACACCTAGCTGCAAGGGAGGCTGGGAAATGTAGACTATAACCTGGTGGCCACATTCCCCCACTAAAATTGGGAGTGAGTGGTGATTCTATTACAAAAAATTAAAAAAAAAAAAAAGTAAAGAGGAAATATTGGGGACAGTTGACAGTCTCCATCAAAGTCTTACTTGTGCCTAATCTAGCACACCCACTGTCACCAGTCCAGCAGGCACAGTCTCCTGTGATGTGGGGGCACTAACATGTATCTATTGGCTACTTACCCAAAGCTAAAATTGTAATTCTCTGTATTTTATTGCATGTTTTTATAAACATTCTGAGAAAGATCCTATAGGCTTCCCCAGTCAGGTGTTCACGGTTTATTGCTACCCTCCTGCATCACAAACTGTGTGCTTGTCATTAATAATGAAATCTTTAATTTTGCCTCGGAGACCCTTCAGTAATTCTATCTCCATTGTCTTGGAGCCGGATCGGGCAGAAAGGGAAGTTGAGTTATGATGGAGATGCTGTAGAGGTTTCCATCCCACAGGGGCTCCGGAGCTGGGATGGTCCCTCAGAGTGATCCACATTGAGGCAAGGGGTTTGGACCTTCATACCTCCCCACTGCTGGGTTATCACAGGCAGACTTTCTGGAGATGGGGAGTGGCCTTAGGGTAAGGCAGCTCCCTTCAGCTGAAGGAGATTCCTGGGAAGGAACTCAGCTCTGAGCCATCAGCAGACAGCACACTCCTGGCAGCTGGGAGACTGAGTGCCCGGATCCTGCAGGGGGGATCTGGGTGACTCACTACAGCATCTACTACACCATCTGAAAAAAAAAAAAATTTCACACCATCTTAGCTCCTCTAATTCCAGGCCTTTCTGTCTTTATGTTCCTTTCTGCTAAGCTGTGGCAAGCTTTGATCAATAGCTCTAAGAGATACTAAGTGCCTAGGAATTATCCTTTTGGAGCAGGGGCGGATTAACCAGTAAGCGAGGTATGTGCCAGTTTGCACTGAGCAAAGTACGCACGGGCTTAATTGTAATTACTTGCTAATCTGTGGTGAGCAATTTCACAGGGCTTTCACCATGTCTTTGAGGTGGTGGAGGACAGGTGAAATTATGCACTGCAGATTGGTAGGAAGGCACAATTGGGCCCTTGCTTACCTTGCTTATTGGGTAATCTGGCCCTGCTTTAGGCCTTGGAGAAAACTCTCTTTTGAATGTCAGGTCTCAAAATTTCCACTCAAAGAATGCTTACTGGCTGGAGCCTACTGTCTGGAGCAGGGTGGGGGTGCTAAGGAGGGAATGGAAAATCTCCTGCAAGCCTGGCCCAGCTCTGTTGGCTCTCAGTGGTTGGCTCCAGCTCTCCTTTCACATCCGGCCCCCACCCCAAGTGAGACTGGACTGCTATGCTGCCAGACTCAGGGGAACAGTGGGTGAGAAGCTGTCAGCCCAGCCAGGGCATTCTAAGCCCTAGGTTTTAGCTCCCTTCCTGGTCTCCCCAGACACTCTGGGCTGTGCCCTTGACTTCTTCTTCAGGGCGGGTGTTCGTAACCATCTCTGTACCATGGACCCCCTTCCTCAGAACAACACTTATAAATGCATAACATAAAATAAATAGAATTACAGAGGACAGCAGTGATGCTGAAATGAAACTCAAAATATTGCGAAAATCAATTTGTGATTAGTGATATATGCGCTTCCTTTTCAGTGTGCTGATAACAAGATTGAGCAGCAAGTCTAATAATAATCCTAAAATCAAAGTACTGATCAGCATAAATGATATTTTGAGATATCTGCGGCAACTAGAATGTGATACAAAAATATTTGTGATTTTCTTGGTTTTAAAGAACTAATAATGTTCCTGTGGTTTGTTGGCTACAATATAATTTTTCCCATCTAAGTTCACCTGGATTCTATCTATAGATCCCTTAGAGGTCCACAGACCCCAGGTTAAGAACCTCTGTTTAGTGAGTTAATAGCTGGAAGAAGCTGAGTCCACCCTGGGAGCCAGGAGCTGAGCATTGCAGCCCAACTGCAGTTCCTTCCTCCTCTGAGCAGCTATGGGCTGGTGACAGGCCATGGCAGTATCTGGCACGCTGCACCATGCTGCCTGGGACTGGTAATTACTTGCATGTCCATCTGTCCATCATTCATTCTTCCATCCATCCACCCATCAATCTACCCATCCATTCATCTATCTATCCATTCACCCTTCCACCCATCTATTCATTCATCCATCCATCCATCCTTCCGTCTGTCTGTCCATCCATCCATCCGTCCATCCGTCTGTCCACCCATCCATCCATCCATCCATTCACTCAACAAATGTTTATAGAGCATGGCCTCTGCACTTGGCTCTGGGATAGTATCTCAAGGGGTTTCCAGGCTGGTGGAGAGAAACACACAAATAAATTACAGTGTAATATTGTTAGTGCTAACATGGAGGTATGAGCAAAGTGAGGCAGAAGCAGAATTGGGGGTGGTGAGGGCATCTCAGGCAGAGGGAACAGCATGTGCAAAGGTGAAAAAGGGCCAAGCGTGTCTGAGAAATGGTATGGAAATATAGTAGGGAAGGGATGGGAGACAAGTCTAAGGTAAATCATGAAGGTGGTGTGGGTCAAGTTCAGGGGTATAAATGTTATCAGTCACTGAGGTTTTTGAACAAGACAATGACATAATCGGCTTTATAGTGGCAGGAATATGGATGGGAGAGGGGAAAGAGAGGAGGTGAAAAGACTCAAGCTGTTGCAGTGGCCTAAGCAAAAGATGTTGAGACCCTAGCTTAGGGAGTGGCAGACGGTAGTGGGGAGAAGAGGACAGGCATAAGATAAATTTCTGAAGTAGACGAACTGGAGTTGATGACCTATAGCATGTGGGTAGTGAGGGAGAAGGAACACCAGAAGACTTGAGCTCTGTAAATTGGAAGACTGAGAACCTGCTCATACCATTCATCCAGATTGGGAATTCTAGGGGCAGAATGTAGGAGGGAATGAAGATAATGAGTTTGATTTTGTGCCTAGTAAGTTCGAGTTTTAAGTTTTAAAAAGCAAAGAAGTCACTTTGATGACTTAGGTGCCTCTAACCCAAGCCGTGGTCTTTCCAATCACCTCGTGTGCATGCAAAAAGTTGGACAATGAAAAAGGAAGACAGAAGAATTGACACGTTCCAACTGTGGTGTTGGCAAAGAATACTGAATATGCCATGGAGTGCCAAAAGAAGGAACAAATCAGTCTTAGAAAAAATATAACCAAAATGTTCCTTAGAAGCGAGGATGGTGAGACTTGGACTTGCTTACTTTGAATACGTCATCAGAAAAGACTAATTGCTAGAAAAGGACATCATGTTTGGTAAAGTCAAGGGACAATGAAAATGAGGGAAACCCTCAACGAGATGAATTGACGCAATGGACTAAAACATACTAATGATCTTGAAGATGGTGCAGGACTGGGAAAGGTTTCATTCTTTATACAAAAGGTCACAATAACTCAAAATCAACTAACACCAAAAAAGTTTAAGCAAGTTCCCATAGTACACCTTGGTGGGTAGGGAGGTGCCTCAATGGGACTGGAGCCCAGGGAAGAGTTAGTGGCTGGAGGTTTGGGAATTGTCCCCAGAGAGGGGAAAGGAGAGCAGCAGAATGCAATAGACTCTTCCCAGATGTGCCTCTCACTATTGGCCAACAGGACAACAGGGCTGTAGATGATTTTATGTCAAGAGTCTGTTGAGTAAAATGTCGAGAGTAAACAGATTATAAGGTGCAGTGCAGAGTATAGTACAACTCAGGTGTGATAGGTCAGAGTTGGCCAAGCCAGTGCAGAAGAAATATTCAGAAAATATTGGGAAGGCAAGAGAAACAGTTGTCATGAGTATGCAAGAGGGCACAGTCAAGACAGTGAGGAATTCTGCTTAAATGTCTCCTCAGGCCTGAAGGATGACCAGGTAGACTGGGTAGCAAAGGGGAGCCATAGAAGGCATTTGAGCAGGGGAGAAGTCTTTGGAAAGATCTCCTTGGATAATGACCTGTAGAAAGTGAATTGAGCAGGGCTAGCCCCAAGAAGAAGAGAGTAGATGTATGACCACCATGAACTACCCCCCCCCCACACCCCCAGGCAGCAAATGAAGGACTCAGAACCTTCTGTAACATTTTCTCCGGAGCAGAAATTGAGACAGGCGGGGTTGCAAGGGACAAAGATACACATAAATCTACCAAGGTGTCAACTCGACAGTTCCAGAGAAGTCCCTTAGAACCACTCATTGCCAGAGCAGATGAGAATCCAAGGCATTAAAAGAAAGGGGTGGCCTATTGGGTTGAGTCACCATTAACGCTGGTGAAATACAGCCTCAAAGCCACCCAGTTGATCTTTGTCTTGAAAGCTCTCACAAAATCATAAAATTAATGACAAATCATTTGAAAACAGCTCATTAACTCTCGGAGCTTAATTTCAGCCTTGTCCTCCGGAAGCCGGGCCATGACTGTGGTGGCGACAGGTAATGCAGGATCACAGTTTTCCAGAAGCAGGGAACATTTCAGAAACTTCACGCCTTCTGTGGCCTTTGGTCAGCTGTGGGGTTGCTGTACTTTTCAGGCCTTCTTTAATTGGTTTTGTTGCAGAGGAAGACTCTTCCCCAGGGAGTTTGTCCACAGGCTCTGACAGGCCCTAGGCTGCCACTGAGAGGGGAGGTGCACCTGGGCCAACTTCAGGAGGATCTGAGTCTGCTGGCCTCTCCACTTCATAACAAGCAAGAACTTCTCTGGATTTAAGCTCAGGATGGCCCTGGTAGTGTGGATCTCTGTCTCTATTTTATCACTCCTCTCTCTCTGCAGCTCTGCTCTTCTCTTTCTGCGTCTGCCTTTGTGTTTTTTCACCCTGTCTTTGCGTTGAGTTCTAGATTACTCGGTTTGTGTCTCTCCATCTCAGTTCCCCCCGCCCCCACCCCGAGTCTCAGCTCTCTTCACTTCTGTCTGTCTGTGTCCTGTCGGTTTCCCTCTCTTATCTCTAAGGTTCTGTCTCTCTGTCCATGTTTTCCTCTGAATCACCTTTTCGGCCTATCTCAAAGTGTCTTTTGTTGGGCAAATACCAGATTGTTGAGGTCTGTCACATTCCTTCGGAAAGCCTAGCGCCCCCTCTTGGAGATGGCAGCACCTACATGAGCCTGTTAAAAGCACTGTGAAGTCCTGTAGAAAAATAAACTTTTTTTTTTTTTTTTTTTGGCTCTTGTTTTTTAACCCTGTGCTTTGCACCTTAGTTATTTGACCCACAGAACTTTTTTTCTTTTTTTCCAGAACACCTACTAACATCCCATGGAATAATCTTCAACAAATTTGTTGTTGGGAATTCTGCTCTGTGCCATGGCCCACTCTCTAGTTCTGTCTTTCTAGGTCTCTGACTTTTTCTTCCTGAATCTCTATCTCATGCTGGGGTCTCTCTCTCTCAGTGTGGCTCCACCCTTCCCTGTCCACGTGTCTCCCTTTAGGTCTATGTGAGTTTCTTATTGCTTCCTCTTCATATCTCTGACTTTCTAGATCTCTGTGTATCTCTGTTTGTTTTTCTCTGTGCCTTGGTCTCTCTCCCCCATCCTTTTCTCTCTGTTTCCCACCTCTCTGTCTCTATCTATCTTTCTTTCTCTCTCTCTGTCTCTCTATCTTTCTGTCTCTCTCATTCCTCTGTTCCTCAGGACAGAGGCTGGCCTGATGCCCAGGGCGGGCTGGGGTCCTCCCTTTAGCAGCCAGAGCTTTTCCCAGGGTCCAGGTCACTGGGAGCGTGAGGCGGGTCAGAGCCCTATGGGTCAGATCAAGGCGAGCGGATGGAACTTTTCCACCGGAAGAGTCTATGAGCCAGAGAATCACAGTGCCGCAGCCACTGAGTGTTCTTCCAAGTGCCGGTGGCCAGTGCAGTGTGGGAGCCTCGGGGCCGCCTGCTGCAGAATGGGGAGAGCCTGAGCCTCACGGAGTTTTAGGCAACACCCGCAGCCTGTCTGGGCCACATTGGGCTGAGGAATAATATGGCCATAAGTAAAAAGGGAGAGAAGAGGAAATCGGCTCTTGAAACAACATTATTGTGTTCCGTTCCAGCTATACATTTCCCTCCTGTCTCTCATGTATATGCCCTATAGCCCTTGTCCTTACCTTCTGTCTGGGCCCCCACTTCCTTCACCTTGAACTTCTGAGCAGGGTGTGAGCCCGTTTCTGCCCTCTGAGAGTATCCTGACAGTAAGGCCTGGCATTTGTCTGTTGCTTTAGAATCTTGTTAGCATCACCAAGGACTTTTATACACACACACTGCTGCTCAACCCTGAGACAGCAGTTCTGTGCCCATTGTACAGATGAAAACTAAGGCACAGAGGGTAAACGACTTCCTCAATATCACACAGTAAATAAATGAAGGTCAAGTCAGCCAACACCAAGTCCACTGTTCAACCACTCCCTGGTGCCCATGAACCCCTCGGGGGCAGGGTACTGGCAGGAAAGTGCCCCGTATTACTGAAGGGCCATCTCCCAAACGCTCCCCTAGCTCAGGTCCTCCTTGCTGTGACTCTGGGCTGGGGATGGTTACTCAGTTGACACCCGAGGACTGTGGGCTTCTCTGTTGGCCTGGTGCAGCTCGGATCCCTTGTGTTGCCTTGGAGCCGAGACCCTGGGTGGGAAGTCTGCACTGCGCTCATCTGTCTTCTTTTCCTCCAACCTCAGCTTGATTACGCCAGGAGGAGTTAGAGGGAAGGAGCTGGCCCTGATACAAATCTTTCTGGATCCTGGAACACTGACCATCAGCGACTTTGGCAGTAGGTGAATTTCCAGTCCTGTATTACATAAGGGAAATGCCAAGTTCAGATTCGCAGACATGCCAGGAAAATGTTCCTCAGCTGTAACCTCCCATCAGTAGGGACAAACGAGGACAAGTGGGTGGAGCAGGATGGGACAGGAAGGAGGGGGCTCTGGGTGGGGCCAACCTGGCATCCAAACAGCAGCCTCAGAAGGGCTGGTGGGAACCCCATAACTGTTATGGATCGAATGTTGTTGTTATTGTTGGGTGCTGTTGAGTTGATTTTTGACTCCTGACAGAGTAGAACTGTCCCATAGGGCTTTCTAGGATGTAATCTTTACAATAGCAGATTGCCAGCTCTTTCTCACTTGGAGCTGCTGGGTGGGCTCAAAACACCAACCTTTCGATTAGCAGCCGAGCACTTAACTATTTGCACTACCAAGGCCCTTATAGATTGAATAGTGTCCTTTAAAACTATGAGTTGTAAATCCTAAACCCTATACCCGTGGAGCGTCCTGTGGTGCAGTGGTTAAGAGCTCAGCTGCTAACGGCAGTTTCAATCTACCAGCCACTCCATGGAAACCCTATGGGGGCAGTTCTACTCTGTCCTATAGGGTCACTATGAGTCAGAATTGATTTGACGGCATGGAGGGGCTTTTTTTGTATACCTGTGGAGGTAATCTCATTCTGAATAGAATTTCCTTGTCATGTTAATGAGGCCATATCAGTGTACCAAAAAAAAAAGAAAAGAAAAACCGAGCCCATTGCCACTGAGTCGATTCCAACTCATAGTGACCCTATAGGACAGAGTAGAACTGCCCCATAGAGTCTCCAAGGAGCGCCTGCTGGAGTCAAACTGCTGACCTTTTCTGTTAGCAACCATAGCTCTTAACCACTACGCCACCAGGGTTTCCATATCAGTGTAGGGTAGCCTTAAACCTAACCACTTTTGAGATATAAAAAGAGGTGACGAGGCACAGAAAAGGAAGCACAAATGCGGGAAAGATAGATGCCACGTAGAGATCTCCGAGGAACCGGGAGAAGCTGAGACAAGGATTTTCCCCCAGAGCAGATAGAGAAAGCCTTGCCCTAGAGCCAGTGCCCTGAATTAGGACTTCCAGCCTCCAGAACTCTGAGAAAATTAATTTGTTTGTTAAAGCCACGCTCTTGTGGACTTTCTGTTAGAGCAGCTCTAGGTCACTAAGACAAGAGCTAATAACATAAGCGAGGCCCCCACAGTGAGCTGGCAGTGCACACTGACTCTCCATCCCATCCGATCCTTACAGCACCCCTGGGAGGCAGGCGCTGCCACCCCAACCTATAGATGAGGAATCCGAGGGTCAGACTCCAAATTCCCAAGGGCCTCAGGCCAGGAGAGTCTGAATGCAAACCCTATCCTCCTTACCACTAGTGACTGTCCCTTGGACATGGTAAGTGCTTCATTACTGAAGGTATTTAAGCCATGACTCAGTGAGCAATTGTTTGGGTGTTGTATAAATGGGAAACAAACCTCAGAAAAGGGTTGCGCTAAATGACTTTTGGGCCCCAGAGACTGGAAGATTCTGACCGTCCTGGGGCCAACAGCATGGCCAGCCCTAGGCCTCCACTGCACGCGTTGGCTGAGGGATATAAGCAATAATCTGGGGTCCCAGTGAGAATCAGGAAGGTGCTCACATGAGAAAGAAAATGAAATGACTAGAATATTACACTGTAACATCATTGGTGACTGAGAAGAATGGGGGAAAGCCTAAATGCTCATCAAGTCCAGATGGAAAATCCACAGATCAGCCATCTGCTGGTGTTGGGGATTGAATTGTGTCCCCCCAAAATATGTGCTGAAATCCTAACCCCTGCACCTGAGGATGTGATCCTATTTGGAAATAGGGATTTTTCTTTTGTTATGCTAATGAGTTCATGCCAGAGTAGGTGGGTCCTAAAGCTAATCACTTCTGAGTTACAGAAAGAGCAGAATAGACAAAGAGACTCTGTTACAGATTGAATTGTGCCTGCCCCCCAAAAAATGTGTGTCAACTTGGCTAGGACATGATTCCCAGTATTGTGTGATGGTCCACCGTTTTGTCATCTGATGTGATTTTCACAGGTGTTGTAAATCCTGCCTCTATGATGTTAATGGGGCAGGATTAGAGGCAGTTATGTTAATGAGGCAGGACTCAATTTACAAGATTAGATTGTGTCTTAAGCCAATCTCTTTTGAGATATAAAAGAGAAAAGCGGGCAGAGAGACAGGGGGACCTCATACCACGAAGAAAGTAGAGCCAGGAGCATGAGTCCTTTGGACCCAGGGTCCCTGTGCTGAGAAGCTTCCAGTCCAGGGCAAGATTGATGACAAGGACCTTCCTCCAGAGCCGACAGAGAGAGAAAGGCTTCCCCTGGAGCTGATGCCCTGAATTCGAACTTCCAGACTCCTAGACTGTGAGAGAATAAACTTCTGTTTGTTAAAGCTATCCGCTTGTGGTATTTCTGTTATAGCAGCACTAGGTGACTAAGACACACACACACACAGGGCAAGATGCTATATGAAGACAGACACACATGGCGGATGCACCTAGAAGCTCAGGAACACCCAGGATTGCTGGCAGCTATGAGAAGGAGCCCTGGTGGTACAATAGTTAAGCACTCAGCTGCTAACCAAAAGGTCAGCAGTTTGAATCCACCAGCTATTCCTTGGAAACTTTATGGGGTAGTTCTACTCTGTCCTGTAGGGTCACAGTGAGTTGGAGTTGTCTCAATGGCAAGGGGTTTGGTTTGGTTACTTAGAAGCTGAAATAGACAAAGAAAAACCTCCGTCTACAGCCCCACCCTGAATTTAGACGTCTAGCCTCCTGACCTGGGAGAAAAATGCATTTCTGTTCTTTAAAGCCACCCACTTATCATAATTTTTGTTCTGGCGGCCCTAGATGACTAAGACAGGTAGAATACTACCCTGCAACTAAACAGGCCTAGGAAGCCCCAGAGATGAATAAAGAAAGAAGCCCAAGATGCATTGTTTTGTGATAAAACCAAGTTGCAGAATATGGGTGACATCATTTATGTTAAAAGACACGAAACACAAGGCTTTGTATTGCCCTATGCAGTGACAAATGTGTATCAGTTTAGACCAAAAGATCTGGAAGGAGACACCCCAAACAGATAACGGAGTTCCCTCCAGAGGTGGGGCAACAGGGATTTGTTATTTCTCTGAATTGTTTAAATTGTTTTCAACAAAAATATAAACATGTATTTCTTGGGAAGTTAAAAATAAGTACACAAGTAAAGAAAGAGAAACACGTAAAACCTGCTTTATGGGTAACTCGTGGGATGGTAGCTTGATTTGATTGACTGGTTGGTTGGTTGGCTGAGCCAATAAACTCTAAAGAGTGTGCCTCCTCTAGGACCAGCCCTATGCTAGGGGTGGAGCTGCAGAGACGAAGGAGATCCTGTCCCCAAGCAGCTTAGGATTCAATAAGGAAGCCAAATAGTAAACCCAGAATGACGATCCAGGGTGGTAAATTCCTCCTAGGAGCTGTGGCAGCCCAGAGACCATGTCATTTAGCCTGCCTACAAGTATCCTCCGCGACCTGTTTACCAGTTTGTCATACTGCAGTGGCTCACCTGTTGTTATGATGCTGGAAGCTATGCCACTAGTATTTCAAATACCAGCAGGGTCACCCATGGCTTCAGCAGAGCTTCCAGACTAAGACAGACTCGGAAGAAAGGCCTGGCAATCTACTTCCAAAAATTAACCACTGGAGATTTTATGGATCACAACAGAACATTGTCTGACTTGCTTATTTTGGACACATCATCAGGAGGGATTAGTTGCTGGAAGAGGGCATCATGTCTGGTGAAATAGAGGGTCAGAGAGGGTGAGGGAGACCCTCGGTGAGACAGATTAGCACACTAGCCACAACAATGGCCCCAAACATGCCAGTGATCATAAGGGTGATGCAGGACCAGGTGACATTTCGTTCTGCTATACGCAAGGCTCCCATGAGTTGGAGTCCATGCAACGGCAGCTACCTATCTACCCACAAGTATCCTGGAATTTTTGTCAAGAAGCTGATGCATAGGTGGAGCTCTAAAGGATGAGCAGGAACCTAACTGGGAGATGAGGAGAGAGCATGACTAGCAGAGGGACGGGCATCAGCAAGCGGTGAGTGACAGGCCAGTCCAGAGACACTCTCCAGCAAGCTGGAGCTGGTCTTTCCTGTCTAGCTCCCTCACTCCTGGAGCTAACCCATCCAGGTGGCAACGTCTACCTGGGACCTAGCCTGTCATCTCAGCCACATAAACTCTCTGATCATGTTTCTTACCTGAAAAAGGGGTTGTTGTTAGATGCCATCTAGTCGGTTCTGACTCATAGCGACCCTATGTAGAACAGAACAAAATACTGCCCGGTCCTGCTCCATCCATGTAATCGTTGTTATGCTTGAGCCCATGGTTGCTGCCACTGTGTCAATCTATCTTGTCCAGGATTTCCCACTTTTTTGCTGACCTTACCAAGCATGATGTCCTTCTCCAGGGACTGGTCCCTTCTGATAACATGTCCAAAGTACGTGAGATGAAGTCTCTCCATCCTGGCTTCCAAGAAACATTCCACTGTACTTCTTCCAAGACAGACTTGTTCATTCTCCTGGCAATCCATGGTCTATTCAATATTCTTCACCAACACCACAATTCAAGCGCGTCAATTCTCCTTCGGTCTTCCTTATTCATGGTCCAGATTTCATACGCATGTGAGGCAATTGAAAATATGAGGGTTTGGGTCAGGCACACCTCAGTCCTCAAAGTGACATCTTTGCTTTTGAACACTATAAAAAGGTCTTTTTGCAGCAAATTTTCCCAATGCAATATGTTGTTTCATTTCTTGACTGCTGCTTCCATGGGTGTCGATTGTGGATCCAAGTGAAATGAAATCCTTGACAACATCACTATTTTCTCCATTTATCATGATGTTGCTTATATTGGTCCTGGGGGAAGTGGGATAATTCCTGCCCCATAGACTTTCTCGGATCATCATTAGAGATCAAGTGGGATAACGCTTAGAAAGTGTTTTATAAACCAAGAAGCATCGAACAAATATCATTTAGACTCCAGTTTTGCTTCTACAAGCTGAGCCAGCTTCTTAAACAGAAAATTAAATTTAAAAACAGGATCTGAATTTCCCCTCTCATACCTCCAGGCCTCTGTTGACCAGGGCCAGGCAGAACCCTCTTGGGCTTTTCTTCTTCCTGAGAGGTTGGGATGCAGGGGGGAAGGAGGTTTGGTGGGATGGACAGGAGAAGGAGATGGACTCATCACTGTCGTGGGTCATCAGGACAGTTATCCTTTTCAGCCAGTCTGTGGTGGGGCCAGGCCAGGCTCAGGTCCAGCTATGAAGTCACCAAAATGGATCTTCTTTGCTCTTAGACTTGGCTGTTTCCCATTACTTTACATCTTGCTAAGGAAACCAGCTCTTGGAAGATTCTGCACTCTTTCGAACCCACAAAGGAGAGTTCTAATCTTCCTCTCAGGGCCCCCCAGGATCCCTCGTGCTGACACCTCTAACTGTCTGTACTCTGGGATCTGAGTAGGAATAAACACTGAGACCAGCACTGAGTGCCACTCAGAGCTCCCAGGGCATTGGACTGTATCAGGGATCACAGCCATCAGGTGAGGGGAGGAGACTCAACCAGCAATGCACAAACACGGAGGGTGTTTAGTGGGAATGTGGCTTCCAAGGCTCTGTTGAACTTGCCTACGAAAAACCCACTGCCATCAAGTCGATTCCAACTCATAGCGACCCAAAAGGACAGAGTAGAACTGCGCCATAGAGTTTCCAAGGAGAGCCTGGTGAAGTTGAACTGCCGACCTTTGGGTTAGCAGTGGTAGCTCTTAACCACTACCCCACCAGGGTTTCCTGAACTTGCCTAGCTTAGCTTATTATGGATTTCTGTCTACAGAGTCTAAGGCCAACGAGTGGCCCATAAAAGCATAAACAATTTCAGACAGAAATCCACAGCAGGCTGGGATGAGACAGTCATATTTCAGCACGCCTGCCCCTCATGTACAACGTTGGCCTGAGAAACATAAATTTATAATTTAGGTGAAATCTGTAGAAAGCTAGAGCCTTGGCTGCAATATCAAGCTCAAGGTACAAGAGGTGGTGTGGTTGGCAGGAAATTGGGACAAAGATCTGGATATCTGTGGTCCTAATTCATGGTCTGGGGGGCTGAGGGTAGGGGTACAGAAATGTAATGAAACAGGATGGATGATGTGATAGCAGGTGTGTTCAGAGGTCCCCAACACAACCCTCAGTTTTGATGATTCTCTAGAAGGACTCACAGAACTCAAAAGATGTTATACTCAGAGTTACAATTTATTACGTAGGAAAGATAGAGATTAAAATCAGCAAAAGTAAAAGGCACACAGGGCAGAGTTCAGGAGGGACTAGGCACGAGCTTCCAGTTGCCCTTTCCCAAAGAACAGTGCTTAATTCATCCAGCAATGATGTGTGACAACACCAACGGAGTGTTGCCAACCAGGGAAGCTCACCCAAGTCTTGGTGTCCAGGGTTTGGACTGGAGGTTGGTGTGGCTGGTCTTAGTTGCTCATTCTCCAGCCCCTGTAGAGGTCAAACTGATACCACATATCCTGAGGCCCCTATAATTAACAACATTGTTAGCATAAACTATCAGGTGTGGCCCAAGATGCCAAGTATACTGGCAGGATATTCCCAGGGCTTAGAAGTTATCTTCCAGGAGCTGGTGAAGGGTCAGACCTTTGAAATGTATGGTTTGAACATCCCCAAAACCTGCTGCTTTTGAGTCGATTCTGACTCATACCCACTCTATAGGACAGAGTAGAACTGCCCCCATAGGGTTTCCAAGGAGCACCTGTCTGGTAGATTAGAGCTGCCAACATTTTGGTTAGTAGCGGTAGCTCTTAACCACTATGCCCCCAGGGTTTCCTGGCACGTAGTAGGTGTTCAATAAATATTTTTGAACAATTGGATGAAACCCAACCCTACCATTTTCTTCTCTTCTCCCTTGGCTTGGCAACCACTTTGGGTGAGCAACCTTCCTCTTGCAAGCCATGGCCCCATGAAACTTACACCAGCTGTGTTGGTCTTACCCCTCTCTACTTTTTACCCCATCCAACCTCCCAGGAGTCCCTGGGGCCATAGATCTTTCTGTGCTACCTTTCCCTTGTTCTGCACTCTCCTAAGTATCTGACTCTCCGAGACTGACTTTCCGGAGGATTGTATCTGATCCATTGTTGCAAGCCCAATGCCTGGTGTAGAGCAGGCGCTCAGAATGTGTGTGCTGCATCAATCTGTAGGTTTTCCAGCTCTGATATTTGCCCAGCCCTGTACCGTCTACCAGCAGAGCAAGTATTAAATCAATGAGCTAGCACTCCCAACGCTAGGAAATCTATTTCACTTTAATGAAATCCAGTTAATGCCTTCACTGTGGATCCCTGGGCCCTGTCAGGTTAGAAGATGCTGAACGAGGGGGCAGCACTTCCTGTAATCCAGATGTGCCTTCCCCGCCTCCATCTCCCTTCCAGGAACTGCACCGCAAACAACTATTTTTCAGCTTCTCTTTGTCTCCAAATGCACATCTGTGTCATTGGCCTGTATCACAATTTTTCAAGTGTGAAGTATACTACTCTGCAAAGCATCATGGGGTGGATAGTATTTTACTTATGCATCCATTCATCCACCTTCCCGTTCTTTTACTTACTTATTCTCCTATACA
The DNA here is from genome assembly GCF_030014295.1 of Loxodonta africana. NCBI lineage: Eukaryota > Metazoa > Chordata > Mammalia > Proboscidea > Elephantidae > Loxodonta > Loxodonta africana. The sequence goes on from NC_087351.1 coordinate 107,014,706, forward strand.
CCCACGTACCTACCCACTCACCCACCCTTCCATCCTAACACTCATTCATTTACCCACCACTCTCCCAAAGATAAGCCAACCTAACCATCTATCTACCCACCCACACATCCACCCATCTATTCATTCACCCATACAACCACCCATTCACCCACCCTTCAATGCTCACACTCATTCATTTACCCACAGTGCTCCCAAAGCTAGATCAACCAAACCATCCACCTATACACCATCCATCCATCCATCCATCCATCCATCCAACCATCCAACCATCCACGCAAGCATACACCCAATAAACGTTTCCTTAATAGCATACTTCATGCTAAGTTCTTTGCCAGGCGCTAGGGATACAGATATAAACAAGATGCAATTACTTCCCTGGAGGAGCTTCCAGTTTAGTAAGGTGTTTTAGTTTGCTAGTGCTGTTGTAACAGAAATATCACAAGTGGGTGGTTTTAAAGAACAGAGATAAACTTTCTCATAGTTCAAGAAGCCAGAAGTCTGAATTCAGGGCACTGGCAGTAGGGGAAGGCATTCTCTCTGTTGGCTGTGGGGAAAATCCTTGTCTCAACTTCTCTAGCCCCAGTGTTCTTGGGGTCTTTGGAGATCTCCACCTGGCATCTTTCCCCATTTGTGCTTGCTTGTCTCTGTACCTAATCTGCTGTTTTTATATCTCAGACGTGGTTAGGTTTAAGACATGCTATACTGATGTGGTCTCATTAAGATAACAAAGAAAACCCCATTCCCAAAAGGGATTGCATCCACAGGCATAGGGGTTAGAATTCCAGCACTTATTTTGCGGGACACAATTCAATCCATAATAGAAAACCATGCACAGTGCTGTGGTTAAGAGTGCGAGGTCTTGCATAACAAAAACCTGGAGTAAAATAACAGCTCCGCCACTTAATAGCTTGAGAGCGTGGACAAATTGCTTAGCTTCTCTGTGCCTCAGTTTTCTCATCTGCAAAATGGGGTTGGTAACAATACTCATCTCAAAATTTTATTTGATTATTTAAATTGTTCAATTATAAGTGCTGTTCTAATTAAATGAAATTAACCCACGTGAATTGCTTAGTTTAAATCCTGGTATGTATTAAGTACTCCACAGGTGATCAGCACTATGGTGTGTAGTATTGTTACCATGGTGATGATTCATTCCTTCATATATTAATTATGGGATTTGTTTACTTATGCATTAAGTAATTAACTTACACATTTAAACCAAAAAAACCAAACCTATTGCCATTGAGTGGATTCTGACTTATAGCAACCCTATAGGACAGAGTAGAGCTGCTCCATAGGGTTTCCAAGGCTGAGTGGTTAAGAGATCTGCGGTAGCCAAAAGGTCGGCAGTTTGAATCCACCAGCCGCCCCTCAGAAACCCTGTGAGGCAGTTCTACCCTGTCCTATAGGGTCACTAGGAGTCAGAATCGACTTGACAGCAATGGGTTTTAATAACTATAAGAATAGTTACGATAATAACAATAGCTAATATTATTGAGACGGTATGCCCGCTACTGCTCCATTCATGTTACAGATATGAACTCGTGTCATGCCTGTAACAACTCTTTGAGATAGCTCCTGGTGTTTCCCCAGTTTTGCAGATGAGCAGATCAAGAGGTTAAGGACCTTATTCGATGCCACAGACCTAGTCCGTGGTGGAGCTGGAATTAAACCCATTGCCACCGAGTCCATTCCGACTCCTAGCGACCCTGTAAGACAGAGCAGAACTGCCCCATAGGGTTTCCAAGGCCGTAATCTACAGAAGCAGACTGTCACATCTTTCTCCCATGGGACAGCTGGTGGGTTTGAAACGCTGACCTTTTGGTTAGGAGCCAAGAGCTTAACCACTGCACCATCAAGGCACCTATATCGGAGCTGGGATTAGAACCCTGGAATTAGCTAAATTCAACAAAAGGAGGGTCAACCAAAGCATGCCAGAGGAGTTTCAGAGAGAGAGAGGTTCCTACAGGTGATCTCCTTGGAGAAAGTGAACAGATAAGGCAGGAAAAATTGTCACTTTCTTGTGGAGGGGAGCATTTTAATAGTCTGTGGTGGCGCAGTGGTTAAGTGCTAGGGCTGCTAGCCAAAAGGTCAGCAGTTCAAATCCACCAGGCACTCCTTGGAAACCCTATGGAGCAGTTCTGCTCTGTCCTATAGGGTCACTATGAGTCAGAATCAACTTGACAGCAATGGGTTTGGTTTTTTGGGCTTTTTTTATCCCTTTATCTGGTCCACGCATCAGCTGCAATAGACCCATCTGTTCCTCAGCCTCAGCCAGTCCCACTGGGTCACAACCACTGCGGTGGGGCCCGGGAGCCTGCATTTTACGCAGCTCTCTAAAGCTTGAAAACCACCACTCTATTGTTGACCGTCCACCACCCGTCTGTCAGTATGTCGTATTGCGGTTGGCTTGTATGTTGCTGTGATGCTGGAAGCTATGCCACGAGTATTTCAAATACTGACAGGGTTACCCATGGTGGACAGGTTTCAGTGGAGTTTCCAGGCTAAGACAGACTAGGAAGAAAGGCCTGACTATCTACATCTGAAAAGTAGCCAATGAAAACTCTATGGATCACAAGATGATATAGTGTGATTCGGTGCCTGAAGATGGTTGCCCCAGGTTGGAAAGCACTCCAAATCACAGTGGCCACATCAGTGGAGTCTGGCATACCAACGATCATGAAGATGTCACAGGACTGGGCAACGTTTTGATCTGTTGTACATGGGGTAGCCGTTAATTGGAGCTGACTCAATAGCAACTAACAGCAACAATGTTGACAGTAGAGGCTTGTCCCCCACTTCGCCACCTACTCCTGCATAATGCCAGGTACACCATTTAGCCCTCTGGGACCGTTTCCTCTCTGGAAAGTGGGCATAATAATATTTGCCTTTTGGCACGGTTACAATTAAGTGAGTTAATATGTGTAAAGAACTTGGCCAAGGTTTAGACAGAATGATCTGGAAGCCAAGTGCAAAGGCTTGGAGGCAGGAGTAGGAATACACTGCTTGGGTCCCAGGTGCTGAAGGTATCTGCCCTCAGTTAGGTGAAAGGAAGTGCCTGTGGGGTTGTAGAAAAGGAGGTCGAGGCAAGTGTGAGAGTTCTCAGAGTCTGAGAAGCAACTGTGGGCTTGTGTTGGATTCACCAGGCTCATGCTGGCTTTCCAAGCCTTCTAGGTGTCTGTTGAAGCTTAAGCATTATCCCTTCTTCACTGTGAGACTTGCCCAATGGCTTGGCTGCTAAACAAAAGGTTGACAGTTCGATTCCATGCAGAGGAACCTTGGAAGATAGGCTTGGACGTCTACTTTGAAAAATCACAGCCATTGAAAACCCTGTGGAGTGAGTAACAGAGTATCCTTAGAATCTGATGGAAGTTCATAGCTCAGCCCAACCTCTAGTCCGTGTGGCATATGTGGCTGGTGCCCCAGAGGCCTCAGCTGGCACACACGCTGCTAGGAGTCTTTTTCACCCCTCTTCCTTGGTACACAGCAGGCAAGGTGGCTTAGGATGCTTCTGCCAGGTGAGTGACAAGGTCACCCAGCAAGAGGGCTCTCTCAGGAGGGCATGCCTGGGGGTCACTGTAACAGCCGATGGTGAAAAGTTATCTGTCAGTATGCCTGTCACCGTGAGTGGACAGCTCACACGCCTGCCAGCCACTCCTGGTGTTCTTGACTTTTTGACTAAGACTGTGTCTGCCTCAGAGGTGAGGCCAGCCTTTGGCAGGAGCCTGGCCAAGCAAGAACACTGAGATCATGACATTTTGAAGTTGGAATCAGTCTGGGTTTGGCCAGGAAAATAGAGCCTCTGCTGGTGTTAATGGAATTGTTGTTGTTAGCTGGTTGGGTCACCCCCAACTCACGACGGCCCCATGTGCAATGAAGGAAGTGCTGCCGGGTCCTGCACCATCCCTGTGATCGGTTGTGGATCGGCGGTTGTGATCCATAGGGTTTCCATTGCCTGATTTTCCAAAGTAGCTCACCAGGCCTCTTGGGGCTGGAATAGAGGAGGCGTGGCTCATATGGTGTGGGAAAGGTTAGGGGTATGGAGGTCTGGAAAGCCGCAGCTGGACAGCTTAACAAAGAGTTCTTAAACCCTGAGCGTGAAGGGCCAGCGCCATGGAGTGGCCGGAGCTCCAGGGAAGTCTGGGTCATATACAGTGTGAGCTCTTGGAAGGTTCTGAGAAGCCCCATGTCTGAGGAAGCTGCTGACACTCACGGCCTCTCGAGAATAATGTCCACCTTCTAATCTAGAGCAGCCCCTGGCCACTTGGCTGCAAAACAAACAGTTGGCAGTTGAATTCCACCCAGAGGCACCTTGGAAGAAAGGCCTTGAGATCTACTTTAAAAAATCACAGCCGTTGAAAACCCTCTGGAGGCCAGTGTTTGACACACATCGGGTCGCCATGAGTCAAAGCTGACTGGTTTGTATTTCTAATCTCGAAGAGGTTCCTCTCTCTGGCAATAGCTAACAGGGAAAGGGATTTTGGGAAACACAGTTCCCAGCCTTAGATGGGTGTGACGGTGACAAGATGGCACTGACAATTTTGCACAAAGCCAGATTCATTCATTCATTCTACATTTACTGAGCACCTACTATGTGTTCGGCTTTGTGTTTGGTGTAGGAGACACAAAGACGACTTAGAGCTTTCTCAAGTCTCCTGGAGGAGAACTGACAAGTAAACTGAGAAATTCTAACCCATGACAGAGCACTCACGGGAGCCAGAGGAAGAGGGACAGCTTGCTCAGAGACCAGCAATGGCCTCGCTGAGGAGCGGAGCAATGAAGGGAATGGCCCATGTGCAAGGCCAGCCGCCATAGGCAGGGAGGAGAGGAGCCGGGAGGTAGGATCCGTGGTGCCCGGCAGAGGTCTGGGTGGGGGAGTAGAGATGCTGACACCACACCCACCATCCCAGGAGGCTCCCACCAATCTCCTCGTCTTAAGTAAGAGCAGGAAGTGTGGGATGGGAGAGGCGGGAAGGAGGTGACCCAACAATGCAGATGGCAGATGAGTAATGCCTGCTCCCCTGGGGGTTAAGTTATGCAACAGCACCGGCTTCTTGCATGTGAGGGATAAATTTAGAGCCAGCCACCCTCTCATTCAGATCTGCAAACACTTGTCGAAGCGGCTGTCTCCCACCGCCAGGGAAACCCTCGGACTGGGATTTGCCTTCTTCACCCATCCAGCACCTTGTGGGTGCTGAGAAATGGTAAAAAACCACAAGGACAAAGCAATGTAGTGGGTCCTCTCCACTCCCCTTGGTGCTGCCACTTAGAGGGTTTAATGTGGACTCGTCTTCATCTGTCTGGCCTTCAATATTTCTGTGTCTCAGCCACCTCTATCTATCTGTACAACAGATACAGAACACTTTTATAACCACGAGCCACTTCGCATCTGGACAACAGCTAGGCAGGAGGGGGCTGATCTCCCAGGCTGCAGAGAGGACACTGGGTCTCAGATAGAAAATGTCCCTTACCTGAGGGCACGGGGCAGGACCCTGCAGAATGGCTACCCCGTGTGCCGTGTCCTGAAGGCAAGTGCAGTGCCAAGGCCCCGTGAGGTGGGAAGAAGCAAGCGGGGAGTGTGCGGGGGCGGGGGAGGGGTGGTGATGGTGGTTTGTTCATCACAGAACCTCGGCCTGGGGCCTGGGGGGAAATGGGCAGAGCAGAGAGGCGTGGAAGTAGCTTAGACAAGGTAGGAGCTCAGGAGAACGATGCAAATGGCTCAGGCTGCACTCGGAGGTGACAGCCCGGGTTCGTAGGGGTAAAAGTTGTTGTTAGATGATATTGATTCAATACTCAACTCAAACCAAACAGAACCTGTCGCTGTAGAGTCAATTCCGACTCATAGTGACCCTATAGGACAGAGTAGTACTTCCCCATAGGGTTTCCAAGACTGCAATCTTTACAGAAGCAGACGACCACATCTTCCTCCCATGGAGCAGGTGGTGGGTTCAAACCGCCAACATTTCGGTTAGCAGCCTAGCAGCTGAGAGCTTAACCACCGCGCCATCAGGGCTCCTTTTGAGTCATATAACAGAGTAGAACTGCCCCATAGGGTTTCCCAGGCTATAGTCTTTATGGGAGCAGATCTTTCTCACCAGGTCTTTCTCTCTTGGAGCCCCTGGGTGGGTTTGAACTGCCATCCTTTTGGTCAGCAGCCAAGTGCTTAGCTGTTGGGCACCAGGGCTGCTCAGGAGTAAACACGTGGAACAGTGTTTACATGCAAAGCTTGGCGGTTGAACTGTGGGGAGGGCAAGGGAGGAGGCAGGAGGGCCACAGGGTCTGGTCTCAGCACTTCGCGGAGGGCCTGCCTGTGGAGCAGATCTCGGGGGTGTGTGGAGGGATTAGTTCTGAGCAGGCTAGATTTGAGACGCCTGACCCTTTGGGCTTTGGTCTGTGTCCCTGCCCTCTGCCACGCCCAGGCAAAGTCTGGGATCCTGAAGTGACACAAATAGGTTTCCACACCAGGCGGCCAGGATCTGTGGGCTTGAAACGTACTCAGGTTGGGGAGGTGTTCTCTTTAAGGAAAAGAAACAAAGTTATGAATAGAAAATTTATATGATCACACACACTTATGTGGTTAAGTGCTACGGCTGCTAACCAAGAGGTCAGCAGTTTGAATCCGCCAGGCGCTCCTTGGAAACTCTATGGGGCAGTTCTACTCTGTCTTATATGGTCGCTATGAGTCGGAATCGACTCAACGGCAGTGGGTTTGGGTGTTTTTGATTATGTAACTGACAAATATCACAAGGGGAAGGACTCCATGCAAATGAGGGGGCTGAACTAAGCCCCCCCAACCCACAAGCAGCACCTCCTGGCTTTCCCAGCATTCCACGCCCCACCCTGAGGCTGCAACCCCCACCACCGTCCTAGGCCTGTGCCCCCCACCCCCAGCCCCGCCTCTGCTCATGCAGGCCCCTAGCCCTGGAACAGCCTCACTCTCCTTTCCTGGCCATCTGCTCAGCCAAGTAGATTCAGCCCAGACCTCTTCACCCCCATGACGCCATCTCTACCCCGACCCGACCTCCCAGCACCCTGTGCTGACGTCGCTCAGCTCCACTCATGTTTATTCCCTGCCTGTCCCCACTTCCCTCGATCTCAAGCGCAGAGGAAGGAGCCCTGGTGGTTCAACGGTTAAGCTTTGATTGCTAACAGAGAGATTGGCGGTTCAAACCCATCCAGCAGCTCCGTGGGATAAAGACCTGCCGATCTTCTCCAATAGAGATTACAGCCAAGAAAACCCTGTCGGGCACTTCTACTCTGTCACGTGAGGTCACTATGAGTCAAGATGGACTCAACAGCACCCAACAAAAACAACAACAAGCCCAGTGGTGAGTTTGACACAAGCATCAGTTACCCGTTGCCACCCAGTCAACTCTGACTCATGGAGATCCCATGTGTGTCAGGGCAGGACTGTGCTCGGTAGAATTTTCAATGGCCGATTTTTCAGAAGTAGATTGCCAGGCCTTTCTTCTTAGGTACCTCTGTATGGACTCGAACAACCAACCTTTTGGCTACCAACCAAATGCGCCACCTGGGGACTCCCTGTACAAGTAGATGATGTTTAATTCAGGCCTGTTGATAGAAGGAGTGAGTCAGTCCCACCCTCCTCTCCCAGGGGGTCCGCCTTTCACTGGCCCATGGGACTCAGGGCGGGCACAGGTGACAGTCCCTGCCCCTTACGAGTGAGGCCCCAAAGACCTTTCTTCCTGAGGCCACCCAGCTCTGGGAAAGCTGGCACCCTCCCCACCCCCCCCCCACCTACACACACACACACACACACACAGGCTGGCTGTGGAGACACTCTCAGCCTAGGTTAGGCTAGGTCTAGGCCTTGAGATTTGGCAAAGTCAGATTGTTAGGGGGTGGGAAGAGGGCCTGTACCCATCTGAGAAGGGTGGGACTCTGCTCAGATCAGAGCTCAACAGGACACAAGGAAGCTCACCTAACAGCAGAAAGTGGAAGACCTGGGTTCAAGCCCTTTCTCTGCTGTGTGTTCTTAGCTAGGTTACTGGACCTCTCTGAGCCACCGTTCCCTCATCTGTGGTATCAGGGTGATAAGAACCCGTCATCTGTTGGGAGGGTTAGTAGAGATAACGGTGTGATGTCACTGGTAAATTACAAAGATTTATAATAATCCTGGAGTTAATACAAGGAGCTTTGGTGGCACAGTGGCTAAAGCACTTGGCTGCTAACCGAAAGGTTGGTGGTTTGAATCCATCAGGCACTCCATGGGAGAAACATGTGGCAGTCTGCTTCCGTGAAGATTACAGCCTTGGAGACCCTGGGGAGCGGTTCTACTCTGTCCTATAGGGTCGCTAGGAGTAGGAATCGATCCAACAGCAATGAGTCTTTTTTTTTTTTCTTTAAGTTAATTCAGGAGCTCATGCTCTGAGGAATTTGGTAAAACAAACAAACAAAAAATCAATAGAAAAAATGCAAGTGAAGGATTCTATTGATATTTTAAGATTCATTTTTTAAAATGACCTGTGTGTGCATTGTGTGTGTAAAGAGAGAGACAGACAGAGAGGGCTGTACTTTTCAAAGGGGTCCCATGTGAAGACTCTCACCTGATACCTACGAAAGCCCTTATTTTTCAGATGAGGAAACTGAGGCTCAGAGTTCCAATGAGACTTCCTCCAGCTATAGAACCAGAGGTAGAATGCAAGCCCCTGGACTTAGATTCCCTGGGTGGTGCAGATGGTTTGTACTCAATGACTAACTGAAAGGTCGGCATTTCAAACCCACCCAGCAGAACAGTGGAGGAAAGACCTGGCAATCTGCTTCCGTAAAGATTACAGCCAATACAAATGAAGACTGCCTGACAGGGAACACAACAGAGAATCCCTGATGGAGCAAGACAGCAGTGGCATGCAGACCTCAAATTCTTATAAAAAGACCAGACTTAATGGTCTGACTGAGACTAGAAGGACCCCAGAGGACATGGTCCCCAGACCTTTCTGTTAGCCCCAGACAGGAACCGTTCCCAAAGCTAACTCTTCAGACAGGGATTGAAAAAGATACTGGTGAGGAGTGAGCTTCTTGGCTCAAGTAGACACAGGAGACTATGTGGGCAGCTCCTGTCTGGAGGGGCGATGAGAAGGCAGAGGGGGACAGAAGCTAGCTGAATGGACATAGGGAAATACAGGGTGGAGAGAAGGGATGTGCTGTCTCATTAGGGAGAGGGTATTTTTGTATGAGAGACTGACTTGATATGTAAACTTTCACTTAAAGCTCAATAAAAAATAATTATATATATATATATATGTATATGTATATATATTACTATTACAGGCAAGAAAACCCTATGGGACAGCTCCACTTGGTAACACATGGGGTTGCAATGAGTCGGAATCAACTCGATGAAAATGGGTTTGGTTTTGTTGGTTTGGACTTGGATTCTGGGTCATGTGGCCTCCTGGAGGGCAGGGATGGCAGGAAAGAGGAGGGGGAAAGACGGTGTAGAATTCCCCTGCATTCCATCCCAACCTGCAGACCTCTCCATGCACTTGCTCGGTGCTGGGACTCGTGCCAGGACTTGGCATGCCTGGTGGGCAAGACCCGCCCTTGCCTGCAAGTCTCTCTGCCTTGTTGTCAAAGGCAGAGAGACGGAGAGAAGACGGAAAAGAGAGCCATCGTTAAGGAGCACCCAAGGAAAGCGCAGGAACTGTAAACTCTGGCTTGGATGTCCTCAGGCCCTGGCACCTGGGGGGCACTGGTACAGTCTGGGAAGGAGAAAAAACACCTGGGATTTGCAGGCAACCGCGGCTGATGTAGCAGGTACAGACACAGCAGGTGCAAACATGCTTGGGTTCGGGACTGATCCCGGGGACATACTGGCAGCAGACCCTGTCCACTGAAAGAAGTGGGGCCTGAAGGGGAGGATGTTGTTTTCTTCACTGTCTTCAGGCTGGCCCGGACTCAAGACACCCGAGGGACAACAAAACACAACACCGCTAGGTCCTGCGCTGTCTCCGTGATTGGTTACGAGCTGGACCGTTGTGGCCCGTAGGATCTTCACTGGCTAATTTTTGGAAGTAGAGCACCAGGCCTTTCTTCCTAGCCCATCTTAGTCTGGAAGTGCCGCTGAAACCTGTTTAGCATCGTAACAGCATGTAAGCCTCCACTGACAGAGGGGTGGTGGCTGTGCATGGAAGGCAAGGATTCTACCACTGAACCACCACCATCTTCAGGAGAGAGAAAGGCAGCCTAGAATTCCTCCACTGTCCATTAGGTTGGGGGCAGTTCTACTCTGTCCTATAGGGTCTTTATGAATCGGAATCGACTTGACCACACACAACAATAACAATACCCATCAGGTTTAGACAGGAACTGTTCCCACTGAAATCCTCCCCGCCCTTCAGTGACAGTTAATGCCACCTCCTCCAGGCAGCCTTCCCAGATTGTCTCTGCTGGCAGGACTCATCCTTCTTCCAATTCCCAGGACACGCTATTGGTGCCTCTCTTGGGGTGCTGATTATTCTGTGGTATCACCTCCCTTGTCAGTCTCTAAGCCAATTTCTGGAAAGAAGTAATCTGTCTAACACAGCTCCTCTCCATCCCTGCCTCCGTCAAAGGAAGGGAGTGGGTATTTGTTGAGCTTCCCCACGGAACCTGATCAGCTTCTTTTCATTAATCCTCTTGTTTAATCCCCAGAGCAATGTCCTTTTTACAGAGGTGGTGATATTGTTCACTGTTCAGAACTCAGGCTTGGAAATCAAAAAGTCTTGGGTTCAAATCTCACCCCTCAGGGCCCCAGGTCGGTGGCCTGCACCAGTCACCAAGCCTCTCTGAGCTTAGGTCTCCCCATCTGTGGCAGTGACAATATCAGTACCCAGCTCAGGGGGGTGCCATGAGGGCCGAATGAGATCACAGGCGTAAAGCACGCAGCCCGGTGCCGCCTGAGACGCCACGGCCTGCAATCAGTGGTGACTATTATTATTGTCAGGACCAGGGCTTAGAGTAAAAAAAAAAAAAAAAAAAGTATATTTAATGAATGGACTCATAAATGTGCCTTGACCTTGAGCAAACTTTTTTGGGACTGGAAGGAGGTGGGTGTCAGGGGAAACTTTTTCCTCCACCAGAAAACTTGATGGTGCTAACTGGGATTCAGGCGATGCTAAACTGAGGCTTGGAGGAGGCAGGCGCGAAGTTAGCACCTTCTTATTTAAAGTGAGCTACCATTTTTTACCATTCTCCAGACAGTGGCGACCAGGAGCTTCCCTCCAGCACACCAAAAACCCAAACCAAACCTGTTGCCGTATAGTCAATTCCAACTCATAGTGACCCTATAGGACACAGTAGAACTGCCCCATGGGCTTTCCAAAGAGCGTCTGATGGGTTCGAACTGCAGACCTTTTTGGTTAGCAGTCTGAACTCTTAACCACTGCGCCAACAGGGAAAATGGGTTGGTTGTCCCTGCTCATTCCTTTAAAATGGCTTTGCTTCCTGCCTTCTGCCTTCCGAGCCTAATTGTGTTCTGGGGCTAATCAATTCCAGGCATGAGGGGGGCAGACTCCTGAGGTAGAAACTCTGCTCTCGGTGCTGTGAGGACAAACGGACATACCCCCTCCCTTCGCAGTTCTATCAGATGACAAGATGCAGGTGGGAAGTGGGCTCCCTCTACCACAATGAAGAAAGTAAACTCTAATAGCTAGTGCAGCTTTTAAGAGGCTCCTGGGCATGGCCACCACCCATCTGTCAGTGTGTACTACCGTGGCGGCTTGCGCGTTGCTCTGATGCTGGAAGCTGTGCCACCGGAATTTCAAATACCAGTAGCGTCACTCATGGTGGACAGGTTTCAGTGGAGCTTCCAGACTAGGAAGAAAGGCCTGGCAATCTACTGCTGAAAATTAGCCAGTGAAAACCCTACGGATCTCAACAGAACATTGTCTGATACAGTGCTGGGAGGTGAGCCCCCCAGGCTGGAAGGCAACAACAGACTCAAGCATGCAGAGAAGGACACTGTGCTTGGTAAAGTAGAGAGGGTCAGCGAAAAAGAGGAAGACTCTCAACCAGATGGATTGACACAGTGGCTGCAACAATGGGCTTATACATAACAAGGACTGTGAGGGTGGTGCAGGACTGGGCAGTGTTTTGTTCTTTGGTACATTGGGTGGCTATGAGTCAGAACCAACTTGACGGCACCTAACAACAATGACAACATGCAGTGATAGTGAGGATGGCTGTGATTCTCAGTGGTTTGGCAGTCATGGTGTAGTTTGCCAGCTGTATAATGATGTGATCACCTCCATGATGAGATTTGATATAATGTGATCACCTCCATGATGGGATCTGCTGTGAGTAGACAATCAGTTGAAAGCTTGTTTTCTTGGGGGTGTGGCCTGCGTCCAATATAGGTGGACTTTCTGGCAAGGCTCATTGGCTTTTTCTTGCTCTGGACCCTGCAGCTGGCTCCTGTTTATCCGACCTCTGGCTCTTGGGACTTGAGCTAGCAGCTTACCTATGATCTTGCTTGCTGATCTTGGGATTCATTGGTCTTTATAGGCTGTGAGCAAGAGCCCTGCTGTCTGACCTGCCAATCAGAGGAGGAACCATCCCCCACCTGTGATAAGAAACCCAGCCTTGTCCGTGACCCTGCTCCACGGGTAAACATGCCAGGTCCTGATGTGGAATGGTGACAGCAAACCCCTGGATCACGGGGTTAGCAGAGGTTGCCCCCGGGAGAGAAAACCTGGGAGGATCAGGCAGCTGGGTCCCAGGTGGGTAAGAAGGTCCTGCCAGTAGGCCCAGCAGGCAGGGTGGAATCGTGGGGACCAGTGACAGGAGGAGAGGGACCTGAGATTGCCTGGTCCAGAGGGTCCCCCCCAAGCACGTAGGTGTCTCGGGGAGACTGTTAGAAACCTCCCTTCCCAGGGTCCAGCCTAGACCCACAGGCCAGACTGCAAGGGCTCCCAGGACAGCTCCCTGGAGGCCTGCCCAGGACGAAACCTCTGTAACTGCTTATACCCTTTTCTACAGGAGCCTGTGGGACGTGGTTCTGAGCACTCGCAGTAGGCCAGGCCCTGGGGAGGAACAGAACCCTCCGAGGTTGGAACAGCCTCACCGCAGCGGGGATGGGAGAGCCCCAGGGTGGTGGAGGGCTTCTCCCTTCAGTACAGGTCAGTGTCCTGATTCCGGGGCCCAGGCAGGACCCAACGCAGACAGAAGCTTCCAGATTTGGTCTTATCAGATGTTGCTCTGAGGGCAGCTGAGAGAGCTGACCTTCCTGATCCCTGGAGCCCTGCACAGGGCTCAGCCCAAGTTTGCTGAGTGGCTCAGTTCTATTGAATGGCCCGCTTTGCCTGTCCTTCCACGGCTATTTGCCCGTATTGGGGAGCGTGCTTAATGCAAACGAATAAAGTCCTAATGGGGGAAACCCAGGCAGGATGGAAGCACCAGGCAGCGGGTACCAGTTCCCTGGACTTTCCTCAGTCCGTGACCTTGAGTCCATCCCTGAGCCTCAGTTTCCCCAAGTCCGGCCTGAGAGGGCAGAACTAGCTGTGCCCAGCTGAAGCTTTAAAAAGGCTCTGGACAGAGGCAAGTTTGCCTCTTCCAGGCCCCTGGGGGGTTCATTTGCATTCTTGGAATAAAAATGTTGACTGTACTTCACCCTCAGCCAAACATTTAAATGCTTATGGGAGGTTTATTTTGGAGAAGGACCGCTCCCCAGTGCTGGCAGGGCAGCCATGCACCTCCCCTGGGGACAGGCAATCAGCCCCCTGCTGGGGCCGGAGCTGCCAGCCTGGGCAAGGGGGGTACACCACAGTCCAAAAGAGCCTCACACCAGGGGCTGTCGAGAGGCTGTTGGGAAAAGTCTCATTTTTATATGTAAATAAATCATTTCCAGAGATTGCTCTGATCTCAGCAGGCTGCCGCTAAAATGTTTTAAGTGGGTCCTTTGCCACTGTAAACTTTGTTAAGCGTTATTATCAAGTTTGGTTCTGTTTTCTCTGCTGATTTCACAGAATGACTGGCTCCTAAGGCTGGAGGGAGCTTATAAGGCCTCTCCTGTTCTGGCTTGTACTCTGCTTGCATACCTCTGCGGATGGAGAGCTCACCATCTCCAGGCAGCCCACCACCTCCAGGCTGCCCATCCTGTGAGTGGACAGCACAGGTGGCTAGACAGGGCTTCCAAGTGGGTTGGAATCAGAACTTGTCCTACAGCTGTGGTGGCTGCTCCCTGGAGCCGCGCCCTGCTTTGGCCTCAGAGAACAAGCTTGCTTCCCTCTTCCCCAGGCCAACCTCCATGTGGGGGACCAGGCCTCTGACCTCCCTGGCAAGGCTGAAAACTTTCTTCATCACCTGGCCCTGGTCCCTCTCCACCCTCATCTGCTCGCCCCCCTTGCTCACCATGCTCCGAGCCTATCAGCCCTTCTGCTCCTCAGATACACCCAACACCACCCTGTCTGGGGCATGGCACTCACTGTTCCTCTGCCATGTCACCTACCAATGGCAAGCCAAACTCTAGAATGTCACCACCACGGAAGCAGGGACTGGGCCTGTGGTATTCAGTCACTGACCCAATGCACCATCAGAGAGCTAGCTCTCTGCTACACACATACATTCCAATATTTCCAGCTGCTTTTTCGGAAACGACTCGATAGCACTATTGTGCTTACACGTTTACTTACGACATCTGCCTCTTTCTCACTTAATTTGTGTTCAAGTCTTCTAATACTACAAAACTGAGAGCTCTTTGAAATTCAGATCCTATCTGTGCAGATTGTGTGACCCTCAGAGTGTTCAACCAAGACTTCCACCTGGAAAAGAGGCTCCAGCTCACCGCCAGGATGGCTACCACAATAATCCCAACAGCTGTCACAACCACCCCCACAACAAACAACACTCTAACAGCCACTAATACTATGCCCACCCCACAACCCTAGTAACAGCCACAACTTCAACAGCCAAAACAACAGCTGCGATAACCACCCAAACTCCAGTGACCACAAATACAGCCCCAACAACAACCCTAACAACAACACCCACAGCAGCCGGTGTTTGTAGATCACCTTTTGTGGGTCCATCCCTGTACCAGGTGCTTGTCATACGTTAGCTCATTCAATCTTCCCAGCAGCCCTAGCAGGGAGATATGAACGCACTGTCTTTATCAAGGAAAACACTGAGGCTCAGAGAAGTAAACTGACTTGCCTGAGGTGAACATGGAGCCCTGGTGGCAGAGGGGTTAAACGGGTCCGCTGCTACCCAAAGGGTTGACGGTTCAAGTCCACCAGCCGCTCCTTGGAAACCACATGGGGCAGTTCTACTCTGTGCTATTGGGTCACTATGAGTCCGAATTGACTCAGCAGCGGCAACAGGTTAAGGTCAACATAATGAGCTCTGATAGCGAAATGGTTAAGCCCTTGGTGCTCCCTGAAAGGTCAGCAGTTTAAACCCACCAGCTGTCCCTCGGAGGGAAAAAGATGTGGCCTTCTGCTTCCATAAAGATTACAGCCTTGGGAACTTTATGTAGTTCTACTCTGTCATAAGGGTCACTGTGTGTCAGAATTGACTTGATGGCAATGGGTTCAGGTTTTTTTTGTTAAGATCAATATAACTAATACCCATATTTCATTGATTGTAACACATTTCATCATCTTTCGAAAAGGGGTGCATCGTACAGCCAATGTGCAGACTGGTGACAGTCACAATCTGTCATTGCCTGCACGTGCGCATCAAGACTTGCAGAATGTGGGTAGAGGTTTAGGAAAAATCCCAAAGGCAACATGTGGGGCACTCACTGCGTCACCAATGTCTTTGATGGTCCCGTGCCGATACCATGTGGGCAAGCACGGATGCTTCCGAGACAAAACATAGCTCAGAAGAGTAGGGCTCTGAACGGGAAGTGTTAGAAACACCTCCATCAGTGATGCTGAGACTTGGCCAGAGGAATAGACGTCACCTCGCACGTGTGGTGATGGACGGCAGAAACTCGGACCGCTGTGTTGATAGCTTAGAAAGGAGAGTTGTTTGTAGTTCAGACTTGGCCCAGATGTCTGCTTGCCCCTTTGGCTTGCTGGGCACTGTCTCTTCTGATTTAGAGTTCAAGATCTGCCAACTTGATTTCTGCAGTCACTTCTTCCCTTGCCAAATCCACAGCAGATTAGGGATCACAGGATGGGTGCGTGTCAGAATGGGGTCACCACTCCAGGCCCCTCAGGAGCTTAGTCTCTAGTTGGAGGACCTTGGACAAGTCATCTAGTCTTCCTGTCCTCAATTTGTTTTTTTTGTTTGTTTGTTTTTTATGGTGGCAAAATGTATATAACATAAAATTTGCCACTTCAACAATTTTAAACGTGGAGGCCCACGGGGAATCTTGGCTCCCGGGGCTAGATGGAAAGGGGCTGGGAGGGCCCTGCAGCCTCTCGGGGCTGGAGTCTGTCAGGGCACCGGTTGTGACTGCCATGCCAGCTGTGGGTCAGCTGCTGCAAGTTCCACAAGACCAAGGATTCTGGCAGTGGGAACAGGGAAGGTGGACGAGGCCTCAGGGGCTCGCTTGTCCCAGTCACTTCACAGGAAAAGGGACAGAGGCCAAGTGTTATGGATGGCGTTCCTTGGCTTACAGCTGCAGCATTGCTCTGTTGTCCGTGCCGTCCTCCCTCTGTGGGTCTCGGTGTCCCTTCTCTTTTACCGGACATTACTCAGATTGGACTAGAGCCACCTGCCTCCCCACATTTCAATGTGGTCTCATGTTAACTTAATTGATCACACCTTCAAAGACCCTATTTCCTGAAAAGGTCACATTCACAAAGTACCAGGGGTTAGGACTTCACCTCATGGAGGGTCTTACTTTCTTTCACTGACCCTCTGTTTTACCAACCATGATGTTCTTCTCCAGGGACTGGTCTTTCCTGATAACGTGTTCAAAGTACGTGAGACCCAGTCTCGTCACCCTTGCTTCTAGGGAGCATTCTGGCTCTACTTCTTCAAAACAGATCTCTTTGTTCTTCTGGAAGTCCATGGTATATTCAATATTCTTCGCCAACACCATAATTCAAAGGCATCAGTCCTTCTTCCTTCTTCGGTCTTCCTTATTCATTGTCCATCTTTCTCATGCAAATGAGGTGGCTGAAAATACCATGGCTTGGGTCAGGTGAGCCTTAGTCCTCAAAGTGACATCTTTGCTTTTTAACACTTTAAAGAGATCTTTTGCAGCAGATTTCCTCAGTGTAATATGTCATTTGATTTCTTAACTGCTGCTTCCATGGGTGTTGATGGTGGATCCAAGTAAAACGAAATCCTTGCAACTTCTCTGTCTTTTCTCCATTTATCATGATTTTGTTTATTGGTCCAGTTGTGAGAATTTTTGTTTTCTTTATGCTGAGGTGTAATCCAGTTAAAGGCTGTGGTCTTTGATCTTTATCAGCTGGTGCTTCAAGTCCTCTTCAATTTCAGGAAGCAAGGTCGTGTCATCTGCATATCACAGGTTGTTAATGAGTCTCCCTCCAATCCTGATGCACTGTTCTTCTTCATATAGTCCAGCTTCTCAGATTATTGGTGGCCCTATAACACTAAGATACCCAGAGAGGGGAGGAGTTTGCCACGTACCACAGCATGTTGGGCTAGAACTCAGGTATCCTGATTCATGGCTCTTCTCATTCTCTCAGGAGCTACAGGGAGTAGGCACTCCAGGTGTGGAGGGGTGACCAGAAGCTCAGTGACCAGTGGCATGTCCATGGAAGGCCAGGCTGCTCTCCACAGAGTGCCTGCTTTGCATAGATAGCTCTCAGAGTAATCTAAGTGAACGGCAGTGCCTGGAGCTGGGCAGTACATAGCCTGTGGAACTGTACGCAGCAACCCTGGCTGGAATATCCATGCAATGTATTCTGCTGGTAGTGTCAAGGGCAGATTTAGATGTGACCGATGTGCAGTGTAGATGTCCCCATTGTTCTTGTTAGCTGCGGTTTTTCTAAGGAATGGGGATATACCACTCTGGAAGATCCATGCCAGAAGAGTCTTTTGAGGCCACCTGTTGTTGTTATTAGGTGCGTCGAGTTGGTTCTGACTCATAGCGACCCTGTGTGCAACAAAATGAAACACTGCCCGATCCTGCCCCATCCTCACAATCTTTGCTGCTCTTGAGCTCATTGTTGCAGCCACTGTGTCCGTTCATCCATTGAGGTTCTTCCTCTTTTTCACTGACCCTCTACTTTATCAAGCATGATGTCCTTCTCCAGGGACTGGTCCCTCCTGATAACATGTCCAAAGTATACGAGACGAAGTCTCACCATCTTTGCTTCTAAGGAGCACTCTGGCTGTACTTCTTCCAGCACAGACTTGTTCATTCTTCTGGCGGTCCATGGTGTATTCAATATTCTTCTCCAACACCATACATAATTCCAAGACAACAATTCTTCAGTCTTCCTATCCATTGTCCAGCTTTCGCATGCATATGGGGTGACTGAAATACCATGGCTTGGGTCAGGCACGTCTTAGTCCTCAAAGCGATATCCTTACTTTTCAACACTTTAAGGAGCTTTTTGCAGCAGATTCTCCTAAAACAATATGTCGTCTGACTTCTTGACTGCTGCTTCCATGAGGCCACCTCATCTGCCCTTTTTACTATATCAGTAAGAAAAGTAAGGCTAAGAGAGGGCTTAGTGGTAGTTCAGTAGCACAGCTCTCACCTTCCACCTGGGAGACCTGGTCCAGTTCCTGACCAACGTGCCTCGTGTGCAGCCACCACCTACCTTTCAGCAAAAGCTTGGGTGTTGCTATGATGCTGAACAGGTTTCAGCGGAGCTTCCGGACTAAGGCAGACTAGGAAGAAAGGCCTGGTGTTCTACATTTGAAAATCAGCCAGTGAAAACCCCATGGGTCACAACGGTCTGATCCACAAATGGCCATGGGGCTGGTGCAGGACTGGCAGCGTTTCCTTCCATTGTGCATGAGGTATCCAGGAGTCAGGGGCTGACTCAAGGCAGCAAGGCTGACAGAAGGGAAGGAACTTGTCCACGGTCATACAGCGGGTTGGTTTCAACCATTCTGCATTTCCTCTGTAGACCTCGCCTTGGCCTCGGAAGTTTCCCGGAGCTGCCTGTGGTTTCCACCCACACCAGGGCCCACCCCATCATCTCTGACCTCCAGGACTGGGCTTCTCTGCACCCTCTCCTCTTCCATCCATTCTGCACGGCACTACCAAGAGGATTTTTCTAAAACACTGCTGTCCTCACATTTCTCCTGCTCCCCTCTCTAGCCCATCCTCCTCCCTGCTGCAGCAGACTTCTCTTCCTGAGCTCAGACCACCTCCACAAGCCCTCCCACTCTCAGTGGGAGCAGCCGCATCCTTCAGCCAGCTTCACCCGGCCTCTCCCACTTTCCCTCCCGCCACCCCGCCCTCCCGGCCAATTCTGCCAGGAGGCAGATTCTGCCTCTTCAAGGGCTCACCTTGGCTCTGCCTCCCACCCCTGCGGCCTCTGGCTTCTCCTGGGTTATAGCAATGGCCACTATCTGACCTTTGATATGAATTGAATTGTGTTCACCCAAAATATGTGTTGGAATCCTAACCTCTATACCTGTGGGTGTAATCCCATTTGGGAATAGGACTTTCTTTGTGGGATATTAAAAGAGCAGATGAGACACAGAGCAAGCAAGCACAAACCGGAAGACAGATGCGACAGGAAGATCACCAAAGAGCCAAAAAACGCCGGAGCTAGAGAAGCTGAGACAAGGATTTTCCCCAGAGCTGACAGAGAGCCAGTGCCCTGAATGCGGACTCCTAGCTTCCTGAACTGTGAGAAAATAAATTTCTGTTACAGCAGCACTAGATAACTAAGACAGCCTCCTTGTCCCCAGTCCTTGTCCTCATGGAGCTTAAAAGTCTTCAGGAACCCTTATGGGTTTCTGTGTGAAATCCGAAAGCAGGACCTGGCTTCTGGACCCTTCCAGGCCAACCTGCTGAGCTCCCCTGTGTCATCACCCACCACCCGCTCCTTCTCTCAAGCCCGGTCCCATATATGTGGTTGTCACCAGGTGCCTGCAGGTCCCTGTACCTGAGCAAACACTGCCCTGCCTTCCTGCATCACTCCTTCACCCGCTAACTTCTCTTCACCCTGAAGCCCTAGTGCAAACGTCCCCTCCTTCAAGAGTCCTTTCTTGAACCCCCAGTGGGATTTTAATTCCTCAAGGACAATGACCCTCAATCTTCTCTACTGTGCCAGGGCAGTGACATGGGACCCATGCCCACGGGTTGGATGTGTTTGCTTTAACTCCACCCTGGATCATTCCAGAAAGTCTGTGAGCCTGCAAGTGAGAGAGACGTTTGGGTAGGAATAAAGGGAGGTCTGCTTTCATTTGTGAGGAAATCGCCAGCCAGCACCAGGCAGTGGCTGCGAACAGTTGCCTTGTGCCTCACAGCAGATTATGCCATAGGCGTGTTCCACAGCCCCAGATGGTGACACTCTGCGTCACCACTTTCCACACCAGGCTGACTGTGAGCCCCCAGTGCTGCGAGGTGACATCTGCGTGTCCCTCTCAGAGGAGGCAGGTGAGTGGAGCGGGAGAGCACTGGGCTGGGGTCAGGCTGGGTTTCGAGTCCCAGGTGGCTGAGACACTCTTCCCCTTGTGAGTATTCTAATGTGGAGACCACAGACACAGCCAAATCCACTCGCCTTCCTCAGAGGCCTCACCTGTGGGTTTGCCAGCTGCCCTGCTCCTCAGCTGTGCGTCTCAGACCCGGCAGAGCACCAGTATCAGCCCTGAGCCTCCAGGAACGCAGAGCCCCTGGTCCCGCTCTCGGCCCCCCAAACCTGTGGCTGCAGAGGTGGGGGTCAGGACTGGTGCATTAACAAGTTCCCAGGGGCTTCTGATCCAGGCCTGGCATTTGGGAACTCCTGCACACAGTTCCCACAGGGCTCCACACCCACTATTGTCACAGTAACTCTGAGGCAGGTGGCTATTAGGGCACCTATTCACAGGTGAGCAAAGGGAGACTCAGAGGTAGGAGGTGACTTGCTCAAGCTTGCACAGCCAGGACATATCCTCTCTGCAGAGGATATGTACCCTTGCTCCAAACCCATTGCTGTCAAGTGGATTCTGAATCACAGAGACCCTATAGGATGAAGTAGAACTGCCCCATAGGGTTTCCTAGAAATAGCTCGTGGATTCGAACTGTCAACCTTTTGGTCAGCAGCTGATCGCTTAACCATTGTGCCAGCAGGGCTCATCTGTTGCTCCGGCACCCCTGAAATTTTAAGACCTGAATGTTACTTTTTTGGCTGATTGAACCATCTCTGAGCCTCCATTCCTAGAGCCCCTAGAAGAGAAGGGAGCCCCCCCGTTTGAGTCATGGGGCCACCTGGTGGCAGCCCTGAGAACTGCAGGCGGGTACCCAGGTGGACACAGCAGGCCTGACCTGTGGCAGCCCTAGGACCCCCTTCCGTCCTGGGACAAAAAGCCCACTCCCTTTATTACAGTGACAGAACGGCTCCACCAGAGGCACCAAGGCCATTTGAGGGGTTTACTCTTTTTTATTCAGGTTTAGAATCAAGTGTTTCAGAGTCATGCCTGGCTCAGCTCCAAGCAAGCCTCTGGGCCTCAGTTTCCCCACCTGCAATTAAAAGGCTAGATCAGATCTCTGGGGACCATCCTGGCTCTGAAAATCTCTTATGTCATGATTAGGGACGGCTGAGGACACTTTGACAGGATTAACGTGATTCTTTTTCAGGTTTTTTGGGGATTTAGGAGCAGTTGCAGACACCTCGAGCTTGGAAACGTGTTTCGCCCACTTCACGGGCAGAGCGAGCTTGGTTCTCCTCATGGACTCTTGTATTCACCAGGCACTTTTTGAAGATGTTCAGATTAAAGTCTAATTGAAAAATGAGCCTGTAGCTCCAGGGCGGGGATGAGGGGCAGCAAGGCCAGGGCTGCTGACTTAATCAGCTTTGTGGTATTAACAACAGGCCAGGCAGCCGCAGGAAGGGAGCCGGTTCACTGCCATGCTGACACTTTCCAGCCGATGGGCTTTTCTTCTTCTTTGTTTTTCACTGCAGACAAACTCCACTTGGGCATTTTTCCTCCATTCCAGTGAATTCCCTGGAGTGAGATAAACATATGGGCTGAAGACAGATTTTGTTGTCTTCTTTCTAAAAGGCTGGAGCAGAAAAGTGCTGCACTAGACTGTGACCTGAGAAGACGGGCTGGCTTATCATCAAGATTCCCCCTGCCTGAGGGGCTGCCCACCCCACAGAGCCAGCCCTTCCCATTCTGGAGGTGGAGACAGTGTTGCTCAAGGCAGGAAGGCACCCCCTTTCTCTCTCCTGTCTCTCTTCCTCTCCCCTACTCTGGCTGTCTCTCAAACACACACTCTCTTCTCCCCTCCCTTCCCCCCTCCCCTCCTCTCCTTCCCTTTTACCCAAAAGGTACAAAACCGTGCAACCATCACAGACGTGAAGCCCCCTCCCCCCACCCAGCCCAGGAAAGGAAAGGCCAATGACGTTGCTGGGACCCTCCTCTCTCCCAAATGCTGTCATCCAAAGGTGTCTGGCCTGGGCCTTTTCCTTCATTTTAGTTTTGGGAGTCCATGGATGGTGCAAACAGCAGCTAGGCTGCTAACCAATAGGTTGACAGGTTCAGTCCACCCAGAGACACCTCGGAAGAAAGGCCTGGTGACTTACTTCCAAAAAATCGGTCATCGAAAACTGTACTGAGCACAGTTCTTCTACTCTGGCACACTTGGGGTCATCATGTATCTGCACCCAAACATGTTGATAAGGAAACACTTCCTACCCAAGCTGGTGGGAGTCTGGGCTGTCTGGGCTATCCATGGCTGTTGTGGTGCAATGAGTTCTTATATGGTCTTTCTAGCCCTGGATTGGTTGGTTTACTACCCATAGAAGAGGCTTTCAAATGATTGGTCCATTTATGAACTGTGATAGAGCTGACCTTTATTGGGATTGGCTGAGAGGCCCTGCCCAGTCTGGCCTTTACCTGGATTGGTCAGGGAGCTTGCCATGGAATTAACAAAGAGTACATGTTTTTTTTTACATGGGCTAGCCCATAAAAACCCTAGAACGCCAGAGCCTCAGATGGGGCTTCCTGATTGACAAGAGCCAGGAGGGGTATGTGCAGCTCTGCGCTACAACCCTCCCAGACCAGGTAAACCTGTGATGGCAATGAAGGCAGTGGCTGCAGCGGTACCAGAAGCAGAAACAATGAGCAGACCCAGACGATGGCAGCAGAGTATAGAGGCCGAGCCCTGGCTGAGAGAATCAACCAATAGCCAAGCCTGCCAAGTGACATCATGGAGTTTCCTGTTTGAAAGCTTTCCGATGGGTGAGAACGATCGTTGGTTTTCAGGAAGCCTAAGTGGGTCTGCTTTTAGACACTGAGGCTCAGTGCTGGGTCCCCTCCCAAACCTTGCCCTGTGCATCTATTCATTTCTGTTTATATCCTTCTCTGTTATCAAAGGTGTTATTCTAGTTATGTTGTTTCCCTGAGCTTTTTTTTTGTGACTGTTTCAATGAATTATCAAACCCAATATAGAAAGAGGGCCATGGGAGGAACGGCTGGTGTCAGAAATGGTTGAGAAGTTGGAGAAAGGGGGTATACATTTTTTTTAAGAGTTTTTTTTTTTTTTAACTGTACTTTAAATGAAGGTTTACAGATCAAACTAGCTTCTCATTAAACAGTACACATATTGTTTCATGACATTGGTTAACAAGCCCACCACATGTCAACACTCTCCCTTCTCGACCTTGACTTCCCTATTACCAGCTTTCCTGTCCTTGCCCCTGGGCTGGTGTGCCAGTTTAGTCTTGTTTTGTTTTATGGGCCTGTCCAGTCTTTGGCCGAAATGTGACTTAGGAGTGACTTCATTACCAAGTTCAAAGCGTATCCAGGAGCCATACGCTCAGGGTTTCTCCAGTCTCTGTCAGGCCAGCAAGTCTGGTCTTTTTGTGAGTTAGAATTTTGTTCCACATTTTTCTCCAGCTCTGTCCAGGACCCTCTATTGTGATCCCTGCCAGAGCAGTCAGTGGTGGTAGCCGGGCACCATCTAGTTGTACTGGACTCAGTCTGGTGGAGGCTGTGGTAGATGTGGTCCATTAGTCCTTTGGACTAATCTTTCCCTTGTGTCTTTAGTTTTCTTCATTCTCCGTTGCTTAAGGGGTGAGACCAGTGGAGAATCTTAGATGGCTTCCACACGGGCTTTTAAGACCTCACATGCTACTCACCAAAGTAGAATGTAGAACATTTTCTTTATAAACTATGTTATGCCAATTGAGCTAGATGTTCCCGGAGACCATGGTCCCCACAGCCCTCAGCCCTCAGCCCTCAGCCCTCAGCCCTCAGCCCTCAGCCCTCAGCCCTCAGTCCTCAGCCCTCAGCCCTCAGCCCTCAGCCCTCAGCCTAGCAATTCGATTCCTCAGGGAGTTTGAATGTGTCTATGGAGCTTCCATGACCTTGCCTTGTACAAGTTGTGCTGGCTTCTCCAGTATCATGTATGGTCTTAGGAAAAAAAAAAACCAAACCTGTTGTTGTCGAGTCAATTTCGACTCGTAGCGACCCTATAGGACAGAGTAGACTGTCTCATAGAGTTTCCAAGGAGCATCTGGTGGATTCAAACAGCCAACCTTTTGGTTAGCAGCTGTAGCACTTAACCTCTACACCACCAGGGTTTCCAGAGGGGGGTACAGTTGACCTCTGTCTCATGTGAGCCAGCTTGGTGCTGATCCTTACAGTCAGAGTTAAGTTACAGCTGTGTTTCTAATTGTCACATTTTCTCCTGAGTGGCAGCCCCTCCATCAGCCTGAAATACTTACAAACACATGTAGTCCCAAGACAGGACTGGGCCAGCTTAATTTGGCTTCTCAAGGAGGTCTGAGGTCCACAAGCGACTGAGGGTGGAATGGCTTAAGGGCAGGACGTGTGATCTTGTTAGGGCCACTGTAGGAGGAGACATTCTCAGACTTCTGAGGGAGAGGAAGAGAGGAGTAGGCCATTATAGAATAAGGAAATTATAGAATGAGGAAAACACCCAGCCCAGGGTCCTGAGGGCCCAGCTTGTCCCACCGACCGGGGTCAACTTGAAGCCTATTTTATTTCCCTATCTCTTCCCGCCGGCTCCAGGATGTGCAGTTTGGCGAGGCTGAAGTGCCCTCTACTGGCCGCTTTGGGTCCTGCACCTCAGAGAGCTCAGCAGGGAGCTGAGACCTGCCTCCAGTCTCTTGGTTAGCAGCGGAGCGCATTAACCCTTGGCGCCACTCAGGGACTTCCCATAGATCATACTATTACTTTGGAATGTGTTCCTTCCGGACTTTGTCCAGGTATTCCCTGTTACTTTATTTTCCCTTTTCTCTTTGTTGTGTTTAAGATAAATGGGCCATATTTTCCCTTTTCTCTTTGTTGTGTTCAACATAAATGGGCCATACTGTTCCCATAATTCTGTACCTTTTTTTTTTTTAAGGAAATAATCCATCTTGAGGACCCTCTAAGTCAGCTCCAGCAGGTCTCTATCATTCTTTTTTATGGCTGCAAAGCGTTCCATACCATAGCACTACTGCATTGCATAAATCCTAGGGGTGTGTGTGTGTGTTTGCAGCTGCCGAGATTTCTGCAGGCATCCTCGTGCACACCTCTTTGTGCCCACGTGCACATATTTTTGTAGAAGTGACTCTTAGAAGTAGAAATTGCTGAGTCTAAGGGCATATCCATTTTATGGTTTAATAGCTTCTGTCAAAATATCCTCCAAAAAGCTGTTATCAATGTATAACAATTTCTCCGCATCTTTGGCAGCACTGGGTGTTATTAGACTTTTTTTTTATTTTGACATATTTGATCATCTGAACCTGAAATCTGGTAAAACGGATTTCAGAGAAGGGAGGTTTGGGAAGGGCACATGGTGCCCTTATAAAAGGAGCCAGCAGAGCAACTTCCTTCTCCTTGGCAGGGAAGGGAGGGGCCCTCCCTGAAGTCCCTCTAAGCCCTCGGTCCCTGGCCCAGAGCCTAGGCCTCTCAGCAGATTCCCTAGGGGCAGAGGACCAGAGCCCCGAGAAGCTTGGGGGGCTGATTTGCCTCTGGCAACATTTCCAGCCCTGGTGAAATGCCGGGGAATTTTTAAGGAAGCAGCTCTGTCCTGCTCTGAGACTTTCGGTGAGGGAGACCATGCATTGGGGAGTACCGGAGAGTTACATCCTTGGCTAGGCACAGCATGGTGAAGGGAATAGGAAGCAAAATGGCATGTCCTGAAAGAACCAATGTCCACGGTGCATAAAAATGCCTTCTGAGAAGGTTTGAGGCATCTCCAGATGGTGCAGGTGGTTGACGCACTCAGCTGCTAGCTTCCAGTCCACCCAGAGGTGCGTCGGACAAAGGCCTGGAGATCTACTTCTGAAAAATCAACTATTGGAAACACTATGGAGGACAATTCTACTCTGACACACATGGGGGCGTCATGACTTGGAGCTGACTCAACAGCAACTAGGGGAAGGTGTCTTCAGGGATCCACAGGGCCTGCAGAGGTGGATGGCTGGAGTGCCCTGGGACCTAACCTCTTATTCCATACCATCTCCCCGCAAACCTCACCTGGACCAGGTGCATTCTGTTTGGAGAATCAAATGTAGAAATAGCTTGTCATTTATGTATCTAGAAAAATCTGGAGAAGGGAGACAGCACAATCCCAACCTCGATGCAGAGCCACACTCATCCCAGATCCAGAGACATTCTTGGCCTGCGACCTCAGGGAGAAGCAAACAGCAGGGCCACGGTGCTTGGATCATTCTTCAGACTTTAATCTTCTAGAAGCCCAGGGTAGCAACCAGGGTTTGCTGGCTTGGTTGTCTTCCTGTGTTTATGCTAATAGGCCTTAAACAAGGGTCTTAAAATGACTTACGGAAAAGCCAAGGCAAGGGAGGGGGCAGGCAGGCCTTGGCAGGGTCAACCACCAAGTGGAGGGCAGTGGGGGTCCCATGGGGACTCTCATTATTGACCAGGAACCTGATGGGTCTTGAAAATGCATCAGCAAGAAGGTCAGGCAGGGAGCGTGTGCTGGAGAATGAGAATTGAACACTCACTGGACAGAGCCAAAGACCAATGGCTTTGGAAAGATGGGAATACTGGAGCTAACATGTATCCTCAGTGTCAACATGATACCTCAGAGTTTCCACCAGCTTCCGTCTTTAGTCCTTCATGCATTCTTCATCCTCCAACGGTAGCAGAGTGGGTATTATCGTTCCCATTTACTACTGAGGCATCTGTGTCTAGTGAAGGGGATGCCTTACCCCAGGTTGCACCCCTACCCCAGAAGCGTGGGTTTCCCTGTGGCTCATGAGAACCAGCAGGCCTTCGTTGCCTGGCCAACTCCTACGCATTCCTTAGGACCCCAATCAGGTGCGATGGCCAGAAGATGTCCCTGAGCCTCCTGTCCTCAGCCCCCCTGTTTGCTTCCCAACGAACACACAGATACACATGACGTGTCACTACCTGTCATGATCGTGTCTCTCTCCCCACTGGCTGGTGCACTCCTGGAAGACAGAGGCCGTGTCTGATGAGTCTTCACACCTCCGCCTCCCTCCCCCATCACCCTGAAGCCTCTCCCCCCAGCCCGTGCTGAGCAGATGTTTGTGGAACGGATGATTGGGGGTGTAGGTGGGTGCAAAGAAACGACCCGCAGAGCTCACTGCACTCCTGAAGCAAAGGCAGGGAGAACGCCTGCCACCGTGAACCACCCTCTTAGCTGAAAGAGCGTGAGGTTTTGGAGGAGCCCAGCTCTACTTAGGAAAAGAACAGACAATCCTGAGGGCAGGTGGAGAAAGGAGAAGAATCAGCAGGGGCTCCGAAGCCCCCCGAAGGTGCTGAGGGTGGGGCTCTCGTCAGGATTCTGAAGGAGCAGAACAGTGACCACGGGGCAGATGGGAAAGGCTCCATTGCCCAGAAACGCAGGAGGCCCTGAGCGATGCCAAGTGCGCCCCCTCGTGGTCGCTTGAGGCCAAGCCTGGAGCTCAGAGAAGAATCCTGCATTTTCGTCTTTCGGTAGCCCGTTGCCGTCTGTTCCAACTCCTGGCAGCCAACTGTGTGCAGAGTAGAAATGCACTGCATAGGGTTTTCATGGCTGTGACCTTCTGGAAGCAGATCACCAGGTCTTTCTTCTGAGGTGCCTCTGGGTGGGTTTGAACCCCCAGCCTTTTGGTTAGTAGCCAAGTGCTTAACCCATTCGTTCCACCCAGGGGCTCTCTTTCAGGTAAGGGGGCAAAAAATGGGTTCAGGAAGAGGAGGAAAGGACCACTGGTCTTGGAGTCAGGATACCAGTCCCAACCGTGCCACTAAGTCGCCAGGTTTCTTTGGGCAAGCCCTTTTTCCTCTCTGAGCCTCAGACACCTGTCACTGATGGAGCACTGATCCTGAACTAAGCCCAGGCCAGGTCCTGAACTAAGCACTCTGCGTGCGCTACCTTAGCCAACTGAGGACATGGAGGGAAGGTGCTAGCTGACAGAGGAGGACACTGAGGCTCAGAGAGGTTAAGTGACTTACCCATGGCCACCCAGCTGCTCAGTGGCAGAGTTGGGACTTGAAGCCCAGTGTTTCTCATGGTCTTTGACTGTCCGTGGTCCAAGGGCTCTGTGGGAGAAAAAAGATTGACAGGAGGCGTTGGGGTCCTGGCAGGGTGCCAAGGGAGGGGTTGAAGACCCAGTTGATGGGAGATTCAGGCTTAGAGAGACCTCGTAGCAGAATGCATAGTCTTTGCAGGGGAAGAAATTATGGCACCGCTCAATTAGCCATCAAAGCAATGTTCTCTGCCCACCCAGAAAATTGTTTGAAAACATATTCAACGGAAGCATCATCTGTCTTCTGTGAACTTGTTTATTAATCTCACATCTGCCCACACCAAGTTTGCTGCCTCTGAGTAGCCCAGCAGTTCTTGAATATCTATATGTCCACCCACTCACCCATCCACCATTCATCCATTCACCTACCCACACACCCATCCATCCACCAACCCACCCATTCGCCCACCCACCCATCAATCACCCATCAACTTATCCATCTATCTACTCATCTACCTATCCACCCACATACGCATCCACCTTCCACCCACCCACCCACCCATACATCCATGCACAGCACCTACTCACTTACCCACCCACCCATCCTTTCACCCATCTACCATAAGAAAAATTACCGAGCCCTGAGCTACTGGTGCTTTATCCTCAGGAGCTTCAAATTAGCTATTATGATTCTCAAGCATGTAACCCAATAAACAAAAAGGTTTTGCATCAGTTATCTATGGCTACACACTCTTTAGCAGCTAAAGCAACAAGTATTTATCATGTCACACAGAGTCTGAGGGTCATCAACATGGGAGCAGCTTAGCTGGGCAACCGGCTCAGGGTCTTTCATGAGGTTACAGTTAAGATGTCACCTGGGCTACAGTCACCTGAAGGCTTGACTGGGGCTGGAAGATGAGCTTCCAAGATGGCTCCCTCACATGGCTGTCAACAGGAGACCTCAGTTCTTCACTGGTTGTTGGCAGAAGTCCTCTAGGTTCCTCATCACAGGGTTCTCCCGACAGGGCTGCTTGAGTATCCTCACAACATGGCAGCCGGCTTCCCCCAGAGCGAGTGATCCAAGGGAGCAAGGAGGAGCCTCCATGCCTCTTACATGTCTCTGAAGTTGCACCATCACTTTTGCTTTATTCTATTTACCCAAGGGGAGGGGAATTAGGCTCCTCTTCTTGAAGGGTTGAGTATAAAAGAATTTTTGGATATATTTTAAAACCACCGCATGTGCGGTCAGTGCCGAGACAGAAGTGTGCAGGGTGCTGAGAAGACCGGGGGTAGGGAGCGTGGTCGGTTCTTCCAAGAAGAGTAGGGGGTTCAGGGAAGGCTTTATAGGGGCCTTTATAGGGGCTAGGCTGTACCCCTGACCTGCACTGTGACCTCGAACAAGTCCCTGCCCCTCTCTGGGTCTCTGTGTTATGTAAGTTGTTGTTGCTGGTTGCCGTCGAGTTGATCCCGTGTGTGCAGAGTAAAACTGCTCCAAACGGTTTTCAAGGCTGTGACTTTTCAGAAGCAAATCGCCAAGTCTGTCTTCTGAGGCACCTCTGGGAACTGCCAACATTTCTGTTAGTAAAGTAGTTAACCACTTGCTCCATCCAGGGACACTGGAAATAAATGAAGACCACCCAGATGAGATCAAACAGAGGCTATTCATTGAGATCTTGCTCTAGCAAGGGAGATGGCCCCCATCACCTGCATTTGGCAGAGACCAAATGGGGGCAGGGGAGTAGGAAGCTTTATAGCAGAAAGAAGAGAGGGCTACACGTGTGCCCTGATTGGAGGGTGTGGCGTGGGGAAGCTGGCAGCAGGCTACCTAGAGGCGGGCATGTGAGGGCGATTGGTTTGGGGAGCACATTTGACTTTCTCTGGTAGGTCCTGAGTTGGAAGCTGGCTGTCATTGACCAAATCCTGACCATTCTGGGCCCAGCGCTGCAGAGGTTGTGGATCGGCGTCCCGTGGTGGTAGCTGCAGAGGTTAGGGGTTAGAGTTTATTGTCATTTTGTATATTCAGTCTCTTAGGGTCTTCCTCTGGAAAATGTAGGGGTTGGTTCACTCGGCTTTGAGGTCCAACCCAGCCCTGACATTCTAGAAAGCTGGATTCTCCCCCTGGAAATGAGGTGGACAGTGATGGAGATGTGCTGGATGGAGAAAGGATGGGCCGGTCAGCGGCTGCCAAGCCAGAGGCAAGTAGAGTTGAGAGAGAGACATGTGAGTGCACTCTAAGGGACCCTCCTCCTCATGGAGTCCCCTAATCCTATGTGACCCAGAAGCTTAGACTTATCTTAGGTATTGGCCTTTGGCATAAGAGTTTGCTTGGAGGAAAATTCTGTCTTGTTTTTGTTTTTTCAGGAGCAGCCCTTGTGAAGAAGGCTGATGTTAAACTAGGCCTTGAAGTGTGGGTTTGGGTTTTTTTGTTCGTTTTCCCACAAATTAGCTCTTTTAGTTGCCACCATTGAAAGTCTAAGCAGATTCTTGAACTGGTGGGTCATATGCATCAGCTCGTTCAATTTCAGCACCTGTCTCACCTCCAGTAGCTTTTTCCAGAATCACTGCCTTCACCATGAAGCTCCATGAGTTTTCCCAACTGAAATTGGGCTTCTTCCACATTTTTATTTTTCTAAGGAATGCACGGTGGAGAGGATAAGTAGACTGGCAAGTCTTTTCTATGTCTTCCCTGGGGCTGTCTGGAATCAGTTTATTGACCACTTCTTTCAAGGCATTTGTCTTAGGATCTGGAAGACCTGATGGTACTAAGGGAGCCCTGGTGGCACAGTGGTTAAGTGTTTGGCTGCTAAACCAAAAGGTCAGCAGTTCAAATCCACCAACAACTCCTTGGAAACCCTAAGGGCCTGTTCTACTCTGTCCTACAGGTTTGCTATGAATTGGAATCGACTCAGTGGCAATGGGTTTGGTTTGGGTTTATTGGTACAGAGCATGAGAGTCTTCTGAATCTGATTGTTGTGTTTTTTAGTAAAACCAACACAGAATAGATGAAGCAAATAACTGTTGGTCATCTTGGCAGCAACATGAGCTTCGATCATGGAGCACGTTCTGTCATGGGTGAGATCCATGCCACAGAAGTCGGTCAGGCAGTTTTTACCCTGAACACCCTCAGTAATTAGCCTGAATTTTCTAAATGCAACGTCATCGCTCCCCAGATCAGCAAGGCTCATTTCAAAAACATGACCCTTGAGGCCATCAGATGCAATTCTGGTTCCTTGAGTTGTGACCACTGTTTTCCCAATATTTCTTACATTGGACAAAGCTGATGCCTACACATAAGACCAGTCTTCCTTAGAAGATGGTTCAATCACTTTCTTCTTGGCTCCTCTTTTGCCACCTTTTGTAAGGGGCTTGTTCTTGCCAACCGCCATGGTGCTGCCCAGAGAGTCAGGAGGTGTGGTTTTGGTTTTGAGTGAATAAGGCGGTGAGACTCCCGGGGGGAAAACAGCTGGAGCAAAGGTGTGGCTGTGTGCTTCTCAGAGGAAAATGAGAGACATTTATTAAAAGCTTGCCCTGAGTCGCGTGTTGAGGTTAAATGTTTGCCTGGATGTTTAAGTCTCACGGGGATACCGCCAAGGGGGTGCCTTTACCCTCACTGACAGATAAGAGAGTTGAGGCTCAGAGAGGTGTAGTGACTTACCATGGTCACAGATGTGGGAGTCAAACCCAGCTCAAGTATCTCCGGTGCCCATGAGCTTCCAGTCGCAGGATGCTGTCGGAAAGGAGCTATGGTAGAACTCAGCATCCCAGGTGGGGTTCCCAGCAGGTTTCATGCTCGCTGGGACCAGGGTTGGGCTCCAGTGACTGAGATAGTTTAAAGTTTTTATTTTGAGATAAATTGTAGATTCATATGATATTGTAAGAAATAATACAGAGAAATCCATATACCCTTCACCCAGCTTTCCCCAATGGTAACAACTTGTCTAACTATAATACAATACAACCCACTGCTGGTGAGTTGATCCTAACTCACAGTGACCCCATGGGACAGGGTAGAACTGCCCCATAAGGTTTCCAAAGCTGTAAATCTTTACAGAAGCAGACTGCCACATCTTTCTCCCTAAGAGTGACTGGTGGGTTCGAACCGCTGACCTTTCAGTTAGCAGCCAAGTGCTTTAGCCACTGCACCACCAGGGCTCCTTATAATACAATAAAACAGCCAGGAAATTGACTTTGAAACTAATCTACTAACCTTGTTTAGATTCCATCAGTTTTACATGCACTCGTGTGTGTGTGTGTGTGTGTGTGTGTGTGTGTGTGTGTGTGTGTACACGTCTGATTAGTTCTATGCAATCACATTTTCCCCGTGGCAAGACTGTTTAATAAAAGAATTTTAAGTGAGTTTTGGGCTGGATTTGAGCTGGAGACAGAGTTCTGATCAGAGGTCAGGAAATAAGTGTGGGATGACAAAACAGAGCCCCTGTATGTTACAGAAATGGGGCAGGCGTCCCTGGCAGGAGGGGAGGGCTGGGAGTCCTTGAGGCAAGAAGACAGACAAGAGGGGACAATGCCTCCCACCCCGACTCCCGCCTTCTCTGAGTGGCGCTGTGGTGTACACACAGACTGAGCCTAAACCCCAGCTCCTCTGCCACCTGGCTCAGTGACTAGGGTGGAATTCCTCTACCTCCCCAAGCCTCGGTTTCCTAATCCAGCAAATGGGAAGAACATTGCCCTCTTCAGCAGGTATGTCTCATTTATTTATTTACTTATTTATTGGATTAACAAGATGGCAAATATAAAACTCTTGGCACACTGTGGTGTTCAAAGGGCATCAGTCCCCTGCCCCAACCCCGCCTCTCTCTTAGGAAATCTCATTCCCAAGAGGCAAGGACTTGTCTCTGATGATGACAGTGTTGTTTGTGCAATGAAGCCAAGGGGCCAGGCATGGCCAGGAGGGCCGTGGCCAAGCATGGGGGCTGCACCTGCTGTTTACAGGTTGTTCAGCTATTGCATCTCTCGAGATGGCTCAGAAGCCAACCAACCATTTTGCTCCAAGTTCTGGTTCGTTCGTTCGTTCGTTCATTCATTCAACAAGCACTTATATGTGCCTACTGCATACAAAAATGCATGGGGAATTCAACCTGCTTCTTAACCTTATTTTAACCCATTTCCTGCAGGGACCTCTCCTGTAGGGAATATCCATCACACTGGAATTTTATCTGCTTCCATTCCTCAAAATGTCGACACTCTGTCTCAGTACCTGTGCTCAGGCTGTGACTCCTGCCATCACTGCCACCTCTTGTCCCTGAAACAAAGCCACATGTTAGAAAGATTCCAGGGTCTAGAGCCAGGAGGTATGGATTTGAGCCTTGGCTCTGCCTCTCACTAGCTGGTAAGTCATTGAATCTCCCTAAGCCTTGGAGTTCTCATCTGTCAAATGGGGAGAATATTAGTGTCTTATCACCGAGGATTGTTGTGAGAATAAAATGTGATTAGACATGTAAGACATCTAGAATGGTGAGTGCCTGGCCCAGATTCACAGCTTCATAAATGTTTGTTGAATTGACTTGACGGACTCTGGTCTGAGGGAGACTTGGGTCCTGGTCATAGGTATATTTACTTGGATAAGTCATCCTTCTTCTCTGGGGCACTGGTCCCATGATTAAAATTGCAGGGATGTGTACTGGATTTAATAGTGTCCCCCCAAATTAATGCCCACCCAGAACCTCATAATGTGACCCTATATGAAAATAGGGTCTTTGCAGATATAATTAGTTGCGATGAAGTCATATTGGATTCAGATGCCTTTTTAAGAAGGTCGCATGAAGACACACAGGGAGAACGCCACGTGATGGTGGAGGCAGAGAACGGTGTGGTGTGCCCACAAGCCAAGGAATGCCCAGGATCGCTGGCAACTACCACAAGCTAAGAGAGAGGCACGGAACAGATATTCCCTCAGAGCTTCCAGAAGGAACCAACACTGCCAAAGCTTTGATTTCAGACTCCCAGCCTCCAGAACTGTGAAAGAATACATTTCTGTTGTTTTAAGCCACCTGCTTCGTGGCAGCAGCCCTAAGATCCTACTACAGTTTAGGTCGCTGGAACGCTAGGCCCACGTCCCTAGATATACATTTGTGATTTTGAACTGAAGTCAAGTTCAGCACAGCCTAGGGCACAGCCAGCCTCATCTCCCTCCCCGCCCACAGAAGGCATTACTAGTCGATCAGGGCATTCCTAACTGCCAAGCTGTGATGGAACTTCGGAATCTTTCCACAGGGCACCAGCCAGCCATCACCAATCAAACCCGAGTTGGCAGTTGAGATTAAACAGACATTTTATTCCTGGCCAGTGCCCTGGGTGGGGTGAAGAGACACATCAGGAAGACACCAGAGGACACTGTCAAGGTGATGGACATGTAGCAGGGTTAGAGGTACAGGGCTGTGGTGTGAATGTAGGGCAGGATCCTTTAGGGACATCCACCAGGGCACAAAGACACTACTGCCATGTTATCCTTGTCACATCAGTCACTCTTTACAGGGCAAGGTGAGCTCAGGACAGGCCCCACCTGGGCAGCTTTTAGATCCAGCCCAGAGGGGAAAAGGAGGTGAGGGGATGGGGCAGCTGCTGTGAGCCCAGCACAGGTTAGTTTCTTTTTCACAAATGAATTCTCTTAGTCTGCATTAACAACCCAGCCAGGGAATACTATCAGCTCCCCGTTAGAGACAAGAAGCTGAGGCTTGGAGCTCAGTGACCATGGTGAGTAACAGTAAACTGCAACAAACCGCACAGGCTGACTGTAACTTCACCCCTTCTGGCTGTGGGGTCTTGGCAAGTCACTCAGGCAACCAGCGCTTTTGTCTCCTCATCTGTAGGGTAGTGATAATAACAATAACCAAAAAACCAAACCAGTTGCCATCAAGTCGATGTCAATTCACGGCGTTCTCCGTGTGTGTCAGAGCAGAACTGGGCCCCATAGGATTTTTCAGTGGCTGGTTATTCAGAAGTAGATTGCCAGGGCTTTCTTCTGGGGTACCTCTGGGTAGATTTGAACTGCCAACCTTTTGGTTGGTAGCCAAGCACGCAAACCACTTGCACCACCCAGAGACACCATAATAGCAATATTGACCCAACTCCATTCTGAAGGAGTTAATACAGGTGAAGTTTGGGGAGCAGTATCTGGCATAGAGTAAGAGGTGGATAAACTATTTGCTAGGCTGTTAGCACAGGTGTCTTGCTCATTTTGCTATCCCCAGCACCCCACAGCATGTCTTACACGTACTAGGTGCTTGTCAGATGCTTTGGAACTGAACCGTTGAATGTTATCTACTCAGGAGGGTCCTGCATAGTTCTTCCTGTGCCCATTTCACAGAAGGAGGAACTGAAGCATAGTGAGATTAGGTGACCTGCGCAATGTCCCAAAGCTGGGATAAAGCGGAGCCAGTTTCCGGCCCAGGCGTGCCTGACCCCAGAGTTCTGCCCATCCCCCCACACTGCTTCCAAGTCTCACCCCTGCTAGGTCCCAGGAGAAACGAGGGTGGGCTTCTGCCTGTCACCGCACACATGCATCCACAGAAATCCTATTTGATTGCACTGGAGGGGCACTTTGAGGACTGGCTTTGTGCAAGGACCTGTGAGGGACCAGAAAGGAATAGAATGGGGTTCTGTGCTCCCCTCACCAACAAGTAGCCTGTAAGTAGGTTGGTAGCCAAGATAGAAGCAAAGTGCCAGTGGAGAAGAGGAGAGAGGGGCCAGTCAGGCTATAGACGGCCTGGCCAGGAGCAAGGAATTCTCCTTGAGGGAAGAGTGGGTTGGCATCATGAGTCCTTCTCCTCTGTGGTGGGCACCAGCTGCACCCAATCAACTTACAAGCTCGTCCAGTGAGCACTGCCATCCCCATCAGACAAATGAGAACTCTGAGGCTCTGAGGGACAATGTGACTTCCTCAAGTTCACACAGCCAGTCAGAGGCAGTGCTGAGATTTGAACCCAGATCTGTCTGTCACCAGAGTCTACGGCTATTTCAGAGATCCACACTGCCTTTCTGCCCAAGAAAAGGATATACAATACATGTGAATGGAAGAATGGGAGAGGAGACGTTGATTCAGACCAGAAGGAATGAGTTAACCAAGGAAATCTGAAAGCTAGGTTTATTTATTAAGGAAAAACACATGTCCTTGAGAAGGGCCGACACAGATGTTTGATAGGGAGGTTCCAAGCCAACCTGGAAGGTTCTGGAAGTGAAGGTGAGCAGGTGGAGATGAGTTCAAGGAACCCATAAGCTGGGCAGTATTGAACATGGGTTTTACCTTACTTGGTTGATGGAGCCACTAAAAGATACTGAGCCACTGGAAGGAGGGCTGTGATCTATTAGTGATAACTGCCACAGGGATGGATATGAGCAACGGTCATCCAAGGGCCATCTGTGAGGGAAATGATAAGATGCTGGTTCCCTGGTTGGGACCTGACCCCAGGTATGGTGGGACATCCTCTGATGCCCACCCAGTGACTCAGGTCTCAACAGTGAATGGCCAGCAGAAACACAACTTCCAGAGAAACTGAGCAATGGCTAAGAGCAGAGCCTCTTCTGCAAGTTGGCCACTCTTCAGTTTCAGGCTTCCTAGCTCCCTCCTCAGGTCTTCTTCAGAGAGATGTCACTGTACTAAAGTGACTTTTAGTCTTGAAATTATAGTGAGGTTTCAATTTTGGACTTTTTTCAAGGTGCTATGAAAATCTCTACCTGCCCAGCTTACCTGAGCTGGAAGGAGTCTCAAGACAGCACTCAGGCCAGTGGTCTTCCATCCTGGCTGCACATTAGAATCACCTGGGGGAGATTTTACAAACACCAATGTCTGCCCTTCTCTCCCCCAAAGATTCCAAGCCTGTTGATCTGGGGAGGGGCCTAGGCATCAGGCAGAGAAGCAGTGGTCTAGTACAACAGCAAAATGGTGGTAAGATGCCAATGCCAGCAGACCGTGACAAGTTATGCATGTATATTGCAGTATGTACAGCAACCACTAAAAAATTATACAAAGAGATATGTGCAAAAATACTATCAATAAATCAATATTGAATTCTAAAAAAAAATTCAAGTAACTCACAGGAATGCAAGAAGAGAAAAACAAAGGGAACAAACAGAAAGCAAAGGATAAAATGGCAGACTTAAGCTCCGACATATCAGTAATAACCTAAATGGTCTGAATATACCAATTAAAAGAGACTGTCAGAGTGGATTAAAAAAAAAAAAAAAAGACCCAACTACATACTGTCCACAAGAAATTCACTTTAAATATAACTATAGAGGCAGGCTGAAAGTAAAAGGATGAGAAAAAGATACGTCATGTGAACAATTTTAAAAAGCACAAGTGGCTATATTAATATCAGATAAACTAGACTTTGGAGCAAAGAAACAAAGAGATGCATCACAGAATGCTAAAGGGGTCAGTCTACCAAGAAATCATAGCAGTCTTAAATGTTTATGCATCAAACAACAGAGCTTCAAGATACAGGAAGCAAATACATGACAAAAAGAAAGAAGAAGTAGACAAATCCTCAATTATAGCGTGGTATGTCAACACCCTCTCTAGCAATTGACAGAACTACTAGACAGAAAATCAGCAAAGATGTAGAAGAACTGAAGAGTCCCATCAACCGACAGGATCTAACTGACGTATGCAGAACGCTCCAGCCAACCACAGCAGAATGCGCATTATTTTCAAGCATTCGTGAACATTCACCAAGATAGACCATATTGTGGATCACAGAATAGACCTCAGCATGTTCCCTGACCGTAATGGAATCAAACTGGAAATCGGTGACAAAAAGATAACTTGAAACTCTCCAAACACTTAGAAATTAATCTGTGAGTAATCCATGAGTCAAAGAGGATGTCTCAGGGGAAATAACAAAAGATATATCCAGGTGAATGAAAGTACAATATATCAAAACTCATGAGATGCAGTTAAAGAAATGCAGAGAGGAAATTTTTATAGCACTGAATGGCTACTTTAGAAAAGAAGAAAGGTCTCAAGTCAATCATCTAAACTCCCACCTCAGGAAACTAGAAAAAGAAAAGTGAAATAAACCCAAAGCAAGAGGAGGAAAGAATAAAGAGCAGAAATTAATGTGACTGAAGAAAAAAAAAAAGATAATAGAGAAAATTAAGGAAATGAAAAGGTGGTTCTTTGAAAAGACGAATAAGATTGATAAACCTCTACCAAGACTGACAAAAAAACAGATAAGACCTGGGTTACCAACATCAGGAATGGAATGAGACATCACTATAGATCAAGCAGACATGAAAAGGACAATAAGAAATAGCACAACTCTACACATGTAAGTTCAACGACTTAAATGATACGGACAAATTCCTTAAAAATCACAAACTACCAAAACTCATCCAATTACAAAATAGATAATCTGAGTAGTCCTATAACTGTAAGAGAAATTAAATTTGTGATGAAAACCTCAAGAAAAAAGAAATCTCCAGGCCCAGATGGTTTTACTGGAGAATTCTAAATACTTACAGAAGAATTAGCACCAATTGTCTGCAATCTCTTTGGGAAAAAAAGGGAATACATCCCAATTTATTCAGAGGCTAATATTACCCTGATGCCATTAACAGACAAAAAAGTACAGTACCCAAAACAAACATATAATATCCCTCACAAACCCAGGGAAACATAGCAAAAATCCTCAACAAAATATTAGCAAGTTGAATTCAGCAATATATAAAAAGAATTATATGCCAATACCAAGAGGGTTTATTCCAGGAATATGAAGCTGGTTCGGTGTTTCAAAATCAATGTAATTAATCATATTGAGTAGGCTAAAGAAGAAAACCACATGGTCATATAAAACTGATGCAGAAAAACCGTTTGACGCAATTCAATACCTGCTCATCGTAAAAATTCTCAGCAAATTAAGAACAGAGGGGAAGTTCTTCAATTTGATAAACAGCATCCACAAAAACCCGAGAGCTAACATCATTTAAAAAAAAAACATCATACGTAATGGTAAAAGACTGAATGCTTTCCCCCTGAGATCAGGAACAAGGTTGCTCTCACCACTTTTATTCAACATGAAATCCTTCCCCTGAGCCGAGATCCTGTATGATGTTCAGCGGAGCTATCCTCACTTCCTGGAGGGTTGGGTCTTCCCACTACTCACCACTATAACCCTACTCATCCATATCCCTTTCTAGAAAGCACAGGGTGTGTGAGTAGGTTCACCTGTTTTATTATATTGAATCTGCTCTAATTTATATTTGGAAAAGCAAATCATTTGCCAGGTTTGGGACTTTCGCTCTTATAAGTGACACTGGCTTGTGACACACCAGCTCCACACAAATGTCCATGTGTGCAACATGGAGGCTGAAAACTGCTGATCTAATCCAACCAGGAAACTGAGGCCCAGAGAGGGCAAGTGACTGATCCGAGATCACACAGCTAGGTAAAAGCAGAGATGGGCCTAGAGCTCAGAGATCTCATCTCTAAAGCTAGTGTCTCTCCTGTGGCCGAAACCATATCCCATGTGGGGCTTGAACACGCAGACTGTCGTCTCTGTCACCAAAGCCGGGATGCAGCCAGGGGCTGAGGGACTGAACCGGGATATACCTTGTCCAGGGCATCATGAGGTCTCTGGCAGCTCTGAGGGCGTTCTGAAGCAGGGCCATCAGGGCAGGAAGCCCTCCGCTCAGCAGCCAAAACCAAAAAAAAACCAAACCCAGTGCCGTCGAGTCGATTCCGACTCATAGTGATCCTACAGGACAGAGTAGAACTGCCCCCATAGAGTTTCCAAGGTGGCCCAGCAGCCAGAGGGGTTTATTTCAACCCGATGCCTCCAACCCGCTGAGCGTAAACCGTGTCTGCTCTGATCACTGGTGACAGAACGCCTTAGGCCAGCTCTGAGATGAACACACCCGTTATGTAAAGGGTTACATAAATCGCCCTGCGATGTCCAGTGCGTCCCGCGTCCACGGAGCGCGGCCAGGCCGTTGTGCCCCGCGTGGCCTTTGTGGTCCACCTACCTCGCCAGGGCTGGGGCAGCGGAAGGAGCGAGGTCCGGTCCTTGGTGAGCAGTTGCCAGGAGGGGGCAGCATTGCGTGGTGCTCGTGACCAGGTCTGAATCTGGCTGCACCCGTCCAATCCCAGCCCATCATCACTGACTGTGTGCCCAAGTCTCCCCGCTGATCTGTGCCTCAGTTTCCTCATCCACAAAAGGGAGCAGCCGTGGCACCTGGGAAGAACAAACGACTTAATCCGTGGTACGTACCTCGATCTAGAGGTGAGCGCCCCACAGGCTGAGCTCCGAGTGCCGCGTTACGAGGCTCAGGGGTAAGAACGAGCACGGGCAGCCGCGAGGAGAACGGCACCCCAGGCTTGGTCCTGCGTCCACCGGGCTCGGCCCCCTCAGGGGAACCGCTCTCCCCTCCTGGGCCCTCACTTTCTTCGTCTCTGAAATGCCAAAAACAAAAACAGTTGCCTTCCACCTGACTCTGACTCGTGGCGACCCCACGTGCTGCAGAATAGAACTGCTCGGTGGGGTTTTCGTGGCTGTGGTCTTTCAGAAGCAGATCTCCAGGCCTTTCTTCTGAGGCACGTCTGGGTGGGTTTGAACCGCCAACCTTTAGGTGAGTAGCCAAGCACTCAGCCGTTTGCACCACCCAGGGATGCCTCTGAAACGACAAGGTGGCCCGTTTCTTGGAACCGAGGTTTCTGCAGAGGCGCAGAAATTTCCTCAAAAAGGAAGCTTCCTCTACATTTAGAGGCGTAAAATTCCCTTTAAAATTTATTTTTGGCAATTTTAAACTTTAAGTCCAAAAACCTGTGTTTACAAATAAACACAGGCTCAAATGCACGTCAGCTCAAAGGCTGACACGTGAGGCTGCCAGCTGGTTAACCCAACCAGGCAGGTGACCTCCTTCGGGGACAAGGCAACGAGGCTTCTAGGGTAGTTTCATTTGATGACAATATTGCAAGACAGGTTTATAAAACGAGTAACCAAATTCAGCTACTTATCTCTCTAAATCGAGGTTTTCTAAGTTCTACCACCGAAAAAAACATGGAAATAAATTGGGTGCTAAGGCTGTCATGAGGCTGATCCGTGACCCCTGATTTCCAAGTTTTATGTCATCTGAACAGCCTCCCAGTTTAATTCACTGTTTGCGAAATAAGTGGAAATTATACAGTTGAGTGTGTAAAACAAATCTGTATTCCTAACCCATTGCTCTCACTGTTTTACATACCACCCTCCCAAAAAAACCCAAACTTGTTGCCGTCAAGTTGATTGTGACTCATGGTGACCCTGTAGGACAGAGTAGAACTGCCCCGTAGGATTGACAAGGCTGTAATTTCTATGGAAGCAGACTGCCACATCTTACTCCCGCGGAGCAGCTGGTGGGTTCAAACCACCAACCTTTTGGTTAGCAGCTGAACGCTTAACCACTGTGCCACCAGGGCTCCTCGGACTTCCACAGGAGATATATATATATATACATAAATTTTATTATGCTTTAGGTGAATGTTTACAGTCCAAATTAGTTTCTCGTTCAAAAATTGATACACAAATTATTTTGTGATGTTAGTTGCAATCTTCTCAACGCGTCAGCACTCTCCCCCTTTCCTTTCATACCCCAGGTTCCCCGTGTCCATTCGTCCAGTTTTCCTGTCCTTTCCTGCCTTCTTGTCTTTGCTGTGGGGCAGTTCTTGCCCATTTGGTCTTGTACACTTAATTGAACTAACAAGCACGTTCCTCATGTGCATTTTTATTTGTTTTATAGGCCTGTCTAATCTTTGGCTGAAAGGTGGATTTCGGAAGTGGCTTCAGTTCTGAGTTAGCAGGGTGTCCAGGACTCAGGATATATTTTAATGGGCTTCTCTACTCCAAAGCCATTTGAAAACCCACTGCCCCAGGTGACCTCTCCTGCCCTCTTTGGCATGGCTTGCTCAGACCATTGCCAACTGCCTCCCCTGGCTTTGCAGTCTACACAAAGGCTGAGTACATTCTAGACGTGGATAATGTTAGATGACATCAGAGATTCTGGACGGGTGGCTCCTGGTAGATTGGGGAACCAAGGAAAACACAGGTATGGTTCTCTTTTCACTGCTGGGTGGGAAGAACACAGCTGTTCATTTAAGACAAAGCCAAACTCGAAGTCCCTGAGTGGCGCAAAATGGTTAACGTACTCAGCTGCTAACCAACAGACTGGTGATTATCGCGTCTTCCTGGAGGTATAGGTAGTCGGAGTCGACTCCATGGCAGCTGGTTTGGTTATGGTAGCCTAGCTGAGCTGACACATAAAATAACCATCAAAGACACAGCGATCTCTCTCCTCCAATAAATGCCTACGGAACACTTCCCAAGGGACTCCACCTCCGCACCCTTTGGCTCTGGCACATAGTAGGTGGTGAATGGAATTGACTGGAAGCTGGGAGTCCCTGACACGAAGGGTGTGGATAAGCGGGAGGTGGGGTCAGCACAGCTGGGATGCCGGAGACCATGGCAGCGGCAGCAGACGGTCAGGGAAAGGAGAGGTTACAACCTCAGCTTGGCTGAGTCCAATCCAGCTTAAGTTGGCACCACTCACTTGCCTTTAAAAGAACTTTCCAGAACCCCTGCCCTGGCTTAGGGTGCACGAGTGTGAGATGGTGCTTCTTGCTTTCGAGGCCCCCACAGTCCAGAAGGAGCAGAGACAACTCTTGGTCAAGTACAACCATGGCAACAACAGGAGTCCTTTACCCAGGCTTGCCGTGGGCCGAGACCAGTCCAGTCACCAGATGACAGGGATGACCCACTGGGCAGGATGTGGGGGGAAAAACATAAAAACACAAGGCGGAAGCAGCTGCTTTCAGGCCACAGGATAGATACTACTCAGTGGAGTGGGCAAAGCACTTAATTCATGATACTTTTAGTGAGAAGCTACTCTGTGCCAGGCCCTGAACACAGAGGTCTCCATCAAATTGCTCCTTATCCAGGGCAGAGGTAGTGGGTAGGCAGGTGAGAGACCACAGGGTTATGTGTGGGCTTAGGGGCAAACCCAGCCAGGTTGAAGAGCAAGGATGCAGCAATAAGATGAGGTGCGTGGGACAGTACGTGCTAGGGCAAGTTAGGACTGTTAGCTGGCCCCGTCTGGGCTCCTCATGCCTCTGAATCAAGGGGCAAGGAAGGGAGGTAGCGTACTAGCAAGGGTGATTGATCCTGAGGACCAAGGGGAAACTGGGCTATCACTACACAGCAGATGTAAGGAAAAGTACATCTGGAATACAGGCAATTCCTTCGGGCGTCTCTTAGGCCTAACATGCCCTGTGATTAAAGTCAAGGGAAAGCTGTAACAACCCAATTCAGGCAGGACTACTAATGGCCCAGACCTTTCAGGGGTGAAGGTTGGGTCATCCCACCTGGCAAAGAACCACAGCCAGCTGAGGCTCTTGCTGAGAGCAAAGGGAATATGGAATGGGTAGTAGAAGAATGT
The DNA here is from genome assembly GCF_030014295.1 of Loxodonta africana. NCBI lineage: Eukaryota > Metazoa > Chordata > Mammalia > Proboscidea > Elephantidae > Loxodonta > Loxodonta africana. Next base: position 107,058,607 of record NC_087351.1, read on the forward strand.
AGTTATTAATACCAGACAAGACCTGTAATCAGTTGCAAAAATAAGGACTGTAATTGCTTAATTGTTATGAGTATTTCTTCATTATTTTCTTATGAATATATGTATGTATACACACACACATTTATATACAGCAAACATCTTTGTTTTCTTCCCTCTATTAGCTCTTCCTTATCATATAACATAAGATGTCTTAACTTTGCATCGTAGTATTTCTGTTACAGGAAATCAAGGAGAAGAGTGAACACCACCCAAGGACTTTGCACCCTCTCCTGGGAAAGGGTTAGTGCGTTTTCAGTTGTACGCAGGATCATTGTTTCATGTTGGGTGGAAGTATGGCTTCGGCACTGTCTTTATTCAGAGATGAAGTATGGTTTAAGGAGATGTGTACGGATGCCACGCTGATAAGGGGTGGACTGTGATGGTTAATTTTATGTGTCAACTAGGCTATGGTTGTTTGGTCAACCACTAGCCTAGATGTTGCTATGACGTATGTGTGATTAACATTTCAGCCATTTGACTTTAATTAAAGCAGATTACCCTCTATAACGTGGGTGGTTCTCATCCAATCAGGTGAAGGCCTTAAGAGTAAAAACCGAGGCTTCCCAAGAGAGAAGAATTCCGCCTCGAGACTGTAACACAGATACTCCATTGGAGTTCCCAGCCTGCCACCTGGCCTATGGATTTTGGGCCTGCCCACTCTCACAATCGCATGAGTCAATTCCTTAAAATCAACCCATCTATCAATGTCTCTCTGTGTATGTATATATATATATATATATATATATATATATATATATATATATATATATATATACATATACATAATTGGCTCTGTTTTTCTGAAGAACTCTAATACAGGTTTCGACATTAAATAACATGACTTGCCCAGAGAACAACAAACACATTTTGGTTTGGCTAGAAAGAGGCGGTATGAGGGGCAGTGGTGAGAGGTAAGAACAGAGAGATATGTAGGGGTCAGATTACAAAGGGCCTTGCGCTCTAAGCTAAGGAGGTTAGACTTCTTTGAATCTATGAACATAGGTACGAGAGAGGGTGTTTTAATAATGCTGGGAGTTGACAGAAGTCTTTCTGGAGTACAGGGTGTTTAAGCAGGACCTTGTAGAATGCTGAGAGGACAGAATTGGCTGAGAAGACCTAACTGGGCCCAAAGATCAGAGGTTTGAGCCCTGCCTTTGGGTGTGCCACTTCGCCAACTGCTCAGACACAGGACCATAACGAGAGAAAGACTGTGGAAGGGTTCTGTAGAGTGAGGCATAAATATTATCACTGCTGTCTTTCCACTGTCAACACGGCCTAGCAGGAAAATGTCAGGAGCCTTCCCCAGCACGAGTCAGAGGCAGCCCCCAGAGGCCAGGTCAGAGCAAGGCCACGGATCAGGTCCCATTCCACCGTCCTTCAAGACACAGCTGCCACCTCTCTCCTCTATTTCCCATAGCTGTGGCTGTGATAGTCCTGGGTCGAAGTTTGGAGTCAAGTTATGATGGTGGGAAGTGAGAGTTGAACAAAGGACTTACGTAGAAAATCTGGTCCCCAAGGTCTTCAAACCCAACAGCACTTAAACAGTGCCTGGCACTTAGTAGGAGCTCAGGGAAGCAATGTCCTGTGGTGGGACTATCACCGGTTTTCCATGCTGACAGGCCTGGGTTCAAGTTGAAGTTCTGCAAGTTATTAGCTGTGAGTCCTTGGGAAAGTAGCTTAGCCTCAGTTTTCCTGTAAAAGGAACCTCCTCGTGGAGTTGTCCTGGGCATCGAGTGAGATCGATCTTCCATGTGGAATCACAATCACAGCTCTTGGCACATAGTAGGTACCCAGCAAGTATCAGTTTCCTTCATTCCATTTTTCTCTCTCCCTTCCTCTCCTCCCCTCCTTTCTTCTTCCCTTCCGTCTCTCTTTCCTCAAAAGCGTTTGGTGTGAGAATGACTTATGTTAGGAGTTATGGAAAGACTTTTTTAAGAGATATAGACTTGACTCCCATGGAGCACCCCAACTTGCTGGGGGACCTCTCCCTTGGCTAAGAAATGGAATGACGTTACGAGCAGACGAAGCCAGGATGGGTGGAAATGACTGCAGCTACAACGGCGTCTCGGAAAACTCTGTGGTCCGAGTGGAGAGGCTGGAGGTTGTCTCAATGCCCTGAGAAGAGAGAAGGTCTTTCAGAGGGGGCAGCCAGCATGGGCACAGACCCAGGGAGTGAGGAGGCCAGGGTGGGAGTGGGGCCGGCGGTGGTCTGGGCCAGTCTCCCAGCAGAGAAAAACGGAGGATCTAGCTCAGTGGGCTCTGGAGGATTCGACCACTAGTCTGTGGACACAGGCATCCCTGTGGTAGCAGCAGGGAGCCGCGGCTGGAGTCGTGCAGGAGGCTAACCTGATGGCCTTGACCCATCAGGGTGATTTCTTCTGCAGCATGTGAAGGGTAGACGGGGTGATGCTGCAGAAGAAAACCACCCCCAGTCTCAGGGGCTTGAAATGACCAGGGTCTGTTTTTCCCCCATGCAGAGTCGGCTGCAGGGGTGGGCTCCTCCCCAGGCAGCTGAGACTACCCACACAGGCTGCTCTGGTCTGACAGAGCCTGCACCTTAGCCTGTGTGTCCCCATTCCGCAGCAGGGCTCTGCACCAACCCTTAAACACCTAAACTGAGCTACACCTTGTCAGCGCTGGGCCAACTCCTCTGAACCCTTCATTTTGCCTGTAGGGTCCCTCAGACCAGCAAGGGTGGCTTGGAGCCAGGCCACTGGGGACAGGTGCCTGGTGCCAGCAGAGCTGCCTTTTGGCCAGCAGGATGGGTGGGCCCACCACTCCTGGCTGAGCTCTTGGCTCTGCCCATCCCGTACTGCCACCCTGGGTGGGGAGACCTCAGACAGGAGGCCCTGGCATTTCTGAGAGCCATCCCTTTCTCCCAGCACTTAGGAACAGGTTTGGGAGCAAAGGTGTGGGTGGATGTGTAGTCCACCTGCCACTCAGCTGTCAGGGGACAGGAAGGGAAGGAAGGTGGCAGAAGAGAGCGGAAAGGAAAGGGAGAAGACAGAGCTGGAGGAGGAAGGTGTGAAAGCCCCCGCCCCTGCCGGCTGGCATGGGGACAGTGCCCACAAGTATTTCCCAGGCTGCTCCTCTGCCTCGGCCTCACCTTCCTTCTGGCCTGGCCATGGGCAGGGACAGCAACCGGCTCCGACTCCTTGCTCACTCGGAGCGGCCCTGCTTGCGGCCCTGCCGGCGTTGGCACGGTGACAGTAGCCAAGTGTGCAAACTTGTGCCATTGTCCCCAGGCCAGGGGGAGCCATGGAGACTGGCTAATATGACACAGGAAAATGTTTGCTGATGGCAATTCTATGGGCTTTGTCCACCTCTTTCTCCATCATGACGACTCGATTTAAGTTCCTAACTGTTTGACTACAAATGCAAGGGGACCGTGCAACGCCAACCTTTTGTCCGGCCGCGCTGAATGGGCAATTCAGGCTTTGTGCAGCTCAATTGAGGAAGCAAACATAAAGACAAGATTCCAGAGAGCTCCGGCTCCCTTCCCATGGATATCCCAGGCCCTCGTTAGTCAGTCCTGCAGCGGCCACCTTTCCCGACTGCAGACTGCCTCCCTGGCCACCCCTCCAGTGCCCAGTCCACAGAGAGAGAAGGGGGAGAGGGAGGGAGCCACTCAACACTCAAGGACAGGGAAAGGAGCCCGCCCCGGCTTACCCTGTCCATCTGATTGTCCGTCTGCACTGGAGCATGGCAGGTGGAGGCTGGCAGTCTTTGGGGGAGGTTTGCAAGCCCGGCTTCACCGGGCCCCAGCCCCTCCTCAGTCCTGGACATTTTAAACACGCACGCAGGCGTGCACGCACACTCATACACAGGCACGCACGCACACTACGCCCTCGAGAAACCAGGGAACCGAGGTCAAGGGGAGGAGGGGCATGGAGGCCGAGGGGGAGAGTGGGGCTGAAGGCTAGAAATTTACCGGGAAATGATTGCATTTGGGAGCTGTCTTTTTTGTGATGGTCCCCATGGTGACAATTTGTGACGGCAAAGAATGTGGGAACGGGGCGCCGCCGCCTGATTGGGATGCTTTGTATCTGGAGAGGCGCTCCTGATTGGCCTGAGGGCCCCCCAGCCCCGGGGACTTGTCCTCCATTCAGCCCACTCAAGGCCTGCACAACTGCTTCCCGCGACGGAGCTCGGTGGCCGCGCGGGCCGGCCCAGGTCTGCGGGGGAACCTGCCGGGCCGCGTGGGCGGGGGCCCGGGACCCGCACCTCCGGTCAGTGTGGGGGGCCGGCCTGGCTGGGTGGGGGGTGAGGGGTGGGCTGGGGCCCCAGGGGAGGGCCGAGGTGCTGTGGGTGGTGGCCGAGGAGGCGTGAAATTGCTGCAGATGCTTCTACGGGGGAGCCCCGCTGCCCGCAGCCTGTGACCAGCCCTCAAGGCAGGTCTTGACTTGAGTGCCAGAGAGGGGTCCCGCCTGGTCCTGCGTGAGAGCTGGGGGTGGAGCGTGGGGACTGGGGTGGGGGACAGTGCTCAGGGGGCTGGGGGGGCGGGGTAGAAGGGAGGAGGGCACTACTGGGGAGGAAGGTGGCTTGGCCTTGCTGGAAAGTGGAGCAGTTGCTTCTGCTCATGAAATAAGACCTGGCTGACAAGTCAAACACATTGGCTGTGTTCCCGCCAGCAATGCCACTGGGTAGCTGGGCCACCTTGGGCAGGCTGCCTGACTTCTCTGAGCCTCAGATGGCAGAAGGTTAAATGAGGCTCTCTGTGCACCTGGCTCATTGCAGGTGCTCAGGAAAAGCTTAGCAGCTGGAGTGGGCATCCAAGCTGCCAAGGCTCAGTTTAGGCCTGCGGGATGCTGGGGTGGGCACCATTTTTGCAGCCACGTGGCCTTTGGGGAGTGTCGGGTGTGGTTGCTCACAGAGACACCTACGACCTGCTGTGTCCCCAGGTCAGCTCGGTGCCCTTCCCTGGAGCCACTGCCACCAGCAGGACCCACTCCCTTCATGGACAGCCCTGTGCAGTGGCCCTCTGGTGATGGCATCCGACAGTGACGTGAAGATGCTGCTGAACTTCGTGAATCTGGCGTCAAGCGACATCAAGGCAGCCCTGGACAAGTCCGCGCCCTGCCGCCGCTCCGTGGACCACCGCAAATACCTGCAGAAGCAGCTCAAACGCTTCTCGCAGAAGTATTCCCGCCTCCCGCGTGGCCTCCCTGGCCGAGCTGCCGAGCCTCACCTGAAAAGGGGGCCTGAGGACCGGCTCTCAAGGCTGCCCCTTGACAGCCATGATCCCAGCCCCAGTGGGGTTGGGGGCTGCAAGGAGAAGGCTCTGGGGAACCCTGGAAGGGAGGAATGTCTGTCCAGGCAGCAGGAGCAGACCCTGCAGGGGCAGAACCCAGAAGCTGCCCAGCCTGGCCAGGTGCCCATGAGGAAAAGACAGCTGCCTGCTTCCTTCTGGGAGGAGCCTCGGCCCGCCCACAGCTTCCCCTTGGGGCTGGAGGGGGGCCTGGGCGCCAGGGAGGGGCCTCCCTACGAGGGTAAGAAAACGTGCCAGGGCTTGGAGCCCTTGGGGCCTGAGACGGCCCCGGTTCCCATGTCCCCAAGGGCACTGGCGGAGAAGGAGCCACTCAAAATGCCTGGGGTCTCCCTGATGGGCCAAGTCAACGCCTGGAGCTGCTGCCCCTTCCAGTACCATGGACAGCCCATATACCCAGGCCCTCCAGGGGCACTGCCACAGGGCTCTGTGCCCAACCTGGGCCTGTGGAGGACAAGCCCGGCCTCCACAGGGGAGCTGACCCCCTTCTGCAAGGACGCAGATGGCCCGGGGCAAAAGGTGTACCGCCCAGTGGTCCTGAAGCCCATCCCCACCAAGCCCGCTGTGCCCCCACCCATCTTCAATGTTTTTGGCTACCTCTAGCTTGGCTGGGAGAGCCTCGGCCCCCACCTCAGGCTCCCCTAGTGAGGTAGGTGCAGACGGCGGGCTCTAAGCTGCTCAGCGGTACAGCCTCTCCCCATTGTGTGGGAGGGGTGAGGCAGGACGGGGCAAGGGCACCTCAGGCGGTCACTGACTCTGCCCTGGCAGCCCTGGGGGCCGAGGGGCTGGGCTCCTGCCTCATGCCAGAGTCCAACAGGTGACCTTGCGTTCCTGCTGCAAACCAGGACGGCCGGAGGGGCCTTCGCCTGCCCGATGCCCTAGAAACCAGACTCCCACATCTGTTCATCTGCCACCACTGTGCAAACCAGCCTCAGTTGTCATTTTTGTTCTTTGTAAATACTAAGAGAGTTGAAAGAATAAAGACGTTTCTTTTGCAGTTTCCACATCTTGGGTGTCTCGAAGCTGAATGGTCCCCAGCCTGGGCCCCAGGGTTCCCAAAAGCCCTGGAAAATGCAGAGGCTGGTTTTCATGTGACGTGGGGCTGGGCTGTCCTCTCGGGGGCCCCTCGCTCCATCCGTAGGAAAGAGGAGGTGGGATGAGAACAGTCCCCTCTGCAGTGTCTTCTGGCTCCGCTTATGGCCTCAGAGCAGAGGGAGTGCCGAGGTGGTTCTGCCCGGCCCTTGGTCAGAGGGGAGAATCAGTTCAAACAGAGTTTCAGCCCCTTGTGGACAAAGTAGCAGGTCGTTTGACCGAATTATTCCTTTTTTAAGCGTAGCCTTTGATTCTATGTCCACAGACCAAAAAAGAAAAAGGAAGTGAAACTGTGTGGAGAATGCAGATTCCCGGATGAACTACGGCTCGCCCTCTCCAGGGCCTGGTACAGCACCTGGCACACACCAGGCACTCCACTGATGTGCCTGGGACAGTGCTCAGAGGGAGGCCCCAGTGGCAGGGAGGGGCCTGGGTTTGCCCTGAGGGGGCTCAGCTAGCAAGCCACAGAGGGCCTCTCCCTGCACGTGGGCCCAAGTGTGGGCCTGCCAGGGGCGCTGGCTGCTCATGGTGTCAACACACTGCTCGTAACTGACACACCCAGCACGGGGCCAGCCCTGGCTGGGACTGTGGTGCCCAAACTAGCAGTATGATGCTGGACAATTCCCCCCTCTGTACCTCAGTTTCCACATGTGTAAAATGGGGGACTAGCTAGGGGAGAGCAAAGAGAGGCATCTACCACTTCACCCCACAGGCATCACTGACTGCCCACGGGACTCCTCTGGGGCCCGAGGTGGCCTCAGAATCCTTCCTAACACAGGTGCTGGTGAGGGCTAAAGGCCTTTCCTACTCTGCCTTGTTTTTGCTCCAGGCTCCTCTGGAGCAAGGAGTCCCCATAGAAGGGGTGCTCACTCACAGCGTGGCCGGATTCTGGTGGTTTCTGTCCCATGCCCTCAGATGCTCTGGAGCCATGGAAGCTGGTGCACCAAAGGCAGAGCTGTTTTGAGCAATTGTGTGGCACACGGGTTGGGGAGTCCTCAGGTGGGACTCTCAGCCTCAAACTGCTCTGGTCTTAAGGAGCAATGAGAGGCTGTCGCCATGGCGGCTCTTTCAGATCCATTCTGATGTGTCTCAGCCCCTCCTAATGCCCAGAGTTAGGAGCACACACCCTGGACCAGATCATCTAGGCTCGCATCCCAGCCCTGCCACCTACAAGCTGTGTGATCGTGGGCAAGTTCCTTAACCTGTGTGAGGAAACCCTGCACAAATCACAAGTGACCTGGTGGCGTCTGGGGGTCCTGCCACACACTGTCACAATCATGTTCGCAGACAGTGTGGCCCACAGAGACACGGTGCTCAGACCATCCAACCAGCCACACTGCCAGGGAAGGAGCCCAGCTCCCGAGAGGCAGGGCTTTGTAGGTGCTGCCCGAGCCTGGACTATCCCTCTCACCTACTTCTTCAGCCTCACATCCTCCAGGGGGCATTTCCCTGGGGCAGCGTCCCCCTCCGACCTCAGATGGGGAGAGATCCTGGCCCCTGCCTGTTAGGACTCCAGCATATAAGTGATCTGTGAAATGCCTAGTTTAAGGGTTTACCTGATACCCAGCCCACTCCAGTGCCCCCCAAACAATCCCTTTCTGGCACCCTGTCATCCCCGCTGCAACGTCTGAGATTAAATGCTCTCCCTCTGAACTGCTGGGCCAGCAAGGCATTTTCCAGTCAGAGTTTCCTCCTAATCACACGCTGAACCCTATTTGGTAACATCCCCTGAGCCCTCGGGGCTGAGCACCCCCAGTGGCGGAGCGGGGGGAGATCCTGCAGGCTCTGCCTGGTCTGCAGCAAGGCCACCTGAGATTATGTCCCTGAACTAGTGGGCTGAATCCCCAGGGCCTGCTGTGTGTGCCCAGGCAAGCTCCCTCCCCTCTCTGGGCCTTTTTCTCATAGGTACTGTGAGGAAGTGGGTATGACGTGGCCAAGTCCCCGTGGCTGGGAAGTACTGCTTGATGGGTGTTTTCCTCTTCACGCAGACCCTGAGATTTATTGATTTCATGAAAACCCAGAATGTCAAAGCCAGCAAGGCCACTAGGGGCCACCCAGCACCACACTCTGCTGTAAACCAACCCAGTGCCGTCTCTGTACAGATGAGGAAACTGAGGCCTTAGAGGGGCAGGCCAACGGCAGAGCTGGGCCTGGAGCCAGTGCCCCTCACTCTTGCAGGCCATGCTCACGGAAAGAGGCCACGTGGTCAGCAGAAACTGCATCTGACCTCCTAAGGCTCTACCAGGTCCTGGCCTGACATGGCACTCAGCAAGGCGGCCGGCTCTAGCATCAGTGCAGAGCAGCCCAGACTCAGGGGGCTTTCAGCACACTTGCAAAGACTGCAGATAAGTCACTGTAGTTTCCCTAGAAACGGACACACCAGCTCCGGGACCTCGCTCTGCCCCAGCTCACTCTGTGCCCACAGAGGGAGGGGACAGGCTGCTCACACACCCAAGTTCAGAGTCTTTGCCGGGGCAATGATGGCCATCATTTCAGCACCTTTGCTCACAGAAGCATCCAGATCATTTTTATTGTTTTTCTCCCCCCATGTCTCACTTTTGTAGCAAAACAGGAGGAGCAGAAAGTGAAGACAGGGTGCCAAGGAACACATGTGTGCAGGACAACCCCAGTGTCGGGAGACCCTGCTTGTGACGAAGCTCCCGTTTCCATGGTGGCTGAACCAGGAGAGAGAGCCCCCCACGCCCACCCCCAACACAAGCCAGCGGTCTCTCCTGGTGCGTGAAGAACACAGCCTCTTGCTGTTTCAGAAGGCCAAGCAAAGGTGACACGTAACTCTGCCCTCACCCCGCCCAGCCCCCACTCCCGCCAGAGGCAGTGCTGAGGACCACAGGCCTTGGGGGAGTCTGGCGAGGGGACTGTGCCAGGCAGGGTGTCACCCGTGCAGTGTTTATTGTACTGAACACAGCCCTCAGGGACCGAAGGCCTCCCGGCCCTGGGCTATGTCTTCATGGCGAAAGCTCAGAAGACAGGCGCAGGGTTTCACAAAGTGGGAGAGGCACCGGGAAATCTGCAGTGAGGCTGTCCAGGAAAAGCAGACTTGTCCCTAAAAGTTCTCCAACTGAGTTGGGGGCTGGGGGGGTCCCCTGATGGTCCCCCTTCCTCAGCTGGCCTCTCTGGCCCCAGGATCAGAGGTCTCTGCCATTCCCAACAGCAGAGAAGGTCTGGGATCTACTCTCTGGTTTGAGAACAAACATGACTTTTCTTCTACTTGACATGGTCTGTCCTCTGCTCTGGGCAAAGCTCTGGCCCAGAGACCTTCCGAGACCACGGTGCAGCCCCAGCTGATGGGGAGGAGGCCTGCAGCCTCATCTATCCAGGTCCCCTCAGACTTGGGGATGCCACCATCCTGAGACTTAGCAAACACAAACTGAGATGCCACTCCATCGTCCCTACGGCCGGCTACTGGGTGTTCTCATACTTCAGGTATCTAATCAGCCTGCCCGGCAGCGGCAAGGTGTCTAGGAGTTTTATCCGATACTTCCCAATGGCCTTTCGAACCCGCAGCCGGCAAAGGTGAGCCAGAGGTCTCGGAGGTTCTAGAAAAAGGAGGAAAAGAGAGATGCTGATTTGTTGATTGCAATCACCAAACGGCGTGCATTCACCACCCCGGCATGTGGGGCGGGTGCCTCGACTCCCCCCAGCCCTGAACCCCAGTCCCTGCCAACTGGAAACACTTGCAAAGCACCTTCCAACTTGTCACTCATCATATATCCCCACAGCCCACGGAAGTAGATGGGGTAGGTACCAAAACCCCACTTCACAGGTGGGGAAACAGAGGCTTAGCAAGGTGACAGGCCTTGTCCAGGATCGCACCGGGGATGGGAGCCGGCATCTCCCAGCTCCCAGCTCCTCGCCCCCTGCCCTATCCTCTACACACAGCCTGGACCCCCAAACATAGCCTTAGCAAGGGGTCAGAGAGTGGGACCTCCAAGTGCCCCACAGCATGGAGTTCAGCTCTGGGCTTTCAGAAGGTGCTCAGGGGCCAGGGTGAGGGGCTGGGCAGCTCCCACTGGGCTGCCTAACCTGAGGCCTCCTAAAACCAATTCCCATTGAGTCAATTCTGACTCACAGCGACCCTATAGGACAGGGTAGAACTGCCCCGTAGGGTTTCCAAGGAGCGAGAGCCAAGAGAAGACTGGGCGTAGGGTGTGTGTGGAGCAGGTAGAGGGGCCAGGTGGCTGAGCATCCGCCTAGCTATCATCTGCGCTGTTCACTGGGCCCGGGAACTCCAGGCTGGGCCGGTGCCCACCACTATTGTGCTGCTGACACTTCTGCCCTTCAATATACCTCAGGGCAGACCTTCCCTCTGGGAAGCTCAGCACCTTTCCTGGCTGAGTTAAAACTGCACTGGTGGGACAGGGCCACAGGGGCGGCAGGTGTTCCTGCTAGCTACAGATTCTCCATGTGGTCCTGGGCTCATCAGGCCATCTCTCGGAGCCTCTGTCAGCCCTTCTGCCCAGAATAATGACGTCAGCTTCACTGCATTAAATGAAAACCATGTGGGAGGGTGTCTGCAGATGGAGGGTGGGCATAAAGTAACCAAAGTGGGTACTGGTTAAGAGCTACGTGTTCTGCTTGTTAATAAATGTTCAGAGCACACTGAGGATTCTCCACAGTTTTCCCTGGGACACTGTTTCATTCTCAGAAATTACCCTTCTGCAGAGGGAGTCCCTGGGTGGGGCAAATGGTTAAGTACTCGACTGCTAACCAAATGGTTGGCAGTTCAAACCCACCCAGAAGCACCTCGGAAAAAAGTCTTGGCAATCTGCACCCACAAGGTCACAGCCTTGAAAACCCTAAGGAGCAGTTCTACCCTGCACACAAGGGGTCACCGTGAGTCGGAAACGAACAACAACCCTTGCCTAGGGAGAAGAGGGGGACGGGGACAGTGAGGGGTGCAGCCAACATCTAGTGTGGACTGCTCCACCCTCTAGTGACCAAGGGTCATGGTTACAGCAACCAGCTACTCATTAGTTCAGTAATGTTTACTGAGCATCTAGAACTGTGCCCCATGTGAACAAGCAAGTAAATGCCCCTGCCCCCTGTAACCTTATCAAAGGCCTCGGTTCAAGTTCTTTACAAGCTTTTGGGCAAATGAAAAATCCTGTGGTAGTTTCGGGCTCAAAGAGGCGTGGGGATCAAGGAGGAGCTGCGGTGAGTCAGAATCAGGGCCTGGCGAGTGGAACACATGGGCAGGCAACAGTGGTGCGTGCTTTCAGCCACCTGAGAGAACGTCGCAGCACTGGGATATAACCACGTGCTTCAGGTCGGTCTGGGGGACACGTGATTGACAAACACTTTGGAAAAGAGGACTGTGCCCTCAGAGCCGGAGAAAGCCCTGGGGGAGCTGAAATTCCCCTGGGCAGGTGCCTACTTCCCACCGTCAGCTGTGGTGCCTAGTTTAACTGTTTCTGACACCTCACCTGCCCAGGTGTGCTCACAATGCCTTCTCACCTTCTCGGTCTGACTCAGCCAGGCTGCCGCATCTACACTGAACACATTAGCTGGACCCTGGCCGAATCCTACTTCACTGTGCCAGGCCCACACATCTGCACACACCCAGAGCTGAGAAGCTGTGCCAGACCAAGACCTTATGACCCAACCACGGGCTGGCAGAGCAGGAAGGGAGCTGGAAGCTGGATCTGCCCACCCTCCTTGCTGTAGATGAGGATGCTGAGGCCCGGACAGGGGCGGGCCTACAGTCACACAGTCCCTGGCAAGGCTGGGCTCCAAGCTCAGGGATTCTGCTCCTAGATCCAGGCTGCTCCAAGTGTGGCCCACGGACCAGCAGCAACGCACCACCTGGGAGCGTGCTGAAATGCAGACCCTCAGGCCCACCCCAGACCTGATGCATCAGAATCTCCATTTTTAACAAGATGCCTGGGTGCCTTATATGCACTTTATGGTTTGAGGCATCCGAGACCACTGCTCTCTCCTCTACTCCACCACACTGCCACCTGGTGACCCACAAACACAGGCAACTTAACCCCCTGGGACCCACAAACATGGGCAACGTAACCCCCGGGCTCTGATCCCCCTCATGGAGCTGGGACTGTTTAAAACACTGTGGGAAGAGTTAGTGGAAAAACCATGGATTGGGAAACCTGGGCTTGAATCCCAGCTCTGCTACTAACTAGCTGTGTGACCTTGGCCCTGGAGGTTCAATCTCTCTGAGGGTCAGTTTCCCCGTCTGTAAATCAAGGAGAGACTGACACACTGTACATGACACAGCACTGACCGAGCACATAATAGATGCTCATGAAATGTTAGTAAGTCATGGCCCTGGGTCCTGGGCTTCTCCAGCGAGCAGGGATGACCTGCCAGCAGCCACGGTGGCAGCCCTACCTGCCTTCTCCTTGATGACCGCCCAGTCCTCAAAGCTGTCAATGTGCTCCTTCAGCCGCGAGCAGAGCTGCACATTGCCCACGTAGTCCAGGAGCACGTCAATGATGGGCCCCGCCCAGCGGCTCACCTCCGGGGCCGAGAGGATCTCGCAGAACTGAGAGAGAGCACACGCACCAGCTTCAGGAGCTCATCCTACAGGTGAGGAAACCGAGGCCAGGGAGGGCAGAAGGCATGTCCAAGGGCAGACACTGAGCACATCCAAGATAGGCTCCAGTTCTAGAAATCCTCCACACTCTCTAATCAAAACAGGCTGCTGCTGCCAAAGGGGAGATGGGCAACTTGGGCAAGTCATATCAATGACCTCTCTGTGCCTCAACTTCTTTGTCTATAAAATGGGCATACTAATACCCATTGCCATTGAGTCCACTCCAATTCATGGCAACCCCATGGGTTTCAGAGTGGAACCGTGCTCTATAGGGTTTTCAATTTTTTAGAAATAGATCCACAGGCCTGTCTTCCAAGGTGCCTCCGAGTGGGCTCAAACATCCAACCTTTTGGTTAGCAGCTGAGAGCGTCAACTGTTTGCACCACCCAGCGTCTCCATAAAATGGGTATACAAAGATAAACTTCTTTGCACACAGTACCAAAAAAAAAAAAAAAAGCAAGCCCAGTGCCGCCAAGCTGATTCCGACTCATAGCAACCCTATAGGGCAGAGTAGAACTGCACCATAGAGTTTACTAGGAGCGCCTGGCGGATTTGAACTGCCGACCTTTTTGTTAGCAGCTGTGCCACTTAACCACTATGCCACCAGGGTTTCCACACAGTAAAGAACAAAAAAACCAAACCCGGTGCCGTCGAGTCAATTCTGACTCATAGCAGTAGGCACCCACAAATGATGGCCGTTAGCCATTATAATTATTCCAATAGAAGGAGGTTTCTAACTTCCCCTTCATCCCTAGTTCTGACTTTTTAAGTCAACACCACGGACTGGTCCTGTCTCTGGATCACTGACTTCCTGCACCTCTTCAGATCTTATCCTTACCTGCTCTCTTCCCCTTCCAGATCCCGGTCACTTAACATCCTATTCAAGCTGTAGGTTGCTGGGGGTAACAAGCTCTTCAATTACACAGAGTTCCCTGCTAATCCCTTGCCCCACTGTTGGTGCCTTAAGTTCTCAGAGACCAAAGACCAAGAAAAGGATTTAATTGTTCATGTGACTCCGTAAGTTCTGCCTACGTTGACTCCAAAGCACTTAACCACTAGCCCACACTCCCTCCAAGGTGGGTTAACCACCAACCTAGGCGCCTCAGAAACGGTTAACCACTAGTCTACACTGCCTTCAAAGTATGTTAATCTCTGGTCTACACTAACCAAAGTATGCTACCTCTTCAAGTTCACACTCTCTCCAAGGCATGTTAACTACTAGTCCACACTGCCCCTAAACCGGTTAACCACTAGTCTATGTTGCTTCTAAGGCTCGTTCTAAGGCTGCGCTGTCTCCAAAGCAAGCTAACCACTGGACTACACTGCCTCTGAAGACGTTAACCACTACTAGTCTTCACAGCTTCCTGAGCTAGTACCGCAGAGGTCCTTACACCTCCAGAAGAGTTCAACAGACCCCGTGGCCCCCGTGCCCACCCACTTAGAACAGTCCAACCCGCTCCTGCGCCCTGTGGTCTAGACCACGCCCACTCTCACCCCGCCCACCCAGGCCCCGCCCCCGCGCCTTCCCCACCTGGGCCCCGCCCCCGCCCACCTGCACCACGCTGGGCCCCTTGTCAGTGGTGGGCGCGTCGCTGAAGCGGTTGGAGCGCGCGGGGGCTGGCGGGTGCGGGCCGTTGCCATAGAGGCACGAGAAACAGGGCTCGCCGTCACAGCCGAGGTCCATGAGGAACTTGAGCAGCGTCAGGCACTTCATGGCGAACATGATGGTGGCGGGGAAGGCGGTGGGGTGCGTGGCGATGTAGGCGTCGATGTTGGCGCCGTGGTCCAGCAGCAGCTGCATGGTGCGCAGGCAGCCGTGGCGGATGGCCACGAGCAGCGGGTTGAGAATGTCGCGGTTGGGGTCGGCGCCGGCCAGCAGGAGCATCTCGGTGGCGTGCACGTTGTTGTTGACCACGGCGAAGTAGAGCGCCGAGGTGCGCCGGTCCTCGTACAGGCGCGCGCGCTCGGGCGCCAGCGGCGCGTTCACGTCGAAGCCGGCGTTCAGTAGCCCCTCAAGCACCGTGTCGTGGTTGCGCTCGGCCGCCAGATGCAGCGGGCTGATGCCACTGCGGCGCACGCGCGTGCGGCTCGTCACCGGCAGCAGCATCTGCACGATCCTGCGGGCAAGCAGGGCACGCGCGGTCACCGGGCTGTCGTCACGATGGGGCCGGCCGGCCAGCAGGGGGCGTTGTGGGGCGCAGCCCAGCCACTTCCCCAGTTACAGTGTGTGGAGAAGGGCCTGTGACGGCCGCCGACAGGGGGCGCCGAGGGGCTCAGCCCAGCCACTTTTCTAATCGCCGTGTGTGGGGAAGAGGGCGTGATGATCCTACCAGCAGGGGGCGCTGTGGGGCCAGCCATTCTCACGATGACCTTATTGAGAAGGGGATCTGTTGCTGCCTCCCCGTTACTGGAAAGTGAGGCTCAGAGAACTTCAACAACCTTCTCAAGGTCACGTCGCCAGTAAAGGATGGGTCTGGGCTTCAGACCCAGAACACTTAACCTTCAAAGTCTGAGTTCTTATACGCCTCAGTCAGGGTGGACTGGGGTATCAAGAGTCTCCCACCAACTTGTTTTAGGCTCAGGGGTGTTGCCCATTCCTAGCTCAATAATCTGGAGAATTGACTGGAGGGTCCCAAAACTCAAGGTGTATCTAAGCTACTCCCTGCAGCTTGCAGTAGAATCTGGGTGAAGTTTGGAGGCAGACTCTGCCCAGGAGGGTGGGACAGTTAGGGAGAAGGCGTGGGAACACTCAGCCATATCTGAGAGCTCAGTCTGCCGGGAGCCTTCTAAAGACTTTAATCCTTACAACAACCCACAGAACCCGTCTCATCATTTCCATTTTGCAGATGGGAAATATTAAGGGTCAAAGAGCTTAAGAAACTCGCCCCAGTCAGGAGATCTGAACCCACCTCTGACTCCAGGGCTGAGCTGTCCTGTACCCTTGTGGCCTCGGTGGAGCAGCCAGCTTTTAGGGAACAGGAGGGGACAAACTTGTCTGGCCCAATCATTCCTCCCGAGCCCTGGACCGCCGTCCGTGACCATGACCTCACCTGCTCCCCTCTCCTGTGGGCCTAAATGCCTCCTCCCCTGAAGGCTTTTTCTGCCTCTCCCTGCCTTTGGCCTGGACAGCACTGGACAACCACTGCCCAGCCTGAAGCCCCCTGCAGCCGCAGCTGGGCTCTCCTGCTGACTTGGCTACCACTTAATGTATATTAGTTCATTAAAACCTCCCAACAGCCCTATGATGTGGGCACTAGTGTTATCCTCATTTTACAGAAGAGCAAATGGAAGCCCAGAGAGGGTGTGTGACTTGCCCAAGGATGCACAGCCAGTAAGTGAACCACAGCTAGGCAGTCTGACTTCTCATGTAGCAGTCAGGGTGACAGCTGATATGTCAGGGACTTTGCAATCTTCACAACCCGGTAAGGCGCCTGCCACGTCTTACCATCCCTCCAGCCCCATGGGGAGCCAGAGCAGATCTGTGGCCTTCATTTTAGCATGTGTGGCTCAGAGACCTGGAGTGACTAATCCAAGACCACAACGCAGCTTCTGGGCTCGACCCTAGGGCCCTTGACCCCTTGTTTTTGCTCTCTTCCCCCAGGCTCCCTGCTGCCCACGAGGACAAGCCCCTGCCACCCTAATCTGTCTAATCCCTGCTGACAGGTCACCTTAAAGCCCTGCCTGGTGCTCCAAGGATGACGTGGCCTTGGTGAGGGAAGCAGGTGCCACCAGGCTGGTTCCCACGCCTCCTGGCATGCCAGCTTCCTGGAAATCCGATGCCAGCGACCTCCTGCTAGGATCTCAGTGGAAAGTATTATTGTTAGTGACTCTGTGTTTGGCTAAAATCAGCCTCCAAAACCTCAGAAGGAAATTTGCACACCCAGGGGGGCTAATTGCCTCCTAACTTCTATTTGTGTCGGTGCAGGAGGCCCGACCTCGCTTTGCAGACATGCTGGTCACAGGCAGGGCTGGGGCCTGGCCCTGGACCTCAGCCACCACCAACAAATGCTCCGTAACAGCCATAATGTGCCTGAGCACGGGAAAGAAGAGTGGGCAGGGCCGCCCAGGGATGCTGGCCAGATGGCTCTGGTATCTCCAGCAGGTCACAGCTGGCCAGATGGGGCTGGAATCTCCAGTGGGTCACAGCTGGTCTCCAGCACTTCCCTGGCCAACCAAAGGAAGGGGGCAGGAATGTGGGAACTGACCGGCCACTGCCTGGGGCCCCCCGAGCATCATCGTGTTAACACAGTGCAGCCATCTTATTATCCCCTGCTTTGTGAGACTGCGCCATTCAGGAGGGGCTTCAAACCCTTGGAGATGAATGTGTGACGATGATGGGGCTGGAGATCAGTGTGGCCAGCCCTCCCATTTTATAGAGGGTGAAACTGAGGCCTAGGCGTGTGGTGGGGAAGGGAGTGAGGTCGGACAGGTAAAGCCAGGGCAGAATGCTGGTCTCTGGGCTCCTAGGGCAAGGCCTCCCCACGGTGCCCCACTCCTCCTAACTGAGGGGAGTGGTCGACACAGGCAGGGGTCTCCCCACTGCTCCCACGGAGCTTTGTGGCTCCAATTGCACCTTATGAAGAGGAACCAAGATAGCCACTACCCAATAGAACCCTATGTGTCTCTGAGACCTCGCTCCCTGTCTGTTCCCCCCTGCAATGCAGGGGTTGCGGGGCTGGCTCGCACCTTGGACCCCTTGCCTGTAACTGGCCCCCTGCCTTGTTCCAGGACCCACCAGTATTATCCAGGCCCTGACTCCCCACCCAGGATCCCTGTCTCCAGATTTGATGTCCTGCATGAACTCCAGCCCTGCAGGGAATAGAGCAGAGAGCTGCCAGCCAAAGAGGCTGTCCTCAGCATCTTGAGGGCCCAGCATGGGGGCTCAGAGTCAGCTGGACCTGGGTTACACAGCCAGATCTGCCCATCAGCGCTGGGCCATCTCAGGCATGTGGCTTAACCTCTCTGAACCACACCTGCTTCATCTCTAACAGAAGGGTACTTAATGATAATGGTCGTAATGCTGATGCTATGATCATCATCAACATAAACTAGGCAAGTCATGAGTCAATTCCAACTCATGGCGACCCCCTGTGTGTCAGAGTAGAACAGCCTCCATAGGGCTTTCAGTGACTGATTTTTCAGAAATAGATAACCAGGTCTTTCTTCTAAGGTACCAAGCACGTTAACCAGGGACACCCAATAACTGTAGCCACCATTTATTGAGCTCTGTAAGTTGTTGTAAGCACTTTGCCTTCCTAAATAATAGCTACAATAATATCACTGCTGGTGATTGACTGTGCCCAGGCACTGTGCGTAGCAAGTGCTTACACGTTTAACTCATTTCATCCTGGAAACGACCCTAAGAGCTGAGGACTTTATCTCGTGTAATTCTCTGTAATCCAGACTCATATCAGATCCCCTAAGTGGGATTCCTATAGATGTGGCATTTGGAGCAATTGAGCTCCTGCCACCTACAAACTGTGACCTTGGGCAAGCCACTCAACCTCTCTCTGTCTTAGTGTCCTCATCTGAAAAATGGAAAAAATAACAGCACCTGGCTTACGGAGTTGTTGAAAGGAGCAAAGACGTTTACAACATAAAGTACTGGTAAGTGTTTGCTTACTTATTATACTGTTTGCTGTTTTTTATGACTGTTGCTGTTTTTGTAGGCATTCACTTCACGCTTGCTAACTGCTGAGAGATTTTCCCCTTTTCCACCCTAATGGCGCCCCTGGGCCTCCCAAGGGGAATCCTGTGGGCAGGTCAGTTGGAGAGGTGCCCTGGGGGCAGGGCAAGCTGACCTGTTGTTGCCCTTCTTGGCAGCCACGTGCAGGGGCAGCATGCCGTCCTTGTTGGTCTTGTTGGCGTCGGCACCCTGCGACAGGAGAAACTCCACCACCTCCTCATGCGCATTCTTGCAGGCCTCGTAGAGGGCGGACGCGCTGTCGCTGGCCTGTGTGTTGATGTCCGCACCTGGTGAAGGAGAAGCGGACCATGACTGATCAGAGCCCACCCCAGGCTGGGCACCCCGTGCTAACCACCAAGATGCATCAGATCATTTTAACCACATTACAACACTTGGAAGGAGCCCTGGTGCCACAACAGTTAAGCACTTGGCTGTTAACCTAAAGGTCAACGGTTCGAGCCCACCCGTTGGCTCTGAGGGAAAAAAGACCTGGCAATCTGCTCCCCAGAAAGGCATATCTACTCTGTCCTATAGAGTCACTATGAGTCTGAATTGACTTGATGACACACAACAACGACCCTTGGTAGGGAGGCATACACCCTGAGGGCCCCAGCTCCCTCCCACAACATCGAGACCCAGGGGCCACCAGCCTGAACAGAGGCCTGTCTTACAGGTGTCACTATGATGCAGGCATATATCGGGCACTCACGGTGCACCAGGCACTGTGTTTTCTACGTGTTGTCTGTGAAAAGCTAGCTAGTGAGGCCAGGTAGGATAAGGTGATTCTCTTACCTCCACGTCGCAGACGAGGACTCTAAAACAGATAACCTAAACAACGCTTCCCACCCCCTAGACCACCTAGATCATAAGCAAAGAGCTAGAACTTGAACCAGATGACCGATGGCTGAGGACACGCTCTTAACCTTCACTGTGTGTAAGATGGGGGCTTTCCCAGCCCCAGGGGAATGCAGAACCTTCGTAATAAGTTGAATTGTGTCCTCCAAAAAGATACGTTGAAGTCCTAACCCCTGCTGAACGTGACCTTGATTGGAAATACGTCCCTTGAAGATGTTGTCAGTTAATAGAAAGTCAGACTGGTGTAGGGTGGGTTCTGATCCCATCCAGTGGTGTCATATAAAAGAGGACAGACACAGAGAGACACACAGGGGGAGATGCCATGTGAAAATGCATCTACAGGCCAAGAAATGTCAAGGGCTTTATCAACCACCCAAAGCTGGGAAAGAGGCCTGGGACAGTTCCTCTCTCAGAGCCCTCAGAAGGAATCGACATGGCTGATACCCTGGTTTGGATGTCTAGCCTCCAGAACTGTGAGACAATCAATTTCTGTTCTTTAAAACCACCCACTTGTGCTATTTTGTTATGACAGGCCTAGGACACCGGGGCAGCCCCCAGTAGAGGAAAAGTTTATTAATTGGGATTTGTTCTCTTCTGCCTTGGGGTTCAAAGAATAAGAGGGGACTCGCTTTCTGTCTCCTTTAAAGAAAACGCTCAAACCACGTTGCTGGGAGGAGGGCTGGAGCCTGATGCCAGCCTGCCAGCAGCCCAGTCTTCTACGCCTCCTCCATCTCCTGGGGGTGAAGGAGAGAGCTGCCACGCACACAGTTTTCTCTGCAAAGGGGCACAGCCTGCTCACTGGGCCCTCCTGACTCCGGAAGGAAATAGAACTGAAGCAGTTCAAAGTTGGTGAGGGCTGAAATCAAAAGCCTCTGTTAACCACAGCTGCTCTCCCCTGAGCGTTCTGCTTATCTCAGACATTCTGGTGATTTTTAAAATGTTCGAGGATGGTGGGACTGGCTCCCGGCCTAATGGAAAGACAACAGGACGTGGACCACTTAAAGTTTCCGTTTCACTGCTCACAAGCTGTGTGGCTCGAGCAGCCTTTTGGAGCTTCAGTTTCCCCATCTGTCTACCAGGAATAATAGTACCTACCTCTGGGGGTTACTGGGAGGGGTAAATAAGGCCACGTAGGTAACTCTTGCAGAGTGCCTGACACAGAGCAGGTGTTCAGCTCTTGTTGTCGTTAGTTGCCAGCAACCCCATGTGTACAGAAGAAAACTGTTCCATAGGATTTTTAGAACTCTGACCTTTCAAAAGCAGATCACCAGGCCTGTCTTCTGAGGCACCTCTGGGTGGGTTTGAACAGCCAAGCTTCCAGCTAGTAGTTGAGCACTTAACTTTTGTGTCACCCAGATGCTCAGAAAATGCCAGTAAATCTCCAGGATGGAGGCACCAAGCACGTGAGGCCAGTTCTGCCCTCCACCCCAGAAGGGGGCCACAAGCACTTTAACATTCCACCATGCTCTCAAAGTCATGCTCCCTGGAAGGCCTGGACCCCGCTAACAAAGCCGCCTGCTCCACACAAGAAAAATATTTGGATTTTAAAAGGGACTCGGCCCACGGAGGGAACAGACCCTGACTCAGAGCGTCAGCAGGAGACCAGGTCAGATGTTAAGAGTTAGCTGGCTTCCCCCACACCCGCCGAGCATCCAGCCTCCTGGCCTGGGTTCCCAGGACCCTGCCCGTGCCCCTTTGTTCCCAAGCTGGTCAGTCTGCATTTGTCCCTGGCTGAAAGCAGTGCCTTGGGTCCGTTTTCCCAACTGCTCAGGCATGTGCTGAGAAGTCTGCTCATTGGGGCACAGCCCTGCTCTGGTAACTCTCAAGGCCCGAGGAAGGGTGATGCAGTAGAACCAACATGCAATTTGGAGCCAAGATGGACATGGGTTAGAATCCAATCCCTGTGACTGTGTGAGAACTTTAGCCAGTCATTAACCTCTCTGAGCCTCAGTCTCCTCATCTGCAAAATGGGACGAGAACAGTATCTACCTCGTAAGCCTGTGGGGAAAACTCCATTCATCCAATCTGTGTTCATACTTAGCACAGTGTTTGACACACAGTAGGTCTCCAGTAAATAATGCCAATTCAGCCCCAAGGTCTGAGTTATTTTGGCCTCTCTAAAAAAAATTTTTTTTTTATTGCTAGAGAGGGAGGGTTACTTCCCATGAAGAGGAAGAAGAAATCAGAGGGGGTCTTCAGGAGAACAGAATGTAATACTCAATGACCAAAGGAACATCTACCATTGCCTCGGGTCTTCTGCTACTGCGACACCATAATGCGGGCAATATTATTTTATCTTTCCCAGTTACATATGTAAAGATATTTCACAGGCACAGTCCAAAGACCTGGGCTTAAATCCCAACTCTGCCACTAATTTGCTGTGTGACCTAAAACAAATCATTCTCCCATTCTGGTCCTTGGTTTCATCACCTACAAAATGAGGAGGTGATGTGAATGTTGTCTGAGTTCCTTCTGGCTCTGAATGTGACATACTGGAAAAAGAAGTGGTTGTTGGGGTGTCAAGAGACCTGGAGTCTGCCTTGCCGTGCCACTAATTTGCTGCGTGACCTTAGAGAAGTCACTTCCCTTTCTGGACCACAGAGTCCTCATTTGCAAAATGAGGATGTTGGGCTAAATTGTTGTTGTTGTTGTTAGGTGCTGTCGAGTCAGTTCTGACTCATAGCCACCCTATGTACAACAGAACAAAACACTGCCCAGTCCTGTGCCATCGTCATGATTGTTTTTATGCGTGAGCCCATTGTTGCAACCACCATATCAATCCATCCTATGGAGGGTCTTATTCTTTTCCACTGACTGCCTATGTTACCAAGAATGATATCCTTCTCCAGGGACTAGTCCCTCCTGATAACATGTCCAAAGGATGTGAGACGAAGTCTCATCATCCTCGTTTCTAAGGAGCATTCTGGCTGTCTTCTTCCAAGACAGATTTGTTCATTCTTTTGGCAGTCCATGGAATAGCCAATGTTCTTCACCAACACCATAACTCAAAGGCTTCAATTCTTCTTCAGTCTTCCTTATACATTGTCCAACTTTTGCATGCATATGGGGCAATTGAAAACATCACGGCTTGGGTCAGGCGCACCTTAGTCCTTTAAGTGGTAACTACGTGATATGTGTGCCCCCACTCCCCATGTCTGTCCTAACTGCAGACATCACTAATGGATCTTAGCATTATTTCCCACTGACCCCAGACACAACCTCAGAATTCTTAACCCAGCACTTGAGGAAAATGCTATCTTAGAGCTGATCTCTGAGGTCCTTCCCAGCTGTGCCCTGGGGACTCCATGACCCAGGAACTCTAAGTCACTCACCGTGCTTGGCCAGGAACCTCAGGGCCTCCAGCTGCCCACTTTGGGCAGCCACAAACAGAGGGGTGATGCCGTAGGCATTCTTGGCTTCCACCTTGGCACCTCCGCTCACCAGGATCTCCATAGCCTCCAGGTCATTGCGGGAGACGGACTCATGCAGAGCTGTCCAGCCTCGGTTGCAGCGATGGTTGGTGTCTGAGTTGTATTGCACCAGAATCCTTACCGCCTCCACATTCTTGCGTTCACAGGCTGCACCCAGGAGAGAGCAAGACTGTCAGCAGGGTGGCTGGCAGGACCAGGCCGTCCAAGACTGCATCTATCAGTTCGTTCACTCATTCTTCAGCCGTTCACTCAGCAAATATCCAGAGTCTTTGCTACCTACCAGGCCCTATGATGCCCCTAGGCTATAAAACTAATTGTAATACTAATGGTAATACTAGTAATAATACCCGCTGACATGTATGTAAAGCTAGCTATGTGCCAGGTACTCTGATCTAAGCACTGTACATCAGTTAACCAATTTAATTCTCCCAACTACCTTTAAAGTATGTACAGGTAGTCCCCCACTTATGACAGGTTACATTCGAATGACTCTGTCGTTAAATGGATTCTAACAGAAGTCAAATACTTCTTTTTTTTTTTAGTTTTCATTATTATTTCCTTTTATTATCAGTATGTTTACAAATCCAATCTTCGAACGTCTGCTAGTGAAGACCCGAGAACGATAATATCAGCATAGTACACACTGCAACATTAAATGCAGTACATATTACTAACGATAAGGTGTACAAAAAAAACTAGACAGTCGTAAATGTGGGTCATCATAATTTAAATATGTCAGAGGTCTGGAACTATCAGTAGTGTTTACTATCCCCTTTTTACAGATGAGGAAATTAAGTGACTTGCCCGAGGTCACACAGATTGTAAGTGGCAAAGCTAGGATTCAAACCCGGGTCGTTGGTTCCAGAGTCTGTGCTCGTAATCACTATGTTGTGATGTAGAACAAGATGGACAACTTGTCTACCTTCCAATCACCAAACCCTTGGGTCTCAAGCAAGGTACAGGTACCACTGAGATCTTGTCAGGATCACTTTTAAATCACCTGTGGCATTTCCTCTTACGATATTTGTGTTATTTGTCACTTCCCTGCCAGGAGGCTGGCTTCTGTCCCCTGGAATGTTCCAGAATCTCCCTAACTCGCCTCCTCTTCCAGTGTTACCCACTTCTGCCCTCCACATTTCCAAGGCCAAAAGAATCTTCTAGATGAGGAGCAGACTATGTATACTCCTGCTCAATACCCCTCCTCAAAGACTATTCATAATCTGGGGTAAAACTTATCTTGCTGAGCACAGCTCGCCAAGTCTTTCTCAAGGTGCTCAAACCTCCGTTTTAAGCCCCATCTCTCTGTAGACCCCAAATGCACCCTTGGCTCTGGCCCAGAGTTATCACCAGGGAAGCTGCAGGGGGTGTCAGTCATTTGGAAGCTTCTCTGGGTCAGTCCAGGGAGGCTAACTGTGCAGTGTCTCAAACTGGACCACAGGCAGGCCCTCACCCTCTGTGAGGCTGGGTTTCCTCGCCTGTAGCGTGGAGATAATAAAACCTTCCTTAGAGGACCCTGTGGAGGCTCTGGGTGAGATGGTGCCTGAGAGGCCCAAGCATGGTGCTTGGCACATGGCAGGAGCACACTCACGACCAGGGCCCAAGCTTTTGGCTGTGACTTGTCTAGCTCCACGGAGCTTTCTTTGGGACACCTGAGGCTGGAGGCAATGGTTTTGGTGCCCAGGCAGGCATGGACTCTGGGGAGACCCGTCCACTGTGGGTCTGCAGTTGACCCGGATACCTGCCACTGTTCCTGCTTGCTACTGAATGTTCCCAGTGCCAGATACTGATGACCCACATGGGAAATTAGAGGTTTCCATGGTTTTTCGAAGCGTAAAGGCATCAGTGTATAAGACCCGAAGCTGATTGCTTATGTGTGTAGGCAGGACTGACCGAAAAAAAAAGCCAAATCTGTTCACATCAAGTTGATTCTAACTCATAGCAACTCAATAGGACAGAGTAGAACTGCCCTGTAGAGTTTCTATCCTAGGTCTACCCTTGCTGGTGGTATGTTCCTGGGCAACTTATTTCCCATCTCTGTGCCTCAGTTCCTCATCTGTAAAATGGAGACAGTAGCAGTATCTACCTCTTATGTAGATGGAAATGAGAGTTAAATGAAATAAGAGTTCCTGGCACATGGTAAGCACACAATAAAAGCCAGCTATTAGCCCAGAGGTACCTTGGAAGAAAGGCCTGGTGATCTACGTCTGAAAAAAATCAGCCATTGAAAACCGTATGGAACACAGCTGTACTCTGACACATGTGGGATCGCCATGAGTCGGAATCGACTCAACAGCAACTGGTTTTCTTTATTAACATTATTCAGACCTTGAGTCTGGGCTTTGCTCAGGCAGCTAATGAATGTCCTTGGATGACGTCCTGAGGAAGACACAAGTTGTTTATTTTTCTTAAACAAACATCCCAGAGGCACAACATCTCTCGTACCTCCTTGCCTTTGCCTATGCTGTTCCCCCTGCTTGTCCAGCTGGTAAATCTTTCCTGTTCAGGCTCAGCTCAGGTACCACCTCCTTGGGTATCTTTCCTCTGCACCTCTCCCTCTGCCACCCCAGGCAAGCTCATTGCTGTTAGATGACTGTCACATTGTCCACGTGTCTGTGCCTGCTGGACTTGGACGGCTGCACGGGCAGGGGCCACATCTTTTCATCTTTGGACCCTCGGCGCCCTCAGCGTGAGTAGCACTACTAGTAGGCACTTGGGAAATATTGGCTGACTGTGTGCACGAATGAATGATTCAATGACATGAATTGTGCATCCGAACCAGCCTCTCGCCTTACGTGCTTACGGGATGCCACCTAGCCTCTGGGCTTTTCCTTGGGGAAGTCCACCCAGGGCTCACCTTTATAGAGCGGTGTCTCTCGGGACTTGTTGGAGATGTCAGGCTCCGCCCCAGCCTGCAGCAGAGACAGGAGACAGTCCAGGTGTCCCCTGCATGTCGCCAGGTAGAGGGCCGTTTCCTCCTGCAGGGTGCGCTGGTCCACGGTGCCCGGATATGCTGGGAAGAGAACAAACAGGGAATTCATGAACTAGGAGGACCACTGTGCCCCCCAAACCCAAGGCATTCCCAATTCCCTCCCAGTTCCGAGGACAGAAGCGTACAGCATCCTCTGGCATTAACCAAACCCAGACTGCCCTCATCCTCTTTGTCCTCAACGCTGTCGCTCTCACTGGCTATTTCTGCTGCCCAGTCATAGAAGTCCACGCACACACCACCTCCTCTGGGAAGCCTTTGCTGGTTGGCCCCCTTCTCTCTCTGAATGACCCTTGCTTTCCTTTTCTATCCCTCTAGCCACTACTGGAAACTTGCGGTCTCACGCAGCTGTCTCTGCCCTAGAGCCTGGGGGGCTGTTCGGGGTCTGTGCTGCTTGAGGACAAAAAGAGGAAAAAAAAAAAAAAAAAACAGTTACCATTGAGTCAATTCTGACTCACGACAACCGCACGTGTGTCAGAGTAGAACTGTACTGATTTTTCAGAAGTAGATTGCCAGGGCTTTCTTCCGAGGCACCTCCAACCTTTGTGGTTAGTAATCTAGCACTTAACCATTTGTTCCACTCAGGGACTCCTTGAGGGGAGAAGCATGTCTTTTTCAGTCATTCAGGAAGCTAGGGGCCCTGCCTGCAGGTATTACCCATTTGGATCTGCCTCGGGGCTCAGGAGGAGGTAGGGCTACCCTAGGGTTCCCCAGAGGTGGGGCGGCCTTGGCTGGGCACAGGCACAGCTGCGTGTCTTCCACACCACATCCATCAGCCCCTGGAATCTTCATCCTGGAACAAGCTGCAGTGGCTCTCCAAAGGCCAGCCACCCTCATTCCTTTTCTAGGAACTGGCACCCCTGTCCTGGGAGGCCTGGAGAGGAGGCGGGGCGGGGGGGTGTGCTGGAGGGGGTGGGGGACAAGCCACTTCATCTCTCCCATCACAGTGACCTTAGCAGCCAAACAGGTGCAACAGTCTTGTCTTGGCCGCCTCACGGAGCTCTAGCAGGAAGGAGTTCCCTCCCACTCCTCCTGCATCCCAGCCCCACCTCAGGGGCCCCAGCCACGCTCGCTGCCCTCACCTCGAAGCAGGACCTTCAGGCAGCCCAGCTGGCCGTAGTAGGCTGCTTCATGCAGGGGTATCCAGCCCTCCTTGTTGGGCTCGTCCAGGCTCTTCCCCGCCTGGATCATGGCCTTCAGAGCCTCCTCATCGCCGTCCTTGATGGCCTTTATCACTGGGTCCCTGTGACAGCAGTGGGGAGGGGGGTGTCACTCTCCCCCAGAGAGAAAGTGGGAACTGGAGGTGGCCAGGAGTGTGGCCGGCTGTGGGCTCACGCAGTGCAGGATTCTCGGCCTGTCCCTTGGCCCCCTGCAGCCCAGTGTCCTCAAGGTGAAAGGGGGAGGATGACTGTTTCTGACCCACACAAATGTACACTCTGAAAACTGTCCCCTCTGCCCAGAACTGGCCCTGACCTAGCCCCTCCAGCCCTCAGCCTACCTTGGCTTCCTCAGTCCAGAGGACCGCAAACTCCCTGACTAGGTCAGCCCCCTGACCAGGAGCCTCAGATGACCACTGGGCTTGACAATTCATGTTTCTCCCCCCACTGACTATGAGCTCCCTGAGGGCAGCACATGTCCCTCTTCATCCCTTACCGTTTCATCCCCAGGCCACAGTGTTCTTCTGTATCCCTCACCATTTTATTCCCAGGCTCTGGCTCAGTGGCTGGTCCACAGGGAGCGCTCAGAAATATTGGTCGTGTGAAAACTAAATGCGTGAATGAACGAATGCTGACCCTGGCATGTGATAGGAATTCCAACATTTCACTCCTTTTCCCTTCCATGTCCAAAAAGACCACCTCTTCCCCTAATAGAGTTGTGCTTGTTTCTTTGTGAATTATGTTTATTTACACTTGATCTTGTTCAAGAGGGAAGGAGCCCTGATGGCGCAGTAGTTAAGTGCTCAGCTGCTAACCGAGCAGTGAGTGGCAATTCAAACCCACCAGCTGCTCCTCAGGAGAAAAATGTGGCAGTCTACTCCCATAAAGATTTACAGCCTTGGAAACCCTAGGGGGCAGTTCCACTCTGTCCTATAGGGTCGCGTGAGTTGCAATCAACTCAACGGCAAGGGGCTTTTTTTGTTCGTTTGTTGTTCATGAAGGTAAATGTGGGGGCGCTGGCTCAAGTCTTATCCATCGCAGCGCCCTCCCTGTGCATGTCGCTGGACTCGGGGCTTTCCCACACCTGTGTCCCTGAGTTGAGCTCACATCGGGCACAGAGTGGACGCTCAGTAAAGCTCTGCTAGAAGCAGGCGGAAACATGGCAGGCGCCTTCTGCAGGTGGAACTGAGGCTCGCTTCTAGACAGAACTCCTTGGTGGCAGGAGGAGAATTTGGGGAGCCAGGCCTGCAGTGACTGCAGCTACTATTATACTGAGACCACTTCTGACGAAGAGGATTAGGCACACAGTGCCACCCTCCGAAGGGAGGTGCAAATCCCTCTAGAGGAGGCTTTTTCAGCTGTCCGATGTCTGCCTGGAGCGTGATGCCTTCACAGTTACAGGCACCCACCTTCGTGGGCCCAGGTGGGCTCACCAGCAGCTCCCAGACGAAGCCCAGACCCTCAGGTGAGGCCTCTGTTCACACTGCACATTTAGGGGGTGCTTCCCCCTGTCTTCCCAACTCTTCCCCTCACTCCCTCCCTCCATCCTTGCCCCCAGAATATTTAGCTGCTGAAAGACTTCAGTACTTGAATATGAACCCTTCACAATTTAAAACTTCTGAATGTCAAAGAGCTTTCAAGGCTAATGCGAATGACACATTCTTTGCTTGGCTCAATTAAAGCCACTTTGTTCATTCATTCATTCATTTATTCACTCACTCATTTACTGAGCTCCCCTGCCCCCATCCTCATCCTTGGAGAGTCAGTGAGGACCACAACTGCTGTGACTCCCAGGCACACTCCTGGGGAGGGTCTGCATAAACGGTCCCATTTCCCAGATGGAGAAGGCAAGGCCGGGGACTCCCATGTCAGGGGGCCGGGTGGGATCTGAGGGTCTCCAGAGCCAGCCCCTACCCCCTCCCTGCAACTTCCTCCAGCGTGAGCGGCACTTCCTCTCAACTCTTAGCCTCTTCGGGTATTAATAGCATCAGAGCAAAGAAGATGCCGGTTGAGTTAGAGACGCAGCAAGGCCGATGGGGAACTGGGCCAGATATGCCCTGACATCCTGTCAACATCATCACTGCCACCTTGACCAGGCCCTCTGAAGAGTGGCCAGTGCAGTCCCTTTGGCATCAGGAAGAGGCCGGTGGGGTATGTGTCCCATCTCCCCAGTCTCCTGTGGGACCCAGCTGCAGTGAAGAGGGAGGGCAGGCTGTTCTCATGGTCTTGGGGGCTGGGGGAGGGACAAGTGTCACGGGAACACTTTCAGGATCCCCCCCCCACACACACACAACATCACCTTGCTTGGGTCTGAGTTGCCGGGCCAGGAGCCAGGAGCCCTCAGCCAAACTATCGGCTTCTCTGTGGCCTCAGCCAAAGTCCCCACCCACTTGGAGGAGGCTGCGGGGGACCCCAGGTCATCTGAGACCAGGACCCGGGAGGCCAGTTGGTCCACTCCAGCCCTGCCTCACAGAGAATGGGGGGCTCAGAGAAGGTAGTGGCTCACTGGGCATCACACAGGAAGTGGCAGCAGTGTGGAGAGCAGCACCAAGGCGCTGGGGGCAGGAGGAATGAAAAGAGCTAGGAAGGAGAACAAAACATTGGCCAAGTCCCTCCTGCCCTGGCTGCAACATAACTGAGCAAAGAAATAGGGGTTCCAGTGGCAGGACCCCTCTTTTGCTCTTAGCTGCTTCTAGGGTCAAATGGGGGAGTGGAGAAGGGAACAGGACAGGGCTATTTTCCAAGAACCCAGCTAGCCCAGGACCCCAGGGCCAGTCCAACAGAATCCCTGCTGTAGCTCTTTCTGGGTCTAGCACATGGTACTTAGCCCAGAAGGACCACAAAGCAAAACAGAACATGGGCTCAGATATACTATGAGTGGCATAGGTGACAGGGAGACAAGGAGGACAGACCAGAGGTGGAGCAACTCGTCAGCTTCTCTGAACTCTGCTGGGCCTCCCTCTTGCTGACCCCCAGAAGCAGAGCCTCACAGGAGGTTATTCCAGCCCCCAGGCCCCACCCAGAGAATTGGAGAGAGAATCACACGCCAGGCTGACTGGCACTCATTGAGGACAGGGTCTGTGGCCACCGTGCCAACTCACCAGGAGCAGCTGGGCTGGAGAGGGACACACCTGGGAGGGACTGGCCCGAGAGGTCCCCCTCAGTGTCCCTGCTTTCCTGCACGCCGTGGGCTGTTTCCTACACCCCTGCAAGTCCAACTGGGGGAGTGCACTCGGACAGTCCCGGGGTGGGGGTCACTTACACTGGCTGGGATGTCTTGAGCAAGCTGCTGTTGTATTTCTGCATGACCCCTTGGAACAAGCCCAAGTGGGCTGAGGTTGGCGGGCGCTCAGGCTGCGCAGCGGACCTGGAGGGCGCAGAACAGGAGTGAAAGAGAGAGAAGTACTCTGCATAGGAGAAGCAGGTCATGGCTGGAGGCAGGCAGGGGGAGCGCCAGGGCGAGAGGGGGCAGACAGACTGATGCGGGCTCTGCACCAGAGCAGATGGCCACGTCCTCTCTGTGCTCTGGACACAGCTGCTGTGTCTCTGGATTATTTTTGGCCCTTGGAGGAAGCCCTGGGAGAGTTAAATGACCATATAAGACAACAGTGAGGTTAACCTCACCCCCACCTCTCAGTCCCCTTCCCCAGCCAACCACACAGGAGGCAGATAGGAAGCAAGGTGACATTCTTCACCCCGGGAGGATATGAGAAGCGGTGGGCTGCAGGGCCCAGGGTGAACAGGCCTCGGGGCTGGACCAGGAACTCATGGAGAGCGGGTAACAGGAAGCAGAGCAGAGAGACCAAGCCACGTATGTGCCCCCGGCCCCACCTCACCAACTCCTCATGAGAGACTCATGCCCCTCACCCCACCTCAAGAGTTTGAAGCAAACAGTATATAGGTCACAGCAAGAAGGTCAGGAGGAAGGCACCCAGGGCTAGGGCTACACATGGACACAGCCTCAAATCCAGGCTCTGGCACTTCCTAGCCACGTGACCTTGGGCAGGTTGAAACTCTGTGCCTTAGTTTCCCCGCTTGGAAGATGGCCTTGAGAACAGCCCTGCCTGGTGGGCCTGGGTGAGGCCTGTGTGAATGAGTGGTAGAGAGTGCACGGTGGACTACCAGGCAAAGAGGGGACACACAACACCTGTGACCTTTCATTTGTCATTGCACTTCTCTGGCCCTAGATGCCCCACATCCACCCCACTGGGCTGTTGTGAGGATGGAGGGGTTAAAGGGGGTGCAGCAGCCACACCGAGAACCTGGAATGAGACCCGGCTTGTGGCCCAGCAGGGACAGGCCCCGACTGTCTACACCCCAGCAGGCTCAGACAGTCTTGGGCCTGGCAGACCCTGTGGGATTGGAGGGCATCACTGCTGGCAACAGGCACCCTGGGGCATTGGGTGCTGGGATTGTGATCCTGGAAGGACCCATACTCTCCCAGGACAGGCCAGGACGCTCAGATTTATGGACATCCTTGGAGGGTCAGGGTGGGGAGGCAGAGAGAGAAGGCAGGACACACTGAGTCCTTGCTTCAGCTCATCTCAGGGCTGGCTCCAGGCCTGCCTGCCTCCACCATCATGCTCTCATTGCTGCTACCTTCTACTGAGCGTTCGGGGGGGGAGGACAAGATGCCACCATCAGCCCTTGGGTGTGTTAATGCTTTAATCCTCACAGCCACCCCGGAGGTGATGCTCAGGTCACTGCCCTCCTGCAGACGAGGCACCGAGAGGCCAAGGAACTGCCCAGGGCCCCAGGCAGCTGGTGGGTGAGCGAGAGTCAGAGCTGGCCTCTGCCAGAGCCCTGGCCGAGCTCCCTCCTCCAAAGGTGCAGACCTTCCTGCCTTCCCGGTTCCTTCAGATTCCTCTCCCCAGGTCTGCAGCCTCCACACTCACAGACCTGCGACTCCAGGCCTCAGTTTCCTCATTTGCTAAACAGGGGCAAGACCCGGCCAGAGGGCTCCTTGCTGCGTTCGTAGCTGTGGAGCCTTAGCAGAAATGAGCTGTATGGGAAACTCAGCGTGTAAAGCTGGCCCCGTGGGGCTGTCCTGGTCGGGGGTTGGAGGGTGCAAGCCTGGCTGCCAGAGCTCCCCCAGGCCCTGGAAGTGCTGAATTCAGTGTTCTCCGAGCTCGCTCTACCCAAGTAAAGGGGACAGCCGGGCAGGGGTGAGTGGAGTGCAGGCCCTGGCCAGCCACCCTCCAAGCTCTCCAGCCCTGCTGCCTTAACAAGGCCCTTGGTGTTTTTTCCCCTGTGGTCCCTGGGTCTTGGCCACCCTCATCACTGTCCATGCATGGAACCCAATCGTTTACTGTGGTTAGAAAGTTTCAGTAAGGTAATTTTGTGGTCAGTTGACATCAAATGGACCCCGACTCATGGTGACCCCATGCACAACAGGACAAAACACTGCCTGGTCCTGCGCCATCCCCATGATCAGGTGTGGGTCAGACTGTTGTGATCCATAGGGTTTCCATGGCTGATTTTTAGAAGTAGATCACCAGGCCTTTCTTCCTGGTCTGTCTTAATACAAAGGGCTGCCCTGAATCCTGTTCAGCATCATAGCATCACATAAGCTCCACTAACAGACTGGTGGTGGCTTTAAGTGAGGTGCATTGGCCAGGAATTGAACTCAGGTCTCCCCCATGGAAGGCAAGAATCCTATCACTGAACCTCCGCTGCCCCAGTGAGGTAATAAGGACTGGTGAAAACCACCACACCACCCCAAACCAGGACCTGTTTCTGATGGTATAATAACAACAACAGCGGCAGCAGCAACAGTGAGGCTGATAGAGGTGGTGAGATGATGCCGCGACCACATCCCTGCCCGACTGTACACGGCCAACGTTCACAAAGCCCGTCCAGGCCTCGCCTCGTTTCCATCCTCCCCGCTGTCTGATGGAGGCAGCGGATGTATTGTTCCCGTTTTGCAGATAAGGAAACAGAGACCCTGAGTTCAATTCAGCAAAGGCATCCCAGCTACTGCTGGGTGCCAGGCCCTGTGCCAGGGGCCGGGGCTGAAGCTCCATAAGGTACTTCTCTCTGTTGGTCCTCTAGGTGCTCAGAGGCCAGTGGGGTAGGTGCAAGGACACACACAACCACAGAGCTGCAGAGGAGGAGCTGGGGTGGAGGCAGGGGGGCTCCTCCCGGGAGCATGGAAACTGGGGTGCACTAACTTGGTTTTGGGGGCCAGAGGGATGACTGCTCAGAGTTACTGAGTTGTGAGTCTCTGAGCTGAGTGGGGAGCCAGGCTCCAACATCTTTCCGATCAAAGCTAGAGGCCCCACTTCCCCTGGAGGCCAAGAGCAGGGGAATTCCCAGCAGAGCAAACCGCAGGCTGAGTCATCAGAGGTGAGAAGGCCTGGCTGGGGCGGGATGCGGACAAAGGTCATGACCTGGAAGCAGCCCCCATAGGGCCCATGGCCTCTGGGCTGTTCGTGTCGGCAGGCAGGTCTGGAGGTGGGACTGCAGCCCACCCCAGCGTCACCATCACCCCAATCCTGGAGTCTGCTGATCCCAACTTCAGAGCCAGGTCAGGCTCAGTGAGGGTGGTGAGCAGGGCTGAGGTGCCATTGCCCCCAGATCCTGGGTGAGCCAGCAAATGGGCTGCTCATCAGAGCTCACCGGGAGCCCAGGCCAGCCCAGGACGGGCAGAGTTGGCCTGAATGCAGACGGCAGTAAGCGTCTTAACAGAGAGGGGAGTTAGCAAATATGGAGCGTCAGCTCCAAGCGCCGTGTGCCAGCACCCTTACCTCTGCTCCTTCCACTAGCCTCACACCAACCCTGTGATGTGCACAGGTGTCACCAGCACAGTGACTGGCCCACAGTGGGAACTCTATAAATTGTAATGAAGACAACCGCCAAAGGGGTAAAACCCTATGTGGTAATCTTGGTGTTGTGTGGTTTTGTGCCAAGATCTCAATTGCTGGAGAACCAGCGCCCTGTCCTCTTGGGTAGAGAGGGAAAAGGCTGACAGTTTATAACGAACCTAGATCCCCATTCCTGCAGGGTCTCCGGGCTCAGCCCCCCACCCACAAGAGTTCAGTTTTCCTCTCACCCACTGGCCAATCCATCCCCCCAGGCCTGTGCAGAGAGGCATCACCTGGTGAGAAAAATGCAACTCCCACGCTGCGGCAACTTCTGCCTTCCCACCCGTGCCGCAGTTCACTAGGTGCTTGCTACTGGCCAAGCCACATGGCAGGCTCATTGCACAAAGCCTCTCATCCACTCTGGGAAGGAGGCTCAAAGAAGCTCGCTTCTTCTAGTCTGTGGCAAACTCCTGTTTGTTCTGCAAAACCCATCTCCTCAATCAAGGGAATCAACCCTTTCTGAGTCTCTCCTCTGAAACTGGATCGAGCCCATTGCTGCGTTCTTGAGGGTCATGATGTGCCTCTGGGCCTTTATCCCCACTAACGGCGAGCCTGGGGAGGGCAGGGCCCAGGTGATTCACATCCAAGTGCCAGGAAGGCACCTGGCACATTACAAGTGCATAGTGTTGAGGGTGGAGTGATTCGCAGCTGTGCAAACATTAGCCTAAGCAAGTGCCTGCTTCATCTTTTCCTGCTTTGTCTTCTTAGAAATGTAACCATAAATAAAATGCAGAAGTTTAAAGGATGAGAAGACCCAGCTTCCTGAGCCTGCTCTGATTGGTCCAGCCAGGGTAGCTGGGGGCTCCCTGCTTCGCAGATGCATGGGCCCTACTTCTCCACGGAACACAAAACCAGGTCTACCTTGAGAAGCCCTCAGCGGGCCAGTGTTGACAAGTGGTCCTCACGCGTATTTCCAAGGTTGTCCCTTACATTGTGGCGAGAGAGGAGCAGTTGCAAAATGGCTTTAAGAGGGAACATCCTGTTTTCTCTGGGATGCTGATCTGGCTTTTGTTTCTAGGACCCCAAAGACTCAGTTGAATCTTTACATCCACTGTCACCATCTTGGTTACAAGATGAAAGCAATCAATTACATTTCTAAAGCATTGTATTGGCTTTCAAATACACTTAAAAACCCTTGCTGTCGAGTGGATTCTGACTCATAGTGGACCTATAGGACAGAGTAGAACTGTCCCATACAATTTCCAAAGAGTGGCTGGTGGGTTCAAACTGCTGACCTTTTGGTTACCAGCCAAGCTCTTAACCACTGTGCCACCAGGTTTCCTTCCAAGTGCACTTATTTGCCTACAAGCATTTACTGGGCACCTAGAATGATCGGGGCTCTTTGCTGGGCGTGAAGGGTACAATAATGAATAATATCTGCTCATTGTCCCCAGGGAGATCACAGTGTAGCTGGGGACACCGTCAGGAGGCCAGACCATGCCTGCCCAGGGTTGCAAGTAAGCTTGTCTGGGAAGCAGAGAGTACCACAAAGGTGGGCACAAGGGAGGAGGTGGGGGAAGCCCACTCAAGCTGCAGCGGGTGAGGAAGGCTCCAGCACCTACCTCATCTTGTTTGAGTTCCATAAGAATACTGAAAGGTGAGCAAGGCAAGTGTCTGTTATTGCCATTTCAGAGATGAGGCTGTGGGGGCTCAGAGAGATTAAGTAACTTGCCTAAGGTTGCACAGCCAGTAAATGATAGAGGAAAGATTTAAACCCCAAACCCACTTCTCCTTCCACTTTGACTCTGCTGCCTCTTCATTCATTCCTTTGTTCACCCATTTATTCACTCACAGATTTCTCTACGGGTTTTGCCATGGGTCAGGCCCTGGGCTAGGTACCGAGCTACACAGGGAGGCAGAAAGATGAGGTCCCTGCCCTCAGGGAGCTTCCTAAGGATGGGAACAGGTGGAAATGAATAAAAAATTCTGAGCTGTCAGGCTCAGGGCCATGAAGGAAACAATAAGGCAAGAGTGAGTCAGGAGTGACCCACCTAGCCTGGAGGGTGATCCGGCAGGACTGTGAGGAGCTGGCAGGACCCTGCAGGATGAGGAGGTGGCCAGGTGGAGCCCCGGGGACATGAATAAATGCCCTTTTCTTAGACCTCCTCTGTGTCTCTTTGGATGGGAACTGCGATACTCAGGGATAAAGCTGAACCAGGAACCCGTCCTTCCTGTGATGTCTGGGCAGGTGAGAGCTCAAGTGTGTGTGCCACACATCTTCAGGGACCCCAAATCTCCATGGGTGGGAGGTGGATGTAATGAGACCAAAACCCTGCTTAAAGGGGGAAGGAGGAAACAGAAAGGGGCCTTTGCTGAGCAGCAGAGCCTGGCTAAGTGTCTGAACTTCACAGCAGGCCAGACTTCCTGACTCTGCTGAGCACGGTTCATCATCCGTAAAATGGGTGCATTCTCAATGGGAGGCTCTTACAAGCATAAAGTAAATGGATGATTGCCAGCCCAGGTGTTTGCAATCACTTCATACGCATGCAAAAACCAGACAACAAATAAGGAAGACCGAAGAAGAACGGACACCTTCGAACTGTGGTGTTGGAGAAGAATATTGAATATACCATGGACTGCCAAAAGAACGAACAAATCTGTCTTGGAAGAAGTACAACCAGAATGCTTCTTAGAAGCAAGGATGGCAAGACTGCGTCTTACATACTTAGGACATGTTGCCGAGAGGGATCAGTCCATGGAGAAGGACATCATGCCTGGTAAAGCAGAGGGTCAGCGAAAAAGAGGAAGACCCTCAACGAGATGGACTGACACAGTGGCTGCAACAATGGGCTCAAGCATAGCAACCATTGTGTGGATGGAGCAGGGCTGGGCAGTGCTTCATTCTATTCTACATAGGGTCGCTATGAGTCAGAACTGACTCGATGGCACCTAACAACAACAGCCCAGGGGAAGCGCTCTGTGTGCTCTTGGGGGAGGAGGAGAAAGGACAAGGAGGAGAATTGCATTTCGAAATCCCATTAACAGGGTTGGCTTGCCTAGCAGGGCCTAAGCACCGCCAGCTTCCAGAGATGAAGGGGCAGAACCGGACTTGGCGGGGGATTCGGGTCACATGAAGAGTGAGAAGATGCACACTGAATCCTCCTCCCCCCACCTCCCCCCCCCCCCCCCGCCCCGCCACATTCCTTGTGCCTGGGTCTTAAAAGAAAAGGAAAAACGTGAGGACGATATGACCTTGGATAAGCCATTTCACTCCTCTGTGAGACCTTTGTTCCCAGGAGTCTGGATAAATGCCCCACTTGGGGTCCCTATGTGCTGCCCACTAAATGGAGGAGGAGGCCAGGGGCTGGGCCTCTGGGACACTCAGCTCTGGTGATTTTAAGGGTCCTGGGAACTCTGGGTGGGCTCCCCCACAGGGGAGCAGACTTCAGATGCCTCGGGGGATGTGCTGGCTGTCTGTCTTCCCAGGGAGGATGCCTTTACCCCAACCTGATCCCCTCCTGAGAAAGAGGAACCTGTGGTCTGACTTCCGCTGAACCAGCCAGAACACGAACCAGGGCCTTTCCAGCTCAGGCCACCATGAACGAAGTCCTTGGCTCTGGGTTCTGGTTTCTGATTAGGTTGGAGAATGGAACGTCCTCAGGGGCAGCTCAGGGTCCTGGAGCCTCATCTTCCTTCCAGCTGCCCAAAGATGCTGCTGCTGCCTCACCATCAAAAAGAGCCTCCTCAGCTCTGGGCAGCCCGGGCCTTTTCCTAGCCTACCTGGCAGAGGTGGTCCAGCCTCACCAAGAGGCAAAGTCGTTTGGGAAGAACCCTGGTAGGTTCCATCAGGGGACAGGGCTGGGCTGTACCATCACCCACCTTCATCCCCTGTCAACTGTAACTGGATGTTGGAAACAGTGTGTTTATTGATGTTATTGTTTCCAGAGAAGGAAGCTGAGGCTCAGAGAGGTTCAGTGACTTGCCCAAAGTCGCACAGGAGTCAACTGGCTGCTGGGGACAGTGAGATTTTTGGCCCACACCCCAGGGCAACAGCAATTACACTTGACCTTGGCTCAATCATGAGCAAAAGCATTTTTTAAAAATGCGTGCCTTTCTTTTCGAAAAGCATTTTAGAATAAAACATTAATTACCTCTCTGGCTCCCACTTCTAACAAAGAAAATGTCCTTTAGACCTGAGCTGTCCAGCACGGTACCCACAGGCCACATGTGACTAGTGAGCATTTGAAATGTGACTGGTCTAAACCGAGATGTGCTATGAGTACAAAAAGGAGCCTTGGTGGCACAGTGGTTAAGCACTCAGCTGCTAACTGAAAGGTGGGCAGTTTGAATCCACCAGCTGCTCCACGGGAGAAAGATGTGGCAGTCGGCTTCTGTAAAGATTGCAGCCTTGGGAACCCTCCAGGGCAGTTCTGCTTTGTCCTACAGGGTCACTCGGCTATGGGTTTGGTTTTTTTCAGGTGAGCATAAAATACACACTGGATTTCAATGACATGATGTGAAAAAAATTGTAAAAATCTCATTACTAATTTTTATGTTGATCACATGTGGAAATGATAATATTTGGACATATTGGAGTAAATACAATATATGATTGAAATTAACTCCACTTGTTAACTTTTACTTTTTTTAATGTGGCTAATAGAAAATTTTGAAGCCCGTGGGTGGTGTAAATGATTAATATGCTTAGCTGCTAATTGAAAGGTTGGAGGTTTGAGTCCAACCAGACATGCCTCAGAAGAAAGGCCTGGTGATCCCCTTCTTAAAAATCAGCCATTGAAAACCCTACGGCACACAGCTCTACGCTGACACACGCCATGAGTCAGAATCGACCCCACGACAACTGGTGATGGTAGACTAGGAAATTTAAAATTGCATAAGTAGACTGCAGTTCTGGCTTGGGTCATTTCTATTGGTTGGCACTGCTGTAGCTAGTCCTGGGGCTGGGATATGAGGGGGTGCTAAGACAGGGAAGCCTGGCCAGGGGCAAGATGATTGCTAGGCAGATGTCCTTTGCTTTCCAGGCATGTTTTCCCAGGGAGACTGCATGGATAGGGTTGGAAGTGCTGATAGGACTGAAAACATCAGTCCCACCTCATTCAAACCTAAAACCATGGTGCAAGGTGAGAACATGGCCTTCAGAGCCAGACAGTTCCAATCTCTGCAGGCCTACCTACTAGCTGTGTGATCTGGGACACGTTGCTTAGCCTCTTTGAGCTTCAGTTTCCTCATCTGTGAAATGACAATATAGCATAGAGCCTGCCTCGAGGATCCTGAAGAAGATTAAATGAGACGAAGTGCGCACAGCACCTAACAGCACTTGGCACACTCAGGGCTCAATAAAGTTAGATAATAAATGTAAATCATGAAGGTGCTTAGAAGGTCCTGGATACGGGGGTAATTTACTGTGGGATTGACAAAGGTTGGGATCTGTACCTTATGGAATGCCCAGCTCACCTCATTGATCCCCTTGCTCACCTGGTCCACGGGTAGGAATGGGCGGGTGGGTGGTTGGTGGCACCAGCAGGTACGGTGGGCTCAGCAGTGGTGGGGCCCCGTGTTTTGTCAGCCAGGCTCTGCTCGATGGCCATCTGGACCAGCTCATCCTCGCTCAGGCTGCTGTACAGGCTGTACTCCTCATTCCCAATGACACGCTGTCTATTCCGGGCACTGATTTCCGTGGCCATCCTCCTCTACCTCCCACCCCGGCCTCCAGCTGAGATACTCAGTGGGGGGAGGAAGCAGCAGTCAGAAAACCCTGTGAGGAGATCAAAACCATCCTGGTCACTAAAGATTTTGTACATTTAGCAGTCACACACTCATTCTTTCATTCATCCATTTGGTCATATGATCCACCCAAACACCCACCCATTCATCTATCTGTCCATTCATCTGCCTATTTACTCTCCATCCATTTACTCACCTACTCACCAGTCCATTCCCCATCTAACCATCCTCTCCATCCACTCATCCATCCTTCCATCCATCCGTCCATCCACCTACCAATTCATCCATCTGTCCAACCATCCAAACTTCCAGCCTCTACCCATCCATTTACTTATACATCCTGTCGTCTATCCATCTCTCCACACACCCACCCATCCATATATTCATCCTCTCATCCATCCATTCATCCACCCACCATTCATTCAGCCAACCATCCACCCACTCACCTTTCCACTCCAGACAGCCACCTGTGCACCCACCTGTGCATACATCCACTAGCTGGGTAATTATTTGCTGAGCACCTATTCTGTGCCAGGCACTCTTCTAAGCACTGGGAATATGACAATGATCTCAACACATAAAAACCCCTGCCCTCTTGAGCTTAGAAGCAATGTTTGCATTCTTTTCTTCCTGTCATCCAACACCACCCTATCCGGGCATTTCTCCATTTCTCTGCATTGTGCTAGGGCTGAGAATACTAGAGATGAATTAGGCAGGCCCACCACTTGAGATGGTAAAATCAATCATTAAAATAATTTGCCACATTAATTCCCGGGACTTTCTTCTAAAAAAAAATGCCTGAAGGGAGAACTGAACTTTGGCTGAGTTGACTACTTTTAGGAAAGGAAGTAAAACCAACTAAGCCTGGTTTTTGCTTTGACTGACTGGTGTGCGGTGTGACTGCTGGCTGGTGGTTCTGTCATGTGAAGTCTTTTATAAGTACCCCAAATACAGTGCTATCATTCAGTTAGTTCAGCATATATTCACCCCACCCCCATCCCCTGGAGGCAATGTATCCCCTCCTCCCCCTTGATGTTGAACTTGGCCATGTGACTTGCCCTGGCCCATGGATGTTGGTGGACATGATGCAGGCAGAACTTGACATGGGCTTGTGAGATGGGGCTTGCTCTCACTCTGCTGCCGTCACCAAGAGAGGAGCCTCCCCTTCTGGAGTCACTACCCCTTCAGCCTGGGCCCCAGAGTGAACCCAAGAGGGGCAACTTGAGCCCACCCTGCCTGAAGGAGCCCAGCCCAGCAGGGCCTGCAGCCTGGATGTGAGTGTCCCAGCCAGGGCTGGCCTGGACCAGCTGGTCTGAAATCGGCCTCCAATCAACCTGACCATGAGAATCAATGCTTATTTAGGGTGTTTGTTTTAATGCAGCATTCTCTAGTTAACTGATCCCCAAAGGACTAAGCCAGGTACTTCACAAAGTGGGTACTTCACAAAGAGGGCCTCCAAATGGCCAAAAAACAAGCACAAAAGTGCTGAACTTCATTAGTGTTTGGGGAAATTCAAACGAAAACACCAATGCAAGGCCTCTATACCTTTCAGATGGCTCAAATAAAAGATGGAAAATATCTAGCTCTGGGGAGGATGTGGTGCGACCAGAATTCTCACCACCCCTGGTGGGAGTGTAAAATTGGTAAAACCGCTTTGGAAAATTGATGATATTTGCTAAAGGGGAAATACACATGCCCTATGACCTAGAAATTCCACTCCTAGCTATATGCCCAAGATACATCTGTACCAAAAGACAAGCACAAGAATATTCATAGCAGTGCTATTCATAATAAATCCAACTGGAAACTACCCAAAGGCCCATTTGAATGTCCAGTGGAATGAACGACTTCACTGTAATACGTTCCCAGGGTAGATAGCATGTACCAGTGAAGTGGACAAACTCTGCCTACACACACCAGCAGGATGAACCTCACAGATAATACAGAACACATATAGATGATTTGGGGAAACCCTGGTGTTTTTTTTTTTTTTTGGTGGTGTAGTGGTTAAGTGCTACAGCTGCTAACCAAGAGGTCGGCAGTTCAAATCCACCAGGCGCTCCTTGGAAACTCTAGGGGGCAGTTCTACTCTGTCCTATAGGGTCACTATGAGTCGGAATCAACTCGATGGCACTGGGTTTGGTTTTTGGTTATAGATGATTCGGAGCCCTGGTGGCGCAGTGGTTAAGCGTTCATCTTCTTACCAAAAAGATCTGCAGTTCGAATCCAGCACCCACTCCTTGGAAATCCTATGGGGCAGTTCTACTCTGTCCTGGAGGGTCGCCATGAGTCAGAATCAACTTGATGGCAATGGGTTTATTTGATACATGATCCAATTTATATGAAGTTCAAGAATAGTCAACCATAAAGAGAAATGAAGCCCTGATGTATACTGCAACATAGATGCCCCCTGAAAACATTACACTGAGTGAAGTAAGTCAATCACAAAAAGACAAATATTGTATGATCTCACTCATATGAAATAGCTAGAATAGGCAAAGGTATAGAGACCAAAGCTTATCAGTGGCTGCCAAGGGCAGGAAGGAGGGGGAAAGAGGGAGTCATTGCTTAAGGAAGCATTGTGTTTCTGTTTACCGTGATAGAAAATTTGGCAATGGATATTGGTGGTGGTGGTTTACAATGTCATTAACGTAATAGGTGTCACTAACTTGTACATGTGAAAAACACTAAATTGGCAAATGTTGTGTGTTATGTATATTTTTACAACAATAAGAAAACAGGCAAAACTGATCTGTGGTGATAGAAGTCAGAATGGGGGTACAAAATTTTTTTTTAATTTTTTTTTTTTTGAGGGGTTACTCACTGGGAACGGCCACACGGGAGGCTTCCAGAGAGCCAGGAGTGTTATATTTCTTGATCTGAGGGTTTCCTCAGGTGAGGAGCCCTTCTTAAGGATTCCTGGAACTGTCCACTCAGAATCTATACACTTCTCTGTGAGTATGTTATACTGTAGTAACATAACAAAACCAAACCTGTTGCCATCAAGTCCATTCTGACTCACAGCGATCATAGAGGACAGAGTAGAACTGTCCCATAGGGTTTCCAAGGGGCGCCTGGTAGATTCGAACTGTTGATCTTTATATCAGCAGACGAGCTCTTAACCACTGCGTCACCAGGGCTCCAAAAAAAATATGGAACGCTTCACAAGTTTGCGTGTCATCCTTGGCACAGGATTTTAAGTAGTAACATATTTACTGAAAATAAAAAGTATATAAAATCTGTTTTAAAAAAGTATCAGCGCTTGGGTCCCATCTCAGACCAATTAAATCAGAATCCCTGGGGGTGTGTCCCAGTATCAAACTTATTTTGAGAGCTCCCCAGGTGGTTGGGAATCACTGCTTTGGGGAAAGACAAGCCAGAGGGGGAGGTGGGACACCC
Source organism: Loxodonta africana (assembly GCF_030014295.1). Lineage (NCBI taxonomy): Eukaryota > Metazoa > Chordata > Mammalia > Proboscidea > Elephantidae > Loxodonta > Loxodonta africana. Next base: position 107,101,637 of record NC_087351.1, read on the forward strand.
TGAGAGGCGAGGGGTGGCGAGGGGTGAGACACACGTGGGAGGTGGAATACACTTGGGGAGATGGGGACGAGAAGTGGGACACTCATGGGGGGTAGGGGAGTGAGGGGTGGAACACCTGTAGGAGGTGGGCGGAGGGCTGAGAGGTGGGACACCCATAGGAGCCTGAGGGCGGGACCTGTGCTGGGCCCTTTATTGAAATCGTTTGGTTTAGTCCCTATAACAGCCTTAAGAGATGGTATAGAAGAATCGCTCTGCAAAGCTCTATCAAATGATAGTTGTGATTCCTAAGCAAAGCTGGGTAATCCCAGCACAGTGAGAGGAGGCTGTAGGCCTTGAAGATAGCATGTTGGCACTGTTAGGGTGTTTGGGAGCCATGCTCCATTCTCTGCCTCAGACCCTCAGGTCTGGATGTCAGGAGCCCTAGGTCTAGTTTCAATTCTGCAGCTTCCTAGCTGTGTGACCTTGGGCAACTCACTTCCCCTTCCTGGACCTCAGTTTTCTTATCAGCAAAAATTGAACGAGACAGTCTATCTCATCGCTGGGTAACTGTGGTGGGGCACGGGTCAGCAGTTCATAAGGGGTAGAACAAGTATCTAATGGGGACCCCTCCAGCCTCTCACCTCTAGGCAGCTGCTGGCTCTGCAGTTGGAGGTAGGCCCTTCAGAGGCTTGTCCACAGGACCTGGCTACAGGCCCCTTCCCTGGCCACACACCTTACAGGAGGCAAAGGTAGCCAAGGACAGCCTCCTGGAATCACGGGTCTCCTGCAGCTAATTCCAGACTCACCAGGCTCTTACTGAACCCCCTTGTGGGTCAGTCACTGGCCTAGTCACGTTGACATTGTCAGCTCCTTCGTGTAATCACTCTCCCGACAGCCATGAGAGGTACAAATCCTGTCCATTGAATTAACTTTTTAAGTCTTCCATGCCTTAAAAACAAATCAAGCCAATTGCCGTTGAGTCAATTCCAACTCATAGCAACCCCATAGGACAGAGTAAAACTGCCCCATAGGGTTTCCAGGAAGTGGCTGGTGGATTCGGACTGCCGACTTTTTTAGTTAGCAGCCATAGCTCTTAACCACTGTGCCCCTAGGGCCCCTTCTACACCCCAGTTATCTTCCCAAAGGAGCTTAATCCAGCTACATTGTGCCCATACTACAGACCAGAAAATTAAGATTTGGGCAGGGGCAGGGGATGAGGGCCTATGTGAGCTGTAGGTTGGAATGTGAACCCCAATCTTCCAACCTTCCGGGAATTCTGGAAACGTTGCTCCAAGTAGCTGGCATGTGTGTGGGTGCTGAGGGGGGAAAGCTGTGTTACCTCTTCTGACCCCACTGTAGCCAGCTGTCCACTGGCCCCTGTGCCCAGTGGCCTGTATCTGGGCTAAACTCTCAGCCCACTGAGAGGAGGGCACATGCAGATGAGGGGGGGCTGACCTTGAAGGGACCCCCACTCCCTGTGGGCCCAGACATCTCTTGCATTCCCTTGAGGTCCTCTCAGCCTATGAGGGTTCTGGGAAGTTACCCATCTTTAGTTTCCTCCCGTGTGAAGTACAGTAAGTAGTGCTGCAATTATTAAGGGTCGGGGGTAGAATCCAAAGGGCTCAAGCACGTGCAGACCGACCTCTGGGCCTGGCTGCTAGCAAGTGTGGGATACGGGGCTGCTTCAGGAGAGGAGATGACAGGCTGGTGATACCTGCCAGGATCTGTGGGGGCATCTCGAGGGGGTGGCGGCCAGGATGAAGCAGCTGGTGGTGTCAGCATGACTGGGCTTCATCACAGCTTTGCCAATTATTAGCTGTGTGACCTCTCAGAATCTCCATTTCTCCATCTGTAGGGACATGTTATCTGTAGGGACCAGTCCCTGAAGAAGGACACCATGTTTGGTAAAGTAGAGGGTCAGCGAAAAAGGGGAAGACGGATTGACCCAGTGGCTGCAACAATCGGCTCAAACATAGCAATGTTTCGTTCTGTTGTACATAGGATTGCTGTGAGTCAGAACCGACTCAACGGCACTCACAACAACAAGATGGGATGATAAAAAAGTACGTATTTCATAGAGGTTGGGGGTTGACCCTGGGTGAGGCCATGTCCTTCACTGGGTCTTAGTTTCCCCTCGACTCTGGGCTGCTCATACTGATTTCTGAGGCCTCTGCCTGGAGCGGGGCTGCCTTCTGGGCCTGAGTCCTGGAGGGAGGCCAGCAGCCCCAAGAGGTCTTGGGAAGGCTGACTCAGATAAAAAACAGCTCTTTCCCAGGGACAGCAGCAGTCTGGTGGGTCTCACCCTGCAACACTGTCAGAGAAAGTGGTGTTCAAGGGCTGACCAAGCCAAGGCTCACCTGGAGCAGGTGGGGCCACCCTGGAGTCTCCAGGAGCTCCTTTCTTACCTTCTTTGCCATATCCAAAACCTTGACTCCTGGGTGGTTTAAGTGGTTAGTTAATACACTTGGCCACTAACCAAAAGGTTGGGGGTTCAAGTCTACCCAGAAGCACCTTGGAAGAGAGGCCTGGAAAACCAACTCTGAAAAATCAACCACTGAAACACCTATGGAGCACAGTTGTACTCTGGCACACAAGGGTCACCATGAGTTGGAGTCGACTCGATGGCAACTGGTTTTTAATGTGCATAAAGTGTGGAGAACAGCCCCTGGCATGCAGCAAGTGGCTGGGAAAGATTTGCTGGTCTTGTTTTGTGGTCCCCAAGAAGCTGAGATCCTCTGCTCTGACCCCAGAGTGTGGGCGAGGGAGCCTAGACCCACCCCTGCCTGCAGGATCCTTGTTGGGACTCATTCCTATTTGCAGTTTTCGCCAGGCTCAGTCTGGGGGTGTGAACCCCCCACACACACTGTACCCTATTAGGAAGAGCATGAGCGAAGACTAAAGCAAGTTAAGGAGCCTGGCCTTCTCTCTACAGCTGTGGGCGAAGGTAAAGCCGTGGCTGTTGGCTCCCCAGGCTGTCCTGGTCAGCCCTGTGGGGGACCCCCCCCACCCCCCGCAAGCACCCGGCTCAAGTTTTCTCCGGGGCAGAAAAGGGATCAGAGCTTGGGAAGGAGGGAGAGCTCCACCCCCTCCCCAAGCCAGCCTTGGGGCTGACTCTCCCAGGATTCTCCCAGGGCCCTGCTGCCCTCCTCCTTTCCCACTCACAGGATGGAGCTGCCATCCCAGGCAGTTTGGAAGGACCCGCAGCCCATTCCATTCCATTCCATTTAATCCTGCCCGGAATTTCTGTTCGGAGCAACCGCCTTCAAGTGACAGCCGTGGGTATTTGTTGCTGTTGTTAGTTGCCACTGAGTCGCCCCCAACTCACAGTGACCCCACGCGTAATGGAACAAAACCCTCCCGGTCCTGTACCATCCCCGTGAACGGTCGCAGATTGGATCCTTTTGATCCACAGGGTTTTCACTGGCTGATTTTCAGAAATAGATCACCAGGCCTTTCTTCTGAATTTGTCTTAGTCTGGAAGGTCCACTGAAACCCGGCCAGCATCATAGCAGCAGGCAAGCCTCCACTGACCGACGGGTGGTGGCTGGGTGTGCGGTGGGTGCCTTGGCCAGGAAATGAACCCAGGTCTCCTTCATGGAAGGTGAGAATTCTACCACTGCCCCACCACTGCCCCCAGTGGGTGTTTAGTGAGCACCTAAGTCATCTAAGAGTGCTGGCACTTAGTAAGTGCTACATTAAAGATTTCAGTTTGGGTTAACTTGTACCTTACAAGTGCAGGAAATGGAATATGACTGTCCAATCTAGCTCCTGAGTGAAGTCCTGTGATTCAGACCCATCCACCCCTCTCAGATCCCTGCTGCCCCCTACAGCATCATAACCATGGGGTCTGCCCTTGGGGTTAGTGTATGCCCCCACATAAGATTTTAGTTTGAGCCGCGTGATAAAAAGGTATTGTTCCCATTCTACAGATGGTGAAACTGAGGCTCGTCCGGGAAGAAAGTGAGAAGCCAGGGACTAGAGGCCATGTCTCCTGACATCACACCTTGTTCCTATTCCACGTAACTAACAGCAACCCAGTTGTTTTCTAAGTTTTGAGTAAAGGCCTGAGTTAAACTGAAGACTGAGTTCAATCTGTGAAAGCCGGAACTTGTGTAAGGCGGAAACCTGTCAGGGAAGGAAAACTCAAATATTTTCCACTAAAACATGTAATAGAAAAGTGGTAAGACTACACACTGTCAAAGGCGGAAATCTTTCGAGACCTGGAAAAACAAGGCAGTTCTGGCTCTCACAGGTTTCACTGGAGATATATAGATATAGATATATATATATAGATATATATAGATAGATAGATAGATATAGATATATATATAGATATATATAGATATAGATATATAGATATATATACACGTATATATATACATACATGTGCGCATATATATGTACATATACACCTTCAAAAAAAAAAAAACGCACTGCCGCCGAGTTGATTCCGACTCATAGCGACCCTGTAGGACAGAGTTGAACTGCTCCATAGAGCTCCAAGGAGCGCCGGCTGGATTCAAACTGCCGACCTTTCGGTTAGCAGCCGTGGCACTTAACCTCTACGCCACCAGGTTTTCCACATATATACATATGTACATATATACATATTCAATCAAAAAGACTATACATGTGTATATATATATGTTATATGTGTGTGAATACTCCATCTATCTATCCACCCATCCATTCATCCGTCATCCATCCATCATCCATCCTTCCCTTCATCCCTCCATCCCTCCATCCCTCCATCCCTCCATCCATCCATCCATCCATCCATCTCCCATCCGTCATCCATCCATCCATCCATCCATCATCCATCCATCATCCATCCATCCATCCATCCATCCATCCATCCATCCATCCATCCATCCATCACTCGTCTATCCAACCATCCATCATCCATCTATCTATCTACATTCCAAAGCTTTCAAGATCTTCCAAATATCACATGCCTGGGGCCACAGAGGAAGTCGGAAATTAACCCAGGCTGATCCTTGGCCCCCAGGGCCCTTAACCCCACTCCTTGCAATGCCCTCTTTAGCTCCTTCTTGTGTCAAAACTTATTCTGATTAGCCATTCCCCCAGATTCTAGATGATTCTTGGACAATCCCATAAGCCACTTGCAGCTGGAGGGTCTATGTCTGTAAGGCAGGCATTAAAGTATCCTCTGCCTTCCAGAGTCCTCTTTGCATTTACCAGGAACGCTTTCGAACCCAAGCAATACAAACAACTGATGGCTGTGGGCCCCTGTACTGTTCCCTAACCACTTTTACTCACTGCAGTATTTGACTTTCTTGGTAGTACGTCTTGGGTGTTGTGAGGATTATTCTTCCCATTGAGCAGATGGAGAGACCAAGGCCCAGTTATCGAGCAGCAGAGCATGTTTAGCCCAGGGCTGTCTCTCCCCTTTTCATCAGACTCTCTGACACTGTATTTAGGGCAGCTGCAAGTTACTCTGTGGCCCTAAACTTTGCCCCTGAGGAAGTTTTCTGCTGGCTACAGAGTGAGCAGCCCTAGGGGTGGGTAGAATCCAGGCCATCTTGCCCTTGTCGCATAAGAGAGGACAAGGTAGAAGCCTCAGGTATGCCTTTGGCAATGGGGCTGGGAGTTTGAGTTTTGTCCTGACTAAAGATTCTGCAAAGCCCCTCGCAGCTCTGCCTTTGATGCTGGTTGGAGGCTCCTGGCCGCCCTCAGGTGTCAGGGCCTCAGGGCTTCTGAGGCTGAGCCAGGGATGCTGGAGGTTACTGAGGGGATCTGCTCAGGCTGCAGGCCTCGGCAGAGCCCACCATGCAGGGCCCTTTTCCCCATTTTATGGAGCAAAAACTGAGAACTGAGGGGGGTGGGACCAGCCAGAGGCCACCAGGTAGGAGGTGACAACAAGGGATTTGAATCTGCCCAAAGCTGGCACTGTTCCCTCTACACTTGGCACTCTGTGCCCACTGTATGGAAGAGAAGACCAAGGCTCCAAAATGGAAGTGGGCACCCCACTCTGGCCTGAATCTGGGTGAGGCTCTTTTTCTCCAGTGTTCTGAAACCCTGATGACAATCTTGGTAGTTTATTTATTTATTGGTGTATTTATTGGTGAAACCAAACCAGCTGCCATCAAGTTGATTCTTACTCATGGCAACTATGTGTGTGTCAGAGTAGAACTGTGCTCCATAGAGTTTTCAAAGGCTAGGGTCTTTCAGAAGCAGATCACCAGGCCTTTCTTCCCAGGTGCCTCTAGGTGGATTTGAACCGCCAATGTTTTGGTTAGTAGCTGAGTTGCTCTTGAGTCGATACCAACTCATGGCCACCCCACGTGTTACGCAGCAGAGCTGATCCACAGGGTTTTCAATGGCTGTAATCTTTACAGAAGCTTCCCAGGCTTCTCTTCTGTGGTGCTTCTGGGTGGGTTCAAACTGCCAACCTTTAGGTTAGTGGTCAAGTGCAAACCATTTGTGCCACGAGGCACTTTGAGGAAGCCACTCCAAAAAAAAAAAAAAAAAGAAACACGGAGAAAGGGAATAAGGAAGAACAAAGAAAAAAATCTCTTTCCTGGTTTTCGTGGAAAATATTCCGCTCCAAGGAGAAGCATAAATTCTGCAGAGGCCCGAAGGCCCACCATCCGAGGCGGTGCCATGAGCACCACCAAATAAGAAAAGCACCAACGAATGCCAAGTTTCCATCTTATTTCTTCAGGTCCTGAAACTACTGAGTCCCCAGGCTTGTGGGTCACTTTCCCTTCAGCCTCCCAGCCAGCCCCCTCCCACTCCCCTCCTTGCCCACCTCCCTGCCCCCTTTCCACTGCAGCCAGGCCCATCAGTGAGACCAGTCCAGATTCAGGTGGGGCACAAGACCCCAGGTCCCAACCCAGTTTTTGCCCAGCACTCCGTGATACCAGGCTCTGCCTTCCATGCCAGCAGCCTGGGAGGGGGTGGGAGCAGGGCTCTCTGAAGAGGTCTCAGTCTCCAACAGCTGCAGCCTGGTCCCTCCCCAGCCCTCTCTGCAGCACAGCCCTGGTCTGGGCCATGGACACCTTGGTCCCTGGGTGGCAGGACACACAGAGGGGGTTATGGAAGTTCTGGCCCTAGGCTGTGGAGCTGGAGGGCACAAGTGGTAGAGGGAGTGCCCTCCTAGACCCAAAAAAAACCCAAACCTGTTGCCGTCGAGTCAATTCCGACTTATGGTGACCCTATAGGACAGAGTAGAACTGCCCCATAGGGTTTCCAAGGAGCAGCTGGTGGATTTGAACTGCAGACCTTTTGGTTAGCAGCCGAGCTCTTAACCACTGTGCCACCAGGGCTCCTAGCTCCTACAGCCCCTCCAAATCCAGCTCTCAGTGCTCTCTGGAAGTCCTGTCACCTAGGTCACAACAAGGAGTCCCTGAGGGGTGCAAACGGTTAAGCACATGACTACTGGCTGAAAGGTGGGTGGTTCCAATCTACCAAAAGGTGCCTCAGAAGACTCGCCTGGTGATCTGCTTCCAAAAGGTCACAGCCTTGAGTCAGAATGGACTCAGAGGTAACTAACAACAACAGGTCGTACTAACTTCATCTAGGACTTCCCTGCCGCCTTTTCCCCTCTCCCTCTGGATTTGTTTTCTTTTCCTCTCTCCCACCTTTATTTGAATTTTTCTCTTTTCCTCTCCATCTGCCCTGTCTTTCTCTCCTTTCTCCTCTCCTCAATGTCCCTGTCTCTAAACATCTCAGGGAGGCGATGAATCCACTCATATATACGTCCCCACCATCTCCCCAGCACGTTCCCCTCAACCACAGAGTCTTCAAAACCTAGTTTATACTCCTGGTTATTGATTATTCCAAAAGAAAGGAGCCAAGGATATGAACCTCTCCTGGGACGCCACCTCCCCCACTGCCTGACCTAGAGATGGAGGGACACTCGGGCAGCCCAGAGACATTTTGGTGCCTCCTTCAGGAAAACTATCTTGTATCTAGCCCCTCCACGATATACCAGCACCCTGTGATGCCTTGGCTATGCCGGGGACATTTGTCCCAGGTACATGGGTGGCTCTGTTTACCACAGCCCATCCCCTGGGAGCTACCAATGTGGGCACGGAGGCCAAGAGGCCGGGGGCTGATTCTTCCAATACCTCCTCTCTCTATGGCCCTCAGTTTCCACATCTGGAATGGGAGTAACAATCACCTGAACTCCTGGTCCCTTGAGGAGAGTCAACGAGAGCCATCACCCCCAGCCCTTGGCCTCAGCGCCTGGCTGGTAGGATGTGTTCAGTAAATGCTTACTGTTACTGATTGTGATTATTATCAAGTCACTGTGGATGCCTGATAGGCCCTAAGCCCAGGGAGGAGAAGGAGGGTACAGCCCCGGGAGGCACCCATGCCTGGCCTGTTTGTGTATGATGGATGATGCAAACCCCAATGGTGTCAGGTGGGGACAGTGGCCAGTGCCACGAGGCGACTGTGCTGTAAACAGGCCTCTCCACCAGCTGTCAGGGCCTTCTGAGTGTTTTGGAAGGGAGCGAGTATCTGCCGAGGACTGCTTGGCCTCTGCTGGCAAAGGTCCTGGCCTGCGGCTGATGTGTGGGCCCAGCTGGTTCTGCCTTGGCCACTGTGAGCCCCCTCAGTTCCTGCTCGCCCATTCTGTGCAGGGCGTGGGGGCTGTAGTGAGCCTCTGCCCTGGTCAGGCCTTCCTCACTCATCCTTACCCTTCCGCCTGCCTCCTGGATCCCTCACTCATCCTCAGGGTTTCCCGAGGTGCTGTCTGAAGCCAAAGCCAGACCTGCCCTCCTATGCTCACACCAAACCCAAACCAGTTGCCTCCGGTCATTTCCAACTCATAGCTACCCTACAGGACAGAGTAGGACTGCCGCATAGGGTTTCCAAGGAGAGGCTGGTGGATTCAAACTGCTGACCTTTTGGTTGGCAGCCAAGCTCATAACCACTGTGCCCCCAGGGCTCCCTCTGCTCAAAAGCTGTCGGTAAATGTTCAATCTTCTCACCTGACATCATGGCCGTGCAGCTCCCCTCCCAGCTTCACCCCTACTTCCCACCTCTGTGGCCCTTCAGGCAGCTGCCCCACACTTCCACCAGCACCCAGGCCCGGGCCGCCCGTCTGCCCCTCCATCTGGAGATGCCTCCCTGCCTCTACCTGATGTTGTCCACCTATCCTTCCAGAACCTGCTCGAAGGCCATCTCCTGCTTGACCCTGTCCTGTGCCCCTTCCGTCAAGCACACACACAGAGGAAGAATTCTTTGTCCTGGTCCTTCCCACAGTGTTCTGTTAAGTCTTGCATAGTGTTTCTCCATCTTCACACTGTCTCGCGTGTTTTTGTTTTCAGCTTCTATTTCTTCCCCTGAGCCCCAACCCCGTTGCAGGTAAAGCCCAGGGCACCCCAGTGGCTAGCCTCCCTCCTCATTGCCGTGCACATGTGAACACTTCATAAACGTTCACTTGTCTTTCTCAGGCATGGCAATGCCTGTTTGCCTGACCCAAACACATTTCTGAAAGTCGTTTGTCTGACGCAGATCTTGCCCAAGGCCCACGGCACCAACAATAGCATCACTGAGGGCTCCTGCCGTGTTGCCATTTTTAGACGTGCACATCAGAGTGACACTCTGAGCCAGAGTCCCCCGAAGGATGGACAAGCCCATGCAAATTGCCGATTCCATGTCCCCAAAGCCAAGATGAAAAGCCACCAGGAAGCTTTACAACTCAAGCCAAAAGGACAGAGACGGAGAGGCAAGAATGTAGCTTGACCCTAAGAGCTTTCAGCTAAGCAGTGTAGTGGTAAGCCCCAGCCAGCCAAGTCACCTTTCGCAAGGTCTGTACAAGAGACTTGAAAGCATGCATTACCTGCTAGGCTCTGAAACAAGGATACAACTCAGGTGTAATAAAAGGATTTTCTTGAGACTGTCCTAATTCAGAACGTGCCCCTGCGTTTTCTCCGCATCTTGGCTGCACTGCCAGGCAGCTCTGAAACACTCGCCTTTGAAGCAGGGAGTTTATTTCGGGCCCACCGCATGACCAGTGATGACAAGCCAAACTATAAGATGTTACGAATCTCAGATTTCCTGTTTGAAGATTGCACTAGAAAACGGCGGTCCTGCCTTCAGCTCCTCTCTCAATGCATCAATTACAGACTCTCACTTCATAGAGCATCTTGGAGCTGAGCCTCCGGCTGACCCCCACGTGACGTCATCATTTGTGATCCTTGACATGGAGGCCATATATGGGTATGTTTCTGGAACTACCCAGGAGGGAGAGAGAGGGGAGAGGAAGGAAGAGGAGAGAGACAGAGGGTAAGAGACAGAGAGACGGGGGAAGAGAATGGAGAGACAGAGAGTTCGGAGAGAAAGAGAGAAGTGAAGGTGAGAAAGAATGTGTGGGAGAGAGGAAGAAAGAGAATGAAGGGGGGGAATGAAAGAGGTTGATGGAGAGAAAGAAAGATAAGGAAGAGGGTGGGAAGAAGAGGGGGAGGGGCTAAGGGTAAATGGAGACAAGGAAGAAAAGGAGAAAGGAAAACAAACACTGGGAGGAGAAGGAGAGAGAGGAATGGTGATCTTCTGAGAGACGAAGATGGGGAAAGAAAAGGAAGTGAGACAGAGAAGAGCATGGATGGGAGGAGACAGGAGCAGGCGAGGGTGGGGGAAGGGAGGTGACTAGGAGAGGAGCAAAGAAAAAAGAGAGAGGGATGGAAAAGAAGGAATTAGAAGGCGAAGAAGAGGACAGAGGGACTGAAGGGAAACTGAGCACTACCGGGAAGAATGGGGAGAAGTGGAAAAAAGAAAGGGACGGAAGAGAAGTAGGCAGAAAGGAAGATGGAATGAAAGAGAGGGTAAGAGGGAGGGAGAGAGGGGAAGAAGGATTCCATGTAAACAGCCTTTGGAGAGCCCCCCAGTCGGTACTTGGGTGCAGAGCTGCAGCAGTTGTCAGAGCCTGACATTTGGAGGCACCAGGTATCCAGATGCTGGATGCTGGGGAGACAAAGGGCAGGGATGACAAATAGGCGAAGGGCAGTGCCAGCTCGGGGCCGAGGCACACAACAGAAGGGCGCTTTTCTCCAGGTCCAGGGAAGAGTGTCCCCTGCTTCTGGAAAGGTCAAACGGCACGATATGTCAGCACCAGGTGGCAAAGACCATGGCAACAGCCACACTCATTGGGCTTCCCATGTGTCCAGCCCGCTGCCTGGTGAGCATAGGGTGTGTGATGCACCCCACACATGCTTTCAGTCCCAGGCGCAGAGTCAGGGGCAGGAGATGTCTATGTCGCTGAATGAAAATCATTCCAACTTCAAGAGCCCATTCCCCTCAGAGGATATTGGATTTATAACAGCCATAGCCTAGTTTCTTATCAACTCCAGCTCAGGAGAATTTCAGCACACCTTTATACTCACTTTGAATATCCTACCTGAGAATAAATCCCAGTGTATACAGGGTGCCCTGGGGTTGGGTCAGAGTTCTGGAGGTCTGGTCTGGGGCAAGGATGGGAGAGACATCATCAGTTCCTGACAGTCTCCCAGCTACTATGACACCTCCTGGGTCTTCCAGGCAAGTGCTATCTTCACCCCCATTTTACAGATGATGAAACTGAGGCTTGGAGGGAGGTTGGGTCATTTGTACACAATCAGTGGCTTGGCCACCCGAACCAGATCACCCCACCTGAGAACGTCCCCCCAGGCCACTGTGGCTGGCTGGCCTCTGAAGCCCAGGCTCAAGCTCAGCCCCTTATAGGCCTGTCATTTAGCTGCTGCCCTGAGCCATGGCAGGGATGTGAGAGACTGGAGGAGGGGGACTGTTCAATGCACTTGACTCTTTTGGGACTTTTCTTGGTAATTCGAAGTTCTAGTGGAGCTCCGTAAGGTGTTCATCCGTGCTCAGATTCTCCACCTATCTACCACCACCGTCTCCCCAGAACTGGCCTGGGTGGGGTGGGCGTGGGCAAGGCACAGGCCCTTCTCAGGGATGTGTACACTCTGCCTCCCTCTGACTTGCCCCTCCCTCCTGGTCCAGACAAACCTCTTGAAGTCAAGAGAGCCAGCGAACCCACTTTCCAAATCCTCTTGTCTTATGCCTGGACTCTGTGTTTGCAAATCAGAAGTCCCCATTGTCCTCTTTGGTCTCTGATTCTGCTGCAGTGGCCCTTCCCGGAGCCCCTGGGATATAAAGAGTCGCAGGGGAACAGGAAGTGCATTTGGGGTGGGCAGCGTGGAAAGGAGGATGGCCAGGCACCTATTAACGTATCAAAACATCATCCTGCTGCACTCCCAACGACGTTCCAAGGCAAGGACTTTCATCACCCTCACTTCACAGATGAGGAAACTGAGGCTCAGAGAGGTTGGGTCATACATTCACAATCCTGCAATTCATAGGCAATGCCTTGGCTTCCTGAACCGGATCTGCCCAACCTGGAAGCCAGTGCTTTTAGCCATAGCTCTATCCCCCATGTAATGGGCAATCCAGATGGTGGGGCCAAGCAAGAAGACCCGCAAGGCAGTATGGGACAATTCCCAAAATGCTGGGGTGCTGGATAGTGGGTCCTTTGGGAAAAGAACCTGCTAGAATTGTTCTCCACACACATATTGTCCTGTAGACCAGTGGACAAGGTACCCTCTGGACTAGTGGTTTTGTTCCCTCCCATTCTCCCATACCAAGGTGAGCTGGTTACTATTATGTGTCAGCTTGTCTAGGCTACGATTCTCAGTGGTTTCACAGATACTAGGCTGGGTGCTCTTCCATAATGTAATATAATGTAATCACTTTTCATGATCCGATGTGACCAAGACAATTAGTTGAAAGGGAAGTTTTCTTGGGCTGTGGTCTGCCTCCAATATTTAAACAGATGTTCTGCAAAGCTTGCTATTTCTTCTGGTCACCTGACCTCTGGGATGTAAGCCTTCAGCAGTCTTGGCCTGCCACCTGACGTGCAGAGTTTGGATTCGCCAGCTCCCACAACCCCATGAGCCAGCAGAGGCCTCCAGCCTGCCGCTGGACCCATGAACTTGGGACTTGCCATGAATTTGGGACTTGCCAGCCCCCACAGTTGCGTAAGGCATTTCCTTGAGGTAAATCTCTCTACGTATATTTATATATACTTTTCAGTGGTTTTGCTCCTCTAGAGAACTCAGACTGACACACAGGCACCTGGTATACCCCCATCTCCTTCTCTTGGCACCAATCCTGCTCATGACTCATCAGCAGTGGGGCCTTTTGCTGGGGTTTCAGCCAAGGCCATCATTTCAGGCATGAAAGATCTTTGCGGGGTGTCTTAGTTATTAGTGCTGCTATGATAGAAATACCACCAGTGGGTAGCTTTAACAAATAGAAATTTATTTACTCACAGCTAGGAGGCTAGAAGTCCGAATTCAGGGCACCAGTTCTAGGGCAAGGCTTTCTCTCTGTCAGCTCTGGGGGAAGGTCCTTGTCTCTTCAGCTTCTATTCCTTGGCTCCTTGGTGACCTTCATGTGTTTTGGCATCTGTCTTCCCCCATCTCTGCTTGCACAATCTATTCCTTTTATATTTTGTAAGAGATTGACTCAAGAGATTGACTCAAGACACACCCTACATTAATCCCACCTCATGAACATAACAAAGACAACCCATTCCCAAACCGGATTATAACCACAGGCATAGAGTTTAGGATTTACAAACATATTTTGAGGGGGCACAATTCAACCCACAGCAGGGGGTTGCATCATCTGGAGATAGAACCTTGCCAGGTACTTTCACATTCTGGTCCTCATCTGAGACGTAGAACAGGTGTCAGGTGGACAGGAATGGGAGTGTCATTCCCAGGGTCCAGATGAGAGTACCAAGAGTGTGACGGTGGCAGAGCCAAGGCTTGACCCTGGAACCCTGGCTCCTCCCATGAGCCACATCCCCACTTGAGCTATTCCACAGAATGAGAACTACAGGCCATGAGAGAGGTGTGGGGATGAGCGTGGAGGGCCCACCCCTGGGGGAGTCAGCCGGCACTAGCCAAGACCCAGGACCCAACACTCCACGCCAAAATAAAGGAGGACTCAAGGTCTTACCCAAGCCTTTCCCCGTAGTCATCACCACCCCATGTCGTAAGGAATGAGAGCTGTGTCCAGAGTTACGTATGTACTTCCTAAAATGATTCAATTGGAACACAGCCTGGGAGGAAAGGGATTTATCAAGTTAAAATGAAACATACAGGGAAAAGGTCACAATATGTTAACCAGTTGCCATCATGTCACCTCCAACTCATAGCAACCCCGTCTGTGTTAGAGAAGAACTCTCTCCACAAGGTTTTCAATAACTGATTTTCCAGAAGCAGATCACCAAGACTTTCTTCCAAGGTACGTCTGGGTAGCCTTGAACTTTCAGCCTTTTGGCTAATAGCCTAATGCTTAAACATTTGCACCATCCAGGGACTCCCAAAATATGTTAAGTGGGAAAAAAATGCAAAAGGATAAAGAGTAGCCTAATACCATCCCCTCCTTTTTTTATACAGTGGCGCATAGAAAAATGTAACATGTTAATAATAGACATCTCCACGTTTTCCCAATTTTCTACACCCACGATGCAGGGGAAAGGGCAGCATTATTTAAGCAATTGCTCAGGTCTGAGTTTATGGTTGGACAGTAGGACTCAGCTTGGGCCAAGATGGACCATTCACAAATGTGGCATCCTAGATCCTATCTCAATAATTCCTATTATGAAGTAACGCCAGGCGTGGTTATGTCAGTGAACAGGACAGCCCTGTCTTGGTCTCAGGTTTGTAGACCTTTACCAGCAGCGACAAGCCTCCTAAGACTGGGATGGGTCAAGCACCAGGGGGAGAAGCTAATACTCACTGATACGTTGTGGTGACTGATCTCCAAGATGGTGGCCATCCATTCCTCCAGGGAGGGTTTTTGTGAGGACAGGAAGGGCAAAAGGTGAATAAGCGCAGAGGCAGAAATCAAACAATTGGCCACCTTGCAGGGGTGTGGGAAGAAGGATGGCTCACTCCCAGCACCAGGGTTGCTGCTGCCCTCCTGATCCTAAATAGAACTTCCCTTCTCCCCCACTCTCTAGCTTCTTAGAGAGACAGCTGCTGTCAAGCCGGCTCTAACTCATGGAAACCTTGTATACAACAGAACAAAATGTTTCTCAGTCCTGCATCATCTTCATGATCACCAGGGTGTTCAAGTCCATCGTTGTGACTTTTGTGCCAGTCCATCTCACTGAGGGCCTCCCTCACCCTGATTGGCCTTCTACTCCACCAAACGTGATGTCCTCCCCTACTGATTGATCCCTCTTGATGACGTGTCC
This sequence comes from Loxodonta africana, assembly GCF_030014295.1. NCBI lineage: Eukaryota > Metazoa > Chordata > Mammalia > Proboscidea > Elephantidae > Loxodonta > Loxodonta africana. The sequence continues at coordinate 107,116,854 of NC_087351.1, forward strand.
AAAGCAAGTGAGTTGGACAATGTTCTCTTGTGATCCATGAGGTTTTCATTGGCTAATTTTCATAAAGAGATCACCAGACCTTTCTTCCTAGTCTTAGTCTGGAAGTTCTGCTGAAAGCTGTCCACCATGGGTGACCCTGCTGGTATTTGAAATACTGGTGGCATAGCTTCCAGCATCGCAGCAACATGTAAACTGCCGCAGTATGAAAATCCTACAGACAGGTAGTAGCTCTAGCCTCTTACCTGTTTTTACTTCTCTCCAGAGCACTCATCATCCACCTCACCTGTTCTCTATTTTCATTTGTTTATTCCCTGTCTCCTGCATCTAGAACACTGTCTCTCTCTTCCCTGATGTGTGCCAGAGCCTCCAACAGTGCCTGGCACACGGTGGGTGCTCATTAAATGACTGTTGAATGTATGTGCCCACACTCAGGCATTCAGCCCTGGGGCAGAACTGAGGAGGGCCCTGGTGCTGCTTGCCAGCCCAAGCCTGACCCTCAACAGGCAGACACACATGCACACACATACGCACACGCACACACACGTGCACATTACATACACACCCAGGCCTTAGGTCACGAACCAATCACATCTCCATACTCCGCTTCATCTGAACTCCGTGAATAAAGGTGTGTGTGCTTGGCTGGGAGGAGGCATAGAGATTCACACCCAGTAGGGACTGGAGACAAAGCCAAAACCAGCAGTTTTCCTTGTGACCGTGACTCCTCTTCCAGGAAAGAGGGAGAGGGAGGGGGCCGGGCCAAGGAAGGGAGTGGGGGAGCTGGACGAGAGTCAGCAGGAAGTCCTGGGAGGACTCTAGCCCAGGAGGAGCCTCACCTGCTAAAACAAGCACCCCTGCGGCCTGGCCCCCAGCCTTGGCTGTCTCCTGATGTCAGTTTATTTTGGTTTCAAGAGATAAAGAACGGGCCAGAGTCTGATCCCGGCTTGGGGCAGGGCTCTGGGGAAAGCGTGACAGCAGGGGAGGGGCCAGACAAGGCCGAGGCTCTGGGAGGGAGGAGCACCCATGGAAAGTGAGGAAGAGGAGCAGGAGGAAGGCAGCAAGAACCCCCCGACTGTGCTTTCTGTCTTCAACAGGAGCTCTTCTTGCCCTCTGGGTTGTGGCAACCAGACAGGATCTTTCCTCCTGAGCAATCCAGATCCCTCTCCCACTCACCTTCCAGCTCAGGGGCCAAGGCAAAATCAAGGGAGAGGAGACAGCCTTCCCCATTTACAGAGCATGAACTAGATGTCATAGCCTGTGTTGTGTTCCCAAAATATGTGGAAGTTCTAACCCCTGTACTTGCAAATGTGACCTTGTTAAGGAATAGGGTTTGTCTTTTGCTATGTTAATAAGGTCATACCTGAGCAGGCTGGGTACTAAAGCTAATCCCTTCTGAGTGGCGTCAAATAAAGGGGAGTAGAGACACACAGAGTGCCATGGTTAAGCACTTGGCTGATAACCTAAAGGTCAGTGGTTCAAACCCACCAGCTGCTCCGCAGGAGGAAAGACCTGGCAATCTGCTCCTGTAAAGATTTCAGCCTAGAAAACCCTATGGGGCAGTTCTACTCTGTCCTGTAGGGTCACTGTGAGTTAGAATCAACTCACTGTCACCCAACAACAACAGAGACAGACACACACAGAGGGGAGACACCCTGTGACAACAGCGGTAAGCACTTCTACAAACCCAGGAACGCCAAGGGCTGCCGACAGCTACAGAGGCTCAAATAGTACAAAGGAGGACCTTCCTCTAGAGCCAACACCCTGAATTGAGACTTCTTGCCTCCTGAACTATGAGAAAATTAATTTCTGTTTGTTAAAGCCACCCACTTGTGGTATTTTGTTACTCGGTCCTAGGAGAATAAGACACAATGGCACGATTCTAACCTCTCGGGTCAGGGAGAAAAGGAAGGTTTGTCTCACACACTGTGGGCATCTGCGCAGGAGTGACACCCAGTAGGATCATCATCCAGCATGGGCCCCTAGGGGAGCTCAGGGGAGCATCCAAGCCTTCCCCACCTGTACCTCTTGCTGTGCCCCGGCCCCCTCAAGGCCTGCCTGCTCCTGGCCCCCTTGTCTCCAATGCCCCACATACACGTGAACAGGAGAACCAGAGGGATCTTATCGTGATTTCCACCAAAATTAGTAGTTCTGAGGCGCAAATGCAATGGTGGGACATAAGGCAGTTTGCAGCAGGCTGGGGAGACTTCTGGAGCCGTGACTGCCCTTCAGACACAAGGTGCTGAGGCAGACCAGCAGGACAGAAAGACAGGGTAGAGCCATGGCCTTGGCTGGCCTTCCGGCTCCCTGCTGCAAGCCCCACTCACTCCCCCTTGCAGAAATCGTCACCATCACAGTTGGTGGCTGTTGTTGTGCCGTTTGAGTCAGTTCCGACCCCGACCTCGACCCCGACCTCGTGTGTTACAGAGTAGAGCTGCTCCACAGGCTGTAGTCTTTACAGGAGCAGGTTGCCAGGCCTTTTCCTCTGCAGTGCTGATGGGTAGGTTTCGACCACTAACCATTCTGTTACCAGCTGAATGCAAACTGCTCATGCCACCCAGGGAGGTGCATCATGGTTGGTAGCTTGTCCAATCTAGTTGCTGAGTTATCTCTGCCCAGCTGTGCATAGTAGGTTGTCTCTCTCCACTCCTGGAGTTCTCCCCGAAGAGGGACCCATCTACAACAGAAACCCTGTACACTCCAGGACAATCTGGTGCTGAGCCTGACTTTCCTCAATGGGTGTCTTGGCCCTGGAGGGTGGCCCAGGGCCTGGTCAAGGGCACGCTTGGACAGCCCTGTGCAGAAGGCACCTTCCTTGCTGAAGGCGCCACTCACATGCAACTCCATCAGTGCCACTGACCTACCTCCAGCAGGGGCTCTGGGGCCAGTAACCCAGCCCATCCCCACCCTGTGCCCTGAATCTGTCTTATCTTCCGAGGGTTTGAAGAGGGTGAGATGAGATGCTGAAGCCCCAGCAGCCCATCCAGGGCCCAGCTCTCAGGAGGCACACATCTGTCGGACTGCTTCCGCCCCGCCTGCCACCTGGGAGGTGTGTAGGAGGGCACCCCCATGGGACCTGGAAGGCTCAGGGAGCTGGCAGGCCTGGGGGCTAAAATACGTGGAAGCTGCTCGCAGTGAGCTCTGTCATTGGCAAACTACTTGGCACCCTCCAGGGCTGATCTCAGCCTGCCTTGGGAACTTGGGAAGAAAGCTGAACCCTAAGTCAGCAGCTGGGAACAGTTTTTCCCTGGACATTCATATTGAGCAGAGCTGGGAGCTTTCTAGTGCCCTTTCAGGGGAGGAAAACGCTTCTCCCAAACAGGGCTGGCGTGCAGCAGACACAGGGTCTCTGCCCCAGGGTTAGCCCCTGGCTGGGTCAGACATGCAGGCCTGTGGATACAACTGCTCCTAGACCCTCCCTTCCAAGCTGGGGCCAGGTCTGCATGTCCGTCCCCTCTAGCAGGGAGGGAAATGAAGATCCCGCTTGAACGCAGCCCCAGCTGCTCCAGAGGCCAAGCCTGGAGGGAGGGGGCTGCTCCACGCCTGCAGGGGCCCCAGCTGAAAGGTGGCTGAGCCCAGGTTTCAGCTTTCAGATTTTCCCCTCTCCCTCACTCCTTGGGAAATCCAGAGGGCCCAGTGACATGTTGCCCCACAGGGGTGTCAGCCAGGCCTTGGGCCCAGACAGGGGCGCTGGACCTGCTCTGATGAGGAGCCTGTGCTTCCTGGTGTGGGCAGGGGTGGGGAGAGGTTCCATATCTTGAGGGGCGGGTGCATCTCCCCCTTTACATGCAGGGAGGGGAGTGTACCCACGTTTCCTGCCACCCCCTGGGGTCCCACGGCGGCTTGGCAGTCCTGTGCCTGAGGCGTTATCATCCTGAGTTTACAGATGGAGAAACTGAGGCCCTCATGGAACTTGCCAGAACTCGGAGAAGGCGAAAACTCTGACCACACAGCCGCTGCCCACAGAGAACTGAAAGATCAGAACAGGGCAGGAGGTCCGAAATGCAAGGTCCCTTTTTCTGCAGAAAGGGAAACTGAACCTGGAGAACCGAGAGAGACTTGGCAAGGCTTGGGCAGAAGCAGTGGCCGGCCAAGGCCAGAAGCCCCAGCCTCCAGAATCCATCCTGTGCTCTTCCGTAGCTCCATCCTAGGTTGACAGTGTGATCTTGTCAGCTGATAGCCACATTGTGCCACAGGCCCTAAAATCCAAGTTGTTGGACCAAACTGGCAGGAATCCCATCACACCCGAGGCAAACAAGCCCAGTGTGAGGAGGGTAAGGCAAGCTGGACTCTCTCATGGGTACTCTTAATATGCCCTCTACCCTGCGGCCACTCAGAACTACTTAGAGTTGAGAGACTCTAGTTTGCAATGGACCATGAACCGTGATGTCATTGTGCCTCATTGCCCCACTCACAGGAAGTCAGGCTGGGGCCACTCTGGGCAGACGAGTGCTTGTGAGGTGTCTGTCCCAGATGCCCTGCAGAGTCCAGACTCTGGAGTCATCTGCTGGCTCTACCACTTATATCTGTGTGTCCTTGAACAACTTACTTAACCTCTCTGAGCCTCAATTTCCTGATCTGTAAAATGGTGAAAAAACAATAGGACTTGTACTTCATAAGAAGGTTGCCAGGATTATATCTATGTGTGTGTACATATAAATATATATGTGTATATAAACCCATTGCCATCCAGTCAATTCCCAGACAAAACCGCATAGGGTTTCTAAGGCTGTAATCTTTGTTTTATATATATATACACACACATATACATATATACATACAAGAATGTGTGTGTGTGTGTGTGTATGTGTGTGTGTGTGTGTGTGTGTGTGTGTAATGGAAACCCTGGCGGTGTAGCGGTTAAGAGCTATGACTCCTAACTAGAAAGTCAAAAGTTTGAATCCACCGGGCGCTCCTTGGAAACCATATGGGACAGTTCTACTCTGCACTATAGGGTCAGTGTGAGTTGGGATCAGCTGGACGGCAGCCATGGGTTTTTGGTTTATATACATATATACACACATGCTGGGTTTGGGTTATGTATCTAACCAATCGCTATTGCATCAACTCTGCCTCACGGCAACCCCATCTGTGTCAGAGTACAACCGCTCTATAGGGTATTCACTGGCTGATTTATCGGAAGTAGATCAATAAGCTTTTCTTCTGAGGCCCTTCTGGGTGTACTTGAAATGCCAACCTTTTGGTTAACAGCCAAGCACGTAACTGTTTGAATCACCCAGGGACTCCATACCTTAAAACAGAGACATTCTATAAATATTAGAGGTTGTTATACCTCAAATGTCCTGATAGAGATAGAAGAAACGGTGGTTCCTCAGAGGCAGTGGTTCTCAACAGGGGAGGGAGGGGAGGATTTTGCCCCTCCCAGGAGATATCTGGCAATGTATGGATGCCTTTTTAGTTGTTACAACTCCAGGGAGATGATACTGGCCTCTAGTGGGTTAGAGGCCAGGGATGCTCCCTCTATACCCTACAATGCACAGGACAGTCCCCACAATCTGGAATTATCTGGCCCACAGTGCTGACATGGAGAAACCCTGGTTGGAGGAGCAGAGGGTGGAGGGAGGAGGGCCTGTGGGGGCAGAATGAGGCCCAGAGCTGACTGAGGGGAAGGGGTGGGGCCTGCCTGCACACCCGGAGGGTGGCTGTGGATTTGAGGAATGACTGCAGTCAGGAGGAGGTCCTGGTGTTTGGAATCCAAACGCCTTGTGACTGTTACATAATGGGATGGCTCATTAGCGGCTCGGAAAGCAGCTCTGAAGGTCACCGGTCAGGGAAACACAGCCAGGGTTGAGCAAAGCCGAGAAACAGGCTTTGTGGTCCCCAAGAAGTCGGGGTTCTCCTTTAAGCAGGAAAGGGGGGCCTCTAGGTGGATCTCAGCCCCGGTAGGGCAAGGCCACCCCGCTGCCTGCTGGTCTGGTGCCTTCAGACACACACACACACACACATGCACACACACAGGCAGGCACACAACCATAGCTCACTCATGGCACACACACGGTTTACATTTTTTAAGTGAAGAAAACAGGTGAATTTAATCCACCAGTTGGCAGGGCAGCTGACTGGTAAATTTGTCTTATGCAAATATTAAGTAACGGTTGAAGTCTCTTGTGTTCTAAAAATAAATTTCTCCGTCTCTTTCTTGGTGCTTGTGCGTGCAGGTCTGTGTGCATACGTCGGGTGTATAAACTGTCTAGGCAGGGTCATGAGGCACATCGCAAAGATCTTGGGCCTAGCCATCAAGGGGCTGGTCCTGGCCCTTCTGGAAAGTTCTACATGACCCTGTGCAAATCTTTCCCTTCTCTGGAGCACTGAGAAATGGAGTAAGGGACTACACCACAGAGCCTTTAGAGACCGAAACCAGGATGAACAGCTATGAATCACTGTGCCCATGTATCTATTTTCTCTGAGAATAAACATTTTAATGGTCAGTCAGTTAGAATTGAAATCAAGCCTACATAAGCATTGTCAAGAACTAATTATTTTGGAAGAGTCTCTACCCTGGGATGCAAACTTCCATCACCCATAGTTTCAAAATAATTCTGTTGTTGGGCAGAATTCAGTTCACGTTACGTATTTGCTGTTGGTCCTTGGCACGTGGGCTCTCTCGCACACATCCGCACACACGTGCTCTTGAACATGCCCCAGGTCACGAGGGGTCTCCCTCCCCAGGTGAGGCCGATCCAGGGAACCTCTCCCAACCCCAGCATGAGCTGACACGTGGGGTGAGAAAGGCAAGGGCTTGAAAAGAATGGCCCTAAGGAGTGGATGGAGACAAGCAGTAGTTCAGTGGTAGAATTCTCACCTTCCTGCGGGAGACCTGAGTTTGATTCCCGCCAATATACCTCATGCCCAGCCACCATCTGTCCATCACTGGAGGCTTGTGTGTGGCTATGATGCTGAACAGATTTCAGAGAAGCTGCCACACTACGACAGACCAGGAAGAAAGGCCTGGTGATCTACGTCCAAAAATCAGCCAATGAAAACTCTACAGATCATAATGGCTCAGTTCTCGACTGATCGTGGGGTTGGTGCAGGACCGAGCAGCATTTCATTCCAGTGCACATGGGGTCCCCATGAGTCCAGGGCCGACTGAACAACAGCTAACAAGGGGTGCATGTGGCCTTTCTCCTTTCCACAGACAAGGAGATGGAGGCTCAGAGGCTTTAAGATGTTTCAAGGCCACTTTCTAAGGCCACTCTGACAGGACAGGGTCAAGATTTTACTGTGTTTCTCTCTTTTACATGTAGATACTTTATTTCTCTTTCTTCCTTGTCTCTCTTTCATCCTCATTTTCCTGCCATGCCAAAGCTGACATCCCCTCCAAACTGCACTGTCATAGTTCCTGGCTGGCCCTGAAGGTATGTGGCTGGGTGGACACGCCCTGAGCTGCCCACAGCCAGGGCCGTGCTGCCAGGGCGGGGGTGAGGGGTGGGCAGATGCAGTGCAGGACACCAGGCTCTGCCAGCCCCTGATCTCCTGGGATGAGAGTTGACTTTCTGGTTGAGGCAGGGGTGGCGGCCTGTTCCGTGGCCCGCCTGGCTGGCCAGCTGGCCTGTTTTCACCCTGTCCTCAGGGCCTCTGGGCCTATATTTAGTGTCAATGCCCAGCCCAATGGGATCAAGTGTCTGTTATACCACACGTCTGGGGAAGGGACTGCTGGGGTCTTAACATCATCTCCAGGCTGTGGTGTCCAACGGCCTAGTTTCTGACCCAGACAGCCTGGTACCTACTGGGCCACGGGTGGCTGTGGCCCAGAGGGCAAGAAACGCCAATCTCAGGAGAACCAGAATGGCTGCTCTTGGTGGTATCATGCTCAGTCTTCTTGGTACGGCATTCAAGGCCTCTGCAGCCTGCCCCAAACCACTTCCGCTCCTCCTCCCTCACCCCACCTGTCTGCACACTGATGCTTTCAACCCTTTGGATCTGACCTGTAATGGCCTATCCCTACTGACCTGTCTGGACAAGCTCTGTGGAGCAGTGGAAGCTGGGCCCCTTGGCTGGCTTCATGCCTTGCCCTCCACCCCTTGACAGAGGCAGGCAGTCTTCCTCTCACCTCAATTCCAACTCATGGCAACCCCATGTGTTACACAGTAGAACTACTCCATAGAGTTTTCTTGGCTGTAATCTTTATGGGAACAGGTCGCCAAGCCTTTCTTCCACAATGCCGCTGGGTGGGTTTGAACCACCAACCTGAGCCCTGCTAAGACCAAAAGCAGTGTCAGCTACTGGGATGTATACCCCCTACCGGCAGAAGGCAGGGCCCCACAGAGAAGGAGGGGTGGGGGGCTAGGGAGAACGGAGTGAGAGGAAGAGGGGGGTGGGGAGTAGCGGTAGGAGGGAAAGTGGGGGTCAAGGAGGGGGAGCAGGAGGGAGGATAAAGTTGGAGAGAAGCGGGGAGGTAGGGTAGGGCTGGGGAGGACAGAATGGAAGGAAGGTGGGGGCTGGGGAAGTGGGGACAGGTAGGAGGGAGTGGAAGGAGGGACAGGGGAGGGAAAGGCAGACAGAGAGAACTGTCTTTGTTGAGAAAATCCTTGGCTGAATGCCAGAGGTAGGTGTGAGTCTTCCCTCACCCTGGGCCTTCAGAGGAGGGGGCTGCAGCTCCACACATGTGAGGGAAAGGACTTGGACCCCAGGAAGGAGGGGAGTGGGAGTGGGGAGGGTGGGGAAGACACGCCTTGCACAGGGGTGACCCTTCCTTGCCCACCCACAATTCACAAGTGGTCACTGAAACTCTTGAGTGATGGGGATTGTAGACAGTGTACTGGGGGTAGGGGGTACACTCTAGGCGGAGACAGCTCGCCTGGAGCAGGGCCTTGGGGGGCAAGAGAATATAAGCAAAAAAAACCAAGCCCTGGGAATTGGTGGGAATCCTGGGAGAGGCTTTAGGCTTAGAAGGGCAAGAGAACCCAATGGGGCTGGAACCAGGTGGATCAACACCTCGAGTGCAGGGAGGCCCCAGGCCCTGCCTGGCTCCGTGCCACACGGGTCTGGCAGAATGTGGAGCGACGAGCACACTTTCGAAATGGAAACCAGGGGCTTTTAATCCCCCTTCGGTTCTGTCCCCTTGGTGATACTTACAGAAGACCTTCCCTGCCAGGAGGGGAAGGGACGGGGCAAAGTCACAGCTGCCACGCACAGGCCCCAGCCCTCCAGCTGCCTCCTTTGAGCAAGAAGCACAAAGAAGTCGGGGCCAAGCAGATATGGCCAGATGTCCATGGGCCTCTCGCCCCTCAAGGTGTTGCTCCTTTCCCATGCTCAGTAGTGGGAGGCTTCCCTGGGGACAAGAATCACAGCCTAAAGATGGGAAGATGAGGGGACTGGACAAGGTATCTCCTCAGTCTCCTGGTATTGCCCCTAGAATCCCCCAGAGCCACAGGGAGAGGTCTTCCAGGCCCTGTTGCCATAACTGGTCTTAGCCATTGGCAGGGACGTGGCTGAATTCTCAGCACCAGCCTTGAGGTCACAACAGAGTCTTGAGGGGTTGGGGTCCAGGACAGAGCTGTTTAGAGGAGAGGGAGCTAGAAGGCTCTGGAGTCCTTCTGTGGACTACAAACTGGGTTCAGATTCAGCTTGAATTCCTTCTGCCACCACCTAGCCATAAGACTCTGGGTCTCATTTCCTTATCCATAAAATGGGAACAGTGATTCCTACTGGGCAGTTTGTGGTGAGGTTAAATGACCTGCTCCTGGCACCCAGGCCATAAATAACAAGGCAGGATTGATTGAGTCTGCTCAGCTCCAAGGCTCAGCTTCTTGCTCCCTGAAACAGGCAAGATAAGCTGTTGTAACAAATAAACACCAACACAAACAATGGCTCAAACACAATAGAAGTTTATTCCTCCCTCTTGAAAAGCCTACCCAGGCTAGTGTACTTAATCAGCAAATGACTCTCCCCCCGGTGGTGATCCAGGGACCCAGGCTCCTTCTCTGTGTCTCTGCCATCTTCAATATGCAACTTCCAAGGTCACCATGTCCGTCTGCATTAAGGTGGAAAATCTGTTGCCGTTGAGTCGATTCTTACTCATAGTGACCCCATAGGGCAGAGTAGAACCGCCCCATAGGTTTTCCAAGGAGCGGCTGGTGGATTCAAACTGCTGACCCTTTGGTTAGCTGTCAAGCCCTTAACCACTGCACCACCAGGGCTCCATTAAAGTGGAAGAGAAAAGAATATAGAAGATGGCAAGTGGAAAATTTTTATTGGCCAGGCCTGGAAGTGGCACATGTTACTAACTCTCCCGTTGTACGGGCTAGAACTTAGTCACGGGCTGCTTCTAACTTCAAGCAGGCTGGGAAATGTTTTTTAGCTCTGTTCCCAGGAAGAAGGGGAAATGGAGTTGGTGACAGCCAGCAGACTTGGCCACACTCCCTTGCCCCAGAAACTGATACCATTGACAACACCCAGGAAAGTTTGCAAGGAGGTCCCAGGAGAAGGTCCCAGTTAGCTCCAAAGCCATAAGGCATGATGGTGAAATGTCAGACAGAGTCTTAGTTTGGGTTCCCCCAGAAGCAGGCCCTGAGACAAGGATTTGAGTTCACATTGTTTATTCGGGAGCAGATCTCACGAAACATGAGTAGAGGAGTAGGGAAGTGAGAAGGGACGGGAAGTCAGGAGCCTGGGACTTGTCCTGTTAAACGAGTCGGGGAGCTGGGGTATTGGTAGTCCAACTCCTCTCAGTCATTGCTTGAGGGCTGCTCCTGGGAGGGTGTTGACTCTCTGGCCCTTATGTCCTCTATGTGTGGGCAAAATGGGCCCAGGTAGGAGATGCAGGTGTTGGCAGGCGGAAGAGAAGTGGTCAGGGTAAGGGGATGTGAGCGGGGACCCACAGAGTGTGCGCCACTCAGCAGATGGGCAAGGGGCATTCAACACTCTCTCTCTCTCTCTCTACTGGCTCCCTAAAGGGATAGGGCAGGGGTTAATTCACACCCCGTAGCAGTGTCCATCACCTGCACCCTGGTCAGACAGCTCCCAGTACCAGCGTCACAGGACCGGAGGCACCACGTGGCCAGGGATGAGTGCTTGACTCGGAGCCAGCTGATCTGAGTTGAAGTTCCAGTTCTGCCCATAGGTTCCTATCTGTAAAATGGGCATGCTCACGACTCCCTCCTGCTGAAACCGTGGTGAGGATGAGCTGAGATCAGCACTGCCTACATAATTTGGAGGGCCTATTTATGCTTGGTGACAGAAACCCTGGTGTCGTAGTGGTTAAGTGCTACGGCTGCCAACCAAAAGGTCAGCAGTTCAAATCCACCAGGCGCTCCTTGGAAACTCTATGGGGCAGTTCTACTTTGTCCTATAGGGTTGCTATGAGTAGGAATTGACTTGACGGGAACAGGTTTTTTGGTTTATGCTTGGTGACGCAGTGACACTCTGTACAGGGCAGTCTGTCAGGGCCAGAGCAGGCCAGCTCAGGGTGCCAGTTACCTGGTCCCACTCCCCTCCCCCACAGCAAATGCTCTATTCACGCAGGAGGCTGCCAGGCCACACTATGGTCTTCAAACTCACACTGACCTTGCGCCTCATGCCCAACATGGGCCCTAGAGCCCCCAAGTTCAAGCACCAAACCCTCAGCATGTCTTGTAAGGCCTTTCCTGAACCATCCCAGATGGTCTGTGAGTCAGAAGTCCAGGCAGACTCAACAGGGTCCTCTTCTGAGGGTCTCGGAGCCTGAAACAAAGGTGTCAGCCCAGCTGGGCTCTTATCTGGAGGCTCTGGGGAAGATTCCATTTCCAAGCTCATTCAAGATGCTGGATGAACTCAGTTCCTTGTAGCTGTGGGACTGAGGTTTTTGCTCCCTTGCTAACTGGTGGCTGGTTTCTTGGTACAGAATGCCACTGTAACGGAACTACAAATGGGTGGCTTTAAAGAACAGAAATTTGTTGTCTCATAGTTCTGGAGGCTGAAAGTCCAAGTCAGGTTCTTGATTGTGTTGATTTCTTCCTTGGTGGTAGCCCCAGTGTTCCTTAGTTCCTTTGCTTGTAGAGGACCTTCACGTGGCATCTGTCTCCCCCAGCCCCTGTGTGTGGGTGCCTCTGTCTCTGCGCTGTTCTTTATATAACTCAGAAGAGATTAGGTTTAGGACCCACCCTACAGTCGTATGACCAAAACTGTTTGATGACTACGTTGTGCTATATTACATTATGGAAAGTGATTATATCACATTACATTAGATGTAATATAATTACATTACATTGCATTGCCTTGCATTGAATCATGTTACTTTGCAATTACATTATATTCAAAGGTATGGGGGGACACAATTTGATCCATACCAGCTGGGAACCGTTTTCAGCTCCTAGAGGCCCCTCACAGGTCCTCGCCCCTTGGCCCCCTCCATCTCAGCAATGAAGAACCTCTCGCTCATCCAGCCCGTGTCACTCGTCCAGTTTCTCCGACCTCCTCTTCTGCCACCAGCCAGAGAAAAGCCTCTGCCTCTAGAAGGCTCCCATGATTTATGTTATGCACACCCTGATATTCCCCTAGCTTAAGGTCAACTGATTAGTAACCCCAATTACAACTGGAAAATCCTCCTTTTGTCCGGTCGAGTAGCATAATGAGGGTGTGATCGCTCATCGTATCCACAGTCCTGGGGGGGAAGTCTTGAGACATCTTAGAATTCAGTCTACAACATCCTCTGTGATAGCCTTGGTTTCAGGACACCACACTCTCCTGGTTTTCCTCCTTCCCCACTTCTCTCCTGCTTTGTCTCCTTTGCTATAGTCACATACTATTGTCAGCATATTTAAGAACATAAGGACTTCCTTAAAAAAAAAAAAATTATAATAAAAAAGAGGGCTAGGTCCAGGCCACCCAGGAAGCTGGCAGAAGCCACCCCCACTGGTGGTCTCAGCTTCAGGCTCCCAGAAGCCTGTTTCCCATTGGCTGGCATTCTCCAGGGTGGAGCCCTCTCCCTCCAAGCTTAGTGCCCAGGGCCAGGAAATCCTGCAGGAGATTTTGGGGAAAATGCTGAGGCAGCCTCCTGTTCCCGTGAGAGGAGCAACTAGGGCAGCTAGGGGTGGGTGACCCAGAGAGAACTCACCCTTTCTCCAGCTTGGCAGGAGAGCATTCAAGAAAGAGCCTGGCCTTAACCAGAAATGGCAGTGAATCAAAAAATGAGCATGAGTGGACCTGCACTAGGCAGAGTAATAGTAATAAAAACTGACTTTTTTGAGCACCTGCTATGTGCCAGGTGCTAAGTGTTTTACACATATTAGCTTCTTTAATCCCCTCAACAACTCCATGAGGTAGGTACTATTGTTAACTCCATTTTACAGAGAAAGAAACTGAGGCTCAGTGAGGCTAAGGGACTTGCCCACCTTCGGACAGCTTGTAAGTGGAGGGAGGTGCCTAAGGAGGCCACACCTGCCTGTAGTGTTTCTCCCATGCCAAAGCACAACTCTAACCATCCATGTCCCAGCATTAATAAGGTGGTTATAATAAGGAGAAACTTCCTGTATGGGACCCCAAGTGGTTGAACCGGGACTAAAGGCTGGTGTTAGCTTCCTAGCGCTTCGTCACATTGGAATATCACTCAGCCATAAAGAGAAACGAAGTCCTGACACATGCTACAACATGGGAGAACCTTGAAACATTATGCTGAGTGAAGTCAGCCAAACACAAAAGGACAAATAGCGTGGGATCCCACTTACATAAAATATCTAGAAAGGCAAATGCATAGAGACAGAAGTTTGTTAGTGATTACAAGGTGCCCGGGGAGGAGGGGTGGGGAGTTACTGCTTAAGGGGTGCTAAGTTCCTGTTTGCGGGTGAGGGAAAACTTTTGGAACTGGATAGTGGTGATCCTGGCACAACAGGGCAAGTGTAATTAATGCCGCTGGGGGTGGGGGAGTAAGCTGGGGTGAGGAAGGTACAGGGTGGCCAAAGAAAGCTGCTCTGAGGCGGTGGCTTCTGAGCTGAGACCTGAAGAGTAAGAGGGAGCGAGCATTGTGAAGCGCTGGGGAAATAGTATCTTGGCGGGGGAACCACAGGTGCAAAGGCCCTGAGGCAGGGAAAGGGAACAGAGAGGCCAGTGTGGGAGCAAGGGCTAAAGCAGGGCCAGAGCATTTACAGCCTTATCAGCCAGGCTTTGAACTTTGTTTGTAATTATTGGAGGGATTTTTTTGGGGGGTGGGCAGACATACACAACAGAACACACACCAATTCAACAATTTCTACGTGTACAGTTCAGTGAAATGGATTACATTCTGAGTTGTGTAACCATTTTCTCCCTCCTTTTCCAAGTTGTTCCTCCCCCATTAACATAAACTCTCACTGCCCCCTAAGATTCCTGTCTAATCTTCACAGTTGCTGTTGTCAATTTGATCCCATAGAGACAGTTCTTAAAAGAGTACAATGCTCACACATTTTTTACTAATTAAGCTAAACAATTATTTGGTTTAAAGAAAACTTCAGGGGATAGTTTTAGTTTAAGGTTTAAAGATTATCTCAGCGCAATGGTTTCAGGAGTTCCTCCAGTCTCACAGCTCCAGGAAGTCTGGATTCCATGAGAATTTGAAATTCTATTCTACATTTCCCCCCTTTTGATCAGAATTCTTCTACAGAATCTTTGATGAAAACAATTGTAGGGTTTTAAAGCATTGGTATGCTGGAGCCAGCTCCCACCAGCTCATAAGAGCCATTCGTTAAATCATCAGAAATTTATTGAACAGGTTATTAAACCATCAACAATATGAAATCGTCTATGGTGGGAGTATTTACACCACAGAAATTGGCAGCCTTCAAATTCCTGGCTTTTCCCTTTGGACAGCAAGTAGTTAAACACTTTCCTGCACGGAACTGATTTTTGATAGGGAAATGGGGAGGTTTGGTTTGCTCTTTAAGAAGAGCTCTGGCTGCTGGGTGGAAAATAGACGGCAGGAGACAGAGAGGGAGACCCTCTGGGAGGCTTTTACTGTCGTCCAGGTTGGAGAGATGGTGGTCTGGACCAGGGTGGGCCAGTGGAGAGAAGTGGATGGGTTGGAGAGATTCAGGAGGCAGAATCAATAAACTTTGCTGACCTCCAGCTGCCTTCATTCCTTCAAGCCTCAGAACGTGCCTCTGAGGTGGGGGGTGGCAATCCCTTCCCTGGGGTTCAAAGCAGGGATGGCTTACCAGTGTCATACAGCTGGAGCATGGAGGAGGTGCGACTTGAACCCACATCTATGTGACCCCTAAACCCACCCTATCCTTTACACCTAAGTGCTTCCCCCGATTATCATGAAAATACTTTCTGGGGAAGGTTATGGTTCTGAGACCAAGAGGAAATAGTTAATGATGTCCCTGGCTACCCCTCAGCCCTGGTTTCTTGGGGTCAGAGTAGCCCCTTCCCAGGCCCCTTTGTGGGAGGGTGGCTCCTCCCAGATGCTGTGGGAGAGGGCCAAGATGTCACCATCATAGACGCTGGAAGGCCTGGCCCCTGCTGGTGGACTGGGACCAGGACCAATGATGCTGAACTCCCAGAAGGGCCCCGCCTCAGGAGGGCTGGACCAGAGATGCCCTAAGAGAATCCCAGGACTGCCTTGGCAATTCCTCAGCTCGGGGGTGGGGGGGCCTCCCTGGCATGGGGCAGCAGGCACAGGTGAGAGTAGGAGGCCAGCA
Source organism: Loxodonta africana (assembly GCF_030014295.1). Lineage (NCBI taxonomy): Eukaryota > Metazoa > Chordata > Mammalia > Proboscidea > Elephantidae > Loxodonta > Loxodonta africana. The sequence goes on from NC_087351.1 coordinate 107,132,465, forward strand.
GCCTGGACCCAGCCAGGCTGGGCCTCAGAGGAGCGACCACAGCACAGCTTCCTGGGCCCTGGGCTGCCCCAGGCTTTGCCTCTTCTTGCAGATGGTGGGTTGGGTGGGGGCTCTGAGATTCCGTCTCAGTTGGTGAATGGGCACCAAGCAGTACCAGGTCTTGGCAAAATTGCAGAATCGGTCATGCTTGTCTGCCTTCCTGGCATCCGCCAACCCACCCATCAAGTCCCCAAGTTTCCCATTCTCCTCTGTCGGCTCCCTCTAGCTGGCTTTGCCGCCCACCCTCACCCCAAGCCTGCTTCAGCTCCTCCCTCTGTCAGAATGCCTCACTCTCAGCAAAGTGTCCTGGGCTGTCACTTACTAGGCCACTGTGATCCTCTGGAGGGGTAAAGAAGGGGGGCCAGGAAACAAAACCAATGCTGACTGAATGCCTCCTAGTGCCAGGCACTATACTGCTTGCTTTGCTAAAGGCTTAGAACAGATACGCTCTCAAAAAGTTCTGATTATATAAAAGCGTCCCCCAATCCCCTCAAGGTCTAAAACGTTCATTCATACCCTTCTAGACTTTCTTCTATTCTTTTACACACCCCCACACCAAATATTTCTACAAAAATAGGATGATGCTAAGTGTTTTACGTGGGTAATCTCGTTTAATCCTAGGGGCTGTGATTGTCCCCACTTTAGTCTCTAGGCGGCACAAAAAGTTAAGCAATTGGCTACTGACCAAAAGGTTAGTGGTTCGAATCCACCTAGAGGTGCCTCCAAAGAAAACCGTGGCAATCTTAAAAAAAAAAAAAAAAAACTACTTCTGAAAAGTCAGCCACTGAGAAGCCCGTGGAGCACAGTTTTACTCTGCCACACGGGGGTCGCCATGAGTTGGAGTCAACTCAACAGCCACTGGTTTGGTTTTTTAATTTTGGCTATAATTGTCCCCACTCAGTTTCATTCCAGGAAACTGAGGCTCAGAGAGATGATGCACTTTTCCTGGGGTCCCACGGCAGGTGGTGCTGCCTAACTTCCCAGCTGCAGCCCCTCCCTCTGCATCCTGAGCCTCGTCTCTGGCTGGGGAGGGGTTGAATTGGTCCCTGGGGGGCAGCATAGCAGGCAGTGGTGGGAATTCCAGGCAGGAGGTTCGCCCTGGCACTCCCTCTGCCTTCTCCAGAAACCTAAGCCCTGGGGACAGATTCCAGGCTATTGTGTCTTTGTTCAGTCTTTTTAAGAAAAGGTTCTCTCGCCGTCTAACTGTGGCCCCGTTGAGAGAGACTCCCAGCTCCAAAGTTTCTCCGTGTCTGTGACAGACAGACTTACCTTAGGTTTCTCTCGCCCGTGGTCCAGGGGATCGAGGCTGGCTGGGTGGTCTGAGGACCGGGCCTCTCACCAGCTGTGCCTTGGCAGCCCCTGCCTCTCTCTGGGCCTCGGCCTTCTCTTTTCTAAAGATCTTCCAGCCCCAAGATACACCTATGGTTCCGCCCCAGTCGGGGGGGGGGGGTGTGGTGCGCAGCTGTTGGCGTGAGGGTGAAGGTGGGGGGCAGAGGAGGAAGAGGAAGAACCAGCCCAGTGAAGGGGCTCTGAGGCAGGTCAGTGGGTTTGGAGGGAGTGGCGTGCAGTAAAATACCAGGGCTTCAGACTCTCTAGACCCGGGTTCAAATCCCAGGCGAGACCTGTGTGTTGTGCTTGGTTTAGTGTTCCACCATTGCATCTTTAAATTCTTCATTTTTGAATGAGGGGCCCAGCATTTTCACTTTGTGCTGGGCTCTACAAATTGTGGAGCTGGCCCTGCTACCAGTTATTAGCTGTGGGCCTTTGGGCAAGTTGCTTTCCTTCGAAGACCCTCAGTTTTCTTATCTGTAAAATGGAGCAGTGCTTCCACTGCCTTAGAGGATCCTTTGAGAATTAAATGAGACACCCCGGGTGGAGAGCCAGGCAGTGGTGAATCCACACAGGTGTCAACCTGAGGTGATTATGACAGTCACTATTTAGTGGCCTGGCAGCAGAAATGTCTCCAGAGCAGCAGCAGTCTCTCTCCCAGCCTTATCCGAGTGCTCTCTGGGCACTTTTCCAGAAGACTTCAGGCCAAAAATAAAGTCCTCACAGGGAAGCAGAAAGTACCACTCTCCCCTCAGCCCGTGCCTGTGGCTCTACTGGTCAGGCGGTTGAGGGCCTTGGGCTTGTGAGAGGTGGTTCTGAGCCTGGAAACAGGGGTTGTGGGGAGGGGGCTCCAGCCTTTGCTTTCGTCCAGGGGAGGGTCCCTGTGCCCTGGACCTCCAAGGCTGCCCTGGGCCCCCGCGCTCTCTAAACCTGCGTCTCCGGCTTTTCTTCTCATTCCATGCACTCCTTCACAGCCTTCCATTGCTTCCCTTTCTTCCTAGAGTAGCCTGGTCAGTTTCTGTTGCTGGCGACCAGAGAGCCTGGCCGACACACTCTGAATCCTGCTGGGCATGTCTCAGACCACTTGCACTCTGATCTTCACCTTCTGCTTTTTAAGGATCTGCCATCAGGCTTCAGAGCCCTCGCAGGCTATGTGGCATCTCTGACCTCTGTCTCTGCCGTTTCTTCAGCCAGGAATGGCCCTCCCACCTGATTTCTTCTCACTAGTTCTTATCCTCAATAAAGGCTTGATGTGCAAGAACTGTGGAAGGTAGGACATGGGACCTGCTCAGGGACTGAACCCTTTTCTCACTGATGAGGGATAGTGAGGGGAAGAGCTGAGAAGTAGTCCCAGCCCCTGCCAAGCCCAGCCCCAGCCCCAGCCAAAGGCCTGACCTCAGCCCCAACCCTACACAATCCCAATCCCAGCCCCAGCGTCTGATCCAGCCCCGCATCGGCAGCATCCCCGTCATGGCCCCCACTCCAACCCCTGCTCCTGCCCCTGCATCAGCCAGACCTGCTGCGGCCTTAGCTCCTGCTCAGATCCCCACATCAGCCCAGGCCTGCTGAGGCCTTAGCTTCTGCTCAGACACCCACATCAGCCCAGACCTGCTGCAGTCAGACCCCGCATCGCCCAGACCTGCTGCTGCCCAATCCCTGCCCCTGCCCCAGCTCCTTCTTCACCCCTGCCCCTGCCCCAGCCCCTACACCAGGCTCCAGCCTCCACATTTGCAGTTACTGCGGTCCTCCCACCCCCAGCAGGCTTCCCAGGGGAGCCCATTTTGAGGCTGTGGCTTCCCAGGCTGCCCTCCCAGAGAGCCCTGGCTCTGACTGAGTGGGGGGCCTCTGTGGGGTGAGGCCTTGCAGTGCATAGGGATGGGGGTCCTCAGAGGTGGCACCAGACCCACCCCTCCCAGTAGCATAGGGCCAGCAGCTCTAACAGGGTAACAGGGTCCAGCATAAGGCAGGGGGGAGGTCACAGACTTAGGTCCTAAGGGCCCTTCATCGTCAGGGGCAGGGCTGGGTCCTAAGCTGTGGCCGGGCTGAGCCTTCAGGGGATGATGAGTGCCCCAGCTGCGGAAATGCCTGAGCTGCAGCCACCTGCGATCAGGTGCAAGTGGTGGAAGGAGGGGTCCCAGGACAGGTCCATGGGTTTGGGCAGCCTGCAAAGTGGGAACATCAAGAGGGACCCCACCTTGAGCACAGATGGCCAGCCTTGAAAGGACAAAAATAGCCCACATCTCCAAGGGGGTCTCAGTGGGGTCTCCAGTGGGATTTCCAACTGGGTCTCTAGTGAGGTCTCAGTGGAGATTCCAGTGGGATCTCCAAGGCCCCCCCGCCCCTTCTCCTCAGGAATTGAAGCAGGGAGGTGGAGGCGGAAGGGGGCACAGGACCATGGAGAAGTTGGCCCTCCACTCACAGGTGGGTCTGCAATAGGGACATCATGAGGACAGAAGCCAGCTTTGTGATGTCACAGCCAGCTATGGCTTTGTGCTCCTGAAGCTGTGGGTGAGTCAACTAAACCCTTTCCTCCTCCCCATGTCCATGTACCCACGTCTGATGCTTGGGGTTGGGCAGGCTCACCATGTAGCCCCTCACTTCCTCTCCTGCTCCCCCACACACTGGGGCTGGCTCAGCAGATGGCCAATGAGTGTCGTGCTTGGGCAGTTTTCTTCTCCTTTTGGCCGTGACTGAGAACCAGCCTTGGGCAATTGGCCAAGGAACTATTTGCAAGGCTTTGTTGAAACTACCTGATAAGAGACCCTGTTCTCTGCCCGACCAGGAAGGAGCTTGTTCTGACTGTCTGTTTCAGTCTCTGCTCTAGCTCTATGGGCACTGTATAAGCTGAGTCTTATAAGTTAGTTATAACTTATAGGTTATAACTTAGTTAAATGAATGCGTTCGTGGATGGGTGGGTGGGTGCAGAGATGGACCATGAAGGCACTTCCTCCGTATGCGGGCTGCATTCTGACCCCCTGACTCCTCCCTCAATGTCATTGGAAGCCAGCACCTGTTGGCAGTCCCCCAGGCAACTGGGTGGCCAGGGTCTGAGATTTGGGGGTGATGGAGCTACGTCAGTTATAGGGCAGCAAGGCGAGAGATACGTGGTCAGTAATGCCCTACAGAAGGTACCCTCAGCCCCTCCAGAGTGGGGGGTGTGACTCAAAGACCCTGAATTTATTTAATGAACCCCAAGTCCAAGTCCAGTCCTGCCACTTGCTGGCTGTCTGACCTTGAGCTGGTCACAGCCCCTCTCTGAGCCTTTGTCTCCTTTTCTACCAGGTGGGAATATTGACCCTGGCTTCCAAAGACTGTAGGGAGGATCCAAAGAGAAAGCTGCTGCTGTGAGTGTTGCTGTTGCCGCCTTTCTGCCTCTGCCTGGCTCACGTGGCTGCTCCTCCTCTGGCAAGCCGGGCTGTGAGGAGCAATGGAAGTGGCCATGGACGAGGGCCTGGGGGCTGGTCTGAGCAATGCCACCAATGAGGACAGGGACATCCAGGCGCTGTTCCAGGAACTCCGCCAACTCCAGGCCAAGTACGAGTTGTCCCGGGCCCTGCCGTGCCCCCTGCCCCAGCCTCAGGGCCACCCATGGGGGACTAAGGGGCTAGGACTGTGCCCAAATGCCCAGCGGGGTCAGGCTGGGGATGGACCAGAAGGGAAGCGACACCCAGAAGTGAATCAGGAAGTAACACCGTTATGGGGAGGAGATGGGAGGCTGGGCTACCAGTCCTCAGGGCCTCAGTCTTCCTTTGACCCTGGACCTTTGACTCTGGGCTAGTCCCAGGCCCTCTGTGGCCAAATCTCACCACCACAAAGGAGGAAGTGTGTGTGGCCCTCCCCATGGACCTGTCGGCTCAAGCCCTTCCAAAAGGTACCCTATGAACTTGCCCACTGGCTCTGAGTGAATTTCAGGGTGTCCACAAAGGCCTGAATTAAGTGCAAAAGGGTATGTTTGTGAGCAATTTTAGAAAGAAAAAGTTCCAACCCTTCCATCAGTTTCACAGTGGCTTCTGGACCCCTGTGAGGTTTAGCACTGCCATGTCTTACAGGGGGCCCACACAGTATTTGTGGGGAAAAACCATTTCTTCCCGGATTTTTTAGAAATTTATGGGTGAGAAAACAGGGCCCAGCAGGGCAGAGGGACTTCCCCCGGGACTCTCAACATTCATTCAGAGATTCCCCCAGAGCCCTGCCCTGCCCTCTGCCCTTGACCCCTGGGAACCCCCACCTGTCTGCCCTCCCAATGACCTTGACTGTACCCAGGCCGGGCAGCCTATTGGAGACTCATCTTGCTTTGGGATCCCCTGAGAGTTGAGCGTGGCAAGGCAGTAGCCCCCAGCCATCACCCCTGCAGAGGCTGAGTAGGGTCTCTGACCTCAGACCGAGCGCTCATGATGTGCTAGGTGTCCACGCAGGGTCCCATTGAGGGAGAGGTCTCTCACTGCCCGTGTTACAGGTGGACACCTCTGGTGCAGAGAGAGGAAGCTCCTTGCCCCTGGTCTACCTAGTAGGAGGCATCTGTCCCCAAGGTGGGGCTTGGGCCACCACCAGCTCAGCCCAGGAGAGAGGCCAGTGGACACTGCACCAGGAAGGCCTGGGCTTCACTCTCCCTGGGCCCCCTTCTTTGTGGCCTGGTAGCGGGCATTGATTTGACCTGTTTGTGCCTCTGTGTGCTCAGCTGTAGAATGGGCATGGACAGACTGAGAGTTAGAGATAAGGTGGCGGGTGGCTGGCCCAGCATGGTTGAGCAGGGAATCCATGGAGGGTGGCCCTCGTAAAGAGTCATGGTCTAGGAGCCTCCAAATCGAGCACTCATGTCTGGCCGCCACGGAAATGTTTCTGCAGGCAGAGGAGGCTGAAGAGAAAGGTCGAGAAGCACAAGCATTTTGAAGATTTTCTGATTAAAGTCCTCGAGAAAATCCCCAAGGGTAGGTATGACGCTTCCATGGGAAACTTGTCCCCTTGGCCGCTCACACAGGCTTCAGTCCGGCTACCTCCCAGACATGGGATGGGCACAATGCATGACCCCACGGGGACTTGAGCTCCTCAGCTGCAGAATGGGGAGCCACAAAGATGGGGGCCGCGATGGTTAAGAAGGTCCCAGGGACCAGAGTCAGACCGCCTGCTCCAAACCCTGGCCCCACGGTGATCCTCTGGCAAGCTCTCTGGTCTTGGCTTCTACGTCTGTGCAATGGGAATAGTGATATTTTGTGAATTAGATGAAATCATCCTTGCAAGCATGCAGCATAATGCCTGGCATTTAGCAAGCACCAGTAAGTGTTAGCTATTATTATCATTTGGTTTTCATTGGTTTTGGTTTTGCTGTTATTAACCACACAGGCAGCTGAGGTGGGTTCTTTGGTTTTGCTTTGTTTTTCTCATGGTTTGTACCAGAGTCCGCTGTTATAAGTGCTGAAAACTTCTTAGAAAAAGGAAGGGGAGAGAAACACATACATATTTATTATCATTCATATTATTTCAGGAGTCCCTGGGTGGTGCAAACCGTTAAGTGCTCAACTACTAGCCAAGGGGTTGGCAGCTCAAACCCACACAGAGGTGCCTTGGAAGATAGTCCTGGCAATCTACTTCCAAAAGGTCACAGCCTTGAAAAACCTATGGAGCAGTTCTACTCTGCACACAGGTGGTCGCCATGAGTTGGAATCAACTCAAAAGCAGCTAACAACAATTATTATTTCAACATCACCAATAATAAAACCAAAAAACCAAACCCAGTGCCGTCAAGTCGATTCCGACTCCTAGCGACCCTATAGAACAGAGTAGAACTGCTCCACAGAGTTTCCAAGGAGCACCTGGCAGATTCAAACTGCCGACCCTTTGGTTAGCAGCTGTAGCACTTAACCACTACGCCACCAGGGTTTCCATCACCAGTAACAGCAATGGTTATTATCATTCATTAACTATCACTTTGTGGTGAGCTCTTCAGTATATCTTTTCACTCGTGCTTGGGAGCGCTGGCGGCACAATGGTTAAGAGCTGCTAATCAAAATGTCCACAGTTCTGATCCCCCAGCCGCTCCTTGGAAACCCTGTGGGGCAGTTCTACTCTGCCCTATAGGGTCTCTATGAGTCAGAATCAACTCAACGGCAATGGGTTTGGTTTGCTTTGGTTTTATAAGCTTCTAAGTACTGTTTTATCTGGGCTCAGAGAGGTTAAGGAACTTACCCAAGGTTGCCTAGCAAGGAAGTTGTAGGGCTGGGACTGGATCTGATCTGACTCCATAGCCTTGCTATAATGGAGTGCTGGGTTTTTTATAATAGAGATACTGATGAGGAGCTGTGGGAGCCCAAGGACTCTGCCCTGGGGGTCAGGGAAGGCTTCCCTGAGGAGGTGACCTCTCTCTCACCGAGTACCAGTGAGAGATCAGGAAGGGCACTGGCATGCAAGTGGAGAGAAACAGCACACTGGTGGTGGGTTTGGTACCGGAGCACCAGGATGGGGCTGGGAGGCATGTCTGGAAGGTTGGGTGGCAGCAAAGAGCCTTGAGCACCAAGCCAAGCAGGGGTGTGGGGCTCTGACGCAAGCATGGGGCTTAAGGCCAACCTAGGCACCCAGTGCTACTTCTGGCAGCCTCCCGGTTTGGGGCCGCCCTAATTCAGCCATTCAGCTACGTTCGGCTCATCCGAAGGAGCAGCTGCCAGAGCTGGGTCCTGGTCACTCCAGGCAGGAACAATTCCCCTCCCCCTTCTTGCAGGCTCCCTCAATCCAGCTGTTTCTCCTCGGGCGTCTCCTGTCTCACCAGGCAGTCTCACACCCACTAGGAGACCTTTTGAATTTGGGGCTTCTCTAGCAGTTGCTGGATGGTGCACACGGTTAAGCGCTCGACTGCTAACTGAACGGTTGGCAGTTTGAACCTACTCAGAGGAGCCTTGGAACAAAGACCAGGTGATCTGCTTCTGAAAGGTCACAACCATTGAAAACCCGACGGAGCACAGTTCTCCTCCGCAGCACACGGGGTTGCCACGAGGTGGAACTGACTCAGTGGTAACCGGTTTGGTTTCGTCTTCTTCGGCGTCTCGGAGAGCTCGGGGGTGATGGGCAGACTACAGTGGCTGTGTAAGCCGGCACGGACCAGCTGGCCCCTCTCGTGCCTTGGGCTTCTGCCGGGAGCCCCACCCACTTTATCGGATCACCCTTGGCAGGGGAAGGTGAGGGCTGGGCTCTCTGCGCCCACCCATCCCGCCGTGGCTGGCACTGTCTCCATAGGATCCGCAGACCAGGAGGAGCCAGAGGAGGCCCTGGTGGAGGCCATGGTAGAGCACTACGGGAGGCTCCTCACAGCCAGCCAAGATGCCCAGGAGCACCTGGAGGCCTTGTCCAAGATGAGCCAGGCCGCCCACCGGAGCCTGGAGTCTCTAGAAGAGAACCACAGGTCTCTTGTCCCGGTAACGGCCTCCTGAGACCTGGTCTGTCCCCCAGCCCCAGACAGCTGGGAGCATGGAGGAGACTTCCTCTCCAACCCAGGGAAAGCCTGGGGTAGTGGGGGACTGCTGAGGGTGTCTGGGTAGGGCTGACACTCCCGAGTCTGGGTCTGTATCTGCCTTTTCTCCTCTTGTGGCAATTGACGTGGGCTTTCTCCTGAGGCCCAGCTCATATTCAAAAGGTATTCTCTGGGTTATACAAACTGTTTGCTCTGGACTACTAACCGAAAGGTTGACAGTTTGAACCCAACCCACCCAGCGGCACTGAGAAAGAGAGGCCTGGCAATGTGCCTCTATAAAGATACAGCTAAGAAAACCCTGTGGAGCCACAAGTCGAAATCAGACAGCCCAGGGTTCAAGTCCCAGCTCAGCCACTGATCAGCTGCATGACCCTGGGCAAGTCTGTAGCCTCTCCGAGCCTCAGTTTTTTCATCTGTAAAATGGGGGCAGCACAACCTGATAGGGTAGTTGTAAGATAAGCGAGCACAAACTGCTTATCTCAAAGCATGTGCCCCCCAACGTCATCTCCCGCTTTCCTTTTTGGTTATTTCACAAGAAATAGAATGTTTGCCTGGAAGAGTGGGCATTCCAGGGAGAGGGAACCACCCCAGCAAAGGCCTTGCATCATGAAGATGCACTGCAGCTGGTGTCTGAAGAGGTCAAGGGCAAGGCTGATGGCTGGTTGCTCATTGCAAAGAGACGCTGTGTGATGTTTGGCGAGTCCCTGCCCCCTAGTGGCCGTGCTGTAAACCTACACCCTTTGTACCCACCCTGGGGTTTCTTTTCCCTTTGGAGAGTGGGGACCACTTACGTGCTGGGCACTGTGTGCGGCACTCTGTACAAGGCATTTCATTTAGCTCTCACCCCCAGTGCCTCGAGGCAGGTGCTTTCAGTCCCAGGGCTGAGACTAGGGTGAGGCGAGGGAGAGGGGTCACTTAAGCATAGGGTCAGGTGCCATCTTTAACATTTTGATATTTTGGATTTTTTTTTCGCATTATTTTTTATTTTTTAAAGCATTGCGTTAAAATATTATTTATCTTGATCATGAATTTTTAGGCGCCCCTCACATTTTGCATTTTAGTCCCAGCCCCGCTATTCCTCCCATTTTTGAGGTGGGGAAACTAAGGCACAGAGAAGTGGGGAGAATTGCATGGCCTTGCTTCTTCCGTATTCAGATCCTGGGAGGCCAGCTCCGCCCAGGCCTGAGGAGGTCCTGCCTTTGCTGACTGCATCCTGCCCAGAGGAGTGTGTCCCCAGCAGGTCCAGGCCACTGAAGGCTGTTCTCAGTCTTGCATCCCACCATCCCCCCGCAACTCCCATAGCCCTAGGGCTGAAGGGTTCTGGTGAGGAAAATGAGGCTCCAGAGGCTGAGTCAGGATTGGAACCCCAGTTGTCCTGGACACGCCCTTTCTGCCTCTTCTGGTGCCTCAAATGGCTCCTGCCACCCAGAACTTGCCCCTCCTACCAGTGTGGCATCCGTGTGTGCTTTGCACCCCTGTCATCGCTCTGCCCTCCACGGCAGAAAGTTCCTCGGAACCAGGCCCAGGCAGGTGCCCCGGGAGGGTTGGCCACACTGAAGTAACCCTGCCCCTCTCGCCCAGAGACTCAAGATCCAGCTGTGTCAGCTGCAAAAGAAGTGTCACCGCAATAAGGAGAGGCAGTGGCGGCAGGAGGAACGCAGCATCACCTACCAGGAAGACTTGGTCAGCCATAGTGTGAGTGCAGACTGCTGGCTGGGGACGGGGGCCTGGGGCTGCCATCTCCTCCACAGTTATCACCCCCACCATACGCGTGCCCGCACATATACACCCGCATATGTGCACACGTGCACACTCACACCACTTACTTCTCCTTGGTGACCATCAGCTTCTCAAAAATGGGTGTAGATGCTGCTTTACAGATAGGAAAACTGAGGTCACAAAGAGTTAAGGACTACAAAGATTCTCTAAAAACCGGAGCCCATCCCAGAGCTGGCGTTGTGCTGGGTGCTTGCTCTTGTGGTTACAGTCTTGGTGGTTAACAATAGAAATAACGATATTTAAGTGAATGGTTGTTATGCACTCTCTTTGATAATCCTTATGTCTCTCTGACCTGGACACCCTTAAATATTGACTGAGTCTTAAAAAATAAATAAATAAAAGTTGCCATCAAGTCGATTCTGACTCATGGCTGCCTAACGTGTGTCCGAGGTGAGCTGTGCTCCACAGAGTTTCGATGGTAGATTTTTCAGAAGTAGATCTCCAGGCCTTTCTTCTGAGGTGCCTCTGGGTGGACTTGAACCTCGAATCTGTGGGTTAGCAGCGGAACGCTTAATTGTTTGCACCACCCAGGGACTCTGGTTGAATCTTACCCGTGCCTGTTTTATAGATGAAAAAAAGTGATGCTCAGAGAGAATAAGTCATGGCTGAAGTCTTTGATCAGGGACCAGCGTTTCTGGACTTAAGTTCTCAGGCTGCCACTTACCGGCCTTGAAATGAAGTCTAGTTATCTTCTGGAGCCCCGGTTCCTCACCCATAACCAGAACCAAGAGTCTGTGCCCTTCCAGCCTCAGGAGCAAGGCTATGAATGGCTTCCCGTGGCCCAGGCCTGCCAGGGGCCCAGGGCTGTGCTGGGCAAGTTCCCCCAGGCAAGGTGTGGTCAGCGAAGGCAGGGCCTCCTCAGGCCTGGGCGGACCTGGCCCCATGGGATCCAAGTTTGGGATACCTGAATGTTGAGGTCTGAGGCTGCTGGCCCCCAGCAAGGGGTGTAGAATGAGAGCTCGGAGCCAGATTGGCCACAGTGTAGAGCTCCTTCCAGGCCTTGCACTTCAAGCTGAGAGGCAAGGCTACCCAGCTGACCATAAATCTGGGGGCCTGAGGTCCAGACCAGCGCTGCCGGGAGCAAAGGCCACTGGTTTCTCAGTACTCCTTAGCAGCACCTCCAGGCGTGGATCCCAGATATCTCCAGCCGGGACCCTCAGGCCCCAAGGAGAGGGACTTAGCCAAGCCCCGTTGGGAGAGAAGCACAGACCAGGATGAGAAGGTGGCCCCTGGCTTCAGGACACTTCCCTGGCCGCTGAATGAGCTGGGGGTGGGGGGGATGGGAGGGTCTGAGCAGCCTCCTCCCCCTACAGAACCTGCTGCTCAACTACGTGCAGATGGCCATCGACAGCATGGCCCAGCAGTGCTGCCCCTTCGCCCACGGCCTGCCCGAGAACATGGGCCTCTTCTCCAAGCTCGACCTAATTCAGGTAAGGACGGCCCCTCCTCACTGCCCCCACGCTGACCGAAAGCCCCACATCAGTTATGTTGCTGAAGCTGCCAGTAACAGAAAACATGTCATCAGCTCGGCTTCAACAACTGCACGTGCGCTTTTTTTTTTTTTTTTTAAATAATAGCTTCATTGAGATATAATTCACACACTCTAAAGTTCACCTTTTTTGTCATTTCAAAATGACATTAATTTGTGTGATTCAGTGACATGAATTACGCTCATCAATCACCACTGCCCGTGTCCATATTCTTCCATCGCCCTGAACAGAAGCTCAGTGTTCCCTCAGCAACGAGTCCCCCTTTCTCCCTCCCTCTTGCCCACCTCTGGCTGTCGTTGGGTGCAGTGGAGCCGGTTCCGACTCAGTGACCCCACATACAACAGAATGAAACGCTGCTCGGTCCCCACCTCTGGTACCTAATAAACTTTGGTCTCTGTACACTTGCCTCTTCTAGATATTTCACATAAGTGGTATCCTACAGTCCTTCAGATTTTAAAGGGTACACTTCATTGTTTTTAGTTACATGGCCATCACTACTATCTAATTTCAGAATATTTTCATTAATCCAAAAAGAAATTGTATACTCATTAACGAACACGGCCCATTACCCATTCTCCCCAGCCCCTGGAAATCCCTAATCTACTTCCTTTTGCCATGGACTTACCTATTTCTGGACATTTCATATAAGTGGAATCATACAATATGTGGCCTTTTGTGACGGGCTTTTTCTACTTAGCAGAATGTTTTCAGGATGGATCCATATTGTAGCATGTATCTTCCTTTCTTTTTATGGCTGAATATTTCATTGTATGGATAGAACACTTGTTTATCTCTTCATCAGTTGATGGACATCTGTTTTGTTTCCATTTTTTGGCTATTATGAAAAACGAACCGCCATGAGCATCTGTGGACACATTTTTCTATGGACCTATGCTTTCAGTTCTCTTGGGTATATACCTAGGAGTGGAATTGCTGGGTCATGTGATAACTATGTTTAACATTTTGAAGAACTGCTGCCAAATTGTTTTCCAAAATGGCTGCGCACTTTTCTATTCCCACCAACAACATATGAGCATTCCGAATCCTCCGCATCCTGGTCAACACTTGGTATCGTCTTTTTTTACTTAGCCATCCTAGTGGGTATGAAGTGGTATCTCATTGTGGTTTTGGTTTACATCTCTCTAATGATTAATGACACTGAGTATCTTTTCATGTTGTTTTTGATCATTTGTATATTTCCCTGCAGACCTGTCTATTCAAATCCTTTGTTTTTTAATTGGATTGTCTTTTTATTGTTGAATTATGAAAGTTCTTTATATATTCTGGATACATGTCCCTTACCAGATATATGATTTGCAAAATTGTCTTCCATTTTGTGAGTTGTCTTTTAACTTTCTTGATGGTGATCATTGAAGCACAAACATTTTTAATTTTTATAAAGTCCAATTTATCTGTTTTTTTGGGTTTTTTCCCTTTCAGGCTTTGTGTTTTTTGTATCACATCTAAGAAGAAATCATTGCTTGATTTAAGGTCACAAGATTTACTCCTATGTTTTTGTGTAAGAGTTTTATCATTTGAGCTCTAATATTTAGGTCTCTAATCCATTTTGAGTTAATTTTTATATGTAATGGCTGGTAGGGATCCAATTTCATTCTTTTGTGTATGGCTATCCAGTTGTTCCAGGAGCCCTGGTGGCACAGTGGTTATGGGTCAATGATTCAAACCCACCAACCGCTCCACGGAAGAAAGATGTGGCAGTCTGCTTCTGTAAAGATTTACCGCCTTGGAAACCCTATGGTTCTACTCTGTCCTATAAGGCTACTGTGAGTTGGAATTGACTCGATGGCAGTGGGTTTGTTTTGTTTCGGTATCCAGTTGTCCCAACACCATTTGTTGAAAAGACTATTCTCTCCACATTGAATGTCTTGACACCGTTGTCGAAAATCAACAGATCATGAATGTAAGGGCTTATTTCTGGACTCTCGATTCTATCCCATTGAGCTAGATGTCTACTTTTATGCCAGTGCCATGCTGTCCTTATTACTGTAGCTTTGTAGTAAATTCTGAAATTGGAAAGTGTGAGTCTCCCTACTTTGTTTTCCTCTTTCAAGATTGTGTTGGCTACTCTAAAAGGGCATGTCTTCTCTCACATGAGTGGAAGTTCAGAGGCTAGGTGGGTTTCAGATACGGTGTGATCCGAGGTGCAGTAGCTCCAGCAAAGATCCAGTCCTTTCCGTCCTCTCCCATCTGCCATTTTCAGCACTGACTTCATCCTAAGTCAGAACTCGCTTACCTCATTTGAGGCAGATTTGATGGAGATGGTCAAACACAGGATTCTTAGCTCCTCTTGAACACTGAGGGGCAAGTCCCTTCTCTGGTGTCCAACAGCATCTGTTCACAGCAAACAAGCCTGCATCTTAGTTTAGAAGGGCTTCTCAGGGCAATTTCATGGACAGTATCAGGGCCGCTATGTGGCACAACTCCCGTGGGCACGATTCAGGCTGAAGTCTATACAATAGCCATCCCTTGGGGCAGAACTCATTCACATTGCAATATGAACGATATATTCTGGGTAAGAGGCACATTTGTCTACTAGTCACTGTGTATTAAAGTTACTGTCTTCCCAAGAAAAAGGAAGAAATTTATGCAGTGATATTGAGAGTGCTGTAGGAAACCCTGGTGGGGTAGTGGTTAAGTGCTACAGCTGTGAACCAAAGGGTCGGCAGTTCGAATCTGCCAGGCTATCCTTGGAAACTCTATGGGGCAGTTCTACTCTGTCCAATAGGATCATTATGAGTCAGAATCAACTCGATGGCACTGGGTTACTGGGTCTCCAACAACAATCGCATCGGACCTCTGGGCCTCTACATCAGTCAGTCATTCCACCAATGCTTACTGAGTTCCACCACCCCCACCCCCGTATCCCATAGGCTCAGCATTGTGTTAGGTAAAGAGTTGGTGGTATGGGGAGATAAAGGTTCACCTGGTCCTAAAAACTGAATGCCCTGCAGAGAGGGAGGCTGGGGGCAGTCAGGGCTGGCTCCTTGGAAGGAACAGTGAAAAGAGGCAGGCAACCACGTTCAGGAAGCCACACAAGCACCTAGACTCCAAGTCATCCAGACTCAAGAGTCATCCAGCCCTCACCACTGGGCTGTGCAGCTTCAGGCAAATGACTTAACCTCTCAAAGGAGCCTCGGCTTGCTCCTTTGCCAAATGGCAATGGTACCCCATGCTTTGCAGAGCCCCTATGAGGGCGAGAGGGGCTGAACATCAACCTCTGACGATGTTTTAGCCCCTGGTGTTCTGGAGCCTCCGAGACACTGACGGACAAGACATTTATTTTCCTTCCTAGGCATTTATGCTGGACAAAATGGAGACTGTGAGACTGATATCACTGCTCACGGGACCCACAGTGTGCTGGGCAGAGAAGGGCCTCAAGGACCAGGGCCTCAGAAGATGCCCCAGACCCGCCAGGAAATGCCCAAGCAGCCAGAGTTCAATCCCCAGGACTCCCCTGCCCAGCATCCAGACATCTGAGTGCTCCAGCCTGTACTGACCGCTGTGGTCCCCAGGCCCTGTGGCATTACGACCAGCTCCCCACCAGCTTGGCCTGCTTTTCTCACCACCTGGGACACCACAGCGGGCGGGAGTCAGCTTGGGGGCAGCGAACAGCCCGGCAGGGTCTGGGGAGAGCGAGGGCTAAGGAGATGCTGTTCCCATGCCAGAGACTTGGCAGGGCTTGAGGCGAGGCCACCTGGGAGAGGGGAGGGACGGAGGGAGGGAGCTTGTGGGTTAGAGGCAGCAGCCAGGTGAGAAGCCGCAGGCTGGAGGTTGCCCCCACGGCAGCCAGGACTTCATTTCTCACCATCACGGGTGGGCTGGTCTGACACATGGAGCTCTGGATAGACGCCTGGCTGTTGGGGACATCTGAGCACCAGCACTCTCGTTAAGAGCCACCTAGAGCCACAGGTTGCATGGGAGCATCTTGACCTTAGTCAATGGAGGAGCCAATATCAAAAACCAAACCCATTCTGACTCACGGTGACCTTACGTGTTTCAGAGTAGAACTGCCCCACAGGGTTTTCAATGGCGGTGGTCTTACGGAAGTAGATCACCAGGGCCTTTCTTTCTTCCAGACCTTTCTTCCACAGTGGATTCAAGCCATGAGTGGATTCTGACAACTTTGACTTAGTAGCAGAGAACAAACTGTCTGCACCACCCTGGGACTTATACAAACCCACCACCATCAAGTCTATTCTAACCCATAATGACCCTGGAGAGGACAGAGTAGAACAGCCCCATGGAGTTTCCAAGGCTGTAAATCTTTACAGAAGCAGACTGCTACATCTTTCTCCTGTGGAGCAGCTGGTGGGTTCAAATTGCCAGCCTTCTGGTTAGCAGCTGAGTGCTTTAACCACTGTGCAACCAGGGACTTATAAGGGTCATGAATTTGTAGAGGGGTATCTCATGACTGACTCCCATCAACTGAGCACCACATCGGTACTTCCTGCCCACCCTGAGGGTCCCAGAGCTGTCTGGAATAAATGTCACTTTCAGGGAGAACTTGGCAAGACAAAACTCCTCTCTTGGCTTTTTTTCCCACCTGTAAAATTACCGTGTGAGAGGATATTCAAGGGAGTCCCCTCCAGGCTGATATTGTTGGGTTGAGGCTGGGAAAGCTTGGTCCACTACTGGCTTGGTTTTATTGCATCCCTGGAGTAAAAGCATCCTAGCAACCACTGTACCTCTGAAAATAAGTCACCCCTGAAGGGCTGCTGATACTAACTTATTTACATAGTGATTTAAAGTTAAGAGCAGCTGATGAGCTGTGAACAGCGGTGAGTCAGCGAATTAACTTTTAAAAGGCAGTTTTATAAAAGATACTAATATTCAGTCAATAAACACTGAGGGTCTGCTATGTTCCAGGAATGGATGGGAGAGAAAGAAGGCTCAAAGGGAGGGAGGGTGGGGAGTAGAGTAGGACTTGGCCACTGAATTAATCAGGGAAGCTAATATAACAAGACGGAGGAGCGTGGTCAGGTCTTAATAAAACCAATTGGTGTCAAGTTGACCCTGACTCGTGCTGACCCCATGTCTGTCAGAGTAGAACTGTGCTCCATAGGGTTTTCAATGACTGATTTTTTTTGAAGATCTCCAGGCTTTTCTTCAGAGATGTCTCTGGGTGGGCTTGGACCTCCAACCTTTCGGTTACAAGCTGAATGCATTAACGTGTGCACCGCCCAGGGACTCTGTTCTCCGATTACAGGGTGAGAAACACTATCTGAATGTCAAAAAAGAGAAGAAAATCTAGTCCATATTTACCCAGTCTTCAGTGGGGCAGGAGTTTGGAAGCATGAAATCAACCGAAGTGACACGAAAATAATTTGATCACATAAAAATGAAAAACCCATCTAAAGACAATAAGCTGGGGGAAAAGAGTGAGAAACTGGACAAAGGATTAATGTTTTTTGGATATTTAAAGACCTCTTACAAAGTTAAAAAAAAAAAAAAGGACAATTTTTCCTAAAGCAAATGATTCACAAAAGTTCATTTTTAAAAAATTAAGCCATATAATTTTTGCCCATCAAAAATATTTTTTTTTTTACATCAAACGCGCTAATGCTTGTAAAACAGGCTTTCCAGTGCCGTGGCAGTTTGCATAAACTCTCCAGACAGCAATGTGATACGAGCTATCAAGAGGATTAAAACATTTATGTCCTTTGGCTCAGTAATTCCAGCTCATGACCATTTAAGTAATTAAAGCCAGAGTTATTTGGTTCAAAGTGACAGAATGCCCAACTCGGCTTAAGCAAAAAGAGACTGTATTGGCTCCTAAACCGGAAAAGACCAAGGATTCTAGCTACAGGCACAGCTTAAATTAGGAATTCAAGGTCAACAGAATCCAGTCTGTCTTCATCTCCAGGCTCTTCGCCACTGCTTCCTCTAAATTGAAGTCAGATGAAAAGAATGTCTCTTCCCAGTTGCTCTTAATCAAGTCCTAGGACTCATGCTGATTGGCTCAGCTTGGTCATGTGACTCTCTGTAAACAAATCACTGATTGGCCAGGCCTGGGCCATGTGTCCATTCCTGAACTAATCTCTGTAGCTATGGGACATTTCATACTCTTATTGGCCAGGCTTGGGTCAAATTTTTATCTGTGTTTTAGCTAGGTGGAATATGTTTCATTTTTTAGAAGCCATTCAAATGGAGCCAATAGTGGATGTCACATGAATTATATGCACTGAAATAAGAGGAGGGGTTGTTCCCCCATAAGTGAAATCAGGGAACTCTTATCAGAGGGAGATAGGACCTGGTGCTGAACAAGCAAAACAAGAAATGTCCATTACAGATACCAGCAAAGGTTCTGCACAAAGAAGTTCATCACCTTGTTATTTATAGTAGCCAAAATTGAAAACAACCTAAATATACCAGAAGAAGAGCTCAATAAGTTATGCCAAAACCTTATGATTCTGCAGCCATTAAATGACATGTTTTCAAAAATATTTAATGATAAATAAAAGTATCTTTAGAGCGCAAAGTTAAGTAACAAGAGCAGGAGTAAAAAATAAACTCTATCACTCGTCTGACAGTTTGTTGTACTGCGGTTGCTTGCATGTTGCTATGATGCTGGAAGCTTTGCCAACGAAATTTCAAATACTAGCAGGGTCACCCATGGTAGATAGGTTTCAGCAAAGCTTCCAGACCGAGACTAGGAAGAAAGGCCTGGTGATCTACGTCTAAAAATTAGCCAGTGAAAACCTCATGGATCACAAGAGAACATTGTTTGACTCACTTGCTTTGCACACGTCATCAGAAGGGATCAATCACTAGAGGAAGACATCACGTTTGGTGAAGTAGAGGGCCAGTGAGGGCGACTGACACCCTCAGGGAGATAGACTGGCACAGTAGCTGCAAGGATGGACTCGAACCTGCTGGTGATTGTGAGGATGATGCAGGACTGGGCTGCATTTTGTTCTGTTGTCCATAAGGCCACCATGAGTTGGAGTCAACTCGACAGCAGCTATCTAAAAATTAAGCTAGAACATAAACCCAGTTTAGTAAAAATTACACGCAAAAAAAAAAAAAGTGAGTAGAAGGAAATACATTAAAGTAGCCCTGGTGGCGATGCGGTTAAGAGCTCGGCTGCTAACCAAAAAAGGTTGGCAGTTTGAATCCACCAGCCACTCCTTGGAAGCCTAATAGGGCAGTTCTACTCCGTCCTATAGGGTCACTATGAGTCGAAATCAACTCTACGGCTACAGGCTTGGTTTGGTTTGGTTTAATGCTTCTAAATGGGAGGCTCGTGACCCCATGTGGGAGTAAACATATTTGAAGGTGTCCTTTTTTTGGTGGTGCAGTGGATAAAGCACTTGGCTGCCAACCAAATGGTCCATGGGAGAAAGATGTGGCAATCTGCTCCTGTAGATTGTATCCTTGGAAACCCTATGCAGCAGCTCTACTCTGTCCTATAGGATTGCTAGGAGTTGGAATTGACTCAATAGCAATGGATTTGGGTTTTTTTTTTTGTAATGCGGTAGGTTGAATCCCAAGTCGCCATTCCCCTGTGGTGGTAGTATATACATCAACACCCTAGCCAAACCTCATGGTGGGCAGAGGAGTCACCCTACCTCTTGACTTTTGGGTTGGCCATGTGACTTGATTTGGCCAATAGGGTGTGAGTGGATTGTGACACAAGCAGAGACTTAAAGCTTGCTTGCATGAGGCTTACCCCCTTGCTCTCTGCCAGATGAGAAATGCTTGGAGCAGACATGGCTCCAACCCGCAGCTTGGAGCCAGGCCCAGCCTGACCCATCTGAGTCATCCGATCCTCAGCCAACTCACACACCCATTCACAAGAAATGAATGCTTGTCATTAAAAGCCAGTGGAACTTCGAGGGCATTTGTTACACAGCCGTATTACAGCAACAGCTGCCTGATACGCCTGGCCTGTCTTCCATTCCCAAGCTCTCTCCGATCCAAGAGTCACTGGGTGTGGGAGCCAGTCCACCTGATCGGCATGAACCGTGGTCCTCAGGAGTACCCGCACCTATAAAGAAAAATAGTGGTGAAGAACTCTGTCCTACCATAGCAACAGCGGTAGTTCTGGAATGTGGATTTTTGTTTTCCTTGTTCATACATTTGTATGTTTTCCAAAATTTCTGCAGTGAGCATGTTTAACTTTTATAACCAGAACAAAATATTTTATTCAAAAAATAGAGTCATTGGAAACCAGCTATTTCTTGGCATCTTGTTAGTTCTAACCCTTGCCTTTCCCCGGTATCTCCCAGAAGTCTCAATGCCAATCCTTCACCCACATAACTGACTTCATGTCTGGGAAGACAGGGTTCTCGGGCTTCTGGGCATTTTTTAATCCAAGTTCAGCAACTGTGGTCCTTTTATGTGCCCTCTCGCCACTGGTTCCTGCCCTCTGAATGGATCCCCATTGGTCTCCAGCCTTAAAACATGATCCCCCACCCTGAGTCTCATTCTCCTGGTAAGGAGGCTGGCCAGATGGGGAACATCTGGAAAAGTCTTCCTTGCCATGTTGTCGTTGTCAGGTGCTACTGAGTGGATTTCACTCACAGCGACCCCATGTGACAGAGGGGAACTGCCCTATAGAGTTTTCTTGGCTGTAATCTTTACGGAAGCAGATGGCCAGGTCTTTCCACCAGAGAGCCGCTGGGTAGGCTCAAACCACCAGCCTTTCAGTTAGCAGCTGAGCACTTAAGCTCAATGCCCTCCCCACCGTGCTCTTGGCTCAGAAACGGACTGGTTACTTGCGGGGTTTGTGCTCTGAGGTTGCCAGCGGCAGCTGGGCCACGGCACCCCATGGGAGCATCTCAAATGCTTCGAACCCGAGCCCACCTGGCCCCCAAGCTCCCCTATTTCTCTTAATAGGCATCTCCAGAATTTTCAGGCAAATGTAGGAGCCAACAGTGAGTGATATTTGGGGGGCAGAGGAAGCCTTGCTACCACTTGGCCTTCAGGCAGCGTCATCTATGTCCCATGCACCACGGCTGATGGATACCTGGGGCCACAGCACCTCCCAGGATGAGCTCCGCCCACCCACTGGGCTTTCTTTTTCGTTCTATTGTGGCGAAATAGGTATAACAAAACATTTGCTATTGCAACTTTCTTCACATGTACAATTCAGCAACATTAATTATATTTATCATGTTGTTCAACCATCGCCATTATCCATCTCCAAATTTCACCATCACCCTTAACAGCAGCTCAGTACCTCTGAAACGTGCCTCTCCATCCCCCCACCCCGTTAACCACTAAGAAGCTTTAGTCTCTGCCTTTGTCTATTCTAGATATTTCAATATATGTGGGATCATCAATATTCTTCCTTTTGTGTCTGACTTGTTTCACTTAGCTAATGTTTCAAGGTTCGTGCACGTTGTAGCATGTATCAGATCTTCATTTCTCTTTATGGGTGAATAATCGTCCATTGTATGGATCTTCTACATTTTGTTTATCCATTCATCTGTTGATGGACACTTGGGTTGTTTTCTCCTTTTGGTGACTGTGAGTAATGCTGCGATGAATGTAGGTGTTCACAAGCCTTTCACGGGTGGAGTTGGGATGAGTGCGATGCGAAGGGAACAGAAAAACAGGACAAAGTCCCTATTTTTATAAATGCATGCATTAAGTTTTTGTTTGTTACTGGTTTATTCACAAATGGCCACATAGATTATCACCAAATCTGGCGGGTGGTTCTGGGAAGAACTGGCTGAAAATAAGACCTGGTAATATTCATAGCATTGACTGAGGAGGTTCAGGGGGCTCTCATTTTTTTTGCCTTTTGCACCAAGTGTTGTAGCACATCACTTAAAAATATTTCAAAAAGTTGATCAAAGACATTTACGCATTGACACATTGCTATCACATCTTTCACAGGATGCGGCAGGATGGGGGCTCCCCCTTTATTCCTGCAATGATTGATTCTCATTTTTCCACTTCCTGTAGTCTCCCACAAGAAATTATTCTAGGCAAAATGCTGCCATCTAGAAGATGAACAAATCTTCATCCTCCTTCAGCAAGGAGTAAAAAGTGAGAATTGTGAGAAAATTAAAAACCCAATCAGAGAGAACAACGGCCTGAGGTCCTCCTGGGAGAGGCCCAAACCCAAAAAATCCCAGTGCCCTCGAGTCGATTCTGACTCATAGCGACCCTGTAGGACAGGCAGCTTTTTTAAATACAGACAAAATTGATGCCCTGGCTCAGAAAGGTGGGGTAACTTGCTCAAGGTTACAGAGCAAACAGGTGGCAGAGCCCAAGTCTGGCTGACCTCGAGGCTGGGGCTCTTTTCCTGATCAAAGCTTCTAGAACTTACCCTGCAAATACCTCTAATGGCAGAGGAGAGTGAATTCAGAACTTTAGGAGCTGGTATGCAGGCTTGACAAGGAACTCAGAATAACTTTGTGTTTCATTTGAAAGTTTTACGTAAGCAAATTTGCATTCTATTTTGTAAGACTTTGCTCTAGTGCCAAAATCATGTTTCCTTGAGTAAAATAGATAGCCCCGGAAGCTGCTCCATGTTTACACTGCACTACAGGTTCTGCCTGGCAGAGCTCCGTGGACCCCTGGGACCTTGAAGGAGACACCCAGCGCCCAGCACTTATACCCCCCCTTGCCATTTTTCATCATCTGTAAACACGGGTTCAAGTTTCAGGAAACTCTTACCGACCACTCCAAGGCCATGCTCTTCTGTGCTTTGTTCTCCAGGGTTCCAGAGAATTTCTAGGGACCACAAAACCCTAAACACTTCCAATTTTCAAGTCTTGGGGGGACAGTTGTTGGTGGGCTCATACAGGCTCTCGGCACTGCTCAGTCTACTTAGTCGAGGCCGCACTGTCTGGGATCCGGCTCTCCTACCCACCCAGCTGAGCAGGCAGGAACTTCACCATCACCCTAGGCCCTCTCTGTCCTGCCACCCCACACCCAGCCCACCAGCAAGTCCTGACCATGTCACCTCCTGCTCCTGGAAAGCATTCACTTCTCCCCATCTCCACAGTTCTCCCTAGTCCAGCCACTCTCATCTCTGACCTGCATGACGATCTGGTCTCCTGTGCCACCCAGGACTCCAAGGGGGGCTAACTCTAACTCTTATCCTTTCTGACCTTGGCCAGCAGTGACAAAGTACACTAACTGGTATGGGAACAAGTTTTCCAGACCAAGGTTCTAGGCTTTAATGTGAAGGGGTAAGGACAGTCTGGAGGACTCAGGTGGATATTCAGTGGGGCAGGCACTCTGCAAGGAAGTGAAGAGATTTGCAACGTAGGAGACCTGGTCCTCTCCTAACTAGAGAGCCAGGAAGAAGCCAGATTTGTTACAGACTACATAAAGTACATTTTCCCCTGGCAGAGAGTGGTTAAGAGCTCGGCTGTTAACCAAAAGGTTGGCAGTTCGAATCCACCAGCCACTCCTTGGAAACCCCATGGGGCAGTTATATTCTGTCCTGTAGGGTAGCTATGAGTCAGAACGACGGCAGCTTTTTTATTCGAGCTTTGGTGGAACTCAAATGACTGAGCACATTTACAGAGATTCTAGATAAGACTGTGTTTTTGTTTTTAAAGACTTTGCTGCTAAAAATTTTTAACTGCCCAGATTGTCCAGCCTTCTCACTGAGTGAGGAACCAGAGGCCCAGAGAAGGCCTGCAGTTGCCTGGGGCCACACAGCAGGGACCATCAGAGCCCAAGGCCACTTGGGGACTCCAGTCCAGTGTTCCTTCCACAAAGCAATGCCAGCAGGTTTGGAGCTGCCTTGGCCTGCGCTGGAGAGGACAGGGGGCTGAGGTCTCAGGGCTTAGAGTGGCCCAGCGCCAAGAGGCCTGGAAGCCTCAGCTCACTCGGCCTCCTCCTCCCAGAGACCTCAAAGGCCTCAGGGGCCAGACCCCAGACAAAGGCCTCCACAGCCAAGGCTCCTCACCTGCACCCCACATGAACCCCGAAGGGCCACACCTGGCTCAGTCACTCCCCCACCAGGCAGCCCCACAGAACCCAAACAAGTCTGGAGGAAGCACTGGACAAGGCATCAGAAGTCCCAGGACACAACCCAGCCGGGCCACTTCCCAGCTGAGACATGCTGGGTCGGTCCTGTCACTTCTCTGAACCTTGGCTTCCTCTGCCGCAAAAAACAAAGCAGAGACCCTCCAAAACAAGCAAGGGCATGGGAGTAGATGGCCCCTACAGTCCTGTGCACGGTTCCTTGGCAGAGCACATTCAAAACCAGCTCTGGAGTCAGGCTGCCTGGGATTGAATCCCACCTGGATGCTATGTGAGCTTGGGCAAGGAGCTTAATCTGTCTGTGCCTCAGTTTCCTCATCTGTAAAACAGAGATAATAATAGACTTACCCTGGAAGTACAAATGGTTAAGTGCTCGACAACAATTCGAAGTTACCCAGAGGCACCTCAGAAGAAAGGCCTGGCGATCTGCTTCCGAAAGGCCACAGCCTTGAAAACCCCATGCAGCGGTTCCGCTTTGGACACATGGAGTTGCCGTGAGTCGGAATCAACTCAACAGCAACTAACAACAACAACCCCCAGAAACTAGCTGTGAGAATGAAGTAGGATAATACACGGTTTAACACTTAGGGCGCTCCCTGACACGTAGTAAGTGCTCAATAAAAGTTGGCTATTGTTTGGTCCATGGTCGGTATGAGTCCACTGCTGCGGTTATCATTATTGTTTCTTGAGCCTCGGTTGGCCTCCTTTCCTCCCCTCCCCCAAGTAAATGACAAACACTTGAAGCCACAGGTGTTTGTCTACCTAAGAACCTACTCTGGTGCCTGAGGCTGGGAGTAGGGCGTGTGGAAGTGGACGACTCGGTGAACACTCAAGGGAGTATTCATGCTCGTAAAACGGGTGTACACCACGCGCTGGAGCCTCCACACGAAGCAGACCCCTCCAGAGGCCACGGGTTGGTGAACGCATCTTTGGATGATAAACACGTTTGGAGTCTGGTAGTAATGAGCTTGTCCGCAGCCTGAGTCACCCAGACCCGGTTCACCGCCTGTGCCCCATATACATCCATACAATACCAGAACCACAAAGTCAACCAGCCGGGAAATTCATTCATTCAACAAGTTGTAATTGGATGCCTGGAAACCTACTAATTCATGAGCTGGAAGAAGGGGAGCTATTATTTAGAAGCTACACAGGGACAGGTGGTTAACTTAATGTTATTGGACACGTGTTTCCTCGTGCCTTGTCCTCTGATCTTGAGCAAACTATACTTATGTGACATTGTTTATGAATTTATGAGGGCCAGCTCATCTTTCAGAAGACCTCACTTCGCAGTTTTTGTCAAAAGTCCTTCAGCCTTTACAACCGAAGACCTGTCTTTCTAGGTTGGGCGAACTCCTTTGCTAGTTAAAAGCTTTCTGTGTGTTTAAAAGGGGGAGGGATCCTGTCAAATGAGCCATAAAGCATAGGCTGAAGAAACGTGAAGTCCCACCCACTTTCTGTGACGTCCTGAGCCCCGGTTTCTGATTGCCCGCTTCAGACGTCAATCGCGGGGCGTGTGTCTTGCTGGGACACAGTGGAGGTCTACCCTCTGGTTTGCGGGGCGGTCGGGTGTATTCTCCGCACACCCCCCCTCGCGCTCCAGGCCCTGTCGCCCAACCCAACCGTGGAGCTGGCTAGTGCCTCCGCCGCGCCCTCCCGCACCGGATCGCTCCTCGCTGGGGCGGGACCTGGCTCCTGTCACTATGGTCAGTGGTCTTGGGGGAAAAGGGGGAAGGGGGGTTGGGGAGGGGGCTCGGGGGGCGGGGTCGCCACCCGGGCGCATGTGCACTTGCGGGACTGGGTACCAGCGCGAGGCTCAGCCCCCACGTCGTCCTCGCGACGTTCGGACCCCCGGGGGTACAGAGTCCAGGCGGATGCCGGGGGACCCCGTCCTTCCTCGGACGCGCCCCGTTGTCCACTGCGGAGGCCCAGTGAAGGGGAGCCAGCCCGGCCCCGAGGACCGCCCCCCTCAGCGGGTCCGTCCCGGGTGACCCCGAAGGTGTCGTTCTGATAGCACAAGGTAGGCGCCTCGGACGGAGCGGGGGCAGGGGACTCCAGGGCTAGGGATCGCCTCCTCTTCTGTATGTAGTCCCCCATCCGACAGCCCACGACCCCACACACCCCATGGCTCAGCCGCCAGAACCCCTCCCAGGCCCGCCCCCCCGAGGGTGGACCTAGGGCTTGCACTGGTGGCCGGCTTGCCTGTTCCCTGAGCGGCTGCACATTCGCTGGGGGTTGGGGCCCACGTGGAGAGGCTGCCTCAAGTTTTGAGACACTGAGTTAGGGTTCCAGGTGAAGCAAAGACTAGACTCAGATCCCGTTGGAGCACAAAGGACCCCAGAGACCCTCTGAGCCAGGCCCAAAAGTGGAAAAGTGGGAAAACTGAGGCCCAGGTGGGGAATGGGCTAGCACTGACTGCGATGGACCTAGAACTAAACCCAAGCCTCTGGACTCCCAGTCCAGTGTTCTCTGTGTTACATCAGGCCACTTGCCAGGTTGCAGGGGACTGGATAAGTTGGTCCCTAAAACCCTCCAACCCTGAGCCCCTCTGCTCCAGGGAACCTATACAGTACAAGGGCAGACAGCCTGGACTGGGGTCACACAGCCTGAGGTTCAAAGCTCGCCTCCACCCCTTAGTAACTGAGAGGCTTTGGTCAGCCATCTCCCTGCCCAGTGCTGTTTGGACCATCTGGATAATGGGCCACTGGAGGACCACATGATGTGTGTGGCACGCTTGGCCCCAGGTAATTAGCTACATTCGGCTTTTCACAGGGCAGTTCTACTCTGTCCTATAGGGTCGCAGTGGTTTGGTGGGTTTCCTGTGCCAACAAAGTCCTGGAAATGAGTGTTCACAGGCACCTGGGTCACAGCCTGGTCATGACTTGCCATGTTCTGGTTGTGGCGTGGACAGGTGGCTGCCCTGGACAAACCAGCCTGCCACCGGGGAGGTACCAGCTTCCTACTTCCATACTGTGCCCAAGGGGTCACCTGGCTCTGCTGCTCCCGGAAGGGGACCCAGGTGTTGTCACCTCACCCACAGGAAGTGCTGGGAAGTGGACTAATGATGGGTTTGGCCACCCAGGATCTGAAGGCTGGCATGTCCTCTGGCTGCCACCGAGGAACTCTCATGAGAGCATGACAGGGACAATAGGAGCTGGGACCCCACCTTCTGCCTTGTGTGCTGCACAGCAAGGCCTCTGACACCACTCTGCCCACCTGGCCTAACTCAGGAGACTGGAAGTCAGAGGGCAGGTGGGGTCAAAGGCACAGCAGGGACACCTAATCCAGCTCCCCCCGCCGCCCCATCAGTGGAGGCTTGGGCTCCTCGGAGGTGGATAAAGTGGCTACCCGTTCAACAGCACAGCAGTCTCGGATCACGTGGGGTGGAGGCTGTGTTGGCCTGTTTGTGTCTACCCACGAAGCATTTATTGAGCATCTGCTGTGTACCAGGCACCATGCTGGGGCTGTGTTGCAGTCTTTTCTGTATGAGTCCGCGTGGTATGAATGGGATGGAGTGTGTGTGTGTGATGGGCAGAGGAGTTTAACAAAATGTCTTTGGAAAATATAGCATCTTCTTTCCTTTCCCACTTCAAAGTCCCTTGGCTAAGCTTGAGGCAAGGTGCCAGTCAGAAGACACAAAGCCCCTTGGGAGGGCAGAAGAAGGGTGAGTGAGGGCCAGGCCTGGGGCTGTCACTGGGAGGGGCTGTAGACAGTGAGGGGTCTTGTCCTTGCGCAGGGTGCAGGTAATGCTTGTTGAATGAATAAGTGAGTATCAGGCATGGACAGCCAAACCACAGGTCCTCCTTTCATGTCTCAGACAAGCCCCTTGTAGGCACCCTCAAAGGCTGGGGCCCTGCCCTCTCTAGGAGCTCGTTGTCTGGACAGACACACAGCAGCCCCTGACTATTGATCATGAACGAAGAGGCCTGACCAAGGGCTTTGGGAGCGCAGCAGAAAGCCAGTAGGAAGTGTTGGAGAAGGCTTCATGAGGAGGACTTTTGAGCTGGGCATTGAAGGATGTATAGGAGTGTGTAAGATGGATTTGGGGAAGACTGCACCCCAGCTCGGGACAGTATGCTTAAAGACCTGGAAACATGGTCAAGAGTGGGATATTCTGGGAAAGGCCAGCAGCCTGTGTGGATGCAGGGAGGGAGGGAAGAGGAATCTAGAAAAATATTAGGTGGGGTCAGAATGTGCCACACTGTGGAGTTTGGGTTTTATTCTGAAGATAAGGAGAATCATTAGAGATGTTTGATAAGTAAGAGACGGTTGACTTGGAAGACCTCTCTGGCAATGGACGTGGGGTTGGAGGTGGCCAGGCAGGAGTCAGAGACCAGCTCACCCATTTGTTCACTCATTCTCTTGGTATACGTTTTTGGAGCCTCACTGTGTGCCAGGCACCAGGGATCTGGCCACAACAGACAGATACAGCAAAGCCCCTGGCCTCATGGATTGACATCTAGTGGAGGGAGACAGACAGTATGCAGGTGGGCAAGTGAACCCATGGTCCAGATAATGCCCTGAAGAAATGAAACAGGGTAAGGTGATAGGGATGGGGAGGGACAACTTAGGCCCAGGATGGTCAGGGAAGGCCTCTCTGTGTTATGCAAAGAGGCAGAGGAGCAGTCCAGGCAGAAGCGACAGCACGTGCAAAGGTCCTGTGGTTGGAGTGAATTTGTCTTGTTGGAGGAACAAAAAGCAGGCCATGTGGACGGAGCTCAGAGAAAGCGAGGTGAGTATGGGCCGACTGGGGTAGGACTTTGGAGGTTGTCCTCAAAAGGTTGAGTCTTTTTCTAAGTGAGGGAAGACACTGGGAGGTATTAAGGAAGGGTGTGTAAAGCAGCTTGCATGTAAAGCAGCTTGCGCTGGCTGCTTGTGGAAAACAAGTTGCGATGGGGGCAAGAGTGGAAGCCTGAAGGTAGTTGCAGCCTGGTTGTTAGCCGACTCAAGGCAGCACCACTAGATTCTAATAATCCCCTGCAGTGAACCCTGGGAGAAGGTCTGAGATTAAGGAAGTACCCAAAGGGCGACCCCACAGCCCCGTATTCTCCATCTTCTCCTGCAGAGGGAGCAGCACCACAGCCCAGCCTGCGGCCCCAGGAGCACGGTGGACCAGGGAAAAGGTCTTTGGCATGAGCACTAGCCGGATGCAGGGGTCTTTTGTGGAGCTGAGGAAGCCTGGGGAGAAGGTAGAGAGGAGCAAGAGAGCTGTTAAACCCGTTACCGTGGAGTCAGCTCTGACTCCTGGTGACCTAATGTGTGTCAGAGTTGAACTGTGCTCCATATGGTCTTCAATGGGCAATTTTTCAGATGTAGGTAGCCAGGGCTTTCTTTTGAGGTACCTCTGGATTGACTCAAACCACCAGCTTTTCAGTTAATAGCCAAGTGCTTCAACATTTGCCCTACCTGGGCAGCCTAAGAGAACAGTTAAAAAACAAAACCAATGCTGTTGCTGTTGAGTGGATTGTGACTCACAGTGACCCCATAGGACAGAGCAGAACTGCCCCATAGGGTTTCCAAGGAGCGGCTGGTGGATATGAGCCACTGACATTGTGGTTAGCAGCTGAGATCTTAACCACTGTGTCACCAGGGCTCCAAGTGAGCAGTGAGGGGCATGTTAATTCGGAGATGCAGGTCAGGCATGTGAGTGGCTGATGGTGCTTGAAGGCTGGAGCTTCAGGGAGAGGTCAGGGCTGGAGACGAAGATCTGAGGGTCAGTTGGGAGGGTGTTGTGAGAGTCCAGGCATCACGTGATGCAGAGGCAGGCCCTCTCTGCTTTGCGAGCTGAAGAGCAGAGAAGGACCATGTGGTCAGCTGAATAGCGGCCCCCAACGATGTCTGCATCCTAACCCCTGAAGCCTGTGAGTATGTTCCCTTAAATGGCTGCCTCCTTATCTAGTGCCACTGTAACAGAAATACCACAAGTGGGTGGCTTAAACAAACAGAACTTTATCTTCTCAGTTTAGGAGGCCAGAAGTCCAAATTCAGGGCACTGGCTCTAGAGGAAGGCTTTCTTGCTCTGGGGGAAGGTCCTTGTCTCCTCACCTTCTGTTTCTGGGTTCCTTGGTGATCTTCATGTACTGTGGCATCTGTCTTCCTCCATCTCTGCTTTTTGCTTCTTTGCTTCATCTGTTCTTTTGTATCTCAAAAGAGATTGACTTAAAAAACACCCTATGCTAACACTGCCACATTAACATAACAAAAAAAATTCCCAAATAGGATTATAACCACAGGCATAGGGGTTGGGGTTTACAATACAAATTTTTGAAGGACACGCTACAATCCACAACAATAGCCAATGGGGCTTTGCAGATGTGATTAAGTTGGGAATTTTGCAATGGAGAGATCATCTTGGATTATCCAGGTGGACCTCTCACTATGCTTGGAGAGACTGGATCCAAACCCTGAGCTGTCCCTTTTCCAATTCTGGTAGGGGTGCCACTGAGGACTCACTGGAGGCGGTGAGGATCCCGCTTGGGATCACACGCTATTGTGAGGGTTATGAGACAGGTCTTTAAGGGAGAGAGGCACACAGCCTGCAGGACGGAGCTGCCCAAGCCCATACCTTCCAGCTTGGCCTGTCTCCTGGTGGGGTGGGTACCTGGAGACCATCACCCAGTGCTGGGTGCATGGGGTTCACACAGGCAGGGGTGTAGCGGCTATGAGGTGGAAGCTCCTGTGTCACCCTAGCTTTGGGGGCCTCTCTCTGGCTTCCCTTGGAGATGTCTCAACAGAAGCTTTCAGTGCCACAAACAACCTGGCTGGGCCCATGAATTGGGATTTAGGTGGAGGCTAGGTCTCAGGCTAGTTGAGGAATCCTTGGGTTCTGTGGGCAGGTTTTCCCGGGTGACCCAAACAGTTTGCACTCAGCTGCTAAGCTAAGGGTTAGTGACTTTAACCCCCTGGTGGGCATCGTGGAAGAAAGACCTGGCGATCTGCTTCCGTAAAGATTACAACCAAGAAAACTCTATGGAACAGTTTTACCCTGTAACACATAGGATCCCATGAGTTGGAATAGACTCGACAGCAGCGGGTTTGGTTTAGTGTTTTGGTGGACAGGTTTTAGATATGTAGAGAGGTTTTGGAGAGACTCTTTCTACCAGTTTGTGGGTGGGGCTCAGTATAAGAATTAGGGACATTGATGGGACAGGAGCAACCACCATAGCAGGGAGACCTGGGAAGCAAGTGTCCAGGGGACGGATAGAGTGGCAGGCTCCCGGCAAGGACCCCAGCCTGATCTGAACACCAAGCTTGCCTTCTTCATCCTGCTAGCTCCCAGATGGCTGGGGAAAGCCAGTGATTAAAGAAATGTCCCTTCCCGACTTCGAAATATGGGTGCCTCCACTCAGCCTGTTCATTGCCAAGCAGAGGTGCCATCCACCTGACTTAATCAATTAGCATCTATTTGCAAACCAGCAATGAAATTCAGGGCTAAAATCCTTTCAAGTGGCTTGGTTAGGTCAGATGGGTCACCGCGGCCTGCCTGTTCTTTCCCCATAGCATCCTGGAAAATTTCAGCCACAGTTTAGAAAACAGAATAAAACATTCATTAGTCAGCCGAGGCTAAACCCAGAGCATCGCACCTGGTTATTGGGCCAGTAAATTGAGGCTGTGCCGGAGTTCTCCCTGGAGCTTGAGGTTCTAGTTTTGCCCAGGGGTGTGAGCAGGCCATGCTGGGGGGGGGGGGGGGCCATGATCAGAGCTGACTTGGGTCATTCTGAAGGTGAACCAGGCAGGGACTTGAAGCCCCAAAACCAATGCCATCCATGTGCCCCCAGAAACACACCCGGGGCCACTACGGGGTGCTGGAGCTAACCCAAGGGTCCATTATCTGGGGATGGAGGCGGCTGACCCTGGGAACATTTGTCAGCAGGGGTAGATCTTCCCAAGTATTCAGTGGGGGAGAAGGGGGGGACCTGATAGCTATAGAATAATATGTATGGAACTTCAAGACTACATGCGTACATAAAGCAACACTACATTTTTAAAAAGACATATCGAAAGATGTACGAGAGGGGCTACACGTAGGGTCCCCATGAGTCGGAATCCACCACAGGGCAGCCAACAACCACCACCACCACCTGTGGGGAACTGAGGCAGTTCAGGAACGGGAATAGGGATGGGGATGAAGGGAAAAAACTTGAAAAAGAGTGCTTTGCAGAGGCCAGGTTGACAGCGTGCCCTGTGAACTGAGTGTGTGGACCTCAGCTCCCAGTGGCAGAAAGGCCCCCTGAGTTGCTGTTTCATATTTTTTCTTTATATTGACTGTTTTAGGTAGCCTAAGTAAATTTGTTAAAAAATGCAAAGTTTATACTACTATGGAGAATGGAAAATTTGGATAGGTTCATTTTCCCTTCCTAATCTATCTTTTTTTTTTAATCTATCTTTGGAAACCCTGGTAGTATAGTGGTTAAGTGCTACGGCTGCTAACCCAAAGATCGGCAGTTCACATCCACCAGGTGCTCCTTGGAAACTCTATGGGGCAGTTCTACTCCGCCCTATAGGCCCGCTATGAGTCGGAATCGACTTGACGGCGAGTTTGATTTTTGGTTTTTAATCTCCCTTTAAGTATCCTTTATCTTGCCTGTTGCTGGCAGCCTTCTACATTTAAGTTCTTATCTCTGCATATTTAAGATAAATTCCTTAAACTTCTTTCCACTCCTTTTTTGATTTCTTCTCAGAAACTGCTAAAAACAATATAACTGATTTTACTTCCTTCTCTGGCCCTCGCTTCCCCGCCATTTTGGTTTTTGTTTTGGGCACTCCAAGGACAAACAGCATCAAATACAGTTGTGTTGCCTTTTCTCCTCTTTATTTTAAAAATTGTGGTAAAATGTACATAACATTTTAACCATTTTTAAGTGTCCAAGGGACAGTTCAGTGGCATTAATATTGCAATACTTTGCAACCGTTACCATTGTTTATTTCTAAAACTTTTTCATCACTCCAGATGGAAACTGTGTACTCATTAAGCAATAACTTCCCGTTCTGCCCAGCCTTCAGCCCCTGGTAACCACTAATCTACTTTCTTTCTCTATGCATTTGCCTATTCTAGGTATTTTCTGTAAGTGGGACCATACAGTATTTGTCCTTTTGCGTCTGGCTTATTTCACTCAGGATATTTTCAAGGTTCATCCATGTCGTAGCACATATCAGAACTTCATTTTCTGTTTATGGTTGAGTAATATTCCATTGTATATTTTGTTTATCCATTCATCTGTTGATGGACACTTGGGTCGTTTCCACCTTTCGGCTGTTGTGAATAACACTACATACGTATCTGAGTCCCCGCTCTCAGTTCTTTTGGGTATACACCTAGGAGTGGAATATATTGCTATTTAATCCATTGTTTGAAAAGGCCCAAGCCATCATCTTAATTCATCCGGCTGTAAAAACAAGGCTTATATAAAGTGCAAACAGATTGTTAGTGAAATACCAAAAAGACCAAACCCATTGCTGTCAAGTTAATTCTGACTCATAGGAACCCTGTAGGACAGAGTAGAACTGCCCTATAGGGTTTCCAGGGAGTGGCTGGTGGATTCGAACTGACAGCCTTTTGGTTAGCATCTGAGCTCTTAAACCACTGGGCCCCCAGCAAACTTTTCTTAAGCCTGGTAAGACCATAACTACAAGGGAAGCTGGGAAAATGAGAACTGGGAAAGAGGGACAGGATTGGCATGACTTAACCCAGTCATTTTTCACATGTTGCCCTAAGTGAAACCAGGATTGTGTTAGTGGGGAAGGAAGGGGTAATGGATGATGGGAAAGCAGCCCAGAGTGTCTGCCCAGAAGTGTTGTGTGATTGTTCCTGACATCAGGTCTCCCTGCTGCTCTGCCAGCCTGCCTCTGTAGTGTTGGAGCAGAAGGGAGGAAGGAGCCTGAGCCAGGCTTATTCTTGCAAAGAAAGGTGGGTATAGAATGAAATCTTCTAGCAGCAAAATTCGGAATCCCCTCTCCCCGTCTCCAAGCATTTGCACGTACTGTTCCTTCTTCTATAAGCACCCTCCCTCCTGTTCTTTGGAACAACGAATCCATCCTTTTCTACTTTGAAGCTTTCTTCTGGGGAGGTGCCCTACCCTCCCACGTCAGCGCATGTCAGGAGCCACCAGAAAGGAAGAAAAGGAATAAAAGTGTGAGTTCAAGGGAGAGCTCAAGCCAGACTTGGGAGGAGTGGGGAGATCAGGGAGGCTTCATGGAGGAGCTGGCTTTTAGTTTTTGGCTTCAAAGCACAGATAGGATTTCCGTTCTTTCATTTAACGAACTTTTCCTCATTTCCTCCTCTGTGCCAGGCCCTGTGACGGGCCCCAGGAAGTTGAATAATGAACTGAAGGTCACAGACAGTATGATAAGCTGTCTCATGCCAAGGGACACCCTGTGGCTTTGGAGACTTATAGCTGGGAACATCCAAGCCCCCTAGAAATGCACCTTCCCAATCCCAGTGTCACTCCTCTGTCCTGGATACTGGGTTTGGTAATTGGGACCAAAGTAGCTCATCATTAGGCAGAAGTTTGGACTCTGTCCAGGTGGAGAAAGGGCTTTGTACCCCCCCGCCCCCCCATGAGCAGGGTGATGTTGGGTAGAGAGTCAGTGATGAAGCCGAGGGACAACCTGGGGAGGCTGTGTGGTCCAAGGCATGAAGTGAAAGTGACCAGCTTCAGTGACCATTAAGTGTCAAAACGATGG
Source organism: Loxodonta africana (assembly GCF_030014295.1). Classification (NCBI taxonomy): domain Eukaryota; kingdom Metazoa; phylum Chordata; class Mammalia; order Proboscidea; family Elephantidae; genus Loxodonta; species Loxodonta africana. The sequence goes on from NC_087351.1 coordinate 107,167,217, forward strand.
TGGTAAATGGATAGAAAATGAGATTTCCGTTTACAAAGCTCCCAATTCACATCAACTTCCCAGCTGCACACGTGCTGCGTAGAAATGGGCTCCTTGGGGACCATGCAGGTGAGACTATTGCATCTCACTAGCGTCACTTAGAGTATAAGCTGTACGTGGCTTTAACACCAGTTTCTCCCACGTTATTTTCATGACAAAACCAAAGCTGTTCCTAGGCAGATAAAAGGAGCGGGCCTCCATGTCTGAACCCAGCAGGAAAAGCCTATGGCAGAGACGAGGCCCACGCAAGATGGCTGCAGAGACGTCTCCTGCAGTTTTGGCCCCTTAGCTTTCCCTTCTCCCTACCAGATGATTTCTTCTCAGCCCCACAGAGACCCTGACTCCTCTAGGACAGGGCTTGCTTTCCAGGTTGGAATTGACCGAGATGTACAGCTGGGCTGCACTGTGAACTTTCACCAGTAGGTGGTGCATGAAACTGCCCTCCCCATCCCATGGCCTCTTTGCTTGTGAAACCTTCCCTGGCATCCCCAGGCTGTTGTGGAGGGGGGGTCTCCCTCTGTGAACCAGTGCCATGCAGTGTGGCTTCTTATGGGGACCTTATCACACTGCGTCATTATTGTTATCCCCCCAGATGGTGAGCCCTGATGGGTAAGGCTGTATCTTATCACCTCTCTTTCCAGCATTTAACACAGTCCCTGGCCCATGCTGAATGTTGTGGGATTGTTGGGTGGATGGACAGACGGACGGATAGACGGACGGATGGATGGACGGACAGATGGGTTGGGCAGTGGGTGGATGAACGGATGGTTGGATAGATGGGTGGGTAGATGGATGGATGGACGGATGGACGGATGGGTGGGTGGGTGGGTGGGTGGCTGGATGGATGGATGGATGGATGGATGGGTAGGTGGATGGGTGGATGGATAGATGGATGGGACAGGAACAATAGAAGGAGACAGAGGGATATATCATTCTTCAGCATGAAGGTTCCTTAAGTTTGAGGTATTCCATTCTATAAAATGAATCAGTTTCGAAGTTGCGAGGTGAGGTTCCTTATAATCAGGGATGCCTCTACTGATGGTGCTGACTGTCCCAGTTTGAGGAACATGGAAATCCAGGCGTGCCTCCAGGAGACTGATGCCATACCCGTGCGTGCCTTTCATGGGAAGGTCACTATTTACTATTTTATTTAACAGTTCAGAGAATATCAGCTGGGTGAAATCCCATCAGTTGCTTCTGAAATTGTCTCACCTTTTCTTCTTTATCTTTCAGAGTGAAACATCTTTCAACCTAATATCAGAAAAATGTGACATTCTGTCCATTCTTCGGGATCACCCTGAAAACAGGATTTACCAGCGGAAAATCCAGGTGAGGCAGAAGGGAGGGAGAAGAGGGTCCTAAGTGAAATGGACTGGAGCTGGGAACAGAGAAGGAGGTGCACGTTGAAAGCCAGAAGGGCTTGCAGAAATCTGGACTAGGCTCCTGAGCAAATTAAAAGACTCCCAGAATAGTTGTATGTTGGGTGTTTGTTTTGACATGGAGTCCTTTAGTTGCAAAACCTAGCATTTTTTTTTCAATCCAGGCACTAACCTAAGTGCTTTATTTACTCACTGAGACCTCATTACATCTCTGTGAGGTAAGCACCATCATTACCCCCATTTTACAGCTGAAGAAACTAAGGCAGAGGAATTAAATGATATCCCCAAAGTCATACAACCTGTGAGTGGCAGAGCTGGGATTTGAACCCAGGCAGACCTATCTCATAGCCACATTTGTTACCACTACACTGGGTGGTGCAAGTAGTTAAGCATTTGGCTACCAACTGGAAGGTTGCTGGTTTGAAGCCACCCAGAGGTGCCTCAGAAGAAAGGCCTGGCAATCTACTTCTGAAAAGTCACAGCCATTGACAATCCTATGTGCAGTTCTATTCTGAAGCACATGGGGTTGCCATGAGCAGAACTGACTCGATGGAAACTGTTTTAGGAGCCCTGGTGGTGCATTGGTTAAGGGCTCAACTGCTAACCAAAAGGTTGGCAGTTCGAATCCACCAGCCACTCCTTGGAAACCCTAAGGGGCAGTTCTGCTCTGTTCTGTGGTGTCACTATGGGTCGGTATCAACTCAACGGCAACGAGTTTGGGTTATTTTCGGTACACTAAGTTACCTCTCTGGACTAAAGGCCTCTCCAGCTGGGCTGAGGGAAAGGGGACATTGCTGGAAGCCTGTAGAAGCTCCCAGAACAAGGCAGTGGGAGGAGCTGGTTGCCCTCTCAGTATCTCCAGGGCAAGCACCACCTGCCTCTCCCTGACATCAGCTGACACTCTTGCTTTCTGTAGAAGATGCCTTCTCTGGCACGTGGCAGAAAGTCTGCCCCAGCCCTACAGGACCTTCGTCCCCTTGGGTTCCCTCACAGAGGCGCAGTGCAGTCACTGGGTCCCAGTTACTGATCCTAAGGGACTCCATTTGGTCCAGCTAGGGCTCTTGTCGATTAGGGCCTAGAGGCAGGGCGTCCTGTGATCCAAACACAGCCACAGGGAGCACTTCCTGGCAGGAGCAAGGGCTGGTGGCACACCGACCTCCTGCCCACTGGAGCACTCTTGGGAGAATAGGACGGGGTCTCCAAACAGCACCTCCTCTCCTCCTGGCCTGCCTCCAGGAGGCCGGGGTCAGCGCTGAGCCTTGGGAACAGGCATCTCCCCACCCCTTGAAAACCATTCTCTCTGTCCAAACCCTGCCTTTAATCCCAAGAGGCAGGAAGAGAGATTTGTGGCCGTTTCAGAGGGAAATTGCCAGCTGGGAACGGAACAGGAAGAGGGTGTAATGGGGAGGGCCACACCTTTTGAGAAGTGTTTGCAGGATGGGGCAGAACTGCGTGGTACACCTTAGGAGGCCCTTCCAGCCGGCTCTGCAGCCTGTTCCACTGCCCCAGCCACAATGAACTCAACGCCCCCACCCCTCACCAGGCGTTCTCTCTGCTCACATGTGCCGGCCCCCACCTCCCTTCTCCTGGTAACTCCTACTGCTGTCAGTGTCATTTCCTCCAGGAAGCTTTCCTGGACTTCTGACGTCTGGTATAGATGCCAGTGTGCCATGGTTCCCCAGCCCCGAGATTCCCTTGCCCTCCCATTGCCACCATCTGCTTGTCCAGCATCCCCCAGACTGTAGGCTGCCTAAGGGCAGGGACTGGGACTGTCGCCCACAACTCCTCGGTACCTGACATACAGTATGCATGAATGAGAGTGGGGGAAACGGTGAAGGGACAGCCCAGACTGAAAGGAGGGGCAGGTGTTACCTGGGGGTAGGGGGGCTTGACGCAGCCTGTCTCATTTCCACCTCTCTCTGGCAGGAACTCAGCAAAAGGTTCACCTCGATCCGTAAGACCAAAGGGGATGGGAACTGCTTCTACAGGGCCTTGGGCTATTCCTACCTGGAGTCCCTGCTGGGGAGAAGCAGGGAGATCCTCAGGTGAGTGGATGTGCAGGGCCCACAGCCCGTTCCTGGTACTTTTGGTTCTGCTCTCTGGGCCAGGTCAGCCCTGAGTCTCCCTGAGGAGACTCTGCTCAGGCTGCCTAACCCCGGGAGTGAGCTGGAGGGCTGCCTGGCGGAGGTGTTTGGTGTTGGGGGTGCACAGCTGCCCGCTGTGGTTGAGATGGGGCAACAAGAGGCAGGGGTAGGATCAGTGACCTTCCAGGTCCGAGTCAGCCTGGTGAGCCGCTGATACCCGCTGACGCACTGAAAAAAGAAAATACACAAGGCAGCTTTGCCTCAGTTTTCTGCATTGTATCTGCCAACCTTGGTGTTGAGTGTGTGTGACCCGGCACTAACCCGGTCAGGCCTGGGGCTAGAGGTTAATGCCACCAGAAGCTCTCTGTCCTGAAGCTGCTCCCAGAGCAACCCCAGTAGGCCTTCCTGCTTTAGTTCAGGGCATCTTGTCCTTTAGTATTTGTGAAAATTACCTGGGACCTGTTAAGATGCCAATTCAGTGGGTCTGGGTGGGGCCTGAGACTCGGCATTTCTCACAAGCTCTGAGGAGATGCTGTTACTGCAGGTCAGACGACACTGAGTAGCCAGGAGCTAAGAGAACTGGTCTCTGGGGGCCTCATGGCCCTTGGAGGATGGGATGGAGGCCGGGGCCGCCCTTATTGGTGAAACACACCTGCACACGCTCCAGAGCCCCTGCAGAGCTGCTGCCGCTGTCCATGGTGCCCGCATGAGGACGCTGTGGTTAAGGCAGGCTTCTCAATAGCAGCACTAGCGACGTTTTGGGCTGGATAATTCTAGGTGGTGGGGGCTGTGCTGTGCATTGTGGGATGTTTAGCAGCATCCCTGGCCTCTACCCACTAGATGCCAGGAGCATGCCCTCCCCACAACCATGACAATCAAAAATGTCTCCAGACATTGCCAAACGTTCCCTGAGAGGAAATGACCCCAAATGAGAACCACTGGGTTCCAGCCACCATCTCCCACTCATAACAGATTCTCTCAAAGGGGATGTGAATGAAGCCACCTGCCCTTATTCTGGATGAAGCCTTCGGCATGTTTTCCGGGCAGCATATTTACTGGGCCACTTGTGATGGAGTCAGCTGTCTCGAGCCACCCCTACCTCACTGCCCCATGATGGTGGAGATGGCACCGTGCAGGGTTAAGACCCCAACTCTGCCCTCCTCACGCCCTGTGTCCCCGGAGTTGTACAGTACAGTGGCCCTGCTCTGAGGTCGGGCCACTGTGTGTCACTCATCTCTGTATCCCCAGCACCTGGCATGGCACCTGGTACAGTGGGGTCAGCAGTCATTGATGAGAAATGACAGTGGGAATGACACAGAGGTTTAGGGGTAGGTGGCCCTGGGAGGGGAAGAGGGACGGGGGCAGAACTGGGAGTGGAGCTATGCCCATCGCGGCCTTGAGGGGATGGAGTGACAGGCCTCAAGCCCTGGCCAGAGAGAGCAGGGCTGGTACTGGCCCTCGGAGAAGCCCTGGTGAACAGCAGGGACTCCTGGTGCCGCTGCCAGGGCCCAGGGCTGTGGGCCACCCACACAGCAGATACAGACAGAAACGGAGCGGTGCTGCAGAGCCAGCACGGACCCACCAAATCCCTACCTGGGCCCCAAGCAGAAACCTAGCGGGTGGTGGCCGAGGCAGCACAGCAATGGCGAGACGAATACGGTTAACAGTAAAGACTACTGCGCATTCCGTCCCTGCTGCTCAGCGCCCTGCAGTGGTGGTGTGCTGTTACTACCCACTTTGTACAGGAGGGAAACTGAGGCCCAGACTCAGAGCAGCTTACTGGTGGGGCTGCAGCCAGAGCTCATTCCCCCCACTTCACACTCCCCCCTGCCCCACACCATCCTGGCTGGCTCCCCCCGCCCCGCACCATCCTGACCAGCTCCCCGCTGCCCCACACCATCGTGACCAGCTCCCCGCTGCCCCACACCATCCTGGCCTGCCCCGCACCATCCTGGCTGGCTCCCCCCGCCCCGCACCATCCTGGCCAGCCAGGGGCCACGCTACCTTTAGGCACAGAGCCCCCATATATATCTTCTGTCTTAGGAGACCTGTAGCCCTCCACACACCGCTCCCCCCACCTTCGTCTGCCCTCTCAGCAAGGCACCTCCGCCTTTCCCAGGGCACGGCAGGTTTGAAGCTGCCTCAGAACTTCCCTGATGTGCCTTCTACTCCCTTGTGGAAACTTCCCCCTCCTTCATCTTCGTCAGAGTCTGGGCCCACTTCCCGGGGCTGCGAGGCTGGTCAGCCGAGCCACTGGGCTCTGCGTATGCTGATTGGTCTCCAGTGTCCTCCATGCTGTCCTCCTTGTGTGGGATATGCCCCTTCATCCGTGGACCAGTTAGTGTGTCTGTGTTTCATTGCCACTGCTAAACTCTGTCCTGGGGCCAGGGGCAGGAGGTTCCTCACCGTGCCCCCCAGAGTGCCAGGGCAGGTCCCAGCAAGGGGCTGTGCCCTCAGGGGGCCAGTGGGAGCAGAGAGAAACCAGCAATACTTAGGGAGTAAGAATTCACAGAGAAGGGGCCAAGCCTCTAGGGTGGCTAAGAGTTTGCCAAAGGAAAAATAGAGGCAGAGCAGTGGCGTGCTGGCAAAGTTTAACACCTGGCACTCCCGGGGAAAAGCCCTGATGTGTAGCGTTTGCCAATTCCTGTGGTGCAAAGACTTCCACCACCATCTTAAGCTACCAGAATGAGGCCACTGAACTGGCAGTTGGGAAGGGTTATGCAATAACACAAGGAGCCCTGGTGGTGCAGTGGGTGAGAGCTTGGCTGCTAACCAAATGGTGGGCGCTTCGAATCCACCAGCTGCTCAATGGGAGAAAAATGTGGCAATCTACTTATGTAAAGATTCCCAAAATACCAAACCAAACCCACTGCCGTCGAGTCGATTCCGACTCATAGCAACCTTATAGGACAGAGTAGAACTGCCCCACAGGGTTTCCAAGGAGCGCCTGGTAGATTCAAACTGCTGACCTTTTGGTTAGCAGCCATAGCTCTTAACCACTATGCCACCAGCCTTGGAAACTCTATGGGGCAGTTCTGCTCTGTCCTACAGGGTCACTATGAGTCGGAGTCAGCTTGATGGCAATGGGTTTGGCTTTGGTTCGGTGTGATAACACACCGTTATATAACGTTTCCACCACAGAGATAGGCATGAATAACGTTAGCATAGATAATAAAATTAGTTGTGAATATTGTCTTTTTTTCAGTATAACTTACTAAATTGTAAATATGCGTAATTTGATTTTTGATAATGGCCGTTTAACCACCAGCTTACAAAACTCCTGAGAATCTAACACTTGGCTTGTGTGAGCCCGCTGGCACTAATGGGGAGAAACAACAACGGGGGTGGGGTGGGAGGTTTGGCAACGGGCTAGGGATGAGGTTGGTGAGATGGCAGGGGCCTTGCCCTGGACATCCCGGCTGAGGAGCTGTGTCAAGGGAAGTAGGGGTCAGTGGACACATTAAGTAGAAGGCTGTGGTAGGTCACTCCGGAGCTACTTGGAGAGAAAGACAAGAAGTGAGGGAAGGCTGGGCATGGCCCTGGCCAGAGATGGTAATGAGGCGGCAGGAACCATGGGGACAGAAAGGAGGGACAGAGTCAAGAGACGTTTCAGGGGTAGAATCAACATGTCTGGGAGTGGTTACCTCAGTTTCTCATCTGTGAAATGGGTGTAATACCCACCTCCTGGGGTTGTTTACAGAGGGGTGGACAGAACAGGTCAGCGTGCAGCCCACGTCAAAATGCTCTGAGAAGTGGAAGGTCCTTCAGCTCTTAGTGACAACACCCTTCCCAGGTGCTGGAGGGCCCCAGTGGGTTGAGTGTGGGATGAACACTGTCATCCACCACTCCCTGTTTCCCCTTTAGGTTCAAGGAGCGTGTACTGCAGACCCCAAATGACCTTCTGGCAGCCGGCTTTGAGGAGCACAAGTTCCGCAACTTCTTCAATGCTGTGAGTTCACCTCGGCCCAGGTGGCCGAGGACCGGCTCCCTCCACGCTGCCAGAGCAGGAGGGGCGGGCGCTGGCCAGAGCCCCTCAGGCCCGGGTGGCTGAGGACCAGCTCCCTCCACACTGGCAGAGCAGGAGGAGCGGGCGCTGGCCAAAGCCCCTAGGGCCCAGGTGGCCGAGGACCAGCTCCCTCCACGTTGCCAGAGCCCCTCAGGTCCTGTGCTCTGTGGTTGTGCCCCTCCTGCTCCTGCTGACTTGCGGCTTGTGGGCATTATGTGGGGACGGGGAACCCCAGGGCCCTGCCCTCCCTCTGGGAGAAGGCACCTGCTTCTGGCAGCCACTGGGATTCCCAGGCTGGGAGACTGCCCAAGGCCGCCTTCACCCCCATTCCCAGTCCTCCCCCCTCATCTGATTAGTGAAGGGCTGAGGTGTGGATGACTCTCAGACCCCTGCTGCTCTGAATCTACATAAAAAGCCCACCCATGATAGTGACGGAGAGGCGTGCCGACTGCTGTCCCCTAGACATGTTTCCCAGTCGATTCTGACTCATGGCAACCCCGTGTGTAGCAGAGTAGTTCTGCTCCGTGGGGTTTTCAAGGCTGTGACGTTTTGGAAGGAGGTTGCCAGGACTGTCTTCCTAAGTGCCTCTGGGTGGATTTTAACTGCCTAGTAGCCGAGCACTTAACTGCGCTACCCAGGGACCCCTTCCCTAGATGTGACTCGGCTAAAGTGCTAATAACACAGTTTTTATAACCCCGGTTAACTAGCTTTGGAGGAATCTCAGATGCATTTAATACCTCAACTGGAGGCTCTAAAGAGGAAAACGCCAGCTGAGGAGTTCCGTGGAGGGAGGGGGATTGGCCTGGCCCACCCTGGCTGATGGCCTGGGCCACCAGTTTTACAGTGTGGTGGAGCTGGTGGAGAAGGACGGCTCGGTGTCCAGCCTGCTGAAAGTGTTCAATGACCAGAGCACCTCGGACCACATCGTGCAGTTCCTGCGCCTGCTCACCTCCGCCTTCATCAAGAACCGGGCAGACTTCTTCCGGCACTTCATCGACGAGGAGATGGACATCAAAGACTTCTGTGCTCACGTGGGTCCTCGGGCGACGGGCAGAGGGCCCTCAGGCTGTGGGGACCCAGCCCGGCCCCCACCCCAGCTCCACTCCTGCCTCCTGCCCCCGCAGACATTAGGGCCACCATCACCAGCTGGGCGACTTGGGCATCAAGCTGAATTTGCAGTTCAAAGAGCATTAGGTCAGGAAGCTGGAGAGAAGTCCTGCCTGAGCTGCCTGGACTCTGTGGCTCTGGGCAAGCCACGTCCCCTCGCTAGGACTCAGTTTTCCCATCTGGAAAAAAAGGGCTTTGGGCTGGCCTGCTTACAAAGTTGCACAGTAGCAGCTGCAGTTACGTTCACCCCAAAACGAACTTTGGTTAGGATATAAGGTGTTTATTAGGCAATTTTGCTGAGAAATCAGAAGGTCCAGCCCCCAGACCCTTATTATTTCATGGCAACCATCAGCAGCAGCCAAGTAGCTGCTGTCCCCTTTCCTTGGGGCTCCCATGCCAGCTGGCCCCCACCTCTGTCTCTCTGCATTGCTCAACGTCCCCCCACACTCAACACTCACGTTCACTCACCTGGCCTCCGTGAGCACTTAAGCTAGGAGTCCCTGATGGCAGTGCCCCTCTCAGCTCTGAAATTCTTTGATTCTGTGCTCTAGGGAGCCCAACCTGAAAAGCAATTCCTGCCCCTGTTCCCAGATTCCTCAAAGACCTTGCACTCTTCTTATATGTATAACAAAAGGGTCTGGAATCAAAACAGAGCTGGATTCATGTCTTGCAATTTTAGCAACTTCTAACTGGGTTACTTCCTCTCAAACCAAAAAACCCCATTGCCATCAAGTTGATTCCGACTGATGATGGAATTAGAGTAGAACTGCTCCGTAGGGTTTCCTGGGCTGTAATCTTTACAGGAGCAGATTGCCAGGCCTTTCTTCCGTGGCGCTGCTGTGTGGGTTTGAAACACCTAGACTTTCATGCTCACGTCTCTCTCATGAGTTGTGTGATGGTTACTACCCAGCACGGGATGTGGCCCATGACCATGACAGCCAGGACTGAACTTGTTCCTTGCCGTCTGGCAGCCTTCCCTCCTAAACTGGATGTTTTCATTTTGGCCTTTGCAGGAAGTAGAGCCCATGGCCATGGAGTGTGACCACATCCAGATCACGGCCCTGTCACAGGCACTGAACATCGCCCTGCAGGTGGAATACGTGGACGAGATGGACACCGCACTGAACCACCACGTGTTCCCCGAGGCGGCCAGCCCTTCCGTTTACCTGCTCTATAAAACATCCCACTACAACATCCTTTATGCAGCCGATAAACGTTGATTGATTTGGGGCCAAGCAGTAGAGCCTGTCACCTAACGGGACTGCATTCTGAATGGAACATTACGGCTTTTCAGTTTTTTAAGCGATTTAACCTGTAGCTAGAAAACGTTCAGCCTGTGGGCAAAGCCACTGGGAATAAGGCCTACCCGTTATGGACTGTGGTAACTTGGTGATACTATTTATTTTGATGAAGGATCAAATGCTTTCAAACTCTGGGATGGGAAGCCAAGGGCCCTGGCTCTGCTCCTGGTTCCCCGTGAGACTTTGGGTAGGTCACCTCTGTGGGCCCGTTTCTTCGTCTGGAGATGGTTCCTGCCCAGTACTGACTTTCAATTGTTGTAGGGAAATGTGGTTTCTCTTCGCCAGGTGCAGGGCCTCTCCAGAGGGGAGGAAGGCGAAAGGTCACATCTGACTCAGGTGACTTAGCAGTTCCACGGTAAGGAATCGAGTCCAGTCAGTTGGACTGGACTTCGGTGGATGTGACTGAAGTGTTGGCCTGTTGAGGCTAACTTGAGTATGGAGGATTCAGTGTGGAACCAGACATCCATGATGGGAGTAAGTTTTCTTATCCCCAGCTTAAGAAAAAAGACAGGCTTTTGGGCCAAAGTCCAGAAGAGGCCCGTGGCCTTCAGCATGAAGCTCATGTTGTTGGGAGCCCAGGCAGAAGGGGCCCCCTCCACCTCTCACAGGGCCAGGACTGCGTGGCTTTTGGAGGACAGGCCCTTCGGAGTTCGTCAGCCCCACCTGACACAGGCTTGACAGAGTGGGGTCTGGTCCAAAATCTTAACATTTATCTCTGGAACTGGGAAGCTGCAGTTGTCCCATCATCCCCAACAAGTCCTAGGAGTAGTTCTAGATACTCAGCCAGCGGAGACATGAGCACATGCAGCCATGGCTCCAGGTGAGCAGAGCAGACATTTTTCAAGGCTGTCTTTGGCTTCTGTACCCCTTTCCCCTTCTGCTCTATCAATGGGCTGCTGAGAGCTCAGGTGGGGAAGAATAGGGACCAGCTGAGGAAAGTGACAGCTGGGCAAGAGACTTCTCACTTGTTGAAACTGCCTGGGAGCCCAGAGCCCCAGCCAGCAGCCTCCTTCCTCATCCATCTGAATGTGTCCCCTTAATAACCTCCCCTTGCTGCCTCAGGACCCCAAGAGCCCCATCTCTGGGCTGGTGGGCGAGAGGCCAGCGGGGAACCAGACAGCGGCTGGGCTGAGGTGCCGCTCCTTCTGTGGAGAAGATGGAGAACACAGGGCTATGCCCTTTGGGCACTTCCTTAATCTCAGGCCTTCTGCCAGCGTTCACTGCAGGGGATTTCTTAGAATCTGTTGGTGCTGCCATGAGTTGGCTAACAACCAGACTGCACAGGAAGGCTGTCAGCAGACGACTCAGTTTTTTTTACACACGTCAGGTTTCTATCACTGTTCTGCCTTTGGGAAAAGTCAACAGCCCTCTGAGACAGATGTCAGCGGGCTTCACTCCAGGCAGGACCCAGGTTCCCATACTGCCCTCAGCTGGGATTTGGACAAGCTCAAGCTGAGTAATGTCACTTTCCCACGGGAATGTCAACCTGATCCATCTGCCCATGGTCCCACCTGCTCTGCGTAGCGGGATCTATTGCAGGTGCACTGGAAGAATGGGGGACACGCTTTGTGATGGGTGAATAGCATCTTCTCTGCCAGACAAGTCTCCAGGGAATCCCTATTTGCAAACTGAAGGGTGTGACCACACAGGTTCCCAACTGAGCCGCCCTCAGCTGCTCTGAGGGGTGGTAAGACGGGGCCCTGGGCCTCCCCGACAGGGCTCCCAAGTGCAGCAAACCACCCAGCACTAGCTGCCATGGCTCTGCATCTATGGCATGTGCAGTGTTCTCACAGGCAGACCTCTCTTTGGCACACCAGCAGGATAACCATCTCTGATGAGAACCATGCTGCCCTTCCAGGCCAGAGAGCTGCCATGCCTATGTGGGACGCCCTTCCCAGGACAGCACCTCAGTTCAGGAGCAGGATGCCTGGGTCTGGCAGAGGCCAGCCAAGCTATCACGGCCCCACACTCTGCTTCTCCCGTTGTTCACAAAGCCAAGTCCCAACCACTGCCCTCATCCCTCACACCTGCCCTCAGAGCTCATCCCAGGGCACTAGCTCTGCAGAGAAGAAGGAGTGGCAGAATTTACTGTCACTTCCAAAGACGTCGTGAACTGTTACCTCGCTTGCCACGGTGGCCAGTCATGTTGACCACACACTTCCTGACCAATTCTCTACCTGTACCCATTGAAACCAGCTCCCTCCAGACAAAAGCTGGCACGGAAGTTGTATGACAGCTGGTCTTTACATTTGCACATTCACTCTTTCCTTCCAGAGGAAACTTTATAAGCCAGTGGGAATATTTAGCAACAGAAAAGGGTAAACTGCCCTTGCTTTTGACTGAGGTTCCTGTTAGCACAAACTGCAATAAAAGGGCCCTGAGCCAGACTGCCTGGGTTCAAACCTCAGCTTTGCCACTTGCTTTGTGACCTAGGACAAGTCACTTCCCCTCTCTGAGCCCCAATTTCCACGTTTGAGCAACGGAGATAATACCTTTATCCCAGGACTGTTGGTTACAATGGGGTGAGATTATGTGGGTGAGGACTACTGTAATCCCTGACACATAGTAAGTGCTCTACAGATGGGATGTTTCCCACCTAGCCACCCAACAGGACACAAAAGGGCGCTGCGAGATGGGGAGGTGCACCACCAAAGCAGTGACTGTGTGGCTTCCCAAGCAGTGGGAAGTGTCAAGGAAACCTGAAATGGGGTGGGGAGAAGGCTGTACCTCAGTGAGTGGCTGCCAGCAGCCCCGGGTCCTGAGGGATGTGGGTTGCACTCGTAAGGGCAGTTGGTGAAAACATTTTCCCAGCATTAAAATGGTTTCCACAACAGCTTGTGTCCTGGCTTGTCATGTGGTCCATGACATGCACTGGAAATCCATGCCCCCCTGGGGCTTGTGAGGGCAAGTGGTTCAGCAATGACAGTGGATGCTCTCGCAAGGCCCGGGCTCCTTGTTCAGTGGCAGATCCAGGGCTCCAAGAACAGGCCGAGGGAGCCACAGGCCTCACACAGCCTCACCTCACCAGGTGGGAGGGCAGAGCTGCCTGGGAGCCTGGCCCTAGCTTTTAAGACCTACCCTTTAATACCCCTCCCCGCAAAAAGGAAAGATATGCTGTTAGAGGCAAAGGGAGGCTATCAGTGGACAACAGCGGATCTCTCTCCCGCCCGTAACATGGCCCCAAGCCCCCCAAGGCTAAGGAACTGCTTATTAACCCTGCTGACCTCTGTATACCATTTGTAAAATGGAGAATCCCCCTGCCAACACCTGGCAGTTGTAAGTCAGGAAGGAGGCTGGGGCTGACCACGGCGGCAGAGGCCAGTTTTCTTCTCTCCCATCTTCTGTCTCCCCCTCCTCCCAAGGTCACCAGGGACACTGGGCAGGCATTCCTTGGCAACACTGCTGTCTTTAAAGCAATTTTCTAAACTTGCCCTGGGCCCAAAAGGAAGACACCCCTGGGTTGTAATCCCAGCTCTGCCACTTGGCTGCTGGGTGATCCTTAAACACTAAGTGTCAGCTTCCTCAACTATTTGAAAAAAAAAAGGATTAAAATTCAGGTCTCAGGGCCTTGAGGAAGACTAAATGATACAGAATAGATAAAAGTGTCCCAGTGCCTGGCATGTGGTTGGCACTCAATGACCTTTGCATCTGAATTCAGGCATGAGGCCAGGTGTCCTCACAGCAGTCATCCAGGGGCCAGAGATGACTACTGCCATCCATCCTCCCAACCCTGCCCACCATGAGGCGAGGGAGGCCGGGTTACTTGGATCTTGGTGTGTCTGGGTCCATTTGTGTACCCTCTTCAAATGCATGGACTCCCTTGAGCTGTCCAGAAACCCGAAGGTGTGTTTCTCCCGACTGTGGCAGCTGTGGCTACTCACCCAGAGCCATCCACAGATGGCTGGGGCAGCCTCAGGGCCTTCATTCCCTCAGCGAGTATTTTCAGACCTCAGCAGCAGGCTGGGCTGCACGGGGGAATAAAGCAGGCTCGCTCTCCCCCTAGCTCACAGCCTGAGGCAGTCAGCCAGCAGGCAAACAGCAGTGTGGCTACTGCTACAGTGTGGTGAGCGTGGGGTGCTGTGGGAGCGCGCAGGAGGAGCGCTTCACCCTTCCAGGGACTTGGGGACCTAAAGGGCATCTACACTCCAGGATGGAAAAGGCAGAAGGCAATCCAGGCTGAGGGCAAAACCTGTGCACAGGGCTGGGGACAAGCCAAGGAGTGCAAAGGACCGCAGGCAGCAAGCAGCTCTGCCAGATATGGAGAAGGAAGTGGAGACAAGCCTGGAGAAATTGGCCAGGGCCAGATCCCCGGCCTCGCTGGCCTGACTCATCACATCATTACTGCTCCCCCGCCATTAGCTTGTGACCCCTGGGGAAGCCACTGTCCTCTTGGACCCTGAGGACAGTAACTTCTTCCCTACCCACCTCCCAGGGTGGCTCAGACATCACAAGAGCCATGAGCCAGCAGTGCTAGAGAGCTAAGGAGCTGTTAAGGTTCTGCTACGGAGAAGTCGGAAATCACACTGAGGAGACAGGCGGAAACGACTCCACAGCAAGCCACACAACTCTCCTGCCTCCTGCTCCACCCGTGCCGCCCAGCAGGTGAGATGCTCCCACCAGCATCCTGCAGCCAGAGGACCACGGCACTATGCTTGCCCGCCCAGAGGGCCTAGCGCCATGCTGGCCCAGAGAACTCCGTACACCACACAACTGCACCACAGCCCATCTTCTGGCTACAAATTCAAGGTGACATGCCGGCTCTGACCACGGTTTTTACTGTAGGAAATCAAGGGGAACATCCCAAAGCCTGTAACACTGGAACACAGAACTCTTCCTCCCCAACAACACAACTCTGCGGGAGGTCTCCCTGCTGTGCAGGAGTGGCGGCCAACAGGGGACTCTGTAACGGGGCTGACATGGGGTGGAGGGAGACAGTGGGGACGAGGGCCTCACAGAACAGCAGAGAACAGACATCGCTGTGCTGGCACCAACCCTGCCCTGGGGGGTTACTCTGCACCGGTACTTGACCGTGGCGGCGCCTGCTGCTGCTGCTGCTGCTCTTTTAGCTGCTGCTTCTTCTTCTGTTTGGAGATGCAGCTCAAAGCAGACTCACCACTTCTTGGAGCAGACACGACGATGGGCTTGCCGGACTGAGTGGGATACTTGGTTTTCAGGTCATCCTTAAACAACGGCTGGGAAAGTAAATGACGCAGCTCCTTCTTCAAGACCTTCATCTGTTTCTGTCTCCGACGCTCTTCTTGCTCAGCAGCTTTTCCTCCTTGAAACACAATACAAAACAGATCCTATTTACTATGGTTTTTAGAGACATTCTCTTTCCTTGGATGGGTAATACCCGTAATTAAAATGTTTTAGAACTCTTGGTGAGGCAGGGCACAAAATTCCTCGGCAGAAGTGAGTGCTTGCTTGACAACGACTGTGAATGGCTAACTTCTAACAGTTCACGAGGGATCCTCAGGGCCACCCTGTCATTTATAAGAACCCTCTAAGACAGTTACTATCTTCATTTTACAGATGAGGAAACTGAGGCTTAGGGAAGTCATTTGTGTAAGAGCTCAGAGCTCGCTGTCAAACAGATCAGAAGCCATGTCTCCCAGCTCAAAGGTCAGTTTTCTTCCTACTCCTCCCAGTGCTGCCTGGGTTTGGTGACTTGACAGCTACAAACCCCTCAGGAGAGAGTGAACCCAGCCCCCTGACACGGCACCTCCAGTGCTGACCACACACACACAGGTGGAAGAACCCCAAGCCTGAGCTGCCAGGAGGACCAGCTCAGTGCCAACAGCCCCAGAGCTCTGATTCCTGGCAACTGTGCTGGGCAGTATGCCTTTTGGATGTCTGAGATGCCAGCACCTCAACTGAGCTGCTCAACTTGATGGGGTGGGGAGTGCACTGGACATAACCAGACGTCCTCAGTTCCAGCTGTGGTTCTGCCACTTCTTGGACACGTGAGCCTTCCTAGAGCAGAGACCATGCAGATTCATCCCTGAATCCTTAGCACCTGGCCCAGGTACAGAGTGGGGGCTCAAGAACTGCCTGGTGGGGGTGCTGTTTTCCAGCACAAATCGCTCTTCCTTAAGCCTCCAGGTCCCGCGTGTAAAAGGTCAATGATGCCTGCTCTGTTTATGCCCTTAGACTGTGGAGATCATCAAATGAGATGACGACACGATGTGCTCTGCCCACTTGGACGGCAGGTGTAATAATGATAAGAACTCAAAATGAACTGAATACTTTCTATTTGCCAGGCACTGCCCTGAGCACTTTACAAGTGTTAAGTCAAGCAATCTTTACAACAACCCCCTGAGGTAGGTACTCTATGTACTTTGTTTTACAGATGAAAACACTGGGGTGTAACAGAGAGGTTAAATAACTTGACCTGATTACACAGCTAGTTACAGAACAGGGCCAGCATTCAAACACAGGTGGTCTGGCCCCAGAGCCTGCTCCCTTCATCGCTGAACTCCAGACAGAGGCCAGTAAGACAGGGGAACAAAAGCTGGGGGCGCTAGGCTCATCTGAGACTTGGGCCTGTCAGCAAAGACGTAAAGGGTGTTTGACAGAAGCAAGGGTAGTGGGGGTGCTTCCCACTAGACAAAAGTTGAAGGAAAAAAAAAAACTGAGTGCACCTTCCTCAAGTCTCACCCACCCAAGATCTTACCCTTATACATTTCTTCTTCCAGCTCAATCTCCAGGGCAGCTGCTGCCTGCTCAATCCAAGAGTTGTGTAGACAAGCCTGGAAGTTGCGATACTCGGCTTTCTCAATCTGCTGGGCTAAACGGATTCGCTCCTGGGGGAAAGCAACAGAAAGCGTTTATCTGAAAGTGGGTTCAGACCTCTGGGAACCAAAGTCTCATGTAAATCATGTTTTAAAAAAGCTCAATGTCACTGAGGTGAGGTCGACTCCCATCGCCATGCATTTGTTTTGTTGTTAGGTGCCATCAAGCCGATTCTGACTCACAGTGACCCCCTGTGACAGGGTACAACTGCCCCACAGGGTCTTCTAGGCTATACTCTTTACAGAAGCAGATCACCAGGTCTTTCTCCAGTGGAGCCGCTGAGTGGGTTCAAACCACCGACCTTTCAGTTAGCAGCTAAGTGCTTAACCATTGTGCTACCAAGGCTCCTTGCACTTGTTTTAGTGTCTGATACAACCCAGGCAGCAACCACCCCATGTGTGCACACACACACGAGCCGACTTTCCAAACAATAAACCTGAAGAGCCCCACTCCTTGGAAACCTGTCTGTCAACCTACAGGTGTCCAAAAACAAAACGAAACACCCACTGCCATCAAGTCGATTCTGACTCATAGCGACCTCGTAAGACAGAGCAGAACTGCCCAATAGAATTTCTAAGGAGCGGCTGGTGGATTCGAACTGCCAGCCTTTTGGTTAGCAGCCAAGCTTTTAACCACTGTGCCACCAGGGCTCCACAGGTGTCCAGGGCAAACTCTTTTCCCAGACACCATAGATTTTCCAAGAGTTTATGGGTCCTGGAGGGTCTGTGGCATTAAGCCACGTTTGGCTGTTCTGCCGAACGTGCTCAAAGCACGTAAGACTTCTCATCAGATGGCCTGTCGTCTCCTAGCTGTGAGGCCTTATGCAAGTCACGTCACTTCTCTGCACCATACTCAACTGAAAAGGGGGTAACAACAACTAACTCTGGAGTTGTTCTAAATACTGTCTTTATGCTCAGGAAGACCTGGCATGTGGGAGGCCTCCAGCAAATGGCAGGTCACTTTCTGGAGCAGGCAACCACCCACACTGGCCTCTCGTCACACCTGCAGTAAAATCCACTCCTGCGCAACCAGGTTCTGACTGAGCTTCTCATCCTTACTTCTTGCTCCTCCCCAGTTGCTCACTTCTCCACTTGCTGGTACCTCATCCCAACCTACACACACACGGACACACACACACACACACAGCTCCTTCTCAGCCTTAGAGCTCAGCTTAATAGTCACCTTGTCTGGGTAGCTTTCCCCATGACTTCATCCAAGTAGCTTCATCTTCATTGTTCTCCATTATTCCACTCGGTTTGTTTCTTATCCATTATAGCAATGTAAAACGGTAAGTTTACACGAGGTACCCATACTTTCTGCTTGCGGCTGATTCTCTTCTCCTGAACTAGACTTAATTACTCTCTTCTAACAACCAATGGGGCAGAACTTCAAGAAACCAAGAAACAGGCCAATCAAAAAGCATTTTTCTACTGTCTCTCAGTTCTCTGCCAAAAACAATACTTATTTAGATATCACTGGCATCAGTTTGTGAGATTTCTTCAATCTGAGCAGACCCATATGCTCCACACTCACTTCTGTGAGAAGAGACAAAGGGGAAAGGTGTTCGGCCCTTTCACCACCTCCTTGGAAGCACGATGGTGGGATGTGGTAAGGTCCAGTCTTCTAAGGTGCCGGGGAGTCCACACTGAGCAAGGCCTGCTGAGTTCTTGTAATTGATACTGAGTCGTAAGCTGGCATAAACGTGGACAGAGAGCTTTCCTCAGGAATAACACAAAACACTGCCTGCTTTGTGTAAATTACCTTCTAAGCAAGGCACGAGCAGATGTTAGAGTCACTTACACAGTGAGCTTCCTGAGGAAAAAAAATCTGAAATTTCTTCAGGGAGAAAAAAAGCAGTTGTATAGTGAGCATTAGACCTCAGGCCTATGATGGGGAACTGACTGCGTCTCCAGGAAAGCCCAGTGCCTAGCATCATGTCTGGCACATTACAGGAATTCAAGAGATGTCTGCTGAATGAATGAATAAAACTAACTCTCTAGGAAATGGTTGAACCAGGTCTGCTACTGTACCTCTACTCTGACCTCTGACCTCTACTGCCAGCTCGTTGAGTGGCCTTAAACTGCCATAACCTGTCTACACCTCACTTGCGGCTCTATGAATTGAGGGGACTGGCTGGATAAGACATTCTCTCTGGTCCCTTACAGCTCTAGAATTCTGTAAGCCCCAGAAGTACAGGAACTCTGTCTGTCTGGGTCACTACTGTATCCTCAGCATCTAACAGAGCTGCTGGCATGCAGTAGGTACTCCATAAATATTTGCTGAAGGAACAAACAGGAGCACTCTGCATCATTCAACCTGAAGGGGCACCCAGACTGCCCACTGTTGTCCAAACAGCCATCATAGCTGGCTCCCACAGCTGAGCTGAGAACCTGAACACTCCAACAGCCAGGAGTGAGGACACAGTTCTCAACCGTACACCTTTGGTCACTCACCTGTTCTCTCTTCTCCCAGTCCCTTTTTATAAATCTCCCTGCTCAGCTGTTGGCAGAGCCATTCCTTAGTTTCCAAGGGTTACTACGCTGCCAGAGCCCACAGCGAGGCACCCTGGAGGGAGCTGCAGCATCCCCCGATAAGCAGTCGGGTTTTACCTTGACTGCATCCATGTACTTTGTCTGCACAGGGAACAGTGGGATGTCCTCATCTTTCTTGAGGGTTTTGTAAATCTTCTTAAAGTTGATCACGTCCTCAGGCCCGATCAGCAACAGGCTGAGGCCTTCATTGGTGGCACGAGCTGTTCGACCACTTCGGTGGACATAAATCTCCGAGGTTCGAGGGACCTGCCAAAGGAGGAACTGCGAAGTCAACGCACAGCGACTGCCCAACACTGCTCTTCACCTCAGTGCCGTATCCCATCACTGGACTGCCTCCCTCCAGCCAGGCTGGCAGGTGGAATCTGCTCTAGCATTGTGGACCAGATCTGCTACATGTCCAAAGCCTTTCCATCCTGCTACCTCAGTCCCACATTCAAACTGTTCCCAGGTTAGCCCATTCACTGGACAGGCTCTGTCCTCCCATGTCCGCTTGCCCCTCCTCCGTCCCCGTTCAGGCCCTCATGGCCACTCACCTGGGCAACTGCAGTCACTTCTCTCTGGTCTCTCGTTCTCCCCACTCCCCTGCCCTGGCTCCGAACTACCAGTCTCATCTTCCTGAGTCACTGCTCTGACCATATTACCCCCTCTACTAAAGAAACCCTACTGGTTCTTCATTAACTCTGCGTAGGTGACTGAGGATGGGAATCCGAACCAACATTTACTGAGTGATTACAATGTGGCAGGCAATTCTAAGCACTCTGCGTGCATGCATTATTCCCATCTGTTCTGTACAACATGACATTCTATTTCACAGGCCAGAAAACTAAAACACAGAGAGGGTAAGCAACTTCTCCTAGGTGGAAGAACCAGAATTCAGTCTGAAGGACTCCACCTCAGAGACCATGCTAAGCACTGAGCACCCTGCCTCTGCCACAAAGGTTGACAGGGGACGCTGCTGACTCCTCTCTCCTCGCACTCCCACATCGCTAATCAAACACAAGTCTTCTCCCCCGAGAGCAGGCAACATCTCACCATCTGTGTTCTGTTCAGCACAGTGCTCTAGGCAGCTACTATGAACTATTCCTGACAGTGCTAGAAATGAGCTCTAGTTGCCATTCTTCGCCTATGGGACAAAGGTCCAACTCTTCAGCCTGCCACTCGGACCCTTCAGTGACCTGCCCCCAGCCTTGGCAACTATTCCTCTCCCAACAGAGCCCTCTTCTCACGCAAAGCCAACTGTCCCCAAACACTGCCTCCTTCCACGCTCTGTCCTCCTCCCTCTCCTACCTCTCTACATGTCCAAAGCCTTTCCATCCTGAAATACCAGGCTTCTTTTAGAAGGTACTTTCCAACCTCCCATACTAGAGGCTGATTCTCTCCCACTACATTTTATAACTTTCTAGTATCTTCTGCCTTAAATTATGGCTGTGGTCACCTCACCTCCTCTACCTGATGTGATACTTCTTGGGGGCTCTG
Source organism: Loxodonta africana (assembly GCF_030014295.1). Taxonomy (NCBI): domain Eukaryota; kingdom Metazoa; phylum Chordata; class Mammalia; order Proboscidea; family Elephantidae; genus Loxodonta; species Loxodonta africana. Next base: position 107,187,953 of record NC_087351.1, read on the forward strand.
ACTACAGAATCATATCGTTCACCTTGAGACCTCCCACATGGACTGTCCAAGCCCTTTCTCTGAAAAATGAGGAAGAGTAAAGATTTTCTAAACTGAGCTGGCACCCTACAAGAGTCTAAAAAGGCATGAAGAATTAAGGGGAGAAATAGTAATCATGTTACAATAGCTCCCATTTAGTAAGTGCTTACATCGTGCTTCATCCGCACTAGCTCCTTATAATTCTCATGATAACCCTGTTGGGTACAGGTGGTTATTATTCCTCCCAGTTTACAAACAGTGACCCTGAAACCAGAGATACTAAATGAATTGTCCAGAGCTATTCGGCTATGAAGTAGCAGACCAGGGGTTCGAACTGTGGCAGTCTGGATCTGGAGCCCATGCTCATGACCACGGCTCTATGCTGATATTTACTAGGAGCGTGCATGGATATTAACGCTACTATCAACAGCAGCTAACATTTAGTAACAAGGTGCCAGGTGACTTTCAAAGCTCTTTGCACATATTAACTGATTTCAGCCTAGTAATAACCCTAAGAAGTAGGTACATAATTACTCCATTTAATAAGTGAGCAAGAGAAATTAAATGCCTTGCACGGGCTACACAGGTGGGATCTGTGGTGGCCTCTTCACCAGCACACTGCTACTTCTCTACACCACTTTACGCACTTAATATATCTACTTCATGGAAGAAACTAAGACTGTAAGACGGGTTATAGGTAACTGCTCCCAAGTCAAAGACGGGCTATTTGACTCTCGGCCAATGCCGAGAGGTTTTGAGACTGTATCTTACCATTTACGTACCTCAGTGTTCCAAGAGTGGCAGCAGCTGGGCACCAGATGTCACTGGTATTCTCTGCTGCAGGAGCCCTTGGGACCAATAATCCCTCCTCCCTCCCCTTCCCTCACCACCTGTCCTTTGCTTTAAATGAAACTCCTTGATTCAATGCTGGGAGATGCCTAAAAATTCCCAGCTTTCCCTACCTGGTAATGGATGACATGCTGGACTTCAGGAATATCCAGACCCCGGGCTGCCACATCTGTTGCCAGGAGAACACAGCTGTGGTACAGGAAGTTCATTAGTAATTATAATTAACAGGTAGTACTAATTAAATTCTTTCCACCTACTGAGCACTCTAAACACTCTATAATACTCTATTTAATCTTCTTTTACAGATGAAGAAAACAGGGGCTCAGGGATTAACTTGCCCAAGGTACATACATGGCTATTAAATTGTGGAGCCAGGATCCAAACCTAGGTCTGACTGACCACAACCAACATGCTGCACTCTGCAGTAACACACGACCGCCTCAAGGGAACTAAATACAAGGAACTAATCTACTCTGCAATAATACAGGACCACCTGAAGAGAACTAAATACGAGGGACTACCCTGTAATAACACGAGACCGCCTCAAGTGAACTGAGTAAGGCCATCCATACTCTTGAGTCAGTGACCATGTCTCCAGTCACCCTCCCACTTCCCTCCTTCCGGTCGATGACCTTGGGCTTGCCCCTCATGCCAATCTTCCAGCCGGACAGACTTTCTTGCTGTTCCTCAAACACGCCAAGCATGCTCTTCCTTCAGAGCCTCTTTCCTCAGACTCATTCCCTTAGTTTCTTTTGCTCTCTGATCCTATTTCACCCTACGAGAGAAGCTTCCTGACCACACACACCCCAGTCTCCTTTCCCACCTCCTGTCATCTTTACTTCTTGGCACTCAGGACCACTTGATACATTACATGTTTACTTTTAAACTTATTATTTCCCTCCACTAGAATGTAAACTCCATGACAGCAAGGACTTGGCATTACTCACTGTTAATACTACCAGCAGCTAGAACAGTGCCTGGTTCATAATAAACACTAGATAAACGTGCTGGGTGGTATTTCTTAATTTGTGGTTTGAGAAGAGTCAAAAGCACTTGAGATGTGTCTGAAAATTTAAGATTCTGGGCCCTTCAGGGTTTCTATTCCCTGTATCTTTGAGACAGGACTAGGGAATGTGATGCAAACTACAGTCTGTAAAACCTTAAACCATTGCTCTATGTCAGAGGTCAGCAAACCTTTTCTGTAAAAGGTCAGATAGTATTTTCAGCTCTGTGGGCTATACAGTCTCTGTCGCAATTACGAAACTGCCAAGCCCTGCTCTAAACTAATCCCAGTAAACCACTCAAAATGCCTACCAACAGTCACAGGGAGGTTGTTCTAGAAATTAATACACCGTGACAAAATACTGTTGGTAAACGCCAACTTATAGTCTACCTCAACTTCCCAGGCCTTCATCTTGACAAGATGTACCCTGCTCCCTGAGGTGGGACAGAGCATGGGTTCTAGGGCCTGACTGACTTGTCTGAAGCCCAGCTCTGACACTTCCAGGCTGAGAAAACTTGGGCTAGCTGATGAGCTTCTCTAGACCTCACTTTCTTTATCTATAAAATGAGAATGATGATGACCATGAGGAATGGAAGTGGTAGGAACGGTAATTATCAAAGCTAACACTTACCAAGTGCATACTATGTACCAAAACCAAATCAGACCCGTTGCTGTCGAGTTGATTTTGACTCACAGCCACCCTGGAGGACAGAGCAGAACTGCCCCCACAGGGTTTCCAGGGAGCTGCCGGTGGATTCGAACTGCCGACCTTTTGGTTAGTAGCTGTAGCTCTTAACCACTGCACCACCAGGGCTCCAAGCAGTGATCTAAACATCTTATACGCATGAATTCACAATCACTTAATTCTCATAAGAGGATTAAATGATAGAGGCACCTTCTATTATTACCCCAATTTTACAGATGAGAAAACTGAGGCACCGAGAGGTTAAGTAACCTGAGCAGCTAGGAAGTGATGGAGCTGCAATTTGACCGCAGGCAGCCCAGTTCCAGGGTCTGTGCTGCTAACCGTGAATCTATTCCGCTTCTTCTCAGGGATGTCAGACAGGACTGAACGTGACAATGCAGTTTAAGTGTCAGCGTAAGACTTATTCTATTTTACTTGTTCAGTAATAATAGATACTGTGGTATGAACAGTTAACACGCTTAGCCGCTTACTAAAAGAGGTGGTGGTTCAAGTCACCCAGAGGCACCTCTGAGGAAATGACTGGTGATCTACTTCCTAAAAAATTAGCTATTAGAAACCCTGGGGATACAGTTCCGCTCTGACACACACGGGGTCACCGTGAGCTGAAGCCACCCAGCCGCAACCAGCGATGGCGGCAGTCATCACTCTCACTGGAGTTCCTGCTGGGCACCGCCAGCAACCAGACGCAGCGTGAGAGCGAGCCTGCCTGATGCTGTGCTCAAAAGGCTACCTCCTACCAAGGCCCTCGCGACTGAAAGTCGCCTCCCACCAGCTCCCCACCACCCTGGCTCCCCGGCCCAGAAGATAGGGGCTGGGCCTCTAGGGACAGGCCTGACTTACTCCTTCAGACGGGCGAACTGCTCCAGGTTTCTGAGCCTCTGCTTCTGGTGCATGCAGGCATGCAGGGTCAGCGGCATGATATCCAGGACCTTGAGGAGCCCAGAGAGGCGTTTAACGCAGGAGATGCTGTTGGCAAACACTAAGGTGCGGCCTGGATGCTGCATCAGGAAATAGTACAGGTAGAGGTCTTTTTCATCGGTTTCACAATGGATCTTGGTCTCTATCAGTGTCTCCACTGTGGCCTCATTCCTCGTGAGGTCGATGACCTTGGGCTTGCCCCTCATGCCAATCTTCTGCATGAGGAGGTCAAGCTTGGCAGTTTTGTCCATTTTCTTGGTGTGCTTCTTATGAAGGATTCGAGTAGGAGCTTGATGGACCAGGGTCAGTGTGGCAGAAAAAACAAGCGTCTGTCTCTTTGGGTTGTATTGAGAGTCACTAAGCATCTCCAGTAGCTGGGAGAGCTCATCGAAGTGGCCCTTCTCAACCATCCGGTCGGCCTCATCCACCACCAGGCACCTGCAAATCCAAACAGAACCACACCATCTAGTTAGCAGCAGGTCAGAGGAACCAACGACAGCACACACTCCTCCCACCTACCCACTCAGCCTTCCAATACAGAGGCACACACCCCACCAGTACCTCAGTTAATCACTCTCATGCATACTTGGTTTTCAGAAGGCTGAGGTCTCCTGGTATCCCACCATGGCACTCTGGGACACTGAGACACTACACACCCTACCATGTCACCTCAGACCCACTTCAGACCAGAAGGTAAGGAAACAAAAGAGAAGTTCTGTCTCTCACCTGAGCTGCCGAAGGTTACTCAAATGCGGGTGCTTTTCCTTAACCAGCTCCCACAGCCGGCCTGGAGTGGCGATCACAATCTCAGGCTGGCGGTTCAGCATCCTTTCCTGTTTCTGCGTGGACATTCCACCAACCAAAATAGCAGTTCTAATTCCTATGGCACACAAAAGATTAAAGTGCACTGTTCCTCAGTCAGGCTGCTTGTTTTAATTTTTTAGATAATATTTCCAGGGAAGATTTACACAGCAGTTTAGATTTCCATTCAACAATTTCTATGCCAGTTATTCAGTGACTTGTTTACATTCTTCACAATGCATGAATTCTCATTATTTCCATTGTGATTATTGTTTCTCTGTCCCCTTTCGTTCTCGTCTTTGTTTTAAAGTAACTGTTGACCATTTGGTCTCATATACGTGATTTAATTGACTATGCAAAGGCAACCGACCGTGTGGATCATAACAAATTATGGACAATATTGCAAAGAATGAGAATTCCAGAACACTTTTAACTGTGCTCATGTGGAACCTGTACATAGATGAAGAGGCAGTCATTCAATAGAACAAGGAGATACTGCATGGTTTAAAAACAGGAAAGGTGTGTGTCAGGGTTGTATCCTTTCACCATACTTACTCAATCTGTACACTGAGCAAATAATATGAGAGGCTGCACTATATGAAGAAGAGTGGGGCATCAGGATTGAAGGAAGACTCATTAACAACCTGCGATATGCACATGACACAACCTTGCTTGCTGAAAGTGAAGAGGACTTGAAGCACTTACTGATGAATATCAAAGACCACTGTCTTCAACATGGATTGCACCTCAACACAAGGAAAACGAAAATCCTCACGACTGGACCGATAAGCAATATGATAAACGGAGAAAAAATTTAAGTTGTCTAAGATTTCATTTTACTTGGATCCAAATCAATGACCACGGAAGCAGCAGTCATGAATCAAATGACTTACCACACTGGGCCAATGTGCTGCAAAAGACCTCTTGAAAGTGTTGAAAAGCAAAGATGTGACTTTAAGGACTCAGGTGTGGCTGACCCAAGTTATGGTATTTTCAATTGTCTCATATGCATGCAAAAGCTGGACAACGAATAAGGAAGACTGAAGAAGAATTAAGGCATTTAAATTATCATGTTGGAGAAGAATACTGAATATATCGTGTCATGGATTCAATTGTGTCCCCCCAAAATGTATCAACTTGGCTAGGCTATGATTTCCTGTATTGTGTGGTTGTCTTCCATGGTGTGATCTGATGTAATCATCCTCCATTTTGTGATATGTTGTAAATCCTAACCTCTATATGTCAATGAGACACTATCAGTGTGGGGTGTATCTTGAGTCACAGCCTTACAAAAGGGTAAGACTCAAGTCACACCCTTGCTTGAGTCACACTTTTTATTTCATGACAGATAAAAAACAGAGAGAAGTGAGCAGAGAGGAGAGGGACCTCACTACCCCCAAGAAGGAAGAGCTGGAAGAGGAGCACAGCCTTTGGACCCAGGGTCCCTGCACTGAGAACCTCCTAGGCCCAGGGGAAGATTGATGCCCAGACACATGGAGATCACCAAGGAATGTCGGGCCTACAGATGCTCAAAGGAGACAAGGACCTTCCCCCAGAGACGACAGAGAGAGAAAACCCTCCCTTAGAGGTGCCCCGGATTCAGACTTCCAGCCTCCTAAACCGTGACAGAATAAAAATGTTTGCTAAAGCCATCCACTTGTGGTTATTTCTGCTATAACATCACTAGATAACTAACACCATGTACTGCCAGAATGAACAAATCTGTCTCGGAAGAAGTATAGCCACAACTCTCCTTAGAAGCGAGGATGGCGAGACTTCATCTCATGTACTTTGGACATGTTACCAGGAGAGACCAGTCCGGGAGAAGGACATCACACTTGGTAAAGTAGAGGGTCAATGAAAAAGAGGAAGACCCTCAATGAGATGGACTGACAGAGTGGCTGCAACAATGGGTTCAAACATAACAATTATGAGGATGGCAAAGGATGGGGCAGTGTTTTGGTCTGTTATACAGAAGGTTACTATGAGTTGGAACCAACTCAACAGCATCTAATAACAACGACAGGTAATTTTAAAAAGGATCGTAGTACTTACAGGTGATATTATTTTTTGAGCCAATTTGTTATTTGGCTACGAGATGACCTCGGGTTAGTTTCAGTTCAAGGCTTAAACAGTATCTCAGAGCAATAGTCTCAGGGGAGTCTTCCAGTCTCAATCAGTCTAGCAGTTCTCTTTTTCTTTCTTTTTTTTTTTAAAGGAATTTAAGGTTCTGTTCCATATTTTTCTCCCATTCTATCAGGGTCCATCTATTGTGGCCTTATTAGAATGGTCAGTAGTGGTAGTTGGGCACCATCTAGTTCTTCACTGCTTATTTTCTTACACAGCTGGCATAAGAGCCCCCAGATCTGCAGAGGCAGTCACCAGTAGGGCTCCCTCTCCAGGAGGGTGCTAAAAAGCCAGCCTGGTCTGACGTTGATGCCATAGGAGGGCTTACCAAGCCTCCTATGATCTGGGCCCTGGCTACTTCCCCAACTTCATCTCTTTTTACTTTTCCTCTCCAACCAGAACAAAAGGTCTGGATTTGACCCCGCATATGCCTGCCTCCAAAGCCCTGGAAAAACTGAGCACTGGTGCACCACAGTGCTGGGAACGATGGTACTGGCAGCTGTGTGACACAACTCTCCTAGGAAGCCCTTCCCATTCCCCAGAACTAGAATGAATATGAATCTCCTCTTGTGCTCCGTTCTCCTCTCTCATGATATTCAGTGTGGGAAGAAACACATAGGATCATGCAAGTAAAACACCTATACGTAGTAAGAGATCAATAATAACTGCTGCTTTTATTATGAAAACAAAATTTCCACTGTGCAGCCCTTGCAAAAAAGGGATCCCCTCAGAGAATTAAGTTATAATGCCCTAAGGCAAAAACTGCCATTTTTTTTTTTAAAGGTCAAATAGCAAACATTTTTGGCTTTGCAGGCCAGATGGTTTCTGTTACAACTACTAACTTTACTCAAGTCTGATTTTGTAGTGCAAAAGCAGCCATAAAACATACATTAAAAAAACAAACAAAAAACAAATCCACTGCAGTCGAGTTGATTTTGACTCATAGTGACCCTACAGAAAATATCTAACAAATGTAAAACTATTTACAAAAACACGCAGTTTGCCACCCCGCCCTAAGCATCCACTGTATCCAATAAATTAACTAATGTTCTATGCATCTAGAATGGCACTAGCGATCTATCTTTGGAGAACTGAGAAAACAGTCGCTCGAATAATTTTCTCTAGGACTTAAGACTACAGAAAGACTCCCCGAGAGGACAGGAGTCACGGTTCATTAATCTCTGCTACCCCAGCATCTAGGATGCCCTCAGGAAACATTTATTAAATGGAGCTAAACCTCACCTGTAAACTTGGCTACAGCATCAATGTGCTGTTTGACCTGGACAGCCAGCTCGCGAGTGGGAGTCAGAACCAGTCCAAGGAGAGGATGTCTTGGATGTTCTTTACAGGTAGCAATTTCACCATTTGACTCTTGTTTCAACTCTCCAGGCTGCACTTCATTGAGCTTTTCCTCTTCGTCCTCATTCTGTTTAGAGATGGGCTTCTCCTTGATCAGGGAGGAAGGTCCTTCACCAGCATCATCATCACAGAGGAGCAGCACTTGGTCTGAGATGGTAGCTCTGGTCTTGGCTCTGGCCTTGCAGGGTGGCACACTAGCTTTAGCTTTAGCCTCACTGAACACTGCTTCACTCTCCATTCCAGTCTCATCAGGCAATGTTCCAGACTCAGTTCCAGTCACGTGTGGTGATCCAGTCTCAGCTTTGGCCTCTCCAGGTGGCACTCCAGTACTACCTGGAGCTGACGCAGGCTTCTTCTTTTGCCACTGCAGCACCGCATGAATCATTGGAATGGCAAAGGCAAGAGTTTTTCCACTTCCTTAGAAGTTCAGAAAAAAGAAAAAAAAAGTGAATCAACAGATGCACATACTTTTCCCTAGGTTTTGCAGAGGATGAAACACCCTGAAATAGCCTAGGGCCACCCTAGCCAATCCAAAGCTCCCCTACCCTACACAGGCTCCCCCAGAGCACTGCAACTGCAATTAGGGGCCTGGGGAAAAGTCTGCCCAACCCATATGTAGCCTATAGATGGGCATTGAGGTCTGAAGTCACCAAACATGAGCTAAAGATAAATGCCTGAGCAATGAAACCATAAAGGGATAAAGGGGAAGTTTTCTGTGTTTGTGTTTTTGTTATTGTTAAGGAATAACAACATATTTGGAGATGGGGTGGGAATCTACACAATAAATACCTTCCCAAGACATTTAAGATGGGAAAAATTCAATTTGGAATTATATTGGTACGTTACTCATTTGGTTCTTTGTAAAACGATGTTTAGGATACTGACAAACCATGTCAAAGGTGAGAAAACCAAAACTAAACCCAAGCACTGCCGGTCTACTTGATGCCAACTCATAGTTACAAAGCAGAACTGTTCCATAGCGTTTGCCTGGCTGTACAGCTCAGCATAAAGAAGATAAAAATCCTTCACAACTGGACCAGTAAACATCATCATGATAAAGGTACAAAGGACTGGAGTCAAGGATTTCATTTTACTTGGATCCACAATCAACACCCATGGAAGCAGCAGTCAAGAAATCAAAAGATGTACTGCATTGGGCAAATCTGCTGTAGAAGACCTCTTTAAAGTCTTAGAAAGCAAAGATCTTACTTTGAGGACTAAGGTGTGTTTGACTCAAGCCATGGTATTTTCAATCGTCTCACAGGCATGCGAAAGCTGGACAATAAATAAGGAAGACCCAAGAAGAATTGATGCTTCTGAATCATGGTGTTGGCGAAGAAAACCGAATATACCATCAACTGCCAGAAGAACAAATCTGTCTCAGAAAAAATTACAACCAGAACGCTCCTTAGAAGCAAGGATGGCGAGACTTAGTCTCACACCCTTTGGACATGTTATCAGGAGGTACCAGTCCCTGGAGAAGGATATCGTGCTTGGTAAAGCAGAGGGTCAGCAAAAAAGAGAAAGACCCTATCAACAAGATGGACTGACACAGTGGCTGCAAGGATGGACTCAAGTATACCAAGGATTGTGAGGATGGCGCAGGACGGGACAGTATTTTGTTCTGTTGTACGAAGGATCGCTATGAGTCAGAACCAACTCGACGGCACCTAACAACAACCTGTATGGAAGCAGATCGCCAGGCCTTTGTCCCATGGTGCTGGTGGATGGGTTTGAACTGCCAACCCTTAAGTTAGTAGTTAAAAATGAACGATTTGTGCCACCCAGAGACCTTCAAAAGGGAGAAGGGAATAAAACTATCTTTTTTGGTGATGAAGGAAAGAGCAAAAGGAAATTTTCTTAGGTTTTCAGAAAATTTTAAAATAGCACTATGTACTTTGCCTGTGTTTGAAATTTTCAAATTGGCCTTTGAATGTGTACATATGCAGCCCAAATTCACATCAGCTGAGTGGTCAAAACAACCAACCAAACCAAATCCCTCAAAACTGAGCATTTAAAGTAGCTCCATCTAACTCAAAAAGGAACTCGAGACTTGCCGGCCTGACAGAGACTGGAGAAACCATGAGAGTATGGCCCCTGGACACCTCTTCAGCTCAGTAACGAAGTCACTCCTGAGGTTCACCCTTCAGCCAAAGATTGAACAGCCCCATGGAACAAAATAAGACTAGACGGGTGCACCAGCCCTGGGGCAGGGACTGGAAGGCAGGAGGGAACAGGAAAGCTAGTAATAGGGAACGCAGGGTTGAGAAGGGACAGGGTTGACATGTCGTGGCGTTGTTAACCAATGTCACAGAACAACGCGTGTATTAGCTGTTTGATGAGAAACTAGTTTGTTCTGTAAACCTTCGGCTAAAGTACAATAGAAAAAAAAATTTGAAATTCAGACCTTTTGAATCTATATTTAAAATTAAAGTAGTTCCAAAGTGATAATGCTCCAAGAAGCAGCAAATAAATGCTCTCTGAAGTAAGAAATCTTTGTCAAAGGCTTAAAGAATTCTCACAAATAATTTTCAAAAGAAAAGCTGCAGCTCTCCATGAAAAATAATTACACAAGGAAACCAGCTACAGTAAGCAAGAACAAAAAGAAAAAGGGCAAAAAAAGATGTAAAAAGACTTCGGATATGGGAATCATCAGATCCAGAATACAGCCTAACCATGTTTACAATTAAAAACACAAAGACAAATTTGCAAGCATTTGCAAGGAACAGAAATCAATAAAGAATGACCAAACGGATTTTAAAAACCACCAAACAGAAGGTGTAAAAAAAAACTAAAAAAATTCAGCGTAACATTCAAAACAGCAAGAGAAAATTAATAATGAACTATATATAATATTAAGAAGTTTTTTCAAATGCAGCAGAAATAGTAAACATGCAAATGAGGTTAAGATATATACAATGAGAAAGGTTAACAAATCTAATCAGAATTCTATTCAATTTAATAGATTTCCAAGGGACAAAATGGTAACTTCAGGGGTAAATACGAAAAGATTTCTTTTTATTATTAAACTTCTTCAAAAAATAATTGGCTATTTAAAGCAAAAAAAAGTTTTTTTAAATGTATTTTGGCGTTTCTAATATACATAAAAGTGACCCCGGTGGTACAATGGTTAAAATCTCAGCTGCTAACGGAAAGGTTGAGGTTGAAAAGCACGCAGTGGCTCCACGGGAGAAAGACCTGGTGATCTGCTTCTGTAAAGTTTACAGCCAAGAAAACCCTATGGGGCAGTTCTGCTCGGTCACATGGAGTCCCCGTGAGTCAGAACCGACTCCACAGCACCTACAACCACCACCACGGCCACACGTAAAGATAAAATATACATAAAAAGCACAAAGGCCAAGGCACAGAGAAATGAGAGCAAATCCTTCTAAGATTCTTGTCTTATACAAGGAGTAGTATGATATCAAGGAGCCCTGGTGTCGCAAATGCTTAAGCGCTGACCAAAAGGTGAGCAGTTCGAACCCACCCAGTGGCTCCTCAGGACAAAGACCTGGCGGTCTGCTTCTGTAAAACTTACAGCAAAAATAGGCCACAGACTCAGGTGACATCTATGTCAACTGGCACAACAGTTCAGAATAACAAAGTTCTACATCCTACTCTGCTGAGTAGCATCTGGGGTCTTAAAAGCTTGCAAGTGGCCATCTAAGATACAACTATTGGTTTCTTATTATTTGGAGCAAAGAGAATTATGAAAATCAAAGACCCAAAGGAACAATTAATCCAAATGACTAATGGACCACATGAAACACAGCTTACATGACCCTGAGACCAGGAGAACTAGATGTTGCCCGGTTACCACTACCAACTTCTCTGACTGGGATCACAACAAAGCAGGAGAAAAAATGCAGAACAAAACACCAAATTCACAAAAAAGACCAGACTTACTGGTCTGATAGAGACTGAAGGAACCCCAGAGACTGTGGCCCTAAGACACCCTGCAGAACTGGAGTGAAGTCACTACCAGAGATCTCCCATTAGCCAAGCACAGACAGGCCCATAAAATAAACGCATTCCTTAGAACTACTATATGAGATCAAAAAGAGAGCCTCTGCCCAAAAGCAAAGACGGAAGGCAGGAACGGGCAGGAAGGGGTAGCGATTCAGGACGAAAGGAAACCGGGAACCTAGGACAGAAATGGGGGCAGGGCAGGCACACTGTGGGGAACGGAACCAATGTCATAGAACACTTTGTGTGCAAAATATCCAATGGGAAACTAATTTGCTATGTAAGTTTTCACCTAATGCACAATAAAAAGATAAAAGATTATAACCAAGAAAACCCTACGGGGCAGTTCTACTCTGTCACATGGGGTCACTATGATTCAAAATCGACTCGATAGCACCTAACAATAGTACAGTATCACTTGAAAGCAGACTATGATAAAGATGTGTACTGTGACCCCAAAGCAACTACTAACAGGACACAACAAAGAGGTATAGCTTAGTAAGACAACAAGAGAGATAAAGTATCATACGAAAATGGGGGTGTGGGGGGGAAACAACACTCAATCCAAAAGAAGGCAGAGAAAGGGAAAAGGTTACAAAGAACAGATGGGACAAAAAGAAAACAAAAAACAAAATAAGAGACTTAAACCCAATCATTACCAATAATCACCTCAATTAAAAGGTAGAGATTGTCAGATTAAACAGCAAGATCCAGTTACATATTGCCTACAAGAAACTCACTTTAAATATAAAAACACAAGTCAAAAGTAAGAATATGGAAAAAGACACAGTATGCTAATATTAATCAAAATAAAGCTGAAATGGCTACATTAATAGTTGAATTAGGTTTTAGAACAAAGAATATTGTCAGGGATAAAGAGTGTCATTCGATCATGAGGCGTCAATTCATTTAGAGGATATTAACAATTTTAAGTGTTTATGCAATAACAGAGCTTCAAAATCAATGAAGCAAAAACTGATAGGACCGTAAGTAGAAAACAAGCACTCAAGAAAAAATAAATAACCTGAATTATCTCTATTAAAGAAAATGAGTTCGTAGTTAAAACCCCTCTCCAAACGCAAGTACGGACCCAGATGAATTTGAATTCAAACATTTAAGGAAGAAGAAATGCCAACTCCAAACAAGCTCTTCCAGAAAATGGAAGAGGAGAAAATACTTCATAAGTCATTATGAGGCCAGTATTGCTGTTTCAAAATCAAAGACATTATTAAAAAAAAATACAGAACAACATCCCATGAACGTAAATGCAAAAATTCTCAACAAAATTTGAGCAAACTGAATCCAATAATATATAAACAGAATTATATATTGTGGCCAAGTTAGATTTATCCCAGGAATACAAATTTAACTTCATATTTGAAAATTAATGTAATTTACCATATCAACAGACTAAAAATGAAAAACCACACATCATCTCAATAGATGCAGAAAAAGCATTTGAAAAAAATCCAACATCCATTCCTGATTTAAAAAAAAACCTCTCAATAAACTAGAAACAGAAGAGAGCTTTCTCAAACTGATAAAGCATATTTATCAAACACCATCATACTGAATGGTGAGAGACTGAATGTTTTCCCTGTAAAGATCAGGAACAAGGCAATCATAGCCACTCTACCACTTCTATTCTAAATTGTACTGAAGGTTTTAACCAATGCAACAAGACAAGAAAAATAAAAGGTATTCAGATTGGACGATACGACCATCTTTGTAGAAAATTCTACGGAATCCTCAAAAAACTACTAGAACTAAGTAAGTTGCAGGATACAAGATCAATACATAAAAATCCCTCATATTTCTATTCATTAGCAACAATCAAACAGAAAATTTAAGATGACCATTTACAACAGCATCAAAAATATGAGGTACTTTGGATAAATCTAACAAAAGACGTGCAAAACTTGTACACTGAAAACTATATTACTACAATCAAGACAGTGGAGTACTGGTGTAAAGAGAACAGAGATTTCATAAACAGACCCACACATATATGGCTACTGATTTTCAACAAAGATACTAAGGTAATTCAGCAGCAAAAAGATAATTTTTCAACAAATGGTGCTAGAATAATGAGATATCTGCATGTCAAAAAAAAAACTCTAATCCATACTTTTCACCACGCACAGAATTAATTCAATAAGATCACAGAACCCAAAACTACTAGGGGAAAAAAAACTTCTAGAATGAAACAGGAGAAAATCTTTGCGACCTTGGGTTAGCAAAGGGTTGTTAAGATAAGACACCAAAAGCAAGATCCATAAAAGAAAAAGCTGATGGTTTGAACTTCATCAAAATAACGAACTTCTGCTCTGTGAAAGACTGTTAGGAAAATGAAAAGATAAGTCACTGAGTCGGGAAAAAAACTGTAAATCATGTACCGATAAAGAAGTTGGAGTCCCCAGGTGGTGCAAACGGTAAGTGCTTGACTACTAGCCAAAAAGCTGGCAGTTCAAACTCACTCAGAGGCTCCTCGGGAGTCAGGTCTGGTATCTGTTTCCAAAAGGTCACAGCCTTGAAAATCCTATGGAGCAGTTCTACTTACTCGGCACACATGGGGTCATTGTGATTCGGGCTCAACCTGACAGCAGCTAACAACAAGAACATCCAGAATATATAATAACTCTCAAAACTCAGTATAAGAAAATAAACAACACAATTAAAAATGGGCAAAAGAATCGAACAGACACTTCACCAAAGAAAATATGAATAAGCTAGTAAAAAGTTGCACAATACCAATCAAACTCGCCGTGAAACTGATTCTGATTCATGGCAACTCCATGTGTTACAGAGCTGAGCTCCATCAGGTTTTCTTGGCTATACTCTTTACAGAAGCAGATTGCCAGTCCTTTCTTCCATGATGGCGCTGTGTGGGGTTGAACTGGCAATCTTTCAGTTAGTAGTCAAGAGCAAACCATCTGCACCACCCAGGGATCTTTATTAGTCACTGGGGAAATGCAAATTAAAACCACAAGGAAATAACACTAATATTTAAAGAGCCTAAAATAAACTTAAAAGACTGGTCACACCAAGTGTTGCTGGCAAAGATACAGACCAACTCTAACTCTTAAAACTCCTGGAGAGTTACAGTAAATCGTACCATCACTTTGGAAACTCCCAAAAAGTTACAACATATGCTTATCACATGGCCCAGCCATTCCACATCTAGGTATCTACCAAACAGAAAGTATTTACCCAACAGAAGTTCAAGTGTGTGTCCAAACAAAGACCTGTACACCAACACTTATAACAGCTTTATTTTTAATAGCCAAAAACAGATCGTAAATGTGCACCAACAGATAAGCAGATATACAAATCCACAAAAAAAAATGTGATAGATCCACACAATGGAATACTGCTCATCAATAAAAAGAAATCAACTATTGCTACTTAAAACAACATGGTTGACATTCAAGTATGCTGAGTGAAAGAGCGGGCAGGAACCCACCCCTTTCCCCCATATAAGTACATACTATATGATTCAATTTATATAAAATTCTAGAAAATGCAAACTAATCCATAGTGATAGAAAGCCTATCAGAAGCTGCCTGGGGATGGGAGGGATTACCAAGGGGTCCAAGGAGTCCTTTGGAGGTGATGAATATGTTCATTACCTGTGTGGACAGCAATTGGTCTACAGCCCCAAATGCATGTCCCAATTCTTTCTGAATCTTAGAGCTGTAGAGTCACAGCATTCCATGGGGACAAGCCACACAGGAGCTGCACTACGAATCCAAATGCCAGGCTCCAGTCACGGTGGCTCACACAGACCTTGCCTCTGCCTTCCAGAGACCTACTTGCAGGCCTCTGCACATACCAAAGCAATGTAGCAGCACGCTTAAGTACACGTAGACTTGGCCTAGAATCCAGGCACTGCCAATTTCTAGCTGTGTGATTTCAGGGAAGTTGTCCATCCTCTGTAAGGCCAAGTTTCCTCATCTTTGAGATGGGAACAATAACTGTATCTACTGACCCTAAGTCGGAATTCACACAACAGCAACTCATTCTTAACCTCTGGGTGGCTGAGAGGATTGAACTCATCAATACAAAGTACTTAAGGCAGTGCGTGACACATATTAGGTGCTCAGTAATTTTTATATGCCTAAGTTATTTTTATTACCTCATTCCCCTCTCCTGGGGTACCCCCACTCCTCCATCTATGTAACTCTCATACTGGACCTCACCCCAAGATTTCTGATCACCCTTTCAGAAAGCCAAGGCACGAAGTGTCCAGATGGTATAATCCTACACTATACAATACGGTAGGCAGTAGCCAAGTCCACTTGAAATGTGTTTAGTCTAAAATGAGATGTGCTTTAAGCTTAAAACACACACCAGGCTTTAAAACACCAAAAATAAGAATGTAAAATATCTCAATAATTTTACATTAATTACATATTGAAGTATTTTTTATATACTCAGTTAAACATGTTGTTGTTAGGTACCATCGAGTCGGTTCTGACTCATAGCGACCCCATGCACAACAGAACAAAACACTGCCCAGTCCTGAGCCGTCCTTACAATCATTGTTATGCTCGAGCTCATTCTTGCAGCCACTGTGTCAATCCACCTTCTCGAGGGTCTTCCTCTTTTCCGCTGACCCTGTACTCTGCCAAGCATGATGTCCTTCTCCAGGGACTGATCCCTCCTGACAACATGTCCAAAGTATGTAAGACGCAGTCTCACCATCCTTGCTTCTAAGGAGCATTCTGGTTGTACTTCCTCTGAGACAGATTTGTTCGTTCTTTTAGCAGTCCATGGAATGTTCAATATTCTTCGCCAACACCACAATTCAAAGGCATCAATTCTTCTTCAGTCTTCCTTATTGACTGTCCAGCTTTCACATGCATATGATGCGACTGAAAATACCATGGCTTGGGTCAGGCGCACCTTAGTCTTCAAGGTCACATCTTTGCTCTTCAACACTTTGAAGAGGTCCTTTGCAGCAGATTTGCCCAGTGCAATGAGTCTTTTGATTTCTTGATTGCTGCTTCCATGGGTGTTGATTGTGGATCCAAGTAAAATGAAATCCTTGACAACTTCAATCTTTTCTCCGTTTATCACGATGTTGCTCGTTGGTCCAGTTGTGAGGATTTTTATTTACTTTATGTTGAGGTGCAATCCATACTGAAGGCTGTGCTCTTCGATCTTCATCAGTAAGTGCTTCAAGTCCTCTTCACTTTCAGCAGGAAGGTTGCGTCATCTGTATATCACAGGTTGTTAATGAGTCTTCCTCCAATCCTGATGCCCCATTCTTCTTCATATAGTCCAGCTTCTCAGATTATTTGCTCAGCATACAGACTGAATACATATGGTGAAAGGATACAACCCTGACGCACACCTGACTTTAAACCAATCAGCATCCCCTTGTTCTGTCTGAACAACTGCCTCTTGATCTATGTAAAGGTTCCTCATGAGCACAATTAAGTGTTCTGGAATTCCCATTCTTCCCAATGTTATCCATAGTTTGTTATAATCCACACAGTCAAATGCCTTTGCATAGTCAATAAAACACAGGTAAACATCCTTCTGGTATTCTCTGCTTTCAGCCAGGATCCATCTGACATCAGCAATGATATCCCTGGTTCTACGTCCTCTTCTGAAACTGGCCTGAATTTCTAGCAGTTCCCTGTTTTTGAATGATCTTCAGCAAAATTTTGCTTGTGTGTGATGTTAATAATATTGTTCTATAAATTCCACATTCGGTTGGATCACCTTTCTTGGGAATAGGCATAAATATAGATCTCTTCCAGTCAGTTGGCCAGGAAACTGTCTTCCACATTTCCTGGCATAGACGATTGAGCACCTCTAGCGCTGCATTCGTTTGCTGAAACATCTCAACTGATATTCCATCAATTCCTGGAGCCTTGTTTTTCGCCAATGCCTTCAGAGCAGCTTGGACTTCTTCCTTCAGTACCATTGGTTCCTGATCATATGCCGTCTCTTGAAATGGTTGAACATCGACTAATTCTTTTTGGTATAATGACTCTGTGTATTCCTTCCATCTTCTTTTGATGCTTCCTGTGTCATTTAATATTTTCCCCATAGAATCCTTCACTATTACAACTCAAGGCTTAAATTTTTCCTTCAGTTCCTTCAGCTTGAGAAACACCGAGTGCATTCTTCCCTTTCGGTTTTCCATTTCCAGCTCTTTGCACATGTCATTATAATACTTTACTTTGTCTGCTCGAGCCGCCCTTTGAAATCCTCTGTTCAGTTCTTTGACCTCTTCAATTCTTCCTTTTGCTTTAGCTGCTCGACGTTCGAGAGCAAGTTTCAGAGTCTCCTCTGACATCCATCTTGGTCTTTTCTTTCTTTCCTGTCTTTTCAATGACGTCTTGCTTTCTTCATGGATGATGTCATTCCACGACTCGTCTGGTCTTCGGCTGCTGGTGTTCAATACATCAAATCTGTTCTTCAGATGGTCTCTAAATTCAGGTGGGATATACTCAAGGTCACATTTTGGCTCTCGTGGACTTGGTCTGATTTTCTTCAGTTTCAGCTTGAATTTGCATATGAGCAATTGATGGTCTGTTCCACAGTCGGCCCCTGGCCTTGTTCTGACTGATGACATTGAACTTTTCCATCGTCTCTTTCCACAGATGTAGTCAATTTGATTTCTGTGTGCTCCATCTGGCGAGCTCCATGTGTATAGTTGCCGTTTACATTGATAAAAGAAGGTATTTACAATGAAGAGGTCGTTGGTCTTGCAAAATTCTATCATTCAATCTCCGGCATTGTTTCTATCACCAAGGCCATATTTTCCAACTACGATCCTTGTTCGTTTCCAACTTTCGCATTAAAATCACCAGTAATTATCAATGCATCTTGATTTGATGTTCAATCAATTTCAGACTGCAGCAGCTGATAAAAATCTTCAATTTCATCATCTTTGGCCCTAGTGCTTGGTGCCTATATTTGAATAATAATCGTATTAACTGGTCTTCCTTGTAGGTGTATGGATATTATCCTATCACTGAGTACCTCAGGATAGATCTTGAAATGTTCTTTTTGACGATGAATGCAACACCATTCCTCTTCAAGCTGTCATTCCCAGCATAGTAGACTATATGGTTGTCCAATTTAAAATGGCCAATACCAGTCTACTTCAGTTCACTAATGCCTACACTGTTAAAATTATTTTTCACCTGTTTGTTTATACTTTTTTCTACTGTGGTTCCTTGGTGGGACAGTGGTTAAGAGCTCAGCCGCTAACCAAAAGATCAGCAGTTCAAATCTGTCAGCCACTCCCTGGAAGCCCTGTGAGACAGTTCTACTCTGTCCTATACGGTCGCTTATGAGTCAGAATCAACAAGGGGTTTTTGGTTTGGTTTAAGAAGTTTAAAATTACCTGTATGTTTCACATTACCTATATTTCTATTGACTAAAGCTGGTCTAGTAGGACCAGCAGTTTCAGGCAGTATAAGCTCCACCCCTAGTCGGTAGTCTCGTCTACTTAGTCAGGCAACTTGTCATTTTTTCACAAAGTCTGAGCCATCCCAGGGAAGGAAGGAACCTTAAAAACTGCCAAACAGCCACCTCATGCCTGAATATGCCTACAAAATCCACCCAATGGTTCTCCACTATACACTCAAATACTTCCAATGACAAGAAACTCACCAACTCCCATAGCAACCCCCAAAGGAACCCTTTTTATCTTTGGACAACTATTCAGAATTATAAAGTTCTTCCTCACAGTAATGGAGATCAACCTCCCCAGAGGGCTGATATCAGCCCTACCTTCCTCCTTGGGGTCATTCAAAAAAGACTCAAGAAAAGGAAAAACTACCATTTGCAAATCACTTACAATGTACCAAGTACTGTGTAAACTTCAGTTTACTGTAGCATGTAACCCTCACAGCCACTCCAGGAGCAGGTACTAGTGTTATCTCCATCTTGCAATGGGCCTGTAGTCTCAGAGAGATAGTGATCTGCCTTGTGTACCAGTCAGAAAGTGGTGGATTCCAATGCAGAACTGGTGGACTTCTAAACACCTTCATTCAACATTGCCTTTGTGGCTATGTTCCCAACATTTCCCTCTCTCCCGGTCACCCAGCCTGTTAGCAGTTACAAGCATAATCCAGAACCAATCCTGCCCTGGCCAGACAGGGAAGCACTTACCTGTCTCAGCAGCCCCAAGGATGTCTAATTTGTCACGGATGGCAGGTGCCAAGGTGAGGGCTTGAATTGGTGTGGGTGCAGAAAAGCCTAGAAAGCTGAGTGCTCGGAGTACCCCCTCGGGCACAAACAGGTTCTTCCAAGCTGACACATCAGCCTTCTGATCACGCATTTCAGGCATCCATGTCTTCGCCTTTTTGGGCACCTTCGGAGTAGTACCCTGGGAAGGCTCCAATTTTTTTTTCCCTTTCTTCTTCTTCTTTTTTGGAACACTGTGGGCCTGGCTTCCTGACGTTATCTCTTCCACCTCTGGCTCACGACAAATGGAGCCATCTTCCTGAAGCCCTAGCTCAGCATCTTTGACTTCAAACTCTTTCTGGGCACTAGTACCTTCAGTTTCCACATCTTTACTCTTCTTCAACATGACCTTTTTCTTTGGGGAGCTGGCCTCTCCTTCCTCTGAAACAGCTTGTGCCTTTCTCTTCTTGGGCTGTTCCTTTGAGAAGAGGCTGGAGGGATTCCTGGCAGGGGAGACCAACTGGTAATCTGTCAGTTCCTCAAAGCACACTAAGTCATCCATCTGTCCATCTGCAAACATGTTTGGGTCAATCTTCACCTGCTTCCATTTTCCCACAACTTTGATTCCCTTCATCTGAAATTTGCGATTGGTTGGTGGCTTTGGCTTTGATTTTGTCTCCTTCAACTTCATGGTTGCTGAAAATGAGAGAAATATTCTTTGAGGTTGGCAACTGAGACGTATAGGGTTCTGAGGCAATATATGACACAACTGAGGACACAAGATGGTCTAACACTGATACTCTCTACTAGAGAATATCAAAGAGGGGAAGAAATACACCCACAAAAAAAAAAATGAAACCAAACCCACTGCCGTCGAGTCGATTCTGACTCATACAACCCTATAGCAGATGTATGCATGCATGTGAATGGGAAGGCGTGTGTGATACTCACACATAACTGTACAGGTATATCCGTAGCTGTATGTATATACGTGTTTGTGTGTGTGCTGCATATATTCATATATATAAAATATAGCACAAAATAAAACAGTTACAGAGACTTCCTAGATATATCTAAACACCTCTCGGGATTGGTTTACCAGGTTTGAGGGCTCAGGACCATAGTCTCACAGGACAACTCAGAAAACTAGCGTTAACGTAGCTCATAATGTTCTACGTTCCAGGTTGGTAAGTAGTGTCTAGGATCTTAAACGCTTATCAGTGGCCATCTAAGATACAACTGCTGGTTTCCACTTGTCTGGAGCAAAAGAGAATGAAAGAACCAAAGACTCAAAGAAACTAGCCCACAGGACTAATATCCCACAGGAACCACGGCCTCTTCTAGTCTGAGACCAGAACTAGACAGCGGCCAACTACCACTACCAACCATTCTGACCTGGGATACAACAGACGGTCCCAGATAGAAAGGAAAGAATGTACAACAAAATTCAAATTCCTAAAAAAGGCCAGATCTACTAGACCTATAGACTAGAGGAACCCCCGAGACTACCACCCGACGATACCCTCTGAACTTGGAACTGAAGCTACTCCCAGAGGTCACCTTTCAGCCACATAATAGGCTGGCTTATAAAATAAATAATATCACCTGTGAGTAATGCGTTCCCTTAAACAATCAACTATACAAGCCCAAATGCTCAACACTTACCCAAAAGCTAAGATGAGAAGGCAAGGAAGCGTAGGGAAACTAGATCAACAGAAAAAGAACAAACAGAATGGATACAATAAGAATGCTGACAGGCTGTGAAAATTGTTACCAATGTCACAGATCATGTGAATAAAAATTGTTAAATGAGAACCTAATTTGTCATGTAAACTTTCACCTAAAACACAATAAAATATGTTTTAAAAAGAAAGTACACCCACAGAAGAGACAGCCTGGCCTGGAACAGTGGAGACATGGGAGATGAAGCAAAGACACATGAGCTAAACCTCATTTAGATTCCAGACTCAACACTTAACTGCTTGTGGGATCTTGGACACTGCTACTTACTTCTCTTTGAACCTCTATGTTCTCATCTTTAAAAGGCGAAGGAACTAATAATATCTAAGTCAAAAAATGTTTTATGCAAGTAAATGAAACATTACGGGAAGCATGGCGAGTAAAGCCTGCCACACATTATCCCTTGTGAAGGCAGAATAAAAACCTAGGCTTTTTTTTTTTTTGAAGGTAAGAGTCTCAAAAGTGCTCTGGAGCATTTTTCCTTCTCAAGCCTCACCCGAAGCAAAAAGATGCCCGTTCCAACCTTCTGGCATTTGCCAAAAGGCTTAAAACCCATCCAGCTTTTTCAGTACATTTTAAGTGATTTAAAGACCATTTAGGCACAAATTGTCTGGGCCTAACTCAATCCAAGTTCTCCCTTTTCAGAAAGGCCAAGAAAGACAGCACATCCTGTGGAAAAGGTCAACCTAGGTTCAAAACCGGACCCACCACTTGTCAGCTCTGGGCCTCTGGTGGATGAATTCATCCCTGTGAGCCTCAGTTTCCTCGTCTGTAAAAGGGGTGACGAGGTATCTGTCTCAATGGGTCGTTAGGACAATCTAAAAAAGTGACGCAAGTCAAAAACCGCTTAGCATGGCGTCTGACACGGGGTAAGCAAGTCAGCACGCACTGGAAGGTTCGCCCACCACACAAGCTACGTCACGTTCACAAACAGTCGGGGTTCAACGATAACGGGGGGGAGTCACTCAAACAGGGGCGAGGACGCGGAGCGCAAACTACGGGGCATCAGGGTCCCTCCGCTCGGCGCCAGATCGCGCCCGGCTCCGCGCCTGGAGCTCTCCCTTCGTCTTAGGCACCAGCGAGCGCACTAAGCAAAGAAGCCGAGACCCCCGAACCTTTATGCACGAGGAAGAGGCCCTGGACACGGGGAAGGGGCCCTGCGCGCGGGAGAGACACGCAGCTTGGCTACGCGGCCTGAGCCGGCGGCCGTCCATTCAAAATCCGGGGAATCCAGCGAGCCGGAGAGGCCCGCGATGGGAACCCCAGAGCCCGCACCCAACTCCACTCTAGCGCCGACCCCGGTCCCGCTCCAGCCCTAGGATTCACCGTGTGGCGACCCCGCCGAGGATGCTTCAGACCCTGCTTCAGACCCAGCCGCCGACCGCCTCAGAAAACACCGCGTCCGCCCCTTAGGGGTAGCGTCGCCTACAGTTCCGGGGCGGGGTTTCCATTCACGTATGCGAGCGCAAAGCGAAAGGAAGTCCCTCCCCCACTGTAAACGCCGCCACCTGATTCGCTGCTGCGCGGGGTCGCGGGCTTCTGCCAAACCAGGCCGGCGAGCTGAGCTACGGAGGCTTTGATGGGACAATGCCCTTCCTGGGTTTAGGGAGCTTGCAGAGCCTGCTCCCTGCGAAAAGGCTCTGTTCAGAAACACGTGGGAACGCAAGTGCTCTTGTACCACTGGGCTAGTTTCGGTGTGTCAAAGAGCAAACTGGAAGCACTGTTAAAAATCAAAGTATTGAGTTTTATTGAAGGCATAAAAACTATTCGAATCCGGGACAACTCAGACTCCATGAAATGAACTAAGCGCTCCACCCAAAGAAATTTTTCACAGGGTTTAAATACTGTACTAGGGTAAAATCTTTTTATACTAAAGCAAGAAGAAAGATTTTATTTGGCATATGTTCCAAAAAGCAAAAGTGAGAAACCGACGAACATGCTGCCAGAGCAAAGTCAGCCCGAGTTCAAGCAAGGAATGTAACAGAATCATCAACAACGACAGTCAATTTGATACTTGTGTATTCCATCTGGCGAGGTCTACGTGTATGTTCTTGTCGTTGTTAGGTGCCGTCGAGTCGGTTGCGACTCATACCGACCCTGTGCACAACAGAACGAAACACTGCCCAGTCCTGAGCCATCCTTACTATCGTTGTTGTACTTGAGCCCATTCTTGCTGCCACTGTGTCAATCCACCTCGTTGAGGGTCTTCCTCGTTTCTGCTGACCCTGTACTCTACCAAGCATGATGTCCTTCTCCAGGGACTGATCCCTCCTGACAACATGTCCAAACTATGTAAGATGCAGTCTCACCATCCTTGCTTCTAAGGAGCATTCTGGTTGTACTACTGAGACAGATTTGTTCGTTTTTTTGGCACTCCATGGTATATTCAATATTATTCGTCAACACCACAATTCAAAGGCATCAATTCTTCTTCGGTCCTCCTTATTCACTGTCCAGTTTTCACACACGTATGATGGGATTGAAAATACCATGGCTTGGGTCAGGCACACCTTAGTCTTCAAGGTCACATCTTTGCTCTTCAACAGTTTAAAGAGGTCCTTTGCAGCAGATTTACCCAATGCGATCCATCTTATGATTTCCTGACTGCTGCTTCCATGGCTGTTGATTGTGGATCCGAGTAAAATGAAATTCTTGACAACTTCAATCTTTTCTCCATTTATCATGATGTTGCTCGTTGGTCCAGTTGTGAGGATTTTTGTTTTGTTTATGTTGAGGTGCAATCCATACTGAAGGCTGTGGTCTTTGATCTTCATTAGTAAGTGCTTCAAGTCCTCTTCACTTTCAGCAAACAAGGTTGTGTCATCTGCATAATGCAGGTTGTTAAAGAGTCTTCCTCCAACCCTGATGCCCCGTTCTTCTTCATGTAGTCCAACTTCTCAGATTATTTGCTCAGCATACAGATTGAATACGTATGGTGAAAGGATACAACCCTGACACACACCTGACTTTAAACCAATCAGTATCCCCTTGTTCTGTCCAAACAACTGCCTCTTGATCTGTGTAAAGGTTTCTCATGAGCACAATTAAGTGTTCTGGAATTCCCATTCTTCTCAGTGTTATCCCTAGTTTGTTATGTTCCACACAGTCAAATGCCTTGCACAGTCAATAAAACACAAGTAAACATCCTTCCGGTATTCTCTGCTTTCAGCCAGGATTTATCTGACATCAGCAATGATATTCCTGGTTCCACATTCATTTCTGAAACCGGCCTGAATTTCTGGCAGTTCCCTGTCAATATGCTGCTGCAGCCGTTTTTGAATAATCTTCAGCAAAATTTTGCTTGTGTGTGATATGAATGATATTGTTCTATAATTTCCACATTTGGTTGGATCACCTTTCTTGGGAATAGGTGTAAATATGGATCTCTTCCTGTGAGTTAGCCAGGAAGCTGTCTTCAATATTTCTTGGCATAGACGAGTGAGCACCTCCAGCACTGCATCCATTAGTTGAAATATATCAATTGATATTCCATCAATTCCTGGAGCCTTGTTTTTCACCGGAAATCCTGGTGGCATAGTGGTTAAGTGCTATGGCTGCTAACCAAGAGTTTGGCAGTTTTAATCCACCAGGCGCTCCTTGGAAACTCTGTGGGGCAGTTCTACTCCAACCTATAGGGTCGCTATGAGTCGCAATCGACTCGACGGCAGCGGGTTCTGTTTTGGTTGGTTTGTTTTTCACCAATGCCTTCACAGAAGCTTGGGCTTCTTCTTCAGTACCATCGGTTCCTGATCATATGCCACCTCTTGAAATGGTGAACATCAACTAATTCTTTTTGGTATAATGACTCAGTGTATTCCTTCCATCTTTTTTTTGATGCTTCCTGCGTCGTTTAATATTTTCCCCCATAGAATCCTTCACTATTGCAATTTGAGGCGTGAATTTTTCCTTCAGTTCTTTAGCTCGAGAAACGCCAAGCATGTTCTTCCCTTTCGGTTTTCCAGCTCTTTGCACATGTCATTATAATACTTTACTTTGTCTTCTCGAGCCACCCTTTGAAATCTTCTGTTCAGTTCTTTTACTTCATCAATTCTTCCTTTCGCTTTAGCTGCTCAATGCTCAACAGCCAGTTTCAGAGTCTCTTCTGACATCCATCTTGGTCTTTTCTTTCTTTCCTGTCTTTTCAATGACCTCTTGCTTTCTTCATGGATGATGTCCTTGATGTCATTCCACAACTCGTCTTGTCTTCGGCTGCTGGTGTTCAATGCATCAAATCTATTCTTCAGGTGGTCTCTAAATTCAGGTGGGATATACTCAAGGTCATATTTTGGCTCTCGTGGACTTGGTCTGATTTTCTTCAGTTTCAGCCTGAACTTGCATAGGAGCAATTGATGGTCTGTTCCACAGTCGGCCCCTGGCCTTGTCCTGACTGATGATATTGAACTTTTCCATCGTCTCTTTCCACAGATGTAGTCAATTTGATTTCTGTGTGTTCCATCCGGTGAATTCCATGTGTATAGTCACCGTTTATGTTGGTAAAAGAAGGTATTTGCAATAAAGAAGTCATCGGCCTTGCAAAATTCTATTGTGTGATCTCCGGCATTGTTTCTATCACCAAGGCCATATTTTCCAATTACTGATCCTTCTTCTTAGTTTCCGGCGTTCACATTCCAATCACCAGTAATTATCGATGCATTTTAACTGCGTGTTTGATCAATTTCAGACTGTAGAATTTGATAAAAAAAAAACCCAAACCCAGTGCCGTCGAGTCGATTCTGACTCATAGCAACCAATAGGACAGAGTAGAACTGCCCCATAGAGTTTCCAGGGAGCGCCTGGCAGATTCAAACTGCCGACCCTTTGGTTAGCAGCCGTAGCACTTAACCACTATGCCACCAGGGTTTCCCCGTAGCAGCTGGTAAAAATCTTCTATTTCTTCATCTTTGGCCTTAGTGGTTGGTGCGTAAATTTGAATAATAGTTGTATTAACTGGTCTTCCTTGTAGGCGTATGGATATTATCCTATCACTGACAGCGCTGTACTTCAGGATAGACCTTGAAATGTTCTTTTTGATGATAAATTCAATGCCATTCCTCTTCAAGTTGTCATTCCTGGCATAGTAGACCATATGATTGTCTGATTCTAAATTGCCAGTATTAGTCCATTTCAGCTCACTAATGCCTAGGATATCGATCTTTATACAGTCCGTTTCATTTTTGATGACTTCCAGTTTTCCTAGATTCATATTTTGCATATTCCATGTTCCGTTTATTAAAGAATGTTTCCAGCTGTTTCTTCCCATTTTGAGTCATGCCACGCCATCAAATGAAGGTCCCAAAAGCTTGACTCCATCCATATCACTAAGGTCAGCTCTACTTTGAGGAGGCAGCTCTTCCTCAGTCGTATTTTGAGTGCCTTCCAATCTGATAGCCTCCTCTCCTGGCACTATCCCAGACAATGTTCTGCTGCTATTCATAAGATTTTCACTGGCCAATTTTTTCAGAAGTAGATCACAAAGTTCTTTCTCCTAGTCTGTCTAAGTTTGGAAGCCCCACTGAAACCTGTTGTCTTGAATATCTAGTGCTACTATAAAAGGAATACCACAAGTGGTTGGCTTTAACAAAGAGAAATTTATTCTCTCACAGTCTAGTAGGTTACAAGTCTAAATTCAGGGCATCAGCTCCAGGGGAAGGCTTTCTTTCTGTTGGCTCTGGAGGAAGATCCTTGTCAACAATCTTCCCCTGTTCTGGGAGCTTCTCTGTGCAGGACCTCAAGTCCAAAGGACATGCTGTGCCCCCGGCATTGCTTTCTTGGTGGTATGAGTCCCCAGCTCTCTGCCTGCTTCCATTTCCTTTTATCTCTGGTAAGGTATCTTGCTCATCCAGTGCTGCTGTAACAGAAATACCACAAGTGAATGGCTTTAATAAAGAGACTTATTTCTTCACTGTAAAGTAGGTTAAAAGTCCAAATTCAGGATGTCATCTCCAGGGGAAGGCTTTCTCTCTCTTTCTGTTGGCCTTCTCATCGGTCTTCCCCCAGACTAACAGCTTCTCTGTGCAGGCACCCTGGATCCAAAGGATGCGCTCTCTCCCAGCACTGCTTTCTTGGTGGTATGAGGTCCCATCCCTCTGATCGCTTCTTTCTTTTATATCTCAAGAGATCGCCTCAAGACACAATTCAATCTAGTAGATTGAGTCCTGTCTCACTAATACAACTACTGCCCATCCTCTCTCATTAACATCATATAAACAGGATTTACAATACGTAGGAAAATCACACAATACTGGGAATCATGGCTCAGCCAAATTGACACACACATTTTTGGGGGAATATAATTCAATCCATGACATAAGGTAAATGATGGTGCAGGACACGCCCCAGGAAAATGCTCTTTACATTGGATGAGGGATGTGACCTGAGCAAGAGTGTTACATCCTACCCTAATCCTCTTTAATCACAGCAGAGTTTATGATTTATAACACATAGAAAAATCACAAAATGGAGGACAACTACACAATACTGGGAATCATGGCCTAACCAAGTTGACACATATTTTGGGGGGACACAGTTCAATCTATGATGCCTGTCCACCAAGGGTGACCCTGCTGGTGTTTAAAATACCAGTGGCATAACTTCCAGCATCACAGCAACAGGCAAGCCACCACAGTAGGACAAGCTAACAGAAGCATGATTCTACATTTTCAATTCTCTGTCTTAATAATCATTGGTACAACTTTTGGTAAGGACAGTCAGGTAGGTCTTCATTGGTCCAACAAATCTTACTATTCAATCTAACAGAAAAAGGTAACAGTGGAAAATATGTGAGTCTTTTGTACTCTAAGTATTTGTTTATGTGAAAGTTTTCCTAGAAGATACTTTCCCAGATTGTCCTAGCTATTGCTTTAACACCTGAGGAGCTAGATGATATGTCCTTGTAGTCCTTGTCACTCCAGCTGGGCCACATTCTTTATACTCAAGGACACGGAATAATGGCTACCATTTTATCTCCAAAGTCAGTACAGAAAATTCAGGAACTTAGAAAGAAAAATTCTGGTTAGTTGGCATTTAAAAAATTATGCTTCAGTAGTCACAAAATAATTACGTGTTCTCTTAAGCATTGTTTTGTTAACCATAAAGTTTGAATTAGCTTAACAGCTGTTATTGGGTGAATATCTTGGGGCCAGCCTGAGTAAGCATTTTTCCTGAGAACATGCTGTAAAAGGAAGGGAGGGAAGCCTGCTGGCATCCTAAGTAAGGTATGCTGGCTAGCTGACCTTGAGATTCATTTCAGAACAAACAGTAAACAACAAAATGGAGTTCGGCCTGCATCTGTTACCGATTGCGGATTTGAGACATCTGCTGCAAAGCCAATATTGAGACAGGAGAAGGTAAGCAGCAAGAGGGCTTTATTGAACACCAGTATCCAAAAGACAGAGGGGGTTAAATTTCTCCCAGATTCAGAAGGGTTTTATACGGGGAAAGTCAGGGTTACCTAATGTTTTCAAGCACGTAGTCCACAGATGGTCTTATACATCACAAAACAACCACAAGAAACTCTTTATTAAACTAAAGATATGCATATCAGACATCTGGACTCTTATTTGTATGTTTGTAACAGGCTGAAAAAAAAAAACTTATATGAGAATCTCTCAGCTAGTGGAACTGCTGTTCCAAGTCTACTCTGACTGAGATAAGGACCAAGAAAGAAAATTGCAGATCGAAAGCTCCAGGCAGGCTTCCTAGCTGCTGTTTTGCAGGCTGAAGGCCATTTGCAAAACAAAGCTCAGTCATGCTTGTTATGTTAAGAGTGGAACAGGCTGTTCAGCCATATCTTGAGCAGAACCTGCACCATTTTTCAAAGACTAGAGATTAATCGCAGCTTATACAGCTATACTAAAATAAAATAGAAAATATATTCCCTCTACTTTAATATTAAAACACTAAAGAAAATGTATTTTCTCTACTTCACGTCCTGGGCAAAAACCTCTCCTTATGCCAAGCATCTAGATTTTTGGGGCTCCTTCACAAGTACCATAGCTGTCCACTTATCGAGTGCCTACTGTAGGCCTGGAGCTTTGCATTCATTTTCCTATTTGATTTACAACCCAACCAGCCTGTACTGGCAGTACTATTTTCCCCAGTTTTTGTGCCTCATCCATGGCACACTGATGGCTACGGTAGGTCTGCCTGACTCCAGTCCATGCTTTGATCACCAAGCTAAACTGGCTTCTTTGTTACAAACGTGCTGAGAAGTCAGCTTCACAGTAGATAAACATCTTTTCAATGTGGGCATCAAGGGATCTTCTGGAAACTGTCAAACTGTTGCCAATTGCCAAGCTGACACAAAGGGTCTTTGTCTTTTCCTGAGTAAGAATACATGCAAAAGACAAACTTTATCTTTAACTAGCTTTATTTTGCTTGAGTCAAGCAAAAGGAGCCAGCAGGAATCTAAGCCTCTCCAAAAGACTGACTCGAAAAGGGAAGCAAGGCTAGCGCTTATGAGGGTTTGACAGAGACAAAAGAGTAATGAATATTTAGTGGGCTTCTTTCAAGGGGCGGGTACTTCTCAGAATGGCCGTACATGTTAATTAGGTTGCAAGTACATCTGGAATCCAAGATGAAACCCGTTGATATTCAAGGTGGAGTCCTCTCAGCAGCCCTTGGCATCACTTTTTACGGGATATAGTACAAGCTCACTGATCTTTGGTGCTACATCACCATCATCAGAGGGCTAAACCAAAAAAAAAAAAAAAAAAAACCAAACCCAGTGCCATCAAGTCAATTCCAACTCATAGTGACCCCATAGAACTGAGTAGAACTGCTCCATGGAGTTTCCAAGGAGTGCCTGGTGGATTCGAACTGCCTGACCCTTTGGTTAGCAGCCGTAGCACTTAACCACTATGCCACCAGAAGGGCTAAGGGAGGTTAAACAGCGGTCACACTTTGTTCTTCTGTGCAAGCCTGTAAAGGTGGACCAAACAAAACCAAACCCAGTGCCATCAAGTTGATTCTGACTCATAGGGACCCTATAGGACAGAGTAGAACTGCCCTATAAGAAAGGGGGAAGAGACTAGAAAAATATAAGAAGGAAATCGTAATTCACAGGTTGTCTCAGCCTTATCTCATGTTGACAGGGTGTGGTACCTGTTTACCCAGCTTCTAGACGGTAATCTTTTAACAGGTCTCTTGTTCCACCAGCACAGTTAAGCCTATCTGTCTCAAAACTGGAGTTTTTCTTAAAATTAAAGCAAAAGTTTTATCGAGGAATAGAAAACAATTCACGAATTGGGAAAACACAGAGTTGAGGAAGCTCTAAACAGTGTTCTGCTATCTCTGTTGAGTTAGTGGTTTTTCTACATAGAGAAACAGGAAAGGTAGGGGGTTAATGATTGTAGATAAAATCAGCAAGGGCAGGCTGTAGTTTTGAAGCAGAACCTATGCTAAAAATAAAAACTGAATCTGACTTTGGACAAAAACATAGCTCTTTCCTACTAATCAGGTGCCTCAATTATTAATTTTAGGTGCTCTTACTCAAAATCCTTTCCCATACAGCCTCTGTCTCTGATGAACTTTGAAAGTCCCTAAGGCTGCTAGTCCACACATGTGTTTGTGTGCATGCACTCACATATATGTGTGTATTTGGGGAGGGTTGCCATGTTTAAGTCAAGTGAGCTCCCACAGGTGATCTTGTACCCACATGGGACAGAGTTTACTCATTTCCTGGGGAACTTGCCAGTGTGTCCCCAAGAGTTTGGGTGGCATACAGCCTGTGCCTAACTGGTGTCTGAGGAAGTCTGATGACAAGAGACTGAGGGCTGTCCCTGGTAGAGAGGGAAGGGAATAGCCAGCCACACATCCCTGAATGGCAGGACAAGGGTTCCTGTCGCCTCTGGGCAGTTACACACCCTGGAAGGCTGTGGGGCTATCTCAAAAGAACATTGCCTGACAGGGCTTTTTTCTGGGTAAAGTGGCTCTACCTGAGAGAGGCTGGAAGTAGGTGTCCCTAAGGTGGGAATGGAGGATATCTTGTGGGGTCAGAATGGTATATTGTGGAGATTCTTTGAAAAACTGAGAAAAGCATCCCAGGAGAGAAAAGGATAGTGTTATGGACTAAATTGTGTCTCCTCAAAATATGTGCTGGAACCCTAACCCCTATACCTGTGGCTGTAATCCCACTGGGAATAGGGTTTTCTTTTTATATTAATGAGGCTCTTTCAGTGTATAGTGTGTCAAAAACCTAATCACCTCTGAGTCATAAGGAGCAGCATAAACACGGAAACAAGGAAACATACAGGGGAAGATAGATGCCACACCAAGATCACCAAGGAATGAGGGACAGAAGCTGAAAGAGACAAGGATTGTCCCTCAGAGCCAACACAGAGAGATTCTTCCCCTAGAGCTGGTGCTCTGAATTCAGACTTTTAGTCTCCTAAACTGTGAGAAAATAAATTTCTGTTCTTTAAAGCTACTCACTCATGGTGTTTCTGTTACAGCAGCACTAGGAGACTAAGACAGGTAGCTTTTAGATATCTTCCCTGAGGGACCAGAGACGGGTTCTCTTTAACAGCTGAGAGATCTGCACACAGCCCCATAAAAACAGAGAAACAACAACAACCACAAAAACATTGCCATCTGAGTCAACTCTATAGAATAGGTAGAAATGCCCCATAGAGTTTCCAAGGAGTGGCTGGTGGGAACTGCTAACCTTTTTGGTTAGGAGCTGTCTTAGTCATCTAGTGTTGCTGTAGCAGAAATACCACAAGTGGATGGCTTTAACAAACAGAAGTTTGTTCTCCTACAGTCTAGTAGGCTAGAAGTCCAAATTCAGGGTGTCAGCTTCAGGGGAAGGCTTTCTGTGTCAGCTCGGGAGGAAGGTCCTTGTCATCAATCTTCACCTGGACTAGGAGCTTCTCACAGGAATCCTGGGTCCAAAGGATACACTCCGCTTCCAGCACTACTTTCCTGGTGGTATGAGGCCCCCAACTCTCTGCTTGCTTCCCTTTCCTTTTATCTCTTGTAAGATAAAAGGTGGTGCAGGCCACACTCCCGGGAAACTACATTGGATCAGGGAGGTGACCTGAGCAAGGATATTATGTCCCACCCTAATCCTCTTTAACCACAGGCAGAGATTATGATTTATAACACAAAGAAAAATCACAAAGTGGAAGACAACCACACAATACTGGGAATCATGGCCTAGCCAAATTGAGACACATATTTTTGGGGGCCACAATTCAACCCATGACGGGAGCCAAGCTCTTAACCACCTTGCAGCAAACAGCCCCAGCTAAGTTAAAATAGTTTTTTGCCCCTTTGCCTCTCATGGCTTTTGTAGATTGACCCTGAAGGTACCCGACCAGGTGCAGCCATGTGGGAAGAAAGTAAAGAGAGATTTTAAGAAGCAGATCACCCTCCTCTTCCTGGATCTAACTTTCAGAACCTGGGTTAGATCTAAGCTGGGAAAAGGGGAGTTTTGAATTCCAGGTGAGATGGACATTTTGACCTCAGATTAGATGGTGTTTTATTATTTTCTTCACAATAAAACTGCTTTTTCCCCCCCGATTATGGTGGAATGAGATGTTAAAATGACATTCTTTCTGACTCAGTTTTAGTGGAGACTTAAAGACTAAGCACAAAAATAGGTGTCAGGTTTCCACACCCTCCAAAGCAGGGCACTTGGAGAAGGTAGGACTTGGCAAGGAGATTGTCTCTAAACCACTTTTGTGACCCTCAGCTCAATACTCAGCTCAAAGATATATATGCAAGGTTTGAGGCTGAAAAGACTGGGAGAGAATTTCCTTGCAGAACATTGTTTGAAATTTATGGCTTAGGCTGAATAAAATATACTTCAGGCTTCCGATAATTTGTTTCAACAAATATCTCCTTCCTCAGAATCCCCAGAGCTTTCTCCACAGAGTATAGCATTTTCAGCTCTGCATCTGATAGAGGCTGACTTTTTTGTCTGGTCTCTCCTAGACTGTAAGCTCCTCAAGTCATCCGCTAAAGTGCCTATACAGTGTCTGGCAGACTCAATGTTTCATGGGTGTTTGTTAATTGAATAAGTGAGTAATGGTTGACTTTGGTTTTTCCTTTCCCCCTCCCCTTTTTGGTAGATGGACCCAAGCACTAGAAGTCACAAAAATACTGACCTTGTCACGTAGCATCTGTTGATAGCTCATAGCAGCTTTATTTGTGTCTTAGTCATCTAGTGCTGCCTTAACAGAAATACCACAAGCAGATGGCTTTAACAAAGAGAAATGTATTTTCTCACAGTCGAGTAGGTTACAAGTCCAAATTCAGGGCATCGGCTCCAGCGGAAGGCTTTCTGTCTCTGTTGACTCTGGAGGAAGGCCTCCCCTGGTTGGGAAGCTTCTCAGGTGCAGGGACCCTGTGTCCAAAGGACACACTCTGCTCCTGGTGCTGCTTTCTTGGTGGCACGATGTCCCCAACTCTCTGCTTGCTTCCCTTTCCTTTTATCTCTTGAGAGATAAAAGGTGGTGCAGGCCATACCCCAGTGAAAATCCTTTTACATTGGGTCAGGAATGTGACCTCAACAAGGGTGTTACATCCCACCCTAATCCTCTTTAACCACAGGCAAAGATTATGATTTGTAATACATATGAAAATCACAAAATGGAGGACAGCCACACATGGCCCAACCAAGTTGATACACACTTTTTTGGGGGACATAATTCAATCCATGACTATTTGTTATAGCCAAAAACTGGGAACAACCAAAATGCCCTACAGTAGGTGAACCGTTAAACGAACTGGTGCATCCATACCATGGAATACTACTTAGCATCTCCAAGGGCATTATGTCGAGGGAATAAAGCTCACCTCAGAAGGTCAAATAATATTATTGAAATGACAAAAGAGATGGAGAACATTTGAGTGGTTGCCAGAGGTTGGGGGCGGGGGGAGTTTAAAGGGTAAATGTGATGATAACGGCATAGTACCAGAGAGATCTTTCTGGTGAAGGAACAGTTCTGTATTTTGACCATAGTGGTGGCTAAAGAAAAAGAAACCAAATTCGTGGCCCTTGAGTCAATTCCAACTCATAGCGACCCTAAAGGACAAAGTAGAACTGCCCCGTAGGGTCCCAAAGAGCAGCTGGTAGATTTGAGCTGCTGACTTTTGGTTAGCAGCCAAGCTCTTAACCACTGTGCCACCAGGGCTCCAGCAGTGGTGGCTACACAGGTAATATGATGACACAGAACTGAGGAAGTGGAGCAAGAAAAGCGGTCACACGTCCCAAACCCCTACATCAACAATAGAAGAAAGTAAGCAAATATCGATAAAGTTAATAATCTCAGCACTCTGGGCATCAGTTAAATGGTTGGAGAACCAAAAGGGAGCACTGAATCCAGTAAAACGTAACATACAGAAGAGTGGAGGTTCATTGAGTGTACTCATTGTACTGCCAACACCGGCTCAACTCAGCCATTTCGGGGTGATAGTAACTGGTACAGTGTGGCCTGGGCTTTGTGAACACCAGGCCCTGGTGAAGGCCCTGAGGGCAGGGACTGAGCATGCAGACTAAAGACAGGGCACAGCAGCTCAATGAAGACCTGGGACTCTGTGGGTCTCAGGAGACAGCAGCATGCTGAGCAGTGTGCAAAATACATCAATGGCACTTCATAAAAATGAAATAATCGTCATCAAAGGACTTTATCAACAAAGTGGAAAGACAACCCGCAGATTAGGAGAAATTTTTCGGGAGCTATGTATCTGACATATCAGATAGATCTGATCCCCTAAGTGTCTGTCACCTTGATGTACTGCGGAGGCTTGCGTGTTACTGTGATTCTGGAAGCTATGCCACCAGTATCCAGATACCAGCTGGGTCCCCTACAGTAGACAGGTTCCAGCTGAACTGCCAGACTAAGACAGACGAGAAGAAGGACCCGGCAGTCTACTTCCGAAAAGATTTAGTCAGTGAAAACATTACGAATAGCAGCAAAGCAGTGGAACATTGTTTGATACAGTGGAAGGTGAGCCCCTCAGGATGGAAGGCACTCAAAAGACAGCTGGGGAAGAGCTGCCTCCTCCAGTAGAGTCAACCTTAATGACGTGGTTGGAGTCAAGCCTTTGGAATCTTCATTTGCTGATGTGGCACAACTAAAAATGAGAAAAAAAAAGCTGCAAATATTCATTAATAATCAGAACATAGAATGTACAAATATGAATCTAGGAAAATTGGAAATCATAAAAAATGAAATGCGACATATAAACATTGATATCCCATTGATATCAACATTAGTGAGCTGAAACAGACTGGTATTGGCGATTTGAAATCGGACAATCATATGGTCTACTATGCCGGGAATGACAACTTGAAGAAGAATGGCATGGCATTCATCGTCAAAAAAAAAAAATTTCAAGATCTATCCTGAAGTACAACACTGTCGGTAATAGGATAAAATCCATACGCCTACAAGGAAGAACAATTAATACGACTATTATTCAAATTTACGCACCAACCACTAAGGCCAAAGATGAAGAAACTGAAGATTTTTACCAACATCTGCAGCCTGAAATTGATCAAACATGCAGTCAGGATGCATTGATAATTACTGGTGATTGGAATTCGAGAGTTGGAAACAAAGAAGAAGGACAGGTAATTGGAAATTATGGCCTTGGTGATAGAAACCATGCCGGAGATCTCATAACAGAATCTTGCAAGACCAATGACTTCTTCATTGCAAATACCTTTTTGCACCAACATAAACAGTGACTACACTACATGGACCTCGCCAGATG
Organism: Loxodonta africana; assembly: GCF_030014295.1. Taxonomy (NCBI): domain Eukaryota; kingdom Metazoa; phylum Chordata; class Mammalia; order Proboscidea; family Elephantidae; genus Loxodonta; species Loxodonta africana. Next base: position 107,224,312 of record NC_087351.1, read on the forward strand.
GAATACACAGGAATCAAATAGACTACATCTGTGGAAAGAGATGACGGAAAATCTCGATATCATCAGTCGGGACAAAGCCAGGGGCTAACTGTGGAACAGACCATCAATTGCTCATATGCAAGTTCAAGGTGAAACTGAAGAAAATCAGACCAAGTCCATGAGAGCCAAAGTATGGTTTTTTTTTTTTTTTGAGTATATCCCACCTGAATTTAGAGACCATCTGAAGAATAGATCTGATGCATTGAACGAAGACCAGACAAGTTGTGGAATGACATCAAGGACAAAATACATGAAAAAAGCAAAAGGTCATTGAAAAGATAGGAAAGAAAGAAAAGACCCAAAGGGATGTCATAAGAGGCTCTGAAACTTGCTCTTGAACTTCAAGCAGCTAAAGCAAAAGGAAGAAATGATGAACGAAAGAGCTGAACAGAAGATTTCAAAGGGCCTCTCAAGAAGACAAAGAAAAGTATTATAATGACGTGTTAAGACCTGGAGATAGAAAACCAAAAGAGAAGAACATGCTCAGCATTTCTCAAGGTGAAAGAAATGAAGAAAAAATTCAAGCCCATTTTGAAGGCTGTGCTCTTTGATCGTCATTAGTAAGTGCTTCAAGTCCTCTTCACTTTCAGCAAACAAGGTTGTGTCATCTGCATGATGCAGGTTGTTAATGAGTCTTCCTCCAATCCTGATGCCTCGTTTTTCTTCATATAGTGCAACTTCTCAGATTATTTGCTCAGCATACAGATTGAATAGGTACGGTGAAAGAATACAACCCTGACGCACACCTTTCCTGGCATTAAACCAATCAGCATCCCCTTGTTCTGTCCGAACAACTGCCTCTCGATCTATGTAAAGGTTCCTCATGAGCACAGTTAAGTGTTCTGGAATTCCCGTTCTTCTCAGTGTTATCCACAGTTTGTTATGATCCACACAGTCAAATGCTTTTGCATAGTCAATAAAACACAGATAAACATCCTTCTGGTATTCTCTGCTTTCAGCCAGGATCCATCTGACATCAGCAATGATATCCCTGGTTCCACGTCCTCTTCTGAAACCGGCCTGAATTTCTGGCAGTTCCCTGTCAATATACTGCTGCAGCCGTTTTTGAATGATCTTCAGCAGAATTTTGCTTGCATGTGGTATTAATGATATTGTTCTACAATTTCCACATTCGGTTGGATCACCTTTCTTGGGAATAGGCATAAATATGGATCTTTTCCAGTCAGTTGGCCAGGAAGCTGTCTTCCGTATTTCTTGGCATAGACGAGTGAGCACCTCCAGCGCTGCATTTGTTTATTGAAACATCTCAATTGATATTCCATCAATTCCCAGAGCCTTGTTTTTCGCCAGTGCCTTCAGAGCAGCTTGGACTTCCTCCTTCGGTACCATCAGTTCCTGATCATATGCCACCTCTTGAAATGGTTGAATATCAACTAATTCTTTTTGGTATAATGACTCTGTGTATTCCTTCCATCTTCTTTTGATGCTTCCTGCATCATTTAATATTTTCCCCATGGAATCCTTCACTATTGCAACTCAAGGCTTGAATTTTTTTCTTCAGTTCTTTCAACTTGAGAAATGCTGAGCGTGTTCTTCCCTTTTGGTTTTCCATCACCAGCTCTTTGCATGTGTCATTATACTACTTTATTTTGTCTTCTCGAGAGGCCCTTTGAAATCTTCTGTTCAGTTCTTTTACTTCATGAATTCTTCCTTTTGCTTTAGCCGCTTGACGCTCAAGAGCAAGTTTCAGAGTCTCCTCTGACATCCATCTTGGTCTTTTCTTTTTTTCCTGTCTTTTCAGTGACCTCTTGGCTTTCTTCATGGATGATGTCCTTGATATCATTCCACGACTCGTCTGGTCTTCGGTCACTAGTGTTCAGCGTGTCAAATCTATTCTTCAGATGGTCTCTAAATTCAGGTGGGATATACTCAAGGTCATACTTTGGCTCTCATGGACTTGGTCTGATTTTCTTCAGTTTCAGCTTGAGCTTGCATATGAGCAATTGATGGCCTGTTCCACAGTCGGCCCCTGGCCTTGTTCTGACTGCTAATACTGAGCTTTTCCATCGTCTCTTTCCACAGATGTAGTTAATTTGATTTCTGTGTGTTCCATCTGGTGAGGTCCATGTGTATAGTCGCTGTTTATGTTGGTGAAAGAAGGTATTTACAATGAAGAAGTCGTTGGTCTTGTAAAATTCTATCATTCAATCTCCAGCATTGTTTCTAGCACCAAGGGCATATTTTCCAACTACTGATCCTTCTTCTTTGTTTCCAACTTTTGCATTCCAATCGCCAGTAATTTTCTTTTTGTGAGGTCTTTACCTGGTTTTGGTATCAGGGATATGGTGGCTTCGTAGAATGAGTTTGGGAGTAGTCCGTCCTTTTGTATGCTCTGAAATACCTTTAGTAGTAGTGTTAACTCTTCTCTGAAAGTTTGGTAGAACTCTCCAGTGAAGCTGTCCAGGCTAGGGCTTTTTTTTTTTGGAGTTTTTAAATTACCTTTTGATGTCTTCTTTTGTTATGGTTTTATTTAGTTTTTCTACCTCTGTTTGTGTTAGTTTAGGTAGGTAGTGTGTTTCTAGAAATTCATCCATTCCTTCTAGGTTTTAAAATTTTTTAGAGTACGGTTTTTCATAGTGATCTGATATGACTCTTCTAATTTCCATTGGGTCTGTTGTGATATCACTCATCTCATTTCTTATTCAAGTTATTCGCTTCCTCTCCTGTTTTTCTCTTGTCAGTTTGGCCAATGGTTTATCGATTTTGTTAATTTTTTCAGAGTCAGCTTTTGGTCTTATTAACTCTTTGAAATGTTTTTCTCTTCTCTATTTCATTTAATTCTGCTCTAATTTTTATTATCTGCTTTCTTCTGGTGCCTCAGGGTTTCTTTTGTGGCTCTCTTTCTATTTGTTCAAGTTGTAAGGATAATTCTTTGATTTTGGCCCTTTCTTTTTTTGGATGTGTGTATTTACTGACAAAAATTGACCTCTGAGCACTGCTTTAGCTGTGTCCGGAAGGTTTTGATAGGAAATGTTTTCATTCTCATTGGATTCTATGAATTTCTTTATTCCATCCTTACCTTCTTCTATAACCGAGTCATTTTTGAGCAGGGTGTTGCTCATTTTCCAAGTGTTTGAATTCTTTTCCCTGCTTTTTCTGTAATTGATTTCTACTTTTATGGCTTTATGATCAGAGAAGATGTTTTGTAATATTTCGATGTTTTGGATTCTGTTAATACTTGCTTTATGACCTAATATGTGGTCTATTCTAGAGAATGTTCTGTGTGGGTTGGAAAAGAAGGTATACTTGGATGCTGTTGGGTGGAGTGTTCTGTATATGTCTATGAGGTCAAGCTGGTTGATAGTAGCATTTAGATCTTCTGTGTCTTCACTGAGCTTCTTTCTATGGATGACTTCACCAAAAGTGGTATGTTGAAGTCTCCTACCATTATTGTGGAGCTGTCTCTCTTTTCAGTGTTGTTAGAGTTTGTCTTATGTATCTTGAAACCCTGTCGTTGAGTGCATAAATATTTAATATGGTTATATTCTCCTGGTATATTATGCCTTTAATTATTATATACTGTCCTTCCTTATCCTTGTGGTGGATTTAACTTTAAAGTGTATTTTGTCAGAAATTAATATTGCCACTCGTGCTTTGTTTTTATTGTTATTTGCTTGATATATTTTTTTTTTCCATCCTTTGAGTTTTAGTTCATTTGTGTCTTTAAGTCTAAGGCGTGTATCTTGTTTTGTCTGTCTTTTCCTTGATTTTGTCTACATTTTCCATGGTTTTGTCTATTTTTCCTTACCTTTGTCTGTGTTTCCCTTCATCTGTTTGAGAACCCTGAATATTAGACTTCTGAATTCCCTATCAGGTAATTCCAGTGCCTTTTCTTCTAGCAGATGGTCATTTGGAGCCATTCTTTCTTATTTTTTTATGTTTTGATATTGTCTGCTGTCACCACAGCATTCAGAAATTATTTTCTTCATTCATTGATTGTAGATTTCATTGTTTCATCCTGCTTTTTTGTTTTATTTGGTTATGTCTGGACAGATGGGCTTGGTGTGTTATGTTGCTTGCTCACCTGTGGGCACAATTCTTCTCACAACCTTGTGCAAGGGGATAGATCTTGTCACTCAGCTATAGTGTGGCAGGAAGGGTCCAGTGGGGGTGAAGGGGTGGGGATGGGTAGTTTGCGGTACGAACTGGGAGTAATGGGGTGGGGGTGGTACCCTTCTGGGGCATGGCACTTGGCATGCAGCACAGATAAGCAGGAGAGAGAGGAGAGTATGTAATGTGCAGATCTAAGGGGGTGGGTGAAAGAAGAGAAAGAAAAATCAGAAACAAAGACAAAAAATGCAAAAAATGAAGTAAAAAATAATAAAAAGGAAAAAATAAATAAAACTGCAGTGCTGTAGCATTTGGTTGGTGGGGGTGGGGAGACCCGGCAAGGCCATGTGCTGGTTACTCTCTAGCCAAGTGGTGTGTCTCAGACTTTCAAGAATCAGCGTGGGTGGTGCACAGGGTTAGGTGAGCAGGAGACAGGAAAGGAAAGAGGGGAAAGAGAGAGAAGAAACTAACCATTAAACAAATAAAAACAAAGAAATATGGTGGCAGCCACTGGGGGTAGGGGGAAATTGGGGTGGTGGCAAACCAATGTCTCTCTCGCCCGGGGGCATGGCACAGCTCAACAGAAAGCGGCAGAGGCAGCGAAGGGCCTAGGTTGCAGGGAGAAGGAAAAGTAGAAGGGGAGAGAGAAAGAAAAATATAAAATATTGTGCCTGGGTAAGAGGCTCAGACCTGGGAAGGACGTGTGCCAGAGGCTCTCCAGCCAAGCAGTACAGCACAGCACAGCACAGCACAGCACAGCACAGCACAGCACAGCACAGCACAGCACAGCAAGAAGGTGGAGGTGGGGCACTGGGCTTGGTGGATGGGACAGAGGAAAGGAAGGAAGGAAGAAAGAGGAGAAACAATAACAACAACAGCAAGAAAAGTCCAAAACAAACAATAAAATGCAACTGAGGGAGCCAGTTGGTGACAGTGGCACAGGCCTGAGGAGGCTGCAGGAGTGATTCTCCAACTAGGCTGTGCAGCACACCCCCTCCAGGAGGGGTAGGAGTGATGCACAAGGCTGTCTGGGGGGCAGGGGAAAGGAAGTGAAGGAAAGGAGAGAGAGAGAGAAAAAAAAAAAACAGAAAAAAAGAAGAGAGGAAAGAAAAAAAATCACAGCTTATCAAGAAGGGGAGGGGATGGCACATGGGGCTAGTTGGATGGGAGAAAGGAAAGGAAGGAAGGGGGAGAGAGAGAGAGAAGCAACACAAAAGGACAAAAAATAAAAAACAAAGAAAGGAAAACAAATAATCACTGTCTTTCAAGGACAGGATGGCTCAAGGGGCTAGCTTGGTGGGAACAAAGGAAGGAAGGAAGGGAAGGGGAAAGCAGCAAAAAAAAAGCCAAAAAAAAAAACACACGCACACACACAAAGAAAAAAGAACAAAGCAGCCAAACCAAAAAATCAAAGCCGTGAAGAAGTGGAGTGGATGGCACATGTGGGTAGAGAAGCAACAAAAAAAAAATCCCAAAAAATAAAGAAACAAAAATACAAACTAAATGGAAAATGCCTGTTAAGAAGGGGAAAGGAAGGGAGAGGAAAGCAACAAACCTCATCCCCCCCCCAAAAAAACAGAAAACAACAAAAAAACACACAAAAAGAAAAAAAGAAGAAAGCAGCCAAACCAAAAAATCACAGCCTGTGAAGAAGAGGAGGGAATGGAATATGGGGCTAGAGAAGCAGCAACGACAGCAACAAAAACAGCCAAGAAAATAAAAAAACAAACCAATGAAAATACAAACTAAACAAACAAAAAATGCGGCTGAAGGGGCTGGCCAGTGAGGGTGGGGTAGACCCTGGTGACAGTGAGCTAATGTCTCTCTGGCTGAGCAATCATGGCCCATTGGCAAGCAGCAGAGGCCTCTTAGAGGTAAGAAGGATGGGGGTGGGAAGCACGTATCCCTGCTTCCTGGGTGTTCTGTCTCCTGCTGGGAGCTCTGTGATATTGCTTTCTCATACTCATTGTCTGGAGTTCTTTAGAGGCTGTAGCCCAAGATGGCAAATTCGGGTGGCAGTGAGCTGGTATCTCTTCAGCCGAGCTCCAATAGCCCATTGGCAAGCTGTGGAGGTCTTGTGCAGGGAAGAAGAGTGTGGGGTGGGAAAATGTGTATCCCTGTGGTTACTGGGTGCTCTGTCTCCTGCTGGGAGCTCTGTGAAGTTGCCTCCCTGTGCTCTCTGTCTGATTTCTTTGGCGGCTATAGCCCAAGATGGCCAATCTGGCCATGTTAGCTGATATGGGTCTTCCACTCTGTAGCTCTCCTCCTTCTCTGTTCTTTGTCGTTTCTATTCTATTTGGCGCTTGATCAAGATCTTTATTCCTTCATTTGGTACTTAAGGTTCCAGGATCGATGTTTATATCAGTTTTACTTAATTTTTGGGGTCTTTGCTGCAGAGGGACGCCATGGTGCTTCCCTCTAAAGCGCCATGTGGGCTCTGCCTCCCTCTCAGCAACATTCTTAATCACACTACAAAGGCGCAATGGGGTTTACATATAACTTCCAAGCTGTGGGGGAGGAAGCGAAGCGAAGGAAACGGGATTCTGATGCAAAGCTGCCTAAGGATCTGCCTTATTCCCTCCATTTCCTTTTCTACATTGATCATTCAGGACCAGCGTCCATTTTGAACTATAGCCCAGCTTGGAATTGATTGGCATGTTCTCAGGCAGGGGGCAAATATTGGACCTAGGAATTGGGCCCCCTCTTCTTTTAGCCAGTAAGTTTGATGAAGAGGGGCAGTGATTACGGTAATTCTTACTATGCAGTATGGTTTACAGCTGACTACCCACTAAATGAAAACCCTGGTGGCATAGTGGTTAAGAGCTACAGCTGCTACCCAAAAAGGTCAGCAGTTCAAATCCACCAGGCGCTCCTTGGAAACTCTATGGGACAGTTCTACGCTGTCGTATAGGGTCATTATTAATTGGAATCGGCTCTATAGCAATGGATTTTATTATTATTATTATTCACTAAATGCTAAAAGAAAAGGGTAAGAGTAGATTTTATGCCCTGTTTATGTGAGTGTTTCCCTAAAAGATGTTTTCCAAGATTGTCCTAGCTATTGCCTTTATGGAAACCCTGGTGGCCTAGTGGTTAAGTGCTACAGCTGCTAACCAAAGGTTCGGCAGTTCACATCCACCAGGCGCTTCTTGGCAACTCTATGGGGCAGTTCTACTCTGTCCTATAGGGTCACTATGAGTCAGAATCAACTCGACGGCTCTGAGTTTTTTGTATTGCCTTTATACCTCAGAGCACAGTTGATGTGTCTTTATGAGTTCTTGTGAATCCAGCTGCAGCTGGATTACGTTTTTTATGCTCAAGGACAGGGAATAATGGCTCCAATATTATCTCCTAAACCGTTCTTTTCTTTTGACCGGAGATTGGAGATAACACATTGATGATTAATAACTAGACTTAGTCAAACACCTAGATGGCAGCCATAGCAGGATCTTTGCTAGTTTTCCACCAGATACCATCTGGTTCTTCACCAGGATCTTAAGAGCAACGTTCCCATCAGCCACATCACCAAAATGAGCACTCAATGTACATCAACATTTATCCTGAAGCTTTCTTAGGTGAGTAAGATAATATAAGGTAAGTTTTATTATGCCTGATTCTATTGGGATGCAGACTAAGAATATTACTCTTCCTTGCAATAGTGATTTAACTCATATATTTATTCTTGATGGTAACTAACCAAATAAATCTGTTGTTTGTAAGGGTGTTACAGTGTGCAACCAAGTAGCTTGTTGTCAAATTCTATGTATATCCCATTTTACTTTTCCTGTGTTATTTATCCAACAAGAGGTATGTGCTAGAGTACAGATTACACACTCTTGGACCAATAAAAAATCTAAGGCTATTTGTTATCCCATGTCACCTTGACTAATGAGGTCAGAGATCACTGTTGTGCTTCCATCCCATTAGCAACTTCATCTGCTATTTGTCATATAATGATTAGTAAATTTCTTAAAGATTTCTCCAATTCAACTACACCACAATAGGAATTAAGTCTACCAATGCCACCCTGAGTATTGGACCAATAGGTTTCTTTTTGACTCTCATTTTATAATGTGTAACGCTTTAACATTACCTTTTCAATACTTACTAGCATCGTTACTACGAATATCTAAAAAAAATATCTAAAGGCAGTCTTAAAATTCTCAAAGTGCACTGCCCATGCATTCACCAGGAATCTAAACAAGAGATCACCCACATAAACTCACTGTCAGTTGAAAAGGGATCATGTAAACTAGTATAATTGGATCCACCATACAAAAACATATATCCACAAGGAGCACAAAAAGTTTGTCTAGAGGAAACAGAAGGTATAGAAAGATTTTCATGTGACAACAAAGATTCTATTACAGAATACATGATTAGCAAGATAATACAGGATGGACTTCTCCTGTTGGAGATCTTCAGTTAATCTGTTTAAAACATACAAAGCGTTCTTCGCAAGGGCAAAACGTCCCTCCTTGGTTTACCTATTAACAGTCATGAGTCACTTTCTCAGAAGAAGAAGAGGCACAAAACTGTTCTTTGAGAGAACTACTAGTGTCTTGGTCATCTAGTGCTGCTCTAACAGAAATACCACAGATGGATGGCTTCAACAAAGAGAAACTTATTCTCTCACAGTCTAGTAGGCTACAAGTCCAAAATCAAGGCATCAGCTCCAGGGGAAGGCTTTCTCTTCTCAGCTTTGGAGGAAAGTCCTTGTCATCAATCTTCCCCTGGTGAGGAGCTTCTCAGCCCAGGGACCCAGGTGCAAAGGACACGTACTCCTGTTCTTCATTATTGGTGGTATGAGGTTGTCATGGATTGAATTGTGTCCCCCCAAAAATATGCATTAATTTGGTTAGGCCAGGATTCCCAGTATTGTGTGGTTGTTCTCCATTTTGTGACTGTAATTTTATGTTAAAAGGATTAGGATGGGATTGTAACACCACCCTTACTCAGGTCACCTCCCTGATCCAGTGTAAAGGGAGTTTCCCTGGGGTATTGCCTGCACCAACTTTTATCTCGCAAGAGATAAAAGGAAAAGAAAGCAAGCAGAGAGTTGGGGACCTCGTACCACCAAGAATGCAGCACCAGGAGCAGAGCATGTCCTTTGGATCTGGGGCCCCTGCGCCTCAGAAGCTCCTCGACCGTGGGCAGATAGAGGACAAGGACCTTCCTCCAGAGCCGACAGAGACAGAAAGCCACCTCCTGGAGCTGATGCCCTGAATTTGAACTTGTAACCTACTAGACTGTGAGAAAATAAATTTCTCTTCGTTAAAGCCATCCCCTTGTGGTATTGCTGTTACATCAGCACTAGATGACTAAGACGGAGATCCTCGTGTCTCTCTGCTAGCTTCTCTCTTTTATGTCTAGTCTTGTAGATGCCATCAACATAACTGCCACCAATCCATCTCATTAACACCATAGTGATAGGATTTACAACACATAGGAAAATCACATCAGATGACAAAATGGTAGACAATCATACAATACTGGGAATCATGACCTAGCCAAGGTGACAGGTATTTTTGGGGGACACAATTCAATCCATGGCAGACAGGAAATGCTATTCTATTTTGTAAAATTATAGTTTGAACGAATTTCAGACACTTCTCTGGTTATGATATTTACAGTTTTGCTAAGTTTACCTGTAAGAACTTCTAGTTCAAGAGTTAAAATATGTTCTAGGTTAAAAACATCACAAAGTTATAGTAAAGCAAAAAGAAAGATTTCATTTGGCATATATTCAAAGAGGCAAAAGTTGGAAACAGGCAAGCATGCTGGTATAGAGCCGTGTCTATCCAAGTCCAAGGAATATTACAGAATAGGCAAGAATGAGAAAACTCACAAGCATGCTGCCACAGCCGTGTCTGCCTGAGTCCAAGGATTACAGAATAAGCAAGAGAGGGAAAACAGACAAGCATGCTGCCACAGCCATGTCAGCCCAAGTCCAAGAAACATTACAGAGTCATCAGTATATATTGACATTACAAATGGACAAAATCATTGAAAGCTTCATCTTTTCACAGATTGACTAGAAACTCATAACTCTCCATAATTTTACGTTTTTAATTGTCTATCTTAATAATCATTGGTACAGGTTTCAGTAACAACATTCAGGAGGGTCTTCATTGAGCCAATAAATCTTACTGTTCACTAAGTGCTGATAGAAAAAGATAAGAATGAAAAGTCTTTTGTGTTGTTTGATTAGTTTGTGTGACAGTTTCCCTAAAAGATGTCTCCCAAGATTGTCCTAGCTATTGTCTTTATCGGGTCGCTATGAGTTGGAATTGACTCGATGGCACTGGGTTTGGTTTTTTTTAATTGTCTTTATATCTCAGGGCCCGGTTGATATGTCCTTGTGAGTCCAGCTCCAGCTGGGTCACATTCTAGGACAGGGAATATCTAAATCCATTTGTTAGATAATTTAGTACAAAATTGTTTCTTACATTCAGAAAGGAGGACCTTAAAACATCAGCAATATTCCTGCAGGAAACCCATAGTGTTCTTTACTTAGTCTTATGTAGTTAATTTCTATTCCAGGTGATTCTGGATAAGCTGCAGTCTGTGAACCCAGCAGCTTCTACATAAGAGTTCTAGAAATCTCGATTCAGTCTAGTCACAGTTTCTTGTCATAAGTCCAATATAATCCATCTTTTTTTTTGAGATATTTTGGTCAAATGTTTTCAGCAAATCAGCAAAGTAAAAACTTCTCTGCAGATGACAAATCTGAATATGGCCGTGATTTAATTTATAAACAATACTCTCAATTGCAAAAATTCAAAACCAAATAAATTCAATTAAAAAAATTTTAAGACAAAAATACTACTAAATGTAATCATAAACCTTATTTTCAAAAAGCTTCAGATATAATACATTACATAATAATTTTGAGACCTACTACCATATAGCCAGGATATACCAAGATTATCAAGTCTCTAATTTTTTATACTTAAATAGTAATTAAAAAAAAAAAAAAAAGGCTTCATAGATAAACGACGTCAATTCCCCAGTCGAACCACGGGCTTTGATGCTAGATTCCATAAATAAATAAAGTTGCCACCAAGTTAGTAATTAATGATAAAATTACAACATAACGTGCATTTGCTGTCTAATATTTGGCAAAAACCTAATTCTAATATTAGGCAAAAACCTAAGAGGAAATACTAACACATAAATTTTAACACAAAGAGAATCAGGCACTTCTCTCGATTTTTTAGAATGCATTCCATGTAGTTTATACAAAATAAATCTTTTTGGCACCTTTCCTTTATAAAATTCTTTCATCGTGGCTTTCTATGAAGTTTTCAAATTTGCCAGGAGTTTACTTAACCAAAACCAGTTATTTAACCAAAGATCTTAAGGTAAAAACCTTAGCTTTTTTTTTTTCTTTTTCAAGCCATGAGGTTTGGTTTTTGACTCAGGAATTTTATTCTAATGAGAGGCCAAAACTTTGTCTTTGAGGCAGATGTATACAAAGAATAAATTAACCTTTCAACTCAGAAATCAAAGAAAATTTTATTATTTTAACAGTGAGAAACCCAGTTCTTTGTTTTATATACTATTTAACATTAAAGATCCTAAAAAGTCTCATAAAATATACCATTAAACTTTAGACAGATAAAACTTTTGACAGTATCAAATAAATTTCTTTTTAATAAACCTCTTAAACATTGTCTTCGTTCCTTATCTCTTTTAGTACGTCCTTTAAAAATAGCAAAAATGAACACGCTCATTAAAAAAAAAAAAATTTTTTTTTTTTTTTTTTTTTTTAGCGGGTGGGATATATATATATCCTTTCACTGTGCCATAAAAAGCAAAAATGTATAAACTTAAATTATGATGAATATCTATTTATCAATTTAATATGTGTAAGTTACCTGAAAGTTCTTGGAAATTATTTTAAGCTTGTATACTGAAAACATAACTGCTGAAATGAAGTTTGTTTGAACATTCCAAGTTTTTATTCAACTTTTACTATTTCCCCATTCTAAACTTAGCCTTAAGGGTTTTATTAACTTGCTTTGGAAATCACAAAGTCTCTGTTCAACTGACCAATTCATTGATATGGATATAACCTTAAGTCTCTGGCTAGAGTTGGAAACATTTCTCCAGGTCCGTTTCAAGTCTCCACATAGTTGGAAGGGGTCTTTCAAATGCTTCCCTGGAGTTGTAGGACTTCAGAAACTGAGGGCCAGGGAGGCCTGATTTTGGCCCGCCCTCACTCTTGACTCTTGGAAGAAAAGATTGGGGTCATCCCAATTGCTTTACAGACATTTAAGCTGACCATTTTGAAGGGCTATTTACCAAAGCTCTAGCAATTTTGTAAATGCATCCATCAATTCTTGGCTACCCTTGTCCTATGCCTCCCTTTTCCTATTCTGGGACTGCTAGTTTTACTTTTAGACAAAATTACCCCTTTTCCTTAAATAAAACACATTTCATAATATCTAGCTTAAATTACTTAGAAAGGTTTTGCTTTTAAGCATCTTAGTGTACTTTTCAAATAGGCCAATATATATCAGTCATAGCCGCCAATCTAATACAAGATAGAAACTGAGGCACAATGCTCTAGGCCAGAAGCAAGCTCTCAGGACTAAAGGAGACAGAAAGACCACATAAACTCACTGATCAATACTACTCAAAACAAAGATATGGGAATCCTAGTTTCTTAAACTGTATACAGCAATTTTTGGTAAAATTAGCTCAACTTAACAGAAAAAAAACTGGTTCTAGATAAAATTTAACTTGCCAGAGCCTCAGATGGAGGAATATCAGGACTTTTGACAAAACCTGAGAATCAAGCAAAAGTTCCCCCCAAAGAAAAAGACAGGACAACACAAAGAGAAGCTCATTTTCCCAAAGTGGCCACTGAAATTCCAAATTGCTTCTAGTATATTCAGTTTGTAGTGTTTTTAAATATGAACTCTAAAGCAGTGTCTCGGGGTGGGGCGGGGGAGGGGGAAGAGGGAGAAATCCAGGCTGATTTATCAAAAATGTTAAACCCTGAGGTTCAAGCTTTTGGTTTCCTTCTTTACGAACTTAATTCGTTCCGATGGCTAGAGACTTAGCCTCTTATTTTAGACCTTAAATATACCAGTTCCTCCAATTAGAAAGTACTTTAAAGTAGCTACTGATGATTTTAATTTTAATGCTGTGATTCTTTATTGAGAAACTATATCATAAGACAGGTACGGAGCTACCAATTCTCCCTGCAAATTTCATAATACAAGTCAGGAGCCACCACCTCCTCCTGAGAATTTTGTAATACAGGTCAGGAGCTATCATTTCCTCCTGAGCATTTGGCAAAACAGGGTACTATCTCCCAGGTTTTCTCTAGTGCTCTACCTTGGCTCACTACCACCTTATCCTGTCGTTGAAGTCTTTAATGCTCATGATGAACACTGGTGACCACCTTAATGACTTTTGCTGGTCGACCTGTGCCTGAATTTTGTAGCATATAGTGACCCAGAGCTCTTTGGAAATAGAATTACCTCTTTAATGTTTCAAGCACCTGAATCCGGACACTAAACTGTAGTTCACCAAGAGAGTTAGTAAATGTCACTCTTAACCAAACAATCAAGCAAAAATATAAGAAAGAGTCTCCCTAATCAAACAACTGGTTTTCAAAACAAAGTATGCCAAACAAAACTTAAGAAAACACGAGAAAGAGAACAAAAAGAATGAGAAAAGGTTTGTTTTCCAAGAGCACTTGGACTGCAAACGCGTGGGTCCAGAAGATAGGAGCTCTCTTTGCCAGCTTCTGCTCTGCAGTCCAAGTCTCCTTGAGGTCAACTGGATTCATGGTTTTAGAATCGCTGCAATAACTATACTATCAACTCATGTAGGGTGAGAACACCACAAAGTTTAGTAAAGCAAAAAGAAAGGTTTTATTCAGTGTATATTTAAAGAGGCAAAAGTAGGAAACCAAAAAGCGTAATGTCTGAGTCTCTGTTCCCAGTTCTTAAGGGTGCATCTTAGTGGGCTGCATTCCGGGATCTCTTGAATGTCCCCCATTCTCTGGATACACACACTTACACACTCACACAACCTAATCTGATACACCAACCTAACAGGTACCTAGTGTCTTTGACACCCTCAACAGTCAATTCCTCCTGCTTCTTGGGACTCTAGAAGAGAAGGCCTTACCTAGGAATTACCAAATAACCCAGGTGCATTTCATGCCTCCCACTGAGGAGCCACCATTGGTCCAAGGCAGATCAGCTTCCAGAGCTGCTCCAAGGTCTCCAGGAGAAATGCCCTGGTGGTGCCAGACATGGGGGCCAGCCTGTTGTCCAATCCACCTCAGGAACTGGGTGGATGACTCCTGGCTGGCTTGCCAGAAATGTTACTGGTTGGTTCTGCTCAGTGTGACTCATATTGGCCAGTAAACAAGAGACCGAGGTGGGAGACCAGAAAAGGCACCATTTTTTTTTTTTTTCGCAAAGGAGAGAGTCAGTCGGAGCTGCTGCCTCCAAGACTGTTCTCTGAAGACAAAGGGAAAAGGTACGTATAAGGGCTTTACAAGCAAGGAGTTCATACAAGTTACGTCAATAACATTCTTAATCATACCACGCAGGTGCAATGGGGTTTACATATAACTTCCTAGCAAAGAAAGCAGGATTCTAAAGCAAAGCTGTAGAGGAGGAAGCCAGGCAAAGGAAACAGGATTCTAATGCAAAAGCTGCTGGGCGGCCTAAGCAAAGAAAACAGGATTATGACACAAAGCTGCTTGAGGTAGTGGAATTTTCCCCAGCCTGGAGAATCTGTCTCACCACCCGCAAAATAAATGACAAAGCATTTTGTATTAACGGACAATGGATGATAGAGTAGCCAAACCCCATCTCTGTAATAACTAGGTTTTCCCTTGGCCAGGAGCCCTGATCAGGCAGTGGTTAAGTGCTAGGCTACTAACCAAAAGGTTGGTGGTTGGAACCCACCAGCTGCCCCATGGGAAAAAGATGTGGCAGTCTGCTTCCGTAAAGATTACAGCTTTGGAAACCCTATGCAGCAGATCTACTCTGCCCTACAGGATCACTAGGAGTTGATTCGACTCTATGACAGTGAGTTTGTTTTTGGTGAAAAGAGGGGAATTCCTTTTGTAACCGAACGCCACTCGGGTTCTTGTCCTGTCTTATTAGCCAATTGAAATAAGATGGACACTAATTACAACGGAAACAGAAAGTGGCAAGTTTATTGTCTGCGCATACAAGGAGCGCGTGGGGTCTAGTGACCTTAAAGCCACATGCTCCCTGACTAAGGGAGCTGGGGAGCTTTTTGTTTCCAATGGCGTCAGAGGGTTGGGTTTGGTACCTGGAATTTTCTGCCTTTAGCCCTCTGATGCCTATATTTGCGGGGGCGGGGGGGGGTCAGTTGAAGGATGTGATTTCAATCTGTGCATGCTTCAAGGTGTAACTAGGGCTAGACGGAGCCACTACCTGCTGCGACTTCCTGCTCAAAACAAGCTTCTGGTTAGCAAGACAAAGAGAGGCGGGAAGGGGTGTTGATTGCAGTTTTCAATATGGCTGAGCATCCTGTTTCACTTTTGGTTTCACTTTTTGAGAAAAGGAAACTTATCCCATTGGCTGCCTGTATCCTATGTGGACTATGCTTTGGGAGGGGTAGGGCTGCCTTGAGTATGTGGAATCAGACACTCTGGACACATTCTGCGGAGATCCTCTTCTCTGGGTAAGGCAGGAAGGGGTGGTGGCCCCAACCTCAGGTGGGCCGTGAACTCAGGGAGTGGAGGGGTGGCCAGCATGGACCCACTCACTGACCATTCTTTTCTTGTTCCATCAGGGCTGCTGCAGCTGTGATCTAAAAAAGGTGGGTCTTATTGGGAAAAGGACCAAGCACCCACCTACTCTTGGACTCAGAGACTCTGGGATCCATCAGCTTTATCCATGCCCAGGTCCCTCCAGGCCCCAAGAGCTGAAGTTAGGAGGGGTGAGGTGGGCAGGGATCAGAGATAAATGCTAGGAGGAACCAATTCTGAGCCATTAGCAGCCCAATGCAACAGCTGGGCCTGGGTCCCATCTCACACCCGTAGCCTTGGGCAAATCATTTACCCTCTCTGAGCCCTGGCATCACCTCATCTATACAATGGGGACAGGAGTCCCTTCCTTCTGGTTTTAGTGGGAAGATTACATAGCAGCAGGCGCCCACAGCACATAGACACGGGACATGTCTTAAACCTCTAAAGGGCTCCACTTTCGTACTTTTGGAGTCGATTCCATGGCTCTGGGGAGATAAGGGGGTCTCCAAAGTTTCTAAAACATTGGCGCCGGGGTTCTCAACAGCAAGGAAGTGGAGCACCTGGGAATGTAAAATGGCTCGGGTCCCCCCCAAACACAGGTCCTTCGGTAACCTCAATACCCGCATCCCTCCTTTCCTCACCCAAGACCCTTTCTGTGCCTGCTGCCCCACAAGCTCAGAGCAACCACCTGCCCCTGGTCCCCTAAGTCTTTCAGGGCCATAAGTGGGGAGCCAGTTCTAGGGTCCCCATCCCCCCATCAAATCTCCACCCCTCCGGCAGGTTGCCTAGCCAAGCGTTCTCTCCACTTAGTGCCATGGCATTCGCAGCCGCAAGCCTCTGGGCCTCGCAGCTGGCCTCCAGCATGGTATCAGCGGCAACCGTGCTCAACTTGGGCAGACTGACCTCTGGGACCACCCTGGTTCCGCTTCCCTTTGTGGGTGAGTGTCCCAGGAGGGTCTGGGGCTAAGGGGAAGAGAGAGGTTGGGCGCTAGGGGAGGAGATGCAAGGACCCCATCCAGGGACTAGAGATCAGGAAACAACCTGCATCTAGCCCGAGGCTTAAAAATTACAAAGTTTTTGAGGCCAGAAGTCCGAAATCAAGGTGTCTGCCAGGCCATGCTCTCTTCGAAGGCTCTAGGGGAGAGTCCTTCTTTGCCTCTTCCAGCTTCTGGTGGTCTCAGACATTCCTTGGCTTGTAGTCATCACTCCAGTCTCTGCCTCCATCTTCACATGGCTGTCATCCATGTGTGTCTGTCTGTATCCGTGTCTCTTCTATCTTCACAAGAACATTGGTCATATTGGTGACTCCGGTGTGACCGCATAACATAACTCATTGTATCTGCCAAGGTCCCATTTCCAAAGAAGGTCTCTTTCTAAGGTTCAGTGGGTTAGGGCTTGAGCAGATCTTTTGGGGGCACAAACCTGTACCCAACCAAACCCAATGCCATTGAGTCGATTCCAGTTCATAGCAACTATATAGGACAGAGTAGAACTGCCCCATAGTGTGTCCAAGGCTGTAATCTTTACAGAAGCAGACTGCCACATCTTTCTCCAAAGAGTGGCTGTTGGGTCTGAACTGCTGACCTCTCAGTCGGCAACCGAGTGCTTAACCATTGCGCCACCAGGGCTCCTTCCTGTAACACCAGGACATGCAAATCCCCTCAGGGCAGGTCTCTTTCTGCTTCTAGAGTCAGACTCCCCAGCCATCCTCCCCTCAGGACTGTGGGGTAACCTTATCAGGAAAGTGCCCTGAGTTGGCAGAAGCAAGGATAGGGTGGGCAGGGGTTGTGCCTTCCTGCGACTCCCATCCAGGGCCAAGCCCCTCACCATAGGTGGGCGGTGGGCTCTGGGAGTGTTGGGGAGGCCAGGGTGGATGTACTCACAGAATGTACTTTTCATCTCCAGCCAAGACTACTGCAGCTGTGGTAGGAAGCGGTGAGTTGCTACAGGGAAGGGGCCGAGATCCCCATCAGGACCCAGGGAGCAATCGGCCTTGCCTGTGCCCAGGTTTCCCCGCAGCCTCAAGTGGCTAGGTCAAGGGCGGACATAAAATGATAGAGATGAGCAGAGACTTGGACACAAGGCTGTGGAGCAGGGTTAGAAGACAGGCTGAAGCGTGGGGCAGCCAGGGCAGGGGCCCACTGTCCTCGTGCAGAGAAACCACATTGTGCCCCTGGGTGTGTCTGTTGACTCCTGAAAAACAAGGCCGATAACACCCACCCAGGAAGGATTACGTAGTATGGTACACACACAGAGTTCGACCACAGTAGGTGTTTTAACAAGATGCCGACCGCTCAGATCCCCTGGTCTAGTGGAGACACCATGGAGCCCAGAGCTGCCACAGGCTGTCAGAGGATGTGGCTCGGCATCTGCTCCAAGTGGAGCGCTGAACCTAGGTTTTCCTTGCTTGTGTTAGTCTCCTTGGTAAGACTTGCTTGCATAAGAGATTTCCTCAGCAAAGACAGGAAGCTTGCAAACCACTGCTTGTTTCCAGCATCTTACTAAGCTGAAACTGAGGCTCAGGGGACAAGAGACTTTCCCATGAAGGTCCTGCTATAAGTCAGAGCCCAGCCCAGCACCCTGTCCCGATGACCCCCACAAGCCCTCTCCTCAGCTTTCCCTGCATAGCCTTGCCCCCCTACTCCTGACCTCTGTCCAACACCCCCCCCCATTGCCTTCCCAAGCTCAGAGCTCACCCCTTCTCCAGGCCCCTCGATGTCCCCCAAGCTTGACCAAGTAGGTGGGGGTCCATTCCCATGAGCCGAGCCTCCAACACTAAAGCTCCTCCCCCCACAGCCGTGGTCGTCGGTTCAGTCCCTGTGGTGCTCAGCGCCATCGGCTTCACCGGGACTGGAATTGCAGCCTCCTCCATAGCTGCCAAGATGATGTCCTCAGCAGCCATCGCCAACGGGGGCGGAGTTGCTGCCGGCAGCCTGGTGGCTACTCTGCAGTCAGTGGGTAAGCGTCCTTGCTGGGCTCACCGTGGGGGGTGAGGTGGTGCCAGGTGTGGGCAGGACCCAAGCCTCAGAGGATGCAGCCCAGAGCTGAGGCCTGGGAGGGGGACCCTGTCCTCCATCTAGCCCCCATGATCCTCAGCACCCCTGGTCCTTGGTCTCCCACCTTGTCTTCTCTGATGGAGGAAGAGAAGGGGTCTTGGTCTGGGGAGCCCTCTGGGTTCAAGCAACTCTGATCAAAACAGATTTGCTGAGTTCTTTGGGGCATCTTCTCTCCACTTGGGGTTCAGCCCTCTTCCATGGAGCATGACGCAGCTGTCAGCTCTTGGTTTTGCCACCAGACTTCAGACCTCTATGCAGCTGCCTGTAGTAGCTTCTCCCCCAAGCACAGACCTGAAAGTTTCAGGAAACAGGAGGGCCCTGGGAGGAGGGTCTCTGAGCCTACAGATCTGTCCTCAGAGCTGCCTGGCCGGCCCATCCCCCTCAAACCAGCCTCTCCCCTCCCGCAGGAGCAGCTGGACTCTCCCTGGCATCCAAGGCCATCCTGGCCTCTGTTGGGTTTACTTTTGGGGCCTTGGCTATGCCCTAGGCCAGTTTCCTGCCCTCAGGTGCATCCTCAGAGAAGACCTGTGGGGGCAATATCGTCTGGGTGACTGTGTACCAAATGGGGCATCAGCAACCCCAGAGGAAAATAAAGAATAAAGACATGTCTTACAACACCTTATGGAGCCTTCCTTCTCTCCCGTGGTTGGGGCGGGCCCAGCAGTGACGGTTCTGGGCCTGGGGACTCAGGCTCCTTCTGGACCCTGTCATCACCTGGCCCTGTGGTGTGGGGGTGGGGTGAGCTGGGACGAGTCTACATTTGCAGACAGAAAGCTGTCCCCCGCCCTGCCACTGACTCCATATGTAACCCTGGGAATGTGACCTCTTTGGGCCTCCGTTTGCCCCTCTAAACAGGAAGTTGAACTAAATGACCTCCAGGATCCCAGACAGGGTGGCTGTTTGGCTCAGTTCCCTTGAGGAGTCAGGGAGAGGTGGGGAGGAGAAGGCAGCACATTTGGCATTACATTCTTCTCAGCTGGAGCCCCACTCAGCTGCTGGTACAAGAACCCTAACCTCACAGATCCAGTATTTCCCAAATGGCCTGGCCCAGGCTTAGGAAACACAGGGCCCAATGATGCTGCCCCATCCAAAGCCAAAGTCCACTGCCCAGGCCTGGCCTTTTCCTCCCAACAGCCACCAAGAAATTTTAATTTTTCAGGAGCTCTGATCTTTCTGCTTGAGGGCCCTGATCCCAGATGTCCTCTTCACCCCTCTCTCCCCTACCAGAACAAGGCCTTATAGAAATTTCTCATCCAAAGATGGGTTCCACTCCAGAGCACCAGAAAAGTTGCTTATACATTGATGGACAATTTGTTCCCAGAAACCCTCTGAGTGTTTTCTCTAGGCCAGGCACTGGACTGGGTGCTAGGGAACATCAGGGAAATGCTTGCCTTTGCTAGGGGCTACAGAAAGATCACCAGCCAGTGATGCTATGACTAAGAAGTGCTATGCCAGCGCCAGGCCAGGGCTCTGTGGGACCCAGAGGAAGGCATGTAGTGTGGCAGGTTGGGGAAGTGGTAGTGTTCTGGATTGAACTCTGTCCCCCAAAAAGATAGGTTGAAGTCCTAACTGCAGTGCCTGTGAAAGTGACCATATTTGGAAATAGGGTATCAGTTAAGTACAGAGTCCATCGCTGCTGCGAATGATTAAAATAATCGATTATTAACTGAAAGCTGACAGTTTGGACCCACCCAGAGGCTCCTTGAAAGAAAGACCTGGCGATTTGTTTCCAAAAAGTTACTACCTTGAAAACCCAACGGAGTGCAGTTCTACTCCGCACACAGAGTGTCTCTGTGAGACGGAATGTAGTTGACGACAACTGGTTTGGGCTTTGGTTTTATCAGTTAACAAGAGGTCATGCTGGAGTAGGGTGGGACCTAATCCAATAAAAGAGGTGCCCTTATAGAAGAGGAGAAGAGACAGACAGACAGAGGGAAGACGGCCATGGGCAACAGAGTTATGCTGCAGCTACAAGTCAAGGAACGCCTGGGGCTCCCAGAAGCCGGGAGAGTCAAGGAAAGATCTTTACCTAGGGCTACTAGAGAGAGCATGGCCCTGCTACCATCTTGAATTTGGACTCCTAGCTTTCAGAACTGTGAGACAATACACTTCTGTTTTATAATCTGCCCAGTTTGTGGTACTTTATTATGGCACTAATAGACGGAGCTTGCTTATCCCAAGGGTCTTGGAGAGGTCCTTGAGGGTATTCAACCAGGCAGTGACCCAGTCATGGCCCGAGCACTGTCACACACACCTGCCCTAGGCTCTATCAGCAGTCTGGCATGTTCTCACTTCCAATGAGAGCTGAGCTGGTGAGCTGAGTGCTCTGGACAATTCAAAAAGGTCAAAAACTTCCATGTCGCCAAGTGGCTCCAGCTGGGTCAATGAAGCTTGGCTTTTACCCAGCATAAGAACAAACGCTTTATGTATTAATTCTTGACATACTGCTTCCTTTTCTTTCCTCTCTTTCTTGATGCTTTGGAGAGTCTGATAAAAGCTGTGGATACTCTCCTCCTAAAATGCACCCCTTCCTAAAATACTGTCTTCAATTGCAGGGTGCTCATTAGAGCCTCTGAAGGCCTCCTGGGAGCTGAAGGCAGAAGCCCCTCCATAAGGCAGGGTTCTAAGATCTGACTGGCTCTGGATGGGTGGCCAGCCCTCCCTTCCTGGTGATGCCCAGGCCTAGCCCTACAGGGCAGGCCCCTCAAGAGCACCCATTCTCCTAGGCTTCTATGTGTCTTGGGCACCCTGGCCTGCCCCCACCACCCACTCATGAAGGCGAGGCTTCGGGGTTCCCAGAGGGCTGCCTCCATTCAGATTTCGGGTCCCTGGTCCCTGCCTCTGGGATTCGTGGCTCTGCCCTGGGTCTTTACCACTAGGCCCCAGGTGCTGCCTTTGTGGTAGGAATAGGCAGGATTGTAAGAGAGGCCCCCAATGGTCCTCACCTTGTGTGGTCCCCTTCCCTGTGAGTGGGGGTGGATCTGGTGAATAACAAGCTCAATTTTCCAGAAACAGCACGGTCACCATTCCTGAGGGGCCCAGAACAGAAGACCCTACTGTAACACTCACCACACTGTACTGCTCTGCTGGTTTGTCTGTTGGCCTTGGGACAGGACTCTGAGGTCACATGGGAAAGTGTTGTGGGGGAGGGGGAAGAGGGTATGGAGCATGTCTAGTGCTCAGTAATGAGGAAGGACAAAGGGCTTTGGGATCAGTGACTCAGCATATGTCCTGGCCACTCCTCATTCCTGCCTCCCAATGGTAACTTTGTCCCTCTCATTAGTGAATGAGGCATAATGGGTAAAATAGGGCTCGCAGAAGGACCAAGGATGGCCCTGGGTCATACAGACCATCCTTGGTGAGGACATGACCAATTGCAGTTTGATTTGGTGCTTGCTCACCCCACACCTGGCTCTGCCCTCCATGACAAGGCAGGGTGGAGGCTGGGAGAACTTGGAGCCTCCAGCTCACAGCTCCACACACAGCTGAAAGAGCAGGGACGGGGGCAGGCATCTGCACAGGACCTTTATTTCTCATATTTCTCTGACTCGAGTAGGGGTTTTGGAGGTTCAACTTGGCGTACATTTTCTCCTGGAGACAGGTCCCCTTCTTCAGCTGGGATCCTCGTCTTCACTGGAGTCCCCATCGTCAGTCTTAGGTTCATCTGGTGGAGGGGGAGGGGGTTTCTTTTCTGAGCCCCCCAGCCAGGCCCCTACAGCTGACCCCATGAAGCCCAGGAGAATGTTGGAAGATGCAGAGAGTCCAGCTGCCCCTGGGGAAGAGACAGACGGTGAGCAAAGGGGATGTGCAGTGGCCAGGGGCCTGGGCCTCTCGGAAGGCCCAGAGACCCACCCTGCTAACCTCCAGCACATCCTGAACCCCTGGGGTCTTTGCTTTGGGGAGAGGATGCTGAAAGCAGCTGACAGAGAAGACATGGGACAAATTCATGGGAAGAGGGACACCCAACCACAGACCTGAGAGTTACTAGCCCCTCACTTTACAAAGGGGTCACTGAGGTCCACAGCAGAGAGGGGACTTGCCCATGTCACCAGCAAGCCTGGGTGGGGCTGGACCCAGAGCCCAGACACCATGCACTTAGGCCAGGTCTCCTTCTCTCCCTCTCCTTACCCAGCACCCCTCCCCCCTCCACGCCCACCTCAAACCTTCCTCAGAAGGAGACAGAGCCAGGACAGTGAGGGAGGGACAAAGGACCAGGGATGCTGAGGATCACGGGAATGATCCCGCCCAGGCGTCACCCCCAGGGTCGGATCCTCTGAGGCTCTGGCCTTCCCCCATGTCCTCCCCCTCCCCACCGCCACAGCAAGCCTGGCCGGGACACTTACCCACTGACTGCAGAGTAGCCACCAGGCTGCCGGCGGCAACTCCACCTCCGTTGGCGATGGCAGCTGCGGACATCATCTTGGCAGCGATGGAGGAGGCCGCGATTCCGGCCCCTGTGAAGCCAATGGCGCTGAGCGTCACCGGCACCGCCGCCACGGCCACAGCTGCGGGGGGGGGGGGTAACTTTAATGTGGGGAATGGGCTCAGGGGAATGGGTCCCTTAGGAACTCCTTGACAGCTTCTGGGGAGAGCTGAGAGAGTGGGCAGTCTGCTGCGGCATATGGGAGACAAGGGCTTGGAGAGGGTCCCGAGCTACAGTAAAGGTGGGGGTGTGGAGCCAGGTGAGGGCAAAGAGGCCACAGGACAGGCCTCTCTTCCTGGCTTTGCCTGTAACTTGCTGTGTGACACTGGGGAAGTCACTACCCCTCCTGGGCCTCAGTTTCTTTTGAGTAAAGGATGGGGATGAAATAAACCTTTTTTTTTTTTAAAGTACTTTCAGCCACAACTCCACTTTTCAAACTGCACTACATGCTCAATATATTCACGGCCTAGTGGAGAAGCTGGGGCAGGAAGCTGGAAAGGGGGCCTTGAGCCCCCTCCCCCCTGGAAGTCTTGCTTTCCACCTAGCAGATCCAGGCGGGGCAGCGAGGGCTGGCACCCCTCTTCACCCCTGCAGCGCCGTGTCTCTGTGGTCTCACATCCACCCAGCCTGGTGGGGCAGAGGTCGGCAATGGATGGATAGGGTCCAGGTGACTCACCGCCTCCGACTGCAGCACACGCCACCCGTTCTTTGGGGGGAAAGAGAAAGAGTGAGTGAGTTGGAGGAGTGAGGGAAAGAAGCGGCTCCCTTGCCCTTGGCCCTTAGTGGGTTGGATGGGGACACCTGCCCAGCCCCCCGGGCCCTGGGGGAAAGGGGCTCACTCAACATCGTGCAGCCGTCCCAGGTCCAAATCAGCCTTGTAAGTGCCTGACGGGCGAGGTTAGGCGGTCCAGTCCCTGGGCGGGGCCGGCCAATGGGGACACAGCCCGACCCTCGCACCGTGGCCCTAGAGAGACACAGGAACCCGCCGACTTCCTGCGCGCGCCCCAACCTGTACGTGCTCCTCCCCGTGCGTGTGTCCCCACCCGCGCGCCCGCCCCACCCCCGCGCGCGTGTCCCCACCCGCGCGCCCGCCGGGTCAGCCAACCACCTCGCTGCAAGGCGGGCCAGCCAACCCGCTCTCCAGCTCACCCGCCTACTGGTGGTTTTCTTCGGTGAGTTTCTTCTTGTTTGATCCACCTTCCAAAGAGCGCAAAAGGACCGGAAGCCCGCAGAAGTGGCCGTGGTTCCAAGTCTTACAGAATTAGACTCCTGTAAGCTCGGGGCACTGGGTTGGTGGTTAAGCTCCTGTTGGAAACCCTGGTGGTGTAGTGGTTAGGTGCTATGGCTGCTAATCAAGAGAGCCGGCAGTTCGAATCCACCAGGTGCTCCTTGGAAACTCTATGGGGGCAGTTCTACTCTTCCTATAGGGTCGCTATGAGTCAGGATCAACTCGATGGCACTGGGTTTGGTTTTGGTTTAAGCTCCTGTTGGAAACCCTGGTGGCATGGCGGTTAAGTGCTACAGCTGCTAAAAGGTCGGCAGTTCGAATCCGCCAGGCACTCCTTGGAAACTCTATCGAGCAGTTCTACCCCGTTCTATAGGGTTGCAATGAATCGGAATCCACTCGACGGCAGTGGGAGGTGGTGGTGGGAGCTCCTGTTGCCTCCTTACCCTCCCCCACCCGCCTCGTGCCCTCCCCCCCCCAAAGGGAAAGCGCAGAGCAACACAGAAATCTCCAAAGGGAGCTAATGTTACATTTTGGGATCTTTCTTTCCATTCCGTCTGTTATCCTCTACGTAAACCTTCCTGCAGGTTCGAATCACACTGTGCCCACTGCTTTGTCAAAGGCTCGTTTTGTTTAATCAGTCATTTAAATTTGCCCAGACAGTTTAATATTTATTCTTCAATAGAATTTTTTAAAGTCGAGTTTATTAAGGTATAATTTATACACAGGAAAATCCACCCTTTTACTGTATATTTCTCTTGAGTTTGAACAAACTTATACAGTCGTGTAACTACCAGCTGAAGAGACAGCATGTCCATCACCCCCAACATTCAGCCAGGCCCCTTTATAGTCAGCCCCTCTTCCACCCCCCAGCCCCTGACAACCACTCCTTTGTTTTCTGTCCCTAAACATGTGTACGCCTTTTCCAAAACTTCTGCCTGAAGCTTAATTGTCATCAAATACTGTGTTCGGTGAACATGCTTATAGGTCAACTTACCAGCCTTTTTTTGAGGTTTTAAATTCTTTCTAATTTTCACTCATTAGTAAACCTGGCTTGAAATGAACTTGCATTGTGGTGCAAAAACTAGGTATTTTTTGACAATTTATTCCTAGTAGTTAAATTGGTGGGTCAGAAACTACGCCTTTTTTTTTTTTTTAATGGCACCTGATACTTATTGTTAGGTTGCCCTTGACAACTACAGTCCCCCTGAAAGTATGAAGGAGGATCTTTCACTCCTTTTCTCCCTCCCTGCCTGTCCCTTCCTTCTTTCCTTCCGCCTTTCCTTGCTTCCTTCCCTCCCTCTCTTCCTTCCTTCCTTTTCCTAGGACTTCCTTACTTTCTGGCACTGTAAGATGCTCTGGCCTCATCTTGTAGATTTACTGCCCAAGTCCTAGAACCAGCCATTTCTCCAAGAAGCCCTGGTTCCTTTCCTTGCAAAATGGTGTTACAAAGCAGGATCTGAGCGCTAGGTGTGCTCTTTGATGCTGGGTGTCATTACATGTAGGCCCTCTCAAGTGAAGAGCAGGGAAATGTATGTGTGTACACATACCTATAAATATTTCTGTAGGTAACCACCTGTGTCTATATTAAGCTAAACATAAGTTCCTATTGATGTCTCCAACTCTAATCCATGACTACATGGATCATCGTAGCTGCCTTCCCTTGCTTGTCTTTAAACTCCCACTCCAACAGTGAGAAACCCGACTCCCTCCATCCTTCATCCGTTGACTTAATTGTTCAATTTCAGTATACATGTATAGCAATAGCAGAATTGTTAATCTAGGACTACACGGTTTTCGTGAAGTTTAAAAACACTTTGTAATGCTCTCTACTCTCCTGAGATGAAATTATAGATAATATCATAGAGTTATACACAGTATACGGCCTAAAGTGTAATACAAAGGAAAAATAAAAAGAAATAATTTACAATAAAAGACTGTATCTTTAAATATGCATACGCTCAAGAGCTATTCCACCAAAAAATATAGTGAATCAACCGCATCTGTGGAAGTTTGGATTTAAGGTAATACAATATTCGGCCGGAAGTTCTGAACATTTTTCTTTATATTTTATATTTTGAAACAAGGGCTTAATAAATCTATCTATTCATGTACATATTCATATGTATCTACATCTATATCTAATTACCATGAATGTGACAGCTACAAATGCAGACTGATTCAGCTCCGTGAACTCAAGTTCCACGAATAACATTGCTACCAGAGACATGAGATTCTGAAATGGTGAATAACTTTTTTTTTTTCTTTAGATGAAGGTTTACAGAACAAACTAGTTTCTCATTAAACAGAACACATATTGTTTTATGGCATTGGTTAACAACCCCATGACATGTCAACATTCTCCCTTCTCAACGGTGGGTTCCTCATTACCAGCTCTCCTGTTCCCTCTTGCCTTCTAGTCCTTGCCCCTAGGCTGGTGTGCTCCTTTAGTCTCATTTTGTTTTATAGGCCTGTCTAATCTTTGGCTGAAGGGTGAATTTCAGGAGTGACCTCATTACTGAGCTGAAAGGGTGTCTGGGAGCCATACTCTCAGGGTTTCTCCAGTCTCTATCAGGCCAGCAAGTCCGGTCTTTCTTTTTGAGTTAGAATTTTATTCTACATTTTTCTCCAGCTCTGTCCGGAACCCTCTATTGTGATCCCCGTCAGAGCAGTCGATGGTGGTAGCCGGGCACCATCTAGTTGTGCTGGACTCAGTCTGGTGGAGGCTGTGATAGATGTGGCCCATTAGTCCTTCATTAGATTAATCTTTGAAATGATGGATACCTCTTGATAAAGTTTAAAACAAATAAAATACAGTCTCCCCATGAGTTGCAAAATAGTTGCTTTCCTGGAGCATTCAATCTATATTAAAACTCTGAAAAAAAAAATGCTTAGGACCTACATGTAAAACGTAGGTAAGTTTTTGGCGTAGGTATCTATGAGCTTTTTGATTACATGGCGGGACTTTGAAATTTGTGCCAGACCGTCCTGCGTATTTCAGAATGTCAAGCATCTCTGGTCCCTCCCCATTAAATACTTGGAGCACCCCTCCATCACTGTGACTACTAAAAGCACAGCGTCAAATTTTCAAAATGCCCCCTAGGGGGCAGTGTCATCCTTGTTAAAAAGACTGTTTTAGAAGGTAACTTTTTTTTTACACCTGGGAGTATTTATAATTATAATTATAGAGAAAATAGAAGGAGTGGTATCAATATTTTTGTGTTAGTTTTAAGAATAATTTGTGCATATTAAGTATTTATCTCCTTTATGAAAACTTGTTATATGTAAGAGCTTAGAGTTAGGATCCCGATTTTAACGGCGTACTTCAGTGAGAGATTTCATCTTGTGATTTTTAAAGTTGAAAATTATTTACTTTTGTAACTGATTTTTTAAAACAAATATTGTTTAAGAAAACTTGAAATTCAAAATTGTATAAGTTTAACGTATTGTATTTATAATATAAATTCTATGCTCATGAGAAAGTTTTGCTGGTTAGAGACAAATATAATGTTTAAAAAATTGATGGTGTTAATATAGACACAACCGAAAATATTCAGAGGAATTTGACTAAGTCATAAAGGATCCCTTAGGTTTATAAGTAGAATATTCAGACTTTAATTAAACTTAAGAACTTAAGGAATACTAGATTTTTATTGCAATAAATTAAATATTCATTAAAAAAAAAACCCAAGGAGCCACAACAGCCTTTACTATTCTTAAAAGCTGCTTTCAAGGGTACCCCAAAACTCAAATGTAGATCAGCCACCTTCTTAGACTCTCCTAACTACTGCCACCTGTCCCTTTTCTGATTTTCTAGAATTTGCAAATAAAGCCCTTAAGTTCAATTTACCCAAAATAAAGCAGAGGAAGATGAACAGAGGAAAAAAGAATATATGGGACAAATATAAAACAAAACCAAGATAAGCTTAAACCCAAACATATTAGTCATTATTTAAATATCAGTGAACTAAATACTTTCGGTAAAGAGCAGAGATTGTCAGGCTATGTGAAAAACCAGATAGAACGTTCATTAAGCTAGACTCTATGTTGGGCCATAAAACAAGGCTTGATAAATTTCAGCAAGTATGAAAAACTTGAAGTATGTTATCTGACCACAGAGGTATTCAATTAGTAATAAGTAACAATAAGCTATCTAGAGATTCCTCAGAGATAGAGGAATTGAGCAAACATGATTCTAAATAACCCGTGGGATAAATTTAAAAAATCATAAATGAAATTAGAAACTGTTTTGAATTGAAGCGAAAACCAAGCATCAATGCTGGTAGGATGCAACTCAGTCAGTGCCTAGATGGATTTCTTCAATAGCTTTAAATATTTATATTAGAAGAAAAGGGAGGTTTAAAATAAATTATTTAAGTTTCTAAGTTTAGAAGAGCAAACTAAATCCAATGTCAGTAGAAGAAAAAAAATAAGAGCATAAATCAATGACACAGACAACAAACAATAGAGAAAATTAACAAAGCTAACCTTTTTTGTTTAGTAATACCATTTTTAAGCCCTGGCTGGAAAAAGAAAAAACAAAAAATATCATCATTAAGGATAGGCAATGAGATCAAGAAAACAGAATAGAGTCCAGAAATAAACCCAAACATATGGTCACTTGAGTTTCCACAAAGGTACCAACGTCCCCTAATCCTAACTTCTGCTGTTGCTAGTGGCCGTTGAATCGGCTCTGACTCATGGTGACCTTATGTGTAATAGAAGGAAATGGAAGTCAGTCTTGCTCCATCTTTGTGATTATTGGTTTGAATCCATTTTTGGGACCACGGTATTGTGGCCATCCATCTCCTTGGGGGTTCCCCCCTTTTGCTGACCCTCTCTCAGCTTTACCAAACATGACGTCCTTTCCCAGTGACTGGTCTTTCCTGCTGGTGCGTGTGAGGTAAGTGAGCTGAAGTCTCAGCATCCTCATTTCTAAGGAGCATTCTGGTTGTATTTCTTCTAAGACCGACTCCATCATTTCTTCCTTTCACTTTAACACTCTGCGCAAGTTTCATAGCCTCTTCTGACTTCCATTTTGGTCTTTTGAAGACCAAGATTTGTTCCTTCCCATTTAATTTATTGATCCAATCATTTATTTATATCAGTATGGACTCATGTACAAAAACCAGTTGCTATCGATTGTGACTCATGGCGATCCCTGCATATCAGACCAGAACTGTGTTCCATAGAACACACTTTCAGTGCCTGATTTTTTGGAATTAGATTGCCAGGTCTTTCTTCTGAGGTGCCCCTGGGTGGACTGAATCTTCATCCTTTTGGTTAGCAGTCAATCAAGTTAGTGTTTCTAACTTCTTCACCCAGGGACACCTTGGGAGAAATTAGGTTCCTGGTTTTGCAGTGCTCTCTTGTGGCAATACTTTAAACTGCAAGCACAGTGGCAGGTAGGCAGGGTAACACACCAGCAGCCCTGGCTTAGATGGGATGGAGATTTGTTTGAAGGGCTGGAGCAGTCTTGTCCTGAACCTCAGACTGGGGCAAACTTTGGGGACAGCAGAGATCTTACATTGGAAGAGATTTTGCAGTACCTTCTTTCAGGATGCCTCCTCAACTCTCACTGATACCCTGAACTGCTGTTTCTTCCCCATCATCAGGTGGACTCCTGGAAGCCATGTTCGAGAGTATGACTGCATCCCCCTTACTACACTGATAAGACCAGAGATTGGCACTTGGAAAGGTGGGGCGAGCGAGGGTTCTTTCCCTAGAAATTTGGCAAGAGAGTGAGATGCAGAGAAACCAGTTGGATAACTGGCTCTGTAATAAAAAACAAGGAAGTCCTAGGGCAGCCATCTTCTGCTCTCCTTGTAAGAGAGAAAACTGATCTGCTGAGAATGAGAATGGAGCAAATGTGGAGAAAGAAGCCAGAGTGCCATAAAGAGAAATGAAGTCCAAGTGTATGCTACAACATGGATGCACCCTGAAAACATTGTGCTGAGTGATGAACATCAATCCCCAAAGGACAAATAGTCTACGATCCCACTTACATGAACCACCTAGAGTGGGAAATGCATGGAGACCATCAGGACAGTCATTGTTTGGGACACTGAGCATCTTTTTATGGCGATGGAAAATTTGACGGTGAATACTGGTGGTGGTTGAACACATGATTAATGTAATCGGTGTCATTGAATTGCACATGTAAAAATTGTTAAATTGGCCAAAAAAAAAAAAAAAAGTAGAAGAAGCTAGAGTGAGAGATGGGGAGAGTCCTTCCTGTGTTCTTATTTTTGGACCCTCCTGAGGTCTCGCTGCACCCTGAATTTGGGTTCTGAGGTGCTCCCCACCTTGATTACTTCTGCTTCTTTTGGTCTCGCTACCTAAGAGTTCTCATGAATCCCTTCTTGGTGGTTGTGTCTAGTGCTACTCATTCAGTCATTTATTCATTCATTCAGCAAATATTCTTGACATTTTCTACCCAGCAAACACTGTTATAGAGCCTGAGGAAAGAGCAGTGAACCAAATGGAATTTTTGCTCTCGTGCAGGGGAGATGGACGTTAAGTGAATGAGCAAGTACATACAAAACATGTCAGATGGTGTTGAGAGTATGAAAAAAATGAAGTGGAGTGAGAGAGATAGGGAGAATTGGAGTGGGGGTGGCTATTTAGATAGCGTGGTCAAGAAAGGCTTCTCTGCTGAGGTGGCCCTTGAGTCAGAGTCTGAGGGAACTGAGAAAGCAGAGGGAGCCATGTTGTAACTTGAAGGAAGAGCATTAGACGGAGAACAGCAAGTGCCAAGGCCCAGAGGCAAGAGGTGTTTGAAGAAACCAAGGAGGCCGGTGTGACCAGAGATGAGGGAATGAAGGCTGAAGTAGAGGTCAGAACAGTGGAGGGAGGTTGAGAAGGCCAGGTTGTGTGTGGCGGGGAGCAGCAGCGCAGGGCATCCGAAAGGACTCTGACTTTTGTTCTGAGCGACACTGGGAACAATTCAGGGTTTTGAGCATGAGAGTGTTATGATGTGCCTACATTTTTGAAAGGTAGTCATCAGACATTGGGGTTCATTTCGAGAGCATAGGAAGACCCATTTGAGACCTTGAAACTGCCAAAGCGGCCACATGCTGGTGGACAACACCCCCTGGAATGTGCAGGTTTAGGTGGTTGGCAGGTATGGGATGTGTTTGTAGAAAGAGTGGGGGGCCACCCCAAAATAGGCTGGGCTTGGGCATGCTGCCTTTCAGCTCAGTGGTACTGGGCACCTGACATCTCCAGGTTTTTTTTCCATTTGATTTGTTCTTTTTCAGGAGTTTCCTTCATTGTTGTCTTTCCTCTCCTATGAGACTGATTGCAGAAAGATAAGCCCAGTCTGGTTCCCTCTTGCTTGGGAGGAGAAACCCCCTGACCCTGTCAGGACTTTCCTTAGTAGCCAAGGGGCAACCGTGGGACTGTGGGGGAGGGGAAGCCTCCAAGGGGCCTAGGCCTGGGGTTCACATCCAGGTAGGGAGTCAGATCAGGGACCTCCCCGGGTGTGACACAATCAGAACCTTCCTCAACCTTCACGATATAAATCCTCTCTCCCGATTCGTTGGCACACAGGGTCCTCCCAGCCCGTTGCCCATTGTGCTACTATGGATAGAGACAAGTCTATTGAGAAATAGTGTTTTAATATAAGAAGAGTTGCAGTTCAAATGTCAAGATAAATGACAACAGAGGCAGGTGAGACCACATCCCCAGGAAGCGTGGTCTAACTCCCGCTCACCAATTCTGTCAGGTGGTCCTTTCATGCATCGCAAGCAAGCATTCATTGAAGGAGTCTTACAGCCCTCCGTGTGCAAACTAGACAAGAGGCCACCCCTTAGGATAAGAAACTTTATAAGTGCTTAACTATGAAGAGACTCTTTCTGGGGGATTATTTTTTGGGGATGAGGCGGAGGAATCCTACCTTGGCCAGACAGCTCTGTGCTCTGTGACTCTGCTCGGAGGACTATGGGAGCGTCCTGAAGCTGCCGGAACTAAGTCCCACAAACGGGGTGGCTAACCACTGCAAGCGTTTATTCCCTCACAGTTCTGTTTTCTAGGCTGTAATCTTCACAGAAGTAGATTGCCAGGTCTTCCCCCTGCAGAGCTGCTGGTTGAGCTCTGTTACTGATTGAACAGAATATGTGTCAACTTGGCTCCTATAGTGTGATTGTCCACCATTTTGTCGTCTTCGGTGGTTTCTGGTGTTCCTTGGCTTGTGGCTGCATCACTCCAGTCTCTGCCTCCGTTTTCACATGGCCTACTCCTCTCCTCTCGCTCTGTGTCTTCTCTTCCATCTCTTGTAAGGACACTTGTCATTGTGTTTAGGGCCCACATGGATAATCCAGGATGATCTCATCTGGAGATCTTAAACTTAATTACCTCTGCAAAGACTTTCCAAATAAGGTCACATGAATAGATTTGGGGGTTATGATGTGGACATATCTTTTGGGAGGGCCATCATTCTAATCCACTACAGTAGATGAGAACCCGTACAGCACCAAGGTCCCCTGAGTGCCACCAGTGGGTGCCCCATCCACCTGCTTGACTCCTTCCTGCTCCCTAGAGTTCTGGCCTCTTATGACCTGGCCCCTGCCTAATCTCCGCCAGCCCTCATTCCCAAGAGCTAGGCTCCATCTGGCTGCCCTTGGCCTGCCTTGGCCAAAGGCTAACACTCTGACCAGCACCATCATGCCTTCCAAAGCTATGCACATGGTCCCAGTAGGGTGAAGCTTCAAATCCCTGGTCTTCCTCAACTCCAGTGCAGACCTGGTCCTTGCTCCTGGCCCTTCCCTGGGTGCCCTCAGCTCTGCAGTGGCTTTCCTGCATCCTTGCAAACTGCCCCCTCCTTCTGGGCTTGGTCTTCCTTTGTTTCCCAGGATCCTGTACAGCTGGTATGGCCAAGCCATGTGACACCAAGATGTACACTCATTACTTGTCCCTGCAGGTGATAACATGCAAAAGGCCACGTCAGATTTTATCAGGAACTCTCGCCTCTCTCTTTCTCCCTCCCCATTTCTTTTCCCACCATGTCATTTTTTTCAAGTCTATCACATGACGTATCATCACTTAGCTTCTGCCACAATAATGCTGCATAATAAACGGTCATAAAATTCAGTAGCTTAAAACAACAATCTTTGTTTTTTTTTTTTTTTTCTCTCTCTCACAAATCTGTAGACAGGCTGGGGCAGTTCTGCTGATCTAAGCTGGGCTTGGCTGGGTGGCTGTGCTTCAGACTGTGACAGCTGTGGTTGTCAGCAGCTGCCAGACCTTTGTGATCTCTCACTGGCCGATTTTTGGAAGTGGGTCAGAAGGCCCATTTTCCTAGTCTGTCTTGGTCTGGAAACTCCACTAAGTGTGTTCAGCATCATGTTATTGCTGTTGACGCATAACGGCCCCAGGAAACCGAGTAGAACTGTTTTCTAGGCTGTAATCTTCACGGGAGCAGATTGCCAGGTCTTCCTCCCGCGGAGCTGCTGGTTCAGTTCTGTTGCTGATTGAACAGAATATGTGTCAACTTGGCCAGGCCATGCTTCCCAGTATTGTGTGATTGTCCACCATTTTGTCATCTGATGTGATTTTCCTATGTGCTGTAAACCCTACCTCTGTGATGTTAATGAGGCAGGATTAGAGGCAGTTATGTTAATGAGGCAGGACTCAATCTACCAGATTAGGTTGTATTTTGAGTCAATCTCTTTTGAGATATAAAAGACAGAAGCAAGCAGAAAGACAGGGGGAACTCATAACACCAAGCAAGAAGTGCCAGGAGTGGAGCATGTCCCTTTGGACCTAAGGTTCCTGTGCTAAGAAGCTCCTAGACCAAGGGAAGATTGATGACAAGGACCTTCCCCCAGAGCCAACAGACAGAGAAAGCCTTCCCCTGGAGCTGGCACCCTGAATTTGGACATCCAGCCTCCTAGACTGTGAGAGAATACATTTCTGTTTGTTAAAGCCATCCACTTATGGCATTTCTGTTATAGCAGCACTAGTTAACTAAGACAGGTTCAAACCACCAACCTTTCATTTAGAAGCTGAGCGCTTAACCTTTGTGCTGCCATGCAGATCTCCACTGCAAGAGGTGCTTTGGCAGGAAACGAACTCTGGTCTTCCGTAGAAGGTGAGAATTCTACCACCGAATCACCACCACCACCACCATCTCTGCCCTCTGCGGCAGCTGTAGGAGCTTTGATTTTGACCACTGATCTCTGGGTTGGGCAGCAGGGCTCTGTTCCATGTGTGTTCATTCTGGGGTCAGTGGTGGGGCTGTACTCTATGTGTGCACATTCAGGGGTTGGGCCTGATGGGGTGACGGCTCCCAGAGGAAGTGCTTCTTATGGCGATGCAGAAACATGAAGCCCCTAAGGCCTAGGCCTGGAATCAGCACACAGTCGCTTCTACCTGGTTCCACTGGCCACGGCAAGTCCCGTGGTCAAGCCCAAAATCAAGGAGTGGGGAATACACTTTGCCCCAAATGAGGCCTTGGCAAGGATGTGGGTACAGACAGGGGTGAAGAACTGGGGCCAGTAACTCACTCTACCTACCTGATCAATGCTCAGTGATACTGGTTAGGTTTATTCTACATGGTGACTTGCATATTCTCTAGTTCTTGAACCAAATTTTGAATATGCACCCAGGAGCATTTAAAATTCCTGTCTGAGAGAGCTTCTTGAACTTGATTTCCTCCAGGGATCAGATAACTTCTGACAAAATCTACCAGCCACTTGGCTGGGCTTTTAGGATCCGAGCCTGGGGCTCCATCATGGTGGACTTGAAACATTGATTAGCAGAATCATTAGCGTGCAGCCGCCAGGGCTGAGGCCAAGCAAGGAGCCTTTGGGCCAGAGCACAGCTTTCAATTCATCTGGAAGACTGTGGGGAAGAGACTAACTCTGAGTCTGTGCCAAGAGCAGGCACACACGTTATCTCATTTAATGCTCATCGCAGCCCTACAAAGATGGTATTTTTAAACCCACGAAATGGAGCACTTACATCTGTGCAATTAGAATTCTTCTCCCTGGGTAATTGCTTGAATGGATTTTGGTCGGGTGTGACGCAGTCCATTTCCCAGCATTGCTGGAAATTTTTGAGACACAGGTCAAGTATCCTCACCTTCAAGTTACATGAAGAAGCTTGCTTAAAAGAAAATCTAATGTAATGAGGATATCACTCGGTAAATGCACAGCCGGTGCAGGGTCCCTGAGAATGCCTCCCAGAGAGCCTGCAAGACACCCCTCAGCTGCCACCTTTGCAGCCTGGAGGAGGGGGCTGCTCGGTGATTCCACCATTGACTTGCTGACCTCTGTCTTGGGTCTCTACTCCTTCTCCAAGTGCCATATATGGAATGCTCTGTGCTCCAGGGGCAGGTCGAAAGCCCTTCAGCCCTCTTGATAGAACTGAAGCCTCTCTAGCCCTGAGCCCCAGTCCTTTTCTTTCCGTCTCTCTTCAGCTACCTTTGTTGTTGCTGTTGTTAGCTGCCTTCAAGTCAGCCCCCAACTCATGGTGACCCCATACCCAATGGAACAAAATGCAGCCTGGTCCTGCACCATCCATATCATCAGTTACAGATCAGACCATTTGATCCATAGGACTTTCACTGGCTGATTTTTGGAAATAGAACACCAGGCCTTTATTCCTAGTCTGTCTTAGTCTGGTAACTCCATGGAAACCTGCTCGGCATCATAGCAACAAGGAAGCCTCTACTGACAGAGGAGTGGTGGCAGCCCATAAGGTGCATTGACCAGGAATTGAACCACGGTCTTCCACATGGAAGGTGAGAATTCTACCACTGAAGGACCACTTTCCCCACTCAGCTGCCTTTGGGTCAACTGCTAACTTAAGACTCCATGCCCAGAAGCTTTGGTGATTGGGGAAGAAATGGGGTGGGGGTGGGCTGGGCAGGCAAAAGGAAGCATTGATCTACTTCCTGGCTTTCTCCATCCTCTTATCTTCTTGTCTGTTTCCTGCCTGGCTGCAGAGTCACAGCCAGACCCCTTACTTTTCCCATTTACTCCACTGGGAAAGTTCTCCCCTCTGCTCAGCCCCCCTCCCTCCCTCTTCCCCACTCCG
Source organism: Loxodonta africana (assembly GCF_030014295.1). Classification (NCBI taxonomy): domain Eukaryota; kingdom Metazoa; phylum Chordata; class Mammalia; order Proboscidea; family Elephantidae; genus Loxodonta; species Loxodonta africana. The sequence goes on from NC_087351.1 coordinate 107,260,920, forward strand.
TACTCTTGTGCCACCACCTGTCACACTGTGTTGCAGATGAGGAAACAGACACTCAAGCAGCTTTTCCAAGGGTTCGAAGGCAGTCAGGGGCAGAGCTGAATTTGAACTCAGGCTCCAAACTTCACATCCTCCTCCTATGCTACACAGATTCTGGTCCCGTAGGTCTAGGGTGGGGCCCGAGATTCTGCATTTCTAATGAGCTCCCAGGTAATGCCGATGCCGCTGGTCCGTGGACCATCTTTTTTAAAAAAAATTTTTATTGTCCTTTAGATGAAGGCTTACGGAGAAAACTAGTTTCTCATTAAATAATTAATACACATACTGTTTTGTGACATTGGTTGCCAACCCCCTGACATGTCAACGCTCTCCCCTTCTTGACCTTGGGTTCCTCATTACCAGCTTTCCTGTCCCCTACTGCCTTCTCGTCCTTGCCCCTGGGTTGGTGTGCCCATTTAGTCTCCTTTTGTTTTATGGGCCTGTCTAACCTTTGGCTGAAAGGTGAACCTCAGGAGCGACTTCAGTACTGAGCTATAAGGGTTTCTTGAGGTTTCTCCATTCTCTGTCAGACCAGTAAGTCTGGCCTTTTTTTTTTTTTTTTTTCTGTGAGTTAGAATTTTGTTCTACATTTTTCTCCAGCTCTGTCCAGGACCTTCTATTGTTATCCCTGTAAAAGCAGTCAGTGGTGGTAGCCGGGCACCATCTAGTTGTGCTAGACTCAGTCTGGTGGAGGCTGTGGTAGTTGTGGTCCATGGACTACCTTTGGAGTAGCCAGAGTACAGTGTTTTACAAAGCCTACCTCCTTGATTATTCCTTGTGATCCTTGCCAGTGAGGCTGGCAGGGCAGGGGTTAATGCAGTCGTAGTTGATAGGCGAGAGGACTGAAGTTCGGAGAGTTGGCCTGATACTCTTGAGGCCCCTGGGGTAGCAAGCAGCATCCTGGGAAGGGGACCCGGGCTTCTGGTTGGAACCCAGTGGCTGGCCCCCCATGCTGCACGGGTGGTGCAAGGCTGCGGCTCCAGCCTGCTGGCCCTGCTCCCCAGCTCCTCAAACCATCCTCCGGTGTCTCGTGTCACACACACCCTGCCTCTGGGAGCAGCCTTGAAATGGTGGTGACTGTCCTATTACTCTGCGGCCCCATTGTTCCTGGCCTAGTGAGGTGCCCCAGTAAATCTTCAGACTTTAGAAAAGTCCCGTGTAGCTGTGGGTGGAGAACACATACACCCTAGAGGGCAGAGCTCACTGCTTTCTTGCTCAGGATCAAGTGTGCCTTGTGGGCCGTCCTTCGCCACGAAAATGGGCCATATAAATTATGTATTGAAATAATAGAGGCTGCCACAATCTGCCAGGAGGCCAGTGATGGCAGAGATAATGAACCTCTTTGCTGGGGAATTGTGAGCTATGCTGAAAGCATCCAGAGAACTCAAGAAGGGATGAGAAGTTGAAGCCAGGCATTAAACTTTGGGATTTTCTCTGTGATCAAATCTGGTTGGCCTTTGGCAAAGGACCAGCATGCTCAGTGTTTCAGAACTTGGGCAGGAAAAGGAGAATGAAAAATGGTCTCATCAATGAGTGATGTTTCAGTCCCCACGAATGTGAGATTGTCCGTGTTATAGGGGTGGAGCGGGAAAGCCTGAGAGCCCAGCCCATCTGCTGGACAGCTGGGGAAGCAGAGGTCTTGGACAGGAACACTTGCCCGAGGCCACCAGCTTGGGCAGCGCTGGAGCCGAGGCCAATAGTCCCAAGTTCTTCACCCTGCTTCACCTCTGTGTCTTCTCAGGGACTAGAGCTTGTCCGAATTTTCTCAAGCAGCCCAAAAGGGTTCCGGATTTTAAATAGATGGCAGCCAGGCAGCAAACTGTAACTAGAGCCTGAATGAGAAGCACTCATTCAGGGAGTGCATGAGGAAAAAGGCAAAATCTCTACATCAGGAAAAGACATCCATTTCAACAGGTTTGTCACCCCTTTTGATCCTCGAGGTGGTGCAAATGGTTAAGCACTTGATGACTAACTGAAGGGTTGATGGTTTGAACCCACCCAGGTGCCTCAGAAGAAAGGCCTGGCAATCTACTTCTGAAAAAATCAGCTATTGAAAACTCTAAGGAGTGCAGTTCTACCCTGATCCACATGGGGTCATCATGAGTTAGAATCTGTGGCAGTTAGTGTGATTTGTTTGCTTTGGTTTGGTCCTTGGGCAGGCCTCTTTTCCTAGAGCACCCTTTGGCTGGTGCTTCAACCTGCCTTGCATTAGAGCAAGGAACCCTGTGGCACAGTGGTTAAAGCACTTGACTGCTAACCAAAAGCTCCATAGTTTAAATCTACCAGCCTTTCCAGTGAAGAAAGATGTGGCGGTCTGCTTCCATAAAGATTTACAGCCTTGGAAGCCCCACAGGGCAGTTCTATTCTGTCTAATGGGGTTGCTGTGATTTGGAATGGACACTGGGCAGTGGGTTTGGGTTTTGGGTTGCATTAGAGCGTACTGCCTGCTCTTCAGTAGACAGTTGTCAATCAGATGAGTGAATGAGTTGTGTGTTCTCAAGAAAGTGATTCCCCTTAAAGTCCTCAGCTTCTTATTGGGCAAGCCTGATTGTCATGGACCACTCCCTGGACAGGAGCCAGGTCCTGGGTGGGGCACTGGCCCTCTAGGTGCTCATTGTGAGGAAGGGGCAGGAAGGCAGCAACCATAATTACAATACTTTTATGGAATGAATATCCATATTATTTACAGCTACAATTTCTAGGGAGCCATCGTGGAGCAGCACTATTCAAAGTGACAGCTGCGGTCACCGAAGGAGCCTGTCCTAGACTGTAAATCAACACACTGTTAACTCCACTGAGAAAGCCTTACTGTGAAAAAGAAACGTCAGCTACAGCCTAAAGAGTGTGCTTAGCAAAGTAGTTGATCTACCTTCTAGCACGAGGCCCTTGTCTCATCATGGACCATAACAATAACTGTGAGCTGCTGGTCCGCGGACCACAGTTTAAGTAGCACTATTCTGGAGCACTTTTCATAAATCACGCACACTAGTAACCGATATGGAGTCCCTGGGTGGTGCAACTGATTGGTGTGCTTGGCTGCTGACTGAAAGGTTGGAGGTTCGAGTCCACCTAGAGGCACCTATAAGGTTGCTCTGAGTTGGAATCAACTCGACAGTGATGGATTTTTTTTAGAGGCACCTTGGAAGAAAGGCCTGGCAATCTAATTCTGAAAAATCCGCGATTGAAAACTCTATGGAGTACAGTTCCACTCTGACACACACGGGGTCCCCACGAGTCCGAGCTGACTCCAGGGCCACTGGTTTTTTAGTAACCAACATATATATTATGTATATAACATATTACAGATACAAAAAAAACAAGCAAACCTGATGCCATTGAGTGGATTCCAACTCCTAGCGACTCTATAGGATAGAATGAAACTGCCCCGTAGAGTTTCCTAGGCCCAACTGTTTCCTGGAGCAGACTGCCACATCTTTCTCCTACAGAGCAGCTGGTGGGTTTGAGAGTTTTGATTAGCAGCTGGGTGCTTTAACCGCTGCGCCACCAGGGCTCCAAATTTATATATGTATACCTATATAGTGGATATTATATATATTTATATATACATATATGTGTAAACAGGAGGAGCCCTGGTGGTGCAGTGGTAAAGCATGTGGCTGCTAACCAAAAGGTCTGCAGTTCAAATCCACCAGTCGCTCCTTGGAAACCTTATGGGGCAGTTCTACCGTGTCATATAGGATCGCGATGGGTCAGAATCGACTCGATGGCAACAGCTTTGGTTTTTTGGTTATGTAAATTTTATTCTTTAAATTATCATGCAGCAATATTAACTTTTTTTCCCTTTTGGCATACAGTTCCATGAATTTTAACATATGTGTAGATTCATATAACCATCATCATAATTAGGATATAGAACAGCTTCACCACCCAAAAAAACTCTCTTCTGCCATCCCTTGTAGTGACCCCCATCCCCACCCCAAACCCTTGGCAACCACTGATCGATTCTTCATTCTGACAGTGTTGTCGTTCCGAGAATGTCACATAATGGAATTGTACAGTGTGTAGCCTTTTGAGATTGGCTTCTTGCACTGAGCAGAACACTTCTGAGACTTATCGGAGTTGTCATGTCTATTCAGTCTCTCCTTGAAGGACATTTGGGTTGTTCCTAGTTTCTTTTCAATTAGGAGTGGAGTTGCTATAAACATTTGTGCACTGGTGTTCATGTGCACGCAAGATTTTATTTCTCTAGGGCCTGTGATTTCCGGCGCATATGGTAAGTGTATGTTTAACTTTATAAGAAGCTGCCACACTGTTTTTCCAGAGTAGCTCTACCATTTTGTGTTCCCACGAGCAATGTGTGAGAATCCAGGTGCTTTACATCCTTGCTGCATTTGGTATTGTCGCTGTATATATATATATATATATATATCTTAGTCATCTAGTATTGCTGTAACAGAAATACCACAAGTGGATGGCTTTAACAAAGAGAAATTAATTTTCTCACAGTCTAGTAGGTTTCAGGTCCAAATTCAGGGTGTCGGCTCCAGGGGGAGGCTTTCTCTCTCTGTCGCCTCTGGAGGAAGGTCTCTGTCCTCAATCTTCCCCTGGTCGAGGAGCTTCTCAGGTGCAGGGCCCCCAGGTCCAAAAGACACGCTGTGCTCCTGGTGCTGCTTTCTTGGTGGTATGAGATCCCCAAGTCTCTGCTTCTTCCCTTTCCTTTTATCTCTTGAGAGATAAAAGGTGGTGCAGGCCACATCCCAGGGAAACTCCCCTTACATTGGATCAGGGAGGTGACCAGAGTCAGGGTGATGTTACAAACCCACCCTAATCCTCTTAACATAAAATTATAATCACAAAATGGAGGACAACCACACAATACTGGGAATCATGGCCTAACCAAGTTGACACATATTTTTGAGGGGACACAACTCAGTCCGTGACAATATATGTTATTTTAATCATTTTAATAGATGTCTAGTGATATCTCTTTATGCCTTTAGTTTACATTTTCCTAATGGTTAAAGAGGTAGACCACCACCCATCTGTCAATTTGTAGTACTGTGGTGGCCTGTATGTTGCTAAGATACTGGAAGCTATGCCACCAGTATTACAAATACCAGCAGGCCACCCATGGTAGACAGGTTTCAGTGGAACTTCTAGACTAAGACAAGGAAGAAAGACCTGGCAATATACATCCAAAAATTAGCCAATGAAAACTCTATGGATCACAACAGATTATAGTGTTGGAAGATGAGCCCCGTACACTGCTAGGCAGTCAAAATACACAGTGGCCACAAGAATGGACTTAAGCATGCCAATGATCATAAAGATGGCACAGGACTGAACAACATTTTGTTCTGTTGTCCGCGGGATCACCATGAGCTGGATGGCAACTAACAATGAAGCAGAACATCTTTTCATGTGGTTACCTGCTACCGTCATATCCTCTTTGGTGAAGTGTCTGTTCGTGTACTTTTCTCATTTTTAGAAAATTGAGATGGTTGTTGCCTTATCATTGAATTTTATCTATTCTGAATATAAGTCCTTCACTAGATATGAGATTTCAAAATATTTCTCCCAGACTGAAGTTTGTTTCAGCATTCTTTTAACAGTGTCTTTCATAGAGCAAAAGTTTTTAATTTTGATAAAGTCCAATTGAACAGTTTTTCACCAAAATGGATTGTGCCTTTGGTATCATGTCTGAGTGCTCATCACCAAATTCAAGGTTATGCAGCTGTTCTCCTGTCTTTCCCTTTAATAGAATTTATAGTTTTATGCAATCCATTTGGATCTATGATAGATTTTGAGTTAGTTTTTGTACAGGGTGTGAGGTTTAGGTCGAGGTTCACTTTTTTTGCATACGGATGATCAAGTGTTCAAATACAATTTGTTGAAAAGACTATGCTTTCCCCATTTAATTATTTTTGCACCTGAGCCACAGCTGAACTGGTCATATTCCTATGGATCTATTTCTGAACTCTGTTCTATTCCATTGATCTACGTGTCTCTCCCTCACCAATATCATGTTGTGCCACCATCGCCACTGTCGGTTTCCAAATTTTTTCACTGCCCTTAGCAAAACTCTGTACCCCTTAAGCAATCCCCATCCCCATTTCCCTTTCCTACCTGCCTCTGGTAACCAATAGTAAACTTTGGTCTCTATGCATCTGTGGAGATGACTTTTGATTGAAGGGACCAACCAGGGAGGGCTTCCAGGGGAAGGTGGCTTTCAGCTGGGCTGTACTGGAGTCAAGTGGTTTGAAGAGGACTCACGTGTATGAAACACCTGGACTGAGGCACAAAGGTGGAACAAACAACACTCCTTGATTAAAATGAACAACTGATCTCATAAACCAACAGTGGCGAGTGGCATTTTGTGTTTGCTGGGAGGGAGGAGCCTGGAGGAAGGGAAGGAGGAGGGGTTTGCATGTTCAGACAGGATTGGGAACAGGAGGCAGTCACTGCCTTCCTGGCCCTGCCACAGGCAGCCAACTCTCTTTACTCATGTCCTTTGACTTATAGCAACCCTGTAGGGCAGTGTAGAACTGCCCCATCGAGTTTCCAAGGCTATAATCTTTAGGGAAGCAGATTGCCACATCTTTCTCCTCCAGGGTGCCTGGTGGGTTCGAACCCCCAACCTTTTGGTTAGCAGCTGAGAGCTTAACCACTGCACCACCAGGGCTTCTGAAGGAGGCCTTAGAGGTTATTAACACCAATGGTGGCCACCAACTATTAAGCCCCCTGTATTTTATGCCAGGCGTATTGTAAATAATCACCACAATTCTGCTAGGTAGGCATTGTTGTCTCTTTTTTACGGTTGAGGAAATTTAGGTGCAGAGAGGTTAAGTAACTTGCCCAAGGTCACATAGCTAATAAGTAACGAAGCTGGGACTCAATCCCAAATCTAGTGAGCTTCCTATTATACCATACTGCCTTCCACATCTGAAACAGAGAAATGTTACCACAAAACATAGGGAAGCATGGAAGACTGGAGGAGATCCTGTGCATAAGTGCTGAGAGGGCCCAGAGAGAGGAAAGGAAAGATATGACTCTCTGAGGTAGTTCCAGGAGGAAAGCAGGCAGACATTGACCTTCGAAGGACAGTGAATTACTGCTGGTGGCAAGAAGCGGAAGAGCACTGGTGGCAGGGGAACAGCACAAGTGAATGTATGGAGGTAGGAATGGGCACGGCTGATAGCACACAGCAGAGGAAACAATACCGATTGGAGCAGGGAGGCCAAATTAGAGAGGGACTTTGCCATAAAAAATATGAGGCCAAGACTTTGGACTTGCTTCAAGAGGACTTAGGCATCAGCTCAAGTTCTTAAGCAGAACAGTGACAGGATGACAGCAGTGATTAAGGAAGATTAAAATCCAAGGTACACAGCTTACCCCACCGACAGGCCTTTGAAAAATGCCAAGTGACACAGGTGTATATTAGATGTTGACAACAAGTGGCTCTTAAACACAGTCATTGTCTCAGTTTCTCCTCCAGCACCAGGTATAGTGAAAACAAAGGGCTGTCATTCAAAACTCAGCTAACACATCAAATAGATGTTTCTCTCCCTTTCCGACTTAATGAGTTTAACAGACAATTTAATTGTATTACTTTTCTGGCGAACTATTGCCCGCAAAGAAAACCTATGAGAGTGAGTGTGTCCACACAGTTTGTAAGAGGAACCCTGTTGTGTTGATAATGGAGGTAGTGGGCACTGTTAGCTATAGCCCTGCCACCTGCTCCCAAACTGGCCTGAAACCCTCCACAGGTGCTAAAGAGCAGCCACAGGTCATGTGTCATGGATTGAATTGTGCCCCCCCTTCCCAGCCCCGATATGTGTTGTAAATCTTCACCTCTATACCTGTGTTTGGAGCCCTGGTGGCATAGTGGTTAAGAGCTAGGATGCTAACCAAAAAGGTCGGCAGTTCAAATCTAACAGCCACGCCTTCGAAACCCTATGGGGCAGTTCTGCTCTCTACTATAGGGTTGCTATGAGTTGGAACTGACTCAATGGCACCCAACAACAACATACCTGTGGTTATAATTTGGGCATGGGTTTTCTTTGTTATATTAAGAGACTGTATCCGTGTAGGATGTGTCTTAAACCAATCACTTTTGAGACATAAAAAGAACAGATCAGGCACAGAAGCAAGGACAAAAGGGGAAGACAGATGCCACATGGAGATCTCCAAGAAACACCAAGAAGGACACTAGAGAAGCTGAGACAAGTATTTTCCCCCATTGTGGTCAGAGAGAATCTTCCCCTAGGCCCAGCACTCTGAATTCAAACTTTTGGCCTCCTAAACGGTGAGAAAATACATTTCTGCTCACGAAAGCTCTCACTCGTGGTATTTCTGTCTGAGAAACTAAGATAGCATGGATGCCTAGAGTGGTCTGGGAGTGCTTGGCTCTCTTTAGACCCATAGTGGAAGAGCTCCTCATGGAAGACATGGTGGGAGGCTGGGAGCTGGTTGGGATTTGGTTTTTATAAAATGATCAAATGAAACATAAACATAAATGAGCTCACCTTAGGGCTCAACGGATGAACAAGTAAGAAAGAGGTGAAACCAATGGCTGAGACCATAAGAGGTCATCTGAAATGCGTCAGTAGTTGATAGTGTGAGTCAATGGTTATTGCAGTCTTCCATGGGTGATGCTGTGTGTTAGGCGTAGAGAAGATGCAAAGATGAATGGGACCAAGTATCTGCCCTCACGTGGGGAAGCCACAGTTGCAGGTCCTCAGTTGTCACCTCTTCAAGGACCCCTTGTCTGGCACACTCATCCTGTTCAGGAATAAGTGATTTATCTAGGGTCCCATGGCCCCGTGTGTTCACCCTGATCATGGTGCTCACGGCACTGAACTGTCATTGTTTCTTAACTGACCTATCTCCCCATGCCTGTTCCACTGCTGTTGCATCATCGCTAAGATCAATGTTTCAAAAAATTGATTGGCCGTTGAAACAGGGTAAGTGGAATTAAATTCTGCTGAGAGGGTGGATTAATAATTTGGAGTTATCTTGAGAATGTTTGCTTTCCTAAGAGAAGCGATTTACAAGACATATTCCAGAAGCTCCGAAGAAAATCGTCTCCCATGCTTCTGGGCTCCAGATTCCACAATCATGTGGAATTCTGGAAACTGCAGCCACCAGCAGGCTAATGGGTGCTTAGCCATCTGGGACCACCAGGACTGCGGGGCAGAGCTACTAGGAGGAAACGTCAATCTCGTTTGACCGTCTCACTCCTGGGGAGGAGAAAGCCACCACGTTCTCAGCCGCGTTCGTGCTCCTAGGACTGTGAGTGGGGAGTGGTTTAGGGTACTTTGACCATAACTATGGGAATACTGCCCCTCACACTTCTGGTCTACTTGCATCATGGCATCAAGCCTTAGGTACCCATGCTTGACCAGTACAGCAATGTCATATTGGAAAGGGAAAAAGAACAGAAGATTAACAGCTACCATCTAGTTCAAATGTGGCCATCAGCAGACCTTTGTGAAATTCTCGTGTGAGGCATCATATTTCATTCCTCCCTCCTACAAGATCTCAGTTCTTCCTTGACCCCTCTGTTCTTTCACCTCGTTCTGACAAATATTCTCAAGGCCTGTGGACAATAATAGACCAACTGTATAGGTGATGAAAAATGAAATCTCACATTCCATTCTCCGATGTTAAGTTTACTCTAATTATGTTGGCATGATGAGTTGACACAAGGAACAGAGTGGTCACACATTCCTACCAGGCAGGAGTGGTTTCTTAGCAACAAACTAGAAACTGTGTTAAGTAGGTTTTGTTTGTGTCCAGGTTCATGTGCTTCAGGAGCTGGCGTCACTGTTCAATGTCGATGGACATTCATTTTGTGCCTGCGTTGATTTCTTCTCCAGGCTCTATTGCAATGTTGTCACCTAACAAAGAGTTTATAAAGGCTGTAGTAGTCTTGAAATTGTTTCATAGATCTGGAGCTAATTTTAAGAGGAGCTATTTTTTTTAATCTTACCTGCTTATGCTTAAAATTTGATACGCCCTACGCTTTGATTTATAACACTTTGTTTGGAGTAGCATAGAATATCCATTCTTAAGATCTGCCTTAGTTTCTAAATTCAACAATCCCTCTTATTTTCTGTTGCCTGAGTGATCTTCAAGCCCATGCCTTATTCCCGTTTTATCTCCTGTAATAGAGGATCAGAGAGGAAAAGACACATGTTCAAGGCCACACAGCTTGTAAGGCCAGGACTAGGATTCAGACACAGATCTGCCCACTGTGCTATGTCTGTGGCATATGTACTCCCATAGTGTGACCCCACAGAGATGGTAGCCAGAGTGTTCTGGGGTGTTTCTAACATATGTTTTCACTCCCTCAAAGTCTACCATCAAACGGTCGTTGTTCTAGCGGGCCCTCCTCTGGATCACAATGTGGGAGGGAATACAGGCAGGCTCTAGACCCTTGGTGAGGCCTGCCTGCCACATCGCTGGTGCTCTTTTAGTAAGTGCAGAATAAATGAATGAATGAGTGACCCTGACTCCATTCATGGCCAAAGCTTATCCTTGCCACGCAAAATGAAGCAAAACGTAATGGTTTCCATTACCCAAGACACAGGATATTATTTTGCTGTAAACTACATTACTTTGGCATGTTACTCGAGAATTATAAGTTCTCATTGTTCAAATTATTGTTCTCAATAATTATTGTGGTGACACAGGGAGAGAGACGGAGCTGCCCCCTCTTATGAAACAGTGAGCCAGCATGAGTCAGGAATGAGCAGTAGTGAGTGTTATGGTGAACAGGTGGCAACGGACTGCCTGTAGCTCTGTTTTGTCAAGAGGAACGTTATTACAGAGGAAAGTGTGAGTGATCCTTGCAGAGTCTTGCTGAGAGGTTGTGCAGAAGCATTTGGATGCTAGGTCAGCCTGCTTCATCCTGAATCCGAGCTGTTCTGATGTAGGCTTATCACTGAGGGGCTTTGAGTCTTTGGGGCCATGGAATATATTTATAAGCTGGGTCTCCAAATGTAAGTGAGCAAAAACTTTGTGCCCCCCCCCACCACCACCACCATACCCAATTCACACCCTCTGGAAGCACCCTCAGCTCTCAGCCTGGCTCTCTAAGGTTTTTCTGGAATGTGAGGCTTAGAGAAACCCTGGTTCTGTGTCCTGTCATTCACTCTTGTTTGTGACAATTCATTAACTATTTCTGCTGTTTTTTGTCTCTTCAATAACAAATATTCATCAATTTCTTGCGAAGTGCCAGACATTGGGAGATGTAAAAGGAGTAAGTCATTCTCTGCCATATGGGAATCCACTCACGGGACACAGTTCCTTTGTCTGTGGGTATATTGTACGGAAAGATTTACAGGCAAAGGAGGGGCCAGTAGAGCTTAGCAATACAAACAACTTAATATTGGACGTAGACATCTCTGCCTTTCCAAGTTTTCCCACTGCTTTGCCATCTCTCTCCCTTTCTCTTAGGAGGGGGAGAATTTCATCCCTCTCCGAATGGCTCAGAGAAAAGCCTTGGTGGCCAGAGTCATTAGTGCGGTCTTGTTGGACGATTGTTGTTGGTAAGTGCCATTGAATCGATTCCGAATCCTAGTGACCCCGTGTGACAGAATAGAGCTACCCCATAGGGTTTTCTTGGCTGTGATCTTTACGGAAGCATATCACCAGGTCTTTCTCCCATGGGGCCACTGGGTGGGTTCAAACTGCCAACTTTGTTGAAAGGTGAACACCACCTTAGGTCTTTCTCTCTTTCTCTCACCTGTCTTTTCAAGGAGGAAGGAGTGAATAGTCTAAAGATTTAATTTACCCATGGATATAAATTTTATTACTCATTCTCACCCTGAGAAGTAATTTTTGAGTAGAGGAGCCCTGGTGACTCAATGGTTAAGCGCTCAGCTGCTAACTGAAAGGTCTGTGGTTGGAACCTGCCACATCAAATTAAAATTTGATAAGAAATTTGGAAGAAAAGAACTGGTGATCTGTTCCTGTAAAGATTACAGCCTAAGAAACCTTATGGGGCAGTTCTACTCTGTCCTATAGGGTCGCTGTGAGTTGGAATGAACTCGACGGCACACAACAACAACCATCAGATTTGGTTTTAACACACTTTTATGGTTAATACATGAAGCTGCGCTTGTTAACAGTTCTTATATCTTGTTTCTGCTCATGGATCAGAAGCTCGTCTCAGCAGGGGCTGTATCTCATTCAGGAAACTCTGGCGGCGTAGTTGTTAAGTGCTGCAGCTGCTAACCAAAAGTTCGGCGGTTCGAATCTGCCAGGTGCCCCTTGGAAGCTCTGTGGGGCAGTTCTACTCTGTCCTATAGGGTCGCTATGAGTCGGAATCGACTCGACGGCGGTGGGTTTAGTTTTTTGGTTTGGTATCTCATTCACACCCCTTTTGTTCTCTCTTAGCTCCAACACAGTGGTAAGTGAATAGAGTGATACTTTTACATATTTTTGGTCGAACAAAAAAGTTTTTCAAGTTGGGCTTAAGTGAAGGGGTCGCTCCTTTATGCAACAGAGCCAAATGTGCAGGGCAGGAACAGAAAACAGCTTTGAACTCGGCTTGTTGGAGGAACTGATTAGTAAGTCCAGGGTGACAACTCAGACAAGTAGCACATGTGTGACATGGCCAGGTGTGATCCAGTCAGGAGCGGGGTGCCTCGGAAACTGAGCCACACTGCTTTCCTTAACAGCTTTGTCATTCAACTTACAGAGCAAAATATTATGTGGGCCTAACAAACAGACCGGAAACACTAGTGGCGTAGTGATTAAGTGCAACGGCTGCTAACCAAAGGATCAGCAGTTCGAATCCGCCAGGGGCAGTTCTACTCTGTCCTATAGGGTTGCTATGAGTCAGATTCGACTCAATGGCACTGGGTTTGGGTTTTTTTTTAACAAACAGACCACCAGTTTGTCGTACTGTGGTGGCTCACATGTTGCTATGATGCTGGAATTTACACTACCAGTATTTCAAATACCAGCAGGGTCACCCATGGTGGACAGGTTTCAGCAGAGCTTCCAGACTAAGACAGACTCGGAAGAAAGGCCTGGCGATCTACTTCTCAAAAATTAGCCAGTGAAAACCTTATGGATCACAGCAGAATATTGTTTGATGTAGTGCTGGAAGATGAACCCTTGAGTTGAAAAACACTCAAAATACACAGTGGTCTCAATAATGGACTTGAGCCTAACTATGATTGTGAAGATGGCACAGGACCAGGCAATGTTTCATTCTGTTGTACATGAGGTTGTCATCAGTCAGAGCCAACCCAACAGCAGCTAACAACGACAACATAAAACTCCAGCCTTAGAAACCAATGAGAGAAACTCAGCCTTGGAGTAAATAATAATAATAAAAAATGATGATAATAATAGCAAACCCTTAGAATAACACTTTCTACGCCCCAGGCACCATCCTCAACACTTTATTTGTACTAACTCATTTAATCCTCAACAACTCTATAAAGTTAGTCCTATTATTATCCCCATTTTATAGGTGAGGAAACTGAGGCACAGAGAGGTTGAGTTATTTGCCCACTTGGTGGATCTAGGGTTCAAACCAGCCTGGCTTCCTCTAAGCCACCCTGAGAGTCCCTTGCCCCCTACTTGCTCTCTGCTTAACACAGGTGATTTGTTTGCTCTGCAAGTGCTGGGGCCTTTTCCAAAAGAATGAAAGAAAGAAGAAATGAGCTCCTTGGAAGCAGAGACTGCTTCCTTATCTTGTGATCCCAGTGCCTAGCACCGTGCCTGTCATCAGGGCTGGCCACATAATTTGTAAGGCCCAGTGCAAAATAAAAATGCAGGGCTCCCTCTTCAAAAGTAGGGGGGAAAATGCCATTAAAGGTACTAGAATATAAAGCTTTCTCCTTCCTTCTGCAGTTTTTCAATTTGACATGGTATGTTTTTTGAACTTACTATGTACTGTCACTCTAAGCAAAGAAAAATTAAAATTTTAAATTAGCATGGATTTTACCATTCATCTTGATATTGTGCAGTGCCAGTTTTAAATGCAAATATAAGAGCATTTATGCAAATGTGAAATCACTGAAATTACAAAATGCATATTTCATAACTTGTACATGTGTATTTTGTTCTTACCAGAACAAAACTCAAATGCTCTTATTTCACTTCTTAATACCAACTTTTCCCCATTGGCTGATGAGTAAGGAAGGACTGCAAGGAAAAGGAACTATGGGTTCCCCTACCTTTCTCTGTCCTTCTGTATCATTGTTTTCAACATAAGTGGTTGGCTAACACAGGGAATTAACACCAGGAATAAAGGAGTCCTGGTGGCACTGCAGTTAAGCACTCAGCTGCTAATGGAAACATTGGCAATGGCTCCACGGGAGAAAAACCTGGCAATCTGCGCCTGTAAAGATCACAGCCTAGAAAACCCTATGGGATAGTTCTACTCTGTCACACGGAGTCACTCTGAGTCGAAATCAGCTTGATGGCACCTAACAACAATAATAAAGGATATCATAGTAGGGTTCCTTGGTCGTTGGTATTTCATAGAACATCATAGTCTTTTTTCTGCACTTGGAGAAAGTTCTGATTCGAATGGAAAGCGCGGCCTCTTGGGGCTGTCAGCAGCCCTGGCCCTCCCTGTTCGCTCAGCCATAGAGGTAACACACCTGCCATGTGTGCGCTGTGAGTCTCTCTGAGGTCCATACCTCGTGGGGCCCTGGAATTTTCTGCTGATGGGGCATCGCAAAGGCTGTCTGCAAATGGAGCAGCAAGGACTGCAGGCACATACATTATGTGTGTCTCCTCTGTTCATGTACACACACCAGTGTCCCACCAGACTTCAGTTACAAAACACAAGTTCAAAAATAAAACGATGAAGAATTTTGAGATGGTGACAGCAAAACATTAAACCAAACACAGGACCCTTCAGAGCATGGAGTCCCATGTACCTGCACAGGCTGTACACCCATAAAGCTGGTCCTGCCTGACACATAGTAAGCGCTCAATAAATACTTGGTTAATGAGCAAATGCTTCCTCTTAAACACAGGCCACATTAACCAAGGCTGAATTCCTCATTAATGAAAGATAGAACAGATACATTAATCCCTTGGTTATATTTTTTTAAAACCTCTGAGTCGAGATTTTCATCTCCTTTTCTTATATGAGATTTGTTAATTAGCCGCAATACTGAGCAGATTGAGTTTCATCAATTCTGTCTTGTGCTAGTGAAAAGTGGGCCTCAAGAGACAGGAAGATGGGAATGGATGGGGCATGAAAAACTCATGGTTAGGGGAAGCCAGTCCCTGCAAAGGAGATTAATTCTCACTGCATGTAGAGTTTAATGTATTAATAACCGCTCTGATTCAGAACAGCGTGAACAATTTTTTTTTACTTTTTTTTAATTGTACTTTAGACGAGGGTTTACAGAGCAAATTAGTTTCTCATTAAACAATTAACACACATATTGTTTTGTGACATTGGTTGCCAATCCCACGACGTGTCAACACTCTCCCCTTCTCGAACTTGGGTTCCCTGTTACCAGCTTTCCTGTCCCCTCCTGCCTTTTCATCCTTGCCCCTGGGCTGGTGTGCCCATTTAGTCTCACTTTGTTTTACGGGCCTAATCTTTGGCTGAAGGGTGAACCTCAGGAGTGGCCTCATTACTGAGCTGAAAGGGTGTCCGAGGGCCATACTCTCAGGATTTCTCCAGTCTCTGTCAGGCTAGCAAGTTTGATCTTTTTTTGTGAGTTAGAATTTCGTTCTGCATTTTTCTCCAGTTCTTTCTGGGACACTCTGTTGTGATCCCTGTCAGAGCTGTCTGTGGTGGTAGCTGGGCACCATCTAGTTGTGCTGGACTCAGTCTGGTAGAGGTTGTAGTAGGTGTGGTCCATTAGTTCTTTGGACTAATCTTTCCCTCGTGTCTTTGGTTTTCTTCATTCTCCCTTGCTCCAGGTGGGGTGGGACCAGTGGAGTATGTTAGATGGCCGCTCACGAGTTTTTAAGACCCCAGATTCTACTCAGCAAAGCAGGATGTAGAACATTTTCCTTATAAACTATGTTATGCCCATTGAGCTAGATGTTCCCCAGGACCATGGTCCCCACAGCCCTCAGCCCAACAATTCGGTCCTCCAGGGAGTTTGGATGTGTCTATGGAGCTTCCGTGACCTTGCCTTGGTCAAGTTGTGCTGACTTCCAGAGCATGAAAAAGTTTGTTTCGGCAACACTACTTTGAAAATTTGGGGGCAGCTGCTAGTTCATATCTGCATGCACGGGGCTTTCCTAGAAAAGCGTGTATTAATGTGCTGATGCCTCTCTAGAGGCCAAAGTACAGTTTTCCCAAAGGAGATGGGTGGGAAGAAACCAAGTGACAGATGCCTCAAGTCCTAATTCCATTTTACCTCTCTCCTGAATGAAGCACGATTGTTGATTAAGATTCAAAAGGACCCGCGTTCTACTAAAGGTATTTATTCATTCCAGAAGCATTTATCAAGTACCTAGGAGCTCTGGTGGCACAACAGTTAAGCGCTTGGTTGCTAACCAGAAGATCAGCGATTCAAACCCACCCAGGAGCTCTGCAGGGGAAAGATCTAGAGATCTGCTCTCTAAAGATTACAGCTTAGAAAATCCAGTGGGGCAGTTCTGCTCTGTCAACATGGAGTCACTGTGAGTCGAAATCCGCTGACAGCATGTAATAATAACAGCAACACTGTGAACCAGGCACTGTGTTAGCTGCTGGGACTTTGAAGAGAAACTCAGCAAAGCCCTTACCCTCAAGAAACCCTCAGTTTATCCTGAAATGAAAAGGTGGCAGTTGGGATGGGGGTGGGGGTGGACGTGGAGCCCTCCCCATCTCCTGGTGCCTTGGTAAAATGACCGTTCATGTGCAGAGCCCCTGGATATTGGAAAAAGTCATTTTACCCCACAGAAGTTGATGTAGCTCTGAGTTGTCATGGCAACAGATTAAACAGAGCTGGAACTCTGGTGTGAGTGCCCCAGCTGTGAGCGCACTGCCTCCTCCTCCTCCTCTGCTTGAGTTCTACCCTCACTCTTCCTTGCTTATTGCAGAAACCGTTTTCCTGGGTGTGGGACGTGGCTAGAGAAGAACAAGCAGATGGGAGAGGGCTACTGGTAAGGGGAGCCACTCGTGCAGACACTACAGGTTCGTGTGGAATCAAGAATACACTAAAAAGAGCAATGTTTATTGGACTCCCATCATGTGCCAATATCTGTGTGGTTGGCACCTCTCCTTCCCCCATTATTCAGATGGGGAAACTGAGGCTCAGATAGGCTACAGATAAAATGCCCATGGAGACAGCAGAGCTGAGATGGGCATTTAAGATTGTCTGATTCTGAAGCCTGTGCTCTCACCACCTCGTGGCTGTCGTTCAGGTACAGTGTATCTAGGTGTGGTCCTGGCATCACTTGCGACAGAATCATCTGGGGAGATGGCTAAAATGCAGATTCCTAGGCTTACCTCTGGGTGGCAGAAACGGTTAAAGTGATTAACTACTAGCTGAAAGGTTAGGTGGTTCATCCCACCCAGGGCACCTCAGAAGACAGACCTGGAGATCTGCTTCCCAGAGGTCACAGCCTTGAGAACCCTATGGAGCAGTTCTACCCTGTACATATGGGGTTGCCATGAGTCAGAACTGACTTGATGACAGCTGACGATGACAACAGGCCTAGCTCTCAATCTACTTAGAATGTCTGGCGGGTAGAGTTCAGGAATTGGAACAGGGAGGGGGATCTTGGACACCTAGTCCATCTGAGGCCTAGAGAGGAGAAGTGACTTGTCCAAGGTCCCCGGGCTAGTTAGGACTAGGATTTATGTCTTCTATGCCAGCCTACTGGTGACGTAGTGGTTCAGTGCCACGTCTGCTAAACAAAAGGTCAGCAGTTCGATTCTACTGTTCACTCTTTGGAAACTCTATGGGGCAGTTCTACTCTGTCCTATAGGGTCTCTATGAGGCAGAAATCGACTGGATCGGCAGTGGGTGTGGTTTTTTGTTTTTATGCCAGCCTATTGGGTTTAGAGGGGTTGTCACAGGGAACCAGAACAGAATAGGGTGGGCCCACCCACTGAAAACTGTCCTTCATTTATGATAACAAGGCTCCATCTAACTGGTACCCCAATCAGGAAAAAGAAAGGAGAAAGAGAAGCCCTAAAGGGTGCTTGTTATATTTTCTTCACAGCATTTCTGCCAGCAAGGCCAACCCACTTCCTAGCCCAGTCACCAGGGCAACCATCACCCCCACCTTGACAGCCAAGTGCAGACACAGCTTAGTGCACCCACCTCCAGGGCCACGGGACTCAGCCCTATAATCAGCCTCCTGCTGCCTCTGCAGACAGCCCAGCAGCCACTGTCAGCTCCCCGCTCCCAGCCCATCACTGCGCGGCAGACACCCCTTCCTCACGCTCACGCATGCCGCCTTCTGCTCCCCTCGCCCACTCCTCCCGGGGGAGACAAATGTGTAATATGCTCTCGGGTGTGTATCACCACCTCTGGAGGGAGGGATCTGCCCTCAAGCTGAGGCACAACCCAACGCACACAGCCCACACATGAGAAAAAACACCCTCTCCCGGAGAAGGGGCACGGTGGCAGTGAAGGCCGTCTCCCCCTTCAGCTGCGAGGGCGGCTGGAGTTGAAGAAGAGTTGGCAAAGTGACGCTCAGGAGAGGGGCTGAGGTGGCTAATCACGGGCAGGTCTGGGTGAAGCTGAATGCCCACGGTTTGTTTCTAATGAAGTGGTCCCTGGCTGCCAAGCCCTGGGGCTCCCTGCTAAGGAGATCAGAGCTTCCTCCCCTCCACAGACACCTGGAGTCTGACCCAGCAGGTAGTGAGGCTGGGAGCCCTCTTCAAGGCCCCCTGCCAAAACAGTTTCATGAAGTCGGGCTGCTGGGAGTCTGTAGGACACATGGAGTCTCTGTCAGGACATTGAAAGGACCTGTTCTATCCTGCTGCTTAGGCCCAGGGGCCACCCAAATCCCTGCCTGTGCCACTTTAGTCCGAGCTCCTTCCTCAGCTCCTGGGGCCAGTCGCTGCTTCTGACCAGCTCTTTCCTGACCCCTGTCCAGAAGCTTCAGCAGTTTCCCTCCTCACTATTTCTTTCCTCAGCCCACCTGTACTGGACACATCTTATGCCCTTTCAGGGCCGTTCCCTAACCTCTAGGCCACTTGATCCTCTCAGGCTCTGACTGCCTTCATTCCTTAGTTCTCTGCAGCCTGAGGCAAACCTCCTTCAGACTCCTCCTCCTACCTCCTGATTGGGATGAAGTTTGCTCTTGAGCACTTGGGATCTGGCTTCCCCAGAAGCTGCTGACAGGGCCAGGCGAGCAGGAGCAAGCTTCGACCAGTGTGGGGTAGAGGGCTGAGGAAGCCTCTGCATGCCTCCTTCTGAGGCCTGGGCTTCTGTCTACCCTGTCTGGAGACATCCTGCATGGCTGAACAACTGGCTGTGCCTCTTCAGGAAGTGGTGGCCAGCTTGTATTTGTGTCCCAACATGTCCCACCTCACTTCCCTCTTCCCCCGTTCTGGCTGCCCTGGGATTGCACCATCCAATGAAGCCTTAGCAGTAAGCTCGGCCTCAGACTCTGTTTCCTCGAGAACCTGGGCTAAGTCACCACTCTGATTCAAATAGAATAGAACAGAATTCTATTCTATATTATCTAGCCTGAACTGCTCATTCGACCGAAGGAGGTGGGGCCCAAAAAAGTCAAGTGATTTTCTCCAGTTCACAGCTAGCTGGGGGAGAAGCCATGCCTACTCACTAATTTAACAAGCACTTAATGAGCACCTACCACGTGTTAGGCATTATTCTAGCCACTGGGAATGCAGTGGTGAGTAAAATGGATAAGAATCCCTGCCCTTATGGAGTACAACATTCTTGTGGGTGGTTGGAGGAGAAAAAGAGCATAAGCAAGATGAACAAGTAGAATATACAGAATGTTAGACTAAGTGCTGGGTGGTGATGAAGGTGGGATTTGAATGTTATAAAAGGCAGCCAGAGCTGGCTTCACTGAGAAGGCAACATTTGTGTAAAAACCAGACGAAGTTCATGGAGTGAGTTATCTGAAAATCCAAGGAGGAGCATCCCAGGCAGAGGGACCAGCGAGCTCAATGACTCTGACCTGGGAGCATCTATCCTGTGTGGTGCAGGAACAGCAAGGAGGCCAGCACATGAAGGAGTGCTGGGAGTGGGGGAGGGAGAAAATGGGAGGATATGGGGTCTGAGAGGTGAGCTGATATAGAAAGAATTTCTCTTTGTGAGTGTGTGTGTGAGAGAAGGAGCTATTGCAGGGTGTCTTAGTTATCTAGTGCTGCTATAACAAATACCACAGGGGGATGGCTTTAGCAAACAGAATTTATTTTCTCACAGTTTGTTGTTTAGGAGGCTTGAAGTCTGAGTTCAGGGCGCCAGCTCTAGGAGAAGGCTCTCTCTTGGTTCTGGGGGAAGATCCTTGCTCTTTTCAGCTTCTATTCCTTGGCTTCTTGGTGATCTTCATGTGGCATGGCACCTCTCTTCTTCCATCTCTGTTTTTGTTTTTTTTTTGCTGCTTGCTTAATCTGCTCTTTTATATTTCAAAAGAGATTGATTTCAAGCACAATACACTAATACATATTAACTTTAACATAACAAAACCCATTCCCAAATGAGTTAGGCATAGTGGTTAGAATTTACAACACATTTTCAGGGGACGTAATTCAACGCATAACACAAGGTTTAGAGCAGTGGTTCTCAACAGGGGTGGGAGGGTGAGAGCAGGGGTGATTTTTCCACCAGGGAACATTTGACAATGTCTGGAGATGCTATGAGTCAGAATTGACTTGACAGCAATGGGTTTAGGTGTTTTTTTGGAGACATTTTTGGTTGTCTCAATTGAGTGGGGGGTGGAGTGAGTGCTCCTGGTACCGATATCTATGGGTAGAGGCAAGCCATGCTGCTGAACGTCCTACAATGCACAGCACACCATTCTCTTCACCACCAATCAAAGAATCATCTGGCCCACAATGTCGATAGCTCTGAGGTTGAGAAACCCGGATTTAGAGCCTAAGGCGATTATATCTGACTTTTGTGTTAGAAGGATCACTCTGGCTGTGTTGAAAACAACTTTAGAAGGAGAAGGAAGAGGCAGAGGAACTGTTCATTCAGGTCAGAAATCACGGTAGTCTGGACCAGGGTGGTAGAAGTTATCATGCTCCAACCCAGTGCTCCCTGCTCTATCTTTCCTCCCTGTTCTTCCCTCTTTCTCTTTTCACTTTCTCAATAAACACGAACAGAGCTCTGTTAGCCATATGCTGACCATTGTGTTGGGTGCTGGGCAAATTTCAGCGTGTTTGATTCACTAGGAACCTGGTCTGGTTCACCCAGACCCAAGCTGAAGAGAAGGGAGCTATTGAGTTGACGGCTCAAGAAGACAAAGTAAAGTATTATAATGATGTGTGCAAAGACCTGGAGATAGAAAACCAAAAGGGAAGAACACATTCGGCATTTCTCAAGCTGAAAGAACTGAAGAAAAAAATTTAAGCTTCATGTTGCAATATCGAAGGATTCTATGGGAAAAATATTAAACGACACAGGAAGCATCAAAAGAAGAGGAAAAGAATACACAGAGTCACTATACCAAAAAGAATTGGCTGATGTTCAACCATTTCAGGAGGTAGCACATGATCAGGAACCGATGGTACCGAAGGAGGAGGTCCAAGCTGCTCTGAAGGCACTGGCGAAAAACAAGGCTCTAGGACCTGACAGAATTCCAACTGAGATATTGCAACAAATGGATGCAGTGCTGGAAGTGCTCATTCCTCTGTGCCAAGAAATCTGGAAGACAGCTACCTGGCCAACCCACTGGAAGAGGTCCATATTTATGCCTATTCCTAAGAAAGGGATCCAACTGAATGCGGAAACTATCGAACAGTATCATTAATATTACTGACAAGTAAAATTTTGCTGGAGATCATTTAAAACCAGCTGCAGCAGTACATCGACAGGGAACTGCCAGAAATTCAAGCAGGATTCAGAAGAGAATGTGGAACCAGGGATATCATTGCTGATGTCAGATGGATCCTGGCTGAAAGTAGAGATAACAGAAAGATGTTTACTTGTGTCTTATTGACTATGCAAAGGCATTTGACTGTGTGGATCATAACAAATTATGGAGAACATTGCGAAGAATGAGAACTCCAGAACACTTAATTGCGCTCACGAAGAACCTGTGCGTAGATCAAGAGGCAGTCTTCAAACAGAACAAGGGGATACTGTGTGGTTTAAAGTCAGGAAAGATGTGCATCAGGGTTGTATCCGTTCACCATACTTATTCAGTCTGTATGCTCAGCAAATAATCCGAGAAACTGGACTGTATGAAGAACAGGGCATCAGGAAGACTCATTAACAACCTGTGCTATGCAGAGGCAGAACCTTGCTTGCTTAAAGTTAAGAGAACTTGACGTACTTACTAATGAAGATCGAAGACTATAGCCGTCAGTATAGTATACCTCAAAATAAAGAAAACAAAAATCCTCACAACTGGACCAATAAGCAACATCATGATAAAAAGAGAAAAGATTGAAATTGTCAAGGATTTCATTTTACTTGGATCCACGTGGTTTACAATCAACACCCATGGAAGCAGCAGTCAAGAAATCAGAGGATGTATTGTATTGGGCGAATCTGGTGCAAAAGACTTCTTTAAAGTGTTAGAAAGCAAAGAAGTCACTTTAAGGACTAAGGTGCGCCTGACCTAAGCCATGGTGTTTTCAATTGCCTCATATGCACACGAAAGCTGGACAATGAATAAGGAAGACCTAAAAAGAGTTGATGCCGTTGAATTATGGTGTTGGCGAAGAATACTGAATATACCATGGACTGCCAAAAGAACGAACAAATCTGTCTTGGAAGTAATACAGCCAGAATGCTCCTTAGAAGCAAGGACTACGTCTCACATACTTTGGTCATGTTACCAGGAGGGATCAGTCCCTGGAGAAGGACATCATGCTTGGTAAAGTAGAGGGCCATCAGAAAAGAAGAAGATCCTCAATGAGATGGATTGACAATGTGGCTACAACAATGGGCTCAAGCATAGCGAGCTTTGTGAGGATGGCCCAGGACTGGGCAGTGTCTTGGTCTGTCGTACACAGGGTCACTATGAATTGGAACTGACTCAATGGCACCTAACAACAACACCGAGTTGGGAGACACACTTTGTGAAGACCCTTTGGGGCTGCAGATGGAGCTCTATGGCACTTGTGAGCAGCTGTCATCTACTCAAACAACAAAGAAAGCATAGAAGAAGCATTGGGTGGGTGAGGTCTCTATCCATCCAGTTGCAAAAGCCAACAGCTTGGAAGTCAATCTAAACGCCTTCACCTCCTTGACCTCCACCCCCTCCACCTCTAATCCATCACCTTTGATATCCAAAATAGCTCTTGAATCTGTCTGCCTCTCTCCATCTCTATCATAATGACTTTAGTTCCAGCTACTATTTTCTCACCTGATCTCCAGGTTGCCACTCTTGGGTCCCTACAATCTTTTATTTATCAGAATAGATATGCTGTATTGCAGTAACAGATACAGATGAAATCTTAGTGGCTTATACAGTAAAGGTTTATTTCTTCTTTATGCAAATGTAGGTGGGATGGTCCTCCTCCAACAGTCTCATAACTCCCTGTAGTTTTTCCATAGTAGTTATCATAGTTTGTAGTTATATATCTAACTGTGCGATTATTGGATTAATTTCCATTATTCACACCAGAATGTGTGATGGTACAACTCGTACCTCTTTGACTTATTCTTATATCTCTAGCTTACTCTTGGCTTATCTTGGCTTACTCTTATATGTTCTAGACATGGAACAATGCCTATCATATAGCGAGAATCCTAGACATATTTTTTGAATACATGAAAGGATGAATGGAGTGGCTAAACTGCAACAGGAAACCATATCATCTGCCCATTCTAAAAAATTCTAAGATATTTATTACATGCAGAAAAAGAATTTATGGATGTATATGTACATTCTAATCATAATAATAATATAAAAAATGCTCATATCACCATTGTTAGTTATAGTTGAGTCAGTTCTGATGCATGGTGGCCCCCCAGGCCCAGTCCAAAATAAAACACATTACTAATGTCCTCTGTGTGCCCCTTCCTGATCACCTCTCAGTCCTAGGGTAACCAATACACTGCATTTTGTGTTTATTGCTCCCTTTTCTTGATCATTTTAACCACATATGAATTTATATGTATATATGTATATATAAATGGCTTGTTTTTGAGCATTATGCAAATGGTATACTGAAGATAACCTTTGGAAATTCACATCTGTTGCTCAACATGTTTGTGAGATTTATCCCCGTAGAATTATGTAGTTGTGTAATTATTTATTTTCCTATCATTTGAATTATGGTGTTGAATTATTATTATTGAATTACTGTTTGCAGGTTTTTGCTATTATGATTTGTACTGCTATGAACTTTCTTGCGTTAGTCTCTTTATGCAAATAAGGGTTTCTCTAGGGTATATACCTAGAAGAGGTATATTCCATTTTTGCAACATAATGCCAAATTATTTTCCGAAGTGGTTGCATGAATTTACACATCTGCTAGCAATATGTAAGAGTTTCTCTTGGACCACACCCTCACAACACTTGATTTGGTCAGACTTTTATATTTTTGCCAATTTGACGGGCATGTAAGTTTGCCTTTCTTTGATTATTAATGAGGTTAAGCTTCTTTTCATATGCTTATTGGTGATTTCTCTTATTGCCTACTTTTCTATTTAGTTGTCTTCTTAGTGATTTTTCTGGAGTTCTTGATCCTGGACAATAATCTTTATTTGATTAATTTGTCATAAATATCTTTTCTCAGTCTGTGGTCCATCTCGTCATTTATTGGTGTCTTTTTATGAATACAAGTTCTTCATTTTAAAGGTTAGATTTGTCGACTTTTTAATTTTATAGCTTCTGCTTTTTAAGAATTTTTTCCCTCTTTAGATGTCACAGAGATATTCTCCCATATTTTCTTCCAAAAGTTTGAAAGATTTTCCTTTCACATTTAGGCCTTTTATTCACCTGAAATTGATTTTTGGGTATGGTCTGAGGTAAAAATCAAATTTAAGTATTTTATCACAAATAGTTGTATTAGTTTCCCACTGCTGCTGTAACAAATTACCAATATCCCTGTAGCTTTAAAGGAGCCCTGGTGGTGCAGTGGCTAAAGCTTCCCTTAGCTGGGTGTTCATGTGTGATACTGGAATAGTGAGGCATGTCTGTGTACCTCACAGGGCTGCCCCGAGGGCACAGGGAGACAACACGTTCGAAAACAGTTCAGATAAGGAAAACAGGGCTCCAGATTACACCCTATTCCAGTGGCACCGCCAGGACTAGGACTCAGGTTTCCTGGCAGCCAGACTGGGGAGGGCTTCTTCCACCATGGGGTGGTAACTGTACCAGTTACAGATTCTGGTCATCGAGTTGAACATTTTCCCTTCATCAGCCTCCTGCCCTGGAAGAGCAAACATCAAAGCTATGCCGGAGCACTCCATCAATTGTTCGTTAAGAATGTCATCAAGTCTCAGATGACAATGATACTGTTACAAAACCCTAAGATAAGATTTCTTAGCCAGAAGTAATATTTAGTGCCAGTTACAATTAAGGGGAAAAGGAAGAGAACTTCAGGAAGTGACAAAGAAGGGTGGCTACAAGGCAATTTGCCAAGGAAAACCACCTCTCCTCATCTCTGCTTCTTTTCCATCCTGTCCTTGCACATTTCCTCCCTCTTCTATTTTCCCCTCCACTTTTCTCCTTAGTGAGCTCTTGTTGCTGTTAGCTGCTGTCCAGTCATCCCCCAATTCACGGTGACTCCGTGCACAACAGAATGAAATGCTGCCTGGTCCTTCGCTATCTCGATGATTGGTTGTGGACTGAACCACTGTGATCCACAGAGTTTTCACTGACTTATTTCCGGAAGGAGATCACCAGGCCTTTCTTCCTAGTCTATCTTAGTCTGGAAATCTCTGCTAAAGCCTGTTTAGCATCATAGCAACAAGCAAGCCTCCACTGACAGATGGGTGATTGCTGCGCTTGAGGTGCATTGGCCAGGAATTGAACCCAGGTCTCCAATATGCGAGGTGAAAATTCTACCACTAAATCACCACTGCTCCATTTTTAGTGGACTTTTGTCATTGTTAGGTGCCATCAAATCAATTAGGACTCATAGCGATCCTATGCAAAACAGAACAAAACACTTTAGAGAGGTCTCTTGCAGCAGATTTGCCCAAAACACTACATCATTTGATTTCTTGACTGCTGCTTCCACGGGCATTGATTGTGGATCCAAGTAAAATGAAATCCTGGACAACTTCAATAGCGGACTAGGGAATCAGAAAACTTGAAATTCAGCGGTGGGTTACCACTGACTTTTGCTTGGAACTACACAGACGATATTGAAAAAAAAATGAGTAAAGAGTGGGGTGTTAGGTACCCACCAGGTATTAAGACATATAACAAAGCCATAGCAATAAAACCAGTGCCATACTGGCACAGAAACTGATCTAGATCAAGAGAGAAGCAATGAGAGCCCAGAAACAGACTCATGTGTCCTTGGGGACTTGGCATATAACAGAGACACTGTCACACATCTTCTTTGCTTACTAACCTGTTGCCATTCGGTTGATTCTGACTCATAGGGAACCTACAGAACAGAGTAGAACTGCCCCATAGGGTTTCCAAGGTGCAGCTGGTGGATTCAAACTGCTGACCTTTTGGTTTGCAGCCAAGCTCTTAGCCACTGCACCATCAGGGCCCCGTCACACATCCGTGGGGAAGAAATGGATTGTTGGTAGGTGCTGCTGGGGAAACTGGCTCACTGTGTGGAGAAAACAAAGCTGACTCCTTCTGCTCACTGTAATAAATGCAAAGTGATACAAGGTGAACTCCAGGTGGATTAAGACCTAACTGTGAAAGGTGAAATTATAAAGCCAAATAGAAAAAAATGTAGGAGAATATTTTGGTGACCTTGGGAAGGGAAAAAGTCTTAAGCAAAATCCAAAAGCATACACTACAAGGCTGAAATTGGATGCATTTGGCTACATCAAAATTAAGGATTTCCCCTTCATTGTAGAACACCAAAGACCAAACTAACAGGATGCATGAAAGACTGGGTGATGTCTGCAACACCAAAGACTGACAAGGGATTCATATTTAGAATATGAAAGAAACTCCTTCAATTCATTCAGAAAAATAATAGGAAATCCGGCAGGAAAATAGGCAAAGAATGCAAATAAGTAATTCACAGAAGAAAAAACCAGAATGGTTCTTAATATGGAAAAATGGGTAACATCACCAATCATCAAAGAAATAAAAATGAAAAACCAAAATGTAATTCTACTTTATTGATATCAGGCTGATAGAAATTAAGACCACATGTTAGCATGTAAGTGGGGAAACAGGAATTTTCCTACCTTCACACGCGACTGATGGGCGTGTAAACTGGCAAAGCCATTCTGGAGAGCAAGCAGGCAGAGTGAAGCACAGACTCCGTGACCCAACGATCCTATTTCTTTCTCGTAGGCCCATAAAGGGACGTGTGTAACAGTCGTATCCGCATTACCTGTGGTAGCAAGGAGCTGCTGGGTCCACCCAGCTGTTCATCATTTGAAGACAGAAAAAGTAAAAGTAACTCATGGCAATCCTGGTGCGCAATCCGTCACCTTTCAGGAGCAGATTGCCAAGCCTGTCTTCCGGGCCCCCTCTGGGTGGGTTTGAACCTCCAACCTTTCCGTTAATAGTCCAGCATTTAACTATTTGCAGAATAGGAATCGACTAGATGGCAACTAACGACAACAACAAAGTAAAGTAAAAGTAAATTTTATTAGACACAAATCTAATACGATTTGTGGACAGAATTAATGAACTCCTTTTTTTAGTATATCTAGCCACATGGATAGACCCCTAAAACATTATGTTTTTGGAAAAACAATGAATTTTTTAGCACAATACCATTCGTGTTATTAAAATTGATGCATAAACTAAAAACATCAGTATCTTTCAAGGATCTATACATGTGCTGGAAATGCTGGTGGTGTAGTGGTTAAGTACTACAGCTGGTAACCAAAAGGTCGGCAGTTCGAATTCACCAGGCGCTCCTTGGAAACTCTATGGGGCAGTTCTACTCTGTCCTGTAGGATCGCTGAATCCGAATCCACTCGACAGCAAGGGGTTTTATACACGTGCTGGGACAGAACTAAACCTATGAGAGAGGGTGCACATGGGGCAGAGGAATGGCAGTGTGGAGAAAGAACGACAATTAAAGAGTATGACGAGCACAACTCTTGCCCCCGAGGTTCAGAAAACCGCCCTAACACCCCTGCCACGCTTCCCATTCTTCAGAGAACCAGTTCTCCGCAGGAGCAAGTGCAAGCGACGTAACGCGGCTGCCAACAGCAGGGCTTTTCTACCTAAAGAACTTGCTTCCTCTTCCACCTACCTTACCAAGCACCCGCTCCCCCCGCACCCCAAACTCTACTCCGACTGCATTTCCCACAACCGAAACTCGCCCAGGCTCTAAGCCTCTGTGCCTCTGCCGAGCAGGTCCCTCTGCCCCAAAGGGCCTCTTATTTCTTTCTCTCGGTAAAGCCTTTTTGATCTTTTAAGATCAGTCTAAGTGTCTCTCCCTCAGGAGGCCTTTTCTGAACGCCGTCCTCCCAAGCTGAGCCCCCTGCAGAATTGTATTCCCATACATCTCTCCCCGAACACTCAGGCGTGCACGCACTAAAAAAAAAAAAAAGAGGTGCTTATTTGCTCCTCCTCAGGGCAAGAGGTGCGCTTGGGTGGTCTCTGCGTCCGGAGCGCGCCAGCGGGGGTGGGCGTTTATAAAGACCAAGAGCAAGGTTAAAAAAAAACTCAAAAACCAACCGATTCAGACTCACAGCGACCCTATAGGAACTGCACCATACGCTCTTCATGGAGCGGCTGGTAGATTCGGGAAGCCGACCTTTATTTTAGGTTGGCAGCCTGAGTTTTTAACCGCTGCACCATCCATCAGCACTCCCAGACCCGATCCCCCCTCTCCATTGCTTCCCCTCTCAAAGGCTTAGCCTCCCTGCCCCCGTCCCCGCCCCCCAGCCCGACACAGCCGGCCGTGGCAGGCGGAGGGCTCTGCGCATGCGCTGCCGGCGGGTGCGCGCTCAGTCGGGGCGGGGCTCGCGGAGAGGTGGGCGAAGAGGGGCGAGCGCAGAGGGTGGTGGTGGCCGCCGCGACGTTGCGCGGCAGTTGCGTCCAGCCCCCTTGTGCGCGGCGCCTTGGGGGGGGCGGGGCCGAGGCGGGCACTGTTGAGGCTTCCCCGCCCTTGGCTCCGCCCCGCCCCGCGCCCCGCCCCCTCGCTGGCCTGCCCCGCCCCCTCGGCCGGTCGCGCTCCTTCTCCCGCCGGCGGCTCGCCTCACGCTCGGCTCCCGCGGCGGAGAGCGGGAGAAAGTGCTGCTACTGGGCGGCCGCGGGGCTGCACGCGTCCGGCATCCCGGGGCCGCTCCGGCCCGGGCGGCGAGGGGGCCCGGCGGTCCATGCATCCGCCGCCGCCTGCCGCCGCCGCCGCCGCGATGGATTTCAGTCAGAACAGCCTGTTCGGCTACATGGAGGACCTGCAGGAGCTCACTATCATCGAGAGGCCGGTCCGCCGGAGCCTCAAGGTGCGCCCCGGGGAGGAGAGGCTGCCCGCAGGACGCCCGGCCGCCTTCCCGGCCCCCGGCCCCCAGCAGCCGGCTCTGACCCCCGCCCTGCCGCCGGAGCCCCCCGGCACCGTCCCGACCCGACGTGGCCCGGGACCCTCTCACAGCCCAACTCCTCCCGGCCGCTTTGTCGCCCGCACCGGCCCCTCCGGGGGACCCCTCGACACGGCCCCGGCTCTCCCAGGCTGGACCTCTTCCCGAGGAACGGGGCCTTGGCCTTGGTCCCCGGCCCCTGCGGGGTCCCCAGCCCTCGTCCCCGGCCTAGCCTGGCCCCAGGACCGGGGGAGCCAGCCCCGCGTCCGCCCGGGGCGCCCCGCTCCGACCGCAGCCTCGGCCCGGGTCGCTGCCCCTTCCTCCCGCCTGTCCCGGGGCCGCCTTGGCCCCCGTGCTGCCGGGCTCTGGCCCCGGGCCCGTCCTTCAGTCGGCACAGCCCCGACGCCCCCTCCTCCGACCCCTCCTCGAGGCACCCGATCCCCCCTCCATCGCGGACCTTCTCCCCTGTCGGAGCCAGCTCGGGTCCCGCTTGCCCCAAGTCCGCCCGGGCCTCCAGTCACCTCCCAGAGTCGTCCCAGCCCCGGTCTTCAAAGCTCTCTCAGGAGCGGACCCGTCGCCCCATTTTGAGTCCCCGTACGTCCGTTTCCTCCCAGCCCGTTCAACTCCACTTGGGACCCTGCTCCCCACCCCCCTCGAGGGACTAGCCCTTCAGCTTGCTCCCCACCCCCCACTTGCTCCCCACCCCGCAGAGTCATCTCCTTCAGCCTCGGAGGATGTAGACCTCGCTGCTGGCAAACCGAGATTCCAGACCCCCGGGCCCCGCCATCCGCTTCGGAGCCCCTTTAGCCCTTCTAAGTCCCACCTGCCTCCCTCTCTCGACTCTGATTTCCCCCACTCTCAGATTTCGTCCTTTTCATACCCACTCCGTTGCGGTCTTCATCTATCCCCCTTTTAGCATTTCCTGGGTTGGAAAATTCTGGAGAAACAGCCTTGGCTTATTGAAAATAAAAACTGTGTGTTTACTTAATATATGCATATAACACCGGATTTCTGCAAGGTTCTGAAGGCACGATGTGATTCTCAAGCTGCGATCTAGAAGCTAGAAGAAGAGTGATTAAACAAAAAAAGAAAAAACCAAAACAAACTCAGCCACCCAAACTCAACAATTAGCGACGTGATTCTCTCTGTTCAGGTCTCCTAGAATCCTCAGACCCTTGATTAGTTTTCATTGATAATGCTGAATCGTGAAACTTTTTCATTGGTGGTGTTCACAGAGGGTCATTGGCGGGCGAGATCGACCTGAGTGTTTGTGTACATAATTTGTATTTTATATTTGACAGACACCAGAAGAAATAGAAAGACTGACAGTTGATGAAGACCTCAGTGATATTGAAAGGGCTGTTTACCTGCTCAGGTATTTCCTAAAGGCTTTCTGTGAAGTGGCTGCTCTTCCGACAGCATTGATGAATGCTTTCAGAGATGTCATGTTGTGATGATGTTCAGATTTGGTTAACCATTTTGACAGAGTACTTTTGCATGCAAATCACTTGAATATGTTGTGAATAAATTAGATTTAGGTATGAACGTATGAATTTGAGAACTGAAATAAGAGACCCGATTTATAGAATACTGCTTGGAGGAGGGGGAGCAGAGCATTTTAAAATAACTAATGGCTTGAGTTGATTCTCATCTCTTTTTTTTTTTTTTTTTTTGGCTTTAGTGGTTCTCACATAGGATTCAGTGAGTTTAAATGAGACAAGAATATCCAGTGATTAATTTTAAGCTTGTTGTAGGCTATGACCATTAGATACCATTTACTATGTAGAAAAAATACCCCAAAATATCATAGTGTTGGAATTTGCTGCTCAGGGCATCCTATTTGTATTACTTTTACTTTTATGATCTTTATAACTTCGCCCAAGAGACTTTTTGTTAATTGAGCCTCCTCTTATTTAGGTTTCAAACTCTCACAAGTTCTACAGAATTTTCTCAGGCAAATGATTACTGCAAATATTTATGGGATTTCTCTCAACTATTTTTAAAATTGCATTCTTGTGGATTTAGCTTCTTAGAAGCTAATGTGGTGAACCTTAATGAACTTATCTCTGAAAATACTTAGGAAACACAACTTTTCTTAAGGCATTTTGTGTATATTTGCTTTAAAACTTTTCTACATGTACAAAGCTTTTCCCCCTTTTGACAAATCAGTCTTCACTTTTGTTTTTCAGACTCAGATTTCGGAAACTAGTTGTTATTTACCTCCCAAGATATTGGTCATCCTTGTTTCCTTGGCTTAGGTCTACTTTGCTGGTTTCAGGTGTTGGCAAGTGTCTTATTCTCCTTTCTGGTTTATAGATCATGTTTCCTGCCACATGTTATTTACTGGATGATTCTTTAAAAAAAAAAAAAAAATCCCACTCTATGACTTCCATCTTCTTAGTCTTTAGACAACTATTGGCATCTTGAGTGTCTCTTCTTACTTCAGTCGGAATACCACCATGCTTATTTTAGGCCATTCTCTCAAATAATTCTATTATTTCAAAGTATTTCTGGATCTTAGACCTTTTTCTTGATGTTGTTTTTTCTTTTCTTTTGGTGATCTATTACAACATGCTGTCATCACATTGACTTATTTATTTAAAGAAAACTCTATAAATTAACAGCATGTATTTTTTTGGTGTTAGAGAATAATCCAGCTTTTAACCTACTTTGGTATTGCCCCGTTTTATATTTGGAATACTTTACTTCTCAGTAATTAACATGTTGAAATGGTAAATGATAGTCGTCAACATTTACCTTTTCCCACAGTTCTTTTACTCTGAGCAGGTAGACAATTGATGTAAGTTTGGATAAATTTCTTTTAACATACAGCAGTTAATGATATGAAATAACTTTCTACTGAACTCTTTAGCTTAAACACTGGCTTACAAGTAGGAAATGGAGACTCTTGCTCCACTTACTTGTGATAGCAGACACCTTATTTTCGGTATCAGTGACAGAGCAGCTTTTTTAGGATAGCTTATTTGCTTTCTATTTTGTTTTTATTGTTTGTTAGTGAACCAGGTCATCTCAGTTGTGTCTTTATTTCTCAAACACAACATACATTTCTTCAAATGCTAGAACTTACAAAGCCCTTATAGAGACAGATGGGCCCTCTCATCTTAGAGGAGAGTATTAAGAGAGATCCGATGTCTCCTTTAATTTCTTGTGGTTCACCTGTCTTGAAGGAGGCTTGCAGGGTGACTCAGAAGGCGAACACTAGTTTGGTTGTGTATGGGTTCTCCAGCTGAGCTCTTCTTTTGTATTCCTACCATCTCACCACCTCCTTTGGGGAAAGTGGGATTTCACCATTTGGCCAGTTTCTGCAGGGATGCTGCCAAGCGTGCCAGAAAAGTCCTTTCTTCCGTGTGATTCAGGAGGTGGGGTTGTCTCATAGACCTGTTCCAAACTTTGTCTCTGTTAAAACCTCCTCATCTGCTCCCATGTATTGTGCTTCTATTTTAAATTTAATTTATTCCTTTTTTTTTTTTTTCGTTTGTATTTCCCAGTGCTGTAGAACCTAATGTTGGGTCCTATTTCTTTTTTCTGTGCTTAACCTTTTCCTCTGTATTGGATATTTAATTTAATATTCAGTTTGTTTGCTTTTTTTTTTTGCTTCTCCTTTTGTATGTCAGGTTTGTTTAGTTTTCTTCTAATTTTGCATATTAAAAACTATTGGAATATTATGTTAAATTAGAATTCACAGCCAAGTGTGTAGGCATTGATAGGAAATGCTGTACATTAGCGAAGGCTGTGATAGCATTTAAATTAAATCTGACACCTAAAATAGCTTTAGATACAAAGAGTCCTGACATTCAGTGAAAAACCAATGACACTGTTCATTATCTTGTCCTAAAATGTGACAGGTCAATTATTAATCCTATTTTCATAATTAAGTTTAGAACATTATGGTATTTGAAGATCCGACACAGATGAATTTGTGGTTTGGCATTAATGTGATGCTGCTGTACCCATCTGTGGCATTTAGCACTGAAGCAAAACAACCTTCCTAATAGTCACAGCTTGTGGCTTAGTCAAAATCACATCACAACATCTTTTTCCTGTTCTCTCTCTTCTTTGTGATTTTGGTTAAGACGTGATTAATTTTATTAGAGAAGAGCCTTAAGTGTGTATAGTGTGCTTTCCTTAGGTAAATCTTTATTCGTGTATCCCTGATTGCCTACCGGATAAATCCCAGACTTTTCAGCCTGACATCAGAACACTCCATAAGTTGCTCCATCTATGCTGTGCAGTGTGATCTCCTGCCAGTCCCTCACTATTTTTAACAGCTTTGTTTGAGATATAATTCACACATTTCACTCATTTAAAGTGTCCAGTTCAGTGGTTTTTAGTATATTACAGAGTTGTGTAACCATCACCATAGTCAATTATAGAACATTTTCATTACCCCAGCAAAAAACCCCATACCCATTAGCAGTCACCCCTCATTTCTTCCCAACACTCCCAACCTCCATCCAGCCTCTGAGAACCATTAATCTACTTGCTGTCTCTACAGATTTGCCCATTATGGACATTTCAGATACATGGAATCATATAGTGTGTGACCTTTTGTGACAGGCTGCTTTCATTTACCATAATGTTTTTAAGGTTTGTCCAGTTTGTATCATGTACCAGTACTTGACTAGTTTTTATGGCCGAATAGTATTTCGTTGTAAGGATATACCACATTTTGTTTACCTATTCATTAGCTGATGGACATTCGGGTTGTTTCCACTTAGTCCATTTCTTTTTGAAGCAACACTGCTGGCCTCCTCACTGTTTATCAGATACATTGTGCTCATCCTTAACTCTGTTTTTCCCCATCCTGAAATGCCCTTCCGTTATACCTCTCCAACATTTGCCCATGCCAGCTGCAACCTTGCATCTTTCATAAGACCTTCCCCAACTGCTGGAACCACGGGGATCTCAGGCTTCTCTGAGCTCCTACTTCACTTAGTGGCTGCATCCCTCAACTGGTTGTTAATCACTGCCTTACGTTCCTTTAACGTGTGTGTACGTTTTCTCAAGTAGGTTGCAAGCTTTTAAAGGGCAAACCATATTTTATGTTGTTATTTTTTGGTTCTTTCTTGTTGTTTGCTGTCATATTAATATATAGCTTTTAATGGATGAAGCATATTTATTGATTTTAAGGTGGCCAAAATGCCAGATGAATTAAGCAACTTATGATTTTTGTACGGTAGGCAATAGAATCAGATAGACTTGGACTATATTTGATTCTACTTGTTATTTTTTTTGTTTTACTTGTTATTATCTGTGTGACGTGGGCAGGTTATTTGTGGTTACTGAGTTCTGATTTTCTCGTTTGTGAAAGTTAGGGTGAATTCCCTTACTCTCTCTTCCCCTTTTCCTATATCCTACTGAGGTGCTGGAAGTACATTTCAGGCTTTTAGAGGATAATGGTGTTACTTTTGCCTTCCAGTCATTTGATAAAGCAACAGGCAGGCAAGTAAATTAAATCAACTGAAGTTTGTGCCAGATAGCCATTAACTTCCTTTGCTAATAGTGCTTGTCAGAAACCAGAATCTTCAAGAATTATAATTAAGCATTTTTAACTGAGTGATAATGTCAGTCTTAGTGATCTGTTTCACAGGTTTAACTTTTCTTACCAAATGACCTTATCTTAAGCAATATTTGCAGTTTACATTATGTATTAAACGTGCTGATTGGTTAATGTACCTACCTTTCATGTTGCTTCTTTTAAGCCACTTGTGACTTTTAGGCTGTTTTGCCTTTCCTGTCTTTATGCTCCCAGAAACAAGTAAAGGACTCCAACATCCACTTTGCTTCTCCCCCTCAAAGAAAAGGGGCAGTCAGATAAAGTGCATCTTGGGTTAGGAACATTTCCACTTTTTCTCTCTCCTCCCATTTTTTTTAGGAGTAAGTGCTCCCCCTAGTGACAGCACAGAGTGAGATTTCTGTAGCCAAAACAGTGGAAATTAAACAAAACTGCCATAAACTGGGACTTTGTTTTTTCGGGGTGGGGCGGGGGCGGGGGAGGGGGGGCGGAACCCTGGTGGCGTAGTCGTTAAGTGCTACAGCTGCTAACCAAGAGGTCAGCAGTTCAAATCCACAAGGCGCTCCTTGGAAACTCTATGGGGGCAGTTCTACTCTGTGGTATAGGGTTGCTATGAGTCGGAATCGACTCAACGGCAGCGGGTTTGGTTTTGGTTTTTTGGTTTCTTCTCTGATCTGAGAGCTCTGGCATCCCTCTTCTTGTATTCAAGACTAGCAGGCTAGAACAGGGCAGCCGTGAGGTAGCGAGGAAGAGCTGCAGTTATTAGACCTGACACAAGGCCCTCTTTTGTTTTATGTCCAAAAAGGCCTATCCTGTTTGCTATCCAAAATTGAAAAATGGTGTGAAAAACTCTTTCATATACCCTTATTTTTAAGATCTTCTGTATCCCCAAACTTCTTTTACTTAATTGTCTTGACTATTTAAAAAATGATGCCTCTGCCTTTTAGTACTGTTTCAGTGAGGTGTGTGTGTGTTAGAGAGAGAGAGAAAACAAGAGAGAGAGAATGAGAGAGACGTCTTGAGTGGCCAGTATTTCTAGCCCAGTTTTCTTAAGTGATGTACAGAAAATGCTTTTTTAAACCTTTGCAACTGGAAATGGCAGTTAGTTAATCCAAAAAATTGGTTAAGGTGAGGAATCATAAAAATAATACATAACTTCGGCATTTCGTTTATAAAATGTAGATATATGTTAATTTGTCAACCTTTTGATGTAGGGCCAAAATATTTTCTTTGAGTATGGATCTGCTGATTATGGTTCAGAATTTCCTCTTCCATAAATCACCCCCATAATGTATTTACAATTTTGAGTTCAGGTTTCTTTAAAGTTGAATGAAAATTTTAAGATGCTTAATGAGGGTGACTGAAAGCTACTAACCAAAAGGCCAGCAGTTCGAATCCACCAGCTGCTTCTTGGAAGCCGTATAGGGCAGTTTTACTCTACCCTATAGGGTTGCTATGAGTCAGAATCAAGTCGACTTTTTTTTTTTTAATGAAGGAGACTGAAAGCATAATCTTAGATATTTATGATTTTCTCCTTGTCTTTTACGAGTTGTCTTGTTCATCCCTACTTCAGTAGAAATTTTCTTTAATGACTTGTCTTTAGTGAGTTTTTCTAAAACTTTCAACTTAGTTTCCCCAGAAACAACTCTTTGCGTTCATATGTTTATGTATTAAATGCACTATTAAGTACAATTGGGGTAAACTGGTCTGGGAACAGAGACAGCTCACTCTTGGTTAGGTTACAGCTCAACCAGTGAGAGCAGAAGTAGGTGGGGGTAGCCTGGAAAGTAGCTAAGAGCTTTCAGCTTGCCATTGGCAGGGAACTGGGGAGTGTTGCATGAGTGAGTGCATGCTCTGTGGTGATCTTGTTTCATCCTTGAGTACCCACATTCCTCTTTTGTCTATGCATTGACCTTTGGTCCCATGGTCTGGTCTGTTCTGCTTTGTTTTATTGTTCCTTCGCCTTTATCCACTTTAGAAAGAAATTAATGAGTTAGGAATCACAGTTAAAGAAGTATACTCAAAAGCATATATTTTCTTTCTTTGTTTTTTAAAGTAAGCTTTCTGAAGTACAACATAGGCAGAACTGTGCACAGACAGTAAATATAATAGTTTGTTGAATTTTCACAGTTGAACACATGCATGTAACTAGCACCCAGATTTAGAAGTAGAACATTATCTTTTAGCCTAGCAGCCTGCCTTTTGTACCCCTCACAGTTGCTACTTTCCCATACTCACGGAAGAGGGAAACTATTATCCTGACTTCTAACACTGTACATTAGTTTACCTGATTTTGAACCTGATTTTGCTGTCACGTTGATTCCAACTCATAGCGACCCTATACTCTTGTGTTTAGCTTCTTTCACTCAACATTTTAAAAAAGAGATTCATGCATAATATTTCATGGTGCGATAGACTGTTCATTTTTAGTACTGTATACAAAAGCGAAACCAAACCAGTTGCCATCAAGTTGATTCTGACTCATAGTGACCCTATAGGACAGAGTAGAACTACCCCATAGGGTTTCCAAGGAGCGGCTGGTGGATTTGGACTGCCGACCTTTTGGTTAGCAGGCAAGCTCTTAAGCAGTGTGCCACCATGACTGTATAGTCTTCCATTACATGAATATAGAACAACTCTTCTCCTGATGGACATTAAGCATATTTCTAATTTTTGGCTATTGCAAATAATGTTGCTATGAACATTCTTATGCATGTTTTTGGTGAATGTATGCATGTATTTCTTCTAGGTATCTTCAACAAGTAGGATTATTGGGCCATATCAGGTGCATATGTCCAGCTTAATAGATACTGCCAAACAGTTTTCCAAAGTGCTTCCATCAATGTAAACTCCTGATAGCAATGTGTGAGTGCCCCCAGCGTATATTTTTTAGGAAACAAAAGTGCCAGACTTTCTAGTACATAATTTCTGGCACATCAATAATGAATTTTCTACTTAAAGATTGAAACTGAAGATGTTTGTATTTTTTTCTGCATGATTTACTTACATCGTCCTTACATCATGTAACTTTTTTTGTTTTTCTAAAAGAAAAGGAGTTTTTTAAGTTTTTACAGTTAGTCTTCACCCTGCCAGGCTGTTTGAATTGGACTCTTGGTGAGAAGCTCTTCTTTTAGCCAATGAGATATTTTATATTATTAGCTTTTCTTTGAGGGAGAGAAACAAAGTGGATGTTGGAGTCCTTTACTTGTTTCTGGGAGCATAAAGACAGAAAAGGAATATCGTGGATATTCAAGGATAAACCAAGATCATCACTGAGCATGTATCTCTTAAAAAGGTATACCATCCCCAGTTGCTGTACTTTTCATGACTCCAAGAGATACTATTTTTAAAAAATTGCCTAAAGTATCTGCCTTAGTTATCTAATGCTGTTAAAGCCAACCACACGTGGATGGCTTTAAAAACAGAAATTTATTCCCTCACAGTTTAGGGGGCTAGAAGTCTGAATTCAGGGCACCAGCTCCAGGGGAAGTCTTTTTCTCTCTGTTGGCTCTAGGGGAAGATCCTCGTCATCAGTCTTCCCTTGGGTCTAGGAGTTTCTCAGTGCAGGGACTCCAGGTTCAAAGGACACACTCCTCTCCGGCCCCTCTTTTTTGGTGGTAGGAAGTCCCTCTCCTCTCTGCTTGCATTTCTCTTTTATGTCTCAAGAGAGATTGACTCAAGATACAACTTAATCCTGTAGATTGTATCCTGCCTCATTAACATAATTGCTTCTAATTCTGCCTCATTTATATCATAGAGGTTAGGATTTACAACACATAGGATAGTTACATCAGATCACAAAATGGTGGATAACCACACACTGGGATTCATGGCCTAGCCAAGTTGACATACATTTTTGGAGGACACAATTCAGTCCGTAGCGGTGTCAACCTCTGTTAAGATGGATGACTTACCCAGATCCCAGAATGTATCTTTCATTACTTAAGTCTTGGCGAACTCTGGATTCCCTGTTTTGGAAAAGTTCAGAGTACTAGGTATCTGAATATAACAGATTTGAAGATTATTTCCCATCTCCTTTTCCTTGTCTTTTGTTATAACAACAAACATGGGAGGCATATGTTTTTTTAATTCCTACTTACTTACTGAAGTTTTAGAAGAGTTTGTCTGTGGCATCAGTGGGAATTAGAATGCTGTCATAGGATCTGTAGAAAAAGCTTAAAAATAAGAAGTAAACTATTTTCATCAATGTGAAGTGACCCAGTGTAAAGAAGATGGAATACACAGAGTCACTGTATGACAACAAAAGGAATTAGTTGATGTTCAGCTATTTCAGGAAATAGCATACGATTAGAACCGATGATCCTGAAGGAAGAAGTCCAAGCTGCACTGAAGACATTGGGAAACAACAAGCCTCCAGGAATTGATGGAGTACCAACTGAGACGTTTCAACAAATTGATGCAACGCTGGAAGCACTTGCTTCATCTATGCCAAGAAACCTGAAAGACAGCTACCTGGCTAACTGACTGGAAGAGATCCATATTTGTGCCCATTCCAGAGAAAGGTGATTCAACAGAATATGGATATTATCGAACAATATCATTAATATCACACAAAAGTAAAATCTTGCTGAAGATCATTCAAAAACAGTTGCAGCAGTACATCGACAGGGAACTGCCATGAATTCAAGCTAGATTCAGAAGAGGATGTGGAATGAGGGATATCATTGCTGATGTCAGATGAATCTTGGCTGAAAGTAGAGAACACCAGGAAGATGTTTACCTGTATTTTATTGACTATACAAAGGCATTCAGCTGTGTGGATCATAACAAATTATGGATAACATTGCAAACAACAAACACTTAATTGTGCTCATGATGAACCTCTTGGTACATGAACCAGGAGGTAGTCATTTGAACAGAACAAGTAGATACTGCATGGTTTGAAGTCAGGAAAGGTGTTCGTCAGGGTTGTATCCTTTCACCATTAAGTCTGTATGCTGACCAGATAATCTGAGAAGCTATATGAAGAATAATGTGGCATCAGGATTGGAAGAAGACTAGTTAACAACCTGCAATATGCAAGTGACACAACTTTCCTTGCTGAAAGTGAAGAGGAATTGAAGCACTTACTGATGAAGATAGAAGACTATGGCCTTCACTATGGATTGCATCTCAACATAAAGAAAACAAAAATTCTTACCACCAGATCAATAAACAACATCACGATAAATGGAGAAAATATTGAAGTTGTCAAGGATTTCATTTTACTTGGATCCACAATCAATGCCCATGGAAACAGCAGTCAAGAAATCTAACGATGTATTGTACTGGGCAAATCTGCTGCAAAAG
The DNA here is from genome assembly GCF_030014295.1 of Loxodonta africana. NCBI lineage: Eukaryota > Metazoa > Chordata > Mammalia > Proboscidea > Elephantidae > Loxodonta > Loxodonta africana. The sequence continues at coordinate 107,301,477 of NC_087351.1, forward strand.
ACCTCTTTAAAGTGTTAAAAAGCAAAAATGTCACTTTGAGGACTAAGGTGTGCCTGACCCAAGCCACGGTATTTTCAGTCGCCTCATATGCATGTGAAAACTGGACAGTGAATAAGGAAGACCAGAAAAGAATTGATGCCTTTGAATTATGGTATTGGTGATGAATATTGAATGTACCACGAAGTTTCAAAAGAAGGAACAAATCTGTCTTGGAAGAAGTACAACCAGAATACTTAGAATGGAGGAGGTGAGACTTCATCTTAAGTACGTTGGACATGTTGTCAGGAGGGACCAATCCTTGGAGAAGGACATCATGCTTGGAAAAGCAGAGGGTCAACGAAAAAGAGGAAGAGCCTCAACAAGATGAATTGATACAGTGGCTGCAATAGTGGGCTCTAACCTAGCAATGATTGTGAGGATGTTGCAGGACCGGGCAGTATTTTGTTCTGTTATATATTTCGTTCTGTTATACGTAAGGCTGCTATGAGTGGGAACCGACTTGACAGCACCTAACAACAACAACAAAGTGACCCATATAATGTCACAAAAAAGACTTGGAGCTTAATGTTGGTGTTGTTAGGTGGTGTTGAGTCAGCTCTGACAGCGACCCTGTGTACAACAGAACAAAACCCTTCCCGGTCCTCCGCCATTCTCAGGATCATTGCTACGTTAGAGCTCACCGTTGCAGCCACTGTGTCAGTCCGTCTTGTTGAGGGTTTTCCTGTTTCTCGCTGACCCTCTACGAAAGATGATGACCTCCTCCAGGGTCTGGTCCCTCCTGATAACATGTCCAAAGTATGTGAGATGTAGTCTTACCATCCTTGCTTCTAAGGAGCATTCTGGCTGTACGAGTCAATTTGGACTGGTAGTGACCCTGTAGGGCATTCTCATCAGAGCATAGTAACTGGGAAACATAGTGAGAAGGCTTATCTCAGAAATAAAGGCAAACCTGTCAAAAGTTCAGCAAATTCACACATCCAGGAGCCATCACCTAAGAAAATGCTCCATCTATACAAAAATGAGGCTTCAGCTTAGGGTTCCTGAGTTTCACACATTTCAAAAGGCTCCCACCTTGAGGCTAAATGAGTTAAAATCCTGAAGAACTCCAAAGAAAAAACAAAAACATACCAAACCTGTTGCTGTCGAGTCAATTCTGATTCATAGTGGCCTTATAGGACAGAGTAGAACTACCCCATAGGGTTTCCAAGGAGTGGCTGGTGGATTTGAACTGTAGCAGCTGTAGCGCTTGACCACTGCACCACCAGGGCTCCCAAAGAACTCCAGAGGCATGTGTCCCAGGAATCATGAAAGGGTTATGGCATCTTGTTGGTGATGTTGGCTACCAAGTGTGGGAGGCTCGGAGAAGGTGTTTAAACTGTCTTAGTTCTTCACAGTCATCACTTTCGGCTTCATGCTTATGCAATACTAATATGTGATAATTACATCAAAAATAATTGGAAAATCCATTACACCCAGCGTATGGATGTGGCTTACAGTGTAATTTTTTCTCTAAATAAAAGTTATGGATGATATAAAAGATTTGTAATGCAACTAATAATTGCTTTAGAATAAATCTTATGAATCTAGGTTAAAACATAGAAAATATTAATTGAGTGCTTACTACCGTACGTGGTAGGCATCCTGCTCTGAATGAATGCCGTCGCATCAGTGGACACTTGGGTTCAAGGAAGTACTTGTCTAAGAGAGTAAATGCATGGTTCTTACGCTTCCGTAGAATAGAGGTTATCTCCAATTTTCAAGTATGTTGTGTTGGAAATACTTTGTGTTAAGACAGACCCGGATTTATTCTTGGCTGAGGCTTGCTCATTTACTTACTCAGAATCCTTGGGCAAGTTATTTCTTTGATTCGAGCCCAAGTCTCCTCATCTCAAAAGAGGATAATAATACCTACATCGTAGGACTGTTGAGTAGATCAGAGGAAATGTACGTAAAGGACACCATGCTTGGTGCAGAGTTATGGTCAAGGAAGGATGATTGTTATTGTTCTTTTAAATAATCTGTTTGCAAGTCACAACATATTTCTCTTTGGATATATAGGAAAATTCCCATCTAGAAATTCCATGTGGTTATACAAGTTTTCTCTCTAGATGATTAGTTTTCTGGGTTAGGCCATCAAACCGCTACCTCCCCCCACTCCCCGGTTTTTTGAAGTAACTTTATTGAGATATAATGTAAGTAAATGTACAGTTTGATGGGTTTTGACACATGTATACACCTGTATAACCACCACCCCAGTCAAGATACAGAACATTTCCATCACCCCCTAAAGAGACACCCCTTTGCAGTTAATCCTGTACCCTGACTCTAGGTAACTGCTGATCTGCCTTTTGTCACTATAGACTAGTTTTGCCTATTCTAGAATTTCATAAAATTTCCATGAAATGAACTGTACATATTTAAAATGTACAGTTTGATGAATTCTGACATAGGTATACACTTATCACAATTAAGATAATGATCACATTTATCAGTGCCAAAAGTTACTTGGTGCCCCTTTGTAGTCCCTGTCTCCTTCCTTCATTGCCCACCCCACCAGGCAACCACCAGTCTGCTTTCTTTCACTAGAGTTTGTAATTTCCAGAGTTTTATAGAAATGAATTCTGCAGTATCTACTCTTTTTTGTCTGGCTTCTTTCACTTAGCAATGATTATTTTGAAATTCATCCACGATGTCGCCTATATCAATAGTTTATTCCTTGAACATTGCTGTGATACTGAAGTTGTACTGCTGATATTTCAAATACCAGCAGGGTCACCCATGGTGAACAGGTTTCAGTGGTGTTTTCAGACTAAGATAGACTAAGAAGAAAGGCTTGGCAATCTACTTCCAAAAATTAGTCAGTGAAAACCCTATGGATTACAACAGAACATTGCCAGATACAGTGCTGGAAGGTAAGCCTCCCAGGTTGGAAGGCACTGTAATAGCTGCAACAATGGGCTCAAACATACCAACGATCATGAAGATGGTGGAGGACCGGGCAGTATTTTTTTTCTGTTGTGCATGATGTTGCTGTCAGCTGGAGTTGAGTCAAGAGCAACTAACAATAGCGTATAATAGAAGGGGCCAGTTTGCTGTGGTAAAAAATCAGGGAACCTGGCTTTTATCTCTGATCACTTAAGTTCTTCAGGCATTATTTTCCCTCCTGGTGTATACAGTGATGGGTTGGGCCTGGTAGAAGTTAAGGTTCTGTTTTGCTTTTGCAGGCTATCCTCAGTTCTAAGAAAGACGATGATTAGAACAGTTGAGCCTAGTTTCTTTCTCATTTCACCCACTTGGTGGTGCTAATGGAGATGGGTATAGGACAGACCTCTTTGGATTGGTGAACAGTTTCAGAGCCTTTTCTAAAAGGGTCATTTGACAAGTAGATTTTCATAATTCAGCAAGTGCCTTGTTTTGTTAAGAATTGGATGCAATAATGTTATAATCAAAACAAAAACACTTCGTTTTTCTGAACTGAAAAATAATTGGAGTTGAATAATATTCTATTTCTTTAGGTTAAAGAGTTTCATGCAGTTATGTTGATGAGGCAGGACTCAGTCTACAAGATTGGAGTATATCTTGAGCCACTCTCTTTGGAGATACAAAAGAGAGAAGCAAGCCGAGAGACAGGGGGACCTTATACCACCAAGAATGCAGTGCTGGGAGCAGAGCGGGTCCTTTGGACTGGAGGTTCCTGTCCTGAGAAGCTCCCAGACCAAGGGAAGATTGATACAAGGACCTTCCTCCAGAGATGAGAGAGAGAGAAAGACTTCCCCTGGAGCTGATGCCCTAAATTTGGACTTGTAGCCCACCAGACTGTGAGAAAATAGATTTCGCTTTGTTAAAGCCATTCACTTGTGGTATTGCAGCAGCACTAGATGACTAAGACAAAATCAGTTTGGTCTACAGATTCAACACGATCTCAATCAGAATCCCAGCAACGTTTTTTGTAGATGTTAACAAACTGAACTAAAATTTGTACGTAAAGGCAAAGGCACTAGAACAGCCCAAAAAAACTTCTGCAAAGAAGAATAAAGTCGGAGGTCTCAAGTTACCCAATTTCAAGGCTTATTATAAAGCTACAATAATCAAGACAGTATGGTATTGGTGAAAAAACCAGCACATAGATCAACAGAACAAGATAGAGAGCTCAGATATAGACCCGTGCAAACATAGTCAACTGATTTTTTACAAAGGTACGAAGGTACAAAGGCAAATCAACGGAGAAAGTGAAGTCTTTTCAACAAGTGGTGCTGGAACAAGTGCAACATCCATATGTTTAAAAAAACAAACCTTGACACATACCTCCCGTCTATAGAAATTAACTTAGAATGGGCCATAGAACTAAATCTAAGATGTAAATATAAGGAAAACGTAAGAGAAAAATCTGCATGACCTTGGGTTTGGCCATGAGTTTTAGATACAAAAAGCATAATCCATGAAAAAAAAGTTGATAAATTGTACTTTATCAAAATGTAAGACTTTTGATCTGTGAAAGCTCTGTTAAGAGAATGAAAAGATAAACCACCCCTGGGAGAAAATATTTGCAAAACTCACGTATCTGATAAAGGACTCATATCCAGAATATATTTAAAAATGCTTAAAACTCAATAATAAGAAAACCAACAACCCAATTACAAAATGGGCAAAAGATCTGAACAGACACATCACTAAAGAAAATATATATGTGTCAAATAAGCATATGAAAAGATGCTCAACATCATGGAGGTAGGATTTATAACACATGGGAAAATCACATCAGATGACAAAATGGTAGACAATCACCCAATACTGGGAATCATGACCTAGCCAAATCGATACACATATTTTTGGGGGACAAATTTTAGTCCATGACAGGGAAAATTGACATTTTAACAATAGTGAATCTCCCTATACATGAACGTGGTCTGTCTTTTCATTTATTTAGATCTTCTTTGATTTCTTTTATTAGTGTTTCACAGTTTTTAGCACGTATTTTGTTGTATTTATGCCTAAGTACTCCTCTTTTTAAAATTTCAATTGTCAAATGCTGGTATATAGGAATACCATTAACTTTTTTTTTTTTATTGACCTTGTTTCCTATGACTTTGCTAAATACACTTACAGTTCCAGGAATTTTTTTTTTTTTTTCCGGTAAGGTATTTTTGCATTTCTTGCATAAAGGACTATGTTGTCTATAAATAGTCAGTTTTATTTTTCCTTCTAGTCATTATGCTTTTTATTTTTCTTGTCTTATTGTACTGATTAGGACTTTTAGTATGGTATTGAATAAGAGTGATGAGAGAGGACATCCCAGCATTGTTTCTGATCTTAAGGGAAAAGGGGAAAGCATTTAGTCTCCCATCATTAAGTATGATGTTAGCTGTAGGGTTGTTTTTTTTTTTTAATACATATTCTTTTATTAAATTAAGGAAACTCCCTGTATTTCTAATTTGCTGAGAGTTTTTATAATGAATAGTTGTTGAGTCTTGTTGAATGCTTTTTCAGCATTTTTTAATGTGATATATGGCTTTTCTTATTTAGTCTTTTAATATGGTAAATTACATTGATCAGTTTTTGAATGGTGAACCACCTTTACATTCTTGGGATAAACTACTTGGTCATGATGTAAGGAGCTCTAGTGGTGCAGTGGTTAAGAGCTTGGCTGCTAACCAAAAGGTCAGTGGTTTGAACCCATCAGCTGCTCCATGGGAGAAAGATGGGGCAGTCTGCTTCCGTAAAGATTTACAGCCTTGGAAACCCTATGGAGCAGTCTACTCTGTCCTTAGGGTTGCTATGAATCAGAATTGACTCAATGGCAATGAGTTTGGTTTTTTTTTGTTTGGTTATGATGTATTTGCCTTTTTATATATTTCTAGATGCTTGTTAAATTCTTGTTGAAGATTTTTGCATCTGTGTTCGTGAGAGATAATTAGTTTGCAGTTTTCTTGTAATATTTTTATCTAGTTTTGGTACCAGGGTAATGCTGGTCTCATAAAATGACTCAAGAAGCGTTTCCTCTTTTTCTATTTTCTGGAAAAGATCATACAGGATTGGTATTATTTCTTCCTTAATTGTTAGGCAGAGTTCACTAATTAAACCATCTGGTCTTGGAGTTTTCTTTTTTTGATATGTTTTTAACTGAAAATTTAATTTCTTTTATAGATAAAGAGTTGTTCGGGTTGTCTGTTTTTTTCTCAAGTAAGTTTTGGCAGTTTGTGTCTTTCAAGTAATTGCTCTGTTTTATCTAAGTTATCTAATTTATGTGCATCGAGTTACTCTAGTATTCTCTTATCGTCCTTTTAATGTCCGCGGGATCATTAGTGATGCCCTTCTTTGATCCCTGATATGGTAATTTGTGTCTTTTCCCTTTTTTCCTTAGCATTGCTAGAGATTTTCAGTTTTATTGAAAATGATTGTTGAAGAACCAGCTTTTGGTGTCATTAATTTTCTCTGAAATTTTCCTGTTTTCAGTTTCATTGATTTCCATTTTAACTTGTATTATTTCCTTCTTTTTGCTTGTTTTGCATTTTCTCTTTTTTTCCTCTAGCTTCTTAAAGTAGAAGCTTAGGTTTTTGATTTTACATCTTTCAAATATGTGCATTTAATGTTAAACATTTACCTCTGTGCACTGTTTGCATCCCACAAATTTTGATATGTTATATTTTCATTTTCATTTAGTTGAAAATATTTAAGACTGCCTCTTTGACTTACGGGTTATTTAGTAATGTGCTATTTAATATTTAGGGATTTTGTAGATATATATTTTTTAATGATATTTAGTTTAATTCCATTATGGTCGGAGAATATACTTTATATATATAATTTCTATTACCCTCCCCTCCCCACCTCAAACACACACATTCCGCATAGCTCTGATTTCATTTCCTACTATTCCCGTCCTTTGCTCGTGTGAACTCCAGCCATTATTGCTGTCCCTTCAGCGCATCAAGCACACACCTACCTCAGGGCCTTTGTACTTGCGGTCCTTTCCGTTTTTAATATTTTTCCCTCAGATATCCGTATTGCTAGCTCCATCATTTCCTTCAGACCTTTACTTACATTGTGTTGCCTGCTTATCTCATACAATGGAACCACCACGTACTTACTATCACAAGTTGAAAACCAGGGAGTACCATCAATTCTTCCTGCTCCTCGTGTCTGATATTTTAACGAGATTAAATCTTTCCTTTACAAAATAGGAACCTTCACGATTTCAGTAGTTTTCCATTACACACATTTTGAAAAACGCTTCTTTACTGAAAGTCTCAGTTACAAAATTTTAGTTCCAGAATAGCATAGGTTTTGTTAGCTCGGCCCCAGGCGCTTATTTATTATACACACACATATGTATGTTATAGATATAGGTAATCCCTGGGTTACGAATGGCCGACTTACATACAACCCATAGTTTTGAACCAACCCCTTGAAGCCTATTATGTTAGAAATTCGAGATACATACAATGGTTTGTAATAACAAATGGATGCTACTTTGCGACACACGTGAAAACATTATTATTATTATTACTATATTATTATGTTAAAGATGTTTTAAAGTATCTGGAAGTATTTAATGTTTTTTTGTGCATAGAAAGGTACACTATTTACTGTATACCAAGACAAACATTTGACTAACCGATGTTAGATACGAATCGTACCTAACGGTTCCAACTTACGTACAAACTTGACTTTAAGACAGTCTTAGAAATGGAACTCGTTTGTAATCCGGGGACTGTCTATAATCGGTCTCTAGACTGATTTGTGTTCCTCTTTATTAGGTAATGAGAACTATGCGACTTTTGTTTTTCTTTTCATTCTTGTTGCCAAGGAACACGAAGCACAGCCACTAACCAGCTGTGTAGCCTCGGGCCATCATTTAGCTTTTCTGTATTCAGTCAGTAAAGTGAGGGAGGTGTACTAGCACAGCTGTCCAGATTCTTTCTGGCATGGTGAATTTGTAAACTAAACTTCGTGCTCACCCCAGTTGTCATCTTATCTCAGGTAGCTATTACATCCATTTCTCTACTCCTTTAAAAATGTTTACTTACGTCTCTGGTAAAAACAAAAAAGCTCGAGGTACCTCTCTGATTCTCTTGCCTAATATTTTAAAAACATGTTGTTCAGTTTTTGCATGTCTCAGCATGTGCAGTACTCTAAATCCATTTGTTTTCTGCAGGTAAACACTATATAAATAAGAATAGAATGATTTATTATTTCATCAAATCATTATTTTGTAGTAAAAATACCTGTTGTGGTTTTTAAAATCCTATTATACTGTGTAATTTCTTCAGGATTTCAACATAAATAGCATGTGAACTTAGCCTTGTGAACAACATAGTAAAATCTTGAAATTTAGAGAAATATATAACTTACCTACATTATTTACACATTGGATTACATGCCTTGCAATTGGCAATTGTATTTACTTAGACAGTGTCTTTCTTTTAGGATAACTAGAGGACTGGTAGTTTCTGTATTGCTGACAGGAAGATGTTGTTGCTGTTAGGTGCCGTCAAGTCAGTTCTGACTCATAGCGACCCTGTGTTCAACACAACGAAACACTACCTGGTCCTGTGCCATCTTCAAATCATTGTTATGCTTGAGCCCATTGTTGTAGCCAGTGTGTCATTTCATCTCATTGAGGGTCTTCCTCTTTTTCGCTGATCCTCTACTCCACCAAGCATGATGTCCTTCTCCAGGGACTGATCCCTTCTCATAACATGTTCGAAGTATGTAAGATGAAATCTCACCATCCTTGTTTCTAACGAGCATCTTGGCTGTACTTCTTCCAAGGCGTATTTGTTCGAGTCCCCGGTGGTGCAAACTGTTAATACTCTTGCTTGCTAACTGACAGCTAGAGGTTCGAATCTACCCACAGGCGGCTCGGAAGACAGGCCTGGCATTCTGCTTCTGAAAATCAGCTGTTAAAAACCCTGTGGAGTACATTTCTACTCTGAAACACTTGGAGTCGCCATGAGACAGAATCGACTTGGTAACAATTGGTAGTGTTTTTTTTTGCTTTTCGTTATCTTTATGGAGATAGTATCCTAACTCTGACAATGACTAGCTGTTTGACCTTGAACAAATTCCATAACCCCTGTAGACATTGCTTTCTTCATTGTCACAGTGTGAAGGAAATGATTTATTCTTCTGAGGCCCTTTTTAACTTCACCATTCCATTATATCCTATCTTGCACTATTCTTAGCATTAGAGAAAAGGAATCATTGTTTCACATAACTTTTACAGATTGATTTTTGGCTGGTGGTTGTGCTTTTAAATTCATTTGTTTGTATTACATCTCTTCTGACTCAGTGCCTCATTTACAGTAATATCAGTAAAATGAGCAGACAGGATCCATTGTGTACTATTTGGGACTCTCTTTCTGGGTCATATTATTCACTCTCAGATTTCAGCCATCATCTCCACGTAGCCCAGAGCTTTTCTCTCGAATTTGGATCAGGACTGCTGGCTAGGTGCCTTCCCCAGGGTATCTCCACCAGAATGTCCTGCTGGCTTCGCCAGCTCAGTCTGGCCAAACTGGATGCATCGCTTTTTATCCAGATATACCTCTGTTTGTTACTGAAGCTTGACAATCCTTTTAAATCACAGTGGAGGGAAACCTGGGAGTAATTTTGTAGTCTTCCCGTTTCTCTCAATATTAGTTTTATATCAAGTCCTGCAGCAACTTGTGTTTATTCCTGCAATAATGCCATTACCTCCTATCCACTCTAATTCACAGAGAATCGGACGACTTCGTTTTTATTATTTTCTATTTCCTCCCAGAGTCTAGCACAGTCATGGCAAATCATGAATTTGTAAATCTTTGTTCAATGATTACATAAATCCTGTCTAGCAGGGACCTTTGCACATACTATTCCCTCTGCTCTCTTTTCACCACTCCTACTCATATTGTTCAGGTCTCAACTCTTCAAGGAAGCCCATCCTTGACCTCCAAACTCAATGATGTTCTGCATATGCTCTGTGCTGCTCCTTTATAGGTCTTTGCAAGCTTATAATGATTTAATTGATTTTTGTTTTGACTGTCAAGCTCCATTAGGGCAGGGATGGTGTCTGTCTTGTATATTACTAACCCCCAGGACTTACTTCAATGCCCAATATGTAATAAGTTCTTAGCAAATATCTGTTGTTTGACACATCTATGGCTAGTAGGCATAAGGTACTAATAGACTGTATTGAGGATTCAGAATGAGAGCCTTGCACTCAGCAGGCATTGAATAAATACTTGCTGAATGAATGGACAAATATTTCACCTGTCTTCCACAGGTTAAGTCGTTGGGTCTTTTTCCGTTTCTAGGATGGCTTTTTATCGCCATTTCCTTCCTGGAGGTACCATGGATTTGTCCTGCTTTTTTTTTTATTGTTGTGAAAATATATATAATAAAACATTTGCCAGTTCACAATTTTCTGAGTGTACGATTTAGTGATATCAATTACATTAATCATGTTGTGCAACCATCACCCATACTCATTGTGAAATTTCCCATCACCATAAACAGGAACTCACTGCTTCCTGAACAGTGGCGCCCCCTTTGCTGTTGTCTTTTTTACAGCTGTCTGTCACTATTTTCCTTTCTGGGTTCCTCTCTTACTGGGTTGGCAGCTTTATAAACCCGGGCTTTTTAGCTTTTTTTTCTTCGCTGCCCCCTTTTCCCTGTTGTTGTTTTTAATAAGGATTTTTGCTACTATCTGCTAATGGAGAAATAGAAAGGTTGATTTTAAAAAAACAAGAAGGAGGTTATAATGTTTCCAGAAATCTTCCAAAATATGAACTCATATTTTGAATGTCTTCTAATCCTCCTGCTGTAGCTCATAAATTTAAGGGCACATCTCAGTAAACTTCCCTCTTATTCTTTGAAAAATACTGTGGAGCAGTGATTTTCAACTGCTTTGTACTATTTCTTACATTTTTTAAAATGTAAGAAACAGATTTTGAATTCTGACCTGGCATTCATATACATTTTTGGATGTGTATTAATATATATCACTGAAACTCAATTTTAGTACTAATTATCCTGCTATGTATAATAAAGTAAAAAATATCAAAGTTAACACCAAATATAATTTTATTAATACTTAAATACAACATAGAAAAAATCCAAAATAAACAATACAAAAATAAAAATAAAGATTTACTTAATGTGACAGGTGTACTTGTTTAATAAGTTTGTCCCCCTCCAGAACAAGCAATGATAAGGCTCATTTTGTATACTATTGAGCTCCTTTCTTTCCTGTTTTTAATCATTTTCAAAATCCTGCTCGTACAAGTCAGTCAGTTTGAAAGCAGTAAAATCAATGCATTGCTTCTGTTTAGCAATGAGAATTCTTCCTTAATCTTAATTCAGAATAACGACAAACTTAATCTCATGTAATCATCCTTAAGGTTAATAAGGATTTAAGCTGCCACAATTATTATTATGTTTTTAAAAAAATTTTATTGTGCTTTAGCAGTATTATGTTTTGAATACCTAGTCTGCCTCAGTTGTTGATTCTAGATTTTGAAAAACAAATGGATCTTCTATCTAAATGTTTTTTCTTTTTTTTCTAATGTTTTGCATTTCACTTTTACAGTCAGAAGTGAATTGTAATATGTCTATGCTTTTATTTTATCCAAAATATCTTCATTAATCCAGTTTTTCAATACGTGAGAAAAATACTGGGAATGTTTAGTATTTAGTGTAAACACCTTTAAGTCTTTAATTTTTGGGGGGGAAACCTTGGGCATGTGCAACATCTTGAAATTTATCATTTTTTCTGCTATGGTTTCAAAAACAGTTTATTAAGAATGCAAAAAAATCAGTAAGTATGCTAATTTTCTTACCCAAATATTAAAAAAAAAACTGTCAAATGAGAGTACTTTTTAACTAGGAACACTGAAGAATGAGGTTTACATTTATATATCTTGCTTAGTACTTTCCCTCGTAATAGTTGACAGAATTTGGAATATTATAAGTGGTTATGATTAGTTCAGTATTAAATCCATCCAGAACTTTGTAGTAGATGCAAGAGGAGGATATAAATTAAAATCGTGGCCCTTGCTCTTAAGCTCCTTGTCAAGTTTGATAAAATAAAACATTTGTACATGAGACAGCATATAGAACACCTGGCCAATAATGTACTGACAAATATAACTTATTCATCCATTCAGCAAACGTTTATTAAGTGATTATGATTACTGTCTAGGCCCTGTAGCAGTGAGCAAAACCTACTGATATCCCTGCCCTTCCGTATGGAACTTACATTCTCTTAAAAACAGACAATAAACAAGATGAATAAATTCAGTAATACATCTGTTATAAAATATTATAGGTTAACTATAAAAATAATTTTGATGGTGTATGTAGTAGGAAGAAAGCGCAAGATGAGGAAGAGGGAGTATAAGGGTAGAGAGGTTTGTGATTTTTGTGAGTCTGGTCAGGGAAGACCTCACTGAGAAAATGATATTCTCTGAAGACCTGAAGGAAGTGAGGGAGCTAGCCATAAGGCTCTTCAGGGAAAGAGCATTCCGGGCAAGATGACAGCAAGAGCAAAAGCTCCGAGTTGGAAGTATGCCAGGTGTATTGAAGAAGCAGCAGGATGTGCAGTGTGGCGGGAGCTGAATAAGGAAGGAGATCAGGAGCAGGAGGTGAGGTGAGAGATGTTGGAGGAGAAGAGACACTAGTGCAGAGGAGGATAGACCATGTTAGGCCTTGTAGGACATTGTAAGAACTTTTGCTTTTATTAGGAGAGGTGGAAAGCCATTGAAGGGTTTTGTGCACAGAAATGACTTGAACTAACCTCCGTTTTAGATTGTAGAGGCCAAAGAGGAACCTTGGAGTGTAAGTTAGGAAACTGTTGGGATTAGGAAATATTAGAATATTCTAGGCAAGGGATGATGGTGGTTATACCAAAATGATAGCATGTGATGGTGATTAATTCCGGATATATTTTGAAGGTAGAGCCAATAGGATTTTCTCAAGGACTGGATGTGGGAGTGGAAGTAGTGGCGTGCTGAGAAATGTTTGAACTGGCTCTCCAGGGGAAAAAAAAGTAGTGTAGAAGAAAAAAAGGCAATTTCTGTGGTGTAACCATTCCCATCATGATCGATTTCAAGCTGTTACTGGTTTAACAACTGGATTACAGGATTTCTGAAAATTTAATAATTGGCTCTCATGAGCTGGTACAAGCTGACTCCAGCACACCAGTGGATTTGAAAAAAAGAGAGAAGTCAAGAATGGTTGTAAGATTTTTGATCTGAGGAACTGAATTATGGAGTTACCGTTACTGAAATGGGGAAGATTGTGAGAGGAGCAGGTTTAGGAACTCAGTGCTGTGACGCTTATCAGGTATCTAAGTGGAGATGTTAAGTAGGTAGGTGAATATTACTGGATTTCAGGAGAAAGGTATGGGCTAGAGAACTAATGTTATGTATATGGTATTTGTTCTGGTTGTTTATTATTGCATGGCAAACCACCCCAAAACTTAGTGGCTTAAAACAACATTGTTTATTTTGCCCATGAATTTGGTTAGGTGTGGGTGAGGACAACTCATCTTTGCTCCACTCAGCTTCAGCTGGGGCAGCTCAAAGACTGGGGCCTGGCCTGATCTGAAGGCTGGCTCACACACATGTCTAGCAGTTAATGCTGGTTGTTGGCTGGGTCTTCAGCTGGGGTTATGGACAGAACATCTACATGTGACCTTTCATGTGACTGTCTTCCTCGTTTTTGGTGGCTGGACTCTAAGGGTGAATGTCATGAGAGAGAAAGAGACAGATGGAAGTTGTACTACTTTTTATGATCTAGCTTTGAAAGTCACTCAGCCTCATTTCGGTCATACTCTGTTCATTAGAGTGAGTCACTAAGGCTGGCCCATATTCAAGAGAAGAGGAATTAGACTCTGTCTTTTACTGGGAGAATTGTCAAAGAAATTGTGGCAGTTTTAAAACCACCATGGTATTTTTAGTTGGCACTTACAGCCATGAGACAGTCACCAAAGGAGTGAGTGTAGATAGTAAGTCCTGGGCTTTCTCACAGGAGAGGTTGGGGAGATAGAGAAGAACCAAAAGGAGACTGATAATTTGATATAATATGAACCAAATACTTGATTGATAATCACATGGTCACCTACTGTAATTAACAAGGGAAGCTACAACCTTAGTTGGCAGATTTGATGTGGAGTGTGAAGGTTAAAATAATTCAAAGATGTCTATCTGGAGAATCAGAGGGCTCTTTGTGCCTCTGTTGGTAACAAGAGGGAGGGGGGAAAATGAGCTGAATTTTTTTTTCTTTTTTATTGTGCTTTAAGTGAAAGTTTACAATTCAAGTCAGTTTCTTGTACAAAACTTATACACACATTGTTGTGTGACCCTAGTTGCTCTCCCTAAAATGTGATAGCACACTTCTTCTCTCCACTCTGTATTCCCTATGTCCATTCAACCAGCTCCTGTCCCCCTCTGCCTTCTCATCTCACCTCCAGACAGGAGCTGCCCACGTAGTCTCTTGTGTCCAGTATCATTTTATGCCTTATAGTCCAGTCTAATCTTTATCAGAAGAATTGACTTTGGGAATGGTTTTAGTTTTGGGCTAACAGAGAGTCTGGGGGCCATGTCATCTGGGGTCCCTCCAGTCTCAGTTAGACCATTAACTCTGATCTTTTTACTAGAATTTGAGTTCTGCATCCCACTTTTCTCCTGCTCCACCAGGGATTCTCTGTTGTGTTCCCTGTTAGGGCAGTCATTGGTGGTAGCCGGGCACCATCTAGTTCTTCTGGTCTCGGGCTGATGGAGTCTCTGGTTTATGTGGCCCTTTTTGTCTCTTGGGCTCTTATTTTTCTTGTGCCTTTGGTGTTCTTCATTCTCCTTTGCTCCAGGTGGGTTGAGACGAGCTGATGCATCTTTGATGGCTGCTTGCTAGGTTTTAAGACCCCAGATGCCACTCACCAAAGTGGGATGCAGAACAATTTCTTAATACATTTTGTTATGCGAGTTGACCTAGATGTCCCCTGAAATAATGGTCCCCGGGCCCCCACCCCTGCTACTCTGTCTCTTGAAGTGTTTGGTTGTATTTAGGAAACTTCTTAGCTTTTGGTTTAGTCTAGTTGTGCTGACTTCCCCTGTATTGTGTGTTGACCTTCCCTTCACCTAAAATAATTCTTGGCTACTATCTAATTAGTGAGTACCCTTCTCCCTCCGTCCCCAACCTCATAACCATCAAAGAATGTTTTCTTCTGAGTTTAAACCTTTTTTTTTTTTAATTTTATTGTGCTTTAGGTGAATGTTTACAGTGCAAATTAGCTTCTCATTCAAAAATTTATACACAAATTGTTTTGTGACATTGGTTGTAATCCCTACAATGCACCAGCACTTTCCCCCTTTCCTTTTACACCCCAGGTTCCCTGTGTCCATTAGTCCAGTTTTCCTACCCTTCCTGCCTTCTTGTCTTTGCTTTTCGGCAGGTGTTGCCCATTTGGTCTTGTATACTTGACTGAACTAAGAAGCATGTTCGTTATGTGTGTTATTGTTTGTTTTATAGGCCTGTCTAATCTTTGGTTGAAAGGTAGACTTCGAGAGTGGCTTCAGCTCTGAGTTAGCAGGGTGTCCGGGGACCATAGTCTTGGAAGTTCCAGCAGTCTCTGTCAGATCAGTAAATCTGGTCTTTTTTTGTGAATTTGAATTTTGTTCTACATTTTTCTCCTGCTCTGTCCGGGACCTTCTGTTGTGATGCCTGTCAGAGCAGTTGGTGGTAGTAGCTAGGCACCATCTAGTTTTTCTAGGATCATGCTAGAGAAGGCTGTAGTTTGTGTGGTCCATTAGTCCTTTTGACTAATATTTTCCTTGTGTCTTTGGTTTTCTTCATTCTCCTTTGCTCCAGATGGAATGGGACCAGTAAATGTATCTCAGATGGCCATTTGCAACCTTTTAAGACCCCAGATGCTACTCACCAAAGTAGGATGTAGAACATATTCTTTTTTTTTTCTTTTTATATTTTTATTGTGCTTTAAGTGAAAGTTTACAAATCAAGTCAGTCTCTCACACAAAACCTTACATACATCTTGCTATATACTCCTAGTTGCTCTTCCCCCTGATTAGACAGTACATTCCTTCTCTGCACCCTGTATTTCCATGTCCATTCAGCCAGCTTCTGCCCCCCTTGGCCTTTACATGTCTTCTCCAGACAGGAGCTGCACACATAGTCTCATGTGTCTACTTGATCCAAGAAGCCCACTGCTCACCATTATCATTTTCTGTCTCATAGTCCAGTCCAATCCCTGTCTGAAGAGTTGGCTTCGGGCGTGGTTCCTGCCTTGGGCTAACAGAAGGTCTGGAGACCATGACCTCTGGGGTCGCTCTAGCCTCAGTCAGACCATTAAGTCTGGTCTTTTTATGAGAATTTGGGGTCTACATCCCACTGCTCTCCTGCTCCTTCAGGTATTCTCTGTTTTGCTCCCTGTTGTGGCAGTCATTGGTTGTAGCCGGGCACCATCTAGTTCTTCTGGTCTCAGGCTGATGTAGTCTTTGATTTATGTGGCCATTCTGACTCTTGGGCTCATACTTACCTTGTGTCTCTGGTATTCTTCATTCTCCTTTGCTCCATGTGGTTTGAGACCAATTGTTGCACCTTAGATGGCTGCTTGCTAGCGTTTAAGACCCCCGACACCACTCTCCAAAATGGGATGCAGAATGTTTTCTTAATAGTTTTTATTATGCCTGTTGACCTAGATGTCCCCTGAAACCATGGTCCCCCAACCCCCACCACCGCTACGCTGGCCTTCGAAGCGTTCGGTTTATTTAGGAAACTTATTTGCTTTTGGTTGTGCTGATCTCTCCTGTATTGTGCGTTGTCCTTACCTTTACCTGAATTAGTTCTTGTGTACTAATTAGTGAATACCTCTCTTCCTCCATCCCTCCCTCCCCCTTCTCGTAACCATCAAAGAATATTTTCTTCTCTGTTTAAACTATTTCTTGAGTTCTTGTAATAGTGGTCTCATACAATATCTGTCCTTTTGCAGCTGACGAATTTCACTCAGCATAATGCCTTCCAGATTCATCCATGTTATGAGATGGTTCACAGATTCATCATTGTTCTTTATTGTTGCATAGTATTCCATTGTGTGAATATACCATAATTTGATTATCCATTCATCTACTGATGGGCACCTTGGTTGTTTCTATTTTTTGCTATTATAAACAGTGCTGCAGTGAACATAGGTGTGCATATATCTATTCATGTGAGGGCTTTTATTTCTCTAGGATACATTCCAAGGAGTAGGATTGCAGGATCCTATGGTAGCTCTATTTCTAGCTTTCTAAGGAAGCGCCATGGAAACCCTGGTGGCGTAGTGGTTAAGTGCTGACCAAAGGGTCAGCAGTTCGAATCCGCCAGGCGCTCCTTGGAAACTCTATGGGGCAGTTCTACTCTGTCCTATAGGGTCGCTATGAATTGGAATCGACTCGACGGCACTGGGTTTGGTTTGGTTTGGTTTGGTTTGGTTAAGGAAGTGCCAAATCGATTTCCCAAGTGGTTGTACGTACCATTTTACATTCCCACCAGCAGTGTATAAGTGTTCCAGACTCTCCAACGTTTATTATTTTGTGTTTTTTGGGTTAATGCTAGCCCTGTTGGGGTGAGATGGAATCTCACTGTAGTTTTGATTTGCAATTCTCTAATGGCTAATGATCGTGAGCATTTCCTTATGTATCTGTTAGCTGCCCGAATGTCTTCTTTGGTGAAGTGCCTGTCCATATCCTTCATCCATTTTTTAATTGGGTTATTTGTCTTTTTGTTGTTGAGGTTTTACAGTCAGTATCTTGTAGATTTTAGAGATTAGATGCTGATCAGATTTGTCGTAACCAAAAATTTTTTCCCAGTCTGTAGTTTGTTCTTTTTACTCTTTTGATGAAGTCTTTGGATGAACGTAAGTATTTTGAGCTGAATTTTTGATATATGAAGTTGAAGAGCCATTCAAAAGGAAATGCTCTCTATATAACTGGTGATATGGGTCAAATCAGAAAAAGAGAGTTCATTCTTCACTGTGAACATGGAACTTCTGCCTACTATGTTAATGTGGCATTGTGATAGTATATTATCAGTAAAAGCATTTGTTGTAATTTGAGTATTATTAAATAAATCATATGTGTAACTCTTGCAAAATTATCAAGTTATAGCCCATTGTAGGCTAGCAGTTAAGCCACTTCTTATGCTGGAACTATGATCCTGGATAGTATAGTCAGGACTGATTCCTGTACATTCAAAATTCTATACGGTCTGTCTTCCTTGTTGTATTTGAAGCTCTGAGAAGATAGGAACCAAGTTTAAATCATCTTCATGTTTCTATAATCATCTTTCTGTAATTGTAGAAAGTAATTATATGTTTGTTGTAGTGAGTCAAACGAGCCTTTCCTCAGGTTCTGACAGGAATGGGAAATGACACTCTAAGTTGAATAGAGAAAGACAATATTGTTGGTATCTAGATCTATTCTAACATGTGACTTATTCCTCTTTGTTGGGAAGGGCATGGGTTTCATAAGCTAGCACAGACAGCCTCATTTTTGGAGATCCGAGATGATGTTTCTAAAAGTGCTTTAGAGAATATACTAAGAATTTCTGGTCCCTTCCCCGATTAGCCACAGGGTTATCATTTTATGTTTCCTTCCAGCGTCATTGTAGACCAGTTTTGTTTGAAATCGTATGTTTTCAAAAGCATGAAGCAGCATAGTTACACAGTGTGTTAGTAGTGCTGCAGAGCTCAGGAGCAGGAGTGGGATGGAAAAAGCAGGTGGTTGAGTTTGCTCTTAGCTGGATGCACAGGTTCAAGGGAGGCTGTATAGTGCAGTGGTTAATAGCGTGGGTTTTGGAGTTGTACAGGCTGAGTCATTTTGAGCAAGTCCCTTAATCCTTCTAATCCTCAATTTTCTCATTTGTAAAATGGAGCTAATAATAGTGTCTTCCCATCTCATGAGATTATTGTGGAAATTAAATAAGATGAATGCAAGTAAGGTGCTGGCTTGTGTTATATTAGATATTATTTTTGTTGTTATTATTTAGGCAGAGGGGAATTGAAGAAGTGGGGTTATTGGTGAGAGTGTAACTGAAGTAATAGGAAGATTCAGGCTGGGAAAGAAGAAAGTGAAACTAGGAGGAATGTTAAAAACTGGAGAATAAGAAGGAATTGAAGAATTAGAAATGTAATCAGTGGAAAAATGTGTTTAGTGATAGAAAAATAGAAAAGATAAGAGTTTAAGGCCAGCAAGTGAGAGCTCAGAGTTTGAGATTCTAGAGGTGTAGCATTTTGAGGTAATGGTAAGATCCAGCTTTTGACAGTGGGGGTGGGTTGCTGATATGAAATGGAGACAAATTCAGTTTAAATTCAACAAGTATTTAT
Source organism: Loxodonta africana (assembly GCF_030014295.1). Lineage (NCBI taxonomy): Eukaryota > Metazoa > Chordata > Mammalia > Proboscidea > Elephantidae > Loxodonta > Loxodonta africana. The sequence continues at coordinate 107,320,834 of NC_087351.1, forward strand.
GGAGCCCTTACTGTGTGCTAGGTACTGTGCTAGGCATTGGGGAATGTAAAATTTGGGCAAAACATTATTGGATTAGAGGGGGTCAGGAACTAGCTATTGGCCATTCACCTGAATGACGAAGTTACCCATGACAATGGCAGGCACTGAAATAACAAGACTGTGAAACGTTTAAGGAAAAAATGCTTCAGTGGATTGATTTGTTTTTGATGGGTTTGGGATATTACTATAAATGGATCTTTAAAGTAGGTGCATCTCCCGATGGGAATAAAATAATTAGCAACATTAATCTAGATTTTAAAAGACTCCTGTCCTAAATTCATTTATTCAACTAGTCTTATTTTTTTCTCTTTCCTTTTTAGCTACAAGTGTACAGATTAGGTGATTAGCCCAGTTCTCCTTAGTTTTAGGGGGATGGTTTTTAGAGTAGACTTGTGCCCTTTTTGTTCTGAGTATCTCAGAAAAGGAGCATGTCCCAAACAATAGCATAATTGGGGCAAAAGGGAGCATCTTGTGTTGTAAGCATGAAGATTGGTCCTTGTGCCAGCCTTTTTAATTGAAAGTTGTAGTTTTGAATTAAAAGTTTAAGTCTTGGAAGCTTACTTTGGAAAAAAAAGTGTAACATTGATTAAACATTTATTTTGCATTTATGGTAATTACATATTGTTGTTGTTAGGTGCCGTGGAGTCAATTCTGACCCAAGGCAACCCTGCGTACAACAGAACAAAACACTGCCCCATCCTGTGCCATCTTCATAGTCATGAGCCCTTTGTTGCAGCCACTGTGTCAATCCATCTGATTAAAGGTCTTCCTCTTTTTCACTGACCCTCTATTTTACCAAGCATAATGTCCTTCTCCAGGGACTGGTCCCTCCTGATAAAACATGTCCAAAGTCTCTTGCCATCCTTGCTTCTAAGGAGCATTCTGGCTGTACTTCTTCCAAGACAGATTTGTTCCTTCTTCTGGCAATCCTTGGTATGTTGAATATTCTTCACCAGTACTATAATTTAAAGGCATCAGTTCTTCTTTGGTCTTCCTTATTCATTGTCCAGCTTTCACATGCATATGAAGTGATTGAAAACACCAGGGCTTAGGTCAGGCACATCTTAGTCCTTAAAGTGACATCTTTGCTTTTTAACACTTTAAAGAGATCTCTCGCAGCAGATTTGCCCAATGGAGTGAGTCCTCTGATTTCTTGACTGCTGCTTCCAGGGGCGTTGGTTATAGACCCAAGCAAAATGAAATCCTTGACAACTTCAGTCTTTTCTCCGTTTATCATGATGTTGCTTTTTAGTCCAGTTGTGAGGATTTTTGTTTTCTTTACGTTGAGGTGTTGCCCATTTTGAAGGCTGTAGTCTTTGATCTTCATCAGTAAGTGCTTCAAGTCCTCTTCACTTTCAGCAAGCAAGATTGTGTCATCTGCGTAACACAGGTTGTTTATGAATCTTCCTGCAATCCTGATGCCCCATTCTTCTTCATATAGTCTACTTTCTCAGATTATTTGCCTAGCATACAGATTGAATGGGTATGGTGAAAGAATAGAACCCTGACACACACCTTTCTGGACTTAAACCACGCAGTATTCCCTTGTTCTGGTTAAATGACTGCCTCTTGGTCTAAGTACAGGTTCCTCATGAGCGCAATTAAGTGTTCTAGAATTCCCATTCTTTGCAGTGTTATGCATAATTTGTTATGATTCACACAGTCGAATGCCTTTGCATAGTCAATAAAACACAGATGAACATCTTTCTGGTATTCTCTGCTTTCAGCCATTATCCGTCTCACATCGGCAACGATATCCCTCGTTCCACGTCCTCCTCTGAATCTGGCTTGAATTTTTGGACGTGTCCTATTGATGTGTTGTCGTAACCACTTTTGAATGATCTTCAGCAAAATTTTACTTGTGTGTGATATTATTGATACCATTTGATAATTTCTGCGTTCTGTTGGATCTCCTTTCTTTGGAATGGGCACAAATATGGATCTCTTCTAGCCACTTGTCCAGGTAGCTGTCTTTCACATTTCTTGGCATAGATGAGTGAGCACTTCCAGCCCTGTATCCATTTGTTGAAACATCTCAGTTGGTATTCTGTCAATTCCTGGAGCCTTGTTTTTCATCACTGCCTTCAGTGCAGCTTGGACCTCTTCCTTTAGTGCTATCAGTTTTTGATCACGTGCTACCTCCTGAAATGGTTGAATATCGACCAATTCTTTTTGGTACAGTGACTCTGTGTATTCCTTCCTTCTTGTTTTGATGCTTTCTGTGTCATTTAATATTTTCCACATAGAATCCACTATTGCAACTCAAGGCTTGAATTTTTTCATCAGTCTTTTAGATTGAGAAATGCCAAGCATGTTCTTCCCTTTTGGTTTTCTATCTCCAGGTCTTTGCGCATTTCATCACATATGCCGGTATTGAATAGCAGTAAAAGAAATTTTATACTGGTGACCTATCTTTGCTGATTCTTTTTGGGTTCTTTGCTTTCAGTGATAGATCCACAGATATTTTGGTTTGTTTATACTTACTGTGACCACAGTCAGCAGGATATAACAGCAGGTCCACTGCACCCAACAATTTCCGAGGGATGTCAGCTCAATACCACAGTTTCATATATAGCCAAGTCTATTCTTTTCCACGTGTCTTCTTTTGTCTAATTCCTAACCCTTTCCTGAACTTCTGCCTACTTTCCTGTAATGTACGTTTAAGTAGACCACGTGTCATTCCACCTCTGCTAGCTATTCGTTGCCATGTTACTTTTAGCATCCTTATCATGAAGAGGGGAGGCAGTGGTGGTTCAGTGGCAGAATTCTTACCTTACCGTGTAAGAGACCTTCCTGGCTCAGTTCCCGATCAGCGCACTTCACGCACAGCCATTGCCCATCTGCCAGTGGAGGTTTGTGTGTTGCTATATTGCTGAAAAGGTTTCAACAGAGTCTCTAAGAGGGACTAGGAAGAAAGGCCGGATGGTCTACTTCAAAAGTCAGCCAGTGAAGATCCTCTCGATCGCAATGGTCTGATCCCATTGTGGGTGGGGTTGCCATGACTCATGGGTCAACCTGACGGCAGCTAACAACAACAATCATGAAGAGGATCCTGGTTGTCAGGACGCAAGTAGTGAACACAAACAGTCCGGTCTCAGACGGACTTTCTGTTCCATTTGGGCACACTGCTACTCTGCACTTGTCTCTTTTCACTTACGTAGTCTGAAGAAGGTGAAGATTCTGTAGTCTCCTCCTCCTCTCTCTACCGCAGTGGCCCTCAATGTATGGTCTAGATAATAAGTAAATATTATGCAATCAGAAAGTAGGATCTAATTTAGTGTCTGTTAAGAACACGTGGAATTTCCCTCTGAGGTGGTACCACATGTACTATTTTTTTTCTATTTTATTTATTTTGTTGTTGTTGAGAGTGTTCACAGCAAAACATACACCAATTCAACAGCTTCTACATGTACAATTCAGTGACATTGATTACGTTTCTTGAGTTGTGCGACCATTCTCTCTGACTTGTTCCCCCCCCCCGCCCACACTAACATAAATTCACTGCGTCCTAAGTTTCCTATCTAATCTTTCTGGTTGCTGTTGCCAATTTGATCCCATCTCACCAAAACCACTGCCATCATGTGGATTCTGATTCATAGCGACCCATAGGGTTTCCAAGGCTGCAATCTTTATGGAAGCAGACTGCCATATCTTTCTCCCGTGGAGTGACTGATGGGTTCGAACCGCTAACCTTTTGGTTAGCAGCCAAGCTCTTAACCGCTGTGCCACCAGGGCTTCCTGATCCTATGTAGTTCTTGAAAGAGCATAATGCTCAAGGCAAGCATTTTTTTTTTTTAATAACTTTTATTAAGCTTCAAGTGAACGTTTACAAATCCAATCAGTCTGTCACATATAAGTTTACATACATCTCACTCCCTACTCCCACTTACTCTCCCCGTCTTGAGTCAGCCCTTTCAGTCTCTCCTTTCTTGACAATTTTGCCGGCTTCCCTCTCTCTCTATCCTCCCATCCCCCCTCCAGACGAGTTGCCAACACAATCTCAAGTGTCCACCTGATATAATTAGCTCACTCTTCATCAGCGTCTCTCTCCCACCCGCTGACCAGTCCCTTTCATTTCTGATGAGTTGTCTTCAGGGATGGTTCCTGTCCTGTGTCAACAGAAGGTCTGGAGAGCATGGCCACCGGGATTCCTCCAGTCTCAGTCAGACCATTAAGTTTGGTCTTTTTATGAGAATTTGGGGTCTGCATCCCACTGATCTCCTGCTCCCTCAGGGGTCCTCTGCTGTGCTCCCTGTCAGGGCAGTCATCGATTGTGGCCGGGCACCAACTAGTTCTTCTGGTCTCAGGATGATGTAGGTCTCTGGTTCATGTGGCCCTTTCTGTCTCTTGGACTCTTAGTTGCCGTGTGGGCTTGGTGTTCTTCATTTTCCTTTGCTCCAGGTGGGTTGAGACCAATTGCTGCATCTTAGATGGCCGCTTGTTAGCATTTAAGACCCCAGACGCCACATTTCAAAGTGGGATGCAGAATGATTTCATAATAGAATTATTTTGCCAATTGACTTAGAAGTCCCCGCAAACCATGTTCCCCAGACCCCCGCGCTTGCTCCGCTGAGCTTTGAAGCATTCATTTTATCCCGGAAACTTCTTTGCTTTTGGTCCAGTCCAATTGAGCTGACCTTCCATGTATTGAGTGTTGTCTTTCCCTTCACCTAAAGCAGTTCTTATCTACTGATTAATCAATAAAAAACCCTCTCCCACCCTCCCTTCCTCCCCTCCTCGTAACCACAAAAGTATGTGTTCTTCTCAGGTTTACTATTTCTTACGATCTTATAATAGTGGTCTTATACAATATTTGTCCTTTTGCCTCTGACTAATTTCGCTCAGCATAATGCCTTCCAGGTTCCTCCATGTTATGAAATGTTTCAGAGATTCGTCACTGTTCTTTATCGATGCGTAGTATTCCATTGTGTGAGTATACCACAATTTATTTACCCATTCATCCGTTGATGGACACCTTGGTTGCTTCCAACTTTTTGCTATTGTATACAGAGCTGCAATAAACATGGGTGTGCATATATCTGTTTGTATGAAGGCTCTTGTATCTCTAGGGTATATTCCTAAGAGTGGGATTTCTGGGTTGTATGGTAGTTCTATTTCTAACTGTTTAAGATAACGCCAGATAGATTTCCAAAGTGGTTGTACCATTTTACATTCCCACCAGCAGTGTATGAGAGTTCCAATCTCTCCGCAGCCTCTCCAACATTTATTATTTTGTGTTTTTTGGATTAATGCCAGCCTTGCTGGTGTGAGATGGAATCTCATCGTAGTTTTAATTTGCATTTCTCTAATGGCTAATGATCGAGAGCATTTTCTCATGTATCTGTTGGCTGCCTGAATATCTTCTTTAGAGAAATGTGTGTTCATATCCTTTGCCCACTTCTTGATTGGGTTGTTTGTCTTTTTGTGGTTGAGTTTTGACAGAATCATGTAGATTTTAGAGATCAGGCGCTGGTTGGAGATGTCATAGCTGAAAATTCTTTCCCAATCTGTAGGTAGTCTTTTTACTCTTTTGGTGAAGTCTTTAGATGAGCATAGGTGTTTGATTTTTAGGAGCTCCCAGTTATCGGGTTTCTCTTCATCATTTTTAGTAATGTTTTGTATTCTGTTTATACCTTGTATTAGGGCTCCTAGGGTTGTCCCAATTTTTTCTTCCATGATCTTTATCGTTTTAGTCTTTATGTTTAGGTCTTTGATCCACTTGGAGTTAGTTTTTGTGCATGGTGTGAGGTATGGGTCCTGTTTCATTTTTTTGCAAATGGATATCCAGTTATGCCATCACCATTTGTTAAAAAGGCTATCTTTTCCCCAGTTAATTGACACTAGTCCTTTGTCAAATATCAGCTGCTCATACGTGGATGGATCTATGTCTGGGTTCTCAATTCTGTTCCGTTGATCTATGTGTCTGTTGTTGTACCAATACCAGGCTGTTTTGACTACTGTGGCTGTATAATAGGTTCTGAAGTCAGGTAAGGTGAGGCCTCCCACTTTCTTCTTCTTTTTCAGTAGTGCTTTGCTTATCCGGGGCTTCTTTCCCTTCCATATGAAATTGGTGATTTGTTTCTCTATCCCCTTAAAATATGACATTGGAATTTGGATCGGAAGTGCTTTAAATGTATAGATGGCTTTTGGTTGAATAGACATTTTTACTATGTTAAGTCCTCCTATCCATGAGCAAGGTATGTTTTTCCACTTAAGTATGTCCTTTTGAATTTCTTGTAGTAGAGCTTTGTAGTTTTCTTTGTATAGGTCTTTTACATCCTTGGTAAGATTTATTCCTAAGTATCTTATCTTCTTGAGGGCTACTGTGAATGGTATTGATTTTGTTATTTCCTCTTCGGTGTTCTTTTTGTTGATGTAGAGGAATCCAAGTGATTTTTGTATGTTTATTTTATAACCTGAGACTCTGCCAAACTCTTCTATTAGTTTCAGTAGTTTTCTGGAGGATTCCTTAGGGTTTTCTGTGTATATAATCATGTCATCTGCAAACAGTGATAACTTTACTTCTTCCTTGCCAATCCGGATACCTTTTATTTCTTTGTCTAGCCTAATTGCCCTGGCTAAGACTTCCAACACGATGTTGAATAAGAGCGGTGATAAAGGGCATCCTTGTCTGGTTCCCGTTCTCAAGGGAAATGCCTTCAGGTTCTCTCCATTTAGAGTGATATTGACTGTTGGCTTTGCATAGATGCCCTTTATTATGTTGAGGAATTTTCCTTCAATTCCTATTTTGGTAAGAGTTTTTATCATGAATGGGTGTTGGACTTTGTCAAAAGCCTTTTCTGCATCAATTGATAAGATCATGTGGTTTTTGTCTTTTGTTTTATTTATGTGATGGATTACATTAATGGTTTTTCTGATATTAAACCAGCCTTGCATACCTGGTATAAATCCCACTTGATCAGGGTGAATTATTTTTTTGATGTGTTGTTGGATTCTATTGGCTAGAATTTTGTTGAGGATTTTTGCATCAATGTTCATGAGGGATATAGGTCTATAATTTTCTTTTTTTGTAATGTCTTTACCTGGTTTTGGTATCAGGGAGATGGTGGCTTCATAGAATGAGTTGGGTAGTATTCCGTCATTTTCTATGCTTTGGAATACCTTTAGTAGTAGTGGTGTTAACTCTTCTCTGAAAGTTTGGTAGAACTCTGCAGTGAAGCCGTCCGGGCCAGGGCTTTTTTTTGTTGGGAGTTTTTTGATTACCGTTTCAATCTCTTTTTTTGTTATGGGTCTATTTAGTTGTTCTACTTCTGAATGTGTTAGTTTAGGTAGGTAGTGTTTTTCCAGGAATTCATCCATTTCTTCTAGGTTTTCAAATTTGTTAGAGTACAATTTTACGTAGTAATCTGAAATGATTCTTTTAATTTCATTTGGTTCTGTTGTGATGTGGTCCTTCTCATTTCTTATTCGGGTTATTTGTTTCCTTTCCTGTATTTCTTTAGTCAGTCTAGCCAATGGTTTATCAATTTTGTTAATTTTTTCAAAGAACCAGCTTTTGGCTTTGTTAATTCTTTTGATTGTTTTTCTGTTCTCTAATTCATTTAGTTCAGCTCTAATTTTTATTATTTGTTTTCTTCTGGTGCCTGATGAATTCTTTTGTTGCTCACTTTCTATTTGTTCAAGTTGTAGGGACAGTTCTCTGATTTTGGCTCTTTCTTCTTTTTGTATGTGTGCATTTATTGATATAAATTGGCCTCTGAGCACTGCTTTTGCTGTGTCCCAGAGGTTTTGATAGGAAGTATTTTCATTCTCGTTGCTTTCTATGAATTTCCTTATTCCCTCCTTGATGTCTTCTATAACCCAGTCTTTTTTTCAGGAGGGTATTGTTCATTTTCCAAGTATTTGATTTCTTTTCCCTCGTTTTTCTGTTATTGATCTCTAGTTTTATTGCCTTGTGGTCTGAGAAGATGCTTTGTAATATTTCGATGTTTTGGACTCTGCAAAGGTTTGTTTTATGGCCTAATATGTGGTCTATTCTAGAGAATGTTCCATGTGCGCTAGAAAAAAAAGTATATTTTGCAGCAGTTGGGTGGAGAGTTCTGTATAAGTCAATGAGGTCAAGTTGGTTGATTGTTGTAATTAGATCTTTCGTGTCTCTGTTGAGCTTCTTACTGGATGTCCTGTCCTTCTCCGAAAGTGGTGTGTTGAAGTCTCCTACTATAATTGTGGAGGTATCTATCTCGCTTTTCAATTCTGTTAAAATTTGATTTATGTATCTTGCAGCTCTGTCATTGGGTGCATAAATATTTAATATGGTTATGTCTTCCTGATCAATTGTCCCTTTTATCATTATATAGTGTCCTTCTTTATCCTTTGTGGTGGATTTAAGTCTAAAGTCTATTTTGTCAGAAATTAATATTGCTACTCCTCTTCTTTTTTGCTTATTGTTTGCTTGATATACTTTTTTCCATCCTTTGAGTTTTAGTTTGTTTGTGTCTCTAAGTCTAAGGTGTGTCTCTTGTAGGCAGCATATAGATGGATTGTGTTTCTTTATCCAGTCTGTGACTCTCTGTCTCTTTATTGGTGCATTTAGTCCATTTACATTCAGGGTAATTATAGATAAATAAGTTTTTAGTGCTGTCATTTTGATGCCTTTTTATGTGTGTTGTTGACAATTTCATTTTTCCACATACTTTTTTGTGCTGAGGCGTTTTTCTTAGTAAATTGTGAGATCCTCATTTTCATAGTGCTTGACTTTATGTTAGTTGAGTCGTTACGTTTTTCTTGGTTTTTATCTTGAGTTATAGAGTTGTTATACCTTAGTATTTACCCCTATTTTTCTAAGTAAAAACCTAACTTGTATTGTTCTATATCGTCAAGGCAAGCATTTTTTACTAGTTAAACTAAACTATTGTTTGATTTTCAGAAGACTTCAGGGGATATTTTGGGTTTAAGGTTTAAAGATTATCTCAGGGCAATAGTTTCAGGGATATTTTCTTTATGATATACGTTTTAAATACATGCAGAATTTATGTCTCTTGGTTGTATCTTAAAGAGGTTTTTACCATTCGTAGAAAGAGCTTTTTAGAAGAATATCTGAATACCATTTCTCAGGTATTTAGGCCACTAAATTACCACTGAGATTATTTTGGTAAAGCCTTATTGACTTAATGAATGCTGTGTCAAAAAGGTACAGTTTAAATATATCCTACTGATTTATAAGAGTACCAACATATCTTAAAATAAAGCTTCTGGCAACTCAGAGTCGGTCTAGTGCAACAGGTAATTTCATTGTACCGGCAGAAAGCTATTGCATGACCTGTCCCATGATTTTGTGCTGTCTCTGTTATTGCTATGATTATTAGTATTTTACCACTTACTTTTTTTTTTGAATAAAGTACATCACGCTCTCAGGTTACAAGAAAAAAATGAGGTCGAATTTTTCAGTATGTATTTAATAATAATCTCAAGACTTTCAGACTCAAGAAACGCACATAGAGAATCTTGTTTTAGCATAAGCATAATTAATATCTTCATGCATTTGCTATAAGATTTATTTAATGAAATTTTTGTTCTGGTTTTATATTTGCATTGAAATGATAGGTTTGAAGTTTAAAACTATTAGAAGTCATCAAAAGTCATTTTTCAAATTAACCTCTCTATTATTTATTAATTAATTTTATTAAGTTTATTATTAATAAACTAGGAATTCAGCTTATAATTCCAGATTTTAAATTTGTGCTTCCTTCATAAGCGCTGGTCAAGATATCCAAGGAACAAGTGTGATTGCAAACCTTCCGTATCTGATGCGACAGAATCCTTCTGAGACACTTCGGAGAGTTTTGCCAAAAGTCAGAGTAAGTTGATATGAAATCAGATTTGATGTTCCAGTTTTCCTCCTGTGGTGTTTTGTCATTGTGGGAAGAAAAAACTCAGAGCTTCTGATGACCTTTTGTGCTTAGTAATTAGCGAAGGAAGTTTTATGATGCACATTTTGGATTATGATGAAAATAGGTAGAGAAAGTAGCTGATGGGATCTTAAGTTGTCCTTAGTCATTTAGTAAAGTTAGTTTTTTAGTAGCTCAAAAAAAAATCTTACTTTTCTTACAAAATCATAGGTATTTTATTTGGGATTCTGTTGACTTAAATCTATATTAATAGTATTTCAGAAACATCTCTAATATAATTTAACTGATACTTCTAATGATGATCCTGGGGTGACTTGTGAAGAATAGTCAAATAAAGATTACGTTATAGTCATCACAATTTTAGTTTGAGATGTTTTCCTAAATTTCTTCAAAATCAGTTCCCCTACTATGAACAAAAATATTCTTTATATACAAAGGGTTATTCTCTATTGGAACTTGAGTTGACAAAACAGACAACAGTCTGTTTGTCCTCAGGGAGCTCACTTACTGCTGGGGTCAAGGAGTTCATATGCTAATGGGGATTCTAGGTGCTAACAGTGAGTCTTGTATACCTAGCTTTGGCTTATTATTTGGTTATACATTTTTTCCTCATCTATACACATGTTTATAATACTGTAATCATTAATGTGTTCCTGGGGTTTCGCTTTATATTTAGGTGTATTTAGCATGGTTCCAGGAGCCCTGCTGGTGCAGTGGTTTAAAGCACTCGGCTGCTAACTGAAAGGTCAGCGGTTTGAACCCCCCAGCTGCTCTGCAGGAGAAAGATGTGGCAGTCTGTTTCCACAAAGATTTACAGCCTTGAAAGCCCTATGGGGCAGTTCTACTCTGTCCTACGGGGTCGCTATGAGTCGGAATCGACTCCACGGCAGTAGGTTTTAGCATGGTTCCAGTTACTGTGATTTATGTCTAGGACGTGTGTACCATTGTTATTTTCAGAAATTTCCCACATGTCTGTGCAGGCAATATGAATTTTTTTACTTGTTACAATGGTGAATTGAGAAGATGTTTGTTTTGTCATGGTATGTGATTCCAAAATGAACCAAAGGGATACGGAACTATTATTTTCATTGTTGTAGAAATTAATGTAACACAACATTTGCTAATTTTATTTTTCCCAGAATCATGTTGTAATTTCAGTGGAATTAAGCCTACGCAGGCCAGGTTTAATTTCACATTCAACTTCAGTGATATTAGTGGGCCTAAGTTTGTTTGCATGACACCTGGAATGTCAGTTAAACAATCATAGAAGAGAATAGGTGGTTAGGTCCTCTTGTCTAAGGAGTTAATGTAAATAAGTCAATTAGATTTAAAGCTAAAAATATTGAGCGTGCCAAACACTCTGGTCAGCAGGCAAAGTCTGGTCTACAAGCAGCATCTTGGATGCCCCAAGTTTCATCAAGCAAGAGTAAAAGATGAGAGGTAGGCAATAGTGGCCTTTAGAGGCTTCCATCTCTAAATTATTTTGCTAATGGCTTCACAATAAAGGCAATTAAATAACAACTCCTAAAAGACATTAATTTCATGCGAGTGTATAAATTTTCCTACAGAAACTGTAAGGTATGCCTCAGTTATAGAAGGGAGGACTTTAATAAAACTTTAAAGTAATTAAGATTAATCTGTAATGCAGAAGATTGAATAAATGAATGGATATAAAGAAAATATATACTAATGAATGTGTACTAAGAAGATCTTCAATGTTGACTTACTCATTTCTTCAGTTAATCAACAAGTAGCCACTTACTCAGGAGCTACATTTATGAAGTACAAGATAGTCCCAGATTAGATTCTGTAGTAGGAAGGCCTAAAGACTATGAAAAAAAAAAACAAATGTAAGCATAGGACAGCATTTAATTGTGTGATTCTGAGGTATGTAAAAATGCTGAAGAATTGAGCAAATGAGGACTTTAAGGGGGCAACTCAAATAATAATGACTTTTGTAGAGAGTAATATATAAGGTAGGTGGCTAAACACTGAAATAACTTTATTTTGGATTATAAGACTTATATGTTCAAATCATCTTTAAATCATTGTAGTTGGGTACTGATAAGATATATTGGTACTCATGGTTAGCACCTTCTTTAATTCTGCCTTGCTTTTGTGAGTGGTTACTTTCAAGTGATAAAGCCATGACAAGATCTCAAATAGCCACTTTATTCACTTTTGCAATGGCAGTTATATCTTAGTTATCATTATAGAAGAGCAACCTCTTGTCCCAAAGTGAGCATTTAGTAATAATGGCGTTCTCATTCATTCGTAAGTATTTACTGAGTTCCTCCCATGTACCAGGCACCGTGCTAAGCACAGGAAAACAGGTGAACAAAACAGGGAACTTGCCCTCAAGGAGGATAGAGTCTAGGGGGGAAACAGACATTAAACAAGTAAACCACGCACACACAGAAAAGAAAGTTATTATTGTAATTTGTGGTAAGGCTGGGGTGTGAAGAATAGGAGGCTATGAGGTAAAGTAATGGCAGGGGCCAAATGTGCTTTGGAAGGAGCCATGGTGGCACAGTGGTTAAACTCTAGGCTGCTAACCGAAAGGTTGGTGGTTTGAATTCACCAGCCACTCTGCAGGAGAAAGATGTGGCAATCTGCTTCTGTAAAGGTTACAGCCTTGGATACCCTATGGTGCAGTTCCACTCTGTTCTCTAGGGTCACTGTGAGCTGGAATCGACTCTATGGCAATGAGTTCTTTTTTTTGCTGTGCTTTGGGAGGTCAAGGACAGCCTCTTTGAGGAGATGACTTCCAGCTGAAAACTCAAGGGATAGGAGGTAGCTGCCATTTCAAGAGTCGAGGAATGAGTGGTCTAGGCAGAGAACAGCAGATAGACCTAAGGTGAAAAGAGCTTGGTGGAACTGAAAGAAGCAAGTGTGGTTAAAATCCAGTGAATGCGGGTGGTTAGAGAGGTGGTCAGGGGCGAGAATCTGCAGGAGTTTGGTCTCATCCTCAGGATGGTGGAAAGCCATCAAAGACTTTTAGGTAGGGAGTGACATAATCCCATTAACATTTTTCAAAGATTATTTTGATTATTATCAATTACAGTATGGCAGTTAGGAAGCTACAACACTAGTCCTAGGGACAGTGGCTTGAATTGGGACAGCAAATTAGGACAGTGGAGAGTAGTGGGTGTACCCTGAGATACCTTTTTTGAGACCGAAGGAGCAGAACTTAATGGACTGGATGTGGGGAGTGAGGGAGGGAGTGCCGTAGTCATAGTGACTTCTGGATTTCTGCGTCGAGCATCCATGTGGTTCTGCTGGTTTTCACCATCTTAGTGAATGTACGGTTGTCCATGAGTGATTTACTTTTAGACAGTTTAAAGATACGCGCATAAATATTTTACACAAGAAGCTAATCATTTCCAAGACTTTTACCACATTTATAACAAGAGTTTCACGAGATCATAGAGCCCACCCTCTAACTTGTCTTTATCAAAGCTCATCTGAGTCAAGTGACATCGAAGATTTTTCTCACCTTGCCTATTGCACGATTTTCCCAGGAATGTTTTTAACTATTCATTTCATCCTATTAGCTGACAAATGGTTTTTTAAAATAGGTTGTTATTTTTACTGTTTTATAGATGAAGCGATTTAAGGTTAAACGTAACAATAGTAGAAACAGGATTAGAACTGAGCTGATGCATAGTATTTCTACAATTTGCTTTCTAAATTATATCCAAAGCAAACAGTGGATGATAATGCAGTTAGTCACTCATCTCGTTGCCTGTAAGTAAGAAGCTAAAAGGGAAGTATTTTGATCTCCAATATAAACTCCCTAAATATGAAGATACTTTCGTTTTAATATATTCTTGTTATAGCATTTAATCCTAGGGTATCCTTTGAAAAAGAAATAAATTTTTTCTAAAGTCTTTATTAGCTTTAATTATTTTTTCACAATATGTTAAGTTGAAATCTTAGATGCTAGATTTGAATATTTGATTTGAACTTCTACTATCTAGAAGCAAAATAATTTGATTGTCAAGATAAATTTCTAAGATACTATAGTCCTTTATAGAATTAAAAATACTAATGATATAACCATACTGTGTAGCATTGGTGACTCCTTTAACAAAGTGCAAAAAAGTCTACCCATTAAATTATTGAATCTATTTAATTTTATTTCACTTATATTTTGGGAACCAAACTGTATGAAATTAGAATTATAGAAAATTTGCCATGTCAAGCACTGATAAGTTAACTACCAAACGAAAAAAACTAAACCCAGTGCCGTCAAGTCAATTCTGACTCATAGTGACCCTATAGGACAGAGTTGAACTGCCCCATAGAGTTTCCAAGGAGCGACTGGGGGATTCAAACTGTTGACCCTTATGGTTAGCAGCCCTAGCACTTAACCACTATGCCACCAGGGTTTGTTAAGTTAACTACAGCTAACATGTATTGAGGGCTTACTATGGGTAAGGCATTATACTTTGTGAAACATTTTACACATTTTTATCTCAGAGCAAAGTCATGAAGCTAGCAAGGGGTATTAGCTTTGAACCAGGCAGTCTGATTCTTCAGTCCTCCCTCTCAGCTGCTATACAGCCTCCTTATAAACTGCCTGTAGTTTTAACAGGTACATAATGTGTACGTTTACTCTCAAGCCTTAGCGCTTCTAGCTATTAAAACAGCTTCCTCGATGGACCTGTTTCTTCCGTTTTTGCTTCCATAGCCCAACCAGCCAGAGAGAGAGATCTTTAGAAGCTTCAGTCATAGCTTATCACCTTCTTGCTTGAAAATTACTTAAGCACTATCTAGGCAAAGTAATGGCCCTCAGGGATGTCAGGTCCTTATCCCTGGAACCTGTAAATATTACCTTATTGAAAAAAGAGTCTTTATAGATGTGATTGAGTTATGGCTCTTGAGGTGGAGAGATTATCCTGGGGTATCTGGTAGGGTCCTAAATGCTCTCACAGGTATCCTTGTAAGAGGGAGACACAAGGAGACTTGACACACATAGAGGAGAATGTAATGTGAAGATGGAGGCAGAGAGTGGAGTGAGACTGTCACAAGCCAAGAAATGTCAGCAGCCACCAGAAGCTGGAAGAGACCAGGAGTGGATTCTCCCCTAGAGCCTTCAGAGGGAGTGCGGCACTGCCAACATCCTGATTTGGTCCAGTGATACTGATTTCGGCCTTCTGGCTTCTAGAACTGTGGGAGAATAAATAAATTTCTGTTGTTTTAAGCCACCCAGTTTGTTGTAATTTGTTATAGTAGCCACAGTAAATAAATACAAGTAGCTCCTCATTCCAGATAAAATAAAACTCCTTACCATGTCTTTAAATGACCCCATCTGTCTTTTTGACCTCACCATCTACCTTTTCTCTTTCTTCCAGAAGGGCAGAATCTTTGTCAGTTTGGTTTATAACTGTATTCTTAGAACCTAGAATAGTGGCTGGCAAGTAAAACCTGTTGCTATCAAGTCGATTTTGACTCATAGCAACCCTATAGGACAGAGTAGAACTGCCCCACAGGGTTTCCAAGGAGCGGCTGGTGGATTTGAACTGCCGACCTTTTGGTTAGCAGCTGAGCTCTTAACCACTGCACTGCCAGGGCTCTGCCTGGCAAGTTGTAGGCACTACAAATAATTTTAAAATGAGTTTTGATTGAATTTACTATTTGAGACAGTAAATGTCTTCTTAGCTACCTGAAAGACCAGTGACACATTGGTCTCAGCCATTGATAGCATTCTTGGATGAGAAGTGAAAATAGGATATCAATGCAATGGTGTAATGTTGATTTGTGTTCCTAGAAAGACCTTTTTCTTTTTGGAGGGGAGAGATGTATAACGGGGAAAGGATAAAGGAGATATAATTAACCAATATGAAATTGATTATTTGAGATTAGTGGATGTGTTCTAGCAGTCTTGTGATTCTGAAAAAAAATTTTTGATTTACTTTTATTAATTTTGCATGGCTTAATTTTTATCTATGGAAATAACTGCAAAAATATGAATTTCTCCCCCTGTGATTATTTATTAGAGTTTTTTATAGCTACAGAATATAGGTCAACTTTTTTTAAAAAGATCTTATTTTAAAAATTTTATAGAAAAGCATTTATTTTGTGAATAAAAAACTTAACTTCCTTTTTAAAGTCATATTTCAAGTAGCTCAGTTACATGGACAAATAATGTGTGGGATACCTACTGTTGGCCAGGCATTCTGCCTAATACTTTAGACTCATCCTTTTAAAAATCTTCGTAACAACCCCCCAAGCTGTATTTATTCTCATTTTATAATTACAAAAATCTAGACTTAGAAATGTTAAGTAATTCACCAAAAAAATATTCAGTGTTTGACTAGCGCTAGTTTAAGGGGTGAGCTCTACAGGCCCCACCCAGAGCACTGGGCTTAATGGAGCATCGAACGTGATATCTGTTAAAAAATTAATTTGACTCAAACATCATCAAAACTAAATATCAAATAGTTAGCATAAGTTTTTATATGTTGTTGTTTGTTGCAGTAGTCAGCTCCAACTCATGCTGACCCCACATGTGCAGAGTAGAGCTGCTCCATAGGGTTTTCAAGGTTGTGACCTTTCGGAAGCAATACTTCAGACCTGTCTTCCAAGGCACCTCTGGGTGGGTTCGAACCGCCAACCTTTCAGCTAGTGCTTGAGGGCTTAACTTTGCACCATCCAGGAGTCCTTAAGTTTATATCGATGTTCCCATACTATGCACCTTGGCGTAATGGAGTTAAATAGAGTGGTGTACTAAACCTTGCTGTAGAAAATACATCCTTAAGAAACTAATTACTGTTTATTTCTTATTGTTACAAGTATATTTTTATTCTTATTTTCTTCAATTTGTCAGTTTGTTATTTGAAATAAAGTAAATGGATAAGTAGGCTTTTTTCCTGGTGCTATTACATTAAATGGCGCTGCTGACGCCCTCTGCCCAGCATGGAAATATCTTCATCGGGCCCTGTGTTTGATTAGGAGTATTTTTGGGGAGGTTTCTAGGAAGCATGAAATTATATAATTTATTCTTATAGCCCACCAAGAAAAAGAAGGGGTAATCTTAACTAAAGGAATTAGAGAACATAAACAAATGATACAAATTGCTTTCTTGGACTTACAGCTCAAAAATAAAAGCACATTTATCTTCCTCGCTACAGGTGACATTTTCTAAGATAAGTTAAAAGTCCTTAGAAAAGCAAAGGATTTTGTAAAAGCAACAAAGTTGTACATAATAAGCAGAACATACTGTTCCAGACCCCCTACAGGCCACAAAAGCCCACAATATCGTACAGCACTCTATTGGCAGGCTTAGTATTTAGGGACACTGGTGTGAAGGAAGGTGAAGAAGTGAAATAGTTCCTATACTGTAAGGTTGATGGAAGACAGCCATCAGGGTCAGAATTAACCTCACTGGATTTTATGGACTAGGAAGTATTGAATTACATAATTTTTCCTTCCATTTCACTAAGAAAAAAAAAAAAAAGATATGCAGTATTAAGGAATTAGAAAGCATGAATAAATGATACAAATTACTTTCTTCTGTGGTTCATAGCTCAAAAATAAAAGCACATTGACCACCATGCATTTTTGAAAATAATATTTAGGTTGTGGTTTTTTCTTTTTGCTAACGTGTATTTGTGGTTAAGGACAGAATGGGTTAACATTACTAATTATTTTACAATGATAATTAAAGTTCAGTGGAAACATCTACCAAATACGTAGTTTTTTCGGGGCAAAGTTATGTGACCTAATATTCCTAATAGGTGTAAAAATACTGCATTTTGGTAAATTCTGGTAAAAGCAGTGCCCTCGCATGTGCTTCATAGTCATTCAGTCATACCTTGCTTGTAATGAAAATATGCTGGACCTTTTAGATTTCTTATTTAGAAAATCTATAATTTCTGTGATGATAGGATCACTAATATTTCTTGAAAATTATTTTTGACCGTAGGCATTTAAGCGATACAAAGGATCGTTTATAGATATTTTGATTTAAAATCCTTGCAAAATCATAAGGCAAAAAAAGATAGTCACATAATCTACTATAATAAAGACCTATAGTGTTTTATTGAAAACTTGATGAATTAACTAACTTTTTGCAGTGTAGTGAACTAGATATCCTAGAAAAATGTTCCAATTTAGATTATCCAGAACTTTTAGACAAAATATAACAAGTATTTTTTTAAATGTATAGCTAAGTAAAAAAAAAAAAAAAAAAAAAATTTTTTTTTTTTTTTTTAAAGTTTGTAAGAGACTTAAGGAAAATCTCCAGGGGTCAGAAACAAAGAGATGAATTCCACTTCCACTTAGAATGCAGGAAGCTGTAAGAAAACATTACTCCCATTCTAACACCAAAGGATAAAAATAGCTACAAAATCAGAGCTTTTCTTGAGCCCCTCAGACAGCTGATGTCACAAGGCAACCAAATGAACTGAATTCGAAGGAAGACAATCCTCTGAGGGAAGATGGGACATAGGGACACTTTAGCTTTTGGCAGAGTATAGGAGGAAGAAGAGTCCCTGAGTGGCGCAAATAGTTAAGCACTCAGTTACTAGCATAAAAGGTTGAAGGTTTAGTTTCACCCAGAGGTGCCTCAGAATCTGCTTCCGAAAGCTTACGTCCTTGAAAACCCTGTGGAGCAGTTCTATGCTGCACATGTGGGGGCCGTCATGAGTCAGAGTCCACTCAATGGCAACTATTGACAACAACAATAACAACAGCAATGACACTGAAGGAAGACGTAGCAACCACAAAAGATGGTTAGAAAAAATCAGCTAAAATTTTAACAAGTTATTAAAGGTTGCACTAGGATATCAACTTGGAATAACTCAAAGCTCCAGACACAAAAGACCTTTGCACTCCCTTGCAAACTCTTTTCCATAGGCCTTCACTGTGTGTTCATGAAAAAGTTCAGGGGGCAAGGCGAGAAGCTGGTGATTGGCTGCTGCTAGGGAACAGGAACATAATGTTGCCCACTTCCTCAGAACCTCTGCTTTATGAAGCAAAAGTCTGAGTTGCTGGAGGAGGAGCAGCAAACCTTACTTCTAAGGCCAGGTGAAGATCCACTGCTTCTGGGGAGTGGTAGAAGGAAAACTCAGCTGTTTCTGGAAGAGGTGTTAAAAAACCCTCCCTCTCCCAGGACCAGGCAAAGATCCACTGTTTGTAAGAGAAGGATGGAAGCAACAGCCTTTTGGCCCTTGGAAGGGGCAGGAGACTTTAGATCCAGGACCTTACACTGATGTAGAGCAGAGCTCTGCTACCAGTGGGGAAGGGATAAGAAACTGGATCCTTCCAGACATGCTCCGTAGATACAAGGCCATGGGAAACAGAGTAGGAACACTGAAAAATCTTACCTGAGGCCCGGACTCAGAGACCCTGCTTAAGACTGAGGCTAGATCAAAAGTACTAGATAGCCCCGGCCCCCACCATGAGCCAGAGCATGCAGTGATAACAGTAGTTAGCTGCTGGGGAAGAGACCAGGGTGTGGAGCGAGACCCCTCCTAAAAGTTGAGGGCAGAGCAGGGACACTGAAAAAAATCCTTTTGCATCTCAGGGCCCACTTTTAACATAAGGTAACAGTGGCCCACTGCAGGAGGAATTTGAAGCCTGTGATGCCATGAAGGTTCCCATGGTGACAACATGACCCAAACCCAGTTCAATCACTCTACTAGACTGACTCAACCCCCTACACTACACTTAGCATACCCATTTCTGGGCATTAACACTGTTACCTCAATCAAAAATCACTAGGCACGCAAAAATAAGGGGAAAAAAACCCAGTTACCAAGATAATAAGCAATTAATAGGTCTAGTATCAGAGATGACCCAAATCAGGCAGAGAATTTAAAAATAACTGTGATTAATATGTTAGGTGGTAACAATAAAATATAAGCAAAATAAGTTGGTTAAGGTACTCTTAAAACTTCTTCAATAGTAAGATTGCAGTTTTTCTTAATCGTTTTTCAAGTCAGTGTCATCAGATGTCATCTGTGTTTTCTCACATGTACTGTCATCATGAATCTTGGTAACACTTCATTTCCTTAAAAAGTGCTTTATTTTGCCTTTGAAATTTTCTTCCAAGAGACTAATTCCTATTCTGTACATTTTGATGCTGGTATTTTCTTGATTTTACCAGAAGAAATCAAAGATTTATAGACTAGAATCATTCAAATGGTCTTCCATGGCAATTTGTTAACTGATAACTTCAAGATATTGTAGTTGTACACTCATTTCAACATTTAAAATGCTTATTTAATATTCTGGATAAGTCCAATCTATATTCCTTTGGGTTGAACACTGTATTTTTATGCAAATAACATGCACCTTCTATGTTTGTTTCCCAGTCGCTCCCCCCATGAGGTATTTTCATAAGTGCTGCTATGCCAATTTTTTTTTACATGTTGCTGTAAAAAATTAGTATAGTGCACTTACAAAAATACCTAGCGAGAGGAGGGCGTGGTTGGCAAGTGTAGAAGGTGAGCGTTATTAGTGTAAAAATGCGACACTACTATTTGTATTCCCTTAAGCTCTCTTTCATAGTGGC
Organism: Loxodonta africana; assembly: GCF_030014295.1. Taxonomy (NCBI): domain Eukaryota; kingdom Metazoa; phylum Chordata; class Mammalia; order Proboscidea; family Elephantidae; genus Loxodonta; species Loxodonta africana. The sequence continues at coordinate 107,341,264 of NC_087351.1, forward strand.
TTGTTTCCTTATGTGTTTTATAATTTTGATCTATAGGCTCCTGTTTCACTGATCTTAATGTGAGAAAATTCTGAGATACCTAGTTGAAATGGAATTTTTCTGGAGAGTCTAACGTTAGCTTCTTCTGGACATGCCAAATCTGGGACTGCGTTAAATTAGTATCTCAGCCATTAGTTTCTCCTTTTTTTCTAACTTAACCTGTAGTTTCGTGAACCCCCCAGGTAGAGAATGTAGAGAGAGATAAGGTCCTGTATTTAGAGCTTGAGAACGTGAGGAAGAACCTCTCAGGAAAATGAGAAGAAATCAGTGATGAAGGAGGGGAACGAGAAATAATGTGGTATCCTGAAGGCTAAGTAAAGAATATATTTTATTTTCATTTAAATTGGAAGGTTGTAAGTAAATTAAAATATAGAATGTGTATTTTTGGAAATTGCACACAGGGAGTTATATAGTCTTGTCTTTTGCCGGAATGTTTGGATGCAGCATTGTTTGGGCATAGGTAGTCTGCTGTGAATTGTAATTACTTTGCTCATTGTGGAGCTCTGGTGGACACAGTGGTTAAGAGCTGTGGCTGCTAACCAAAATTTGGTGGTTCAAATCTACCAGGTGCTCCTTGGAAACACTATGGGGCAGTTCTGCTCTGTCCTATAGGGTCGCTATGAGTCAGAATTGACTTGACGGCGGTGGTTTTTTTTTTTAAAACTCATTCTGAGTATTTTTAAAGAATTGGCATTCTCTTGGGGATTTGTGAGTACCAAATTCTCCAGTTAATATGCCGCAAGTTTCTAGGATTTTATATTATTTTGATCATTCTTGTCCCTTGATTTTTTAAGGTTAAAAAAAAATTATGAAGTAAAACATAGAAAAGTGCACAAAACATAAAATACAGTTCACTGACTTATGACAGAATGCATATATGTCTGTGTTAACTACCACCCAGGTCAGGAAGAACATCACCAGCAGCCTATAAGCCCTTCTTCTGTGCTTTTCCAATCACTGTCCCCTCCTCTCCCAAAGATAATTAACCACTGTGCTGACTTTTCTTTTAATTGAGTCCTTGGCTTTTTATTATTATGTTTACCACTTAAGCATATATCTGTAGTTTTGCCTGCTTTAGAACATTTTATGTGTATAGACTCATACAGCATTTCCAAGATTGCTCATGAAGATGAGCACATTTTTTCTGTATTTACTGGCCGTGTGGTGATTCTCTTTTGTGAAATGCCTGTTTAAGTCTATTGTTCATTTTCCTGTAGAGTTGTCATCTCTTTCTAATTGATATACAGGATTTCATTATATTTTTCTGGATCTAAGCCCTTTTTTTGCTTATGTGTTGAAATATCTTCTTCTACTTTGTGGTTTATCACAATGTTCTAGGTTTTTGTTTTGATGGGATTTCATTTTTGAATACAATCTGATACTCTGTATTTTAATTGGAACATTTAATCCATTTATGTTTAATGTAATTGCGTGTATCATCTTACTATTTGCTTTTTTTTTTTTGCCACCTGTTCCGTGTTTCTTTTTCTCTCATTTCTTTCCTTATCTTGAACTGATTAAGTAGTTTTATTATACATTTTCCCCCTTTCTATTAAAATTTTTTTTTTTTATTAGTTTGGAAGTTACATATAGTTTTACTTTTCTTTTTTTAGTGACCTTAGACATTACAACAAAGACACTTAATCAAAATTTGGTGTTTATTGGCATTTTTACCCTTTTCTTGGTTATATAAGGACCTCACAACACTTAGGCTATATTTAATCCACTTCTGACTTATTTGTATTGTTGTCAGATATTTTAATTGTTTATATATTTTAAGATAAACAGTTTATTATTGTTAATGTTTTATATGCTGATGTTTTGTATAGGCACTATTTATTTAGATTTTACCACATACTTGTTTATTTATTTATTTTTGCCTACATATCTCTGGCTTTCTGTTTGGAATCATTTCTCTTGTGCCTGAAGAACACCCTTCAGTATTTCCTTCAGTTCAAATCTGCTGACAAATTCTCTCAGTTTTTGTTATTATTAAAATGTATTTCATATTAATTTTGAAGAGGTATTTTTAATGCCATAGATTTTACGTTGTCTCTGTATAAATTTTGTTTTCTTTATCTTTCTTGGCATATGTAGAGCCTCTTGAATCTGTGGCTTATTTTCTTTTGTCAATTTTGGAGAATTCTCAGATGTTACCTTTCAAATATGGTTTTGCCTTCTTTTTCCTGTTCTTCCAGGACTCCAATTTCACATATATTGTACCTTCAGTGTTTTTTACTTTCCCCCTTCTATTTTCTGTTCTTTTTTCTCTTTGTGTTATACTCTGCATGTTTTATTCTAATCCATGTTCCAATTCACTATTTCATTTTTGTACGATCTCATTTTGATTATTGTATTTTTCAAGTATAGAATTTCTATTTCATTCTTTTAGGAACCTGCCACATTTTTTTTTAAATCTTAAATTTTTCTATTGAAATTCTCAATTATGTCTTTTATCCTTTTGAACCAGACAGAAGGTAAAAGTATTTTGATTGACTAAACAGAAAGGCTTATTTCCACTTGCTTATAGAAATTTGCCAGACTTATCCATTGCTGGTGCCCCCCCAACCCCAAACAGCATAATTTTCTTTATAAAATATTTAACTAATTAAATATTGCTAGAATGGATCCTTTGGAATGGCTACTTATAGCTATTGCATCCATTAATACATACTTCTTTGATAAGCAGATCCTTTCTTTGCAAAGTTTTAAATTGTTGCTTATTTACAGTTTTAAGTCTGCATTCTGAAATTAGCTATGATTGTAGTTTGTTATATGTAAAAATGATTTAGCAGGTAGTTCAGCGAGAACCTCAGTTATTAAAGCCATGGTATTGAAATTTGTGTGTTAAATTTTTTTTATGGTTGTGCTTGTGATTTTACATGGCAGTATATTTTCACTGTATATGTACAGTAGTTAAATGAGAGCATTAGTACAGGTTTTCCCTGCTATCTGAAAGTAGAACGTTCCTATGAAACCTTTCGTAAAGTGAAATGGTGTAAAGAGCAGAAGCAATTACCATTAATTTACATGGGAAAAAGTTTTTTGAGCTTTCCCAGACCCCCAAAATGACCTACCAAATCATACCAAATAACAATAAAACCTAAAATAACAGTAACATGTAGTAAAAGCAGGAATGATATAAATACACAACCTGTGTACGGTAAAAATGTATGTAGAGTGTAGTTTCACTTACCAGAATTGGGAATACAGTGAGCACGCTGGAGGGCTGAGAGGTGGTTTTGGTGATGATGATAGCCCCAGTAGCCTAGCTGGCAATGGCACATGGGGCTGGGTTGAAGGACCTGGGTTCAGATCCCTCAGAAGAGGGGCATTTATGTTAACAGCTTGCCTGAGGGATGAGTCCTACAGTTAGAGAAATGCACAGGGGATGACAAGTTGAGGATGGGATCTCATGATGTATGGTGTGTTTACACATCATCAGGCATTTGATTGATTGTGGCTGGGTCATTCAATAAGGGTGGAGTATGGAGGAGCTTGGTTGAGCCAGTATGGCGGGATGATGCTAGATGCTAAGTGTAGTTTCTGGGACAGCTTGGCGACCCCAGTCTTGCTGCTCAGGGTCCCCACTGCCTCTTTAATGGCTTGCTGCAAAACAAACGCGGAGTGCTATTTCCACTCTTCGTAAAAACAAAAATCCTCTTCACATTTCTTGCGGTTAGCTAGTGAAGATAGGTACTAATGTAGGTCTTTTGTAAAAGCAAAGTGCCACAAAGTAAACTTTTAAAAAGTGGTGGATACCTGTATTGGGATTTCTTTTACAGAAAGAGACCTCAGTGTACTTTTATGTGTACTTCCTCATGAACCTTGCTAATCACTGAAATACAGATTTAAAGAAAGGTAAAACTTACCTCTTTGTTATTCCTGTTTGTTGTCTCCACGTTATTTTTCCTCTCAGATTTTGATTTTTCAGTGTTCTCAACTAGTTCTCATGCCCTTCATTTCAGTGTGGAATGTGGCAATTAGGAGTAGGGAAAAGAATGTAGTATCATAGTCTTAGAATTGGCATGTTCTGCTTATTCATATTTAACTCGGTTTTAAAGTCTTTTATAAATATAATTTTAAAATGAAAAGAGTTACACAGTGTTATTGCTGGTTACTGACACCCCCACATTTATGACCTTCAAAACCCCAAATATTTTATTATGTCCTAGGTCTTCCTATTTTAATTTTTTAAGTAATTTAAGTAATGAATTTTTTAATTCATTACTTAAATTACTTAATTTCAAAATAAGCAGTTATGGTATCTCTAAAAATATAACCTCCTCAAAGGTACTTTGTAATTTTAGAGCTCCTTTACCTTTACCAGCACTGTTTCTGGTAAATTTGTTTACTAGTTCTATTTAATAGGTTTAGTTTCAAAATGCGTGAGTCCAAAATATTTGCTGTTTTAGAATAAGTCAGTGATTGATTTGATGCTTCTCTACTTTGTGTATCCTAAAGAGAAATCTCTTCTAGGTGGACATAATGCAGGTTTATTGGAGATAGCTAATTCCTTCTCTGTAATGAATATGTTACACTGTTTCACAAAATGTTCTTTTGCCCCATTCCGCCAACCAAAGAATGAATTTAAACACAGAATTATCTAGCACATTTTTCTTCCATGAGTGGGATTTTTTTTTTTTTAAAACCTGTACTATTACTAGTACAAATGTACTATTAACTGATTTATGAAATGTTTCATTTCATTTTTGAGGAATTCAGGTTGGGATGCCAGCCATACAGTAGCATGTAAGAGGAACAGTAACTGGCATTAAGGCATGCACTGAAGCAATAGAGGAATTTACTTTTCAGTGTCTTCCAAGGTCCATGAGGATGCACACTTATTTATCCAGAGAGTATGGACCTCACATATGTTTGTCCCGAGGGTGTGACTCTGTGGAGGAGAACACTTACTGGTAAGTATCAAACCCTTATGGCATTATGTTTCAGAGAATATGTTTAGAAATCAGTTGATTTTTAGCAGTGATAAAATCTCTTAGTCTGTGCTGGTTTCTTAACAGTGGACAGTCCCAGATGTTGAAGTCAGCACAACAAGAGAAAAACCCAAATCCTGATAAGACTTGAGGATTTTTCGAAAATTAAATGCAAAATAGTTGGGGCAAATGTTGCTGCAGGAGTGAAGACTAAGTAATACAGTAAGAAGATAAGACGCTGGAGAGCTTCTCATGTTCCTCTTTTGCATAAAGTTTGCATGTGCTCAAAAACCAGGACTTTACTGACTTTAAAAGGGGAAAGAATTACATCTCTTGGAACTTAAAACAGCAGACTCATGTGAACCGGAATGTACATTGTGGCCCTCACAATTTATTCTAATATTTCTTTGCAAAGCCCTTTCTGTTTCTGAATAAAATCTGTGTCTTCTGAAATCTGTAAGTGATGTATATATACTGGCCACATCAAATCTTCTAAAAGTGTTTTCCAAATCCAAAATTGTTAGTGTGGAACAAATATTTGTTTCGGAAACATTAAAAAAAAAAAGGTGGGGGGCAGGGTGGGATAGAAAGAGAGGGCTGATTTCAGCGACCAATTGCTATTTCTGTTTTATGTCTTAACATTCCTTCTCTTTTTCTTTCAGCCAAGAATTCTTAGGATATTTATTGATGACTGGTTGAAAAACTTGTAAAATTTTTGTGCAGTGTAATACAAAAGTTTAAAACAAAACAAAACAACCACCAGCCACCTTAACATGTTTTCTGGGAATTGAGCTTATCACATAAATACTTTGCCACTCCCAGATCCCCCACATCGCCATTTGAAGGCGAGGATTGATTTAAACCAAGTTTTAATAAGCGATGAATGGAAGTATAGAATCTGTAAGGAAGAAGTCAGTGCTTAAGAGTGCTTTGGCATCAGGCTGAATATTAGCTTGCTGGCCTTCAGCAAAATACTTGATCTCTCTGAGTCTGTTTCTTCTACTATAAAATGACCTATGGGATAATGTGTGTTATTTCATGGTACTATGACTGGTGGTGGTCACCATGTTGAATCGAAAGAGTCTAAGTACATGGTCTAAGTCATGGTCACATAGGGGCTGGGGTGGAAGGTGACAGGAACATTTCCTTGTCATGATAGAAAAAGAATTGAGAATGCATTTCTATGTGGTCAGTTTTACTTTGCTTTCTGCCTAAATCCCTAATGCATAAGACTGACCTCAAAATCTCTTGAAGACAACTTTTAGGAGGTGAGGAAAATACATGTGAAGTGAGAGTGTGTCAAGAGCAGAAACTTTAGGTGAAAGGGTAAGAGATACCTGGTTATTCAGTAATTACTGAATGCCTACTCTGTGCTGGGAGTCGGGGATATAGTAGTGAACCACGCAGATAAAAATTCTTGCACTTATGAAGCTCATGTTTAGTTATGGGAGATAGACAATAAACAAATGAATATGTAGTATGTTGGATGATGGTAAGTGCTATGGAGATAAATAAACCTGTAATGGGAGTGGTGAGTGCCGGGGTCAGGGGGCTGGTTTTCAGTTTAAGACAGGGTGATCGGGGAAGGCCTCATTGAAAAAGTGTTATATAAGTAGAAGCTTGAAAGAAGTCAGGGAGCCAGCCATGTGTACATTTGGGGAAAGAGGGAGGGAGTGGGATGGGAAACTACTGGAGGGTTTTGAGCAGAGAAGTGACGTGATCTGAATTATTTAAAAAAAAAAAAAAGCTCTCTGGCTTCTGTATAGAGAATAGCTAGTAGAGGAGTAATGATGGAAGCGAGGGACTAGTGGTAAGACTATTGGGATAATCCAAGACTGGATATGATGGTGGCTTAGACCAGAGTAGTTATAGTGAAGGTGATAAGTAGTCAGATTCTGGATATATTTTGAATGTAGAGCCTTTGGGATGCATTGATCATCTGATTGGGAGAATGGAGAGAGTTAAGGATGACTCCAAAGTTTTTGAGCTGAGCAACAAGAAGAGTAGAGTTGCCATTTACTGCTTACTGAGATGAGGAGGATTGTAGGAGGAGCAGGTCTGGGGGAGAGATTGGTTCAGTTTTGGGCAAGATAAGTTTGAGATTCCCAAGGGTTAGATAGAGAGGAGAGAGTTGGATGTACAGTGGTCATTATTAAAATGCTCATTTTGCACAATAAGTTGGTAAGTCATAAAAGTTCTGTTTGAATGATTTACTTAGAGCCTTTCTAGTACTTTCATATATAGTAGCTTATTGGAATGTTTATAAAATCTCTGTGAAGGTGATACACATATTATATATTAGGTAACAATTCAGAAAGGTTAATTTTCCTAAGATCACAGACGTGAAACTTGTTTTATGGCTCATCTATTATAATTAATAGTACTATATAACTTATAAAATAGACATATAGGGGAAATTTTCATAATTGCCATAGTTGATTAAACAAAGCAATACTTTAAGATACCTTTATTTTATTACATGTGCGTGCGTGTGTGCACGTGCGCGCGCACACGTGCTTACTTCTAGAGAAATATAGGTAATATCTTTGAGGCTTGTTAATATAGGTTTTTAGGGGTTTTTTTTGGTCTCTTTGGTATGTAGAAAACTAATTTTCTAACGTAGATTTTAACTTTGCATATGCAGTTTACAGTTCTTTGCATGAGGAATGGAGATGACTGAGTATCATTTTAAAAAAATGTATTCTGATATTTAAAAAGTTCTTTTAAAAACAATTTCTATCATGGTAATTTATATTCTTTTTTTTTTTTAGTTGTTTAAAGGGGGAAAATAAACCTATTTTTGCAATCTTAAGTGTATTGCTTTTTTGTATTAAGTGTATTGCTTTTTTGTATTAGAATTGACAGTATTTGTTTTTTGAAGCAGAAAATAATGCAATCACATGTGATTGTTGGGGCTTTGATGTTAATGTGCTGGGTAGGATGACAAACTGTATAATACAGTCAGCAAAATAGAAATTGAGATATATCAAAAACACCTAGTCTATCATTTAAATGTTTATGTACTGTTTATATTTTTCATTCAGTAAAGCACGTGGAATGCTATCTTATTTTATAAATTCCTAAGACATTTAAATTTTATGTGGTGTTGTGAGTAAAATGAACAATAGATTAATATAGTTTTCTTAACTAAAGTAATAAGAGGAAGTATATATCTTATAAGGTCTTATATTAATGATTTTGGTTTATATAAACATGAATTTTTTAAAAACGGTAATTTCGGATCTCTCATCTGTGTAACTAGCGAAAGCTTTGTGATTACAGGAAGTCCTGCGTGTTGCAGGGGTGGAAATGCAGTTAGCGGCTGCGGCGTCGTTTCTGACCATCCTACAGGAAGAATCAGTGTCAATTCACGCCTATGCCCACTCCTTCCTACAAGTCATTCTACTGCATCTGGAGCACAGGGATGTAGGTAAGGGGACTGGCGTGTTCATTATACACTTCCGTATTGTTTCCTGTATGTGGGCTATGATGTTGTTTGAATCCTGTTAGCCTGATGAAGGAACTGAATGAGACCATGCTGGCAGAGAGTTGGTCAGTGCTGTGACTGAAAATAGCCATGGCTGTCTCTTTCTAAAAACTTCAAAGTTCAGTATCTCTGAAAGCTGAAGACCCATTAGTTCACCTAAGGATTAGTATACTTCCTTATTATTTTTTTTTGCTTTACAGCATTTATGTTTATAGTATTATCATTCAATAAAAATGCACTGTTTGAGTTAGATACACTCCAAATATTATTTTTTTAAGTACAAACCAGTAATTTTTCTAGACGTTGGCTAAGACAAAAGAGAGAAACTTTTTAGAATATCAGTAAAAATAACTATTCTCGTTTAATCATTGTTATTGTAACTATTAACGGCTGAGTTGAAACTGAATTTGTGAGCCCTTTAATTTAGCATGTTATATCTGTGTCTATCAGGTGTCAGTAATGCATGGCTGGAAACTCTTCTGTCTGTAATAGAAGCATTGCCAAAGGAAACCCTAAGGCATGAGGTAATAATAATATACCATACATATCGGTTAATAGTAATGTCAGTCATTAGGGTTTTTTCTTTCTTTCTTTCCAAAATGGTGTTTAAAAAAAAGAGTAGTTATTTCCCATTCCAAAAGCAACACATATTCATTGTAGAAAATTTGAGTAATACAGAAAATAGAAGAGAAACAATCCATGGTTCTGCATGTTGTCAGCCACTTTGAGCATTCTGTTGCATTTCCTTTCGGAGTTTTTTCTCTGTATATGGTCGCTGTTTGCCACGGTAGTGATCATACTGAATTTATATCTGGTTGTTTTTCACTTATTTTAAACTCATTTGGTAATGGCTACAAACCGCTTTACCTCTTTGTTAAACATTATGCCTGTTTTCAGTATTTGCCTATCAAAATAAAGGTATAAATGAACATTCCTGTAGAGCTTTTTCTCTTTTTCAGATAATTTCCTTAACGGTAGCTTCCACAAAAGGGAAATTACTGGTTAGAGAGCATTAACATTCTTAAGGCTCTTGACCAGCAATATGTGAGAATATTTGTTTCTCTGGACTTTTATAAGCAATGAATATTCCAATTTAATTTGATGGACCAAAAACGAAATTACATTTTAATTGCAATATTTTATGTGCTTGAATATTTTTCTATATATTATACTTAAACTGGGCCTATTTCTTTTTTTTTTGGAATTGTTTGATCCAAATTGTTTGATCCTATCCTTTCATTACTATTTTTATATACTATTAAGATTTTCAATCCTTCGTTATATTCGTTGCAAGTACTTTTCTCTGTTTGTCTTTAAATTTTCAACAGTGTTGGATATACCCTTCTCTAAAGGTTTTAGAAAATTAAGATGAGTAGGAAAATGGACAGGAAATTTATCTTCTAATGCAGTGTTTTTGCCTCCCTCATGTGTCTTTCTTTTCAGATATGTCATGGTTGAAACAAACAGTTAGTAAAGTGTTCTCTAAGGATTTTATTAAGTGTCTTTATCCTCATAGTTTATGATTCTATCACGGTGCCAAACACTTGCTTGAAAATGGGAAGATTCATCCAGTTGTAAGGTTATTGGTGTAATTGATGCCAAACAGCTGGATGATTATATATATATGAGCATTGACTATAATGTAGATATGTATTATTTCTATATTTTGAAGAACACTATGCAGTTGAAAGTAATTTTTACTCTAAAATGCCATCTAATTATTTAAAATGTGATTTTTAAGATTTTAAATACACATTTTATTTTGAATCTTTCAATTTTAAATTATATTTATCAATATGCAGTCAGTAATTCTGGCTACTTTGCTGAAAGGAAATAAACCAGTTGACCCTTTTATTAGAGCCATAGAATTTTAGAACTTGGGCCTTTTTGAGTGCCCAGCATATACATAATATAGTATCAGACTAGGGTTGTTGTATTTAAATGATAATTAATAGAATTCATTTGAAGCTGTAATCTTTTGCATCCCTTTAGGATAAATGTAAAATTAATCTATATGAAATAAAAATAAAATTCAAGGCATCTGGCAATTAATTTGCCTTTTTCTTTTGAAAATGTGTGTTTCAAAATTATACTTAATACGCATACAGATCACTGCAGAATTCTCCATAAGCTTTAATTCAATTATTTTGGTTCCTCATTGTTTTTAATTGTGTAATTTGTCATCATCTTTACCTTAATAATCCAGAAAGCAAAAAAGATCATCCAAGGTATGAATCACCATGTACCTCAAATTATAATTCATGTTTTTAAAAAACATTTTGGATATTGTAATATTCTTTGAAGAAAATAGCTGATATTAGTGTCAAAAATGTATAAAACTTTGTGAATTTGCTCTCTAAACCTTCTCTTTTTAGATTTTGAATCCACTTGTTTCCAAGGCACAACTATCCCAAACAGTGCAGTCTCGTTTAGTTAGTTGTAAAATTTTAGGAAAATTAACCAACAAATTTGATGCCCTTACGTGAGTATTTGTATGTAATTTCTTGTCTATCTTATTAAATTAAATCAATTTAAAATGACTCTATGATTAACATTTATATTAAGTTTATATTTTTCCATACTGCATAAAAGCTTAGTTGTTTTAATTTTACAGAATTCTGACAGAAGCCTACTTACTCAGATGCATTTCTTCTCAATCTCATGGCTTTTGAAAGTTAATGAGGTTGATTTTCTTCTTATTTTTTATCTTACTGTTTCCCTGTCCTATACGCAGCGTACCTTTGAGAATAAAATGGCATTATTGTATAAACTTCAAAAATTGGTAAACATATATAGAATTTCTGCTTTCTTAAATTGTTTTGAGTTCCTTATTTTGAATAATTTATATTATTTTGAGATATTATGGAGAGTATTTGTAATTTATAAGTTATTCTCTGTCCAGATGATAAATACCAACTGGAAGGGAGTGTTGTATAATTATAACACAAGAGTGAAGTATAAAATTGGAGGATAATTTGGTTGTTGGTTGTTAGAATTAGACATTCCACTTGCTACCGTCTTTTATTTTAGCTGTTTATCAATTGCAATTATAAAATGAACCATTATTTTAAAAAAGATCCAGCCATATATACAATTTATTAGTTGATGAAGCCATATAAATTTAATAACATATATAAAAATACATTGTAAGCTATAAACCTCTACAATGAAGTATATTTATTATTATTAAGGTAAAATAATATTTGATAATTGTTTGAAAATATTAATTATTCCAAAGGACTCACTCATTTACATATTTTTTCCTTACCTCCCTCAGCATTAAAAGAGAAATACTTCCGCTGGTAAAGTCACTCTGCCAAGATGTAGAATACGAAGTTCGATCCTGTATGTGTCGGCAGTTGGAAAACATAGCTCAGGGCGTTGGGTAAGTATACTTTGCAGAGCCTTTTGACACATGCTTACTTCTGGATTGCCAGATAAGTATATTCAGTTCATGTGTTTCATGAAAGCATGCCACTGAAAGCCTATACTTTACATGACGTGTAAAAATGATCATAACAACCACTACCTCCTGATGTATCTGTTGATTAAGAGACAAAAGTGTACATGTTTAACATGGTGATAGACATTTTGTTAACATTAATTTCTTCTCTTCTAACCTTAGTTACTTTGTTTTAATTCCAAATACCTAGACCAAAGAAGGGAAAATGTCCCAACATAAGCCATGGTTGGAACATGGCTGTAGCATTTCTTTTGACTGGCAGCTGTAGTATTGGGTCAGATGTGGTTATTCTAAAGGAAGCTTTTCTGTGTCTCCTGTGTGACTCCAAGCTTCTACTGTCTGCCTTGTTGCTCTGTTTACCCTTTGGTGTATGAAGCTCAAGAAGGAGAGACATAGGGCAGCCAATCTCTTTTCTTCACTATAAAAAACTGACCTGGGTATATGAGCCTGGGTGGCGCAAGTGATTTCTGATCAAGTGCTAACCCAAAGGTTGGTAGTTTGAACCCATCCAGCACCTCTGTGGGAGAAAGGCCTGGCAAAATGCTTTTGTAAAGATTACAACCAAGAAAACGCCATGGAGCAGCTCTACTCCGTAACACATGGGGTCGCGTGAGTTGGGGACCAACTTGATAGCAGTTAACAACTATACACGCCCACACAGATTTTTGTTATTATATACCCATTTTTTGCTAAAGAATCTTAAATTGGTATAAAACCATTAGAATCTGTTGTATTTTAGTAGAAGTTGCAGTGATTTTTCACCTGTTTTTTTTTGTTTCACAAGCAAGAACAATCAGATTGTGGCCATTTGTACCCTTGTTAATTTTGTTTTTAATCTGGGCCAATGTTTAAGGCTTCAGGAAGGCTTTAGAATGTCACAGGTTCAGAGCATAGTAGTGCACTCTGTTTTGTGTTCACCGTTACTAAGTAGGATTTATAGTACTCTTTAGAGTAAGTATTGTGTTGGAAGCTTAATCCTTTAATTCTCTTATTGTGATCTCAGAACTACTTTCATACTGATAGGTTAAGCTAACTCCTGGGATCATTGTGGACCATAATGAATGCCATCTTGCCTAGGCCTGTGCTCCTCCACTAGGATCAGATCCTATTAGGAGAATATATTGTTATATTCCTGCATTCTGTTTCGTGTCATCTTATAGTTTGCCACTGTTCACAAATGGGTAGAGCAAGTGTTTTCAGATTATTCCTCTGAAAATTAATAAAGGATTATTGCTTAAGGGTTAATTTACAAAACAAAACTAGAAAGAAGCTATCTAACTTAAGTTAGAATCCACTTAAACTAATTTGCTTGATTATATGTACATTTATTTAATTTTGAGTTCTTAGTATCCTATTAAGAACATACTAATAGGACTTTCATTGTTATGATGGCTGAAAACTACTAATGCCTGGGTCGTTTTCTCTATCTTCCTTTTGACAAATGCATAAAACTCAAGAGATACACAGTTAATTTTTTTAGTACTAGGAATTTTGTTGAAGATTTGATAGCTAGTAGGAGGAACTTTCTGCAGTCAAGGCTAGATAAGGTCATAAGGTAGGGCAAAGGGTGCGGGAAAAGATAACTTTAGGGTTTATTCCTAGTCTGATAGAGAACAGTATCCCCACTACTATACTAAGTCCTGTTCTAAAGTACTTAGAAATGAGGAGTGCTAGGAAGAAGTCCAAGAGCAATATAGTCTGGAATTTGTAATTTTGCATTTGCCCTAGCTGGCAAGGGATGACTTACTGATAACTTTAAATAGAAATGAACACCATTATTCATTAGTAAGATGAATGGGAAGCAAAATCAAGACTCTTGTCATAGTCTCATATCATATATATATATATATATTATATATATATATATATATATATATATATACTCATTGCCATCTAGTCGATTCAAACTCATAGCAACCCTATAAGACAGAGTAGAACTGCCCCGTAGCGTTTCCAGGGAGCCCCTGGTAGATTTGAACTGCTGAACTTTTGATTAGCAGCTGTAGCACTTAACCACTATGCCACCAGGGTTTCCATATTCATAGCATATCCATATTAAGTAAAAGCACAAAACACTAGAAAGCTAACTATGGATCTTATACCAGCTTAAAGTCAAAGAGAAGGATTCTTAGAATAATCAGTTAATTGGGAATAATATTAAGAAGAGAGCCCTGGTGGCACAGTGGTTAAAACACTCGGCCACTGACTGAAAGGAGAAAGATGTGGTAGTCTGCTTCCATAAAGATTACAGCCTTGAAAATCCAGTAGGTCTCTATGAGTTGGAATCGATTTGACGGCAACGAATTATTAAGAAGAGATCATACACATTCATCACAGGGAAACAACTATTGAACAGGTCTCTCCTTGTTCAAAGATGACTAGAGAGAAAAAAAAGCAACAAACATGAGATACACAAAAAGATCCTTCAGAGTGAGAGAGGAGGAGTATATATAGCACTCAAATTGCAAAGAAAGTTTATACTTTTGAAAAAGTTTATCAGACTTCTAGTTCTGCCTATATGACAAACAAGGTAACCTAAAAATCCTCCCACTACAATTTCTGAGAAAATTAAACATCCATTCATGATAAAACCTCTTCGGAAACTAGGGGTAAAGGGAGGTTTCTACATCTGATAAAGGGCATGTATGAAAAACCTACAGCTGACATCATACTTCGTGGTAAAATAACGAATGCTCCCTGCTGCTAAGATCAGAACTAGGCAGGAATGTCTGCTCTCATCACTGGAGGTTCTAGCCACTGAAATAAGACAAGGGAAAAAAGAAAAAACCCAAAATCCCTGAAGACCTGAAGGGAAGAAGTAAAACAATTTCTATTTGGATGACATCATTGTTTTCATTGAAAATTCTCAGTCATCTACTAGAACTAATACATGAATTTAGCAAAGTTTCAGGATACTAGGTGTCTTAGGCATGTGGTGCTGCTAGAACAGAAATACAGTAAGTGGGTAGCTTCAACAAAGAGAAATTAATTTTCTCACAGTCTAGTAGGCTAGAAGTCCAAATTCAGGGCATCAGCTCAAAGGGAAGGCTTTCTCTTTTGGCTCTGGAGGAAGGTCCTTGTCATCAACCTTCCCCTGGACTAGGAGCTTTCCTGTGCAGGAACCCCAGGTCCAAAGGACTTACTCTGCTCCCAGACCAATTTCTTGGTGGTATGAAGTCCTCAGTCCCCCTGCTTGCTTCCCTTTTCTTTTATCCCTTGCAAGATAAAAGGCGGTGCAGGCTACATTCCAGGGAAATTCCCTTTACGTTGGATCAGGGATGTGACCTTAGTAAGGGTGTTACCATCCCACCCTAGTCCTCTTTAACATAAAATTACAATCACGAAATGGAGAACAACCACACAGTACTGGGAATCATGGCCTAACCAAGTTGACAAGTATTGTATTTTTATATACTAGCTACACATATTTAGAAAATGAAATTTTTACAATCCCGTTAACAATAAATTTATAACATGTACAAGACTTATGTGCTGAAAAATTACAGAATAGTCCTGAGAGAAACTTTTAAAAAATAGATTGAAAAATATACTATATTTGTAGATTGGAAGATTCAGTACTGTTAAATGTCAGTTCTCCCCAAATTGATCTAGAGATTCAATGCAATCCTAATCAAAATTGGAAAACCAACTCTAAAATTGATATGGAAATGTAAATGACCTAAAATACCCACAGTAAATGAAAAAGCAAATGACTTACACTACTTGATTTCAAGATTAATAATAAAGCTACAGTAATGAAGAGAGTATGATGTTTAAAAGATAGACATACGACTCAATAGAACAGAACAGAGATTCTAGAAATAAAGCCACACATATATATTCAATTGATTTTCAGTAGAGATGCCAAAGCATGATATCTTCCATCTCGTACCCATAACACCTGGTCACATCATAAACCTTCTCTTTGTCACAGTGTATGCCATTGTAACGACATCTTACCATGATGAGTAAGTAGAAACAAATTAAGATGTTGAGTAAGAACCACTTGTGCTTTTATTATAAATATTTTATTTTAGCTAAACGCATTCATATTATGTTTCATTCTTTGTGGGGGGAACATCTAGTGCCATGTCTCATTCCTCTGTTTAGAAATTTGTTTACTGTAATGTCATGTTTTAGGCGGGTGGAAAAATAATTTATCCCCAGAAATCTAGATACGGTAAAACCTGTGAAAGCCGGAACCTGTGTAAAGGCAGAAGCCTGTTAGAGAAGGAAAACTCAAATATTTTCCACTAAAATGATCAATAGAAAAGTGGTAAGACTGCACCCTTCAAAGGCGGAAAACTTGTGGGACCCAGAAAAACAAGGCAGTCTCGTCGAGTTCTGGCTCTCACAGATTTCATAGTGAGAAGATCTAATTTGGCTTTCTACAATTGCTACTGGTAAGTCTTTCTAATCAGTCCAGGTCATTTGCTGTAGTTGCTTAAAATAGTAAACTATAATTTATAAAATTTAGTATAAATTCCTAATCATTAAGATCTCAAAGGTAACAATATTATTGTTGGAAAAGTGGAATTGATGTAAGTAATTGTGAAATTACTATTGATGTTTCTTGTATCATATTTTCCCAGCCAGATTGCAAGCTTCTGGAGGGCAGGAGCAGTATCCTTGTGACTTTTCATATTATTTATAGCACCTAGCCAGTGACTTGTTCATAGTAGATTCTTGCTGCAAATGTATTGGTTTAATTTATTTTCTTCTATTGCTTATTGTGCAGGACAGAACTTACAAAAAGTGTGGTGCTCCCCGAATTAATAGAACTATCTAGGGATGAAGGCAGCAGTGTGCGGCTTGCAGCCTTTGAAACTTTGGTTAATCTGCTTGACATTTTTGACACAGGTAAGTCTTCATGTAGATACATCTTTGCTTCTGAAAACGGTATTTTCCCATGTGTTATGTACTGTAAATGAAGGTAGCGTTTTTAAGTGACCTTTTATGGGGAATGTTATTTATTTTGATTTTGTTGTTGTTGATGAGAATATACACAGCAAAACATACACCAATTCAACAGTTTCTACAGGTGCAACTTAGGGACATTAATTACATTCTTTGAGTTGTGCAACCATTCTTACCCTCTTTTTCTGAGTTGTTTCTCCCTCATTAATGTAAACTCACTGCCCCCTGAGGTTCCTGTGTATCTAATAATTATTATTTTAATTCTAGAAATATGGCCATTGGGGGAGAGGGAAGAAATTGGGATGGTGTATCTGAGTGGGGATGGGTAAGGAAGTATTTTTAATGTAAAATCAAATCGCAGACAATTAATTGCTCTACCTAATATATGACTAGACCCTTGACTAGTGCCGGGCATTAGTATATCAGTGAACGTTAGCCATTTTGATCAGGTGAAATGTGGAGGGGTAAATATAAAGTACCTAGGTGCAAAACTCAGTTGTGTAATTCTAGGATTATATTTACTTAGATTATCAGTATCTATTCTAGAAACCCTGGTGGCATAGTGGTTAAGAGCTATGGCTGCTAACTAAAAGGTCAGCAATTCAAATCCACCAGGTTCTCCTTGGAAACTCTATGGGGGCAGTTCTACTCTGTCCTATAGGGTCAATATGACTCGGCATCAACTCGACAGCAATGGGTTTGGTTTTTTTTTTTTTTTTTTTGGTTATTCTGAACTAGGAGAGAGAATCTCTTAAGATTATTGCAGTGTGGACAGTAGTTATGTGTGGATGTTACAGAGTAATTATTTAGGCAATGTGATGAAACAGGAGTAAAAATGTAATACATAATACGTGAATGAATGACTCTCCTTGTCCTTAGTAGTGGGGTACCCCCAGGCATTCAAACTAAAAACTTTGGCATCATCTTTAATTTCTTCCCCCTCATAGCCCCACACTCTGTTTTCACAGATATGGGCTAAACCGTGTTTTTGGCTTCATTTTCTACCATTCCTTCCACTTGTCTGGTATCTTATGCCCCAGGTATGCACGAGCCATAATCTCAGCATACCGCGTTCTTTCACACCTCTAGTGTTTCCTCACACTCTTTCCTCTAGTGTTCCCTTCCCCTGCTCTTTCCCCTGGCCAAATCCTTCTCCCCTTCAATGCCCAATTTAAATGTAATTTACTTTCTGGCACTTTTCCGAATACCTTACGCCAAGGTTCAGCAAAGTACAGTTTATAGGCCAACTGTAGCCTGCCTTGCATTTTTTGTAAATAAAGTTTTATTGAGACATAGTCATGCCCCATTTATTTATGTATTATCTATGGCTGTCTTTGGAAGAAAGGCCCGGTGATCAGCTTGTGAAAATCAGCCAGTGAAAACCTTAGGAATCACAACGTGCGTTTTGTTGTGCTTGGGGTTGCCATGAATTGGGTCCTACTGTATGGAGCTAATGACAACAACAATGGTTTTCTTAATACTACAATGGTATAGTTGTTATGGCAGATACTGTGTAGCCTGCACAACCTAAAATATTTATTATCTGGCCCTTTACAGAAAACTTTTGCAGATTCCTGCCTTCTACGTACTACTATTAAAACAGTGATCACATTGTCTTATGATATTTTTTCTGTTTTACTTCCTTGCTGACCTGAGTTTCTCATGTTCCAAGGACATTCTTCATTCATCTCTCTATTTCTACTACTCAGTATAATGCTTGCTTTATGAGAAATTAAATAAATGTTGAATGAACATTATTATTTACTAAATACGGTACTGAAATGTGATAACAGTAATAACAAAATACAAAGAAGCCCATCACAGCGTTTTACTGAGTATTTTTAGACCCTTAATAAAGTACTGATTCATTTCTGAAAATTTAAGAGAAATGTGAGTAATTTGGAGAGTACTCAGAATAGACTTAAATATCAGTAATATAGCAGAAATTTTACCTCAGCAGACTCGAAGAATTGACTGACTTTTTAAAGAAGAAGTATCTAAGAAGTAAAAGTGAGGAAATTCAATATATAGAGCATATTATAAGCTCACCTAATTTCAATCAAAAATGAAATGAGAACTAGGGGTTTACCCTGCAGCACGGTGTGAGATATGGGTAAAAGAGAACAAGAAGTTTTCCCTGTCTGCTACTCATCTATTTGTATTAGTGATGTTAGAATTCTTTTAGTTATTTGGACTCAGAACCTCCATCATGTCAACTTTATAATTGGTAATTACTATTTAGATTCTGCTGACTGAAACCCATAGTATAAAATCCAGACCCCTCAGTCTGACATTAAAGTTTTTGATAATTTCAACCTTCCTCTTACCGCCTTCTTCACCACCCACCTCTGTCATTGTCTTCAAATACTTTCTGATATTATGAGGCTAATATAGTATTTTCTCATTTTGGAATTTGTTTATACGTATTAATTTCCACGTGTGCAATATCAGCAACTGGATCTAAAGTATGTTTTATTTTGTTTTGTTTTACAGATGACAGAAGTCAAACTGTGCTTCCCTTAGTGAAATCATTTTGTGAAAAATCTTTCAAAGCAGATGAATCAATTCTTATTTCCTTATCCTTCCATTTAGGAAAGCTATGTCATGGACTATATGGTATGATAGTTCCTAAGAATTTCAAGATTATAGATAATTTCTCCCTTTTTATTCCGCCTTAGCCACTGACCTTCAGCTCTTCAGTTCTAAAACCTGTCCCTATATGTAGAAAACCTTATGAGATCTTAGAGTTTTGATAACATAGCTTACAGTGTATTCAAAATAATATTTTTCACTAATTGAAAGAATAATTACAGAGTAAAGTAGGCATAAAAAAACAACACCCATTGCCATCGAATAAATTCTGACTCATAACGAACCTGTAGGACAGAGTAGAAGTGCCCTATAGGATTTCTAAGGCTGTAATCTTTACTGAGGGAGCCCCTGGTGGTGCAGTGGTTAAAGCTAACTGAAAGGTTGGTGGTTCAAACCCACCTGCTACTCTGCAGGAGAAAGATATGGCAGCCTGCTTCTGTAAAGATTTATAGCCTTGGAGACCCTGTGGGGCAGTTCTGCTCTGTCCCATGGAATCTCTAGGAGTCAGAACTGACTTGATGGCAGTGGGTTTGATCTTTACAGGAGCAGACTGCCCTTTCTCCTGTATAGCGGCTGGCTGGTGGGTTCGAACTGCCAACCTTTCGGTTAGCAGCTGAGCGCTTAATACTGTGCCACCAGGGCCCCTTGAAGTAGGTATAACCCTTTAAATTTATGAATATTTTATCCTTATGTTTTAGTTGATATGTGATGATTGAAGCTCAAGTATATGAACTGTCCCCTCAGAGTGTGTATACCCTTCTTAGCTATTTGTTGAATAATATTATCATATGAGAAGTTCACCTTAGAATATAGGATATTACCCATAACTCTTAATATTTTGAAAGTATTACTCAGTTCTTTTTTACTATAATGTGAGTATTAATTAAGTTATAACCATCTATCATAGTAAAACTCTTTATGTGGATTATAGACATTTAATGGACTCTTTAAAAGCTTATTCATATATTAAGAGAATGAAAAGACAAGCCACAGACTGGGAGAAAATATTTGCAAAACACGTGTCTAATAACAGACTTTTATCCAAAATATGCAAAGAACCCTTGTCTCAGTTATCTAGTGCTGCTGTAACAGAAATACCACAAATGGGTGCCTTTAATAAACAGAAGTTTATTTTCACACAGTTGAGGAAGCTAGAAGTCCAAATTCAGGGTCCTGGCTCTAGGGGAAGGTTTTCTCTCTCTGTCAGCTTTGGAGGAAGGTCTTTGTCTCTTATGAGCTTCTGCTCCTGGGCGAGCTTCATGTGGCTTGGCATCTCTCCTCCCCCATCTCTGCTACGCTCACTTGTATAATCTCTTTTGTATCTCAAAAAAGATTGACTCAGGATACACCCCACACTAATCCTGCCTCATTAATGTAACCGAAAACTCAATCCCAAATGAGATTATAACTACAGACGTACAGGTTAGGATTTACAACAATGTTTTGAGGGGACGCAATTCAATCCATAACAACTCTTAAAACTCAACAATATTTAAACAAATGACTCAGTTAAAAAATGGGCAAAATATCTGAAGAGACACTTCAGGTACCTCATCAAAGAAGATACAGGGATACCCAATAAGCATTTGAAAAGATGTTCAACATCACATGTTATTAGGAAATTGCAAATTAAAACAACAGGATACCGCTACACACTTTAGAATGGCTAAAATCCAAAACCCTGACAACAGCAAATGCTGTTGACGATGTTGGAGGAACGGGAAGCCTCATCTGCTGTGTTGGGAATGCAAAATGGTACGGTCACTTTATTTTTTTTATATATATATATATGTATTTTTTATTGAACTTTAGATGAAGGTTTACAGAACAAACTAGCTTCTCATCAGTTACTACACACATTGTTGTATGACATTGGTTAACAACCCCACGACATGTCAACACTCCCCCTTCTCAACCCTGAGTTCTGTATCACCAGCTTTCCTGTTCCCTCCTGCCTTTCAATCCCTGCCCCAGGGCTGGTGTGCCCCTCTAGTCTTCTTTTGTTCCATGGGTCTGTTCAATCTTTGGCTGAAGGGTGAACCTCAGGAGTGACCTCAGTACTGAGCTGAAAGGGTGCCTGGGGGCCATACTCTCAGGGTTTCTCCAGCCTCTGTCAGGCCAGCAAGTCTGGTCTTGCTTTTTGAGTTAGAATTTTGTTCCACATTTTTCTCCAGTTCTGTCCGGGATCCCCTATTGTGATCCCTGTCAGAGCAGTCAGTGATGGCAGCCGGGCACCATCTAGTTGTACTGGACTCAGTCTGGTGGAGGCTGTGGTAGATGTGGTCCATTAGTCCTTTGGACTAATCTTTCCCTTGTGTCTTTAGTTTTCTCCATTATTCCTTGCTCTTGAAAGGGTGAGACCAGCGGAGTGTCCTAGATGGCCACTCACAGGCTTTTAAGGTCCCAGACGTGGTACAGCCACTTTAAAGACAGTTTGACAGTTTCTTACAAACCTAAACATAGTCTTACCATATGATCCCGCATTCATGCTTTTAGGTATTTACCCAAATGAACTGATAACTTATGTCCACACAAAAACCCGCACACAAATGTTTATGGGAACTTTATTCATCATTGCCAAACCTGGGAAGCAGCCAAGATGTCCTTCAGTAGGTGAATGGGTCAACAAACTGGTACATCTACATAATGGACAGAAAGAAATGAGCTAACAAGTTACAAGAAGCATGTAGGAACCTCACGTGCGTATTGCTAAGTGAAAGAAGCCAGTCTGAAAAAGCCTCATACCGTATGGTCCAAACGATATGACATTCTGGAATAGGCAAAACTAAGCGTAGAAGAAAAGATCAGTGGTTGCCAGGGCTTCAGGGGGAGAGTGGAGGGATGACTAGGTGGAGCACAGGGCCTTTAAGGTCCCTGGAACTATTCCGCATGATACTCTAATGATGGATAAATGACGTAATGCGTTTGTCAAAACCTGTAGAACTATACACTGCAAACAGTGAACCTTAATGTAAATCATGGACTTCAGTTAATAACAATATACCAATACTGGTTTATCAGCTGTAACAAATGGACTGCACTGCTGGAAGATGCTAATAATAGGAGAAGCTGGGCAGGGGTATGAGGTAGTCTACAGGAGCTGCCGGTACTTTCTGGGCATTTTTTCTGTAAGCCTAAACCTGCTCTAAAAGATAAAGTATATTATTAAAAAAATTTTATTGTAGCATATGATGAGTTCCCAGCTCCCTGTCTTAGTTAATAAATATGAAGTGAGTCCATTTAACAAAAATATTTTGAGTTTACTTTGCCATCTTTCAGACTTAATTTTTAAGTTCCTTCTCTGCAGACACAGGTGTCTTCACTGCAGGGAAATTTAGAATATTTACAATAAATAAATGGGGATGTGTACAATGGGCACAATATTATTATTACACCACCTTAGTTCTTGTTTATGGAGCCCTGGTGACACAGTGGTTAAGAGCTCAGCTGCTAACCAAAAGGTAGGCAGTTCGAATCCAGCCGCTTCTTGGAAATCCTGTGGGGCAGTTGTACTCTGTCCTATAGGGTTGCTGTGAGTTGGAATCTACTTGACATCAACGAGATTAGTTGTCTGTACTTTAATATGTGGCATGAATTGATGCAGGCATAATTCCTACATTAAGGTTTGTACTATTGAAATTAACATAAGGTAGAACACTGTGACCCATTAATTTCTTCATAATAGTTACCATTTCCTCGTTGCTTTTATTTTTGATAAATGATCTGAAGCCATTTGTTTAACTATTTGATTTAAATATTAAACACTTATTAAATATTTGATTCCAAATGTGTTTTTATTACACTAGGATTTTTCTTTTTGACTTTGTTTTCTATTAAAATGTTAATCAATATTTTTATGTTTGCTTTAGGGATTTTTACTCCAGAGCAACACTTGAGATTTTTGGAGTTTTATAAGAAACTTTGTACATTGGGTTTGCAGCAAGAAAATGGACACAATGAAAACCAGATTCCTCCCCAAATCCTAGAGCAAGAGAAGAAATATATTTCAGTACGGAAGAACTGTGCTTACAACTTTCCGGTAACAAATAATATATTTTTATTAACTAAGCATTTTGATTATAACTTGAAAAACATGTGAGTAGGTAACATTAAAGATATTTCCATACTTGACACTTGCTGCTTCGTATTATGTATGGTATACAATAGGTCGTTAGCAAGTACTTGTGGAATTTATGTTTTTCTCTAGGTGTAAATCAGACTTACATGAATATATTTGGATCTTCCAAATGTAATTTCTAATTACATTGTGATTCTGAGGACATGATTTCAATTTAAGTGAAATGATTATAATATCAGGTTATTGATGCATGTTTTTCTCTCCTTCCCACTCATCTCCTCCCTCCCACCTCTACCAGGCCATGATTGTTTTTGTTGATCCTAAAAACTTCCACGTGGAACTCTATTCTACATTCTTCTGCCTTTGTCATGACCCTGAAGTGCCGGTCAGATGTACTATTGCCATTTGCTTTTATGAGGTAAGTCTGAAGGATCGATACCACTTTACATTTGTTGTTAATTCTACCTTTGTATGCTCGATGACTTTGATATTTTCTACACCTCTGTTTACAAATTTGTTATAAGATACAGGCTCCACATTTCTTTGATGCCCTGTTCCTAAATCTTATTTAAAACTTCCCATCATTCTCTTCTCTTTTTAGTACGTTTGCAGAATTCATTTGCACAAATACATCCTATTAATTTATAAATCCATTAACTGAATTTATCTTTCCTAAGTGCTTTTACTTTATTTTTACTGCAAATGGACTGTGTTTTATAAGCATAATAGCTTTTAGATTCATCTCTTTATAAAATAAAAGCAAAAGTGATTTTAAATTTTTACCATGAATGTAATTGTCTTTTTTAACCCTTTGAGGTTGAAATTTGAGGCATATTTCTTGGATAATTGTAATAAGAATAATATATATGCTATACTTACAGTAAACACCTATGTGATATAACTTGTCAACTTTAAAAATGTCATATAAAGAGTTATTTATATGTGGTATAATAAAATATTTTCTTCCTTTTTAAGTTGCGTAGTAAATATTTCTTTATCATGAATGAGAATATTTCATCCCATTCCTTGTTCCTAAGTCCCAGCCATTGGATCAGTTGGGAGGGCAGGATGTCCACGGCAGTAGGCTACATGTTACTTCAGATTCTGTGGGTTGTTGGGTGATAACCTTTGCTTCTTTAAAATAAGTCTTTTTTTTTTTTTTTTTCCGTCGATGAGTGGAATATATGTTCCTTGTGCAACATCTAGGAAAGATTCCCTTAAATGGTGCTATTAATTAAAAACAATTCCAATGTCGTCCAGTTAAATCATTTTTGTAAATAACACCTGTAGAAATCTTGCTTTTGAAGGGCGCTGGCCGGCTACGTGGAAGCCCTGGGGGCACAGTGGGTAACAGCTCTGGCTGCTACCCGAAAGGTCGGCAGTTGAAATCCACCAGGCTCTTCTTGAAAACCCTGTGGGGCGGTTCTGCTCTGTCCTGTAGGGCCACTAGGAGTCCGCATTGACTGGATGGCAACAGGTTTGGTTTTTGGTTTGGCCAGCTAAGTGGAATACTATCTTTCAAGAAATATTAAGTGTACATTTAGGCTGGGTTCCTGTGCAGTAGCCCTGGTGACACAAACAGGTAAGCCCTTGGTTGCTAACCAAAGATTGGCAGTTTGAGCCTACCCACCTGCTTTACAGGAGAAACACCTGGCGATCTGCTCCTGTAAAGGTTACAGCCAAGAAAACCCTGTGGGCCGGTTTTCCTCTCAGCCGGGGCTGCTGTGAGGCAGAGTTGGCTCCACGGCACACAGCAACAACAACAACCATGCACACGGGTATTTGTTTAGATCAGTGGTCTCCAGAGAAGGCTGCACAAGACTGGAGTCTGGGAATGCAATATGAGAGTTTCTGTTTCTGTTTATATCATCTCTTTAATATTTTATCTCTATTTGTTTTATAATGTACATAATATATTTGCACCATATAAACATATTGAAATATGTATATAAAAATATTTTGCGGGTAGAAGTTAATTGGGATACTGTTGATCTCACTATTTGCTTGGTGACTAGTTTCCCGTATTCTCACAAACACACCATGCAGGTAGGCTAAGAATGATGCTCCATTCCATAAAGCAAAGGATTAGGCTAAGTCTGCCCATTCATTCATTCATTTATTACTATTCTTTAGGTCGCACTTTACAGCTCAAATTAATTTTTCATACAAAAATTTATACACATATTGCTTTGTGACATTAGTTGCAATCCCCACAATGTGACAGCACATTCCTCCTTTCCACCCTGGGTTCCCTGTATACATTCGACAAGTTCCTGTCCCTTCCTGCCTTCTCATCCTGCCTCCGGACAGAAGCTGCCTATTTGATGTTGTGTATCTGATTGAACTAAGAAGTACACACCTCACGTGTATTATTTTTTGTTTTATAGTCCTGTCTACTCTTTGTCTGAAGAGTGGGCTTTGGGTTTCAGTTCTGTGTTAACAGAGTTAACAGAGCATCTGGGGGCTATAGTTTCAGGGGTTCCTCCAGACTCTGTGAGACCATTAAATCTCGTCTTTTTATGTGAATTTGAGTTCTGCTCCACACTTTTGTCCTGCTCTGTCTGGAACTCTGTTGTGTTCCCTGTCAGGGTGGTCATTGGTGGTAGCCAGGCACCATCTAGTTCTTCTGGTCTCAGACTGGTGGAGTCTCTGATTTATGTGGTCCTTTAGTCTTTTGGGCTAATATTTTCCTTATGTCTTTGGTGTTCTTCATTCTCCTTTGCTCCAAGTGGGATGGGACCAGTTGATGCATCTTAGATGGCCGCTTGCAAGCTTTTAAGACCCCAGATGCCACTCAACAAAGTGGGATACAGAACATTTTCTTAATAAACTTTGTTATGTCAGTTGTCCTAGATGTCCCCCAAAACTATGGTCCCGAGGCCCCAGCCCCAGCTACTCTGTCCCTCAAAGTGTTTGGATGTATCCAGGAAACTTCTTAGCTTTTGCTTTGAACGAGTTGTGCTGACTTCTCCTGTATTGTGTGTTGTCCTTCCCTTCACTGAAGTTCACCCTCATCTACTATATAGTTAGTGAATTCCTGTCTGCCTCACTCTCCACCCTCGTAACCATCAAAGAACGCTTTTTTTGTGTGTTTAAACCTTTTCTTGAGTTCTTATAATAGTGGTCTCATACAATATTTGTCCTTTGTGTAAGTTTGCCATTTTAAATAACAAAAATCCACTGGTGGATTTAATTTTCCTAATAATGTTATTGGTAGATTCTGATAATTACTTTTATGTTCTAACTTTTTTCTTGTTTTTCAGAAAAATAATATTCTGAAAATATTTTCAGCGTGTCAAACACAACCCTGTAGAGCAGAGCAGAGGTTTTAAAAATTTTTCCTTTATCCAGGAACAATTTTTTTTTTTTTTTTCCAAATGAAATCTTACTCAGAAGTCCAATGTCTAAAATAAATAAAGGTGAATTAGAAACGATTGATTCCTCTGTTGTGGCTCTGAGTCTGTTTGAAGGAACGAAAACCTGTTCACAGAGCAGCTGGTCCAGTCAGGACCCTCGCATCTCCTCTTGTGCTGATCAGAGTCTTTGATGGGAAAAATGAAAATTGTTTTGCTCACTTAGGAGGTTTCACTACCCAGAGATCACTGTGGGCCTTCCGTAGGACTTGTCCTCTCTAGGAAGCTCTGAACTGAGATGAATATTCTGTGATGCCTGAGATACCCTTTAGGACCCTGTTGGCTGCTCAGCAGCTTTACAATGTGAACCAGAGGCATCCATGGGCTTCTTGCTCAGGATGTGAAGGCTGTGACCCTGTAAACCTCACTCTTCTGCCCTCCCTACCCCTGTGTGTCCACACACTCCAGCACTTTATGAGGCAGGTGATGTGTGCAGCTAACTTCTCTAGAAATAAAATTTTATGTTTCTTTTGTAGCCTTGTTTTATAAGAAGTAACTAATAGGGATATGTTTTAAAAATTATTGCTGTAAACCTTATATATCTCATAGTCTCAAATCTTAGAGACTTTATTGCTATATTTTAGGTTTCTAAACTTCTGAATTCTGGAGTATATTTAATACATAAAGAACTAATAACACTATTACAAGACGAATCACTGGAGGTAATATTTCTTTACTCTTCGGTTTTCTTAATGTTAAGCTTGAGTGAGTATATCAGTGCCTTTTTGTTTTTTTAAAACTTCTTGTGAATTGCATGAACTCTTTAAGGTGACTAGCCCCAGAAACTGCAAATCAATGTACTGTTATATCTTAGACTGGAAATTGGGAAGATTTAAAAATATTTGTGTATATGTGTTTATTAAGGAATTATTTGGGAAATGCAGAAAAGTAGACAGACAAAACAGCACCATTAGCTGCAATCACTGTTACCATTTTGGCATGTTTTTTCCAGTCCTCTGTTTTTTCTATATAATGGTTTTATTTATTTTGCACAATTGTAATCATATATCACGTTTTGTACCTATTTTTCTCTTAGTTTTGTTTGGGGAGCATAATATGCTTGTGAAGACCTTTTAAATACTTTATTTTGATACAGTATGTAGTATATCCCGCTCACCTAAATGAGCACTGGCTCAGTAAAGCTCAGCTCATCTACGTTTAGACATCGCTGAGGGTGTTACCTGATTTAAACAGCCTTCCAAAAGTTGGGAGGTAGTTTTGGAGAAAGTTGGCTGTGTAGCAGTAACTGTATCAGATTTATACTATTTGAACACTATCAAGAGGCAGATACACTGATGCATTTTCAAAGAGTGATTAATCGAGGAAATTGATCATGATTCTAAGACTTCAGTAAGAAGTTGGCAGAGTAAGAAAATAGAATCCCCCAAAATGTTGTTTGGTAAACAATACAAATAGTATAGTATACAAATAGAAATACTGTGTCAAAATCGACCTGTGTAAAGACAGATGAATTACCTAATCTAGATTAGAAAAATATAGTAATCACTTCAATAACTCTCTTAAAAGGTACTAGATGCCCTTATAGACCATCTTCCAGAAATCCTGGAACTAATGTCTACCAGCGGAGAAAGCAGTGTTCAAGAAAATAAGGTAAATACCACTGATCAAAGCAGTTTCTGACCTGATAATAGTATCCTCTTCTACAGGGCTGTTGTGAGGGCTCAAGGAAAGAATGTATGGAAACATTTAAAATCGGGCTTGTCCCGCAGTAGGCGCTCAGTAAATGTCTGTTGGAGTTGGAACAGCTTGAAGTTTCTTTACAATTCTAATATTAACGTAATTCGTATTTATTGTCCTTGGAATTTATATTCATGCTTCCAGTTTTCGTTAGCATTAATGATTACTCCAAGAATATCAAATAGTGAGGACAAAAGGGTAGGAATTTAAAGGTCAAAGCTTGCTGACAATAATATATAATAATTTTTCCTTTTTAGTTCGAAGATTGCTGTTGCAATCAATCTGACAGAAAGAATAATGAATCTGAATCTCTATTGCAAATTTGATCTCCAGTAACCTTAAATTTTACTTGTGGATTTTTCAAAAAGTATCTCCTTTCACCAGATAATTACCCCTGTGACAGCTGAGATGCCGCCTGAGCTCTGAAGTGAGCCAGAGCACCCCCCGATGTAGTGTAGGACGGGACAATCTGACTGAATGCTGCCATTACTTTATTATCATCAATGCTTTTGACACCTGTTCTTTTTCAGTTATCGGCTCTGCCTGACTTAATTCCTGCACTCACAGCCGCTGAACAGCGAGCTGCAGCCTCTTTAAAATGGAGAACACACGAGAAGTTACTACACAAATATGCCTGTCTGCCAAATGTCATATCCAGTGATCAGATTTATTACCGTTTCTTACAAAGAATGTTCACAATCATGATGACAAATGTGAGTCAACAGCTTTTCTCTTACTCTTTTGAACTCGTGGTTCATTTGAACTACCAGGTTCTTTACACTCTCAGAATAGCAGCTTCTTCTCTTCTGCCTAGGAGGATGTTATCTTCTCAGGTACCCAGGGAGGAAACTCAGGTTTCCCTTTGCTTCCCTACTGATTCTCGTTTGATCTTCTTCCTAGCTGGAGAAAGGAATGAAGAGGTGACACGTCCACTTACCTTATGTTTTTATATACTGCCAGGGAGAGCGTAGACTCGCTTTAGCTCTGTGTAGTTGAGAGGAGGCAGCGATCTCAACAGTAAAGTACCTTGTGCTCTTAGGTACACCTTTTATGTGTCTGTGCCTTACTTCAACTGTGTTGTTTTGTCAAGGCATCCCAAGGCATCTTGGTAATAGTTTGGGTACTTTTTCTTTTATAGTACCTAAGGGGTGACTAGGGGCCCTGGTGGTACAGTGGTTAAGAGCTTGGCTGCTAACCAAAAGGTCAGCAGTTTGAATCTACCAGACACTCCTTGGAAGCCCTATGGGGCAGTTCTTCTCTGTCCTATAGGGTTGCTGTGAGTCAGAATCGACTCTATGGCAATAGGTTTGCTTTTTTTTTTTTTGGTTTTAAAGTGTGACTGTGTAACAGATGGAGCCCTGGTGGCACAACGGTTAAGTGTTTGGCTTCTAACCAAAAGGTCGGCAGTTCAAATCCACTAGCTGCTCCTTAGAAACCCTATGAGGCAGCTCTACTCTGCCCTGTAGGGTTACTGTGAGTCAGAATTGACTTGATGGCAATGGGTTTGGTTTTGGTTTTGGTTTTTGATGTAACAGATAAAGATTATATGAAAAACATGGATGTCCTACTATGAATAAAAACGTAGAGTTAAAAGCAAGAAAAAAAAAGAAAACCTCTCAAACAGGCTTTATCATTCCTCAAAGCAGGGTTGTACTCAAACCTCCCCCCAGAGTTAGTTATCTCCCTTTTTCGCACAAATTTCCCAAAGAAACTTATTTAACCCATTGTTCATTGTACATTTAACATGACGTTCTACTACCACTTGTTGAATTATAAAAAAGTTGCACATACTGTTTGTTTTTCAAACTGTTAAAAAAGTACTTTGATTTCTCATTGTTTGTTCTCAGCAATGAGAACATAATGAATTGTAGCAGCCATCTAAAAAACCCAAAAGCTGTTTTATGTTCAGAGATTAAAAAAAAAAAAACAGAAAAAAATGACATTATTGATGCCATTTACAACTTAAGTAAAAAAAAAATAGGCACATATTTCATGAACTAATGCCTTCCCACAAGTTTATTTCATGTATCAAGACAAAGCTGGAAGGTTGAAGGCTATTTTATAGAGGAATCATTTTAAAAAGTGATTTTGACAACATTAACATCCTTATCAGTTTTATATTCGATAGAATGAATGTACCATATAGGAAATTTCACACAAGATTGAGAAGAATGATAATTCATTAATTTTATTTAACAATTAACTGAGCGTCTGCTATGTGTCAGGCACTGTCTTAAGAGCTGGGTGTGTAGAAGCGAACAAAACAGGCAATATCCTGCTCTGATGGAGCTTACATTCCAAAAGCGGCGGTTGGTGGTGTGGGCTAGCACGATAGGTCATAAAATAAAAATAAATTACCAGTGTGATAAGAGCTATGAAAAAATAAACTTAATTGTCTGTCTCAAATTAATTACTTAGTAGGTGTGTTTGCGTTTAGGAAGCTAAGAATATGTAATTATTCTGTTTTGTTAGCTTCTTTTATCAGAAAAGGGAAGTGATTTATAACATAGAGTGTGAACAAAGCCTGGAAGATTTGTTTTATTTTTTAAATAAGAGTTAATTCCACACTTAAAAGGGCATATATGATTATTTTTTATTATTATATGATTATTATAGCACATTTTCCATGATGAAAGAGGGCACTTACATATTCTGTTTCGGTATTCCTTGGAGAAAAGAAAGCTCTATATTTTTAGTTCCATATCTAATGGTCACAGTTCATCATTCATTCAACAAAATTTATTGAGTACTCACTATGTGCAAAACACCGTTCTGGGTACTAAGAATACAATACTGAACAAAAGAGAAAAAGTAGCTGTTCTCATTGAACTTACGTTCTACTGGAGACATGCCGTAAACAGACACATATTTATATATGTTATATAATGTGTCAGGGGTGAAAAGTACAATGAAGAACTGTAGAGCAGGGTGGAGGGGGAGAAAGTAATGGAGGGTAGGAGGATGCCATTGTGGATCTAACAGTCAGGAGAAAGGCACGCTTAGGGTAGAGGCTTGAAGGAAGTGAAGGAGTGAGCCGTGTATCTGTCTGAAGCAAGAGCAGTCCAGACAGAGGGAATAGTGAGTGAAGAGGCCTGGATACAAAGGCATGCTTGGCTGTGTGATGAGCAGCAAGGAGGCCCGTGGGACAGGGAGATGAGGCTGGAGAGGTAGCCTGGTCCACAGCACACAGGCCCTTGGGGGCCATGGTATGGGCTTGAGATGTTATTCTCTCAGACAAAGGAAGTCTTTGGGAGGTTTTGAGTAAAGAAGTGACAGAAACTGACTTTTTTTTCCTATTTTTGTTAGACGAGCTTTTAAAGATGCAGAAAAGCAGAGAAAATACTATAATGAACCTCAGCACAGTGGTTAAGAGCTCAGGCTGCTAGCCTAAAGGTTGGCAGTTCAAATCAGCCCTATGGGGCAGTTCTACTCTGCCCTGTAGGGTCACTATGAGTCAGAATCAACTTGATGGCAATTAGTTATATACCCATCACCTAGATTTAACAGTTGGTTAACGTTTTGCTGTATTTGTATTTTCTGCTTCATTGTGCTGCAATATTTTAAATTATACCAGTTGCCATCTAGTCGATTCCAATTCATGACAACTCCGTGTGTTTCTGTGTAGAACTGCACTTCATAGGGTTTTCAGTGGCTGCTATCTTTTTGAAGTAGATCACCAGGCCTTTCTTCCAAGGTGCCTTTGGGTAGTTTCAAACTGCTAAACTTTTGGTTAGTAGGTGAGCACTTAACCGTTTGCACCACCCAGGGCACCCATTTTAAATGATAGACGTCATTATATTTTATCTCTAAACATTTCAGTATTTGTACCTAAAAGATAAGGACATTTTTCCATATAGCTGTAGTACTATTATTACATTTAGCAAAATTAAGATATTCTTTAATATAGTTTAATATCCAGTCTGTATTAAAATTTTACCAGTTATCCCTCAAGTGTCTTGTTTTGTTTCATACAGAATACAGTCAAGATCTGTACCCTGCCTTCATTGTTACAGCTCTCAATTTTTTCTTACTCTAGAATAGTTCCCTTGGCCTCCCTAGTCCCCTTTTTCATGTTCTTGAATTGTGAAAGAGACTTGGTCAGTCATCCTGCAGAATGTTCCACCTCCTGCATTTGTCGAAAGCTTCTCTGTGGTGTTAACTTCATCAATTTTCCATGTTTCTTATAAACTGGAGGTTAGATCTAAAGGCTTGTTTGGATTTAGGTTCAGCATTTTGCAAGAATACTTGGTAAGTGCTGCTGTGTATTTCACAGTGCATCCCGTCAGGATGGCATTCCCCTGTGAGTGAGCTAAGAGAGGCTGTACAGGGGATGGCAGCCCTATCCCCCCCATCGCCCGGTTGTGCCTTCCCCCCTTGTGATCAGCACTGGAATCTACAGTTGATACTTTAACACTCTGACTGTCCATCAACCTTTTATCCATTAGTTTTAGCATCCATTGATGATTCTTGCCTGAATCCATTACTTCATTAGAACTTGTAACGCAGTGACTTTTTAAAAATTCTAGTGTTTCTTCTTTATTTTTGATGGCATTCTTCTTGTGAAGAAGTGCTTTCCTTCAACGATTTGGGTTATTTGATTACCTTGAAATACACTCCTAATGGAAAAGCAGGATCAATTCTTAATCCCTTCCCACTAATGAGCAATTTGAAGAGCCAGGAGTTGTTGCATTAGCCACTTCCACTGATGGTGACAAATAGGCTTTGGTTTTCTTTCTCTCTTTCAGAATTATTATGGACTCATTTTTATATCAGATAATGTTTTAATAAACTACAGTGTTTTTCCTTGTGCTCAAATTGTCACAGCTTCTTCAAGCTGGCTTTTATATCCTGTTCACATGATTCCATTTACTGTTTCTAGCATTCTTGATTTCTGACCAAAAAATTGACCTACTTATACTATAAGGTTAACCCATTATACTACCGATTGCAACCTGTTGCTGTTGAGTCGATTCTGACTTATAGTGACTACTTATAGTAGTGGAACTGCCCCGTAGGGTTTCCAAGGCTGTAATCTTTACTGAAGCATACTGCCACATCTTTCTTCTGTGGAGCAGCTGGTGGCTTGAACTTTTGATTAGCAGCCGAGCACTTAACAACTGTACAACCAGGACTCTTTTATTATATACTGTAAGATATAAAGTATATATTTTTTATATGACTAGTATATATGCATTTGAGATTTCTATTAGTGTATACACAAGATAAAGGAAAAGGGTAGCATGCTTTTTATTTAGTTCATTTATCCAAGATTCATTTTTCTTAAGCCAAGTGGTGTTTCTGTTTATATACATCTTTATCAATTTTGTGTTCTAAATCATGGCGAATATCCTTTATTTTTTGCATTCAACAGATTGAAAGCTCTACATGGAATAGTACCCAACAGACTGAAAATAGTTTGTGTAAAATATGAGAGGGGGGAAGCAGGCAGTACTGTCTCAGCAATGTAGCCTCATTCTGTTTGAATTTCAAGGATCCCCACTTTAAGGGTCTGAATCTTCAGTAACTGAGTGTTGTGATATTTATATGTAAGTCAAGAAAGATGGTGAACATGAATATACCTGGTTGAGAGATTTTTTTCTAATACATGGGTTTGAACCCAAACCCAGTGAAAATAGATGGTTGAATTTATTAGGAATGAGGTTTGGCCCAGTGGTGTGACAGAACTTTAAAGGTTAAAGGAGTTTAGAATGCTAGTGAACGTGATTGACATGGTGCCCCATGGATTCCAAGGTTTATCTCTGTTGTGGACCAGCGGTTTCAGTGAATGACACTGAGGTTGAAGAATAGCTAATTAAGCGAAAAGAGTGTATCTATCATGGATCTCTGAATTTATGTTTTAGAAGTGGCACAATTTTTGGTGATATACCTGACAATGGTAGGCTCTAGCAAATGTTTACTGATGAATGAATTAATGACAGGGTTCAGGGGAATGACTAAGAGAATGGGTGGTTGAGGTGTATTTGAGGAGGATGTTACTCAAGATGAGATTACAAGGAAGCGAGTGTCAAATATAAATCAAATCTGGATGATTTGAAGATGACTGTATCAAGTCAAATTAAGTTCGTAATGTGATGTATTAGTTGATTTGCCTGAGGGAAATCAATCTATTCCAGAGGGATGTAATGCAATGATTTGAGAGGCCGTGGACACTCCTCTTACTTTTAGCCAATAAGTTAAACTTGATTTGTGGGACCAATTTATGCAGAATATATACTCTTGGACTAGTTTAATTGTCTCTCTTATTTCTTTCTTTAAGAACGTCTTGCCTGTTCAAAAGGCAGCATCACGAACCCTGTGCATTTTTCTGCGTTATAATCGTAAACAAGAGCAGAGACTCGAGGTCATTCAAAAATTAATTGAACGTAAGTGATTATTGTCTTTTTTTTTTTTTTAAAGAACGTAAACCTACTAGTTGGTCTTAGTTAGATGTGGCATACATTGTATATTGTTTTGCCATGAGTAATTAGTTTGATATTGGTAAATAGTTGGTTTGTGTTTTTGTTTGAGTTTCGTGGGTTAATTTTATTTGTATATTTTAGATATCTTCATGACAGGATCAGATCTGTGATGAATGAAAGTAATAATTACTCTGGGCCTTCTGTTTGTACATTTGTACACTTGAGAAATTAAAACATGCATATATGTGTGTTGAAAGCTCAGCGTCTACTCTGATTTAGAACTAAAATGTAAATAGAATATCAATGAATCTGATCATTTACGTTATGTTCTACTTAAAATATTAGCAAAATTAACAGAATAAGGGTTTTTTGTTTTTTTCTTGAATAGAAACGTCAGTGTCAAGATTGTGAATCTGGTGAGCTGGAGTGGTTTATAATGTCATAAGAAATGAAGTCAGTTAACAAATGTAAATTTAATTTGTTAAGAGCTGAGATCAAGGCAGAAACCTTTAGTTAAAATGTTAATTCTAGAAATAGTGATGCACGCCTATACATATTTAGTGAAT
This sequence comes from Loxodonta africana, assembly GCF_030014295.1. Lineage (NCBI taxonomy): Eukaryota > Metazoa > Chordata > Mammalia > Proboscidea > Elephantidae > Loxodonta > Loxodonta africana. The sequence continues at coordinate 107,376,873 of NC_087351.1, forward strand.
GTGTTAATTATTTGTATACTTGCTTTGACTGTAATGTTTGATGTTTTTATTAAACTTTATTAATAATCTAGCATAGGCAGGTAATAAGATTTTCTGCTTATTGGAGTTTACTGTTCTAAATATGAATTGCCTCTTTTAAAACAAATTAGAGTTCGTAAAATTTCATTTAAGAAAAATTGTTTTCCATATACTCTAACCTTTCTTTTTGTAGTCTATTTTAATTCAATTTTCATTTTTCAGTGGCAAAATCTCACATTTATTTTGAAAAAAGATTCTGTTTGTTTTTAGATATTAAGAATTTTGCCTTTGAACATTTAAATAAAGATGAAATTATTCTTTAAATATTGACCCGAACTATTGTTAATAATACTGTATTTATGTATGACTTGATTCAAAATATTTTTCAGTAAACTAGAAGAAGAAACAGTTAATTGGATTGTTAAAAAGACTTTGAATTCTTGCTGTGCCATTAAGCAGCTATGGGACTTCAATCTCTCAGAATTTCAGTATCCTTGTTTGTAAACAGGGATAAGTATGCTTACCCTATTGAATTGGTTTTTAGGATTAAATGAGATAATATGTGCTGAAGTACCTAGCACATAGTAGGTGATCAAAAAATAGTAGATAATAATCATTCAATAGTTAATAAATGTTGATGAAATTGAATGTGATGTTTAATAAGAAAGTGGAACAACTAGGTAAAAGCACTTTTGCAGGTTTAAGAGATGTCAGTAATTTTGGGGTCTACAAATCTGGGGTATATAATATGATTTTTTTCTCTTATCTCTTGTGTTATGCTAAAATTATGGGTATGAAGAAACTTGTCATGACTTGTGTGTGTCTGATTTTGTCATGTAATTTCATGTAGGGCAAATTAAATTTGTAACAATTTTTGTTGTTGTTTTTAGAACTGGGCCAAGGAAAAAGTTACTGGAATAGACTTCGATTTTTGGATACCTGTGAATTTATCATAGAGATCTTTTCCAAGTCATTTTTCTGTAACTATTTCTTTCTACCTGCTATTGAACTGACACACGATCCAGTAGCAAATGTGAGGTATGGTACCGACCCAAGAAAATACTTGAAAACATTATGCTTCTTATATAGTTACTGTTGTGAATATACTCAAAATCTTTTCCTAGCTGATCAAAAATCAAATGAAGAATGTATACCTCCTTTGAAATTCCAAGCATTCTTAATTGCTGGCTATCAATAGGACTTGGAGGTATAATCTCTCAGCACTGTCTCAAATCTTTTGTTTTGTCGGGTTGAGTGAGCAGTAAATCTAAGCCAGGTTGGAAAGCTTCTCCTGCCATTTGGATACATACATTGGTGTCAGGAGATGTTATGTAGATATTATTAGTCTTTCTAGGACCAGCGGAACAGTCAGCAGCCTGTCACTTCAGAGTTGGCTTAAGACAGCATCTGTCCATTTTTAGAGGCCCATTTATTGAGAGAAGTAGGGCTGCTTTGAAGTTTTGTCTTGATTTTTCCTGTGTTCATCTGCCTTACATTTTTGAAATCTAGTTAATGTTAATTCAATTTGATTAATTAGCTGTTAAGTTAGATGGAACAGGCCTGAAAATGTCTTGCTTGGAAATTGAAGAGAAGAATAAATATATTTTACACTGTTTTTCTCCCCAAATAAGCACTTTTTTTTTTAGGTTATTTGTAGTTGTTTTCACTTTTTATTTATATTGACAATTTCTTGTTTTAAAAAAGTACATTTAACAATGATGTAGTTTTTAACATTTAAAGTGCTTTTCAACAATTACTTATAATACATATATATATCTTGATTTTGCACATCTTCAACTTGAATTCATAATAAGAAATTATTTTCCCAGATGAGTGCACAAATTGAAAATTCCACCAGCAGGGTATCATTGACTTTTTAAATTTTCCCACTTGTATGGATGTAAAATAGTATCTCATTGCGGCTTTAAATTTTTTTTTTTTAATTGTACTTTACATAGAAAACTAGTTTCTTATTGAACAGTTAATACATATATTGTTTTGTGACATCGGCTACCAACCCCACAAGATGTCAACACTCTCCCCTTCTCGACCTTGGGTTCCCCATTACCAGCTTTTCTGTCCCCTCCTGCCTTATTGTCCTTGCCCCTGTGCAGGTGTGCCCATTTGCCTTATGGGCCTGTCTGATCTTTGGCTGAAGGGTGAACCTTGTGAGTGACTTCATTACTGAGCTATAAGGGTGTCCAGGGGCCATACTCTCGAGGTATCTCCAGTCTCTGTCAGACCAATAAGTCTGGTCTTTTGTGTGTGTGTGAGTTAGAATTTTGTTCTACATGTTTCTCCAGATCTGTTTGGGACCCTCTATTGCAATTTCTGTCAGAGCAGTCGGTGGTGGTAGCTGGGTATCGCCTAGTTGTGCAGGACTCAGTCTGGTGGAAGTTGTGGCCAAATAAGCACATTGTTTAAGCATTATTTACACATATTGTTTAAGAGTTATTTATAATGGGTTGGAGAGAATTTTAAACCCTCAGCCATTAGGTTTCTGTGTTCTAACCTCTATGTCTCTGTTCCAAACTGGAGGAACTCAGATTGGTAGGAAAGAAAGACGCCATCAAAATCAGTTGGCCAGAGGTCCCTAAACAAAACCCTAGAGCTCTCTGCTAAGTTTTCACATGGTAGCTGCATTTAGTTTTCTGCTATGTGAAATATGTGCCTCTTTTATAAACGGCATGGTAAACATAATGCTTTTTAACATGAAGAGTTGGTAAGGCAGTAAGCCAGCACAGATTGTTGACAGTCTAGATATTGAGAGAAAATATACCAGGAAGTATTGTCAAGATGGGCATTATTTTTAAGGGGAGCAAATCTGCTGTGGGTTTTGTTTGTATATGTAGTGTGAGAATATAAAGAAAGTACAACTGCCCTGGCTTCATTATCTTGTTTTTATTTCATAAAAATTGCAAGTGCATCTTATCCGGGCTATATAAACGTTGTTGTTAGGTGCCGTTGAGTTGGTCCCGACTCATAGCGACTCTATGCACAACAGAACGAAACACTGCCAGGTCCTGCACCATCCTTACAATCGTTGTTATGCTTGAGCTCATTGTTGCAGCCACTGTGTCAATCCACCTCCTTGAGGGTCTTCCTCTTTTCCGCTGACCCTGTACTTTACCAAGCATGATGTCCTTCTCCAGGGACTCGTCCCTCCTGACAACATGTTCGAAGTATGTAAGATGCAGTCTCACCATCCTTGCCTCTACGGAGCATTCTGGCTGCACTTCTCTCAGGACAGATTTGTTCATTCTTTTGGCAGTCCATGGTATATTCAATATTCTTCGCCAACACCACAATTCAAAGGCATCAACTCTTCTTCAGTCTTCCTTAATCATTGTCCAGCTTTCACATGCATATTATGTGATTGAAAATACCATGGTTTGGGTAAGGGGCACCTTAGTCTTCAAGGTCACATCTTTGCTCTTCAACACTATGAAGAGGTCCTTTGCAGCAGATTTACCCAATGCAATGTGTCTTTTTTTTTTTTTTGTTAACTTTTATTGAGCTTCAAGTGAACGTTTACAAATCAAGTCAAACTGTCACATATAAGTTTATATACACCTTACTCCGTACTCCCACTTGCTCTCCCCCTAATGAGTTAGCCCCTCCAGTCTCTCCTTTCGTGACAATTTTGCCAGCTTCCAACTCTCTCTATCCTCCCATCCCCCCTCCAGACAGGAGATGCCAGCACAGTCTCAAGTGTCCACCTGATACAAATAGCTCACTCTTCATCAGCATCTCTCTCCTACCCTCTGTCCAGTCCCTTTCATGTCTGGTGAGTTGTCTTCGGGAATGGTTCCTGTCCTGGGCCAACAGAAGGTTTGGGGACCATGACCGCTGGGATTCCTCTAGTCTCAGTCAGACCATTAAGTATGGTCTTTTTAAGAGAATTTGGGGTCTGCAACCCACTGATCTCCTGCTCCCTCAGGGGTTCTCTGTTGTGCTCCCTGTCAGGGCAGTCATCGCTTGTGGCCGGGCACCAACTATTTCTTCTGGTCTCAGGATGATGTAGGTCTCTGGTTCATGTGGCCCTTTCTGTCTCTTGGGCTCTTAGTTGTCGTGTGACCTTGGTGTTCTTCATTCTCCTTTGATCCAGGTAGGTTGAGACCAATTGATGCATCTTAGATGGCTGCTCGTTAGCATTTAAGACCTCAGACGCCACATTTCAAAGTGGATGCAGAATGTTTTCATAATAGAATTATTTTGCCAATTGACTTAGAAGTCCCCTTAAACCATGGTCCCCAAACCGCCCCCCCTTGCTACACTGACCTTTGAAGCATTCAGTTCATCCCAGAAACTTCTTTGCTTTTGGTCCAGTCCAGTTGAGCTGACCTTCCATGTATTGAGTATTGTCCTTCCTTTCACCTAAAGCAGTTCTTGTCTACTAACTAATCAGTAAAAAAACCCTGTCCCTCCCTCCCTTCCTCCCCTCCTCGTAACCACAAAAGTATGTGTTCTTCTCAGTTTGCAGCGCGTCTTTTGATTTCTTGACTGCTGCTTCCATGGCTGTTGATTGTGGATCCAAGTAAAATGAAATCCTTGACAACTTCAGTCTTTTCTCTGTTTATCATGATGTTGCTCATTGGTCCAGTTGTGAGGATTTTTTTTTTTTTTTTTATGTTAAGATGCAATCCATACTGAAGGCTGTGGTCTTTGATCTTCATTAGTAAGTGCTTCAGGTCCTCTTCACTTTCAGCAAGGTTGTGTCATCTGCATAACGCAGGTTGTTAATGAGTCTTCCTCCAATCCTGATGCCCCGTTCTTCGTCATATAGTCCAGCTTCTTGTATTATTTGCTCAGCATACTGATTAAATAGGTATGGTGAAAGAACACAACCCTGACGCACACCGTTCCTGACTTTAAACCAATCAGTATCCCGTTGTTCTGTCCAAACAACTGCCTCTTGATCTGTGTAAAGATTCCTCATGAGCACAGTTAAGTGTTCTGGAATTCCCATTCTTCGCAATGTTATCCATACTTTGTTATGATCCACGCAATCAAATGCCTTTGCATAGTCAGTAAAACACAGGTGAACATCCTTCTGGTATTCTCTGCTTTCAGCCAGGATCCATCTGACATCAGCAATGATATCCCTGTCTCCAGTTTTGAAACCAGCCTGACTTTCTGGCAGTTCCCTGTCGATATACTGCTGCAGCCGTTTTTGAATGATCTTCAGCAAAATTTTGCTTGCGATGATATTAATGATATTGTTCTATAATTTCCACATTTGGTTGGATCACCTTTCTTGGGAATAGGCATAAATATGGATCTCTTCCAGTCAGTTGGCCAGGAAGCTGTCTTCCATATGTCTTGGCATAGACGAGTGAGCACCTTCAGCACTGCATCTGTTTGTTGAAACATCTCAGTTGGTATTCCATCAATTCCTGGAGCCTTGTTTTTTGCCAATGCCTTCACAGCAGCTTGGACTTCTTCCTTCAGTATCATCGGTTCCTGATCATATACCACCTCTTGAAATGGTTGAACATCGACTAATTCTTTTTAGTATGACTCTGTGTGTTCCTTCCATCTTCTTTTGATGCCTCCTGCGTCGTTTAATATTTTCCCCATAGAATCCTTCACTATTGCAACTCGAGGCTTGAATTTTTTCTTCAGTTCTTTCAGCCTGAGAAACGCCAAGTGTGTTCTTCCTTTTGGTTTTCCATCTCCAGCTCTTTGCACATGTCATTATAATACCTTGTTTTGTCTTCTTGAGATGCCCTTTGAAATCTTCTTTTCGGTTCTTTTACTTTGCTTTAGCTGCTCGATGTTTGAGAGCAAGTTTCAGAGTCTCCTCTGACATCCATCTTGGTCTTTTCTTTTTTTCCTGTCTTTTCACTGACCTCTTGCTTTCTTCATGTTTGATGTCCTTGATGTCATTCCACAACTCATCTGGTGTTCGGTCACTAGTGTTCAGTGTGTCAAATCTGTTCTTGAGATGGTCTCTAAATTCAGGTGGGATATACTCAAGGTCATATTTTGGCTCTCATGGACTTGGTCTGATTTTCTTCAGTTTCGGCTTGAACTTGCATATGAGCAATTGATGGTCTGTTCCACAGTCGACCCCTGGCCTTGTTCTGACTAATGATATTGAGCTTTTCCATCATCTCTTTCCACAGATGTAGTCAGTTTGACTACTGTGTGTTTCATCTGTCGAGGTCCATGTGTATAGTTGCCATTTATATTGGTGAAAGAAGGTATTTGCAATGAAGAAGTCTTTGGTCTTGCAAAATTCTATCATTGGATCTCTGGCATTGTTTCGGTCACCAAGGCCAGATTTTCCAACTACTGATCCTTCTTCGTTTCCAACTTTCGCATTCCAATCGCCAGTAATTATCAATGCATCTTGATTGCGTGTTCAATCAATTTCAGACTGCAGCAGCTGATAAAAATCTTCTGTTTCTTCACCTTTGGCCCTGGTGGTTGGTGCATAAATTTGAATAATAGTCGTATTAACTGGTCTTCCTTGTAGGTGTATGGATGTTATCCTATCACTGGTCGCGTTGTACTTCAGGATACATCTTGAAATGTTCTTTTTGACGAATGCAACACCATTCCTCTTCAAGTTGTCATTCCCAGCATAGTAGGCTATATGATTGTCCGATTTAAAATGGCCAATACCAGTCCATTTCAGCTCACTAATGCCTAGGATATCGATGTTTATGCGTTCTATTTCATTTTTTTTTTAAATAACTTTTATTAAGCTTCAAGTGAACGTTTACAAATCCAATCAGTCTGTCACATATAAGTTTACATACATCTCACTCCCTATTCCCACTTACTCTCCCCCTCTTGAGTCAGCCCTTTCAGTCTCTCCTTTCTTGACAATTTTGCCTGCTTCCCTCTCTCTCTATCCTCCCATCCCCTCTCCAGACAAGAGTTGCCAACACAATCTCAAGTGTCCACCTGATATAATTAGCTCACTCTTCATCAGCGTCTCTCTCCCACCCGCTGACCAGTCCCTTTCATTTCTGATGAGTTGTCTTCGGGGATGGTTCCTGTCCTGTGTCAACAGAAGGTCTGGAGAGCATGGCCACCGGGATTCCTCCAGTCTCAGTCAGACCATTAAGTTTGGTCTTTTTATGAGAATTTGGGGTCTGTATCCCACTGATCTCATGCTCCCTCAGGGGTCCTCTGCTGTGCTCCCTGTCAGGGCAGTCATCGATTGTGGCCAGGCACCAACGGGTTCTTCTGGTCTCAGGATGATGTAGGTCTCTGGTTTATGTGGCCCTTTCTGTCTCTTGGGCTCTTAGATGTCGTGTGGCCTTGGTGTTCTTCATTTTCCTTTGCTCCAGGTGGGTTGAGACCAATTGCTGCATCTTAGGTGGCCGCTTGTTAGCATTTAAGACCCCAGACGCCACATTTCAAAGTGGGATGCAGAATGATTTCATAATAGAATTATTTTGCCAATTGACTTAGAAGTCCCCGCAAACCATGTTCCGCAGACCCCCGCGCTTGCTCCGCTGAGCTTTGAAGCATTCATTTTATCCCGGAAACTTCTTTGCTTTTGGTCCAGTCCAATTGAGCTGACCTTCCATGTATTGAGTGTTGTCTTTCCCTTCACCTAAAGCAGTTCTTATCTACTGATTAATCAATAAAAAACCCTCTCCCACCCTCCCTCCCTCCCCCTCTCATAACCACAAAAGTATGTGTTCTTCTCAGGTTTACTATTTCTTACGATCTTATAATAGTGGTCTTATACAATATTTGTCCTTTTGCCTCTGACTAATTTCGCTCAGCATAATGCCTTCCAGGTTCCTCCATGTTATGAAATGTTTCACAGATTCCTCACTGTTCTTTATCGATGCGTAGTATTCCATTGTGTGAATATACCACAATTTATTTACCCATTCATCCGTTGATGGACACCTTGGTTGCTTCCAACTTTTGCTATTGTAAACAGAGCTGCAATAAACATGGATGTGCATATATCTGTTTGTATGAAGGCTCTTGTATCTCTAGGGTATATTCCTAAGAGTGGGATTTCTGGGTTGTATGGTAGTTCTATTTCTAACTGTTTAAGATAATGCCAGATAGATTTCCAAAGTGGTTGTACCATTTTACATTCCCACCAGCAGTGTATGAGAGTTCCAATCTCTCCGCAGCCTCTCCAACATTTATTATTTTGTGTTTTTTGGATTAATGCCAGCCTTGCTGGTGTGAGATGGAATCTCATCGTAGTTTTAATTTGCATTTCTCTAATGGCTAATGATCGAGAGCATTTTCTCATGTATCTGTTGGCTGCCTGAATATCTTCTTTAGTGAAGTGTGTGTTCATATCCTTTGCCCACTTCTTGATTGGGTTGTTTGTCTTTTTGTGGTTGAGTTTTGACAGAATCATATAGATTTTAGAGATCAGGCGCTGGTCGGAGATGTCATAGCTGAAAATTCTTTCCCAGTCTGTAGGTGGTCTTTTTACTCTTTTGGTGAAGTCTTTAGATGAGCATAGGTGTTTGATTTTTAGGAGCTCCCAGTTATCTGGTTTCTCTTCATCATTTTTGGTAATGTTTTGTATTCTGTTTATACCTTGTATTAGGGCTCCTAGGGTTGTCCCAATTTTTCTTCCATGATCTTTATCGTTTTAGTCTTTATGTTTAGGTCTTTGATCCACTTGGAGTTAGTTTTTGTGCATGGTGTGAGGTATGGTTCCTGTTTCATTTTTTTGCAAATGGATATCCAGTTATGCCAGCACCATTTGTTAAAAAGGCTATCTTTTCCCCAGTTCATTGACACTGGTCCTTTGTCAAATATCAGCAGCTCATACGTGGATGGATCTATGTCTGGGTTCTCAATTCTGTTCCGTTGGTCTATGTGTCTGTTGTTGTACCAGTACCAGGCTGTTTTGACTACTGTGGCTGTATAATAGGTTCTGAAGTCAGGTAAGGTGAGGCCTCCCACTTTCTTCTTCTTTTTCAGTAGTGCTTTGCTTATCCGGGGCTTCTTTCCCTTCCATATGAAATTGGTGATTTGTTTCTCTATCCCCTTAAAATATGACATTGGAATTTGGATCGGAAGTGCGTTAAATGTATAGATGGCTTTTGGTAGAATAGACATTTTTACTATGTTAAGTCTTCCTATCCATGAGCAAGGTATGTTTTTCCACTTAAGTATGTCCTTTTGAATTTCTTGTAGTAGAGCTTTGTAGTTTTCTTTGTATAGGTCTTTTACATCCTTGGTAAGATTTATTCCTAAGTATCTTATCTTCTTGGGGGCTACTGTGAATGGTATTGATTTGGTTATTTCCTCTTCGGTGTTCTTTTTGTTGATGTAGAGGAATCCAAGTGATTTTTGTATGTTTATTTTATAACCTGAGACTCTGCCAAACTCTTCTATTAGTTTCAGTAGTTTTCTGGAGGATTCCTTAGGGTTTTCTGTGTATATAATCATGTCATCTGCAAATAGTGATAACTTTACTTCTTCCTTGCCAACCCGGATACCTTTTATTTCTTTGTCTAGCCTAATTGCCCTGGCTAAGACTTCCAACACGATGTTGAATAAGAGCGGTGATAAAGGGCATCCTTGTCTGGTTCCCGTTCTCAAGGGAAATGCCTTCAGGTTCTCTCCATTTAGAGTGATATTGACTGTTGGCTTTGCATAGATGCCCTTTATTATGTTGAGGAATTTTCCTTCAATTCCTATTTTGGTAAGAGTTTTTATCATGAATGGGTGTTGGACTTTGTCAAATGCCTTTTCTGCATCAATTGAGAAGATCATGTGGTTTTTGTCTTTTGTTTTATTTATGTGATGGATTACATTAATGGTTTTTCTGATATTAAACCAGCCTTGCATACCTGGTGTAAATCCCACTTGATCAGGGTGAATTATTTTTTTGATGTGTTGTTGGATTCTATTGGCTAGAATTTTGTTGAGGATTTTTGCATCAATGTTCATGAGGGATATAGGTCTATAATTTTCTTTTTTTGTAATGTCTTTACCTGGTTTTGGTATCAGGGAGATGGTGGCTTCATAGAATGAGTTGGGTAGTATTCCGTCATTTTCTATGCTTTGGAATACCTTTAGTAGTAGTGGTGTTAACTCTTCTCTGAAAGTTTGGTAGAACTCTGCAGTGAAGCCGTCCGGGCCAGGGCTTTTTTTTGTTGGGAGTTTTTTGATTACCGTTTCAATCTCTTTTTTTGTTATGGGTCTATTTAGTTGTTCTACTTCTGAATGTGTTAGTTTAGGTAGGTAGTGTTTTTCCAGGAATTCATCCATTTCTTCTAGGTTTGCAAATTTGTTAGAGTACAATTTTTCATAATAATCTGAAATGATTCTTTTAATTTCATTTGGTTCTGTTGTGATGTGGTCCTTCTCATTTCTTATTTGGGTTATTTGTTTCCTTTCCTGTATTTCTTTAGTCAGTCTAGCCAATGGTTTATCAATTTTGTTAATTTTTTCAAAGAACCAGCTTTTGGCTTTGTTAATTCCTTCGATTGTTTTTCTGTTCTCTAATTCATTTAGTTCAGCTCTAATTTTTATTATTTGTTTTCTTCTGGTGCCTGATGGATTCTTTTCTTGCTCACTTTCTATTTGTTCAAGTTGTCGGGACAGTTCTCTGATTTTGGCTCTTTCTTCTTTTTGTATGTGTGCATTTATTGATATAAATTGGCCTCTGAGCACTGCTTTTGCTGTGTCCCAGAGGTTTTGATAGGAAGTATTTTCATTCTCGTTGCTTTCTATGAATTTCCTTATTCCCTCCTTGATGTCTTCTATAACCCAGTCTTTTTTTCAGGAGGGTATTGTTCATTTTCCAAGTATTTGATTTCTTTTCCCTCGTTTTTCTGTTATTGATCTCTAGTTTTATTGCCTTGTGGTCTGAGAAGATGCTTTGTAGTATTTCGATGTTTTGGACTCTGCAAAGGTTTGTTTTATGGCCTAATATGTGGTCTATTCTAGAGAATGTTCCATGTGCGCTAGAAAAAAAAGTATATTTTGCAGCAGTTGGGTGGAGAGTTCTGTATAAGTCAATGAGGTCAAGTTGGTTGATTGTTGTAATTAGATCTTCCGTGTCTCTGTTGAGCTTCTTACTGGATGTCCTGTCCTTCTCCGAAAGTGGTGTGTTGAAGTCTCCTACTGTAATTGTGGAGGTATCTATCTCGCTTTTCAATTCTGTTAAAATTTGATTTATGTATCTTGCAGCCCTGTCATTGGGTGCGTAAATATTTTATATGGTTATGTCTTCCTGATCAATTGTCCCTTTTATCATTATATAGTGTCCTTCTTTATCCTTTGTGGTGGATTTAAGTCTAAAGTCTATTTTGTCAGAAATTAATATTGCTACTCCTCTTCTTTTTTGCTTATTGTTTGCTTGATATACTTTTTTCCATCCTTTGAGTTTTAGTTTGTTTGTGTCTCTAAGTCTAAGGTATGTCTCTTGTAGGCAGCATATAGATGGATCGTGTTTCTTTATCCAGTCTGTGACTCTCTGTCTCTTTATTGGTGCATTTAGTCCATTTACATTCAGGGTAATTATAGATAGATAAGTTTTTAGTGCTGTCATTTTGATGCCTTTTTATGTGTGTTGTTGACAATTTCATTTTTCCACATACTTTTTTGTGTTGAGGCGTTTTTCTTAGTAAATTGTGAGATCCTCATTTTCATAGTGCTTGACTTTATGTTAGTTGAGTCGTTACGTTTTTCTTGGCTTTTATCTTGAGTTATAGAGTTGTTATACCTTTTTGTGGTTACCTTATTATTTACCCCTGTTTTTCTAAGTAAAAACCTAACTTGTATTGTTCTACATCGCCTTGTATCACTCTCCATATGGCAGTTCAATGCCTCCTGTATTTAGTCCCTCTTTTTGATTATTGTGATCTTTTACCTATTGACTTCCATGATTCCCTGTTATGTGTATTTTTTTTTTTTTAATTAATCTTAATTTGTTTGTTTTTGTGATTTCCCTATTTGAGTTGATATCAGGACGTTCTGTTTTGTGATCTTGTGTTGGGCTGATATCTGATATTATTGGTTCTCTGACCAAACAATATCCTTTAGTATTTCTTGTAGCTTTGGTTTGGTTTTTGCAAATTCTCTAAACTTGTGTTTGTCTGTAAATATCTTAATTTCACCTTCATATTTCAGAGAGAGTTTTGCTGGATATATGATCCTTGGCTGGCAGTTTTTCTCCTTCAGTGTTCTGTATATGTCGTCCCATTCCCTTCTTGCCTGCATGGTTTCTGCTGAGTAATCAGAACATATTCTTACTGATTCTCCCTTGAAGGAAACCTTTCTTTTCTCCCTGGCTGCTTTTAAAGTTTTCTGTTTATCTTTGGTTTTGGTGAGTTTGATGATAATATGTATTGGTGTTTTTCTTTTTGTATCAATCTTAAATGGGGTTCGATGAGCATCTTGGATAGCTATCCTTTCGTCTTTCATGATGTCAGGGAAGTTTTCTGTCAGGAGTTCTTCAACTATTTTCTCTGTGTTTTCTGTCCCCCCTCCCTGTTCTGGGACTCCAGTCACCCGCAGGTTATCCTTCTTGATAGAGTCCCACATAATTCTTAGGGTTTCTTCATTTTTTTAAATTCTTTTATCTGATATTTTTTCAGCTATGTTGGTGTTGATTCCCTGATCCTCCAGATTTCCCAGTCTGCATTCTAATTGCTCGAGTCTGCTTCTCTGACTTCCTAGTGCGTTGTCTAATTCTGTAATTTTATTGTTAATCTTTTGGATTTCTACATGCTGTCTCTCTATGGATTCTTGCAACTTATTAATTTTTCCACTATGTTCTTGAATAATCTTTTTGAGTTCTTCAACAGTTTTGTCAGTGTGTTCCTTGGCTTTTTCTGCAGTTATCCTAATTTCATTTGTGATATCATTAAGCATTCTGTAAATTAGTTTTTTATATTCTGTATCTGATAATTCCAAGATTGTATCTTCATTTGGGAAAGGTTTTGATTCTTTTGTTTGGGGGGTTGGAGAAGCTGTCACGGTCTGCTTCTTTAAGTGGTTTGATATGGATTGTTGTCTCCGAGCCATCACTGGGAAACTAGTTTTTCCAGAAAATCCGCTAAAAAAAAAATGCAGTCAGATTCCTATCAGAGTTCTCCCTCTGGCTCAGGCTATTCAGATGTTAATGAAGCCGCCTGGGGAGGGTGGGGGAGGGAACAGAGAGATAGGAGAGTAGCACCTCAGAATATAGCCAGAGTTGCTTGTCTTGCTTGGAATGACTGTTATATCTGAGATTCCCGCGGGCGCGTCACCTATGTGTGCTGGCTGTGTGGAGATTGCCCCCGGGGGGTCTGGCCCGCTGGAGTCAAGGTCAGATCTTCCGCTTCCAGCCCCACGCCCAGCGTCAAGGCTCCCCTACTGGGACGGTGCACTCTCGACTCCAAAATCAGCTGCTGCCTCCCGGGGACTTCTCGTCCCTCCAGCCTCGTGGCCGTGCCGCCCCAGAGAACCAGTTGGGCCTCCTCCCGGGGTTAGTTCAGATGGGTGGAGCAGCTGCCCGTGCTTGTGCCGTGACTGAGTGTCCCGGCTGGGACGCTGTTCTCCCTGCTCCAATACCAGTCGCTGCCTCCCGGGGACTTCTCCTACCGGCTGCGTCCCACGCCGCCCGCGCGACCCGGCTGGTCCCCTTCCTGGGGTTAGTTCAGGGGGGTGGAGCAACTCTCCGTGTTTATGGCGTACCTCCGTCCAGTCCAAATCCCTGCGGGACGGTTCCCCGGCTCGGATGCTGCTCTTTCTGCTCCAAGACCAGTCACTGCCTCCCGGGGACTTCTCCTACCGGCTGCGTCCCACGCCGCCCGTGGAACCGGCTGGTTCCCCTCCCGGGGTTAGTTCAGGGGGGTGGAGCAGGTCTCTGTGTTTGTGCCGTACCTGACTGGTGCGCTGGCTCCAGGCTCTGGAAACAATCGCTGCTTCCCCGTATTAGTTCGTTCTCCGTCTCTAAATCTGTGTTTGTTGTTCAGGGTTCGTAGATTGTTATGTATGTGATCGATTCACTTGTTTTTCCGTGTCTTTGTTGTAAGAGGGATCCGAGGTAGCGTCTGCCTAGTCCGCCATCTTGGCTCCGCCCCCTCTATTTCATTTTTGACGATTTCAAATTTTCCTAGATTCATACTTCTTACATTCCAGGTTCCGATTATTAGTGGATGTTTTTAGCTGTTTCTTCTCAATTTGAGTGATGCCACATCAGCAGATGAAGGTCCTGAAAGCTCTACTCCATCCACGTCAATAAGGTCGACTCTACTTTGAGGAAGCAGCTCTTCCCCAGCCATCTTTTGAGTGCCTTCCAACCTGGGGGGCTCATCTTCCAGCACTATATCAGACAATGCTCCGCTGCTATTCATAAGGTTTTCACTGGCTAATGCTTTTCAGAAGTAGACTGCTGGGTCCTTCTTCCTAGTCTGTCTTACTATGGAAGCTCAGCTGAAACCTGTCCTCCATGGGTGACCCTGCTGGTATCTGTATACCGGTGGCATAGCTTCCAGCATCAAAGGAACATGCAAGCCCCCACAGTACGACAAACTGACAGACACCTGGGGGGCTATATAAATAAGAGGTAGAATTTCCTTGACTTGAGACTTAAAGTAAATTTCAGTGAACCTGTTGGCCTCCTGGTGGTGCAGTGGTTAAGAGCTATGGCTGCTAACCAAAACGTCGGCAGTTCGAATTCACCGGCTTCTCCTTGGAAACCCTATGGGGCAGTTCTACTCTGTCCTATAGGGTTGCTATGAATTGGAATGGACTCAACAGCAATGGGTTTGCTTAATATAGTAAAATCTGGGAAAGCCGGAACCTGCTTAAGGCAAAAACCTGTCAGAGAAGAAAAACTCAAATATTTTCCACTGATAGAGAGTGATAGAAAAGTGGTAATACTGCACCCTCTCAAAGATGGAAAACTTGCAAGACCCAGAGAAACAAGGCAATCCTATCGAGTACCAAATCTCACAGGTTTCACTAAAATTCTTTAGGATTTAGCTCTTGCTTAAGTAATGGGTCTTACCTTATTGTTAATATTTTACAAATTGAAGTTGTAATTCTAGAAAAGCAACTTCCAACGTAGTGAGTTATCAATTATCAAGAAGTTGATAAAAATCATTTGAAAGGAAATGAAATCATCTCTACTCTGGGGAATGTGACTAATAGTGTAGCTTTGACTATATAAGAAAGCAATCTGTTAAATCAAAAACCAAATGAAGGGAGGCGGGGCCAAGATGGCGGACTAGGTAGACGCTACCTCGGATCCCTCTTGCAACAAAGACTCGGAAAAACAAGTGAATCGATCACATACATAACAATCTACGAACCCTGAACAACAAACACAGATTTAGAGACGGAAAACGAACAAATATGGGGAAGCAGTGACTGTTTTCGGGGCCTGGAGCCAGCGTCCCAGTCAGGTAACCTTGGCGCCGGGCTTCTGGGCCCAGGGGAGCTGAACTGATAAATCTTGTGACGGCACAAACAAGGGGCGCAGCCCTACCCCCCTGAACTGACCCCGGGAGGGGGCCCAGCCATCTGCCCGGGCGGCGTGGCAACGCGGCTGGTGGGAGAAGTCCCCGGGAGGCAGTGACTGGTTTTGGAGCTGGGAGTGCAGCATCCCAGCCGGGGAACCTTGGCGCCGGGTATTTGACTGGGCGCTGTCACGGCGCAAGCACGGGGCGCAGCTCTACTCCCCTGAACTAACCCCGGGAGGAGGCCCAGCTGGTCCGCGGGGGTGGGACGAGAAGTCCCTGGGAGGGGGCCCAGCACGGCGACGCGGCTGGTGGGACGAGAAGTCCCTGGGAGACAGCGACTGATTTTGGAGCCAGGAGTGCAGCATCCCAGCCGGGGAGCCTTGGCGCCGGGCTTTTGACTGGGTGCTGTCACGGTGCAAGCACGGGGCGCAGCTCTACTCCCCTGAACTAACCCCGGGAGGGGGCCCAGCTGGTCCGCGGGGGCGGCGCGGAGACGCGGCTGGCAGGATGAGAAGTCCCCGGGAGGCAGCGACTGATTTTGGAGCCGGGAGTGCAGCGTCCCAGCAGGGGAACCTTGACACTGGGCTTTGGACTGGCAGCGGAGGATCTGACCGCGGCTTCAGTGGGCCAGACCCCCGGGGGCAATCTCCACACAGCCAGCACACATAGGTGACACACCCCTCGGGAATCTCAGATAAAATAGTCATTCCAAGCAAGACAAGCGACTCTGGCTATATTCCGAGGTGCTACTCTCCTATCTCTGATCCCTCCCCCACCCTTCCCAGGCAGCTTCATTAACATTGGAATTTCCTGAGCCAGAGGGAGAATGGCTCCGGCTCCGCAGCGGCTTTGCTTCCCCCCCCTTTTTTTGGGGGGTCTTTTCCTAACCCATTCTTCCGGCCTGAGAGAAGGAACCACAAAAAACCCAGGGACCAAAAATCCATCCTTAATTGGACTAAAAACACAGAACCAGCTACAGCCAAGCCATATATGATCCAAATCTCGGACTTTCATCCTTACAAGGAACAAGGTGGCAGTTATAATCCAAAGGCAGTTGTGATAGGGATCTGACTGCATTTTTTTTTTTAGAGGATTTTCTGGAAAAACAAGTTTCCCAGTGATGGCTCAGAGACAGCAGTCGATATCAAACCACATAAAGAAGCAGACCATGACAGCTTCTACAACCCCCCAAACAAAAGAATCAAAATCTTTCCCAAATGAAGATACAATCCTGGAATTATCAGATACAGAATATAAAAAACTAATTTACAGAATGCTTCAAGACATCAGGGATGACCTCAGAAACGAAATAAGGCAAACTGCAGAAAAAGCCAAGGAACACACTGATAAAACAGTTGAAGAACTCAAAAAGATTATTCAAGAACATAGTGGAAAAATTAATAAGTTGCAAGAATCCATAGAGAGACAACATGTAGAAATCCAAAAGATTAACAATAAAATTACAGAATTAGACAACACAATAGGAAGTCAGAGGAGCAGACTCAAGCAATTAGAATGCAGACTGGGAAATCTGGAGGACCAGGGAATTAACACCAACATAGCTGAAAAAAAAATCAGATAAAAGAATTAAAAAAAATGAAGAAACCCTAAGAATCATGTGGGACTCTATCAAGAAGGATAACTTGTGTGTGATTGGAGTCCCAGAACAGGGAGGGAGGACAGAAAACACAGAGAAAATAGTTGAAGATCTGTTGACAGAAAACTTCCCTGACATCATGAAAGACGAAAGGATATCTATCCAAGACGCTCATCGAACCCCATTTAAGATTGATACAAAAAGAAAAACACCAAGACATATTATCATCAAACTTGCCAAAACCAAAGATAAAGAGAAAATTTTAAAAGCAGCCAGGGAGAAAAGAAAGGTTTCCTTCAAGGGAGAATCAATAAGAATAAGTTCAGACTACTCAGCCAGAAACCATGCAGGCAAGAAGGGAATGGGACGACATATACAGAGCACTGAAGGAGAAAAACTGCCAGCCAAGGATCATATATCCAGCAAAACTCTCTCTGAAATATGAAGGCGAAATTAAGATATTTACAGATAAACACAAGTTTAGAGAATTTGCAAAAACCAAACCAAAGCTACAAGAAATACTAAAGGAAATTGGTCAGAAAACCAATAATATCAGATACCAGCATAACACAAGGTCACAAAACAGAACATCCTGCTATCAACTCAAATAGGGAAATCACAAAAACAAATTAAGATTAATTAAAAAAAAAATTGCTCATAACAGGGAATCACTGAAGTCAATATGTAAAAGATCACAATAATCAAAAAGAGGGACTAAATACAGGAGGCATAGAACTGCCATCTGGAGGGTGATACAAGGCGATATAGAACAATACAAGTTAGGTTTTTACTTAGAAAAATAGGGGTAAATATTAAGGTAACCACAAAGAGGTATAACAACTCCATAACTCAAGATAAAAGCCAAGAAAAACGTAACGACTCAAGAAACATAAAGTCAAACACTACGAAAATGAGGATCTCACAATTTACTAAGAAAAACATCTCAGCACAAAAAAGTATGTGGAAAAGTGAAATTGTCAACAACACACATAAAAAGGCATCAAAATGACAACACTAAACACTTATTTATCTATAATTACGCTGAATGTGAATGGACTAAATGCACCAATAAAGAGACAGAGAGTCTCAGACTGGATAAAGAAACACGATCCGTCTATATGCTGCCTACAAGAGACACACCTTAGACTTAGAGACACAAACAAACTAAAACTCAAAGGATGGAAAAAAATATATCAAGCAAACAATAAGCAAAAAAGAAGAGGAGTAGCAATATTAATTTCTGACCAAATAGACTTTAGACTTAAATCCACCACAAAGGATAAAGAAGGACACTACATAATGATAAAAGGGACAATTGATCAGGAAGACATAACCATAGTAAATATTTATGCACCCAATGACAGGGCTGCAAGATACATAAATCAAATTTTAACAGAACTGAAAAGTGAGATAGACACCTCCACAATTATAGTAGGAGACTTCAACACACCACTTTCGGAGAAGGACAGGACATCCAGTAAGAAGCTCAGTAGAGACACGGAAGACCTAATTACAACAATCAACCAACTTGAACTTATTGACTTATACAGAACTCTCCACCCAACTGCTGCAAAGTATACTTTTTTTTCTAGCGGACATGGAACATTCTCTAGAATAGACCACATATTAGGCCATAAAACAAACCTTTGCAGAATCCAAAACATCGAAATATTACAAAGCATCTTCTCAGACCACAAGGCAATAAAACTAGAAATCAATAACAGAAAAACTAGGGAAAAGAAATCAAATACTTGGAAACTGAACAATACCCTCCTGAAAAAAAGACTGGGTTATTGAAGACATCAGGGAGGGAATAAGGAAACTCATAGAATGCAACGAGAATGAAAATACTTCCTATCAAAACCTCTGGGACACAGCAAAAGCAGTGCTCAGAGGCCAATTTATATCGATAAATGCACACATACAAAAAGAAGAGCCAAAATCAGAGAACTGTCCCTACAACTTAAAAAAATAGAAAGTGAGCAAGAAAAGAATCCATCAGGCACCAGAAGAAAACAAATAATAAAAATTAGAGCTGAACTAAATGAATTAGAGAACAGAAAAACAATTGAAAGAATTAACAAAGCCAAAAGCTGGTTCTTTGAAAAAATTAACAAAATTGATAAACCATTGGCTAGACTGACTAAAGAAATACAGGAAAGGAAACAAATAACCCGAATAAGAAACGAGAAGGGCCACATCACAACAGACCCAACTGAAATTAAAAGAATCATATCAGATTATTACGAAAAATTGTACTCTAACAAATTTGCAAACCTAGAAGAGATGGATGAATTCCTGGAAAAACACTACCTACCTAAACTAACACATTCAGAAGTAGAACAACTAAATAGACCCATAACAAAAAAAGAGATTGAAAAGGTAATCAAAAAACTCCCAACAAAAAAAAAAAGCCCTTGCCCGGACGGCTTCACTGCAGAGTTCTACCAAACTTTCAGAGAAGAATTAACACCACTACTACTAAAGGTATTTCAAAGTATAGAAAATGACGGAATACTATCCAACTCATTCTATGAAGCCACCATCTCCATGATACCAAAACCAGGTAAAGACATTACAAAAAAAGAAAATTACAGACCTATATCCCTCATGAACATTGATGCAAAAATCCTCAAGAAAATTCTATCCAATAGAATTCAACAACATATCAAAAAAATAATTCACCCTGATCAAGTGGGATTTATACCAGGTATGCAAGGCTGGTTTAATATCAGAAAAACCATTAATGTAATCCACCACATAAATAAAACAAAAGATAAAAACCACATGATCTTCTCAATTGATGCAGAAAAGGCATTTGACAAAGTCTAACACCCATTCATGATAAAAACTCTCACCAAAATAGGAATTGAAGGAAAATTCCTCAGCATAATAAAGGGCATCTATGCAAAGCCAACAGCCAACATCACTCTCAATGGAGAGAACCTGAAAGCATTTCCCTTGAGAACAGGAACCAGACAAGGATGCCCTTTATCACCGCTCTTATTCAACATCGTGCTAGAAGTCCTAGCCAGGGCAATTAGGCTAGACAAAGAAATACAGGGCATCCGGATTGGCAAGGAGGAAGTAAAATTATCTCTATTTGCAGATGACATGATCTTATACACAGAAAACCCTAAGGAATCCTCCAGAAAACTACTGAAACTAATAGAAGAGTTTGGCAGAGTCTCAGGTTATAAAATAAACATACAAAAATCACTTGGATTCCTCTACATCAACAAAAAGAACATCGAAGAGGAAATAACCAAATCAATACCATTCACAGTAGCCCCCAAGAAGATAAAATACTTAGGAATAAATCTTACCAAAGATGTAAAAGACCTGTACAAAGAAAACTGCAAAGCACTAGTACAAGAAATTCAAAAGGACATACTTAAGTGGAAAAACATACCTTGCTCATGGATAGGAAGACTTAACATAGTAAAAATGTCTATTCTACCAAAAGCCATCTATACATACAATGCACTTCTGATCCAAATTCCAATGTCATTTTTTTAAGGTGATAGAGAAACAAATCACCAACTTCATATGGAAGGGAAAGAAGCCTCGGATAAGGAAAGCATTACTGAAAAAGAAGAAGAAAGTGGGAGGCCTCACTCTACCTGATTTCAGAACCTGTTATACAGCCACAGTAGTCAAAACAGCCTGGTATTGGTACAACAACAGGCACATAGACCAATGGAACAGAATTGAGAACCCAGATATAAATCCATCCACATATGAGCACCTGATATTTGACAAAGGCCCAGTGTCAGTTAATTGGGAAAAAGATAGTCTTTTTAACAAATGGTGCTGGCATAACTGGATATCCATTTGCAAAAAAATGAAACAGGAACCATACCTCACACCATGCACAAAAACTAACTCCAAGTGGATCAAAGACCTAAACATAAAGACTAAAACGATAAAGATCATGGAAGAAAAAATAGGGACAACCCTAGGAGCCCTAATACAAGGCATAAACAGAATACAAAACATTACCAAAAATGACGAAGAGAAACCAGATAACTGGGAGCTCCTAAAAATCAAACACCTATGCTCATCTAAAGACTTCACCAAAAGAGTAAAAAGACCACCTACAGACTGGGAAAGAATTTTCAGCTATGACATCTCCGACCAGCGCCTGATCTCTAAAATCTATATGATTCTGTCAAAACTCAACCACAAAAAGACAAACAACCCAATCAAGAAGTGGGCAAAGGATATGAACACACACTTCACTAAAGAAGATATTCAGGCAGCTAACAGATACATGAGAAAATGCTCTCGATCATTAGCCATTAGAGAAATGCAAATTAAAACTACGATGAGATTCCATCTCACTCCAACAAGGCTGGCATTAATCCAAAAAACATAAAATAATAAATGTTGGAGAGGCTGCGGAGAGATTGGAACTCTTATACACTGCTGGTGGGAATGTAAAATGGTACAACCATTTTGGAAATCTATCTGGCGTTATCTTAAACAGTTAGAAATAGAACTACCATACAACCCAGAAATCCCCCTCCTCGGAATATACCCTAGAGAAACAAGAGCCTTCACACAAACAGATATATGCACACCCATGTTTATTGCAGCTCTGTTTACAATAGCAAAAAGCTGGAAGCAACCAAGGTGTCCGTCAACGGATGAATGGTTCAATAAATTGTGGTATATCCATACAATGGAATACTACGCATTGTTAAAGAACAGTGAGGAATCTGTGAAACATTTCATAACATGGAGGAACCTGGAAGGCATTATGCTGAGCAAAATCAGTCAGAGGCAAAAGGACAAATATTGTATAAGACCACTATTATAAGATCTTGAGAAATAGTATAAACTGAGAAGAACACATACTTTTGTGGTTACGAGGCGGGGAGGGAGGGAGAGGGTTTTTTACTGATGAATTAGTAGATAAGAACTGCTTTAGGTGAAGGGAAGGACAACCCTCAATACGTGGAAGGTCAGCTCAATTGGACTGGGCCAAAAGCAAAGAAGTTTCCAGGATAAAATGAATGCTTCAAAGGTCAGCGGAGCAAGGGGCGGGGGGCGGTTTGGGAACCATGGTTTAAGGGGACTTCTAAGTCAATTGGCAAAATAATTCTATTATGAAAACATTCTGCATCCCACTTTGAAATGTGACATCTGGGGTCTTAAATGCTAACAAGCGGCCATCTAAGATGCATCAATTGGTCTCAACCCACCTGGATCAAAGGAGAACGAAGAACACCAAGGTCACACGACAACTAAGAGCCCAAGAGACAGAAAGGGCCACATGAACCAGAGACCTACATCATCCTGAGACCAGAAGAACTAGTTGGTGCCCGGCCACAAGCGATGACTGCCCTGACAGGGAGCACAACAGAGAACCCCTGAGGGAGCAGGAGATCAGTGGGATGCAGGCCCCAAATTCTCTTAAAAAGACCATACTTAATGGTCTGACTGAGACTAGAGGAATCCCAGCGGTCATGGTCCCCAAACCTTCTATTGGCCCAGGACAGGAACCATCCCCGAAGACAACTCATCAGACATGAAAGGGACTGGACGGTGGGTAGGAGAGAGATGCTGATGAAGAGTGAGCTAATTATATCAGGTGGACACTTGAGACTGTGCTGGCATCTCCTGTCCGGAGGGGGGATGGGAGGATAGAGAGAGTTGGAAGCTGGCAAAATTGTCACGAAAGGAGAGACTGGAAGGGCTGACTCATTAGGGGAAGAGCAAGTGAGAGTATGGAGTAAGCTGTATATAAACTTGTATGTGACAGACTGACTTGATTTGCAAACGTTCACTTGAAGCTCAATAAAAGTTAATTAAAAAAAAAAAAAACCAAATGAAGACTAATCAAACAGCACTCTGTGAATTTGGTTGATTTTTGTTGTTGTTGTTAAAAGATCGTTGTGTGGTTCCCACCTGGCTACTTGGGCAGCTGCCAGCAAATGAAATGGGTCCAGCAGCACCATATACTCAATGGTCTTTGGATTCAAAAGCCCAGCTCTGTAGAGATGTACAGGTAGAATGAAAGGCATCACAGTCAAGGGTGGTAGGATCACATATTGGTTGGGGGATACTTTTTGGAGCTGCACTGCCTGAGCTAAAATTCTAGCTCTATACTACCTGTGTGCCCTTGGGTAAGTTACAAAACCTCTCTGTGCTTTCATACCCTTAGTGCCTAATTCAGAGGGTGTTCTGAGGAATAAATACCAGAGATAACGTACATGAACATTTAGCATACCTCTAAGAATCTTATATAGAGATAAATAATAAATGTTTTCTAGACCTGCCTTGGGTTACAAAGAATGGAGAGTGCCTATTTAGATTGTTAATTGTTTTTGTTCTTCCTTACATCAGTGTTTAAAATTTAAATTCACTGAATCTATATAGAATGAAGACTGGAAAAAGACTACTTTGTATTCAAAAGAGCCTAAGCTTCCAGAAATGAAAAAAGAGTAAAAAGATCTCTTTGGGGAAATTCACACTGCTGTCAAGTGGAGTAGAACTCCTTAATTGGAGAAAGCATCACCAGGCTTATCAGTATCTGTAGTGAGCTCTGAGTGAGATTGAGACCATTATTTCTCCTTACAGTGCTAAAAATTAGAAGGGGAGCTTCTTTTCTCTTTTTGGTTGAATGAAAAGCAAATTTTGGAATATATAAAGAATTCTCAACTGAAGGCTCAGTGAACAGAGCATCCTAGAAACTTCAGGACTGGGACTTAGCTGTCTAAGGTTGGCATAGAAATAAAAACCGACAACAGTCTGGAGAGCACTCAGGTGAAAGAATGAATATAGCAACCATAAAAGGCAACCATCTAGCATCTCTCTCTAAAAACCAGCCATGGCAAAGAAGTGGAGTTTTAAATGAGCAGAACATAACATTTCCCCTAAACAGTTCCAACCTCCTAGAAAGGTTTTATTTTCCTGGATGTCCTCCTCTCTCACTGGTATTCTTCATTCTCCTTGTTCTTTCTTCTCATACAGGTGTGATTGTGGTGTGACACCTTAGGTTATCCTTTTGTATCTTTTCTTCTGACACTGATGATCTCTCTAATCTCATGGTTAAAATATCTGTATGCTGAAGACTCCTGCATATATATCTCCAGCATGCACATCTACCCTGGAGAACAGACTCATGGATCCAGGCTCTCACTTGGCATTTCCACTGAATATCTAATAGGCATCTCAAACTTAATATGTCCAAAATTCAATCCTGATCTTCTTTATCCATGCCCATGCCTTCTGCAGTCTTGTCCATATCCATCAATAATCATTTCATCTTTCCACTTGTTTAGGCCCAAAACTTAACTCCTTTTTCTCTGTCATGTCAACTCCAGCCCTTCAGCACATCCTGCTATTTGCAAAATACATCCAGAATTCACTCACTTCTCATCACTTCTATTGCTACCACTCTGATTCAAGCCACCATCATCCCTTGCCTGAATTATTATAGGAACTTGCTCTGTTGTATCCCTTCTTTTGTCCTTGACCATCTTCAGTCTAATCTTAACACAGTAGCCAAATGATACTTTTAAAAGTAACAGACCATTTCAGGTAATTTCACCCCTCTGCTCAAAACCTTCCAATGGCTTCTCATCGCACTCAGACTAAAAGCCAGGATCTTTGTAGTGGCCTGCAAGGCCCTGCATGAGCTGGCCTCCTATTGCCCCTTCACTGTGTTCTAATCACAATGGCCAACTCGCTAACTTGGGGCAACACATGAGGCCAGCTCCCCCTATAGGGCATTGAACTTACTGCTGCTGCCTGTCATGCTTTTCCCCAGATGCTCACGTGGCTCATTCCCACGTTTTCTTTAGGTGTTTGGTCAAATGTCATCTTCTCAGTGAAACCCTTTCTGACTAGCTGATTTAAAATGGAAGTCCCTCCCCCTCTAGTACTCCCCTGTATTCTCGCCCTGCCTTATTTTTCTCCACAGCACTTCCTGCGATCTGACAGAGTACATTTTAATTCTTTATTTTCACTCTCCTACCCTATCCTAAAATGTAAGCTCTGTGAAGAGCTTTGTGAGTTTTATTCACTGTTGTATCTCAGCACCCAAAATAATGTTGGGCACATAATAGGCACTCCGTGTGTATTTGTTGCATGAATAAATGAACTCCCAGTCTAGCTAAAGCTTGAATTTTCTTTCAATGTCATGTTATTGTTACTCTGAGTTATCAGCTGCACTCAGAAGTAAAAACCCATTTAATTTATCATAGAATGAAACTTTGCTGCTTATTGCCCAAAGTGAAGGCCACTCTGAAGGTCCCTGCAGATAAGCACCTGCTTCAGCAGTTAGAAATGTGTGTGAGAAAACTCTTGTGTCAGGAAAAAGATAAAGACGTCCTGGCTCTTGTCAAAAGAGTAAGTATCGCTCGTGCAGCTGCATCTATGTCTCTTGCGTTGCCCCCAAAAAACCAGATACTGTTAATTACAGCTTCACTGTTTTACTTGCTATGATGGCAATAAGTTAAGGGATTAATTTATTTGCTAGAGTAGCAAGAATGAGGAAAAGGATTTGGTTGGTGTGTGCTGTAACTGGATAGGAAAGTTATTTCTAAAGGTTCTTAGATAGGAAACTTTTATTGCTGGGAATAGAAGCTTCACAAGGGTGTGCCTGACACGTGTCAGGTGCTCAATCAATACTGCTCAGCTAATAGTGAGTACTTGATTCATCAGACCTTATTAAATAAGTGATTGTAATTCAGCAAAACTTTGTTGGTGAAATTGGGAAAGTTCATTCTTTAACTTAGACCTGAAAAGGTCCTCAAAGTTAATTCAGTGCTCTGTTTGACACAGCAATGTAGAGTGGTCTGCCAGGAATTGGCGTAGTTCTCTTACCCTGGAGCGCATTCCTTTTTCAACAATATAACATGTGCCTCTGGTGTTTGTTTGTTTGTTTTGTTTCAGCACATGGTATTATATGAATTGTTTGGCAGTATGGAAAACAAAAACAGTAAAAGTTTAAGTCAGTGAGGTCAAACCTTAAAATAATTTACAGTCTTCAAAAAAATTATGCTTAATCTGTAACTAATATGTTTATAACATTAAATCAAATTGAAGTGATTACTTTTGTGAATCTGAATGTCAGCTTTGTAGTTGATACATAGGTACTTATAGTGAGAGGAAATAATGTTTAATAACCTAGCATTGATGGTATTTATTATACTTGAAAGAGAATCTTTTTTCTGGTTGTCATTAACATGTCACATAAGACACATGAGAAGCTTTTTAATAAAATGATTTTAACTTAGTATTAATTAGTATAGTTTTATTTTACTGAAATGTGAATTCCTTTCATTAACTAAGCAGAAATACTCAAATGCTGGACATCTCTCTGTCTATATATATATTGCAGCTATTTTTTTCTTCACCATTTGATTATAGAATTTTACACTGTAGAGTTAACTTGTCAAAATAATATAGATGAGAGGGTTAGTTGCTTTTCTGAAATAGTCTGTTAATTAAAAAAAATACAAAGTAAATCTATAAATAGGTACATTGATGATCTAATTAAATCAATAGATCATTAATCTATAATGGATGATTTTGGAGTACAGCTCTTATTTGAGGTACATGTCACAGCAAGAAGTCAAGTTGTCCCGTGAAAATGCTGTAGTATAATGTTTTTCAAACATTTACTTGTGTGGCGAACCCTGAGGAAGCTATACACAGCTTTGGGATAAAAATGGAATAGCTTATCCTAACCAGTATTTATAGGTAGAAAGTAATTTTATTTTAAAAAGGAATATTTCATGGCATAAATTATAAAATTTCTATGAATTTCAGTATAAACATAAAGCTTCAAAGAAATCTTATGTTTGCAGTGTATTCTCTGGGCTTATGAATATATGAGTGTACTTTAGTGATTAGAGTTATGCCTGTAGAATACTTTTCAGAAGCATCTCTCACTGTCAGAGACAAAACCCTGGGTTAGGTGATCAGAAGAATTTGTTTCAGACTAGTGTATTCTGAAAGACAATATAAATCGAGAGAATACTTTCAGAGCAAAGTCTTCCTATTGATTAGAGTGATCAAAAATTTATATGGAAGAGAACTAATTTTAATTCAAATGATAGAATATAGCTTGTTTCATAGAGATTTTGCTAAAGACTTTTAAAATGTTCAAAAACTATATTGTATTTCTGAAAATTCAGAAAAAGTTGACACTGGAAATTATTAGAAATTGTTTCAATTGCATGCATTTAGTATTTCAAACATGCTTCCGTACTTTCTCTTCTTAAGGTTAAAAACTTTTAAAAGTTTAAACGACTCCTGGACAATATATAGGGGTTGATTATAAATACAGTATAGAGTTGGAAGAAACGTTAAAGGTTTCCTAATTCAGCCCTCCCCTGCCTAATGCAGAAGCCTCCTCTTTGAACCTCCCTCTGGAAAAAGAGTGTCTTTGAGAAACAGTTGGTTGATTTAAGTTAATTACTGTTCAATAATTTTTTAAACTTTCTTTGTAGACCGTGTTAGAGTTGGACAGAATGGAAATGTCTATGGACGCTGTAAGTGCACTTTCTTCATCTAATATTGAAAGGAATCCTTAAAGATTGGCAGAAATTCATCACTAATGTTTCACGATTTTATTTTAAACTTTAAACAGTTTCAGAAAAAATTTTATGAAAAAGATTTGTTGGATCAAGAGAAAGAAAGAGAAGAACTGTTTCTTTTGGAAATGGTATGTTGTTTTCATACACAGACACGCACACGCATACTTTTCGTGACCAATAATAACTGCGTTTGTCACTAAACTTGTTAATAATTTCTTTCATTTTTACACTACTTTTTTCCCTCCTTCCTAGATGACTAAAGATAAGCTCAGATCTTCTGAAATCTGTCCTTTTGTGATCTGGAGGGAAAACTACATTTGCTAGCCCTTTTAAAAAATGACTTTGTTGAAGTATAACTGATACACAATTAATTGCTTGTCTTCGAAGTATACAATTTGATGAGTTTTGACATGTGGAGATACCCATGAAACCACCTCCACAATCAAGTTACCAAACATTTTCGTTCCCTCAAAAGTTTCCTTGTGCCCCTTTGTAATCCATATCTTCTTCCACTCTAGTCCCCAGCAGTCACTGATCTTGTTTCTGTCATACAGATCGGTTTGCATTCTCTATAATTTAGGTAAATCAAATCATACGTTATATGCTTCTTTTGTCTGGCTTTTTTCCATCAACATAATCCATCCATGTTGTTGTATGTATCCATAGTTCATTCCTTCTTTTTTTTCTGAAAAGTATTCCATTGCATGGGTATATCAAACCAAAACCAAACCAAACCCACTGCCATCAAGCCGATTCCAACTAATAGCGATCCTATAGCACAGAGTAGAACTGCTCCACAGGGTTTCCGAGGCTGTAAATCTTTACAGGAGCAGACTGCTGCATATTTCTCCCGCGGAGCAGCAGGTGGGATTGAACGGCCTACCTTTTGGTTAGCAGAACCGTTAACCTTTTGGTTAGCAGCTGTTTTAACCACTGTGCCACCAGGGCTCCTATGAATATACCAAAATTTGTTTATCCGGATACTCCTTTTTTTTTTTGGCGGGGGGGGACTTTTTTTGTTTGTTTATTGTTGTAAAAATATAGTTAACACAGCATTTGCCAGTTCAACATTTTTCATGTGTCCAATTCAGTAACAACAATTACATCGATCAAGTTGTGCAACCATAATCAGTATTCATTGCCACATTTACTCTTACCGTAAACAGAAACTCAGTGCTTCCTAAAAGCACCCGTGGTATTTAGTTCCTTTTCCTGATCTTTTCTGTTTTTTTCTTTCCCTTTCCTTTTTTACCCCTCTTTTCTGTGTCATTAGCTAACAGAATAGCCTTGCCCAGTAAAGGAGTTATTTCTAGCTCTGGCTTGGGTGCCAAATGTCATTTTTTTTGTTGTGTTATGCTTTAGATGAAGGTTTACAGAGGAAATTAGTTTCTTGTTAAATAATTAATACACATATCGTTTTGTGAAATCGGTTGCCAACCCTCCTTCTCAACCTTGGGTTCGCCATTTCCATGCATTCACATTTTCTGTCCCCACCTGACTTCTTGTCCTTGCCTCTGGGCTGGTGTGCCCACTTAGTCTTATATGCATGGCTGAGCTACATGTATTATTGTTGGTTTTATAAGCTTGTCTAATCTTTGGCTGAAGGGTAAACCTCAGAAGTGACTTCAGTACTGTGTTAAAAGGGTGTCCAGGGGCCATAGTCTTTTTTTTTTTTTTTTTTAGGGGCCATAGTCTTAGGATTTCTCCAGTCTCTGTCAGACCAGTAAGTCTGGTCTTTTTTTGTGAGTTAGAACTTTTTTCTTTGTTTTTCTCCAGCTCTGTCTGAGACCTTTCTAGCCACCTCTTAATGGACAATTCACAGCAGTTAAGTGCTCAACTGCTAACCGAAAGGTTGGTGGTTCGAACCCACCAGCCACTCCACGAAGAAAGATGTGGAAGTCAGCTTCCATAAAGATTGTTGTTGTTGTTGTTAGGTGCCATAGAGTTGGTTCCAGCTTATCACAACCCTGTGTACAGCAGAATGAAACACTGACTGATCCTGCACAATTCTCACAATTGTTGTTATGCTCGAGCCCGTTGTTCCAGCCACAGTGTCTACCTATCTCATTGAGGATCTTCCTCTTTTTTGCTGACCCCCCACTTTACCAAGCATGATATCCTTCTCTAGGGATTGATTTCACCTGGCAAGATCCACTGGTATAATCGCCATTTATATCGTTGAAAAAATTGGAAATTGTCAAAAATGAAATAAATATCAATATCTCAGGCATTAGTCAGTTGAAATGGACTGGTATTAAACAATCCTATGGTCTGCTATGCTGGGAATGACAAATTGAAGAGAAATGGCGTTACATTCATCAAAAAGAACATTTCAAGATCTATCCTGAAGTACAATGCTGTCAGTGATAAGTTAATATCCATGTACCTACAAGAAAGACCATTACTATGACTACTATTCAAATTTACACACCAATCACTAAGGCAAAAGATGAAGAAATTGAAAATATTTACCAATTTCTGCAGTCTGAAGTTGATCAAACATGCAGTCAGGGCACCTTGATTACTACTGGTGAATGGAATGCCAAAGTGGGAAACAAAGAAGAAGGATCGATGATTGGAAAATATGGCCTTGGTGATAGAAATGATGCCAGAGATAGCATGACAGAATTTTGCAAGACCAATGACTTCTTCATTGCAAATACCTTTTTTTCATCATCATAAACGGCAACTATACACGTGGACCTCACCAGATGGAAAACACAGGAATCAAATAGACTACA
Source organism: Loxodonta africana (assembly GCF_030014295.1). NCBI lineage: Eukaryota > Metazoa > Chordata > Mammalia > Proboscidea > Elephantidae > Loxodonta > Loxodonta africana. The sequence continues at coordinate 107,407,189 of NC_087351.1, forward strand.
TCTGTGGAAAGAGATGTTGGAAAAGCTCAATTTCATCAGTCAGAACAAGTTCAGATGCTGAATATGCAACAGACCATCAATTACCCATATGCAAGTTGAAGCTGAAGAAAATTACAAGTCCATGAGAGCCAAAGTACGACCTTGAGTGTACCCCAACTGAATTTAGAGACCATCTCAAGAAGAGATTTGATGCATTGAACACTAATGACCAAAGACCAGATGAGTTGTGGAATGACATCAAGGACATCATGCATGATGAAAGCAAGAGGTCATTAAAAAGACAGGAAAGAAAGAAAAGACCAAAATGGATGTGAGAAGAGATTCTGAAACTTGCTCTTGAACGTAGAGTAGCTAAAGCAAAAGGAAGAAATGATGAAGTAGGAGACCTGAACAGAAGATTTCAAAGGGCAACTCAAGAAGACAAAGTAAAGTATTATAATAAAATGTGCAAAGACCTGGAGATAGAAAACCAAAAGGGAAGAACATGCTCAGCATTTCTCAAGCAGAAGAAACAGTTCAAACCTCATGTTGCAATATTGAAGGATTCTACTGGGAAACTATTAAACGATGAAGGAAGGATCAAAAGAAGATGAAAGGAATACACAGAGTCACTGTACCAAAAAGAATTGGTTGACATTCAACCATTTCAGGAGTTAGCATATTATCAAGAACTGATGGTACTGAAGGAAGAGGTCCAAGCTTTACTGAAGGCATTGGTGAAAAAATGAGGCTCCAGGAATTGACAGAATACCAGTTGAAATGTTTCAACAAACAGATGCAGCGCTGGAAGTGCTCGCTCGTCTATGCCAAGAAATTTGGAAGACAGCTACCTGGCCAACAGACTGGAAGAGATTCATACTTGTACCCATTCCAGAGAAAGGTAATCTAACAGAATGCAGAAATTACAGAACAATGTCATTGATATCACACGTAAGTACAATTTTGCTGAAAATCATTCAAAAGTGTTTGCAGTAGTATATCCACAAGGAACTACCAGAAATTCAAGCCAGATTCAGAAGAGGACATGAAACAAGGGATATCATTGCAGATGTCAGATGGGTCTTGGCTAAAAGCAGAAAATACCAGAAAGATATTTACCTGTGTTTTATTTACTATGCTAAGGCATTAGACTCCGTGGATCATAACAAAGTATGGATAACTTTGCAAAGAATGGGAATTTCAGAACACTTAATTGTGCTCATGAGGAACCTGTACTTAGACCAAGTAATTTGAACAGAACAAGGGGATACTTTGTGATTTAAAGTCAAGAAAGGTGTGTGTTCAGCATTATATCCTTTCACCATACTTACTCAATCTGTATGCTGAGCAAATAATTCGAAAAGCTGGACTATACGAAGAAGAACACGGCATCAGGATTAGAGGAAGACTCATTTAACAACCTGCGTTATGCAGATGACACAACCTTGCTTGCTGAAAGTGAAGGGGACTCGAAGCACTTACTGATGAAGATCAAAGACTGCAGCCTTCAGGGTAGATTACACCTCAATATAAAGAAAACAAAAATCCTCACAACTGGGCCAATAAGCAATATGATAAATGGACAAAAGATTGAAGTTGTCAAGGATTTCATTTTACTTGGATCCACAATCAACACCCATGGAAGCAACAGTCAAGAAATCAAATGAGGTATTACATTGGACAGATTTACTGCAAAGCACCTCTTTAAAGTATTAAAAATCAAAGATGTTACTTTGAGGACAGGACAAAGATGTGTCTGACCCAAGCCATGGTGTTGTCAATTGCCTCATATGCGTGCAAGAGCTGAACAATGAATAAGGAAGACCAAAGAATTGATGCCTTTGAATTATGGTGTTGGAGAAGAATATTGAATATACCATGGACTGCCAGAAGAACAAACAAATCTGTCTTGGAAGAAGTCCAGTCAGAATGCTCCTTAGAGGCTAGGATGGTGAGACTTGGTCCCATTTACCTTGGGCATGTTATCAGGAGGGACCAGTCCCTAGAGAAGGACATCGTGCTTGATAGAGTAGAGGGTCGGTGAAATAGAAGAATACCCTCAACGAGATGGATTGACACAGTGGCTGCCACAACGGGTTCAAGCATAACGATGATTGTGAGGATGGCGCAGGATCAGGTGGTGTTTTGTTCTGTTATGTATAGGGTCGCTATGAGTCGGAACCGAATCTATGGCACCTAACAGCAACATTCTTCTTTGAGTATTTGATAGAGTTCACTAATGAAACTATCTGCATCTGGCATTTTCTTTATGGTAAGGGTTTTGATAATTGGTTCAATTCCTTTAATAGATATGACTATTCAGATTTTCTATTTTTTCTTTTGTCAGTTTTTTAAAATTTTTATTTGATTTTTTAAAATAATTTTTACTGTGCTTTAAGTGAAAGTTTACAAATCAAGTCAGTCTCTCACACAAAAACCCATATACACCTTGCTACACATTCCCAATTACTCTCCCACTAATGAGACAGCCTGCTTTCTCCCTCTCTCTCTTTTCGTGTCCCTTTTACCAGCTTGTAACCCCCTCCACCCTCTCATCTCCCCTCCAGGCAGGAGATGCCAACATAGTCTCAAGTGTCCACCTGATCCAAAAAGCTCACTCCTCACCAGCGTCCCTCTCCAACCCATTGTCCAGTCCAATCCATGTTTGAAGAGTTGGCTTCGGGAATGGTTCCTGTCCTGGGCCAGCAGAAGGTCTGGGGGCCATGACCACCAGGGTCCTTCCAGTCTCAGTCAGACCATAAAGTCTGGTCTTATGAGAATTTGGGGTCTGCATCCTACTGCTCTCCTGCTCCCTCAGGGGTTCTCTGCTGTGTTCCCTGTCAGGGCAGTCATCGGTTGTAGCCTGGCACCATCTAGTTCTTCTGGTCTCAGGATGATGTAGTTGCTGGTTCATGTGGCCCTTTCTGTCCCTTGGGCTTATAATTATCTTGTGACCTTGGTGTTCTTCATTCCCCTTTGATCCAGGTGGGTTGAGACCAACTGATGCATCTTAGATGGCTGCTTGCTAGCTTTTAAGACCCCAGACGCCACTCTTCAAAGTGGAATGCAGAATGTTTTGTTAATAGATTTTATTATGCCAATTGACTTAGATGTCCCCTGAAACCATGGTCCCCAGACCCCTGCCCCTGCTACACTGGCCTTTGAAGCATTCAGTTTATTCAGGAAACTTCTTTGCTTTTGGTGTAGTCCAGTTGTGCTGACCTCCCCTGTTCTGTGTGCTGTCTTTCCCTTCACCTAAAGTAGTTCTTACCTACTATCTAATTAGTGAGAACCCCCTCCCACCCTCCTTCCCTCCCCCTTCTCGTAACCACAAAAGAATGTTCTCTTCTCAGTTTAAACTATTTCTCAAGTGCTTATAATAGTGGTCTTATACAATATTTGTCCTTTTGCAACTAATTTTACTCAACATAATGCCTTCGAGGTTCCTCCATGTTATGAAATGTTTCACAGATTCCTCACTGTTCTTTATCGATGCATAGTATTCCATTGTGTGAATGTACCATAGTTTATTTATCCATTCATCCATTGATGGACACCTTGGTTGCTTCCGTGTTTTTGCTACTGTAAACAGTGCTGCAATAAACATGGGCGTGCATATATCTGTTTGTGTAAAGGCTCTTATCTCTCTAGGATATATTCCAAGGAGTGGGATTGCTGGATCGTATGGTAGTTCTATTTTAAGGAAGCGCCAAATCAATTTCCAAAGTGCTTGTACCATTTGACATTCCTACCAGCAGTGTAGAAGTGTTCCAATCTCTCCACAGCCTCTCCAACATTTATTCTTTTGTGTTTTTTGGATTAATGCCAGCCTTGTCGGAGTGAAATGAGATCTCATTGTAGTTTTGATCTGCATTTCTCTAATGGCTAATGATCATGAACGTTTCCTCATATATCTGTTAGCTACCTGAATGTCTTCTTTAGTGAAGTGTCTATTCATATCTTTTGCCCATTTTTTAATTGGGTTATTTGTCTTTTTGCAGTTGAGTTTTTGCAGTATTATGTAGATTTTAGAGATCAGGCGCTGATCCGAAATGTCACAGCTGAAAACTTTTTCCCAGTCTGTAGGTAGTCTTTTTACTCTTTTGGCGAAGTCTTTGGATGAGCATAGGTGTTTGATTTTTAGGAGCTCCCGGTTACCTAGTCTTCTATGTTCTTTATAATGTTTTCTATACTGTTTATGCCATGTATTAGGGCTCCTGACATTGTCCCTATTTTTTCTTCCATGATCTTTATCGTTTTAGATTTTATATTTAGGTCTTTGACCCATTTTGAGTTAGTTTTTGTGCATGGAGTGAGGTATGGGTCTTGTTTCATTTTTTTTTTGCAGATGGATATCCAGTTCTGCCAGCACCATTTGTTAAAAAGACTGTCTTTTCCCTATTTAACTGTTTTGGTGCCTTTGTCAAATATCAGCTGCTCATATGTGGTTGGATTTATGTCTGGATTCTCAATTCTGTTCCATTGGTCCATGTATCTGTTGTTGTACCAATACCAGGCTGTTTTGACTACTGTGGCGGTGTAATAGGTTCTAAAATCAGGTAAAGTAAGGCCTTCTACTTTGTTCTTCTTTTTCAGTAATGCCTTATTTATCTGGGGCCTCTTTCACTTCCATATGAAGTTGGTGATTTGTTTCTCCATCTCATTAAAGAATCTCGTTGGGATTTGGATCGGAATTGCATTAAATGTATAGATTGCTTTTGGTAGAATAGACATTTTTATAATGTTAAGCCTTCCTATCCATGAGCAAGGTATGTTCTTCCACTTAAGTAAGTCTCTTTTGGTTTCTTGCAGAAGTGTACTGTAGTTTTCTTTGTATAAGTCTTTTACATCTCTGGTAAGATTTACTCCTAAGTATTTTATCTTCTTGGGGGCTACTGTAAATGGCATTGATTTGGTGATTTCCTCTTCGATGTTCTTTTTGTTGGTGTAGAGGAATCCAACTGATTTTTGTATGTTTATCTTGTATCCTGATACTCTGCTGAACTCTTCTATTAGTTTCAGTAGTTTTCTTGAGGATTCCTTAGGGTTTTCTGTGTGTAAGATCATGTCATCTGCGAATAGAGATACTTTGACTTCTTCCTTGCCAATCTGGATGCCCTTTATTTCTTTATCTAGACTAATTGCTCTGGCTAGGACTTCCAGCACAAAGTTGAGTAAGAGTGGTGATAAAGGGCATCCTTGTCTGCTTCCCGATCTCAATGGGAATGTTTTCAGGCTCTCTCCATTTAGGGTGATGTTGGCTGTTAGCTTTGTATAAATGCCCTTTATTATGTTGAGAAATTTTCCTTCTATTCCTATTTTGCTGAGAGTTTTTATCATGAATGAGTGTTGAGCTTTGTCAAATGCCTTTTCTGCATCAATTGATAAAATCATGTGATTCTTGTCTTTTGTTTTACTCACATGATGGATTATATTCATTGTTTCTCTAATGTTGAACCATCCCTGCATACCTGGTATGAATCCCACTTGGTCATGGTGACTTATTTTTTTGATATGTTGTTGAATTCTATTGGCTAGCATTTTGTTGAGGATTTTTGCATCTACATTCATGAGGGATATAGGTCTATAATTTTCTTTTCTTGTGGTGTCTTTACCTGGTCTTGGTATCAGGGATATGGTGGCTTCATAGAATGAATTTGGTAGTATTCCATCATTTTCTATGCTCTGAAATACCTTTAGTAGTAGTGGTGTTAACTCTTCTCTGAAAGTTTGGTAAAACTCTGCAGTGAAGCCATCCAGACCAGGGCTTTTTTTTGTTGGGAGTTTTTTGATTACCTTTTCAATCTCTTCTTTTGTTATGGGTCTATTTAGTTGTTCTACCTCTGTTTGTGTTAGTTGAGGTAGGTAGTGTGTTTCTAGGAATTCATCCATTTCTTCTAGGTTTTCAAATTTGAGTATAGTTTTTCATAGTAATCTGATATGATTCTTTTAATTTCAGTTGGGTCTGTTGTAATATCGCTCATCTTATTTCTTATTTGGGTTATTTGCTTCCTCTCCTGTTTTTCTTTTGTCAGTTTGGCCAATGGTTTATCAATTTTGTTGAGTTTTTCAAAAAACCAGCTTTTGGTCTTGTTAATTCTTTGAATTGTTTTTCTGTTTTCTATTTCATTTCGTTCAGCTCTAATTTTTATTATTTGTTTTCTTCTGGTGCCTGAGGGTTTCTTTTGTTGCTCTCTTTTTATTTGTTCAAGTTGTGGGGATAGTTCTTTGATTTTGGCCCTTTCTTCTTTTTGGATGTGTGCATTTATTGATATAAATTGGCGTCTGAGTGCCGCTTTTGCTATGTCCCAAAGGTTCTGAGAGGAAGTGTTTTCATTCTCATTGGATTCTATGAATTTCTTTATTCCATCCTTAATGTCTTCTATAATCCAGTCTTTTTTCAGCAGGGTATTGTTCAGTTTCCAAGTGTTTGATTTCTTTTCCCTGCTTTTCCTGTTATTGATTTCCACTTTTATGGCCTTATGGTCAGAGAAGATGCTTTGTAATATTTCAATGTTTTAGATTCTGCTAAGTCTTGCTTTATGACCTAATATGTGGTCTATTCTAGAGAATGTTCCATGTGCACTAGAAAAGAAAGTATAGTTGGTTGCTGTTGGGTGGAGTGTTCTGTATATGTCTACAAGGTCAAGTTGGTTGATTGTGGCATTTAGATATTCGGTGTCTTTATTGAGCTTCTTTCTGGATGTCCTGTCCTTCACCAAAAGTGGTGTGTTGAAGTCTCCTACTATTATTGTGGAGCTGTCTGTCTCACTTTTCAATGTTGATAGAGTTTGTTTTATGTATCTTGCAGCCCTGTCATTGGGTGCATAAATATTTAAAGTGGTTATATCTTCTTGGTGTGTTGTCCCTTTAATCATTATACAGTGTCCTTCCTTATCCTTTCTGATGGATTTAACTTTAAAGTCTATTTCGTCAGAAATTAATATTGCCACTTCTGCTCTTTTTTGATTGTTGTTTGCTTGATATGTTTTTTTCCATCCTTTGAGTTTTAGTTTGTTCGTGTCTCTAAGTGTAAGGTGTGTCTCTTGTAGGCAGCATATAGACGGATCTTGTTTTTTATTCCATTCTGCCACTCTCTGTCTCTTTATTGGTGCATTTAGTCCATTGATGTTCAGGGCAATTATGGATAGGTATGAAGTTCGTGCTATCATTTTGATGTCTTTTTTTGTGTGTTGACAGCTTCTTTTTCCCCACTTGATTTTATGTGCTGAGTAGATTTTCTTTATATATTGTCCTTTCCTTGTATTTGTTGTTGTTGATTTTGTTTCTGCTGAGTCTGTATTTTTCCCTTGTATCTTATTTTGATGAGTAGGATAGTTTGTCTCCTTTGTGGTTACCGTATTATTTACCCTTATTTTTCTGAATTTATAACTAACTTTTATTTCTTTGTATCGCCGTATCTTCCTCTCCATGTGGAAGGTGTATGATTACATTTCTTAGTCCCTCTTTATTATCTTAATGTTGTCTTCTTGTATATAATAACATCGCCATTACCCTGTGTTGGCCTTTTTTTTTTTTTTTTAAATCTTGCTTTGTTTTTTTTTTTTTTATTTGCCTGTCTGGGTTGACTTCTGGTTGCTCTGCCCAGTGTTCTAGTCTTGGGTCAATACCTGATATTATTGATTTTCTAACCAAAGAACTCCCTTTAGTATTTCTTGTAGTTTTGGTTTGGTTTTTATGAATTCCCTCAACTTGTGTTTATCTGGAAATGTCTTAATTTCACCTTCATATTTAAGAGACAGTTTTGATGGATATATGGTTCTTGGCAGGCAATTTTTTTCCTGCAATTTTTTGAATATGTCATCCCATTGCCTTCTTGCCTACATGGTTTCTGCCGAGTAGTCCGAGCTTATTCTTATTGGCTCTCCCTTGTAGGTGACTTTTCTTTTATCCCTCGCTGCTCTTATAATTGTCTCCTTATCTTTGGTTTTGGCAAGCTTGATTATAATATGTTTGGGTGACTTTCTTTTAAGATCTACCTTATGTGGAGTTCGATGAGCATCTTGGATGATATCTTCTCATCTTTCACAATATCAGGGAAGTTTTCTGCCAACAAATCCTCAACAATTTTCTCTGTATTTTCTGTTATGCCTCCCTGTTTTGGTACTCCAATCACTCCTAGTTTTTTTCTCTTGATAGAGTCCCACATGATTCTTAAGGTTTCTTCATTTTTTTTTAATTCTTTTATCTGATTTGTCTTCCAATATATTAGTGCCAAGTGATTTATCTTCAAGTTCAGAAATTCTAGCTTCTACTTGCTCAATCCTGCTCCTCTGACTTTCTATTGAGTTATCTAATTCTGTAATTTTATTGTTAATCTTCTGAATTTCTGATTGCTGTCTATCTATGGATTTTTCCAGCTTATTAAACTTTTCATTATGTTCCTGAATAATCTTTCTGATTTCTTCAGTTGCTTTATCTTTGTGTTCCTTGGCTTATTGTGCGTATTGCCTCATTTCCTTCCTGATGTCTTGAGGGGTTCTGTATATTAAACTTTTGTATTCTGCATCTGGTAATTCCAGGAATGCACTTTCATCTAAAAGATCCCTGGATTCTTTGTTTTGAGAGCCTGTTGAGGTGATCATGGCCTGTTTCTTTATGTGACTTGATATTGACTGTTGTCTCTGAGCCATCTATAAGTTATTGTATTAGTTTATGCTTGCTTACTGTGTCATAGCTTCTTGCTTTGTTTTTGTTTTGGTATACCCCTATGGGTTGCTTGAGTGAGCTAACTTGATTATTTTCGCCTTTGGAGCTCTGGTGTCCTATCCCCAGCTGGCTAGAGCTGTTATCAGGTATATCAGTCTAGGAGTCCATTCAGTTTTCTTGTATGAATTCAGCTCAGGTTTCCAGGTAGCTGATATCAAGTATGTGGTACAGGCTGTGTCCTACAGTCTTAGAGGGGCAGGGGTGATTGGCGTATATACCCGTATCTGATTGCAGCAGGGGGTCATGCTCTGAACAAGGCAGGGGGCTGAGAACCGACCCCCAGGTGTCTCTGAGGAAAATGCGTCTCTGTTCCCTAGAGTGTGCTGGTGGGTGGGGTCTGCAGAGGGGCTATGGGCACCCAAAGATTTTGTTGTAAGGACTGGGAGGTACCAGTTATCCCTGGGCCCCTGTCGCTGGTGGCTGGGTGACCCAAGTGGAGCCACCAGTCCTTAGGTCCTTGTTGTAGGTAGGCGAGGACCTTGTTTAATAGGCAAAGCAATGTCAAACATCAAACCCCCACCTCTCCACCGCACCGCTGAAATGGTTGGAGTTTGCCAACAAGGGCCTATTCTCTGGAAATAGGCCCACACAGGTCCATGCAGAAGGGAGAGGTGCTCAAGGTCCACGGACGGTTTATGCCTGGACAGGAGCTGCGTGTGTCCTGAGCTCCCCCAGTTAATGGAGCTGGAAAATTATCTTTTCCCCCCAGTTGCAATTTTTTTCCTTCCCCAAGGCCGGGAGTATGGTTCCAGGTGCTCACCAGGGTCTATCTCAGGCCCAGGGATTCAGCCACTGAAGCTGGGTTGGGGGTGGGGGGTGGTGGGGTAAAATATATGCAAGTAGTTGGCTTTTGTTGAGAGCGCCCTTCTGCTCAGGTTCCGGAGGTGTGAGTGGGCTGTGTGGCTGCTGCTTCTTCCTGAGGGAACTGTGGCCCAACTCTAGGACCAGCCGGCCACCGCCACTCCGGGAATGGTGCCTGAGGGTTCCCCGCGATTCAGGTCCGGCAACTCCTCTCCGCTTCTGAACGGCCTCTCCCCCCTCCCCTCCGCCCCTCAGTTCCTTGTCTAAGCTTGCCTTTGATGTTCAGGGCTCCCAGCGTGTCACAAATATATTCGTTTCACTTGTTTTTTCGGGTCTTTGTTGTAAAGAGGGCTCAACAGAAGCGTCTGTTTCGCCGTCTTGGCTCCGCCTTCTCTTTTGTCAGTTTTGACAAGTTGCTTCTTACCCCCTAAAATTTGTCCATTTTGTCTAAGCGGTCAAGTTTGTTGGCATAAAGTTGTTTATAATATTATCGGATTCTATTTTTTAATGTGTGTAGAATCAGTGGATATAACCCATTTCATTCCTACCTTGGTGATTTGTGTTCTTCCTCTCTTTTTTTAAAATTAGTTTTTGGTGGTTCTTCTAGAGATTATAATATACATAACTAAGCTTTTACTCTCTACTTATTGTTAATATTTTATCTTCAATATTGTCACCTAAAGTGGTAGTATTTATCATTATGACAATATCGTCACTTAAAAATGTTAATGGGTTCCTTTACTTACTCCACACTACTCTTTTATGTTACAGGTATCATATGAATTACGTGTATATACTTTAAAAACCCAATCAGACACTGTCATAATTTTTACCTTAAGCCATCACGTATCTTCATCATTGCTTAGGATCCACATTTCCCTCTGGCATTTTTTTCCCCTCAGTCTGAAGAACTTTCTTTACTAGTTCTTGTAGCGCAGGTCTACTGGTGGCAAATTATCTTAGTTTTTCCTTTATCTGCAATGTCCATATTTCCTCTTCATTCCTGAAGGATATTTTTTCATTGGATATAGAATTCTGAATTCACAGCCTTTTTCTTTCTACACGTGAAAGATAAGTTTCTTTCTGTCTATCTTCTGGCCTTCCTGGCATCTGGTGAAAAATATGCTGTCATTTGGATAGTTTTTCTCCTGTATGTAATATTGTTTTCCTCTAGCTACTTTCAAGATTTTTTTTTTATCTTTTTTTTTTTAATGGGTTCGTTTTGATATGTCTAGGTGTGGTTTCATTTTAATTTATCCTGCTTTGGATGTGCTGAGCTTCCTGAATCTGTAAAGGTATGGCATCCCCCAAATTTGGGAAGGTTTGGGACATTGTTTGTTTAAATACATGTTCTGTTCCAACTTCAACTTCTGGGTCTCCAGTTATACATATGTATTGCCCCACAGACCCATGAGGCTATATTCTTTTTTTTTTTTTTTTAATAAATCTTTTTGCTCCTCAGACCAAATAATGTTTGTTGATTTATTTTCAGTGCCACTCGTCTTTCTTCTGACATGTCCATTCTGCTGTTGAGCCTATATGGTGAAATTTTTTTTTTAATTTCTAATATTAAATTTGTCAGTTCTGAAATTTCCACTTGGTTCTTTTTTATATTTTTTTACTTCTCTGTTGAGAATTCTGAAACCATGAGACAAAAAACCTAAGTGGAAATCCTCTGAAAACCAAAGTGTATTGTTTTGGCAGCCTTGCAAGGCAAAGATTAGAGGTCAGGATTGCTAGTGGTAGAAGCTGTAGAGAATACAGTAGGCTCTAAAATTTTTTTTAGGAACATATGAACTAAAACCAAGACAAAAAGCAGACAATAGAAAGAGACCCACAGGTGATCCTGATATTGGAGTTAGTAGCAGAAAAGGACTTCAAGATAAACGTGATTAATATGATTAAGATAATAGAGAAAAAGATAAAGTAGATGACTGGTATTAAGCCCACCTAATGATATTTTTATTTTTTGGTATTATGTGTTTCATTGTCAGTTTTAGAATTTCCACTTGATTCTTCTTTACAGAGTTGAGCTCTCTATAGAAATTCATTATTGTGTCATCTATGTCCTCCATCTTTATTTTCCATGTGCACTTGAAAAGAATGTATGTTTTTCTATTTCTTGAGTGCAGTGTTCTGTACATGTCAGTTAGGTCAAGTTTGTTCAAAACTCGATATCTTCATTTTTTTTTTTTTTTTTTTTTTGCTTTCTTGTTCTGTTGGTATAAGGGGCTCCTCCTGGGTTTTGGTAATGTTTTGTTTCTTGATCGGGGAGCTGGTCTGTTCACTTTATGAAAATTTATTGAACTGTATACATATAATTTGTTCACATTTCTGTATGTATATTATACTTGGATAAGACATTTACCAAAAATACCCAAGAGACCATTTCCTTTTCTCTCAATCATTTTAAAGAAAAATATTATTCTGCTATTTACCAAGCGTAAATTGAAATGACCAGTTGTAACAAATACTTTGCTGATGAGAATCTGTAAATACCTTCTAGAAAATAAGGGCCCATTGATGGAGTCCCTGGGTGATGTAAACAGTTAATGCACTCCACTGCTTGTCAAGAGGTTGGAGGTTCAAGTCCACCCAGAGGCATTTTGGCAGAAAGGCCTGGTGGTCTGCTTCTGAACAATAACAATCAGCCATAGAAAACCCTCTGGAGCACATTCCAACCTGACACACATGAGGCCACCGTGAGTCAGAGCCTGCTCGATGGCAGCTGGTTTTCTAGTAGTGATCCCAAACTCAGCGTTGTAGCTTGACAGAGCCCCAAGAGCACAAACAAATCTGGAAGAGTCCTGACTTCCTTAGGCACTAATTTGAGGGAAAAAAAAATTTAAGCATTTTTGTGAATTGGATTTGTATCTGTAAAACTTAGAGTCGTTTCTCATTAAGAGAATTTCCTGAATTTATTTAAACTGTACCTTTAATGCTAAGGAAATGTTTAATAACAGGAACAATTAGAGAAAGAGAAGGCACAGAATGATGGAAGGCCGGCGAGTGATAAAGTCTTTGAAAAGAAACGTAAGTAGCTTCCCCCTGCCTTCACCACTCAGCTATACAATTGGTGTTGCCTCCTGGCTTTCTGAAAGACCATGCGGAGTTATTTATATGATATGGACACTTGTCTCACCTTCTTTCATCTTGTTAAAAAGTTGTTTTCAATAATTAGCTGCTTAATGTGGTACAGATGTCAAGAATACATGAATAAATGATGGAGATCAGCGTGGAGGTCTAAGTCCTTCGAAAGGGAAGCTTAGTGTAGTGTCTGGGGTCTTAAGAGCTTGCAAGTGGCCAAGCGGGCGATAACAGTAAATCTCCATTCACCTCGAGTAGCAGAGAATGAAGGAGAGTCAGGAATCGGAGGAGGAAATGTTGCCAACATCTTCCACCTGTGCCTTCGGACTAGAAGAACTGCAGGGTGCTACTGTTACTAAACAATTTGATCTAAGAGTCTATAGGAGAATCCTGATTAAAAGGGGGGGCGGGGACATGAAACAGAATTTCAAATTCTGAATGTAGTCCATACCTTCTGGAGCCATTAAGACTGGACAAATACCTGAAACTATTGCCCTGAAGTAATCTTTAAATCTTAAACTCAAACGAAGCCTTTCCCTGGAGGTCTGCTTAGACCCAAACAACAGTTTAGCTTTTGTAAAGTATATCTGCCTTGAGCACTGACCTCTTTCAGAGATTTATGTTTGTAGGATCAAGTTGACAACCATGTCAAAACGTTAGTTAAGAAGCTTAAGTAGCAGAGAGCTTATGTTAATAATGGTAGAATAAGTTGGAAAAGGATAGCAAGAACCATTATACTACTAGAAGAGCGTAAACAGTGTTACTGAATTATACATGTAGAGTTTCTTGAAATGGTGTATCCTTTGCTGTGTATATTTTCACCAAATAAATAAACAAACAAGTAGAAAAGCTTAAGGTAACTCTGATAGTAATAAGCAATAATAAGATTGTGATATTGATCACTGAGTAACAAAGAATGAAATATGAAAAGTACAAATGTTTGGAAAACAGTGTTGCTTATCCAGGGATAGTGATTCATATTTTCTGTGTTGTCTTATGTATTTATAGAGCTTAATAAGGACTCAGAGGAAAGTATAGAACTTAAAACAGGCTTTATTTTAGGTAGAGACACCAAGACACCAACAAATCTGCCCAAGAGCATTCCTGTTTCTGTCCCTGGGCCCTCTTCTGCCAACCCATCGACAAGTAAGAAATAGTTTTTGTTTATGTCTCTTTTATAAATATTAATTTCAGACAAAGTCACACTATTAAATGAGATATATTGTTCTCAAGCACCTCTTGCTCTTTACTGTTTGTTTTGGTAGTTCTTAGTGGGTAGTACGACAAAGATACATTCTAGGCAGCTCAAACTAAGGAAAGAAAGCGAAACTCATCTGTGCTTTACTGAAAATGATGGTAGCTGGGGAGGGGATGGGAATTAGGGCAGACAAGGGTGAATTGAACAGTTGCATTTTCCTCATTTCTGTTTATTACTCCAGGCAAAGAAATCAAGAAATCCAAACTGATTCGAAGCCAGTCTTTTAATAATCAAGCTTTTCACGCAAAATATGGCAACTTAGACAAGTGCACTAGGTATGACTTGTCAGCTTTTTAATTTAATTTTTTGTTTTATAGTCTCACATCTTTGTGTATTTATTTTGTTATGAAAATAAACCAAGTTAATTGTGAGTTTTTTATAGGACAGTAATTAGTTTTCTTCTGAAAAGGTTGTTACATTAAAAAAATAAAAGTCTACTAATTTGTATAAGAGTAGGTATCCTAGCACTGTAGGAAGAATAGTGCCCCAGCATTACGTAATAACATCATGGAATCCGTGTATGGTTTTATGAGGAAGGTGGTGCTGTATTATATATGACACTTCTGAATGGATGTGGGTGCGCCTGAGCCATTTAATACGTAAATCCATTTGCTATCAATGTTGTTTCTGTCTGTTAAGAAGCCGCTGACATGTTCCTTTGGTAAAGTATCATAACAGAGCTCCCTTGAAAAATGATGCCTGTCTGGTTTTCCACTCAGCTCAGAAGGCAAAATTATAAACAGTTAAGATAAGGAGAGAATTAGCATTAATTAAACAACTCTAATTTTTTTATAAACCAAAAACTAAACCCACTGCCATTGAGTCAATTGCCACTCATAGCAACCCTACAGGACAGAGTAGAACTGCCCCATAGGGCTGTAAATCTTTAGGGGAGTAGACTGCCACATGTTTCTCCTCCAGAGCAGCTGGTGGGTTCAAACCTTTTGGTTAGCAGTCGAGCTCTTAACGACTGTGCCACCAGGGATCCTTATGATTTTTTTCATAGGCGCTATATAATACAGAATATAAGAGCTGCATATCAATTGACAAGTAAAATAATTTTAAGAAAGTGTAAATGCTTTTAGAAGTATTCACTTATTTATCGAGATAAATAACATTGTACCAAAAAAAAAAAAAACCCACACATTTTTCTTTTATTAAAGATAGTCTAGTCCAGATTTTCAGCAATTTCTGGACATTTTCAGTACATCCATCTAGAGTTTCTATCCAGTAGGGTGACCTGAAGAGGGATAAAAGGAATTAGAGATAAAGGTCAGTTGTTGCCAAGAAAATTTTACCATCTCACCTGTGTTAGCTGAACATTAAAAGAAAAATTGTTAGTCTGATGCAGAGGTTTAAGAAAGCTCTTTTAAGTTACAAAGTAAGGGTTATGAGACCTGAAATCTAAAAATAAATGAGAAATAAAAGCAGCAAAGGTATTTCATAAACAGTAGGAGAAAATATTGAAAAAGAGGGGTGGGGCTGAAACAGACCAAGTGCTAGCTGACCATGACTGAAAGAAGCATGTTCTTGGATTTTACACTAAATCATGTTCTTTTCTAGTAAAAGCTCTGCAGCAGGATATGCACCTCCAGCCTCAGGGTTAACAAAGAGTTCTGTGCTTTCACTAACTGGTAAGTAGCAATCTGAGCACTTCCGAAACATGATTAAAAAAAAAAATCTTAAATAACCCGATTTAAAACAAATTCCTAGATAAAGTGTTTCTCCTAAATTTATGTCTTTATCAAATCCCTAAGAAATGAAGCTTTCCCATAGCAATTGAGGGAATACTTGACTACATGTATTACTTCGTTTTCACTGTGTTAAGGCCAATAATTCAATGCTTTTAGAAGAGAAAAAGGGCAAAATGATAGGATAAGTTTCATCACAGCCTGAGGGACTGCAGAAACATAGACTAAACATTTTTTGCAGTCATTTTTAAGGACGTTAAGAACAGTAGGTCTTCACTGTGATCATATGCATCCTACAAAATACTTGACTAATGTCCCTTAAAACTGTCAAGGTCATCAAAAACAAAGGAAAGCCTGAGAAACTCACAGCTAAGAGGAGCCTAAGTAGACATGACAACTAAATGAAAGGTGGTAACCTGAATGGGACCCTGGAACAGAAAAAGGCATTAGATTAAAAAATCAGGAAACTGAATGAACTATGGACTTTAGTTAATAATAATGTATCAATATTGATTGATTTATTGTAATAAATATAGCATATTAATGTGAGATCTTAACAATTAGGGAAATTGTAAGAAGGATATGTGGGAATTCTCTGTACTCATCTCAATTTTCCTGCAAATCTAAACTGTTGGAAAGGTATATTTGAAAATACAATTTACAATAGCTTCAAAAACATTAAATGTTTAGGGATAAATTTGACACAATGTGTATAATATATACACTAAAAACTTCAAAACATTGCTGAAAGAAATCAAAGATCTAAATAAATGGAGAGATAAACCATGTTTATGGATTAGAAGACTTAACATATTACAATGTCAGTACTTTCTAAATTCATCCATAGATTCAATACAATCAAAATTCCTGCAGTCTTTTTGCAGACATTTATGAGCCAATTCTAAAATCTATATGAAAATGCAAAAGACCTAATATAGCCAAAACAGTTTTGAAAAAGACAAAGTTAGAGAACTTGAACTACTTGATTTCAACACTTACATAAAGCTGTAGTAATCAAGACAGTGTGACCATATTGACATATTTGGTCAATTGATTTTCAACAGAGGCTCCAAGATAAATCAATGGTGGGAACAATTGGATGTCTATATGAAACATAAATGGACCTCAGTTCTTCGACTGTACATAAAGTTAACCCAAAATAGATTGTAAACCTAAAAGCTAAACCCATGCAATTTCTAGAGGAAAAATCAGAAGAAAGCCTCGAAATTTTGAAATAAAGGTTTCTACTAACCATGAAAGAAAAATACTAATGTATTGGACTTCATCAAAACGTAAAACTTATGCTCTTTGAAAGAGAGCATCAAGAAAATAAAGACACAGATTGGGAGAAAATATTCATAATATGTATATCTAACAAAGAACTTGTATCCAGAATATATACAGGAAATTTAAAAATCCAATAATAAGAAGGCAGCGCAATAGTAAAATGAGTAAAAGATTTGAACATTCACTTCACAGAAGAAGATAAGCAAATAGTACATGGAAAGATGCTGTCTTAGTTATCAAGTACCACTATAACAGAAATACCACAAGTAGATGGCTGTAACAAACAGAAGTCGATTCTCTCACAGCCTAGTAGGCTGGAAGTCTGAATTGAGGGTGCCAGCTTCAAGGGAAGGCTTTCTGCCTCTGTCGGCTCTGGGGGAAGGTCCTTGCCATTGATCTTCCTTGGTTGAGGAGCTTCTCAGAGCAGGGACCCTGGGTCCAAAGAACAAACTATTCTCCTGGCTCTTGTTTCCTGGTGATACGAGGTCACCCTGTCTCTTTGCTCACTACTCTCTTTTATATCTCAAAAGAGATTGACTTAAGACACAACCTAATCTTGTAGTTTGAGTCCTGCCTCATTAACATAACTGCCTCTAATCCTGCCTCATTAACATCATAGAGATAGGATTTATAACATATAGGAAAATCACATCAGATGACAGTGGTGGACAGTTACACAATAATGGGAATCATGGCCTAGCCAAGTTGATACACATTTTTGGGGGACACAATTCAATCTATGACAGATGGTTAACATCACTAGTTATTAGGGAAATGCAACATAGAAACAATGATAAAGATAAATATGACATGCTCTACATATCACTACCCACTGCCGTCGAGTCGATTCCGACTCATAGCAACCCTATAGGACAGAGTAGGACTGCCCGATAGAGTTTCCAAGGAGCGCCTGGCAGATGTGAACTGCCGACCTCTTGGTTAGCAGCCATAGCACTTAACCACTATGCCACATACCACGAGAATGTCTAAAATTAAAAAGGTTTACAGTACCAAGAGTTTGTGAGGATATGGGATAACTAGAACTCTCATACATAGTTGGGTATGATCAATCACTTTGGACAATAGTTTGGCAGTCTCTTATAAAGAGATATATATGTATGTGTGTATATATATATATATATATATATATATATACAGCAAAAACCCATTGCTATCGAGTCGATTCCATAGTGACCGTACGGGACAGAGTAGAACTGCCCCATAGGGTTTCCAAGTAGCAGCTGGTAGATTCAAACTGCCGACTTTTTGATTAGCAGTCAAGCTCGTAACCACTGTGGCACCAGGGCTCCATCCCAGCGACTCTACTTCTAGGCATTTACTGAAGAGAAATGAAAACAGACATCCACACATAGACTTGTACACAAATGTTTAAAGCAGCTTTATTTCTAATAGAAACTGGAAACAATCCAAGTATCTATCAACAGGAGAATGGATAAACAAGTGCCATTTATGTAATTCTAGTCAATATTAAAAAGGAACAAAGTATTGATACACACAGTAACAGGAATAAATCTCAAAACAATTATCCAGAATGAAAGAAGTCAGAGCAAAAAAAAAAAAAAGTACATGCGGTATGATTTCGTTTATATAAAATTTTAGAAAATGCAAACTAATCTATAGTTACAGAAGGCAAATCAGTGGTTGCCCGGGCGTGTGGGGAGGGATGGTGAGCAGGGATTATAGCGGGCATGAGGACACTTTTGGTAGCTTGATTGTGGGATGGCTTCGTGGCTGTATATGTCAAAACTTATCATACTGTATGCTGAAATTGTGCATTTATTGTTTGTAAATTACACCTTTATAAATTGAGTTGATTTAAAAAGAAAAAAAAAATCAGCTTTAACCTTTTCTTCTCCGAGGTTAATACCGTTCTTGGTGTGTTCAACATGTCTGTCTGTACACGTATCACTTTCAGATGATTCATTCCGGACCCGTAATGCCAGCAGCCTTCCAGCTGCCTTTTCTCCTAATTCTGCATTACCAAGCACTTCACGTGGGACAAGTAACTCGGCGGAGTCAAAGAGCAGCGGAAGTAAAGATACGCAACCACGGAAGGCTGCCTTGTAAGTAATCAAGAGACACACTTCTAAGTGTTTCTCCTGCCCTTTTTCTCAGTGCAGTTTCCTTCCCACTTAAACACTTCCTAAAGAGTAGGAAGTGTCTATAATGAGGAAATGTTACAAGTTAAAAGCAGTTTTTATTACATGTGACTCTGTTAGGCTAGATACATAAAATGATTTCTGTGTGGCAGACTCTGTAATATTAGGGAACCAACAAGAAACATATAAGTGGCTCCCCCTAGTATCTGAGAGCTATTTATCTTTCTGTAAAATGTTTGGATTCAGGGAATTATTTCTGAGAAAACACTGAGTGTAATTGCATCCCTTGAATGGCTAACTGGAGTATACAGTGTTGAATTGCTCAGTACCGGAAGGATGAGTACAACTAATGCCACTTAAGACGTATTCCTCTAGCAGAAGATCCAGAGTGGCGGGTCCAGGAAACGAGAGATTTTACAGACTCTCTCCTTGTGCCTTGATGTTGAGGATGTAAAGGGCCTTTTGTTCTCCTTTTCCCTCATGGTCCTTTTTATGTGCTATTTGTATCGTGTCTGAATTGTTGAAGCCCTCGTTTCTTTTAGCTTAAACTTTAAGAGAGGACTACCATAAAAATCACCCTGAGGAGAGATCAGATCAAGGTAGAAATGATTCAGCCCAGGTGCCTGAACTGTAGCTTCAGGTTTGTCCTCTCATATGGGACACCTGAGCCTTCTAATGAGAACAGAATTTAAACAGGATTCAGATTTTCTTCTGCATATGTTTCGTCTCATTCATGGGCATATTCTAATAAAATTTCTCAAATACATCTTTGTGGAAACGCCATGCTGGGATCTTTTTTTTTTTTTAATTAAAAAAAATTTTTATTGTGCTTTAAGAGAAAGTTTTGGAGTGGTTTTAAGGAGGAGTCCAGCATAGAGTTTTTATTTATAATAAAATTTATTACAAATTTTAATTGGCTATTGGGTGTATACAAATACAGATCTGTGTACCCAACTTGATTCAGAATTTTGAAACCTTTACTGAATGAAGCTCAAGGAAAGACTAGAAATATATAGTAGAAAGAAGTGAGAGTAATAGAAAAAGGTAACACTGATATTACAGATGGTGGGACCTTTCTAATTGTGCTGTCGAAGGGGATACTCTTTATCCGAGCAGTTACTGATGTAATGATTAGACTGTGGAAATTCCACGTAAGAGTCATGGTAGCAGAGAGTGCAGGACCTCATGGTTCGTCCTCTCAGGCACTCCACCTAACATCCTGAGATCCTCTGCTCTGTCACCCTGAACCTCCTCTCAAAAGGCTTCCCTAGGATCCTACTATTAAAGGACACATTTAATAACACTAGAATGTAATTCATCTTCTTCTCAACTTATTTTTCTGAATGATTCAGGCATTTTTATAGCAAAGACCATTGAAACCTAAGATATTTATACCAGCTCTCCTTTATCTCATACTATCTTTACCCGTTCTTCCATTGTTAAGAGTCTATGTTTTTCCTTTTTATAAACTGAATTTGCTTTTCCTTGGGAAAAAAATATATAAAATTGGTTATTTTTTTAAAAAACGAATCTAGAAACACTCTGTTAACAAACCACACACCAGGTTTGTTTCTTGTTTTCTGAATATTGTGAAGAAAAAGGATGTTAGTACCCAAGGCACTTTTCTAACATGTGGCTGGATGTCAAAGGCCATAAGCACATTTCCATATAATGTGACTCTAATCTGGACTTTCTCATGAGTATGCACTGGCACATAGCAGATATGGGTGATTAAAATCAACACCAGTCTTTTTCTGTGAAGTATTATCCATAATTCAGAGCTATGCCATATCTAAATGAAAATGTAGCCTTTAAAAGGAAAAAGAGCCTATGACGTGGTTTTAGAAATTTTTGCTTTGCATAAAATCACATGCAAGACGTTCCCTACCTTCTCAGTTTCACAGAGATGTCATATCTGATATTTAGTAATACCAGCCTCTAAAAGGAAACACAGATATGTATTCTGTCTTATGCCTTTTAAGACCAGACGATTGATACATTCAGGCCTGTGTTAATTGGTTATGGCTATACAAAATGCAAAATGTGTGAAAAGTTGCATGAGTGAATTTTTTTCCTAAGTTGAATGCTAAGTGCACATATGATTTTTGATAATTAAAGGTAATTTCAAGTAATCTTTAGTGTAATTAATTTTCTTCCTGAATCAACATTCTCATATATCAGGTTTATTTAAAGTGGATTATATCTGTGTTTATTTACTTTGTGAACATCATATGGATAATTTTTTTCTTTCCCTCTCTTTTTTGCTTTCCCTTCCTTCTCTCTTTCTTTCTCTAACTTGCTTTTTCTATTCCTTTCTCATTTTTTGACAAAGAAAATCCAGAAAATCCAATCCTTAAATCATCTGTTTGATGAAGGAGGCCAAAGACAGCTGGAGATACTGTGATTGATGGACAAAAGCTAAAGCCATAGCTTGGCTTTTTTTTTTTCTGTCTTTTTTTAAGGGATGGAACAAAGAACTGTAATAGCATCTGATGTTGTTAAACTTTCCATGTTTGAAATCAGATTCCCTAGGAGGTATAATATATATTTCTGTGAATAATAGCGTGGTCGCAGAATTCCAATTCTGACAAAAAACCAACTTCAGGTATGTGCTGTAACTACTGCTGCAAAAGAGACAAAGTCTGCCTTTATTTGTGCAGGGAACCATCTATTTTGTTGTGCTCATCTAGAGTTTTAGCATTTAAAAATTGTATGAAAGTCCAAATCAGCTGAAATTACCTTAGCTAGAGAATCACTTGGAAGGGGACCGTGGACGTGAGGAAGATACTACCTTATCTAACCAATCTTCAAGCCCAATTGAAAAGTCATACTGAAGAGGGTACAAAAAACTGTCTGCAGTTTTATCAGTCCTAGTGACAAAATGTACCTGGACATTGACAAATTCAAATTTGACAATGAAAATTCTTCAAAGATTTCTGATAACTTTTAGCTACAAGTACCTTAAAAATAATAGATTGATGATTTCCTTTATTTCCTAGAATTTATTTTATAAGTACTTTGTTTACATTTTAGATTGTATCTGTCCTTAGTTTCAAATGATGAGTCTAGTTTGAATCAGCTGTTACTCCAAGCTATCATGCTTAAGCTATGTCAACAACATTTATTTGTACTAATGCTAATATGACCATCAGAATTTGCCTGTGGAACATAAACAGTTCTTAATTAAACAAAAAAAGTCATTTCTTGAGATATACTGTATGAAGCTATTGTCAGCTTCTCTATTTCAAAATGCAATCAGCATATAACTATATTGGTATTAGAAGATGTTTGTTTTTTAAAATCCATTGATGTATGATAAAGATGATTTAATTTGTGAATGCATATGTGTGTGTGGTTACTTTTTATAATGTGAAATAATGAATAATGAATTGACTCAAAATAAAACATAGGTTAATGAGAAACCTGTGTTCTTGAAAAAAGTTTTAAACATTTTCCTGCAGTTTTTATTTTATAATTAAAGAGTAAGACAGTTCGTGTTTAAGTAATGAATGGTAGAAACGTACTAGTATCAGCTGTGAGTTACTCAGGGCATGGTTATTCAATGTGAGTCTTTTTCATGCTGTTTGCTTTCTCTTTACCCTCCTTATAAGGAGACCTGGTGGTGCAGTGGTTAAGTGCTTGGCTGCTATCCGAAAGGTTGGTGGTTTGAATCCACCAGGTACTCCACAGGAGGAAGATGTGGCAGTCTGCTTCTGTAAAGATTAAAAAAAACAAAAAATACAGCTCTGGAAACCCTATGGGGCAGTTTTACTCTGCCCTGTAGGTCGCTGTGAGTCAGAATTGACTCAACAGGAACGGGTTTGGTTTTTGGTTTTTACCCTCCTTGTGGCCTCTTTTTGGCTATTTTTTAGTGATTCTTAATATCCTTCACGAAAGGATAGTCAAGTAAATGGAATTGTTCAACTACTCATTTTATTTGTCAGTACTGTAGTTAAAGATTGGGTAGGTATAAAGAACTTGATGATATTGGCTAAACGAATTTAGTACATGCTCCGTGGATTTCATGTTACTATGTTTCCACGAGCATCAATAGTGTAGGATTGAATATAGCATGATCTAGCTAGAGTATGTTGGATTTATAATGGGACATCAAAGTTGCATCCGTGTTTCTGCACTTTGATAGTCAGCATTGACAGTAATTTAAATAGATGGAGAATTTCAGTTTATTCATCAAATAGTAAATTTAGTAGAGTTATAAACTTTTATTTTCCCACCATGTATGTGAGAGAAGAGGAGAGTGATTTGACACAGAACAGTGACTACCATAATTTAGGGATATAGAGAAGTCCATGCAATCTTATTTCTAGGGACTCAATTATCACTTAAAACAGTTAATCCAATTACTTTTGGAAGTCATTTTTTTTCTAAAGAACATGATAATTTTTAAAAATCTTTGTTAAAATTATACTTCCAAGTTCAGACTTATAGACGCAGAATAAAGAACAATTGGTGACAGCTATGGGTAACCACACATATCTTAATTTATATCAGAAAATAAGATAGATATTCTTATAAAAGCTCTCAGTTTAACAGGTTATCAAATAGCTTCTTCGAACTAGTTGTATGACAAGGAAAGATCCCCCTCTACCTGTAGCTACATCAAAAAGGGAACACTTCCCTCATCTTTTTGCTAATTATGGAAACTTGTATTTTTAAAGATTGTTGTTGTTGTTGTTGTTAGGTGCCGTCAAGTCGATTCTGACTCATTGCGACCCTATGCACAACAGAATGAAACACTGCCCGGTTCTGCGCCATACTTACAAACATTGTCATGCTTAAGCCTATTGTTGCAGTCACCGTATCAGTCCATCTCATTGAGGGTCTTCCTCTTTTTTGCTGACCCTCTGCTTTAACAAGCGTAATGTTCTTCTCCAGGGACTGACCCCTCCTGATAACATGTCCAAAGTTTATGAGACATAATCTCGCCATCCTCGCTTCTAGAGAGCATTCTGGTCATACTTCTTCCAAGACAGATTTGTTCATTCTTCTGGTAGTCCATGGTATATTCAGTATTCTTCTCCAGTACCACAATTCAAAGGCATCAATTCTTCTTTGGTCTTCTTTATTCATCATCCAGCTTTCACATACATCTTGACAACTTCACTCTTTTCTTTGTTTATTGTGATGTTGCTTATTGATACAGTTGTGAAGATTTCTTTATGTTGAGGTGTAATCCGTACTGAAGGCTGTGGTCTTTGATCTTCATTAGTAAGTGCTTCAACCATATGTAGGGAAGCATTAAAAAAGTCTTTGAACTAGAGAATAGGGCCATTTTCTGACTTGCAGAGTAATGTGTTAGGTATGATTGTTGTGTTATTGTTGCTGTTTTAAAGAAGTGTGCGTGGGGAGGGGAGGGTGGGAGTGTGATTTGTATGCTGTATGAATCCTTCAGTGATAATGAACCATTTCATAAATGGGTTTGGCCGTATTCATTCTAGAAGGCGTTGTGTTCTCATAGACTTTGTTTTCTAGATTTCACCTCTTGGAAGTGGGACATTTGACTAAATCATCTTTTACTCCTCTTTCTACTATTTTTCCTCAAACAGACCTAACTAATTAAACCCAAGAAGGTCACTTATGAGCGTCAGTTAGATCAGTCCTCCATCTTTGTTGCCCTCTTTCTAGGCCAATACAGTTGCCTGGCCTTTCACAAATGTCAGTTAGTTCTTTTGTAATGAATACAGGAATGAATTGGCGTCCAGTTTTTAGAATTATGAATGTCAGTCTTTAGGCTGCATCTTAATATTATTACCTTAATAATAAATTGTTGGAAACCCTGGTGGCATAGTGGTTAAGTGCTACGGCTGCTAACCAAAGGGTTGGCAGTTCGAATCCGCCAGGCGCTCCTTGGAAACCCTATGGGGCAGTTCTACTCTGTATTATAGGGTTGCTATGAGTCAGAATTGACTCAACGGCACTGGGTTTCGTTTTTTTTTTTTTTTGGTAATAATAAATTACTGTGATTTATATTAGTAACCAAGATGATAAATCAATAAATTAATCTTAAAAAAAAAAAAAGCCAAACCCGTTGCCGCCGAGTCAATTCTGACTGATAGCGACCCTGTAGGACAGGGTAGAACTGCCCCATAGAGTTTCCAGGGAGTGCCTGTGTATTCGAACTGCTGACCTTTTGGTTTGCAGACATAGCTCTTAACCACTACGCCACCAGGGTTTCCAAATTAATCTTAGGTATATTTAAACATTGGGTAGGCAACAGGTAGAGAAGAGTGCTTTTATAATATCCAATTAGACATTTAATCAAGACAGTTGACACTCCAGGATTAATTATCTTTATTCATGATTCTCTGAATATAGTCCTAAAATATTTTCTTGTCTCCATGAAAGAAAATGACTAACTAAGACAGTTTTGGGTGTGTTTGCTCTTTTCCTTTCTTCCTTGGGACAAACTCCATGCTTATACACTGTTTCACCCCCAATGGGTAATCAAGAGGCATGCTGCCTATTCAGCTGGACTCCATCAGAGAGCTTTGCACAGAAGGAAGGAAGAATGGAAAGGGTTTGGGGACTGGACTCAGGAGAGGCAGGCCTCTAGCCCTGCCATTACCAGACAGGGTGACCTTAGACTAGTGTTGTCATTTCTCTGGGCAGGGATGACTTTTCCTGGAGGTTCAGCAGGCACAGTGTTTAAGTCCCACAGTATCGCTAGGGGCCCATGAACATGCTTTACTTCTCGCAATAAGCGAGATGCATGCTTCAACTGCGGGATTATATTTGTCTCTTTATCACTGCAGCTGTAAAATATAACTTTAATACATTTTCTATGGAGGAATGGGCCTATGAAGGTGCCTAGGGCCCATGCAAGTCATAACATGGCCCTGCCTCAGGGTCCGAAATTCTGTCCTCTGTAATATGAAGGTATTGAACTAGATGATCAACTAATGCCTTTGCCAAATCATTTAATGTGCCATGGAGTGGAATGGGCAGCATCGAGGCAGATGCTGTGATCATAAGTGACTATAAAGAAAAAAAAAAAACCAAACCTGTTGCCCTGGAGTCTATTCTGACTCATAGTTACCCTATAGGACAGAATAGAACTGCCCCATAGGGTTTCCAAGGAGCGGCTGGTGGATTTGAACTGCTGATCTCTTGGTTAGCAGCCGAGCTCTTAACCACTGTGCCACCAGGACTCCACTAAGTGACTATAGCTATTTTAATTTTAGTCAGCAAGAAATGATTCTGTAATAAAGTAAAATAAAACATTTATTTTGCACCACAGAGAAGTGAAGAAGGAGAAGCATATGACTCAAGGACAATGTATGCATGTCATCCCCCCAAAGGCTTTATCTTGAAATAGTGTTCTGAACTATCATTTTTTAAGTCCGGATATGTTAGCCTCAAAGAAAGGTAAAGCTGTTCCACCTAACTAGTCTTCAGTCAAATATAAAGGCTATTGGCAGCAAGTGCAAAATACCAGGCAGACTGCACAAACATTTTACTAGTTCGTATATATATATATGGAGCCCTGGTGGCACAGTGGTTAAGAGCTTGGCTGCTAACCAAGAGGTCGGCAGTTCAAATCCACCAGCCACTCCTTGGAAACCCCATGGGGCAGTTCTGCTCTGTCCTATAGGGTCATTGAATCAGAATCGACTCGGTGGCAACGGGTTTGGTTTTTCTGGTTATATTTATGTAAGAAAACCCCAAACTAACAGAGGACAAGGGGGACACCTTTCTCCTCTGCCACCCAATGCCTGTGTCCTGTGAGGGTTCACATACCACAGACTCAGTGTCTCCTATAGCACTAGGCACTTATGCATTCCGTAAGTCATAGGAGAGTTGGATTCACTACCCTGCCCAGAAATAGAAGCATCCTAGAGCTTTCTTCATAGATCATGAAATGGAATGGCCGGTCCACTTTGATGATGGGAGGCATGGAATAAGCAATGATTTCTGATGGGGTTCCCGCTGCTGCCTCCGTTCCCTTTTCGTCAACCTCAATCGTTGCTTTTTGTAAAACCTAGAAAAGGAAATCATGTGGAAGAGACCATTTGTGTGGCAGCGGAGAGGAAGGAATTAATTGAGTCCCCTTGAAATTTTTCACTCTGGTCCTACCCACAGGGCCGTGCTCTTGGGATTTAGTGGTCCAGGGCCCATCTGCACTGAGAAGAATGATCCAGAGCTCACCAGAGATCCAGGAGCCCAGATGCAAAATACATTTTGGGCATGGACCCAGGGAGTCCCTGGCTGGTCAGTTCATTCACACATGCATCAAATCAAAAAATATTTATTGAACGTCTACTTCCTGCAGCTGAGCTGGTGCTCCTTGAAGGTTTTCAAACTGCCTGGAACTCCTGAGGACTTGGACTTTCCTCCTGGCAGGCAGGTAGTTGGTTTTCTTTAACAGCTTCCCAGCACCTGCCACCCTGAGCGCTTTTACTCTGGTAGTGCTCTGATGTACTTGTTGGGACAAGCGCCCATATCCTGAAGCCTCCTTTGAGTGTTGGCTGCCTACACTTGTGCCACTTGTCATGTTTGGGAGTCCCCTATGTCCAAGAACCTCACGTGATATGATTTATGTACCTATATGTCATAAAAGGAGTTCATGGCAATATTCCAATGTCATGATACCTGGGAACAATCTCATTGTTTGGAGAGAATATTACTCCCTAGAGTAAGCAGAGAGAGAATATTTAAGGGTTTACAACTTAAACTTAATTATGATGTTTTGCAAAACAGCAGCACAGTTCTGCAAGTTTTGCATTTATTCACAGAAGTGCTTTCAGATGTTGTTCTGCAGGATTTTATGTTTAATTGTCTTATCATCTGCAGTGGGTTGAATGGTGGCCCCCAAAAAGGTGTGTTCACGTCTGAATCCCTGGAACCTGTAAATGTTACCTCGTTTGGACAGAGTTTCCTTGCAGATGGAATTCAGTTAAGAATCCTGAGATAAGATCATCCTGGATTACCTGGGTGAGCCCTAAATCCAATGACAGGTGTCCTTAGAAAAGACAAAAGGAGAAAACACACAGAGGAGAAGGTGATGTCAAGATGGAGGCAGAGATTGGAGTGATGTGGCCACAAGCCAAAGAAGCCAGGGAATGCTAGTCACCCCCAGAAGCTAGGAGAGGCAAGAAAGGATTGTCCGCTAGAGCCTTCAGAGGGACTGTGGGCCTTGATCTGGCCCTTGATTGGCCCTCGATTTTGGACTTCTGGCTTCTAGAAGTGTAAAAATAAATTTCTGTTGTTTTAAGCCACCCGGTTTGTGGCAGTTTGTTACAGCACCCATGGGAAACTAGTACACCATCCCTGAGGAGACTGGAGGTGACTGCAGGCCAGGGTTACCTCATGGGTATTACTTTAGAGGATGCTATGTTTCCTCCCTCTTGGACTTGATGAATGCATTTGTATGGGGGAAAATGTTAACCAGAATCCCATGGGTAAGAAAGAATGTAGTGAGATGTGCCTTGCTAGCCATTTGGAAATGTATGGGACCACTTGGTTGTAACAGTGACTGGGGCTAACCACTGGCATTAGTGAGTGTAGGCCAGGGATGCTAACCAGTTCCCTGAAATGCACAGAACTGCTCTGAATGACAGACCTCAAAACCAATAGCATTTCAGTTGAGAAACACTCAGCTGAAGGGATTTCATGTGGAAGGTAAAAAGTGACTAAACTTGCTCTTAGTAGCTTCAGAGGCACAACGAGGACCTCAGAGTATGAGTTAGGGAAGTGTAACAGGTATAGGTAGAGATGTAGACAGAGAGATAGAGGTAGAGATAGAGTTATACAGATAGAGTAGATACAGGTATATATAAAGCAATTTTAGCCATTCGTGGATTTTGGGGCTGCTTTTCAAAGAAATAATGAATTCCCTGTCACTGGAGGCATTAAAAAAAAAAAAAAAACAGAAAGAAACTGGAAGGCTATTTTGTAGGAATATTATGAGGGGATTTCCCCCAAAGAGTGGGAAGTTGGGCCAGATGACCTCTGGGATTTCTTTCATCTTGAAGGTGATGCAATTCCCTGAAATTTTAAAGTTATATTCAACATATATGATGATGAATCTGTAAAACCAATTCCATTTCTCCCTGAGGGCTAGGAGAGGCAGGAGGGAGAGGGCTCTACATAAGAGAAATTAGTTGATAAATGCTTTAATCGAGTAGCTTGAAATTCTGAAAATATCCAACATGGATGCTATTTCAAGCCTCTGCATTTTAAAACTAATTTTCTACTACAGCTAGGTGATTTGCACAGATACTTGGTGGCGACATTTTGTACCCAGTGTTTGGGCCCTGTGAAAGGTCATGACTTACCTTGGATACTTTAAGGTTTCTTGCAGTAACAGAGAGTTCACTGAGGTCAGCCCAGGGCGAGAAGATTCTTTGGATTCCCATCTGCTTAAGCAGTCCATGCATCTCGTATTTCTGGTCTAGCTTGAACTTTGGGAGGAAAACTTCCATTTTTCTGTGGCACAAGTACGTACAACGGTGAAATGTAGACAGAGCTGGAGACCGTGAACACTAAGACCAGACTTTCCTTCCTTTCCTTTCTCCAAGACTGTTTCTAGTAACACATCTCCATCAGTCGACTATGTATGACCAAGCCATTCTTTTGTAATGGTCTATCTCAACCCATTAACACATTGCCGTCTATCTTAGAGAATGTTTTTGGCTTATCAAATCCATACCTTAAATCTGTTTCAGCATCAGTGAGCTAGTTTTATTTCTCAGCCAGTGACACATCCATTTTGGCAAAAAATGGCTATCTTCGGTTGCTAGATTCTGCCAACCCCCAGGGTTTCCAGGAGAGAACCCCAGGGGCCTGGGGCAGTGGGTGGGAAAGGCAAGTAAAGGAAACTTTCAAACCCCTGTCTATCTTTCGCAGAAAAACTCTGGCATTACCTATTTTATATACTGGAGTTCTCCTTCACCCCCAGACCTGTTCCTTCCAGTCAATCCCATTTCAGTAAATGGCAAATCCGTCGTTCCAGTTGTTAAGGCCAAAAACTTGGGCATTATCTTTGATTCCCTTCTTTCTCTCTCTCTCTCACTCCTGGCCAGCCCATTAGCAAATCCTGTCAGCTCTAGTTTCATGAAAGGCCCAGAATTCAACTACTTCTCATCACCTCCACTGCTACCACCAGTCCAAGGCAGCAGCATCTTGAGCTGGATTATGACAATAGCCTCCTAGTGATCTCCTTGCTTCTACCCTTGTCCTCCTCTTATCGTTTCTCCACACAGGAGCTTGTGTGATCCTTCAAAACCTAAGTCAGATCATGTTGCGCCTCTGCTCAGAACCTCCCACGGGTGTCCCATCTCCCTCAGGCAAAGCCCACGTCATTTTTGTGGCCCAAAGGCCCTAGATGACTGGGCCCCTGGCTCCTCTCTGACCTTATCTCTACTCTTCACCCCCACTCGCTCTCCTGCGGCCACACTGGCCTCCTTGCTGTTGCTCATACCCACCAACTACATACCCATCCCAGAACATTCACATTTGTGCCTACGATACTTCTCCCCCAGGACATCCACATGGTTCATCCTTCATCTTCAGGTGTTTGTCACCTTGTTAGCAAGGCCTTCCCTGCCCTCCACATGCACCCTGCTGGTGCCGCCTACCCCCTTCCTGCATGATTGTTTATTTATTGTTTGTCTCCCCTCACTGAATGTAAGCTCCATGAGGACAGGGATTCTTGCCTTTTGGGTTTATTGATGCATCCCTAGAACATGGGCGCATCACAGTGCCTCGCACATGGGGTCAACTCAGTAAATAGTGACTGAGTAAATGAATGGATGAGGCAGGGGGATGCTAGGGACAGAGAGGACCCAGCGCAGTGCTGCTCCTGCCTCCATGGAGCTTCCATCTCGTTGGGAGAGACGGGTGTCAAACCACAGTGTGCTGAATGGCATTGTGGTGAGTGATAGCAAGGAAGGCTGAGTGTGTGCAGGGCGAGGGGAGAGCTCTACCTGGTTTTCATGTTTCGAAGCCATGTCTCCACCAGCTCTGTGGTCAGGTAGTCTTCAAGGGCTAGGTGGTCCCCCATCTTCTGCATGAGGACCACCAGCATGGAGGCGTTTCCTCGGTAGGGCAGTTTGAGGACGTGGCAGCGAAAATTCTTGTCAAAGGTGGAGGCGAAGCTGCCTGCCCTGTACATCATGGGCACCTTCACTGCTTTGTACTTGTCCAGGTGGAAAGTGTCAGCTTCCGTGAAGACAGGGTCGAATGGAGTCAGCCATTGCCCTGAACAGGCAAGAGAAGAACTCATTGCAGAAACCACCCTCCTCCAAAAGTCTTGTTCTTGTTCAAGTCATGGAGAGTGTGGCTTCCATCCCCTTTCCTGCTCCAACTGGGAAAGGCATCCCAGCATAGGGTTTGCAGTAACCAAAGCTCAGGCAGGCAAGACAAATTCCCACAGATCAGCTTTGACCAGGCCCCTCTTCCCATTGGCAAAACAGAGACACTTCCTGCAGCCCCTGTTGGAGTCACTCCCAGGGGCAAGGACATGTCACCTAAGGATCCCTGTGCCCCTGGTTGTTCTGGACCCGAACAGAATTCACTCACATTCCAGCTGGTGCCCTAAATACCCACTTCCTTCTACACTCTGTCTCTTGTGGTTTAACTGTGGCCTAGAGAAGACATTGGGCCTTTGCCTGTCCTTCTCTACCTGAGGGGCCCTCTGCCTGCCACATTGTCTAATGCACGCCCCTGCCCAGGCACACACATCACACACACACAGTCTGGTGTGGCAGAACAGTTGACATTCCTGCCCATCGCTAATTAGGGTGGCTCTGAGGGAAACGTCCCTGTTGATCAATAGCTGCACAACCCAGAAGAGGCCACCAGCAGGCAGCGCACAACTGTCCACTCACAGATGTCTGCCTGGGCTGTGTGGCTTGGCTGACTGTGAAGTGGGCCCTCCCCGGGGCCTCGTCTCCTCTTTGCCTGAGGTCAGCAAGTCCAGCGTCTCATTAGAGAGGCAGCATGGTGTCCTGGACAGCGCCTGGCATCAGGGAGTCAGGAGACCCTGGCTTGAGTCTGGCCTTGCCATAGGTTAGCTGTGTGACCTTGATCAAGCTACTCAACCCTTGTGAGGTTCACTTTCATTTTCTTTGGAAAGGGGACCATGACCTGTGCTCTGGCAATTAGGAAGACCAAATAACAAAATAGTTAACGTATTTAGTACCTACGCAGTGCTTAAGCATTTGGCTGCTAACCAAAAGGTCGGCAGTTCATATGCACCAGCTGCTCCTTGGAAACCCTTTGGGGGCAGTTCTACTCTGTCCTATAGGGTCGCTATGAGTCGGAATCGACTCAATGGCAACGGGTTTGGATTTTTTGGTTTACGAGCCAAGCGCAACTGGGCACTTTACACTCATTATCTCATTTAAGCCTCATGATTCCATAGTAGGTGGGAGGGCCCCTGTTTTCTACATTAAGAATCTGAGGACAGAGAGTTTTTCACTTTCCCCAGGTCACAGAAGTAGAGAGTGAAGGAGGAAGGCTGCAGTCCTGAATCTGCAATGATAAAGCCCAGGCTTTGTCTTTAAGCCCCTGGGCTGCGGCTCCGAATGTCCCTAAGAGAGCTGTGGAGAGGCGCTTTGAGCAACGGGAAGGACCAGCAACCACGTAGCCTTAGGGCCGGGGGCTCAACTGGTAGTGTTGTCTAGCACTGCACCTGGTACGTTGTATGTGTTCAGAGAACATTCCCATCTGTGGACTCTGAAACCACGTTCATAGAAAACCATATGCTGGACAAACGGAGGCAGAGGAAGAGTGAGGGACCTGTGGCTTTGGGAGGGCAGGGCGTTATCAATGTACCTTTGAACAGGATGTAATCCACAAGAACGAATTTGGTTTCAGGATTAATTTCATCAAAGAGTTTGGGAATTCTCCCCTGGGTCTCTTTGTTAACGTGGTGATTCATGAGCCCTTTGGCCTGTGAGGCATTTCGGAAATTCATAGGCACACACTTTGTATCGAAATACCTCTTTGATAAATTGAGGAAGGTCTCTTTGACATCAAAATCTTTGTGGATGAAGGCCAAGCTGCCCTGGGTGAGGCCCAGCTCCTGGTTGCGGGACAAGGTCTCTCTGAGACGACCAAAGAGGGCTGGCAGGGATGCAGGCTGGGTCCCGTTCAGGGCCCGCAGGCCGAACCCACTCAGGATCTCGGTGCGGGTGGGCCCTGCAGCTGCCAACACCAGGGCTGCCGTGGCAAAGGACAGGCTGAGCGGGGAGAAGACCACGTTGCCTTCGTGCCTTGTGGAGATGTAACGCAGCAGACTGAACCCGAAGTTGGAAGTCTCCTGGGAGAGCTCCTGCCTGCTGGCCGCCAGCCAGGGCCCCTCTTCCTCCTCCTCCTCAGAAGACTGGTTCGGGGGAGCCAGGGTACTCAGAGTCCCCAGCCCTGCTTCATCCTCCGGTGGTGGGGTGCCTGGGGCCAATCCGGGCACCAGCATCACCTTCGTTAGGAGAAAGAGGAGCAGCAGGCTTAGCACCACCTTCATGTCGTCCACTGAGCAGGCCGACGGAGGGCTTCTCTCCAGCCACAAGTCTTCCCCTGGAGACGAGAGGACAGAGATTGTTCCTGTGCCTCACAACACGCCTCCTCTGCATGCTGGGAAGCATCATCCAAGAACCCCACTCCCGTCTGGGGGTGGGCGGCTACCTCCACCCTCCTGCAGTGTATCTCTGCCCCACATCAGCCTGAAGCAAGTCAGGACCCATGGGTTCACCCTCGGAGGAGGCATTCCTTCACAGCGAAACTTCAGCAAGGGCCCTGCCCGGCCAGGCCCTCAGGCACATGGCCTCCCAGAAGGGCCAGGCGAAGAGCCCTGGGGGCAGGAGGCAGCAGAGAGAGTGGGGATTCAGTGGATATTCTCTGGGCTGCCTTTTGCGTGGGCGTGGTGAGAGCAAGGCAAGATGGGGTCAGGAGGTTCACAAACTTTTATTGACTTGATCCTTTGGCCATAAAGTGGCCTTCAGGAAGGTTGGCCCTTCCAAGCTGTGCTGTGGGGACCTTGGTCTGTGGACATGTTTGGGCTGGGAATTTCAAGGGTCTGAGTTGGACTCAAGGAGCCCTGGTGGCACAGTGGTTAAGCCGGCTGCTATCTGAAAAGTCAGCTGTTCGAACCCACCAGCTGCTCCTCAGGAGAAAGATGTGGCAGTCTGCTTCTATAAAGATTACAGCCTTGGAAACCCTGTGGGGCAGTTTTTTGGTTTTGAGTGGGACTCAGGGCAAGGAAAAGGGAAAGTGCTGGAGTTGCCCTGATTTTTGACCACAATTCTCTTCCTGTGCCCCTGTCCCATAGCACGCACCCCAAGCCCTGGGGCAGAGCTACTTAGTTCTTCTTATGTGTTTCTTCCTTCCCTGTGGAGTCCCTGGGTGATGCAGACGGTTAACACGGCTGCTAACCAAAAGGTTGGAGTTTCGAGTCCACCCAGAGGAAGAAAGCACTGGCGACCTGCTTCCAAAAGCTCAGCCCCTGAAAATCCTATGGGGCACCGCCCTGCTCTGACACACACGGGGTCACCGTGAGTCAGGATCGGCTCGATGGTGACTGGTCAGCTGGTTCTTCGCTGTACCTTGAGCTCTCCAAGACGGACCAGGATGGACAGCTAATTCATAGGAGGCCTTGACTAAACAATCTCATTTAATCCTCCTGTCGGACCCGCGAGGCTCGTACTAACTCCCGCTACGCCAGGATACACATGGTAGTGGAGCCAGACTCCCAGCGCTAGCAGTGACTCTCCAAACCCCACCCTCCTCACCACTAAGCCGTCCGACAGCAGCCACCTCTTCAGGCTCCTCAGCATCTTTGGGGCACAGAGCCTGGCCTCTGATCAGATGTTTCCCATCTGAATCAATGACTGTGGCTTCGGCTGTGCCACCTGGCTGTCTGCACACTCAGTTCCCAGTGTTGAGCTGACACAACCAGGGCTGCATCCCAGAGCCTGGCTGGGCAGACAAAGGGAGGTCCCTGAGGTGCACCCTCACCTCACTCTCTTCTCAGCTTACTGCACCAGATGGGCCTGGGTGGTACAGGACCACTCAGCCCGGTGGGGACCGCAGGCCTCACAATCAGCAGAGACCAGTAAGCAAGGTACGCACGGGCCTACTTGTGTTTACTCAATCTGCAGCGAACAATTTCACGTGAGTTTTTTTCACATCAAGGATGCGGTGAAAAACAGGTGAAATTGTACACCGTAAATTAGTAAGTAAGCGCAAGTAAGCCTGTGTGTACCTTGCTTATTGGGTAATCCATTCCTGGCAGAGACCCTCACTCTGAGCCAGGGTCACCGGTAGTGGAAAGGGGACAGGGTGGAGTTCTCTGATGCGGGCGGTAGTGTCTGCGTCTCAGCCTGGTCCAGAACTACACTTGGCCCCGACACCCGGCACGGTGCTCCCTGCTCACACCAACAGCGCCCCGGAACCCAGGGCCTCGCTCCTCCGGCGGTCGGAACAGCACTACCTTTTTCGGTGAGATACTCAGCAGTGTCTCCCAAACGTCAGCATTTAGGGCATCCTTTCCAATTCTACCTGGCGACTCCACATTCAGTAGGTCACACTAGTTAGCATTCTGAATGTCACGTGAATGTGTCCTTCAGTGTACCGGATGTGACCCCCGTTGCGTGCCTCTGTCATACTGCAGCATTGAACCAAATGGCAACCCTGGGGGCATCAGAGCAGAACTGCGCTTCACAGGATTTTCAGTGGCTGATTTTTCAGAAATAGATCACCAGGTCTTTCTTCTGAGGTGCCTCTGGGTGGACTCCAACCTTTCAGTTAGCAGCCAAGAGCATTAACAGTTTGCACCATCCAGGGACTTCAGCCTGCAGTAGAACACTCCTAAATTCCAGGTGACTTCTCCCTGTCCCAGTAGTCAGCAAATTGTCCCAGACATCAAATAGATGCCGCCCCTTCTGAATGGTGTCTTACCCCACCATTCTTGAAGTTCCTCTTTCAGCCCGAGGAGTGGCAGCCCAGTATTCCACTGGGTGCTCTTGTGCCCTGCGTGCTGAACAGTCCTATGTACCCCCTAAGGTATTCGTTCATCCCCTGAGCCGTACAGAATCGGTATGCAGGGAGACACGCAGGCATGCCGAGGGCGCACCTTCCTACTTAGTACCCAAGTGATAAGAAACCAACTGCTCATCTACCACTTCTCAGCAAGATGGCACGTGCCTAGGAGGAGCACTCCTCCCCCCACCCCTCCACCCTGGACCCTCAAGGAGCCTAGAAGGAGGGTCCTGGGAAGGCCAGGGGGCCAAGTATGGCTTGCACAGAGTAGGGTGGGTGATGAAATCTCAACCTTAAATACCCCTTCCCTCTGGGCTTTGTCCTGCAGAGGAGGCGCCTTCCTGACTATACAGGCCTCTTGTTCCGACTCTGCCCAGCCTGGGTTTACCATCTCTAGGGCGTCTAGGATTAGGGCTTTGCTTTGCCCACCGCCCGCCCCCTCACCAGAGACAACGAGAACATCTTCTCTCCCGTCCCTCCCTAAATTGACACTTCTAAGGTTTCCCTTTAACTCTCTGCCTCTTACCTGTGAGGGGCCCTCTGGTGCCTGGGAAGGTCCTTCATTCAGGGCAGAGACGAAAGGTTAAGGTTTGTAGCTGAAAGCCTTCAGCAAATATTTGCTGTTCCAAAGTGTGATCCCTTAGGGGGACTGTTACTGATTAACGTCTTGCTCGGAGATAGTGGAGTTTCTGGAAAACCAAAGACCAACAATGAGGCATCCCCTATGCCCAGCCTCCCCGCCACCCCGGATACAGCCAAAAGTCCAGTCTCAGAGCTCTTCTGCTTTTCAGTTCAAGGCTCTGCCCTAGCAAGATTCAGCTCCTTCCAGGACAAGGGTGCGGGGGAGCCTCTGAGTTGCTCTAGCTCCTAAACATCGAATGTGAAGAAGGTGACGGTGGGGTCCACAGATGCTTCCTGAGCACCCAACCCAGTGCTGGGCCCCAGGGAGGCACAGATGAGTAACACCTGCTGTCCCACATCCCAAGGAACTTCTAGTCCAATGGGGGGAGACAGGCAGGCCAACCACTACTTCTAGTGTGAAGCCTGTCTCAAGGTGAACTTACTAATTAACAACGTTCACCAGGTCGTGAGATGGGACTCCTCAAGTCAACGCTGGTGGAGACTTTAACACAAGTATCCTCAGACCCATTAAAGTCTTTTTTTAATAAAAAAAATTTTATTATGTTCCCCTTGTTATTAGCTGCCATTGAGTCAGCCCCCGACTCATGGCAGCCCCATGCAGAGCAGAATTAGAGTGTTGTGATCCACAGGGTTTGCACCAGCTGATTTTCGGAAGTTGATCCCTGGGCCTTTCTTCCTAGGCCATCTTAGTCTGTTCGGCGTCATAGCCACACGCAAGCCCCAACTGACAGATAGGCGGTAGCTGTGTATGAGGTGGATTGGCTCGAAGTCGAACCTGGGTCTTCTGCATGGAAGCCAAGATTTTTACCACTGGACTACCACTACTCCCTGCCTGGTAGATGGTGGTGGTGTTTGGTGCTGTCGAGTCGGTTCCGACTCATAGCGACCATATGTACACCGGAGTGAAACACTGCCTGGTCCTGGGCCATCCTCACAATCATTTTTATGCTTGAGCCCATTGTTGCAGCCACTGTGTCAATCCATCTCATTGAGGGTCTTCCTCTTTTTCACTGACCCTCTAATTTACCAAGCGTGAGGTCTTTCTCCAGGGACTGATCCCTCCTGATAACATGTCCAAAGTAGGTGAGACATAGTCTCGTCATCTTTGCTTCTAAGAAGCATTCTGGTTGTACTTCTTCCAAGACAGATTTGTTGGTTCTTTGGCAGTCCATGGTATATTTAATATTCTTCATCAACACAATTCAAAGGCATCAATTCTTCAGTCTTCCATATTCATTGTCCAGTTTTCGCATGCATATGAGGCGATTGAAAGCACATGGCTTGGGTCAGGCACACTTTAGTCTTCAGGGTGACATCTGCTTTTCTACACTTTAAAGAGGTCCTTTGCAGCAGATTTGCCTGATGCAATGCCATGTTTTGATTTCTTGACTGCTGTTTCCATCGGTGTTGATTGTGGATCTAAGTAAAATGAAATCCTTGACAACTTCAGTCTTCTCTGTTTATTATGATGTTGCTTATTGATCCAGTTGTGAGGATTTTTGTTTTCTCTATGTTGAAGTGCAATGCATACTGAAGGCCGTGCTCTTTGACCTTCATCAGTAAGTGCTTCAAGTCCTCTTCAATTTCAGCAAGCAAGGTTGTGTCGTCTGCATAATGCAGGGTGTCAATGAGTCTTCCTCCAATCCTGATGCTCTGTTCTTCATATAGTCCAGCTTCTTGTATTATTTGCTCAGCATACAGATTGAATAGGTATGGTGAAAGGATACAACCCTGACGCACACCTGGTGGGTAAACCAAAAAAAAAACCAAACCCACTGCTGTCGAGTCGATTCCGACTCATAGCGACCCTATAGGACAGAGTAGAGCTGCCCCATAGAGTTTCCAAGGAGCGCCTGGTGAACTTGAACTGCTGACCTTTTGGTTAGCAGCTGTAGCAATTAACCACTATGCCACCAGGGTTTCCTCCTGGTGGGTAGGAAGCACTAAATGGATGGTATTTGTTGTAGTTTTAAAGGCAGAATGAACCTCAGAGGGAACCCCCGACTCCTGACTTCACAGATGAGGAAGTTCAGGCCCAAAGCCAGTAAGAACCTTCCCTTCCAGCGTTGGAGCCAGAACAGAACCAGGTCATCTGACTTCCAGTCTCCACTCAGTCTCAGCTGATCACACACCTCTGTGGCCAAAGATTGGGAAAGATCTTAGAGGAAGGCTTCTGGTGCCTGGAAGAGGAACCCTGGTGGAGAAGTGGTGAAAGAGCTCAGCTGCTATCCGAAAATTGGCCATTCAAACCCACTAGTCACTCCGTGGGAAAAAAGACGCGGTGATCTGCTCCCATAAAGATTACAGCCTTGGAAACCCTATGGGGCAGTTCTACCCTGTCCTAGAGGGTCACTATGAGTCAGAATTGACTAGGCAGCAATGGGGTTTTTTGGTTTGGTGCTTGGAACTGGCTCAGAGAGACAGAACCTTCCTGGAACTCTGCTCAGGCAGGAGACACTGTGTTTCTGAGAGCCCCCTTTCAGGGTGAGCAAATGTGTCCTGGGGCCTAAGGGGTTAAATGTCTGAAAAACAACTAGGGCTAGGCCAGTTACTGGCATAATCAGGTCTCAGGAGACAGAGACACAGAAAGGCAGTTGGTTTCTCTGCATGATCAGATCAGTAGGAACATTTGGGCAGGTTGGGAGCATTGGGGTAGAAAAGAAAAAGCTTCCCAACGCCTTGCAACATGTACACGCGTGGACCAAATGCCCTAGTGTTTGCTAGTTTGCACCTCTCTCCCCTCTCCCATTGGTCTTCTGAGTCCCTGCTTCGGCTCCAGGCTGTGCTCTGCCCTGCCTTGCCCTGGCCTAAGGGATACCTTACGGGGTGCAGATTGACCTGTTCTGCTACCAGCCTGGGCAGCCCAGGCCAGTCCTTCCAGATGCCCTGAGAAGTCGTGCTCAGGATGGGACAGAGTGAGGTGGGAGTAACTTCTGGTAACTGGAGTCGTGCCTGGTTAGCACCTGCAGCCCACTTTGCCTGACAGGCTAAGTAGCAAAGCTTTTGTTGAGATGGACGTTTTCTGTGAGATGGTCAAAAGGATTTGTTGTTGAAGTTGTTGTTTGCCATTCAGTCAATTTTGACCCATAGCGACCCCTGGTGACAGAGTAGAAGTGCCCCATAGGGCTTCCAAGGCTGTAAATCCTTACAGAAGCAGATTACCAGGTCTTTTCTCCCACAAAGTGAATGGTGGGTTTGAACTACCAAACTTTCAGTTAGCAGCCAAGCACTTATTTAACCATTGAGCCACCAGGGTCCCTAAAAGGACTTGAGTAGGAAAGGATGGGCTTTTCCTTAGAGGGTGTAAAGAAACAGATGCTCAGAGAGGTCAGGCAATCTGTTCAAGGACACAGGTCTTGGTCTCTGGCTCCAAAGCCAGTGTTCCGTCTCCTAAGCCCCTGACTTAACCAGTAAACCACCTACGATGACAACAGATTTGAAGTCCAAAGGTGGTCCTACCTGGGAGGGAGTTGGGCTACTGGGAAGACCTTGTGCAGATGGCAGGACTTCACCTGAATCTCCAAGGGTGGGCAGGATTTAGGATCTAGGCAAGTAGAGAGGGAGAGGGACCCTTTTCTTCATGGGATATGGGGTCTGGTTGGGGGTGGCAATAGGGAGTCATTGAAGGTTTTAGAGCAGGGGAGAGGCAGGATCAGAGGTGGGCTTTAGAGATCTGAGTCTGAAAGCCCTGTTACTTCTTTTCCAAGCCCAAACCATAGATTTTAGTTTACAAATTAAAAAAAAAAAAAAATGCTTCTTGATTGGGGATCAGAACATGGTTGGAGAAGCAGGAAGAGAAAGATGGATGGGCTGAAAAATGCCCTTGCCCAGAGGCTTCTGGGGCCATGGACAGTGATGAGCCCCCCAGCCCTGTCTCCACCTGCTCGTGCAGCAGGTCCAGTCCCAGCAGTGTCTGTCCCAAGGATGTCTCACGTGGGTGAGTGAACAGTCCTTTCTGCTACCTGTGATGTCTGCCACGGTCCCTCTCCTCCCCCCGCCCCCCGCCTCTCTTCAGCGAGGGCTTCAGCAGTTTGTGAGCCCACTTTAAATGTCTCCATGCACCACAGCTGCTCATGCTCACCACAAGAATGAGGGTGCTGGTGCCACAGGCGCCATCTCCAGGTTCTGCCATTCCTCAAGGTGCCACTCACTGCACAGCTGGTCTCTGGGTCCCTGCAGGGATGCTGCTACACGTGGTCTAGTGAGCGGGGCAGCAGCACCTTCCCACTGTGTGCCACTTGTCCCACTCCATGCCACTTGTTGTGGGGCCTCAGCCCCTTCTGCACCCAGCACTTAGGAGAACAGCCCTCTGCCCTCGCCTGCAGCTTCTCTCTTCTGCTCCAGGAGGCGCCTTGGAGGCAAGCAGTGCGCCTCCGCCGTTCTCTGCTCACGTGCTCTCCCCAGCACACAGCAGTCAACCCTGGTGTTTTCAACACATTGACTTGCAGATATAATAGAAATGGCAATATTTTTGGCAGTTTTTCATTTGTCTTTAACTTTGCTTATACTTTAAACAATGATTTATGTGATTGAATCTTTCGGTTTTTTTCTTTAATGGCTCCTGGATATTTAATATCCTTAGGTAAGTCTTTCCCACTGTGAGGTTAGTTTTGAAAAACTCACATATCTGCTTCTTGTTAAATTAGGGTTTCAGTCTTTATATATTTAAATCTTTGACCCACCTCGGATTGAGCCTGGTATAAAGGGCAAGAATGGCTCCAGCTGCCATTTGTTTTCCAGATGGCTACCTAGTTGTCCACAAACATGTATTCGATAATCCATTTTCCCCATTGATTTGAAATGCCACTTTAAATTTGTTCTAAATTCCCATTTATAAATAAAAAGAAGGCTCTGGGATTATAGACACACACATACTCATAGGAAAGGTACATTCAGTGGGTGGAATTAGAGGAGAGGGAAATGACAAGCTCTCTGTGCTGGACTTATAAAATTGAGCAATATAAAAACTGTACCAAACCCAACCAAGTCAGTGGCACTCGAAGCTGCAAGTAGAAACAGGGTTACTGGTGCTGGGAGGGGTGGGATCGTGGGTGCTTTTTGTGGGTGGACTCCCAGGGCCGTGGTTGATTGGTTTAGGGGTAGGGCAGCTCCCTTGTGATGGCCCCAGCTGAGTCCCTCCCCCAGAGGTTTGGCTTCAGCGTGCCTTGTGTAATAAAAGCAGTGAATGGTAGAACTGATCCCACACATCTGGTAACTCTTCTCCCATCCCTCCCGAGTGACACTGCACTGCTTACCCACAACAGGCTTCAAAATCAGCCCCTCAGATGCGATTCCAGAAACATTCCAATCCCCTGTCCAACTCCACCCCCCCACCAAAAAAAAACAACAGTTGCTGTTGAGTCGATGCCCATTCACGGCGACCACATGTGTTTCAGACTAAAACTGTGTTCCACAGGGTTTCGGTGGCTGATTTGGTAATCCCCAGGTAGGTCACCAGGCCTGTCTTCTGAAGTGCCTCTGGGAGGACTCAAACCACCAGCCTTTTGTTTAGTAACTGAGCACTTAATCGTTTGCACCACCCAGGGGCTCCCAAGGAAAGGCACGGAGCTTCAGTATCTCACTTCTCAGGGACCTGGCTGGGTTTCGGCCCCAGGTCACTCACCGTGAAGCCTGGCTGTTTCCCACACTACATCCACTGCACCGGCTCATGCCAAATCTGGGGCAGCATATCCACCCACACCTGCCAGGTGAGCGGGGCGGGCTTGTCGGCAGAAGGAGCTGCTGCTCCCAGGGCTTCTAAATAACTTATCCACTGCTGTCAAGTTGATCCCGACTCATAGCCACCCTATAGAACAGAGAAGAGCTGCTCCATAGGGTTCCCAAGGCTGTAAATCTTTACGGAAGCAGACTGCCACATCTTCTCCCTCAGAGTGGCTGGCGGGTTTGAACTGCCAACCTTTCAGTTAACAGCTGAGTGCTTAACCACTGCACCACCAGGGCTTCTGCTTTCCAAAAACCTCTTCCTAATCATGTCACCCCCAGAATGCCCATTCCCCCCACCTTCTAGCACACACACCATCAAAGCTGCAAGGACGCTTTTTTATTACAAGAAGTTTAAAAGGTAAAAATGACCCTGGTTAGATAAAGGAGAACCTGGAGAAGATGGGAGACATCTCCCACTCCCCAGAACATTTCCGTGGGGTCCCTGGTACCCCAAGTCAGATGGTGCCGGCTCTCCGGACAGGCGTACCCTCAGGTTGGGCTCACAACCTTGCCCAGGAAAATGCTGCTCCACGTGAAGTGGTCGAAGATGGTGATGATGAAGGGCCGGTTGAATTTGATGCTGTGAGGCTTGGCCATCAAGGTCATCAGCTTTAGGCCTCCCCCAGGGGCGATGGCTGCCTTCACTCCCGTCTCGTCCAGGTGCAGCACGGCCTTGTGGACCACCTGTTGGGTGTGGACCAGAGACAGGTGGTTGGCCCCCGCCAAGTGTAAGGAGCTCGGCAGGCCTCGGCACTGGGGCCCTGCCTCCCACATTCAGCTCCGTGGATGGTGAAGCTGGGCTCAGAGCAGGTCACTTGCTGGCTCCTCATCTAAGTGGCAGCCCCAGGGCTAATGCTCAGGCCTGTTCTATAAATGAGCCAAAAATGGTCTCTGTGTATTGGCCCCAGGTTGTTTACTTCTTCGCAGCAAGCTGAGGCCCATCAGCTCAAAAAGAGCCCACGGCACCAAGCTCAGATTTGTGCACATCCAGCTGTTTGAACAACAGCCCAAAGAAGCATATTTTTAGCCACTTAGAGACTGCCTGCTTTACATACCCCGAGAAACTGCACTCAACATCTACTAGCCTGAAACCAAAAAAAACCCAAACCCATCGCCACTGAGTTGATTCCAGCTCATAGAGATAAAATCCTGTTTTAGGGTCTTGTAAGATAAAGATTTTCAGCCTTGGAAACCCTATGGGGGCAGTTCTGCCTTGTCCTATAGAGTCACTGAGTCAGAATCCACTTGATGGCAATGGGTTTTTAAGGACCCTAGAGTGCTGCTGCCCTTTCAGTTCTCTGACCCAGAAACCCCCACTTTGGGGCAGGACAACATGGTTTAGGGCACATAAGCCCTTCCCTTCTCTCTTTCCTGAGGGTTTCCATGCGCTCTACTCTTCTGGTGGCTCCCTGTACGCTTGCCTCTGGCAGACCTCCTGATGTGGGGACCGTCCCCCACCTGTATAGACTGTCAATGCTTTGGCCCCAATAAATAGCTTGTCTGCTCTGTCATGGTCATGTCTTTTTCCTTCTTCCTTATAAAAAGGTCAGGTTGAGCCCATAACAGATTAAGGGTCTCGTGGGAATAGCTGGTCTTCCAAGTT
This sequence comes from Loxodonta africana, assembly GCF_030014295.1. Lineage (NCBI taxonomy): Eukaryota > Metazoa > Chordata > Mammalia > Proboscidea > Elephantidae > Loxodonta > Loxodonta africana. Next base: position 107,451,109 of record NC_087351.1, read on the forward strand.
CATATTGGGTGCCCCTTACTGGGTCTTGGACTGCTAGAGAAAGAGGGGTCTGCCTTTTCCAAGACCCCACTCCTTTTCCACTCTGCCAAATAAACACTAGGGTTTGATTGATGGAAACTGCCACTCTGTATGGAAAAACCCTAAAGAACCTAGGGTGCCATCTCTGACTGTTGAAATGTCCCTCTTTGTGAGCAGAATTAGAAGGGGTTCTGAAATCAGCAAAAGGCTTGACTAGCTTGGTCCGAAGGCTTAGACAGATCATCACCCAGCTAAGACCAGCAGCTGATGTTGAGTGAGTGCTCACTGACTCTACAGCAAGGAACTGGAAGCTCTCGGGATGCAGAAGTAGGCGCACGTGGCTGGGAAGAAGCTGTGCTGGGGCTGGAACCCCTGCGTAAGTCTTAAGAACAGGAGGCTTTGAGTCGAATAGGCCTGAGGTCAAATGTCTGTTACTAGCTCTGTGGCTGTGGGCGAGCTTTTCGTCTTTCCTGGGCCCAAACCCTTACACATCCTCCCCACCCCAGATCTCTCCTCTGTGAAACTGGGATAATGACACCTCACAGGGAGGTAAGGAGCCCTGGCGGCACAACGGTTAAGTGCTTGGTAGGTAACTGAAGGCTGGCGCTGTGGGAGAAAGACCTGGCAATCCGCTCCTGAAAGGATTTCAGCCTAGGAAACCCTGTGGGGCACTATGAATTGGAATCAACTCGACAGCACACAATAACATAAGGAGGTAGCCATACTGACTCAATTCACTCCCACAAGATGCATCTTACCTAGCACACAGTGTGTGCTGAGCACCACAGTGGTTGAAAAATCTTGTGCTGGGGGCAGGGGCTGCTGCCACTACCACTATCTCCTGCCCCCTTTTTGTGCTTTGTCACCCTCCAGGACTATAAGATCTGTGAGGGCAGGGGATGTGTCTGGGTGGTGGAGGCTTCCGAAGTGCCCAGCAGCACAGTTTGGGGCACACAGTAGGTGTTCATTCATTTTCTGAGTGAATGAATGACTAACGACATCAAACTGAACGGTGAAGATAATGGATGTCATTGGGTACAAGGTTCAATGTGGTCTCAGTTGGACAGCTCTGAGTTTCCCTGCTTCTTTCTGCTGGGACTGCTCACAGTGTTGCCATGACAACTTCATCTTCCACAGAACCCCCTCTATGTGGTCTGGTGGGATAGGTGACCTGGGACATGGCCCTCCCCGTCACTAGCTTCCTGTGTGGCCTTGGGGAGGTCACATTTTCTCGCTGAACCTCCGTTAACCCCGTTGTAAAATGAGGGGCTGGACACGACCTGGAGCTCTTGAACACTCACTGGGCTCAGTGTTGCTAATTGTTTTTGTTGTGAATTTGGGAAAAATAAAAAAGAGGGGCTCCTGAGACACTTACCTTCGACACCCTCAGCTGGGCCTCATGGGCGATGCCTGAGAAGTTTGCCTGGTTGGTGAACAGATCTGTCATGCCCATGTCCCCCAGAACGCCCCTGAGGTCATACACTCCAGAGATGGAGACCTTTGGGATGTACAGGTGCAACTGGCTGTTTGGGGGCAAGCAGGTGGTTAGACGTCCCCCTTGTGTGCCTGGCGTGGAGAGAGGGGCCCTCTTCTCCAGCCGGATCCCCCACCTCCCATGTGGTCCCTCCAGGCCTCTGCCCAGCCTGAATTGCTCTTCTGGGACAGGGGAGGGGACTGGGCAACAGGCAGGATTGAATTACAAATTCTCAGTCCTTCCTCTGAGCGGATTTCATCTATGATACATTCAAGTCACATCGCTGTTCAGATGTTGTAGTGGGCGAGGACCATTGGGCATTTAAGAAAATGGTCTCTAGAGAAGTCCCATTAGTCCCTTGAGTAGCAGCACCCCCTACTGGAAGCTGGATCAGAGCAGAGGGCGGAGGGCGGACAGGGCGGGGAGCAGCCAAATGCGTTGACACCAGGACCAGTCGCTGCCAAGCCCCAGCTTTGTACTGAACCCTCTGCCTCACCATGGCAGCTGTGGCCACCACACAGCAGCAGGTAAGTGGACTCTGGGAGAAATGCTTGAGAGGGGAGGGTGCCTGTGAGTGGGCAGGAGGCTTCCCTGGACCTGACGAATGACGAGGCTCGGTGCGCTGAAGGGCACGGTGGAGGGTGATGCTGGGTGGGGTGAGTGTGGGGGAAGGGCGTGGCGGTGGGTGGAGGTGAAGAACCACAGGGTCAATTTTCTGGGATGAGGTGGACATCATCGAGATGGAGTGAGAATTCATGCCTAATCAATTAATAGGGCTAAAGGTACAACCTACCAGCTGCTCCATGGCAGAAAGATGTGGCAGTCTGCTTCTTTAAGGACTACAGCCTTGGAAACCCTATGGGGCAGTTCTGCTCTGTCCAGTAGGGTCACTATGAGTCAGAATTGACTCAACAGCAACTGGTTTGGTTTTGGTTTGGGGTGCGTTGTCACCACCTGGTGGTATTACACCTAAATTGCAGGTTCACTTTGGGGAGCAGGGGTGGTGAAGAGTTAAAATGGTGGCGCTGGCAAATGGATCCCCTACATAGCTCACTCTACCCCGAGCACAGGCTCACACATGCACGTGTGCACGAGTGTGTGCATATGACACACACACTCTCAAAGGTTTGCAATCTCTAAGAACACTTCTATGTCCCCCACATCGCTACAGGGGATCTTCCCAAAACACAGACCACACCATGCTTCCCCGAGGCACTTCCACGTCCACTCACCAAACTGGAGATGCAGCCACTTCAGAAACACTGAGCCCCGACTAACCAGTTGCCATTGAGTCGGTTCTGACTCACAGCAACCCCACGTGTGTCAGAGTAGAGCTGCGCTCCACAGGGCTTTCAGTGGCTGATTTTTCAAAATTACTCGAAGCTTCCATGTGTAATAGAGTAGAAGAGCTGCTTTCTAGATTTTGTATGAAATTCTTGGCTTACAAAGGTCACCCAAGCTGAATTTGTCTCGTTTGTTGCTGCTGCCCAGCATTGCAGGAGCCCCAAGTGTGGGCTTGCTTGCCTTCTGTTTCCACAGCATGGCCACCCCGACTTGTTGCTACCCTTCCCTGTTCCCGGCAAGCCCTAGGGGCTGCTTCCTACTGGCTGAACGCTGAACTCCCACTCAGGCTTAAGGCACAATGTGAAGCAAAGCAATCTATTCTGCTGCCTTGTCTCCAGTCCCCCAGGCAGAGACAGGGGGACTTCGCACACAGCTGCCCCCTGCCCCTTTGAGAGAACTTACGTCTTTGCAGTGCTGTTAATTACACCGGCATCTGCTTTCTGCTCTAGAGTACATGTCTTTGAAGCCCATAGTTTTTCTTTTTCACCATTTTATCTCTTGTGTTTAGTCTAATGCATGGCACATAGGCGCTTCTGTTTGTTTATTGAATGAATGGATGAATGAGATGCTACCTGCTCCAGGAGCCTTCCTGGGCTTCTCCAGATCCAAGGGACCCCTCCCTGGTCCCCTGGGTCCCCACCTGCCATGAGTTTCTGTGTTGGTTGGCGTTATTCTGATTGCTGGCCACAGACAGAACTTGAACTTCCCCGAGAATGAGGACCGTGTTTTCAAGAACTTCACCTCCCTCCCCCAAGGTGAGGAGTGGGGCTGGACACACGCTGGGCCATAAATTCAATTGCCATCTAACTCAGAGGTGTCTGGGGAGGGGGGCAGGGGGGGATGAAGAGTTCATTCATTGCTCAGTGGTGCTCAGCCAACCCCTGAGTGCCTACCGTGTACCTGCCCCTGAACTAGGTCTGGGGGTAGAGAGGAGGGTCTGTTGTTGGTTCAGAGGTGCCTCCAGCCCTGAGCACCAGCGTGCGCACCTCTGCTCTCTTTTTACTTGTTGCCCTTGTAGGGCCTCACTATCTTGTTTACTGATTGGTGGATGGAAGAAGACTTAGACCCTGCCTGACTTTAGAACCATTTGGAGGCCATTTTCATTATATTTTTATGGAGGTCCTGAATCTTTAGCAGTGCTTGGTTTCAGGTAAGCAAGATAATGAAATTGACAAGTGGGGGGCTGGGTGAGCTAGGTTTAAGAAAATGATGCAAACGTGTGATAACACAGAGGGTGACTGTTAACCTCACAGGTTAGGGGGAACGACCGCACTTTATGGGATACTCCAGAGTAGCTCTGTGCGACGGATCGATAAATAAGTATGGCCTCTAGATGGGAGAATCCCAGGCATGGCTTTTGGGGACCTAGCAGCATGGAGGGTGAGTCTGTGGGCAGAGGGGCACCCAGGCACTCCTGTTTCCACCAGCCCACTTCCTGGGACCACATTTACTGTAGACATTGCACGACTGGCCCAGGGCTTACCCCAAGCTCAGGGAGTCGGACCACCTCTGAATCGTGTCCCGGCTCAGTGCAGAGATGACTGTGTCCATCTCCCCCTCATCTGGAAGAATGAAGAAGACGGTCCCGTTGCCTGTGTAGTCCAGCTGAACTAGCTGGCAGGGAAGCACTGAGTCATTAAGGTACTTGATGGTGTCCCACTGGAACATCATTGGCACCTTCACTGTGGCTGTCTCGCTCACATGGAAGTCCTCCTCTGAGGTGCTCTCCGGGTCGAAGGGTTGAACCCATGTGCCTGGGGGAGGAAGGAGGGTTTGGAAAGCAGGAAGCAGTGGCATGTGGAGCAGGGCTCACACCCAGGGAGGGAACCGCAGGTCAGACAACGAGGCAGCAGCCCTCCCTCACACTGGAATGCCCCGTGAGAGCTGTGTTTCCTGGTAAAATCAAACATTCTTGGAGGTGTAAGGCGGTCTGTCTTCCACCTCCCCGAAATGGTTGGGAGAATTAGCTCTGCTCCTGAGACTGACTTCTAGGATTCACAGAAACCAGACTTTGCCTCATTCTCCCCCTGGCCTGGAGGGGGTCCCGTGTTTGAGGATGCAGGAGGTGGCACTAGCAAACCTGGTGGTGCAAATGGTTAAGTGCCGGGCTACTAACAGAAAGGTTGGTGATTCAAACCCACCCAGAGGCACCTGGAAGAAAGGACTGGTGATCTGCTCCCGTAAAGATTAGTCAAGAAAACCCTGTGGAGCAGTTCTACCCTGTAACACACGGGGTCTCCGTGGTTGGAGCTGGCTCAGCAGCAGCTGGCTCGGGTTCTTTCGGAGGCAGTGCTGGATTCAGGCTGTGAGCCTAAGCTCTCCAGGAGGGTTTGAGGGGACAGGCCATCCATTCTATACCCACCTCTTGGCATCCTGGTCACAGAGGCCCAGACAGGCAGCCTGGCAGGCCCAGTCGATTGTACTTAGGGAAAATTGCTCCCGTGGCCCCCTGGAGGGTCCTGACTACACAGCTTTGCCCCTTGGGTACAAAATCACATTTCCTGCGTGGCCAAGTCAGGGTGAGAAGGCCCCTTCAAGGTCACCTACTCCAACCCCTACTGGCCTCAAATCCCCTCTACCATGTTCCACTATGTTGTCAGCCAGCCCATTTGGTCATCTCATGATGAGGAACTCACTACCCTCACAAAGGGGACACCCCATTACTGGGCAGCTCTAGTGGGAATGTAATTTTTCCTTAGACAGAGCCAAGCCTGCCTGGTGGTAATGTTCACGCACTAGCCCATCTGACGTTATTCCAAACAAACTGCGTTGTTAGCTGCTGTCAAGTCAGCCCCCAACTCATGGCAACCCTGTGTGCAACAGGATAGGACTGTTTGATCCAGAGGGTTTGCACTGGCTGATTTTCAGAAGTAGATCACCAGGCCTTTCTTCCTACTTCATCTTAATCTGGAGCCTCCACCGAAACCTCTTCAGCATCAAAGCAACACAAGCTTCCAGTGGTAGATGGGTGGTGGCTGCGTGTGAGGTGCATTGGCCGGGAATCGAACCTGGGGCTCTCACGTGGAAGGGAAAATTCACCACTGAACCACCAGTGCCTAGGCTCTCCTAAATTTAGAGACACAGGTTGAGGCCTGCCAGGGCCTCCTCTGCTCTAGGTAAAGGCTCCTCAGCTCTAGAGATGACTTAGGACCCTGAGCCCAGCAGGTCCCAGGTGTCCTGGCTGCTCTTGACCTCAAGTCCTGAGCCTTTGGGAGGCCACCATTTCCCAGCTGAGGCTACCTAGAGGTGGCCAGAGCATAGCTCCAGGCAGACCCTTCTCCATCCCACCGCCTGTGCCTCAGGACCTATGCACTGTGTGGCCAAAACCCTGAGTTCTGAGCCAGCCTCAGACCCCCTGTAATGGCTACTAATGGAGACAACGGGGAGACGCTGGAGGACAAGGAGAGAGCCGTGGACGTGGAGCCTGGGCACCTGGGAGCTGGTGCCTGGTCCATTGTTATGACCTCTCTGACAAGGGATACCACCTGAGCGTCAACTCATAGTCCATCTGTCTCACAGCAAGTAGGATAATTGAAGGGCTCTCAAACCATCCTTCTAAGGAAGTCTGGGATCTGAGAGCTGGAAGGATTGCCTTGTGGCTAGAAGCAAATGGTGATTACCCTGCTGTTACTATTCTTAGAAATGATGGATGGGCCTTTGTCTGAATGGGGTAGGTAGGGTGTACCTTTCAAGAAGACGTAGTTGACCAGGATGAGGGAGACTGGGCTGTCCAGCTCCGGAAATAAATCCACAACCTTCCCCTGCGTCTTATTCTTGACGTACTCATTCATCTGTCTGCTGGCTCGAACCCAGTCCTGGAAATCTGTGGCCAAGGCCTCTGACCCATAGTAGTGCTTGATGTCTGCTGAGAAGGACTCCAGCAGCTCCAGGCGGTGGTCGAGGAACAAGGCATTGCCCAGAGTCATTTCCAAGCTGGTGTCTGACTCTCTTAGGAGACGGTGGAGGTGCTGGAAGCCCTGGTGGATCTCGGCCTCAGGAGTCTCAGTGAGGTTGAAGCCTAGGCCCTGGAGGAGCTGGGTCCGTGTGAAGCCACTGGCGCCCAGGGACATCATGGCCAAGGCCATGGAGATGCTCACGGGAGAGATGAAGACATTCCTGCCAGGAGCTGAGGCCACCAGGTGCTTATACAGGCTAAAGGCAAAGTCGACATTGGCTGGGGCCAGGCCACGGTGAGGGCTTCTCACATCTACGTCAAGGCTGGGGTCCTCTGCCCGGGTGCCCCAGAAACCACTGGTGTACAGCCAAAGGAGGCAGGTGTACCGGATAAGCAGCATTGCCCTGGAAGACCAGGCCCTGCTAAGTCAGGAGTGCTGGTTAGAGGGCGTGGCCACCCAGCTAGTGGGGCAGGTGGACTGGGGTGGGGGTTGGGGGCAGGAGACCCAGCTGGAGCCCTGTTCCTTCTGCCACAATGGCTGTGTGACCTGGGGAAAGTCAGGGAAGGGCTCTGGGCCTCAGTTTCCCCATGTAAAGGTGTGAATCCCACCAGCTGCAATTTACCAAGTGCCATCCAGGTGCCAGAACCCTGGTGGCGCAGTGGTTAAGAGCAAACCAAAACGTTCAAATCCACCAGCTGCTCCTTGGAAACCCTATAGGGAATTTCTACTTCATCTTATAGGGTTGCCGTGAGGCAGAATCGACTCGATGGCAACAGGTTTTCGAGTTTATCCAGGTGCCCAGGTCCCTGGGTGGCGCAAGTGGTTTGTGCTCAACTACTAACGTAAAGGTTGGTAATTTGAATCCATCCAGCTGCCCTACAGAAGAAAGGCCTGGCGATCTGCTTCTGTAAAGATAACAGCCTAGAAAACCCGAAGGGGCAGCTCTACTCTTTAACACATGGAGTCGCCGTGAGTTGGAATCAAATTCATGGCTTTGGTTTTGGCTTTTATCCAGGTGCCCCGCCCTGATCTAGATGTTATGTGCCTACATTCTCCCATGTAGCCCTCATCAAAACACCGACCTGTGAGATACTAGCCTGATGTTATACAGGTGGAGGCTGGGGCTGAGGCTGAATATCGACCCAAGGTCAGCATCAGTGAGTGGACGCTCTGTCTGCAAGGCCGGGGCTCCAGAGCACTGTGCTCTATGATACCACCTGTATCACCTTAAATACGGTGTCCTGGCACCTGCCACCTGCGGAAACCACCGCTCCTGGGAGGGACTGGCAATCCACTTTTAAAAGAGCGTCGGAAGACTGTCGTGCACCCCAAAGCATGGGAACCACTGGCCCGCTCCAGAACACTCCGAGATACGTTTCCTGGTAAGTTCCAGAACGGAACCCTCAGGAGAGACAACAGAAAACACCCCACGGACCCCCTCAGCCCTCTCCCAACAGGCGTGTCTTCAATCACACGTGGGAAACGCCCCCTGCCGGCCGCTCTGAGCTCCGCATTTCTTGACTTGGGGAAAGGAGCACAGCTGGCCACCGCGCGGCCCCCGCCAGATGTTTGCTCCCCTGGAACCCCAAGTCTGGGGTCAGGCTGAGATTGCTGCGTCTCCCTCCGTCCTCGGGACAATTCTTTCATTTCCCTGGGTTTCATTGCGACTAAACTGGATTAGGATCCCAGCGACATGGGACGGGCTATTTAATCTCTCTACCTCATTTTCCTCAGTATAAGAGAGCTAATAGTACCCACACTGCCCATTTTATCTTTTTTTTTTTTTTTTTTTATGTCGGTCTCCTCCTCTCCAGTTCCAGTGCACATGGCTTCCAGGACTGAGTAGGGCCCCTGCCTTGGCTCCCTGCCTCCTGCCACGGTCCCTCAGCCCTTCTCCCCTCTGCAGCCTGTGGCATGTTTCGGCCAAGAACCTACAAGATCTTTCTAGATTTCAGGCTGATTGGGCTTTCTCCTGCTGAAGAACTTTCAATGACTCCCCACTGTCCACAGCCGAGGCTGAAGCTTGATAACATGGCCCAGGGAGTCCTCCTGACCCAGTCCCCGGTAACAGCCACACCCAAATCTGACACCAGCCTCATATCTGGCCCATGGAAGCTTCAGCCACACCCAGGCTGTGGTCTGGGCCCCCCCTCCAGACTTTCATCTCTCTGTGGGGGTGGGGTAGGCCAGGCTGGGGAGCTGAGGACAAGATGGCCTGGTTCCAGCACTGCCCCATGTGGCAGGCTGGGCCAACCCTGGGTAGAAGCATCCCTTCCCTCCCTTGCCTGGCTTACTTCCTCTTGTCCTTTGGGACTCAGGTCCTAGGTCTTGTCCTGGAAGTTCCTTCCCCTGTCTTCTGTCACTGCCCTTGTCACTCTGCAGTGGACTCTCTGCTTTAGCACCATCACTTCCACAACTGTCCCTGCAAGGACCACGTGCAGCTGGCAGCCTGGAGCCAGGTGGGCAGGCCTCAAACATGGCCCCTTCCCCTTCCCCTGTCTCCCTTCCTTTCTCCTCCCCTCCCGGTCTTTCCTTCCCCCTTCCCACGGCCTCGGGCAGATTTTGTACCTCGTTCCTTTTGGTGTTAATCCTCCAGGATCTGAATTAAAGCTCTACCCCCTCACCAGATTGGTGGTGATAGCTGTTACCTAAGTGTCCTCATTTAATGGGTCATCCTGGGCCCATTTTACAGAGGAGGAAAATGAGGCAGAGATCCAACCCTGGCATCTGGCTTCAGGGCTTGTGGCCTGCGGTGCTGCCTTTCTCTCCAGAAAGCAAGACAATGAATGAAGAAACTCTTTGCAAAGGACCCAGCGATGCCAAAATGCAGAGTAGCGATATTATTCATGAATTGTATTTTAAGCATGTGCTTCTTGTTCCCTCTTTCTGAGGTAAAAAACCCACTGTTTTCCATTTTCACAAATGCTACTATGGGCCAGGCCTCCCGTATTTAGATTTCCTAACCATGTGTTCTTATGCAATAATCCTGTCCTATCGGCATCATCCTTGTCCAGGTCATGAGTGAGGAGCTATGGGCCAGGAGGGCGCGTGCAGCTCTGCAGAGGGCCCTCTGCTCTGTGCTTGGGGCTGGAGTCCTCCAGCAGGGGCACTGCTGGGTGCCAGTCCTTGTGCGTACTCTCAGACTCCTGCTTTGTGACTGTCATTGTCCCGATGGGCTTAGGAGCCTCAGTCATGGCAAGGGATGGGAATGAATGGCTCTTAGTGACAGCCCTCAGTGTCGCCTCTGTGAGACAGGAGCCCAGGGGAAATCTAAACCTCTGTGGATGAGCCACAGACAGCGAAATCCTCCACTTGGTTTCTGACACCACTGCTGTCTGCCCTACTGCTCAATGCCCATTAAAAAAAATATATATATATATATATATTACTTTATGTATCTCCATCTCTCTATATGTGAAACAAGCAAGCTGATGGTGCTGTTTTGTTTAGGGGCCTGCCAAGAACAGAAGGGACAGTGGTTCCCAGGTGTTACTCACGGTTGGCTGTGGGCTGCAGCTGCTCCTACTGGCTGGATCCTACTGTCCTGGACCCTACTGTCCTGGGTTCTCCCAGGTGTACAGTAAGCAGGCAGGATGCAGCTGCCAATAAATCTTGTTTTCCAGCTTTCCTGCTGGTTAATGGTTAGAGGGGGGTCAACTGTCTTCACCACTAACCAATGGGAGGCTTTTCTAAGACATCTGAGTAAACAGCAATGCTGCAAATTAACTTTCCTCTGCATTGAATTCCCTGACATTTTATGTTTTAATATCAGAACGTAGCTGGAGTTGCATCAATGTTTGTGGTTGCCCTGTGGCAGCTGGCAGAGAAGCCACCAAACCAAACCCGTTGCCATCAAGTCGATTTGACCTAGAGCGAGTCCACATGCAGAGTAGAACTGCCCCATAGGGCTTCCAAGGCTGTAATCTTTACAGAAGCAGACTGCCACATCTTTCTCCCTCGGAGCATCTGGTGGGTTCAACCACTGACCTTTCAGTTTGCAGCTGAGCACTTTAACCTCTGTACCACCAGGGCTCCTAGAGAAGCCACAGGTGCCCTTTATTATGTTGACATCTTGGATGAACCAGGTATTTAGCTCAGGCTGGGACGAGCCAGGCAAGGGGCTTTCTTCAAGGGAGCCTTGGTCTGGTGGAAGAGACAGATGTGGAATTACATCAGCTAAGGAGCCCTGGTGGTGTAGTGGTTAAGAGCTTGGCTGCTAATCAAAAGATCAGCAGATTGAATCCACCAGCTGCTCCTTGGAAACCCTGTGGGGCAGTTCTAGTCTGTCCTATAGGGTTACTATGAGTCAGAATCAACTCAGTGGCAGTGGGTTTGGTTTTGGTTAAGTGCCTCCATGGGTTGTCTGATTTAATCTCACAGTGACTCTGTGGAGTGGATAGTGTTACTATCACCCCTCTTTAGACGAGGAAACTGAAGAACATGGAGGTTAAGTGAGCTTCCCATGAGATTCAAACCAAGACCATCTGACCCTAAAGTCTAGGACCTTTCTTCTTTCCTATATTTTCATTCTTTAGCTCTCGTTTGGTTGCAAGCGACAGGGATCAAATTCAAACTGGCTTAAGCAAAAAAATAATATTTATTGGGTCTGATGAATGGGAGTTCTAAAAGGTGAAGAGCGTTTCAGGCATGGCTGTATTTAGCAGCACCAAATTGGTTATCAGATCCCTCTTTCCCTCTCTCCTGTCTCTCTCAGTTCTGCTTTCCTGCTTTATTCCCAAAAGTCTGTCTAGAGTGGGGACAAAAGTGGTCACTGCAGCTCCAGGCTATTTGGTTCTAACAGCTTGCTATGAGTTGGAATCAGCTTGATGGCAATGGGTTTGGGGTTTTTTTTTTTTTTTTTTTTGACGCATAATATTAGGAGAGACACTCTCTTTCCTCAGTGTCCATATCGGTTCCTCAAAGGACTCTGGGCATGATTGCCCATCCCGAACGATGGAGCATTGGGAATGTCCAGCCAGGGTCCTCTGCCCTCCACTGGATTGACAGCCCCATAACTTCCACGCAAAGGAAGGGGGAGCTGTTGCCATGAGGAAATGATGTAGGGCTCACAGCTGGGTCTGGAGTTTTGGGGACATTTTAGTTTGTAAATACATTAGTCTTCTCTTTTTTTTTTATTCCTTAAGCCAATTTTGGAATTCATATCTAGAATTTTTTTTTAATTTTCATTTAGGTTTTCAAGTTATTCATAATATCCCTTCATTATTATTTTAAAATCTCTGTTGTAGCAGTAATTATTTTCCAATTTGGGGGGTTCTGTATTATTTATGTACATATTTTCTCTCTTTTCTTCCCCTAGATAAGTCTTGCTGGGAAATCTGTCTAGTTAATTAATCTTTTTATCTATATTTTATTGATTTCTGCCCTTATCTTAATTTTTTTAACCATCCTTTTTAATTCTTTCATTTTGTTCTGTTGCTCTTTTCTATTGTCTTCAGTTAAATGTTTTACTCCCTCCCCCTTTTTTTTTTTTAACACTTTCAATCTCCATATAAATGTATTCAAAGTTAAAAAATTTTCATCTGAATACCAAATATGCTATGTCCCCAAATTTTTTGATATTCACTACTTTCATTGCCATTTTTTTCCCTAAGTATTTCTTCATTTTCTTTGTGTTTCCCTTTTTAACCCATGGGTAATTTAGTAATATGTCACTGAGTTCCTAAATATATTTAAAATTTTAGGTTACACTTTTGTTAGCTTTTTATTTCATTATGGACAAAGAATATCATCCATGTTATATTGATCACTTGGAATTTATTGAGGCTTTCTTTATATCATATAGGGTCTACTTCTGTAAATGTTCCCTGTTTTTTTAAAAAATAATGGGTAATTTTGTCTATGTGTATGTCTATGTATATACGTGCTAATTTTTTTTTATGTAATAGCTTGAGCTTATTATTTTATTCAGCTCTTTAATATCTATGTTGATTATTTACTTGAGCTTTTAATTTCTTAGTGGGATACATTGAAATCTCCAGCCACAATTATGTTTTATTTATCTCTTTATCAATGGTTGCTTGATACATTTTGAGACTGTATGTTAAAAGCATATATGTTTTTGATAAGTATATCCTCTTGGATCCCTGGTGGTACAGTGGTTAAGAGCTTGGCTGCCAACCAAAAGGTCAGCAGTTCAAATCCACCAGTTGCTCCTTGGAAACCCTATGGGTCAGTTCTACTCTGTCCTATAGGGTTGCTTATTTTATTATTCATTTTTTCTTGTATCTTTATCCCATTTGATACATTTTTGTGTCAAATTCTATTTTTTCTGATATAAAGATTGTTTTTTAAACTTTATTCTGGTTCATATTTGCCTGATGTATCATGTTTCATCGTTTTATCTCCAACCTGTCTGTGCTTTTTAGTTTTAAACATGTCTTGTGTAAAGGGCATCCAAATTGGAAAGGAAGAAGTAAAACTATCCCTACTCACAGATGATACGATCCTACACATAGAGAGCTGCAAAGATTCCACAAGAAAACTACTGGAACTAATAGAAAGATTCAGCTGAGTAGCAGGATCCAAGATCAACACGCAAAAATCAGGTGAATTCCTATACACCAATAAAGAGAACTTCGAAAGGGAAATCAGGAAAACAGTACCACTTACAATAGCCACTAAAAAGATAAAATAGTTAGGAATAAATCTAACCAGGGACGTAAAAGACCTATACAAAGAAAACTACAAAACACTATTGCCAGAAACTAAAAGAAGCCTACATAAATGGAATAACATACCACGCTTCAGGATAGCTAGACTCAACACTGTGGAAATGTCAATCCTACCCAAAGTGACCTACAGACAGAACACAATCCCGATCCAGATACTAACAGCGCTCTTTACTGAGATGGAAAAAGTAATCACTGACTTTATAAGTAAAGGAAAGTGGCCCCAAATAAGTAAAGCATTATTGAAGAAAAAAAACAAACAAAGAGGCCTCATACTACCTGATCTCGGAACCTACTATACAGCCGCAGTAGTCAGAACAGCCTGGTACTGGTACAACAACAGACACATAGACCAATGGAACAGAATCCAAAACCCAGATGTAAATTCATCCACCTACGGTCAGCTGATCTTTGACAAAGGCCCAAAGTCCATTACATGGGGAAAAGTCAGTCTTTTAAACAAATAGTGCTGGCAAAACTGGATATCCATCTGTGAAAATGGAAGCAGGACCCATACCTCACACCATAATACAAAAACTAACTTAAAATGGATCAAAGACCTGAATATAAAACCTAAAATGATAAAGATCATGGAAGAAAAAATAGGGACAACACTAGGGGCCCTAATACATGGTATGAAGAAAATAACTAACAATGCACAAACACCAGAAGATAAACTAGATAACTGGGGGCTCCTAAAAATTAAAAAATTATGCTCATCAAAAGACTTCACCAAAAGAGTAAAAAGAGAACCTACAGACTGGGAAAAAATTTTTGGCTATGTCACATCCAACAAGGATCTAATCTCTAAAATCTATAGAATACTTCAATGCCTTAACAACAAAAAGACAAATAATCCAGTTAAAAATGGGCAAAGAATATGAACAGACATTTCACCAAAGAAGACATTCAGGTGGTTAACAGATCGAGCTAATGACTCTGTTATTAGCCAGCAGAGAAATGCAAATCAAAACTACCATAAGATATCGCCTCACCCCACCATTACTGGCACTAATTTAAAAAAAAAAAGAAAGAAAATAACAAATATTGGCGAGGTTTTGGGGAGATTAGAACTCTTATGCACTGTTGATGGAATGTGAATGGTACAACCACTACGGAAAATGATATGGCACTTCCTTAAAAAGCTAGAAATAGAAATACCATATGATCCAGCAATACCATTCCTAGGAATATATCCTAGAGAAATAAAAGCTGTCACACGATTAGACATATGCATACCTATGTTCATTGCACCATTATTCGCAGTAGCAAAAAGATAGAAACAACCTAAGTGTCCATCAACAGATGAATGGATAAACAAATTATGGTACATACACACAATGGAATACTACACAATGATAAAGAACAACAATGAATCCGTGAAACATCTCACAACATGGATGAATCTAGAGGACATTATCCTGAGTGAAATAAGTCAATTACAAAAGAACAAATGTTGTATGAGACCACTATTATAAAGACCTGAGGAAAGGTTTGTTGTTGTTGTGTGCCGACTACTTGATTCTGACTCAGAGAGACCCTATAGGACAGAGAACTGCCCCATAGGGTTTCCAAGGAGCGGCTGATCTAACTGCCGACCTTCTGGTTAACAGCCTGAGCTCTTAACCATTTGCCACTGAGCTCCAAGGAAAGGTTTACACATAGAAAAACAAAAAAAATCTTTGATGGTTATAAGGGAGGGGAGGGGTGCAGAGGGGAAATCACTAACTAGATAGTAGACAAGTTAACTTTGGTGAAGGGAAAGACAACACACAATATAGGGGAAGGCAGCACAACTTGACCAAGGAAGGTCACAGAAGCTTCCAAGACACATCCAAACACCTTGAAGGACTGAGTTACTAGGGCTGAGGGCTGGGGAGCGTGGGGACATCTAGGTCAATTGGTATAACACAGTTCATAAAGTAAATGTTCTACATCCTACTTTGGTGAGTAGTGAGCCTGGAATCTTAAAAGCTTGTGAGCTGCCATCTAAGATACATCTACAGGTCCCATCACATTTGGAGCAAAGAAGAATGAAGAAAACCAAAGACACATGGAAAATATTAGTCCAAAAGACTAATGGACCATATGAACCACAGCCTCCACCAGCCTGATCCTAGAAGAAATAGATGGTGCCTGGCTACCACCACTGACCACTCTGACAGTGTGATAAAAGAGAGTCCCAGACAGAGTGGGACAAAAATGTAGAACAAAATTCAAAGTCACAGAAAAAAGACCAGACTTAATGGTCTGACAGAGACTGAAAGAACCCCTTAGACTATGACTCCTGACACCCTGCTAACTCAGAAGTGAAGCTACTTTCAAAGTCCATCTTTCAGCCAAAGATTAGACAGGCCTATAAAACAAACAATACACGTGAGGAACGTTTTCTTAGTTCAATCAAGTATATGGGCAACACCTGACCAAGAACAAAGACTCTAAGGCAGGAAGGGACAGGAAAAACTGGACGAATGGACACAGAGAACCCAGGATGGAAAGGGAAAGGGGAAGAGTGCTGACACATTGCAGGGATTGCAACCAATGTCACAAAACAATTTGTGTATAAATTTTTGAATGAAGAACTAAAAAAATAAAATAATTATAACACCATAACCAAAAAACAAACCAAGTCTGTTGCCGTCGGGTCAATTCCAACTCATAGCGACCCTACAGGACAGAGTAGAACTGCCCCCCATAGAGTTTCCAAGGAGTGCCTGGTGGATTCAAACTGCTAACCTTTTTGTTAGCAGCCATAGCACTTAACCACTATGCTACCAGGGTTTCGATAACACCATAGAGTCCAAGTTGTCAGTGGGGTATGATATTAAAAAGGAATTGGAGTCCAGAGGTTTGTCATCTTGTTCTCAGTTCTACATCAACTGGCCTCATGACGTCTAGGCTTCAGCATCCTGAACTGCAAAATAAGGGGGTTGGACCAGAAGACTTCTAAGGCCCTTTCTTGTTTTGACCTTTTGAATTCCAATAATGAGTATAATTTCATTGGTCTTTGTTGATGCAGAAGGACTTTGGGATCCTGCAGAGATCCTGCAGGGCCTCTGGCCGCCATTTTGAACATCAACGGTCTTTGTCTGGGAGAGTGTCACTGACAGAGAGTTCTGATTAATGGCAAAGGAGGTAACAGGGCTTACTGCAGCACTCCTCTCCTTGTGGAGCTAAATAAGACTGGTCAATTTCGCTTTCTTTTTTCATTTTCTGGTTTTTATCCACAGCTCCAGCTGAGATTTTGGTTTTTCATTTTACTTTCACTGCAGGTTTCAATATCCCCTACCCCCAAAACAATATCCTTTACCCTGTTGCATGAAAAAATAAAAATAGAAAAGTGTCTTGTGTATACAGCATTTTGGGGGATTTATTCGTATTATTCCAACATGAGAATCTTTGTCTTTTAATTGGAAAAATTAATATATTTATGTTTATTAAAATTATTGTTAGATTAGGATTTATTTCCACCATTTCATTTAATGTTTGCCATTTACTATATTATTTTCCTTTGTGTCAGATAAGGTATCTGAATAATTATTTTTTATTTTACTAAGAAATATAATTATTATATGAGATAAATGCATATTCCAATTAATTTTTGTGTGTGCTTCTCTTTTAGAGAAATCTTTTATTAAAATGTAATACCCTAGTGGATTACATTTTCCAAAAATGGCCACAGCATTTTTTTTTCTGATCTCACATGATCTGCCAGAAACTTAACACTCCTCATCAAGAAAAAAAAAAAAAAAATTTTTTTTTTTTTTTCATCAAGAAGTGGAGTTTATTTCACCTCCTGTTGCACCTGACTTTCTCGCTGCCTCCCTCAGGATGTCCACCCTTAGACCCCAGCTACAATGCTGTGAGGGAAACCAATTTAACCTACATGGAGAGGAACTGAGACCCAGTTGACAGACTATCAATTGCCAATAATATGAGTAAATGAGCCCTCGGGTGATTTCAGTCCTCAGCCTTTGAGTCTTCCAGCAGAGGTCCTGGACATCTTAGAACAGAGACAAGCCATTCCCGTTGTGCCTTTCTAAATTCCTGTCCCACAGAATAAGGAGCATAATGAATGACTGCTTTAAGCTGCTAAGTTTTGGGATAAACTCATTAGGCAGCCATAGTGACTAGAACATATTTTGGCACCAGGAAGCAGGGTGCTGCATAACAAAAGCCTACAATTGTGGCAGTGGTTTTGGTGGGAGTTGGAAAAACCTTGAAGAGACTATTAGTGGAAGCTAAAGACCCTAACAGTCACAACAATGGACTCACACATACCAATGATCATGAAGACCAGGCAACGTTTCATTCTGGTATACACAAGGTTCTGACTTGAATGCAACCAACAACAATAGCAACAATGACCCCTGAGGAGGCTGTTGTTGAGGTCTTAAAGGAAATTGAGGAAAATCCTACTGAAAGCTGAAGGAAAGGGAATTCTTGTTATGTAATGGCAGAAAGTTTAGCAACACTTTAACCTGTAGTAATGTGAAAATAGAAAATGTAATAAATGAACTGGTGATCTAACCAATGAGATTTTCAGTAAGACTGTTGAAGATACTTACTGTAAAATGTGAGAGGAGATAGATAAGCTAATATAACATTGTTAAATATAAAGAAGCCAGAACTTGCTGGGTTCAAAAATAGTATGGTTTCTCTTTTCCAGCCTCTCCAAGATTTTCAAAATAAGAAATTAAGACCAAACCCAAGGTGGGACTGGGAAAGCTGTTCTGGTGGGCGCATAGGGTATATCAGATGTCTCTCTGTCTGAGCCTTCTCTGACACACGCCAATAATTCTAACTCTCAATATTTCTCTCTGATGCCAACTGCAAATGCAGTGCTTCTTCCTCTGACCCGAACCACCAGAACTAGGTCAGAGCTCACAAGGGAAAGGACCCAGTCCTCCAGACTGCCGAGTCTGCCCAAGACTTTAAATCCCGACAGAAATCTTGGAGGCCCCCAGATCTCTCTCACTTATGATCTATTGGATAAAAACTTGGGGCTTCCCTCTACCCCTCAAGATGTTAGCTTTAACCTTGGAGATCCCCAGGCCTCCCTCACTTCTGATCTCCTGGCTCCCACTACTTCCTTAGGTTTGATAATTTGCTAGAATGATTCACAAAAGTCAAGAAACCATTATGCTTATGATTACAGTTTTATTATAGCAAAATGGATACGAATGAAGGGATGCATAGGGCGAGGTCTGGAAGGGTTCCCAACAAGGAGTTCCATGTTCCAAAGGATGAGTTACCCTCCTGTGCACATCGATGCCTATCACCAGTCTGGAAACCCTGGAACTTCTGTGTCCAGAGCTGTTTTTCAGGTCTCAATGTGTATGCATGATTGAGTGAATCATTGCCCACGTAGTTGAACTCAAGCTGCAAACCCTCCCTCCCCTGAGATAGGCTGACAGCACGTGGTAGGTCTTTCTGACATGGCCAGACGCCATTAAACAAGAGTTTCCTTATTAGCATAAACCCACTATATGGTCTGGAGGCCTCATGGATAACGAAGACTCCAGTCACTGGGGACATTCCAAGGGTTTAGAGATTATCTCTCAGGAACCAGGGACCAATACCAAATTCTTTAGGTTATGGTAATTGTAAACCCCACAAGTAGTATCACGTGATAGTTCTATATTGCATTTCTCTGATGACTAACGAAGTTGATAAACTTTAAATTTTTTTTTTCCCAAATGAGTAGCATCTTTTGAGATGTGACTGTTTAAGTTAGATTGTTCAGAAATACCCATTACAGTTAGGTGGTCTTTTTCTTATTGATTGGTAGGAGTTCTTTAATGCTCCTTTGTAAGATAATAGGTATATGTATTACAAAACAGTTTTCCAAGTTTGTGGCTTACCTTTTCACTCTCTCTTTTTTTTTTTAATTTGCTGTGCTTAAAGTGAAAGTTTACAAATCAAGTCAGTCTCTCATATAAAAACTTATACACACCTTGTTGTGTTCTCCTAGCTGCCCTCCCCCTAATGAGACAGCACACTCCTCCTCTCCACCTTGTATTCTTGGTGTCCATTCAAGGAGCTCCTGGCCCCCTCTGGCTTCTCATCTCCCCTCCAGACAGGAGCTGCCCACATAGTCTCATGTGTCTACTGAGCCAAGAAGCTCACTCCTCACAAGTATCATTTTCTGTCTTATAGTCCAGTCCAATCCCTGTCTGAAGAGTTGGCATTGGGAATGGTTCTAGTCTTGGTCTAACATGAGGGTCTGGGGACCATGACCTCCAGGGTCCCTCCAGTCTCATTCAGACCATTAAGTCTGGTCTTTTTATGAGAATTTGAGATCTTCATCCCGCTGTTCTCCTGCTGCATCAGGGATTCACTGTTGTGTCCCCTTTCAGGGCAGTCGTCTGTGGTAGCCAGGCACCATCTAGTTCTTCTCTTCTAGTCTGATGTAGTCTGCGGTTTATGTCGCCTTTCAGTCTCCTATAGGGTTGCTATGAGTCAGAATCGACTCGAGGGCACTGGGTTTTTTTTTTTTTTTTCAGTCTCTTGGGGTCATCTTTACCTTATGTTTTTGGTGTTCTTCATTCTCCTTTGCGCCAGGTGAGTTGAGACAAATGATGAATCTTACATGGCCACTTGCTAGCGCTGAAGACCCCAGCGCCACTCACCAAAGTGGGATGCACAATGTTTTCTTAATACATTTTGTTATGCTAGTTGACCTAGATGTCCCCTGAAACCATGGTCCCTAGACCCCTATCCCTGGACTCTAGCCATCAAAGCATTCAGTTGGATTCAGGAAACTTCTTTGTTTTTGGTTTAGTCCAGTTGCGCTGACCTCTCCTGTATCTTGTGTTGTTTTTCCCTTCACCTAAAATAGTTCTTATCTACTAGTTATATTATTTACTATCTAATTAGTGAATACCCCTCTCCCTCCCTCACCACCCTCCTAACCATCAAAGAATATTTTCCTCTATGTTTAAACTTTTTCTTGAGTTCTTATAATATTGGTCTCATACAATATTTGTCCTTTTGCAACTGACTAATTTCACTCAGCATAATGCCTTCCAGATTCCTCCATGTTGAGATGTTTCACGGATTCTCATTGTTCCTAATCCTTGTGTAGTATTCCATTATGTGAATATACCATAATTTATCCATTCATCCATTGATGGGCACCTTGGTTGCTTCCATCTTTTTGCTATTGTAAACAGTGCTACAGTGAACATGGGTGTACATACGTCTGTTTGTGTGAAGGCTCTTATTTCTCTAGGATATATTCCAAGGAGTGGAATTGCTGGGTGGTATGGTAGTTCTATTTCCAGCTTTTTAAGGAAGCGCCAAATCGATTTCCAAAGTGGTTGTACCATTTTACATTCCTACCAGCAGTGTATAAGTGTTCTAGTCTCTCCACAACCTCTCCAACATTTATTATTTTGTGTTTTTTGGATTAATGCCAGCCTTGTTGGGGTGAGATGGTATCTCATTATAGTTTTGTTTTGCATTTCTCTAATGGCTAATGATCCTGAGCATTTCCCCATGTATCTGTTAGCCGCCTGAATGTCTTCTTTGGTGAAGTGCCTGTTCATATCCTTTGCCCATTTTTTAATTGGGTTATTTGTCTTTTTGCTGTTGAGATTTTGCAGTATCTTGTAGAAATTAGATGCTGATCAGATTTGTCACAGCCAAAAATTTTTTCCCAGTCTGTTTGGTTGTCTTCTTACTCTTTTGGTGAAGTATTTTGGTGAGCATAAGTGTCTGATTTTTAGGAGCTCCCAGTTATCTAGTTTCTCTTCTGGCATTTGTGTATTGTTAGTAATATTTTGTATACAGTTTATGCCATGTATTAGGGCTCCTAGCATTGTCCCTATTTTTCTTCCGTGATCTTTGGCATTTTAGATTTTATATTTAAGTCTTTGATCCATTTTGAGTTAGCTTTTGGGCATGGTGTGAGGTATGGGTCTCGTTTCATTTTTTTGCAGATGGATATCCAGTTATGCCAGTACCATTTGTTAAAGAGACTGGCTTTTCCCCATTTAATGGACTTTGGGCCTTTGTCAAATATCAGCTGCTTATAGGTGGATGAATTTATGTCTGGATTCTCAAGTCTGTTCCATTGGTCTAAGCATCTGTTGTTGTACCAGTATCAGGCTGTTTTGACTACTGTGGTGGTATAATAGATTCTAAAATCAGGTAGAGTGAGGCCTCCCACTTTGTTCTTTTTCAGTAATGCTTTACTTGTCCGGGGCCTCCTTCCCTTCCATATGAAGCTGGTGATTTGTTTCTCCATCTCATTAAAAAATGTAATTGATATTTGCATTGGGATTGCCTTGTATCTATAGATCGCTTTTGGTAGAATAGACATTTTTACAATGTTGAGTCTTCCTATCCATAAGCAAGGTATGTTTTTCCACTTATGTAGGTCTCTTCTGGTTTCTTGCAGTAGTGTCTTGTAGTTTTCTTTGTATAGACCTTTTACATCTCTGTTTAAATTTATTTCTAAGTATTTTATCTTCTTGGGGCTATTGTAAAAGGTATTGATTGGGTGATTTCCTCTTCGACATTTCCTTTGTTGGTGTAGAGGAATCCTACTGATTTTTGTATGTTTATCTTGTATCCTGATACTCTGCTGAACTCTTCTATTAGTTTCAGTAGCTTTCTTGAGGATTCTTTAGGGTTTTCTGTGTGTAAGACCATGTCATCTGCAAATAGAGATACTTTTACTTCTTCTTTGTCCATTTGGATGCCCTTTATTTCTTTATCTAACCTAATTGCTCTGGCTAGGACTTCCAACACAATGTTGACTAAGAGTGGTGATAAAAGGCATCATAGTTTGGTTCCTGTTCTCAAGGGGAATGCTTTCAGACTCTCTCCATTTAGGATGATGTTGGCTGTTGTTGGCTTTGTATAAATGCCCTTTATTATGTTGAGGAATTTTCCTTCTATTCCTATTTTGCTGAGAGTTTTTATCATGAATGGGTGTTGGGCTTTGTCAAATGCCTTTTTTGCATCAATTGATGAGATCATGTGCTTTTTGCCTTTTGTTTTATTTATATGATGGATTACATTATTTGTTTTTCTAATGTTGAACCATCCCTGCATACCTGGTATAAATCCCACTTGGTCATGGTGAATTATTTTTTTTGATATGTTGTTGAATTCTACTGGCTAGAATTTTGTTGAGAATTTTTGCATCTTAGTTCATGAGGGATATAGGTCTATAATTTTCTTTTTTTGTGTGTGGTGTCTTTACCTGGTTTTGGTATCAGGAAAATGCTGGCTTCATAAAATGAGTTTGGGAGTATTCCATCCTTTTCTATGCTCTGAAATACCTTTAGTAGTAGTGGTGTTAACTCTTCTCCAAAAGTTTGGTAGAATTCTGCAATGAAGCTGTCAGGGCCAGGGCTTTTTCAGTGGGGTTGGCGGGGGGGGGGGGGGGGGCGCAGTTTTTTAATTACTCTTTCAATCTCTTCTTTTTTTTTTTTTTTATGGGTTTTTCAGTTGTTCCACCTCTGTGTTAGTTTAGGTAGGTAGTGTGTTCCTAGAAATTTGTCCATTTCTCGAAGGTTTTCAAATTTGTTAGAGTATAATTTTTGGTAGTAATCTGATATGATTCTTTTAATTTCAGTTGGATCTGTTCTGATGTTGCTCATCTCATTTCTTATTTGGGTTATTTGCTTCCTCTCTTGTTTTTCTTTTGTCAGGCTGGCCATTGGTTTATGGATTTTGTCAATCTTTTCAAAGAACCAGCTTTTGGTCTTGTTAACTCATTCAATTGTTTCTTTGTCCTTTATTTCATTTAATTCTGCTCTAATTTTTATTACTTGCTTTCTTCTGCTGCCTGAGAGTTTCCTTTGTTGTTCTCTTTCTATTTGTTCAAGTTGTAGGGATGATTCTTTGATTTGGGCCCTTTCTTCTTTTTGGTTGTGTGCATTTATTGCTATAAATTGACTTCTGAGCACTGCTTTAGCTGTGTCCTGAAGGTTCCGATAGGAAATGTTTTCATTCTCACTGGATTCTATGAATTTCTTTATTCCATCCTTAACTTCTTCTATAAACCAGTCGCTTTTGAGCAAGGTGTTGTTCAGTTTCCAAGTGTTTGATTTCTTTTCCCTGCTTTTCTGTTATTGATTTCTACTTTTATGGCCTTATGGTCAGAGAAGATGCTTTGTAATATTTCAGTGTTTTGGATTCTGCTAAGGCTTGCTTTATGACTTAATATGTGGTCTAGTCTAGAGAATGTTCCATGTGTGCTAGAAAAGCAAGTATACTTGGCTGCTGTTGGTTGGAGTGTTCTGTATATGTCTATGAGGTCAAGTCGGTTGATTGTGGCATTTAGATCTTCTGTGTCTTTCTTGAGGTTCTTACTGGATGTTCTGTCCTTCACCAAAAGTGATGTGTTGAAGCCTCCTACTATTATTGCAGAGCTGTCTATCTCACTTTTCAATGCTGTTAGATTTGTTTTATGTATTTTGAAGCCCTGTTGTTGGCTGTGTAAATATTTAATATGGTTATATCCTCCTCGTATATTGTCCCTTTAATCATTATATAGTATCCTTCCTTATCCTTTGTGGTGGATTTAACTTTAAAGTCTATTTAGTCAGAAATTAATATTGTCACTCCTGCTCTTTTTTGATTCTTGTTTGCCTGATATATTTTTTTCCATCCTTTGAGTTTTAGTTTGTTTACGTCTTTAAGTCTAAGGTGTGTCTCTTGTAGGCAGCGTATAGATGGATCTTTTTTTTTTTTAATCCATTTGGCCACTCTGTCTCTTTTTTGGTGCATTTTGTCCATTTACATTCAGCATAAATATGAATAGGTATGAGTTTAGTGCTGTCATTTTGATGTCTTTTTTGTGTACCGTTGACAGTTTCTTTTTTCCACTTAATTTTTTGTGCTGAGTAGTTTTTCTTTATATATTGTCTTTTCCTCTTTTTCATTGTTGTTGATTTTATTTCTGCTGAGTCTTTATATTTTTCTTGTATTTTATTTTGATGTGTAGGATTGTTAGTGTCCTTTGTGGTTACCTTATCATTTACCCCTATTTTTCTAAGTTTAAACCAAGCTTTTATCTGTCTGTATTGCCTTGACTTCCTCTCCATATGAAAGATCTATGACTACATTTTTTAGTCCCTCTTTGGAAACCCTGGTGGCATAGTGGTTAAGTGCTACGGCTGCTAGCCGAAAGGTCTGCAATTCAAATTCACCAGGTGCTCCTTGGAAGCTTGATGGGGCAGTTCTACTCTGTCCTGTAGGGTCACTATGAGTCAGAATGGACTCAATGGCAATGGGTTTATTGATTTAATTTTGTCATCTTTTACATAATGATATTGCTGTTTCCTTGTTTTGAGCTTTTTTTTTTTCCAATCTTGATTTATTTTTGTGATTTCCCTATTTGGGTTGATATCTGGTTGCTCTGTCCTGTGTTCTGGTCTTGAGTTGATATCTGATGTTGATTTTCTAACCAGAGGACTCCCTTTAGTCTTTCTTGTAGTTTTGGTTTGGTTTTTGCAAATTCCCTAAACTTCTCTTTCTCTGGAAATGTCCTCATTTTACCTTCACATTTAAGAGGTAGTTTGCTGGGTATACGATTCTTGGCTGGGATTTTCTTCCTTCCGGGCTTTGTGTATGTCATCCCTTTGCCTTCTGTTTCGGTTTCCCTTTGGTTTCTGCTGAGTGGTCTGAGCATATTCTTATTGACTCTCCTTTGTAGGTGACTTTTCATTTGCCCCTAGCTGCTCTTAAAATTCTCTATCTTTATTTTCAGAAAGTTTGATGATAATATGTCTTGGTAACTTTTTTGGGGGACCTACCTTGTGTGGGGTTCGATGAGCATCTTGGATAAATATCTTCTTGTCTTTCATGATATCAGGGAAATTTCTGCCAACAAGTCTTCAACAATTCTCTGTATTTTCTGTTTTCCCTCCCTGTTCTGGTACCCCAGTCACTTATAGGTTATTTCCCTTGGAGAGTCCCACATGATTCTTAGGGTTTCTTCCTTTTTAAAACTTCTTTTATCTGATTTTTCTTCAAATATATCAGTGCCAAGTGTTTTATCTTTTATCTCACTAATTCGGACTCCTGTTGCCTCAATTCTGCCCCTGTGAATTTCTATTGAGTTGTCTAATTCTGAAATTTTATTGTTATTTTCTGAATTTCTGATTACTGCCTCTCTATAGATTCTTGCAGCCTATTAAATTTTTCATTATGCTCAAGAATAACCTTTAATTTCCTTGACCGTTTTATCTGTGTGTTCCTCAGCTTGTTCTGCATTTTGCCTGATCTCCTTCCTGATCCCTTGAAGAGTTCTGTATATTAATCTTTTGTATTCTACCTCTGGTAATTCCAGGAGTGTATCTTCATCCAGAAGATTCCTTGATTCTTTGTTTTGGGAGCTTGTTGAAGTGATCATGGTCTGCTTCTTTATGTGATTTACTATTGACGGTTGTCTCCCAGTCATCTGTAAGTTATTGCATTAATTTATTTTACAGTTTGCTTACTGTGTCCTAGTTTCTTGCTTTGTTTTGTTTTGATATACCCAAATAAGCTGCTTGAGTGAGCTAGCTTGATTATTAGTGCATTTGAAGCTCTAATGTCCTGTCACCAGATGGCTAGAACTGTTACCAGTTATATGCACCTAGGAGTCCATTCATTTTTCTTGTATGCGTTCAGTTCAGGTGTCCACGTAGTTGGTCACCACGTGTGTGGTGCAGTCTCTCAACTATGGTCTTAGAGGAACAGTGGTGATTGGTGTATGCACAGGTATCTGGTTGCAGCAGGGGTCACACTCACAGCGAGACAGGGGGCTGGCAACTAACCCCCAAGTATCTGTGAGGAACGTGCGTCCCTGTTTCCTAGAGTGCACAGGTTGGTGGGCTCTGCAGCCGGCCCACGGGCACCCAATGCTTTTAGCTGTAAGCACTGGCAGGCACCACTTATCCTTGGACCCCTGTCGTGGGTGGCTAGGTGTCGTGGATGGAGCCACCAGTCCTCAGGCCACTGACGTGGGTAAGTGAGGACACTGCTTAATTGGCAGAGTGGTGTCAAACATCAAAAGCCACCTCTCCACCCCACAGCTAAAACAGTTAAAATCAGACCTCAGTCACATACACCCTTGGACCATGCTAACAAGGGCCTAACTGCTGACATGCCCCACACAGGTCCATGCAGGGGTGAAAGGCATTCAAAGTCCATGGACTGCTTGTGCCTGAACAGGAACTGCTTGTGCCCTGAGTTCTTAGCTTACAGGAGCTGGCAGGTTATTTTTTCCCCATTTGTTAATTTGTTCCTTCTCCGAGGCTGGGAGAATGGCTCAGGGAATGCAGAAGGACCTATCTCAAGCCCAGGGAAATCAACTGCCACTGAAGCTGGTGTGGGGCCTGGGGCAGAGAGAGGAGGGATCAGATAAACGGGAGAGAGTTCTTTTGAAATGGTTGCTTTTAGATCCTCTCAGTAAATTGGACACAAGCACTTAACTTTTGCTGAGAGTGCTATTCTTTGCTGATTCTGGAGGCATGAGTAGACTCAGCTGCTTGTTCTCTATGGCTGTGAAAACCGTGTCCAGAATGCTACCACCAGCCCCATGGCAGTCACGCCAGGGGATTGGGGCTGAGGGGCACCGGTTCCTGCTGAGTCAGGTCTGGCAGCTCTTTGCTGTTTCTGAACCGTCTCTCCCTCCCCCTGCCACTCCGTCTGATTTCTTAACTTTGTCTTTGTTGTTTAGGCCTCCTAGCTTTTCATACATATAATTGATTCACTTTTTTTTTTTTTCATGTCTTTGTTGTAAGAGGGACCACCAGATGTGTCTGACTACTCCACCGTCTTGGCCCTGCCTTGCCTTTTCACTCTCTTAATAGTATCTTTTGATGAACATTAGTTCATAATTTCAATGAGCTCCAGCTTCTCCATTTGTTCTTTTACAGTTAGTGCTGCTTATATCACTTTTAAGAAATTGTTGCCTTCCCTGGTATCGTGAAACATATTATATTTTCTTTTAAAATCCTTATTTTTTTTTCCCCCACATTTAGATCTCCAATCATCTGCATCTGGTTTTCGTGTACGGTGTAAGGTAGGAGTCAAATTAATTTTTTCCACATAGTTGTACACTATTAGTGAAAACAAGGACTGAATTCTTAAAAAAAATCAATGTCATAAAAGACAAAATGTTTCCTCTTAAAGAAGACTAAAGAGGCACGACAGCTAAATGCAGTACCTGTATCCTTTACTAGAGGAAAAATAGTGCTATAAAAGGCATTAGAGGCCCCTAGGTAGCAAAAAGAGTTTGTGCTCAATTGCTAGCCTAAAGGTTGGTGTTTCAAACTCACCCAGAGGTACCATGGAAGAAAAGGCCTGGCGATCTGCTTCTGCAAAGATTACCGCCAAGAAAACCCTATGGGGCAGTTCTACTATGTAACACATGGGGTTGTCATGAGTTGGAATAGACTCAACAGCAGGTAACAACAACAATGACAACAAGGGGCATTATTGGGACAATTCACAAGATTGGAATATGGACACTGCATTAGGTGAAAGTATTGTATCAGTGTTAAATTTCCAGAAGTTGATAGCTTTACTAAAAGATAATATCTCAATTCTTAGGAAATATACACTGAGGTATTATTTAGGGATACCTTATAAAACTTACTCTCAAATGATTCTGAGAGAGAAGGAGGAAGAGAGACAGAGAATAAAGCCAATGAGGGAAAATGTTAATAATAGCTGCATCTGGGTAAAAGGTATATGGCGGTTCTTGATACTATTCTTAATCTTGCAACTTTCCTTAAGCTAGGAATTATTTCCAAATAAAAAGTGAAGCAAACTCAAACAAAACTTGGTCTGTCCCTGGCTCTGCCAGTCCCAGCTTCTGGGCTCATTAATTTTCTTCTCTGAGGTGACCACTCATCTCTGGTGGACCTATGGATAGTTCCCACCTCGAGGGCTGCTGTGGGGACTGGATGAGATGGTGTGCCTAGCACAGTGGCAGGCACGTCGTAGTGGCTCAATCAAGAGACTCATTGCTAAAATCATTGTTGTTTTATCTCTTCAGTGACTGGTGTGCAGCAGGGACTGTACCCTGCTTGGACTGTACCAGACACAACAAGATTCTTCCTTTGATTAGCAGCCTCCTACTCCTTAAAATAGAAATTTTTTTAAAGAACATTTTTCATAAGTACCTTTGAGTCAGACATCCATCCATTTATCGAGTGTTCCCTGAACCAAGAGTCTGTGCCCATCAGGCCCAGCTAGCGGCTCTCAGGTGAACGGACCTGCTCCCTGCTTGCCCGGGCTGGGGGCGGGGGGGCGCCAGTTGTTCCCTCTGAGGCAGGAATCCACCCAGGCAGCCTTCCCTGGCCTCAAACCAGTTACTGCTGCATCTGAACTCATTTGAGAATGATTACTGATCTTCAGGGAACCACCTTGAGTGAACTCTTTGAGGTCATCCCAAATTTTGGGAGGAGCTTCTTGCCAAAGTCCTCCAAGGACGACCTCCTCCTCTGAAATCACGCCATTAAGAGGCATTTCTCTGGCTTCCTGTTTTCCAGCTCTGCCAGTCATGAAAGCTGGGCCCTGGAGGGTGTGGCTCAGGGCTTCCTAGCTTTTCCAGCTACGTAGATAAGGCAGCACATGCTGGAATCCCGTCTCCAGGAACACAGGGCCCAGGCCTTGCCTGGCATGGGACAGGGTCATGTCAAGTCAGAGACCTTCCATAACCTGAGGTCAGAATCACTGAGGAGGAATCTTTGCTGGCCTTTGCTGAGTGCTGTGCAGCTATTTACCCAAGGAACCATGAGTTATGTTGGCAAAGCAGGCTGCCAGCCAGACACTCTGGCCAGCATGGGGGTGGCACGGTTAGACTGTGGGTACTCCAAAGGGCCTCCAAGGACCCTTTCACTCCTTGGGCTTCTGAGGTAGATCTGGGCTGGCTCCCTGGCACTGTTGCTGTTGTGTGCCATCAAGGCAATTCTGACTCGCCTTTCTCTTGTGGGTCAGGGGAGTCGCCTGGCCCAGCAGGCCTGCACCCCTGGGCCACCTGCAGGCTCAGCCTTTGGCAATCTCTGGGCCAAGCAGGAGCCTAGCCCCTGTCAACCCTTCCCCTCCCAGGCAGGCAGGAAAACAGCCTTACTTTGGCCTTAGGTCCCTTTGGCTACCGCTTCACTGAAAAACGGTCTGCATTGGCCGTTTCACCCTTTTTATCTTCCTTCTCACTTCCCACTTGCTAATTCCTGTTCCATCCTAATCTCATCCAAAAACCAACCTGTTGCTGTGGAGTCGATTTTGACTCATAACAACCCTACAGGGCAGAGTAGAAATACCCCATAGGGTTTCCAAGGAGCGCCTGGTGGATTTGAACTGCTGACCTTTTGGTTAGCAGCCAAGCTCTTAACCACTGTGCCACCAGGGCGCCATTCTAACCCCATAGGGGTGTGGAAAGCCCTGAGCCAGTGCCTGGTGCCTAGTGATGGAAGCAGCTGGCATTTGCTGAGCCTTCACTAGGTGCCAGCTCTGGTGTTTTGTGTGTATTGATCCTCACAACAACCCCATGGGGTAGGTATCATTCTCATCCAAGAGACTATAGCAGTCAAGAGCAGGACTCTGGGTTTGAATCCAGTCCTTGCATTTAGCTGTGAGAACTTAGGCAAGTTACACAAGCTCTTGGTGTCTCAGTTACATCATCTGAGATATGGAGATACTAGTGCTATCTACACTGCTGCTATAGATGGAAGGAATACACAGAGTCACTGTACCAAAAAGAATTGGTCAATGTTCAATAATTTCAGGGGGTAATATAAGATCAAGAACTGATGGCACTGAAGGAAGAAATCCAAGCTGTGCTGATGGGAATGGGAAAAAACAAGGCTCCAGGATTTGATGGAATACCAATTGAGATGTTTTCACAAACGGATGCAGGGCTGGAGGTGCCCACTTGTCTGTGTCAAGAAATTTGGAAGATAGCTTCTTGGTCAATCAACTGGAAGAGATCCATATTTGTGCCCATTCCAAAGAAAGGTGATCCAAAAGAATACAAAAATTATTGCACAATATCATTAATACCACACATAAATAAAATTTGGCTGAAAATCATTCAAAAGCAGTTATAGCAATACATTGACAGGG
The DNA here is from genome assembly GCF_030014295.1 of Loxodonta africana. NCBI lineage: Eukaryota > Metazoa > Chordata > Mammalia > Proboscidea > Elephantidae > Loxodonta > Loxodonta africana. The sequence continues at coordinate 107,481,606 of NC_087351.1, forward strand.
AACTGCCAGAAGCTCAAGCTGGATCCAGAAGAGGACATGGAATAAGAGATATTATAGCTGATGTCGGATGGATCCTGGGTGAAAGCAGAGAATACCAGAAAGATGTTTACCTGTGTTCTATTGACTATGCAAAGGTATTTGACTGTGTGGATCATAGCAAATTATGTATTACATTGCTAAGAATGGAAATTCCAGAACACTTAGTTGTGCTCATGCAGAACCTGTACATAGACCAAGAAGCAGCCATTCAAAGAGAACAATGGGATACTCTTCACTTTCAGCAAGCAAGGTTGTGTCATCTGCATAACGCAGGTTGTTAATGACTCTTCCTTCAATCCTGATGCCCCGTGTTTCTTCATATAGTCCAGCTTCTCGGATTATTTGCTCAGCATACAGATTGAATAGGTATGGTGAAAGGATACAACCCTGATGCACAACCTTCCTGACTTTAAACCACACAGTATCCCCTCGTTCTGTTCAAATGACTGCCTCTTGATCTATGTACAGGTTCCTCATGAGCACAATTAAGTGTTCTGGAATTCCCATTCTTTGAAATGTAATCCATAATTTGTTATGATCCACATAGTCGAATGCCTTTGCAGAGTCAATAAAACACAGGTAAACATCTTTCTGGTATTCTCTGCTTTCAGCCTTGATCCATTTGATATCAGCAATGATATCCCTGGTTTCGTGTCCTCTTCTGAATCCAGCTTGAATTTCTGGCAGCTCCCTGTCGATATACTACTACAGCAGCTGTTGAATGATCTTCCGCAAAATTTTACTTGTGTGTGATATTAATGATATTGTTCAATAATTTCCGCATTTGGTGGAATCGCCTTTCTTGGGAATAGGCATAAATATGGGTCTACAAACCATGTACTTGGAGTTAATGTGTCCATAGTACCTTCAAGGCTGACCCCTGTGGGTAGCTGTTCTGGGCTGAGGAGTTGAGAGGCTAGCAAACATTAGCTGCCCATTCAGAGATATGGAGACACACAAGGAAGTTCAGCTTGTACCTTTCCTCAGGTAAAAGTTCCAGCCCTCAACCCATGGCATCTATGTCTTTTGCGCATGCTCACTGGTGCATGGGGGAACTGGGGAACCAGAACTGCTGAGCTGGTGCTGCCAAGGAGGGTGGCATTAGCATTTCCATGTAAGCTGAGAATGAGGGATGGAGGCCACCTCTGGATGAAGTGTGTTCCCATCCATCTATCCAGCCACTCACCTCTCCACCCACCATCCACCCACCCATCATCCATTCATCTACCCATCCATCCCTCCACCCATCCATTTACCCATCCACATATTCACCCATCCATCTACCTATCCACCCACCCATCCACATATCCACCACCCATCCACCCACCATCTACCCATCCATCATCCATCCACTTAGCTGTCCATCCATCCACCTGTCCATCTATTCATTCGCCCATCCATTATCCATCCATCCACTTCTGAAGCACTTGCTATATGCCTAACTCTAGATGGGCATGGCGGTGGGGGGGTGGTTAAGAAAGAGTAGCCCTGCCTTTAAGAAGCATGTCTTCCTTAAGGCAATGAATACTACTGTCTTCATGCTCAAATAGCTCAGGAATGGGGCTTGAGGTGTAGGAGAAATCCAGAATTGACTGGGAAAAGTCTGAACTGACTGGAGAGGATATGAACTGCCTGAAAGAACCCTGGGTTGACAAAGTTTATGTTGAACTGACAGAATTCAACTAGAGTTGACCAAGTTTAAGCTTCCTTCACCAAGTGGAGGCTTGAGTACTCAGTGGAAGCCTTTGTAAGGATGTGGACTCGAGATTGGTCCCGCGAGATGGGCAGGATTTGGGTCGTAGGCCAGAGGGGAAGAGGAGATGCTGGTTAAGCAACTCGTGAGTGGTGCCCCTGCACGACTCAGTGTTTGTCATGGTTACACTTGTGTTCCTCCAGTTTACTCGTCCATCTTTGCTTCCTTTTGCTCTGCGCACTTCTCCAGGGCATGAATAGTATTTTATTTCTCTGTGCAAACATCCGACTAACCTAGCCCAAGGACTGACAGATCAATAGAAATAGTACTACTACTAATAATGATAATATATGCAATGATAGCAGGTATTCTTACTTATTTTTTGAGTGCTTCTAGGTGATAGAGTGTGTGCTATTTGCTAAAATGACCCCATGGGGAGGCATTAATCCTATTTTGCAGATGAGCCGGGAAAAGTTGAGTAACTTGCTCAAAAGTAAATAGCTTTTGAGAGATTGAGGCAAGCTTAGCATGTAGAGCTATGTGATGCCCAGATTTGCATTCTTTCAACTATAACAGGTGACCTCTTGGAAATAGGCAGGTTCAAGCTTACTGCCCAGGTAACCGGAGAAAAGGAGGGGTGCTTTGAAGGGTTAGTCAGGTTACTGAATACTGAAGAGAAATTCATATGACACTGGTTTGAAGCTGTTGTCTATAAATACACACACACAGAAGTGGTTTCTTAGTATAATAACTTGCCCTAGAGTTCCTTTAAGGAGCCCTGGTGGCAAAATGGTTAAGTACTCGGCTGTTAACTGAGACTGGCAGTTCAAACCCACCAGTGGTGATCTGCTCCTGTAAAGATTACAGCCTGGGAAACCTGTGGGGCAGTTCTTCTCTGTCCTATAGGGTTGCTGTGAGTCAGAATGGACTCAGTGGCACACAACAACAGAGTTTCTTTGGACACATTTTCTTGGGATGAAATGGCCGATAGTTTGAGTTGATTCATGAGATTCAAGCAATTGGTAGGGGATGCCTGGGGGGCTGGGTTGAGTAGGCATTTGAGACTCCATCTGGGTTCTGTGGGAGAGGGCCTTAATCTGTGAACCAGAGCTGTCTTGGGCATGAGCAGAGGAAGTGGTGAAATAAATGCTGTGGTGTGTGTTAATTCTGCTCCGAGGTGCCAGGAGTTCTGAAAAGCAAAGAGAGAGTGGCTATGAAGAGCTGGATGCCATGGATTGAATTGTGTCCCCCAAAAATATGTGTATCAATTTGGCTGGGCCATGATTCCCAGTACTGTGTGATTGTCTACCATTTTGTCATCTGATGTGATTTTCCTTTGTGTTATAAATCCCATCACTATGATGTTAATGAATTGCATTAGCGGCAGTTAGATTGATGAGATGTAAAAAAAAAAAAAAAATTTTTTTTTTTTTTAAAAGATTAGATTGTGTCTTAAGCCAGTCTCTTTTGAGATATAAAAGAGAAGTGAGCGCAGAGACATGGGGACCTCATACCACCAAGAAAGCAACCCTGGGAGCAGAGCATGCCATTTGGACTTGAGGTTCCTGTGCTGAGAAGCTCCTAGTCCAGGGGAAGATTGATGACAAGGACCTTCTTCCAGAGCCGACAAAGAGACAAAGCCTTCCCCTGGAGCTGAGCCCCGAATTTGAACTTCTAGCCTCCTAGACTGTGAGAGAATAACTTTTTGTTTGTTAAAGCCATCCACTTGTGGTATTTCTGTTATAGCAGCACTAGATGACTAAGATACTAAAAAAAAAAAAAAAGATACTAGGTTACTTAAAATAATGATGTTACCAAAATTTAGGACCCTGGAGTGAAAGTTGGACACCTGGTCTGGGAGGAGGGAATATGGAACAGCAGGACAACTCCAGATGTAAGACCCCAGTGATTGTTGTTGTCAGCTGCCGTCGTCTCCCCCAGCTCATGATGACCCCACATGTTTCACCGTAGAACTGAGCTCCATCGGGTTTTCTTGGCTGTAATCCTCATGGAAGCAGTTCACCAAGTCTTTCTTCTGTGGAGTTCAAACCACCACTCTTTATGTTAGCAGGCAATCACAAGCTGCATGTGCCAGCCAGGCTCCTTCCAGGTGGTGAAAGACCCCAAATAATTACAACATGAAAGGCTTGGAAGAGGCAAAATGAAATCATTTCTAGCTATGAAGGGAATCAGACTCAGAATGTGCAGAAACTGGAAGGCATTTTAGAGATTATCTAGGATGGGACGGTAAATGGTTTCCATCCAAGCTGCCATCTTGGATCTGTTTTAGTGGCTCTTGGAGTATTATCTTGAGAAAGATTCTGAGACTATGTCTGAATGAAGATGAGAAAAGGGTCATGGTCAATGGGCGTGAGAACGGAAGGTGTAGCATATGAGTCACAAGTTTGCTATTTTTAGTCCAGTCCGGTGCTCTTATTTTATAGACAAGGAAATAGAGGCTGGGAGAGGTGACAGGGACTTACCAAGAGTCACACAGTTGGAGGCAAATTGAGAGTTAGGATCTTGTCTCCTGCCTCCTGAACAAGTATTCTTTCTGCTCAGGATTTGCAAGAACCCAGCCAATTTTCAGAGTGTATGTCAGGTGCAGTGGTTAAGAGCTACAGTGAGCTACGGCTGCTAACCAAAAGGTCAGCAGTTTGAATCCACCGGCTGCTTTTTGGAAATCTACGGGGCAGTTCTAGTCTGTCCTAGAGGGTTGCTATGAGTCAGACTCGACTCCACGGCAACGGGTTTGGTTTTAGTTTTTATCAGAGATAAACACCTGATATCAGCTAAGTATTGATTCTGTCAGCTACTGTTCTGCTGACCTGAAACTACTTGTTTATTGAACAAACAAGCCTTTGAGCCTGTTTATTAGTCCTCATGAGGATTATCTCAATCCAGTGTCTGGATTTTAGCCCCCATTTCTTGAGTACCTACTATGTGCTTGAAGCTTTACGTGCAATATCTTGTTTAATCCTCCTTACAACCCTAGAAGGAAGATATGACTGCCCATGTCTTTATGAATGAGAACATTGAGTTCAAGTGGCTTATCCAAGATGACATAGATCATGAATGGTTAGTGCCAGGAACTGAACCCAAGCTCTGGCCACTCTTTCGCTGTATTAGGTTGCTTGGATTCCTGTGGGTTTTTAAACAGCCTTGTCTGATGTCTTTATTTGTAGAATGACATTGGGTGTCAAAACTCAATAGTGGTAAAATCTTTTTTGGAGCCCCATTATTGGGCGTTAGCTGGCTTTTCGGTCCCAGTGGGCTGTGACTTCCTTTCATTTTCACTCACTTCTTCTTAAGGCATATGTCAGCCCATGGTCAGTCCCCAGCTATCCAAACCATGCAGTAGGAACTCTCTCTACTAAGACACCAACAAATCCCTCCTTACAATTGTATCGACCCTGGAAGGTCACGGAGGTGATCAAGTTACCCCTAGCCTTCATGGCACTTTTCTCTGGGCGGATTAGAAAAAGGTATCTCTCCAACCTATCCCTAACTTGATGAAGAAGGGCATTCCACACCCCTCCCCCAACATTTTATTATAATAATTTTCAAACATGTAGCAAAATTGACCACCACTTGTCAGTTTGTTGTACTGTGGTGACTTGCATGTTGCTATTCCACTAAAAGCTATGCTACCAGTATTTCAAATACCAGCAGGGTCACCACCCATGGTGGAGAGATTTCAGCAGAGCTTCCAGACTAAGACTAGGAAGAAAGGCCTGGTGGTCTGCTTTTGAAAATTACCCAATGAAAATCTTATGGATCACAACAAAACATTGTCCAATATAGTGCTGGAAGATGAGTGCCCTAGGTTGGAAGGCACTCAAAATAGACGGTGGACACAACAGACTTGAGCAGACCAATGATCATGAAGATGATGTGGGACCCGGCAACATTTCATTCTGTTGTACATGAGATCTCTGTGAGTCGGAGCTGACTCAACCACAACTCAACAATAACAATAACAAAGTTGAAAGACTTTTTACAGTGGACACCCTAAACCTACCACCTAGATACTACCACTAACATTTTACTATACCTGTTTTATCACATACTTTCCAGAGTGATGGCATCTTTGTGCAAACAAAACCAAAACAAAACAAACAACTGTTTTTTCAGATTCATGTCGCCACAGGGAACACCCTTGGCGAGTGGAGCATGGGCTGGATTTCAGGCCCCGTACTCCCTCTACCAGGCACCCACATGCAGTGCACAGCCTGTACGACCATCCACATTGACCCTGAGGACAATTCTCCAAAGAAGCATCAGGGCAATAGAGTATCTACAAAGCCCTTGCTTTACACAAAACTCACATATAGCACAGTGCATAGCACAGGACTGGCATGTGGATGGCACTCAGTACAAGATGGCTGAATGAACGAATGATTGATTAACCAATATGAATTAACAAACTATTTCTTTAGAAGTCTAGTCTATGTGAACAATGACTAGCAATCAAAAAATTTCTAGACACCGAACACAAGGGAATGCCCACCGGGAAGGAATGTTATTTTTATTTGAAGTAGCTTTAGTGGCACAATAGTTGAAATGACTCAACATGGCCCAGAAGCCCTTTGGTTGACAATTCATGTTGCTTCTGCTGGGTTTCTGCTTACACTCAGTGACCTACCAGGTTCTACCCAGTACTGTGGGAGGAACTTTCCCTAATATATAGCCGTAAGGGTTTAAATCTACGTATTTATAAGGGCCTTAGCGGTATCACAACTTAAGGCCAAGTAAGAGTCATTGAAGACCTAGCTAACAAGATGAGCAAAACAGTTTTTAACAGGGCAGTGACTTTGGGGGCTGCTGATGCTCCCCTAGGCTGGAGATTGAGTTAATATTAACAGGTCCAAGGTGATGTGGGCTTATGCAATCATGGGCTCTGGCCACATCCTCCCAGGCTGGCAAGCCTGCTGGTTCAACCCACCTCCTGCACCTCATCTGCCCTCCAGTTAATTCTCAGAAAGAAGGGAGGTGGACTGGGATTCTGGGTAGAAGCAGTTGGTGACGCCCCCAAGAGCTAACAAGGTCAAACACCACTTGGCCTTATCAACACCCTTTCAGAGGACGACGCTCTCTGTCTCGGGAGTTCATCTGAAGACATTCAAACCACTGTCTCTGGGCACACAGGCATGTCAGTTCACGAGGGGCAATGGATGTGCATGATGGGAAAACAAACTTGGTCTCCTTCCCACCCACCCCCCTTGCCACTGCCAGAGTGAGTTGCCTGAATCCATACCTGGCCTTGACACCCCCCACCTCAGAGCCTCTCTACCCATAGCAGCATTTTGCAAGGTGTAGAGATGGTTCATGGAGCCCTGGTGGTACAGTGGTTAAGCCCTTGGCTGCTAAGTGAAAGGTCAGCAGTATGAACCCACCAGCCAGTCCACAGGAGAAAGATGTGGCAGTTCAGTTCCGTAAAGACTACAATCTTAGAAACACTACTGGGCAGTTCTACTCTGTTCTGTAGGGTTGCCATGAGTCAGAATTGACTTGACGGCAATGGTTTTATTTTGAGATGATTCATGAAAAAATGGGCTCCATGGTCAAATGAGTTTGGGAAACACTGTGATATTTCAAAGGAATTGAGAAGTCTTGCACTGTAAAGTCTTCTCCAGAGTTTTCCAAAACAATTTGACCAAGAGAACTTTTTTCCCCCAATACCCACTAACACCCAGGGAAATGCCCTGAGGAATGCCCTTCTTCAGGACAGGCCCCAGTTTCTCCCCCAGCAACCTCTACCATTTAGTTCTTAAATTAATTTTTTTAATAGAAAAATATGAAGAAGAGAGCATAGTGGTCTATGATTCCACCACTCAGCAAATCTCCACTTAAAAAAAAAAGATGTTTAGGTGATTCTATGAAAATGTAGATCATTTTGTGCCTCTGCTTAAAACCCTCCGTGAGTTTCACGTAACTCAGAGCAAGAACCCAAGTCCTCACAATTGTACAGTGTATGAGCCCCACCCAAGCTGGGCACCATGCCACCTCTGGCTGCTTCTACTTTTCTGTCTCTCATACCCTCCAGCTCCTTGCTTCCTTTCACCATGCCAGACATATCTCTACCCCAGGAGCTTTGCACTGGCTGTTTGCTCTGCCTGGATGCTTTTCTCCCAGATATGCACAGGCTCGCTCCCTCATCTGCCTGGAAGGTCAGATGCCACCTTCTCAGTGAGGTGTTCCCTGGCTACTCTATCTGAGCGTCCCCCAACCCCCAGCACTTCCCATCCCATCCCTGTGTCATTCTTCCCCATAGGACTCGTCATCTTCCCCTAGTCTATGCACTGAACTGACTTACCATGCTGATTGCCTCTGCCACCCTCTGAGCTCCTTGCAGGAGGGATTTTTATCTGTTTTGCTCACCACAGCATAGCCAGTGCCTGGCACATAGAAATATTTGCTAAATAAGTGATTTTGTGTGCTCACGGAAGAGAGATCATACGATGAACACTGTTCTTTTGCTTTTTACTATATATATGTTTTTGCTTTTAGAGATCTGTCCCTATCAGCCTAAACAGATCTGTTGTCAGCTGCCAGCGAGTAGGTCCCTGACTCATGGAGACCCCACGCACAACAGAAAGAAACACTGCCCATTCCTGTACCACCCCCATGATCGGTTACAGATCAGATGATTGTGATCCATAGGGTTTTCACTGGATGATTTTTGGCAGTACATAGCCAGGCCTTTCTTCCTAGTCTTAGTCTGCAAGCTCTGCTGAAACCTGTTCAGTGTCATGGCAGCAGGCAAGCCTCCACTGACATATGAGCGGTGGCTGTGCATGGAGTGTATTGGGCAGGAACTGAACCCAGGTCTTCGGCACGGAAGGTGAGAATTCTACCACCGAACCAGCACTGCCCCCAGAGAGATCTAGGCCCGTGCTTTTAAAGGCTGCAAGGCGTTTCATCTAGGGATGTACCTAGATTTAGATACTCATGCCCTGTGGAGGGAGGGACGTTTAGGAGTTTGCTCTTCCAACAATGTTCCAATTAAAAATTTTTCGTTTTTTTGCATTTGGTGTTTGTAAGTATCTCCATAAGCATATTTCCAGCAGTGGAATTGCTGAGTCACAAGGTAGGTACATTTTTTTCTTTTAACTTTGATCACTGTTGCCAACTTGTCTTCCAAAGAGGTTGCATACGTTATGGTTCCTCACATAATGGATGAGAATGTCTGTTTTCTCGCAGACTTACCAGCTCTGGGTATAATTAACCTCGCACATTTTTTGCCCATCTGATAGGTGGAAACACATCTCTGTTAACTTGAATTGTATTTCTGTAATTATGTATGGGTTGAATCTTTGCATAGTCCTATTGGCCGTGTTACCGGTGCTCCAGGTCTCCCTCGGCACCACACTGAGACACGAGTCGGGTGAAAGAGAAGGAAGGAAACTTCATTTGGTTGGCCAAGCAAAGGAGCACACCAGGACCTGCATCTCCAAGGCGGCTCCTCCGTTGGCAAGCACAGGGGTTTACAGACTGAGGAAACAGAGGAGAGGTGGGGTCTTCTTCAGGGCATGTTCAGGGCCGTGGCCCATCAGGATTGGCGGACAGCTCAGGGGACGAAGCCAACATCACTAAGTCGGCTCAGGAGCACTGGGGCCGCGGTGGAGGGAAAATGGCGGCTTCGCCCCTCCCATCCGCCCTCCGGCGGCTGCCCGCCTCAGCCGTTTGTGTTTATTTTTCCGCCTTCTGCCTGTTTAAATCCTTTGCCCATTTTTTGACTGGGTTAATTACCTTTTCTTTATAGATTTGAATGAATTCTTTAAAATTAAAGTAATTATCACTTTGTCACCTCTGTTATAAAATTTCTCAGCTTGTCCTTTGTTTATGGCATTTGTGGCTGGCGTTTTTTGACAAAAATATGTCAAATTTTATGAAGTCAAATTCATCAGTCTTTGCTTTTATGACTTCTGAGTTTTCTGTCTGGTTTAAGAAGGTCTTATCCACCACAAGATCAAGAAATAAATTAACCCATGCTTTCTTCTAGAACATTTATGATTGCTTTTTCTTTTAAAAAAGTGTTTTAATCTTTGATCTACCTAGAAGTCTCTACACCATTTATCTATCTTGGACTTGAGGCTTCAACAATCCTGCACTGGGTCTGGTTCCCCAGATTTGTGCAGACCTTTTAGGTCTCGCCCACTGTTTGGTCTGCCTGGCTTAGCCTGGTCTCAACCCTGTCTTCTTTGCCTGCCTCCCATCTACACATCTCTAAACACTCCTGTCACTCAATTCAGGTGTTTCCACCCACCTCCAGAAAGGTCCCTGTCTTACCACTGCCAGCTCTCCATACCTTGATGTGTATTAATTCATTTGCTCCTCTCAAGGACTCTATGAGGCAGGCATCAAGGGCACAAATAACTTTGGAAATAACAGCTCTTTATGCCAGGGAGGCTGCTGAGCTGGAGAGAGGGGCCAGAGGATCAGCAAGGGGCCAAGAGATGGAAGACGGGGCCATGAACCTAGATAAGAAAGAGGGAGGAGATGACAGAAAAGATAGCAGGGTTATCTGAGGAGTTAATGAATACACCTCAAATCTTTCAGACCAGGAGTTTTAACCAAGAGATCAAGGCCAGGGGTCCCCTGTGGGGGAGGGTCAAGGCCCAGAGAGCAGAGGGGAGAGGACCCTGGGCAGTCCTCTAGAATTCTGGGTAACGAGCCGCCATTGTGAAAGCCGAAAGGGCATCTACTTTCTGCGCCAGGTTAGGCAACAGGGCAAGCCCTGGTGACTGCCTCTGGCTCCAGGCTGGTGGCTGATAGGAACGGGGTAAGAAGGAAGGAAGCCGAACACAGAGAGCATTAGAGAACAAGGGGCAGGACCTTCTCCTGGGCTGACTGAGTCCTGCCCCCTGCTGGTAGGAGAGAGACACAGGGAAACACCAGGCTCACAAGTCCTGTCCAAGCCTGAGGATGGTGGGCAGAGGTGAAGGAATAACGCCCCACACAGCACCCACGCCACCTCTGTAAGGTGGAGATGATAAAGCAGGCATGGTGACTCACCACACTCAGGCACGCGGCGTTACCTCCTGAGAACAAGCGTGGACAACCTCTCACTCGGCAGAACTTATTCCACGGAGAGGGCCCGCCGCTGAGAGTGTTCCGGAAGAGGAGACCCCACGCTCAACCGCTTCGTGGCCTTCTAGGCTAGTCTCAGGGGTTGGGAAGCGCTCAGTTTTCCATGGACCAAGGGACCTCTGATCCACAGGGCAGCCCCTGGAGCTCAGCTAAGACGTTTTCCTCCAACGTGGCTGATCTTATCTGAGGGCCTTGCTGTTCTTCCCCGAACTGGCTTTGTCCACTGGAACAGGCAGGCTCCATGGCCATAGGGGAGAGGGGAGGGGGATGGAAGGGAGCCCCAGGGCCTATCCAAGACCAACCGTGTGTCTCTCCTTGATACCTGCCTCATGGAGTTGTTGAGAAGAGCAAGTGAATTAACACACGTCAGGGGCCTAGAACTGTGCCTGGTACGTGGCTGACACTCGATAAATGTCACCTGCCTGCAATCATAGGGTTGTGACTACTAGGGTCACAGACCTGGAAGACCTTACATTTGGAGTTGGACTCTTCGTCCTTCAGGCTCCACAGCCCATTTGTCCAGGCACAGAGGGGTGATAGCAGCCAACTTCCAAGTGGAACATAAAGGTGTCCTTGAGTGTGACAGGGAGAAGGAACAACAGTCCACTCCTGTGGGGGGGTTCCTTGCTTTGAGGATGGGGAGAGTTAGGGCCCTTCATACTTAACTAAATCTGCATCTGTTGCTCGTCACACAGACACACATTGGACATACACACACTCATACATATAACATACACATGCTAACTCATCACATACATACACACACAGCCACACATACACATAATACACACACACTATACACTAAAATATACACACATACATACAACACCCACACATGCTCACTTATCACATACACACAGCCACACATACACACAATACACACACACACTATACACTAAAATATACACACATACGTACAACACACACACACATGCTCACTTATCACACACACAAAACACATACATGCACATACACATTCACACATGCATGCACACACACAAACATGTACAATACACATTCTCACATACATGTACATGTACAATAGACACACTAAAGTATACACACAACACACATGCTCACTTATCACACATACACAATACACACTCACACACGTGCATGCACACACGTGTATAGGTATGCAAAACATATATATATTATACACACTACCACATATACATACAACACACACACACTCACATATACACACATACACACAGCACACAATACACACACCACACACATACACAATACACATGCTCACACATACACACACTCACTCTCACACACAATGAAGCCCTCTTTAGTCTTAGGCCACACAAAACCACAAAAGGACCCGCATCTGATTCCCTCAGAGAACCAGGACTGGGAAGGGAAGGGGAGGGGACGGTACTCACATAACGCTACAGGTCCACACTGGACCAGGTGTGCTTGGCTTTCGTGGTGAAGATGGCGTTCTCCCCAAGTTGGCAGTGAGAACCCCGAGGCTCAGAGAGAGGTTTATCTGACATCACACAGTGACATGCCTTCAGACCTGGGCCCTCCCTGGACCACAGACCTAGGCCTGTCCCTTTTAGCAGCACCCTGTCTTCTTATAAATCCTTTGCCTTCTCTCCCTGAGCCTCAGTTTCCCACCTGTGAGAGAAATTACTAATGCCTGCCCTGCGCTGCCTCTGCCATGAGGAAATCGCTTATGTGAAAGTATGTAGTAAAGGGTAAGGCATCACAAAAGCCCTCAGGCCACATGATGGTATTGAAAATTAAGACGTCCCACTTCCGCTTTCTCTACCTATGGGAAACAAAAGAAAAAACACGAAACTCGTTGCTGACAAGTTGATTCCGACTCATAGCGATCCTACATTGACCCTATGAGAGGAATCACGGATTAAGCTCAGACAGTCACACTCAGTTGAGTGTGAACAGTTTTATTTACTCCTTTCTGTGGGCTCTGAAAGAGCCCTACCCACCCCAAGCAGGGAAGGCAGAGGGTAGGATCCTGGGCAGCCAAGAGTGGGGAAAAGCCGCTGGCTCTAAGGCTATGAGGAGCCTGGCCTCCTCCTCCTCCTCCCTCTCTTCCCTTCTTCTGGGGACCAAGGCCTGGCTCTGCCTGGAACAGGTGACATATAGGACCAGGACAAAGTGTCTACGAGGGTGACTGTCCTAGTTATCTAGTGCTGCTGTAACAGAAATACCACAAGTGGATGGCTTTAACAAACAAGAAATTTATTCTGTCACAGTCTAGTAGGCTACAAGTCCAAATTCAGGGCATTGGCTCCAGGGGGAGGTTTTCTGTCTCAGTCAGCTCTGGGGGAAGGTCCTTGTCATCAGTCTTCCCCTGGACTAGGAGCTTCTCTGCACAGGAACCCCGGGTCCGAAGGACGCGCTCTGTTCCCAGCCCTGCTTCCTTGGTGGTATGAGGTCCCCCTGTCTCTCTGCTCACTTCTCTCTTTTATATCTCTAAAGAGATTGGCTCAAGACACAATCCAATCTTGTAGACTGAGCCTGCCTCATTAACATAACTGCCTCCTATCCCACCTCATAAACGTCATAGAAGTAGGATTTACAACATATAGGAAAATCACATCAGACTCAGATGACAAAATGGTAGACAATCACACAATACTGGGAATCATGGCCTAGCCAAGTTGATACACATATTTTTGGAGGACACAATTCAATCCATGACAGTGACTAAAGCCAATTCCAGAGGCCACCCCCACACAGGCCACTCCTGAAATCGTTCTTGCTGTAGAATGTGTTCGTTGAGGCCTGTCCACACTGCTCACACTTGTCTCCAGGCAGCTCCCACCTTGGTGGGCTGGCAGACTGCGCTCCTCAGGGCTTAGCCATATGGCCTTCTCTCCAGGTCTCGAATGGGCCTTTTGTGCTCTTGCGCCCTCTACTGCCCACCACCTAGAGCGCCTTCCCTTCCTTTTCCATCCCAGTCCACCTGCAATCCTTCCTGGTTTCCAGCCTTGGTTCGATGATGCTCCTTGGTGGCAGCCTTTCTTTGCACCATCCAGTCATTTCACTTCCTCACTCCCTCTCTCAGCATTGTCCCCTCGCTGGGAAGTTAGGGCCTGCAGTGGTGTAATAATGGCCCCCAAAGACATGTCCATACCCTGATTCCCGGAACCTGTGAATGTGACCTTATATGGGAAAAGAATCTTTACAGATGTGGTTAAGTCAAGGGTCTTGAGATGGTTCGTGCCTAGGTGACTGTCTTTCTCTGATCTCTCTGCCCGCGAGAATTCCAGTTGTCCTCCAAGAGCTGGCTCAGATTTCATAAGCTGTCCCTGACAGGTGCTGTGAACAACCCCTCTGCCTGCTTTGCTCGTCCCACAGTTGTGAATGCTCAATAAAGGACACCTTGTAGAGGAGCTCTCAGGCTGCTGGTGGTGGTCTACTAATCACTTCCCACTGGCTCTGCAAAGGGTCTGCAGCCACACACCCACCCCACTGCAGGGCCCTCATTTATGCACCCATTGTCCGCCCCAGCAGCCTGCAGTCTTTGATATAAGGACCTGGGTTTCATTCCGCTCTAATCCCCAGGATGTAGGAGGTGCCCAGAGTCCCTCGGGAGGTACAAACGGTTAATGTGCTCAGCTGCTAACCGAAAGGGGGAGGCTCGCGTCCACTCAGAGGTGCCTTGGAAAAAGGCCTGAAGATCTACTTCTAGAAATGAAGCATTGAAAACCGTATGGAGCACAGTTCTACTCTGACACACGAGGTCGCCATGAGTTGAAATCACGTCGACAGTAACGGATTTTTAGCATGTATACAGCAAATGCTTACTTGTTCGTTGTTGAACAGACACCGATCCCCTGGACTTCTGAGAGGATCCAGGGAGCTGAGGTGAGGGGAGTCCATAGGTAAATCCGTGTTCCCCATTTCTGAAGCTGTACACATCTGAGAAAGCCGGAAGCACCCTGACTGTTGTCCCCATTTTACAAATGTGGCTTAGGGATGGACCCAAGATGGCACCACCAGTCGGGGCAGAGGTGGGACTTAAAACCAAAGTTTTATTTATTTTTGCTTAGAGTCCAAATTCTGTGCTCTTTCCATTGTGAACTATGGACTGACGTGAAGAAGGGTCAGTGCTGTTGTCCCTGGGTGAGCCCTGGACCCTGCTTTGTGCGTTGCCCTCTCGTTGGTCTTTGGAGGGGAGCTGGGTCCCTGTCTGGAGATGGAGGCTGCCCTGGAAGCGCTTCGATGTGAAGTTGATTCAACCCAAAATGAACTCTCAGCGGCAATGCTTTTAGCCGGCATTGGACCTGCCAGGTGGGGGCAGCGTGGATGAGGAGGCACGGGCTGGGGTTGTCCACTGTGATCCATGTCAGCTGGAGAAGCGTATGCGGTGGGGCAGCACAGGCCCTGAGGAGAGGACTCACCTTCTGGGTCTGCACTGGACAGGTCGTTTAACTGTGCTGGACCTCAACTTCCCCATCTGTACACTGGGGATAACAATTCCTAGCCTGTGTTCTTCAAGGACAGGCTTTGAGGATTAGATGGTGCCTACATTTTTGAAAACTCCAAAAGACAACGAGAAGCTGAGGATATCTGGCACACATTTGTCCTCCTTGGACTCAGGTGCCCTGATGTTCTGCCCACCCTTGACCAGCCCAGTTGGTTCCTATTGTTATTGTTGTTAGGTGCCGTCGAGTCGGTTCCAACTCATAGCAACCCTATGTACAACAGAACGAAACACTGCCTGGTCCTGTGCCATCCTCACAATCGTTGGTATATTCAAGCCCATTGTTGCAGGCACTGTGTCAGTCCATCTTGTTAGGGTCTTCCTCTTTTTGGCTGACCCTCTGTTTTATCGCTATGAGTCGGAATCGACTCGATGGCACCCAGTTCGGTTTTCTGCTTTATCAAGCATGATGTCCTTTTCCAGGGACTGATTCCTTTTGACAACATGTCCTAAATAGGTGAGATGAAGTCTCACCATCCTCACTTCTAAAGAGCATTCTAGTTTTTGGTTTGAGTTGGTGGTACCAAAGCCTCCTAGGGGTGCGCTGTAGGTAGCCAGCGGTCCTCACGCTTCAAGGAATTTAGCTCTGCAAAGTCCAGAGTGGCCCTCTGGGAGGGTGTGGAGCTAGGTGGTGAGCTTTGGCAGAACAACTGAAGGCAGTTTACTACTTGCTCCTGTGTGACCTTGAGCAAGTCAAGTAACCTGTCTGAGCCTCAGTTTCCTTGTCTGTACAATGGGCACATATGGGCATAGCAGTTACACTCTGTAGGCATTACAGCGCTGCTAATGAGGGTTAAATGAGTATTTGGTATTTGGAAAGCACTGCCCAGGCAGAGAAGGCTCATAGAAGGAGCTCATGAGCACAAGACACATCACCAATTGCTGTCACGTCGACTCGGACTCACGGCGACCCTATGTATGTCCGAGGAGAACTGGGCTCCGTAGGTTTTTCAGTGGCTGGCTTTTCAGAAGCAGATCATCAGACCTCTCATCTGAGGCATCTCTGGGTGGACTCGAACCTCCAGCCTTTTGGTTAGCAGCCAAGCACATTAACTGTTCGTACCGCCCAGGGCACCACCCATGAGAAACAGGTTGTTGTGTGCCATCAGGTCAATTCTGACTCCTGGAGCCTCCATGTGACAGAGTAGAACTGCCGCATAGGGTTTTCTAGGCTGTAATATTTACAGGAGCAGATCACCAGGCCTTTCCTCTGAGGCACAGCTGCTGGGTTCGAGCCACCACCTTTCAGTTAGCAGCCGAGCATTTAAACATTGTGCCACCAGGGCTCCTTATGAGAAACATAGTCCCTTAGGTTCACTCCCTATTCTGGCCTCTTTGTAAAAGCTGTTTCTTCATCTCACTGGAACCTCATACCCAATCAATGAGTAAGTTTTATTATCCATGATGAGGCAACTGAGGTTCAGAGAGGTTTGGTGACTCTCCAAGGTCACACAGCTGGTAAGTGGCAGAACCTGACCTTAAATCCAGATCCTCTGACCTTCAAGTCTGACACTCTTGCCTTGCCATCATCCTAGGTGGGTACAATGCTCATATCATTAAGGGAATTTGTGGAACTCAGGGGTGTCTGAGCTGAGGAAACGTAAGACAACATGAGATTTGTTTGGGGAACAGTTGAAACCTTTCTCTTTTAGACTGAATCATATGAAATTATTTCTCTTTGACCATTTTTTAGCTGAGTAGTGACAATTCCATATGACTTAACCTAATACTTGAGGTGGACCTTCATCCCCAAAGCCTGGTCTGGAAGGGAGATTACTGGATTTGCATGGGATGGACAGTAAGTTCCATAGGACAAGCACACTTCTGTGAGTCCAGCACAGAGTAGACTCCTCCAGACGGGGCACCCTGCAAGGCTCCTAGTTCTGTGACTATTTAGTAGGGCCTTGGGGGGTGAGAAGGAGCAGGTGGCCCTCATTGGAAAGGGCCGCCCCTGGACAGCCTCCAGTGTTGGTACCCAAACTGTGGTTGCCTCTCAAGACCATGGTGATATGCATGGAGCAAGAACAAGGCACGGGTTGCAATGTGGCCCTGTCAGAGCTTAGCTAGAGGGAGGGCAGGGAACAGGTAAGGGGAGTCAGCCAGGCTGCCATGCTTTCCTGCCCAGTAACAGGGGAGGGCATGGGCAATGACTCTCCAGAACCATCTGAGGCATCTTGGGCACATGGCTGGGGAGGAGAAGACAGGGAAAGCACGGTGGCAGTCTTGGGAGGTGCTGGTGGTCCAGGTGAGCTTGATGAGGTGATAAAGTCCAAGACTCAGGGAACCTTCTCTTTGCCTGGGGAGAAAGGACCTGCTAAGAGGAGATGTATTTGGGAGTTCCTAGGGTGGAGAGAGGAGTCCTTGGGTAGTGCTTGGCTGCTAACCGAAAGGTTGGCGGTTCAAATCCACCCAGAGGCCTTGGAAGAAAGGCCTGTTGGTCTACTTTCAAAAGGTCACAGCCATTGAAAACCCTGTGGAGCACAGTTCTACTTCAACACACATAGGGTCACCATGAGTTGGAATCTACTCAACAGCAACTGTTTTGGGTTTTTGATTTGGGGTGGAGATGGGAATGACAGGGAAGATGGCATGTGTACCCTATCCAGCCCCGTGGAGAAAGATCTACAGGAAAAATCCTCAGGCGCCATCTGCAGGAAAGACCCTGTGAGATGCAGGGGCCCAAGCATGGCTCAGGGGTGACAAAGCAGGATGAGATTGGAGACATGACCTTCTCCCTACTGTTACTGGAGATGTAACAGCTCAATGCACCCATGTGGGCTGACGGCTCTAGAAGCAACGGCAGGAGGTGGGCAGCCTTGTGGTTGGCACTGGCAGCCTTGGCAGGCTGAGGGCTCTCACATGGTGGAGCAGTGAGCGTTGGGAGGGAGGCTAAATAAAGGAAGAACATGGTGGGTGCTTGGTGGAGCCTGGGGACAGTGTGTGGTCTCTGAAGACTTGCTCAAAGTCACCCTGAGGGAGTCCCAGACGTAACTGGAAAGCCTGGAGCTTCTGCATAAGCAGGCCAAGGCGAGAGCCTATAAAATGTGGATTTCGGCCTAGTGCAGTGCCTGGCCAAAATAATATATATTAATTAAATGAATACATGAAAGAACCCTGTGACCTTGATTCCACGCATACCCTTAGGGTGTAAAGGAAAACTCAGAGAATGGAATGAGGAGATTGGCAAGTCCACACTCAAACTTGGCCAGGTCAGCGCATGCTTTATTGCTCACCAAGGTAGGAGAGCTGGCCTGGGAGGTGGGCGGCTGAGCCGGAGAGGCAGTTAATTTTTTAAGGGGTTCACCACCTTTCCCACGAAGAGGGGGCTCTTGGTGTTCTCATCATAGATGATGGCGAGGAAGGGGCTGTTGAATTTGACAGTGGGGGGCATAGACATGGGGATGGCTTCCAAAATGGTGGCCCCAGAGGCTTCTGTCCCTTTCTCATCGATAGTCAGCACGGCCTTATGCACCGCCTGGAGGGGAGAAAGCACAGAGACCTGCTCTGAGTGGGGAGGCAGAGCAGGCTGCGCCACTCTGCCCAGCCCCGGAGCAGGGCCACCTGTGGAGGGACAGCTCCTGGGGGCACACAGGCAGGCTCTCGCCACAGAGACTGTCAAGGAGCTTGGTCTTGCCAACGTTTCCTCAATGGGAAACAACAATGACAACAAACAAACCAACAGAATCCAGGCTGGGTGTCTGTATGGGAGCATTTTCATCAAAGAACTAATTGCACATTCACAACCGGATCAGCATGGTGTGGTGGAAGAGTACAGTTTCCCATCCTAAGATTCTGGGTTCAAATCCCACTTTGCACTAGTCGTATCACCGCAGGGAGATTGCTTAGCTTCTTGATGCCTGAGTTCTAAATGGGGCCACTGTGATGATTCATGTAGAGAGCCTAACACAGTAAGTGTGTGTATGTGACTGTATGCATGAGTCTGTGTGTGCCTGTGTATGTGTGCATGTGTGTCAGTGTAAGTCTGCATGTATATGTGTGTACATATGTGTGCATGCATGTGACCGTGTCTATGTGTGCATTTATGTGTGTGCCTGTGTGTATTTGTGTGTGTGCATGCACGCGTGTGTACCTGTGTGTATCTGCATGTGTGTGTGTATATGCACAAATGTGTGTGTGCATGTATGCGTGTGTGTGTGCATGTGTGTGTGTGTGAATGAGGGGCAAAATTTTAAATCTTTAGTCTGGCAACTGTGGGACTCCATCAGTTGGTCACAGCATATGTACAGGGCCCCACTCCACTACCTCCCCGTCCTCTCCCCTCCCCAGGACTGGTTCCTTCCCTGCCCCTCGGGCCTCCCTCCACCTGGACCACCTCTTCTCTTTCCAGTTCTCTGCTCTGTTCCATGTTCATACAGGCCTTCCTCTCACTTCTCAGGGCCTGTCCCTGATTCTACCTATCACGCTCGCCTCTTCCCTTCCTGAGCTGCATCTCTCAACCTTGTGGGACACAACCCCCAACTTCAGGCTGTGGAAGCTTACCTGGCACTGTCTGTCTACCTTGCATGTACTTTGATGGTGACCTTCAAAGTGCCTCGTACAAAGCCCGACATTCAGTGCATAGTCAGTCATTGAACTGCGGTTGTTTCTTTGATGACTTTTTATCTGCCTGAATAAACTGCCTTTTTTAGCTGAAACTATCTGCTAACTCTGTCTTGGTGATTTGCCAAATAGCTCCAAATGTCACAGGACACTGGGGCTGGGAAGTCCTTTGAAATCACAGAGCCTAAGCCTCTCTTTGTTAATGTGGGTAAGATGAGTCACAAAGAAGGAAAGGTAAGACAGGATCAGTGACAACCTCAGCCAAGTTCACTGAAATGCCAGGAGCACTTGACCACGAATCCGTTTGAATTCCTCAGATGACCTTTTTTGTGCCCCTTCCACCCTTCCCACAGCCTCTAGCCTGTGCTATGGCCCCCATAAGCATTTTAACCAATGGATGAAGGGGGCACCATCATCCCATGGGGTGACCTCACCTTGGACAGCTTCAGGCCTTCGCTCTCAGAGATCCCAGAGAGGTCAGCCCCATCACTGAAGACGTGGGTAATGCCCAGTTTGCCCAGGAGGTTTTTCAGATCGTAGGTTCCAGAAATGGACAGTTTGGGAAAAGACAAAATGGCGGACCTGCCATAAAGGGAAAGAAAATGGAGGTGGTTCAGAGCTTATCTAAGGCCCAGGCTCGGCTCGGCTTGGCTCCACCACAGTGTAAGAGTGTTTTACTGTTGTTTCCCTTGCTTGGCACCCTGTCCTCCTGCCCACTCCAAGGGTGCGGAGCAGGCCTTGGTTTATTCTGCTTTTTAGCTTCCTCTACACATGGGATCAGAGAATGCTAGCATTCCAAGGGGTTGTCTTGTCCTGACAAATCTCTCTCAAGTGCCACCTCCTCTTAGAAGCCCCTCCAGGCAAAATCAGTGTGTCCTTTGCGAAGTGTCTTATTCTGAGCCACAGTGACCTGGTTCCCCCACCAGATGGAGCTCCTCTGGGGCCTCAGTCCCCAATGTGCCGCTTGGGACATGTGGTGGCAGGAGCTGAGTGACATTTGTCCAGGGAACGAGTGATGAGTGATTGTATGAGGTTGGATTGCTTGATTGCTCAGTGCTCCTTTTCCACGGGGAAAGAGCGAGGCCGGAGAAGGGGTCTGATATGAGCAAGCAGACTGCCCCTCAAGGCTCTCTGACCTGTTCCAGACTCAAAGTGCTCTGCATTCTCTTGGGGTGCAGGGACCAGAGTGGGGGTGTGGTGGGGATCAACACACTTAAAGGCTTAAAACTTCTATTCACATTTTAAGCTGATATTCCCTTTGTTCCATAATGTAAATAATAAAATAGTTCAGTGGAACGTGGGTCTATTAAGTAAATATACACTTACTGGGGGCACATGCTCAAGTATATTTTTCCTACCGCGATGCCCATCAAACCACTCTGATCTATCAACAGAAGGAGCATACAATGTTCCGCAGACGTGCCCTGAACTCTGTGACTTCTTGGCCTTTGCTTTTGCCATGCCTTCTCCAAGCAGGCTCTTCCCCTTTCCACCCATTGACGTTCTATCCTTTAACTCCAAACTCCATTGCCACCGTGGCCAGGAAGGCCCTCTGTGGTCTTGGTTCTCCCATAGCACTGGGTGGTGTCTCTGTCCTTGCACTAGGGGGTCGGATGTCAGGAGGGGTCAGCGTCCATGCTAAGGGGGATGTCCTTGAGGACAGGACCTTGGTCCCTTTCACAGTGCCCAGATGGTGCTGACGGAACT
Organism: Loxodonta africana; assembly: GCF_030014295.1. Classification (NCBI taxonomy): domain Eukaryota; kingdom Metazoa; phylum Chordata; class Mammalia; order Proboscidea; family Elephantidae; genus Loxodonta; species Loxodonta africana. The sequence continues at coordinate 107,503,169 of NC_087351.1, forward strand.
GAGCTCAGGACTCTGTCTGTAGGCAGAAGGACATCCACAGCAGTTGTGGCCCCAGGGACCTGGGGTCCACTCTGCCCAACCCTTCGGCTGGTCCTGAGGTGGCTCAGCCCCTGGGTGGGAACTTACCGCCTTTGTCTGTCTGTCAGCCACTGAGCGAGGAGCTCCTTGGTGAGTGTGTCCTCCAGCTGCTGCAGCTCCCCTGGCTTGGGCAGGATGAAGATAGCTGTGGCATTGCCCACATAGTCCATGAGCAGCACCCAACTGGACAGCTCCTCGTGGTAGTGGAGGTCAAACATGCCCAGGCGATTCATCATGGGCACGGTGACCGTGGTTGCTTCATCCACGTGGAAGTCCCCATCCTGGGTTTTCTCCTCCTCGAAGGGCTTCTTCCATTTGCCTGGAGACAGAGGAAGTGAACATCAGCCAGGGCCAAGGCCAAGGTTTACATCAGGGCCGTGGACTCAAGGCTCAAGGTAAACTCTGAGCTGCCTTGTAAGACACCTCTTTCTGACACTCAGTGTCTTCATCTGTAAAAATGGGGCCCAAACGAAATCCATCCAGGCTACTAAAGGGGCTTCTGTGAGGATAGTCTGAGGTTAGAGAGGGATCCCAACCTGGGTGGACAGGGTCTATGGCTTTATGTTGCAAGTGGCTGTGCAGAGTAAGCATTTTTACTTGAACTTTGTGTTTATTTGAGGGTGGCTTGGGAGAAAATTTTTTTTGGGGGGGGAGATAATTATTGAGAGAGGCCTGAAGCTCCTTGAGCCATAGCTCGGCACCACTTTGCCTTGTAAATGCCCGGTTCAATGAGCACTCAAGGTAAATATTCTTGTAACTATTCAAAAGGCCTCTTCCTGGACCATCACAGGAAATGCAGTTACCTGGGCTGCCTCCTCCGTTCCTAGACCAGGCCAGCATCGCCACCGTGGCAAGTCAGCGTGGGGATGTACTTCTCTGGCGACCACTGAGCCCACCTTCCTCACTGGATGAGGGGAGGAGAATGAGGCCAGAGAGGGGATGAGGCCTGCCTGTCACACTGCAGAGCTGGGACCTCAGTTGTACTGGCCTTGGCCTCAGCTCTGCATCGCACCACTCTGCCTCCAGAAGAAGGAAGCTGACCAAGTGAAGCAAGCATCCCCTTGCCTGGAATTCAGTTGATTTCCATGGGACGCCCCAGCCAATTGCCATGGGACAATTTAAACACTGGCTTGGAATGTTCTCTGAAGCCTAGAAGTTCCCAGCATTTTAAACGCTCAGAGGCGGGAAGGCAGGTGCAGATACTAGTTGAGCACCTACTATGTGCTGGGCACAGTCCTGTGTGCTTATTAGCCTTTTTAAACCAAAAAGTAGTTACTGTTGAGTCAATTCCAACTCATGGTGACCCCACCCAGGGACTCCCTAACTTGTTTAGCCCTTACAACCACTTGACAGCAAGAGTTTTATTATTGCCATATCATAGGTGGGAAACTAGAACCTCAGAGGTAAAGTGACTTGTCCGTGATCACACAGCTCATAAGTGGTGGAACCAGGATTCGAACCCAGGTCTTTCTGACTTCAAAGCTGACACTCTTTCCATTACACCAGAGGTCTCCAGAGTATATTCCATGAAATACTATTCCCTTCAGATATTCTTCTAAAAGTTTTTTCTGACAATGTATTTTGAGGAATATTACACGTTCTCCCCACTCCCTGGTAGAGATTTATAATGTACATCAGGACATCAAGGCTCTGAAAAGTCCTGCAGAGATGAAGATGATTTGGCTCTGTTTAACCCAGCATTCCCCAAACTTATTTGACTACGGAAGGATTCTTGCTGGTTGCATGTGGAAAATGTAAGGACACGTGCTGAGATATACTGACATGCCCCATACTGCATCACCAAGGGGAGTCTAAGAACTGAGTGTGGGAGAATATTTTTGGATGCTTCCATGAGAACCAGTTCAGGCTGGCTGTGCAACTCACCTTTAAAGAAAATGTAATTCACCAGAGCAAGAACTGTGTTGTCATCAAGGTATTTGACCACATCCACAATTTTTCCTTGGGTTCCTTTCTCCACGTAATCATTGATCTGTTTCTTGGCTGCTTCGTTGTCCCTGAAGTTGATGGAGAAGGCTTCTGAATGATACAGCTTCTTGGCATCCTCCAAAAACTTATCCACTAGCTTCAGACTCTCATTGATGAACAGCCCGTTGCCAGTGGTCAGCTGGAGCTGGCTGTCTGGCTGGTTGAGGGTCTGGAGGAGGTGTTGGAAGCCTTCATGGATCTCGGCCTCTGGAGTCTTGGTGAGGTTGAACTTCAGGCCCTCCAGGATCTGGGTGTGGGTGTCAGACTTGGCCCCCAAGGAAAGCAGTGCAAAGGCCACAGCGATGCTCACTGGGGAGAAGAAGATGTTGGTGGTGTTGGACTCACGGGCCACCTCACGGTACAGGCTGAAGGCGAAGTTGACCAGACTCGGGGAGATATCAAGGCGGGCTTGGTGCTGGTCATGATCACACTTAGACGATCCCGTTTCTTGGGCAGGATCTCCCTCAGGGCTCCTGGCCAGGGAGCCAGGGACCAGGCAGCACAGGCCTGCCAGCAGGAGGAGGCCCCAAGAGATGGAGGATGGCATTGTCCTGCAAGAGAGAGGAGGAGGCACCGAGACCAGAGTCAGGCCACACAGTGGCTCCCACCGCCCACTGACTAATGCCATGTACTAGTGAGGCACTGGTGAGCACAGTTTACTAAATGCCAACTGTGTGCCAGGCTGTGCTGAGCATTTTCCTACATCATCATCATCATTGAAAAAGAACAAGACAAACAGCAAAAAGGGACACAGGGCTTACCATATGCCAAGCTCTGTTCTGAGCACTTTATATGTATTCACTCATCTAAGCCTTCCAACAATTCTATGAGGGAGGTAATATTACCATCACCAATTTATAGATGAAGAAACCGAGGCTCAGACAGATGAAGCTGCCTGTCCAGGGTCACAGAGCAAGTAAAGTAGCAGGACCACAACCCAAGCAATCTAGGTCCAGAGCCCATGTTCTTGACTCCTCCGCTGACATCTTGCAGTGACCCTGAGCTGTAAGCCCCCATCTTATAGAGGAGGGAAGGAGCCTCAGGAAGCAGATGGAACTGGCCCTTGAATACCCAGGAAGCGGGTCAGGCCAGGATCTAAGATGACTTTGAGCTGGGACAGCCCTTGGAGATCTTCCATCCAACCCCATCCTTTAATGGATGGTGAAGCTCCTGCCCAAGGTGGGAAGGATTTTGCCTGAGGACACACAGCTGGAACATGATGGAGCTGTGATGAAAACCTGGGGTTCCTGGCTCTAACTCCACACGTTTCACAGAAGAGCTACATCCCTGACTTTAAGGGCCACTTGATCTGGCGTTGGGTTGTTCTCTGAGTCCTACAATGCTTCGGGCCTGGGGAATTTAGGCCAAAATAGGACAAGAGACAGTGCCCATCCTTGGGTTTGGGATCTGAGGTATGTCTTGTCATCCCCGTTTTACATGATGTGAAAAGTGAAGCTCAGTGAAGTCAGGTAACTCAGTCAAGGCCAACAGCCAGTCAAGCAGAGCTGGGGCCAGCTCTGTGCTTTTGGTCTAGTGCTCTGTTGACAGCTAAGGTGTCTGCGTGTATCAGCTGCCTCCTCGTGTAGAACAGAAGTCACTGAAGGTGGGACCAGGGCCTTCTTCTAAGGGTTGGGCAGATAGGGCAGGGCTTTTGGCTTGGGCACTGTGGACATTTGCGTCAGGGAATTCTTTGTTGTGGGGACTGTCATGTGTATTGTAGTGTGTTTAGCAGTGCTACTGGCCTCCACCCACTAGATGTCAGTAGTACGCCCCCTCCGGTTGTGATAATCCAAAATGCCTACAAACACCAGTTGCCGTCAAGTTGATTCTGACTCCTGGTGATCCCACGTGTGTCAGAGTAGAACTGTGTCCTGTAGGGTTTTCAATGGCTATGACCTTTTGCAAGTGGGTCGCCAAGACTTTCTTCCGAGGTGCCTCTGGGTGGACTCGAGCTGCCAATCTCCAAGCACTGTAAAATTGCTCCCCTAGGGTGCCCCTTGCAGGAGGTGCTCAACACACTGCCCCCTTGGGATCCACCTTCTCCCCTGCCAGGAGGGAAGCTTGTCTCATTTCAGAGTGGGCTAGAGTCAAAAAAGACCCAACTGAATTTGTCAGAGAGGGATGTCCATTCTCTCCTGGGGTGGAAGGTCCTGGCTAGGGTCCCTGGGATTCTGCCTGGGCATGTTCTGCCAGGCTTTCAGGAGACCCCAGGAAATCTCCTCCCGCTACCTGGAATTTCATGACAATCTTCCCCGTGTGGCCGGGGGACAGTGTCCGCTAAACACTAAACAGACCCCCAACCCTGAGAAGCCTTTCCTGAGAAAGGGGGCTGGTCCCACAATGAGCCTGTCGTCTAGCTGCATGAACAGGCTGAGGTCCCTGCAGTCAGCTCACCTGCCTATTCTGAGCACTGTGTCCTAGCACGGACAGGGCATTGGAGATGCCTGCTTGCCAGGGAGTGACACACATGCGTGTGTGTGCAAGGGGGTGTGTGTGTGTTTGCGCACGTGTGTGTGGTGGGGCTGTGGAGGGGGGGTGGTTAGAAACAGCATTGCTTTTAGCTTCAGACAGACCTGGGCTATAATCCGAACTCTGTCATTTACAAGTGGTGTGACCTAGAACAAGCCATTTAATCTTTCTGAGCCTCATTTTGTCTCATCTGTAAAATGGGATTGTCGGGACAATTAAGTAAGTCTAGATGCCAAACTTTACAGCCAGAGGGACCTGATAGAGTAGCTCTTTTTGGGGAAAGGATGGCAGGGGTTACAAGCTCAAAGCCTTCAGGGCCACTCAGGTAAGGTAAGTGTGTTTCAAGGCTGGGGGTGTGTCATGGATTGAATCGTGTCCCCCCAAAATGTGTCAACTTGATTAGGCCATGATTCCCAGTATTATGTGGTTGTCCTCTATTTTGTGATTGTGATTTTATGTTAAAGAGGATTAGGGTGGGATTGTAACACCCTTGCTCAGGTCATATCACTGATCCAAAGTAAAGAGAGTTTCCCTGCGGGGTATGGCCTGCACTACCTTTTATTTTACAAGAGGTAAAAGGAAAGAGGAGCAAGCAGAGAGGGGGAACCCCTTACCACCAAGAAAGAAGCACCGGGAGCCAAGTGTGTCCTTTGGACCTGGGGTTCCTGCACAGAGAAGCTCCTAGTCCAGGGGAGGACTGATGAGAAGGACCTTCCTCCAGAGCCGACAGAGGGAGAAAATTTCTCCTGGAGCCAGAGCCCTGAATTTGGACTTGCAGCCTACTAGACTGTTAGAGAATAAATTTCTCTTTGTTAAAGCCATCCACTTGTGGTATTTCTGTTAAAGCGGCACTAGATAACTAAGACAGGATGAGATAGGGAGTGGCAAGGCCTGTGGCTAAAGCAGCGAGACCACACTTGGCCTAGAGAAGGACAAAGTCAATGTCATGCCCAGCAACACAGAGCCCTGACCTGCCCCGCTCAGCTCCCTCTGCTCCCGACTTGCCCGGGGCTCGGCCACCGGTCTGCAGCCCTCTAAATACAGCCTGCTCTCTTCTCAGATGGGGAAACTGAGGTCAAAATAGAAGAGAACAGACCTTGCATAACTAAAATCAACATCGTAATAAAATACAAAGAGAAAGGAGTCCTTGAATTTGGGATATGAAAACTGGAAAGGAAAAAGCTGGGAAATACAAAACTTGGGTCTCACCCCCCTCTGCAAACTTTCAACAGTTTCTTCCCAATATAACAACAAAATAAAGCCCAAAGCTGGCTTCCCTCCACCACCTTTTCTCTGGCCTTCGTGCCTCTAAATAATCCAAATGGAGCAGACCAAACCTTACATAATACCTGTTTATATTTTCTTAAACTTCAGAGCTGGAGATGGTGCTAAAATTAATTCTGTATATTTCTACCTCCCTCAGTGTTCTCTCTTACTTCCCAGCTGGATTTGGGTCCAGTCCTTCAGAGTTTATGGAAATTTTCAAGGCTCTGAGATCGGAAGTGGCTTGGGCCTAGGCAGGGTGGGGACACTAAGTACATTGAAGGGGCTCGGGGCCAGAGGCTGGGTCCTCCAGCCCTAACAGGGCCACTACTGTCCACTGGCCCTGGACAAGCATCCTTTTGTTCTGAGGCCTCACTGCCCTTGACTATACAAAGGGGGCCCCCTCAGTGGTGCTAACCTTGGATTCTCAGAGGTACCTTCTGGGCTTGGCGGAGCAAAGCTGAGACTGGAAATTTCCATGGGGATGGACAAGGGAGGTATCCCTGCTGACCTCTAGAAGGTGAGATGGGGTGGGGTGGGTGCAACCAGTGAACACAGGCGCCCTCACCCACTTATATGGGCTCTAGGTCCTCCTTTTGTGATGAAGGGGCTGAGGCCCCGGGAGGGGCAGGGGCTGAGGCCCAGGGAGGGGCAGGGGCTGAGGCCCAGGGAGGGGCAGGGGCTGAGGCCCAGGGAGGGGCAGGGGCTGAGGCCCAGGGAGGGGCGGGGGCTGAGGCCCAGGGAGGGGTGGGGACTGAGGCCCAGGGAGGGGCAGGGGCTGAGACTCAGAGGGGGGCAGGGGCTGAGGCCCAGAGAAAGGCAGGGGCTGAGGCCCAGGGAAAGGCAGGGGCTGAGGCCCAGGGAGAATGCATCCGTGAAGAAACTGGAAGGAGCCCTGGTTTCCCCACTGCTCTGGCTGCAGAGGGAGATGGCCATGGCTCAGTATCTGATTCTGCCCAAGTCACAGCTGGGCCCCATGTTAACTAGACCTTCTCCTGCAGGTTTGTTTGGCCTCTCAGTCTGTTCTTTACAACCGCCGGGGCCCAAGGCTTCTGCTGCCTCCACGCCCAGCCATCAGAACAAGCAGCCCCAGTGGAGGGCCCCAAACCCTGGGACTGGAGAGGCCAGCAGAGGTGAGAGAGTTGTTGGTGAAGCACCCAGAGATGTGCCGACACTGGGCCAGACATCCAACCAAGAGAATGGGGTCTGACAGTGAGCTTGCTGGTATCCAAGCCAGAGGGGACAGGGGAGAGTGAAGAGTGTGACACCTTTGCCCAATTTCACACTACTTCCACCCAGGAGCATGACTTGAGTGACCAAGAGAGATGCGGCAGGGTCCAGGGACACGACTGAGGCAGAAGGTCCAAACCTGCTGAAACCTGGTGGTTTAGGTTCATATGTGTCCCAGAAAGATATGCTGAAGTCGTAACACTGTGATTGTGCCCTGGTTTGAAACAGGGCCTTTCCTTTGTTATCTGTGAGTCAAAGGAGGTCACTGCAGAGGAGGGTGGGTCCTAGTCTAATTCTTTTTGAGAGGTGTCTTATAAAAAGGGAGTGACACGTAGGGAGAGATAGACACCATGTCTCTGTGAGCCACAAAGGAACACCAAGGATTGCCAGCAGCCACCAGAAAACTGGAGAGAGGCTCACAGAAGGAGCCGACACAGCTCAGACCCTGATTTGGACTTCTGGCCTCCAGAACTATGAGAAAGTAAATCTCTGTTCCTTAAAGCCCCCCACCTTGTGGTATTTTGTTACACGGCAGCCCTAGGAGACCAAGGCCCTTGGCATTGATAAGCCTGGGTATGGCCCAGCCCTGTACTTATTGGTTATGTGACCTTGAGCAAGTGATTTCACCTCTCTGAGCCTGGTTTCCTGTCCCCTGGATAACTGGCAGACTTCTCCCTGGCCAGTTTCAGAGAGGGGGCCCCTACTCAGCAATGAACTGTGTCTCTGTTTGGAAAACTTTATATTTATTTCTCCAAGTATTTGTTTATTAGTTATCTAACCCTACACTAAGCAAACCTCAGAATCGCCATCAACATGACTGTACTTCTTAAACATGAGATGCTGTCATGGATTGAATTGTGCCCCCCAAAATGCGTCTCAGCTTGGCGAGGCCATGATTCCCAGTATTATGTGGTCGTCCACCATTTTGTCATCTTCTGTGATTTTCCTATGTGTTGTAAATCCCGCTTCTATGATGTTAATGAGGCTGGATTAGAGGCAGTTATGTTAATGAGGCAGGACTCAATCTGCAAGATTAGGTTGCATCTTGAGTCAATCTCTTCTGAGATATAAAAAGAGAGGGGTGAGCAGAGAGGAGAGAGGTTTCCTGCCACCAAGAAAGATGAACCAGGAGCACAGCACATCCTTTGGACCTGGGTTCCTGTGCTGAGAAGCTCCTAGACCAGGGGAAGATTGATGACAAGTACCTTCCCCTACAGCTGACAGAGAAAGAAAGCCTTCCCCTGAAGCTGGTGCCCTGAATTCAGACTCATAGCTTCCTAGACTGTCAGAGAATAACCTTCAGTCTGTTAAAGCCATCTGCTGGTGTTACAGCACCACTAGACAACTTTCTGTTGTAGCAGTAGTAGATAACTAAAGGACTTCATTTTATTTGGATCCACAATCAATGCCCATGGAAGCAGCAGCCAAGAAATCAAACGATGCATTGCATTGGGCAAATCTGCTGCAAAAGACCTCTTTAAAGTTTTAAAAAAAGCCAAGATGGCACTTTAAGGACTACGGCACGCCTGACCTAAACCATGGTGTTTTCAATAGCCTCATACACATGTGAAAGCTGGACAATGAATAAAAGACTGAAGAAGAATTGATGCCTTTGATTTATGGTGTTGGCAAAGAATACTGAATATACCATGGACTGCCAGAAGAATGAACAAATCTGCCTTAGAATAAGTACAGCCAGAATGTGAGGCTGGCGAGACTTCGTATTACATACTTTGGACTTGTTATCAGGCGGGACCAGCCCCTGGAGAAGAACATCATGCTTGGTAAGGTAGAAGGTCAGAGAAAAAGAGGAAGACCCTCAACGAGATGGATTGATAACAGTGGCTGCAACAATGGGCTCAAGCATAGCAACGATTGTGAGGATGGCTCAGGACTGGGCAGTGTATTGTTCTATTGTACACAGGGTCACTATGAGTCGGAACCAACATGACGGCACCTAACAACTACAACAGATAACTAAGACTGTTGTCTTATGCGCATTGATTCCTTCAATCTCCCCTCAAAGCTTACTCTGTGAAGTGGGGATTATTATTAGCCCCGTTTTATAGATGGAGAAATTGAGGCATAAAGAGGTCAAAAGAGCTGACTGAAAACCACTGAGCTAGGAGTTTACGGAACCGGGATTTAACCTAGGCATTTGGGTTCCCGGACCTTATTTAGCTACTTTTAACCCTTCTCTGTGCAGCCAGAATCGACTTGACTGCACTGGGTTCTGTGCACAAAGTTGGAGTCCCTGTATAGTACAAACAGTTAAAGTTCTGGGATGCTAACTGAAAGGTTGGAGGTTCAAGTACACTTAGAGGTGCCTCGGAGGAAAGACCTGGAGATCTAACTCCAAAAAGCTAGCCATTGAAAACTCTATGGCGCACAGTTCTACTCCGACACACTTGGGGTTGCCATGAGTTGGAATCCACTCCACAGCAACCAGAAATCTTTATGTGCAAAGCTGAAGGAAAGGGCCTTGAAACAGGAAAACCTCCGAGGTGGTCCCTCTAAATGAAGGGAGGCAGCATTGCTTAGTGGCTGAGATCAGAGGCTCTGACAGTGGATTGCCTGAGTTCAACTGGCTATTAGCTATGTGACCTTGGACAAGTCCCTCAACCTCTCTGAACCTCCGCTTCCTGGTCTGTGAAGCGGAGACGGTAAGAGTACGCCCCCCTCACAGGCTGGTTGTGCAGTTTAAATACGCACTGAGAGCTGAGAAGTGCCAGGCACTCAGGAGGCCCTCAAGAAGCCTCGGGTGTTGCCGTGGACCTTTCCCAGGCGTTATAGGGGAGCCTGGCCTGCCTGGCCTTGGTCATCTTTGTAGCCCAACTCCAAAAACCAACGGCAGAAAAATCAAATCCTTCCAACACTCAGAGATCAGGGCCAAGTGGGGGCAGAGGTGTAGGGGAGGGAGGGCAAAGGTTATCTACGTTTTGTACAAGAGGACAGGGCGGTTGAGCAACTGTCAAAGGTCACTGAGCATTGGAGAGGCCCCAGGGATAGACGAGGCTCTGGTTCCCCAGCTTGTGCCTGAGAAGCATGCTGGCAGTGCGGCCGGGTCAGGAGCTAGGCGGCCTGAGTTTGAATCCCAAACAGAGTGTGATTTGAGGCAAGTTCTTAACCTCCCTGTCCTCAATTTCCTCATCCATAAAGTGGGAATAATCACAGTAGCCACTTCAGAGGGTTGTTGTGAGGATAAAATTGGCTGATTTTTGCACCGAGCTCAGCAGCTGCCAGACCCAGAATAAGCACTCAGAAAGGTTAGCTGGAGTCCTGACGATGGCATCCCGTGCCAATGTTCCCATGCCTGAGGGGTGCCCAGTGGCCCCCGTGCATGGGGGAGACCCATACCGATGCCTGCAGGCCCAGGCTAGCGCAGTACTGTTTCTCAGGCATGTCTGGAGATGATGGAGACCTGGATGACAGGTAGGCTCCTGGCCCAGGTCCCTAGTGACCTGGGCTCAGCACTGCCCCTCTCTGCACCTTAGCGCCTCATCTGTAGAAGAGGAGGAGGATGGTGGCCAAGCACTGGGAGGCTGAGAGGCTAAAAGGAGGTAACCCTGAAAGGCGCCGGAGCTGTGCAGACAAACGCCTGCTCTCACTGTCATTGCCGCTGTAGCTTGGCCCTCGCCCTTCCTGGGGTCCCCAGACAGCGGAGCCAGCACCCACTTCCACATCTGCCTGCTCATTCACTGGTAGGTATGGGGGAGCCCCCCCAGGGCTGCCATTGCTATGGCGACAGGGGGCCTAGACCCAGCCAGCTCCATCCTCCTGGGGCCTCTGGCTATCCCCTCACCCGCCTGGAGGCTCTCCCCATTAGAAGGCATACTCACGACTCACTGTCCCAGGGCCAGGTGTTGACCAAGGCTGAGGAGACAGAGCCCTGTGCTCGTCTGTATTTAAGCAGTGGGCGCTGAGGGGCAAGTGGGGGGAGACTGCTAGTGATTATTAACCAAGGTCACCACAGTTATCAGAGGAGCAAACAGGGACAAAGTCCGTTGGCCAGGCACCGAGGCACATGGGCTCAACCTGGGCAGTGCACAGCCCTCTACTTCACACACCACAGAGGATCATTGTTCTCAGCTCATAAACCAGCTTTCTGTGTCTGAGGTGGGGTGGGATGAGTCAGGGACTCCTGGGACAGCACCGCTCTGCCAGCCCCACGCCCCCGCTCTGAATCCTGGTGGCTGCCCTGTCCTCGGAGAGCAGGAGCTGCCATTTAGCCAGCCACCTCCAAACGCCTGGGGCTGAAGATTCACTGCTGCCCTGGGTGTCAGAGCATGTTATTAGCCCATTTGACAGATGGGGAAACTGAGACCCAGAGAGGAGAGGCCACTCATCCAAAGTCACCAAGCCAGCGTCAGATACAAAGAGGCTCGCGATTTCCCTGAGGAGAGGGTGGGGCAGGTCTGCAGGACAGGGCTGACAGGGCCATATCAGTCTGACGGTACCCGTGGGCACAGCCAGGGGTCTCAGAGTGTATCTGCAAAGATAGCCTGGCTTTGGGGTGAGGCTGATCCTGGTCAACTCTTGCCTGAATTTGCCACCGAAGAGCTGTGTGGCCTCAGGCAAGCTGCTTCACCTCTCTGATCCTGGGGGTGTTTTCATCTGCCTCATGCATTATCTGCCTCCTGGTTGACACTCCCACCTCCTAGCGTTGTTGCCAGGACCACACAAAGCAGCTTATATAAAGTCCCTGACACACAGTAGGCTCTTTATCTCCAGGCTGCTCTGAGCAGAAGGAGGCCCAATTCAAGGCAGACCAACGCGACCCACAGACGAAAAATACCCGGTTGCCGTCGAGTTGATTCCGACTAATGGCGACCCCGTGCTTGCAGAGTAGAACTGGTCCATAGGGTTTTGAAAAATGTGACCTTTTGGAAGCAGATCACCAGGGCTGTCTTCCAAGGCCCCTCTAGTTGGGTTGGAACCATCAATTTTTTGGTTAATAGTCAAGCACTTAACTGTTTGTGCCACCCAGAGACTGCTCCCATTTCCTTGGGAATGTGGCTCAGCCCTGGGGCTATTGCAGGCCCTTGGGTGCCCTATGGTGGTTGGGAGAGTGTTAGGGGGTAAGACCGGAAGGACCCCAGCCCCAGTCTCAGCTCCACTTGCTTGTAATCCCTTGAAAAACCTAAGTCAGATCACATTGCACCTTGTGCAAACGCTTCATGGCTCCTGTCTTGCACAGAGAAAAAAGCCCAAGTCCTTCCCAGTGGCCCACACCCCCAGGAGCCCCCTTCCTCTCCGACTCACCTCCTGGCACCCTCTCCCATGCTCACTCTGCTCCAGCCATGCCAGCCTCCTTGCTGTCCCTGGAGCCTCTCAGGCCTGCTCCAGCCTCAGAGCATTTTCACTGGCTGTTCCCCCTGCCTGCACACTTTTCCCCCACTTCTTTCAGGCCTCTGCTCAAACCTGCACTCAAACCTCCCCCGGTCACAAAGGTTTTTCCCTTTGAATAAGCCAGCACCCATCACCCCACACCCCCACTCTGCCCCCCTCCCTTTGCGCTTGCACCGTGGAGACACTTGAGGACCCCTCGACACTCGTGGCTGATCTCTGTACACACGCTCCGCGCGGGAGCTGCTCTGCTCTGTCGGTGTGCACCTGAGTCTGGCACCGTGGCACTAAGCACACCAAGCAGACATTTGCTGAGCTAATGGATGACTGTGTCATTGTTCCTTCTCTCCTTCCCTCAGTCTCCACTTTGCCTTCCCCTTGGGGTTCTGTCTCTAGCAAAAACATTCAGACCAGGGAGTCAGAGCCAGGTTGGCAGGGTTTGAATGCTGAGCCCCTGGGGGCTAAGCTATGTGGGTTGAAGCCTTAACTCCACCCCTCCCTTTTTGAGTGGTCATAGATAAGCCGCTGGGCCTCTCTGTGCTTGTTTCCTCATCTGTAAAATGGGGATATGGTTCTGCTGGTTGTGAGACCTGAAGTACATTGTTTAACCTTCCCATGCCTCAGTTTCCCCATCTGTAGAATGGGAACCAGGACAGTGTCTACCTGACTGGGCAGTGTGAGGATTAAATGTAGCCGTTCAAGCTGAGCCCAGGGCCAAGTGTCACGTGTGCACAATAGGCCTTCTCTGATGCTGACCAGGGCTCCCACTTAATCCTTGCCCAGTGTGGAGGGTCTCCCTGCTGCCTTACCCACAAACCCTGCTGCTGGTGCTCAGGGAAGGCCTCAAGGTGACCGGTGGGGTGGGGGCATCGGAGTGGCTTATAGGATGGGGCCCTCAGAGTAGCTGGTGAAGTCGGGAGCCTCAGGACGACTGGTGGGGTGAGGGGCCTCAGGGTGACTGGTGGGGTGGGGGACATTGGGGTGGTTGGTGGGATGGGGGGCATTGGGGTGACTGGTTGGGTGGGACGTCTCGAGGTGGTCGTGGAGTGGAGAGTCTTGGGGTTGACTAGAGGTGGGGGACATTCTAAGAACTTTCTTCCAGGAAGCTGGACCCCATGCCAGGCATTCTCTCATTCAGTACTCACAGTACCCCTGGAGGTGGTGTGTACCCCTGCCTTTACAGAAGTGGGAAACTGAGGTTCAGAGAGGCAAGGACCCCCCAGCTTTGTCACCTGGCTTCAGTGTTTCTGCTGTCCCCTGATCTAGCCAAGTGGGCATCCCCCCAGGATTTTATATCCCGTCACATCTTGGAGAGATGTGCCTTCAATACCTTCTCGGTAAGCTTCTGCCCCTCTGTGGGCCTCAGTTTCCCCGTCTGTACAACCTCGAAGCCCAGCTGCCCCTCCCAACTCTTGTATTGGATGGGCAATGCTCTCTTGGCAGGCACCCCCCCCCCGCCCTTTTGGGGGCCTGGGGACTGGCTAGAGGGTACCACCCCCTGTACCTTGAATTCCTGGCGGGCATGATGCGCCTCCTGCAGTGGTCCAATCCCTCTTCCTCCACAGCTGGTGTGGGGAAGTCGTGAGTGTCTGCTGGCCAGGAGGAAGGAGGCTGCGGTGGCAGTGGAGGCCACGGGTCTGGGAGGGTGGAGGCACAGGGGCAGGATGCTGCCTTGCACAAAGCTGTCATTGCCAGGTGGATGCCAGACCCACCCTTCTCAGCCTGGGCAGGCCTGCGCGTTATCAGCTGCCCTGTTGGTCCAGCATTGTGGCCCAGGAAGACTTACCGGCTGGTCTGGGCCTCTGTAAGAGGGCTGACCACACCCGCTCGGGATTAATGGAGATGACAGGCATCACCCTCCTGGCTCAGGGCCTAGAACAGGGTATCTGGCAGGTGCCTGGGTCAGCTGCAGAGGGAAGAGGGCGGAGGCACCCCTGAAATGCTCATGGGAGCCCCCTGGAGGCTGTGATGGGTGTGTGGCAGGGGAGAGGAGTGTATCACAGAGCCTGGCAGGAGCAGGAGAGATGGCAGATGGGGGGACATTTACAGAAGGAATGAGGAAAGAGCAGGGGAGAGTGAGGGGTCCCGGGCTGTATCCCCAGCGCTTCCTCATCTCCCCATCCTCACTCCCACTCTCCCCCTAGTGTTTTATGCTGCAGAAGTGACTCTGGGTACCCATCCTGAGAAGAAGGAGTGGGGTGATTTGGGAAAATGAACAAGGACAGAGTACACGGAGGCGTTAGTGGCCAATACCGAGGACACTGTACCCCGTGACCCAGAGGCCATGGGGCAGGGGGTGGGGGAGAGAATCTTGTTCTCTGGGTCCCTTCTGGAATTGCCTGTGGCATCGCCTAGGTGGGTTCCCCGGGCACGACCGCACCACGGGAAATCGTGTGGATAGGTTGGAGACAGATATTTGGGGAGACTCTGCCCCTCCGTAAAAACATAAAAAGCAAAACAAAACCAGCTGCTGTCGAGTCTGTTCTGACTTGCGGCGACCCCACGCACGTCAGAGCAGAGGTCAGAGCAGACGTGCGCTCCGTGGGGTTTTCAATGACTCGGGGCAGCCCCACGCACGTCAGAGCAGAGGTCAGAGCAGACGTGCGCTCCGTGGGGTTGTCAGTGACTCGGGGCGGCCCCACGCACGTCAGAGCAGAGGTCAGAGCAGACGCGCGCTCCGTGGGGTTTTCAATGACTCGGGGCAGCCCCACGCACGTAGGAGCAGAGGTCAGAGCAGACGTGCGCTCCGTGGGGTTGTCAGTGACTCGGGGCGGCCCCACGCACGTCAGAGCAGAGGTCAGAGCAGACGTGCGCTCCGTGGGGTTGTCAGTGACTCGGGGCGGCCCCACGCATGTCAGAGCAGAGGTCAGAGCAGACGTGCGCTCCGTGGGGTTGTCAGTGACTCGGGGCGGCCCCACGCATGTCAGAGCAGAGGTCGGAGCAGACGTGCGCTCCGTGGGGTTTTCAATGACTCGGGGCAGCCCCACGCACGTAGGAGCAGAGGTCAGAGCAGACGTGCGCTCCGTGGGGTTGTCAGTGACTCGGGGCGGCCCCACGCATGTCAGAGCAGAGGTCAGAGCAGACGTGCGCTCCGTGGGGTTGTCAGTGACTCGGGGCGGCCCCACGCACGTCAGAGCAGAGGTCAGAGCAGACGTGCGCTCCGTGGGGTTGTCAGTGACTCGGGGCGGCCCCACGCATGTCAGAGCAGAGGTCAGAGCAGACGTGCGCTCCGTGGGGTTGTCAGTGACTCGGGGCGGCCCCACGCACGTCAGAGCAGAGGTCAGAGCAGACGTGCGCTCCGTGGGGTTGTCAGTGACTCACGGCGACCCCACGCATGTCAGAGCAGAGGTGCGCTCCGTAGGGTTTTCAATGGCTGAATTTCCAGAAGTATATCACCTTTTTTTATATCACCAGGCCGTTCTTCCTAGGCACCTCTGGATAGATTCAACCACTAACCTTTCAGTTTATAGTTGAGCGCTTTACTATTTACACCAAGCAGGGTCTCCAATAGGGCCCTGAAAAGGAATGGGAGCCCCACTGTGTAGGATAGGGAGAGGCCTGAGAGCTGAGACGCCGAGTCTCCAACAAGGAGGAAAGTGAGGGGTGGGGTGTGCTGAAGAAGGGTCCTGGGCCAAGTAGACCAAGGACCAAGGATCGTCGATTGCTCAGGAGTGCCCTGGATTTCAGGGGAGCTGAACCCACTGGCAGGAAAGTGTGGAAACCAGCCTGTACTGCCCCCCCACCCAACACACACACACACACACACACACACACACACACACACACACCACATACCCTCCCTCTCAGATTCCCTTCCCTTTTCCAGGGTCTGTTAAGCACAGACTCAGGGGCTAAGCTATCAAGCCTTAACTCCACCCCTTTCTTTTTGCATGATCTTAGACAAGCCTTGTAATCTCTCTGTGCCTCAGTTTCCTCATCTGTAAAATGGGCATATGAACTGTCACTCACTTCCACGAGGGTTATATAACATGTAAGCCCTTAGGGCAGTCTTGGCACATGGCCCCAAGTTAATGTCAACTGCTGTTATGGTCTATGGGAATGTACCCTGGTCTGGAAAAGATTTCAGGTGGATCCCAGAGGCCTGAGAGTGGGAGAAAGACCCCTGCCTTTGGTCCCCATTTGGGAGCATCTCTCTTAGACCAGGGACGCCTCTTCAGATTCAGGCTTCCACTTATCTGAGAAGGCCACCCATCCTTTCTCCAGGGGCCTGTGTTCATGTTGCTTCCTGGAGATGCAACTAGCGTCTACCTGAGCACCTGTGAGGTGCAGTGTGGCCAGGTGGGCCTGGGGCAGCGGAAGCCGGGCAGCCTGGGACTCACTGGGGGAAGGGCTTTGCTTCGTCTTTCTGAGCCCCAGCATCCTCATCTGTAAGATGGGGACAATAAGAGTCTCTTTCTCACAGGTGGCTTTAAGGTGCTGCCTGTGTGTATTTAACAATTGTGCCGGCATGGTTGACACGTGGCTGCCTTCTCAGAACTCACTTTAATTACTAGGGCTATTACCAGGGATGGAGAGCGTTTGCACACTTGGTTCGCCTCCTCCTGGCACTCTTGTGAACCTGCCAACTTGCAACATCCAGGTGGACCCTGGTCCTTTCTGTGTTCAACCTCCAGAGCTGCTTCCTATACTTGGTACAATTTCTGAACTTTCTGAAACTATCCGACAAATTCAGAGTTCCTTGTTTTCATTCCTCAGCCTACGCAGATAGAGAAAAATAAAGATATTGGTGCGTTGTAAGGGACAATATAGTTAATAGAAGGAAGAAAACGTACATTTATAGTTTCATCCCCCACTCAGTAAAATAAATAAAACAAACATTCTATTATAACTAACCTTTCCTGCACTGTAATTTGGAAAGCAGGAGAATGAATAAGGAAGACCAAAGAAGAGTTGACGCCTTTGAATTGTGGTGATGGTGAAGAATACTGAATATACCATGGACTGCCAGAAGAACAAACAAATCTGTCTTGGAAGAAGTACAACCAGAATGCTCCTTAGAAACAAGGATGGCGAGACTGTCTTACATACTTTGAACACGTTATCAGGAGGGATCAGTCCCTGGAGAAGGACAGTATGCTTGATAAAGTAGAGGGTCAGTGAAAAATAGGAAGACCCTCAACCAGATGGATTGACACAGTGGATTCAACAATGGGCTCGAGCATAACAATGATCAGGAAGATGGCACAGGACCAGGCAGTGTTTGGTTCTGTTGTACACAGGGTCGCTATGAGTTGGAACTGACTCAGTGCACCTAAGTACAATAAAACACTGTAATTTTACCCTTTGAGTGCCATTATGGACTCGCAGCTTTTAGGAGACTCAACCTGCCCTGTTTAACTGTCATGATCATTTCCCTTCTGGTGTTCCCCGTTTCATATTTCGGCCAGTAGGAGCCCCTTTAATTTTTCTCTGTTCTCCTTTCAGCAGGCTCTTTGTACGACGTTCTGGAGCATACATGCGGGCTTTGTAGTCAGGGCACCATGTCCCAGCCCATCCTCACCGTTCCCGGCCCCTGGACATTGAGTGTTGTCCTTGACCCTCTCTGGGGCACCCTGTTGGAAGGGAAGAGGGAGGGGTGGCACAGGCAGGGCTGGGTGACAGGACTCACCCCCGAGGGGAACATGGAGACCCAGCAGGACATTGAGACTTGTTTTTCAGAGGCACATGTCCTGTGTGGGCGGCTCAGATAACAGGGAGCGATAGGGCGTCTAGAACTTGCCTCACGACCTTGGGTTGAAGCGGTTCGATCCCCGTTGTTGACTTCCCTTCATGTTGACTTTAAGCATTTCTGTTTGCTCACATTTTATAATACAAATCCCCAAACTGTTCCCGTGTGCGGTCTATCATCACCTGCATCACAGCTGATGCTTCTCAGGTGCTTATTACCTGCTGGGCTCTGTTCTAGATGCTTTATGTGTATTCACGTGCAATCCCCTGTGGTGGGCGCATTATTCTCCCCTTAGTGTGGATGGGGAAACTGAGGCACGGACCGCTACCACAGTGCTGAAAATGCAGCCAACCTGCCTCCCTCCTGCCTTCCCTTCCTTCCTACATTTCCTTCCTTCCTACATCTATAATCAGCTCATAGGGCTGTCTTCCTTACATTCACCCATCTATTAGTGTACCTGCTCATTTATTCATTCACTCTCTAAATATCATGTGTTGCTCTCCTGTTGGGTGCCAGCAACTGCACTAGGCTCTGGGTTTGCAAAGGTGAGAAGACATGGTCCCCACTGTCTGGAACTCACGCTCTGGTGAGGGCCAAGCCTGGGAACATGGAGGCTCTTCCAGACGTCCGGGGAGGGAGGATACGTGGATATGAGAGATGAACAGGAGGCAAGGGCAGAAAGATGGATGACAGGTGGGAGGGCTGACATATGGGGTGAGAGCCAGGAAGGTGTTGGGGCTGGAATCAGATCTCTGAACTCCCTGTTCAGGTCTCTTTCTGTCCATCCTTCCCACCTCCTTGGATAGGATCTCTTTCCAACCCCTCACCACCCCCTATGCCAGGAAGGAATAAACTCTCTGAAGGCAGGTCCACAGCTGGCTGGCAGCATCTGAGATGATGAAATGCCGGATGGGGGGTTGCATAACATCTTTCCTGTTGCTGCTCCTTGTCACCCCTCTCTGTTCTGGGGCTCAGGCCCCTGTCACCCCTTGTTCCTCCTCCTGTGTACTCACAGATAGTGAGCCCCGACTCCCCCAGAGAAGCTTGCTTCTCCTTGAGTCCTCTCCAGTGGGGGTTGTTTGCTCTCCAACATTCCCTGGACTCATTTACTGTTGAGATCTCTTTCTGCCAACCCTCCCTGCTCCGTTGGATAGGGACTCTCTTCACATGCCCCCATGCCAGGAACAAGCAAATGGCACCATTCCCTGGGTGCAAGAGCAGGTCTGATTCTCCCGGCCTCCCTGCTGGCTCCCAACCTCTCCTCTTCCTGCAGTTACACAGCCTCCCTGGATGGCCCCATGCTCTCCCAACCTCACCCCTGACATCCACAGGCCTGTGCATCACACCCTGTGGTTGTTGGTGACCTCATGTACAACAGAACAAAATGTTGCTCAGTCCTGAGGGTCTCATTTTCCAGCACTCCATCAGAGAATGTTCTATTGTGATCTGAAGGGTTCTCATGGGCTGATTTTTCGAAGCAGGTTGCGAGGCCTTACTTCCTAGTCTGTCTTAGTCTGGAAGTTCCATTGAAACATGTCCATCATGGTAACTTGGCTGGTATTTGAAATACCTGGGCATGGCTTTCAGCATCACAGCAACACACAAACCACCACAGTGGGACAAACTGACAGACAGGTGGTGGGATCACCCCCAGCATCACTGGACATGGGCACCTGGGCCCGGCCTGGTCTTCTCTGGCATCACTCAGTGTCCTCATGGGTGCCCCTCTAAGCCCCTGGCCTCTTGCCTTCTGTCCATCTCATTTCCAAGATTTGTTTCTTACTCTTCCCCACCACAGACGGTCATGGCCGCACCTTGGCCTTCAATCTGAGACCTCTAATATCAACTCTTTATCTAAAATCACATCTTGGTTGCTCCCTCCCACGTGCCCTTGGCCCTTCTGGGGCCGTAGTAGACAGATGGAAATGGTGTGGAGTGACCAGCTTAAATCTCATGGTCCATCCCTTCGGCCACTCTCCTGGCAATACCTTTTTGGTAGCCACAATAATGTCCCCATTATATGAAGATGTTCACATACTAATTCCTGGGACCTGTGAATGTCTTACCTTACATGGCAAGATGGGCTTTGTAGATGTGATAACTTTTAGAATCTTGAAATGGGGAGACTAGCCTGGATTATCCAGGTGTGTCCAATGTAATCACAAGGCTGCTTATACAGGAGACGGAAGGGCCAGAGTCAGAGAAGAAATGCAAGGACAGACGCAGGCATCAGAGTCATTGAGGAAGGGGTCATGAGCCAAGGAACACAGATGGCCTCTGGAAGCTGGAAGAATGAAGGACATTGACTCGCACCTAAAGCCTTCAGAAAGAATGAGTCTTTCCAACACCTTGAGTTCAGATTTCTGACCCTCAGGACTGTAAGAGAATAAACTTGTGTTGTTTTAAGCAACTAATTTTGTGGTGCTTGTTACAGTAGCAAGAGGAAACTAATACAATCCTTGACTCGCTTTCATTTTTCCTTTGTGCCCACCCAGCAAAACTCTAACTTAGGCCGGCCTAACCACTCTCCATGTCCTGCTGCAGTGCAATGAATTGCTTAATATGGCCCTTTTAGCCATAGTCTTTGTGACTTACACACAGTGATTGAATGGGACTATGCAAATAAGGTGTATGGAACCCTGACAAAGGGATTGGTCAGTTTACCCATCCCACTAGGCTTACAATGAGCCATCGCAGAGGCAGGAGGAGTGGATCTCACTACCACCAAGAAAGAAAAGCTAGGAGTGGAGCATGTCCCAAAGGATCCAGGATCCCTGTGCTGAGAAGCTCCTGGAACCAGGAGACCAAGACAGGGAGAGCTGTAACGCCAAAGGCAGTGAGAAGCAGCAGCAGAGAAATGGTGGTGAGGCAGGAGATGGGCAGTAACTGGCAGCAGACAGAGCAGTGGGCTTCCTGGCCCATGGAGCAAGAAGGCTGAGTGCCTTCAGGCAGAAGGCTTGCTGGCAGAGTAGGGCGTCTCCAGGCACTTGGTGGAGCTAGGTTTGCCTACCCATGGAGCTAGAGCTGGGTACCTTCTGGCTGAGGGTTCCTGGCAGGGTGGGATGCCTCTGGGCACTGAGTGGCAGAGCTAAAAGAGCTTTGTAACACTTGGCCGAGCAAGGCAGAGGCCTAGGGCCAGAGAGGCGTGCCTGCGGGCATGGCTGAGAAGAGGCCGTCCTGATGGAAGACTGTATCCTGAGTGTTCCTGAACCTGAATTATGACCTGTTACTTCCCTAATAAACCTCATAATGTTGAGCATTGTCTGTGAGTTCTGTGTGGCCATTGCAATGAATTATCGAACCCAGCAGAGAAGCAGAGAGTGCCGTGGGAGGGACGGTTGGTGTCAGAATTGGTAAAGATGGCAGAGAGAGGAGGCGCGTCTGACTTCCGCCTCATAGGAATCTGCCTTGGGCTGTTGATCTTGATTCTCCTTCCCCCTTGTGAACGGAGAGGAGGTCAGAGGCCTCTCCACGCAATTTTTTTTTTTTTTTTATTGTGCATTAAGTGAAAGTTTACAGTTCAGTTTCTCATACAAAAATTTGTACATTGATATTATGTGACCCTAGTTGCTCTCCCTATAATGTGACAGCACCTTCCTCCTTTTCACCCCAGATTTCCCATGTGCTTTCAACTAGCTCCTGTCCCTGTTTTGGGTTCTCATCTCATCTCCAGACAGGAGCTGCCCATTTAGTCTCATGTATCTACTTGAGCTAAGAAGCACTCTCTTCACAAGCATCATTTTATGTCTTACAGTCCAGTCTAATCTTTGTCTGAAGAGTTGACTTCGGGAATGGCTTCAGCTTTGGGCTAACAGGGAGTCCAGAGGCCATGTCTTCCGGGGTTCCTCCAGTCTCAGTCAGACCATTAAGTCTGGTCTTTTTACTAGAATTTGAGTTCTGCACCTCACTTTTCTCCTGCTCCATCGGGGACTCTGTTGTGTTCCCTGTCCGGGCTCTGCCACACCATTTTGACACCCACCTTCGCTGACACAGATGAAACCCTGGTGGTGTAGTAGTTAAGAGCTATGGCTGCTAACCAAAAGGCTGGCAGTTCAAGTCCACCAGGCACTCCTTGGAAACTCTACGGGCGTTTCTACTCTGTACTATAGGTAGCTATGAGTTGAAATCTGCTCGGCGGCAACGGGTTTGTTTTTTTTTGTTTTCCCTGGCACGGGAGGAGCGCTACTGGAGAAAGCCAGCTTGAGCCTCCTCACTGGCTTCCTGTCGCTCTCAGACTGAAGTCTCAGCTGCTTAGCCTGACACTGAAAGTTTTCTGTGGCCCCCCGCAGGCTCATCCCGACTGTGTCTCCACACACCTCACCCAGAGGCTGACAAACCCCAGGCAAGTCCGCCCCGGGCTCCCACCACCACTCAAAATCCAGCCCCCTCACCCCGTCCCGAGGAGACAAGAGGAATGCATCACTGGAGGACTGCAGGGTGGGGGCTGGAGCTGCCGGTGGTGATGAAATTCATCCCTCCCACCCAAGGACAGGGATTGCATCAGCTCCCCTGCTCCCTCCTTCCACCCTCCCGCGGCCACCTCTGGGGCTCTGTCTGGGAGTGCAGGCGCCTCTCGGCAAGCCCCCCCCAGCCAGGACGTGACACAGAGACCGCTTCCCAACGTCCCACTGCTCACTGCACAATTCCAGCAAAACCCATCCAATTTTCTGATGGGCTCCTGGGTGCCAGGCGCTCCATATACAGAAACTGGAATCTTCCGAACAACTCTGCAAGACAGGCTTTATTATTGCCATTTTGCAGGCGAGGGTCAGAGGAAAAACATAAGATGACTCTTTCTATAAACCTTTCTCGAATCCTCCTGCCTCTCCGCACCACCACTGACCTGGCTACCAGTCGTCATCTCTTTCCCTGCCTCCGTTTTGTGTTTCTTTTTACAGAGGTATTATTTACATACCATAAGACGTTTTCACCTTTGTGTACGTTTGTGCGACCACCACCCCAATCAAGCTAGAAAGCTTGTCCATCAAGCTAGGAAATTCCCCTGTGCCTTTTCTAGTCAAGTCACCCCGAAGGTAACTTCCATTCTGGCTTCTGGCCCCAGAGACTAGTTGTACCTCTTTTAGAACATCAGGTAAATATAATCATATGCTGGGTACTTTTTGTGTCTAGATATGTATCTAGATTCTTTCAACACTGTGTTTTTGGGATTCAGCCACATTGTTGTATACCTCAGCAATCGGTTCCTGCTTATAGCTGAAAGCTATTCCATGGTAGGAACCTACATTTAGTCTATTTATCTGCTGATGGACATCTGGGTTCTTTCCTATTTTAATTCTGACTCAAGCTTCCATGAGCATTAATGTATCACCCTTAGTGTGGGTGTGTTCGCATTTGTCCTGAGTGGAATGACTAGGTAGAGGAGAGGTGAGTGCTAAACTTTCAAGAAACTTCGCTCTCTCCTCTCCACCTTCCCCAGCTGACTATGGAGGTTTTGCGGAATAGAGTGGAGATGCTGTCAGAAAGACATAGTTCAAACCCCCGATCTGCCATTACCTGCTGAGAACTTGGAGCTAGTGACTTACGGTACTCTCTCTGTGGAATGGGTTGGAAGTTCTGAGATCATGGGGTTCCAGTGAAGATAACAGGAGATACCAGTCGTGAAATACTGGGCTCAATAAATATTATTTCCCTTTTCTTTCACTCCTGGGATCGTGTGGCTGTTTATTTTTAAGGCAGGCAAGTAGAAATTAAATAATTCAGTGAAATGGTTAGGGACAAAAAACAAGATTGCTCTAGAATTTAGTCAGAGATCAACGATTTCCATTCTACTTAAATGGGTTTGCAGTGCCTCTTAGTCATTGCTCCACCTTGCAGGGTGTTGGGAAAGCAGAGCAAACATCAGCTAGGTCAATACCGCCTTCTGCGGCGAAGGTCTGGGCAGAACAAACAGTGAGGACATGTACTTTCTGGGGCTTCCTGTGCCCCCTTCCCGCTAACTCTGTCCTCCCCTGGGGTGAAATGGGAAGTAGGCAGGACAAACCCAAAACCCAAGTCAGCTAGGAAAAACCCAAAAACCAAACCCCTTGCCAACAAGTTAATTCCAAATCATGGCAACCCCGTGTATTACAGGGAAGAACTGCTCCATAGGGTTTTCTTGGTGGTAATCGTTAGGGAAGCAGATCGCCAGGCCTTTTTTAGGTGGTGCCACTGGGTGGGTTTGAACCACCAACCTTTAGGTTAGTAGTTGGGCACAACTTGATTGTGCCACCCAGCGACCTGGGTTCTTTGAAATGACTCAGGCCCAAGTACTGGAAGGTGTGTAGATGGGATTAGGGGGTCAAGGTTGCCTCCTGGAAAAGTACCCTCCTTCCGTGGCTGGGGCCATTCAAGTTCACCAGGGAGGGTGCAACAGTTCAGAGGGTTGAAGACAAAAGTTCACACACACATATGCATGTTAGCCCTCCCACATGAGGCATTTGGCGTTCACCTTCATTGTGTAAGGGGGTCACCTTCATTGTATAAGGGGGTCGTCTTCTTTTTGTAAAGAGCTCTGGACAGAACGATGGTTCTGACATTGCCTGGTTCAGATGGACTATGCAAGATCATAGGATTTGGGGATAGTCTGAGCTGGGCTCAGTTCACTGTGGACAAGTTACTTAACCCCTCACAGTTTCAATGTCCTTGTTCATAAATGGTTAACGCTCTGGCTGCTAACCGAAAGGTTGGAGTTTCAAGTCCACCCAGAGGTGCCTCAGAAGAATGGCCTGGTGATCTGCTTTCAAAAAATATCAGCCACTGAAAACTTTATGAAGACAGTTCTACCCTGACACATATGATGTTGTCATGAGTCGGAGTTGGCTCGATGGCGACTGGTATCTATAAATGAGATTATACTTCCAAGGCTTCAGGGTTGTTGTTAAGATAAGATAAATGAATATGTGTAAAGGACTTGCACACAGTGGACGCTCAGTAGCCACTGGATCCCCTTCTCTGCCTCTTTCCCCTTCTCTCTTGATTTTTTGGATTGGCTTGAACATTAAAACAAAACAAAAAACAAACCCATTGCCATCGAGTTGATTTCAACTCACAGCAACCTAAGAATTACTTTGCTTGTAAACTTTCATCTTATGCACAATTATTAAAAAAAAAAAAAAAAAGGAAGAGAACAAAGGCTTCCCAATATACTGTATATGGTAAGAGCCTTTATGGAGACACTAAAACGTACGCATAGAAGGCTCTGGAAGAAGACAACCCAGTGATTACGCTGGAATGCAGAGTTACCAGCTGGAGCAACTCTACTTCCTTCTTTATACTCGTGTGTGTTGTCTCTGCTTCCACAACAGGGCTGAGTTGCTTTTATCCGAAAGCACAGCTTTAAATTATTTTAACTTAACCAAACAGAAGGGCCCTGTATTTAAATATGTGACAGCTTCTTTCAGAGTCTTAAAAAGGTGGCTTTCCTGGATTTCTCTGTCACTCTTTGACTTCCCTCCAAACACCCCAATCCCTGGAAAGCAGCCCAGTGGAGTGGAAACAGCTTCCGTGTGGAAGTCAGAACACAGAGTTTCAGTCCTGGCTCAGTGGTTTATTACCTGTGGGACCTTAGGAAAATTATTTACTCATTCCATGAGCCCACCAGTAAAATAGGGATTGTATCTACTCCAGAGCACTTCAGGGGAGGGCAGAACGAGATAATGATGGATGATCCAAGCAGATAAACCCAAAACCAAGCCCTTTGCTGTCAAGTCGATTCTGACTCATGGTGACTCCAAGTGTTACAGAGTAAAACCGCTCCATAGGGTTTTCGTGGCTGTGACCTTTCAGAAGCAGACCACCAGGCTTTTCTTCTGAGACACCTCTAGGTGGATTCGAACTGCCAACCATTGGGTTAGTAGTCCAGAGCTTAATCATTTGTGCCACCCAGGGACTCCAGTCCGGGCATCTAGAAGCTCCTTAATGAATGGCAGTTTTCCTCCCCTTGAGTGGTAGCCCCCACGGGGGGTTAAACCACAGCCCTGTGGATTTTGAGTTCAGCGGCTCTCACGACAACCTTGTGCAGCTGGCGCCACCTATGACCATCTTGATCTGTAGATGAGCAGCCAAAACTCGGAAAATTTAAGTGGTCTTGCCCAGTTTTGTCCTGGGAAGCCCAGTTTTAAATCAAGGTGTTAAATTTGCAAGAGCATGTAAGATCAAAGTGGTATGTGCCTGGCCTTGGCAAAATTCATCAAGGAGGATATGCTGAGAGATTTACTAACCAGATTTATGGCACGCTGCGATAGACAAACGATCAAGATTATCAACTGGCTTCCTGCTAACACCTTTGTTGTTTTTAGGTGCCGCCGAGTTGGTCACAACTCATAACGATCCTATTACAACAGAACGAAACACTGCCTGGTCCCGCACCATCCTCACAATCAGTGCTATTTTTGAGTCCATTGCTGCAGCCACTGGGTCAACCCATCTCATTGAAGGTCTTCGTCTTTTTCACTGACCCTCTACCTTACCAAGCATGATGTCTTTCTCCAGGGACTGGTCCCTCCTAATAACGTGTCCAAAGTATGTAAGATGAAGTCTTGTCGTTCTCACTTCCCAAGAGCACTCTGGCTGTGCTTCTGAGACAGATTTGTTTGTTCCTCTGGCGGTCCATGGTATATTCAACATTTTTCACCAATGCCATAATTCAAAGACATCAATTTTCTTTGGTCTTCTTTATTCATTGTCCAGAGCTTTCGCAGGCATATAAGCCAACTGAAAATATCACGGCTTGGGTCAGGTCCACCTTAGCCTCAAAGTGACATCTTTGCTTTCTAATACTCTAAAGAGGTCTTTTGCAATACGTCATTTGATTTCTTCACTGCTGCTTCCGTGGGCATTGATTGTAAATCCAAGTAAAATGAAAACCTTGACAACTTCAGCCTTTTCTCCATTTATCACAACGTTGCTCACTAGTCCAGTTGTAAGGATTTTTGTTTTCTTTATGCTGAGGTGCAATCCGTACTGAAGGCTGTGGTCTTTGATCTTCATCAGTAAGTGCTTCAAGTCCTCTTTGCTTTCGGCAAGCAAGGTTGCTAAGACCTTTAATAACTTAAAATTTAAGGGAAAGAGGAAAGAAGGTGGAGCAAAATATGGCAATTTTTTGGTTGTGGATTGAAGGTATTTACTCAGCAGCTTCCTCAGATTAAAGACCTTGTCATCCCCAGGGTCTGAGAGACTCGAGCTGTCTGACGTGATACCCATTGCCCTCGAGTTGATTCCGACTCACAGTGACCCTATCGGTAGATGGGGTAGTCACGGTAGAGCTGCACCATAGGATTTCTGAGGCTGTAGATCTTTATGGAAGCAGCCTGCCACATCTTCCTCTGCGCAGTGGCTGATGGGTTTCGAACTGCCAACCTTTCAGGAAGCAATCGAGTACTTAACTACTGGGCCACTCCTATACAGAGTAGAACTGCCCCATTGGGTTTCCAAGAAGTGGCTGGTGGATTCGAATTGCTGACCTTTTGATTAGCAGCAGAGCTCTTAACAAACATAAATAGTGTTTGACTATGGCCCTGCCCTGAGAGATGGCTGTAACCCCAAGGATCCCAAGAATCTGGCTGGCCTCCTCTCCTGTCTTCCCCTGGCAGTGTTCTAGGTGATTGGCACTTTGTCTCGGAAATCGTTAATCCCCCAGTGCAGCATCAATGCCTGACTTCTCTGCTCTTACCCATAACAGATGCTCTTTGGTAGTCTCTCAGTCCAGATCTAATGCCAAGTCTCCTGTGATCTCTCACCCAGAAATGATTCTGCCAGTCTCTGAAATCCCAGTAACCTTGTGCCATGTTGTTTTATATGTAACCTGAGTTCAAGGACAAGATGTGTATTAAACCCCTGGCATATTCCCAGCATTACCTGTTGCCCTTGAGCTGATTCCAACTCATAGCGACCCTATAGCACAGAGTAGAACTGCCCTGTAGGATTTCCAAGGACCAAGCTGGTGGATCCAAGCTGCTGACCTTTTGGTTAGTGGCCAAGCTTTTAACCACTGCACCACTAGGGCTCCATTCCCAACGTTACCCATTGCTGTTGAGTCAATTCGGACTCATAGAGACCCTACAGGACAGAGTAGAACTGCCCCACATGGTTTCCAAGGAGCAACTGGTTAGCAGCTGTATGCTTAACCAGGGCTCCTACCCCAGGTGCTCTTGGGCTTCTGTTATCTGAGTGTGTGTTCAGGAGTCCTTGGATGTTGCCCTGACCCCATGGGATAAGATTGGTCCTCTTTTAGCTGAGTAGACTCATTTTCCCTATGGGGGACTTCCAGTTTCTGAGGGAACAATGGTCAAGAGAGGCCAAAGATCAAACTTGCATAAGACTTTTCATCTGTCTTCTGTGTTCCAACTTGTGGCTCTGCCTTGGGCTCCCATACTCCACCTCCCATCACAGCACAGAGAGCACAGAAAGCCCCTTTGGCTTATATCACAAAACATAACTCCTGTTCATTCACCTTTGTACATCCCAGAGCACCTGACACAGGGTCTGGCAGGAATGAACTGTTTGTTAGCAGAGGGGAATGATCACGTAGACAAGGAAAAGGAGGTGGTGCAAGAGAGAAAGGAGAGACTTACCGGAACATTGTCTTGGTTTGGTAAGGAAGGCGAATCTGGTACACAAGTATTGGGGTTGGCCTTGGCTGGGAGCGTGGCTACTTTATGACAGTACAGAAGAGAAAGCAGAGTGTAAGGGCATATTCGCTGGAAAGTAGAAAATGTTGAACTGAAACTCTGTGAACTTCTTTTCTAATTGCTGCAGTTTTCTCAGTGCAGCAAGAAATCGTCACCATCTAAGCATAAGAATGGGGGAGGACATGCTGGAAGTCTGAGGGGAGAGGGCGACGTATGAAATAGTCATCTAGGAGAATGGGAGAAAATGGATTGGGGAAATAGAGTGTGACTACTGGGTAGCATTCAGTGTTTGCCTGTGATTGTAAAAAAAATTCAAGTACAACCAATCATTACCGCCCTGTGTTTCTCTACTATCTCTTTCACCAGTACTGGTGCACACATGGAGTAGATGGAGAGTAGGATTTAATCAGGATTTGGTTTTGCCAGCATGGCAAAAGGAGAAAGGTGCATGTTAATTGAGTGATTTTAACAATGGATTACATGGTCACTGGTAACTGCAAAATCACGGGTGTAACCACGTGAGTGCCTTGTGTGGACTGGAGGCAGCACCATTGGAGGAGAGCATCCTAACGCTCTATTTAAGTGGCTGCAGAAATTGCCAAGAATTAAGAAGAGAGGAGTGTTGCAGAGAGTGACAATAAGCCAGTGACTAAAAGTCTTCAAGAAAGATAAATAAGATATTCATAAGTTATGAAGGAAACTAACGAGGGGCTGGCTGAGATAGAATATAAGGGTGCATGTATGAACCCACTTTAGGAAGTCAGGAAAATCATCTGTGAAGAGGGGACCTAGATTTGATATCTACAAGATAAAGAGTGAGGGTGAACACAGGCCAGTAGAGGACTCAATAGTAAGTGCAAAGACCTTGAGGCAGGAAAGAACTAGATCCAGCTAGATCTGCAGGAAGACTAGTGTGGCTGAGACATAATAGTGTTGTTGTTATTAGGTGCTGTCGAGCTGGTTCCCACCCATAGCTACCCTATGAACAACAGAACAAAACAATGCCCGGTCCGGCACCATCCTCATAATCGTTGCTATGTTTCAGCTCACTGTTGCACCCACTGTGTCAATCCATCTTGTTGAGGGTCTTCCTCTTTTTTGCTGGCCCTGTATTTTACCAAGCATAATATCCTTCTCCAGGGACTGGTCCTTCCTGATAACATGACCAAAGTGCGTGAGACCAAGTCTCCTTATCCTCCCTTCTAAAAAGCATTCAGGTTGTGCTTCTTCCAAGACAGATTTGTTCATTCTTTTGGCAATTCATGGTGTATTCAACGTTCTTTGCCAACACCTTAATTCAAAGGTGTTATTCTTCTTTGGTCTTCCTTATTCATTGCCCAGCTTTCGCAAGCATATGAGACAATTGAGAACACCAGGGCTTGGGTCAAGCGCACTTTAGTCCTTTAAGTGACATCTTTGCTTTTTAACACTTTAAAGAGGTCTTTTTTGCAGCAGACTTGCCCAATGCAATGTGTCATTTGATTTCTTGACTGCTGCTTCCATGGGCATTGATTGTGGATCCAAGAAAAATGAAATCCTTGACAACTTCAATCTTTTCTTCATTTATCATGATGTTACTTATCGGTCCAATTGTGAGAATTTTTGTTTTCTTTATGTTGAGATGTAATCTTTGATCTTCATCAGTAAGTGCTTCAAGTCCTCTTCACTTTCAGCAAGCAAGGTTGTGTCATTTTCATATCTCGGGTTGTTAATAACGAGTCTTCCCCCAATCTTGATGCCCTGTTCTTCTTCATATTGTCCAACTTCTTGGACTATTCACTCAGCTTACAGATTGAATAAGTGTGGTGAAAGAATGCAACCCTGACACACATCTTTCCTAATTTTAAAACACGCAGTATCTCCTTGTTCTATTTGGACAACTGCTTCTTGGTCTATGTACAAGTTCCACGTGAGCACAATTAAGTGAGACATAATAGCAAGTTTGAAAATGATGGGAGATGCTGATCAACACAGGAAAAGCACACAGACAAGATACAAGCTGTCACTGGTGTCATATCTGAGAAACCATTGCCTAATCTAGGGTCACAAAGATTTACACCTATGTGTCTCCTAAGAGTTTTACAGATCTTACATTTAGAGCTTTGGCCCATGGTCAGTTAATTTTTGTGTGGTGTGAGACTGAGTTTCAATTTCATTCTTTTTGCATATGGATATGCAGTTGTCCCAGCACCATTTATTGAAAATATTATTCTATTTTCATTGAATTCTCTTGGCACCATTGTTGAAAACCAATTTACCATAAATGTATGAATTTATTTCTGGAGTCTTCATTATATTCCATTGATCTATATGTCTATCTTTAAAGTCGTATCACACAATCTTTATTACTGTAGCTTTGTATAAGTTTTAAAATTGGAAAATTTGAGCCCTCCAACATTTTTCTTTTTTGAGATTTATTTTGTCTATTCTGGTAGAACCAGCTACTCAGTTTCTGCAAAATGGCACCTAGGACTTTGACAGGAATTGTGTTGAATCTTTAGATAAGTTTGGGGTTTACTGTCATTTTAACATTGTCTTCCGTATTAAGTCAATCCATGA
Source organism: Loxodonta africana (assembly GCF_030014295.1). Lineage (NCBI taxonomy): Eukaryota > Metazoa > Chordata > Mammalia > Proboscidea > Elephantidae > Loxodonta > Loxodonta africana. The sequence continues at coordinate 107,534,417 of NC_087351.1, forward strand.
AGTCTCCCAGTCCATGAACACAGGATATCTTTGCATTTATTTAGGTCTTTAACTTATTTCAATTATGTTTTGAAGCTCTCAGGATACAAGTCTTGCACTCCTTTTGTTAAATTTACTCATATTTTATTATTTTAGACGTTATTATAAATGGACTTGTTTTTTAATTTCAGTTTTGGATTGTTTATTGCTATTTGTAGAAATACAATTAATTTTTATGTGAAGGATCTTATATGCTGCAATGTCTCCAAACTAATTTATTAGCTCTAATAGCTAAATGAGTCCTTGACAGCTGTGTATTCCTTACAATTTTCTCTATATAAGATCACATTGTCTGGAAATAGAGATATTTTACTTCTTTCCAATTTGGATGCCGTTTCTTTCTTTTTTTTTTTTTTACTTAATTATTCTGGGTAGACTGTGCAGTACAATGTTGAAACGAATTGTTTATGATCTTAAGGGGGGATTTTTTATTTTTTCCACCATTAAATATGATGTTAGCTATGGGTTTTCATAGATGTCCTTTATCAGGCTGCGGAAGTTTCCTTCTATTCCCAGTTTGTTGAGTGTTTTTTTTTTTTTTTTAAATAAAAAACAAGTCTGAATTTTGTCAAATGCCTTTGCTGCATCTATTGATATGATCATTTGGTTTTTGTCCTTTATCTATTAATGCTGTGTATTACACTGATTGATTTTTTTTATGTTGAACCAACCTTGCATTCCTGGGATGAATTCCTCAGTCATGGTGTATAATCCTTTTTATATGTTGCTGGACTCAGCTTATTATTTGATGATTTTTTTTTTTTGCATGTATATTCATGAAGAATATTGGTCATAGTTATATTTTCTTGTGATGTCTTTGTCTGGTTTTGTTATCAGAGTTATACTGGTCTCATGAGTTAGAAAGTGTTCCCTCTTTTTCTATGTTTTCAGTTTGTGAATGATCAGTGTTAATTCTTTTTTAAATGCTTCGTAAAATTTATCAGTGAAGCCATTCTATCCTAGGTTTCCATTGTGGAAAGTTTCTTTTCTTTCTTTATTTTTTTAACTAATTCAGTTTCTTCTATTTCTTCTTGAGCTAGTTTGTGTAGCTTGTCTTCCTAGGAATTTGTCCACTTAATCTGTTATCTAATTATCAATGTAAGACCACCATCATGGTATTCCTTTATGGTCCCTTTAAAATCTGCTTTTACAGGACGATTTTATGTATGATGATCTCCAGTACCCAGGTTCTAACGTTAAATAAAGAAGTGAGTTTTCTGTGTTTTAGCCCAAGTTTCCAACTCCTGAATATTGCTATATATTTTGCTATCTGGATTTTTCTCTTTTATCCATGATTTTCATAAGCTTATTTTAGTCAGACTGTGTCCTGGATAACTTTCCACAGTTCCATGGTCCCACACTGGTGCGGTGAACAGTCACAATACATATAGTCCACAGCTGTCTTCTGAAACGGCATTCGTAGCAGCCCAATCGTTTTCTCGAAGAAAAACCTGAACCAGCTTTATGCTAAAGACCCTCAGTGCCACAGCAGAACTACACAATCTTTCAGGTAGTAGTAATGGGGAGTATAAATATCCTTCAAGGCCACTTTTCCTGTTCGTTATCTCTCTCTCCCACTGTGCTGTAAGCTCCACAAGGAAAGGGGCTTTATTTTGTTCATTGATTTATCCCCCGTGTCTATAACAGTGCCTGGAACATATTAGGTGTTTAAAAGTAGTTGAGCCTAGTAAATCACATTTGTTGACCTACTATGTGACAAGCACTCTTCTGCTGTTAAACTCGCTTGTTGGCTTCTTACTTTTAGTTTCATTTCTATAATCTGTTTTGTTTTATTCCAAATTCACAATGCCGTTTTTTAATATTTTCTAGTTTCTTGCTGAAGTTGTAAAGGTCTGTGTTTATCTTCATAAACATGGCTGGTCTACAGTTTTTGTCTGGTAATAAGAGATGAGTTTTTTGTTGTTGTTGTTATTGTCTGTTATTTGTGCTTATATTCATGTTGTCTTGTCTCTTTGTATTCCAGATTATCTTTGTGTGCTAGACATTGTATTTGAAAAATTATATGTACAATTAATTTGAGGTCTAGGATGATGATATCTTCCAGATAGAATTTGTTTGTTTCTACCAGGTGTCTAGGAGTACTAGCAATCTAAGATCATATTAACGCAACTTTAGATCTTGAAATTACATCTCAGTCACCCAAATTCCCAGGGTACAGTCCTTTGTGATCCCATAACAGGCATCCTGATTTACCAGGCTCCCTACCCTTAACAGGGCATGGACTCACCTTGGATCTGTGTAGCCTACTGAGTTTATCCAAAACACTCCTCAGTCTTTCATCAGCCTCTTCCAGGTCAGCAAACATCCATTTGACAATGGTGGCCCTGTATGCTGGGCTTACTTTTCTGGATTTTCATCTTTTCCTTGAACTTGACTCCGTAATGCCTCACTCTCCTGTTAGCTTTTTGGTGCTTTAAAGACGATTTTTGAAAAGTAATTGAATCCAGGTCTATTTTGTTTTCTTCAGTGAGAAGGCTGGTTTAAAGTACTTGTTCTGTCTGTAAAATGGTGGGAGTAGTAGTGTTAGAACCTGTCTAACCTCAAGGGGGATAATGACCAGAATCAGCCCAAAGCTGATTCCCATGAGGTGGAGGCCAGGCACACCTCCACTCTCCAAACTTTTTGCCGATTCTAACACCAGCCACCCCTCCCATGGCACTCTCTACTTCTCTTCTGGGTTCAACAGTCTGTTGCAATGGCCACACGCAACTCACAGACCATACTGACAGTTAGGTGGTTTATTAAAGAAGCTAAAGGCTACAACCCAGGATCAGGATCTGAAAGCATGTAGGCAAAGTCTCCCTCCTTCAGTGCAGGACAGCTCTCTCAGCTTCTCTCGGCTGTGCAGGGCTCCTCTCAACCCCCCGAGGGCAGGATCCTCTTGGCTGTGCCATCTGTCACCACCTACTCTACTACAGGGCCCCTTCCTTCTGGGCCTCTCGTTGTCTTCAGTGCTAGCCCTTGACCCATGTCACAGCTCTTTTAGAAGGTTCCTTCCTTGCCTCCTTTCTCTGCTTCTCTCTTCCTTTTGCTTCTCTTTCTGCTTATTTCTGTCTGAAAAACCTCTGTGAGGTTGGCTCATATATACAAACTCTTCATCAGTTTCAAGGCATGACTGACCAATCCCCTCTCGGTAGGCTACAGACACTTCATTTGCATATTATGCTATAGATACTACATTTGCATGTTCTATTGACCAATCCCTGCAAAGCACATGCAATCACAGGGCAGGCTGTAGCCCAGGACCAGACAAAAACTATCAAAAACAAGTCTTTTATAGCCTACCCAGAAATATATCAATCAACCTGGACAAAAGTAACAAACCCTCTGGGATAGAAAACGAGGACAAATGTAACACCTCAAGGTTTAGGGGGAAAATCTCCCAAGCTGTTTTTCCAAAGAACCAAGGCAAAAAGCCACAAAAAGGAACCCATTTCAACCTATGTCATTAATGCAAATGGAAGAAGATTTACTTGTTTATTTTTTGCTTGTTCATTTGTTTTTAACCAAAATGGTAGCACTGGTTGTTACTGGATGGTGGAATTTCTGGGGAAATTTTTGCTTTTTTTTTAATACACCACTTGTGTATTATTTTTATTTAGGAAATACATGTAGTTCCAAAAAATAAAGAGAAAATATATGCAAAGAACTGGAACAGTGTTGGACATATCACTATTGCTCGAAATGTGGTCTCTTCATCTGCTGGCTTCCTATCCTTTTTGTCTACCCTCTCCCTCCATCACCACTGAGATGACACTCTGCCATTTTATCTTGCTACCAGGGACTGTGACTCTGCCGTCTCTGTCACAGGAGCCCCATTCTTGCTCTCCTTCCTCAATACATCGTCCAGGTCTTCAGTTCTGGCTCAAATCTCATCCTCACCAGCAACTGAAGGAATTTGGATGCCTCTGGAAAGACCTAAAATGACGTGATATTGTTGGGACACATGAGGGCACTCTAACCACTTCACCATGGGAGAAATCCAAAGCTTTGAGAGTCAGAGTGGTTCAGTGGTAGAATTCTCACCCTCCATAAGGGAGTCCAGGGTTAGATTCCTGGTCAAAGCACTTAATGTGCAGCCACCACCCATCTGCGGAGGCTTGCGTGCTGTTACGGTGCTGAACAGGTTTCAGCGGAGCTTCCAGACTAATACGGTCTAGGAAGAAAAGCCTGGCGGTCTACTTCTGAAAATCAGCCAAAGAAATCCCTATGGATCACAACGGTCTCACTCCCAACTGCTCATGAGATTCAATGGTAGGTGTTGACCAAACACCACTCTAGTTTTTGATCTTCCTGTGAAAATGACGGAGGCAAAACTGAAAACGTACTCTCAAGCACAAGCCCTTTGACTGGTATTGAGAATTCTCCCAGGCTTTTAATAGACTAAAATTCAACCGACATCCTGTGCACTTAATAAGATCTAAGTTTTCCTTTGTGTCTAGCAATGTCTGGTTTTTTCCACCCAATTTCCCATTCAATTTCAAGTTTTGCCCTATTCTGTGTTTGTTTTCTTACTGAAAGCAACCTCAAAGCAAACTTGCCGAGAAAGCGAGCATACATTCCAAATCACAGAGAAGGGAGTGCTCAAAGGAGCTCATTGTTCATGGTAAATATAACTAGTGTCACTGAATTGTACATTTAAAAATGTTAAAGCGAAGGTAAGCAGTATAACTTGACCAAAGAAGGTTATGGAAACTCCACAGACACATCCAAACTCCCTGGAGGACCGAATTACAGGGCTGAGGGCTGGGGACCATGGTCTTGGGAAACATCTAGCTCAGTCGGCATAACATAGTTTATAAGGAAAATGTTCTACATCCTACTTTGGTAAGTAGCATCCAGAGTTTAAAAGTTTGTAACTGGCCATCTAAGATACTCCACTGGTCTCACCCCATCTGGAGCAAGGGAGAATGAAGAAAACCAAAGGCACAAAAGAAAGATTAGTCCAAGGAACTAACGGACCACAACTACCACGACTCCACCAGACTCAGTCCAGGACAACTAGATGGTGCTGGCTACCACCACTGACTGCTCTCACAGGGATCATAATAGAGGGTCCCAGAAAGAACTGGAGAAAACTGTAGAACAAAATTCTAACTCTCACACACACATACAAGAAGACCAGACTTACTGATCTGAGAGAGACTGGAGAAACCCCAAGAATATGGCCCCCGCACACGCTTTTAACTCAGTACTGAAGTCACTCCTGAGGCTCACCCTTCAGCCAAAGATTAGACAGGCCCATAAAACAAAATGAGACTAAATGGGCACACCAGCGCTGGGCTGAGGATGAGAAGGCAGGAGGGGACAGGAGAGCTGGAAATGGGGAACCCAAGGTTGAGAAGGGGAGAGTGCTGACATGTGGGGTTGACAACCAGGGTCACAAAATAATATGTGTATTAATTGTCTAAAGAGAAACTAATTTGCTCTGTAAGCCTTCACCTAAAGTAAATTAAAAAAATAAAAATGGTTATGGTGACAATTTTTGGTTATATATATTTTACCACAATAAATTTTTTTTAACTAAAAAAAAAAAAAAAAGTTCATTGTTAAGATCATTAATAAAATGTGGGCATTATTATCCCCATTTACACATGAGGAAACTGAGGCTCAGGACATTTAAGTAACTGTCCAAAGTCACATAATGAATCGTGAAGCTGGGCTTCAAGCTTGTGAGTATGTATTTTTCTACTCCTTCATGTTTTTCATGTTGCTTCTTGTTCTTTGGATCTAATTGGTACAAGTTTTCATACAAGTTTGATTAGAAGTTTGTGGAGAAAGTTGGCAACGGCATGACAAAGTTGATCTTTGAAACTTATGAAAAATGTGTGTGAAGAGTTCCCAGGCAATGGATCTGTAACAAAGGCTCTTTGGAAATCAAACCAAAGAACAATAAAGCACCCTGTGAAAGAAAACCCCCAAACCATTGTTTGGGAGTTCCATTTGCATTGCAGACACTGAGAAGTTGAAGTTCAAGGTACTTCCAAGAAATTGTACTGGTCTTCAGTTATTTTTTTAACTACTTGCTAGATTCTTAGAACTGGAGGAAACAGCCATTAAAGTTTTAGCTCTTTACACAATTTGTAAAATCCACAGGTGTTTTTTTTTCTTATTCCCACTCCAGGATCATGGAAATGATAATTCCCTTTGTAAAGGAGTCTCCTAAGTACCTCCAGTTGAACAAAAAAGGAACATAAAATGAAAGCAAAATGAATAAGAAGTTCTTGCTATAGAATTAGGAGCCCACAGGAAACAGCTGGAGGGGAAAACAGTAGGATTTAAAATATCAGTGAGCCACAAAGGGTGGTTCCACCCTCTGGCATTATTGTCCCTGAGCACTTATTGTGAGCTGAAATCCCACCATTTGTCTCGGAGCACAGCAAGATCCAAGAGGAATCAGTGAAATCCTCAGGGTCTCTTCTCTCTGCCTCTTTGGTCAGGGGTCTCACAGACCACTTGAAAGTAGCAAAGCTTCACAATGACCAGCACATTGGTGGAAACACAATTGTTGTTAGCTGTCCTTGAGTTGGCTCCAACTCATGGTGACCCCATGCATAACAGAACAGAGCTTGCCTAGTCCTGCACCATCTCCATGAGCGGTTGTGAATTAGACCACAGAGATCCACGCAGTTCTCAGAAATAGATCTCCAGGCCTTTCTTCCTAGCTCCTCTTAGTCTGGAAGCTCTGCCAAAACCTGTTCGGCATCACAGCAACATGCAAACCTCCACTGACAGACAGGTGGTGGCTGTCTATGAGGTGCATGGGCCAGGAATCGAACCCGGGTATCCTGCATGGAAGGGGAGAATTCTATCACTGAATCACCACTGTCTCCAGGGAAGCATAATTAAACGCTCCAAAACACACTCTGGAGAAAGGAGAGATGTCTCAGGCCCAGTCAAGATGGGGGCAGGAGAGGAAGGGAGGTGGAGGGTGGTGTGGGAAGTGGCACCCAGAATACAGAGCTCTATGATGGGGTTTAAAAAAGAACTTCTAAGGAAAATTTCTTTTGTGCACAAGGTCAGGTACCTCTATGGATGTACATGAATAATGGCTTCTACCGCTGGGGGCTTGGAGGCTTTGGGACCGTGAGAGTAAAAATGCAATATTAAGGCTTTCCACCACGGGCTATGTTTCACTGAGAATAATTGCTAAAGCTCCACCCTTACCCTGCTTGTAAATCTAAATTTCAAGAATTTCCCCCTTCATCTCGGTCCATGTGTGGAATAAGCCATTTTGAGAAAACAAAATGATTGTTATATGCTGATGAGCTGTGTTATATCCCTGGAAAAGCCAAGAGAAAAGCAAACAAATTATTTAGACGCAGTAAAAATATTTCAAAATCAGGAAGATGATCAGTCAAGAAGTCAATGCACAAATAGTTTTTCTATATATAGTATAAAAGACAGCCAGCAAATGGCAGACAAGATCTTACTCGCCAGAGCAACAAAAACCCAGGAATGCTATTAACAAAAAATGTACAGGAGCTATAAGAAAGAAAGAGAAAGAAAACCAGGTTAGGGCAACAAACAGGTTAAGAGTAACGGAAGAGACTCCCCTTGTTATTAGTCAGAATGCTGCTGGTCAAGTATTCCCAGCTTGGGGCTAAGCCCTGCCTAGGTTCTGGCCTTCTACTGACCAAAGAATGACCAGGAGAGGCTCAGAGGTTCCACGCCAACAAAGGTTTATTAGTGACAGAGAGTAAAGGCTCCCAAGCAGGGAACAGAGAAGGACCAAGCGACCCTAGCCTCTGTTCCCACGAGCAAAGATTTCTCTGGAGCTCATATGGGTTTGGTGAGGATAATAATGAATATTTAGTAGGTTTCTTTCAAGGGGCGGGTACTTCTCAGAATGGCGGTGCATACTAAATTAGGCTGTGTGCGCATCTGTAATCCAAGATGGAACCTGTAGCAAAGGCTCCTGGGACTGGGTGGCAGGACTTACTATGGGGTGTCGCGCCTGCGCAATCCCCCTGTGGCGCTGGTCCGCTTCCTGTTGCGGGTACTCGCATCAGGCAGAAGTCATCTGTGGTCACCTTCTGGATGTCTGCGCATGCTCCAGGGACCAGATAGTGTTGGTCCTTCTGAAAAAACATCTTACAAGGGAGTACATTGTTATTATCGCACATTCCAGGATGGGGGTTTTGCATTAGCCAAGCCTTTAGTATTGTAAGTAAGTTGCAGGTGTTGCAGGGCTCCTTGCCTAGGGGCTCAGTCCCTGTTTCTTCCCTATCTCAGAAAGACTCAACACTGTAAAGATACACATTTTATCTAAATGGATTCATACATTCGGGGCAATCCCTGTCAACATCCCTGAAGAACTCTCCTTGGATTCATAAAAGAATTCTAAAATTCGTCTAAAAGAATCACTTTATTCAAAAAATTCCTAGGAAGTCTTTAAAAAAATAAGAATAATATGGAGGACTTGTTCTATGTGATAAAACTATAGTATTGCTGTGAGTCGGAATCAACTCGATGGCAACCGGATTGGTTTTTTTTGGTTAGCTAACACACAGTAAGGTACCAAGGTACAAAAACACGGTTTGCACTAGCTAAGAGAGAAGCAAGAAATAGATCTAGTGCAAAAACAATTTCAGTTTACCAAAACCAAACCCTCAAAATTTAATTTACAAAAGGACACAATTCAAACCAACTGGTTAGCCATAGTCGAGGGGATGTATACAGATGTGAAGTTTTGGGAAGACAATGTGAAAGAAAAACGCATCAATATCCTATAAGCTGCATAGCCTTTGGGTGAGCAACTTTAATTCTACCAAGATATCTAAAGGATATGCATTTTAATGTTGTTTTTTAAAGTTGGAAACAACTGAAAACCCCTTTAAAAGAGAATTTTAAACTAATAAATTATGGCATGCCTAAAAATGTAATATTATATAGCCATGAAAATAATGTTATTGTATCCAAAAAGTTTAAAAGTATGCATGATAAGATCCCGTTTTGGTAAATGGGACATTTACATGTGTGTGTGTATTCTTTATTTTTGTAGCAACAACAAAATGACAAATAACCCAATTAAAAAATGGGCAAAGGATATCAACAGGCTTCACCAAAGAAGACATTCAGGCAGCTAACGGATACATGAGGAAATGCTCTCGATCATTAGCCATTTTTTTTTTTTTTTTTAGGGAAATGCAAATCAAAACTACAATGAGATACCATCTCACCCCAACAAGGCTGGCGCTAATCCAAAAAACAGAAAATAATAAATGTTGGAGAGGTTGTGGAGAGACCGGAACACTTATACACCACTGGTGGGAATGTAAAATGGTACAACCACTTTGGAAATCGATTTGGCGCTTCCTTAAAAAGCTAGAAATAGAAGTACCATACAATCCAGCAATCCCGCTCCTTCGAATATATCCTAGAGAAAAAAAGAGTTCTCACACAAATAGATATATGCACACCCATGTTCCCTGTAGCACTGTCCACAATAGCAAAAAGATGGAAACAACCTAGGTCCCCATCAACAGACGAATGGATAAACAAATTATGTTAGATACACACAACAGAATACTACACGAAAATAAAGAACAATGATGAATCCAGGAAACATCTCACAGCATGGATGAACCTGGAAGGCATTATGCTGAGTGAAATTAGTAGTTGCAAAAGGACAAATAATGTATGAGACCACTATTATAAGAACTAAAGAAAAGGTTTAAACAGAGAAGAAAACATTCTTGGATGGTTACGAGGGTGGGGAGGGAGGGAGAGGAGAGTTCACTAACTAGATAGTAGACAAGAATCATCTTAGGTGAACGGAAGAACAACACACAATGCAGGGAAAGTCAGCACAACTGGACTAAAGCTAAAGTTGAGAAGTTTCCTGAATACAACCAAACAGTTTAAAGGAAAGTTTGAAGGGCCTGGGAACCATGGTTTTAGGGGATATCCAGGTCAATTGGCCTAACAAAGTTTATTAAGAAAATGTTCTGCAACCCACTTTGGTGAGTGATGTCTGGGGCCTTAAAAACTAGTGAATGTCCATCTAAAATGCATCAATTGGTCCCAACCCACTTGGAGCAAAGGAGAAGGAAGAACACCAAAGATACAAGGAAAATAGCAGCCCAAGAGACAAAATGGCCACATAAGCCAGGGACTCCAACGGTCTGAGACCAGAAGAACTAGATGGTGCCTGGCTACCATCAATGACCGTCCTGACAGGGAGCACAACAGAGAGCCCCTGATGGAGCAGGAGAAAAGTGTGGAGCAGATCTCAAATTCACATAAAAAGACCAGTCTTAACAGTCTAACTGAGACTGGAGGAGCCCCTGAAGCCACGGCCCCCAGACACTCTGTTAACCCTGAACTAAAACCAAACCAGTGCTTCTTACTTCAAGCAGATGCTCGAGACCAAATGGGTGGCAGGATGAGAAGGCAGGAAGGGACAGGAACTTGTTGAATGGACGCAAGAAACCCAGGGTGGAAAGGGGGAGTGTGTCGTCACATTATAGAGATTGCAACTAATGTCACATAACAATATGTGTATAAATTTTTGTATGAGACATTACCTTGAACTTTTACCTAAAGCACAATTAAAACAAAAAAGAGCTGGGGCTTTGGGGTGGGGGGTGGGGGGGTAGCCTGGAAGCATTTGTAACAAAAGGCTAATAGAGTTCATTGTGGATGGTGGGTTTTTGAGTAAGGAAATTTTATTTTTCATATTGCTTTTATAGATTTTCTGAAGTCTGCATAATGATACATGACTCACGGAATTAAAAATGAATAAAAGCAGCTTTTGTAGAGTAGATTGAAAAGTCCTTTGTTTGCAGAGAGCTTCTGTTTCATTTGCAAAACCATACAATTGATGACATTATCAAGTGTCTCACTCATCTAGCTGTGGGATATATTGCTCCTTGAGTTTTGTTTCAAGCAATGCTCTTTCCAGAAGCAGAATTGTCTTGGCAGACGGCGAAAAATCTGAACCCCTGTTTAGCTTCTTATTTGACTTGCTTATTGGAAACCTTAGCTTCAAATTCAAAGCATAATTGTTATAATTGTCTTGTTTAATTCAGTTGAGTTTGACAGTCGCAGAATATCCTTGACCCTTTTAGAGCTGTTGCAATCACTAGTCACTTAAGCAATAGTTCCTTTAAAATCAGAACAGGGATAATTGTGGTAACATAAAGACCAACTTTTACTAAAAAAAAAAAAAAAAAGACCAACTAGGGTTGAGCTCCAGGAAGAAAAGAAAAGAAAGCATTTTTATGTCCACAAATATGCTCTCTTGTCACCAAAAGCTTTGAATCTTACATAATCCCTTTTGCTTCAAAAGCTAAGAACTGAGATCTGAACTCAGTGCGCATGTACTTTTTTATACTTTTTAAAATGACCTTTTCTTGTACTTTCTGTCTTGTGTTGTATGCTGTCCTATCGTTTAGTTTTATAAACAGCCTCGAATTCTTTTGGACGGAAGTTAGATTCAGGGAGGCCAAGGTAAACAAGGGATGTGGCCTTCAGAAGAACGAACAGTCAACCTGGCACAGTGGTGCTTACAAAGCTGATGGTTGCAGGTCCCATGGTGGAGGTGGGCCTCCTAGTGGCCACATTATCGGGTACAGTGGGGTCTGTGTGGTTTCCTCTCACGGATGAGGATGGAGAGAGCATTCTGGAGCACTCCCAGCCCTGGAGACTCAGGCCTCAGCGTCCAGGTGGATAAGCTGAGCCCTCTGGGGCATGTCTGAGCCACGGATGGTGTTTGCCCCTACACGTGGAGGCAGGCACAGATGAAGGAGCCCAGGGGTGGTGGGCGAGGTCGTGATGTGTGTGCTTACGTCTGTGCCTCAGTGATAGTGAGCCTTTGCCGAGCCCTGTCCTTGGGTTGCATTCTCCCGGCTTCAGGGAGCTCCTTTCCTGGGACACACACACCCCATGTGCCAATTCATTCAACCCATTCTGGCTTGAGGGCTTCCCCTGGACCCTCGTGTCTAGCCCCTCTAACAACTGTGTAAAATCCCTTGGCGTGACATTACTGGGGTATGTGTGCACACAGGTCAGTGTACAGAGAAACAGGAGGGGACCTCTGCCCCTGGGAGAGTCCCTGTCACTCCTGTGTTTTACTTCTTCAACCAGGCGATTTTCTCTCACCTGCCCCTCAACACCCAGGATAGCTCACATCACTGCCCTTCACACAGCACTACTCCAGACTGCTCTTTCTAACGTGACAAGGATAGTCATGCTTGGGAAGGCACCTGGGTCTTAGTCCTGGTCTGCCCCTTTGGGCGGGTGACCTTGGGCAGGACAGCTACCTAGTTAGGCCTCAGGTGCTTCTTAAGACAAAAAAAAAAAAGAAGACCAAAAGAAAGAAAAAAGGACATTGTTACTGAACCCAGAAAGGTGGGTCTTTGTCTGGCACACTGAGACTTGCCAAGTCTTTGAGAAAGTAACTTTATTGCAATGCGCAGAGCAAGGAGCAGGGAGGAAGTTCCCCAGATCTGGCTCCCCCAGCTACAAGGAAGCAGGGCTTATACGTGATCTGGGCAGCAAGATGGTACCCACGCAGGAGTACTAAAAAGGAGTACTAGGAAGGGAAAATTCTAGAAGACGGCCAGGAAACAGGAGGTGACATGATTCTTGTCAGACCTTCCACTTCTCAATAGGGTTCAGGTGCTGATTTTTCTTCTGGTTCATTCCACCTGTTGCTACATCCTCTGTTGAAGTCAAGTAGTGGTCACAGCTGGCCCTTCTGCACATGCAGGGTGGGCCAAATCTGGCTTGGGCTAGTTTAAGAACTAATGAAAATTTACTGGCGTTCATAGGGTCCGGTTGCAACATTAGATCACAATGTTGACCACAGCACTGCTCCTTAAAGTGGATTCCACAGAACACCAATCCCATGGGATGCTAAAAAATATTACGAAAAAAAATCTCTGAGGTCAAATGACCCAGATACTGCTGGATTAATAAAGCAAAACAAGCTTCTTTGTTGCAGGACTTTTCAGAGCCTTCCGGATGATCATTCACTTAAAGTTTCTAAGAGTGAAGTATCTTATGTTGCATCTTCCAGAGTTATTGAAATACTAAGTATTTTTTCAGAGAGCCTCTTAGGCAGTGTGTGTGTCCCACAATCACTTTCAGAAACCTAACAACAGGGGTCCCGGTCTATCTCATTCTCCCCCAAAACCTTAGTGCCTCGAGCACTGCTTGCCACATAGCAAGCGCTCAATAGTTTTTGAATGAATGAATGAATGGGTGGAAACAATGCCTTATGCACATTAGGGCTCAAAACATCTTCTCTGAATTAAATTAAATCAATGCCGCGTGGTTGCCGTTAGCTGCCATCGAGTCAATTCCAACTCATGCTGACCCCATGTGTGCAGAGTAAAACTGCACTCCATAGGGCTTTCAAGGCTGTGATCTTTCAGAGCAGATTGCCAGGCCTGTCTTCCCAGGTGCCTCTGGGTGGGTTCAAGCCTCCAGCCGTTTGGCTAGTAGTGGAGTGCTTAATTGATCACCCCATCCAGGGACTCCTGGCTCCCTGCAGTGGCTTCTAAATATACAATTCTACTACTAGTGATTTTATGTGGCTTCTTCCAGCACTCCTTGGAAACTCTATGGGGCAGTTCTACTCTGTCCTATAGGGTTGCTATGAGTTGGAATCGACTTGACGGCACTGGGTTTGGTTTTTGTTTTTTGGCTTCCAATGATATTGAATCCAATACGCATTAATTATCAGCTATGCAGAGCTCTGGGGGCAGGAGCCTGGTCTTAGTGAGGTAGGTAGGTGTCCCCATGGTACTCAGCTGTAGAATTCCTGCGAGCAGGAAGTCAGTCAGTACAGACAAGGCAGCTGGAAGGATGCCCGGCATTGAGACACAGACCAAGCAGGTGGGTGGAGAGTGACTGAGAGGTTATCCTGCCTGCCTGAGCTCCAGTGTCCATGTTCTTGGCTTGCAGTGTATTCCTTGAGCTGGCCTTTATCCTTACAATAGATACCCCTCTACTTGTACCAGCTGAGGGCTTTTCTGCTCCCTAGATCTAGGTGGTCACTAGCAGAGTCCCTAAACCAGCTGAGAAGGAGAAGACTCATTCCCTTCCCTGTCTCTCCCAGGGCCTCTCTGTCCATTTGCCTCTGAGCAGCACCCTCTCATTCATTTCACGAGCGGACTTTAATGACTGACCTGTGACCTTTCAATTCTAGCCCCATAGCCTTTTGACAACAATTGTAATTCCCCAATTCCAAATTGTCAGGAAAGGCCTTGATTGGCCAAGTTTATCTTTTTGAGCTAGGCTGCACAGCTCATAGGTAGTCAGCCAATGGATGGGTTATCTCTGAACTACGCTCCATTCATGGCCCACTCAGTCCTGCTCAAGGGCCTTCGTGCTGGTGGATTCCCTGAGATGGGGGACATGAGCAGGTACTTCAAAACCTGCAGCTTCAGTTCTTGAGTAAAGGAGTGGAGGAGGACCACTCAGTGCTACCATTTTGTCATGTTGTCTTCTCAGTCCAGATAGCCTCTCCCCTTCCTGTCAGTAATCTATTGGTACATAACAACCCACCCCCAAAGATAGTGAATTAAAACAATAGACATTTATTTAGTTCATGAGTCTGCAGGTCAGCTGTGCAGTTCTTCTGGCCTGGGCCAAGCTTGGCTGACCTCTGCCAGGCTCACTCAGCACCTGTGGTCAGTTGGCAAGCCAGCTGGGGGCTCCTGGTCTAGGATGGCCTCGCTCCCATTTTAGCCATAGGCTGGATGTTGGCCATGGTGATGGGGGCAACTGAGCCTCTCATCCTTCAGCAGGCCAGCAGGGGTTTGTCCACCTCATAGTTCTCTCCTCCGAATTTTCTTTTAACCCAACTCACTTTTCTTTCCACCCTGCTGCCCAGGCCAGCCTGCCATCCAGTTTGACAGACTTGAACTCGAGTATTGATCACTCACCTCCCTTCCTGGGTTGTCAGATTTAACAAAAATATAGGATGCTGTTGTGGATTGAGTTGTGTCCCCCCAAACTGTGTGCGACTTGGCCAGGCCATGATTCCCAGTATTGCATGATTGTCTACCACTTTGTCGTCTGATGTGATTTTCCTAGATGTTGTAAATCCTACCTTTAGGATGTTAGCGAGGCAGAGTTAGCGGCAGTTATATTAAGGAGGCAGGACTCAATCTACAAGATTAGATGGTGTCTTAAATCAATCTCTTTTGAAAAATAAAAGACGGAAGTGGGCAGAGAGATATGGGGACCTCATATCATCAAGAAACAAGAGCCAGGAGCATAGCACGTCCTTGAGACCCAGTGTCCCTGAGCTGAGAAGCTCCTAGACCAGGGCAAGGCTGATGACAAGGACCTTCCCCCAGAGCTGACAGAGAGAGCCTTCCCCTGGAGCTCGTGCCTTGAATCTGGACTTCTAGCTTCCTAGACTCCAAGAGAATAAATCTTTGTTAAAGCCATCCACTTGCAGTATTTCTGTTACAGCAGCACTAGATAACGAAGACAGATATCCACTTAAATTTGAATTTTAGATAAACAACACATTTTTTTTTTAGTATAATTATGTACCAAATATTGCATGGGACACACATATGCTAAAAGGTTGTTATTTACCTAAATTCAAATTTAACAGGGGTCCTGCCTTCAATCTGGCAACCCTACCCCGCTAGAACCCCTCGTTAGCCCAGACTCAAGGTGGGGGGCGTGCCGACCTCCTTCTAGAATGCATCAATGGCTCTGTGCCTGGAACACAGCAGGTGTTCAATAACTATGTGTTGACGTAGTGAATGAGATTCCCCCAACAGCCCCTCATGCAGCCTTGTAATGACCATCCACACACTTTAAAGTAAGTCCTTGTTCACTGTCCATCTCCCCTGCAAGTCTGTGAGCTCCGTGAGGGTGGGACCATGTCTGCAAGGTTGCCTATTATGGCCCCAGAATCTTCCAGACTGCCGGATCCAACGTAGGATGTTCAATGCAGGAACCTCTTCTTTCCTGTCCCTGGCTTGAATGCCCTTAGGAGGACAATCACTTATTTCTGCAGGAGCCAATTCCACCACTGGAGAGGGTCTGACAGATCTGTGAGCATATGAATACAGCCATTACTCACTTTCCACTTCAAAGCTATAGGAAGCTATAGAGAATGGCAGGTTGCCCCGTGACATGGGGCAGGCCTTGTGGGGTTTTTCCCTCTCCAATAAGAGAAGTGGTGGCCACAAACCCAGGAGGCAGGGTGGGGTGGGGTTGGAGTGTGGAGGATCTGGGGGTGCTGGATGGGACGTGGGAACCTGTGTTGGTGGCCTGGCAGAGAGTGGATGTGGATGGCCAGGCCAGGGCATGGTGCGGGGGTGGACTTCACCATGCAATTCCTCTGTGTCTTGTCTTTTACCGGGCCTCACCCTTCTCAGTATGATCCTTGCCCTGTTGCCAGATGGCTTTCCCAATCACCACTGTGTCCACACCCACACCAGCTCACCAACCTACAGTTATTCCCCATAGCCTGCAGGACAAGGTTCTCACCCTTGACCTTGGCATCCAAAGTGTCTAACCTTTCACCTCTGAATACCTCTCCAGCATTACAGTCCACTATGAACCTACCTGGAGTCCTGGGTGGCACAAATGGCTAATGTGCTCTTCTGCTAACTGAAAGGTTGGAGGTTCAAGTTGACCCAGAGGCACCTCAGAGGAAAGGCCTGGTGGTCTGCTTCCAAAAAATCAGCCGTTAAACCTTATGGAGCACAGTTCTGCTCTGATGCTCATGAGGTCACCATGAGTCAGCATCGACTTGGCAGCAAATGGTTGGTTGGCTGTGATCCTATAGAAACTTTCTGCACCTGCTAAGCTGATTTTCTCTCCTCTTGTCAGGCCCTACCTTTTCCTTTCTCTCCCCAGTGGCCAGTGCCCCTAGGCTATCTCCCTGGCCCTCTCTCAGACTCATCCCCTCTTCCGCTTTATTTAAGGCTTGCCTGTTTTTCATGATTCAACTCAGGTCTCACCTCCCTTGGGTGGGGGTGGGACCTTCTACTACAGGCATCTTCTGGGCTGGCTCCTTCCTAGACATGCACCACTACTGCCACCCTGGAGGCTGTGGCCCAGACCCCACTGTGGTGATGGCATTGTCATACGCATGGAACGTGCCCGTAGCTAGGTTGGTGCCCCTCTATGTTTCCCACCAGTTTTTGAGGGATGCCACTTAAGACTGGAGAGTCACTGTGTGGGAGCAGGACCTCTGACCGCTAAAAGATTCTCCACCTGAACTGAATGTTGTTAGCTGCCTTCAATCAGCCTTGATCCATGGCAACCCACGCACAATGGAACAAAACGCTACCTGGTCCTGTACCATACCCATGATTGGTTGCTGATCAGACCATTGAGATCCATAGGGTTTTCGTTGTCTGATTTTTGGAAGCAGATTGCCAGGCCTTTCTTCCTAGTCTGTCTTGATCTGAAAGCTCCACTTAAACCTATTCCGCATTCTAGCAACACCCAAGCCTCCACCGACAGATGGGTGGTGGCTGCACATTGACGGCAGTGGTGGTTCAGTGGTTGAATTCTTGCCTTTCATGCCGGAGACCTGGGTTCAATTCCCACCAATGCACTGCTCAATTGAATTAAAAAACAAAACAAAACAAAACCCGTTGCCATCAAGTCAGTTCTGACTCCTGGAGACCCCGTATGTTACAGAGTAGAATTGTTCCACCGGGTTGTCTTGGTCGTTTTAAGGGAAGCCAGTTGCCAGGCCTTTCTGCTGCAGCACTGCTGGGTGGGTTCGAACCGCCAACTTTTAGGTTCCGAGTCGAGTGCTCAGCATTTGCGCCACGTGGGGACCTTTCTCAATTAACTACTGTCCCCAAATCCATCTCACTTACCATGTTTTTTCCCTAAACCTGTTGTCCCACCTGGCCATGCTGCCCCTCCCACCGCCGTGATCTTGGGTTGCCCCTGGGCTCTGGCTCTCTTTTCTTGCTGTTGCTTTGCCATCCCTACTGGGTTGACCCATTACTGCACTGGCCCAGCCTCAGTATCCCTTCTCCTCGTGCAGCGTGGTTGGAGTCCCACCCAGCTCCCACCTCCTCTCAAGGTTGGCGGTGATGCTGCAGGATGCCCTTACTCTGCTGTCCAGCTGAGATGGGCTGCTGTGAAGGGACGGAATCACTTATACCTCCTGATGTCCTTTGTGCCTTTTCTTGTGACCCTTACCCAAAGGACTTCAGGAAACATCTGCAGTGGTGGTGGTGGTTTTCCTTTTCAACTTCCTGACCACTGTTGGACACCAGATTCGAGGGGATCATAGGATGAATGGATTTCCTGGGTGGTACAAATATTTAATGGCTGCTAAAAAAAATTTTTTTTTTTTTAATCAAAAGGTTGGCAGTTTGAGTCCACCCAGAGGTGCTTTGGAAGAAAGGCCTGGTGATTTGCTTCTGAAAAATCAGCCATTGACCACCCTATAGAGTGCAGTTCTGCTCTGATGCACGTGGGATGGCCATGAGTTGGAACTGACAGCAACTGATGCTGGTGCGGTATGGAATGAATGCTAAAAGCTCCTCTTGGAGCTGATCCTTTCTTTCAGGTATTGCTGTTCGATGTTCACAAAGCCCAAGGCCAGCTTTATTAGGATCTTCACACATTGATAAGTGGTCCTCACACAGCCCCATGAAGCAGATGGCTGCTGGTCTCTCGGTTCAGTCTGGGAAGAAGGGGGCCCAGACCTTGGGACAGAGATCAGACACCCCTGGCCTCCCGCCATAGTCACCCCGCGGCTGGGTTGACTACTTTTCCCAGGAAGAGTAAGCTCTGGGTGGTCACATCCCAAAGGAGCAGCAGAAAAGGCCTGTTGAAACGAGCATGAGGAGCTGCCGTTGTGTTCAGAGACTGGGGCTGGGAGAGGAGGCCGGAGGCAGCCCCAGCTTCGGTCCCCTTCTCGTTCATGTCCACCACTGCCTTGTGTGACACCTGGGAACAGAAAAGGAGGCAGAGATGGTGTCAGTCCGGAGACCCTCGAGGGGTACAGGTATGGCCTTCTGCTGCACTTCCTGCCTTCCTGGGAGGCAACCCCAGAACTTCCTTTCCTTTCCTCTCTTCTCTCCTGTGTTCTCTCCCTCCATCGTGTTCTGAGGGTTCACCCTGACAGTGTCCTTTGCCCTTTGACAGGGGGACAAATGGGCCGGAGCAGAGCCGAGGGCTACCCCAATGTGCATTAGGCTGCAAAACTTGGCAGTGGCTTTTCGGAGCATTCCACAAACACCTGGGTACTCGTGGCACATGCCTCGCTGTCATCTTCTGCTCCGAACTGCGCTTAAACTCTCCAGGCCTCGTTGTTCTCATCTTTAAAATGGATTGGTGAGCCTAAGTCAAAGGTTCTCAAACTGAGCTCAGCGGGGGTCCCCTAGAAGCTTCTAATAGAAGCCTCAGGGCAGAAGACCAGGTGGATGGTGTTCCCAGCCCCCCAATCTGCCTCCAAGACAGGAACTCATCTTGTAGCTCATTTGCAGCCAGTGTCCTAGGAAGAAAGGGTCCTGAGGCTTAAAGAAATATTTGAAAAAACACTGGCCTTGATGATCCCTTTGATGTCTAAAAAAAAGATATGAAAAGATAAATCCAGCATCAGAGGTAACTGTGAAAGAAATTCTTTAAAAGGCAAGACTTTTTTTTCTTGTTTACCCTTTCAAATACACACACCTGCACACACCACACACACGCCCACACACACATGCACACACCACACACACACACACACACACACAAGGGCACACCCTGATTGCTGCCTTGGTGTCATATTCAACTCTCAGCTGGTTTCTTTGGAAGCTCAGAGCAAAGGCTCAGATGGTGATTAATGACTCTAGTCTTAAAAAAAACAAAAAAAGACAAACAACAGCAAAGAGCAAGGAAGGGCCTTGGCTGTTTTCCCTCCTATTGTATCTCTCCCTCCCGATTTAAAAAAAAATCCATTGCCATCCAGTCAATACCGACTCATGATGACCGACGTGACAGCGCAGAAATGCTCCACAGGGTTTTCTTGGCTGTAATCTTTATGGAAGCAGATAACTAGCTCTTTCTTCCATGGAGCTGCTGGGTGAGTTTGAACCACCGACCTTTAGGTTAGCAGGTGAGTGCAAACTGCTCGGGCCACAGGGAGCTTCCCTTCCTCTTAGCGGATTATAAACCCTCACCCTTCCTTGTAACTTGCAGTGGCTTTTGCCGGAGAACGCAGCCCCGTCCATCGACACTGGCCTTGACTTTGGGGCCTACTTTGGCCAATGGCACGTAAACAGCCATGACGTAGGCCACGTGTGGGGAGAAGCATTAAAAGCTGTTGCACATTCTCTCTTGTCTTTTTTTTCACTGCTAGGAGAAGGGTATGTCCCAGATAGGGGCTTCTCCTCTAGCCTACATCCTGGAAGGAAGAAGACATGTAAGCAGATCTGTAGCCAGGTGATTGTGACTCACTTCTGACACGCAAAAGCGCTGATATCATAAGGCGCTGAGATTTGGGGGGTGCTTGTTACTGCAGCAAAGCTGACTAATACCCCACAACTCTTTAGAGCTACAACAAAGGTGGATAGCCTTTCACCACCTGCCCTAGGAGGAAGTATAAGCAACAAAAATAAAGCTATTCCCACACTATTCTGACTCTGAGGTGACCCCAGGTGGGTCCACCCTATTCAGAACCTCTTATCCGTCTCCGGAAGAACATAGACTTCTAGAATAAGGGATGGTGGAAAGGGAGGTTCCTGTGAGCTCTTTGCTGGGCAATAGTGAAGAGAACCCTCAAAGGCTGTGATATTGAAGAACCAGAAAAGACAAAAGAATGGGGAACTTGGCATTCCAATGCACCATGTGTCAAGGGAGGAAAGAACTCCCAGCCCCATGGTCATCCCTTACCCTGGAGATGGTTTTGTTGAGCAGCCCGGTGATTCCTGAGAAGTCGGCTTCTAAGTTGAATAGGCTGCTGAGACCAATTCGGGGCAGTATCTCTTCCAGGTTATACATTCCGGAAATGGAAAACCTTGGCAAGTGCAAATCTAGCAGACTGGAGAGAGAATTAGACAGAGAACGGTGCTGCCATGTTCTGCTTGCTGCACTAGCGTGACTGTGGGCAGCCTGAGCTGTGGAAGGGAAGCGCTTCCCAGTCTGAGGGGGATCAGTCCTGAGACGCTGCCCGCTAAGCTAGAACGTTCCACTACCCAGAACTCCCTTTTCTCAGACCTCACAGATGCATGGCTGCATCTGAGAAGCCTCCTGGCACAGCCCTGTCTTCATCATCTCTGTCGTACGTATAGAGGGCCTTTTAGGAGCCAGACCCTGGGCTAAGTTTTTATAAGGCTTAGCTGACTGAGTCCACGTAATAGTCATGTAAGATAAATGTTGTTCACACTCTCCTACCTCCATATCTGCTTCTTCAGAAGTCATGTTGGTTCAAACTTCCAAACTATATCCTAAATCCACACACCAAAAAACCAAACCTGCTGCTGCCAAGTTGATTCCGACTCATCATGACCCTGGATGATAGAGTAGAAGCACCCCATACGGTTTCCAAGGAGTGGCTGGTGGATTTGAACTGCCGGCCTTTTGGTTAACGGCTGAGCTCTTAACCAGTGCGCCACCAGGGTGTCATCCTAAATCTACCCACTAGTATTCCCCTAATATAGGCCACCATCACCTCCAACCTGCCTGACTTCAGGTACCTCGTGACCAACAGCTAAGCCCAGCCGGCCCACAGAACCCAGACAGAGAACAAATGTTTGTGTTAAGCCACTCCGTTTTGAGATGGCTTGTTACGCAGCCGTAAGTAACTGAGGGCCTGATTTTATCCCAGAGCAGCTCATGAATGAAGACACGTCCCAAGAAGGAAGTGGCTGGCGAAGGGGTCTGGGAAAACCAGAGAGAGCTGAAACTGCCATGACAAAACCATTCACAACAAGCAAGTGAAATAAAAGGCAATTGGTTAGTGATCGCACAAAACTGACTTTCATTTTTGCAATGTTCTTCTCGGTATTTTTTTTTTTAAAGGTATTTTAATTAAGAAAGAGGCACATTTTAAAAACATACACTGTTGTGTGGGAGTCAGAATCATTCTCAATAATTGTACTTGGTGGGACTTGTTGGTTGTACTCAACCACCTTCTGGTAGTACATTTTTCTTGGGAGGAAGAGGGGAGCAAGAGGAAAGGAGGTCAGAGCTGGGAAGATACTGAGAAAGGGAGAATGGAATGATTATCACCCAAGTGAGCTCTTAGCATGCACTGGGTACCATTCTAAGTATTAATCAATCTTCTGAGCAACCCAATGGGCGGCTGTTACGTCCTCATGTTTACAGTTGAGGAAATCTAAGGCCCCCCCCAAAAAAAAATAAAAAGAAAGAAAATTGCCCAAGATCACACAGTTGGTAAAGGGCAGGCCCTTGATTGGGAGCTAGAATCTGGGCTCTTGCAACCACAGTTGTTCAAGAACCACTCAGGTTCATGAGCAAGGTCTACCAGAAAGGACTGGCCCTTACCTCGGAAGGAGCAGTTGGTCCCATTTCCTCAGGGTCTCTGGCTGCAACGCAGCCTCCACCTGCTTCATTTTCCCTGGGTCAGGAAGGATCAGCAGGGCCAGCGCGTTTCCGCTGTATTCTATCTGCAGGACAGTGCAAGCCAGCTCCTGGTCATACAGGAACCTGTGCATTTCCTTCTGGTGCATCATGGGGACCCGGAGAGAGGTTCTCTCATCCACAAAGAAGCTCTCCTGCTTCTGGGTCCGGTAGCGATTGAAAGGATGCTTCCACTTGGCTTAGGACACAAAACCCGTAAAACCATAAGAATATCTCTGTTATGGATTGATGTGTGTCCCCCCAAAATATGTGTCAACTTGGCTAGGCCATGACTCCCGGTATTGTGTGGTTGTCCACCATTTTGTGATCTGATGTGATTATTTTATGCATTGTAAATCTAAACCTCTATGATGTTAATGAGGCAGGATTAGAGGCAGTTATACTAATGAGGTAGGATTCAATCTAAAACGAAGAAAAGATTGAAGTTGTCAAGGATTTCATTTTACTTGGATCCACAATCAACAGCCATGGAAGCAGCAGTCAAGAAATCAAAAGACGCATTGCATTGGACAAATCTGCTGCAAAGGACCTCTTCAAAGTTTTGAAGAGCAAAGATGTCACCCTGAAGACTAAGGTGCGCCTGACCCAAGCCATGGTATTTTCAATCACATCATATGCATGTGAAAGCTGGATAATGAATAAGGAAGACAGAAGAAGAGTTGACGCGTTTGAATTGTGGTATCGGCGAAGAATATTGAATATACCATGGACTGCCAAAAGAATGAACAAATCTGTCTTGGAAGAAGTGCGGCCAGAATGCTTCTTAGAGGCAAGGATGGCAAGACTGCGTCTTACATACTTTGGACGTGTTGTCAGGAGGGATCAGTCCCTGGAGAAGGACTTCATGCTTGGCAGAGTACAGGGTCAGCAGAAAAGAGGAAGGCCCTCAACGAGGTGGAATGACACAGTGGCTGCAAGAATGAGGTCAAGCATAACAACAACTGTAAGGATGGCGCAGGACCGGGCAGTGTTTCGTTCTGTTGTGCATAGGGTCGCTATGAGTTGGAACCTACTCGACAGCACCTAACAACAACAAGAGGATTCAATCTATAGGATATTTAGGTTGTATTTTGAGTCAATTTCTTTTGAGATATAAAAGAGAGAATCAAGCAGAGAGGAGAGGGATGTCATTAGCACCAAGCAAAAAGAGCCAGGAGCAGAGCACATCCTCTGGACTCTGGGTTCCTGTGCTGAGAATCTCCTAGACCCGGAGAAGACTGATGACAAGGACCTTCTCCAAGGCCTGACAGAAGGAGAAAGATTTCTCCTGGAGCTGGAGCCCTGAATTCAGACTTCTAGCCTCCTAGACTTTGAAAGAATAAATTTCTATGTGTTAAAGCCATTCATTTGTGGCATTTCTGTTATAGCTGCACTAGTTAACTAAGACAATCTCCAAGAGAGCAACTCTGGGCAGACATACACTAACGCACATTGGTTTGGTGACTTCCTCTGGGTATAAGTTTGAGGCAAGGAAATGGGGCCTTTACAGGAATCGGGAGGCTGAGATTTATATCTCACTCAGCCACTAAAATAAGTCATCAGAGTTCGAGCCCTGATGACCTGTGATTTTGTTCCACTTCAGGGCAACTTAGCTTTCAAGATGTCAAGAGTTATTCCCATCTACTAAGCACCTTTTTGGAGCCCTGGTCACACAGTGGTTAAGACCTGGGCTGCTAACCAAAAGGTCAGCAGTTCGAATCCAAATCCACCAGCTGCTCCTTGGAAATCCTATGGGGCAGTTCTACTCCATCCTATAGGGTTGCTAGGAGTTGGAACCGACTCAGTGGCAACAAGTTTTTAAAGCACCTTTTAAGAGTCCTTGGGTGGTGCAAGTGGTTAGCATGTTTAGTTGCTAATCGACAGATAGGAGGTTTGAGTCCATCCGGTGGCACCTCAGAAGAAAGGCCTGGCAATCTACGTCCGAAAAATAAGCCATTGAAAACCCTATGGAGCCAGAGCAGAAATAAATGAAATCAAAAACAGAAAAATAATAGACAGCATCAACAAATCCAGAACTTGGTTCTTGGAAAAGATCAATAAAATAGAAAATCCTGTGGAGCGTAGTTCTACTCCTTCACATACAGGGTCACCAGGAGTCAGAATGGACTCTGTGGCATCTGGTTTAAGCACCTTCTGTGTGTGAGGCGTTAGCTCTTTAAATCTTCACAAAAACTAACATGAAACCAGTATTATTATCCGCGTGTTAGAGACAAGGAAACAGAATTCCTGTGAATTTATGTAAACGCTCCCAATTCACAGAGCCATCAAGTGGCAGAGCTGGGAAGGTCCTCTGAATCTGACTCCATAGCCCAGGTTCTTTGTAAATACTGAGTTCATCCCTCTCTGCCAAGCTGCGTCTGGACTTCAACCTGCTACATGATGACCGCTCTCCGGTGAAGCTCAGGGTTCGCCCCCTCCAATTCCCTAATACTCAAACTGGAAAAGGAAGAAGACCCAGTTAATGCAACGTAACGTGTAACACAAACGCCCGTTAAGACACAGTTAGAAAAGCAGACTCTGTCATGCCCACGTGTGTAGTGTCTTCTCTTACTCTTTACAATCTTCACCCACAATGACGTCCTGATCTGGTCCCCTGAAAACACTGGCCTTGGTGGCAGGGGCAAGGGCTGAGTCATCCTTTCCCTCACGCCCACACTCAATCAGTCACCAGTTAGCATTGATTCCCCCTCCAGAGCCCGAACTTTAGTCAAGGCCGTCATCATACTTTGGACCCCTTCAAGACCCTCCTCACCTGTTTCTACTCTCCCACTCTTACTTTCCTGCAAACCATTTCACAAATTACAGCAACTCCTCTTTCTGAAACAGATATGATCATGTCACTCTGTTGCTTACAGCCTTTGGCAATTCAGGATTCCTCTAGGCTAAAGCCCAGGGTCTGCAACGCTGCCCTCGCCTTCTCTTCAGTGATTCTTGGTATTTCTTCTACGTGCTACCCCTGCGGTAGTCTGTGCTCCAGGCAAACTAAACTTGTTTCAGTTCCTTGAAAATGCAATAGTATCTCTTTTCCCTGGACCTTTGCACATGCTATTTTTCCAGCCTGAATACTTCTCCCACCACCTTTTTGCCCGAGTACATCCTACTCATTCTTCATGTCTCAGCTTAGATGCCTCCTCTTCCAGGAAGGCTTCCCTCATTCCTCCAGTCTGGATGGGTGTTCCTTTTGAGAGTTCCATGGTACCCATACCTATTCAAGCAGAACGTTAGCATCCAGTTGAGCTGTAATTGTCTCTTTACTTATTTGTAACCCCATGGGACTGGGAGACACACAAGGTGGAAAACTATTTATTTATACATTTTCCTTAGAGGTTAGCAAGGTCCCTAAAATGCAGTCGGTACTTCATATGTGTCCTTGGATAAATGAATGAATGAATGAATAACATTTCCAGAGGCCTCAGACATGAGACTAAAGTTTAGCTTGAAATAATTCATTTAGCGAACATTTAAAATGTACTTGGCCCTGTGTTAGACTCTGGAGAATCAAAGATTAAGACTCAGGCCCTTCACACTTCTGGGCAGTAGCACAGATGGCATTAAAGCAGAAAAACTCTTCTTGGGTAAGCACTTAGAAACGATGGGTAAAATATAGGAAAAAATAAATAGATGGCTGAGCTCAAAACCAAGAACAAAAGTTTCCAGAAACAAAGAAGGAAGCCAGATATCTGAGCTGGAGCTGAGGTCATCTGGTTCCTAGACATCAGGCTCAGATACAGACTTTAGGGAGTGGTGCTTGGAACTAAGCTCTCTGCAAGGAGTCAGGAGGTAGTTCCTGTCTGGGAAGCCTGGATTAGAAAACTCTGCCCAGGGATGAAGCAGGAAAGGTCAGCACATTCCCCAGACCAAGCATGGAAGAAGTTATCCACAGGAAAAGGTCTATGTTTTCGTGGCCCATACATGGACAATCATATTTGGTAAAGTAGAGGGCCAGCAAAGATGAGGGATGCCCTCCGTGAGGTGGATTGACACCATAGCCTCAACGATGGACTCAAACACACCAATAATCATAAAGATGGCACAGGCCAGGGGCTGGGGAGTATTGTTTTATTCTGTTATATGTAAGTTAGCCCTGAATAGGAACTGACTCAGTGGCAGCTGCCAACAACAGCAGTAATATAAAGACGTGGTAGTTGCAGTAGAAAAATATGTACACAAGAATACACACGATATAATACCATCTCTGTAAAATGCATAAATGGAATTTCCTATGCTTATGGATACATACTTGTGTGCCAATGGTGTGGATACACAGGCAGGAAAGATACATACCGACCGTAGGATAGCAGGTGCCTCTGGAGAGGAATGGAAGGAGGGAAATGGGGCCAACGAAGGACTGAAAAGAATTTGAACTGCATCTGTAATACTGCATTTTTAAAACTGAAAATCTAAAGCAAATGATAAAACTTAACATTTGGTAGTTTTTGGTGGGGGAGTGTATGCATGATTTTTATATTCTCTGTATAGTTCTATATGTTCAAAATGTATCATAATATTAAAAAATAGAATATTTTTCTAAAAAATAAATTGTTAATAGAAAAGTAAGATTGATTCTACAGAAAAGTTAAAATGAAACAGGGATACAGGGAACATGGCAAGAGAAATTGAAACGAAGAATATTATTTACGTATAGGACGGTATCTACCGGAAGAAACAGGTAAAAGATCTCAAGGTAGCTGCCTTTGGGAGCAGGGCAAGGGATGGTGGCTGGAGGGGATATAGAAGGTACTTCTTGCCATTTTATGGGGCTTTTTAACCTTGTACTAATGTTTGGTGAAAAAAACTTAATAATGCAAAGAAAGAAAAAAAAACAAGGAAGGAAGGAGGAAGGGAGGGAAGGAAGAGGAAGGAAGGAAGAAGGGAGGGAGGGAGGGAGGAAGGGAGGAAGGGAGGAAGGGAGGAAGGAAGGAAGGAAGGAAGGAAGGAAGGAAGGAAGGAAGGAAGGAAGGAAGGAAGGAAGGAAGGAAGGAAAGAAGGAAGGAAGGAAGGAAGGAAGGAAGGAAAAAGGGCCCCTCTCAGAGCTATGAGTCCAGTTCCCTGAGACTCAGAGGACCTGATTGTGGGGTCTCTCGGGTAAGAGACTTTGCGGAAGGAGGTGGCAACAACCACGTTCGAGCAAGCCCTCACCTTTGAAGAAGATGTAATTCAAGAGGACCACCAGCGTGTCTTGGTTGACCTCTTGCAGGCAGTCCGGGACTTGCCCATATGTTCGCTTTCTCACGTATTCATTGATTTGCCTCGCCATTCCAGTGGAATCCGAGAAATTGGCCGAGAAAGCGAATGCACCGTATAGCTCCTTGACGCTGTCCAGAAACCACTGCTGAGGTTTGAGTTGCTTGTCTAGGAAAAGGGAGTTCCCCACTTTTAGTTCAAATTTGGGGCTGGGTAGGTCCAGGGTGTGGAGGAGGCTCTGGAAGCTGTGGTGGAGGTCGGCTTCTGGTGTCTCTGTGAGGTTGAAGCCCAGGCCTTCCAGAATCTGCGTTGAGGTGTTAACTTGGGCCCCAAGAGAGAGCAGGGCCAGGGTGGTGGAGATACTCACTGGGGAGAAGAAGATGTTTCTGGGGATGTCTGCTGCAAGTTGCTTATACAAACGCAAAGCAAAATTGGTGATCGTGGGTGTGATTTTGCGGTAGGCTGGAGCTGGCTCTGACAGTTGGTCATTGGGAGCTCGAGACACCCCCAGACTCTTATCTCCATGTGCAGGAAAGGGCTGGCAATGGACAGAGGCCAGGACCCCTGCTCCCAGCAGCCATAGCCAAGCTGGCTCCATCCTCTGAAAACAAGATGGTAGACAGGTCACTCTCCTGCATAAATAACTCCTTGGTTCCCCCATTGCTTACACAATACACCCCACCACTGGGGTGCCCTGCAAAGGACAAGGTGGTGGGTGAGTGGTCAGGACCCTAGACACTTTCCCCAAGGCTTCAATTAGAGCTGCACCCCTTTATCTGCTTTGCATTTTGATAGGTCTAGAAGGTACGGTTGAGTAAAGGAGTCTGGGCTATAGAAAACTTCGATAATCTATTCTCCTTCATTCCTTCCATTTATCCTCCCTCCCTTCCTCCCTTCCTCCCTTCCTCCCTTCCTCCCTTCCTCCCTTCCTTCCTTCCTTCCACTTATCCTTCCTTCCTCCCTCCCTCCCTCTGACATGGTCAGCTCTATTTTATAAATGGGAAACTGAAGCTCTGCAAGGTGAAATAACTTGCTCTTCCCTTCGTGTGTCTTTTTACTTCTTTATTTCCAGCCATTCCTTCAATAGTCCATTACATTTCAAGGAATTATCTGGTCCAGGAACTGTGGTAGGTACTCGGTAACATAAACATAATCCCTGACCTCCTGGAGCTTAGAGTGTAGTTGAGATGACCCTTGACAACTAAATAAGCAAATATATACATAATTGCAATTTGTAAAGGATGCTGTGGAGCAGATGCACAGGACACTGTGACAATGAATGATGCTGGGCTCTCTTGCAGCTAGGTGTGGTCATGTAATGATGCTCTTGATAATGAGAAGGAAAGTTGATGGGCGCAACTCAAAGGCAAAGGGATGCCTTCTTTTCTTGTGGTCTTTCTTTAGCTGGAGCGGGGCTGTGATGCCTGGCCACTGGGACCATGCTGATGAGGGCAACCTTTAAGGGGTGGCAAAGCATGGGCTAGGTGGAGCCTGGGAGGAGAGAGGTGAGAGCTACGGCTCTGTCTCCATCCATTCTCTGTTCATTTGAATATCTCTGGTTGCATATAGTAGCTAAACTCTGTATCCTAATTGATGCAGGGGTTTAGGGAAGATATCCCTGTGTTTTCTCTTCCTCTTAAGTTAGAAAATGTGCTAGAAGAAGCTTCTGTCCACCTCTAGGGGCAAAGTGGTACAGGGGCAGAAGGACCCTTGCTTCAGGCCAGGGATGCAGCTGTGGTTCTCATGGGGACTGTCACGTAGGCAGTACTGCTCTTCCTGCTCTGCTGCCATGCCTCGTGCCCTCTTTTCCTTTCAGGCTGCCACACACATCTCTGTATCCTCCCAGGGACGTACATCCACACTGCTGCCAGCGTGATGTCCTGATTGTGATCTCCTCAGGGAAGGAGGCTATCACCCTCCTGCTCCCTTCAGAGCTGGCTCTCACTTTGTCCCATTGCCACAGTGCTGACCGCACTGACCATGTTGTCAGTCTGTTCTGACCACCTTTGTGTCTTCACCTTTGCACATTCCCACACCTTTGAAACACTTTGCCAAAACCAACAACCTTGGGATCAGTCCAAAGCCCTGTGGCAGTGTGGGAGCGATCGCATTTGTGCACACGGCTTATAGCTGCTGGTGCCCTAACTCCTCTGCAAACCACAAAGGCAAGTTGTCAGAAGGGAGAAGTGCTGCCTTGTTATCTGTGATGTCGAAACACGTTTGCTGGTCAAAGTACTGGGGGCACTGTCCCAAGGCCAGACTCATCTCTCCCCACACAACCCAGGGTCAGAGCGGTTAGTGTGTTTCTGTACACCTTGGTTTTTCCTCTGAGGGAGGATTTGGGAGATGCAGAACAATTTTAATAATTGGTTCTTTCCTGGGTAAAATAAAAAATAAAGCTGTGATGAAACTATTTTTGGTTAACTCCTTTTATTCCATTGAACTCACCACCATTTTCTACCCTAGTAAAAAAAAACACCCCCAAAATTCCCAGACTTGTAGAAACAGGGTTGAGTTTATTTCCCAAAACAGGACTGAGTTGTAAGTCAGGAGCCGTAGGTTGGAAGCAAGGCGCTGCTGGTAACTCACTATGCAAGTAAACCTTGTGTTAACCTCAGTGTTCCCATTTTCAAAGGGAAATGATGATGCCTACGTCATGGGGCTCCCTAAGGATTACATGACATACAATACATATACCCACTGGCATCTATAAAGTGCGTAAGGCTAGTAGTATTCTTCCCCTTCCACCAAGGAAAAGTTCATTTCTTTATTCCCTTTTCCAAAAGATCCCAGAGGAAAATGAAGGACTCCATTCATTAATTGTAACATCCCTCGTTTATTAGATGTTTACTATGTGTCAGGGATATTAGATACATTGTATCAGTGGTTCCCAACCAGAAGTGTGTGCAAATACACATGTGTGTATGTGTGTGTGTGGGGGGGGTGGGTTTGGATCATTTCAATGACTAAAGAAGGAGAATTCTACTGGCGTTTAGTGGGTGCAAGTCAGGGATGCAAAAAAATAGTCTAAAATAGTCACATGTAACGAAGAGTGGTCCTGCTAAATGATGACAGTGCCCTTGTTGAGAGATACTGCTCTATGTCACTTAATTTAACCCGTAGGAGAAACTTAAGGAGTCCCTGGGTAGTGCAAATGGTTACCTGCTCGCTGCTATCTGAAAGGTTGGAGGTTGGAGTCCACCTGGTGGTGCTCGGAAGAAAGGACTGCAGCTCTGTTTCTGAGAAATCTGCCATTGAAATCCTATGGAGCATAGTTCTACTCTGACACACATGGGGTTGCCATGAGGTGGAGCTGACTGGACCTCAGCTGCTGGTTTGAGAACCTTAAGAAGTAGGTATTATTACTGTTTTACTCATGGGAACCCTGAAACTCGGAGTCTGAACAAATACCTGGTGAAGCAGGGGCAACATTCAAACTCCAGACCAGGGCTCTTAAGCATGACTGTTCTTTTTTTTTTTAATTGTGCTTTAAGTGAAAGTTTACAAATCAAGTCAGCCTCTCATACAAAAATTTATATACGCCTTTTTTTTTATATGCTCCTAGTTGCTCTCCCTCTACTGAGACAGCACATTCCTTCTCTCCACCCTGTGTTTCCGTGTTCATTTAGCCAGCTTCTGTCCCCTTCGGCCTTCTCATCTCCCCTCCAGACAGGAGCTGCCCACGTGGTCTCATGTGTCTACTTGAGCTCACTCCTCACCAGTGTCATTTTCTGTCTTATAGTCCAGTCCATCCCTGTCTGAAGAGTTGGTTTTGGGAATGGTTCCAGTCTTGGGCTAACAGAAAGTCTGGGGACCATGACCGCTGGGATCCTTCTAGTCTCAGTTAAGCATGACGTTTTTCATAACACAGGATAGCTAGCAAATTAGCTATAACCACACTGTTGTTTGGCTTTGTATTATACTCTTCTGTTTTCCTGCCTAACTACCAGCAATATTTGAGGTTCCTCTCTTGAAGGCCAAGTTTTCCATAAAAGGTTATTGAAAGCCTGTAGTTCCTATTTCAAGACTTGGAAGTGGCACCTAAATGCATTTTTCCTTTCGGGGCCTCACTTCTCCCACCCCTGTCCCTCAAAGCCAAAGAGAGAGAAGCAGCGGCCGCCCTGCCTCTGTCTCGGTCACCAGGGACGCGCCACAGTACTCACAGTAGGGTCACTGGGCTCTCTGCGTCTTCAGCACCACATCACCCTCCACTCACAGGAAAATGGCGTTTGAAGAGCCCAGCAGCCTCGTCAATATTTGTCAGGTCAATTCCTGGAACTGATTTGGAGACAATGACCAGCAAACAGGAAGGGATCCTTTTTTTCCAAGTAGCTGTCCTGTCTGCCTGTCCTACAAACACACAAATGAGTTGTGATTCCGGACCAAGCTTAGTTTGAGAATCTTCTGACATTGACGAGATAGCAGGGGGCCTGCTGGTCTGGGTGCTTTGCACATTCCTGGCAGCATTCTTTGTTGATTACTGTCACAACAAAGATGCAAGAGAGGCAAGCTGTGACTGTTTTGTAGATAAGAAACTGACACTCTGTGAGGTTAAGTAACTTGTCCAGAAAGTGGGTGATGGCACATAATCGGAAGACGGAGCTGACTCCACCGCAAGCCTGCGCCATCACGGGTGTAGCAAGCTGTCAGGATGCAAGATCAACATACCAACATCGGTTCTGTGTCTATGTGCTAGCAGCGAACAATCTGAAAAAGAAACTAAGAAAACAATTCTATTCATAATAGCATAAAATAATAAAATAGATTTGTTTTTTATAAATAAATTTAACAACAAAAAAAGTGCATGATACCTACGTTAAACACTACACAGCACTGCTGACAGAAATTCGAAAAAGATTTAAATAAATGGAGAGTAATTCCATGTCCGTGTATTTACTACTTGCAAACCCGTTGCCATCGAGTCGATTCCGACCCTACAGGATGGAGTGGGACTGCCATATAGGGTTTCCAAGGAGCAGCTAGTGAATTCAAACTGCCAACCTTCTGGTTAGCAACCAAATGCTTCACCACTGTAGCACCAGGGCACAGCATTTATTAGAAGGCTCAATGTTGGTAAGAGGACAATCCCCCCAAATTGGTCTCTAGACAAAATGAAATCTCAGTCAAACTCTCAGCAGGCTTCTCTTCTGTAGAAATCGATGCACTAATCTTAAAATTTCTATGGAAGTAAAAAGGACCTTTTTTTTTTTTTTTTTTTAAAGCTTCTTACCTCAGAGAGGTTTTGCTTTTGGGTTTCAACTAATCTGCCCTGTAGCCTTTAATTTTAAAGCTGGACTTTTGAACACATTTTGTGTGCGATCTGGTGGGCTGGCATTGAGTCACACGCCGGGGGCCAGAAAGGGAGGACCTACTTGGAGACGGTTCCGAGTGGGACTGAGCGTGTGGCCCCACAGTGAGGATGCTTTGGAGAGAGGAAAAAATCAGACCTGTTGCCCTCTAGCCAATTCTGACTCATAGGGACCCTATATGGGCAGAGGGAGTGTAAAATTCTGCGTCAAAGCCTGTCTTTTCTTCTAAAATCCCAGCTGGTAAACGAGCTAGAAAGATTTAAAATAAAAAAAAAAATCTTTCCTGATATTGCTAACAATAAGAACAATTATACTGATGAGTGGCAGTCTTTTGTTGTTGTTGCTGGTTGTCATTGAGTCAACTCGAGTCATGGTGACCCCACGTACAACAGAACAAAATGGTGCCCAGTCCTGCGCCATCTTCACGATCATTGGTGTGCTCAGATCCATTGTTGTGGCCCCACTGCATATTTTGAGCACCTTTCAACCCGGGGGCTCATCTTTCAGCGCTATATTGGACAATAATCTGTTGTGATCCATACCGTTTTTATTGATTTTCAGAAATAGATTAGCGGGACTTTCTTCCTAGTCTGTCTTAGCTTGGAAGCTCTGCTGAGACCTGTCCACCATGAGTGACCCTGCTAATATTTGAAATAGCCATGGCATAGCTTCCAGAATCATGGCAACACTCAAGCCATCACAGTATGACAGATGATGGATGGGTGGTGGTACCTTCCTGGGGTGCCTACAATTTGCAAGACGTCATCTTCAGCACTTTCTGTGTATTTACCCACGTGCCAACCCAACCGAAGTAGGTGCTACCACTAATCGCCAGTTTTTAGAGAAGGAAAGTGAAGCACAGAGAAATGAAGTGGCATACTGAAGGTCACGGTTAGAAGATGGTAGACCTGGGCTTCCAGCCCTGGTTTGGAAGCTGGGGCTGGAGACCTTGCAATCTTCCTTCCTGAGCTTGGTCCCTCTTGTCCCTGCTTCCATGCTGTGTGACCATCATGCATACGAAGTCCCCAGTGCTACTTCATCAGGAGCCATTTCTGCCTGTGCCTTCGCACAGAGGTAGCAGCAGTTCCCTGGGAACAGGAAGACCAGTCGAAACGACTCTACTCCATATGACTTTCCAGAGCTGGTGCCCAGTGGAGAGTCTTTTATCCTTTTTTTATAGCCGTAGTTCCTTGCTCCTGGAATTTAGTGAAGGGAAGTACTGAACACCACACTTGCAATATCCCTGCCCCGTCCCCCTTTCCCCCCAACCCCAGACTGCACACTCCAAGAGGTAGGGTTAGGTCTGTGTTATGCCCTGGCCTCAGCACAGTGTCTGGTCTCCAGGATGTGCTCAGACCAATGAGATGCCTGCAGATGGATCAAGGGCGACCGATGGGCAGGTGGCAGGGCACATCCGGGGTTTGGCAGGGGACCACAGGGGTCTCCTAACTCAGCACCTGCCCAGAAAATCCTGACACCTGGGTGGGTGCCCTGGGTTGGTCTGCGGACACGTTGTCTATGACATACTTTAAAATGCTTCAGCACAGACACAAACGAGGTGGTAATTATCTTTATTCACCTTCTAGCCGCAGCTCTTTCACAGCGGAGCAACTCTAATAGGGATTAGACCCTGCAGGGCGCCCGTGTTCACATTTGGAAGATTCTCTTCAGAAGCCCACCCTCCGAGCTGTGGCTAGCTTGATCTAGAATCAGCGTGAGAGGCTTAGTTAATAAGACCAATGGAGAGCTTTTAAAAAAAAGTGATTTTCCCACCGACGAACTGCTTGGTGTTCAGGATGTATGGATTGGCTGGAAATATTACAAGGAACCTTTGTCCTGGTTTGAACAGCCTATGGAAGGGGGTCCTGGACTCAGGATTCTGAATCTGTTGTTTGTTTAGATGTTTTTTGGAGGTGTTCTCACCTGGCTCTGATTAGAAGTTTGCTGAATCTGCCTTTCAAATACTGCCACTTCTGCCTTGAATGAAACTTTCATGCATTGTGAAGGACAGGCATGTGAAGGAGCAGGGAGCTGGGGCCTCGCAGAGATGTCAGCATGTTCTCTGACCGCCCTGAGTCTGTTCTTGCTAATAAAAGTCTGAGTGGCCACCAGAACCCGCCTGAGACCCATGTTCATTGTAACCCGGCACCCAGGATCGTGGTTGTGGGGGAGGAGGCTGGCACCCCTAGCCAGGCATTTGGAGACTCCCCATGGCTACCTGAAAGAACTAGTGATTGTGAACTACAAACACGTCTTCAGTCAGCCTTCACACCTGCTATCGTTGGACGCCCTGCCTACTCTGAACACCGTCCGTGAATGGAACCATGTCCCATCTAGCGTGGTCCTTGGAGGAAGGGCTGCCTGGTTTCTCACTGTGACTTTAATGGAACTCCCGAGGGCAGAGAGCCGAACAAAGCTGGGTACAGCAGTACTCTGAAGAGTCCATTAGAGGTGTGATATAATTCTTCCCCAGAGTGTCGCTGGGGCCTGGGTCCAGGGCTTCTCCCTCTGAGTCTCTGCTCCTCTCTTGGTAGAACAGAGTGGAGGAAGGGCAGGGGATTTGGTCAGGGGCGGATTAACCAGTAAGCAAGGGAGGCGTGGGCTTACATCAAGCAAGGTGTGCATGGCCTGGCTTGTGTTTACTTGCTAATCTGTGGTGCACAATTTCACATGGGTTTTACCACATTTTGTGCACTACAGATTAGTAAGTAAACACAAGTCAGCCAGTGCGTACCTTACTTATTGGTTAATTGTCCCCGGGTTAGGTTCTCCTGAAGCTCCAGGCAGCTCTCCAGCAGAATTCCTCTGTTTTATTTTTTCCCACGTAAAAGAGCTTGTGAAAGCCCAGGCGTGGCCCAGGGCATATTTGGGGCGATGTGGGGCACCCCAGGAAAGGGGTGTTTGGGACGGCTGTGAGGAAGGGCTCTGCTGGAAGCTGCAAGGGATGCCCTCGGCAATGGGGTGAATGGGGAGGAGCCAGAGGGCACGTCTGGCGGGGATGGGGAGGGAAGCAAGGTGGACAGGACTCCAGGGGCTGCCTCTGCCACGACCACTTCACAGGGTGTGGCTCTCAGGGAGCAGAGTAAAGAGCTGGACTGTGGTTGCTACCAACCAGCAGGGAGGAGGCTGAGCACCCCAGAGGGGTGTGTGTGTACGTGTGTGTGAGTCAGTGTGTGAATGTGTATGAGAGTTTGTAAGTGTGTGTGAGTCTGTGTGTGTGAGTGTGCAAGTGAGTGTGTGCATGCATGCGTGCTTGTGCGTGTGTGTGAGAGAGAGAGAGACAGTGTTGGAGCCAGGAAGGCTGCCAGCCTGAGGAACCCAGATGAAAATCATTCCCCAGCACTCAGAGGGACCCTTGCAGCCTGTGAATGAGGCCTTGTCATTTTCTTGCTGGAGAAATGCAGCTGGCTCACTGGTGCTCCTGAAAAAGTCCAGACTGAGTTCACAGGCCAATTAGGTCCTGCAGGATCTGACCCCGTGACCTGCCCGACCATTCTCTCCCCCACCCTCCTTCTGCAGCGTGGGATGCTGCAGCCACTGGGCCTCCCTTGTCCCTCCAACGCGCCTGCTCCTTCTGACTCACTGGCTTTGTGCTCGCAGTTACGCCCCTTCACCCTCATTTTGCTCCCTTTCAAATCACCCTTTTCTATTCCTTCTCAGCACTTGTTATAATGTGTCGCAACGGCGCTTGTTGTAGGTTTGGTTTTATGGTTGTTGAGGTTGTCCTCTGTCTCTTCCATCTAGAATGTAAGCAAGCGAATAGGCCAGGGACTTGCCCATCATATTCAATGCCTACACCCAGCTGCTAGCACGTATTAGGTGTTCAGGAAGTGTTTTTCGAATGAATGAATGAATGGAGCCATCAAAAGCTCAGTGATGACAATGCAGCCACTGTGAGCCAGCAGATAGGCCATTTCCCAGTAAGGACCCTGGAGGCATGGGGGAGCACTGTTGTAGGCCTCTTAGACAGGACCCTGAACTCACATTCTAAGATTATTGAATTTTCACGGTAATTCTGCCGTGGCTGTGCCTGGCTATGTGTTACTATTCGCGGGAGCTCCAAGAGATGGACATATACCAAACAAACAAATAAACAAAACAAAATCAGTTGCCGTTGAGTTGACTTCAACACATGGAAACTCCACGTGTGTCACAGCAGAACTGTGCTCCGTGGGGTTTTCAATGGCTGTGACCTTTTGGAAGTAGATTGCCAGGCCTCTCTTCTGAGGCACCTCTGGGTAGGCTTGAACCTCCAATCTTTCAGCTAGTAGACAAATGCTTAACCGTCTGCACCACACAGAGACTCCAGACATAAACCAGTCCAGCAACATTCCATGAAGCGAGTTACCTGGGAGAACTCGAGGGAAAAGACACAGGCTGGGAGTGACAAGGGCTTTGAATGGTGACCAGGGTCTCTGTTGACTGTCTGATGGTTGAGCCTCAGAAGTGGTGTCCCCGGCAGTGAATGCAGATCTGCTGGGATCAGGCTGCTCCTTCAGCAGGAGGAGGCGAGTCCTACATCACACCAC
Source organism: Loxodonta africana (assembly GCF_030014295.1). NCBI lineage: Eukaryota > Metazoa > Chordata > Mammalia > Proboscidea > Elephantidae > Loxodonta > Loxodonta africana. The sequence continues at coordinate 107,572,041 of NC_087351.1, forward strand.
GAGCCTCAGGCAACGTGGCTTATTTCCTGTGCATTACCAATGTGCAATGGGCCCAGAGGCCACTTCCTCGTAGGATTTAGTGGGATCTACGGTAAAAAAAAAAAAAAAAAGTGGTTTTTTTCCACTCCACGGTTTTCCCTAGGAAGAGAGAGTTCTCAGAGCATTGATCTGTAATCAGCGTTAGGAAAAAAAGGAAGGGCCTATCAAAGTAGATGATGGAATAGGAGGGTTTGTCCTTCAACTGGGCTGTGAGCCTGCTGTTGGTGGCCACTGCGGTCTTGGTACCCACCTCGCTGGCATCCAGCACAGCCTTGTGGATGGCCTGCCAAGGGAAAAATGAATGTTAGCAGCCTCCAGGGGGTCATCTTTGCTTATCCGAGTTTGGGTGTTTTGTATGGGACGCCGTTGCCCACGTTGGGTGAGTCTTCAAGATTGTATGGGCCAGACATTTGCCAAATGAATTGCAGCTATTGTTGCTTGTCGGTCAGCTGGCCCTTAAGAATGGAGTTGAATGTCTGCCTCGAGCATTGAGCTCTTTTAAGACCTATCTATGTGGGGTTGAACTGACAACAGCAACTTGAAAGATCATACAGGAGACTCAGGCGGCAGTGAGTTTACGTTAATGGCGGAGGAAGAGTTTGGAAAAGGAGGGTGAGAGTGGCTGTACAACTTGAAGGACATAATCAACGTCACTGAATTGCACATGGAGAAATTGCTGAACTGTTGTACGTTCTGCTGTGTGTATTCGTAACAACGACAACAAAAAATAAATAAATAAAACAAAAAGAAAGAAGAAGACATTCAAATTGTCCTAGAATGGGGAGAGATGGGAAGAATAGTGAGAGAAAAAGGGTGTTTAGGGCAGCTGAAAGCACATGAATAAAGGAGCCATACCAGGAAAATTCAAGTGATGTCTGGGGAAAAGGATGTCATGCTTCTTGGCTGAAGCAGAAGGTGACAGGAAGTCAGGTACGACAAGTTCAAACTGCACGTTTTCAAACTCATAAATATTCTCCTTTTTTTCCCAGGTGTCAAAATCAGCACCGACAAGAAAAGCTGGGCTTTGATTGTTACAGTGAGGATAGGTAATTGACAGAAAGTCTCAATTGCAGCAAAAAAAAAAAAAAAAAGAATGGAGTTAAGGGGCGGCAACTACAGAGTAGAAAGACCTGGGTTTGAGTCCCAGTTCTGCCACTTGTGGTCGGAACACTTATTCAGGTGCCATGTGCTCCAGTGTCCAAATCTCTCGAAGGGTGGTGATAGTGGCCTGCATCCCCCAGGGTTATTCTGTGAATATAACGAGGCCACACACAGCAAATGCTCATGCGTTTGTTAGCAGTAGCAGTTGCTACTATTATCGCATGGGGCAAGGCTGGGTGTCGCTAAATGCTGGATCCCTTCTTTGTCTTCTAGGGAACAGTCTTAACCCGGGGTCACATGCCCCTAAGCTTCAGCAGGCTAAGGGCTTCTCCAGAATGCGGGCATTACTGTCCATATATTCATATAAACATTTTCCTTGGTGTCCCCCCAAAATATGCATTGGAACCCAAAACCCTATACCTGTGTATGTAATTCTGTTTGGAAATTTTTCTTTGTTATGTTAATGAGGCCATCAGTGTAGACAAAACCAAAAAACCAAACCTTTTGCCGCCAGGTCAATTCTGACTCATAGCAACCCTATAGGACAGGGTAGAACTGCCCCACAGGGTTTCCAAGGAGCACCTGGTGGATTTGAACTACTGACCTTTTGGTTAGCAGCCAAGCACTTAACCTCTACGCCACCAGGTGGGTCCTAAACCTAATCACTTCTGTGTATCAAGGAGCGTCATAGACACAGAGACAAGCAAACACAAATCAGGGAAGGTGGATGCCATGTGGAGATCACTGAGCCTCCAAAGAACCCCGGGACTTCAGAAGCCGAAAGAGACAAGAATCTTTCCCCAGAGCTGACAGACAGAGCCTTCCCCTAGAGCCAACATCCTGAATTCAGACTTCTGGCCTCCTAAACTGTGAGGAAATAAATATCTGTTCTTAAAAGTCACCCACTTGTGGTGTTTCTCTCTCAGCAGCACTAGGAAGCTGAGACCTGTGGGAAAAGGCCCATTACATTCATTATATTCCAGTGGGACCTCTCTACATTCCTCCCTGGAGCCTGGTGAGGTCAGGCCCCTGCGTTGGCCCTAGGACCACTTCTGACCGTTATCATCTCTCATCAAGAAAAAAAAATAAAATGTGCAGGACAAGGATCAGAAACCCATAAGCATATGAAGGCCAGACAAGTAACCCCAATGAGATGAGGGGACCTCTTGTAAGAAATGGGCCTCAAGGCAGCATGCGGGTACCCGGCCCAGTGAGCTCTGGTCAGAAGTGGTGTGCCCAGCTCAGCCAAGCTGACCGCTGCTATGCTGGGTCTGGGCTCTGTGTCACCATATAGGAACTGGGCTCGGTGATTTGGCTCCAGGGGATCAGAAATCTCCATTTTTAGGTCCAATATCCTAATTTTTAAAAGTTAGCTCTTTTTAAAAAAAATATTATCTTTTTTTTAACACTACATGTCAAACACATCACCTCCATGGGCACAAATGGCCCATGACCAGCCACATGGTGACCTCGGTGTGAGAGCCCAACCTTCAGGGAGGCAGGAAGTGAGGTCAAGTGCCAGGTGGACACCTGCTCCAACGACTTGGGCTGTGGGACAACAGCTCTGCCTGCCAAGGAGAGGCTTGGCTCTCAAAGAACCATAGCTGGACGGAGAAGATGGCCTTTGTATCAGAGTTCTGATGGCCGTAAAGCCACAGGTTCAGCTCTACCTACTGCTGGTCACAGAGAAGCCACCTCGCCCCTCTGGGCCTCTGTTTCCTTACCAGTGGAAGGAGGTTGCACAATTAACCAGTTGCCACAGGCCCTTCCAACTCAGGCTTTCTAGAAATCATCTCATTGGCCAACTCACTTTGGAAACCAGCAGTGGGTGTTTCTTTGCAATTCTGGAAAAACCCACATTGTGGTCAAAGGCAACCCTGATGCCCACCTTTGGGAGGATGGTTCCCAGGTCATAAAAGGCAGAAATGGACAATTTTGGAATGAATACCTCTACCAATCTGTGAAGAAGTAAAAGCAAAAGGTGAGGCCAGAGCCTGTGGGGCCTCCATCTCTGCATCTATGTGGCATTTCAGGAGACTCTTCTTCCTCCAGGCATTGCTGATTGTTGCTAAAGAGGTTAGCATACTCAAGCCGAACAACCCGGTTCTGCAAGTAAGACTCTTGGCTAAGCAAGTCTGGTGCTAAAGCTATGAAGGATGGTGAAGGTCCCCCCACCGCCAATGATGAAGGTGCAGAGCTCAGGTGGTGACCTGAGTGAGGCAGTCTTTGGCGGAGGCCAAGGAAAGACATTGAACAGTGATGGAAAACATCTACCACCTTCAGCCCAGAATATCTCCCCACTAGCCCTTCCCAACACCAGGAAAAAAAAAAAAAAAACCAAATCAATTGTTGAGTCAATTCCAACTCACGGCGACTCCCTGTATGTCAGAGCAGAGCTGCACTCCACAGTGGTTTCAATGGCTGTGATCTTTCAGAAGGAGATGACCAGACCTTTCTTCTGTGGCATCTTTTGGTTAGTATCTGAGTGCTTAGCCACTGGTACCACCCACAGATTCCTACTTCCCAAGACAAACCCTGCTAATCCCCTAGAGCAGCAGTAGAACTTTCTGCAATGTTGGAAATAGTCTATAGTGCACTATCCAGTATGGTAGCCACCAAGTCACCTGTGGCTATTGAGCCCTTGAAATGTGGCTAGTGTGAATGAGGAACTGAATTTTTAATTTAATTTAATTTTAATTAATTTAAATATAAATAAGCACCTGTGGCCTGTGGCCTCTATATTATTAGACAGCACAGCCCTAGATTTTGACAAAAGTTCTTCTTTCTCTACAGTGTTTCCAAACCAAGAGTAAACAGCCACATTTACTGAGCACTTACTATGTGCCAGACCTTGTTGCGGGCATACTCATTAACATTATACCCATTTTAAAGAAGGTAATTTAGTTTCGGTGCTCTGCACAAGGTCATGTGCTTGGTGAGTCACAGAAGCGTTGGATGGACACTTTTCAGTCGTCCTCTGACATGAGCTCCTGTGACACCTCAAACCACTGACAGCTTTCTCCTGCGTGGCTTGGTCGCTCCGTCTTCACCAGGCTCCCTCTGCTGTTCTGAGTTCCCCCAGCCTCCTGCACTGCCTCCTCCTACTCTACCCAACCCTGTTTGCACCCTGAAAGGTAAAAAGCCTCTGCAGCATCCCGAAGGATCCCCTCGTGATGGTTAAGGTTGTGTGTCAACTTGGCTGGCAAAGAGTCTCAGTGGTTTGGCAGTTATGTAATGATACAGTCACCTCCATGATGGGATCTGATATAATCTGAGCAGCCAATCAGTTAAAAGGGAGTTTCCTTGTGGGCGTGGCCTGCCTCCAATACTTATGGACTTTCTGGCAAAGCTTGCCAGGTTTTCTCTGCTCTGGATCCTGCATCCAGCTTGTCGTCATCTAAACTCCAGTTCTTGGGACTTGAGCCAGCAGCCTGCCATCTTACCTGTCAATCCTGGGCTCATCAGCCCACGCAGCTACATGAGTCAGGAGAGGCCTCCAGCCTGCTGCCTGACCCACGGGCTTGGGACTTTCTAGCCTCTACAACCAGTGAGCTATTTCCTTGATGTAACTCTCTCTCTCTCTCTCTATAGTTCCTTTCTCTCTCACTCTACATATACATATACATACGTTTCACTGGCTTTGCTTCTCTAGAGAACCCAGCCTAAGACACCTGCCTTTGCACCTTCGCAAGGCTGTTCCTCTGTGTAACACGCCCTTCCCAAGCCTCTACGCGTACATGTTCAATCCATGCTTGTGGCTGAAATGCCGCCAGCTCCCTGAAGTCTTCGCCCAAGCCCAGGTGAGAGTGACCTCCCTCTGCTCAGAAGCCCCTCAGCACTTTGCCTGCCCTCCCCCTGCCCATCACTGTCTTTCTTGGGTGCACGTCTTTTCTCTCCTCCTAAACTAGGAGCACCTGGGAGTGATGCTGAGCACTCTCTCTCTCTCTCTCTCTCTCACACACACACAAATTGCTAAGAGATTGAATCTGAGACTTTGATATTTCTTTTTATTTTAGGGTCAATACCTTTTGATACTAGTCATAATAACTACAGAAATGATAATATTACTGCTAACATTTATGGAGTACTGACTATCTCCCAGGCATCCTTCTAAGCACTTCATAAATAGTAACTTATTTTTTCAATGACCTATGAGTTTGGTAATATTATTATCTCTATTTTAAAGGTAAGCACCAACGCTTTTTGTGTTTGCCTTTAGGAAACGAGTCCAGGGGATTCAATAGTACCTGAGTCTGCAGTGACATATTAGCTACATGTCCTCGGGCAATCCACTTTCCCTCTCACAGCCTCAGTTTCCTCATCTGTGAAATGGGAGTGCTAACACTCCCCATCTGGCAGGTAACTGTGAAGTTCAAGTGATAACATGTATCCACAGCGCCAAGCTCACTGTCTGAGTGTGGCCGGTGCTGAGTTCCCAGGTATGACTATCCAGCAGTTGTCTTCCACAGCCTGTCTTCCACCTCTGCTTGTACGTCATCATCTGCCTAGGACCCCAGAAAATTGGTGAGATCCCTACCTTCTGGAGCAAGTGGCCCCACTTCCTCAGGCTCGGGGCTGACAAGGCCTGTTCCAGCTGCCTCATCTTGCCCTGGCCAGGGAGGATGAAGAAGGCCAGGGCGTCTCCACAGTAGCCCATTTGCAGCACAGAGCAGTTCAGCTCTGGATCCGACCAGAAAGCAAACTCCTCCACCTGGTCCATCATGGGGACCTAAACAGTGGCCGACTTGCCCACCAGGGATGACAAGCCTTTACTTGTCTCTACTGGGTCAAAGGACTTCTCCCACTTGGCTAGTACAAAGAGAGAAGACAGGTTTTATGTCAAGATGCAATTAGTGAGGTAACAGAAGCAAAAATGGTGAAGTAAGGACATCCAAAGGAGCCCTGGTGGTGCAGTGGTAAAGCACTCGGCTGCTACCTGAAAGGTCAGTGGTTTGCACCTACCAGTTGCTCTGGAGGAGAAAAGACCTGGTGATCTGCTTCCATAAAGATGACAGCCTCGGAAACCCTATGGGGCAGCTCTACTCTGTCAGAATCGACTTGACGGCAATGGCTTAAGGACATCTGAAAATCTTCTCATAATTTCTATTGAACGTTGTACTGGAGTTTCTAGCCAGGACAGTGACGTAAGAGACAGAATGTGAAATGGCGCAGCCTGTGCGGAAAACTGTTTGATGTTTCCTCAAAGAGTTAAATCATATGACTCAGTCATTCCGCTCTGCTCTGGACTGAATTGTGTCTCCCAAAAATATGTGCTGTAAATCCTAATCTCTATACTTGTGGTTATAAGCCCATTACAACACATAGGAAAATCACATCAGATAATGAAATGGTGGACAATCACACAATACTGGAAATCACTGCCTAGCCAAGTTGACACACATTTTAGGGGTACACAATTCAATCCATGACACCAGGTGATCGCAGACAAGTCAGTACTCCTCTCTGGGGCTCAGGGTTCCTATTCGTAAAAGGTGGGCTCAAAGGTTCCCTTTCTGGACAGCCGGGGGCTCTGTGGCCATGGAGCTTCAGGGGCAGGTCATCACCACTCTCGGTAAAGAAACTCTGGCTGTGAATATTCAACCTCCTTCCATGCTTGGCCTCTCCCTGTCCCAAACTCCTGTCAAGCTGTGGCCACCCTTCTCTCTCCTAGCCCTGCCAGGGCCCTCCCCACCGCCTCTGCTGTGATGTGACTGTGGCCAGGTGTCTGCAAGTGTCCTGCTGGTAGACCCCACCCGCTGGGGTGACAGGGACACTCTGCCCTTCCTGCTTCTGCCAGTGTCTGGGCCCCTCCTTCTTGGCTACCATGGCCTTACTTCTACCTCCCTTCATCCCCCACCTGCTCATTTCCTCACTGGTCCTCCAGCTCCAACCATTTAGCCACACTGCAGATGGGGCGAGCTCTCCAGATGTAGATCTGGTTGTTTCAATCACCAGCTCACATTCCTCAAAGGCTCCTCACAGACCTTGGGAGAAACGCCCAAGCATCTGGCATTCCAGGTCCTTCTCTATTGGGTACCACACCTTCCCCAGCTTCATCTTCAAGCACCTCAGCTGTTCCAGCTCCCTGGATAGGGTGGTGTCTTAGTCATCTAGTGCTGCTATGACAGAAATACCACAAGTGGATAGCTTTAACAAAGAGAAGTTTATTCTTTCACAGTCAAATAGGCTAGAAGTCCGAATTCAGGGTGCCATCTCCGTGGAAAGGCTCTCTGTGTTGGCTCTGGAGGAAGGTCCTTGTCATCAGTCTTCTCTTGGTCTGGGGGCATCTCAGAGCAGGAACCTCAGGTCCAAAGGACATGCTCTGCTCCTGGTGCTGTTTTCTTGGTGGCATGAGTTTCCCATGTCTCTCTGCTCACTTCTTTCTTTTATATCTCAAAAGAGATTGGCTTAAGACACTACCTAGTCTTGTAGACCTCATCAGTATAATTACTGCTAATCCGTCTTATTACATTATAGTGATAAGATTTATAACATATAGAAAAATCACGTAAAATGGTGGACAATCACACAATACTGAGAATCATAGCCCAGTTAAATTGACATATGTTTTGGGAGGGACACAATTCAATCGATGACAGGTGGTTTCCCTCCGTTCACCCATCCTTCCCTGCCTCCTTATCCAGCTTGGGTGTCAAAGAGCTTCACGTCATTTCAATGCCCTGCACTCCCTGGGTACTTGTGACACACCCTTTGGGAAAGGTCCAAACCCAGAAGAATCCAAATATCTGCATCCAGTCTGCCAAGTGTTGCAGGGAGAAGGTGGCTCACGAGGCAGGCTGGTCCACTGTGAATTTCTAGTCACCAACCTTATCTGCCCGGCGACCCAGCTACACATCACCAATCACCTCTCCTACCCCGACCCTCTCCACTACCTGAAGTACCTGAATCCTCACCCCACCACACGCACATACACCCTCACTCTCAGCAGGCAATCTTGCCTTCTACCTCACATAAAAGAGAGACTTTCAGCAAAGGAACTGCCTCAGCCCGCACCAAGGACACGTTGCTACTTTCCCCAGAATCCATTCCCACCTCTCTGCCTCCCCTCCTCCCCATCGCAACAGAGAAGACACCCCTCCTTCTAAAGGCAATTCCCCTCCCTGAATTTTTTTTTAATAACTTTTATTAAGCTTCAACTGAACGTTTACAAATCCAATCAGTCTGTCACATATAAGTTTACATACATCTCACTCCCTACTCCCACTTGCTCTCCCCCTCTTGAGTCAGCCCTTTCAGTCTCTCCTTTCTTGACAATTTTGCCTGCTTCCCTCTCTCTCTATCCTCCCATCCCCCCTCCAGACAAGAGTCGCCAACACAATCTCAAGTGTCCACCTGATATCATTAGCTCACTCTTCATCAGCGTCTCTCTCCCACCCGCTGACCAGTCCCTTTCATTTCTGATGAGTTGTCTTCGGGGATGGTTCCTGTCCTGTGTCAACTGAAGGTCTGGGGAGCATGGCTGCCGGGATTCCTCCAGTCTCAGTCAGACCATTAAGTTTGGTCTTTTTATGAGAATTTGGGGTCTGTATCCCACTGATCTCCTGCTCCCTCAGGGGTCCTCTGTTGTGCTCCCTGTCAGGGCAGTCATCGATTGTGGCCGGGCACCAACTAGTTCTTCTGGTCTCAGGATGATGTAGGTCTCTGGTTCATGTGGCCCTTTCTGTCTCTTGGGCTCTTAGTTGTCGTGTGGCCTTGGTGTTCTTCATTTTCCTTTGCTCCAGGTGGGTTGAGACCAATTGCTGCATCTTAGATGGCCACTTGTTAGCATTTAAGACCCCAGACGCCACATTTCAAAGTGGGATGCAGAATGATTTCATAATAGAATTATTTTGCCAATTGACTTAGAAGTCCCCGAAAACCATGTTCCCCCGACCCCCGCACTTGCTCCGCTGACCTTTGAAGCATTCATTTTATCCCGGAAACTTCTTTGCTTTTGGTCCAGTCCAATTGAGCTGACCTTCCATGTATTGAGTGTTGTCTTTCCCTTCATCTAAAGCAGTTCTTATCTACTGATTAACCAATAAAAAACCCTCTCCCACCCTCCCTCCCTCCCCCCCTCGTAACCACAAAAGTATGTGTTCTTCTCAGGTTTACTATTTCTCAAGATCTTATAATAGTGGTCTTATACAATATTTGTCCTTTTGCCTCTGACTAATTTCGCTCAGCATAATGCCTTCCAGGTTCCTCCATGTTATGAAATGTTTCACAGATTCGTCACTGTTCTTTATCCATGCGTAGTATTCCATTGTGTGAATATACCACAATTTATTTACCCATTCATCCGTAGATGGACACCTTGGTTGCTTCCAACTTTTTGCTATTGTAAACTGAGCTGCAATAAACATGGGTGTGCATATATCTGTTTGTATGAAGGCTCTTGTATCTCTAGGGTATATTCCTAGGAATGGGATTGCTGGGTTGTATGGTAGTTCTATTTCTAACTGTTTAAGATAACGCCAGATGGATTTCCAAAGTGGTTGTACCATTTTACATTCCCACCAGCAGTGTATGAGAGTTCCAATCTCTCCACAGCCTCTCCAACATTTATTATTTTGTGTTTTTTGGATTAATGCCAGCCTTGCTGGTGTGAGATGGAATCTCATCGTAGTTTTAATTTGCATTTCTCTAATGGCTAATGATCGAGAGCATTTTCTCATGTATCTGTTGGCTGCCTGAATATCTTCTTTAGTGAAATGTGTGTTCATATCCTTTGCCCACTTCTTGATTGGGTTGTTTGTCTTTTTGTGGTTGAGTTTTGACAGAATCATGTAGATTTTAGAGATCAGGCGCTGGTCGGAGATGTCATAGCTGAAAATTCTTTCCCAGTCTGTAGATGGTCTTTTTACTCTTTTGGAGAAGTCTTTAGATGAGCATAGGTGTTTGATTTTTAGGAGCTCCCAGTTATCGGGTTTCTCTTCATCATTTTTGGTAATGTTTTGTATTCTGTTTATACCTTGTATTAGGGCTCCTAGGGTTGTCCCTATTTTTTCTTCCATGATCTTTATTGTTTTAGTCTTTATGTTTAGGTCTTTGATCCACTTGGAGTTAGTTTTTGTGCATGGTGTGAGGTATGGGTCCTGTTTCATTCTTTTGCAAATGGATATCCAGGTATGCCAGCACCATTTGTTAAAAAGACTATTATATCCCCAATTGACTGACACTGGTCCTTTGTCAAATATCAGCTGCTCATAAATGGATGGATTTATATCTGGATTCTCAATTCTGTTCCATTGGTCTATGTGCCTGTTGTTATACCAGTACCAGGCTGTTTTGACTACTGTAGCTACATAATAGGTTCTGAAATCAGGTAGGGTGAGGCCTCCCACTTTCTTCTTCTTTTTCAGTAGCGCTTTGCTTATCCGGGGCTTCTTTTCCTTCCATATGAAATTGGTGATTTGTTTCTCTATCCCCTTAAAATATGACATCGGAATTTGGATCGGAAGTGCGTTAAATGTATAGATGGCTTTTGGTAGAATAGACATTTTTACTATGTTAAGTCTTCCTATCCATGAGCAAGGTATGTTTTTCCACTTAAGTATGTCCTTTTGAATTTCTTGTAGTAGAGCTTTGTAGTTTTCTTTGTATAGGTCTTTTACATCCTTGGTAAGATTTATTCCTAAGTATCTTATCTTCTTGGGGGCTACTGTGAATGGTATTGATTTGGTTATTTCCTCTTCGGTGTTCTTTTTGTTGATGTAGAGGAATCCAAGTGATTTTTGTATGTTTATTTTATAACCTGAGACTCTGCCAAACTCTTCTATTAGTTTCAGTAGTTTTCTGGAGGATTCCTTAGGGTTTTCTGTGTATATAATCATGTCATCTGCAAATAGTGATAACTTTACTTCTTCCTTGCCAATCCGGATACCTTTTATTTCTTTGTCTAGCCTAATTGCCCTGGCTAGGACTTCTAGCACAATGTTGAATAAGAGCGGTGATAAAGGGCATCCTTGTCTGGTTCCCGTTCTCAAGGGAAATGCTTTCAGGTTCTCTCCATTTAGAGTGATATTGGTCCCTGAATTTTTGAAAAAAATTTTTATTGTGCTTTAAGTCAAAGTTTACAAACCAAGTCAGTCTCTCAAACAAAAACTCGTATACACCTTGCCATATACTGCTAGTTTCTCTCCCCCTAAGGAGACAGCACACTCCTTCCCTCCACTCTCTATTTTCAAGTCCATCCAGCCAGCTTCTGACCCCCTCTGACCTCTCATCTCCTTTCCATACAGGAGCTGCCCACATAGTCTCATGTGTCTACTTGATCCAAGAAGCCCACTCTTCACCAGTATCATTTTCTATCCCCTAGTCCATTAGTCCAGTCCAATCCCTGTCTGAAGTGTTGGCTTTGAGAATGGTTCCTGACTTGGGCTAACAGAAGGTCTGGAGACCATGACCTCTGGGGTCCTTCTAGTCTCAGTCAGGCCATTAAGTCTGGTCTTTTTACAAGAATTGGAGGTCTGCATCCCACTGCTCTCCTGCTCCCTCAGGGATTCTCTGTTGTGTTCCCTGCTAGGGCAGTCATCTGTTGTAGCCAGGCACCATCTAGCTCTTCTGGTCTCAGACTGATGTTGTCTATGGTTTATGTGGCCCTTTGTGTTTCTTGGGCTTGTAATTGCCTTGTGTCCTTGGTTTTCTTCATTCTGCTTTGGTCCAGGTGGGTTGAGACCAATTGATGGATCTTAGATGGCTGCTTGCTAGTGTTTAAGACCCCAGATGTCACTCTCCAAAGTTGGATGCAGAATGTTTTCTTAATAGACTTTCTTATGTCAACTGACTTAGATGTCCTCTGAAACCACGGTCCCCAAAGCCCTGCCTCTGCTATGTTGGCCTTTGAAGCGTTCAGTTTATTCAGGAAACTTCTTTGCTTTTGGTTTAGTCCAGTTGTGCTGACCTCTCCTGTATTGTGTGTTATCTTTCCGTTCACCTAAAATAGTTCTTATCTACTATTTAATTAGTGAAAACCCTCTCACTCCCTCCCTCCCTCCCTCCCTCCCCACTCTCCTAACCATCAAAGAATATTTTCTTCTCTGTTTAAACTATTTTTCCAGTTTTTATAATAGTGGTCTCATACCATATTTGTTGTTTTGCAGCTGACTATTTTGCTCAGCATCCTCTCCCTGAATTTGGGCAAACATCCTTCTCCCCATCTCAGACCCTTACACCTCTCTCTTCTGTGTTTAAACTCTTCCTCTCAGCTAGATCCTTGCTGCTGACTTTGAAACTTGTTCCAGTCTAGCCCGTTAGGAGAAAAACACACAATAGGAACAATAAAAACCTTCCTATTATCCCCACATTCCCTTCTAGCTACTTCCCTATCTGCATCCTCCCAGTCATGATTCCAGGATTCATGGCCTTGGTGGCCTCACCCCCCTCCTCACCTTGCTGTCATTTCTTTTCTACCCTGTATGATCACACATGTTTCTCAGTCTGTCTGGGCTGACCTCCCCACTCCTCCCATCTCACAAACTCCTACCCACCCTGCCATCCCCAGCCGAAACCTCCCGCCCCATGGAGTCTTCCCTAGGTCCCACAGAAAGTCTGCCCCTCCCTCTATAAACACCTGGAGCAAACCTCAGCAATTTACCTTCTGCTCTGTCTGTCTAATTGTGGGGCTGTCTATCTAATTAGACAGCCTAGACTTTTTGTGGTCTCCTCCAGGGCAGGAACTATGATCAGTGAATGATGAGGATGCAGGAGAAGAAAATGGGGAATACAGAGATGGAGGAGAAAGTCAGAGGGCTATGGGAGGAATGATGGGGCAACTTGCTACTATACCCAACTGATCACTTGCAGAAACACAGGGAGGCAGGCATGAGTTTTTCCAAGCTTGGTTAATCGTTAGAAGAACTTGGGTGCTCATTAAAACCCAGATTCCCAGGATCCATCCCAAACTACTGAATCAGACTTTCCAGGGAAAGATAAGAAGCCCCAGGGGGTGAGAAGAGCTGGGCGCTTCTCCCCCCAGAAGCCCTGCCCTTGCCCCAGAGAGAAGTTCTCCAAGATCACCTCCAGCTCTGAGCTCATTTCCTGGGTCCTTCTGGAAACCCTGGTGGTGTAGTGGTTAAGTGCTACAGCTGCTAACCAAGAGGTCGGCAGTTCAAATCCACCAGGCACTTCTTGGAAACTCTATGGGGCAGTTCTAATCTGTCCTATAGGGTCACTATGAGTCGGAATCGACTCAATGGCACTGGGTTTGTTGTTTTTTTTTGGTTGGGGCCTTCTGGAAAGCTAAGGTCTGTTTCTCCCCAAATCCATAAGACTACCCTCCCTGCTGGTGCAGTGGCAAAGCAGGGGTTGATCCTTGCTGCTTGGAGGACCTTATCTTGGCTTAAAAGAGTTAAGTGACTCACCTAATGTCACAAACCAAATAAATGGCAGAGCTAGGATTTGAACATCAGCCTGTCTGACTCCTGAGCCTTCCACCAACCTCCGGCCACTTTCAGCCCTTGCCAACACAGTCCTTAAAATGACAGACCACAAAATGCAATGCAGTATCTTGGATTAGATCCTAGAACAAAAGAAAGGCTGTTAGTGAGAAAACTGGTGAAATCCAAACAAAGCCTGGAGTTGAGTGAATAGTAGTGTACCCATGGTAGCTCCTTAGTTGTGACAAGTGTATCGTGGTCATGTACAGTGATGATGCCAGGGAAACTGGGCGAAGGGCATACGGGAACTCTCTGTACTATCATGGCAACTGTTTTCCAAAATAAAAAGAGTATTTAAAAAAATTAAAAATAATAACAATAAAAAAAAAAAGAGATAGAAGAAAAAACACCCTACTGGGAGCATAAATTGCAAACTCATTCCAACCCCATTCTAACACTTCAGGCATCAGGTTGGGGATGGCTGTGAACCCCCAGACACGACATTCTCATGTGGGTTCTGCTCACAAGTGTTACCATAAAGGGACAAACCAAAAAACCAAACCCGCTGCTGTAGAGTAGATTCCGACTCATAGTGACCCTATAGGACAGGGTAGGACTACCCTGTAGAGTTTCCAAAGAGCACCTGGTGGAGTCAAACTGCTGACCTTTTGGTTAGCAGCCATAGCTCTTACCCACTACGCCACCAGGATTTCCATATAGGGACAAAGTCCTTCCTTTTTCCATTCTCTTTCCATCTTCCTGATTTCCCCAAGGAGGAAGTCTCAGCCTGGCGCCAGCCCTCTTTAGCCCCACGGCAGGCTTGCTAGCTTTCCTTTTCAACAAATTGGAAGCAGCCCTTGGGCTCCAGCCTTCAGCAGGCTACGGTCTTGGTGTAACATAATCACAGAAATGGTTTTACTGTGTCTTTCTACTTTCTACTTGTGGCAAGTTATACTGCTTTCCTATGCATGATTGTCATATTAATTTCCATTAAGATAAAATTATATTTTTTGTTTTTTTAAATGTGAATTGGTTTAAAGAAAAATATTGAGTAAATACCGTAATAGCACCAAAGAGGTGAGGATTCAGCCACAATCAAGAAGGTGATTCAGGAATGAGGGAAATGTGAGAAATTGAGTGCTAATGGCGGGTAAGTGTCCCCAAGAGAAAGGGTCCAGGCAGCGGGGCCCCTCCTCACCCTGAACTCATGTTGTACAACCTGAGTACCTACAAGGGGGCCCAGAGGGGCAGAGAATGTTCCTCTGGTTGGGGTCTCAATGGGGCACTAAGGGACATGGGGGAACCAGTGTAACTTGCCAGAAATAGAAAATAACTGTAAAAATACACACAGTAAAACCAATTCTGTGAGTAAATTACCCCAGGACCATTGCCTGTTGAGGACGCAGAGCCTGAGGGCCGCCCTCTCTTTGTTACGAAGGAGAATTAGCAAACGCACCATGGCGGTAAGCTAGATTAGAACAGGGGCTGTCTCTCCTGTTCACCCAGCCTCCCCTACACCTAGCAAGCTGCCTGACTTATAGTAGATACTCAATAAATATTTGTTGAGTACACTAAAGGATAAAGAATGAATATATAGATGAAACTTTGCAGTTGGTTCTGTCCTTTCCAACGCTAGTGTCAACATATTGTCCAAGATAAAAGGGCCTTCTAAAATCACCTCTAGGCAACTTCCTCATTGCACAAATGGGAAACTGAGGCCCAGGAAGGAAAAGGTATTTGTCCCCAGTCAGTGTCTGAGGGAACCATGGCTGGGAACTTGGACTTCCCACCCATGATTATCTTGCCAACACATCAGCCTGTCACCTCTGGTGTGTGCCCATGAGAATGACCTCAGTCTGTACAGGTGATGCTGTGGGCTAAGCTGGGGCAGACACAAAACCAGGCTTCTGGAGACCTGCATGTGCTGGAGGAGGCTGAAAAGCCCTCTTCTCAGATGCTGTACAAGGGCTTTCTGCATCATGGGGAAGGTCAGGCTGGATCATGTCAAAGGCATTTGACATACCCTAAGATTCTGACGTTAGATATGTAGATTCTTGGTTAGGGATAACCTTCCTCTATCCATCAAGTGTACCTGCATATGGTTACCCACCAGGCCGTAAGGCTCCAAGAGGCAGACTGTGCAACAGACTCCATGGACAGTAGAATCATAAAATCTATAGGGTCGCTATGAGTCAGAATCGACTCGATGGCAATGGCTTTGGTTTAGTTTTTGGTTTTCTTCAGTGATGAGTGTCACTTTCTCAGTGAAGTCAACCTTGACCACCCTAAGTAAGACCACACCCTTCCACACCACCATCGGCACCACTGGCACTTCTAATCACCCTTACCTGCTTCACTTAATGTTCTTGTTTATTTATTACACTGAATGTTTATCGCCCACCTCTCTCTACTAGCCTGAAATTGCTACAAAGACAAGGATCTTTGTATATTCTGTTCACTGATACACCTCAAGCCCCTAGGACAGTCCTTCCTGACACAGGGTGGACACTCAGTAAATATCTGTTAGATGAATTGATGGATGGATGGATGGATGGATGGATGCGTAGATGGGTGGAAGGACAGATGGATGGATCAATGGTAACTAAAAATACTTAGGGGACTTGTGTTCTTTCCTAGCTCTGCGGATTTCTAGCTGCAGGGCCTTGGGCAAGTTATGTAGTCTCCTTGAGCCTCAGTTTTCTTGTCAGTAAAATAGAAGTGTCACACTAACTTGAAGGGTTTGTGGGTAAGTAGGTCGTGTACTCCCCCTTCACTTGGTAGAGCCACCCTCTGCTCCCTCTCCAATCTCTTCCCCTATTTTATTTTCAAAATAGATGTCTAGGCTCATGATAGACATCTAGAAGTATGACACCAAAGTCAAATCCATTCATTTATTCATTAGGCAAGGGGAAGGCTTCTTAGAAAAAGTAGGCCTTGACCTTTCCTGGAAGGATGAGTAATGCTCCAAAAGGAAGTGGTGGGTGTGAGGGGAATGGGGAACAAAGGGAGCACCCGGGCAGGTGGGATGATGTGAGCAAGTGCATGGAGAATATGCCCTGCAGGCCCAGTTGAGGAGGAGGGCTGAGAGGGGAAGAAGGCATGGCCAAACCCCAGAGGTCAGGCCATCAGGCTGAGGCATGTGGCCTTCCTTCCCAGAGGAGAGGTAAGCTATGGAGGGGACGGTTGTTTCTGGGGCAAGGGAGGCTGCCATGGTGGTTTTCTTTTTCAGTAAGCACGTGCTGAGCGTGTTCTATGGCCTGGACTCTATGGGCACAGGGCAGCAGCCAGAGGAACAGTTACAACACATGAATTTGCCTGAGTCACTCTCCAAGGGAATTCTCGCTCACCCTGCCTCTTCAGTTAAGGACCAGCATGAGACCCCAACCAACCTATCCAGCCTCCCTCCCCACTACCTCCTGCTTAATTTTGCTGCTGTGGCAACACTAATCTTGTTTCAGTTGGTCACACATGCCACCATCCCACCTTGGACCTTTGCACATGCTGTTCCCTCCACTTGGTAGAGCCTTCCTCTGCTTCCTCTCCAAACTCTTCCCTTATTTTATTTTTTATTTTAAAAAGACTTCATTTCTGTAGCGGAAAATGACAAAATGACTGTGAAAGTAGGAAGTTATGTAGAAAAAATATTTAAAAGACACAACAGTCATTTTTAGAATGTTGTTATTGCTGTTAGGTCCTGTCGAGTTGGCTCTGACTCATAGCGACCCGATGTACAACAGAACTCGACGCTGCCCTGTCCTGTACCTTTCTCGAAATCGTTGCTATGCTTGAGCCCACTGTTGCAGCCACTGTATCATCCATCTCACTGAGGGTCTTCCTCTTCTTCGCTGGACCTCTATTTTACCAAGCATGACGCCCTTCTCCAGCGACTGTCCCTTCTGATAACATGTATAACTTGTCCAAAGTACATGAGACGAAGTCTCGCCATCCTTGCTTCTAATGAGAATTCTGGCTGTGCTTCTTCCAAGACAGATTTGTTCCTTTTTTTGGCAGTTCATGGTGTATTCAATATGCTTTGCCAACGCTTTAATTCAAGGGATCAACTCTTCTTCATTCTTCCTTATTCATTGTCCAGCTTTTGCATAAACGTGAGCTGATGAAAAACACCATGGCTTGGGTCAGGCAAACCTTAGTCCTCAAAGTGACATCTTTGCTTTTCAACACTTTAAAGAGGTCGTTTGTAGCAGATTTACCCAGTGCAATGTGTCTTTTGATTTCTTGACTGCTGCTTCCATGGGCATTGATTATGGATCCAAATAAAATCCTTTACCACTTCAATCTTTTCTCCATTTATCATGATGTTGCTTATAGGTGCATTTGTATTTTTGTTCTCTTTATGTTGAGGCTCTGAGTCAGAACTGACTCAACAGCATTGGGGTTGGGGTTATGTTGAGGTGTAATCCATGCCGAAGGCTGTGGTCTTTGATCTTCATCAGTAAGTGCTTTGAGTTCTCTTCGCTTTCAGCAAGGAAGATTGTGTCATCTGCATAACACAGGTTGTTAATGAGTCTTCCTCGAATCCTGATACCCCATTCTTCTTCATATAGTCCAGCTTCTTGTATTATTTGCTCAGCATACAGATTGAATAAGTATGGCGAAGAATACAATCCTGACACACACCTTTCTTGACTTTAAAGCACAGAGTATCCCCTTGTTTTGTTCAAACGACTGCCTCTTGGTTGTTTTTTTTTTTTCCAAAGAGCACAATGAAGTGTCCTGGAATTCCCGTTCTTCCCAGTGTTACCCATAATTTGTTAGGATCCATACAGTCTAATGCCTTTGCATAGTCAATAAAACACAGGTTAACATCTTTCCGGTGTTTTCTGCTTTCAGCCAGGATCCATCTGACATCAGCAATGATATCCCTTGTTCCAAGTCCTCTTCTGAATCTGGCTTGAATTTCTGGCAGTTCCCTGTTAATGTACTTCTGAAACTATTTTTGAATGATCTTCAACAAAATTTCACTTGTGTTTGATATTAATGATATTGTTTGATAATTTCCACATTCTGTTGGATCACCTTTCTTTAGAAAGTGTACAAATATGGATTTCTTCTAGTCAGTTGGCCAGGTAGCTGTCTCCCAAATTTCTTGGCATAGAGAAATGAGTGCTTCCAGTGCTGCACCTGTTTGTTGAAACATCTAAACTGTATTCCATCAATTCCTGGAACCTTGTTTTTCACCAATGCCCTCAGTGCATCTTGGACCTCTTCTTTCAGTACCACCGGTTCTTGGTCATATGCTACCTCCTAAAATGGTTGAATGTCAATGAATTCTTTTTGGTACAGTGACTCTGTGTATTCCTTCCATCTTCTTTTGATGCTTCCTGCGTCATTTAATATTGCCACCATAGAACTCTTCAATAAGGCAATTCAAGGCTTGAGTTTTATCTTCAGTTCTTTCAGCTTGAGAAATGCAGAGAGTGTTCTACCTTTTTGGTTTTCTATCTCCAGGTCTTTGCATATTTTATTATAATACTTTGTCTTCTTGAGCTGCCCTTTGAAATCTTCTGTTCAGCTCTTTTACTTCATCATTTCTTCCTTTTGCTTTAGCTACTCTGTGTTCAAGAGCAACTTTCAGAGTCTCTTCTGACATCCGTTTTGGTCTTTTCTTTCTTTCTTGTTTTTTTAATGACCTCTTGCTTTCTTCATGTATGGTGTCCTTGATGTCATTCCACAGCTCGTCTGGTCTTTGGTCATTTCAATGCATCAAGTCTGTTCTTGAAATGGTTTCCAAATTCAGGTGGAATATACTGAAGGTTGTACCTTGGGTCTCATGGACTTGTTCTAATTTTCTTCACCTTCAGCTTGAACTTGCATATGAGGAATTGATGGTCTATTCCGTAGTTGGCCCTGGCCTTGTTCTGAGTGATGATATCAAGCTTTTCATTGTCTCTTTCCACAGATGTAGTCAGTTTGATTCCTGCATATTCCAAGTGTATAGTCACCGTTTAAGTTGGTGAAAAAAGTTTTATTTGCAATGAAGAAGTCCTTGATCTTGAAAAATTCTGTCATGCGATCTCCTATATCCTTTCTATCACCAAGGCCATATTTTCTAACTGCCAGTCCTTCTTTGTTTCTGACTTTTGCATTCCAATAGCCAGTAACTATCAATGCACCTTGATTGCACGTTTGATGAATTTCAGACTACGAAAGTTGGTAAAAATCTTCAATTTCTTCAACTTTGGCCTTAGTGGTTGGTGCACGAATTTGAATAATGGTCATATTAACTGGTCTTCCTTGAGGGTGTATGGATATTATCCTATCACTGACACCATTGTGCTTCAGGATAGATTTTGAAATGTTCTTTTTGACCACGAACACTGTCATTCCTCTTCAAGTTGTCGTTCCCTGCATAGTAGACCATATGATTGTCTGATTCAAAATGACTAATACCACTCCATTTCAGCTCACTAATGCCTAGGATGTTGATGTTTATGCATTTCATTTCATTTTTTACAACTTCCAATTTTCCTAGATTCATACTTTCTACATCCCATGTTTCAATATGAATGGACATTTGCAGGTGTTTTTTCTCATTTTGAGTTGTGCCACTTAGTAAATGAAGGTCCTGAAAGCTTGACTCCATCCACATCATTAAGGTTGACTCCACTTTGAGGAGGTAGCTCTTCCCCAGTCGTGTTTTGAGTGCCTTCCAACATGAGGGTCTCATCTTCCAGCACTCTATCAGACAATGTTCCGCTGCTATTCATAAGGTTTTCAATGGCCAGTTTTTTCAAAATTAGACTGCCTTCTTCCTAGTCTGACTTAGTTTGGAAGCTCTGCCGAAACCTGTCCACCATGGGTGACCCTGCTGGTATTTGAAATACTGGCAGCAAAGCTTCCAGCATCATAGCAACACACAAGCTACCACAGTACAACAAACTGACTGACACGTGGTGATTTTTTGAATACAATCTTTTAATGGAAGATGAGCAAAGCCCTAGAGCTTATGCTCAATTCTATTTGGAACACCTGCAAGCATTTTATAAATTAGTGACTACATTGGGAAAAATACTCCAGCATGCTGTTTTAATTAATAGGTACAATTCAAAAGCAGGTGGAGTCCCCAGTTTTCAGAGCTGTCCCCAAATGTCATGTCCCCAGGGAAGACTTCCCTGAGCCCCTAGACTGGGTCAGACCCTCTAAGCACCCATCATTGTCCTCATTGTGGTCACTGCACTTTTGGTCACACATTTACATGTGTGGTTACTTGATTTGTGACTGTTATAAATTGAATCGTGTCCCCCCAAAATTCGTGTCAACTTGGCTAGGCCATGATTCCCAGTATTGTATGGTTGTCCTCCATTTTTGTGATCTGGTGTAATTATGTGTTGTATATCCTAGCCTTTATTATCCTAGCCTCTATGCCTGTGGCTATGGTCCCATTTGGAAGTGAGTTGTCCCTTATGTTAACAAGATGTGATTAGATTATGTTAATGAGGATCGGGGTGGGATGCAGCACCCTTGTTTGAGCCACATCTTTTATCTTACAAGAGATAAAAGGAGACAGAAGCAAGCAGAGAAGGGAGTTCTCACTACCACCAAGAAAGAAAAGCCAGGAACAGAGTGTGTCCTTTGGATCTGGGGTCTCTATGCTGAGAACCTCCTATGCCCAGGAGAAGCTTGATGCTAAGACACAAGGAAAACTCCAAAGAACACGGAGCTCACAGTTGTTAAAAGGAGATAAGAACTTTCTCCCAGAGCCCACAGAGAGAGAGAAAGTCTTCTCCTAGAGCCAGCTCCCTGATTTTGGACTTCCAGCCTCCTAAACTGTGAGAAAATAAATTTCTGCTTGCTAAAACCATCCACTTGTGGTATTTCTGTCATAGCAGCACTAGATAACCAAGATAATGACTGCTTCCTCCACTGGATATTAACTCCAAGAAGGGGCAGGGACCAGCCCAGTGACTGATGCCCCATAAGTCATTGTTCAGGCCAAATGAGGCTGGAGGAAAAACTCAGACCCATGAGCCATCCCATATAAGGAGGTAAGTGCTCTTTGGAGGGCTGCTGGGGAGATGTTTGAAAGGTAGAGAAAGTTTTGTAAAGAGGTCAAATAGAACTGGGCATTAAAGGATGAATAGGAGTTCATCAGGCAGGAGGAGGGCATTCCAATCACAGGGAACAGCATAGGCAAAAGTATGGAGTGCAGCTATTTAGAAAACAGCTCAGAGGCTTGGGTGAGGGTGGAGGAAGACCATATGATGGCTTTCTCGCTGTTGAATGCCTGCTATGTATCAGGCATGGTTTCTACATGATGTCATGTAATCCTCAGGGCTCCTCAGCCCCATGGGGTAGATATTATTACCTCCTGTTGTGTATTGAATTGTGTCCCTCAAAAGATATGTTAAAGTCTTAACCATTGTTACCTGTGAATGTGACCTTATTAGAAGTAGGGTCTTTGCAGATGTAAGCAAGTTAAGACGAGGTCATACCGGATTAGGGTGGACCCTAATTCAGTGATTGGTATCCTTATAAAAAGAGGGAAATTCACAGAGACACACGGGGAGAAGGCCATGTGAAGGCAGAGGCAGAGATTGGAGTGACGTATCTACAATCCAAGGATTGCTGGCAACCACCAGAAATTAGCAAGAAGCAAGGAAGGATTCTTTTCCTATAGCCTTCAGGGAGAGCACGGCCCTGCTGCCATCTTGATTTCAGACGTCCAGTCTCCAAAACTGTGAAGAGATACATTTCTGTTGTTTTAAGCCACCCGATTTGTGGTATTTTATTATGGCAGCTCTAGGAATAGAATACATCCCGTTTAAACACAAGAAAAGGCTGAGGCTCAGAGGGGCTAAGTGACAAGTCTGTCACCCAGCTACTAAGTGGCTTACTTGGCTGTTCCATTCCCTAGTGTTCCATGTTGCAAACAACTCAATAGACGACTACTGAGCATTTCCACCTCCACCTGGGCTGTCCACATCCTCACCCCTTCAGCCTGGTTTGGGGGAAATGGTGATGTCAGCAAAGCACCTTGGCCAGAGTTTCCAGACTTTTGCCCCCCAACTGTGCCCCTGGCCCAGAGTCCAGAGACTTTCTGGATTTGAGGAGCCTGCTCAGGTCTACATGCCCCTCTGCGTGCTATCAGCCTCCCTGCCCTCTTCAGGTCCTCTTTCTTCAGTACTCCCCATGGATCTGAGCACTTACCATGGTAAGCAAGCACAGCCCCTCTCCAGTATGCCTGCTCCAGACTGTGGGTGCTCCCAGGGCTCTGGCTGTGTCCCCTGGGACAGAGGAAACACCTACTGAATACACACATGGAAGGGATGGGCAGGCCTTGAATGGACTTCCAGCTTTCTTACCTCAGGGAGCAGCAGAGGAGTGAGGACCCAGCCGCCAGTTTAGTGTGGAGCCCCACTCCTCCCACCCCAAACCAGAAGACACAGCACGTCCACCCCTGGCTCACTGTGAGGCCAACCATGAGGCTGCAGGGAAGTCACTTGACCTCTCCAAGTCTCAGTATCCTCATCTACAGCACAGATGTCTACATAAGGCACACACCCAGAGGATGACAGCGGGTGCCACTCAGGCTTTTTACCACCAGGCAGTCAGGGTCTCCTCCTCCCAAACACACCCATCACTGGGAATTCACTGCAAGAGGAAAAGGACCGGTTGCCTAAAAGAACTCCCCAAGCTGAAACCCTAGTAGCCCCTGTGAGCACATGGTGCCCCCTAGTGGTCACAGACACACCCTGCAATGCTGTGTTTTCTGGGGCAGGAGACCCATTCACTCCTCAGCTGAGCTCTGCACTTTTTAACAGGTTCTCGTCAGGCCTGCCTTTGACAATAAGAGGGGGGAGCCCCGGGTCCTTTTTGTGACTTTAATTGGGGCTCTGGAGTCAGGCAAACTTGGCCTTGAATCGAAGCTGCTATGCCGGCCTGTGTCCTAATGCTGCTCTAGGAGCTGGACCAGCCTCTCCCCTGTTTTGCCATCCCTTGGTGTCTGGCTGAGCCCACAGCTCCTATCTGGATACTCTGAGGAGGAGGGAGAGCAACAAAGCTCATGGGCCAAAGACCCAAGCGCAGGGCTTACCAAGGGGAAATCACTTTTTCTGAAGCACTGTACCAGGTGCCTTACAACACCAAGGTGGGTGTCGTGACCCCCATTTCAGAAATAAGGAAACAGGGGTTCAGAGAGGGGCTGTGACATTATCAAAGATATCTCACTTTTAGAATTTGAACCAGGCCTCTCTGGCTCCAAACCTCAGGTACTGGCCTTAGCACACATCTTCCCAAAATTATCCACCAAGAGCCAGCGATCCTGGGAGTGCGTTTATTGGATCACAAAACCCCTCTGCCTACCAAGGGGAGAGGAAAACACTGACAAGTGGGTATGGCTGGGGCATGTAATCCCAACATCCAAATGGGCAGAGCTAAGGGGTGTGGCAGGAGCCCTGAGAGCCAGGGATGCCACTTGTTCGAGTTAGGGGCCTTGGAAGAGCATGATGATGTGGGATTGGAAAGATTGTCCCCATGGCTTCAATCCCAGGGAGTTGGACATTTTCAGCCCCAGGCCATGGTTGGGGCCTTCAGTAAGCCGGAACGTTTCCCTATGTCCCGTTAGGGTTGGCAATCTTCGCCAGAAAGAGCATGGAATCTGTGTTCTCCTCTTGGATGATCATCAGAAAGGTTCTGTTTAACTTGACCTCTACTGGCTTCTCCATGGGTAGGGTCTCTGCCGCAGTGCCCGCCGCGGCCTCTGTGCCCTTCTCGTCCATCTTCAGCTTGGCCTTGTGGAACACCTGAGGGAACCAGTGAGGGGGTGTCTGTGCTGGCCAAGACCCTCAGAGACCATGGCTAGTCAGAGGCCAGCAAGGGGCCAAGGGAGAGACAGGCCATGGCCAGAGTCACCCACACAGCAATAACTTGGCTGGTACCACCCACTCCCACCATGGGCTTCCTGGCTTTTCTGCTGCCATTGTTGAAGGGTGTCCAACAAGCAGATGCAGCGAGATTGGGCATATGGTGCAGGTCGGGGCACCCATCATGGGGGCTCAGAAGACAGGGTGGGGTTTGCTATCCTTCCCATGAATTTCATGGAAGTGTCAACCATAATTAATGGCAGAAAGGGGCTGTTGACCCTGAGCTAGATGGAAGGGAGGTGGTGGCACCTCTACCTTGAGGCCTCCAGCTCTCTCCACGCTCTGGTCCCCTACCGGGTGGATAGTTGAGGGGGAGCTGGATTCCTGGTTAGTTGTTTGAGGCAACTCGGGTCCCAGATAAGCCCCAAAAGGCATCAGCACCTGTGACTTGTTGATTGAGTCTGAGAAATTTATGGGCCTCTGGTGAAATACTGATATAGTCATTCTATTGTACAAAATTCTAACCGTTTTACTTGCAGAAAACAGGCAAATACCCCATGTTTACCTTACAGAATCACAGCTATCAGCACCCCAGCTCTAGAAAAGAGAAGCTGTTGAATGTAATACAGGCCTACAGAGAAGGGGTGGCTGGCATTGGATGGTTATGGAACATCCTTGAGAGGGAATCTTAAAGGCAATAAAACCCTATTAACTGTTTTCCCTCTTCTTGCAAGTAGGACAACAAATCATGACTCTGTTTTAGCTATGAAGGGGTCTTGCCCAGTAAAGTTGAAGAACCGTAGATATCTGCAAACCCTCATTTTACAGAGGAATGAGGGGGTCTGGACAGGGAAAATGAGTCACCTAAGGTCACCCAGCTGCCCCGAGTCCAGGTGGAACTAGAGGCCTGAAGTCTGGCTTCAGAGCCCGAGGTCCTATGCACTCCCCACGGCTGTGGGGCTGGCGCCAGGGTGCTCTGGTGGGTCCCTACAACAGGCAGCCGGCTGAGTCCCTGAGGAAGGAGCTACCCCAACAGCATAGTGGATCACCCCCTGAATGGTGGCATGAGAGCCAGGTAGCTGTTCTTCCTGGGTCTGATGTTTCTGTTCTGAAAAAGAAAGATGCCTTTCTGCCATGAGGCCTGAGAGCCTACTGGGGGAGGAGGTTCTTCAGGGGAAAGATCTCTGCCAGACTCCTGAGTCAGGAAATTCTACGAGACTTTGAGTTCCCCAGGATCCCCCACAAGAAAGCATGGTTGGGGAGGACAAGAAGAAGGAGGAAGTGAGGCAGAGAAGGCTGCTTACCCCCAGCACTCTAGAGCTTATAAAACATTCCCACATCCATTTCCTTACACGATACTCACGGGGACCCCCAGAAGTACAGTCAGACGTCCCCATGGTCCAGATAAAAACAGGGGCTCAGAGAGGTGAAATGGCCCAAGGTCCCCAGCTAGTAAAATGAGGCCTCCAGCCCCAGGTGGTGGGGAGCTGGTGGGAGAACCCTCAGCCAAGAAGGCTGGAGGGGGTGTGCCTTCTGAGGGCCCCTTTGAGTCAATTTTGACTCATGGCGACCCCATGTGTGTCAGGATAGAACTGTGCTCCATAGGGTTTTCAATGCTGATTTTTCAAAAGTTGATTGCCTGGCCTTTCTTTCGAGGTGCCTCTGGGTGGACTTGAACCTCCAGCCTTTTGGTTAGCAGCTGATTGCATTAACTGTTTACACCACCCAGGAACTCCTAAAGGCTCCTTATGCTCTTCAAAAAGTCCAAGTGATTATTGTTCCCCATGAGATACCCCCATTCAGCAGCCATGGGGGAAGGGTGCAATGGGGCCAGTCCAAGGCCTCAGAGCCAGCGCTGACCACCCTGCAGGGTGTTTAACCCTCTAGCACCCAGGGGAGGCCATGGAGGCTGGCAGCCCTCAGTCTGAATCCAGTTCTTGCCACTAGCATACCTGGGTGACCTGGGGCTTGGCCTTCCCAAATCTCTCACTCCTCACCCAGCCGGGGGATGATGGTGAAGAGGAAATGAGCTGTTTTCGCACAATGCCTGATGCCGTCTGTGCCAAGTGAATGGTAACTTCTATCCCTGGAGTGGCTCATAGGCGTCTCTACATCTCAGCTCAGGCCATGACCTGCCTGCCCTGAGCCTCACCTGCAAGGTGGTGGGTAGGGGCCTCCTGTGGGCTCTCACGGGACTGCCCATACTGCCCACTACCCACTGACTGTGGAGAAATAGTGTGTCTGCTCCCGGAGGGAAGGTCCATTTCTCTGTGTCCCCAGCAAGGGTCTGGCTCATAGGAGGTGCCTAGTACTAGTTGGCTGAATGATGAATGAACCCTGTTTGTATTGGAAATGCTTCTCAGAGCATCTTCTCGCCACACCACCGAGGCTTGGTTCCTGCCCATTCACGTACTAGGCACACATTCCACACACTTGTGTTAGGCACTTTCATGGCCCTCCCCTGCTCAGACACTTTTGGTGGCCCCTCAGTGCCTACTGACTCAGATCAGCCTGCCTAGCTCTACAACCTGGTCCCTCCCAGATTACTTGAGCCTCCGCCTTCACTCCCACTACTGACATAGACACACATCCTGTGTATCCCCACCCTCAGACTTCAGCCATTCTGTTCCTCCTACTGGAAGACCCTTTCCACTCCTATCCTTTCCTGCTGAACTCTCTCCCCCTCCTTCAAGGCACAGTTCAATGCCCTTTTAACCCAAAAGTAAGGTTGCTAGATGAAATACAAGATGTCCTCTTAAATCTGAATTTCAGATGATCAGCATTTTTTTTTTTTTTTTGGTGTAAGTATGTCCCACGCAATACTTATACTAAACAATTGTTCATTGCAGACCTGAAATTCAAATTTAACTGGTCACGCTGCATTGTACCTGTTAACTCTGGTTCTCTCTGTTTGCCCCGAACAGGCAGAGGCTCACCCTTTCTGGAGACCACGAGACCCCCTGCTTGCGTATCTCTTCTTCACATAGAGCAGGTTTACAAGTTAATGAACTTGTGAGGTCTTTGAGAGAGGGTCTGGGCCAAACCTAGACCAGTTTCAGGCCTATGTTGCTGTTGGCCCATAACCCCAAAAAACAAAACAAAACAAAACCAACCAAATTCATTGCCATCAAGTTGATTTGAACTCATAGTGACCCTATAGGACAGAGTAGAACTGCCCAGAGGGTTTCCAAGGCTGTAATTTCTACAGAAGCAGACTGACACATCTCTCTCCCACTGAGTGGCTAGTGAGTTCAAACTGCTGACCTTTTCATTAGCGGCTGAGCACTTAACCACTGCACCACCAGGGTTCCTTTGTTGGCCTATCAAACCAATAAAAACCCAAACCCGTTGCCGTCGAGTCGATTCCGACTCATAGCAACCCCATCGGACAGAGTAGAACTGCCTCATAGGGTTTCCAAAGATCTGCTGGTGGATTTGAACTGCCAACCTTTTGGTTAACAGGCGAACTCTTAAACACTGCATCACCAGGGCTCCCTTGGCCTATAGGAAGTGCTTAGTAAATGTTTGGGGCACTGAACTGATTTTCAAGATAGCACCAGGAGGTTGACATTTCCAATTTCAGAGGTTGGAAACACGAAGCTTGGGAAGTTTACGTGATTTGCTGGAGATCACACGTTGGTAGGGGGCAGAGGTGGGATCTGAGCCCAGCCTGACAACTGGTGGACAGGTCCTGCTGCACAGCACGGTGACAGCTGTCCCCGCCCAGGGCTGTGCGAAGGCTTCCTCTGCTCCCGGCAGGCTTACCTCGCCCACCTTCAGGCTGCGGTGAGGGGAGATCCTGGTGAGGTCACCGTTCTCCTCAAAGATTTTGCTGATACCCAGGTGGGAGAGGATATCCTTCAGGTTGTAGGTACCAGTGATGGAGAACCTGGGCACGGACACGTCTACAACCCTGGGGAGTTGGAAGTGACAAAGGTAAGTGGTGGGTCCTACCATTATCCAGGGCAGGCCTCAGGGGTGGTGATGAGCTGAAACATTTGGGCTCCCAGCCCCAAGGGCCTCAGATCTTCTCTCTCCATGGAATGAGAAGGGACTCCTTACCCTCTGGGACCCTAGTTTCAAGACACCCTCTATTCTCTGATCTATGTCCCTACTTCCTACCAAGCCTGCCTCAGAGCCCTCATCTACTGGATGGGCTGTCAAATCCCTGCGCTTTCAGGGTCCCCTCACCTGTAGCCACTGAGGATTCCCCCACTGCAAACTCAGCCGTGCCCACCCTCTGGGCCGATGCTGACCCCAGCAGACTAAACGCTAGAGGCAGCAGGAGCTCAGATTTGTGGTTGGGCAGAACTGAGTTCAAATCCCCTCTGCCTTTCATGAGCTCTGTCTGATAGCAGATCATGTTTTCTCTCAATGCCCCTTGTCCAAAAATGGTGACGATGAGCATTGTATCCACAGGACAGAGTGCTAAAGCATGTAAGTGGGCTGCAGGCAGTCAGTGACCAGCAAATGTTCCTCTTCTTGCCCTTGAATTAGCAGCCCCACAAACTCTGTGGGCGTGACCCGGACCAGCCTCCTGGCTCAGAGCCTGGTGCCAAGCATCCCTGAGGCACCTGTACCATCCCTGTCCACCTGGCCCTGGACCCCGTTTCTTCTGGTCATTCTAAAGACCTCCTTCTAGCCTGCTTCCTCTCCTTCCACAAGTGGTACCTACTTGACCATTCTTAGGAGCAGACTACCTGCTGTGATAACTCCTACCCTAAGAAGCAAAAACAAACTTCTCCCTCGGCCCTAAGTCATCTCTTCAGCTTCCAGACCATTTCTTTTCTCCCTTTTACAGAAAAACTCCCTGAAAAGGCATCTCCGCTTCCTCCATTGTCACCTCAACCCACTCCAGTCAGGTTTCTGTCCTCAACATTCTACCAAAACAGCCCTTCACTGAGTCGATGTGGACCTCGGTTTGCTAGAGCCAGAGGCCAGTTCTCGTTGGTTTTGGTACCCCCCAAACCTCCAGGAATGCCTGACTGGTTGATCTCTTCCTCCCTCATGGAGCATTCTAATCCAAATCTAATCCCTCAAGGTTTCCCTCTTCCTTCTCTTGCCCTTTGTTGGCTGCACCACATCCCCCATCTCTAATTGTTGGGGTACTCCAAGGATCAGAGCTTGATTTTTCTCTCTCGTCTATCTTTACTCCTTCCCTAGGGGATCCCATTCTGTTTCATGTCTTAAATATCATATACATGCCCAATGACTCCCAAATTTACCTTTCCACTCATTCATTCATTCAACAATGTTTATTAAGCCCCTACTGTATACTGAGTGCTGTTTTAGGTAATTAAGATGCACCTGTGAGCAAAATAGGGGGCTGGCCAAATGTGGCCCACAGGCCATAGTTTGCTGACTTCTAGCCCAGAGGAGTGGCTTGAAAACTTTTTAGCAGAACTTTCTCCCAAATGTTATTTTAAAAGAAAGAGGCCGAATAAATACGTAAAAGTGTGACAAAGTACCCTGGCTGGGGTGGACACTGAAAAGTTTTTGACAGAAAAATGGATGTTTCAAAATCAGCAGCAGTTTTGGGCCTTAGGAAACACTGAACTTTTCTCCTGGGCAGGAGTTAGAGCAGACCTCCAATCATGCAAATACAAAGTCAGTATTTGCCTTTTGCATAGAGGCCACCCTGAAGTCATCAGCAACCTACATTCCAATGTCATTCCCAGGTGTGCACCAGGCATATCTTTTAGGTGTGTCTGTTGACTTGGTTATGTCTCTTGGGAAGGAAAGATTATTTTCCTCTTTGGCCTCTTCTAGGCCTTCCAAAACATGGGGAACCGAAGAAAGAACACACAGGAATATCTCACCCCCACTTCACTCCACCATAGAGCATGGGCAGAAGTGGTCAGGACGAGTCTCCCTGCTTGCAGAAGAGAAGAAACTTGATTCCCAGGCAGAATGAGCACAGAATGTAGGAATGTTGACCTATCAAGTTCCGATGACTCTTAATTTCCCTCCTGGAACCAGGGACAAATTCACTGCCCTGTGAGAGGGCATGGAGCTTCCCATGAAGGGTGTAGGTCAGTCATGGGGGAAGTGATCGGAGAGGTGGGGCTTCGCCTGTCCTCTCCAAGGTCCTCCTGACCTCAAGGCACGGAGATGCAGGGGGCAGCCCTGGTGGACCGGGTGGGAGTCTGTCAATGGAGGCAGACCAGGAGCTAGACATGGGGCACTCTGAAAGAGATGGTGACAGCAGCCGGCACCTGGACTCCATGAGAAGCCACTTGCGTGTGCTGTCAGTTATCCCCGGGCCCCTGTGAGGGACATTGGCTTCAGTGCCCCCAAAACCTCCAGCAATGCCTGACTGAGCTGGCCTGCACGAAGTCACAGAGGCTCTACCCACATGTGGGGGAGGAGCAAAGGGAAGAGGACCCTCTCCTAAAGCCAGAAAGATGGCGATGGCCCCTTAAGAATATCTGGGCATGGTTAGCAATGGCTTTATGGTAGCCTCAGCAATGGAGACTGCAGAGAGGAGGCTTGGTGAGGGGAACAAGAGGACCTAGTGCCAGCACTAGGACACAGCCTCTTGGGGAGTTACCAGAATAACTTGGAGAAGGGGGTGGGGCGCACTGAAGATGACAAGTTCTAGCAGTCCACTGGCACAGTCTCAACCACTATCATTTGAATATTAAAGGAAATGTAATCTATAGAGTCAAAGATGCATGAAGCTGGGACAACTGGATGAAGTAGGGGTGAGGGCCCAGAATCCCTCCCATTTTCCTCCTTCCTTTTACACTCACACTTCTCCGCCCGCTGGAGAGGCCCCCCGATACAACTCTCTGAATGTTAAGATTCCTATTAGAACACGGCCTGCCCCTTTTGGGGCATCCCCACGTTAAGAGGGCTGTGCCCTTACCATTGGAGATGAGCTGCCACCTTGGGTTTCACCCTGCGATGGGAGGATCAGATTTCCGACACCTGTCAGTCCATAAACCTGAGATTCAGAAGATCTGAGCAGCCTGGGTCTCTGCCTCTTCTACCAATGGGAGGGAGATGGAGATGTGAGCGCCCCCTGTGGGCAAGTCTGTGCTAAGGAACATTTTAATCCTCATTAAAAAAATGGCAGCTGCTGTCAAGTTGACTGACTCATGGCAACCCCAAGCTTGTCGGAGTAGAACTGAGCCGCACAGGGTTTTCAGTTTTCAGTGGAGCGTGTTAACCATTAGCACCATCCAGGACTTCCAGTCCTCTCATTAATCCAGTCCTGTGAGAGTTTACATCATAAATGGGAAAACCGGGTCTCAGCTGGAGTTGGAACCCAGGCCCCTACTCCTGTTTCAGGGCCCAGGCTCTGCCAACACTTGCAGCCCCCAGGTTTTCATCTGAGAGTATGGAGGAGTGCCTCAGCACCTGGCTCTTGAAGCCATTTCCCATAGCTGAAGGCTCAAAAGCTCCCATGGGACAGCCTGCCACCTAGCCTGCTGCTTTTTGCCCGTCACAGAACTGTGACTTTATCTGAACATTCAGAACCAGAATTCCCCTTCCACGAGCTTTCAGCTAACTCCAGATATCAGAAATTTGTTTTGCCATTCCTCTAAGGATTTGTTCCAGAGTGAAGACCCAGCTCAGTTCCGTTATCACTCACAGGTAGCCCAGCTCAGTCCTAACCTTGTCTCCACCTCTCTCAGACCCTCTCCCATCTAAAAGTGCATCAGGCACGACCAGGGTTGGTTCTCAAAAGGCCTTTGGGATGGAAAGGTGGGAGGGGGCAAGGTGGAAGAGAGAAAGTGAAGAGCTGGAGAGGGGGACATCCTGACACTGTCTCTGATATGTGGGACTGTCCTCTCCTCCTCACCCCCTACCTCTGCCTCTGAGGCACCTTGCATGTCCACACTGACACCAAGTCCCCAGCCCTTACCATCCCAAGAAAATCTACTGTAGACAAGTGTCTGAGAGGGATTCCGTAGGTATTACCTTAAGTCTGTTTTAATTTTATGCTTTAAAAGAAAAATACTCACTTTAGCTCTTTGACCATTATTAGTTATAAATTACTTGGGACGCACTCCTTGGCTTTGTTGTGATGCCACAGTGGAAAACATCATTCAATCCACAGTGAACAACTCACAACTCCCTTTGACACCCAAGTGTTTGTCCTTGGGGTTTCCCTTTGCCTAGGATTCCATAGCTCCTCTTCCTTCCACACAGACTGAAGCCTTAGATCAAATGCCACCTCCTCTGTGAAGCCCTTCTTGACCACCACCCTCCAGACAAATTTTTTGCTCCATCCACTGTGCTCCCACGATTCTTATACATCTCCCTGTAAGAGCAAGTGTTCAACTGTATTCATATGATTTGTCTTCATCTACTCCCCACCAAAATATAAGTTCATCATAGAGCCTAGAATAGGACCCAGCCACAGGATAGTTGCTCAATAAATCCGTGATGGAAGAAGTAAAGAGAGCTGGAGGAAAGGGGGAAGAAGGAAGAAGCTGGGTGTACCGGGCTTCCTCTTTACCTTCGCGTGACTATTTTTTTCCAACTGTCCAATACATCGGCCACCATGGCCTCCTCCACTCTCTCCAGTTTGTCCTTGTCGGGAAGGATGAAGATGGCGGTGATGTTTCCCTTGTAAGGCATTTCCAGGACAGTGCAGGAGTGCTGGTCATCATGGCCAACCTTGTACATGCCCCCTCGGAACATCATGGGCACTTTCAAGGGCTTGTTTCCGTCTAGCATAAAGTCTTCTTCTTTGGTTACTTTTGGATCAAACTCATGTTGCCACCTGCCTTAGGATTGAAGAAGGACAATGTGACCATGAGTGTTGGAGGCAAAAGAGGTGACTGGACTGAGAAAACCACCAGGTTTGTTGGCTGTGCAGTATCAGGGAAGGTCCACAGGAATCCCGCCCCCATGTCATGCCCTGAAGGCTCCTGGTCTCAGGGCCTGGTTATCAGTTCTCAAGGAAATCAGGACTGAGATGGGAGCTGCAGGCTCCCTTTGCCTGGGTGGCCCTGAGGCTGAGACAGCCCTGGGATTGTCTTAGCAGAGGGGACTGGGTTACACTCAATAGGAACTCTTTGGGTCTGACCTGAGTAAAAATGCTACATTGTATTCTAAGTCATCCCCGGAAGGAGCCAGTCTCCCGTGGGGCTGAGAAAACTAAAGGAGCCGATTGCTCTTGAGAGCTTGCTGGGGATCCGTGAATACCCAAAGCTGGGCATCTGGGCCCTTCATTTTGACCTGCGGATGCTTTGATCTAAGTGAGCATAATCTCAGAGCTGATCCTTTTCCCTGATGATGTTCTTTGCTGAAAGAAATGGATACAAGAGCCCTGTCTTTCATCAAATTCACAATGAATATTTTCAGTAGACACAGCCAAACCAAATAAAACTGCACAATAAAAAATGGCATCTTGTTGGTAACATCAAAACCACAAGAACTGACCTGTAAAAAGATGGACTTAGTAGAAATAACTGACACAAAATAAACCTGGTAGCAACGAAAACTGCACATGATACCAGTTGGTTTGACTAAATATTTAAGGAATAATTAAACATTACAAAATATAGATCGGAAAAATTGGACAAGGCTAAATTGGAAGACCTGTGGTAGCAGAGGTCATGATGGGCAAAGTATGGTAGAGACACAAACAAAACGAAACAAAAACAACAAAAAGTGATCAAATTTTATGGTGAAATTTGCACAGAAAGCTACTGACTCCAATAAAAATAATTTCTAGGCAGTTTAACTGCATTTTTGTATAAAACTGAGAAAGCAGTGTGTATGAGTCCCAGAGAGCCAAGAGGAAAGGGGTGAGAACTTTGCCTTCACCCTTACACTCTGTGCCCTTACACAGTGTTGGGGCCAACTGCCTGCGTTCACACCCTGGCTTTGCTGTTCTAGAAGTATGACATCAGACAAGTGTCTCAATCTCCCTGAGCCTCAGCATCCTTATGTGGAGGGTGCGAATGATGATAGACTGCTGATCACAGGACTGCTGTAAGACTGAGTGGGATAAGGCAGTATATCTCAGCGAATGTGTACAGAGAGTGTTCAGGGAATGCTAGTCATCATCAGCATCGTCATTGTTGCTTTTGTGCCTGTTTTGATCTAGGGGATGAAGGAACTTTGGGAAATTCCAGATTCTCCCTTCTGTTCTGGGCAGACAGAAGTATCAGTCTACAAGTATCACCCTTTTTTTCTTCTCTAGCCATTAGTCTCCCTCTGGATTTGGGGGGACCCGAGCTTTCAGATTCAGAGCCATGTTGCTGGAAGCTCACAGTGATCTTGGCTGGCCTGAGGGGTATTGGACTCTGATTCTCGTGTGTGTGTGTGTGTGTGTGGTGGTGGAGGATGAATCTTGGAATCTGGAACATGCTTCCATCTTATTTTCAATCTCTCAGACTCAGACTTGAGGACTCTACAAACAAAGTCTGATAAACAGACCAAGTTTCCCACCACAGTGATCATCACCACAGCCATCACCATGCTAAGGGCTTACTTGGAGTGGTGGAAAGTGTGCAGCCGCAAGCCAAGAGAAGCGGGTTCTAGTCTTGACCTCATTAATTGGCTGTGTAACACTGAGTAAGTCAATTAATCTTTCTCTCTGAGTATCACTTTTATCACCTAAAAAGTGGGAATAAGAATATCACCTCAATCTCTACAACCAATATTGTGTTAGGACAATCAGTTATAATGGAACTGCAGATATAGAGGATAATTTGGACTTCACAAAGCTCCCTTTACAAAGAGAATCCCAATAACTGTCCTATGAGCTACGTATCATGACACTGGTTTTATAGACAAGAAAAATGGGGTTCTGAGAGATTAATTGCATACGAGTTCAAGGTCACAGAGCAAGCGAGTGGCCAACCCAGCTTTTTAATCTAAGTCTATTAATCATTTCATGCCGACATGTCCCAAGCCTTACCTAGAAAGAAAATAGAATTTACAAGAAGCATCACAGTGCCGGGATCTATATTCTTGATCAGGTTGTTTACATTCCCATGAGTTTTCCGACTCACATAGTCATTGATCTGCTTCTGAGCAGCTTCTAAGTTCCGGAAGTCAGTGGGAACAGGGTCCGCATTGTATAGGTTCTTGACATTTGCCAGAAACTTCCGCTGTATCTGCAGCCTCTCTTCTATGAACAGCACATTACTGAGGTTCAGCTTGATATCCTGGTCCCCCTGGTTCAGTCTCTGGATGAGGTAATGGAAGCCCTCGTGACGATCCTTGTCTGGCAGTTCAAAGAAGTTGAAGGCCTGCTTGATCTCATCCAGAGTAGAACCCTGGGCACCTAAGCTCAGCATGGAGAAGGCTGTGGAGATGCTCAAGGGGGAGAAGAAGATGTTTCTCCCAGGGCTCTTAGCGGCCAGCTTCTTGAAGAGCTGGAAGCCAAAGTCTGTGTTCCGCCTTGCAAGCTCTTGGGCTGCCCGCCTTCCCTTCCATGCTTGGGCCTGGTTCACAGCCACATGACTATTTGGAGAGAGGTGGTGCTGTGGAAAACCTTTCACGGCCAGTAGGCCAGCTAGAAGCAGGCCCAGACCCAGTGTGGAGTTCATTTTTCCTTGGAAATTGTTCTGTTGAAAAGTAGACTGGAAATTAGAAAACAAACGAAACACGAGCTCTATTGCCCCAATCTTTTCCACAAGGAAGACTGGACGGAAAAACTAATGCAATGACCAGTGTGCTGTGCACGGTGGTTTATAAGTACTTTCACATGCATATAGCATTTAACCTATAAAAATCACCCATGGGATGAGAAATGATTGTCCCTGTTTCATAAGTGAGAAGCCTGACTATAGGAAACAGCTCTTGTTTGTGTTCCTCCCCTTCTTATAGTAACAGTACCTTGATTCTTTTGAGAAACTGCCCCTCTCTACTCTATGGGGCCATGATGAGAATACCCCACAGTGTGCACATGTGACTCAGGCCAGACCATCATAATAGTCCATCCCATTGCCACATGGATTGGTTAAGGAATGATAGATAGATAGATAGTGAGACCAAAATCATTTCCATCAGTATCTTTCTCAGGGAATGCAAAGCCCTCTCAACTCTGGGTGACTGGCTTAATGACATAATCATGATGTTAAATATGGCCGTGATTTCCACATGTAAACAAGAGAAGTGAGATAGAGATGGAAAGAGAGAAATGGAGACACACATCTGATGACATTGTTGGAGTCCCTGGATCCAGGTGTACCTGAAGTCCATTCTTCTCTGTTTTTCCACATTATATGAACCAATAAATTTTACAATTGGTTAGTTTGAGTTTGGTTTGTTTACCTACAGCCAAAAGAATTCTGACCAAATTGCAGAAATTAAGCCATTTGTCTAAGATCGCATGGTCTGTTAGTGACAAATATCCACTCTAGGAGAACCCAGGTCTTGGGTAAATCTCCTTCCCTACATCCTTTCCAGGGAAGAGAAGGGAATGGTGTCTTGGGGAGGAAAGTGCAAGGCTGCCTGGCTCCATGACTGCTGCTCCTTCCATCAACCTCCCATTTTTGACACCACTCACAGGACTGAGATTTGGGGAACAAGAATTTTATCTTCCACTTTCCCTTAACCTCTAGCCATAATGCCTCACAGAGCTTCCGAATGTATGATACTTGTCTTAGTTACCTCGTGCTGCTGTAACAGAAATACCACAAGTGGGTGACATTAAAGAGCAGAGATTTATTTTCTCATCGTTCGGAGTCTCTAAGTCCAAATCAGGGTCTCGGCCATACTAGTTCCTTCCTTGCAGGAAGTTCCAAGCCTTCCTCAGTTCCTTGGCTGTAGATGATCCACGTAGCATCTGTCTTCTCCCTTGTTTGCGTGTGTGTCTGTGTCTAGACTGCTCGTTATACAATTCATAAGTGATTAAGTTTAGGCTCCACCCAACACTGGTATGGCCTCAACTGATTGATTGATTATATTACATTTGTTTGCATTATGGAATGTGATTACATCATATTACATTAAAAAAAAAAAAGGTATTACTTTATATCAGATTACATCCACTGGCATTGGGATTAGAATTCTAACACATCTTTTTTGGAAGTGGGGGGGGGGCACAATTCAATCCATAACAGTATTCCAAAAAGCTTATTGATTTCTCTAGTTGGGCATACTACTATCGATGATTTTACACCAGTTTACATATAAAATAGAGGCAGATTTCATTGATTGGTTTCTGGTATGCCACTTATTATTTTTTTCCCTTGTAGTTTACATCTACTTGAATGTGCAATCCGTGGGGAATAGTGAACTCCTCATCAGCAAGGGCTTTTCATGGTTGTCTTAGGTGGGGTTCCCTAGAAGCAGGGCCTGAGACAAGGATTCAGCTGTATATTGTGTATTCAGGGAGAGCTTGCAGGAGGAACCTGTAGGGAAGTGAGGGAAGCAGGGCAGGAATAGGAAAGGGACCAAGCAAGGATGTGGTCTCAGGTCAGATCTAGCCTTAATTGGGTCTATAGAGGGAGGGTCTGGAGCACAGACCACATGGAGGAATCGAGCATTTGAGGCAAGAGGTCTGGCCTTTTGGACCAAATCGCTCAGTCATTAGATGTGATTTGCCCCCAGGGCACAAGGGGTGAGGTATAACTTTCTGGAACAATTAGCTCCTGCCAGTCAAGGGCAATTTTCTGGATAAGTGGAGCAGCTCTCATAGCTTTGTGTGTGTGTGTACTTGTGTGTGTGTGTGTATGTGTGTATGGGGGAGTGTATGTCACCAGCGAAGGGGAACTGGGCAGGGCACAAACTGATTATGTTCTTGTGTTTGAAACTATTAATAAATGCTATGAGTTGCTTCCCAAGCATCCATTCTGCCTTCCACCTTTGTAACGGAATGCCATTTCTTTTTTTTCGTATGTCTACCTCTCTCCTAGGCAGCTTTGACACCTTCTATAGAACTGGTATTTTGGGGGACAAGAATTTCATCTTCCGCTCTTCCATAATCTCTAGCCGTAATGCCACACAGAGATGTCAAATGCATGAGAGGATTCTATCACTGAGTGGTGTGGGGTAATCTCAACTCCCTTGCTAGTGACCGGACTAATCCAATTAGTGCATGGTGAGTTTCTGCCCTCATGGTTGTTCAATGAGGGTCATGTAACTTAAGTGGTCCAAAGAAGGTGAATTTCAGGACTGTCTGTTGAAATGTAGGGGTGTGGTGCAGTGAATTGCTTTAATATGGTACTTCTAACCATGGTCTTGTGACTTCCACAAAATGATTGGGTAGGACTATGCAAATAAGGAACTTCTGGTCCACCAAGAGGATTGGACACTTTTTCTAATGCAAATAAGGTGCATGGAATCCTTGTGGGGGTGGAACTATGCATATAAGGTGCATGAAATCCTTGTAGGGGATTGGTCAGTTTTGCCATCCCCTTAGGCTTAAAGGTTGGAGGGGGGTACCTCACTACCACCAAGAAGAAGAGCTCGGAGTAGATTATGTCCTTTGGACCCAGGGTCCCTGTGTTGAGAACCTCCTAGGCCCAGGACAGAGACCTGTAACACCAAAGATGGCACAAAATGGCTAGAAGTGGAGACAAGCACAGCAGAGTCCAGCAGCAGACAAAGGGCAGTGGCATGGGACTGGCAGTGAGACAGCTGAGTGCCATTAGGAAGGAGGCTTCCTGGCAGAGTGGGGTACCCCTGGGCACTTATTGCTGGAACTAAAGAGTTTTGTTAACACTTGCCCAAGCAAGCCAGAGGTCAGGCCAAGAGCGAGAGCCGAGGGCCAAGGGCCGAGAGCCAAGAATGAGGTCTGAGGGTGGAGGGCCAAGAACAGGGGCTGAGGGCTGAGAGAGAGGCCTGTCTGCAGGCACAGCAGAAAAGAAGCTGTCCTGACCAAAGCAGTGCATCCTGAGTTGTTCCTGTTACCTCCAAGTTGACCCTGATTCTGAATTTTAACCTGTTAAACCCACTTTACTTTCCTACAATTCTCATAATTGTGAGTATGGTCTATGAGCTTTGTGTGGCCATTGCAATGAATTATCAAACCCAGCAGAGAAGTAAAGAGTGCTGGGGGAGGGACGTCTGGTGTGTGTCTGACCTCTTCTTCATAGGAACCAGCTTTGGACTGCTGCTGATGTTTATGCTCCTCTCTCAGCCTGAACTGGGACAAGGCCTGATGCCACTCCATTTTTACATGGAGTGCTGCCCTCTCTCTTCTTCTGGATGTCTTTGGTAGAAAGATGTGATAGCCCATTCTACCATGGCCAATTTGCCCCATAAGGACAAAGCCAGAACACAAAAACAGTACACCCAAGGGAATTTCAGAGAAAGTGGAGGTGGAGCCACAGATGAAGCTGACCCAGGAGCCCACCTTTCCTCTCTATTTCCAATGGTGTTAGCATGAGTTCCATGATCAGTTACTTGCAGCCCAAAGCACCCTAACAGATATGAGTACACTAGAAAAAAAAAAGAAAAAGCCAGGACTAAGCAGTCAGGAGTTCTGGGCTCTGATTTCACCCTTCATAGCTGTGTAACATTGTGGAAATCACTTTCCCTCTCTGAGCCTAGGTGATGTCTAAGTATCTTCTGCTCTTAAATGACTGATTTTTCAAGTAAAAATTAAAAATAGTGAGGAACAAGGGCTCTAGGGGTTGTCTGAAACAGGTTAATGAGGAGAAGATTTTAAAACCCCTAAGGATTTTTTTTTTTAAGGATGTCTCAGGTAAAGGACAGAAAATAGACCATGGAATGCATTCAGCCTTGTAGGTGAGTGCAATGGACTGTTTACGAAGGCTGTTTGGATTAAAAATAGAAGCTTCTTTTATTCAGAGTTGATTGCTGCATATGTGTGGGCTATTCCCCAGTGCCTAGGAGTGGAGCAGCTAAGACAGGTTACTTAAGGAGCTGAGAGAGCATTCTTAGCAGTGGCTTTGCCAGCCAGACCTGGGACGTAACACAGTTGAGCAACCTGCCAGGAGCTAGGAGTGTGAGTCAGGGGTAGGGCAGGGCAGAGCCGGCAGGGAGGGGATCCACCCTGCTCCATCCCATAACTTTCTGGCCCATACGCACAATTTTACAGTGATGTTCAGTCAATAACCTCTCAGAGTATTTTCTACATTGCTGAATTTCAGGAAAGAGAGCTGCGTAAAGAATTAGAAGACTGGATATTGGTTTTCTCCCACTTATGTATTTGTTAGGTGGCACTGAGCAAGAATAAATCTCTTAAACTTTCAGAGTCTCAGTATCTTCATCTATTGCTGTTGTCGTTGCTAGCTGCCGTTGAGTTGGACCCTGACTCATGGTGACCCTATGCACAACGGAAGGAAATGCCGCCCAGTCCTATGCATCCCCATGGTCGGTTGCAAATCAGACCATGGTGATCCATAGGGTTTCCATTGGTTGATTGTCAGAAGTAGATCACCAGGCTTTTCTTCCTTGTCCACCTTAATCAAAGCTCCACTGAAACCTGCTCAGCTTCGTAGAAACACCCAAGCCTCCACAGACAGGTGGGTGGTGGCTACACTTGAGGGGCATCGGCTGGGAGTGGAACCTGGGCTTCCCACATGGAAGGTAAGAACTCTACCATTGAACCACCACAGCCCTCTTCTTCACCTGGTAAGTGGGTGACAAAATCCAGATTTCTCTCCCACTAGATGCTGCAAATCAGCTGCCTGCCCCCACCCCCCCTGGACACAGCCCCAGTCTCAGTTTCCTCGTGACTCTGCAGACCTGTGTCACCGAAGTCCCTGTAGACCTTCTGCTCAGCCCCAGCCCAATGCCTGCATCCTAGCCTTTCTCCCCCAAAACGGCCCACACCAGCCCCATTTCTTGGACTTTCAATCTGGTGGGCATCACAGGCCTTCAACTAACCCAAATTTGTCAGATGGGTGCCAGTCCCAGGTGACTGGGTAGCCTTTTTTTTTTTTTTAATTCCATCAATTAAAATAGCTGGGTGACTAGTTGTTTCCCCATAAATTGATAGGCTGTTCTCCTGAGTTGAGCAATTCTTTGTTCGTTTCTAGTTTGGAGGTGTGTGTGTGTGTGTGGTTTTTACCAGTATAACCACGTAAAATAAAGAAGGAGATATAAACTCAACCCTGTAGGGTATACATGGGGTAGACAAAGCTATATGCAGTATTTCATTTCTTCTCTGAATATTCTGGTCCCATATTCTCTATTAATTTAGGAAACTACCTTCATTCTCTTGTGTATGATAAAATAGCATCTCACTTACTAGAAGTCATCCATCCTGAAGACTGATCCTAACCAGGTTAGGGGCCCTCTGGACAATGAGTACAGGTGCCCTAAAGTCTACCTGGGGAGGGTGCTGCCCTTGGGAGAGCTCTCAGGCCACTATGTAGGTACTTACTTTCTTTTTTTGCCCATTCAACAACTTCTACATATATAATTCAGTGACATTGATTATATTCATTATGTTCAGTAATAATTATAACTATCCTTTTCCAAATTATTCCACTATTAACATACACTCAATGCCCCCTAAGCAAAAACTCCCCTTGTCCCCCTGCGTCCCACCGCTGGTAACCACTAATAACCTTTGGTTTCTATATATTTGCTTATTCAATATGTATGAGATTGTACAGCATTTTGCGACTGACTTATGTTGCTGTGCCCCACTTTCCACTCTCACTTTCCACACAGCCTTGATCAGCTTTGTAATTGGAATGAGCTGGTCAGAAGAGACTAGGAGATGGGAGCCATGAGAAGTGACCATAGTTTTAACAATAATATAATTTTACCCCTGTGATCACCAGAAGTTGGGAGAAGAAATACATGAACAGCAAGAACAAGAAAGAACGTCTCAGTCCCTTGTGATCTGGACCCATTCACTTTAGAGAAGAGACCCCCTTCCCCTGAGAGTTTACTCCCTTCTCTCCTGATAGTCCACTCTCCCATCTTGCTTCCCTGCTTTCCTGTGACGGTGCTGAATGACAAGGAAAAGTTCATGTGGTGTCTGTCATCAAACCAAGGAGACCAAAAGTTTAGGATGCTTTGGTAAAGTCCCCATCCCTAGTGGCTTGAGCCAAATAAAGGAGGAGCTTCATGCTCAGTAAAACCCCCTCATCCACAGGCGGCCAGGGAGCATCCTTCCCCGCACTAAGGAGCCCCATGCCCCCTGAGACCCAGCTTTTCTCAGGTCCTCTCTGCAGCTCCCCACCAAGCACACAGCACTTGGATAAACTCAGTGCCCTCTTCTCCAGCCAAGGATTCTGAGCCATCA
This sequence comes from Loxodonta africana, assembly GCF_030014295.1. Classification (NCBI taxonomy): domain Eukaryota; kingdom Metazoa; phylum Chordata; class Mammalia; order Proboscidea; family Elephantidae; genus Loxodonta; species Loxodonta africana. The sequence goes on from NC_087351.1 coordinate 107,614,526, forward strand.
GAGGGCTCCATCCTGAAGATGTGCTTTGCCTTCCCAAAGAAGACCATCACCAAAGCCTGGGCTTGATCCCAGGCATGCACTGTGGTCCACCTCTTTTAAGGAGTTGCTATTGTTTTAAGGCCAACAAAAATGAGGGAAACCCTCAGTGAGACGGACTGACACAGTGGCTGCAACAATGGACTCAAACATACCAATGATGACAAAGATGGCAAAGGACCGGGCAATGTTTTGTTCTATTATACATAAGGTCACCACGAGCCGGAATCCATTCAAAGACAACTAACAACAGCAACATTGTTTTAAGAGGAAACCACTCTCTATTATAAGTTAAATTATTATTTTTAAGAGCAAGTTTAGAGCTAAGGGGTACCAGGGATATCCTTTCCCCCTGGTGGGATGAGAGAAACTGCATAAAAGAAATCCAATGACCATTGTAATACCCTTCAGCCTCCTTTCTGGAAAAAAAGGATGAGGTACAAGTTCACCACCTCGCCTCTTAATTTGGCCTGTCGCTTTCTGCCTTCCTCCTTTTAGGAAATATTTTTGAGACGTCACTATGGGCAGGCTGTGCAGTGGCGGACGGTATAGCAATGCACAAGGAGCAGTCTGTAATGATGCAGCAGCTTAACCCTCAGGCTCCTCTGGAGCCCAGACATGGAGCCCTCACTCCTGAAAAGTGATCCCATCTTGGCTTGATGCTCACAAGCAGCCTCCACAGACTTCTCCAAACCTTCCAGAACTTTCCAAACAGCTCTTTGCCTGACCTGTTCCTCCTCCCCTTCAGTGACTTCCTTCTAGGATGAGGGAATATTTGGATTAGGAAGGCTTAGTAACCACCAACATTGGGACCACTTGTGCTGGAAAGGGGAAAGCAAAGCCCAGAGAGGATGAGCAGCAGACTGAGGTCACAATGTATATTAGTAATGGGTCTGAGTGGGAATCCAATTCGCGAAGGCAAGTCTGCCAGGAATGCATTAAATGGGCTGCTGGGCCTTGGTTTCTCCTTGAAACAATGAGTTGATGGCCACAGTCTCTTCCTCCAGGAGAGACACAGATACACAGCAGCTCACATGCAAGGCTGACTGTGGTTAGGGGTAGAAAGCAGGGGCAGACTGAGCTGGAAAGGCTCCCCTATCTCCCAAGACCACCCATCCCCATGCCGACTATCATGGATTGAATCGTGTCCCCCCAAAATATCTATCAACTTAGCTGGGCCATGAGTCCCAGTATTGTGTGATTGTCCACCATTTTATGTGAGTTCCCTGTGTGTTGTAAATCCTGTCACTATGATGAAATGAGATGGATTAGTGGCAGTTATATTGACGACAGATACAAGATTAGATAGTGTCTTAAGCCAATCTCTTTGAGATATAAGAGAGAAGGAAGCAGAGAGACAGGGGGACCTCCTATTGCCAAGGAAGCAGTGCCGGGAGTGGAGTGCATCCTTTGGACCTGAGGTTCCTGCGCTGAGGTGCTCCCAGACCATGGGAAGACTGATGATGAGGACCTTCTTCCAGAGCCGACAGAGAGAAAAAGCCTTCCCCTGGAGCCGGCACCCTGAATTTGGACTCGTAGCCTACTAGACTGTGAGAGAAAAAATTTCTCTTTGTTAAAGCCATACACTTGCGGTATTTCTGTTAAAGCAGCGCTAGGTGACTAAGACACCCACCAAGGTTCTCCCTTCAGAAAAGCACTGGCAGATACACTTCCGTGAAAACGAGTCGGAGCTCCCACCCCAGATTCCAGTGCTCTTCTCAAGGGCAGGGAGAGGGGGGTGGTGGTGAACTGATTTTGGAACTCCTCTAGAATTTTCTTTTAGTATACCCACCCAGGGACAGTACCATATCTTCCATCAATATGCAGCAACCTTTGAATACACGGAAGCTCTCAACCTTTGGGAAGAGAAGGCATCATACTCACAGTGCATTCAGGAGACGCCCACTGAGCCGGCCAAATGGATCTGCCCTTCTTGGTTTATTATTTATACTCCCATGGCCTTCTGGAAAAGCAGAGGAGAGGACAATAAATTTAGCTTGCCCGGGTGGACAGTGATGGAAGTTTTGGGAACAGTGGCCACGCCACTTTCCCGGGGCTTCTCTTCACCACCAGGGCAGTCACATGCCATTGTTTAGACTACGCCCTCTGGGTTGTGGCCTCCTGGATGAAGGCCATTCAGATCTTTTGCAATAGATGTCTATTTCCCAATAGATGTCTAGATCTGGAGCCTGGAATTTTCTATAGGCAGACCAGCCCATAGTCCTATCATTGAATATTCAATCCTGTCCTCACCATGGTCACCACTGGGAACAGGCTGATACCTGAACTTTGTAGGGAACTTTTTCTTCTTTTGCTGTTTTTTAAGTGCTCAAAATTGCCAGTTCCATCCTTGGCCCGTATTGAGTTCTTTTGAGGTCCCTAAGTGGCACAAATGGTTTGCTCTTGGCTATCAACCTAAAGGTTGGTGGTTTGAACCCACCCAGTGGCAAATTGGAAGAGAGACCTGGCAATCTGCTTCTGTAAAAATTACAACCAAGAAAACTTTATGGAACAGTTCTACTCTGTAACACATGGGGTTGCCATGAGCTGAATGGACTGGATGGCAATGGTTAATGGTGAGTTCTTTTGGGGAAGAAGACTGAGGAGAGATGAATGGACGATTAAATACACAGCCTCTGCTGGGAATAACAGAAATTTGCATTAAAGTTTATAAGAATTCAAGGGGTCACAAATTGTTTTTCTATTGCATATTTTGTTTATGCTGCGGTGATGACCAGTTTGCTTTTTCCCTTAGTTTTCTGTATTGTCCAAATTGTCTTTAAGAAGCAGGCATTATTTTAGAGTTATTTAAAAAAAATGATTTAAAATAAAATGCAATTCTTATCTACAGTTTTATCACTTGAGGGAGAAGGGTGGACAATGTCTGAGAACCTTTCAAACCCACTGATGCTGGGGTGGAGAAGCGATACGCTTAACAAATGTATCTATTTTCAATTCAGTTTTCTCCAAGGAACTCCAGTGAGCAGAGAAATAATTCAAGTATCCCTCCACCATATAGTGGGGTTTCATACCAGCTATTATATGGCCGTAATTAGGGCGGTGGTGGTTCAATGGTAGGATCCTTTCCCTCTGTGTGGGAGATGTGGGCCCCATGCTGTGGATCACAACGGTGCAAACTACAACTGATCACGGAGATGACACAGGACCAGGCAGCATCTCGTTTGGTTGTACATGGGGTCACCACGAGTTGGGGCCTACTCGATGGCACCTAACAGCAAAAACAATGATGTGACCACAGTACCACCGAGCCTCGGAAGAGTCGGGTATGATGTCTTTCCTTCCTTTGGGATTCTAGTTTTAGCAAAGACGTTGATTCAGATCTCAAAGCTACAGGAAGCAGAGGACCCAGGAAGCCTTCTAGATGAAGTGACCCTGGCTACTGCCAGGCCAGCCATCCCCCTCCGCTCCCATGCTGTGGGGATGTGGAGCTCTAGAGCTGCCAGTACCACACAGAGGCCAGCCTGACTGTCGGACAGGTCTGGAAGCTGCCTCACTGTTCAGTTCTGCTCCCTAAAGGGCTGCAGATGGAACGCACCCCAACAGAAGTAGCGGATGAGGAGAGGACAGGTGGTCTCCCCATGGTGGCATCTTGCTGAGACAGAGGCTGCAGAGGTGGGGTGGATGCTGGCACAGAATCTGGGGCTGCATCCTGGTTTGGAAGGGAAGAACCTGCCTGCTGATGACAGGGCGGGGCCTGTGATAGCCTGCAGCCACACCCACCCGGCCTGCCCAAGACCCACGCCACTCCAGGGGAAACCCCACGGGTGACACACAGGAAGAGGCTGGGAAGGACAGCACCATGGCATGGCGGGGACACTGGCTGAGGGCCATGGGATTGCACAGAATCCCTGAGCTCAGACGGTGCAGGGGAAGGGGCTGTGGAGCTGCAGGCCAGGCCAGGAGCTAAAGCTCTGGGAGGAGCTGCCCTCTCCTCCGGCCACCCCTGCCCAAGAGGAAGTGCCCTTGGAGTCCTGCATCATCAGGAAATCTTTCTTAAAATTTGAGACTCCTTTCACTGCCAGGCATCAAGAGTTGCTATAAAGCTATAATCATTAAGACAGTGTGGTACTGGCACAGGGTTAGACAAAGTGGCCGATGGAAGAGATTGGGAAATCCAGAACAGACCCACACAGGAACAGTCACTTGAGCTGTGACAAAGCTGCCACTAAAATTCAGTGGGTAAACGCTGGCCCTTTCAACGAGTGGTGCTGGAAACATTGGATATGTATGTGGGGAAAAAAACCCTATCCCTGGATAAACGAAATTAACTTAAGACAGCATACACTTGGCTGTGAAAGGTATTAGGCTGGCCATATGAAAATGCCGGTATTCAATTATTTTTTACATCAAAAATTGCAATTATTAAAACAACAAATCTTCCAGAAGAAAATACGGAAGAATATTTTTATGACCTCGAAGTAAGCAAAGATTTCTGTAACCGTAGGCAAAAAAAAAAAAAAAAAAAAAAACCATAAAAAATTCGGTAAGTTGGACTTCATTGAGGTTAAAAACTTCAGTTCATCAAAAGCAAGCCACAGACAGGGAGATGGTATTTATAATGCACACATCTGGTCAAGGATTCATATCTGGTAAAAAAATATTTATACAAATCTGTAAAGAAAAGACAATAGCTTAGAAACTAGGCAAAGACTAGATATTTCACAAAGGACGTCATTCAAAAGGCCAGTGAACATCAGATAAGGTACCCAACACCATTAGTCACTGGGAATATGCAAAATAAAAAAATAAAGCCACAACAAGATACCACTGCACACCCACCAGCATAGCTGACATTCAAAGGATGGACAATTCAGGGTGTGGAGCAGCTGGAGCCCTTACGCTACCGGTGGGCTGTAAGCTGGCACAAACGCTCTGGAAACCTGCCTGGCAGGATCCCTTTAAGCTCAGCCTATGCCTGCTCTTTGACCCATTAATTGTACTCCAGCATATATACCTAGCAGAAATGTGTGCTTGGGAGTTCACAAGAGACATGGACAAGAGTGTTCATAGCAACTCTTTGTAACAGCCCCAACGTGGCAACAGCCTAAATGTCCACTCACGGTAGCGAAAAAAAGAAAAACAACAACAACAAAAAAGGACAGTCCTAGCTGCCATTCCAGATAATAATGTCCATATCGATGGGTGACCCTATGACCCTCCGTTTTTCACAAGGTCCCCAGTAACATTCGTGACAAGGAGCTGTGGGAACCAATACAAACAATGTGAGACACGACAGAGCCCAGATCACACTGAACAGACTAAATTGAACCCAGAGCAATAAGCAAAAGACTGAATTAGTGAAAACGTAACTTTCTTCATTAAATTAAGCTCCAATGGAGGTATCGTAAATGATGAACTGATTAAAAAACAAAAACTTACACTTTTAAAACAATCTCCGAGATTCCCGACTTTAGTAAAAAAGGGTTTTCGTACAAAATATTGAAAGCCTTTCCATACAGAAACCTGAGTAAGTTAGAGAAAAAAAGGAGACACATAGAAATACATCACAAAGAAATTACGATGCATTCCGTAAACAGCACAGGACGCTGCAACCAGCTGGCATTACAAGACCACGGGGAAAAAGTGAACGAGTCTATAAATGTTATCGGGAAACAAGCAATTTCAAAAATGAAAGAAAATTTGAAAAAATTTAACATAAAAATATTGGTGGAAAATATTTTATAATGTTAGAATGAGAAAGAACTTCCTAAGCCTGAATCAAACCCCAAAACCATAAAAGAAGAGATGGCTCTGCCTTTGTTACATAATGTGTTAGCGCTTTACGGCATATGCAAAATAAGGACCAGTTACAAAGCAGAGCCTATGCCCGAGATAAAAAGCTAATGTCCTTCTTAGCCATGAAAAGTTCTTATACATCAGTGAGAAATACCCAACGGGCAAATGCGTGAAGACCGTGGGAAGACATGCAGCCAAACATCCTGAGTGGGGGCTGACTTTGATTTTCCGCTTTATCTCACTCTCTTTATCTCCGTCTTCATCCTTATCTCTGTAGGATGAGCCACTTTCATACACATTATTAATAGATACTTTTGCTGATTGCTATTACGTGTTCTCTAGATCAATACTGCGAGGAAGGTACTGTTAGACCCATTTTACATACGAGAAGACTGAGGTTCCCAAGGTCAGGTAATTAGCAGATCCAGGACTCAGAAATCAGATCTTCTGGTACCAAATCCCTTGTTCTATTGATAGCTCTGGAAGACCACAAATCAAATGTGTGACCACTGCATTTTAGCAGCCAGCACTGGCCCGTGGTGACCCTGCCCAGACTGGGTCTCCAGCCCCTAGAGGCCGGCATGGCGAAGAAGGCAGGATGCCTGTCTGTTTGGGAGACCACCTCAGCCCTTGGTTCTGTCCTCTGAGACAGACAGACAGACGCACACACACTCACACCTTGGCCTCCCGGGCCTCCTTTGGCCTTGAGCCTGTCTTTTTTGTCCTTTCCCAGCCCTTGCTGCTCGTCGGCTCCTGGTCCTCATTCCTTCCTGGTCCTGCAGCCTCCAGCTTTCAACTGTGTCCCCTAGACTCACCAGCCCCACAAGTCCTGGTCTGCAAACTGGGTGGGCATCTGCCACTCCCACTCCCTCCCCTGATTCAGCTGGGCCAGCCACACCCAGAGAGTGGCACGTCTGTCTGGCCGTTCCCTGCCTTGCCTCTCCGAAATCTCAGACCTGCTTTTTCTCCCCCACCCTGAACAGCACCTAGCACTGGGCTGGGCACACAGAGATGCTCTGCAGATTCCATTGACTGGCGACTGGCACTGGGCTTGAGGGTGCCAAGTGTTGGACACCCAGAAAACCTCCTAGGAAACTCCTGCGGCTGATTTCTAGTGACTTCTTGCTGAGCCTCAGTGGCCTCCTCTGAACAATGTGATCTTCATGTCCCACTCACCAGAAAATGGGGAGCAGGAGCAAGGTGGGCCCTTCCAGGTGTCAGATGCTCAGTTGGTAGGAGGTGAGAAAGGTGGAGAAGCAGAATGACTCCAGACCGGTCAACCTGGCCATACCCTTCCCTGCACTCTTGTCAAGCTCTCCGAGCTTGCTTGGCTTGGGGACAGTGAAAAGAGAGAGAGACGGAGAGTAGGCTGGGAGGGCAGAGAGGACAGGCCGAGACTATAGGGGTGGGTGGTGGCCTTCAGCATTCCTTGCGGCTGTCAGAGGTGCACATGGAACAGGTCTCCAAAACAGAAGCAGCACCTTGCCCCACCTGCCCACTCCCAGGGCCCGCTCTCAGGGAGATACTGCGACGTTGAGGACGGAGCACTAGTCCTAAAGTCAGAGAGGCAGAGTTCTAGTCCTGCATCTATCATACCTTAGCTGGGCACCACACCCAGGCCAGGCCACCTCTCTGTGCCTCACTTTTCCCATCTGTTAAATGGGACCTTTCCCTTAGCAACCAAGTGTTTAACCACTGCGCCACCAGGGCTCTTTATAGTAACAATAGTGATTAATAATAGTCATAATAAGCATGAGGGCCGTGAGCTGGTTCTGCTCACCTAGGTGCACGCCGCTCACCATTCTCATCTTCCAGCACCTGGAGACCCAGGAGCAGGGCAATTCTTTCTCATCAGATGGAATGTCGGTGTTGGTGCCATAGAGTCGGTTCCACTCATAGTGTCCCTGTGTACAACAGAGCGAAACACCGTCTGGTCCTGCGCCATCCTCACAGTCATTGCCGTGTTTCAGCCCATTGCTGCAGCCATTGTGTGAATCCATCTCATCAAGGGCTTTCTGCTTTTTAGCTGACACTCTGTTTTATCAAGCATGATGTCCTTCTTCAGGGACTGGTCCCTCCCGATACAGGATGTTTGCAGCTGTTTCTTCTCATTTTGAGTCATGCCACATCAGCAAATGAAGGCCCTGAAAGCTTGACTCCATCCACGTCATTAAGGCCAACTCTCTACTTTGAGGAGGCAGCCCTTCCTCAGTCATGTTTTGAGTGCCTTCTAACCTGAGGAGCTCATCTTCCGGCACTTTATCAGACGATGTCCCCTTGCTATTCATAAGGTTTTCACCAGCCAATTTTTCAGAAGTATACTGCCAGGTCCTTCTTCCTAGTCTGTCTTAGTCTGGAAGTTCCACTGAAACCTGTCCAACTTGGGTAGCCCTGCTGGTATTTGGCAAAGCTTCCGGTATCACGGCAACACGTAAGCCACCATAGTATGACAAACCGACAGACACATATTCAGGTGGACTATGTACTATAAATAGTGGACTAGATAGCAAGAATAGAACTCTAAGGTCAAAATCTATAAGTAATTTAGTTAGCACAGGAAAAGGTGTCGCTATTTGGGCAACTACTGAATATTCGAAGTGCTGCTGTGTAGTTAAGGCTGGGAAGACCCATTTCTGAGCATTTTCAGAAATGCAAGAATGCTGGCCACCTATGACTAAAGAAAGCGCCAAGTCACAGGGCCAGGCCCGCTGTGTGGGTGGAGAGGTGGTGAGGAAATACAAGGGCCTGGAGACCCGTTCTCCAGGAATGTTCCATGCAATCCCACATGGAATTCAAGAGCAGCTGTGCCCACTAGCACAGGACAAGGAGCGACAGATAGAGTGTAGCTCTGGACGCCATCATCACACGGTTCACCCTGCAGGTGTAGGAAGGAGCAAAGCATGTCAGGGATGTGGCAAGGAAGGTTCATGCCATTCATCCTTGTTTCCATCATGTGTTTCAGGATGAGAGAAAGCAGGCTGGCGAAAACCATGTGTGGGCGGTAAGTAGGTCACCCTTATTTGCAAGGGTATACTCTGAGCTGGCACCAGAGTTGGCTCACACCAGGCAGTCCTTTTATAGACGAATGTCTCTACAACCCAAGACAAAATAAACATCATAAAAATGTTGTCATTTCCTGGGGCTGCCATAACAAAATGCCACAAAGTGGGCGACTCTAAAGAACAGAAGTTTGTTGTCTCACGGTTCTGGAGGTGACAAGTCCAAATTTGGGCATTGGCCATATTGATTCCGTCTGAGAGCTTTGAGAGAGGAACGGTTCCACGCCTGTCTCCTGGTTTCTGGTGGCCACTGGCGAGCCTTCACATTCCTTTGCTGCTTACAGGTACATCTGCCTCTCTCATCACATGGCGTCCATCATCACATGGTGTCCGTCTTCGCATGGCGTCTGTCTTCCGCTGTGGTAACTCACTCTCCGTGGCTGTTCTCACCTTGTACAAGACACCACTCGGAAGGTATTAAGACCAGGACCCACTGCACCCTGGTATGGTGTAACTGATAATGTCTTCAAAGAAAGACCCTATTTCCCCAAACAAGGTCACATTCACACGTACAGGGGTTAGGACTTCAACATGTCTTTCTGAAGGGCACAGTTCAATCTACGACACATTGTTTTTGGGGAGAGACTATACTGATTGAAACTTACACTGAGATATAAATGACTGCTTTCAGATACCTTTAACGGGGACAAGGAAAGAAATAGTAGAGTCCCCCGGAAGCTGCAGCAGGGAAGAAAGCCCTCAGAGTAGGGGAAGTTTCGGGAACAGGGAAATGGAGATGAGGGGACCAGCAGATTTGATGTCAGGTCAGAAAATCTGGATTCAGGTTCCATACCTACCACTTCCCATCTACTCAAACCTCCTGAAGTTCCTTCACTTTTTAGAACCTTGATCTCCTAACCCATAAAACTGGGAAATGCTTGAGAGATCCATTAGGAGGATTGATTAAACTGTTGTGTTGTTGTTAGGTGCCATTGAGTTGGTCCTGATTCACAACGACCCCACGTGTAACAGAACAAAACATTGACCAGTCATGCCCCGTCCTCACAATAGCAAGTATGTTTGAGCCCATTGTTGCAGCCACGGTGTCAATCCATCTCGTTGAGAGTCTTCCTCTTTTTCACTGACCCTCTACTTCACCAACTAGTGACTGTAAATTGTGTAGTGTAAACTTAACTGTCTATGCCTGGGCTGTGGCACAACTTTGGGATTTTGCAGGACCTTCTGGGAGGAATAAGAGAGATTACTTGCTGCCCAGCTCGAAATCTGTTGTTAGGATTAAAATCTAAGCACAGGTTCCTGGTACCACCCCAAATCTGGTCACATCTCTGAGCCTCCATTTCCTCACCTTTAAAATGGGGGTGACCGTGCTTCCCTCTGTCAGGGAGCCGAGCTAAGCTGTCAGGTGTCAGAGGAGCCAATTAAGACGATGAGCCACATGGAAGTAACAACCAAGCCTTTAATTATTTACGGCCATAGTATAAGCAAGAGGTTAAACCCAGAGGAGGCACTGGCTCTTCCCTGCTCCATATTTCCCTGGGAACAGTACCTGGGCCAGGGTCAGGTGGATCAGCGCAGACTTGGGGACCCATCTCGCTGCCAAAGGAGCCCTGAACTAAAGGCTTCTGCAGTTTTATGGACCCCTAGGCCGGGGCGAGGGTGAGGGGGAAGGGCTAGCGTGGAAAAGTGCTGAGAATTGAGTCAGAGTGGGGAAAAGTGGCTTCAAGGTCCACCTGTCTTCCTCCTGATAACCTTTACAAAACCCATGGGACATATGATATCCGACCCACTTTTTGCGCCTCTGGAATTCTTTGGAAAGGGGATAGCCCAATTTTAACACACTTGGCCTTAAGGTGGAGGCCTTTGGGAACGTGTGAAGCTCAAGAACCCTGAGTTGGAGCCCCATTTTTGTGTAGATTGAACACGTCTTCAGTGATGCCTCCTGGACGTGTGAATTTTCTAAACTTTTGACAGGTTTGCCTTTAAGTATTTCTGTGAGATAAGCCTCCCCATTATGTTCCCCAGTTACTATGTTCTTGTGAGAATGTACTTACCATGAGAATAAGCTATTGCTAGTCTTCTTTCAGTCATAGCGGCCATTTTCTCCCTGACACCATTCATTATTATGAGGCATTACTGGCTCCCTGCTTTTCTAGCTTGCGAACAGTAAACAATGCCTTTCCCATAAGGAATAAAGCATTGCAGTGGTGTTTTTCAAGAGATTGGAACTGCTTATTCTTACCCTGCATTCAAGCTTAAGGCTCAGTCATTGTTTCCACATGTAGCAGGTGGAATGCGTTGCTGAGCAGCTCTGCAGTGTTCCAGGGCAGCCGTTTCTGCTTCTTAGCTGTTAGTACTGCTTTTGTTATAATGCATAATACATAGGAATGTTAATTTTTCTGAGCTTCAAATTCCGAGCCCTGGTGGCTCAGTGGTTAAGAGCTCGACTGCTAACCAAAAGGTTGGCAGTTCGAATCCACCAGCCGCTCCTTGGAAACCCTATGGGGAAGTTCTACTCCGTCCCATAGGGTCACTGTGAGTCAGAATCAACTGGACAGCAACAGTTTGGTGTTTTGGTTTCGTTTATTTGGTCTGTCGGTAATGCTTTTGCAGTAATGAAGAATGCCTTGTACTCGTAATTCTCCTGAGATAAAAAAAATCCCTTGGCTTTATTATTTGGGCTGTAAGTACCATTCCTGCAGTAAGGAAAAACGCATTGTACTATATCTTTAAAAGTTTCATGAAAGATTATAAACAGGTTAAGAAGAAGGAGACTAGAATAAAATGTATGTGCAGTCATTGTCAAGTGCCTTCACGTTTTGCAAACTTTCAGGAAATAAAAAAAAAAAAGATTTTTATCATTGACTTATATCGGTAGGATTTACTGTGTCCGTCATCTGCAGGGACATATGGGATCTCAGATAATGGGTATCAAAATTCATAACTCATCACGGAAGTTCTGAATCGGTCCTTTAATCAGCATGCCTTCATCAGTGAAAACACACACTATAAACAGAAAAGTCGAAGGAGAAAATAATTGAGTCTTGAAAAGGGTAAGGTGCTTCAGCAGAGGTACGTGCACCCATAGACCAGCAAGGCCAGGGTCAGCGATGGCCAGGCTGCTATAGGCCCCCAATAAAGGGGCCTCCATGTGGAAGTGCCTGGGCTGGAATACAGATGCTTGGAAGAGTATGGCTGGTGGAGGGTTGGAGTGGCCTGAGCCCTTGAGTCCTCGAGTCCTCGACTGCCACTCCCTTCAGAGACTGCAGTGCACGGCTGTTCACGGGCCTGGTTGGGAGGGCAGCTTTCCGCTGAGGCTGTCAAGTAAAGCATTTGTAATTGCCTATCGTCAGGCCTGAAAAATCACACCTAGGTTTTTAGGTTTTTAGCCAGGGGCGGACCCCTCACCTCCCCACTGTTGGGAGGATTAAGTGAGAGAATCCATGCAAAGCCCTTGTGTTGTGCCTGGCACATGGAGGCATGCCTTGAGAGCTGGTCTCATTGCTTTATTATTATTATATATCATTTTAATGATCGTTTTATAATGATGCTGATGATGGAGATGGTTGTGTTTGGCAGCCACCCCAAAGGGCTGGAACTGTGGAAGGCAGCACGTTTTCAAAGACTTGTCCATGGCGTCACTACCTCCTGACCACAGCTGGCTCCCTCCTGGCAAACATGGGCGGCCTTGGGCATGCTAAGCTGGGCGTAGGGCACCGTGAGCATATGGGCAGAGCTGGACGCCAGAGTCACCAGGTGGGTGCTCTTGGTCAGCCCTGGGCAGCTGTGATTCACACCCAAGTTATTCGGCCAGGATGGGGCAGCCAGGGGAGAATTATCCAATAGGCAAGGTAAGCAGAGTGCTTACCTTGCTTACCAGAGGATCTGTAGTGATCAATTTCACGTGTTTTCATCACATCCAAGATTCTGCTTCTAGGTATGGCTGGCAGCTGTCTCTCTCCCAACCTCATAGCACCTTCCTGTAGAATCAAGTCCTTTTTTGAAATTTACAATCCCTGACAGGGACAGATGAACCAGTAAGCAAGGTAAGCACACCGCTGATGTGGTGAAACTCATGTAAAATTGTTCACTATGGATTAGTAAGTAAGCACAAGTAAGCCCCTGCTTACCTTGCCTACTGGATAACCCACCCCAGCGGCAGCTGTGATTCACCCCTGGGTACCACTGGTGGAGGCAAGAGAACAATGTTCAGAACTCAGTACAGGAAGGGACAGGGCTGGGGTGGGGCAGGGACCTGGCAGGGGTGAAGGGTGTGTCCCTGGAGGTGGCTCTAGGGGGTCTTGACTTGAACATGCATGGCTAACCTTCGGCATGGGATGGGTCCATATAGCTGTGAAGGGTGGCGCAAATGGTTTGTGCTTGTCTACTAACCTGAAGGTTGGCAGTTTGAACCCACCCAGCAGCACTGCGGAAGAAAGTCCTGGCTACCTGCTTCTGTAAAGATTACAGCCAAGAAAATCCCGTGGAGCACTTCTACTCTATAGCACATGGGGTTGCCTTGAGTTGGACTTTACTAGACAGCAACAAAAAGAGAGAGGGCCCGCTGGGTGGGGCCAGATGTTCTCTGGGCCAGCAGGTCTGTTCCTTGGGCCTCGATCTGGACCAATGTAGACATACAGGGGGCAGGTCCAGCGGTAAGTGCAGGGCCGAGGGACTTCTAAGATGGTAGCTGTTGATGGCTGGAAGCTGGCAGAGGTGCAGCTTTGAGCCTGTGGCCATTTGACACAGGGTCCAAATGCCACTGGAGGGGTAGGGTCCAGTCCATGAGGTGGGGTCAGGAGGTGGACAGGAGTTAGGCCAGGTGTCAAGGCAGGACTGAGGGCCCAAGACAGAAGAAGCTGTAAATCAGGACCCTGGGGCAGAGGCCAGTTCTAAGGACTGAAGAAACACACTGCGACCAGGAAAATGGCACCCCCTGGTGGGTAAATAAGGAGCGCTGGTGGTGTGGTGGTTAAGCGTTCCTTTGCTATTCAAGAGGTTGGCAGTTCGAACCCACCAGCCGCTCGGTGGTAGAAGGATGCGGCAGTCTGCGTCCATAGATTTACAGACTTGGAAACCCTGTGGGGCAGTTCTACTATCCTACAGGGTTGCTGTGAGTTGGAATCAACTCCATGGCAGCGGGTTTGGGTTTTTTTTTTTTTGTGTGTGGGCAAAGGGGGGCTCTGGCGGAGCCAAATTGGCTGGGTTGAGTTGGTTGCCGTCTTGGCTACCTCGGTCAGGGTCAGGGCTGAGCCTGGCTGTAGGCTGGTGTGGTCTGTCCCCACAGCCCAGCAAGGCCGGGCTGGCCCTTACTGCCTCCTTACCACCAGCATTGTAGCCAGACTGTGTTCTGTTTTGTGTTATTGTGGGTTATTTGCTTTCAGCCTGAAGACTGCTTGTGATACTAGACTGTTACCTAAGCTGATCACCCCAGGAAATCCCTACACATCCCAGAACTTCCACTTCCTCATCTACAGAATTTGGATAAAACTATCCACTTTCTGGGATAATTAGAAAATGAAAGAGGAACCAGCTCAACGGAGCTTTGGCAAATGGGAAATTTATCAACTTGTAGCACCCAAGGCCGCAATGAACAGGCCACAGAGGGTGGGTGGGGTTTCAGGAAGCTCCTGGATATGGGAACTGAGACTCGATGTTGCTGGAACATTCCATCTGCCTCCTGTCCTTGCTCAGGTCTATGTACTGGTTCTATTCTCCTCTATCTCTGTAAACTGGCTTCCTCCATGATCAGTTGGGGCTCCATTGGGGAAGCAAGCCCACCATGAGTGATATGAAGCAAGGGGTACTGTAGGGATTAGACCTCACCTGTAGTGGGTTGAATGGTACCCCCTCCCAGAAGACATGCCCACCAGAACCTGTGAATGTGATTTTCTTTGAAAAAAGGGACTTGGCAGATGTAATTCAGTTACGGATCTTGATATGAGATCATCCCGGGTTAGGCAGAACGTAAATCCAGTGACAAGTGTCTTTAGAAGAGACTGAAAGAAGACACAGAGAAAGAGAAGACAAGACAGGCATATGAACACAGAGGCAGAGAATGGACCAGTCACGTGAAGACAGAGGCAGAGACTGGATCAGCCATGTGCAGACAGAGGCAGAGACAGGATCAGCCACGTGCAGACAGAGGCAGAGACAGGATCAGCCACGTGAAGACAGAGGCAGAGACAGGATCAGCCACGCGAAGTCAGAGGCAGAGACAGGATCAGCCACGTGCAGACAGAGGCAGAGGCTGGATCGGCCCCGTGAAGAGAGAGGCAGAGGCTGGATCAACCACGTGAAGACAGAGGCAGAGACAGGATCAGCCACACGAAGACAGAGGCAGAGGTTAGAGGGATGCTGCTACAAGCCAAGGAACACTTGGGGCCACCAGAAGCTGCAGGAGGCAAGGAAGCATCCTCCTGTAGAGCCTTTGGGGAGAGTGGAGCCTGGCTGACACCTTGATTTTGGACTTGCAGCCTCCAGAGCTGTGAGAGAATAAATTTCTGTTGTTTAAACCACCCAGTTTGTGGCAATTTGTTACGGCAGCCCTGGGAAACAAATCCACTGCCCAGCTGTGGGAGCAGGTGGGACGTCCATAAAAGGCTGCTGTCCCTGAGTCTGCTGCTCGACCCGAATCACCCTGAAGTCAGCAGGCCTGGCAGCTGTGGAGGAAAGCTGGGCACGAAACGGAGAGAGAGGAATGACTGGAAACCATGAGACAAAGTGGAGCCTGCATCTGTCTCTCCAACCTCTCTCAATGACATGGCGGCCTGTGGAGGACGCTGGAGCTTCTCACCTTGTAGATGCCAAAGTGGCTGCCCTAGGATGTGGAGAAGGCACGGAGAAGCCCTGGAGGAAGCTGGTGGAAATGTTGGCACAAGGAGGCGAAACAGTGCCCGACACCCACACCAGCCTTGAGAGTTGACTGGCTCTTGCTTAATTTCTACCTTCCAAGTCTTGTGTACATTTCTCATGTGGACAAGCCTTACCTGGAACAAGAAAGAGAATAAAATTATGGGAAACATAATCCCGTCTTAGGTAAGTTGACACACCTGGCTGGAGCAATCACCTCCCAACATCTTCCAAAGTTTACATCTCAGAGTTTCTGCCACCATGACAGACTGCCTTCTACTCTCCCTGCTCCAAGTCCCTAATCCCAGGATCCAGATTGTCCTGCCTGGTTCAGGTGACCTGCACTGGACCAGACAACTGCGGACACAGGGTCAGGACAGGACAGGCGATAAAATAGTAACTCCTGCAGGCACCCAGGGAAGGGCTGTTTCCTATAAAAAGACAGGGAGGGTCCAACCGTATGTTAGTACACACACACACACACACACACACAGACACACTAAGGGATAATGTGAGCGAGGAAACAGCACAGAGTGGAGAGCAGAAGCTCGCATCATAAAAGTCAATGGCTCTCCCCTTTTTGGACATAACACATGGCCCCTGTGTCCCAGCAGCAAGGGGCTGGGGAGGAAAGGATATGACCAACATAGGTCTCAGTACAAATGCAGTGTCTGTGTGTGTGTCTCTGTGTATGTCTTTGTGTGTGTGTATCTGTGAGTCTGTGTGTCTCTATGTGTATATCTGTATGTGTATCTTTATGTGTATCTGTGTGTCTCTATGCATGTGTCTATGTGTGTGTCTGTGTGTCTCTCTGTGTGTGTATCTCTGTGTCTCTAGGTATGTATATCTCTGTGTGTGTCTGTGCCTATATCTGTGTGTGTCTCTCTGGATGTATCTCTGGGTGTCTCTTTGTGTGTGTCTCTGTGTGTGTGTCTGTGTGTATCTCTGTGTGTGCCTATATGTCTGTGCTTATATCTCTGTGTGTGTTTGTGCCTGTTTGTGTGTGTGTCTACATCTGTGTGTTTGTGTCTCTGGGTGTTTCTCTGTGTGTGTATCTCTGTGTGTGTCTCTATGCGTGTGTCTCTGTGTGTGTCTGTGTGTATATCTGTATGTGTATGCCTCTTTGTGTGTGTATATCTCTGTGTGTCTGTGTATATATATATCTGTGTGTGTCTCCGTGTGCATGCCTGTTTGTGTGTGTGTCTGCATCTGTGTGTTTGTGTGTTTGTGTACATCTCTGTGTGTCTCTATGTGTGTGTATATCTGTGTCTGTGTGTATATCTGTGTGTCTCTCTGTGTGTCAGTGTATCTGTGTGTGTGTATAACTGTGTATGTCTTTGTGTATTTCTCTGTGTCTTTACGTGTGTCTGTTTGTGTATCTGTGTGTCTCTCTGTGTGTATATCTATGTATGTCTCTGTGTGTGTTTGTGTGTATATGCCTGTTTGTCTGTGTGATCCCCTCACTCTGCTACTGGCACCAAAGCACTGGGACAAGGTTCAACACAACTTTGCCTCCGGGCAGCCCCTGCTCCTGGGTCCTGTCTTAGTAGGACGTACAACAGAGAATTTCGGGTGTGTGTTTTGGAGGTGGGGTTGGTTTGGGGCCCTTTGTGGGTGGCCCTGCCTTGTTGCTCCCCATCTATCTCCCTGAAGGAACAGGAAGGCCTTTGCCACCCCCCTCTCTGGTTCCCTCTTTCTTTAACTTCCACTCAGTTTACTCATTTGTAAACATTTATTCGGCACCCACTGTGTGCCAGGCACTGTCTTAGGTACTGGGACACAGCAGCAGATGAAGTCAACATGGTCCCTGCCCTGGGGGTTGGGGGGAGGCTGATGCTGGATTTAGGGGAGACACCGTCACCATGGCCCCAGTGTTTCTAGATATCTAGGTGCCTAGCACCCCGGGGTGCCCACATACCCGTCTATTGATTTTTTTTTCCATCTTGGAATTATATTTTTTCCCCTAGTATTAGAAGTTTTTGCTTTGGTGGGTCGAGGGGGGCGGGGTAGGAAGTGATTTCCCACACTTAAAAAGAAGGCCTGGCAGACTGGGCCCAGGGCTTGTATTCTGGGGTGGAGCCTGCTCAACTTCACATGAAGGGGAACCAGGTTCTTGCACCCTTGGGTCCTCTCTGATGCCAGGAGGCTGGGAGAAATGTTTGCCCAGACACCGGGGGGCCTCCATAATTATCCAGGAAGCTTCCCAGGTTGTGACACCCAAGTCTCCCAGAGGCGGGTCACACTGAAAGACAGCACTAAAAATGTGTGGGAATGAAGCCTGAGGAGCGTATTCTGAGCCCCGTGGCCCCAGTCTGGGGTGAAGCCTGAGAAGTGTGTTCTGAGCCCTGTGGCCCCAGTCTGGGATGAGGCTTGGGGAGGGTGTTCTGAGCCCCATGGCCCTTGTGTGGATGAGGCCTGGTGAGCATATTCTGAGCCCCATGGTTTCTGTCTGGGAAAGGTCAATGGGCAGTTTTACTTGGCCAACTTCCCTGGGAGACTGTGGGTGTTCACAAGAAGAGACGGGAGAATACTAGCACGAGAGAAAATTGTCGTTGCATTTAAACACGGGAGCAAAAAAGGGAACCTGGAAGCATGTCCACAAGCTTGTTGTTGCTGTTGTTAGCTGCTGCCAAGTCAGCCCTGACTCGTGGTGACACCATAAACAATGAAAAGAAATGCTACCCAGTGCTGCGCCACCCCCATGATCGATTGCAGGTCAGACCATTGCGATCCACAGGGTTTTCACTGACCGATTTTCAGAAGCTGATCACCAGGCCTTTCTTCCTAGTCTGTCTTAGTCTGAAAGCGCCACTGAAACCTGTTCAGCATCACAGCAACACACAGGCCTCCGCTGACAGGTGAGTGACTGGTGCTCATGAAGCGCAGGGGCTAGGACTCGAACCGGGTGTCTCCTCTGGAGGGCGAGAGCTCTACCACTGAGTTACAGATGCTTGTCCTCTGTCAATGACCTCATATTAGGTGTCTGAAATATCTCGATGCTCACACCCACCTGCTGGCTGAAGCCTGAAGTTCCAGCAGTGCAGCTTCATCCGCTCATTGCAGACAACACCTTGGAGAGGAAAGGCCATGAGTTTTGACCGTCAGACCAGCCTGGGTTCAAAACTTGGCTGTAGCTCTGATTAGGTGCACGTATCTGGGTTGGATATTTCACCTCTCTCAGCCTTCAGTTTCTTCTGCAAAATGGATTTCATGCTCCTTCAACAGGGCTGTCCTGAGGAATAACTGCGTAAATATCTAGTTTAGGCATTCAAAGTTATTAATAATAAAAAGCCACCAAACCCGTTGCCATGGAGTCAATTCCACTGAGTAGATTCTGACTCACAGGGACACTACAGGACATAGTAGAACTGCCCCATAGGGTTTCCAAGGCAGTCATATTTACGAAAGCAGGTAGCCACATCTTTCCCCCATGGAGTGGCTGGTGGGTTTGAGCCGCTGACCCTTTGGTGAGCAGCCGGGCGCCTAACTGCTGAGCCACCAGGGCCCCTTGTCAATAATAACAAAATGGATATACAGTAAGAATGTCACAGAGTTATTGTGAGGATGAAATGAGAGCATTTAAACAGGTTTTGTGGTTTTGTTCATTGCTAAATCCCTTGAATCTTCCACCCAAAAGGCAATCAATAGATAGCTGATGAATAAATTAATGAATAAACAAATGAATTAATTAATATTATTTCCCTTATCAAAACCCTCTTGCCTATGAATGAAAACTCAAGGTCGTTACCATAGCAACAGTTAAGAAATGTTGTCATTGTAATATCAACACACCCTAACCCCTCACCATTCCCTCACCTCCCACCTTACGCTCTGGAAAGGCCAGAATCTTTAGCCTTCCCCACCCCAAACAAGCCCTTCCTGCCTTACGCACCCCAGGCTCTGGGCTTTTAATGCCTGTTCCTCGTCCACCTGAGGGATTCTTATCCATCTTCAAAGCTGAGTTTATGCACCACTTCCTCCAGGAGGCCTTTTCTGAGGCCCCGCTCCGATAGAGCTAATTGTTCCCAGACTGTCTCCCCTGCACTGGGTCCATGTTCCTGTTGCTTTGTCCTGTCACTGCACTTGTGTCAGGCTCGAAGAATATTGATTTCCAAGTCTGTCTCCCCACTGAGCCCAGGAGACCTCACCAGTCCTCTGGTCCTCCCTTCCTCCCTCCCTCCCGGCCTTCTTTCCCTCGTTTGCTTATTTTCATTCAGTGGGTATGGTCCAGGCGTTTGCTGTATACCTTGCATCGGGATACGATGGTGCACAGGAAAACCATGAAGCGCAGGGAGCTTGTAACATGGTGGTGGTAGTGGTGGCGAGTGCGGAGATGATGGTGGCCGAGATGGTGAGGTGGTGATAGTGACAGAGATGGTGGTGGCGATGGTTGTAGTAGTGGTGGTGGTGATGATGATGATGGTGATGGTAGCGGTGGTAATGGTGATGGTGGTAGTGGGTGGTGATCACAGTGGCGGTGATATAGATACTGGTGGTGATGGTTGTAGTAGTGGTGGTGGTGATGGTGATGGTGGTGATAGAGATGGTGGTGGTGGCAGATGGTGATCATAGTGGTGGTGATGGAGACACTGGTGGTGATGGTTGTAGTAGTGGTGGTGGTGGTGGTGGTGATGGTGATGGAGACGCTGGTGGTGATGGTTGTGGTGGTGGTGATGGTGGCAGTGATGGTGGTGAGGGTGATCGAGATGGTGGTGATGGTGACAGAGATGGTGGTGATAGAGATGGTGGTGATGGTGGTGATGGTGATAGAGATGGTGGTGGCGATGGTTGTAGTAGTGGCGGTGGTGATGGTGGCAGTGATGGTGGTGACAATGACAGAGATGGTGGTGGTGGCAGTGGTGATGGAGGAGGGAGAGGGAATACAGACACTGAACGAATCCTTACTCTGATAATAACTATTTAATCGCAATGTCGTGTGGAAAATGGGTTGGGTAGACGGGACGGGGGACAGCAGAGCGTTCTCAGAGTGTTGTTCCCAGCGGATAAAAACGAGGCTGTGGGGTCCCAACGTGGAATTCCCTTTCTCGGTCTGCCCTCCACTATCATTCACTGCCTGACAATCTAGATCATTCAGTTCCCAGACCCAGAAATTTAATAAAAAGGAAAATATATATGCACACTCATTCCTCAACAGAACTCCGGTTGGTTCTGGGAAGGAAGTGAGTTGGCAATCCAGGGTGTCCAAAATCTTGGGAAACTTTGGCATTTCAGCTGGGGCCTGTGAAGAGGTGGGAGAGTGGGAGAAGCAGCAGTGTGGCCGGGTGGTCCCAGCAGACAGAGGCTGCCTGGGACCTGGAAGGCCAAGTGGCATCAGGGGAGCTCCACGTTCAGAAGAGGCAGGCGCAGTGTGGACAGGGGGTGCTGGCCGTGCCACCTGGCCTCAGGGTTAGAGCGTGCTGCCCCCAACAGCCTATCCCATGCCTCCGTCTCTAATCTACAGGATAAAATGTGCTGGCCACTTTCATCTTCTGCCCTGGACAGGTCACGGCGGCACCTGGCAGGGGATTCTTCAAGATAAAAGCCCCACACTGCCTCGGGAAGCTCTTGTAGAAACAGGTTTTTCAGTCCCCTCTCAGACAATTTATGATTCTATTTCCTCTCTGTCCTTCCAGCAGGTTCTAAAGAGAGACCCTGAGTTCACACTCCCTGGAGCTGGGCTTCTCTTTTCTTTAAGCAGAGCTTTGATTCCTGAGCGGTTGCATAATATCAGCTTCTGCGGGAGCCCAGCCTCCTGCCAGCTCGGCCTGATTGCCCGCCCTGGCCCAGTTCCCTGAGCCACTCTTACATCACTGCGATTCCCAGCCCTGCAAGGGGCAGGTATGAAGAAATGAAGCAAAGACGTTGCTGGGTGACTGCTTGACTTCTCTGCAGGGCCTGTCCTCAGTCAGACCCATCGTCCAGAGCCCCATCCTTTGGCCCTGATCCCCTTTTCCAAGAGAGCCCCTGCTAACCTCCACACAGCCGTGCTCAACTCAACTCTGGCTGTGCTTTCTCTAGACATCCCAAGGTTCTCCAACCCAGGGATGCCCTTCCACCTGGAAACCCCCTCCGTTCCAGCTCCCTGTATCCACTCATAATACACCCTTCAACTCAAACCTCATCACTTCCAGACAGCCTGCCGAGATTTCTCCTGGTTAGAAGAGGCTTTTCTCATTGAGCCTGGTCTCTCCGTTTCCTGCGACACTGTTCCCTGAGGGCTGGTGTACTTATCATTTGCTCATTGCCCTGATTTCAACTCCCACCACCACCACCAGAACCACCATCTGCAGTACTGATGACCCTATGAATCCGAATGTCCCCCCAGGTTTTGTAGACGTGGAGGCGCATGGCTGCCAGCCATGGGCAGTGTGGTCAGCAGATGGCTCCAGCTGCCTGCTCCTTAGGTCTGCCCTTCCCAGGGCCAGCGGATGCAGTGACCGAGCAAGAGGGGATTTAAAGGCGCAGACATTCCAGCCCAACAGGGGTGACTCTTCTGAGTGATATTCATTCCAGTCTCCATGCTGGGTTGTCCCAGGATTTGTGGGGCTGGCATTGCAATTCAGCTTTCCCACCTGCCCCATCCTGCTTCTTCCCACTTCCTCTCACAAGCGTTGAACCCTAATAAGCATCATGTACCCAAACCCCAGCTCAGCATCTGCCTCCAGAGAACCCAACCAGCGACCCTGGGCCTTCTCCTGGGCTTGCTTGTTCATTCACTCACTCTTTCAGCCACCAAATACTGATCAAGCACCTACCATGTACAGGCAAGTTCTGGGCAATTGAGACCTGGCAGTGAAGAAAACAAGCAAAAACTGCTGTCTTTGTGAGGCTTACACACTATTGGGGGAAGATGGACCAGAAATAAGTAAATAAAAGGACAATAACAACAAAAACCAACCACCAAACCTGTTGCCGTCAAGTCGATTCCAACTCATGGTCACCCCATGTATTGCAGAATAGAACTGAGCTCCATAGGGTTTTCTTGGCTGTAATCTTAGAAGCAGGTCTCCAGGCCTTTCTTCCACGGTGCTGCTGAGTGCGTTTGAACCGCCAACCTTTAGGTTAGTAGTCAAATGTGAATTGTTCGCGCCATCCAGAGACTTTAAAAGAACAAAGTGGTGGTAAAGGCTCAGAATAGATGGGGTGATGGGACAGAGGGGAATGCGGAGTAACTACTCTCGGGGGGCGGGGGAGCCTGGGAAAGCTTCTCTGAGTCCTGAAGGTTGAGAAGGTGTGGCCAAGGAGAGAGCCATCCCATCCAGTTCTATATAGCCACCTGTCCCCTGGACATCTCAACAAATGCCCATGCCCCTCAATCTCAAATGTGCAATGTGGACTCCACCTCCCATCCTCACCCCCTGCTCTGCTTGTGTTCATTATCTCAGTGACCGCCACCCTGTCCACCGTCACTCGGCCCAGATCTGTGGCTGCCACCCCGACGCCTCTCTTTCCCCATCTATCGTTCCCTGATACCATGCATCTGGGGACCACACCTCCCAAGCTTGCTGTTCTCACCTGTCACCAGCAGCAGCAATACTTGCCCAACAGGTCACTGTCCTCCGTCAACATCCTTCCCACCCTCGAGATGCAGATCCAGCATCCCCTCCCATACATCTTCCGACTCCACCCTACCTGCTCCGCAGAGTCAAGCACTCCCAACTCACCTGTCACCTCCACCTGAGTCTCGATCCCACGGCATAATATTCGTCCAGTGGGGCCACCTGCCCTCCCCTTGCCCCACGCCATCACCCACATCAGTGGTTTTCACCCTTTTGTAATTTTTGCAGCACACGCATCTTTCTAAACATAATCTCATACAGAACCCCAATATAACAAGTACACAAGAGTACAGGCGCTTTCTGATTGAAGGGGAGTGTGGCGAGACACTCCTTTGGCCAGATTTGGCCTCTTGCAATCCAAAGGAACTTGCTTAGGAAAGCAGCAAACAAATGAAATGTATGTGATTAGATGTGCCGTTGACGGAGAGGGTCATCTGCTGGAGGGAGTGTCTTCTGTAAGCCTTTCTCCTTCCCCAAAATTATCTCCTGTTGCTTGTGATTCCTCCACGTCTTCATCCCAGGTTGCGAAGGGGAGGTTCTTTGGGGCTCTTGGGAAAGGCATTCTTTACCCAGAGACCCCTCCTAAGCCCTCTATGGCCCATGAGGTGGGACTCAGCCAAAGTCCCCTTGTTCCTGTCCCACCTCTCCGTCCTGAGTCTACTGAGGCTGAAAACGGAAATGCTCCTGTGAAGCCTTGTTTCAGATTGCTTGGTGTCCAGGAGCCCCAGGAAGCCCTGAGCCCTCCCTTAGGCTTGACAAGACTTTGAGCAGGACGCACACCCTGCTTCCCCTGTCCCAGAACAGTCTCTGCCACCTCTGGGCTGGTCCTGTACGTCCCCTTCTCAGTTGCAGCAACTTGGGGAGACTGTGAAAGCTTACATAATCCATAGTGGTGAGGCAAGCCCAGTTCAGCACAGGTATCGGGTTTAACATTAACTAGAGGCTCATCTTGCAACAGACATTATGGCCCATGCACACGGAGTCAGCTAGGCGAGTGGGTGGAGCTGCTGATGTTTGCTGGCTTCACTCAAGCGTCTGGAGGTCAGCTGGATGCCACCTAATCCAAGCTGGCTTCCCTTGGGATGCCCGAGGTGACTCGGCTCTGTTCCACACATCTCTCATTCTTCAGTGGGCTAGCCTGGGCTTGCTCTTTTTCTGGTAAAGGTGGAGGAAAAGGGCTCGAGTGGAATAGACAGGGCCTGGGCTCAGAGCCAGACACCATGCCTTCCATGACAGTCTGTTGGCAAAGCCAGTCTCATGGCCAGATCCAGGACCTGAGGGGGAGGGCTCTACAGAAGTATGTGGACAAGGGCCTGGAAACGGGGAGGGGTGAATCGCTGGGGTTATTGTTACAATCGACGCCACAGATGTCTGTCTGAGACCATAAACACCTGTAAGAAAGAGGACACCAGTGGAACCTCAATGATTGCTAGCCAGCGTCATGATCATTATCCTGCATGTGAAGCACTTTATAGAGTCCAATACTTGATGAATCCAAATGAAACCACGCCCACTACCATCGAGTTGATTCTGACTCATAGCAACTCCAAAGGACAGGGCAGAACTGCCCCATAGGGTTTCCAAGGCTGAGTACTTTAACCGCTACTCCAGCAGGGCTCCAATACTCAGTAAAGAGAGGCAAAACTATTAAACTACCACCAATCAAACGCTGCAGGAATTCACAGAAGGAGGAGACCTCTTCAAGGAGAAGGTAGGGGTCTTCACATTCCACAGGTCCTTCATGAAGCTTGTCTAAATCAGGCCTCTTCCCCTCAAAACAATTTCCTGACACAGCTGCTGCATACGGTTGGTTAGGTCGTGTACTGCACAAACACATGTGGCTGGACTGTTTCTATTTCTAACATTCTCACCAAATAGGTTGCTATGAATGTACTTCCTAAATTTTAAAACCAAAACTAAACCAAACCTGTTGCTGTCGAGTCTATTCCGACTCATAGTGACCCTATAGGACAGAGTAGAACTGCCCCCAAAGGGTTTCCAAGGAGCAGCTGGAGGATTCGAAATGCTGACGTTTTGGTTAGCCACCAAGCTCTTAACCACTGCACCACCAGGGCTCCTCAATGAAAATGTGAGCTACTGCCTGGTTCTCTTTCGACTCCCTATTCCTGCCCAGAGTCTCACACTTTTCCCAATTACACCTGGTCAGGATCTCCAGTACTCAGTGACCTCCCTCTCCGTCACGATGTCTGCCAGCCTCAGAGATCCATGTCCTTCCCTCCACCTACTGCTCCTGACCCATCTCAGGTGTGCCTCACTTCTCCACTGCACTGATGGGGACAAATGGGTCATGCATTAGTCAGGGCAGACTAGGGTATGCTGCAGTAACAAATGACTCCTACGTTTCAGGGTCTTCAAACATAGTGTGGTAGTTTGTCAAACTGGGGTGGCTTGTGTGTTGCTATGATGATGGAAGTTGTGCCATCGGTATTTAAAATATCAGCGGGGTTACCCATGGCAGACAAGTTTCAGATGAGCTTCCAGACTAAAAGAGACTAGGAAGAAAGGCCTGACAATCTACTTCCCCAAAATTAGCCGATGGAAATCCTGTGGCTCACAACAGGATTTTGTGCGATACGGTGCTGGAAGATGAAAAGATGGCGCAGGACTGGGCAACATTTCGTTCTGTTATACAGAAGGTCGCCATGAGTCGGAGCAGACTTGGCAGCAGTAAACAACAGAACAGCAATGGCTGATTCTTGCTCACGCTACAGGTCGGCACCAGCTGGCTGCAGCTCTGTTCTGTGTCATCTTCACTCTGGGATCCAAACTCTTCCCCAAGCTTTGCAGTGGGAAGACAGTGTGTGGTAGCTACGGGTAGCTCTCACAGCCTCTTCCCGGGAATTCAATGCACCTTTTCTGCATGTATTTGATTGTCCAGGGTCAACATATAATCTTCTCCCAGGGAGGGGCAGTAAATATAACACTGTACCTCCAAGTTCAAAATGACTGAAATTTTTCCTTTAGAAAAAAAAAATTGAAGAGATTAGAAAATTCTGCTGCCAAGCTTTTCCAAGTATACAGATAGGAGTTTTTACAGGTGATACGTCTATGTGATTTTCAGCAACGACGTTACCTAACAATGTTGTAATATGTGATATGTCGCAATTTTGCCAAGCATCTCTTTTCAAAAGGTTCTCCAAAGTGTGGGGGCACTTTTTTGATTTGTTTTAAATAATTTTGGTTTTAAACTCATAATTAAAGCCTGGCTTTGACATCAAAGAGACAGATTTTTTTTTTTTTTGGAAATAAATCCTCCTGGAAATGGCATCCACTTGTCCTTGCAAAAAAAAAAAAAAAAAAAATTGGATGCATTTGATGCACCTGTGTTATATAAAAGAAAAGATATGCACAGCATCTTTGTCACAACCCTTTCAAGTGCTTTGCACAAGACAAGCAGAAAGTTTCTGCGTGGTCTTAAAACCTTCAATGTAATTCCCCATCATACTACAAAGCATTGTAAAAATTCAGTTTTAAGATCTTTTTATAATACTAATCATCATATTGATAATATCTTTCATATTTCATATTTCAAAGTGACTCTGTACTTATTAAAGAGAATTACAATGATTTAGTTTTAAAGGCTTCTTTCTAGACAGTTAAGCTTGCCTACAGATGACATAAGCAAAGATTTCATACGTGATGCCACTTCTACCAACATACCCCAGAGGCCTTTGTATAGTCTAGTCTAAACTAATATTGCATTTAATCTGTGCTTATACTCTTTCCCCAGAAAGGTATTGTTTTAATTTAAGAAATGACTTAGTGTTGAAAAATAATATGTTCTCCAGTACATCTTTCCTTTGGTGTTTCTCTCTCTCTCTCTCTCTCTCACACACACACGTTATTTAGGTATACTTCAGTACTGAAAGAGAGTTTTAAGCATCTAGCAAACAACCTCATTTGACGTATATTAGAATCATCAGTATTGTCACCCAGCCAGAGAGGAAGCCTCCCACGTCAAGAATTTGTTCTTCGAATCTAGCTCAATTGGCATCACATAGTTCGTAAGGAAAACGTTTTATATTCTACCTTGGTGAGTAGCACCTGGGGTCTTAAAAGCCTGTGAGCAGCTGTCTAGCTGTCTAGGACACTCCACTGGTCTCACGCCTTTGGGAAGCAAGGAAGAATGAAGAAAACTAAAGATACAAGGGAACGATTAGTCCAAAGGACTAATGGACCACATCTACCACGGCCTCCACCAGACCGAGTCCAGTACAACTAGATGGTGCCCGGCTACCACCACTGACTGCTCTGACAGGGATCACAACAGAGGGTCCCGGACAGAGCTGGAGAAAAATGTGGAACACAATTCTAACTCCAAAAGAAAGACCAGACTTCCTGGCCTGACAGAGATTGGAAAAACCCTCAGAGTATGGCCCCTGGACGCTCTTTCAACTCAGTAATGGAGTCACTCCCGAGGTTCACCCTTCAGCCAAAAATTGAAAAGGCCCATAAAACAAAACAAGACTAAAGGGGCACACCAGCTCTGGGGAAAGGACTAGAAGGCAGGAGGGGACAGGAAAGCTGGTAATAGGGAACCCAAGGTTGAGAAAGGAGAGTGTTGACATGTTGTGGGGTTGTTAACCAATGTCATACAGCAATGTGTGTACTAACTGTTTAATGAGAAACTAGTTTGTTTTGTAAACCTCCATTTAAAGTACAATTAAAAAAAAAAAAAACCAATTTGTTCTTCGAGTCTCTGCTTTGAATCTTTGGCGATGTCAGACAGGATTTGCTGACAAATGAGTTCACTGTAATTTATTGCCATGTTACCTCCCATGCACCGTTTCAGTCATTTTTACTGTGGCCGATGTTATACGGGTTTTTTTTCTTCCCACTGTTGAAAAAGAAACCTCAAAAGAGGCTTCTTCCAGGAAGCTGACCACATTCTCTTTCTTGACCTGACTCTGGTTATTTGGATGTGTTCAGCTTGAGAAATAATTAACGAATTGTGTACTTACGATAGGAGCTCTGGTGGCGCAATGATTAAGCACTCAGTTGCTAACTGAAAGGTTGGTGATTTGAACCCACCAGCTACTCTGTGGGAGAAAGATGTGGGAGTCTGTGCCATAAAGATTACAGCCTTGGAAACCCTATGGGGCAGTTCTACTGCCTGTGGGGCACTGTGAGTCAGGATCAACTGAACGGCAGCAGGTGTGTTTGTTTTGTTTTTTTTATACATATGATACGTGCTTTTTTACTGTATGTGTACTGTACTTCAAAGGAATTATTTAAAGAGATTTCTAAAATGTATTACTAAAATTAATACAATTTTATAAAGTAGCATTAAATGATGCATGACTTTAGACAAGGCTGCAAATAATTTACAGAAGTGTCTTAGTTTCTAAACGACTTGCTAATTGCGCTGATTCCACACCACCATGGCTAATACTTCAAGGAACAACATCCACTGAGAAGGAGTGAATTGGTTAGAATTGTGTTCGGCTGTAAGTGACATAAACCTGATTGCACAATGGTTTAAACAAGCTAGAGGGTTACCTTTCTCATATGACAGTTCCTGGCATTAGCTCAGTAGCTCAAGGGTGTCAGGGATCTGTCTTTACCATTGTCTTGCCCTTTCCCCCAAGACTACAATACAGCTGCCACATCCCTGGTCATCACATCTGCGTTCCAGAAAGGAAGAAGGAAGCCATAAGGAGGAGGAGTGTTGCCTATGCTAGAAAAAGAAACTTTTTTGGAAATCCTTAGAAAATGTCTCATCATTTCTCATTAGCCTGATTTCTGGTACATGATCACTCTTAGTTGCAAGGGAGACTGGGAAATGTAGCTTCCTAGCTGGACACGTAGCTACCCCGCCAGGTTTCTGTTAGCAAGAAAGAAGGAGAGGTCGCTATTGAAGAGGCAGAGAGCAGGATCCTCCAGGCAAGGTTTGTGGTAGTTACTGACGATCGTGGCTGTAAATCCAGATTTCAAGGGGTCTTCGTGGTGTCTTGAGCACTGTAAGTGGTTTCTTGTCGGGTGTCATTTGACCATGAGAGCCTCTCGAAAGGGGGCCAATGAGGAGCCCGACCTAGGGGCAGGTGCAGACCCTAGGAAGCCTGCGTCAGCCTTCGTGCAGGTAGGGAAAAGATGTTCCGTTCAGCAGACACAGCGCTGCAAGTGGGAGTGGACTTCAGACAAGATTTCCGCTCACGACTTGCACACCTGCACGAGGCAGCCTGCAGTGTGAGATGTGTCACTTCTGCTGTCTTCTGTAAAGTTGTCTTTGCATTAAGTAGTTTTATTACCCTCAATCCCCAGCTTCTCGGCAGGAATCTTTTTAAACAGGCTGTCCATTTTGTGAGAGTGACTTTAGTTGTTGTTAGTTGCCATTAAGTCAGTTTTGACTCATGACGACCACATGTGCAGAGTAGAACTGTGCTCCACAGGGTTTTCAAGGCTGTGACCTTTCAGACACAGATTGCCAGGCTTCTCTTCTGAGGCACTTCTGGGTAGGTTGAACTCTTTTAGCTAGTAGTCGCGCACTTAACCCAGGCCTGTCGAGTAGGCACCTTTAGCGTGGAGCCTAAAATCTAGCGGTGAACAAGTCTGTCGGGCGATTCTGATGTGGGGAGGCCAGCCTGGCATGGACTGGTGGGAGCTGTCGTATCTTATTTTTTTTTCCAAATAAACGTTTTCTTAATTGTGGTAAAAATATTCATAACAAAACACAAGCCATCTCAACAATTTCTACACGTACAATTCTGTGACATGGATTATACTCTTCAAATTGTACAACCATTCTCGCCATCCTTTTCCAGATCATTCCATCACCATTAACATAAATTCAATGCCTGGCATCTTATTTAAGAGCAGAGCTGAAAGAGTAAGAGAGTTGGGCCCCGCAGCAAGGCAGATGGCTACGAACCCCTAGGCCCCTCCAGCCCCCCAGGCCCTCGGGTTAACTGGCTCCCTTGCCCACCTGAGCCAGGCTGCCTGGGCCCCGCCATGTACGGAGAAGCAGCCCCACCCAAGGAGTGTATGTGTCTGTGTTTATTCTGCTTTTTTTATAACTCAGAAGTGATCAGTTTAGGACCCACCCTACTCTGGCACCCCCTCATTAGCATAACAAAAGAAAACCACTATTTCCAAAAAGGGTCATATTTACAGGTATAGGGGTTAGGATTTCAACACTTATTCTGGAGGGACACAATTCAGTCTAAAACAGGCCTCTCACCAAGTGAAGTGTGCTTGGGAGTTTTTCAAAGAAAAAGGAAAAAAATAAAATAAACTGCCCCTATGAAAGTTTTTAAGTCAAAGACTATTTGAAGCAACCATTGCTATGTAGCAAACTACCCAGGCACTTCGTGGCTCAAGATTGCAATCATTTTACTTGCTCAGGGTTCTGTGGGTTAGGAATTCAGGTAAGGTTTGGCCATGGGGGTGGCTCACTCAGCTGCATTCCGACTGGGACCTGGCTGGGCTGACAGGTCTGAGAAGCCTTTGGTAGCATGTCATGTGCCTCAGTGCTCCTCCACGTGGCCTCCCTCCACTTGGCTAGCTTGGGCTCCCTCACAGCATGGTGGTCTCAAGGGAGTCAAACTTCTTACCTGGCAGCTGGCTTCCAAGATGGAACATTCTAAGCACACGAAAGCAACAGGTGCGGATCTCAAGACTCAGCCTCAGAAGTTTCCAGAGCATCATGTCTGCCCTGTATTACGACGACAATTCACAGTGAAGCTAGGATTCAAAAGGAGGGGAAATAGACCCCATCTGTTGACGGGAGGAGTGACAAGGACGTTGCAGCCATATCTAACCCACTACAGGGACCAACCCACTTAAAGGACATGGATGAACTTATACTCCAGGGCCCATGGGGTAGGGCTTCAGCAGATGGCACTAATGTGAAGATTATAATTACTCACATAAAGGCTAAACCAAGAGTTGGGCTTCCCTACAAAGGATGGGATTACTGAGCAAACTAATACTAGGGAAAAACTAAGGGGAGATTAGCAGCCCAATTTAAGAGAACATCATTTCATTTTTTTGTAAAATAGGTTAATCAATTTGCTAGCTATACTCCTTTTGGTTGCAAAAAAAAAAAAAAAAGAGAGAGATACTGTTGATTGCTTAAACAAAAATAAAGCAGACAAATTTGTTGGAAGGATTATAACTCTGTTGGAGAAGCTCATGGAATCTGAGGGACAGTGGAACAAATGGACCAGGGAAGGACAATCCCAGGAACTCAGCCACAAGAGTTTGTTGACTGCCTTTCTAGGCTCAGCCACAACCCTAATTCAGTATTCAAGACTCCTGGTCCCTGTTTTTCACACTTTCAAATCCCAGTTCCCGGGAGAGGGACTCACTGGCCCATCTTTCAGTAACACCACCAGCAACTGAGGGGAAGAGGGACAGAGGGATGGGCTGACCACAAACCTCATGTATTGGGGGCAGATCCTAGAGAAGGGGAGATTGTTGAGAACAAGGCAGCACCCCACAGAGGCAGGACAGACCCCCACCCAAAATGTGGCACAGATCTCAAGATGGATAATGACTCTACCTATAAACCAAGGAAGAGGTTTATTACACGATGAGGCTTTCTAGGGAGGGCAGGAAAGCTTCTCAAGCTGGTCTGAAAGGCTTGAGAGAGCAAGAAAAGGACCTGGCTTTCATGGTGGTAAGGGGTGAGGCTGGGGTGAGGATTCCAGTGCCTGGTTTGAACTTGGCACCACTGCCACAGGAGGGAGTCCCAGACTTTCTGATCAGCTGACCCAGATGTGGGACAGAAGCTGGGAGGGAGGGGTGGGGCTTAAATCTTATCAGTAGTCAAGCAGCAAAATAAGGAGTCTGATTCCATCGCAAAGTGCCTGCTATAAATCCTTTATATCCGCGTAAGAGTTTATAAAGCACATTCCTTTCCATCATTCCACAAGCCACTCAGCTCTAAAGTTTTGAGAGCGAGGTGGCTCTGAGCTGAAGGCGCAGAAGGGTCAAGAGATAGGAGGTAAGGCAAATTTGCTCCCAAGCCTGGACTGTGCATTTGACTTGCCCTTTGGCTAGAGCGACACAGCACCAGCAGTACACACAGAGAGCCTGGGAGCTGGAGGGAGGAAGGGCGAACTGGAAGGAGGAAGGGGGAGCTGGAGGGAGGAAGGGGGAGCTGGAGCCATGGCAAGCAGGGGTACAGAGTTTGTAGGACCGAGCTGGTTCTTGAAGATCCGAAACCCCTGTTTCCTTCCTCCCCGCTTAGTTCAGGAAGATTTTTACCTTCTGAAACAGGACCTGACAGGAAATCCCCATGGCTAGGATGATACCTGCCATGCAGTAAGAAGGAGAAGCCTGATGGCCTTGAATCAAACCAAGCCTGGTTCAATGTAAACACCACCTCCTCCATGAAGCCTGCTCTGCTTTCTCCTTTCAGTCCCTTGCTCTGAGGCTATGGCCTAGCTTGGAGGCTGCCTCATGTTGTCACTGCTCATGGGCCAACTTTGTCTCCCACTTGTCAGTGTCAAGGTCATGTCTATGCACCTTTGTGTCCCTGATGCCCATCTCCCTCCTTTCTCTCCAGCCACACTGCCCTCGCGCCACTTCTAAAAAACCAGCCCTTGAATGTGCTGCGGAGCACGGCTTTTCTCTGACACACATGGGGTCACCATGAGTTGGGGTCGACTCAGTGACAAGTGGAACAGGAGCTCGATAAATAGTTGAGAAGAATTGAACGAATGAACAGATTCATGAACGCGAGGACTAGCCTAAGTTTTCTCCTTCTGAGTCAGTTTTTATTCTCCTCCAGCCTGTAGACAGGTCTGAGCCCAGGAGAAGGGGAGGTGCGTGGTACGTGGACAGAGCGCTGTGGATTTTTCTAAGCCCAGCTTCACCGTTAGCTTGCTGTGCGCACTTGGGCAAGCTGGTTCCCTCTCTGTGAGAGGAGGTGTGTGGCTAGATGAGCACGTTTAGCGGGGCACCAAGTGTGTTTTCCCAAACACAAAACCACTCTTTTTAACCCAGAGCCCCAGGGCAAGATGTTTACCCGTATCTGACAGGACACCTAGGTCCCTGAGTGGTGCAACAGCTAACACACTCGGCTGCTAATCGAGAGACTGGAGGTTGAAGTCCACCCAGAGGCGCTTCGAAAGAAAGGTCCGGTGACCTACTTCCAAAAAAACCAGCCACTGAAAACTACGGAGCACGGTTTTACTCTGCACAGGTGGGGTCGGCTGAGTGGGAATTCGCTTGACCACGACTGGGACCGGAGAGAAGGTGCCAGTGCAGTTACGAAGTCGTAGCTCGCCCTCTGGTGGTGACACATTAAACTGCAGGGACTAGGCCCACCCAAGTGCTTTCTCTAAGTCGGTAACGGTAGGTGAGTCTAATATTTGATTTGCCCGAGACTCGCTTAAAACCAACCAACCTTTGCCGTCCAGTCCATTCTGACCCTATAGGACAGAGTGTAACTGCCCCTTAGGATTTCCAAGAAGCGCCTGGTGGATTTGAACTGCCGACTTTTTGGTTAGCAGCCGTAGCTCTTAACCACTACCCCACCAAGGTTTCTAAGACTCACTAGAGGTCTCAGTAAAGTGCGGATTCCCAAGCCCACCCTACACCACCTCCACTGCTCTGATTCAAGAGATTTGGAGGAAAGGCTTTTCCCTTTTACTTTTATCAAGGACCCCAGGGATTCTTATGAAGGACCGCAGGACCACACTTTGATGAGTGCTGGTTTCCGGCCCAAGGATTCAGCTACCTCTGCAGTCATATGGGGCAGTCTTCTCTGCCCCTGTGACATGGGCGTGGCTTCACAGATAGCAGGGTTCACTCTCAGAAGAGGCCCAGCCTCCTGGCCCTGGTGGGGTCAGTGTCCAGCCCAGCCCCGGCCTCAGGGGGCTCACAGCCTAGCAGCATGGCCCAGCCAAAGATAGCCCAGTCTCCTAGTTACCCAAGGGCTGAGACAGAAAGTGTGGCTGCACAACAGACCACCGTTAAATCTCCCCCGTCCCAATAATAAGAGTCAAAACTGGGGGTTAAAAGCTTGGGCTTTCGAGCCAAAGAATCCTGGATTCGAATCTCAGCTCTTGCTTGTACCAGCTGTGTGACCTCAAGCAAGGTATTTAATCTCTCTGGGCCTCTGCTCCTTCTCTAAAAATGGGACCAAAGCACACCTCTTAGAATCCCTAGGATGATACAATGTGATTAAATCAGCAGACACAAGACCTGCTACCTGGCCCAAACTCAACAAACAGTAGCGGTATTGTAGTTATTATCATGTTGTTGTTAGGTGCCATCGAGTCATTTCCCACTCACAGCGACCCTACCTACGACAGAACAAAACACTGCCTGGTCATGTGCCATCCTCACATTCACTGTTATGCTTGAGCCCATTGTCGTAGTCACTGTGTCAATCTATCGCCTTGAGGGTCTTCCTCTTTTTCTCTGACCCTCAGCTTTACCAAGTGTGATGTCCTTCTCCAGGGACTGGTCCCTCTTGGTAACTTGTCCAATATACATAAGATGAAGTCTTGCCATCCTCACTTCTAAGGAACATTCTGACTGTACTTCCAAGGCAGATTTGTTTGTTCTTTTGACAGTCCATGGTATATTCAACATTCTTTGCCAACACCATAATTCAAAGGCATCGATTTTCCTTTGGTCTTCCTTATTCATTGCCCAGCTTTCACATGTATATGAGGCGATAATAAATAACTATTATTATTTATTCAGTGAGCCCTTACGTAGGAATTGTTCTGTGCTCAGCAATGTACTGAGTAATGAAAGCTAGATGAAGGTGGATAAAGGTAGGAAGGAAAATGAGTAAAACAAGGTCCCTGGTTCCAGAAAGCCCACAGTCTGGGTGGACATAAAACCCACTGCTGTCGAGTTGATTCCGACTCATAGCGACATAAGATGTTTTAATTTGAAAACGTATCTGACTTCAAGATGACTCCAGCTCCAGCCATGGTCCAACGACAATTGCATAAGAGACCCTGAGTGATAACTGCCTTGCTGAGCCGGGTTAATGGCTTGAACCACCATAGATTAATAATATTAATGCCGTTGTTGTTGTTAGGTGCCTTCAAATTGGTTCTGATTCATATCGACCCTATGTACTACAGAACGAAACACTGCCTGGTCCTTCGCCATCCTCACAAGTGTTGTTATGCTTCAGCCCATTATTGCAACCACTGTGTCAATCCATCTCATTGAGGGTCTTCCTCTTTTTCATTGACCCTCTACTCTACCAAGCATGATAGCCTTCTCCAGGATCTGCTCCCTCCCGACAATAATATTATTATTAATAATAAATGACTGTTGTTGTTTATGCCACTGAATTTGAAGTGGTTCGTTACTCGTCAGTACATAACTAGGACATGTGTATCCATATATCCAAAAGCCAGGTAGAAAGTGATGTGTTAAAGAGAGGGACAGAGAAGTGGATGCAGGGAGTTCCCAGGAGGAGCTGAGCAGCCCACCTAGATCCTTCACTTTCCAGACAAGGATCAGGCTCCAGTCCGCTCTGCCTCCCTGATTTCAGGGGTACTTGTTGAGCTGTTTGAGGCCACTGTAGAAACCCTTCACTCTGGACATGGGGTGGGGGAATGAATTTCCCTTCCTCTTCTTTGAAATGCCTCCCTTGGTCTTCACCCTCTTGCCACTTTCAAATCCTCTTTCATGTGAGTAAAGCATTTAATAGTCAGAAGACCTGTTCTTGGCCACCTATTCTGAAATACTTCCATGGGGTCTTCTTGGACTGTAATACTCTTGTCTTTGTGCCCCATCAAAACCAGGATCTAAGAGTCTCATTGTTGATGTTCTGTTACAGGCACGGAGTCTTATTTAAAAACAGCAGAAGGAAATCAATTAAATCTAGTTAGGAGCCCTGGTGGTGCAGTGGTTAAGCATTAGGCTGCTAAGTGAGAGGTTAGTGGTTTGAACCCATCAGCTGCTCTGCGGGAGGAAGACGTGGCGGTCTGCTTCTGTACAGATTACAGCCTTGGAAACCCTGTGGGGCAGTTCTACAGGCTAGCTATGAGTCAGAGTCAGCTTGATTGCAACAGGTATAGTTTTTTTTTTTTTAATGTCTGAATGATAGGTTCACAAGTGATTTTATTTTCTTCTTTGACTTTTTGTATATTTCCAGATTTTTCATGCAACCACTATTACATTGATAATCAAATAAAAACTAATGACAGCAACTGGCATGGCAGTGCTAGGAGCTCTGTGGTCCTTGGTGAAACTGGAGAAAATTTTAACTAAAAAAACACCAAACTAACAAAAAAAAAGTCTCTGGAAATGGTCCTAAAGGCATACAGGAAATGAAGACATATTTATTTAAGGAAATTCTACTGAAATTTTCTAAGAAAAGTGGGAGTCTGTGGTACTTGAACCAACATCCCCTCCCTCCCTTCCCACCCCCAGCTCGGTGAGGTGGAAAGTCCACTCCAGAATGATGCAGCTAAGAACAGAGGACTCTCTCTCCTTCCGGCTCTGTTTGCAATGGTGGTAAATGGAAACCTTTCTAAATGTCCAGGAAATTAGGACAGAGAAGTTGTGATAGGTGCTCCTTCACCAGAATTCCCTGCAGCCGTGGCAGGAGCAAACTGAAGGTAAATTTAGAATGACCCTCTGGATATAATGTGGAACAAAATTAAAAATCCAGTTGACCTGTATAAGGTTCAAAATATACTATTTAGTGATATGTCTTAGATTGGGTTTTCTAGTGGAGCAAAACCAGTGAAGCATATATATACATACAGAGAGATTTATTTCAAGGAAATGGCTCACATAGTTATGGAGACTGGCAAGTCCCAAATCCATGGGGCAGCCATTAGGCTGGAGGCTTCTCCTGACTCACATGGTTGCAGGGGCTGATGAACCCAAAGCTGGCATGTCAGGCAGTAGGCTACTGGCTCACATCCCAAGAACCAGAGGTCAGAGGATGACGAGTCAAATGCATGATCAAGAGACAGCGAGCTTTGCCAGAACATTCCGTATGTATTGGATGCAGGCCACACCCCCAAGGAAACTCTCCATTCAGTTGATTGGCTGCTCACAACAGATCACCTCATGGACAATGATTACATTGTATCTACCGAACCACTGAGAATCATGGCCTGGTCAAGCTGACACGTAAGGTTAACCTTCACAATTCACCCGTTGTCAACTTGGCACCTGTACACATCTCCTTAAACCATACACAATCTCTAAATGAAGACAATTATAAAGTCATACTTGCACCTAACATGCGTACAATAAAAAATGCACTAGCCCCAGGGACCATGGTCTCAGAGGACATCTAGCTCAATTAGCATAACATAGTTTATAAAGAAAATGTTCTACATCCTACTTTGGTAAGTAGCGTCTGGGGTCTTAACAGCTTGTGAGTGGCCATCTAAGATACTTCACTGATCCCAACCCATCTGGAGCAAGGGAGAATGAAGAAAACCAAAGACACAAGGGAAAGATTAGTCCAAAACCTAATGGACCACAACTACCACAGCTTCCACCAGACTGAGTCCAGCACAACTAGTTGGTGCCTGGCTACCTCTACCAACTGCCGACACGGATCACAATAGAGGGTCCCAAACAGAGCTGGAGATAAATTTAGAACAAAATTCTAACTTACAAAAAAAGACCAGGCTTACAGTTCTGACAGAGACTGGATAATGCCTGAAGTATGGCCCTTGGATGCCCTTTTAACTCAGTACTGAAGTCACTTCTGAGATTTACCCTTCAACCAAAGATTAGACAGGCCCATAAAACAAGATGAGACTAAATGGGCACACCAGCTTAGGGGCAAGGACAAGAAGGCAAGAGGGGACAGGAAAGCTGATAATGGGGAACCCAAGGTCAAGAAGGAGAGAGTGTTGACACATTGTGGGATTGGCAAACAATGTCACAAAGCAATATGTGTTTTGTTTAATGAGAAACTAATTTGCTCTGTAAACATTTATCTAAAGCACACACAAAAAAAATGCGCTATAGTAAACCTGTTTATATCCTTTATTTTATAATAAGTAATGGGACAAGGGAGGGAAGAAAACAAAGATATTTGCTATATATATATACACGCACACATATATATGTATATGTATGTATGTGTATATGTACATATATATGTATATATATGCACATATACATATATAACAAAACAAAGGAAGAAATACTAAAAACAATCACAGTTCTCATTTCTGCAACTGGTCACAAGTTCATAACTGGTATTTATAACTATCTCCCTCTACTACCCATTCCATATTCCTGTTGACCATAGCAAGCACCTCAGCTGGTCGTGGTTCTTCCCCTGGTGTGGTGGCCCAAACCTTCATTTCTGAAGGGTCTGGGCCATTAGTAGCCATGTCAAAATAGGGTTGCTATAGTTTCCCATAGACTTTAATCACAGGGCATGGCAATACTAAGAGATGCCCTAAGGGACCTCCTGTATTCCAGACATATTCTTCTTTACCTCCATGGTGTAGTATCAATCCAATTTCCCCTTGGTAATCAGAATCAATCACACCAGCCAATATCGTAACTCCCTTCTTTGCCTGTTGATCCAGAGGCATGAGGAGCTCAAAGTAGCCAGGTGGCATTCTTAAATTCCAGTTCAATGGAATCAGTGTTGTGTCTGCAGGTGGCACCATTCCTTCCTTTGGAACTAAGACCTCTTAACTTGCAGAACATAGGGTCATGGTGACAGGAAGTAAAAATTTTTCGTGTGGGTCACTAGGGGTAATAGTGAGTGATGCCACTCCCATTTCCATTCCTTGATTCCTAGGCAGATGAATCTTGGCTACAGGAGAAAGAGTGCCATATATTGGATGCTGGCTTAGAGCATATACAGCCTCCTGGAGAACACTGATACTTCTTCCTTGCTAAGTCCAGTCAGCAAAATGTCATCAATGTAATGGACCGCTGTGATACCTCGTGGAAGGAAAAGTTGATCAAGGTCTTTGCAAGGTATTGCCACCTAGGTGGTGCCATAATTGTATCTTTGGAAGGCCATTCCATTGTTCTATCAAGCCAGCTGTTTCAGGTTGTTAGTGAACATTGTTGTTGTTAGGTGTAGTCCAGTTGGTTCCGGCTCATAGTGACCCCATGCACAACAGAACGAAACATTGCTCAGTCCTGAGCCACCCTCACAATCATTGCTGTGCTTGAGCTCATTGTTACAGCCACTGTGTCAATCCACATTGTTGAGGGTCTTCCTCTTTTTCACTGACTCTGTACTTTGCCAAGCATGTCCTTCTCCAAGGACTGATCCCCCGTGACAACATGTCCAAAGTATGTAAGACGCAGTTTCACCATCCTTGCCTCTAAGGAGCATTCTGGTCGCACTTCCTCCAAGACAGATTTGTTCGTTCTTTTGGCAGTCCATGGTATATTCAATATTCTTCGCCAACACCACAATTCAAAGGCTTCGACTCTTCTTCGGTCTTTCTTATTCATTGTCCAGCTTTCACGTGCATATGATGCGATTGAAAATACCATGGCTTGGGTCAGGCACACCTTAGTCTTCAGGGTGACATCTTTGCTCTTCATCATTTTAAAGCGGTCCTTTGGAGCAGATTTACCCAATGCAATGAGTCTTTTGATTTCTTGACTGCTGCTTCCATGGCTGTTGATTGTGGATCCAAGTAAAATGAAATCCTTGACAACTTCAATCTTTTCTCCATTGATCATGATGTTGCTCATTGGTCCAGTTGTGAGGATTTTTGTTTTCTTTATGTTGAGGTATAATCCATACTGAAGGCTGTGGTCTTTGATCTTCATTAGTAAGTGCTTCAAGTCCTCTTCACTTTCAGCAAGCAAGGTTGTGTCGTCTGCATAACGCAGGTTGTTAATGAGTCTTCCTCCAATCCTGATGCCCCATGTTTCTTCATATAGTCCAGCTTCTCGGATTATTTGTTCAGCATACAGATTAAATAGGTATGGTGAAAGAATACAACCCTGATGCATACCTTTCCTGACTTTAAACCAATCAGTATCCCCTTGTTCTGTCCAAACAACTGCCTCTTGATCTATGTAAAGGTTCCTCATGAGCACAATTCCCATTCTTTGCAATGTTATCCATAATTTGTTATGATCCACACAATCGAATGCCTTTGCATAGTCAATAAAACACAGGTAAACTTCCTTCTGGTATTCTCTGCTTTCAGCCAGAATCCATCTGACATGAGCAATGGTATCCCTGGTTCCACGTCTTCTTCTGAAACCGGCCTGAATTTCTGGCAATTCTCTGTTGGTATACTGCTGCAGCCATTTTTGAGTGATCTTCAGCAAAATTTTGCTTGCATGTGATATTAACGATATTGTTCTATAATTTCCACATTCAGTTGGATCACCTTCCTTGGGAATAGGCATAAATATGGATCTCTTCCAGTCAGTTGGCCAGGAAGCTGTCTTCTATATTTCTTGGCATAGACGAGTGAGCACCTCCAGTGCTACATCTGTTTATTTAAACATCTCAGTTGGTATTCCATCAATTCCTGGAGCCTTGTTTCTCACCAATGCCTTCAGAACAGCTTGGATTTCTTCCTTCAGTACCATTGGTTCCTGATCATATGCCACCTCTTGAGTTTACCCCACCTGAATTTAGAGACCATCTCAAGAATAGATTTGATGTATGCAATGGCATCATACACATGTGAGAGCTGGGCAATGAATAAAGAATACTGAAGAAGAATTGACGCCTTTGAATTGTGTTGGTGAAAAATACTGACTACACCATGGACTGCCAAAAGAATGAACAAATCTGCCTTGGAACAAGTACAACCAGAATGCTCCTTAGATGCAAGGATGGAAAGACTATGTCTCACATATTTTGTACATATTGTCAGGAGGGATCAGTCCCCGGAGAATGACATCATGCTTGGTAAAGCACAGGTTCAGCAGAAAAGAGGAAGACCCTCAATGAGATGGACGGACACAGTGACTGCAACAATGGGCTCAAGCATAGCAATGATTGTAAGCATGGCTCAGGATCAGACAGTGTTTTGTTCTGTGGTACATAGGATTGCTATAAGAGTCAGAACTGACTTGACGGCACCTAACAACAACAGCAGCAGGTAGGGACAATTCTAATGGCTTCCACTTAGTTTTTCCTACCATAATAGCCCTTACACCACCTGTCAGAGATCCCCTGTGGAGGTTCTGACAGTTGCTGAGTATGTCTATTCCAATTATGCATTATGGAACTTGAGAAATCACTACATGATGAGTTTGTGGATCCACTGGTCCCATTGTGAGATGAACCTGAGCTAAGACTCCATTAATAACCTGGCCTCCATACGTTCCTACTCTGACTGGTAGACTACAGTGACATTTTGGGTCTCCTGAAATTAGTTTCAGCTCTTTTTTTTTTTTTTTTTCAGAGCCAGTGTCCAGTGACCCTCAAAAAGTCTGGTTCTTTTCTTTTCCCCAATGAACAGTCACTCTCATAAAAGGCTGTAGATCCCTTTGGGGAAGGTTGAGAGAAACATACTATACATATTTGGCAGTGTGGTGGGGTCCCTCCTCAAGGTGACCTGGCCTTCTCTTCATTTAAGGGGTCATGGACCTTGAAACTCATTCAAGTCTGGGAATTGACTGAAAGACCGTGACTCTCTATTCTAGTGATTCAAATTAGATTGCTGTTCACTTGACCTAGAATTCCTCTGCTTCTACAGATCAAGTAAATATTTAGTATATTTCCCATCTATTTCACTCTTAAGGTCACTATGACAAATTAGGCAATGCCGTAAGTCCATATGAGCCAGACTATTCTAATTAATGCTTTGACTCTGCTGTCTGCAACGGTAACTAAGCCCACCTTGTCTTTATTGATTGAGTGCCACCGCTTGGCCCCTACCACCATGGGATCCAATCAGCCCCATTGTAGTTAGGTATCTTAATTCAGTTACGGCAGTTACCACTGTCAAATCTGACTTACATAAAATAGCAATCACAGCAGTCTTCAAGGGTACTAGGGCTCACTTCACAGATTTGTTCCTGGCCATTGTAGTAAAAGGTGTGTCCTCTTGGCATTCCATGTGTGGATCTTTGGGTTCAATCTGATAAATCCACTCTCACACACCAATTTCTCTAAGCCTTTGGATACCTACTTCTACAGTATACCAAGGCAGGTTTGGCAGTTCAACTTGATTTAATGTAGGCCTCCGTGTAATCCGTGTAATCTGAACAAACCAAATAAACTCTTACATCCTTTTCTAGCTTCTTGAGCTGAAAGGTTGAATGAATCTGTGCTTAGTGGACTCATATCGATAAACTCAGACTGATTCAACATTATGTTCCTTGTACCATTACCATTAGTGGAAAAGAGGAAGACCCTCAACGAGATGGATTGACACGGTGGCTGCAACAATGAGCTCAAGCATAACAATGATTGTGAGCATGGGGCAGGAATGGGTAGTGTTTTGTTCTGTGGTACAGAGGGTCACTATGAGTCGAAACTGTCGACCGTACCTTACAACAACAACATCATTATCTCACACCCTTAATAGCCATTGCCACACATATTCCCCAGCTTTCTGTTTGTATATATTACAAAAATCAAGCAGTTCTTTTGGAGTGTATCATAGCTTCTCCTGGGTCATACTTTGTAGTTCACCTCTTGGGGCTCACCGGGACGTAAGTCTAGCTATAGGTCTAGAAGCAGAAATGGGTGATGGGGTGGGTCCTGGAGACATTCAGCAATATGCCTCAGGCAATGCCCTAGGTAACACCCCAGGCTCTGCCCCAGGTGATATCTCAGACAAAGACTCTTCAGGTACAGAGGGTTAATCTCATCACGTGGGAGTGGAAGAGATAACAGTTTTACTGGGGAGGGTGACATAGCAGACAAAGATGGAGTAATTTCCTTAGATGGGAGTAACAGGGCTGGTTCTGTTGGCAGGAGTGATTCAGTGGAATTTAGGGGCTTCATGTCCCAGATTCCTGATTATCTCCCCATATGACCCCATCCCAAGTTTCAGGATCCCGTTTCTTCCAATCAATGACCTCACTTTAACTTCAGACACCATTT
Source organism: Loxodonta africana (assembly GCF_030014295.1). NCBI lineage: Eukaryota > Metazoa > Chordata > Mammalia > Proboscidea > Elephantidae > Loxodonta > Loxodonta africana. The sequence goes on from NC_087351.1 coordinate 107,657,722, forward strand.
GAGATTGGAAATTCAATTGGGTAGTAATTCACCCACTTTTACGATAAGACTCTGGGTTTGGCTTTTGGCAATATCGCTCTGTTACTACAAGTAATAAGTCTTTCTTTCAGAACACAAGTGGCAACTTTTAGGTCTTTTATGCAGCATTTGAGCTGTGACTCTGACTTTTTCTAGTAGGACCAACCAAATAGCTTCCTTATACTTCTCATTATCACAAAATTGTAGAAAAATACCAAATATACAATCACACAGAGCCTTGTTTCTCAAAAATATTTGACCCATTGGTGGTGATATTTTGTGTATTTCTATTGCCACCTCACGCCATGGATTAGCAGTGCCCTCTTTACTATTGGAGACAGAGTCAACAGCACCTTTAAGGCCACCCAGACTTGAGAATCGATTCAGAAAACTCATCTTTATGATTTTGATCCTGTAGAACCACTCTTGGTACCAAATGTCTTTTTCTGTAGTGGAGCAAAACCAGTGAAGCGTATGTCTATGTATGTCTGTAAATATATATACAGAGAGATTTATTTCAAGGAGCGGGTCATGCAGTTGTGGTGCCTGTCAAGTTTCAAATCCATGGGTCAGGTGTCAGGCTGGAGGCTTCTCCTGACTCACATGGATGTAGGGGCTGATGAACCTAAAATCTAGAGGTCAGACAGCAGGCTGCTGGCTCACATTCCAAGAACTGGAGGTCAGAGGGTGACAAGTCAAATGTAGGATAAAGAGAGAGCAAGCTTTGCCCAGGCATTCATACATATTGGACATAGGCCCACTCCCAAGGAAACTCCACTTTAAACTGATTGGCTGCTTACAACAGATCATATCATGGATGGTAATTACATCATATCTGCCAAACCACTGAGAATCATGGCCTAGACAGGTTGACACATAACCATAACCATCACATGATACAAACCTAATTGATAAAACCATAAGGAAAATCAAAGAAATGACGATCACAAAACTCAGTACAATGGTTATCTCTGGGGATGGGGAGGTTTTGTAACTGAGGAGGGGCCCTTAGTGCATCGATGTTAATGAGGTTATTGATGTTCAGCCAGAATGCTCCTTAGAAGCAAGGATGCTGAGACTTCACCTTGCTTACTTTAGACCATTATCGGGAGGGACTGATCCCTGTGGAAGAATATCATGCTGGTAAAGTAGAGGGTCTATAAAAGAGAGGAAGATCCTCAATAAGATGGCTGACATAGAGGTTGCAATGATGGTCTCAAGCACAGCAATGATTGTGAGGATGGCACAGGACTGGACAGCATTTCATTCTGTTGTACCTGGGGTCACTATGAGTCAGAATTGCCTCAATGGCACCTAACAACAGCAATAACAGTCATGTTCTGTGTTTTGATCTAGGTAGTAGTTACTCAGAGGAAGAGAGAAATAAAAAGAAGTGGAAGAAGAGGAAGAAAGAACAGAAAGAAGGAAAGAGAAAAATAGGGAGGGTGAGAAGAAGAGGAAGAAGACAGGTAGAAAGTAAGAAGGAAAGAAGGAAAAAAGAAAAGAATGGCGCTGAAGGTAGAGAGAGTCTGGAATGTCTTTAGGATGGTTCAAAACACCAGGAATCATTACCTGGCGGGGGAATTAGCTTCATGGTCCTCAGAGGCCATATACCTTCTTTCACTCTCCTCACAGCTTAATGGGAGAACCCATTCAGTCCCTCAAGGACCAGCCCTCAAGACTTCTCTGTGGATGAGAATATAACCGTCCAAATACCCATGACGTGGCAGAATAACCATTGCCTCTATGTAATCGTGAAGATGAATCCTCTCCCTGCTCAGTGCTGTGGATGAATTATGAGGGGGACACAGTGGTGTTTTTCATTCTTCCAAACCAAGGGAAAATGAAGCAGGTAGAAGGTCCTTGACTCCAAAGTTGCTAATAAAGTGGAACAACATGTTCCAGCAAGTAATCATTGTGCTGGGGGTGCTGACCTATGGTCAGTCCTTCCCTTCAAAGGTACCATCCTAATGAAAGTCAGGAGCCCTGGTGGCACAGTGGTTAAGAGCTCAGCTGATAACAAAAGGTTGGCAGTTCAAATCCACCATCCGCTCCTTGGAAACCCTATGGTAAGTTCTACTGTGTCCTATAGGGTGGCTATGAGTAGGAATCAACTCCATGGCAGCGGGTAATGAAAGTGAAAACAAAACAAAACCCATTGCCTTTGAGTCGAATTCCAAATCACAGCAACCCTACAGGACAGAGTAGAACAGCCCCATAGTGTTTCCAAGGCTGTAAACCTGTACAGAAGTCTACTGCCACATCTTTCTCCTGTGGAGAAGCTGGTGGGTTTGAACAGTTGACCTTTCAGTTAGCAGCAGCACTTTTAACCACTGCAACATCAGGGCTCCTTTAAACAAAGCCAATGCCTCCAAAATAAGGAGTGATCACAAAATCATGAAAGCATTTTCACTTCCTCTAAAATTTTCCTTAAAGCACTCCCTTAACATTTAAAATAAGATTCTAGTGCTCTACCCACTTCAGGGAGCCCAGCCAGTCTTGCATTCAGACCCCAGGGACCTGGAAACATGCTCAGAGAATTCTACTAGAAGAACCCTGTAAGTCCAAGAGTTAAGGTCATCTCACTCAGGTCACCGAAGGGTCCCATCACTCTCAATGGCCCTTCACTAGACGTCTGAAGAAAAAGCTGCATGTCACTTACACTTCTACTTGTTCCAAATGGTGCAAGGGTACAGAGACCCTCTGAGTCCTAGAGAAAGAGCAGGCTGAAGCTCCACATAAAAGAGGAGATGTGTATGTTGGATTCCTGCCCCAAGGAAGGGTCAGGCCTACCGATGCCACCGTTGCCCCACTATCCCTGCAGTCCTACTGTGAGACCTCAGTGGTTCCATCATGGACCCTCCCACCTCACACGGGATGGCTCCTCAGAAGTCACACAGCCCGGGACTGTCAGCTGAGGCCCTGGGCAGGGTCCATCCACAGATTTTCCTATCTGGCTGCAAAGGGTTGACTCCTTCTAGTCCACAGCCACCCTTCCCTGGCATGTCACCTGGAAGCCTCTGACCTGGTTGGTGAAGGCTCTGGTTTTCCACCCTGTTCTGTTCTAACCCTTTATCTTGCAGGTGGTGGTGGAAGAGTTGACCACATCCCAATACGCTGGATAGATGTGCTGAAGTTCACACAGCAAATGAGGGACAGAGTGTAGACCAGACCTACCTAGGGGTTTGCCTGGTCCTCTGGGGGAGCAAACCTCAATGCACTGCACAGACATGGAAATGTGAACCTCTCTTGGGACCTCTGAGCAGGAGACTTCTCTCAGGAAGAGGCTAGCCAACTTCCAGTGATGTTTCTTTCTGGGTCAGGACTCCACACTGTACCCTGGGTCTGTTTAGTAACAATTACCTGGTGGTGGAAGCATTAGGTGGAGCTGAGAGGGCCTTGTCTTTCCCAATCCTCCTGGGCTTGAGAAACCCCAAGCTCATCGTGGGCCCCCCACCCCCAGAGCTCAGGCAGAGCGGGGAGCTGCCCAGGACTGACTGTGCTGTGAGTAACACTTTTTCTGGGGCCCTTCCTGCCCCCCTGGGGCCACAATGGAAGACCCGAGAGGAGGGTGGCCAACTGTCCTGCTTTGCTCAGGACTGAGAGGGCTCCTGGGACAAAGGGCTTTCAGTGCTAAAGCCAGGAGCATCTAGGGTAAACGGGAATGAGTTGGTCACCATACCTACAAACACTAAGCGTAGAAAGACCCCTACACATGATCCCATCCCAATGTGTAGGAAGCAAGGTTGGAGGGAGGGTTGAACAGCTGAGAGACATGGTCCAATTTGTGATTTTAAATAATCACTCCAATTGCTGTGTGGACAGGGAGAGTAGAAAGAACAGTTAGGAAATGACTGGAGCCTTGTCTTCACTCAGGGGTCAGCAACCTTATGGCCATGGTTCATCTCTGACTCACCTCCTGGTTTTGCAGCCCATGAGCTAAAAGTGTTTTTTAGATTTTATATTTTCGGTGGTTGGAAAACAAAAAATCCAAGAAAGACCAATATCTTCAAACACATGAATGTTACGTGGAATTCAAATTTTTGTGGAATCTATAAATTTTGGGGGGATACAGCTACGCCTGTTCATACTTGTCTCCACTGTGGCTGTGTGCTCACTACAATAACCTGGCTGAGAAGTTGAGGTAGAAGCTCTATAGCTGACAAAACCAAAAACATTCGCTGTCTGACCCTTTACAAGAAAAGCTTGTTGCCTCTTGGTCTAGGTGAGAGGCGGTGGGGCACGGATTAAGATTTTAGCAGGGAGGGGCTGAGAGGTTGAAGAAGGAATCTTCAGGACGCGCCGATGGATGGAATGGATGGTGGTGGATGGAGGGAGGAGAGGTGTTAGGGCCACTGGATAAAAAAAAAAAAAAAAACTTTTAGGCAGAAGCAAATTCGTAGAGAAAATCAATCATTCTGTTTTGAGCGGGTTAAGCTGATCACGAAGGAGGCACCAATTCCATCCCTGCGACGCTGGGCGAATCACTTATTGATGACGGTTTCCTCCTCTTTACAGAGTGGTAATGAGAATACCAGGTCTACTGACTTCTCTCTGGGTATGAGGGTCAAACAAAAAGGAATGAAAGTCCAGTGATTCCATTACAGGGATTTGTTCCAAGGAAAGAATCTGAGAAATAAAATTTTATGTATCGCATTGGGCAAACTGACTGCAAAAGACCTCTTTAAAGTGTTGGAAAGCACATATGTCATTTTGAGGATTAAGGGGCACCTGACCCAAGCCACGGTATTTTTAACAGCCTCATATTATGACTGCAACAATGAACTCAAACATAGCAACAATTGTGAGCATGGCACAGGACCCTGCAGTGTTTTGTTCTGTTGTGCATAGGGTCGCTATGAGCAGAAACTGACTTGATGGCACCTAAAAACAGCAACAACATGCATATGTTAATTATAATGTTTCTGGTAATAATTGGAAAAAAATCTAAATAAAAGGAGATTGCCTAAATACTTTATCATATATACTTTAAAATTAACTAATTTGAAACCATTAAGAAATTGTGTTTTCAAATATTTAATGACAAGGGAAATACCCATAAAAATAGTATACGGTTATTAAAATTTTGGATTACAAAAAAATCAATACACACTTTGTAAGGAAAATATACAGACAGAAAAAAGGAAAAGATTAGAATATACACTGAAATGTTAATGACACTTTTCTTTGGAAGTTGGGATGACGGATGGTTTTCATTTTCTCTTGTAGTTTTCTAAAACATTCTACAGTCAACATGTATTTATAATTGTAAAATAAATCTTGTTTTTTAAAGCTGAATGTGCATAGCAATAAAGGCTAGAAATATTTCTTAAAAAGGGGGGCAGAATGAAAGGTATTCGTAAACTGTAAAGGACACCATGAACTTTTGTAGCATAGAAGCGAAAACACCCTCGGCGATAAGCACACCGAGCGTGACGTCACTGGATGAATTGAATTAGCTCCAAAGGGCAGTCTGCAGACCTGAGTTCTAGCTCCAACTCTGGCGAGTTGGGTGGCCTTCGCTCCATCACTTCCGGAGCCTCCGTGTCCTCATCTCCGAGATAAGGACAGAATCTAGAGTGTGTGGAGCTTACAGAGAGGGGGACACAAGACTGCTTTGCCGACACTAAGGCAGTGCCATAAAACGTGCTGTCGTCATCATACACAGGGGCGGTGCTGGCTGCTGGTTTGTCCTCTGCATGTCCGTCTGCAGGAGTGCGTGGTGCCATTTACTGTCTGGGCACCTGCCCCTTCCCTTCCTCTCTGTAGGGTGAGATTAATCTGCTCTGCAGGAAATCTCCTGGGCACTCTCTGTCCTCCCATAGACCTGAGAGTGGAGAAGATGCATCTCGCCGTCCGCCTGCTCCTCCTTCTGGCCATACCACTGGCTCTTTCTCGGGGTCAGCCACACCCTGAGCACAATGAGGGATATTTCACTGATAGCTCTCATCAAGAGACTTGGGGCACAGGTGAGAGCTCCCCCTGCCTCAGGGTCATCCCCAGCAATACAGCCTTTGCCCTCCACCTCTACCACCTGATGGCCTCCGAGTCCCCCAGCAGGAACATCTCCCCGCTGAGCATCTCGGCCGCCCTGACCATGCTCTCCCTGGGGGCCCGTGGGCACGCCCAGACCCAGATCCTCCAGGGCCTGGGCTTCAACCTCACAGAGATGACTGAGTCCGACATCCATGAGGGCTTCCAATACCTCCTGCACACTCTCAACCTTGCCAACGACATGCTGGAGACACACGTGGGCAATGCCCTGTTCCTTAATGACACCATGGCCTTCTATGAGTGCCCGCTCTTTCACACTAACTTCCGCGACTCAGTGGGTGCAGCTCAGCTTATCAACGGCCACGTTAAGAAGGAAACACAAGGAAAGATTGCGAATTTGGTCAGCGAGCTCAGCAAGGACACCATGATGGTGCTGGTAAATTACATCTACTTTAAAAGTAAGAGGCAACTCATTAGTGAATTCTAAATTCTTCCCCTTTCCCCATAATTTGTTATCTGATAAAACATTAAAAACAGGACATAGATGGATTGAATCTAATAGGGTCCAGAAACCCTCAGGAAATTTAACATTAGGGAGGGAAAAAGAGAGAGTGAAAAGGAATGAAAGAATGAATGCATGGAAGAAGGAAGTAGGGAGGGAGGGCAGCAGGGAGGCTGACAGGAAAGAGAAAGGGAGGGAGGGAGGAAGAAAAGAGGGAGGGAGGAAGGAAGGAGACTTTCGTATGGCCTTTGCAGTCAGGACAGCGGTTGGAATCCCAGGTTCCACACTTCTAGCTGGACTAATACTCCTGGCAGTGGCCAACCTCTCGGAGACCCCAGTCCGATCTTCCTAGATTCCTCACTCACTCCCTATCCTCACTCCCTTCTTACCGCAGCGTAAATTTAATAGGCCACCTTTGTAATCACTTCTTCACACACACACTAAACTTACTTGGTATCTCTCCTTCTGTCGTATTCCTCAGGCAAAGCTGCAAATCTACATCTGCACCAAAAATTGAATGTGGTTGGAGAAAAAAATCCAAATACGCTGACAGTCTAACCCAAAATGAACTAATGGTCCAGTTTGTCTATATCTGTGCCTAGCAGCTAGATGTGGTTGAAGAAAAAGACCCCAGTGTGAAGATGACCTCCCTTCAGATTCATGAACGTGAATCTTCAAAGGTCATTCCACAGGGTCCACCAATCCTACTTACCCATCTCCAGGGTCTTCATTCTACATTCTCCAAAACAACTATTAACTACGTCTTCCGTCTCAATCCCCCTTTCCCACACCTCACTTTGACTTGGTGATCTTGCTTCACACGTCATCGAGCAAACAATCAGCTAACCAGCAAGTCTATCATCTTCTTAACCCGAATTAACTCACCTCTCTGCACTGGGACCCACACTCTCAGCCACTCCAGTTCCTTTTATGAAGGAACACAAGTGACTCATCTCTCATCCAAGGCTGTCCCCCTACTCACATTCTGCCGTCTCCTCTCTCCTCTCAAGGTTGCTGACCCAACAATTATCCGCTCTTTCCAACTTTATCCTTCTCTCTCTATTGCAGTGATCCTATCTACGTATCAGCAAACATTCTCTGGTATCTCTATTTTAAAATCTAAATGAGCCCTAGGGGCTCCAATCCCCAGGTATGTCAGGTTTTAAATTATCTGACTGGTGCACAGCGAACAGATAGCAACACTGAGATTGGGCATGGCCTTTGGATGACACAGAACACCAGGAGCCATTCCTTGGCTGGGAATTGGCTTTGTGGTCCTCAGAGGCCCTATATCTTCTGTCACTCTCCCCTCAGCTCTGTGGGAGAAACCCTTCAGTCCATCCAAGACCTCACCTCTAGACTTCTATGTGGATGAGAGCACAACTGTCCAGGTACCCATGAAGTGGCAGGGTGACCATCACCACTGGTATCTTCACGATAGATACTTGCCCTTCTCGGTGCTGTGGATGAACTATGACGGGGACGCAGTGGTGTTTTTCATTCTTCTGAACCAGGGGAAAATGATGCAGGTGGAAGAGGCTTTGACTCCAGAGATACTAATAAGGTGGAACAACTTGCTCCAGAAGAAGTAAGCGTTGAAGGAAGGGGTACTGAATCTATGCTCACCCCTCCCCTTTAAATGCACTCTTCGAAAGCAAGTCCACGCCCCAAAATAGGGAGTGATCGCCCAATTATGAAAGAATTCCCACTTGCCCTAACATTTTCCATGGGTATTTTTAAGCAAAGAACTCTTATTGGACTCAAAGAGGATTCTCTTTTCCCCAATATTAGTTCTCCCTCATCAGTGAAAAGAGCAGACTAAGGGTAAAGAATCCTGGGTCCTTGACCTTGGTCCTCCACTACACACACTTGAGTCAAATGATGCTGCTGCCTCGCTGAGGGTCTCCCTCTACACCACGCCTGGGGAAACTCTGGTCACATGGCTGACTGAGCTGGCATAGAGGGGTTAAGGAAACTCCATCTTCATACCCAAGGAGATGACAAAGAAGCTTGACATCACGCTGGAGCTGTGAGTGGAAAAAAGCATCTCCAACCACTATAAGAAAATGTTCCCAGCCCTAGGTCACACGTGAATAGTAAATTCACGCTACTCATCTGGTAGAGGAAATTCAAGGCAAAGAAATCAACTGACTCAAGTGAAACCCACAGGGCACCAACAGAGGTAAATGGAAAATGGCCATAGAGGGAGACTCAGATCTCTCTGGGCACATGGCATTGGCCCAGAAACAATCTCTGCTGAAGATGAGCTCACAAGGGAAAGGGATCCCACAGACAGGCCTGGGGATGAAGCAGGCTGGGCTTAAGCCATAGTGAGCACTCACGTGAGAGGGTGGCGTCAGCAATCGTGTTTGTGGGACAGAACTCAGAAGGCACAGAGCCAGCAGGGAGGCAGCCAGGGGGAGCAGACCCCGCAGGCATCCGAGCTTGTTTGTGAATTCAACGATTTAATTCAATGCCCCTTTCAGGGCCTATTTCTACAGGAAGCTGGAGTTGCGTTTCCCCGGGTTCTCCATTTCTGGCTCCTATGAATTGGATCAGATTTTGCCCAAGCTGGGTTTCACTGAGCTGTTCTCAGAGCAAGCCAACTTCTCCAGCATCACCAAAACGCTGAACCTGAAGATGTCCAAAGTAAGTCACTGATGGTCAGTGGCTCATCTCCAATCCCTAGAGACCTCAGTGGGGATCTTGACCACTCGGGAGCTGCTGGGTGGTCCCCCCACCATGTGGAGACTCAGTTCCTGAGTGTGTTCAATCATCCATTGGTATGTACTGGGTGTGATGCTTGGTGCTGGGGACCCAGTGTCCAACCAGTCCCTGCCCTCCAGGGCTCTCCTAGTCAAACTGGGGAACAAAGCCTTCATAGAATGTGGCAACAGAGAGTGATAAATGGAGTAGGAGAATCAGAGGAAGCTTACAGTCAAGCCTGGGTTTGGGTGTGTATCAGGGAAGACTTTTTAGGCAAGAGGAAGCTTCCTATGACTTCAGTAAGAAACGTGTGAGTGCAGTAAAGGATAGAGCTTTGGGTTTGAGAGTTTGGATCCTGGCTCTGCCTCTTATGTCATTGGGACGTTCCTTAATCTCTGAATTTATTTTCTTTGTGAGATGGACATAATACCACCGATCACACAGGGTGGTTATGAAGATTAAACAAGGTGACAATGCAGAGCACTAGGCATACAGTTGGTGCTCAAATGGTGGTAGCTGTCATGATTGTCTATAATAAGAGGTCATTCCACTCAACAACCCACCCAGTACAGAAGGTCCTGCTGAGATTTCTCTAGTGTGAGGCTTTGGGGGCTCCAAAGTGCAGTATTGAGCTCCAGAATTTTCAGTTCCTTCCAGTCTTCCCCAGGCACCACTCATGTCCTTTTGGTGCTAATGCCTGTGATTTCCCTCCCAGAGTTTCCACAAGGCTGTTCTGGATGTGAATGAGGTCAGCACCAAAGCTGGGGCAGCCACAGGCTTCTCTATTGCATTTAAAAGTGCCCCAAAGCAACCCTGTGTCCTGAGGGTCAACTGGCCTTTCCTCATGGTCATCTTTTCCACCATCGCCCAGAGCATCCTCTTACTGGGCAAGGTCATCGACCCCACGAAACCATAGGCCCTGTGACCCGGGGCTGGCTCATCCGTTACAAGGATGAGGATGTGGTCAGGGGGCTGGGTGTGACAAGGATACATGGAATGGTCCTGAGCAGAAGCCCTTGGCAAAAAACTGGACAAGCCTGGATGGAAACCAGCTCCACAGGGCCGTGTACCTTGCTTGGGCAGGTTGTCTCACCTCTCTGAGCATGTTTCTTTCCCTGGAAAGTGGGAGACACCCTCGCTGGTAGTTGTATGGAATAAACAGAAGGATAGATAAAAGGAGTCTGGTTTGAGTTCTGCACATAGTAGGCACTCAATAAATATGAGTCCCCTTTCCTGACCCTCTGGGGTTGGCCCCACAGGCACCCTCACCTACCTGGCCCGAGATAAATGCACATGGAGAGCCACTGGGTGCCTGCCGCAGGGACAGTGCTTGTCTGAGGCGTGTGTGGAAGGGGAGGCCCTGCTGTGCACTGTGACTCAGGTCAACGCTGCCTGCACAGGGGAGCCTTGGTGTCTGCACAGGTGCAGGGGGTGTGGGCGGCCAGTTTCTCTGGGACAGGGGTGCCTTGTTCCAGGGCAGGGACTGAGGAGGCCTTGGCAGGGGAGAGCACCAACCAAGGCACCATGACAGGGCCCATGAGGTAGGCACCAGGCTGGGGTAGCACAGGTACATCCCACCTGAGGCCATGGAGATGTGGCCATGTCTCTCCCAGTGTGGTGACTGTGGTCATGGATGTGCTGCGGAAAAGAAAGCCTCACGTTGCAGTTGGAGGCCTGTGCTCCCATCTGCCTCTGCAGCTGCTTTGCTCTGGGACTTTGGGCAAATCCCCTTCCCTCCTGGGCCTTTGTTTCCCCAACTAGGTAATATAAGGCTGGTCCAGAGAGATTCTTGAACCGTTCCAGCTCAGGCTGTCTTGGGTATGGGAGGTGAATTCTCTCGGCAGGGTCTGCTTTGACCACAGGGAACCCACTCCACCCATAGTCTGTGAGAATAAATCCCTACTCCCTCCCACCTGTGAGAATAAACCCCTGCCCTCTCCCACAGCAGGCAGTGAGCTGGCAGACCATGGTTTAGTTTGCCCTAACCTCAGGAACTTCCTTGTAGGTTCTGTGGGTGTTCCTAATGGTCAGAGAGCCATCATGGCCTCCGGCTGCTGATCAGAGACATGGAGTTCCCCAGGACAGTCTGAGCCGAGGACAGCCCAGCCAGAAGAGACTCGCTTCCTTTTCCTGGAGCCCAGCTCACCCTCTGTTTCACTCAGGCCCAGGGCAAGAGTTCCCATGTTGCTTCACCTTCTACCACTCCCTTCTGCCACCCTCCAGCTGCCCTTTTTGCTCCCACTAAGTGAGATAGTGTGGTTGCCAGCACGATCAATGTCAGAATCCTGGGTTCAAATCCCAACTCTACTACTTAGAAGCTGTGTGATCTTGGGAAAGTCGCTTAACCTCTCTAAATCTCAGTACCCCCATCTAACACGGGGATGATGATAATAATACTGCATTATCTCGTAGATTGTGAGGATCTAACAGTTAATACATATGTGAATTGTTTTAGATAGTGATATGCTGACATTGGAGCCCTGGTGGCTCAGTAGTTAAGAGCTACAGGTGCCAACCAGAAGGTTGGCAGTTTGAATCCACCAGCCACTCCTTGGAAACCCTATGGGGCAGTTCTAATCTGTTCTATAGGGTTGGTATGAGTCAAAATTGACTCAATGGCAACATTTTATTTTTAATGGTAACATTAAAAAACAAAAAAAACACTTGCCATTGAGTCAACGGCAACTAATGGTGGCCCCATGTGTGTCAGAGTAGAGCTATGCTCCACAGGGTTTTCAGTGGCTGATTTTTTGGAAGTAGATTGCCAGGCCTTTCTTCCAAGGTGCCTCTGGGTGGACTCGAATTACCAACTTTTGGTTAGTAGCCAAGTTGTTAACCTCTTGCACCATTCAAACATTAACTATCATTATTATTATTATTAGTCCTTTGGCTCCAGACAGTCAATGCTGCCACTACTCACTCGGAGTTGGGGGCCCCACCCCCCATGTCTGACTACCCTATGGAAACCCCCAAGTACTTCTCAGTTTAGGACTTTTACTGCTCAGGAAAACTGACACAGAATCCCAGAAGGGGGAAGTTCCAAACGCTGGAGAAGTGTTGCGGTGTCTTACCACAACAATCATGGTGCCTGAAGTTTCCAATTGAGCTTCCAGAAGGTTCTAGATAAGGGTCCAGGTCTCTAGCTCTCTCCCTTCATTAGCAAGGGCAGAGTCTCTCCTCCCAGCCTATTCTGGACTGAAAGATGGAGCTATTACAGAAACTTCTAGGCTCAGGAAAAGTGGCTGCTCACCACATCCTCTCCAATGGGCCTTTTCAGTGCTCAGGAGGCTCATGGCCGGTTCTGGAAACTCAGGCCCTGGATTGGAGAACAAGACCCAGTGGGCCTGGGTCATTGTCGTGGGAAAGTGGGACATCTCACTGTCAAAAACCACAGTCTTTTTGCTGGTGACCGAGGAAAGCAGGTTTGAGAGACATCTCCAACACTGACAATTGTTCAAGAGTCCAAATATCTCAGGGATTGTGTGACATGGTCCCTAGTAACTGCAATCACAGGAAAAGGCTGGTTGTAGGAAACCAGGAAACCATATCCAGAGCACTGGACAGACCACATTAAATTAGCAAAAGCCATTGTGGCAGGGAGGAAGGGAAGGACCAAAAGGGGGTTGTCTCCCTCCCCCCACAACCCCGCCTCTAAAAAGCAGCCCGGAGCTGGGCAGGAGAACAGTTGTCAGGAGAGCATTGACAAAGCAAAGTTTTCCAATGAGGAAATTGCTGAGCGCGGTCATCCTGTGCTGATCACAGCAGCTCCATACTAAGTTACAAGGCCTGGCAAATGCTCAGGACTCCTGGGGCCTTCCAGGGCTCAAAGGAACGCACGCCCACCTTTCCACCTCTCGGTTTTATTGGCCGAAAAGCAAGCACGTTACGCTCAAATATTGACCCATTTCTCTTGGCACCTGCTGGGAAGCTGGACTCTGTTTTCCAACAGCCATGCAAGAAACAAAGTCAGGCTGATTTGCTGTCACCTCTGCCCCTACAGAGGAGGTAGGTGGGCTTGAGAGACTAAGACAAGCCTGAAAGAAGGCCAAGGGCTAAGGTTACTCAGCAGCACTGTTGGGGTGAAATGACTGGATGAAACCGCCATGTAGTGGAGGGCAGGCAAGAGGAACAGGTCCCCAAGCCTTTCTTCCATCCTCAGTTCAGCTTGCCGAGTGATGCCTCCTAATTCTGATTCAGCTCATTCCTCCCTTACTCAAAAATCATCAATGGCTCCCTATTGCCTACGAAATAAAGTACACAGACCTCCCTGGCAGGCAAGGCCCTCTGTGGTCTGGTGCCTGCCTGTCTCTCCTGCCTTAGTTCCTCCCTTTACCTGCATGCACCCAAGGACTTAAAAAAAAAAAATTTTTTTTTTTTTTTTCCAGCCAAGAAAAAACCTCCCATCTTCCCAGGTTGCCCCATGGTGTCCCAACTCCAAGCCTTTGCTGCTGCAGGTTTCTGTCACCCAGAATGCCCTGTTACCCCCGAGAATCTGCCTTCTGCCCGGATCACGCACAAGCACCTGCTGTCTTCCCCAAGGCAGACTGGGGTCCTGCTATCTAGCGTGGTTGGTCTGACACTAATTTCTGCCCACATGGCGCCTATCAGGTTCCTGGGTGAGGCAAATGGTTTGCAGTCGACTACTAACCTAAAGCTTGGCACTTGGAACCCACCCAGCGGTGCTGTGGAAGGCAGGCTCTGTTTACTTGCAGTCCCATAGCTCACCACATCTGACTGGGTGGCTGGGCATACGGAGGAGGCCCAGACAATATTTGTTGAGGGAATGAATGGAAAAGGTTGTGCCGTGAGTGAGGTCACCAACCACGATATTTGGTTTGCAGAACCACCTCCTGACATATCCCTGGAATTGATTGGGCAAATATTAAGCCCAGCTCCTCAGATTTCAAAATGCCCTTTTGGAGTATTTAAAAAAAAAAAAAAAAGACTCTGCACAGGAGACCTTGTCTTCCAAGGGTGGCACCTGAGCCTCATCCTCCTCCTTTGCCTGCCCACTGTGGGGTCCCTGATCAGCGTGACCCTTGCTGTGCCCCTGGGGAGGCCAGCTTTGTGGAGACCAACCGCCATCTTTCAGCAGCCGGGGGAGCCATGTGTGTTTGTGATTTCAACAGCCATCTTCCAGTGGGAAAAACAAAGTATTTCTGGGTTTTGCAAGGAGAGGGCAGAGGGGGTAACCTGAGTGACGCAAGGGCAATGACGTGGCCTGGAGCCTGTCCCCTGCCAGGAGGCCCCAGATTCCAGAGGAGGGAGTTGAGTTCGTAAGGCTTTAGTAAGTGGGGGTGCAGAGAAATGCAGTGTGAACTAATTCATTTATGCCTTTTTTCTTTCTTTCATTCAATAAATAGGCCATTAGTGGTGAAGCTAGAATTGTTGTTAGTTGGCATCAAGTTGGCTCCAACTATGGTGGCCTTACTCGTAACAGAACGAGATGTTGTCCATCTTCATGTTGGTCTGCATGTTTGAGTCTGTTCTTGTGACCGTTGTGTCAATCCAGCTCATCGAGGGGCCCCTCACCTTTGCTGGCCCTCCATTTCACTAAACATGGTGTCCTTCTCCAGTGATCGGCCACTCCTGATGACACAGCCAAAGTAAGTGGGTCGAAGTTTTGGACAATATTCTGTGGTCCATAGGGTTGTCATTGGATAATTCTTGGCAGTAGATTGTTAGGCCTTTCTTCCTACTCTGTCTTAGTCTGGCAGCTCCACTGAAATCTGTTCTCCACGGGTGATCCTGCCGGAATTTGAAATACCAGTGGCATAGCTTCCAGCATCACAGTAACATGCAAGCCACCACAGTACAGCAAACTGACGTAAAGCTGAAGCTAGAGGGAGCTCCCTCATGTAGGGGGAGGCACTTGATATTCGGAGTGGAATCCCAGCCTCTCCACTAACAGTGTGGCACAGGACAACTGGCTTTACTTTCCTGGGCCTCAACTTCCTCACCTGTGAATAGTGTTGTCACCTGGGGCATAAAGCTCAGGGCATCAGTTGTAACAGAGGAGACAGGAGGATGGGCATGGGGCTCACTAAATATACAGACCTCAGAGCACTTCAGACCTAACGTAGAGGGTGAAGGGCAGCAGGGATTGGGTGCTGTCCCTGGCTTCCTGGGAAAACAAGAGGCCCTTCTCTGAGAGAGGAACCCAGAGAAGGGGCAGATCCAAAACAAATAGTCCTGCACTCTGAGTGCTCACAACAAGCAGCTGCCAAGTGCTTTCTAGGCATTACTAAGAGAATACAGAGCATCTGAGTAGAACCCGGGCTTTGGAGCAAGACCCCCTGGATTCAAAACTTGTTGCTGTTGTTAGCTGCTGTCTAGTAGGCCCCGACTCATGGCGACCCATGTACAATGGAGCCATGATTGGGTGTGGATTGGACCATTGTCATCCGTAGAATTTTCATTGGCTGATTTTTTCAGAAGTCCATCTCCAGGCCTTTCTTCCTAGTCCATTTTAGCCTGGAAGCACTGCCGAAACCTGCTAAGCATCATAGCAACATGCAAGCCTTCTCTGGGCGACAGTGATGGCTGCACGTGAGGCGCATCGGCCAGGCATCAAACCCACATCTCGAACATGGAAGGTGAGAATCCTACCATGGAATCACCATTGCCCCCTCTGGCTCAAATACAGACTCCACCAATTTCTAGGTGTGGGACTTGGGTCCCCTCTCTGTGCCTGAGTTTCCTCCCCTGAGAAAGGAAGATCGTAATACTTAACTCATAAGCCGATTGAGGGAGTAAATGAGTTACTCTGTGCAAAGTCCCTAAGCTGTGGTCCCTGTTGATGCTCTAAAATGGTAACTTGTGTTTTCACGTTTCATCTTTTCTCACAACTCTGTCCTCTAGAGCAGAGGTCACAGCTTCATGCCTGCCAGCGTGGGGCAGGTTACCTAGACAGGTGAGTGGGCTGACAGTAGTGAGGACCGAGGCAGCTGGGACAGTAAGAACCTCCATTTAAAGGCATTTCTGTTCAACACTGTTACAAACACCAGGTGGGCCGAGTAGCAAAACCCACCTCTAGTCAGGGTGAAACTTGCCTACTGGGGATGTTTCTTTCTCTCTCTCTCTCTTTTTTTTTAGAATATACACAGCAGAACACACACCAATTCAACAATTTTTACATGTACAATTCAGTGACATTGTTCACATTCTTCAAGTTGTGCAACCATTCTCATCCTCGTTTTCCAAATTGTTCCTCCCCCATTAACATAAACTGTTACTCTCCTCCAAACCTATTGCCTGGAGATAATCTTTAAACCTTACATCAAAAAAATTCCCTGAATTCTTCTTTAAGTGAAAAACCAGTTTAACTTAACTAGTAAAGAATGTCTGCCTTAAGCATTGTTCTCTTTTAAGATCTATATGGGATCAAATCGACAACAGCAACTGCAAAGTTTAAATGAGAAATTTAGGGGACAGTGAGTCTTTGCTTCTCTTGATGTCAGTGGAAAACTAAATCTATCATGACCTCCCCGATCCTTACGGTGAGCTGACGGCCATGCTGACGGAAGAATGCTATTCTGCCAGAACCATGCCATGAAGCCAATCATTTGGTCTAGGAAAGGCCATCAAGGCCGAGGCTGCCCTTCCAGGCTGGGGGTCAGCCTTTGCCAGCCCCCTGGCAGTTGTACTGCTGAGCAGGGTGGAGGAGAAATCACATGGTTCTAGCCAAAGAAGGAAGGAAGGAAAGAAGGAGGGAATGAAGGAAGAAGGAGAAAAGATAGGAAGGAAGCAAGAAAGAAAGGAAGAAAAGATGTGTCTGTTGTCTGGATGTCCGGATGGATGGATGCATGGACAATGGATGGGTAGATGTCTGGATGTCTGGATGGGTGGATGATGCATGGATGGTTGGAAAGAAGGAAGAAAGTAGCAGTATGTATCACTCAGGCAGGTAGCCAGGCAGCTGGTGGGCACAAGGAGGTATGATGGTCAATATCAGATTATGAGCAGGTGTTTAGGGCAGAACTGCCAGCCTCACAAAGACTGAGAGGAACAGGCAGAGGAAACGGGAAAGTTATCAAAATCAAGGTCTAGATCAGGAAACTGAGCTAGAGGTTAGATCCCAGGAACAAGACAAGACCCTAGTAAACTGGGTGACCAACTCATCCCAGTTTGCCTGGGACTTTGCCAGTTTTAGCACTGAAAGTCCCACACCTTGGGAAATCCCTCAGTCCTGGGTTGGTCACCATCCTAGTAAGGAAGGCAGTACCCCAGTCCAGAGCAGAGGCAGCAGCCAGACCTGAAGAGGCATCCCCTAGGCTACTGAAGTAGTGTCTCTCAACCCCTACAAGGCCAGGGTCAGCCCCAGGCCCAGTGCCAAGCAGGGCAATACCCATTCTAATCAGAGCAAGACACTGAAGAGATCAGCATTTGTGTTTCAGCCCTTCTCCCAAAGACCGCATCCACATATTGAGTCCCTCCTATCCTCCACCAGGCTCTAGGAGATCTAATCCCCCTATTCTGGCCTCTGACCCACCCTAACCCCCATCACTCCAGGGTACTATGCTCTGAGACTTTCTCCAAACCTCTCCTTTCAAAACTTACCCATCCCCAAGCCCTGTCCTTTCAGATGAGAGGTGATGGGAAGCCATAGGTTTCCCCAGACATCCCCAAATTCTCAAGATGTTCCTTAAGCTTGGGAAATAGTACGTGTGATGTCTCTCCCTCTCAGACATTCACAGCACAAATAGCACACACAGGCTTGAGAAGTCCCGCAGTATCTTGGTTAATCTCATCTTTCCCGAAGTTGTTTCATACAGAACCCATTTGGTGATGTCGTGTCAGTTTCTGGTTGCTGCTGTAATGAATCATCACAAATTTAGGGGCTTAAAACAGCACACATTTATCCTCTTTCCATTCTGGAGGTCAGAAGTCTAAAACGGGTCTCTCTGACTGAAACCAAGATGTTGGCTGCGCTGCATCCTTTGGCGGCTGCAGGATAGAATTCCTTTCTTTGCCTTCTTCAGCTTCCGAAGGCTGCCTGCATTCCTTGGCTCAGCCCTGCATCAATCCCCTTTTCTCCTTGTTTCCATCATCACATCACCTTCTTCCTCCTTTGACCTTCTTGACCCCCTCTTATAAAGACCTTTGTGGTTATATTTAGGACCCACTTGGATAATTCAGGACAATCTTCCCATCTCAAGAGCCTTAACTTAATTAAGCACACCTGCAATGTCCCTTTGCCATGTAAGGAGACATTCATAAACCAGTAAAAAAAAGGTTCTAGATAATAGATATCTGGATAACTTTAGGGTGAAGAATACTGAATACACCATCAACTGCCCGAAGGACGAACAAGTCTGTCTTGGAAGAAATACAGCCAGAATACTCTTTGGAAGCGAAGATGGTGAGACTTTGTCTCATGTCCTTTGGACATATCATCAGGAGGGACCAGTCCCTGAAGAAGGACATCATATAGGTAAAGTAGAGGGTCAGCAAAAAAGAGGAAGACCCTCAACGAGATGGATTGACACAGTGGCTGCATCAATGGGCTCAAACATAGCGATGATTGTGAGGATGGTGCAGGACCGGGAAGTGTTTCATCCCATTGTACATTGGGTCACTCTGAGTCGGAACCTACTCTCTGGCACCTAACAACAACATGTAGCCTATCATAGGTGTGTAACACCGATTTCCATCCGATAGAGCACAGTTTAGGAATCTCTAGGTTGGTGATCCTCCTTCCGCCTGCAGTTTATCCTACTGTGGTGGCTTGTGTGTTACTGCGATGCTGGAAGCTATGTCGCCAGTATTTCAAATGCCAGCAGGGTCACCCATGGTGGACAGGTTTCAGAGGAGCTTCCAGACTGAGACAGACTAGGAAGAAAAGCCTGGCAATTTAGCTCTGATAATTAGTCAATAAAAACCCTATGGGTCATTACAGAACATTGTCCAACTCACTTGCTTTGGACACCTCACTGGAGGAGGACATCGTGTGTGGTGAAGTGGAGTCAGAAATGGCAAGGACGACCCTGGATGAGATGGATTGCCTCAGTACCACAATAAAACATGCCCGTCATCGTGCTAATGATGAAGGACTGGAAAACATTTCATTCCGTTGTTCACAAGGTAGCTATGACTCTTAGTCCACTTGATGGCAGGTAACAATAGATGTCAGAGAACTGGGCACTAAGGCCCCGCTCTGCCCCTAAATTGATGTACGGCTTTGGGAAGTCCCTTCACGTTTCTGAGCCACAATTCAGTGATTCGTGCAACGTGGGGACCAGACACAGTGGCCCCTCAACTCAACCATCCTGAGGCTCTCCTAATCCCTTTAAGGTCCACCAGCATCTGGCTGTTGAGGACCACGAGACAAGTCAGCACAGAAGGCCTGTGGAGAGTGGGGCTCAAGTCTCCCCTTTCTTGGATCTGTAGCAGATGGGCTGCAGAAACAAACGTGTTGAGTCTAATGAAAGGCGGGGTGTGCTGACAGTGCCCTTTCCTGACTCTGCCTCGTCTCTCCAGGGTGCCCATGCATATACAGGCAAACTGAGGCCGGTGTGGGGCTTGAAGGACAGTGAGTGGGTGGCCCTCATGCAGCTTTGTCCACAGCCCGCCTGCTGGCTAGAAGCCTTGCAGGACAGAGCAGGGCGCCTGGGGCGGGGCCCGGGAGGGGTGGAGTCCCAGCCGCTAAGGTCGTAGGCAAGTTCTGGCTCCAGTCCAGCCAGCTCTCTGCCCTTTGCTAAGCCCGACGGACGCCACCTCCACTGTCTCCACGCTCGGCCACTGGACAGAGTAAGTACAGACTCTGGAGTGCAGACAGGGGCCTCCTGGGGCTTCCAGGACGTGGGAGCAGAGACAAGGAATGGGCTCTGATTAAGGGACCTGGAGGGTGTTAGAGCTTCAGAGGCATCCCTGACAGATAGAGGGAGAGCGGGAAGGGCCCTCATGGCAACGTGAACTGAGCCAGGGAGGAGAGTCTCCCCTAGCTGTGTGACCTTGGTCATGGCACTAATGTGGCCAAGCCTCAGTTTCCTCATCAGTAAGGTGGAAATAGTTAACCCTCTGCATACGCCTGGCCTGATATGAAGATTAAGTAAGGCAGTGGTTCTCAACTAGGGGTGATTTTACCCACCCCCTCACCCCAGGCACATTTAACAATGTCTGCAACATTTTTGGTTGTCATAACTAGATGGGGGCGGAGGGGGGGCTACTGGCATCCAGTGGACAGAGGCCAAGAACGTCGCTAACATCCTACAATGCACATGGCAGCCTCCTCCATGACAGAGGGATCCAGCCCCAGGTGTGGACAGTGTGAGGTTGAGAAACCCTGAAATGAGGACGAGGAGGAGGGGACAAAATGCCGGGCTAGCAGGAGGTGCTCAGTAACCTTGGCTTGCATTGTTTTCTATGCCTAGGGTCTTGACCCATAAAATCAGGAAACATTCTAAAATGCAATCCACTTCCCTGAGATAAGGCCTCCCCTCAGGGTCACAGCAGCTGCCCGCCAACTCCAGACATCATTTGGCAGTTTGTTAAATAAACACAAGGTAGACAGAAATCAGCAGTTTTCAGTTTTTAACGGATGGGACCTTTGGCAAGAAATGCAACAATAAAAGGAGAAACTGCTCCCCTGAGTCAGGAAACAGGCTGAGCTGGGGGAGGGAGTAACTCAAGGTCAAGTTAACCCCGGGGCTGGTGGTGTGAGCAAGGGTCTGGATGCCCAGCCTGGCTCTAGGTCCACTAGTCAGCACCCAGCCTGCGGCCCCACACCGAATTACAAAGGATGGGCCAGGGGTGGTTCATTCCTTCACTCATTCATCCCACAAAGGTGCATGGAGCATCTCCCCGTGACTGGGGGCAGAGCAGATGGGGGGCTCCCTGCTGTGAGCACTTATTCTAGTGGAGAGAGAAGCAGAACAAAAGAAATTGAGCCCAGACGCATGCATAATTGATGGGAAAGGAGCCCTGGTGGCCCAACGGTTAAGTGCTCAGCTGCTAAATGAAAGATTTTGAACCCACCCAGCAGCTCCACAGGAGAAAAGACCTGGCAATCTGCTTACATAAAGATTACAGCCTAGGAAACCCTATGGGGCAGTTCTACTCTGTCCTACAGGACCACTATGAGTTGGAACCGACTTGAAGGCGCACAACAATTGATGGGGCTCTTGAGAGAAACAACCAAGGGGCCTGGGATAGAGAATAACAGTGGAGGGGCCTGGGCCCAGCTTCCAGAGGGACCACGAAGAAGGGGCCTTGAAGCTGAGGCCTGATGCTCTGACGAGAAAGGTGGGGGAGGTGGGGGCAGGTTTCCAGGGGAGACAGTAGGACATGAAGGGCCCGGAGCGCTGGAGAGGGCATTGGGTTTAGGGAAATGAGAGAAGAAGTGGGCCTAGAGGAAGTGAAAGTGGGAGAATCCATCAGGGTGAGGCCAGAGAGCAGGGCAAAGGGGACCCTGAAGGGCCTTTGGGTTGGCACACAAACCAAACTCAGATTTCCCCCAAAGATCCAAGGGAGTGCTCTGACCACAAGGTTACTGACTGAGGAAGCTGGTTTGTGGGGGCAGGAAGGAAGGCTTTGCAGGGTCTAGGCGAAGGACGAAGGGGCTTTCACTGAGATGGAGTGCCCCCAGTAGGTTTAAAACATATCTTGGAGATTGAAATCGACAAGACGTGCAGATGGATAGGAGGTAGAGGGGGAAGTTAAGAAAGCTTCTACGGTCACTTCTCCTGTGAAGCTCTGTCCCCCCGTCTTTGAAATCCAGGGAAAGGTGCAATTTGGCCTCTCCCTGTTTGGATTTGACAGGTATGGAACAGACCCTCCTCAGCTGCATGCCTCCCACAGAGTCCTAAGTCAGCCTGTCTGGGGTTTGGTTGCCTAACATTAGGAGTATCAGCCAACGGGTTTGGGGTGCGTGGCTGTGTGGACTTAGCAGGAGGACTGACTCCCCACACCAGCCCCCACTTCCCCTGTCCCCGGCTCCTTCTTCCTCAGGCCCCTTGGCTTCAGACTGACTGATGGCTGGTTTGCTTTGACCAGCTCTCATCCCTCTGACACCTTGGGGCATTTCTGCAGAAACTGTATCTAACTTCGGGGACCTAAGATCGGGAGGTTCTGCAGGGACCCCGTGGGGGACAAAGTCCTAGTCCCAGGCTCCCACCCCTGGCTCAGGAAGTGATGACTAAGAAACTAACAAGCTTGAAACAGGAGCCCCAGGGACCCCACTTCCTGGCTGAGCCCCATCTCTGCTCCCCGTTTCATCTTGGCACAGTTGTGATCACGGTACCAGCTTCCAGTTGCTGTGGACGAAAGTACACAAGCTAATGCAGGTGAACAGCTCTGGAGAGGCCTCGGGGGCAGGCACCAGGAGCGGGTGGGAGGAGGAATGAGGTGCCACCCCTCAGAGCCAAGAGGAGTATGGGCACCAGAGACAGAGGGGTCTGGATTTTAATCTGAGGTGCATCACTCAATGGCTGGGACAAGCTGTTCTATTTCTCTGAGCCTCAGTGTATTCATCTGTAAATTGGGGTTAGTCACGCCTACTTTGCGTGCATATTGAATGGTCATAGATACAGAGTGTCTAGTAAGTACGCAATAATCAAACCAAACCAGCTGCTGCTGAGTTCATGCGCGCTCACGGTGACACCGTGTGTGTCAGAGCAGAACTGCATTCCAGAGGGTGTTGAAGGCTTTCAGAAGCAGATCAGCAGGGCTTTCTTCCAAGGGGCGTCTCTGTGGGTTTCAAAAGGTGACCTTTTGGTTAGTAGTTGAGCACTTAACTGTTTGTACCACCCACGGTCTCCCTCAATAAATAGTAGCTCTAATAAAAAATAGAGAGAGAGAGTTGATTCAGATGGAGCAAGAGGTCTGAGTTTCAAACTTCCAGCCCAGGGGGCCCTGCTTGGTGCTGGGCCCTCTCCAAAGAGGCCATGCTCTCCAGGGAGACCCTGGGCACTCAGAGAAGTGGCTCCCAGCCATCAGACCCCTGGTGCTTCTTTGCCGGGAGGAGGGCCTGTTACCCCCAGCACACAACAGGCCCTGGTGCTCACAAAGAAACTGAGCCTGGGAGAGGGGAAGAGTCTTGTCCAAGGTCACCGGGATGGCTGCCTGGGAGGGCGGATGGGAGGACAGGAGGACAAAATCCCTCTCCTACACCCTAGCCAGCTGCCTCTGGGCTCAGAAGGAGCAGCAAACTCCCTTGCTTAAACAGCTCCTCTATGCAAGCCTTCCTGTCTACTAGCTCAGTGTTTATCTGCAAGGGGTGGGCCCTCCCCTCCCCCCCCCCCCCCGCCTTTCCTCTGCCCTGCTCCCCAAGGTCCTGGTCACTTGGGCTGAGTTGTTTCTTCAGAAGCAACCTGGTAAACAGGATTACATTGATGGTTCTAACACTTCGCAGGAGGGACACGCTGTGCTATAAAATACGCTAGTTTGAAGGACGCAGATTAAACTACCCACGCACGCTCGTCCTCCAAAGGACATCTATGAAGGCCGCTCTCCTGGGGGACAGAGGGAGTGGCAGCATGGGAAGCCCAGGCTGTGTTTCTTAATTATCTGCTGATGAGCGGCTATCAGTGGTGGCAGCAAACACAAAATCAGGAGGCTCTGATCCCAGGAGGCCACGTGGTGTGCTGCTTAGGGGTGTGGGCTTCGGAGGCAGAACTGGCTTAGCCAGTGACCCAGCCTCTCTGAACCTCTGATTGTGGTGAGTTTCCCTTGAGTCAGAGCCCATGGTCCTGTACTATCGGACAATATTTTGTTGTGATCTACAGGGTTTTCATTGGCTAATTTTCAAAAGTAGGTTGCCAGACCTTTCTTCCTAATCTTAGTCTGGATGCGCCACTGAAACCTGTCCACCATGGGTGGCCCTACTGGTGTTTGAAATACTAGTGGCATAGCTTGCAGTATCACAGTAACACACAAGCCAGCACAGTGCAACAGACAGAGGGGTGGTGGGAACCTCAGGTTGCCCATCTGTAAAATGGAGCTGGTAACAGAGCCAGGCATAGGCTGCTGTACTGGGTTCTGTGTCATCGGAGTTTCTGCAAACAGAGCTCCAAATGAACCTCATTCTCTGAGGTCAGAGGGCAATTTGGTGGCCATTGCAGTGAGTTGGACCTGCCTGACCTTCAGCTTCACTCAGGCAAAGGCAGGACCGCAGCCCAGGGTCTCCTGACCCCCAAGTTTGTCCATGCCCCCCGCCACAGTGGGGCCCCTCTGCAGGCCATTTCCAGGGCCACAGTTTGGGGCCTCTTCGGTTTGCTTTGACTTTGGTCACGTGCACCTCATACGCACTCTGTGACAGGCTGCCCCACTTGCCCTGGGTCTAGGACACTTGACGACATGGCGGCCATGTGGGGAGAGTAGCCAGCAGGGGGGTTCTCACCCAGGACCGTACACATGCTCTCATCAGGGATCTCTGGCTGCACAAAACTTAGAGGCTTAGATCACCCAGCTTCGTGGGCTGCTCCCACGCTCACGTGAGCGTGGGGTTGGGGGAAGAATGCACCCCACAACACTGCTGGGGAAGTGGGGACCCCAGGCAGGGCTGTGGCAGAGGTCACACAGCCACTTGGTTGTGGATCTGAGCAGCCCAAGTGTGGACATAGGAGAAAAATAGCCACTGCTTTGGTCCTCAGACTCCCTGTGATGTCTGTCTGCCACAGCCCTGCTGGAGGAAGAGTAGTCAGGGTCACCCCACGTCACCACCGGGTGCTGCACCCTGAGATGATGTGGCGTGCCGCACCCCACGGGGCCGGGTGTTGAGGGCTCTGCCCGTCTCTTGCTCCTCCTCCGGTGGAAGTCCCAATACCAGCACCTCTTGATCATTCCCTCCCAGAAAGGATAGCTTTCTTTGTGGGGTCCATCTGTCTTTGTCTTCTAGGATTGCCACAAGCTGGGTGGCCTGTAAGAGGAAAAATGTGTTGCCTCGCAGTTCTAGAGACTAGGAGCCTGAGGTCAGGTTGACAGCCATGTTGATTCCTTCTGTTTTGCACATCTCTTCCAGCTTCCGGTAGCCCCAAGTGCTGGTTAGCTTGCAGCCACCACGTCCCACGGTGTCCTCCGTTGTCTCCCTGTCTCTGTGTCTCCTCTCCTCTTTTACAAGGACCTGCTCATACTGGATTAGAACCCATTCTACCCAGTATGACCTCGGGTTAACCCTATTAATAACATCTGCAAAGACCCTATTTCCAAGCATGACGGCATTCACAGGTACAGGGATGTCTTAGTTACCTAGGACTGCCATAACAAAATACCACAAAGTGGTGGCTTTAAAGAACAGAAATTTATTTTCTCACAGTTCTGGAGGCTTAAAGTCCAGATCAGCGTCTTGGCTCTGTTGGTCCCTTCTGCGGGCCTCTCTCCTGGCTTCTGGTGTCTGCTGGCGATCGATCTCAGCGTTCTGTTATAGATGAATTCACTCCTGTTCTCGCAGGCATCTCCCCTGGGTGTCTGTCTCCCTGGTGGTTCTCCCCTTTATAAAACACCACTCAGAAGGGGTTAGGTTGAGGGCCCACCCTATATCGGCATGATCTCATTAACGTCACAAAAGAAACCCCCTGTTTCCGGTGGTTAGGAGCTCAACTGCTAATGCAAAGGTCAGCAATTTGAATCCACCAGCCACTCCTTGGAAATCCTAGGGGCAGTTCTACTCTGTCCTATAGGGTCGCTATGAGTCGGAATCGACTCGACAGCAATGGATTTTGTGGTTTTTTATTTGCAAACAGGGTCATATTCACAGGAATGGGGTTAGAACTTCAGCATATTTGGGGGAACACAATTCAGTCCATTACAGCGTTCCCGGGAGGAGATGTTACGGGAAAGGACGGAGGAACGGGGCTTTCTAAGAAGGGGTGAGGAGTGCCTGGTGGACACCAGATGCTCCATGCAGGTTTGTTGAATGAATGAATGAGGACCAAGCCAGCAGTGCTGAAGGCCCTGGGGTGGGGAGGCTCAGATTGGTTGGAGTTCATAGGAGGCTCAAGAGGCCTCGTCAAATGTTGGACCGGGGGACCAAAGTGAAAATGGTGGTTGTGGTGGTTAGCTGCCACTGAGTTGTCCTCCAACAGAATGAAATGCTGCCCGGTCCTGCACCAGCCCCATGATTGGTTTCTCCGTAGGGTTTTCATTGGCTGATTTCCAACAGTAGATTGCCAGACCTTTCTTCCTAGTCTTTCTTAGTCTGGAAGCTCCGCTGAAACCTGTTCCGCATCATAGCAACACGCAAGCCTCCACTTTCACTGCCAGCGGGTGGTGGCCGTACCTGAGTTACCTTGGCCAGGTGTGGCTTCCTTGGCAGCGTGGTCAGGAGGGATTAATTTAAAAATCACACCCCCTCTACGGAAGGTGAGACTTCTACTATGGAACTATCAGTGTCCCCAAAGTGAGGTTAAAGGGCAGATATGGACAGAGGCTTCTGGTTCCCGGGTAAACTCAGGGATGCTGGCAAAGCAGAACACAGGAAAACCCTTCACCCCTACACGGTCACCCAGCCCCCGCATGCACACTTACCTGGATGGGGATAACAAGGAGGCTTCTTGCCCTGGTGGCCAGTTCCCTGCAACAGGCCAGCACCTCCTGCTTCTTCTCCCCACCAGTAGACATCCGCGTCCCCGAGCCTGTGTCCTCTGTCTGCTCCAGCCCTCCTTAAGCCTCCCTCTCACCTCACAGGCATCACCATCTCTGATGATGTGTGGCCCAAACCCACCTGCTGGGCTATGGTACCCCCAGAAATGGCAGTCTTGTGCACCCTGTGATCTTCTCTCTTTCTCCTAGCCCCCAGCTCAGGGAAGTGGCGCTGGGCCCACGCCTTCTCTGAGAATGTTTTCTTCCTTCCAGAACGAGGGGCAGCCACAATGCGGCTCTTCTTCACCTTGTGCCTGATACTCCTCAGTCCTCGGGTTGCCAGCCTTGGCCGTGACCACTCCCGTGAGTGGAGAAACAGGGCCAAGGAGCTCCCTGGAGCTGCCATGGGGTCTGCCAGGAGCAGGGACTTTGCCTTCAACCTCTACAGGGCTTTGGTTTCAGCTGACCCTGGCCAGAACATCTTCTTCTCCCCGCTAAGCATCTCCACATCCCTGGCCATGCTCTCCCTGGGGGCCCGCTCCCACACGAAGACACAGATCCTGGAGGGCTTGGGCCTCAACCCCCAGAAAACCCCAGAGGAAAAGCTCCACAAGTCCTTCCAGCAGCTTCTGCAGGAGCTCAGCCGGCCCAGGGACGGCCTCCAGCTGAGCCTCGGCAACGCCCTGTTCACGGACCCGCAGGTGAGCATTCAGGACACCTTCCTGAGTGCCATGAAGGCGCTGTACCTGGCGGACAGTTTCCCCAGCAACTTTGGGGACCCCGTGGGGGCCAAGAAGCAGATCAATGATTACGTGGCAAAGGAAACGAAGGGCAAGATCGTGGACTTGGTTAAGGACCTTGATAGTAACTCGATCATGGTCATGGTGAATTACATTTTCTTTAAAGGTAAGACCCTGGTCCTGAACATGCACTTTATCTCTCAAAAGAATACCCAATCCCCTTGCACATAAAGGAGTGAGAGTGTAGCTACTTCTTCCTGGTGCCTTTGATGGAGTAAAGCCGATGGGAGCCACGTATAAGATGATACTTCCTCACAGTGTAAAAAACTAGGTGCCGTCAGCTTCACTCATGGTGGCCCCTGTGCGTCAGAGCAGGAATGTTTCTTCACAGGGTTTTCCCAGAAGTAGATTGCCAGGCCTTTCTTCTGCAGCACCTCTGGGTGGACTCTAACCTCCAACCTTTTGGTTAGAAAGGGACTTGCCTTTACATTCAAGGGGGGTTCAGCCATCACGGCTACTAACAAAAATGGTCTAAAGACGGTGACCTCTGTTGACTGTGTTTACTGTCTCCACTCTTTTTTTGCCACTAATTCTTGCACAAAGTCCCCTTTGCTTTTTCTTTCCATCTAAATCTTTAGCTAAATGGGAGACAAGCTTCAACAGCAAAGACACCCAGGAGAAGGACTTCCACGTGAGTGCAGAGACGGTGGTGCAGGTGCCCATGATGAGCCAAGAGGATGTCTACTACTGCCTCCAGGACCGCGCCCTCTCCTGCGTGGTGGTGGGCATCCCCTACCAAGGCAACACCACTGCTCTGTTCATTCTCCCCAACGTGGGCTCCATGGAGCAAGTGGAGAATGGACTGAACGAGAAAGTGCTGCGGAAGTGGTTCAAGATATTCAGAAGGAGGTATTTTCAGACTACACCTGGACCAACCTGACCCTGGACACCCCCATGGGGACATATGCTCTCCCAAAGCCACACAGCAGTGGTAGCAGGACTCCCTCATCCCAGGAGCAGCCTCTAAGTCTAGTGCTATCATGGGAATCCCAGCCCGGGGGACTGGCTGGGATGGAGGGGCCAGGGATGAAAGTCAAGCTTTTTGGGGTGACACTCGAGCGGACAGTGACCCCCTCTGAGGCAACTCTCAAGTCCAAGTCCAAAGTGGAGTGAGCATTACACTAGACGATGCAGTGAGGGAGGAGCCAAAGGGAGCTTTAGGAAGCATAGGGGAGATGGCAGGAATCCTAGCCCAGGGAACTGATGCTCTAGAAGAATCTAAGAAAGGTCCTTTTCTCTTTCCAGTCAGCTCCGGCTTTACCTTCCCAAGTTCTCCATTGCGGGCTCCTATCAGCTGGAGAAAGTCCTCCCCAAGCTAGGGATCCATGAGGTCTTCACCTCCCAAGCTGACCTGAGTGGCATCACCAACCATACAAACATCCAGGTTTCTGAGGTGAGTCCTGCAGCTCCTGACGATTTGCTGTCAGAGACCTTCCTCTCGCTCTCGCTCTCCCTCTCTCTCTACCCTCCCCCCGCCCCAGCTTTTCTTAAGAAGCACAGATCGCTTTGTGTCTTATCTATGTGCCACGGGAAGCCTTATCCACCCTGTGCCTTAGGGGAAAGAGTCCCGTATTAAGCAATCGAAACTAAGGATCCAGAGCTGGCTCCTTCACTTACTAGCTGTGTGACCTCCAGCAAGTTATTTGACCTTTCTGAACCTCCTTTCTCTCATCTATAAAACTGGAGAGTTACCCTCACTCCCAGAAATGTAGTGTGAGAATTCAACTTAACACACTGTGCAGTCACCCCCGAGCACAGTGCCTGGTGTCCAGCACCTGCTCAGGTGCTTAGCTTCCTACTTGCTTTGTGGCCCAGTGGCATGGGGTGCTTGGATGGTGGTGCCCAAAGGATCCTCTGTGAGGACATCACCCAGCCCCTGGTGGCTTGGTGATGCCTGTGTCTCCCCTGCAGATGGTGCACAAAGCCATGGTGGAGGTGGATGAGTCGGGAACCAAATCAGCCGCAGCCACAGGGACGGTCATCATGTTAAGGTCAGCCCATATGACCTTTCCCAGGATTGTGTTCGACAGGCCCTTCCTGGTGATGATTGTGGAAGACAGCACCAAGAACATCCTCTTCCTTGGCAAAGTGACTCACCCCTGAGGTCTTCTGAAAGACCACAGGCTTCCATGATGGGAGATGGGGGAGCCCATGCCCTGTCTGTCTGCTGGTAGCTAGTGATGTCCATGGGTTTGGTTGACTAATGACAAGTCACGACAAACAATAACACTGATGTGCTGATGAGTGCTTCTTTTCAATCTCAAGACACAAGTGCCCTTGGAGAACATCCAATCTTGCCCTCACCTTTTCATCAATGGGGAGTAGCATTGAGGCTCAGAGAGGGTGCGTGATTTGCCCAAGGTCACAGAGCATATTAGTGGCAGAGAGAGGCCCAGAGCTCAGGCCCCTGATGCCCAAGCCACTGCCACATAGGAGGAGGGTTGTCCCATAAATGAAAAGGCCACCAGGAAGCCTATCTCCAAGCCTGATACCCTGTCCGTCAGCAATAGTCAATTCATCATGGATCTGAAAGAACACTTGAATGAGTTCGAGGAAACAGGCCTCTGTCCCAGCCCTAGCCAGCTGTGTGACATTGGTAACATTGTCCTTCTCTGGACCTCATCTCCCAGGTTCACAAGGAAGGGTCAGGGCAAGGGGCCATCCAAGGGTTCTTATGGCATCAAAACTAAATGGATCCTTGAAATCATATAGAAAGGCTGAGGTGTGCCCTGCCAATCACAGCTGATTTCAATACACTCAAGTACCATTTGTTCTCTAAGAAATACAAGTGGGCAGCAGGCAGAGATGGTTCATGGCAGGACCACGCGGACGCCATCCTGAGCGTTAAGTACAATCTCACAGGCCTGGTGGGGTGAGGGAGGATGAACAGAGACCTGCCGCAAATCATAGTGTCGATTGACAGCACTAATGACTAACTTTTTGGATTTTAGTGTTGGCAGTAAAAATAAAGCATTTTGCAAACCCAAGCGTCATTGTCCTTGTGGAGACACCTCTGTGAATGGTGACATTATTAGCTTACAGTGCTCTAGACTTGGTGCTGGGGGCTTCACCTAGATGGGCCCACTTAGGACCAGTTGCCGTTGAATCAGGGCTCTGGGTGGTGCAAACTGTTTGCACTCAACTACTAATCTAAATGTTGGTGGTTCAGACCCACTCCGTGGTACCACAGAAGAAAGACCTGGCCATCTGCTTCCATAAAGATTACAGCCAAGAAAACACTATGGAGCAGTTCTACTCTGTAACACATGGGGTCACCACGAGCTGGAATCCACTCGATGGCAATAGGCTTGGTTTTGGTTTGGCCACTGAATGAACTCTGACTCAGGGTGATCCCATGTGTGTCGCAGGAGAACTATGCTCTATAGGGTTTTCTTTTTTATTGAACTTTAGATGAGGGTTTACAGAACTAGTTTCTCATCAAACAATTAGTAAACACATTGCTGTATGACATTGGTTAACAACCCCACAACATGTCAACACTTTCCCTTCTCAACCCTGGGTTCCCTATTACCAGCTTTCCTGTTCCCTCCTGCCTTCCAGTCCCTGCCCCAGGGCTGGTGTGCCCCTTTAGTCTTGTTTTGTTCCACGGGCTTGTTCAATCATTGGCTGAAGGGTGAACCTCAGGAGTGGCCTCATTACTGAGCTGAAAAGTGTCCGGGGGGGCCATACTCTCAGGGTTTCTCCAGTCTCTGTCAGGCCAGCAAGTCTGGTCTTTCTTTTGGAGTTAGAATTTTGTTCTACATTTTTCTCCAGCTCTGTCTGGGACCCTCTATTGTGATCCCTGTCAGAGCAGTCAGTGGTGATAGCCGGGCACCATCTCGTTGTATTGGACTCGGTCTGGTGCAGGCCATGGTAGACGTAGTCCATTAGTCTTTTGGACCAATTTTTTCCCTATGTCTTTAGTCTTCTTCCTTCTTCCTTGCTCCTGAAGGGGTGAGACCAGTGGAATATCCCGGATGGCTGCTCATAGGCTTTTAAGACCCCAGATGCTACTCACCAAGGAAGAATGTAGAACATTTTCTTTATAAACCTTTATGCCAGTTGAGCTAGCTGTTCCGTGAGACCATGGTCTCCACAGCCCTCAGCCCAGCAATTGGGTCCCTCAGGGAGTTTGGATGTGTCTATGGAGCTACCATGGCCTTGCCTCGTACAGGTTGTGCTGGCTTCATTTTTTTTTTGTTTTTGTAGATTTTGTTTTTATTGAGACTTTATGTTTTTCTTCTTTATTTTGATGAGTAGGTTTGTTAACTTTCTTTGTGGTACCTTGAAATTTACTCCTATCTTCCTAGGTTTGAACAAATCTGTTATTACTTGGTATCACCTTGCCTTCCTCTCCATTAGAGAGTTCTATACCTATACCGTTTATTTCCTCTTTTATTATTCTGACATTCTTGTCATTTACAGATTAACCTCTCTGGTTCCCCGTTGCAATTGTGGTTTTGGATAGTCCTTGAGAGTTCATTTCTTAGGTTGGTATCTTGCTGGCACAATCTTGCATCCTAGATTCAGGCTGTGGTCTGATGTTTGTTCTCAGACCAAAGGATTCCCTTTAATAATTCTTGTAAGTTTGGTTTGGTTTTTACATATTCCCTTAATTTCTGTTTATCTGGAAATGTCCTAATTTCACCATCATATTTGAATGAAAGTTTTGCAGGATTTATTATTCTTGGTTGGCAATTTTTTTCTTTCAAGGTTTTATATATGCCATCCCATTGCCTTCTTGCCTGCATGGTTTCTGCCGAATAGTCAGAGCTTAGTCTTATTGTTTCTCCTCTGTATGTGACTTTTTGTTTTTCTCGAGCTGCTCGTGGGATTTTTTCTTTGTCTTTGGTTTTAGTGAGTGTGATTATGATATGCCTTGGTGTTTTTCTTTTGGGGTCTATCTTATACGGGACTCATTGACCTTCTTGGATGGTCAACTTTTCATCATTCGTGATATTAGGGAAGTTTTCTGTCAGCAGTTCTTCAGTGATCCTCTCTGTGTTTTCCATTTTCTCTCCCTGTTCTAGAACCCCAATCACTGGAAAACTTTTGCTTTTGATTGTATTCCACATAATTCTCAGGGTTTCTTCATTTTTCTTCATTCTTTTTTTTCTGACTTTTCCTCAGACAGAGTTATATCCAAGTGTTTATCTTCAATTTCACTGATTCTGTCTTCCATCATTTCAGACCTGCTTCTCAGTCCCTCCATGACACTATTTCTGAAATCATGTTATCTTTTGGATTTCTAATTGTTGTTTTTGTATGATTTCCAGTTGTGAATTTATTCTGGCATTTTGTTCCTGTATTACTTTCCTGAATTGTTCCATTTTTTTTTTTTTTTTTTTTGGTCTGTATTTTCCATGGATTTGTCTACCTTTTCCAAAAATTTGTCTATTTTTTCCTCATTGTTGTCTGCTTTTTGCTTCAGCTCTTGGATTGCTCTGAATATTAGAGATCTGAGTTCCCTGTCAGGTAAGTCTAGTGCCTTTTCTTCTACTGGAAAGTCATCTGGTGTTTTATTTTGGACGCCTACTGGACCCATCCTGTCCTTTTTTTAATATATATATGTTTTGATATTGTCTGCTGTCTTCAGGACATTCAGTAGTTATTTGCATTGTTTCTTAATTGTAGATTTGTCTGTTTCGTCCTACTTTTTTGTTTTATTTGGTTATGTCTGAGCAGGCGGGCTGTGCATTCTTTGTTGTTTGCTTGTCTGTAGTCACAATACTTTTCATCTCCTTGTCCAATAGGCAGGGTCAGTGAATCAGCTGTGGTGCAGCAGGGCAGGTCCAGCTGAAGCAGAGGGGTTGGGATGGGTTGTTTGAGGTACATACTAGGGCTGACAGTGCAGACCAGGAATCAGCGCTGGGTGGGTTCCAGTAGGCTGTGACTGTGCTGCTTGGGGGTGCGATGTTCAGTGCATGGTGCAGGTAGGCAGGAAAGAGGGAAGAGGTTGTGATGTGCGGAGCTAATAGAGGTGTGGGAAAGAGGGGAGAGAGGAGAGAAAAACAGGAGCCAGAAACAAACAAGGAAACAGAGGGGAAAAAAAAAAAAGAGTGCTAAGGGAGCTTGCCATTGGAGTGGAGAGATGAGAAACCAAGAAATGGAGAAAAGAAAAAGGGAAAAAGAAAGAAAAAAATAACTAGATAAAAATTTGGGAAAGAAAAGAAAGGCCCCCAGGAGTCCTGGAGTCCCACTAGTGGGGCTGCTAAGACTGGGTAAGTGGCTCCCAGGCTGCGCAGTATAGCCTGACTAGAGGGGGTATAGATGTCACACAGCACCAGGTATTCAGGAGACAGGAAAAGAAGGTAAGTGTAGAGAGACAAGAACTGAGAAATGAAGACAGAAAGGGAAAAAGAGAGAGAGAGAGAGAAAAGAAAGAAGAAAAAAATAAATTCACCCAGGGATCCCACCTACGCGGCTAGACAGATTGGGTGAGTGGCTCCTGAGCCTAGCAGTGCAGCCCCAGCTGCACTTTGAAAAGGTAGACAAATCCATGGAAAATACAGACCAAAAAAAAAAAGGAACAATTCAGGACAGTAATACAGGAACAAAATGCCAAAATAAATTCACAACTACAAATCATACAAAAACAACAATTAGAAATCCAAGCTGCGAAAAGAAAAAGAAAACACAACAAAGCAAAAACAAGGGAAAAAAAGCCCCAGGGATTCCACCAGGGTGGTGTCACAGGCCGGGGAGGGGTTCCCCAATCAAGCGTGGCTTCACAGCCTTTCAAGAAGAAGCAAAGATGGCACATGGAACCAGGTGTTCCAGAGAAAGGAGGGGGAGCTGGTAGGAGGCACAGAAGAAACCAAAAGAGACAGAAAGAACCAGCACCAGCTCAGGGGCCCGGCCAGTGTGGGCAGGGCGAATCCAAGCAGCCTGAGGCCAGAGCATTTGCCTCCCAGCCAGGAGGCTGTGGCTGGTGGGAAGCAGAGGAGGCCAAGGTGGGAGAAGGGGAAAGCTTAGGCAAAGGTATGTCACTCATTACCGCATGTTCTGTCTCCTGCTGGGAAGTGGGTGAAGCTGCTTTCCCCTACTCCCTGTCCACAGATCTCTGAAGTGGGTGGGGCGAATCCAAGCAACAGGGACGCTGAACTTCCCAGCTGGCCAAGCCACTGCAGCCAGCCAGGAAGCTCGAAGGTAGAGCAGCGGGGAGAGAATGGGGGGTGGGAAAGCATGTATGGCTGGTTACCAGGTGCTGTCTCCTGCTGGAAATTCCGCGAAGCTGCTTACCTGTGCTCCCTGTCTGCCAATCCCTAACTGGAATCCAAGACGGCGGATCCGTGCTGAGTTAGCTGATGGGGCCCTCCGCACATATCTCTCCTTACTCTCTGTCCTCTGTCAGTTTCTTATTCCATTCTGTGCTTGGCTGAGTTCTCTATCTCTTCATTTGGCACTTCATGTTCCAGGAATGACATTTGTCTCTGTTTTACTTAGTTTTTCGGGTCTTTGCTGTGGAGGGAAGGTGTGATGCTTCTGTCTATGGCGCCATGTTGACTGGGTGTTGCTCCATAGAGTTTTCAATGGATAATTTTTGGGAAGTGGATTGTCAGGCCTTTCTTCCAAGGCACTTCTGGGTAGACTCAATTTACTCCCACACTATCCCTTGAAGAAAGGGACGATTACTATTCCCATTTGATAGATGGAGACATCAAGGCTTGGGGAAGAAGTTAGTCACCTTGACCAGGTGACACAGCTCATGAGTGGTGGAGCAAGGATTTTGTCCTAGGGACAGTCTCCAGAGCCACTATCAGCCCTGTGCGCTGCTGAGAGAAGGGATGCTTATGGACCAGAGACCTGGGGCAAGCGACATCTCTGCCACCAACTCCCCCGTGGTCCAAGCTCCCCTCAACTCCTTTACGAAGCCCATCCCATTTCCTTGCCTATGTGACACAGTGGTTTAAGAGCTCGGTTGCTAACCAAAAGGTTGGCAGTTCAAATCCAACAGCTGCTCCTTGGAAACCCTATGGAGCAGTTCTACTCTGTCTTATGGGGTCGCTATGAATTAGAATTGACTCGATGGCAGCAGGTTTGGTTTTTTTGGTTTATGGACACTTTAAAAAATCAATGAATGAATAAATGAAGGAATCCCTCACTCAGTCTTAAATTGTCTCCTAATTAGTGTCCCCAAGCCTGAGCCCCTGAGCACCTGCCCCCTCCGCCTTCCGTGTTCCTAGCATGCTTTCCCTAAGGCTGACCCCAGGGCCTGGACTGCATCACAGACGGGGGCCCTTAGAACCAGCAAGGTCAAAAGCCCAAGCTCTGACCACCCCCCAAAGTAATGATCACCTACAATATGCCCACCCCTGTTGGACATGTGGCCTTTTTGATCTCATCAACAGCACTGCATGCATAGGGGAGAGCACGCTTGCCAAGAGTCCCGTGCTGAGAGAGTCAGGGTTCGGGCAGACTCTAGGCGGTCCACATGCTGGCTGATGCCAGGGCAGACGTCTACAGGGAAATGAGATGGCTTCTTTGCAAATGGCTTGTTTGGGTTTGTGCTCTGAGTTCAGGACAGCTCTTCAAGATCAGGCCTCCTCTTGCAAAATGAGGGATCAGACCACTCCTGTGTGCCTTTCCCTTGCGTAATTCCCTGTTGCTCCTGGCAAATAATCCTGCAACTGTTTTCCCAGCCAGTCCGAGGTCAGGGGGAGGCTCTGCCTAGGGGGCGTGTATGAGGGCAAGGTCCCAGCCTGTTGCCTTCAAGGCAATTCTGACTCATGGTAACCCCGTGTGTGTCAGAATGAAACTGCACTGCTAGGGTTTTCAATGGCTGTAATCTTATGAAAGTAGATTGCCAGGCCTTTCTTCCGTGGTGCTGCTGGGTGGAT
This sequence comes from Loxodonta africana, assembly GCF_030014295.1. Lineage (NCBI taxonomy): Eukaryota > Metazoa > Chordata > Mammalia > Proboscidea > Elephantidae > Loxodonta > Loxodonta africana. The sequence continues at coordinate 107,694,099 of NC_087351.1, forward strand.
TCAAACTGCCATCGTTTCATCTAGTAGCCATGCACAAACCATTTGTAACACCCAGGGACCTTGGCCAAGATTCAGTGCTGTCTAAATCACTGAGCCAGTTGTCATAAAACAGCTGCTGCATGCTGTGATCTGAGATGGCTCCCAGTGGGGCTGACTTTATAGAAATTCTACTGCGTGCTGTTGACTGCTAACTGAAAGGTTAGAGGTTTGAGTCTACCCAGAGGCACCTCAGAAGAAAAGCCTGGTGATCTACTTCCGAAAAATCAACCATTGCAAAAACAGACCCTGTGGAGCGCATGACACAGATGGGGTTGCCACGATTTGGAGTCAACTAGATGGCAACTGGTTATTGTGTGCCCAGCATGGGAGCACTGTGCTGGGTGTCATTGAACTGAGTTGTCCCTGGGGTGAACAAAACGCAACAGCAGCTCACAGAGAGAAAGAGAATTACCTTTGAGGAGTCAGGAAAGTTTTCAAGGAAAAGGTGACACGGGCTGGTCTTGAAGAATGAGGAGGTGGCTTGGTGTCCTAGGACTGATATAATAAAATGTCATGAACTGGGTGGCTTCTAAAAATGGAAGTTTATTGTCTCACAGTTCTGGAGGTTAGAAGTCTGGAATCAGGGTGTCAGCTGTGTTGAGTCCTTCTGCAAACTTTGGGAGAGGAACTGATCCATGCCTTTTTCTTAGCTTCCGGTGGCTCCCAGCAATCCTTGGTGCTCCTTGACTTATAAATGCGCTGCCACCATAGTTACATGGCCATCCTTCATCTGACTCTGTGTCTCTTCTCTTTACAAGAACTCTAGTCATATAGGATTAGGACCCAGCCTACTCCAGTGTGACCTCATGTTAACCTAACTTATAATATCTTCAAAGATCCTACTTCCAGTCAAGGTCATGTTCACAGGTACTAGAGATTAAGACTTCAACATATCTTTTGGGGGACAGAATTCAACCCATAATAGTAGGATTTCAACAAAGAGCAAAGAAGATTTGGGAACAGATGAGGAACTTAAAGAACTTCAATAAATATGATGTTGAGTGAGCCATGGTATGTACAGGAAATCAAGGAGACTTTGGTCTGGACCAGGTATAAGGTATGAGAAGGAGGGCAAGGAGAAATGAGCCAATGGTGGCTGGTGGTTCAATGATAGGGGGCCTGAACGTGAGACTAATGTTTTGTCCGTTCTCTCTCACCCTGATTTCAGGGTAGTTTGGTCATCCAAGCCACACCCTGAGTGTCCCCCTAGACATCTTCCTGTGGCTCATTCGCCCATCTGAATATCAGTAGGCAGCTCCATTCACCCTCTAGAGGTTCCTCACATCTATCCATTCTTTCTTCTCCAGTGCTACCATCCACCCCTTTCTCAGTTTGACCCTCATCACCCACCCTTCCTTGGATTGACTGTCATCCACATCTTACTCTGAGTGCTGACTGCCTGAAATCAGGTAACAAGTCTGTAGAATGTCTGAACATATAGGTATTCCCTTAGGCCCTGCTTTCTTAGTACCTCCTCCCCCGAGTTCCTTCAGCTCTTGCTAAGTTCCTTCTTATTCTTAGGAAGCCCACTTTCCTTTCTCTCTCTGGCCTCATAGACTCCCAGGACCTCTCCTTGTGAACTCCATTGCAACCAGAAAGCAGAAAAACAATGCTAGGGCCCAGGACCCCTTCTTCATCTCTTCTTCCAGAGATTCAAACTGGGAGGTAAGACCTTCGTCTTCAGGGGAAACTCTTCATGCCCCAGCGAACAGCCACACCCAACCAACACATGACCTCTTAGGCTTATTTAGCTCACTCAGCAGCTCTTCACGGGTTGCCTACTAGGAATCAGGCACACAGCAGTGCTGGGGGTCTAGTGGTGAGCCCAGTAGAAACAACCCCTGGCAAGAGCCAGGCAAACAAAATGTGATGAGGGCAACTCATTTTGTCTACAGGCATTTATTGAGTGTTTACCTAATGTCTAGAATAGTCTAGATGCTGGAAATAAATGAAGAAAACTAACAAAAATCTCTGCCTTTATGAAGCTTACATTCTGGCGTGGAGCAATAAAAAAGTGAAAAGTAGTAAAGAATAAGATAGAAATGTCTAGCTCAATTGGCATAACAGCTTCTAAAGAAAAATGTTCTATATCCTACTTCAGTGAGTAGGGTATGGGGTCTTAAAAGCTTGTGAGCAGCCATCTAAGATACTCCACTGGTCCCACCCCATCTGGAGTAAGAGAGAATAAAGAAAACCAAAGACGGAAGGGAAAACTTAGTTCAAAGGACTAATGGACCACAGCTACCACAGCCTCCACCAGACTGAGTCTGGCACAACTAGATGGTGCCTGGCTACCACTACTGACTGCTGACAAGGATCACAATAGAGGGTCGTGGACAAAGCTGGTGATAAATGTAGAACAAAATTCTAACTCACAAAAAAAGACCAGACTTACTAGTCTGACAGAGACTGGAGAAGCCCTGAGAATATGGCACCTGGACACCCTTTTATTTAACTCGGTAACGAAGTCACCCCTGAGGTTCACCCTTCAGCCAAAGATTAGGCAGGCCCACAAAACAAAATGAGACTAAATGGGCTAGTCCAGGGGCAAGGACAAGAAAGCAGGAGGGGACAGGAAAGCTGGTAATGGGGAACGCAAGGTCGAGAAGGGGAGAGTGTTGACATGTCATGGGGTTGGCAACCACTGTCACAAAACAATATGTGTATTAATTGTTTAATGAGAAACTAATTCGCTCTGTAAGCCTTCATGTAAAGTACAATAAAAAAAAATTAAAAAGAAATAGAAAAGTAAAATGCATAGCGTGTTACTCACATAAGAATCTCTTGGCTAGTGGAACTGTCCTGTCAAGTTCACTTTGGCTGAGATAGGGAGCAAGAAAGAAAGTTGCAGATTAAAAATGTCAGGCAGCTTTTGTAGCTGCTGTCTTGCAGGCTGAAGGCCATTTCTCAAGAGAACAAAGAAGAGAAGAGAGACCAAGGCCACCGGAGCTGAGAGGGCTCCGCACCACTTTGGAAGAGTCTGGTGCAGCTGGTGCAATAAAAAATGTTTTTAAAGATTCCTTAGAGCATCATTATGGCGTTAGTCATGTCAAGCTCTCAATTACCCCTTGTGAACAGGAGAAAACATGTTGTAAAGTATTAGAGTGTTTGTTATGTTAAGAGCGGAACACGCTGCTCGGCCATATCTTGAACAGGACCTGCGCCATTTTCCAAAGACTAGAGATGAATCACAGCTTATGCAGCTAAACTAAAACAAACAAGAAAATATATTCTCTCTACTTTACCAGTAAAACACTGGAGAAAATGTATTTTCTCTACTTCAGGAGTGACTGGGCAGAAATTATACGTGGATGTCACGTCATGAGCCAAGCCCTAGAGGTGGGGCAGAGTGTGTTCCATTCAAGAAACTGAAAGAGGGTGAATATGAAGGAGAGGGTGGAGAGGTGAGGTGCACTCCGTCACAACTATCACACTACGCAGCATGCCAGGCATGGGGGTGACGCCGGTAATAGGAGGCTCTTGGCTTCCACGTACTATGATTTATCTGAAATTCACACTGACCTGGGCCTCCACCTGCAGAGTGTGCTCAGTGCTCCTGCGTAGGAAGGATCCCTTCTCAAGGAAGAGGGAGTCATAGGCAGTGGCCCAAGGACTTGCAGAGTGCTGGAGTCTTCCAGAGCTAGCCTACCATTCCCTTACTCAGCCCGCTCATTCCTTCCTTCCTTCCTTCCTTCCTTCCTTCCTTCCTTCCTTCCTTCCTTCCTTCCTTCCTTCCTTCCTTCCTTCCTTCCTTCCTTCCTTCCTTCCTTCCTTCCTTCCTTCCTTCCTTCCTTCCTTCCTTCCTTCCTTCCTTCCTTCCTTCCTTCCTTCCTTCCTTCCTTCCTTCCTTCCTTCCTTCCTTCCTTCCTTCCTTCCTTCATCCAACAGCTGTCAGAAGTCCACTCTGTATCAAGGCCTGAGCCAGGCACTGAGGGGAGGCAGGGATGACGAGGCCCCTCACGGACTTTGTGTTCTGTGAGAGACACAAACATGTCAAGAGTTGATGGTCCTGTGGTGTGGTCAGTGACTGAGGGAGGGACAGAGCACTACAGAAGCTCAGATGTGGGCCTGGGGGAGCCAGGAAGGCCCCACAGAGGAGGAAACCCCTGAGCGGGGTCCTGAAGACCTGCTCCCCAAAACATCAGCACTGGCAGAGACATGATGCAGACTTACCTGGGTCTATGATGTCTGTTACCCGGCTGTTTGCCTGCGATAATTAGCCAGGAAAATGCTAAGAAGCGAAGAGCCTCCGGGTCTGTCCAGGGCAGGAGTATGAGAGTGAGCTTCAGGCACTGAGCCTGGGTGGGGAGCGACGGGCTTAGGAATCCCCAGGGCCTGGGCATGGGGTGGTGGGGGGACAGAGTCGTGGGCTGAGCTGGGTAGCTCTGCATGTGACTCCAAACCCCGAAGGGGACCTCTTTAAAGAAGCGAGAATAGCCAGAAGCCAAGAATTTCGGCTGCAGAGAAAGGAAAGCGGATAAACCACCAGGGGCAAAGTCTTCGTGCTGTAATGGATGGATACGAACAGGGTTTATGGGTAAGCCAGCGGGGGTCCCACCAGGGCTCGAGGAAGGCTCCCTGCCACATTGTGCACAGACTGCTGACTCACCTGTGATGACATCCAACGGAATGCCCGAGGACAGAATATTCTCTGCGGCCCCTGTGTGTACTGCAGAGGAACTGACCCAAGTGTGTTTGTGGAGGGAACAAGGGAATGGAAACCAAACATGTACCGGGGTATATTGGCCTGGGAAGCCAGCAGAGAGGCTTTTCAGCTGCAATTCCACTGGGGGGCCGAAGCCCTTCTTCTCTTTTTCTCCCGGCAAGTGTTGGGGGGCCAGGGGCCCCACAGGGAGAGCTCTGCTCTGAGACATGACCCCTGTACACGCTGGTGTCCACCTGGAGAGGGGGCGGACAGGACCACCTGGCCTGGGAAGGACGTGGTTAAAGCCTAGGGCACTGGGAAACCAGAGGAGACCTTCGAGCAAGCTAGTGGCATGACAGGCCTCATGTTCTTTATTTTTTGTTGTGGCATGACCGACCTTACATTCCTTTTTTTTTTTTTAATTGTTGTTGTAAGAATGAGGAGCCCTGGTGGCACAATAGTTAAGTGCCCAGCTGCTAACCAAAATGTAGGTGGTTCAAGCCCACCAGCCACCCTGTGGGAGAAAGATGTGGCAGTCTGCTTCCATAAAGATTTACAACCTTGGAAACCCTATGGGACAGTTCTACTCTGTCCTATATGATCACTGTAAGTCAGAATTGAATCAATGGCATTGGGTTTGGTTTTTTGTTTTGTTTTTGGTTTGGTTGTAACACATTTGCCAATTTCAGATTTTTCGCGTGTACAATTTAGTGATACCGATTACATGAATCCTACTGTCCAGCCATCAGCCACCTCCCCTGGCAAATTTTCCATCACCATAAACAGAAACTCAGCACCCCCGAAGCCATGGCTCCTAGCTTCCCTGTCCTTCCTGCCCCTGGGGACCACTAATAAACTTGATCCCTATACATGTTGTGTATTCTAGATCTTTCACGTTGGTAGGATTGTACAGCCTTTGTCCTTTTGTGACCGACTTACTTCACTTAGTATATAACGTGTGGAAGTTTCATCCGTGTTCTGGCATGCATCAGGACTTCGTCTTTGGCTCAGCAGTGTTCCATTGCGTGTGTACCACATTATGCTTATCCGTTCATCTGTTGATGGGCTGCCAGGTTTCTTCCACCTTTCAGCTGTTGTGAAAGGTGCTGCGATGAACATGGGGTACACGTGTCTGTTTGTGTTACTGCTTTCAAGTCTTTTGGGAGTTCTGGTGATTACGCAGAAGGCAGCCTGGGGTGGGGTAGGCATGGAAGCGTGCAGACCACTTAGCGGCCATGGCCACAGGACACCATGGTGGGGGCTGGGACTAGAGGGTGGCAGCAGGGAGGGAGAGTAGGGAGCGGGCTTCAGAGATATGGAAGAGGGAGGCCCCACCTCAAGCTGAGGAGAAGCGTCGGGAGAGGGTGACTTCCAGGTTCCTAACGTGAGCTGGTGGGGAAGAGGCTCCATCTGCTGAGGCTGGGAAGACTAGGGGAGTGGGTCTGGGGGAAACATCAAGGGGTCTTGATTTAGGGCATCACCATTTGAGGGCCTGTGAGAGAGCCAAGGAGAGATGCCAGGGAGGTGCTTGGGTCAAAATTCCGGATCAAAACTGTGATGACTAGAAGCCTCGGAAACATGGAAAGAGCCACAGTAGCTCAAGTAAAAAGCAGGAGGTGACCAATGGACAGAAAATGCCACACGCAGGGGGTGCCCCACTAGTCCCTGTGGGCTAGGTGGTGAGCGGCTGAGTATCTGAGGCCAGGCCAAGCTACCCTGGGGTGAGGACCAGGAGAAGTAGGGTGTGCGAGGTCCTCACTTCAATAGCCCCATCGTGAACTAAGAGCTCTGTAGCCACACGGTACCTTCACCCCTCATCCCTAGAATCCAGAAGCCCACCGCTGTACTCACAAGGAGTGGGAGCCCGGAGGAGAGAAGCAACATGTCCAAAGGTGCACATTACATCTGTACCGCTTGGTCTCAAACTCCTGTTTTCTGAACCAGATTCTTTGCCCAGGCTGGTATTGTGCCTGGAGTCAGGACACCCACTATCCTGCTGAATCAGCTCTGTAAACGGCCTCTCCTCTCTGAGGTGACTTTGTCCCCACCCTTAGGCTGTGGCCAGGCCAGCTTGTGCGTGGAGCTGCGGTTGTTGGAGAAGATGATAAAAGGGTGGACTCCTGAAGTACTTTTGACCCAAAGTGGGGTCTGTGGGTGTCGGAGATGGTGTGTTAGGTGGGCACGAGAGAGTGAGACTGACGCAGGAAGGCCAGAAAACAAGTAGAAGTTAGTACTCCCAGCTCCCAGAGAGGAAACTATCCCCGACAAGAAACTACAGCACACCTCCACGCAGCGCCACATAGGGGGCTGGGCCCCGGGACAAGGCAACGACAAACTAAAACTGCAGGAGAGGGCCTGCACACGGCAGGCAGACTGGGGTTAGCTAGATTTCACGGGCTGAAGTCTAACTGGTCAGTTTAGAAGTTTCTAGTGCATCGTTGCTGTTGATTGCCGTGAAGTTGATTCCGACTTGTGATAACCCTTTGTGTGCAGAGCAGCAGTGCTCCATAGGGTTTTCAGGGCTGTGACCTTTTGGAAGCAGATCACCAGGCCTGTTTTCTGAGATACCTCTGCAGGGGTTCAAACCCTCAAACTTTCAGCTAGTAGTTGAGGACTTAACTATTCGTTTGGAGCTCCTTCTAGTACATTACCCTTTGCCATCGAGTTGATTCCCACTCATAGTGACCCTATAGGACAGAGTAGAACTGCCCCACAGGGTTTTCAAGGAGCAGCTGTTGGATTCGAGCTACTGGACTTGGTTGGCAGGTGAGCTCTTAACCACCATGCCACCAGGGTTCCTGTAGTACATTTAGTAGTGGGGAAAAAGGAGATTTAATCACGGGCACCCATATGGGATATGGCAGGGGAGGGGGCAAGAGTAAATACAGCCATCAAGAGACTGGGTTACAAGATAGTAATGGGCTCCTATCACAGAAGACCATATGGAGGGTGTCCAGGAGGGCCAGCTAGACACTGTTGAGAGACTGTGTGAAGAGACAGGAGCGAACATGTCAGAAACTGGGTGAAAGGGCAATGAGGAAGAATTAATGAACGCCGAGGCAGCAAATTATGGAAGGCACCAATTGGCCTTATGACAACCCCAAAGCCAGATGCCTGGTTTGGAATCCCAGCTCTGCACTTACCAGCTGTGTGACCATGGGAACTTGCTTCACTGCTCTGTGCCTCAGTTTCCCCATATGTAAAACAGAGATAACCCTCTGACAGTGTTCATGAGGAATCCATGTGCTTTCGAGCATAGAGAACAGAACAACTAGGATTGTCATTATCATCATCACTGGGTCTCTGTGTGGGTAAAGGAAGGACGAGTAAATTTGTTTAAACACGAGGAAGGAGGGAAGAGCTTATATTTACTGAGACATCACCTATGTAGTATGTGGCAGACACTGTATTCCAAGATTTGCCTATACTTCCTTATATAATCCTCAAATTTCCCCATTTACTGTCTTCCCTTTAATTCTAAGAGCCAAGAGGCTAGAAGATGTGTATTTGTGTTGTTATTGCTTGTTGCGTAAGAAATTACCCCAAAACTTAGTGGATTTAAGACAATAAACATTATCTCCCACAGTGTCTGAGGGCCAGGAATCTGGGAATGAGTTAGCTAGGTGGCTCTGGCTAAGAGCCTCTCAGGAGATTTTTAGCTGGAGCTATTGCCATCTGAAGGCTTGACAGGGGCCGAAAGATCCACCTCCAGGCTCACTCACGTGGCTGTTGGCAGGAGACCTCAGTTACTTGTGCCATGTGGGCCTCTCCATGGGGCTGCTAGTGACATGGCTTCTCCTAGCATTAGTGATGAGAAAAAGAGAGAGAGGAAGAATGCAGGCCAGAAGTAGCAGTTTATTTATAACCCAGTCTCTGAAGTGACCTACCATCACTTCTGCCATATTCTATCCTTAGTAAACAGGTCACAGAGTCTAGTTCGACTTACAGGGAAGGCATGAAGCTCCATCTCTTGAAGGGAAGAGTGGGTGATGGTTAATTTTATGTGTCAACTTGGCCAGGCTATGGTTCCCAGTGGTTTGGCCAAGCACTAGACTAGTTGCTGTTCCATAATGTAATCTAATGCAACGTGACATAATCACTTTCCACAATGTAATCTAATGTAATCAGTCAGTTGAAAGGAGAGTTCCATAGGGTGTGGTCTGCCTTCAAAAAAAAAAAAAAAAAACTCATAGCGACCCTATAAGACAGAGTCGAACTGCCCCATAGAGTTTCCAAGGAGTGCCTGGGGGATTTAAACTGCCGACATCTCAATCTATGTGCAGGTCCTGCACGAACACGATTAAGTGTTCTGGAATTCCCATTCTTTGCAATGTTATGCATAATTTGTATCCATAATATGTTATCCATAATCTATCTGTCTATCTTTCTATGTATATTACTGGTTCTGTTTCTCTAGAGAACTCTAAGACAGAGTGTCAAACAATTTGTGGACGTATCTTTGAAACACCTACAGTATTGTTGCCTCCGAGTCTAGCAGAGTGAACAAATGAATAAATGAATGAGGGAGTGAGGAAGGAATTCCTGCACCATTTTACACAGAGAAAAGAAATAGAGGCTCCAAAAAAAAAAAGAAAAAACCAAATTGTTGCCGTTAAGTTGGTTCCAACTCATGGCAACCCCATGTGTTACAGAGTAGAACTGCTTCATAGAGTTTTCTTGGCTGTAATTTTTAAAGAAGCAGATTGCCAGGTCTTTCTTCCACAGCACCATTGGGTGGTTGTGATGTCGTGGATTGCTTTTATATGGCCTTTCTCACCATGGTCTGTAACTCCCACCAAACGAATGGATGAGGCTATGCAAATAACATGCTTGCAGCCCAACAATGGGAATGGACAACTTGATAATAATGCAAAATAAAGGGCATGACACCCTTTTGGGAACATTGTTGTTAGGTGGCATCAAGTCGATTCCAACTCATAGAGACCCTGTGTTCAACAGAATGAAACACTGCCCCATCCTGTACCATCCTCACAATTGTTGCTCTGTTTGAGCCCATTGTTGCAGCCACTGTGTCAATCCATCTCATTGAGGGTCTTCCTCTTTTTCGCTGACCCTCTGCTTTACCAAGCATGATACCCTTCTCCAGGGACTGGTCTTTCCTGATAACATGTGCAAAGTATATGAGATGAAGTCTTGCCATCCTTGCTTCTAAGGAACATTCTGGCTGTCATTCTTCCAAGACACATTTGTGGGAATGTTGTTGTTAGGTGCTGTTGAGTCGGTTCCAACTCATTGGCACCCTATGTACTACAGAACGAAACGCTGCTCGGTCCTGCGCCATGCTCACCATCATTGTTATGCTTGAGCCCATTGCAGCCACTGTGTGAATCCATCTTTTTGAGTCTTCCTCTTCTTCACTGACCCTGTACTTTACCAAGCATGATATCCTTCTCCAGGGACTGATCCCTCCTGATAACATGTCCAAGGTATGTGAGACATAGTCTTGCCACCCTTGCTTCTAAGGATCATTATGGTTGAACTTCTTCCAAGACAGATTTTTTTATTCTTTCAGCAGCCCACGGTATATTCAATATTCTTTGCCAAAGCCACAATTCAAAGGGGCCAATTCTTCTTTGGTCTTCCCTATTCATTGTCCAGCTTTCACATGCATGTGTGGCAATTGGAAACACCATGGCTTGGGTCAGGTGCACCTTAGTCTTCAAGGTGACATCTTTGCCTTTCAACATTTTAAAGAGGTCTTTCGAAGCAGATTTGCCCAACGCAGTGTGTCTTTTGATTTCTTGGCACTACTCAAAATGAGAAGAAACAGCTGCAAACATCCATTAATAAGAAGAATGTGGAATGTAGGAAGTATGACTCTAGGAAACTTGGAAATCGTCAAAAATGGAATGGAATGCATAAACATCAATATCTTAGGCATTAGTGAGCTGGAATGGACTGGTATTGGCCATTTTGAACTGAAAAATTGTAGGAATCGGACTGTGCAAATAAGGTGTATGGAACCCTAATGAGGGGACTGGTCAGTTTTGTCATCCCACTAGGCTTAAAATGAGCCATCCCAGAGGCAGAAAAGGGTGACCTCACTACCACTAATAAGAGACAGGAGTGGAGTGCATCCTTTCGACTCAGAGTCCCTGTGCTGAGAACCTCCTAGACCCAGAAGACAGAGAGAGAAAGCTGTAACACTGTAGATGGGTGAGATGGCAAGAAGCGGTGACAGAGAAACGGCGGCAGCAAAACCAGAACACCAGAGCGAGATGCTGCGGTGGGCTTCCGGGCTCACAGAACAAGGTGGCTACTGTGGGTGTGCCAGTGAGAGGACTGAGAGCCTTCGGGTGGAGGCTTACCGGTAGAGTGGGGTGCCTCTGGGTACTTGTTGGCAAATCTAGGCTTACTGACCCACAGAGCAAGATAGCTGAGCACCTTTGGGCAGGATGCTCCTGGTGGAGTGGGGGACCTCCAGGCCCTTGGTGGTAGAACTAAATGAGCTTTGTAACTCCAGCCCAAGCAGAGTAGCGGCTGGGCCGAAAAGCCACTAGGTGGAGGGCCAGAGAGTGGCCCGCCTGCAGGCATGACCGAAAAGCTCTCCTGATGGAAGAACTATATCCTGATCCTTAACTGTAACCTGTGACTTCTCTAATAAAGCCCATCACCGTGAGTTCTGTGTGGCCACAGCAATGAATTATTAAACTCAGCAGAGAAGTAGAGAGTGCTGTGGGAGGGAATTCTGGTGTCAGAATTGATAAAAAGGCTGGAGGAGGAGCTATGTTTGACCTCTGTCTCAGAGCTTTGGACTGTTAAACTGGGTTCTACTTCTCAATGTGAGGTTAGAGGAGGTCGGATGCCCCCACCATACCATTTTTACAGTGGGTTTAAACCTCCAGACTTTAGGTTAGTAGTCAAGCACAAAACATTTGTGCCACCCAGAGACCTTAACGGAACCTTGGAAAGGTGCAAATTCCTGTAAGGTCAGCCGGTTTGTAAGAGGCAGATGCCAGGTTCATCCAGCTCCAACTGGCTTCATTTACCAGAAAAACCGAGATTATACCAACATGGAACACACCAGGTCATTTCGAAATAGAAGCTGATGATGGCAACAGTAGCCCTTCCCTCCCCAAAAGAAAACAAGAAAGTAGGGATGACTAAACGAATCAACAGAGCTAGGGTTCTCCCTGCCCTGAAATACTTCTGCAGGCTCTGCTACTCCGAAAGTACCCAGCCTGGGGCCAGCGGGACTGCAAGGAATTTGAGAGTCTTGCCTCAGACCTGCAGCCAGCATCTTGCCCGTGCTCAGGGCAAACACAGCTGGAGACCAGCGTGGGTGTGAACAAACACAAGCTTGTTGTTGCCATCCGTTTCCAACCGCTGGGGGCCTGGAACAAGAGGCAACAACAAGCTTGTTTATGATTGTGAAGATGGCGCAGGATCGGGCACTCGTTCATTCTGTTACACATAAGGTTGTTGCACTTGAGTTGGACCCAACTCTATGACACCAGCCTACAACAAACAGGACCAAGGGGCCACAGAGCATGGAGAGAGGAAAGAGGAGATTCAAAAAAATGGGGGATCCCTGCAGTTTCTAGCAGGATGAGATGAGATTGAGAGGTGGGAGCGGAGCAAGGAAGTTCACCTAAACTCCAAAACCTCTGTGGACAAGGCATGGCTGGAAGTTGTGACTTGAGCTTGAGCTAAGAGAGTGAAAATATTTTGTTCGCCCTTCCGGACTCTATCAGCCAGAAGCGGTTGTAGCCAGTTTAGACAAGCCTCAGGTATTTCCACCTAAACCTTACTTTACTAACAGTTTCCAAACCCACATTCTCTTGAGACGTCCTCATCGTAAAATCAAGAACCCTTGCACCTATTGCAAAGAAAAAAAGGACCTGTGGCCCATCACTGATGTGCCGCACTTCAAAAGGACCCGTCTTTGCTTAAAGGACACCTTCTAGAACCTATCTGCTTTTCCCAGCTAACTTCTTCAAAGATTCGTATAAAAGGGGATAGCTGTCTTTCTCAAATTGAAGCCCTTGGTATTCCCTCTTGAGTGCCTGGCTCCCTTGCTGCAGCGATGTGGTTTACTCCCCAGTAAGATTCTACATAAAATTTGTAGAACTCGATTTGAGAACCTGTCACTTGATAGCTCCATGTGTATCCAGCTACTTTGTAGCAGGACTATTTAAGAGGATTGTCGAGGGGTTGGCAAACTAAAGCCCACAGGCCAAATCTGGCCCACAGCCTGTTTTTGTGCAACTGGCAAGCTAAGAATGTTTTTCACATTTTTCAAAGATTGTGGGGAGGGGGAGGAACAGAAAGAAAAATATGTGACAGAAACAATACGTATGTGGCCCTCAAAGTCTGAAATATTTACTATCTGATCCTTTATAGAAAAAGTTTGTGGACTCCCAGATTGTGCCTCTCCTCTTTCCACTGAGTGCATTTCATTGTTCCAAAGCCACACAGTCAGGGCTACCAGGAGGTGCAGCGTCATTACTGTCCTGCGCACTGCAGGATACCCTGGGCCCAGGACAATGCCTGGCTCATGGGATCACTTTGTAAATACTTGCGGAATGGATGCCAGAAGGAATAAATGAACGACAGAGGTATGGAAAAGCATTTGTCAGTCTGTGAAGTCCATGAAGAGCAGGGACAAAAATCCATAGTATTTTTAAATTCGCTGGTTCTTCTGGAACAGTGCTGTCTAATATTACCTCTGTTCTCCTTTCCTGCGTCAGAGTTCCTTTATGTGATTCTCCAGTGAAAACTGGATTCTGCCTGTGGCCAAAGCACTCCCCATGAGTTCCAAGACTCTGATAAACCATGTCATGCAGAGGCAGGGCAAATCTCAACGGAGGGAGCGGGAACTAGAAGGGAAAGTCAAATGAAGGCACAAAGATAGAGACCTGGCCTGCTGAGCCTATAAAGCAGGACTTCTCAGCCTTTAACACGCACACAGATCACCAGGGGATCTTATTAAAATGCAAATTCTGAATTATTAGGATTAGAGCTCTGGTGGCACGGCAGCCAAGCATTCAGCTGCTAACCAAATGTTGGTAGTTCGAATCCACCAGCCGCTCCTTGGAAACCCTATGAGGGCACTTCAACTCTGTCCTATACAGTTGCTATAAGTCAGAATTGACTCTATGGCAATGGGTTTATGGGTTTGGGGGGCTGCTCCTAAGAATTTATATTTCTACCAAGCTCCCAGGTGACGCTGATGCTCCCGGTCCCTGGACCACACTCTGTGTATAGTAACGATGTCAAAGACCTCTTCCTCATGGGCATCTCAGCAGGCATCGTTATGCTCTTAACTGATTTCCTTTTTTTGCTTTCTTTGGTGATATTCACAGGTGGGGGCGGGGTTTCGTGGACTCAGATGAGAGATTATGCTCAAGGAACTGCTGACTCGGAGGCAAACAGGCTCTAGAATCTTGCAGCCCCCAGTGTCTAGTAGAGAGACGGTCTAGAGGGCACCATTCCAAAGAGGAGTGGCTGATGGATTCTAGAACAGTACTATCTGATATCAACTCTGCTCTCTTTTCCTGCATCGGAATTCCCTTATGTTGTTGTTAGGCCCTGGGGGACATTGTGACAAGCGCCACCCTTGCATGAACGGTGCCTGCAGAATAGAAGTAAGGACCTTCACCAATGCTTGAGGCACAGCAGACCAATGACAGCTGTAAAAGCCCAGAGAAGAGGCTGAGACAGCCAGAGGTGAGGTGTTCAGTTTGGAGTTTCAGGTGACAGGTGGGTACCAAGACAAGTCAGCCTTTCCCAAGTACCCTCGGCAGTACCTGGGAGGGGAGGGGATTGTCTGCCTCACACTAGATGGAGGTTCAGTTTAAGTCAGTTGAGTTTTAAAGGAAATGATGGCTTTCTTGAAGGCTGGAGAACTTGGGTACACTCAGCTAACACGTTAGGACAAGATTATTAGTCATCCCCCAGGCCTTTTCGCATCTTTCTCACAGTAATAGGACCCCATTTATTAGCCAGAATATTACCCTAAGCAGGTCCTGCTCAGTGCAGCTTCCTGTCAATAAAGACACACCGAGGTGAGGAGGGAGGAAGAACATTTACTGCAAGCACGCAGGCAAGGAGCAAGGAGCTGTATACCTCAAATCAAGCTCTCCGAACAAATGGAGGCAGAACTTTTTATACCGCCTCTCACAAGGAAGTATTTACGAACATTATGGACTACACAGGTTATCATGGTGCCCAGGCGCAGTAAGACAAATTGCATTCTTTGGCATGTTGTCTAATAAACTGGGTTTGACTGGCTTCAGCCACACACAGTGCTTTGAGAAAAATGGACAGGAGGGTGCAGGTTCTGCTTGGTCAGAGCACCTGTTAATTGAACCACACACAGTGCTAGCACTTAAGGTTTTGCTAGATAATGGCTAAGCAGCTCCTGGGTGCACTGACTATGTATCCCTCCTCCTCTTAGGAGATGGGCTGTGGAGAGAATCTTCTAAATTGGGCAATGGCTCCTTGATGTAGCGGATTGTATTGAACATAAGCTTCTCTGTATGTTTGTTTGTTTGTTTTTTTAGCTTGCACCAAGATATACAAAAAGGAAAGTACTGTATAGAATAGCAGACAAAAATTTCTGTTACAACTAAAGAAAACAAAAACAGTAAACAAATGCTTTAGCCGGTTATAGTTAGGTAACCAGGAGGTGAGCCAGTCAAAGATATTTGACCTTTCTTGGTGAGGAACATGAAGCCAAGCAGCTTTCTGACATACTGACAACGCACAAAAACAACCCCAACATTTAGTCACGTTGGTCTCACTTGCTATTGATTGTGCTAATTTGACAAAAGCTTTACAATGCCAAGACCATGTGAGGGACAGAGTTAGGAGAAGAATGGAGGTGAGGTACCATAGCTTCATATTTGCATGAAATGCGGTCTAGCTTAAGAGACCTTCTATCTTAAACAGGTGAAATATGAACAGGGAGGAAAAAAACCACAGTTAACAAACTCTGTAGGTTAAAAACTCAGAGTCTCTTAAACAGGTATTTCAGATCTCGTGATGGCTCGCAGTTTCAGTTGTCCTTTAGAGTTGTCATTGTAGGGTTGGCGTCTGGAGGAGGTGCCGCTTTCAGCCAGGTTTGGTGAATCCAAGGTTTGACTCCTTTCGGTTTGACCATTGTATGGGTGATGAGAAGCACCTCGAAGGGTCCTTTCCACTTGGGCTGGAGAGGCTCGTCTTTCCAGGCACAGAGCAGAACTCAATCTCCAGGCTGAAATGGATGGACCATCACCTCAGGAGGGTGTTCTTGTCTGGCAAAGGTGTATTTGTAAAGACAGTAAAGGACAGCAAACAAAGAAAGCAAATACTCTTGTACATTTTTTTCACCTAATACAATTAAATGGTGTCTTAGTCATCTAGTGCTGCTATAATAGAAATACCACAAATAGATGGTTTTAACAAACACCAATTTATTCTCTCACAGTCTAGTAGGTTACAAGTCCAAATTCAGAGTGTCAGCTCCAGGGGACTTCTTTCTCTCTCTGTCGCCTCTGGAGGGAGGTCTTTGTCATCAATTTTCCCCTGGTTGAGGAGCTTCTCAGGCTCAAGGACTCTAGGTCCAAAGGATGCACTCTGCTCCCAGTGATGCTTTCTTGGTGGTATGAAGTCCCAAACTCTCTGCTCGCTTTCCTTTCCTTTTATCTCTTATAAGATAAAAGGTGGTTCAGGCCACACCCTAGGGAAACTTCCTTTACGTTGAATCAGGGATGTGACCGAAGCAAGAGTGTCACAGCTCACCCTAATCCTCTTCAACATCATCCAATCTTGCCTCATTAACCACAGGCATAGATTAGGATTTGCAACATATAGGAAAATTATATCAATCACAAAATGGAGGACAACCACACAGTACTGGAAGTCAAGGCCTAACCAAGTTGACACATATTTTGGAGGGACACAATTCAATCCATGGCACTCCACCCTTTGGTCCCCTAAAGTTCATGTCCTTGCCACGTGTAAAACACATTCACCCCATCGTATCATAGCAAAAGTCTTAAATCAACTCCAAATCCAAAATCCAAAAATTCCTCTTCATTCGTGAAATCTACAAGTTATCTGCTTCCAAAGGTACAATGGTGCAACAGGCAGGTACAAGCTAGACATTTTCATTACAAATGGGAGAAACTGGAGGGGAAGAAGGCAGAACAGGCACCAAGCAAGTCGTCAGAACACATTACATTAACCCTCAAGGCTTGAAAATAATCCTCTGTTCTCTGAGACAATTTACACAACGGCCCTGCCCTCCAGACTCTAGGTATTGGCCACACTCCCTGAGTGGAGGCCCCCCAGCCCTGGGCTTCAGCTCAGCCTTCCATGCCCGCTAGGACTGCAACTCTGCTCCCTCAGATTTAGGCACACCATTCTCCTAGGCCATCTGAGTGGTGACATCAGAGGCCGTGGCTTATAAACACCAGAAGCCATGGCTCTACCCTTTGAAACCCCAGAAGTTGTGGCCATACCTTTTGAGACCGAGGCAGCTCAGTTTCCTGTGTTCCTTGTCTCTTCAGCTTCTGTTTCTTGGTTTCTTGGCCCCTCGCCCTCATCTGTCCTGCAGGGGCAAGTGTTCCAAAGCTCTGTAGCTCCACTAATAAGTGCCCAGAGGCACCCCACTCGGCCAGGAAGCCTTCCGGGCAAAGGCACTCAGCTGTCTTGCTCCATGGGTTGTCTCCACACAACCAAATAATACTGGGAATCGTACCCTAACAAAGTCAACACATATTTTGGGGGGATGCAACTCAATCCATGACAAATGGTCACCATTCGTCAGCCCACGATTTTTCAGGAGGGGCTTCCTGTAGACTAGCTCAAAAGGGCTTAATCTGAGCTTGCTTCTGGGAGCCGGCTTAACCCTAAACAAGGCTACAGGGAAAGCCTATATCCATGTTAATTTTGCTTCTTGACATGTCTTTGCTACGTGTCTTTTAAGTGTTGTGTTCATTCTTTCAACTTTTCCACTGGATTGTTGTCCCAGGCTGCATGTAGCCGCTATTTGATGTCCAGGAAATATGCGACTTTTTGGGTTATGTCAGCTACAAAGTGAGGTCCATTGTCACTTCCCACGGAAGCAGGTAATCCAAATCATGGAGCCATGTCTTGTATAAGATGGTTAGCTATTTCTTTAGCTTTTTCAGTCCTGCATGGGAAGGCTCCAACCCAACTGGAAAAGGTATCTACAAAAACTGAAAGGTATTTGTAGTTTCCAATAGTGCGAGGTGTTTCAGTAAAATCTAATTGCCAATCTTCTCCGGGGGCTGGGCCTTGGTACTGTATTCCAGGGAAGGAAGGAAGATGATGAGGTTTTGGATTATTTTTCATACAGATGGGACACATTTTGGTAACTTTGTTTATGGTGGAATGAACTTTAGTGCTTAATATATGCTGTCTTGCCCGTTCATACATACTTTCATGTCTGTAGTGGGAGGATGCATGGGCTTTTTTCAAAATGGGGCACAGTATCTTTTTGGGAACTAGAACTTTTCCTTGTGGAGTACACTTCCCAGTATCCTACATCTTGAATGTCTCCCCACTCTTCGGCCCATTTGAGGTCCTCTTCTTAATACCCTGGGTCTTCTTTTTTGGGGGATCTCTATCTGGAGCATCAAGGGGGCCACAGGGGCAGATTGTGAGTCAGTTTCGGCCACTGCTTTTGCAGCTTCCTTGGCTCTCTGGTTTCCTTTAATAATGTCTGTATTTCCTTTCTGGTGTCCTCCACAATGGGCGATTGCTACTTTCCTTGGTAACCAGGCTGCTTCCAGTACCTGGAGGACTTCTGTTGCATAGTTAATTTTCTGTTCTGCAGTATTGAGGAAACCCTTTTCTTTCCAAAGGGCTCCATGAGCGTGCAAAATTCCAAATCGTACTTTGAGTCCATATGAACGTTCTCTGTTTTGCCTTTTGATAGTTGGAGAGCCCTTACCACGGCGATGAGCTCAGCCTTTTGAGCTGAAGTTCCTGGCTGAAGCAGTTCAGCTTCAAGAGTTTCTCCGAGTGTCATTATGGAATATCCAGGGTATCATTTTCCATTCTCCATGAAGCTACTTCTTCGGTAAAATCTCAAGGTCAGGGATTTTGAGAAGCTCATCTCTCAAATCAGGTCTGCTGTAATAAACTTGATCCGTTTTTGGTATGGGAAACCCTGGTGGCATAGTGGTTAAGAGTTTGGCTGCTAACCAAAAGTTCAAATCCATCAGGCACTCCTTAGAAGCCCCGTGGGGCAGTTCTACTCTCTCCTGTAGAGTTGCTATGAGTCGGAACTGACTCAACAGCAACAGGTTTGGTTTTGGTTTATTATTTGTAAGCAATTGTGTCCAAAAACCAGGGGTGGCTTGTGAAGGCAACAATGTAGCTAGGTTTAAGGTGGTTGTTTCTTTTATTATTACCACTGGGTTGTCTAATAAGGCAGGTTGGTTCTGACAGTGGTACTGTCAGGAGGGCGCAGGTTCTGCTTGGTCTCAACAGCGGCTAATTGAGCCACACACAGTGCTATCACTTAAGGTTTTGCTTGATAATGGACAGGAGGAACAGGTTTTGCTTAGTAATGGCTAAGCAGCTACTGGCGGTGTTGGCTATCAGGAAATATTGACTACATTGCACAGCCTCCCTTGCAGCTAGGTGTAACCATGTGACCAAGCTCTGGCCAATGGAATGCTAGTGGAAATGACAGAAAACTTTTAGGTCATTCCTTCCACAGGAAAAGGTGTGCTCTCTCCTTCTTTCTTTAGCCCTTCCTATTGGTGGGAAGGTGACTATGGCAATGAACCATCTGGATTAGGCAAATGAACACTTAGAGGTGGCAGAGCCATAAAATAGAAGAAACCCTGCCTGGGTCCCTGACAAAGCATAGCCAACATATCAACCTACTCCTACACCTGGACTTATATAAGAGAGAAATAACTTCAATCTTGTTTTAACCACTGTTTCCTTGGGATTTTGTGTGTAAGTTAAAAACGTGCTTCAATTTTGAAAATATTTGGAGACTAAAAGGACATAAGTCATTATTTAAGAAGCTTATTGATCACTTTAGCTCCTTACCCTCAACAAATATTGTATTAAGTACTCTAAGGATGTGTTGTTGTTGTTGTTAGGTGCCATCCAGTAGGTTTCAACTCACAGTGACCCTATGTACAACAGAATAAAACACTGCCTGGCCCTGCGCCATGCTCACAATTGTTGTTATGCTTGAGCCCATTGTTGCAGACACTGTGTCAATCCATCTCATTGAGGGTCTTCCTCTTTTTCAGTGACCCTCTGATTTACTAAGCATGATGCCCTTCTCCAGGGACTGATTCCTCCTGATAACATGTCCAAAGTATGTGAGATGTAGTCTTGTCATCCTTGCTTCTAAAGAGTATTATGGTTATACTTTTTCCAAGACAGATTTGTTTATTCTTTGGCAGTCCATGGTATATTCAATACTCTTTGCCAACACCACAATTCAAAGGTATCAATTCTTCTTTTGTCTTCCTTATTCATCATCTAGCTTTCGCGTGTATATGAGGCAATTGAAAACATCACGGCTTGGATGAGACCCACCTTAGTCTTCAAGGTGACATCTTTGCCTTTCAACATTTTGAAGAGGTCTTTTGCAGCAGATTTGCCCAGTGCAATGCATCCTTTGATTTCTTGACTGCTGCTTCCATGGGTGTTGATTGTGGATCCAAGTAAAATGAAATCCTTGACGACCTCAATCTTTTCTCCGTTTATCGTGATGTTCAGGTTGTGTGGATTTTTGTTTTCTTTATGTTGGAGTGTGATCCATACTGAAGGCTGTGGTCTTTGATCTTCATCAGTAAGTGCTTCAAGTCCTCTTCGCTTTCAGCAAAAAAGGTTGTGTCATCTGCATAATGCAGCTTGTTAATGCATCTTTCTCCAATCCTGATGCCCCGTTCTTCTTCATGTAGTCCAGCTTCTTGGATTATTTGCTCAGCATACAGATTGAATAGGTATAGTGAAAGGATACAACCCTGACGCACACCTAAGGATGTAGCACTGTAGAAAGTAGACAAAAAATCTGCTGTAATAGAGCTTACGTTTAGTATTAGTTCACTTGTTCATTGTAACCACTCTGCCAGAGAGATTTTGTTATCTGTGTTTGAGAGGGGAGGAGATTAAGGCTGAGGTGTTTTTGATAATTCACTTGAGGTCACACAGCTGGTGGCTGGTAAGTTTAGGATTCAAGTCAGGGTCTGCGCCCTGCCAAAGTGGTAGCCACACCACTAATCCAGTGGTTTTCAAATCGTGCCGTGTGGAACCCCAGGGGTTCCATGGAGGTTTGGCAGGGGCTGTCATGGATGGGGGGTTGCAACTATGAGGAATCAAGGGGAATATTTTTTCCCCTAAACCCTAGAAAGACCCCAGGATTAGCTAAGAGAGACATGAAGGGACCATGGGTGGCACCCAGGGACCAGAGGCCCCAACAATGCTCCTGTCCCTAAAAAGCCTCTCCCAGACCCTTCCTAGATGCCACCCTGGGAAGGAGGCAGGGACCCTGAGGTTGACTTTTCACCGCCCCTCCAGGGAGGTGATGCCTTAAAATGCAGATTGAGCTACAGAAAAATGAAGAGTGGTACTGCATTTTTAAATGTACTTAAATCTGTGGGTGGAGGTTCCCATCACACACCCACAACCACCTACACACACACACACACACACACACACGCACACACACCAGTGACTTAAAAAGACAAACACCTGGAACCACTGAAGCTGAAAGAACCCCTAAAACTATTGCCCTGAGATAATCTTTAAACTCCGAGCTTTAAACCAAAAATATCCCTTGAAGTTTTCTTTAAACCACACAATAAACCAAAAACCAAACCCATTGCTGTTGAGTTGCTTCCAACCGATAGCAACCCTATAGGACAGAGTAGAACTGCCCATACGGTTTCCAAAGAGCAGCTGGTGGATTTGAACTGCCAACCTTTTGGTTAGCAGCCAAGCTCTTAACCACTGCACCACCGGGGCTCCAAATCAAACAATAGGTTAATTAGTAAATAATGTCTGCCTGGAGCATTGTGCTCTCTTAAGCACTATCTAAAACCAAAAAAAAACCCCAAAAAACCCATGGCAGACAGGTCAATTCTGACTCCTAGCAACCCTATAGGACAGAGTAGAACTGCACCACAGGGCTTCCAAGGCTGTAATCTTTACAGAAGCGGATTGCCATGTCTTTCTCTCTCA
Source organism: Loxodonta africana (assembly GCF_030014295.1). Lineage (NCBI taxonomy): Eukaryota > Metazoa > Chordata > Mammalia > Proboscidea > Elephantidae > Loxodonta > Loxodonta africana. The sequence goes on from NC_087351.1 coordinate 107,715,970, forward strand.
GTTGGTGGGTTTGAATCGCTGACTTTTTGGTTAGCAGCCAAGCGCTTAAACACTGCACCACTAGGGCTCCTTTCAAGAACTATCTATAAGGGATTAAACTGACAACAGCAACTCGGAAAGGTTAGATAGGAAGCTTGGGGGGCAGTGAGTTTATGCTACTGGAGGAGGAGCAACTCAAGAAAGGAGGGTGAGAATGGTTGTACAACTCAAAGAATGTAATCAATGTCACTGAATTGTACCTGCAGAAATTCAAACTGTTTGATGTTTTACTGTGTATATTTTCAACAACAATAAGAAAAAGAAAAAAAAAGACATATACCGGAATGTTAACCGGAAGCTTCCTTGGGTGATATAAATCAGGGGAATTTTTTTTCAATGTTCTTTTTTGTGTCTTCTGGACTTTGACATGTTCTTCAATGCATGTTTCATAAACAAACGAAAAAAAACTAACAAAGTAAAGCTCTTTCCCTTTTTTTTTTTTTAAAAAAAAGGAAAGAACAAAATGAGGGGCTATTTCCAGAAAATTGAGAGTCCGCGTACATCTGAGAAATCCATGTTACCAGAAATGATCACCAGGCTGCTTCCTGTCTGAGAACAGAACACTTGGCTGCTCCTGCTGGCAGTTCCTAAGAGAGGGAGGAGTTTTTTGGCAGATAGCGTGGAGGTCATAAAAACCCAGCACTCTCAGCAGGCTGCTTTGCAATTCAGCAGCTTCTTCCAGCTCTCCAGGCAGGTAATCACGATGCTTTACATGGTGCGGCAAACGAATCCTTTGTTTCCAGGGCGGTTCTAGACTGTGGAGCTTGGAGGGTGTGGGGGCAGCCGGGGGGAGCCAGGCAGAGGTGCGCAAAGAGCTGGACCCGGAGTCAAGATGACTGCGTCATGTTGCTGTCTGATGACAAGTCCTCTCTCTGGGCCGGGTGTTCACACCTGCAAAGCAGTGCGGGTGCCACCAGGGCCGCTATGGTCATTTCTGCTCCTGACACTTCGGGAATCTGAAGTTGGTGGAGAAGGTATCCCCGTCCACCTCTGCCCCTGTGTTTGCAGCCCAGCTCTCCGAGTGGGAGGAGGGGGCAATCACTGCAAGCCCCAGCTGCTCTGAGAACTCCTTGCAGATATCATGAGTGCAGCGGGCCCTCTGGGGAGGGGCCACGGCCCACTGACTTCAAGGTCTTCCTGTGGCGCCGGGGGGCTCCCTGCCCTCCACGTCACTGCTGGTCGCTTGGCAGGTTAGGCAGGTAGGCTGCAGCTCTGTCCAGCAACCCAGAAGCCAGACTGCTGGGAAACAGCCAGCCCTCCAACTTTCCCAAAAAGACAAGCCTTTCTGCCCCAGAAATAATTTCCCCAGAAAAAACATTGAACTCTTTTCCAGAGAAATGGTTGTGTCAGAAGCCCAGCCCATAGAGTAGACAAATATTTGAGGCAACCGAGCTGCCTGGATCCCTGGCCTTGTCCCCAGGAATCCCGTTGGTCTCGTGATGAGGATCTTTGCCTTAACTCCTCACCTCCTCTTCTCCTCCATCCCCTCCCCTCCCCTCATTTCCTTTCTATTCCTCTCCCCTCTTCTTCCTTCTTCTTTCTTTCCTCTCCCTTTGCCTCCCCTCCCCTCCCTTCCCTTCTCTCCAGTCCTCTCTCCTTTCGCCTTTTCTCCCCTTCTCTCTATTCCTCTCCTCTTTTTTCTTCTTCCCCCATTCCCCCTCCCCTCCTCTCTTTTTCTCTCCTCTCCCCTCCCCTCCTCTCTCCATCACCCAGGCTGCCCTTTGGCTCCTCTGAATTCTGGTCTGAGTGGGCAGAGGCTGGAGGTGCAGGTAAGGAATCTAGCTTGCTGCGGTGGCTGGGCTCTGAAGTCAGTCAGTCCACTCCTGGTGCTCTTGTGCGATAGCTCCACAAGAGGGGGAGTGTGGGAGGAGGTGACCTCTCTGAAACACCTATTGTGAGCCGGGCACTGTCATCCTTTATCTCCTCTGAGCCACTCAGCTTGTTTGACAGAGACGGAAACTGAGGCTTGGAGAGCTTCGGTCACTTGCCGCAACCACTGATCACAAGGGGCTAAATGGAGACCCCAGGCCACGCCTCTTAGACTCCGAAGCCCCCCTTGCTTTCCCTGCACCAGGAGGCCTTTCTGCACCTGTGGTAAAAACAAACCGAAAGAACCAAACCAGCTGCTGTTGAGTCAAGGCTGGCTCATGGCAACCCCATGTGTGTCAGAGGAGAACTGCACTCGGTAGGGTTTTCACAGCTGTGACCCTCGGAGGGTAGATCTCCAGGGACTCCCAGGATGGAAATACCTGATAGAGGCCGGAAAGAAAGTCCTGCCTTCCTTTGATCTTTATGCCAACCCTTATTAACAGCTGTCTGTTTGTGTTCCAGGCACCATCCGCTTTCTGTGTGCTCTATTGACCCTCAGCACTGACAGGCACAGAGCAATAGCGTCCCTGCCCCAGGCCCCACAGCCTGTGACTGAGGGCCAGAAGGGGCTCTGAGGTCTGCCTGACCCAGTGTAGCCTCCTTCACTGGTCCTACTTTGGGGGCAGGCAGGGGACATTGAGGGGGGAGGGACTCCTGCCTTCTAATCCCCTCTGACTAGGGGGTAGAGGAGAGGAGGCATTTTGGTTGGGCAGTCCCTGATACCAGCCCTTAACTCCGAGACCTAGGAGTCAGGCAAACCTGGTTTTCCAGCCTGGGCCTTCCTCTTGTTTGCCATGTGAACTTGGGCAAGCCCCTGACCTCTCTGTGCTCCATTTCTTCCCTGGAAAAAAGGCAACAATTACAGTACCTATCTCCAAGGGTGGGAGGAAGCACAGCCCATAATTATGGGCAGTGGGTGCACAAAGCCGGCGTGTGGCAGCAGAGCAGGGACTGACCTCAGACCATGGGGAGGCAGTGTGGGGAGTGCCACAGGTGGTGGGTGGATGGTCAGGGCTCCATCTGAACCTCCATGACTTACAGGATCCTTGCTTTCAGAGTTGAGAATGAAGAGGATGTCACCCCTCCTGGCTCTGGGGCTGTTGGTGGCTGAGCTGTGCCCTGTTTCCCTGTGTGACTCAGGCTGCGTACTCAGTGGGGAGAATGGGACCCAGGACAAGACCCATGAGGATAATCTCAAAGTAGCCTCCAGCAACATCAACTTTGCCTTCAGCCTGTACAAGAAGTTGGCTTTGAACACCCCCAACGAGAATGTCATCTTCTCACCTATCAGTATCTCTGTGGCCTTGGCCTTCGTGTCCCTGGGGGCCAATAGCACCACCCTGACAGAGATTCTCGAAGGCCTGAGGTTCAACCTCACGGAGACCCCTGAGGCCGAAATCCACCGGGGCTTCCAGCACCTTCTGAGCACCTTTAACCAGTCCAGCAACGAGTTGCAGCTGAGCATGGGCAATGCCATGTTTGTCGACGAGAACCTGAAGCTGCTGGAGAAGTTCAGGGAGAAGGCCCAGGAGCTGTATGGGGCTGAGACCTTCAATGTCAAATTTCTGGACGCCACCTCTGCCGCCAAGAAGTTCATCAATGACTATGTGAAAAACAAAACACGGGGGAAAATCGTGGACTTGGTCCACAAACTGGACCCACAAACCGTGATGATTGTGGTGAATTACATCTTCTTTAAAGGTGTGCGCGGATTGGGGTTCCAAGGGAAACAGACCTTTAGTTTTGAGAGGGTGGGGCTATTTCTGTGGCTGCGAAAGCCACACCATGCCCACAGCCATTGTTTGCTCTGGGGTAGGAGCGGGGGTGCAGGGGGTTCAAACACCAGGCCAACAGTTGTTCTAGGAAACAGTTGTTTTAGAAACAGTAGTTGCTGTTTGCCATTGAGTCAATTCCGACTCGCGGGGACCCCATGTGTGCAGAGCAGAACTGCTCCACAGGGTCTTCAAGGCCGTGGCATTTCAGAAGTAGATCGCCAGGCCTTTCTTCCGAAGTACCTCTGAGTGGATTCAAACCACCAATCTTTCAGCTAGTAGTCAAGCCCTTAACCATTAACACCACCCAGGGACTCCATCTAAGCACTTCTACTCAGGGATTCCCAACCAGCCCAGCGGTCCCCTCCTCTTCTGCCTCTTAAGTAGGAGCTCATAGGCCCTTTTGAGGTTTTGTCAGGGTCTTTAGTGCTTCTAACAATGGAGAAACAGGCAGGGGAGGGGGCTACACATTTCCCAGGAACCTGAAGGCCTTTAGCCAGGGAAGGCAGCCATTGCTCAAGCTCTCCCTGCTGGGGATCTGTGCTTCAATCCACCCTCTCCTCACCTGGCCTCCACCCTGCCTTCTGGGTTCTCATTTTGCTCATTGCTTTGGCTGAGCTCACAAACACCAGCTAATGCATGTGTGATGGGACCTGGTCCTTCCTGAGGCTGCAGTCTTCAGACTCAGGAAGTCCTGGGTCTGAGTGCCCCAGCTCTGCTGTGGTTTATACCACCTTAGGTAGAGAGTCAGCGCTCCATGGTGTTAATTCTTCTCTTCTGTTCTTCTTCTACCAGTGGTATCCAATTGGCCCATGGGTGCACAGGATCGATTCACCAAATCATACTAGAGCTGCAAAAGTGATTTATGAGAGTAATGGTGGTGAGAGATCACAGAGTTAAGATAGGAAGAGAGGGAAAGATCCCCCTGGGAATTTTTTTTCTTTTAGATCCAGATAGACTAAGGAGGAAAGGGCACTGCAGCAGAGGGATTAGCTCATGCAAAGGCATGGAGTTGAGAGAGAGCATGGCATGTGGAGCAGGTAGTTCTTTGTGGCTGCAGAGCAGAGTCCCAGAAGGAGACGGCAGCAGCTGGGGGTGCAAGTCAAGCAGAGTCCAGATCATAAAGGACAACATTAGCCTTGTGAGACATTTGGACTCTACCCAGAGGACCGTAGGAGAATGATCCCTTAGGCTTCCATGAGGGTGTTGGTAAAGGAGGCAACACCAGAGTCAGGAGGCCTATGAGGTGGCTTCCTGGGTTGAGATGATAAGGCCTGAGCTTCATAGTGGAAGTGCTCGGAGATGTTAAGGAGGCAGAATCAGAAAACTCGATGACCTGAAGACAGAAATAGGGAAGGTAGGGTACAGATGTAAGTAGAAGATTAAAAATCCAGTAGATTCTGCGACAATTATAACCTGGATGGTGATTTCACTCCCTCATACCTCACCCTGCTTCCCACTGTGGCACACAAGGGACCTCCTAGAACCCCTGAAGGCCAGCCATTTTTCTGGTGGGGACGGATGCTAGAGGGTGAGCCAGCTAGAAGATCCCAAAGGAGCTTTGGTGTCCTGGGTGATGTTGGAGGTACCACATGGCACTGCCCACACGTGGTGGTAACAGAAGCCACCTGAGTCGCTGCTGCAGTGGATGAGCAGGGACACCTGTTAACCAAAACATCTCACCCTGGATTGGGCCTTGACTGTGATACTCTTTACAACAAGATTTGCCTTAGTCCCTTGGTGTTGGAAGGCTGCAGGGATCAGAGAGGCTGAAAGGTGCTGTGTGGAAGAAGGGAGGGCTCTCTATTGGTCCTAGAAAGCCGGCAGGTGGGGAGGGGCCAAGTGAGAAAATGAAGCCCTAGAAAAAGCATGGCTACCCAGAAGCAGACTTTTGTTGAACCAGCTTCTATTACAGAGAAAAAGAAAAAAGAAATAGGAAGCTCACATTTATTGGGTACCTACTACCACTTTGTTTAATCCTCACAGCAGCTCTGAAAGGTAGGTGATGGTGTCCCCATTTTTTAGCTAGGGGGCATGAAGCTCTGAAAGCAAAGGGACTTGGTCCAGGGCACAGCTAGTGAATGGTAGAGATTAAAACTTGACCTGGGCCCATTCTAAAATTCCTTTTCTTTTACCCCTCTTTTTTTAACTCAGAAATTTTACTAAGCACCTCCCAAAGTCAAGAATGGAAGCCCATAATCCAGAGCAGAGGTCAACACACTGTTGCTGCAAATGGCCAGATAGTGATTATTATAGGCTTTGTGGTCCACATAGGTCTCTGTGGCAAATTCTTCCCGCCCCACACCCCCCCCAACCTTTTTAAAAAATGTAAACATCATTGCTAGCTTTAGGGCCACAGGAAAACAGACTATGGCAGTATTTGGCTTGGGACTTGCAGCTTACTGACCCGTTATCTAGAGGGGAAAAAATTATAGCCAACTAATCACATGTAGCTCACGGGCCCACATCAGGATTCCCAAAGAACGAGTTTTATGGAATTTTTAACATTTTAAATATTTTATTCCATTGTCTTCTTGTTTGTATGGTTTTTGGTAAGAAGTCAGCTCTAATTTTTATCCTTATCCCTCTATAGGTAATGTGCTTTCTCCCCTGCCCTCCCTTCTCTGGCTTCTTTCAAGATTTTCTCTTTGTCTTTGGTTTCCTGCAGTTTGAATATAACATGCTTAGGTGTGGATTTTTCAGTGTGTATCCTGCTTGATATTCTCTGGTCTTCCTAGATCTATGGTTTGGCATCTTCATTATTTTTAGAAAATTGTCGGTCATTATTACTTTAAATATTTCTTCTGCTCTGCTTTCTATTTCTTCTCCTTTGGTATTCCAATTAAGTGTACGTTATATCTCTTAAAATTGTCCCACAGTTCTTAGATGCTCTATTCTGTTTTTGTCAATACTTTTGCATTTTAGTTTGGGAAGTTTCTATTGGCCTAGGCATTGGGTTTGGTTTTAGCTTCATGGTTACTGATTCTTTCCTTGCCCATGTTGACTCTAATCACTAAGCCCATTGAAGGCGTTCTTCATTTGAATTACTGTGCTTTTTATTTCTAGCATTTCCTTTTGAGTTTTAGAATTTCCATCTCTCTTTCTTCAGTACCCACCTGTTCTTGCTTGTTGTCTGTTTTTTTCCATTTGAGCCCTTAAGATATTAAGCAAAGTTATTTTAAATCCCCTGTCTGATAATTCCAACATCTATATTGTATCTGCCCCCACATGCCTGTCAGTTCGTTGTATGTACTGTGGAGGCTTGCGTGTTGCTGTGATGCTGGAAGCTATGCCACCAGTATTCAGATACCAGCAGAGTCACCCACTGCAGACACGTTTCAGCTGAGCTTCCAGACTAAGACAGACTAGGAAGCAGGACCTGGAAGTCTACTTCTGAAAAGAATTACCCAGTGAAAACCTTATGAACAGCAGCAGAACATTGATACAGTGCCAGAAGAGGAGTCCCTCAGGTTGGGAGGCACTCAAAAGATGCCTGGGGAAGAGTTGCCTCCTCAAAGTAGTAATCTTCATATGCATGACTCAAAATGAGAAGAAACAGCTGCAAACATCCATTAATAATTGGAACCTGGAATGTACGAAGTATGAATCTAAGAAAACTGGAAATCGTCAAAAATGAAATGGAATGCATAGACATTGATATCCTAGGCATTAGTAAGCTGCAATGGACTGGTACTGGCCATTTTGAATTGGAAAATCATATGGACTCCTATGCTGGGAATGACAACTTGAAGAGGAATGGCGTTGCATTCATTGTCAAAAAGAACATTTCCAGATCTATCCTGAAGTACAGCTCTGTCAGTGATAGGATAATATTTACACACCTACAAGGAAGACCAGTTAATACGACTATTATTCAAACTTAGGCACCAACCACTGAGGCCAAAGATGAAGAAATAGAAGATTTTTACCAGCTTCTGCAGTCTGAAATTGATGGAACGTGCAATCAGGATGAGTTGATAATTACTAGTGATTGGAATGCGAAAGTTGGAAACAAAGAAGAAGAATTGGTAGTTGGAAAATATGGCTTCGGTGATAGAAATGATTTCGGAGATCACATGATAGTATTTTGCAAGACCAACGACTTCTTCATTGCAAATACCTTTTTTTAACCAGCATGAACGGTGACTATACATATGGACCTCACCAGATGGAACACACAGGAATCAAATCAACTATATCTGTGGAAAGAGACAATGGAAAAGCTCAGTGTCATCAGTCAGAACAAGGCCAGGGGCTGACTGCGGAGCAGACCATCAATTACTCATACGCAAGTTCAAGTTGAAACTGAAGAAAATTAGAACAAGTCCACGAGAGCCAAAGTACAACTTTGAGTAAATCCCACCTGAATTTAGAGACCATCTCAAGAATAGATTTGACACGTTGAACACTAATGACCAAAGACCAGACAAGTTGTGGAATGACATCAAGGACATCATACATGAAGAAAGCAAGAGGTCATTGAAAAGACAGAAAAGAAAGAAAAGACCAAAATGGATGTCAGAAGAGACTCTGAAACTTGCTCTTGAACTTCAAGCAGCTAAAGCAAAAGGGAGAAATGATGAAGTAAAAGAACCGAACAGAAAATTTCAAAGGTGGCTTGAGAAGACAAAGTATTATAATGACATGTGCAAAGACCTGTAGTTAGCAAAACCAAAAGGGAAGAACATGCTCGGCATTTCCAAACTGAAAGAGCTAAAGAAAAGATTCAAGCCTCGAGTTGCAATACTGAAGGATTCTATGGGGGAAAATATTAAACGATGCAGGACGCATCAAAAGAAGGTGGAAGGAATACACACAATCATCATACCAAAAATAACTGGTCAACGTTCAACCATTTCAAGAGGTAGCACATGATCAGGAACCAATGGTACTGAAGGAAGGAGTCCAAACTGCACTGAAGGCTTTGGAGAAAAACAAGGCTCCAGGAGTTGACGGAATATCAACTGAGATGTTTCAACAAACGGATGCAGCCCTGGAAGTGCTCATTCATCTATGCCAAAAAATTTGGAAGACAGCTACCTGGCCAACCGACTAGAAGAGATGCATATTTATGCCTATTCCCAAGAAAGGCGATCCAACTAAATGTGGAAATTATTGAACAATATCATTAATATCACCTGCAAGCAAAATTTTGCTGAAGGTCATTCAAAAGAGGCTGCAGCAGTATATCAACAGGGAACTGACAGAAATTCAGGCCAGATTCAGAAGAGTGAAACCAAGGGTATCATTGCTGGTGTCAGATGGATCCTGACTGAAAGCACAGAATACGGGAAAGACGTTTACCTGTGTTTTATTAACTATGCAAAGGTATTCGACTGTGTGGATCATAACAAATTACGGATAACATTGAGAAGAATGAGAATTCCAGAACACTTTATTGTGCTCATGAGGAACCTGTACATAGATCAAGAGGCAGTTGTTCGGACAGAACAAGGGGGTACTGGGTGGTTTAAAGTCAGGAAAGGTGTACGTCAGGGTTGTATCCTTTCACCATACCTATTCAATCTGTATGCTGAGCAAATAATCTGAGAAGCTGGACTATTTGAAGAAGAATGGGGCATCAGGATTGAAGGAAGACTCATTAACAACCTGTGTCATGCAGATGACACAACCTTGCTTGCTGAAAGTGAAGAGGACTTGAAGCATTTGCTGATGAAGATCAAAGACCATAGCCTTCAGTATGGATTACACCTCAACATAAAGGAAACAAAAATCCTCACAATTGGACCAATAAGCAACATCATGATAAATGGAGAGAAGATTGAAGTTGTCAAGGATTTCATTTCACTTGGATCCACAAACAATACCCATGGAAGCAGCAGTCAAGAAATCAAAAGACTCATTGCATTGGGCAAATCTGCTGTAAAAGGCCTCTTTAAAGTTTTGTAAAACAAAGATGTCACCTTGAACACTAAGGTGCTCCTGACCCAAGCCACGGTATTTTCAATCACATCATATGCATGTGAAAGCTGGACAATGAATAAGGAAGACCAAAGAAGAATTGATGCCTTTGAATTGTGGTGTTGGCGAAGAATATTGAGCACACCATGGACTGCCAAAAGAATGAACAAACCTGTCTTGGAAGAAGTACAACCAGAATGCTCCTTAGAAGCAAGGATGGCAAGACTGCGTCTTACATACTTTGGACATGTTGTCAGGTGGGATCAATCCCTGGAGAAGGACATCATGGTTGGTAAGGTAGAGAGTCAGCGAAATAGAGGAAGAATCTCAACGAGATGGATTGACACAGTGGCTGCAACAATGGGCTGAAGCATAATAAAAACTGTGAGCATGGCACAGGACTGGGCAATGTTTTGTTCTGTGGTACACAGGTTCGCTATGAGTCAGAACTGACTCGATGGCACCTAAAAACAACAGCAACAACATGTCATATCTGAATCTTTCTCTGATGATTTCTTTGTCTCTTCAGACTATGTGATTTCTTGCCTTTTGGCATGCCTGGTAATTTTTTGTTGCAAGTCAGGTAATAGTAACTGTAAATAAGCCTTTAATGTGAGGATTTATGTTAATCTGGCTAGGAGTTGGGCTGTGTTCAATGCTTGCTGTAGCTATAAGCCCCAGAGGGAATTTTATGGAATTTTTCCTTTGCAAAATTAAAAACCTGGACAAGGCCTGGAGTCGGAGTGCCCATGGTTATATGCTTGGCCAAGACATCTGATAGGGCCAAGAAGGGAGAAGTCTGAGAGGTTGTCATGAGTAATGCTGCAGTTAGGGATGCTGTGATAGGGGATCCCTTATGTATGGCCACCCCAAACTTGAAGGCCAGGGAGAGATGTCAGAAGCCCAGAAATTGGGGCTTGTCATCCAACCCGGGTGTAATGTGGCTGAGGCTGAAGTTGGATCCTGGAGGGCTGGATCTAGTATAGCCTAGAGCAGAAGGAGCCAAAGTTGAGGGAGATGGGTTTTTAGAGAGAGTGGAAGCAAGGGAACCAAGTTAGTCATCAAAGGAAAATGGCAGAAGAGGAGCATAGAACACAGCCTAGGACTCAGAACTGGGATAGGATGGGAGAGGGCTGGGCAGAAATTTCTCTACTGGCTACAGGACATATGCCATGAGACTTTGTAGGCATGGCTTAAAAGTGCAAAACAGTGAGAATTGTGGAGCTACCGGATCCTGAGTCCAAGAAGTTGCACAATTCCATGTAGTTCTGTATTAAGGGTGGAGGTGATGGGGACTGAAGACTCAGGATCCAGGGAGAGGTTTGAGCTGATAACTATGACTGTCCATGGCCCATAGAGTGAACATCACCCAGATGTCAGCTGAGACTTACCTTGCTCTTCTGGGTTATTAATGTTGGCCAGTACCTCTTAGCCCATGTCTTTTGGGAAGACAATGCCTCCATTCACAAAGATGTCACAAGTATCCACAGGGTTTTATTCTCAAGGTCACTCCTGGCTCTGAGTTCAACCCACCATTAAGAGTTACTCCTCTTAGCTCTTTCACATTGATAGATATTCTCTTCTGTTTGCCCCTCGTCAACCAAGACGGGGAACTCATCCTCTTTCTTTCTATTACCACCCAAAATCCTTCCAGAAGCCATCTGGGAGAGAAGCAGAAGGTTTGGGGTGTCAGAAAGGTGATCATATGTTTACACACCCGCACTGCCTGCAATTGGTTGCCAGAAATTGTTCTTGAAAGGCCATGCCTTTTCAGGATTGTGGAATTTCCCACTTTTCTCCCAGGCTCCAGCCTCCCACAGAGCCTTTCTCTCCCTCTTTCCCCAACCTTCATTTCTTTCTTGTACTCCCTAGTCCCAAATTCCTGTTGATTTCTTATTTAGCACTATTATTCAGCTACTTGTTTCCTAGCCCCCTTCCCAGTCCATACTTATGGGATCACACCCTACCCCCTACAGGTTATATATTTGCCAAGGTATCTTTCCAAACCAAGGCAGTTCCATCCCTAAGAGGAACTCTGGGGTAGCTGATGTATTCAGTGGTTTCTCTGTTCAGGGAAGCAGGGCAGAGAAGGGATAGGTGCACAGCAGCTCTTCTACTCACCTAATTCTCTGACTGCTTGCTCCCCTACATTTAGCCCAGTGGCAGAAGACTTTTGATCCCCGAGGCACACACGAGTCAAAGTTCCATGTGAGCGCGAACAAGTCTGTGGAGGTGCCCATGATGAACATCGAGAACCTGGCCACGCCTTACTTCCGGGACGAGGAGCTCTCCTGCACCGTGGTGGAACTGAAATACACTGGCGCCGCCAGCGCGCTCTTCATCCTCCCTGACGAGGGCAAAATGGAGGAAGTGGAAGCCACGTTGTCCCCAGAGACACTGAGAAGGTGGAGAGAGTCACTGACAACCAGGTGTGTGGGCTGCGCACCTTCCTTCCTAGACCACTCCCACTCTTCCTCAACTCTCCATCCCCCAAGACTCTCCATCACACCATCTCAGGATTGCTGAGATGTTGTAGAATCTCAGTAATTTCCAGGTTGCGGGGCTAGAGTGGTGGGAGAACCCATAACTGGGAAAGGTGGATTTGTGGGGTTGCTTTACCCTTTACTACCTCTGTTTCTTTGGGCCTGAATCCTTTTCTTCATTGGAATCAGTAACGGGATGAGGCTTCCTGTGACTCTAACATGCTCTAAGTCTTGAGGAATCTTCAACGCAATGCCCACCACTCACTCACGTTTTCTCTTTCTTTCAGCCTCTTGAAGCTAGAGGGGGTCAGAAGGAATTGTGATCAGTTGAGGGCAGAGATGAGATGGGCTCTGAGAATCCACTTTGTGCTAGCTATGGTATTCGTTCATTCAATCAGTCATTCACTCATTCAACAAACATTAAATGAGCAGCTCCTATGTGCCAGGCACTATTTTAGACCCTGAGGATATATCAGTACATAAAACACAAAATTCCCTGCCTTCATGGAGCTTATTTTTTTTTATCCAGGGGAGAGAAACAATAAATAAATAAAATAAACAAGTAAATTATTTTGTATGTGAGAAATCGAAAAGTGCAGTGGGAGAAAAAAGTAAAAGTAGGATAAAGGGACCAGAAAAACTGGGCTGGGAGGTAGTCTGTGATTGTAAATGGGGTGGCCATTTAGGTAATGTTTGAGCAACAACATGACAGAGGTGAGGGATTGATTCATGCAGCTATCTGGGAGAAAACATTCGTACAAAAAGGAACAGCCAGTGCAAAGCCTCTGAGGTGGGAGCAAGCCTGGAATGTTCGAGAAACCATGAAGAGGCCAGTGTGGCTAGAGCAGAGTGAAGGGGAGAGTTAGCAGAGGTAAGGGTCCCCAAAGCGTGGGGCATGAAGGCCCGTAGGTAACCTTGACACTTCCTGAGTGAAGCGGAGAATCGTTGCAGGGTTCTGAGCCCAGCAGTGCTGTGATCTGAGTATTGATTTGAAAGGACTACCCTGGTTGTTGAGTGAAGAATGAACTGCAGTGGCAGGTATAGACCCAGGAGGCCAGCTGGGAGCCCAGAGCTGCTATCCAGATGGAAGCCATAGTGCCTGAGACCAGGGAGGAGCAGTGAGGAGGAAGAAGTGGTGGGTTCTGGATAACTTTGCGAAGGTTAGGATAGGACATGGAATTCAGGTAACCAATACCAAAGGGACAAGCAAGGCGGAGCAGTAGTACTGGGCTCAGGCCCTGGAATAGGGCGTAGATTCCTTCTAGAGGCTGAGTGAAAAATCTGTTTCTTCCCTCTCTCCTGAGTTTCTGGTGCTTGCTGGCAATCCTTGGTGTTCCTTGGCTCATAGACGTATCACCCCAATTTCTGCCTCCGTCTTTGTATGACCTTCTTCCCTGTGTGTGTCTCTATATATCCCTGTGTCTCTGTGTCTCTAAATGTCCCTTTCTTTATATGGCTATGAGTCATTGGATTTAGGGTCTGCTCTAATCCAGTCTGGCCTCATCTTAGCTTGATCACATCTGCAAAGGCCCTATCTCCAAATAAGGTCACATTCACAGGTACCAAGTTTATGACTTCGACATATCCTGCAGAGACACAATTCAACCCAGAACAGGCACTTACAGATATAAATTGATAATTAATGATTTAAGAAGCGTATACACAAGAGATTAAGAAATTAAAGAAAGGATTACTTACTTTCAGTCAGAAACGGGTAGTTGGGAGAAGAAACGAGGCAAGACCAGGAAGGGGGACACCAAACTAGACAGGAGTTCACATATATTTTTTCTCTCAATTCCTAGACTGATAAATGAGCTCTACGTGCCCAAGTTCTCCATCTCCGGCGACTATAGTCTGGAAAACATACTTCCCCAGCTAGGCATAAGGGAAGTCTTCACCAGCCAGGCTGACCTGTCAGGAATCACAGGGGCCAAGAACTTGATGGTTTCCCAGGTAAATCTTTAAATGTTGGGCAACATGTCCTCTGTATCTGAACTCGAATGGTGAAGGCCAGGTGGACGTTTGGGAAATAGTGAATTTTTGTAAACAACTGTAGTGCTCATTATCCAGTCACCTCCCCGGGCCCCACCCCCCAAGCCCAGGACACCTGTTACAACCCAGCTCCTGCTACTGTGGGTGGAGGCTGAACCCCAGCTCCCCTGCAATGTGATGTGACACAGAAGCCTGTCATGGGAAGAGCTTGGGCTTGGACCCCATCGGTGAGCTACCGTTCACTGCCTGCAGATCAATAATTAGGGTCCCCCACCCCTCAGTTTCTTCATCTGTAAAATGGGGGTGGTAGTTCTTACCTGGCATGGGAGGTAACAGGCAGTATTGCAACGGCAATACAAAGATTGCAATGGAAATGCGTTCAGAGCATGAGAGGAGACTTGGGAATATCAGACAGTGGCGTTACTAGGAGCAGAGCAGTCAGAACAGAGGGGCTCCTGGGCCACCTTCCATTGTCCTCTGTGCCATGTGCTCACACCCAGGGCACTGCATTGAGTTCTGTACCCTCCTTCCAAAAGGGCAGAGGATGGTTGGGATGTGTGCAAGGAGGGGCCTCGAGTGGTCCAGGGGACCAAAGCCACAGCCTATGAAAAGCAGTCGATAGCCTCAAGATGTTTAAGCCGATGAAGGAGATGCAGAAAGTGGTGCTGGGCCCTCTGAGGGAGTGTGTGCCTCTCTCCCTCGCCATGAGAAGGCTGCAGTCAGGCTGCTGCTCCACGGCCTTGCTTTGTGCTTGCCCCTCCCCCACGTAAGGGTGGGCATTTAGGGCTCTCACAGACACTGGACTAAGAGAACAATCCAGATCGTGCTGCCCCCAGTCTTTGCCTACATGACTCTGGGCAAGTCACCCGCAGGATCTGAGCCTCAGTTTGCAAATCTGTGCAATGAGACTATGCAAACTAGCTGGCAGGGCTGGAGGGAGGAGAGACCACATCTAACAAGGAAAACCCTACCGTCATGAGCCAGCAGTAGACAATGTAGAGGCGAGATGAAAGTTGACCCCTGAGCCACCTTAAGCTAGAATGCATGCCCCCACACCTGCCCCGGTGGGCAGTGCTCTGGTGTCCCCACAGGTGGTCCACAAGGCTACGTGGCTGAGGAGGGCACAGAAGCAACTGCTCCCACGAGCATGAATTTAACCCTCTTGTCCGGAAAAATGGGCCCACTGACTATTGTGCATTTCAATAGACCTTTCCTGGTGGCCATCATCTCCAAAGACAAGCGGTGCATCTTATTTCTGGGCAAAGTCTTCAACCCCAGCAAGCCTAGATTGCCCCATTGAGGTGGCGGGGGGGCGGGGGGCAGGCTGGAGGGCTCCCCGCCCAGCTGAGAAGGAAGCCAGGCGCTCTGTTTCTGAGCACAGCCTGTCGTTTGTGCAGGAAGCAGCCGGGGCGTGCCTGGCCCTCTCCTTACCTGTCCGCTCATCCTTGGGAAGGCAGCAATGACTGTGTGTCAATGACCGTACCTGTGTGGTCTGACACACATGGGGCACCATGGGCTCTTTGTTCAATGCAGAGGCCTTGAGGCCTCCTGGCAGCAAGAAACCATCTTTCTTTGATCAGTCACTTTCCTTGTGCCTTTCTTCTCTGACCCTTTTGGCTCCACGCCCTTGCGGCTGCCTGTGCCCTGAAGCCTAGCCCCCTGAGCGCTAATGTAGGCTTGGCCCACACCAGCTCTGGGCCCTCGCTCCCTCTGCCTAGCAGAGCGCAGCAGCACAGGCTGCTCTTTGGAGCTTCTCACCTGTATGTTGTCTTCCAAACACCAGATTTTCAGCCCAAAGTCTCTGTAAATGAAATAAAAAGTAATTTACTAAAAAAAAAAAAGAAAGGGATGAGTAGAAGGTCAACCACAGAAGTTGGGGGGGCGGGGCCTTTGACCGGAAGTATGGCATGCCTTCTGTTTTAAAGAGAGGGCAGTGGGGCGAAAGCACAGCTCTAAGTACGTTGTCAGAAAAGTGAGGGAGCTCCCCTCAGATGACTCCAGTTTCCCCCTGAGTCCATCACAGGGAAGCCAGAAGCTGGAAGAGGGGAGACAAGGAGAGAAGACACCCAAGAACCTCCAAGTTCTAACAGCACCGTGAAGGATCCCTTTGGAATTGGAATCCGTTCTATGTGGCACGAAAGAGTGCTAACCTAAAGGTTGGCAGTTTGAACCCACCTCATGGAAAAAAGGCCTGGTGATCTGCTTCCATAAAGATTAAATACCAAAACCAAATCAAACCCATTGCCATCAAGTCAATTCCTACTCATAGCAACCCTGCGGGACCCAGTAGAACTGCCCCCATGGGGTTTCCAAGGCTGTAAATCTTTACTAAGGAAGCAGACTGCACCATCTTTCTCCCACAAAGTACCTGGTGGGTTGGAACTGCAGATCTTTTGGTTAGCAGTGAGTGCTTAACCACTGCACCACCAGGGCTCCTTCCATAAAGTTTACAGCCAAGAAAACCCCATGGAACAGTTGTATTCTGTAACACAAGGGATTGCCTTGAGTCAAAATCAACTTAAAAGCAACATGATGTGTTGCTTTTAAGCCTGTGCAAGTGTGTGGTTTCCAGGTACACTCATCAGCCCACAGAGATGCAAAGAGGACAGGCTGCTAAATAATACTGAAGTCAAGATTCCCCTGGCTACAGGCATGGCAAGACCATGAATGGCTGACACATACGAAAAATGAATATATTTGAAAATATTGACCAGAGAGTCATTCAGTGGTGGGTTTCTCATATTCCAGGATGGAGAAATCAGCAAGTGATGGCTGCAAGGGCTGGCGGGGAAAGATAGAGGTATCCAGAAACAAGATGGCACTTGGAGATTGAAGAGAACATGTAGTGGGAAGATTCATGTATTGCTGAAAGGCTTATACTTTTTCAACATCCACTTTATACGGACTTACCAGTGGGGAAATGGAAAGAGTGTCCACAAATTCCATGCACTTGTTGTCCCCCTTCAACCTTCTCAGAGCCCTTCCCCCTGCTCCAGGTTCCCACAGTGACTTTGGAAGCAGCAGACCTAGGTTCAAGTCTTGGTCTGACATTTAATAGTTAGATGACCTTGGCCAAAATACCTGTGTCACTGATTCTCACTCCCCCTCCACTAAAATGATCTGAAAATACCCACTCTAGAGGACTGTCAAAAAGATGACAAATAAGCACAATAACACATGCCAAAGAACTGGTATGGTCCAACAAGCCCCAGTCCAATGCCCACCTGCTTAGCCCCACCAGAAACCTGCTTCTGATATCTAAGAATGTGACACTCTGTTGTCCCCACAGGTGCTACATAAGGCTGTGATTGATGTAGCTGAGAATGGCACTGAAGCCGCCGCGGCCACAGTAGTCCAGATAATACTCACCTCTGCCATGTTAGACCCACTGACCATCGTGCGTTTCAACAGGCCCTTCCTGATGACCATCTTCTCCTCAGACACCCAGAGCATCCTCTTTATGGGCAAAGTTGTCAATCCCAAAAAGCAATAAAACAAATTGCAACTCGCAAAGCAAAACTGGACTTGTTGTTGCTGTTAGTGGCCATCAGGTTGGTTCTAACTCACGGCAACCCTCTGTATAACAGAATGAAATATCGCCTGGTCTGACACCACCTTCGTGCCAGTGCTCTATTGGACAATATTCTGTTGTGATCCATAGGCTGCTCACTGGCTAATTTTCAGAAGTAGGTCGCCAGGCCTTTCTTCTTAGTCTGTCTTAATCTAGAAGCTCTGCTGAAACCTGTCCACCATGGCTGACCCTGATGGTATTTGAGCTAGCTTCCAGCATCATAGCAACACACAAGCCACCACAGTACAAAAACTCACAGACAGAAAACTGGAACATACCATTCAGTGAGATGGGGGAACAGGAGGAGAACTGCTTCATGAGGGAGATGATAGCTCAGATGTAGCTGCAAAGAATCTATGTGCAATGATATGCCTGACCATCATCTGGAAGTAGAGAACAGTAAGCTGTTGGTTCTAGGGATCTGTAGTTCGGTCTTGAGGAGGGAAACTTGAGCTGGAGAAATGAAGATATGTTAAGCCACAGGAAAGCGTGAGATTTCATAGTGGTTGTGTAGAGAAGACATCTGGGAGACAATCTTCAGGACTACTCACAATGAAAGGACAAGGAAGAGGAAGAGAGGTCAGCGTAAGAGACAGAAAAGAACTAGGAAAAGAGATAGGAGGAAAATAGTAGGGGAAAGTGGAAGGAAGAAGAATGTCCACAATAAGGGGTGCTGCTATTACAAAAACTTAAGCCATGTGTCACTGGCTTCGTCACTGGGCAATGAACAAAAGTTGGAAGGGACTTGAGAAGAGTGTTAGTGAAGGACCAAAGGGCTTCAAGAAGAGCACTAGGAGAAGCCTAAAGAGTCTTCTGGAAGGTGCCAGAGAGTACTTAAATGAAAGTAGTGTGTATATTATTGGAAGCTTTAATAAAAGGGCCCTCATCATGAAGTGGTGCCTAGAGAAACTCTAAAAATAGGAAATATATTTAATGAACTAGATGATCTAGCTGAAAAGATTTCTGGGCAGTGTTGAAGGTACATCCTGGCTTTTTCCAGCTGTCCATAATGAAATGAAAGAGGGAACTGACAACTTTGTTCACAAAGAAGACTTTGTTAAGTATAAAGAAGCCAGAACATGCTGGGTTCAAAAATAAAACTATTTTTCATTCTCAACCTCTCCCAGGTGGCAAGAGAAATGAAAAATAAAATCTCAAATTAGGAAATGGTTTCTGTGCAAAAAAAGATCAAGTCTAGGGCATCATTATATCCACAAAAAGATGGAGGTGGATCTTTACAGACCCTTTCAAACAGACAAAAGCCTTTTTAAAAAATCTTAAGAGTGTTACTCCCAGACTCTCTGTCAATAGGGCATCTAAGATCTGAAGGACATTTTCATATAGATTGTTCAAAAGGATCTTAAGTTAGAGAAGGGATTTTCTCAAAGTGGATTTAAATAGACTCATAAGAAAAAACACAAAGTCTTTAAAGGCATTGTTTCAGCTTGAAATGGAATGTCACAGAGACAGCACAAAATCAAATCCCTGAACTTCAACAGGCAGGAAGCACGCTGTGAAAACTTTACAGGGGCAAAACGGGCTACACTGAAAATAAATAAATAAAAAGATCATTTAGAGAGCAAAACCAAGAGCCCAGAGGGCAAAGCCCAGAGCCATGGGGATCACCGCCCTGCTATAGGACTGAATCATAATTGAGGAACTAGTGATATGTACCAGTTGAATTTCAGAATTGCTCTGGACAAGTGACTGTTGTGTGTATCCTGCTTTGCCCTCTTTTTAAATGGGATTGTCTACAGTGGGTATCCTAGGGCTTAATCCCCACCGTATGCTGGTGTGTTGGGGGTGGATAATGTGTCTCTTTAGTACACATGTCTTCAGGCTGAGAGAGACAGTACTTAGCTAGCTATACCAAAGGGGCCTCACCCACACTTAGACTCTACAAGCATTATGAGATTCTGGATTTTGAGATGAGGAACTAGTCGAATGATTTTGAGGTCCAGGGGAGGAGAAATACATATCTTGCATGAAGGCGTGATGTGAAGTGTCCCAACAGAGGGCAGATTGTGGCAGATTCTAGTCACGATCATAACTGTGTCTTTCATCCCATATGCTCTTCTTACAACCTCACCTTGCAACGCCCCCATCGAGAGATGGAGTCTATGTCTCCTCCCCTTCAGCCTGGGTGGATCTTTGAGGCTGATCCAAACAATAAGGCATGCAAAAGTGATGCCATTTGGCCTCCAAAGCCAGATTATAGGAGGTAACACAGGCTTTAGCTGGCTATCGCTCTCAGAATTTGCGCCTTGGGACCCATGAGATGAAACATAAAAAGTCCGCTTGCTCTGGTGCTGCCATGCAGGATACACTACATGGAGAGACCGTGTAGAGACAGAGATGCCTTCAGAGCTCTGCTGTTCCAGCTCCTGGACGTTTGAGTCTTTCCTGCCTGTAGTCAGCTTCCATGACTAAGCACAGGGAGAAGGAAACCAAATACAGCCCAGGGATCTCACTGAGTTAAAGCGACAGATGAAAGAATTAAGGTAGGTCAACTTTGGACATGTTGTCAGGAGAGATCAGTCCCTGGAGAAGGACATCATGCTTGGTGAAGTACAGGTCAATGAAAAAGAGGAAGACCCTCAACGAGATGGATCGACACAGTGGCTGCAACAATGGGCTCAAGCAGTGTTTCATTCTGTTGTACATTGGGTCACTATGAGTCAGAACCAACTCGACGGTACCTAACAACAACAACAAGGTGGTTGGAATTAAATAGATAAATCTATCTCAAACAACAATATTAATATTGTACAAGATGGAATTTAAGGTTAAAGCTCCAAGCAAGATAGAGAGATACTTTTAATGATAAAGACACAAATTTTGCCAAAGATACAATAGCAATAAAATTGCTTGTGCCAAATAACATAGAGCTAAAATATCAAAAGAAAAAAAAAAATAGAAATGTAAGAACTTGATTAAAATGTAATTATAATGGGAGTCATCAATACACGTTATTAGGAATTAGATGTATCTAGAAGTCAAAAATAGAAGAATCTATAAAGGAATTTGATAATACAATCAACTAATTTGATTTAGGATACACATGCATACCTAAAAAAAAAATACATACCTATTTGAGGTAAATACTTTTTATGTACATAGAACTCTGCCACAAGAAAACTTTGGCAACTTTATGCAAAGTGCTTACAGGCCATATTCTCTAAACCTCAACCAAGGATATTTAAAAATAAATTGTGAAAAGATTATCAAAAGTCTTAGATATTTCGGAATTACAAACATTCTCCTGCCAGCTATGATGGAATAACAGTGATCGGATAAACCCTCCGGCAAGCAACTAGAAAACTAGACAAACCGTGAAATGATGGATTAAGACATTGGATAACAGGCATCAGCAGCAGAACTGTCCTATCTGACAGACGAGAAACAAGGCAAGTGTTCTTGACCATTACCCAGCTTACTACCTGGAGGCAGTTTCCAAGCCTTAACTCAGGAAGAGGAAAACTGAGAAGAACCAGGCCATTTTATTGAGCTGAAGAGACAGAATATAGGGAGGTCAAGGTAGTTAGAATTTGTGGGGCGGGTTATCAGAGAGAAAGATACTCTACAGAAGTGATCCACTGAATTCTTTAAGTGAGTACTGATCTGTGCTTGCCTGAGAGAGACCTACCTGAGGCTAAGTAAAGAACCACCTAAAGAGTAGAAGGATTAGGTATGGTTCATATTGTCTGCAGCCAGAGGGGAAAGACCAGGACGTGCGGTAGAGTCATCAGAATCAAAAGCAGGACTAAATTAGTTCTAGACCAAAGGCTACTCTTAATCTGCCTTAACAAATCTTAAAAATAAGCCAAAAATAAAAGTCCAACATTGTTTAGAGGAATACAACACCCAACAATGTGAAACTCATAAATTAGCAAGCATGTGAGAAAGTAGGAAACATAACCCATAACTAAAAGGAAAAATAGTCCATAGAAACTGACCCAGAAATGACAAAGATGATGAAACTAGCAGACAAGGACCTTAAAATAACTGTACTGACTACGCTCTATATGTTCAAGAAGACAGAGGAAAAATAGTCAAGAGAAACCACGTGGGATCATAACCACAAGTGTAGGGGTTAGGATTTACAACACATATTTTGGTGGGACTCAAGTCAATCAATAACATGCTGCATCCAGAAAGTGTGTTATGATCGGTCTGGGGAGGGGCCTAGGCATCAGAATTTCCCCCAAAGTTCCCCCCAGCAATTCTAATGGGCTGCCAGATTTGAGAATAGCTGCTCCCAAACCAACTTCCTGGCCCATGAAATAAAGGAGACAAAAGTTAAGTGACGCCCTATGAATACAATCAGCAAAATCCAGATTCTAGAAAATTCTAGAAGGCATACAACCCAGTTCCTTCAACAAATGATTTTCAAGAAAAATAAAAAAGGATGGGGCAGTGATGGGGAGGTGAGGAGGAACCAGTAGATTAAAAGAGACTTCGAGATTCATCAACTAAATGCTGTGTGTGGACCTTGTTCGGATCCTGATTCCAACAAACCAATTGTGAAAAAAACATTCAGAAAGCAGATAGGGGAATGTGAGTAATAGTGCGGTATTTGATGATATCAAGGAATTACCCTTATTGGTAAAGGTGTGATATGTCTTTGTGGTTATGATTTTCTTCAAAATTCTTATGGATAAAATAAAATGATGTCTAGGATTTACATCAAAATAACCCAAAAAAGTGGGGAGCGGATTGTGGGGCATAGAAAAAATGATACCGGCCTCATAGATAATAACCGAAGCTGCCAATGGGTATGTGGGGTTCATTATGCCATTCTCTCTATTTTTGTGTATATTTGAAACTTTCCTTAATAAAAAGTGTAAACGAACAGATCAAAATCCCTGAAGGCAGGATTGTGCCTTGTTCCCAGTACTTAAGCTCAGCATGCAGTAAGCACTCAACAGTGAATCCATGAATAAACGAATGAGTGAATAAACACGGATAGTCCCAACTTACAGTGGGGTTCCATAGCGACCCCTACTCCTTCGTAAGTCAGTCCTGACGTAAGTTGAATACCTCATTTTGTTTTTAGTTTTCATTATTATTTCCTTTTATCATCGGTCTCTTTATAAATACAACTTTTATTTGTCTTTGGGGGTTGGAAACATTACATCTGAGAATGATGCCATCAGCAAATAATGGGCTGCAACGTTGTATAAAGTACATATTCACAATAAGGTATACGAAAAAATGGACGGTTGTAAGGGCGAGTTCCTTTTGTCATAACTCGAATATGTCACACGTCAATGATTGCCTGCACAATGAAGCTCACCAGAGGCCCCTGCTGGGTGTCCTCTAAGTGAATCTCAACAGAAAACAGTTGGAAGTGCAGAGAAGTTCCAAGAAGCCATTGTGCAGGTGTTTGCGTCAAGGCAGTGGAGAAGTAGAGTGAAACAAAATAACAATAAACAAAATTGGGAGACGATGAACTCTGCTCAACACTCATTAACTCGGAAACCCTGCCCTCTGCCCTCTGTCCACAGACCAACGTTGTGTCATCCCTGCCACCCAGCCAGCTCAGTAAGGACAAGGTAATTGACTTGCAAATGTTTTCCAAACACCCTTTCTGTTGAGTACATATTAACTTTTCTATTTGAGCTGCAACAGTGTGGAAAGTTCTGTTGACTTTCCAGAAGAAGGAGTCACCCCAATTTTTAGGGACACTACAGCCAAAAATGAATGAGCAATAACGACATTTTAAAAATTCCTAGCCCAAGCTCCTGGGAGGTAAGAACTACGACCTGGGCATCTCTGTATTCCTGGGATGAGCACAGTGGCCAGCCACAGTGGCTATCCATGGACGTGTGCTCGGTGAAAGAATGAACCAGGAGAGGGTGGAGGGTGGCTCCAGTTTGCTCAGCTCTTTATTACTTCTAAAGAACATCCGTATTCTTCACTAGGCTTAATCTTCACGGCAGCCCCAGGCAGAGGGAGGGCAGGGGAGGAAACTGAGGCTCAGGTCCCAGGCCAGGCAGCAAGTAGGAGGTGGAATGGAAACTCATCCCCAGGCAATGACCCCAATTGATTCCCGAGCTCCACAGAGCTCTTTCTTCTCCCGTGCATTTCCACATGAACTAACTGAGGGGCGGGTTGTTGTCCTCATGGTTGGTTTGAGGGTGGACATTGAGCCAAAACAGCTTCAGGGCAATGTGTGTTAATCCTTGGATCCAGTCTGTCCCAATCTTCCCTGCAAGGAGCAACCTCTGTATCATGAGCTGGCCCTGTGTCTTAGTCACCTAGCGCTGCTATAACAGAAATACCACAAGTGGATGGTGTTAACAAAGAGAAATTTATTTCTTTACAGTAAATAGACTAAAAGTCCAAATTCAGGGCATCAGTTCCACGGGAAGTCTTTCTCTCTCTGTCAGCCATCTCATCAATCTTCCCCCAGACTAGGAGCTTCTCCACGCAGGGACCCTGGGTCCAAAGGACACACTCTGCTCCCAGCACAGCTTTCCTGGTGGTATGAGGTCCCCCACTCTCTGTTCGCTTCCCTTTCCTTTTGTCTCTTGAGAGATAAAAGGTGGCACAGGCTTACACCCCAGGGAAACTCCCTTTACATTGGATCATGGATATGACCTTAGCAAGGGTGTTAAAATCCCACCCTAATCCTCTTTAACATAAAATTACAATCACAAAAGGGAGGACAACCACACAATACTGGGAATCATGGCCTAACCAAGTTGATGCATATTTTTGGGGGATACAATTCAATCCATGACACCCTGCCTCCTTGGCCTCTGCTAAAACCACCCTGTCCTCACTCTCTCCTGATCCATCCTTCACTGTTCCCAGCCTCTATTTTCTTATCTGGTAGATGGGATATAAAAACAGTGCCCACCTTGGAGGGTTGTGATAAGGATGAAAAGGGGACAGGCCCATGAAGTATTTTGCACAGTGCCTGGCGCTAAGCAGACACTATGGACATCATTCATTATTATTACTGTTGTCATTGTTATTGTCGTCCTCCACCCGTCACTGCTTTTAGAATGAGAACCCCGGAGGATGGAGGGCCCTTGGTGGTACCACTGGTCACTGTGCTCATGGCTTCAGCTCAGTGTCTAGCTCTTGTTGACCCAGAAGATTTTGTTCTTGTCAACCCTGACCCCCAGGATAGCCCTTCCAGATCTGCCCTACCACAAGATTTCAGTGAGCAACATTGACTTTGCCTTCAGCCTCTAGAGATGGTTGACTTTGGAAGCCCCTGGGGAGAACATTCTCTTCCCCCCAGCCAGCATCTCCTCTGCCTTGGCCGTGATCTCCCTCAGGGCCCTCACTGCCAGCAGGACCCAACTCCTGAAGGGCTTGGGGTTCAACCTCACCATGGTGCCTGAGGCCGAGATCCAGGAGGGCTTCCAGGATCTGCTGTTCAGGCTCCACACACAGGGCCCAAGGCTGCTCCTGACCATGGGCCAGGATCAGTTTGGAGGCCAGAAACCCGGGGCCATCGGGACCCCCAGGGGGCCCCAAAACTCATGGAGGAACATGTAGACAAGCAGCCTGAAGGGAAGCTCAGGGCCTGGATGAAGGACTTCGGGAACGAAACTGCAGCAGTCCTGGTGAATCACACGCTCCTCAGAGGCAAGGGGGTGTGTGTGTAATTGGAATATTCTTCCTGGAAATCCAGGCCCCCACCCACCTCCAGCCCTGCTCCTCACAGCATCCAGTGAGCCTCTCCTGCTGACTCAGGTATAGGAGACCCTTAGGAAGTGTCTGTACACTGAATCCTTGATGGCTTTGCTTGATTACCTCCAGCAATGGGAAACTCATCACCTCTCCTTTTTAAAAGCTACTTGTTGAGTTTATCTTTGAAGAAGAACTTTTCAAACACTAATGTGTGTAAGAACTCCCTGGGAAGCTTGTTTAAAATGGACATATTCCATGTCTACCCGAAGAGTTTCTTCTTCTTTTTTTTTTTTAACCAAGAGATTCCATTCAGTGGGTAGGTAAGTATGGAACTCAAGACCCTGCATTTGAAGAAGCTCTGTTCCCTTCCCTGGCTACAGAAGGACCCTGACCCTCACTCTGAGAACCTGTAAGCAGCCACGGCATTTCCTTCCCCTGGCAGGCCTGGGGCATGGATCGGAGCAAGAAGAATTTGAGACCGGGAGGTCTTTATTTTTTTCAAAATAGCTAGCAAGGGTGTGTGTCCCAGCCACTATTAATGCCTTCCTTAGTGGTTATAACTTCAGTGGCCTACATAAAGACTGCGCAGTGGCCATTTGGGGTGGGCTTTCTGACTCCATTACTCCCATTGAGGACTCAGCAGGTGGACCAAGGCCTCATATTGTACAATGCTTTGGGGGGTCTCAAGGTGCATTTGAACTCATGGCCTCATGCAACCCTCTCATCTGGATAAAGCAGAGAAGGCCGAGATCAATGTTCCCATTTTACAGATGAGAAAACAGACTTTTAAAACAGAAGGAAAGTCATTTGCCTG
This sequence comes from Loxodonta africana, assembly GCF_030014295.1. NCBI lineage: Eukaryota > Metazoa > Chordata > Mammalia > Proboscidea > Elephantidae > Loxodonta > Loxodonta africana. The sequence continues at coordinate 107,742,082 of NC_087351.1, forward strand.
AGCCAGGAAAGCGTTATTTAAATATATGTCTATGAATATTTGCGGTGCGTTATATGTGTGTCCACACACACACAAAAACACATTTATTCTAACTATGGAGTCCATATCAGCCAGCCAGCACCATGCATATTTAATATTTGTTTAATTCTCGTCACAACCCAGCAAGGTAGTTGTTATTATGTCCACTTGACAGGTGAGAAAACTGAGGCATGACAAGGTAGGTAACTTGCCCTGAGTCTCAAGGACAGGCAGAGATTAGCCTTCAAATCCACATCTACCTTTAGAGGTGTATATACCTCAATGTTTTGTTTTGTTTTTCTCTTAAAAAGTAGCCATCTGTCCAGTGGACTCCTGACGTCAGCGTCTCTCTGCCCCTTAGCCTTGTGGGCTCAGCCCTTCGACCCGTGTGCCACCAGCCCGAGGGATTTCTTTGTGGATGAGCACAGGGTTGTAGGAGTCCCTGTGACGAAGCAGAAGGCCCGCCGCTGCTTCTTCTATGACCCCTAGCTGCAGTGCACGGTGCTGCAGATGGACCAGGCCAGCAATGCCATCACCTTCTTCCTCTTCCCCAAGCAGGGTGTGCTGCAGCAGCTGGAAGACGCCCTGCAGTCCGAAGTGCTCATCAAGTGGGACAGTTTGCTCAGGGCAAGGTAGCTCCTCGCAGGGCCCAGGGGAGATGGCAGTTCCCAAAGGCGATCCCACCTCCTCCCTCAGCTGCCACCCAGTGTGTCCCACAGCACCGTCACCCCCAGGGAACTATCACCCCTCTAGGGCACTTTCCCCCATGGAATTGTTCCCCTCAAGTGCTATCACCCTGGGGTCACTGTCACCCCCCAAGGACTTTCAGCTCCCAGGGGACTGTCACCCTCCAGGCACTGTCACCTAACAAGGCTGTCACCCCCCAGAGCACTGTCCCTGCCTCCCTGAAGGTGTCAGGATAGGGCTTGGGAGGAAGCGCTGGCTGGGGAGCCTGGAGGCCGGCTCTGGTCCCAGCCTGCTGCCTGCGTGGGTGACAACTTGGGCAAGAACCACCCTCTCGAGGCCTCGGGCTTTGCAGCTGTGGAAGGGAGGTTATACTCGTGGTGACATGTGAAGCCTATGAGGGTGAACTGTAATTCTCATTTTATAAAAGAGATGGTAGAACGACATACCCAGGAACCCAAAGAGGAGACAACATGGCTTGTCTGGGGTTCAGGCAACCCTCCCCTGCACGTGTCATAGTTCAGCTGTACGAGGAGTAAAGAAAAGAATACCAAAGAAGAGGGGCTGAAAAGAGGCATTCCAGGGAGAGAGATTTGCTTGCACCTGCAAAAGCCCAGAAGTGAAGAGCACCCCGACATGTTGCGGAAACCACAAGGAGCTCAGTCAGTTTCAGGAACAAAGCGGGGAGGAGATGGGAACACAGGAAGGAAGGAGCTGAGGATGAGACAGAAAAGGCAGACAGGGCCCAAAGCTCCCAGGGCCCTGGATAGTGAGGCAAAAAGAGCCCTGACAGGTGTTGAATGAAATGGTGTGGATTCTGGAAAGCTCTCTCTGGCTGCCCCTTGGAGAATGGGCTGGGGAGGGTGAACTGGGCAGAGAGGTCAGGAGAAGGAAGAGCATGAGAAGGCGGAGACGAGGGCTGATGATGGGGTGGGGGCCCGGGTCTGGGGTGAGTTCAGGGTACGAGACACAGCCCTTTTGGGATTTTCACCTTCAGAAGTTGCCAACAGCAGATCCGTTTTTGTCTCTCCACAGAGAACTCAATTTCTATTTCCCCCAAATTTCCATTGCTGGCACCTACAAACCGGAGGTGCTGCTTCTCCAAGTGAGTGTGGGCGGAGGCTTCCCTGAGCAGCCTCGACTGAATGTCTCTAGAGTAAGCTGGGGATCGGGGTCCAGGGGGCTCTTAACGCCGTTGGTCAGCCACTGGGAGAAGACATCCAGCACCTCTTAACAAACGGGAGCTCCTGTCTCCTATAACTTTGCAATCGCCACTTGTTTCTCTGCGCTATCCCACATCGCTGAGCACCCACTTGTACACGTCCCTGGGGGGCCGCAGGAATAAGCTCCCATTCTTGCCCTCCAGGTCACAGAGAAGGAAAGGGGAGGGGGTGGTAGAAATACAGTGTATGCTACAGTCATGTCCCCACAGAGAAGCAGGCTGAAGCAGGGTTGGAAGTGCAGAGGAAGCTTCCTGGGGGAGGCCATTCCTGATCTGGGGCCAGAAGGACAAGCTATGTAAAGAAGGGTCAGAGGGGGAATATCAGGACTGTTGGGGTGGGGGGACAAGGAGGGAGAGGCAGGAGCCTCGGGAACCGAAGGTCCACTCACTGGGTGAGGTTGGGGCCATGTCTATCTCAGAAGACCCTGTAGGCTGCTCCAATGACCTGGGACTCTATCCTGAGGTCACATGGGAAGCTGCCAAGGCACAGAAAGGTACATAATTGTATTAATGCTGTAGAAAGTTCTAGAAAGATCTGAGGAGGGCGGAGTGGAGTAAACACAGGTAGGAGCTGCCCCTAGGTACACAGAATGTGTGGTTGTCCATAGGTGGTAATGATGTGATGGTAGAGTGAGGGCTTACTATGTCCCAGGCATAGAGTAAGTGCAGAGATAGAGCAGTGAACAAAACAGCATCATAATCTAGTGAGTGGGATAAGAGGGGACAGACAAATAGATACGTCATATGTCAGGTGGGAATAAGTACCACAAAGAAAAATATGGCAGGATAAAGGGGACGATAGGCGCTGTTATGGAACAGTAGTCAAGGAAGGCCCTACCAAGGTCCTACTAAGGAAACAAAATTCCAGGCAGAGGGCACAGTAAGTGCAAATCTCCTGTGGCACAAACAGGCCTGGTATGTTCTAGAAGCAGCTAAAATGTCACTGAGGCTAGAACAGAGTAAATGGGAGGAAGCATGGTAGGAGCTGAGGTAAGTCAGCAGGGTAAGGTTGAGTAGGGCTTTTTAGGACCAAAATGCTTTTGACTTTTACTCTGAGTGAGATGGAAAGCCACTGCAGGCTTTCAAGTAGAAAAGTGAGGTGACAAGATCCAGCAAAGTCTGAAAAGGATTCCAGGCAGCTGTGTGGACAATAAACTATAGCTGGGCAAGAGTGGAAGCCTGGAGACCAGGTAGGAGGCCACCGCAGTGGTCCAGGAAAAAAACAAGGGGACATACTTAGGAAGAGCTAGAGCTGGAATTTGAAATCAAGTCAGTATGGCTTCCGAGTCCAAGCTTGTCACTACTAGGCTCCATTGCCCTCAACAGGGCTGCGGTCACTCTATGGACAAGGTACATGAGTCCTGTTGAGCCCCTCTTTAATCCTCTCCTTCTTTATCCAGAGTTTTGGGTTCACCGATCTCCTACCCTACATCTATCAGCTCATGGAAGGGTGAGTTCTTGACATAGAACCTCACTGGGGATCCTGAGTGCTATTGCCTCCCTTGACACCAGGACTAAGGCTAAATCCTACACACATGTTCAAGCCCTTATTTACTTGACCTCTTAGTGTCTTGCTTGTTGTCTTTGACTCCCCTTTCCTCCTCAAAACACTAAATCCCTTGGTTTCCATGACAACACATTCGTCAAAAGATTCCTGCTGACTACAAGATGAATGTCCAACTATGTGACATTTGAAGTCCTCCATGATCTTGTGCTAACCTGTCCAGGATAGGTCCCTTGCTGCTCTTTGCATATTGTCTCCACTGAATAGATTCATGAATGAGTGAGTGATGACATGAATGAGAATGAATTAACAAAATGAAGTGAATGAAATAATAATCAAATATGATTGGGTGAAAGAGTGCTTGGATGGATGCATGGATAAATAAATGGAGAAATGTTGGATTGATGGATGGATGAATGGACGGATGCATGAATGAATAAGTAGATGCTGGGGGATATTCAAAATATTTTTCAACCAGTACAACACAGGCACCAGCCATAAAAAACTCAAGCTGTTGGGTAGGTGGGTGGATGGATGAATGCATAAGTGAGCTGTGAATAGATGGAATCATGGATAGGAAGATGGATAGTTCATAGAGAGTGGATCGATGGGTGGGTGGCTCGCTGGCTGGCTGGGTGGCTGGCTGACTAGCTGGGTGGCTGGCTGGCTGAGTGGCTGGGTGGCTGGCTGGCTGGCTGGGTGGGTGGGTGGCTGGCTGGGTGGGTGGGTGGGTGGCTGACTGACTAGCTGGGTGGCTGGCTGACTAGCTGGGTGGCTGGCTGGCTGAGTGGCTGGGTGGCTGGGTGGCTGGCTGGGTGGCTGGCTGGCTGGCTGGCTGGCTGGCTGGCTGGGTGGGTGGATGGATGGGTGGGTAGGTGGGTGGCTGGCTGGCTGGGTGGCTGCGTAGGTGGGTGGCTGGGTGGGTGGCTGCTGGCTGGCTGTCTGGCTGTCTGGCTGGCTGGGTGGCTGGGTGGATGGGTGGCTGGGTGGCTGGCTGGGTGGGTGGCTGGCTGGGTGGCTGGCTGGCTGGCTGTCTGGGTGGCTGGCTGGCTGTCTGGGTGGCTGGCTGTCTGGCTGTCTGGGTGGGTGGCTGGCTGGCTCTATGTGTGGCTGGCTGGCTGGGTGGCTGGCTGGGTGGGTGGCTGGCTGGCTGGCTGGCTGGGTGGCTGGGTGGGTGGATGGATGGGTGGGTAGGTGGGTAGCTGGCTGGCTGGGTGGCTGCATAGGTGGGTGGCTGGGTGGGTGGCTGCTGGCTGGCTGGCTGGCTGTCTGGCTGTCTGGCTGGCTGGGTGGATGGGTGGCTGGGTGGCTGGCTGGGTGGGTGGCTGGCTGGCTGGGTGGGTGGCTGGCTGGCTGTCTGGGTGGCTGGGTGGCTGGCTGGGTGGGTGGCGGGCTGGGTGGCTGGCTGTCTGTCTGGGTGGCTGGCTGTCTGGCTGTCTGGGTGGGTGGCTGGCTGGCTGTATGTGTGGCTGGCTGGCTGGGTGGGTGGCTGGCTGGCTGTCTGGGTGGCTGGCGGGCTGGATGGGTGGCTGGACGGATGGCTGGACAGATGGGTGGATGGATGGGTGGATGGATGGGTGTATGGGTATGTGAGCGGTGGATGGATGAATGAATAGATAGATGGTTGACAGTGTGGTTGGATGGATGATGATTTGTTGGATTGATGGATGAATGGATGGATGATAGACAGATAGATAGATAAGTGTATTAAAGAGTAGATGGATAGGTGAGTCAACTGTTCAATGGATGGATGGAAGGATAGGTGACTGAGTAGGTAAATTGACGGGTAACTGTGGGGTTAAGTTAGGGAATAGAAAACAAATGGTACAAAAATAAAGGCTCTGTTGGTCAGTCCTGTCGAGTAGATTGATGAGTCCAGAGTTTTACTTGCAGGTCACTCACAAGGCGGTGATGACTGTGGACGAGGAGGGCTTGGAGGCTGCTGTGCATCCAGCCTGCTCCTAAGTCTCACCCAGGCTTTAGTCCCCCACCACCTGCAAGCACTGAGTTCAACTGATCCTTCCTGGTGATGACTTTCCACACAAACAGGACGCATGCTTTTTCTGGTGAAGATTGTAAACCCATTGGGATAATGCTCCCTCAGACATGCCAGGTGACTCCAAGAGAACAGAGTAGCAGACACTGACTGGGGGACGGTTATCCTGAGTCAGCACTCAAGTCTCCATGTGGCCCTGGTGACATCATCAAAGCGTCTGGGATTCAGTTTCTTCCTCTGAAGATGAACTGAATATTTGGAAGCAGTGATGATGGCAAGCGCCCTCGTTCAGGCTTCACGCAGCCATGAAAATAGCCACTGGCCCACATACCAGGGAGCTGCTGGTACCTAATCAGGTTTAATGAGTAATTACACCTACTCTGCTTCTTTGGCTTGGTTTTCATGGGAGCCTCTGCAGGTGAGATGGTCGGGAAAGCAAAGCCTACTGCATACAAACAATACCTACCATTGAGTGAACAGCTACTATGTGCCAGTTTCTGTATGAGGCGCTTTGCGTATTTTATCTTATTTTAAAATGAATGCCCACAATTACCTTACAAGGTAGGTAGGTAATTAACCATATGAAATTGCTTATATTGGACCATTTTTTACCTACAAAAAAAAAAGAGAGAGATTAACTTCATATGGTTCAACCTAACATTATTAAGAGACATGCCCACACGTCTAGCTGGGGTCCAGATGTGTTTTAGCTTGAGCCCTGGTGGTGCAATGGTTAAGCACTCAAAAGCTAACCGAAAGTTGGTGGTTCGATCCCATTCAGTGCCTCCTCGGGAGAAAGCTCTCATCCACTTTGCTAAATCAGTGAATCTATAACTTGATGGTGTACACTGGAGGTCTTGGTAAAAAGCTCCCGCACCCAGTGGTCCTGATGCCCCTAGTCAGGCGACCATACTTGGAGTTGGTGTTGTTAGCTGCTGTAAAGTCACCCCGACTCATGGAGACCCCAGGTGTTACAGAGTGGAACTGCCCCATAGTGTTCTCTGTTAAGCACTCAACTGCTAGCTGAAAGGTTGGCAGTTTGAACCCACCCAGAGGCACCTTGGAAGGCAGGCCTGGCAATCTGCTTCTAACAGCCGTGATATCCCGTGGAGCAGTTCTACTCTGCACACATGGGGTTACCATGAACCGGAATAGATTTGAAGGTAACTCGTTTTTGGTTGCCAGTTCTAGGTATATTGTGGTGTTTATACATACTGTGGGTTATCTTCTGTGTCAGTCAGTGGCAACTGTGACTTTGGCTGGCTCACGTTCCTGGGTCTCCCACTGCACTGAAGATGGAAGCCCATCTAGAAATGGTCATCTTTGAATTTTGCAGATTTTCAGTCACATAAAAGCTATAGCTGTGCACATAATTTTTTATTTTATTGTTTTGAAAGTATCATTTTCGAGGGATGAAGATAGAACGTATTTACTCAGCAGTTTGGTTTAGCTTGAGCCCTGGTGGTGCAATGGTTAAGCACTCAGAAGCTAACCAAAAGTTGGTGGTTCGATCCCACCCAGTGGCTCCTTGGGAGAAAGATGTGACATCTGCTCCCATAAAGATTACAGCCTAGAAAACCCTATGGGACAGTTCTACTCTGTCACATGGAGTCACTATGAGTCGGAACTGACTCACAGATGACAACAGTAGGTTTTCAATCACCGATAAGTGGAAAGTGGGTCTCCTTTTGTACTTTTGCCCTTGGCAGGGCCTGCTGGGAGGTGGCAAGGGTCTCCCATCTGTCCTCTGTGGGCTGGAGTACAACACTGGGGGTATGACCTCGAGAAGGCACCATCAGCCACAGGAGTGGTCAGGGCCGGTGCTCCTCAGACCAAACGAGAGGCTGAGGCTTGGAGCCAGGAGGGGTCAGAGAGCAGGAAGGGGCTGGCCCAGCTGAATGGCTCGCCCATCATTCATGCCACAAGCATTTATTGAGAGCCTACTGGAAACCCTGGTGGCGTAGTGGTTAAGCACTACAGCTGCTAACCAAAGGGTCGGCAGTTCGAATCCGCCAGGCGCTCCTTGGAAACTCTATGCGGCAGTTCTACTCTGTCCTATAGGGTTGCTACGAGTCGGAATCGACTCGAAGGCACTGGGTTTTACTGCATGCCAGGCACTGGGCACGAGCTCATGGAGTTTATGTGGTGGGGGTGAGGGAGAGGGCAGGAACTCACTCTGTAGGACCTCCATGGAGAAAACAAAGGTCCTTGACACCAGAAGTCTCATTAAGGGGTGGAGAGTCCCAGCAGTCCCTGCTCTGGGGCTATTGGGAGGGCTGAGTTCTTTGGACCGGGTTTCCGGGCATTGGTCAAGGAAGGCTGGCGGGGCTGGGATGCTTTTCTGTTTTGTTGCTCTTGTTAGGTGCCGTTGAGTCAGTTTCGACTCATAGTGACCCTATGTACCACAGAACGAAACACTGCCCTATCCTGCTCCATGCTCATAATCGTTGTTACGCTTGAGCCCCTTGTTGCAGCCACTGTGCCAATTCATCTCGTTGAAGGGCTTCCTCTTTTTCGCTGACCCTCCACTTTACCAAACATGATGTCCTTCTCCAGGGACTGATCCTTTCTGACAACATGTCCAAAGTATGTAAGACACATTCTCGCCATCCTTGCTTCTAAGGTTGCACTTCTTCCAAGACAGATATTGGTCCTTTTGTCAGTCCATGGTATATTCCATATTCTTTGCCAACACCACAATCCAAAGGTCTCGATTTTTCTTAGGTCTTCCTTATTCATTGTTCAGCGTTTCTCATGAATAAGATAATTGAAAGTACCATGGCTTGGATCAGGCACACCTGAGTCTTCAAGGTGACATCTTTGCTTTTCAACACTTCAAAGAGGTCTTTCGCAGCAGATTTGCCCGACGCAATGCATCTTTTAATTTCCTGACTGCTGCTTCCATGAGTTTTGATTGTGGATCCAAGTGAAATGAAATCCTTGACAACTTCAATCCTTTCCCCATTTATCATGATGTTGCTTATTGGTCCAGTTGTGAGGATTTTTGTTTTCTTTATGTTGAGGTGTAATCCATACTGAAGGCTATCTTTCAGCACTGTATCAGACAATGTTCCACTGCTATTCATAAGGTTTTCACCAGCTAATTCTTTTCAGAACTAGACTGTCAGGTCCTTCTTCCTGGTCTGTCTTAGTCTGGAAGCTCAGCTGAAACCTGTCCACTCTGGGTGACCTTGCTGGTATCCAGATGCTGGTGGCATAGCTTCCAGCATCACAGCAACACACAGCCCCCACAGTACGTCAAACTGACAGACACCTGGGGGGTTTCTGTTTTAAAAGGAAGGAAATTACCAGATCAAATCAGCATGGGGTGTCAGGAGGGCCAATCAGAGCCTGGGGTTACCAGCCTTGACACTATCCTCTGGACAGTTCAACCTTCCAACTGACCAGAATGCACAGCCTCTACCCCAGCAGGCCTTGCCCTTATGCTCCACCCAGAGGTCTCAAGTTCCAAGGAGATGGGACCACTGGAGGCCAACAGAGACGATGACTCCAATGACCCCCTACTGCCCAGGGCAGATAGCCTAGTAGTTAGGAGTGGGACTCAAATCCTGGCTGGCCACTTTTACTTGGTGGCAAATTATATGACTTTTGCCCCTCAGTCTGACTCTATAAACTCAAAGTTCTCTCCTCTATGAATGGGGATATCAGCATCTGTTCCATAGGGTTGTTGTGGAGGTGAAATGAGTCTATGTGTGTGAAGTCTGAGAAGAGTGCCTGGGCCAGGCGAGTGCCATGGAAGTGGCCACTGCTCTGATTACCACTGTTGGCACTGGTCTCACTTTAGCTTGTAACAGTACTGTGGGTATTACAGAAAGTCCTGGCACTAGGTGTGCAACTTGATGCCACTACGAGCTGTGTCCCTTGAAGCCAGGCAGTATTTCTCCAGGTTTTGGGTTATTTATACCTATCTCTAAGCAACTCCCATTAGTACCTGGGCCTCTGTGAGGGGAGAAGTGCTGGTAGTCTCTGCCTGGAGCCTCTCACCTCCTTCCTCTCCAGTTTAAGGGGATCTTTCCCGGTGATGCCTCCAATCTGACCAAGCCCCTGGCCCCCACCCATACCCTGAGGGATGATCTAGCGCAATTCCCTGGCTTAAAGCCCAGGTTTCACAATGCAAAGACCGCCAGGGGGTCCTCTGACTGTCTAGAAACATGGTTCTCAGGAATGTGCTTCTTAGTTCAATCAAGTATTTGAGACCAAGTGGGCAACACCTGTCAAAAAGCAAAGACGAGAAGATAGGAAAGGACAGGAGAACTGGACGAATGGACACGGGGAACCCAAGGTGGAAAGGGAAAGGGGGAGAGTGCTGACACATTGCAGGGATTGCAATTAATGTCACAAAACAATTTGTGTATAAATTTTTTAATGAGAAACTAATTTGCAGTGTAAACTTTCACCTAAAACACAATAAAATTAAAAAGAGAGGGAGAGAGTCATTCTCTGTCTTAGACCCACACACACCCCGCTGGCAGGCAGGGGTGAGAGGGAAAGCTGACCTCTGGGGACAGTGGCAGGGCAAGGTAGTGGGGAGACAGGAGAGAAAATTTCACAGACCCCCAAAGAGGAGTAGTAGAAATTGTTTCCAGAGGCAGTTGGGGGCTGGCCCCCTGGCCCTTGCAGCCCCGTCACTTAGGGGGTCTAGAGGTCCTCCTGCAGCTGCCAGGCCCGGGAGGCGGGAGGGAGAGCAGGGGCGGATGGGGCCTGCTGGAACAAATCTCAGCAAACCAGGCTTGGCATCTGGACCTCTGATGGCCCTGAGCTGGGGGAAGGAGCGGGACGGAAAAGCAGTCCAATGTGGCTGCTGCAGATGCACGCCCCCAATACCTGGCTGCCCAGGAGAGAGGCAACCTGAGAGCCCTAACGGCGTGGCCCTTAAAACCAGGCCCTCTCTATGCGAGGACAATGTGTCTACTGGACCCTGGGTTGGCACAGCTAGAACACAAAAAGCTCAGTGCTCCAGAGGAAATGCAGCGCGAAGTCAGGGGACTCGGCGAGTTCCTCACGAGCTTTTTCTTCCTCGCCCAGTGTTAGAGCTGGAAACAATCCTCAACAGCTTCTACCTGCCTCCCCCCACCCACCCCATGCTTTTCAGACAACTCTTCTCCCAGGACCACAGGGGCATGACAGGGCAGAAAGGGCCAGCAGGTGGCGCTCAGGATCCCCCATCCTGTTCCCAGCTGGGCAACTGTGCATCCTGTTCTTGACGTGGGCCCTGGTGACACAGTGGTTAAGAGCTCAGCTACTAACCAAAAGGTCAGTTGTTTGAGTCCACCACCCGCTCCTTGGAAACTCTAGGGGGCAGTTCTACTGTCCTATAGGGTTACCATGAGTTGAAATCAACACGACGGCAACGGGTTTAGTTTTTTGGTTTTGGGTTCTTAAAGTAAGATTTCAACTGAGAAAAGGGTTGCACTGCTAAAAATATTTTGAATGTAAGCAATTCCTAATGACCTCATGGTATAACTTATTATGTCCACAAGGAGGGGAAAGTGGCTATTAATGTCCCAAGGCTCGTGGCTGTTAAGAACCTGAGCCTGGGGCACATAGCCTGACAGTCAGGCAGCCCTGATCTCTCCAGAGTTCTGCCCCTTTCTAGCTGTGTAACCCTGGGCAAGTTGCCTGACTGGCTTCTCTTTCCACCCTTGTAAAACAGGAGTAATATAATGCTTCCTTCCTGGGATTGTTGATACGGTAAAATGAGTTGCTAACCCTACATCACTTAGGAACTTGTTAAGTGCAGGCAGCCTCGAGGAGCATTAGCAGCTATTACTTGGGCTGGGGACCCTGGAAATCTAGTTTTGATCTCAGTTCGGCCACCCGCATCTCACTTCCTGTCATTACCTACCTCACTTCCTGTCATTAACACTTCACTTCCTCTCACCAACAGCTCACTTCCTTTACTTCCTTACTTCCCCTCAGTGATCCCCCGTCTTCTGCTCAGAGAGGATGTTGGTCTAACGCATTAGTTCTCTACCTTGGCTGGACGATAGAATCATCTGGAAAGTTTTTAAGAGACACTGACACCCAGGTCTGGTCTCTATAGTTTCTGGTGTCATTGATCTAAGGTTGTCCCGGGTATCTGTGTTTTTTATAAGTTCCCTTGATGATTCTCACATGCAACCAGGGTTGAGAATCACTGCTCTAGCTGATATTAAGCCCCCTTAAAACTATGGGACTGGACTCAGCTTTGCCCCAGAAATATCCCATAAGGCACCTACTATGTATCAGGCCCCTGGCATGGTGCAAATGGTTTGTGCTTGGCTACTACCTGAAAGGTTGGAGTCTGAGTTCCCCCCGAGGCAGCACAGAAGAGAGGCCTGGTGGTCTACCTCTGAAAAATCAGCCGTTGAAAAGCCTGTGCAGCACAACTCTACTTGGACACACCTGGTGTCGCCATGAGTTGGAACTGACTCAATGACAGTGGGTTTGGTTTTGGTTTATATACCAGAAATTTTGTTAGGTCTCTGGCCCAGTGATACTTTCACTCGTTTCCACTGCCTGTTGAAATCCTGACGTAGGTTATGCCGGGAGTGTTTAAATAAGATGCTTTCTTCCCTTGATATCAAACTGCCTCTATCTCGCCACCTTTCCAAATAAACCAAATTTGTCAACAATAGCCAAGTAGCTCAGGTTCATTGCCCATGGTCTGCGTAGGAAAAATATGAGAAAGAAATATCTTTGAGTAGCTCTAACTTGCCTTCTTCTTAACATTCCACTCTATCTTTGCCTCCAGTTAAATCGTTTTTAAAGTGGCTGGAAAAATTAGTAACACATATCAAGAAGGAGAAGGAGGTGGTAGCGGAGGAAGAAGGAGAGGCTGGGAAAAACCAAGGAGGGGGAAAAACAAGATTCCATTTTTATACAATAGCAAGGATGATGGCAAATAAAGTACCTGGGAACACACTTGAGAAATATGCAAGTTCTAGATGGAGGAAAACTTTAAAATGCTGCTGAGGAACATAAAGAAGACCTAAGAAAACAGAAAGACATATCATGGTCTTGGCTAGAAGACTCAGCGCCATAAAGATGTCAGTTCTCCCTAAGTATAGATATAAATTTAACAGAAACTCAATAAAAGCAGAACAGTTTAACTGGACAAGATGATTCTAAAATTCATATGAAAAAATAAACAAGCAATAATAGTAAAATTCTGGAAAAAAAATATTAGAGGAGGATTAGCCCTACCAGATATTAAAACACGTTATAAAATCCCTATAATTAAAACCATATGGTGCATGAGTAGACAGACTGATTAATGGAAGTGATAAATAGCCCCAAATACATAATAGAATTTAAAATATGATAAAGAAGGCATTTCAAGTCAGTGGGGAAACAGCGGATTAGTCATTAAATGGGGCTGAGACAACAAAGCTGTCATCTAGAGAAAAAAAAGAGTCTTGGATCCATAATTCATGTAGTAATCGAAGGGCTGACCACAAATATGCTGGTTCTCTTCTCCTGACCATGTGATTTTCTTTGGTCAATGATATGTGAACTGAAGGGTGTCACTTACAGAAGGAAGACTAAAAGCTGGGCCATGATTCACCATATCTCTATCAACCTACCACAGCAACCAACAACATTCCCAATGGTGCCCTTTATCAACCTGGGTCCTAGAGATGGCAGCTAACCAACAATGGACATGTAGCACGAGTAAGGTATTTGTTGTTTTAAAAAATGAGACTTGGGGATTCTTTGTTACTGCAGCATACACTATTCTATCCTAACTAATGCCTTCACAACGTATACCAAAATAAATTTCATAGACATCAAAGATTTAAATGTTAAAATTGAAGCCATGAAATTATTACAAGTCATGAGAAAATTGCTTCAAACTTCAGAATGGGGAATGCCTTTCTAATTAAGAAATAAAACCCAAAAGTCATTTTTTTCTTAAAAGATTTATAAGTTTAAACGACACAAATAAAAAAAAGTTTTTTTCTGCATGACAAAAACTATTATGCCACCCAAGAACCCACTGTCATCGAGTTGATTCCAACTCCTACCAACCACATAGGACGGAGTAGAACTGTCCCATAGGGCTTCCAACACTGTAAATCTTTACAGAAGCAGACTGCCACATCTTTCCTCTACAGAACGGCTGGTGGGTTCAAACCACCAACCTTTGGGTTAGCAACTGAATGATTTCACCACTGCACCACCAGGGCTCCCTAAACTGCTCTAAGTAGAGTCCAAATACAGAAGATAATCTAGGGAGAATATTTGCAAATCATATTATAGAAAAAGGGCTAATTTCTTTCATGTATACAGAGTTCTTGTGAATGAATAAGGAACAGACAACAAACTCAATATAAAAATGAGCCAAAAATATAGTAGTTCATAATAAAACAAATTCACATGGCTCTTAAACTTACGAATTAAGAGAAATGCAAATAAAAACTGCAACAAGAAGCCCTGTTTCACCTATCATATTGGCACAGATTAGAAAAAAAACAACTGACGCTGTATTGGTAAGAATGTGAAGAAATGGGGACTCTCATATTTTCCTAAAGCAAATATAAATGCGAACAGCCTCTATGGAAAGAGACCTGTACAGACCCTTTGACTCAGCAATTCCATTTCTAGGAATTTATTTTACAGATGTTTTTGCACAGGTGAGAGATGATATATATGTATACAAAGTTATTCATTGCAGCATCATTTGAAACTGCTAAAAAAGAAAGAAACGTTTGGAATGAAACAACTTATGGTGTAGTAAATTACCATAATATAGCCCTTCTAGACGTGGTCTGTGAAAACCCTGGTGGTGTAGTGGTTAAGTGCTACGGCTGCTAACCAAGAGGTCGGCAGTTCAAATCCACCAGGCGCTCCTTGGAAACTCTATGGGGCAGCTCTACTCTGTCCTATAGGGTCGCTATGAGTCGGAATCGACTCGACGGCGCTGTGTGTGTGTGTGTGTGTGTGTGGTGTGTGTGTGTGTGTATGTATGTATATATATAGTTGTTGTTAGGTGCTGTTGAGTGGATTCCAACTCATAGCGACCCTATCTATGACATACCAAAGAATGAAACACTCCCCAGTGTTGTCCCATCCTCATAATCATTGCTGTCTGAGCCCATTGTTGCAGTCACTGTGTCAATCCATCTCATTGAGGGTCTTCCTCTTTTTCGTTGACCCTCTACCAAGTCCCTTCTCCAGGGGCTGGGCCCACCTGATAACATGTCCAAAGTACATGAGGCAAAGTCTCACCATCTTCACATCTAAGGAGCATTTTGGCTGTACTTGTTCCAAGACAGGTTTTTTTTTCCTCTGGGTATTCGATATTCTTTGCCAATACCATAATTAAAATGCATCAATTTTCTTCAGTCTTCCTTATTCTTTGTACAGCTTTCGCATGAATATGAGGTGATTGAAAATACCATAACCTGGGTCAGGTGAACCTTAGTCCTCAAAGTGACATCTTTGCTTTTTAACACTTTAAAGAGGTCTTCTGCAGCAGATCTGCCCAGTGCAGTGTGCCATTTGATTTCTTGACTGCTGCTTCCATGGGTGTTGATTGTGGATTCAAGTAAAATGAAATCCTTGACAAATTCAATCCTTTCTCTGAAATATGTTGTTAAGTACATGAAAAAAAGCAAGTGCAGAACGAAGTGAATATTGTGCTATCATTTCAATATGAATTAAATATGTCTGGAAAAGTATTCAAGCTACTAAACGTTGTTTGCTTCTGGGAATGGAACCTGGGCAGCTGGGAGAAGTTTTGTATAATATTTTACTGTATTCATCTTACTCATTTTGAATTTTGAATCATGTAAATATAGTACCTATTCAAAAAACAACTAATAAAGAGGAGAAGAAAAAACTCTATCATGTAACTAGTCCCTTTAGACTTCCCCAGCACAAAACCATAACTAGAATCCATCAAACAATGAAATTACATGTTTATGTGCTTCTGAGTATTGGAAACAATTATGTAACCTTAAACCATCTGAAATCTCATACCAAGAAGGCTCAAGGCAATTGACATAACTTCCCGCTGCATTGAGTTTCGTATATTTCAGAGTTGGAAAGTATTTCTACAGAAAACCTATGACCAATTTTTTTTAAGAGGTCAACTCTAATTCCATTTCAGCTGAGAGATTTTTTTTTTCCACTAACTAAAGCCATCAGTTGCTCCAGAATGGCAACCGTATTTTATATCCTCTTATCTTAGACACCACTTCCTCTCTGTTAGTTTGTCGTACTGTGATGGCTAATTTGTTGTTATGATGCTGGAAGCTATGCCACCTATATTTCAAATACTAACAGGGTCACCCATAATAGACAAGTTTCAGCAGAGCTTCCAGATTAAGATATTAGGAAGAAAGGCCTGGCTATCTTTTTCTGAAAATTAGCCAATGAAAACCCTATGGATCACAAAAGAATATTGTCCAGTATAGTGCTAGAAGACGAGCTCAGGAGGTTGGAAGACACTCAAAATACACAGTGGCCACAACAATCGACTCAAGCATACCAGTGATCGGGAAGGTGGTGCAGGACCCAGCAACATTTCATTCTGTTCTATGTAGGGTCGTCGTAAGTCTGAGTCGACTCAACAGCACCTAACTAACAACAAATATCTTAGACAGAAGCTCCCATGAAGATTGTACTGATACCTTCTTTCTCAGTGGAGATAGCCAAGAAAGACCTTTGTCCAAGCTGAGAATTTTCTATCAGCTGAAGGCACTAATTTCACAGTAAAAATTACCAACCTGAGCTTACTTCAGAAGTATGGCGGAAGCACAGGGTGCTTGACCTAGGATGCTTCAATAGGGGATGGGGAGTAATTTTGTTGTTGTAGTTAGGTGCCATCGAGTGGGTTCCAACTCATAGTGACAATACATACAACAGAACGAAACACTGCCCGGTCCTGTGCGATGCCCACAATCGTTGTTATGCTTGAGCCCATTGTTGCAGCCACTGTGTCAATCCATCTCATTGAGGGTCTTCCTCTTTTCCGCTGACCCTCTACTTTACCAAGCATGATGTCCTTCTCCAAGGACTCATCCCTCCTGACAACATGTCCAAAGTATGTGAGATGTACTCTTGCCATCCTTGCTTCTAAGGAGCATTCTGATTGTACATCTTCCGAGGCAGATTTGTTCATTCTTCTGGCGGTCCATGGTAGAGTCAATATTCTTTGCCAACACCACAATTCAAAGGCCTCAATTCTTCTTCTGTCTTCCTTATTCATTGACCAACTTTTGCATGCATATGAGGCGATTGAAAACACCGTGGCTTGGGTCAGGTGCACCTGAGTCTTCCAGGGGACATCTTTGCTTTTCAACACTTTAAAGAGGTCTTTTGCAGCAGATTTGCCCAATGCAATGCCTCTTTTGATTTCTTGACTGCTGTTTCCATGGGTATTGATTGTGGATCCAAGTAAAACTAAATTCTTGATAACTTCGATCTTTCCTCCATTTATCATGATGTTGCTCATTGGTCCAGTTGTGAGGATTTTTGTTTTCTTTATGTTGAAGTGTAGCTCATACTGAAGGCTGTGGTTTTTGATCTTCATTAGTAAGTGCTTCAAGTCCTCTTCACTTTCAACAAGCAAGGTTGTGTCATCTGCATAAGGCAGGTTGTTAATGAGTCTTCCTCCAATCCTGATGCCCCGTTCTTCTTCATATAGTCCAGCTTCTCGGATTATTTGCTCAGCATACAGATTGAATAGGTATGGTGATATGATAAAACCCTGACGCCCACCTTTCTTGACTTTAAACTACGCAGTATCCCCTTGTTCTGTCTGAACAACTGCCTCTTTATCTATGTACAGGTTCCTCATGAGCACAATTAAGTGTTCTGGAATTCCCATTCTTCAAGATGTTACTCATAATTTCACACAGTGGAAAGCTTTTGCATAGTCAATAAAACACAGGGAAACATCTTCCTGGTATTCTGTGCTTTCACCAGGATACATCTGACATCAGCAATGATACCCCTGGTTCCATGTCCCCTTCTGAATCTGCCCTGAATTTCTGGCAGATCCCCGTCAATGTACTGCTGCAGCCTTTTTTGAATGATCTTCAGTAAAATTTTGCTTGCATGTGATATTAATGATATGGATCAGTAATTTCTGCATTCGGTTGGATCACCTTTCTGTATTTGGTTGAGTTATCTTTCTTTGGAATAGGCATAAATATGGATCTCTTCTAGTTGGTTGGCCAGGTCGCTGTCTTCCAAGTTTCTTGGCATAGATGAGTAAGCACTCCCAGCACTGCATCTGTTTGTTGAAACATCTCAATTGCTATTCTGTGAATTCCTGGAACCTTGTTTTTAACTAATGCCTTCAGTGCAGCTTGGGCTTCTTCCTTCAGTACCATCAGTTCCTGATCATATGCTACCTCCTGAAATGGCTGAACATTGGCCAGTTTTTTTGGTATAACGGCTCTTATATTCCTTCCATCTTTTTTTGATGCTTCCTGCATCATTCAATATTTTCCCCATAGAATCCTTCTGTCATGGATTGAATTGTGTCCCCCAAAAAATATGTGTCACCTTGGTTAGGCCATGACTCCCAGTATTGTGTGGTTCCCCTCCATTTTGTGATTGTAATTTTATGTTGAGAGGATTAGAGTGGGATAGTAACACCAGCCTTACTCTGGTCACGTCCCTGATCCAAGGTAAAGGGAGTTTCCTTGGGGTGTGGCCTGCACCACCTTTTATTTCTCAAGAGATAAAAGGGAAGCAAGCAGAGAGTTGAGGACTTCATACCACCAAGAAAGCAGCACCAGGAGCAGAGCACGCCCTTTGGACACAGGGTCCCTATACTTGAGAAGCTCCTCCACCAGGGGAAGATTGAAGACAAGGGTCTTTCTCCAGAGCCGACAGAGAGGGAAAGCCTTCCCCTGGAGCACACATCCTGAATTTGGACTTGTAACCTACTAGACTGTGAGAGAATAAATTTCTCTTTGTTAAAACCATCCACTTATGGTTTTCCTGTTATAGCTGCACTAGGTAATTAAGACACCTTCACTATTGCAGCTCAAGGCTTGAATTTTTTCTTCAGTTCTCTCAGCTTGAGAAATGCTGAGTGTGTTTTTCCCCTTTGGTTTTCTAGCTCCAGATCTTTGCACATGTCATTAATAATACTTTACTTTGTCTTCTCAAGCTGCCCTTTGAAATCTTGTCTTCAGTTCTTTTACTTCATTTCTTCCTTTTGTTTTAGCTACTCAACATTCAAGAGCGAGTTTCAAAGTTTCTCCTGACATCCATTTTGCTCTTTTTTTTCTTTCCTGTCTTTTTAATGACCTCTTGCTTTCTTCATGTATGATGTCTTTGATGTCATTCCACAACTCGTCTGGTCTTTGGTCATTAGTGTTCAACGTGTCAAATCTATTCTTGAGATGGTCTCTAAATTCAGGTGGGATATACTCAAGGTCATACTTTGGCTTTTGTGGACTTGTTCTAGTTTTCTTCAGTTTCAACTTGAACTTGCATATGAGTAACTGACGGTCTGTTCCACAGTCAGCCCCTGGCCTTGTTCTGACTGATGATACTAAGCTTTTCCTTTGTCTGTTTCCACAGATGTAGTCAATTTGATTCCTGTGTGTTCCATCTGGTGAGGTCCATGTGTATAGTCACCGTTTATGTTGGTGAAAAAAGGTATTTGCAATGAAGTCGTTGGTCTTGCAAAATTCTATCATGGGATCTCTGGCATGGTTTCTATCACGAAAGCCATATTTTCAACTACCGATCCTTCTCCTTTGTTTCCAACTTTCCCATTCCAACCACCAGTAATTATCAATGCATCCTGATTGCATGATCAATTTCAGACTGCAGAAGCTGGTAAAAATCTTCAGTTTCTTCCTCTTTGGCCTTAGTGGTTGGTGCATAAATTTGAGTGATAGTCGTATTAACTGGTCTTCCTTGTAGGCGTATGGACATTATCCTATCACTGACAGCGTTGTATCTTGAAATGTTCTTTTTGACGATGAGTGCAACACCATTCCTCTTCGAGTTGTCATTCCCGACATAGGAGACCACATGATAGCCCAATTCAGAATGACCAGTACCAGTCCATTTCAGCTCACTAATGCCTAGGATATCGATGTTTATCCAGTCCATTTCCTTTTCAACAAATTCCAATTTTCCTAGATTCGTACTTCGTACATTCCAGGTTCCTATTATTAATAGATGCTTGCAGCTGTTTTTTTCTCATTTTGAGTCATGCCGCATCAGCAAATAAAGGTCCTGAAAGCTTGACTCCATCCACATCATTAAGGTTGACTCTACTTTGAGGAAGCAGCTCTTCCCCAGTCATCTTTTGAGTGCTTTCCAAGCTGGCACTATATCAGACAATGTTCCGCTGCTATTCGTAAGGGTTTCACTGGCTAATTCTTTTCAGAAGTAGACTGCTGGGTCCTCCTTCCTAGTCTGTCTTAGTCTGGAAGCTCAGCTGATCAGCCGAAACCTGTCCCCCATGGGCGACCATGCTGGTATCTGAATACCGGTGGCACAGCCTTCAGCATCACAGCAACAGGCAAGCCCCCACAGTATGACAACCTGACAGACATGTTGGGGGGGAGTAATTTTTAAAAAATTTTTAGACCTCCCAAATTCAGAAGTCCACCCCAGTCTTGCACTATCCACCCTAGGAAAACTGGGGAGCCAGCATGAGAAGGAGCTTGTGAATTAGGAAGATCTAGATTTGAACCCATGCTCCACTGAGGGAATTTATGCAGGATCCCAGGATTTCTATCTCCACTTCTCAGTGCCTACCTACCCACCCATGACACTGCAAGCTTTGACTCATTCATTGACCCTTTTGGAAGCCTGCCATGCAGCAGGCTGCAAATACATTTCATTTTTCACCTCCTCTAACTCCTTGCACAAACTTTTGAAGTAAAAAGTTTAAAAGTGACCACGATTACCTAAAAAAGAACAAAAAGGAAGCTGGCTTCAGGTTTCATTTAAAACATAAATTCCACTAGACAAAGGTCAATGTCTACAAACTATTAAGAAAAAATGTTGGAGTTAAGAATTTTAGAACTAGCTAATTTGCTATTCATCTGTGAAAGCAATTGAAATATATTCTCAGAAATACCTGAGGGCTCAAAAATAACACTAGCTTTTTGAGAAAACATACTTGAGCACATATCAGTTCATTGGAAATGAGTCAAACTCTAGAATTCAAGAAAAAGAAATCATGATCTGAAGGACTTATCTAAAGTATTAAAATAAAAATTGTTACAAATATGTTTATCAAAAGCAATGAAAATGTCAAATATAATTAATTAAACCAAACCAAACCTGTTGCCATCAAGTTGATTCGGACTCATAGTAACCCTACAGGATAGTAGAACTGCCCCAAAGGGTTTCCAAGGAGTGGCTGGTGGATTTGAACTGTCGACCTTTTGGTTAACAGCCATGCACTTAACCACTGTGCCACCAGGACCCCAATTAATTAAGCAGAAGATATAAAACCTATAAAAGGAACAGGAGATATAAAACCTACAAAAAGAACAATTAACATAACAATCTGGATATAAAAATCCCAGATTCTATTTTAAAAGACCAAGAATTGGGGTGATCCAGTTTCAGTAGCTGTCAAGTCAAATCTGACTCATGGTGACCTCGTGTGTGTGTGTGTGTCAGAGTAGAGATGTGCTCCATAGGGTTTTCAATGGCTGGTTTCTTGAAAGTAGATCACCAGGCTTTTCTTCTGAGGCATCTCTGGGTGGACTCAAACCTTTAACCTTTCAGTTAGCAGCAGAGTGCACTAACTGTTTGCACCACCCAAATTAGGGTGATTAAAAAAAAAAAATCCAAACCAGTTGCCGTCGAGTTGATTCTGACTCATAGCGACCCTATATGACAGAACAGAACTGCCCCATAAGGTTTCCAAGGCTGTAACCTTTACAGCTGATCACCCTTCTTTGGAATAGGCATAAATATGGCTCTCTTCCAGTCCATTGGCCAGGTAGTTGTCTTCCAAATTTCTTGGCATATATGAGTGAGCACTTCCAGTGCCCCATCCATTTGCAGAAACACTTCAGTTGGTATTCTGTCAGTTCCTGGAGCCTTGTTTTTCACCAGTGCCTTCGGTGCAGCTTGGACTTCTTAATTCAGTATCATCAGTTCTTGATCATATGCTACCTCCTGAAATGGTTGAATGTCAACCCCAATTCTTTTCCGTACAGTGACTCTGTGTATTCCTCCCATCTTCTTTTGATGCTTCCTGCATCATTGAATGTTTTCTCTGTAGAATTCTTCAATATTGCAACTTGAGGCTTGAATTTTTTCTTCAGTTCGTACATCTTGAGAAATGCCGACTGTGTTCTTCCCTTTTGATTTTCTATCTCCAGGTCTTTGCACATGTCATTATAATACTTTGTCTTCTCAGGCTGCCCTCTGAAATCTTCTGTTCAGTTCTTTTACTTTATCATTTCCTCCATTAGCTTCAGCTACTGGGCATTCAAGAGCAAGTTTCAGGGTCTCTTCTGACATCCATTTTGGTCTTTTCTTTCTTTCCTGTCTTTTTAATGACCTTTTGCTTTCTTCACGTATCATGTCTCTGATGCCATCCCACAACTCCTCTGGTCTTCAGTGATAACCAAACCCATTGCTGTCGGGTTGATTCCGACTCATAATGACCCTATAGGACAGAGTAGAACTGCCTTATAGGGTTTCCAAGTAATGGCTGGTGGATTCCAACTGCCAACCATTTGGTTAGCAGTCAAGCTCTCAAGCACTTCACCACCAGGGCTCCATCTTCTGTGATAACAACAACAACAAAAAAGCCAAAACCAAATCCATGGCCATTGAGTTGATTCCAACTCATAAGCTAGGGCAGTGTAAATACAGTGCTCAAATTCTACACCCTATTGCCCATTGCCCTTGAGTCAATTCTGACTCATAGTGACCCTATAGGACAGAGTAGAACTGCCCCATAGGGTTTCCAAGGAGCACCTGGTGGATTTGAACTGCCGACCTTTTGGTTAGCAGCCGTAGCACTTAACCACTATTTCACCAGGGTTTCCCAAATTCTACAAGGTAATATTAAAATGATGCATACAAAGAGGAATAAAAGCATTAAAATTTATCATTTTAAACTTTAATGAATGATTTTTTTCTGGTAGAATATAAGTTGAAGTAAAAGGAAGTCGGCAATCTAAATAGAACAATCATTAAAGAACAACTTTGGGGAGTTCTTGCAAATTTTTAAGGAGCAGATGCTCACTTGCCACACAGGCTGTTGCAGAGCAGCTAAGAGGAGAGAAGGCAACCCAGCTCATCTCCCGGAGCCCAGATGATGCTGGGACAGCCCACACTCATGTTGGAACACATGTAAAGGAACACACTGCACTGCCCTTAGACTTCAGCAAGAGGGGCCCTGGCTGGACCTTGTGTTTTAGAGGGTCCTATATAGGGTTTTTTTTTTTTTTTTTTTTTTTTATATAGGGTTGCTATGAGTCAGAATTGACTTGACAGCAACAGGTATATACCGCACGCAGCCCTCGTGGCACAGTTGTTCATAGCTCAGCCGCTAACGAAAAAGTTAGCAGTTCGAATCCACCAGCCAGTCTTTGGAAAACCTGTGGGGCAGCTCTGCTCTTCCCATAGGGTCTCTATAGTCAGAATTGACTCTATGGCAATGGGTTGGTTTTTGGTATATACCACACACACACATATTGAAGAACACAGAAGAAAGTTTCCTCTGTGTCTCAGAGTTGAGTTCTTAGAGCTGGCCAGTGCACCTTAGACACAGAATTTGATGACTAACACTGTTCCCTGCTCCTGGTACGCAGGGCTATGTCTCTTGCCCTGTGTCATGAAAACGAAATATAACTATGCTCAGGAGCTGTGAAGGCTTCTTGTGGGTAGTGTCACTATTGATTTTGGAGATGACCCTGCTTCCTTCCGAGGATGGGGAGGATTTAAGTGCTTGGGTAAGAGGAAAGACAAGTATATCGACATGCCAAATACTTCCTCTCAGAGAGCAAGAACACAAAAGATTCTTTTTTATTTTTTAGGTGAAAGTTTACAGCTCAAGTTAATTTCTCATACAAAAATTTATACACACACTGTTTTGTGACAGTAGTTACAATCCTCAAAACGTGACAGCACACTCCGCCTTTCCACCCCAGGTTCCCTGTGTCCATTCAACCACTTCCTGTCCTTTCCTGCCTTCTCATTCTGCTTTTGGACAGAAGCTGCCCATTTGGTCTCATATATCTGATTGAACTAAGAAGCACATTCCTCGTATGCATTATTTTTTTGTTTTATAGTCCTGTCTAATTTTTGTCTGAAGAGTGAGCTTTGGGAATGATTTCAGTTCTGGTTAACAGTGCATCTGGGGGCCATAGTTTCGGGATTTCTTCCAGTCTTGGTCTGTCTGGTCTTTTTAAGTGAATTTGTGTTCTGTTCTACATTTTTCTCCTCCTCTGTCTGGGACTCTCTATTGTGTTCCCTGTCAGGGTGATCATTGGTGGTAGCCGGGTACCATCTAGTTCTTCTGGTCTCAGGCTGGTGGAGTCTCTGGTTCATGTGGTCCTTTTGTCTTCTGGGCTAATATTTTTCTTGTGTCTTTGATTGTCTTCATTTTTCTTTGTTCCAAGTGGGATGAGAACCCAAAATATTCTTGCATAATTATGTCTTTTCTAGAAGTATAAAACATTTGTTCCCCTCCCATTCCCCCCCCCCCACTGGCTTCTTTTTATGTTACAATTTGTACTCCTGGAAGTATCCACAAATTAACACAATGTGCCCAGTCATTCATAACAGCTGAGGAATATTTTTCCATAATCATTCATATGACCCCTAAATTTGTACACACACAAATCTAGACAGGAACGTGAAGCTTGAGATGGAACTTTCACATTAGCAACTATGCTAGAATTGCAAATGGTTTCATATTTATTACACTATTCAATGAAAATTGACTACGTTTAAAAATAAATTCAACTTTACTCGAATAATTCTGATTTTAAATTTTTTATATTTATTAATTATAATTCACATTTTGTCATTTAATAAAAGATAATTTAAAACATTTTAGAAGAAAAAAATCCCATTTGAAAACATGAAATTTTCTTTTTACACTTTTTTTTTTTTTTTTTTGGCTATGACCCAGTCTCACTGTGTGATCTTTATCTCTCTCTTTTTTTTTTTAAATAATTTTTATTGTGCTTTAAGTGAAAGTTTACAAATCAAGTCAGTCTCTCTCACAAAAACCCATATACACCTTGCTACACACTCCCAATTACTCTCCCCCTAATGAGACAGCCCGCTCTCTCCCTCCACGCTCTCTTTTCGCATCCTTTTCACCAGCTTCTAACCTCCTCCACCCTCTCATCTCCCCTCCAAGCAGGAGATGCCAACATAGTCTCAAGTGTCCACCTGATCCAAGAAGCTCACTCCTCACCAGCATCCCTTTCCAACCCATTGTCCAGTCCAATCCTTGTCTGAAGAGTTGGCTTTGGGGATGGTTCCTGTCCTGGGGCAACAGAAGGTCTGGGGACCATGACCACCGGGGTCCTTCCAGTCTCAGTCAGACCATTAAGTCTGGCCTTATGAGAATTTGGGGTCTGCGTCTCATTGCTCTCCTGCTCCCTCAGGGGCTCTCTGTTGTGTTCCCTGTCAGGGCAGTCATGGATTGTAGCCAGGCACCATCTAGTTCTTCTGGTCTCAGGATGATGTAGTGGCTGGTTCACGTGGCCCTTTCTGTCTCTTGGGCTTGTAATCAACTTGTGTCCTTGGTGTTCTTCATTCTCCTTTGATCCAGGTGGGTTGAGACCAATTGATGCATCTTAGATGGCTTCTTGCTAGCATTTAAGACCCCAGATGCTACTCTTCAAAGTGGGATGCAGAATGTTTTCTTAATAGACTTTATTACACCAATTGACTTAGATGTCCCCTGAAACGATGGTCCCCAGACCCCTGCCCCTGCTACGCTGGCCTTCGAAGCATTCAGTTTATGTAGGAAACTTCTTTGCTTTTTGTTTAGTCCAATTGTGCTGACCTCCCCTGTATTGTGTGCTGTCTTTCCCTTCACCTAAAGTAGTTCTTATCCTATTATTTACCCTATTTTTCTAAATTTATAACTAACTTTTATTTCTTTGTATCGCTGTATCTTCCTCTCCATATGGAAGGTGTATGATTACATTTCTTAGTCCCTCTATATTATTTTAATGTTGTCTTCTTTTATACAATAACATCGCCGTTACCCTGTGCTGGGCTTTTTTTTTTTTAATCTTGCTTTGTTTTTTCTTTGGATTTCCCTGTCTGGGTTGACTTCTGGTTGCTCTGCCCCGTGTTCTAGTCTTGGGTCGATACCTGGTATTATTGGTTTTCTAACCAAAGAACTCCCTTAAGTATTTCTTGTAGTTTTGGTTTGGTTTTTACGAATTCCCTCAACTTGTGTTTACCTGGAAATGTCCTAATTTCACCTTCATATTTAAGAGACAGTTTTGATGGATAGATGATTCTTGGCAGGCAATTTTTTTCCTTCAATTTTTGAAATGTGTCATCCCATTGCCTTCTTGCCTGCATGGTTTCTGCCAAGTAGTCCAAGCTTATTCTTATTGGCGCTCCCTTGTAGGTGACTTTTCTTTTATCCCTCGCTGCTCTTATAATTGTCTCTTTATCTTTGGTTTTGGCAAGCTTGACTATAATATGTCTTGGTGACTTTCTTTTAAGATCTACCTTATGTGGAGTTCGATGAACATCTTGGATAGATATCTCCTTATCTTTCACAATATCAGGGAAGTTTTCTGCCAACAAATCCTCAACAATTTTCTTTGTATTTTCTGTTATCCCTCCCTGTTCTGGTACTCCAATCACTCATAGGTTTTTTTCTCTTGATAGAGTCCCACATGATTCTTAAGGTTTCTTCATTTTTTTTTAATTCTTTTATCTAATTTTTCTTCAAATATATTAGTGCCAAGTGATTTATCTTCGAGTTCAGAAATTCTAGCTTCTACTTGCTCAATTCTGCTCTTCTGACTTTCTATTGAGTTATCTAATTCTGTAATTTTATTGTTAATCTTCTGAATTTCTGATTGCTGTCTGTCTATGTATTTTTCCAGCTTATTAAACTTTTCATTATGTTCCTGAATAATCTTTCTGATTTCTTCATTTGGTTTATCTGTGTGTTCCTTGGCTTGTTATGCATATTGCCTCATTTCCTTCCTGATGTCTTGAAGGGTTCCGTATAGTAAACTTTTGTATTCTGCGTCTGGTAATTCCAGGAATGCACTTTCATCTAAAAGATCCCTGGATTCTTTGTTTTGAGAGCCTGTTGAGGTGATCATGGCCTGTTTCTTTATGTGACTTGATATTGACTGTTGTCTCTGAGCCATCTATAAGTTTCTGTATTTAGTTTATGCTTCCTTACTGTGTTGTAGCTGCTTGCTTTGTTTTGTTTTGGTATACCCCTATGGGTTGCTTGAGTGAGCTAGCTTGATTATTTTTGCCTTTGGAGCTCTGGTGTCCTATCCCCAGCTGGCTAGAGCTGTTATCAGGTATATTAGTCTAGGAGTCCATTCAGTTTTCTTGTATGAATTCAGCTCAGGTTTCCAGGTAGCTGATATCAAGTGTGTGGTACAGGCTGTGTCCTACAGTCTTAGAGGGGCAGGGGTGATTGGCGTATATACCCATATCTGATTGCAGCAGGGGGTCACGCTCTGAACAAGTCAGGGGACTGAGAACCGACCCCCAAGTGTCTCTGAGGAAAATGCGTCTCTGTTCCCTAGAGCATGCTGGTGGATGGGCTCTGCAGAGGGACCATGGGCACCCAAAGTTTTTGTTGTAAGGACTGGGAGGTACCAGTTATACCTGGACCCCCGTGGAGCCACCAGTCCTTAGGTCCCTGTTGTGGGCAGGTGAGGACCTTGTTTAACAGGCAAAGTAATGTCAAATGTCAAACACCCACCTCTCCACCGCACTGCTGAAATGGTTGGAGTTTGCCAACAAGGGCCTATTCCCCCAAAATAGGCCCATACAGGCCCATGCAGAAGGGAAAGGTGCTCAAGGTCCATGGATGGTTTATGCCTTGACAGGAGCCACTTCTGTCCTGAGCTCCCCGGTTAATGGAGCTAGCAAATTATCTTTTCCCCCTAACTGCAAATTTTTTGCTTCCCCAAGGCCGGGAGGACGGCTCCAGGTGCTTACCAGGGTCTATCTCAGGCCTAGGGATTCAGTCGCTGAAGCTGGGTTGGGGGTGGGGGGTGGGGGGGTAAAATATATGCACGTAGTTAGCTTTTGCCGAGAGCGCCCTTCTGCTCAGGTTCCGGAGGTGTGAGTGGGCTGTGTGGCTCCCTGAGGAAACTGCAGCCCAACGCTAGGACCAGCCCGCCGCTGCCGCTGCTCCGGGAATGGTGCCTGAGGGCTCCCTGCCATTCAGGTCCGGTAACTCCTCTCCGCTTCTGAACAGTCTCTTCCTCCCCCTGCCCCTCAGTTCCTTGTCTAAGCTTGCCTTTGATGCTCAGGGCTCCCCGCTTGTCACAAATATACTCGTTTCACTTGTTTTTTCGGGTCTTTGCTGTAAAGAGGGTTCGACGGAAGCGTCTGTCTACTCCGCCATCTTGGCTCCACGAGCTTCTCTTTTTACACTTTTTGAAATTTATATTTCATTTTTATGAAAATATATTCAAATTTTGTATACTTTGAATTCAATTATGTTTTATTTTTTAATCCTTTAGCTCATGACTCTCAATAGAAAATATTGTGTGATAATCTTGATGACAGCAAAATAATTAGTGATTTTGCTAAAGTGAATGAATAAAAACACTTTTTAAATATATAGTAATTTAAGAATTTTGTGTTTATGCACTGTATTTCTCATCCAGACATTAATAGCCCATCAACAAAACACCCAGACATGCACTGTAATAATTAAATTTAATCGTTTCCTAAATATTTTGCCAATGATTAGTCACATTAAAAATCATAGGTTTATGGACTTTTTTCATTGCAGAATTGAAAAGGTAAGGTAGAATATATATTATTTAGTAGTTGGTTAGCTTGGTTTATAACTTTGAAATACATAGACATATGATGTGTGGGCTTCTATTTATAGTCTCACCCCAAGTTCTGAAAATGGTAGGACAGTCCTACACGAATAGACCTTTAGACATATACACACACCCCACACACACTTACCTCATTTATATAAAATATAAATTGAAAGACTTAAATAAATATTCAGTTAGCAGCCAAGTGCTTAATCACTGCACCACCAAAAAAAAAAAAAACAAACCCGTTGTCATCAAGTCGAGTCCAACTCATGGTGACCCTATAGGACAGAGTAGAACCGCCCCATAGGGTTTCCAAGGAGTGGCTGGTGGATTCAAACTGCCAACCCCTTAAATAAATACTAGCAAGCCCAAAATCAAAGTAGCTTATAACAAAGCTCCCCAAGGACCAAGAAGGGAAACTTGGAAGCAAAAAGGTTTAATAGGAGGTAAACTATTAGTATAATAAAATGCGTTTGTAGAAACCAATAGTCTTAAATGTTATAAAAGCTGTTAGAGGGCTTGACATTCATCCTCAGTTTAAATTTCTAAAAAATTAGGAAAAGTAGAAAAACATCAAACTGACTCTTGTATTTCCTGGTGGAGGTATCACAGATATTGACATTAAATGGAAACCCTGGCAGCGTAGAGGTTAAATGCTGTGGCTGCTAACCAAAAGGTCAGCAGTTCAAATCCACCAGGCACTCCTTGAAAACTTTTTGGGGCAGTTCTACTCTGTCCTATAGGGTTGCTATGAGTCAAAATTGACGCAACGGGTTTGGTTTTGGTTTTGTCATTAAATGGAGACGAGACAAGGTTGCCTGGGACTATTTTTATTAGTTCCCATTGTTCTTGAATTTCCATCCAGTGCAATTCCATATAAAGTAGAAATAAGAGGTACAATTTCTGGAGGAAGAAATGAAATCAGGTTATTTTTAGATAGTATGATATATCGGGAAAAGCCAGGAGAATCACGAGAAAAGTTATTAAAAAAATAGAGTTCAATAATGTGGCCAGGTACATGATAAATATGCCAAAGCCAATAGTTTTTTTTATATATGTATACATACCAGTAATAACAGATGAGAAGATGTAGGGGAAAAAGAAATTCCCTCCATAATAACAATAAAAAACATAAAATTTCAAAGAATTGACTCTAAAAAGATAATGGCAGAAACTATCCGAAGAAAATATGAAACTTTACTTACAGCTATAAAAGAAGACTTAAGACAATTGACAGAACATGTTTCTTAATGGAAAGGATCAGTGGAGTAAAGAGTCAATTCATCCCAAATTAAATAAAGATTTAAAGCCATAACAACAAAACCAACCAAAAATTTTTATCACTTTACAGAAATGATTATAAAGTTATTCTTTAAAAGTTAGGTTAACTAACAGAATTTAAAAAAAAAAAGGTAAAATACAGTCATTAAGCTTCCAGTTATTAAAACATATTTAAATTTACATCAATTAGAACAGCATGGTACTGGTATGATACTGGATCCATCCATTGGAAGAACAAAAACGCATTCGTCTGCAGCTCTTTAATGAATTTACTCTTACCCTCCTCCCCAATTCCAATTTCTGCTAACCTTCTAAGCATCATTAACACCAATTCAGCAAAAGCAATTTACCCATGCCCACGAGAGTCTCTTTGATTTTTTAAAATCATTTTTCTGATTATAAAATTCATAGACTTGGAAAATGCAAAAATTATAGCGATGAAAGCATTCATCATTAATATCACCACCTAGAAACAAAATCTGTTATGTATATTGTGAATATTTTTCAGAGTTGCTTCCAAGCAAATAAAACAAAATGCAAATAATATATCTGTATGTAGTAATAATTACGGCTACACTCTACAGTTTAACTTGTGTTTTTTTGGTAAAAGCAGTGGGTGGGTTTGAACCGCCAGCCTTTCTGTTAGCAGCCTAGCACTTAACTGTTTCATCATCAGGGCTCCTTCATAGAAATATGGTGGGTCCTAAACCTAATCCCTTCTGAGTAGTGTCTTATAAAAAGAGCAGAATAGGTACAGGCACACACGTGCAGAGGAAGGCAACACAGATGCATCTATAAGCAGCAAAGGATTGCCAGAAGTCACCAGAATCTCAGAAAGAGGCCCACAGAAGGAATCGACATGGCCCGTGACTCTACGAGCCAAGGACACCCGGCTACCAACAAGGAAGGAGCCTCCCTAGAGTTGATGCCCTGATTTAGACTCCAAAACTATGAGATAATACTCTTCCATTCTTTAAACCCACCCATTTGTAGTATTTTGTTATGACAACACCAGGTAACTAAGACAGGTATATTTAAACAAGGCAGTCAGAGGAGGCCCCATTGAGAAAACAACATTTGAGCCAAGACCTGGTGACGCTCTGTGGGCAACTGGGGAGACCGCAGTCAGAAAAGGGCAGAGGCAGGGCAATGGGCCTGGCAGGCATGCCCACTGTGCTTGAGGGAGAAGAAGGGAGCTGGGGAGGTGAGACAGAGTGAGCAGGTATGAATGTGGAGAAAAATTCAGAGAAGAGGCCTGAAGATTTCACTGGTGACTTCTCTGGTCGAATTGGACGGGACTGGACATATGATCTCCAACTTTGGGAATCACATTTCAGTAAGGACAAACTGATGCCCAAGGACTTTGGGGAGTACCAGCAGAGGCAGAGTGACATTGGCAAAGACTCTTTGGAGATGATACCCTACTTGGGCAGGATAATCTTGAAGATCTAAGGCCAAGAGCCTATCACTGTCAGAAAGGTTTGTATCCTAAAACCTTAGTTCACCTAAAATGCCAGCCTCCTAAACCTGCTTATACTAGTGTCCTGGGGCCACTGTAATAAACTACCACAAACTGGAGATTAAGACAACAAGGTGTCAGCAGGGTCGGGATCCCATCAAAGGCTCTAGAGGAGAATCCTTACTTGCCTCTTACAGCTTCTGGTGGTTCCTGGTGTTCCTTGGCTTGTGGCTGCATCACTCCAGTCTCCGCCTCCATCTTCACGTGGCCTTCTCCTCTTCTCTCTGTTTCTTCTCTTTTGTCTCTTGTAAGGACACTCATCATTGTGTTTAGGGCCCACCTAGATAATCCGGGACGATCTCATCTTGAGGCCCTTAACTTAATCGTATCAGCAAAGACCATATTTTTAAATGAGGTCACATTCATAGGTTCTTTTAATGGCTGCCATTCAACACACTACACTGTTGATCCTCAGGTTTTAGGCTCTCCAAATTTGAAACTCAGTGCTGGATAAATATAAGGACTCGTTCAGATCCAGCCCCAAGAAGAGTTGGGGGATGTGTGCATCCTATGGCCAGATCCACCGCTTCAGGGAATGCTATAAAAAGAGCCACCTGGCTGTCTGGTGATGGCTACTGTCACATAGGGAGTGAGCACCCAGTCCCACCCAAAGCCTTTTCCAGTATGTCTCCCCCAGGAGGCCAGGACTGAGACCACCAAATCGCAACTGTTTCCTACACCTCCAGCTGACACCGGACCATCCCATCAAGACGACTTACAGTTCTCCAGTCTCTCTTCTCTGTTAGGATGTCTTCAAGCCACACCGTAAATTAGAGCTGGACAGTCTGACGCAGGCTGAGCCACCTCTACAGTCAGCATGGGCTGGAAGGTCCCAGACGGGAAGGCAGACAGAAATGGCTACTTCTTTGATCAAATCGGTCCAGACCAGACATATGACTTACAGCTTTGAGACTCACGTTTCAAAAAGGACAAACTGAAGTCCAAAGACTTTGGAAAGTGCCAGCAGAGGCAGGGTGACATCAGCAAAGACTTCCCAGCTCTGCCACTGGTTTGCTATTGGAGCTTACAAAGGAAGTTAACCTTTCTAGGCCTTTGTCTCCTCGTTTCTAAAATAGGACCAAGATCCTGACTTCACTGGGTTTGGGAGGATTGGCCAGATAGTGCCCTCCTCAGAGACAACAATTGTGTCCTCTGTAGATCCTAGGTGCTTTGCGTGGTGCTTTGGGATTGAGATTGTCCCTTCGAAGTCTCCTACTAAATGCAAATACGTTAAGGTCCCTACAATTTCGTGTAAATTAATTTATAAAGTATTTTGATGTCACCCCAAAGCACAAAAGGAAATGCACTTCCACAGGAGCAGTGAGTGAGGAGAGCTCACAGCACATGGGTTGGAAGAGCTCAGAACAGGCACGGGGGATAGCAATTATCACCTGTGCCAAGGACCTGCACTGCTTCCACTTAGAAACGGGGTTTGAACTGCTTCATTCTGGTTGGAACCCCTGCTGAGAATTTACATTTCCACTCCAGATATAGTGAATCAGAGTCTGCATTTTAACAAGATGCCCAGGTGATTCTTATAAGAATCACCAACACATTTTGTTAAAATGTAGGTTCTGATTCAATATATCTGGAGATGGAAATGCAAGTTCTCAACAGGAGTTTGAACTGGAATACACGAGTCTGAAGCCCTGCTTAGAAGTCCTGGGGAAACAAGACTCATAGCATGGTGTCAACAAGCCCTGCATAAATGTTTATTGACAGGCACATGGTATAGGAGACCAGAGTTCAAGTCAAGGCAGGGTGCTTCCTGGTAGTAAGATCTTGAGCAAAGTCTTTGACTTCTCTGAGTCTCAGCGTCCTCATCTGTACAATGGAAACAAAATTAACTGCCTCTCATATGTCCCACAAGTTGACTGGGAGCATAAATGAGACAATGTATGAAATCAGTTTGTGATGGGCAAATGTAGGTGGGGGGATGGCAGCCATGGTATAGCCGGAGGGTAAGCAAGCAAGCCACGGCTGCCTCTAACCACTGTGCGCAGGTTGTTAATGTGATTCTGAAATGCAAATCAAAACCACAAAATGCAATCAAAATCAAAATCGCCCCCACTAATGTGGTGGTTTGCTGGTTAAGAGCTATGGCTGCTAACCAAAAGGTTGGCAGTTCAAATCCACCAGGCCTCCTTGGAAACTCTATGAGGCAGCTCTACCCTGTCCTATAAGGTCTCCACAAGTCAGAATCGACTTGACGGCAACTGGTTTGGTTTGGGTTTCATATGGGACCAAACTGATAATAGTAATTTGAAAGAGTAGATGGGAAACTTAGGGTGCAGTGAGTTTATGTTAATGGGGGAGGAACAATTTGGAAAACGAGGGTGAGAACACTTGTACAGCTTGAAGAATGTAATCAACGTCACTGAATTATACATATAGAAACAGTTGAATTGGTGTTGATCTACTACGTGTATTCGCGACAGCAACGAAAAGTGAAATAAATTATTTTTTAAAGAAAGAAAACCCTGTGGAGCACAGTTCTCTGATACACGTGGGGTCGCCACAAGTTTGAGCTGACTCGATGACAACTGGTTTCATACACACACACATTCACGTGCACACACACACACGTTATTTTCCCCTCCTTTAAGGCTGACCTTTGTTCTCTGGCAGTTGTAACTGGCCTCTGAAACCCATGAGTCTTTGGCACAATTGACCCAAATTCTGGCCTCCCATGACCCAACTCATCAGTGGAGGCCAAGAGAGGCAGAAGGCAAGAGGGGAATGAAAGGGACTTGGGGGCAGGGAGAGGGCTTCCATATGCCTTCTTTCTCTCCTTTCCTTTATATAAACATTGTCATTTGCCATTACATTGAAGACGATGTTGATTAGAGAAACTGCAAGAGAGCTTGATGGAAAATTCGCTCCGCTCATTACACAAGTATCCAAGGCCTCACTTTTAATTACTCATTTAGTGCCAGATTAACTCTTAGTCCTGCCAACAGCGTGGCCCTGCTTCCCGAGAGGTCAGGATAAATCAGAAGGAAACCAGATGAGCCTGGGCCTGCTACCTACACCCAGAATCTTTGGTAGGAAAATCTGTTTTGCCAGAAAAGCAGGGCCACCATGCAATCGAGAGCAGGGAAACAGCCCCGTTTCCTGTGGGGTTGTTTTCCTCTGGTTTTAGACTCAAGTATTATTCTAGGTGGAAAGGCCTCCTGGAATACTGTTTTCTTTGTGGAATCGAAAGGAAATCCCATCTGGAATGTGGACTACCTTACAAGCCTCAGCTCTCAGATCAAGTAAGGGCTGCCAGGTCCCCTCTTGGAGGTTGGCAGTGTGAGGCTCTGTGGAAATGGCTAAGTCATTCACTCCTTCACACACAGGTATGGAGCACCTATTCTATGCCAGCTCACTCTGCACACATTGGATTCAGAGACAGAAAGGATATCAGTCCAGTGGGAAAGACAAACATGAAAATCAATTAGAGTGATGACTAAGGTGTGCCTGACCCAAGCCATGGTACTTCCAATCACCTCATATGCGTGCAAAAGCTGGACAATGAAGAAGGAAGACAGAAGAAGAATCGATGCGGTTATGGTGTTGATAAAGAATATTGAATACACCATGGGCTGTCAGAGAACAAACAAATCTGTCTTGGAGGAAGTAGAGCCATAATGCTCCTCAGAAGCAAGAACGGTGAGATTTCCTTCCTTACTTTGGATATGTCATTAGGAGAAACCAATCGCTGGACAAGGACATCATGTTTGCTAAAGTAAAGGGTCAGTGAAAAAGAGGGAGACCCTCGATGAGATGAACTGACACAGTGGCTGCAACAATGAGCTCAAACATAGCAATGATTCTCTTATGCATAATGTAGCTACAAGTCAAAGACAACTCGACGGCACCCAACAACATCGACAACGACAAAGCCTCTGTGGATGCTGAGATACAGGTCTGCAGAGGCACTGTGGAGTAATCTAGGGATGGGCAGGAGGAGGAAGCAGGAAAAGCTGTGTGACGGAGAGACAGGCCAAAGATAACCAGGAACAAGGACAGGAAGGAGCCATGAGAGGGAGCTAGAGTGCTGAAGAGCTGTACAAAGCTGAATCTAATTGGAAAAAGACAGACGTGGGAATGGAGGATGTTTGTGGGGTTCCTTAACCTCCCAGGACCCTAGGATCCTCTTCCTATATTACGAAATTTCTCTGCCAGGAATCCTAGTCTTTCCAAACTAGAAACCAGCAGCTTTCATTCCCAGCCTCCCTTGCAGCTAGGGTATAATCATGTGACTTGAATCTACCAATCAGACACAATCATGGGAGACCACTTGTGGAAGGCAGAGGTATGATGACAGAGGTGTCTTGCGGACTCCATCCTGCTAAGGGTGGCAGCATATGCATCTAGTGCCTAGCATCACCAGCACCAGCGTCCTGTCTCTGCCCAGCAGTGGTGGCTCTGGGCCCTCCCTTGGGGAGTCTGGCTGAGGAATATGGCCGTTGCTCTGGCTTCGAGCCTACAAGCCTGCACTTTGGCTTCCTGAAGATTCTGAAAGCTGCTAAATCCTTTTACAATCCCATTTTCTGTTACCTATAACCAGGAATTCTAATTGATACAGTGGGGACACAAAAATAAATAAATTAATTAAAAAGTTGCTTTGAAGTTGATTCCAATTCATGGTGACCCTATGAGCGTCAGAGTGGACTTGGGCTCCACGGGGTTTTCAACAGCTGATTTTTCAGAAGCAGCCTGCCAGGACTTTCTTCTGAGGTGCCCCGATTGGATTTGAACCTCCAAAGTTGTAGTTAGCAGCCAAGAGCATTAACCATTTCGCCACCCAAGGACTTCTAGAGATGCAGACAGGGGCCAAGTTCCAACCTTGTATGCCTCACTAGGAGTTTGGACTCGACCCTAGAACCCAGTACAGCTTTGCACTGAGCTCTGCAGGGGTCTGACAATTTTGGGGGGCTTCCTTAGGGCTGATGTAGGAGCTTCTGCACCGCCTCCACCTCCAGCTGCTCCATGTTTATCTCTGACCTTGACTTCACATTGGTTAACAGTATATCGTTACACATCATTTCCTCTGGCAGATAGTGAGCTCCTGAAGGGCAGAAAGCGTGCTGCACTTCTCTCTATAGAAACAAATCCTCACATTTGAGCTGGATGCCAGTTACACAGACTGTGAAGATTCATCAAGGTATGTGCTTTATATATATGCATGTATATTTTGTATTTCAATAAAAATTTGTTTTAAAAAAATGTAAACCCCATCAATTCCACTCCCAGGTCTATACCCAAGAGATTGCAAGCAAGGACTCAAACAGATATTTGTAAAAAAATGTTTTATAGCCCTGTTCTCAATAGGCAAAAGGTGGAAACAATGCAAGTGTCTATTAGCAGATGAGTGGATAAACGAAATGTGGTATGCGGTGCAATGAATTGCTTTTATATGTCCTTTCTCACCATGGTCTTGTAACTCCTACCAAACGACTGGGTTGGACTATGCAAATTAAGTGTTTGTGGTCCACCAATGGGACTGGATAGCTTGTTAATAATGGAAATAAAATGTTTGGCACGTTTGTGGGGGTGGGACCATGTAAATAAGGTGTATGGAGCTCTAACAAGGGGATTGGTCGGTTTTGCCATTCTGTTAGGCTTAAAATGAACCATCCCTGAGGTGGATGGGGGAACCTCACTACCAGCAAGAAAGAAGAGCAGGGAGCAGAGCATGCCCTTTGGACCCAGAGTTCCTGCTTTGAGAACCTCCCAGACCCAGGAGACAGAGAGAAGGAGCTATAACACTGGAGATGGTGCAAGATGGTGAGAAGTGATGGCAAAGAAACGGCAGGAGCAGAACGAGGATACTGGCACACGATGGTGCAGTGGGCTCCCTGGCTCAGGAAGCAAGGCAGTTACAGTGGGTGTACTGACCCAGGGAGTGAGAGAGATGAGCGCCTTCAGGCCGAGGCTTACTGGCAGGGTGGGGTAGCCCTGGGGCACTCTTTGGAGGTACTAAAGAGCTTTACAACACTTGTCC
Organism: Loxodonta africana; assembly: GCF_030014295.1. Taxonomy (NCBI): domain Eukaryota; kingdom Metazoa; phylum Chordata; class Mammalia; order Proboscidea; family Elephantidae; genus Loxodonta; species Loxodonta africana. Next base: position 107,779,277 of record NC_087351.1, read on the forward strand.
AAGCAGGGCAGAGGCTGGGCAAGAGGCAGAGGGGCTGAGAGGCCGAGGGCCAGAGAGGCCTGTCTGCAGGCACAGCTGAGAAGAGGCTGTCCTGATGGAAGAACTGTATCCTGAGTTCTTCCTGATCCTGAAACGGTACCTGCTACTTCCCTAGTAAACCCCATAATCGTGTGTATTGTCTTGAGTTCTGTGTGGCCATCGAAACAAATTACTGAACCCAGCAAAACCAAAAAAAAACAACCAAACCCGGCGCCATCGAGTCGATTCCGACTCATAGCGACCCTGTAGGACAGAGTAGAACTGCCACATAGAGTTTCCAAGGAGCGCCTGGCAGATTCGGACTGCCGACCCTTTGGTTAGCAGCCGTAGCACTTAACCATTACGCCACCAGGGTTTCCATCGAACCCAGCAGAGGAGCAGAAAGTACCATGGGAGGGACAGCTGGTGTCAGAATTGATTTGGAGAGAGCAGGTATGTCTGACCTGCAGCTCGTAGGAATCAGCCTTGGGCTGATGCTGATGGTGGCTCTCCTTCTGCCTCGTGACATTAGAAGAGGTCAGACAATGCTACAGCCCACGCCATTGTTACACAGGATTTCTCAGCTTTAAAGAATAATGAAGCTCTAATACACACTGCGACATACGTGGACCTTGAAGACATTACGGTGAGTGAAAGAAGCCAGATGCAAAAAAGGACAAAGCTTATAAAAAAAATTTTTTTTTTTTTTTAGGATCCCACTTATATGAAATTTCTGGAACAGGAAATGCATCGAGGCCAAAGTGTATTAGTAGTGGCAGGGCTGGGAAGAGGCGGGAACGGGGGTCCCCGCTGAGGGGGGCGAGTTTGTTTGGGGTGACGCAAAACTTTTGAAAGTGAATAGTCACACAGCACGTTGAACATACACCAAGTTGTAACTAAAAAAGGGTTAAGATGCAAATTTTTTGTTATATATATTTCACCACAATGATTTTATATTTTTTATAAAAGGGCAAAAGAAAAGACATGTAAAGACCTTCCCACTCCTGAAACCCACTGCTGTCAAGTCGATTCCAGCTCATAGCAACCCTATAGGACAGAGGAGAACTGCCCCACAGGGTTTTCTTGGCTGTAATCTTTACGAAAGCAGAGTGCCACATCTTTCTCCAGCAGAGTGGCTGGTGGGTTTGACCCCTCAGTTAGCAGCTCCCGCAGGGTAAAAGCCCTCTGATCCCCGAGTCTCAGAACTTGGGAATGGTCCTAGTCACTCCTGTTTGCTTCCAGGATCAGGAAGCAGGTGCTCAGCCTGACAGCCGTCAGTCGGGGGAGCACCTCACATCAGCCCATCCTCCTTGCTTGGCTGAGAGGCCTCGGCTTTCAGTCTGAGACTCAGCAAAGGCACCGAGCGGGTTAAGTGCGTGGCCTGGCTGCCTGAGCTCTCGAATGTACGAAGTATATTAGCCAGGAAACCTGGATGCAGAGACACCGTTTGTCTCCTGGCCGGTGCTCTTGGGACTCGGTAAGCATCTGACCCCTTCCCAGATGGCTTTTGCAAGGTCAGCCTATTATGAATGAATCCTGACTAATTCGGCCGCCCTTCCACTTCTCAAGTATGATTTGTGGCTTAATTGCGGCAGAAAAAAAAAATAATAAAAAGTGCACAGCCCAGGCCATATCCATAACTCATAACTGCAATAAAACCCCTGACGTGCTGGCGTGACTTACGGCAGTCTGCGGGGCGTGCACCCTGGGGCCGGCCAAGGGCCCAGATGTTTCCGTTACAGAACATTTGAGAGTTCCCAAGCTGGAGAATCTGGGCCCCCCAAACTGTTAGAGAATACCTCAACACTGGGTGGAGTCAGGCTCAGAGCCCGAGTACGGGGTCCTGGGGCCCCAGGGGGTCTGCGCTCAGACTGCCCTAAAAGGCAGTGTTGGAGACTCACAGGCTAAGCCAGCGTTGTGGAGGCAACATCTAGCATCTCAAGCCTACAGAAGCTCCCACGTCAGACAAGAGGACAGATCTGTGCCAGCCCCAAGAACGCCCAAGGATAATATACTGGTTAGGGGTTTCGGTCATCAGTGACAGAAAACCCAGGTCAAGCAGCTTAAACCATCAAGAGAATTTATTGGCTCAGTAACTGAACAGCCCAGAGGCTGTTCAGCCTTCAGGCAGAGCTTGATCCAGAGGCTTGAACATAGTTACTAGGGAAAAGTTTTCTTCTATCGTTTCTCTCTGCCTTCTGCCTCAGGCTCCACACATGACCCACAGGAAGTTCCAGGATTCCAGCCTCAAGAAACAAAATGGTGGAACTAGTTCCAGACCTCAGGGCCTCGAGGGGAAAAAAGATCATCTCTTTTCCCAAGTGCTGAACAAATGCCTCAACTCTCCTCTGCACCCATTGGGTCAGGTGTCCATTCCTGAACCAATTAGCAGGTGAGGGGGAGGGGAGGATAGAATACTCTGATTAACTTGAGCCACTGGGGGAGCTAAAGGTCAACTCCACACAGACCATATACTTGAAAATGGGGGAGGGCAATTCCTAAAGGAAATTCAGAAGACTTATTTTACCAAAAGAAAGGAGAATAGATACACTGGGCAGGCAAATGGCAGATGTGCAGTGATGGGCAAACTAGGGCCAAATCTGGTCTGTTTGTATAAATAAAGATTTATTGGCACATCGAAACTAAACCGAACCAGGTGCCATTGAGTTGACTTTGACTCATGGAGACCCCATGTGTGTCAGAGTAGAACTGTGCTCCATAGGATTTTCATTGCCTCCGCACATGGCTGATTTTTCAGAAGTAGGTCACTTGACCTTTCCTCCAAGGTGCCTCTGGGTGAACTCAAACCTCCAACCTTTTGGTTAGCGGCCATGCCCATTCATTTATGAACGGTCTGTGGCTGCTTTTGCATGACAATGGGAGAGTTGAGCAGTTACGGCAGTGACCACCGGGCCCGCAAAGCCTAAAAGAGCTATTATCTGCCCTTTACAGAATAAGCTTGTTGACTCTTGCTTGACATAGGGGAAGGTTCGTTTTGAAGGGGACATTCTGAAGACAGTGGTTAAACACAAAACAATGGAACTTTCTAGTGTCCTCAGTTGTCACCTGCCTTCTGTGGCTAGGGACCAAAGTGGGGATGGGACAGCTGGGGTGCCAGGGCAGGCAGAGCCAGGAGGAGGAGGGCACCTGGCCCCAGCTGCCCTGTTCACTGGCTGGGTGACTTTGGGCAGGTTTCTCTCTCTCTCTCTCTCTCTCTCTCTCTCGAACAAGTAGGTGGGACAGTCCCAAGGATCTCAAGACCCTCCCACATCCCAAAGTCCACATCCTTCTGTAACTCATGATGGAGGGAGACATTTTCCCTTCCCCTTTCTGAAAACTGCCTGCAGAAGGTGGAGCCCACCAGCAGGGGCCGCTAAGAGGCATCATAACTGTTTGGCCAGAGGAGGCGGGATGCCAGCACCCTGCACTCTGTCCTCACCCCTTGTTTATCTGACCCTCACTGCCCTGCAGGACCTGGTTACCAGCACCATGCGGGGAACACAGAAAAGGCTGGACTCTGAGTCTTGCCTCAGCCATGGGCTGTCTCTCTCCCTCGCCAACATTCACCTCCTGAGCATATCGCCTACTCAGCTCTGCGGTCTGCAAGCCCTGCCTTCTCCTTACAGGGGTGGCGGCTGTGTGCTGTCCTCTCACGGGGGACACGGGCAGCCAGACCTGCACAATCTCACCTGTGTCTACTCTGAGGTGTGAGGCGACTAGCTGAGGGGTCACATCTTCCCAGAAGTCTCACGTGCAGAGAAGCGGGCCCGGAGAAGGCAGGCAGAGGCCACCACCAGACACCCCCACCTCTGCAGGGCCTCTGCCCACAGCCCTCCTCTTTAACAGCCCAGTGGAGGCATGGCTTCAGCCATGGATTTGATTTGGGGAAACGTCTGCACTGGAGTCTTGTCTAGCCCTGCTCTGTGCCCTGCTCAGCCAACCTGCGTGAACTCTGTGTCCACGGGCTCCCTTACTCTCTGGCTTCCCAACGGGGGGCCCGGCAGGTGAAATCAAGAGTATTTCTTCTTCCCTGTAGGACCTTCATGAGCTAGCTACAGCTCTCTTCACATAGCTGCCTCTCTCTGTCTCTCTTCCTCTTTCTGTAACTGCTCCCTCCCTTCAGCCCTTCAGACCCAGGGTGGAAGGGGCTCCCAAGGTTGCTAGCCCGGGGGGTACTGCACCACCCATGATTTCCATTGTCCGTTCCCACGCCTTGTAAATTGTTGTCAGTTGCTGTCGAGTAGGCTTGGATTCATGGTGACCTTATTCATAACAGAAGGAAATGTTGCCCGGCCCTGCGCCAACTCCAAGATGTTTAATACGTTTGAGTCCATTGTTGAGGCTCTTGGGTCAATACATCTCATTGACGGTTGCCCTCGTTTTCTCTGACCCTCTACTTAGCAACCACGATGGCCTTTCCTAGCGATTGGTCTTACCCAAAGTAAGTGACCCAAAGTCTCGCCATCCTCACTTCTAAGGAGCCTTCTGGTTGTACGTCTTCTAAGACTGATTTGTTTGTTCTTAAATAGTCCCCCATTGAACTCTTCCCTATTACCTGAGCTGAGTGGGTCATTGGTTTTGTCAGAACTCTGTTTGACACACAACCCAAGTCACATGGTGCCTCAGAGGGAGGCTGATGGGGCTGGAGAAGGGAGGGCGATGAACAAGGTCTAGCTCAAACGCTGTCAGCCTGCTTTTCTCTGGTGGCTTGCATACCTGTCCTGAGTACCTTCGCACAAAGAAGCCCAGCAAACTCTGAAGGATGGCCGGCTGACTAGAACGACCCTGTTCTGCTGCAGACTGTGTTGGCATGACCAAGACTCTAAGGCTTGAAAATTCGGACAAGTTTATTAAAGCCACAAGCAAGGATGTGTTCCCTGAGGACGGCACCCTAGAAGGGGCAAGGATCTTGGAGCCTGTTATGGACTGAATTGTGTCCCCCAAAAATGTGTGCTGTAAATCCTAACCTCTGTGCCTGTGGTTGTAATCCCATTTGGGAATGGGTTGTCTTTGTTATGCTAATGAGGCAGAATTAGTGTAGAGTGTGTCTTGAGTTAATCTCTTCTGAGATATAAAAGAGATTAAACAAGCAAGGGACAGAAGCAGAGATGGGGTAAGAGAGATGCCAAGACACATGGAGATCCCTAAGGAACCAGGAAGCAGAAGCTGAAGAGACAAGGACCTTCCTCCAGAGCTGACAGAGAGGGAAGGCCTTCCCCTAGAACCAGCCCTCTGAATTTGGACTTCTAGCTTTCTAAACTATGAGAGAATAAACTTCCGTTTGTTAAAGCCACCCACTAACGGTATTTCTGTTATAACAGCACTAGATAACTAAAGCCAAAACCAAAACCCCTTGCCGTCGAGAGTCAATTCAGACACATAGTGACCCTATAGGACAGAGTAGAACTGACCCATAGAGTTTCCAAGGAGCAGCTGGAGGAGTTAAACTGCTGACCTTTTGGTTAGCAACCGAGCTCTTAACCACTGTGCCACCAGGGCTCCAATAACTAAGACAGAGCCCCTCAAAGGCTTCCCAGCCACACACCCAGGCAATCACACCTTCACTCAGCAAGCAGTGAGAGCGCATGGTGCTGGGTTACAGGGCCAGGGATCCAGTTCTGCCTTCAAAGAACTTTCCATCCAAAAAGACAGGTAGGCAAACAAAAAGACAATTCCACGCAAGCACGAAAAGTGCTACAACTTAGGGAAACGCTGAGAATGGGGAACACAGTGCCTTGAGCAGTCAGAGGAGGCTGCCTGGAGGAGGAGACGCCTGCACAGTATCCTAAAAGGTGGGCAGGTGAAAACTGTACTAACGGGGAGAAGCGAAAGGAGGAATCCAGACAGAGGATACAAGGGTAAAGGGGAGGGAGAGAAGAGAGCAAGCTTGACTCCCACAAATGAAGACAGCACCTCCTCCCCACTCCGGGGAGTCCCCGTGCATACAAAGAGCCTACTGGAATAATCCTGTCCCTTCCGTCTCTGTCCACTGTACGCACTCTTCACTGGAGGTCAGGAGTCTCACAGCTTCATAATTCCAATAGCCTAGAATGCTGGTCTCCAGTGCGGCGAGATGGCGACTCCCACTTACCACAGTTTTATGTCTATGATTGCGCGCGAGGTCGTCGGTCCCTGTGTTTGGACTATATTGTTATTGTTAGTTGCCTTCGATTCCAATTCATGGGGACCCCATGCATGCAGGGTAGAACTGTGCCGTAAGATTTGCAATGGCTGTGAACTTTCAGAAGCAGATCACCAGGCCTGTCTTCTGAGGTGCCTATGGGTGGGTTTGAACCCCAACATTCCAAATAGTAGTCGAGTGCTTAAGCGTTTGCACCACCCAGGGAGTCCTGTGTTTGGACTAGTGCATCAGTAAGGCTGGAGAAAAAGGAAGACGCATGCCAGCCTAAGCCATAAAGAGTGAAAGAGCACACACTTAGCAACTGCGTCTTTTCTTTTGTTCTAAGCAGTTTTACTTCCTGCCTTTCACACTTGCACCCAAGAGATGGTGCCTGAGTTACACGTACCCACCAGCACATGTGCCCATAAAAATCCCATCAGCATCTTTACGCATATCCAGGTACACACAGCAGTCCATAATGGTTTTGCACCTGTTGCACCCAAGTGCGCCCCCCCCACACACACCGCCTACACTTGCCTGCACAGAGTCGTGCCTAAGGTGCCCACAGCATCCTCGGGGACATGCCCCACAGGCACCCACAGCGTGCACAGGCATGCTTGCGTTCCCACCTGTGTGTGCCCAGGTCAGACTGTGACCTTCAACAGACCCTGAGCTTGCAAAAGCTTATGGGGCTTCCCTGCTTCTCACGAGGAACTCAAAATAAAGGATTTTTTAATTTTAATGTAAGAAAACACATGTGTGCTGAAAAAAAAGTAGCTTCTTCCCTAATTTTTGTGATTACAACTTAAAATTATTGACTTGTTTAGCATTCGCTGATGTGTTTATTCATTTATTCATCTATCTATCTGTCCATTCATGTTTGGCGCCCCTGCTTTGCTGGAGCTCTGGGTGTATCCTGCCTTCTGGATGGTCCAGCCATGACATGCACACACATTCACACAGTACACACCCTCACAGCAAGTACTCACACAAGGTCACCCCACTATTCCTACATGTGCATGTGGGCTCGTACACACAAACACATGCACACACACGCACACAGCCTAATGGAGCTCCAAGCCAGAAACCCCAGGAAGGAACCCAGTGCTGGCACCGGTACCTTCAGATGCAGCCAGCATTTCTGCAGGAAGGCTCTCTTCTCTTCCCGCCTGGCGTTCTGGCCACTGCAGGTTCCAAGCTCAGCAGGAAACATCAGCGTGCTCATATGGAGCCAAGGCCTGCAGACCTCAGAGGGGGAAAGAGGTCTGGTTCAGCAGGCAGACAAAGGCATAGGAATGGGGAGAGCAGGGTTCACAGAAGGAGGACTGCCATTGGGAGTTTGGCCCCCACTATGCGAGGCCCCTCACATAAGGCCCTCACAGAGTGAAGCCCCTGCAGTGTGTATCTCTACAGTGTGAAGCCCCTATTGTGTGAAGACCCCCACGTTGTGAACCCCCCAGTGTGAAGCCCCTACAGTGAGAAAGCCCCCACAGTGTGAAGTCCCATAATGTAAAGCCCCCACAGTGTGAACCCCCACAATGTAAAGCACCCCACAGTGTGAAGACCTCCCCTTTGTGAAGCCCCCAACCATATGAAGCCCCCACAGTGTAAAGTCCGCACAGTGTGAAGCCCCCACAGTGTGAAGCCTCTAGTAGTGTGAAGCCCCCACAGTGTGAAGCCTCTAGCAGTGTGAAGCCTCCAGCAGTGTGAAGCCTCCACCATATGACACCGCCACAGTGTGAAGCCCCCACAGTGTGAAGCCCCTAGCAGTGTGAAGCCCTTACAGTGTGAAGTCCTTACACTGTGAAGCCCCCACAGTGTGAATCCCCCACCATGTGAAGCCCCCACAGCATGAAGCCCCTAGCAGTGTGAAGCCCCCACAGTGTGAAGAGCCCCACAGGGTGAAGCCCCTTAGAGTGTGAAGCCCCCACAGCGTGAAGCCCCTAGCAGTGTGAAGCCCACATAGTGTGAAGCCCCAACAGTGTGAAGCCCCCACAGTCTGAATACCGTACAGTGTGACTACCCCACCATGTGAAGCCCTTACAGGTGAACCCCCACAGTGTGAGGTCTCCACCATGTGAAAGAGGGGCTCTGGAAATGCTGACAGGCCGGGGCATGATGGAGATGGCCTCAAGAGATGGCCCAGTGTCCAACGGACCCCAGACAGGGGCCAGCACTCTCCTCTAGAAGTCTGGTGGGTGACCGACACATGCCAGCCCCCTTCCCCTTCAAATTATGAGCTCACCCAATGCCACACTGTGGTCCAACTTGGGAATTCAGTTTATGATATTAAAAATTCCTGGGGCCTGGGCCCCACTTGACATTTTAATTTATAAAACCTTCCCAGGTGGCTCTATTGTGCAGCCAAGGTTGGGAACCTCTGGTCTACAGGATCCCTGGTGAGCAAATGTCCATGATTGGGAGCTCACCACCTGCCCTGGCTTTGGGGACAGTTTCAGAGTCAGGAGCCCCCTCCCAAGCAACACGGTTCCAATGCCCTGCAGGTGAAAGCAAGCCCAGGGGCTGCCCAACCACCATCATTATGGTTGGAGAGGTTTCTCTGCCCCTGTTACCTACCTCCCGTGGCTGGCTGCCCACCTTCAGCAAGACCTGCCTCCTACAGGAAGGCTGCCCTGACTGCTTCAGCCCCCAGGCCCTTTTCCCACTCTGACCACCCAAAGCCCCAAGGGCGGAGTGCTTGCTTCTTGTTCCCACACCCAGGCCTGCCCCCAGCAGGTTTTCCATCCACCTAAGGCAAAAGGCGGAGTAGACTTTGGAGGCTGCTGGATGGGGTGGGGTGGCCCAGGGGCTGGGGTCTGGCAGACCTGGATTGGAAGTGGTCCTGGGCAGTCCCTTTGCCTTTCAGGGCCACTTGAACATAAATTTGGGGGAACACAATTCAATCCCTAACATGGGTTTTAGACTTTTATATTAATGGAATCGTGTATCTCACTTCTTTTGCTCAATATAACGACAGTGAGACTCATCCATGCAGTCGCCTGTATCTGGGTTTCTATTTTTTAATTGCTTTTTAGTATTTCATGAGAAGACTGAATTTATATGTTCTACCGTTGATGTACATTTGGGTTGTTCCTAGTTTGGGGCTATTGTGAGTAATGCTGCTATGAACATTCTCTTGTTGTTAGGTGCTGTCGAGTCAGTTTTGACTAATAGCGACCCCATGTACAACAGAACGAAAGACTGCCTGGTCCTGAGCCATTCTCACAATCGTTGCTCTGTTCGAGCCCATTGTTGCAGCCACTGTGTCAATCCATCTCTTTGAGGGCCTTCCTCTTTTTCACTGACCCTCTACCTTAACAAGCATGATGTCCTTCTCCAGGGATTGGTCCCTCCTGATAACATGTTTAAAGTATGTCAGACAAAGTCTCACCATCCTCACTTCTAAGGAGCATTCTGGCTGTACTTCTTCCAAGACAGACTTGTTTTTTCTTCTGGCAGTCCATGGCATATTCAATATTCTTCACCAAAAACATAATTTAAAAGCATCAATTCTTTTTCTGTCTTCCTTTTTCATCGTCCAGCTTTTCGCATGCCTGTGAGGCAACTGAAAACACCATGGCTTGGGTCAGGCACACCTTAGTCCTCAAAGTGACATCTTTGCTTTTCAACACCTTAAAGAGGTCTTTTCCCGCAGATTTGCCCAATGCAATATGTCGTTTGATTTGAACATCCTAGTGCAACTCTTTTGGTGAATTCCGTACCTATTTTAATAAAATTGTCATCATAATAGATGACACCTTAGCTTGGCTTTCCGCATTCTCACTTAATGCTATGAGAGCATTTCCCCACATCATTAAAACTCTCGGGTAGCACAAATGGTTTACACTCAACTACGAACTTAAAGGTTAGCAATTCAAGTCTACCCATCATTGCCACGGAAGACAGTCCTGGCGATATGGTTCCGTAAAGATTACAGCCAGGAAAACTCTACGGAGTATACTTCTACTCTGTAACACATGAGTCAGAATTGGCTTCACAGCAATGGCTTTGGTTTTTTGGTTCTAGTATAAATAATCCCTGATTTTCATGCCTATAATTAAGAAGTTGGTTCTATCTCTTTATTTTAGAGATGAGAAAACTGAAGCTCAGAGAGTGGCTTCCCGAAGTCAGCTGGACAGGAAGCCAGAACTTCTTTCCCCTCAGAGAGTTTCAATGTGAGGGCAAAAACATCATAAAATACAAGCAACCAACCAGGGGAACTAACCCATTGCCTTTGAGGCGATTCTGACTCATCGCGACCCTGTAGGACAGAGTAGAACTGCCCCACAAGGCTGTAAATCTTTACATAACCAGACTGGCACATCTTTCTCCTGAAGAAAGGCTGGTGGGTTCGAATTACTGACCTTTTGGTTAGCAGCTGAGTGCTTAACCACTGAGCCACCAGGGCTCCTTAACCAGGGGAAACAGCACTTCAGATGCAATAAAGAACCTAAATGGTTGGTGAAGATGAAGAGTGTTTTGTTTGTTTTTATAAATACAAAGCAGAAAGGACTCAGAGAGTATGGCACCCCCAGGCCCAGGACTAAGGCGAGGTGAAGCCCCAAAAACCCAGTGCCGTCGAGTCCATTCCGACTCATAGCGACCCTATAGGACAGAGTAGAACTGCCCCACAGAGTTTCCAAGGAGCGCCTGGCGGATTCAAACTGCTGCTGACCCTTTGGTTAGCAGGCGTAGCACTTAACCACTACGCCACCAGGGTTTCCAAGGTGAGGTGAAGACGGTCCCCCAAATTTAAAGAGGCGCGCGCCTCCACCGCACCACCACTAGGCGGCGCCAGAGCAGCGCCGATAGTCCTGTCAGCTCAGGCAGCCTGAAGCCGTGGGCGGGGCCCATGGAGACCTAACCCTGGCCTCTGACCAGGATTTCTGGAAAAGACCAGGTAGAAGAAGGCTCTGGCAGCAGATTAGAAGCTTTCAAAGGACACGCTCCACTCTGCTTTGCATCCTAAAGTGTCCTAAATTACTTAAGCTCCTGAGCCTCCCAGCCTCATCTGTCAGCCAGGAAGAAGGATGGAATCAGACTGTGGAGGACCGGCAGGCGCTGTAGACAGGAAGCCGGGAAGCCTGGTGACCCCTCTCTGCCGCTCCCCACCCTCCACAGAAACCCTGACCTTTCCGCTGCAGATGCAGAACTTTGCAGCCAGGTGGCACCTGGAGGCCCGCCCCTCACCTGTGCAGTCGGGCCTGGGGCTGCACCACCGTTTCAGCCTTTGTATCTTCGTCCAGGCTCCCCCACCAGGCATCCAGGGTGGGCACATAGAGAGATCTCACATCTGCACAGCGCCCCACCTCCGCTCTTCAATAGTGAAGCTTTTTCCAAAATATGTGGCGTCCCCGGGACACAGAACTAACTTTTCGAGTTGTTTGCTTAGACACACTTATGTTTGCGTCACTGTTAAGCACTCAGCTACTAACAGAAAGGTTAGTGGTTCAAACCTACCCAGAGGCACCTCAGAAGAAAGGCCTGGCAATCTACTACCAAAAGGCCACAGCCTTGAAAACCCCATGGAGCACAGTTTTACTATGGAACACATGAGGTCAGCATGAGTTGGAATCAACTTGACGGCAGCTAGTTGGTTGGTTGATACCTTGGGTCGAAAGAAACCACTGAGGAAAGCTTTAAGACAAGAGCCACGTGTGTGTCAGAGCACGTGGGGGCATCTTCCACAAAGCAGGCTGCGGCATCACCCACTTGGAGGGAAACCCACTACCTCTTGGTCCAGCCACTCACTGTACAGACTGAAGCCCAGGGAGGTGTCACTGTCCAGCAAACGTGAGACATCGTACCTCAAACCAACTAGAATTCTCACCTATGGGAGGCCTTGTCAGCCCAGGCTCTGTGGTCTGGGGGCTGCGGAAATAGCCGTAACCACCCTTGGCCTACAGGAAGTCTGCGAAACAAAATGGTGGAAAAGGAAGAGGGAAATAGGCAAAGCCAGAGAAACAAGACCCTCATCCCTGTGCCAGAGGAAGGCCACCCTCCTGTCACCTCCTTCCCCCTAGCCAGCGGAACTATGTCAGCCCTCTTCTCACAACAGAGCAGCTGACTTATAAGGGCCTGCGTGTGTGGGACACCGAATATACAATAATTGTTATTATCATCCAACACTCGTCTGTCGGTTTGGCCTACTGGATGTAGTACCTGGTGTGCTGCTATGATGCTAAAAGCTATGCCAGTGGTATTTCAAACACTAGCAGGGTCACCCATGGTGGACAGGTCTCAGCAGAGCTTTACGACCAAGAAGAAAGGCCTGGTGATCTGCTTCCAAATATTAGCCGACGGATGACAACAGAGTACTGTTCCTTATAGTGCTGGAAGATGAGTCCCCTAGGTTGGAAGCCACTCAACCAACACAGTGGCTGCAACAATGAACTCAAACACACCGACGATGGTAAAGATGGGCCAGGACCGGGCGACGTCTCCTTCTGTTGTACATGGGTCACCATGAGTCGGAGCCGGAGGCATGGCAGCTAACAACTTTACCACTATCGCGATCGTTAGTATCACCATTATTGTCATTCATAGCACCCAGCCCCGGGGCCAGGCCGTGGACACGTATCATTCCTAGTCCCTCTGTAACCCTCCATGCTACAGATGAGAAAAGCAGCTTGCCCACACCCACATGGCTAAGAGCAGAGGCAGCAGGCTTCCCACCCAGACCTGTGCCAGGGTTCCCTCCAGCATCACTCTGCAAGGGAGCCCTTGGCTGTTCAAACAGGAAGGAAGTATAGTGGTTGCCTCTGTGGAAGCTGCCGGATGAGGTCAGCAAGGACAACTGTCCACACTTGGACGCAACCTGCACACCTATGCACGCACAAAATAGCACGGGAGTCCCAGGTATTGCAGTTCTGCCTTTAGCGTCCAGTCCGTCTCCCTAAAGCATGGTGAGAACATCAGCCAGATGACGAGAAGCGCTCTTGTCTGAGAACGGGCCAGAGTCCCTCTGTTCCCTGGTTTGGGTTCTGCACACCCATGTTTCTCCAGGTCCTCTCGGCTGTACCGTTGGGTGGGCACACCTCGCATGGCTGAAATTCTCAGCCTCTCCAGTTCTGATGCTCAAGGCACGCTGTGCTGTTTCGGGCCCCTGGGCTGCCCTCTTGCGATGCCTTGCCACCCTGGCCCGGCTTCCCCACTGCTCTGGGTGCTCCTTGAGGCCAGGACTGCTTCACCATCTTCTGATCTCCAGCATTGGTCCCAGGCCTCACCTCAAGGGACCCTCAAATTTCAGCTGCTATGAAGTTTAGGAAACAGGACAGGGCTCGATTATGAATTATGATTTCAGGGCCGGACAATATCCTTCTTACACGTTTCTAGGTTACTCCTAGACACCAAGGCTGTGTCAGAGCTGACTCCATGGGTGCCTTCTCTTTCCAGAGACTACTGTGAGATGGCCTCTGATGCACCATGCCTGCTCTTGTGTGTGCTTGTGTGTATGCTCGTATGTGCACACATGTGTGTACGTGTGTGTGTTGTTGTGAGTTGCCATTGACTGTGATTCATGATGACCTTATATACAACAGAACAAAACATTGCGCGGTCCTGCCTCATCCTCACAATTGCCAGCACGTTTGAATCCATCTGTCTTAGTCACCTAGTGCTGCTATAACAGAAATACCACAAGTGGATGACTTTAACAAAGAGAAACATATTCTTCCACAGTCTAGTAGGTTACAAGTCCAAATTCAGGGTGTCAGCTCCAGGGGAAGGCTTTTTCTATCTGTCAGCTCTGGAGGAAGGTCCTTGTCTTCAATCTTCCCTGGTCAAGGAGCTTCTCAGGCGCAGGGACCCCTTGTCCAAAGAACACGCTCTGCTCCTGGTGCTGCTTTCTTGGTGGTATGAGGCCTCCCCGACTCTCTGCTTGCTTCTATATCTTATATCTCAAGAGATTGCCTCAAGACACTATCTAATCCTGTATGTTGAGTCCCTCCTCACTAACACAACTGCGGCCCATCCTCCCTCATTAACATCATAGAGGCAGGATTTACAACATAGAGGAAAATCACACAATACCAGGAATCATGGCCCAGCCCAACTGATACACACATTCTGGGGGGGACATAATTCAATCTATGACACCATCGTTGCAGTTATTGTGCCAATCCATCCCACCAAGGGTTCCCTGTGCCCTCGTGGGCCCTCTGCTTCACCAGACATGATGTCCTCCTTCAGCAATTCATCCTTCCTGATGACATGTCCAGAGCAAGCGAGTCAGACAATGTTCCATTGTGACTCGTAGGGTTTTCACTGGCTGATTTTCAGACGTAGATCACCAGGCCTTTCTTCCTGGTCTGTCTTAGTCTGGAAGCGCTATTGGGTGACCCTGCTGGTATTTGAAATACCAGTGGCATAGCTTCCAGCATCACAGCAACACACATGTCACCACAGGACAACCAAGTGACAGACAGTTGGTATGTGTGTGCATAAACGACTTTTAATGTGCATGACACATGACATTACAACCACATCGCCTAAGCCACCATTTAAATATATTTTATTAAAGATAAATTTATACGTATTCATCTGTAGCCTGCCTCATACGATTATATTTTGTTTGCTTTTCATGACTTTTAAACCAGGTTCATTAGCATTTTACGTCCTTAGCAGGGAAAAGGCAGAGTATTTAATAGATGACCTTGGAATAGGTGAGTAGCCACAGGAAAAAAACTAGGGTGGGAACTATCCCTTATACTATACATCAAAGTAAATTCCTATTGGATCAACTATGTATAGACAAAAAATAAACTCTAAAAATGTTGTAAGAAAGCAGAGGGTTTTTGTATATAGTCTCAGAATGGGAAAGGTCTTTCTCTAAGCATGGCACAAAACTCAAGAAAAGACTTGTCAAATTCACATAAAGAAATTGAAAAATTCATAAGGAAAAATGAAATAAAGTCAAAAGATAAGCAGCAAACAAGTCATGCCAAAGAGACAACTTCCTTGATATTTAAGGACCTTGTTTCAGCGGAGCTTCCAGACTAAGCCAGACAGATAAGGAAGAAAGGCCTGGCAATCTACTTCTGAAAATTTGCCAGTGAAAAACCCTATGGATCAGAACAGTGCAATCCCATTTTGCATGGGCTCACCATGAGTCAGGGGCTGACTCAGTAGCAGCTTGTAATAACAACAACAATACATCAAAAAGACCAAAAACTCAATAGAAAAAAATGGGCCCAGGACTTGAAATGTCTGGGTTCAAATTCCAGCTCTGCCAGTTACCAGCTGTGCACCCTTGAGCAAGTTACTCAACCCCTCTGGTCCTTGGTTTCCTTGTTTGTAAAAAGGTCCCAGCCCCATGGGGGTCGTCGTGAAGATTAAATGTATGAATGTCCCCCAGTATTGCCACTGTTTACTTGCCTGCCTCCCCTAGGAGAGGGGGCTGTGAGCCCCTTGGAGGGAGGGCCTGGCCCAGCTTGGACGATCCTATCCTGTGCCTGGCAAATGTGCGTTGAACTGGGCAGGACTGACTTGAATTGGGCCAGGAATGGCACTGTGCATCCATGTTGGAAGGAAGGAAAAAAACCACACCAAGGGCACTAGATGGCAAATGCAGCCCTGGGCCACGTTATAGCTCCATGGCCCTGGAAGTTAAAATTCATAGCCTGTTAATTAGCATGTGGAGCAGGAAGTTTCTAAATAGCTTTGCAGCGAGGCAACGGGCAGGCTGAGGGCCAGCACTTAAAAGCCTGGTTTAAAAGAAAGAGAAGGGAAAAGGAGCCGGCAAAACAACCAGGACATCTCTACTCCTTTTTACATCACAGCAGCCCAAATGCTCGTTCCTGCAGGGACCTCCTATGGAAATAAGCATCTACCTTTGTGGTGGGTTTTGAAGGGACCTTGGGCCCTGTAGCCACTGGGACGGGTGGAGTCCGGAGGGTGGAGTGGGTCTGGGGGTGCGTGACCACCTTCACAGGACACCACATTCTTTCTTCCTGCCTCCTTTTAAAGCCACACCGCTTCCTTGACCACCCAGGACTCAGTCTTAACTGTTAGGGCTTCCCAGGATTATATACAGAGATGATGATAGCCTTGATTCTGTGGATGGATGCCTTTGGCCTTGGCATGAAGCTAGCATTTCTGGAGACCTTGAATCCAAAATGTGCAGCTCAGTGATCCTCTTACCCCCACCCCCGACAGAGGGAGGCCCAGGCTCCATAACCTGCCAAGGTCATGCAGCCTCACAGACAACCTCCAGGAAGCCTTCTCTGACCTCTCCAGCCTTATTCAGCCCTTGCAAGCCTGTTATTAGAGGGCAGTGGTGGGTCGGTGGTAGAACTCTCACCTTCCACGCAGGAGACCTGGGTTCCATTCCCGACCAATGGACCTCATGTCCAGTCCCCACCCGTCTGTCAGTGGGGGCTTGCTGGTTGCTCTGCTGCTTGGCAAGTTTCAGTGGAGCTTCCAGGCTAAGACAGACTAGGAAGAAAGGCCTGGTTTGAAACTTGTTCCAAAACTCAGTCAATGAAAACCCTATGGATTACAACGGTTTGACTACAACCTATTGTGGGAATGGCTCAGGATGGGCAACATTCGTCCTGCTGCACATGGGGTCCCCACGAGTTGGGGGCTGATTCAATGACAGCTAACAACGACAAGCTTCTTCTGACTAGCATTGTCTGATCATTTATCTACAATGTCCCAGCATTGCATTTTGGGGAGCGGGGAGACATGGACCCTGCCCTATAAGTCACTCTCTCCTCTGAACTCCCTGGCACTTTCTGGCTTCCCAATTTACAGGCCCCGTTGCCCTTGTGGCTTCTCTCACATTGTTAGTTAACTGATCGCATCTTTGACTCTCCCCCCAGCACCCCTAGAATACATGCGCAGCTTAGAGCTTAAAAGCCAGATGGCCTGGGTTCAAACCCTGGCTCTGCCACTTCCGGTGGTGTGACCTTGGACAACGTATTTAATCTCGCTGTGCCTCAGTTTCCTCATGTACACAACAATGATAACGCTACCAATCTTGATGGTTTTCCATGAGGATTAAGAGCAATATTTTGTAAAGCACTTAGAACAATGCCTGGCACAAAGTAAGGACCCTGTAATGTTTAGTCTCAACTGAATACTGCATTTGTAGCTGTCTTAGTCGTCCAGCGCTGCTATAACAGAAATACCACAGTGGGTGGCTTTACTAAACAGAAATTTATTTTCTCACAGTTTAGGACGCTAGAAGTTCGAATTCAAGGTGCTGACTCTAGGTGAAGGCTTTCTCTCTCTGCTGACTGTGGAGGAAGGTCCTTGTCTCTTTGAGCTTCTGCTCCTGGGCAGTCTTCATGTGGCTTGACATTTCTCTTCCCCTATCTCAGCTTCTTTCGCTTTCTTGTTAACCTCTTTTGTATATCAAAAGACCTTGATTTAAGATACATTCTACACTAATACAGTCTCATGAACACATCAAGGACAACCCATTCCCAAATGGGACTATAACCGCAGGCATAGAGGTTAGGCTTTATAACACCTGTTTTGGGGGGGACACAATTCCATCCATAACAGTAGGGTAAGGCACACATCTTTCCCTCGAGGATCTCAAACCCGAATGCCTAGAGACATCAGACAAAAGTGGAAGCAGCAGAGTCGGCTGGGTGAGGCCTGTGGCAAAACGAAGTGCTCCAACCCCACCTGAAGGGGGCAGCAGCTACTCAGCTTCAGAGGCTTGCTTCTCTGTAGGAATGTGGTCCAGGGACACCAGACCCTTCTATTTTTTAAGAAAAGATAGAATTCTTGTTTGTTTGTTTGTTTCATGTAAAATCTCTCAACTTTTAAATGTTAGCAGGGAATTTTGAAAAAGTCAATGCAGTGCAGACCAAACAAAACACATATATGGGCTAGCTAAGCCTGTCTGCAACCTCAGCCTCACACAATGTTTGTCTCAGTAACTAGACAGCGAGTGCCATGCAGTCAGAGCCCTGTTCTCGTTCAGTGCTGCATCCCCTGGGCCTGGCAGAATGGTGGCCACAGAGTGAATGAAGGAAGGAATGAATGAATTGGACAGACTTGAAGAGAAAGATGACAGAAACCTACTGAGTGACAACTATGTAATAAGCACCATACCAGGAGCTTAATGAGCCCCATCGCATGAATGGCAATGAAGCCCTCTTGTGAAGAGAAGCGCTGGTGGTGCTGCGGTTAAGAGCTGGCTGCTAACCAAAACGTCAGCAATTCGAATCCACCAGCCACTCCGTGGAAACCCCACGGAGCAGCTCTACTCTGTCCAATAGGGTTGCTATGAGTCAGAATTGACTTGATGGAGGAATTATCTGTTCTGTTTTACAGGTGGAGAAACAGAGGCTCAGCAGGGTTACGTTGGTTGCTCAGTATCACACAGTGGGTAAATAGCAGAGTCTGGGAAGTTTCCCAAAACTCCCAGATCCCAGTGGCTAAAGCTCCCACTCAACCTGCTTTGGGATGGATGGATGGACGGATGGATGGATTATGGATGGATGGACGCATGGACGGATGGACGGATGGACGGATGGATGACGGGTGGACAGAATGATCGGCTAAATATCTGAATAGATAATAGATGACTGAATGAATGGATGGATGGACAGTCAGATAGATGGATGATTTGATGGATAGAACTGGAGAACCCTTCCCCCACTAAAAGTTCCAGCATAAACTTTCTTCCATTCTGCACTTTCCATCACTGCAGAGGCTCCAGCTATTTCCATTAAGCAGCTAAACGAGATGTCCAAACAAGGTTAGTGTCACAGTTAGCAACAAAGCCAATTTGAACTGTAGCAGGGGAAGGGGGAGGAGATGGGTTGGGGAAGGCAGTGGGGAGGGATGTCTTTGCCCTTTACACCTTGGTCAGGTGTAAACAACATCATTAGGCTAATCATGGAGCCATCACCAACTCCTGCTGCAGAATCCACATTTCCCACCCCACCCCACCCCACTCTCCCCCACAGTGAGGATTAGGAAAAGCTGCCTCTCTCCCTCTTCCACCACCTCCCCTTGATAATGGACCCTCTTGGGGAGACAGCCCAGCTGCACAGGATGTCCCAAACATTTCCCAGCACCCACTCCCTTCTTAGCTGCATGTGGCCTGGGACAAGGAAGCCTTAAACCTACTGCCCCGAACTCAACCCTTCCCCAAAGTGTGAATCCAGGGAGAGCTAACACCAGGGAACCATCTCCTCTGATCAACTGAGCCTGTGTGAGCAACCTTTGCCCAAGGCTGTAACCAACCCTGGGTCGCAAGTCCATCTGCCGTCAAAGCATGTGCAGTAGGCTGGCTTTCAGGTGTGTGCCTCCCGAATGTCTGTTCCACCACCAAGCACTGGTTCTAATCTCAGACACTCAGGCACCTGAGCCGAGAGCGCCTTTGTCTCCGAGTGACCCCTGGTGGCACTCCCCACCAGGCCTGCCTCTGTTCTTTATGTGCCCCAGCAAAACCCCAGGGTCTTCTCCAGTCAATACGGTAATTACGGCTCTCAGGTCATCAGAAAGACCAAGTCTTTCCCAAAGCCTCAGAAAAGGACGATGCAAAACCTGGGCTGTAAAATCCAGAGAGGAGCTCAACAAACTGCAACACCAGAAGCCTGAGGACCTGGGGTGTGACCCTGGGGGAAGCACAGCACCTTTTCGGCCTCAGCTTCCTCTAAATAAGGTCACCACCAACCTCCAGAGTCCTGAGGCTCCAGGGAGCTAGAGCACCTGAAGGCGTTTGTATTCATGTAGGCACATAGTCAACACACACTTACTAGTTGTCTGCTGTGCGCTAAGTGGCCAGAATAACTTATTTAATAGCCATAGTGGTGCAGGGGTGAAGTGCTTGGCTGCTAATCGAAAGGATGGCTGTTTGAACTCACCCAGTGACCTGACAATGTGCTTCTGTAAAGATTACAGCCTGGAATGCCCTATGGAGCAGCTCTACTCTGTCACATGGGGTCGCTATTAGTTGAAATCAACTTGATGACACCTAATGACAACAACAATTCTTACACAATCTTCTGAAGTAGATCCTATTATCTCCATTTGAAGAAATGAGGCTCAAAAATGTTGAGCCACTTCAGCAATGCTATTCAGCTAGTAAGAAACAGAGGCAGGGATCCACCCAGGGCTCCTCAGAGCCAAAGTCAGTGCTCTTTGTCACTACAAGGCCTGGTTTGCCATGAAATGGGCCTGGGGAATGCTAGAGCCAGAGATGGAGTGTCCTTGGGTATGTCTAGGTGAGAAACCGAAGGTGCACAGGCTGTGACTTGCCCAGACCACAATCGTATGTTTGTGACCACTCCTGAGTTGAAGCTTGGTGTTGTCATGGTGATGTCCACTGTCTTATCTGAAACTTCCCTCTTTGCAAGAGAAACTTTCGAAGTGTTCAAATACCTGTGTTTGTCGGGAAGAAATTCTGGTGTTGTAGTGGTTCAGAGCTACGGTTGCTAAGCAAAAAAAGGTCGGCAGTTCACATCCATCAGGCACTCCTTGAAAACTATAGGACAGCTCTACTCTGTCCTTATAGGGTCGCTGTGAATCAGAATTGACTCGATGGCAGCGGGTTGGGGATTTTTTGTTTTGTTTTTGTTTTTTTTTATTTGTCAGGATCAGAGTTACCTAATAATCAACGCTCATGGAAGCAGCAGTCAAGAAATCAAATGACACATTGCATTGGGCAAATCTGCTACAAAAGACCTCTTTAAATTGTTAAAAAGCAAAGATGTCACTTTGAGGACTAAGGTGCACCTGACCCAAGCCATGGTATTTTCAATTGCATCATATGCATGCGAAAGCTGGAGAATGAATAAGGAAGACCAAAGAAGAATTGACGCCTTTGAATTATGGTGTTGACAAAGAATATTGAATGTACGACGGAATGCGAGAAGAATGAACAAATCTGTCTTGGAATAAGTACAGCCAGAATGCTCCTAGGAAGTGGGGATGGTGAGAGTTCGTCTCACATAATTTGGACATGTTAACAGGAGGGACCAGTCCCTGGAGAAGGACGTCATGCTTGGTAAAGCAGAGGGTCAATGAAATAGAGGAAGACGGGCTGACACAGTGCCTTCAACAATGAGTTCAACAGAAATGATTGTGAGAATGGCACAGGACTGAGCAAGATTTCCTTCTGTTATACAAAAGGTTGCTAAGGAAGAACAAACTCAACGGCCCCTAACAACTGCAGTGTTACCCAAAGTGAGGGAGGCACCAGCCGTGGAGGCCACAGACCCCACCTAGAAGAACCAAGTCACCCAGTAGGAGAGAGACCCCCTTTGTGACCCTTTTTCAGCCTTGCTGATTACATCAAGAAGAAAGACACAGCCCAGCGCTGGTGTGTCTTAACGTCTCTCTAACACTTCTTCTAACCATCACCCATCTATCAGTTTGTCACACTGTGGTGGCTTTCATGTTGCTATGATGTTGGAAGCTATGCCACTAGCACTTCGAACACCAGCAGGGTCACCCTTGGTAGACAAGATTCAGTACAACTTCCAACTAAGATTAGGAAGAAAGATCTGTCGATCTACTTCTGAAAATTAACCAGTGAAAACCTTATGGAGCACAAGAGGATACTGTCCAATATAGTGCTGGAAGATGAGAAGATGGGGCAGGATCAGGCAATTTTCATTCTGTTGTACATGAGGTCGCCATGAGGCAGAGCTGACTCAACAGTAACTAATGACAATTAACCACAGCTCTTCATTCTCCTCTTCCAACCAGGAGGTAACATCCCCAAGGCCACAGCCTCCAGCAGACAAGAGTGTGTAGCTAGAATAATCCCTCTTGGCTTTCGTTTGGTTTATTTTTAAAAAATTATTTTTTATGTCTAGCAAGGACTATGGTTTTTCTGTTTACAGTAGGGATGTATATAATTTCCTTTTTAAATAAATTTGTTGAAGTAAAAATGAGGATCAAGTCAAGGAAAATTATTAAAAACACTTTGGATTTAATTAAAATGATTAAGTCATTGGTAGTTGAGGTGCTTTGCAAACGCAGCCCACGTCGAAGTGCGCTCCTGCTGGCATCTGGGTGGCTGAACCCAGTGCAGTCCCACAGCTCTGGTTCAGGCTGCTCTTGACTAGACGACCTTGACCTGAGGTATCTGGGATGATGCACAGACCTGCACTTGTCCCAGATGACCTTGACCTAGAGCATCTAGGGGAGATGCAGTAGGCCTGCACCTGACCTTGGCGACCTTGTCCTGGGCTGTCTGGTGATGCACAGGTCTGCACTTGACCCAGGTGACCTTGACCTGAGACATCTGGGAATGATACAGAGGGCCAGAATCACAGCTGCACTTCCTACCCTGCTCCGCTCCATGGCCACACTGTATGGTGTGTGGCACTGAGCCCGGTGATCAGCACCAGTCCGTACGTAATCAGAACACCAAATAGTGTCTCCAGCCTCGTAGCTAGAGGGGCGCCTCAGTTTCCCTCACTCATCGTCTTCTCTTCCCCCACTGAGGACTCGGCACCCCGTCTCTCAATGATAACATTGCAGAGTCCTGTGATCCCTCTGCTGTATGGTGACGGTGCTGACGTCCTGCTGCGTGAGCAAGCTCTGGGGGACTCCCTCTGGGTCTGGATCTGACCTCCCCTCTAGCTGAGCCTGCCATTTATGTTACTTAGTGAACAGTTATAGAACACGTCTTAGACACTCTTAGGGCTCATCATGAGTATTTCCTCATTTAATCTTTGTAACAACAGTTATGGATTGAATTGTGCCCCACAAAGTATCTGTTGGAATCGTATCCCCTATACATGTGGGTATAATCCCATTTGGAAATAGTGTTTTCTTTGTTATGTTAATAAGGCCATGTTAGTGTAGGGTGTATCTTAAACCTAATCACTCTGGAGTTATAAGGAGCAGCCAAGCAAGCTAAGAAGGATGGCATGCCACCTGGAGATTGACAAGGAGCCCAGGAATGCTGAAAGAGACAAGGATCTTCCCCCAGAACCAACAGAGGGAGACTTCCCCTAGGGCTGGGGTCCGGAACTCAAGCTTCTAGCCTCCTAATCCGTGAGAAAATAAATTTCTGTTTTGTTTAAAGCCACTTGTGGTATTTCTGTCACACCAACACTAAGAAACTAAGACAACGCACCTATGGGGAGGTACTGTTCGCATCCCCATTTTACAGATGAGGAAACTGAGGAAGAAAGATTAAGGTTGGACCACTAGGAAGCAGTAGATCAGGATTTGGTGTTTGTCAATATGGCAGCAAATGAGTAACACTGACAGAGGGCCCGGTGGGGTGGTATCAGTGTGACCCTCATTCCAGGGTGACCTTGCCTGCTAGTGGGGTAGTGATCCTACCCAGTAGGCTAGATGGCAGGATTGCATGAGAAAGTGTACAGGCAGGGCCTGGCACGATACAGTAGCTGTTATCAAAACTCACCTCTGTTCCTCCGTACCTGTTCTCTCGCCCCTCCTGAAGGCACCTCCTCATTCTCAGTTCACCTGTTCAGCAGACACACACTGAAAGGAAACATAAGTATCAGAAAGAGCATCAGAATGGGAGTCAGAATTCCTAAATTCTTGACCTGGTTCTGCCAGCACCTATTATGTGATCTCGGCCTAATCCTACCCTCTCGGGACCTCAGTCTCTTTATCTGTAAACAGCGGATATTGTCCCGGATCAGGGGTCAGGAAACTACAGCTCAAATCAGGCCCATCACCTGGTTCTTAAATAAAGTTTCATTGGATCACAGCCAGGCCCATTGGTTTGTACACTGTCTATGGCCGTTTCGGTGCTACAACTACAGGGTTGAGTAGTTGTGATAGAGATCGTCTTGGCCCATGACTTAGTTACCCAGTGCTACTGTAGTAAAAAAAATACCACAGATGAGTGGTTTTAAGAAAGAGATATTTGTTTTCTCACAGTTCCAGAGGCTAAAAGACTAAATCAGGGCCTCAGTCTTATCGATTCTTTCTGTGAGCCTCCTCCTAGCTTCCGATGTCTGCCAGCAATCCTTGGCGTTCTTTTGCTTGTAGACAGGGCCTCACATGGCATCTGTCTTCCCTTGTGTGTGTCTCTGTGTCTATTTTGCTCTTTTAATAAGACGCCAACCAGAAATGATTAAGTTTAGGACCCACCCTACTCCAGTGTGACCTCATTAATATAACAGAAGAAAACCTGTATTTCTAAACGGGGTCATATTCACAAGTACAAGGCCTAGGACTTCAACTTAACTTTTGGGGGACGTAATTCAATCTATAATGGCCCACAAGTCTAAAATATTTAGTTTCTGGCCCTTTATAGTTTTCCAGCCCCTGTTCTAGAAGATGCGGGCAGAGGCTGTATTGGTCACTGCTATTTGCCCAGAGTCTAGGACAGTGCCTGGCCTCCAGGTGGCTTTCAGTAGACACTCAGTGACTGAATGACTGAATCTCTAAGAACTCTGCCAGTCTGATGGCCTAATACTGTGATCACGGCTGCAGACCAGGTTCACCTCAAAGGCCTACGACCTACATGTTCCCTAAAGCTGTCATTCCACAGATTCCTCAGGGACCATGCAGTCATGGAGATGCCCCGCTCAGATCTCCCTTCAAGAAAGACTTTGCTGTCCAACTGCAAGGAGAGCAGTGAGTGGACGACCTCCAGCTATTGGTGCCTTCCAAATCCACTTCAGATTTTAAGCCGAAGCCATGGTTTCAAAAGGAGTAATAGGGCCCGGCCATTTATGCCCAACAAGGACTTCCTTAAACAAGCAATCCTGGCTCTGCAGCTCCCCCTTGGGCTGGCCATGACTTTGTGAGGTTTGCATCTGGATCTGAAGCTCTCCCTGCCCACAACTGCTTCCCCCTCTTCATCTTTCACAGGTGCTACCTTACAATAGGAGTCCCTAGGGCACAAATGGTTAAGCAAGCAGCTACTAACTGAAAGGTTGACCATTCAAATCCACACAGAGGCACCTCAGAAGAAAGGCCTGGTGATCGGCTTCCAAAAGATCACAGCCGTGAAAACCCTATGGAGCACAGTTCTTTGACATACACAGGGTTGCCAAGAGTCAGAATGGACTCGAGCAACCACTGTCTTACAATAAGCTCACGTTCCTAGCTCCATCTCAGTAACTATTTTCTGGAAGATCTGAACTGCTACAGGACCAACTCCTCAACAGGTATTCATTAAGCACCTACTATATATCATGTCGGAAACCCTGGTGGTGCAGTGGTTAAGTGCTATGGCTGCTACCTAAAGGATCGGCATTTCAAATCCCGCCATGTGCTCCTTGGAAACTCTATGGGGCACTTCTACTCTGTCCTATAGGGTCGCTATGAGTCGGAATCGACTCGACGGCAGTGGGTTTGGTTTTTTTGGTTATATAAAGATTGGAAACCCTGGTGGCATAGTGGTTAAGTGTTTGGCTGCTAACCAAAAGGTTGGCAGTTCGAATTCACCAGGCGCTGCTTGGAAACCCTATGGGGCGGTTCTACTCCATCGTATAGAGTCGCTGTGAGTCAGAACCAACCCAGCGGGAGCTGTGGTTCTAGAAGGCACAGACATTCCTCAATTGCAGCATTGAAGCAAGGAGGGAATGGGGAAGAAATACCCCAACGTCTCTTTGCTCCGCCCTCTGATCTCCTACTGGGGCTCCTATTGGCTGGGCCTGACAGGAAGCCACAGAGCAAGGGATCCTGGGTAATGGAGTCCATAGAGGGCAACATTCGCAGGCACAGAGCAACAAAGAATTGATCTGGAGGGTGGTGGAGGGGACCAGAGAGGGCACAACACTGGGAATAAAGAACACAAACTCATACTAGGCAGCAGGCACGGACTGTGCTATGTGGTTTATTTCAGTATTTCATTTATTCCTAGAAGCATCCTCTGAGGTAGGAAACATTTTCCCCTTTCACAGATGAGTTGGCTGAGGCTCAGAGAGGTTAAGAACCTTGGCCAAAAGATCACAGTGAAGAGTTGCTGGGGCCAATAGTGGTACCTCATCTTCAAAGTCTTTCCACTCCCTCACCCCGCCTCTTTCCTCACAACAGAGTCGCCAAGCTTCCCGGGGTTCTGGCTGGGTCAATGCCAAGCCAGGGCAAGGCTTGCTTTTCCTGACTGAAACTTTCCAAATTTGTATAAATTCTCCCTGCGTTAGTTCCAAGCGCCATTTTATTTGCCAGTTCCACAGTTGACTGCAGGCCTCTGCTAATCAAACCCCCAAGGCCATCGGCTTGGAGCTTTCGGCTCCATTACCCTCTTGCACCCCTCATTGCCTTTCTCCAGACGTTCAAAAGCACCTGGTCAGATTTGGTGTGTGAAACACAAGACTCTTCTCTTCAGTGGCACGCAGACGAATGCATCAACAGACAACTGAGAGAAACAGCACAGGAAGGGGGAGAGAAGCGGCCCACACCCGTTGTCCACTGAGCAGCTGAAAATCCAACATGCCAGGTGCCATGAAGAGGGGTGGAAGGGACACTGCTCTTGGGCTCTGTGCGTAGTAGGTGCTTCATAAACAGTTCTTAAGTGAATGAGCTCTGTCTTAGTTATCTAGTACTGCTATAACAGAAATATCACAGTGGGTGGTTTTAACAAATTTGTTTTCTCACAGGTAGGAGGCTGGAAGTTTGAATTCAGGGTGCTGGCCCTAAGGGAAGGCTTTCACTCTC
The DNA here is from genome assembly GCF_030014295.1 of Loxodonta africana. Taxonomy (NCBI): domain Eukaryota; kingdom Metazoa; phylum Chordata; class Mammalia; order Proboscidea; family Elephantidae; genus Loxodonta; species Loxodonta africana. The sequence goes on from NC_087351.1 coordinate 107,805,984, forward strand.
GATCAGCCTTGGACGAAGGTCCTTGCCTCTTTCGAGCTTTTGCTCCTGGTGATCTTCACGTGGCATGGCATCTATCTTCTTCTATCTTTGCTTTTTTGCTTGCTTGTTTAATCTGCTATTTTAGATCTCAAAAGAGATTGACTAAATCACATCTTGTATTAATCCTGCCTCATTAACAAACAAAGAAAATCCATTCCCAGATGGGATTAAAACCACAGGCATAGGGGCTTGGATTTAAGACACATATTTTGGGGAACACGCAATTCAAGCTCCTACGCTGGGCCCGTAGGTGAAATGTCCCAAGGATAGTGGCCAGCACAGAGCCAGACATGTAAACACAGGACAGCAGAGTGATGAGGACCATGGCTCTGGGAGGCCAGACCTGGGATCGAATCCTGGCTTCCCTGTTCATGAGCTCCGTGATAGAGGACAAATAATTGTCTTTCCAGTCTTGTTTTCCTCGTTTATAAAACAGGAATTACAAACGAGGATCAGACCATAGGTGTCTACCCTCCAGAATGGTGAAAAATATATAATGAATAGTTAGAAATTAGCTCTGTAATTGCTCTATAAAAAAGTATGCAAAAAATGATACCTATGATTAGAAGCTGGGCTGTATGAAGAAGAACAGGGCTTAAGGATTGGAGGAAGACTCATTAACAACTTGTGTTATGCAGATGACACAACCTTGCTGGCTGAAAGTGAAGAGGACTTGAAGTACTTACTAATGAAGATCAAAGACCACAGCCCTCAGTATGGATTACACCTCAACATAAAGAAAACAAAAATCCTCACAACTGGACCAATAAGCAACATCATGATAAACGGAGAAAAGATCAAAGTTGTCAAGGATTTCATTTTACTTGGATCCACACTCAACAGCCATGGAAGCAGCAGTCAAGAAGTCAAAAGACGCATTGCACTGGGCAAATCTGCTGCAAAGGACCTCTTTAAAGTGATGACAAGCAAAGATGTCACCTTGAAGTTTAAGGTGTGCCTGACCCAAGCCATGGTGTTTTCAATCACATCGTATGCATGTGAAAGCTGGACAATGAATAAGGAAGACTGAAGAAGAAATGATGCCTTTGAATTGTGGTGTTGGCGAAGAATATTGAATATACCATGGACTGCCAAAAGAACAAACAAATCTGTCTTGGAAGAAGTACAGCCAGAATGCTCCTTAGAAGCAAGGATGGTGAGACTACATCTCACATACTTTGGACATGTTGTCAGGAGGAATCAGTCCCTGGAGAAGGACCTCATGCTTGGCAGAGTATAGGGTCAGCGGAAAAGAGGAAGGCCCTCAATGAGAGGGACTGACACAGTGGCTGCAACAATGAGCTCAAGCATAGCAACGATTGTAAGCATGGCGCAGGACTGGGCAGTGTTTCTTTCTGTTGTGCGTGGGGTCGCTATGAGTCAGAATCGACTCGACGGCACCTAACAACAACAACGACATGGTTATTAAAAAAACAAAACAAAACTCATTGCCGTTGCGTAAATTTCAACTCATAGCCACCCTATGGTTATTTAAATTAGCTGTGTGACTCTGGTCACCTGTCGATGGTTCAGTGGCAGAATTCTTGCCTTTCATGCAGGAAACCCGGGTTCAATGCCAGGCCAATGGACCTCATGCACAGCCACCACCCGTCTGTCAGTGGAAGCTTTGTGTTGCTAAGATACTGAATAGGTTTCAGCGGAGCTTCCAGACTAAGATGGACTAGGAAGAAAGGTTTGGCAATCTACTTCCAAAAATCAGGAAAACCCAGGGGATCACAAGGGTCCAATCTGCAACTAATCATGAGGATGGTGGAGGACACAGCAGCGTTTCCTTTCGAAGTGCATGGGATGGCCCTGAGTTGAGGGCTGACTCAACGGCAGCTAACATCAACACGTGACTCTGGGCAAATTGCTTGACCTCTCTGTGTTTCAATTTCCTCACTTATAAAATGGGAATAAGATAGTGCCCACCCCATTGGGTGGTTGTGGAGGTTGCATAAGACAAAGACACGTGAGTACTTAGCATGGTGTCCCTGGCACCCAGGAAGCATCCCCTAAGTGCTAGCTCTTCCGCCAGCAAACCACAGCCATCATCATCGTCATCAACACTGACCTCTCTTCTCTGGCTTATACTGTTTTCAGGGATGGGAGGGCTGGGACTGAAAACATCATTCCCAGACCCCTCAGCCAGCTGGCTTCCCGTGGGGCTCTGCCAGGACGGGATTCCATGTTTGCCCATTGTTCCTAACTATCTCACCCCAGCAATGGCCCTTCACCCCAACTCTGCAGACAGCTGCAGCTCATTCTTCCCCTTGGATGTACCAACAACAACCAAGTCATCTTAAGGGTCTGATCTCCAACTCCACAGGCCTCTCCTCTAAGTTCCTGGTTTCCGAGGTCCCCAATCTCTATCCTTTTGTCCCTACCTCAGATGGCAGGTGCTTCCTGCAGTTGACCTCTGGGTTAGCTCAATGCTCTCTTTGGTTCCTTCAGCCTTCCATCCCCCATGAAGCCTGCTCTCATATCAGCCCTGTTCCTGGACTGAATGCCTAGCGTGGATGGTTTTTCTGGGTGCGATCCACTGCCCAAATGCGTACTAAGGCGTGGGAAACAGGCTCTCAGGGATGGGCCTTTGCAGTGAGCTGGGCTATGCCCTCTGTCTTAAATCACTGTGTGCGTCTTGGCATTTGAATGCGGTGCACTGAAACCCTTGGCATGCCATGTGGCAATCCTATTCACCAAGTAATCTCTTAGGTCGCTTGGGAGAAAGTGCCTTCATAACACCTATTGCTAGTTGCAGTGATCTCGATCGTGTATCTGTTCAGGTTATCGTCTGTAAGCTCCATGGGTGCAAGGACAAGGACACAGCCCAGTGCCAGGCACAGAGCACGTGTTGTTGTTGTTGTTGTTGTTAGGTGCTGTCAAGGCAGTTCCGACTCATAGCAGCCTTTTGTACCACAGAACAAAACACTGCCCGGTCCTGTGCCATGCTCACAATTGTTGTTATGTTTGAGCCCATTATTGCAGCCACTGTGTCAGTCCATCTCATTGAGGGTCTTCCTCTTTTCCGCTGACCCTATACTCTGCCAAGCATGAGGTCCTTCTCCAGGGACTGATTCCTCCTGACAACATGTCCAAAGTATGTGAGACGTAGTCTCGCCATCCTTGCCTCTAAGGAGCATTCTGGTTGTACATCTTTCAAGACAGATTTGTTTGTTCTTTTGGCAGTCCATGGTATATTCAATATTCTTCGCCAACACCACAATTCAAAGGCGTCATTTCTTCTTCAGTCTTCCTTATTCATTGCCCAGCTTTCACACGCATATGATGGGACTGAAAATACCGTGGCTTGGGTCAGGCACACCTTAAACTTCAAGGTGACATCTTTGCTTGTCATCACTTTAAAGAGGTCCTTTGCAGCAGACTTGCCCAATGCAATGAGACAGGGTACATAGTAGGTGCACAATTGCTGATTGGATGAATGAACAAGCTCTGCAAGGCCCTGTGATTCTGATGGGGGATTTGAACTGACTCCCATTCCAAGAGAAGGATGCACATGGCCTGTTAAACCTTGCTGTGACTTCCGCATTCAGAGGCCAGGGTCACCAAATGTTGCTGTTGTTAGGTGTGGTCGAGTCAGTTCCAACTTGTAGTGACCCCGTGTCCAACAGAACAAAACACTGCCTAGTCCTGTGCCACCCTCTCAGTTGTTGTTATGCTTGAGCCCGTATGAACAAAATGAAGGTCCAAAAGCTTGACTCCATCCACGTCATTAAGTTCATCTCTACTTTGAGGAGGCAGCTCTTTCCCAGTCGTCTTCTGAGCGCCTTCCAACCTGGGGGGCTCATCTTCCAGCGCTATATCAGACAATGTTCCGCTGCTGTTCATAAGGTTTTCACTGGCTAATGCTTTTCAGAAGTAGACTGCCAGGTCCTGCTTCCTAGTCTGTCTTAGTCTGGAAGCTCAGCTGAAACCTGTCAGCCATGGATGACCCTGCTGGTATTTGAATACCAGTGGTAGAGCTTCCAGCATCACACTAACACACAAGCCCCTACAGTATGACAAACTGACAGACAGACACTTGGGGGCACCAAATGTTAGGGGAAGAAATAAAAGTTCACTGTGCCGGGCAGTGGCAAGCACCCAGATTCAGAGTCAAATGGCCTCAGGTTCAAATCCTGGGTCAACCAGGCATGAGCTATGGGAACTTAGGCATGTCATTTAACTTCTCTGGCCTCAGTTTCCTCATCTGAAACGGGGATAATAATCACATCTAATAATAGTATGGTGAAGAGTTCCTAGGCAGCAGAAATGGTTTATGCTCAACTGTTAACTTAAAGGTTGGTGGGTCAAACCCACCCAGAAGTACTGTAGAAAAAAGGCCTGGCAATCTGCTTCTGTGAAGATTGTTCTTGTTGGGTGCCATCAAGTCGATTTCAATTCCTAGTGACCCTGTGTGACAGAGTAGAAATGCCCTATAGGGTTTTCTAGGCTGTAATCTTTTCGGGGCAGGTCACCAGATCTCTTCTCCCTGAAAGCTGCAGGTAGGTTTCAAGTGCCAACTTTTCGGTGGGCAGCCGAGCACTTAACCACTGCACTACCAGGGCCTCTTTTAAGAAAGCTCTACAGAGCAGTTCTACTCTGTAACACATGGGTTTGTCGTGAGTTGACACCAACTCTATGGCGCAGGGGTTAAGAACTCAGCTACTAGCCAAAAGGTTGGCAGTTTGAATCCAACAGCCACTCCTCGGAAACCCTATGGGGCAGTTCTACTCTGTCCTATAGGGTCATTATGAGTCGGAATTCACTCAATGGCAATGGGTTTGGTTTGGCTTTGGTTTAGGGTGGTTTGGCTATGGCAACTATCAACAAGAACAACAACGATAATGGTGCCTACCACGGCATATGTTTGTAAGGATAAAATATCATTGGGTTGTTATCGGGCCATTATTAGGGAAATCACCTCAAATTCAAGGATTCTGGAAACCTGGTCTTAAAAGATAAGCAGTCATTTGTCCACAAAGAAAATAATGAATTTGAAAATTAACGTTTTCTCCTGCAGTCCTCAGGTTTTTTCTGAGCACCGACCTGCTGCTGCCCTTGACTTCTGCTTCTGGCACGCCCAGCCCAGGGTCCTATCACTCCACCTCCATCTCCAACCCCAGGCTCCTGGGTCCTAACAAAACCTGTGTGACCTTGGGCAAAGCCCTTCACCTCTCCCAGCCTCTGTTTCCGCATCTGTAAAATAGGACCCAGAGACTTAATAGAGATAATTTCTGTTAAGTGCCTGCGGGTAAGGCTGCAACACAGTAGGTCTAGATAACGGTAGTGCTCCTCCTTCTCCTTGTTGTTGTTGTTAGGTCTTGCACCATTCTTAAAATCGTTGTTATGCTTGAGCCCATTGTTGCACCCACTGTATCAATCCACCTCATTGAGGGTCTTCCTCTTTTCCACTGACCTTGTACTTTACCAAGCATGATGTCCTTCTTCAGGGACTGATCCCTCTTGACAAAATGCCCAAAGTAAGTAAGACGCAGTCTCGACTATCCTTGCTTCTAAGGAGCATTCTGGTTGTACTTCTTCCAAGACAGATTTGTTCATTCTTTTGGCAGGCCGTGGTATATTCAATATTCTTCACCAACACCACAATTCAAAGGCGTCAACTCTTCTTCGGTCTTCCTTATTCATTGTCCAGCTTTCACATGCATATGATGCGATTGAAAATACTATGGCTTGGGTCAGGCGCACCTTAGTCTTCAAGGTGACATCTTTGCTTTTCAACACTTTAAGGAGGTCCTTTGCAGCAGATTTGCCCAATGCAATGTGTCTTTTGATTTCTTGATTGCTGCTTCCATGAGTGTTGATTGTGGACCCAAGTAAAATGAAACCCTTGACAACTTCAATCTTTTCTCAGTTTATCATAATGTGGCTTACTGGTCCAATTGTGAGGATTTTTGTTTTCTTTACACTGAGGTGTAATCCATACTGAAGGCTGTGGTCTTGATCTTCATCTTCATTAGTAAGTGCTTCAAGTCCTTTTCACTTTCAGCAAGCAAGGTTGTGTCATCTGCATAACGCAGGTTGTTAATGAGTCTTCCTCCAATCCTGGTGCCCTGTTCTTCTTCATATAGTCCAGCTTCTTGGATGATTTGCTCAGCATACAGATTGAATGGGTATGGTGAAAGAATACAACCCTGACGCACACTGTTCCTGACTTTAAACCAATCAGTATCCCCTTGTTCTGACTGAACAACTGCCTCCTGATCTATGTAAAGGTTCCTCATGAGCACAATTAAGTGTTCTGGAATTCCCATTCTTCTCAATATTATCCATCATTTGTTAAGATCCACATAGTCAAATGCCTTCACGTAGTCAATAAAACACATGTAAACATCCTTCCGGTATTCTCTGCTCTCAGCCAGGATCCATCTGACATCAGCAATGATATCCCTGGTTCCACGTCCTCTCTGAATCTGTCCTGAATTTCTGGCAGTTTGCTGTTGATATACTGCTGTAGCCGCTTTTGAATGATCTTCAGCAAAATTTAGCTTGTGTTTGTATTAATGATATTGTTCTATAATTTCCACGTTCAGTTGGATCACCTTTCTTGGGAATAGGCATAAAAATGCATCTCTTCCAGTCAGTTGGCCAGGACGGTGTCTTCCAGATTTCTTGGCATAGACGAGTGAGCACTTTCAGTACTGCATCCATTTGTTGAAACATCTCAATTGGTATTCCATCAGTTCCTGGAGACTGGTTTTCCCCAATGCCTTCAGAGCAGCTTGGACTTCTTCCTTCAGTACTATCGATTCCTGATCATATGCTACCTCTTGAAATGGTTGAACATCGACTAATTCTTTTTGGTGTAATGACTCTGTTTATTCCTTCCATCTTCTTTTGATGCTTCTTGCATCGTTTAATATTTTCCCCATAGAATCCTTCACTATTGCAACTTGAGGCTTCAATTTTTTCTTCAGTTCTTTCAGCTTGAGAAACGCCAAGTGTGTTCTTCCCTTTTGGTTTTCTATCTCCAGCTCTTTGCACATGTCATATAATACTTTACTTTTTTCTCAAGCCACCCTTTGAAATCTTCTGTTCAGTTCTTTGACTTCATCATTTCTTCCTTTTGCTTTAGCTGCTCAATGTTCTAGAGCAAGTTTTCAGAGTGTTCTCTGACACCCATCTTGGTCTTTTCCTTCTTTCCTGTCTTTTCAATGACCTCTTGCTTTCTTCATGTGTGGTGTCCTTGATGTCATTCCACAACTCATCTGGTCTTTGGTCACAAGTCTTCAATGCATCAAATTATTCTTGAGATGGTCTCTAAATTCAGGTGGGGTATACTCAAGGTCAGATTTTGGCTCTCATGGACTTGGTCTGACGTTCTTCAGTTTCAGCTTGAAATTGCATATGAGCAATTGATGGTCTGTTCCACAGTAGGCCCCTGGCCTTGTTCTGACTGATGATATTGAGCTTTTCCATCGTCTCTTTCCACAGATGTGATTGATTTCATTCTTTTGTGTTCCATCTGGTGAGGTCCATGTGTGCAACCGTAACCGGTTGCTGTCAAGTCAATTCTGACTCATAGCGACCCTATAGGACAGAGTAGAACTGCCCCTAGAGTTTCCAAGGAGTACCTGGTGGATTTGAACTGCTGACCTTTTCGTTGGCAGCAGTAGCTCTTAACCACTATACCACCAGGCTTTCCTCCATGTGTATAGTTGCTCTTTATGTCGGTGAAAAAAGGTATCTGCAATGAAGAAGTCGTTGGTCTTGCAAAATTCTATCATTCAATCTCCAGCATTGTTTCTATCACCAAGGCCATATTTTCCAACTACCAATCCTTCTTCTTTGTTTCCGACTTTCGCGTTCCAATCGCCAGTAATTATCAATGCATATTGATTACATGTTCAATCAATTTCAGACTGCAGAAGCTGATAAAAATCTTCAATTTCTTCATCTTTGGCCTTAGCGGTTGCGTAAATTTGAATGATAGTCGTATTAACTGGTCTTCCTTGTAGGCGTATGGATATTATCCTATACGGGCAGCGTTGTTCTTCAGCATAGATCTTGAAATGTTCTTTTTGATAAATGCAACACCATTCCTCTTCAAGTTGTCATTGCCAGCATAGTAGACCATATGATTGTCCGATTTGAAATGGCTAATACCAGCCCATTTCAGCTCACTAATGCCTAGGATATCGATGTTTTTGCGTTCCATTTCATTTTTGACTGTTTCCAATTTTCCTAGATTCATACTTCCTACATTCCACATTTTGATTATTAATGGATGTTTGCAGTTGTTTCTTCTCATTTTCTGTGACCCAAAGTTCCCATAGTGTCCTTTTGCTGGGCAAGAAAGCTGGGAGTGGCATCTGAGAAAGACCTGTTTGCATTCACGCACTCATTCATTCAATAAAGTGCATACCCCGTGCAATATGGGAAGGAGAAGGGTGTGGGGACCCTCATCACTGAATGCCACCCTCTATATCAGAGCTAAAATGACTGTGATCCTTGCCCCCAGAGGGCCACCCCCAAGGACTGGGAGAGACAGACCTGGACAGGTAAAGCAAAATGGTAGAGGAAGTGCTGGAGGCAGCAGGATGGGATGGTCCTCTGTCCCTGGTTTTGAAGGTTGAGTAGGAGTTTTTAGAGCTCCTGAGGCTGTTCTAGCACTGTAAAGGCATGAAAGATTCAGACAAGGACATAGAGGACAATAGAATGGGAGGATCCCACCATGAAGGGCCTTAAATGCTGGGAAACATTAGAAATTTCAGAGGAGAGAGGAGGGAGGATGGCGGTGTTGTGGAATATGACAAGGGTGGGAGTGTTAGAAAGTGCAGGGGAGGGTACACCAAGCACTAAGGATCTAGAACTCAGACAGTGTGCAGGGGCACCAAGGATCTAGTACTTAGAGTGTGGGGGGGCACCAAGGAGCTAACACTCAGGGAGTGAGGGGCACTAAGGATCTAACACTTAGAGAGTACAGGGTGGGCACCAAGGATCTAGCACTCAGAAAGTCTGTGGGGCACCAAGGATCTAGCACTCTGAGAGTGAGCTTCACTAAGGATCTAGCACTCAGAGTGGGGGGGCACCAAACACTAAGGATCTAGAACTTAGAGCATGCAGGAGGGGACACCAAGGATCTAGCATTCAGAGAATGGGATGGGCACCAGGGATCTAGCACTCAGAGAGTGGGGGGCACTAATGATCTAGCACTTAGAAAGTGGGGGGTGGGGGGCACAAAGGATCTAGCACTGAGGGTGAGGGCACCAAGGATCTAGCACTTAGAGTGGAGGAGGGAGGTCAAAGCTGGACAAACAGGCTACTGCCAGGCTCTGAAGGGCTTTGCCAAGGCCAACTCATCCTCCAGACCTCCCCATGCCACTTGGGGATCTAGAAGCCAGTCTGCAAGTGTTATACTGAAAAAATAATTCCACATTAATGGCCAGCTTTATGCTCATCAGAGTCCTAATTTCCACTGGTTTCTTGGTTTTCAGCTCTATAAATCGTAAATGTGCCTTTCATTTCATTTCTCCACCCTTTGAGGACATCTGTTTGACATTTGCCTTGTGAGACTGCTGGTTGGGGGGGGGGGGTTTGGGTAAGTTCCTTTTTTCCTTCTTGGCCTTGGTGTAAGAGGCCACAAACGTGTCTAGGGGCACGGGGCAGAAGCTGCCCGCTCACCCAGCTCCCTCACGTTCTGACCCTCCAGTGCTTTATGAAGATGGCTTGATTTCCAAGTACATGTATTAAACACAATCTATAAGCCAATACGTGGTGACTTCACATGGTTCCAATTTATGGCTGCCAGTGCAGCATGTTGTAATGCAGATTTTATATACATGTGTAGTCAGGTTTTATTTATTTATTTTCTTTTTTCCTGTCTATGGCATTTGCTTTGCCTATATATTTCCATTTTAATTTAACCAAGTATTGTTGAGCCTTGGTGGTGCTAACTGAAAGGTTGGTGGTTTGAATCCACCAGCCTCTCTGAGGGAGGAAGTTGTGGCAGCCTGGGGCCATGAAGATTTACAGCCTTGGAAACCATTATGGGGCAGTTCTACTCTGTCCTATAGGGTCACTAAGAGTCTGAATCAACACAACGGCAGTGGATTTGGGTTTACTGTTGAGCAAGGAGCCCTGGTGGCTCAACGGTTAAGCAACAGGCTGGTAATCCAAAGGTGGTGATTAGAACTCACGCAGCAACTTCACAGGGAAAAGACCTGGCGATCTGCTCTGGTAAAAATTATAGCCTAGAACGCCCTATAGGGCACGTCTACCCTGCCACATGGGGTCACAATGAGTCGAAATCGACCCAATGGCACTTAACAACAACATTGTTGAGCTGAACCTGTGGGCTTTCCATAGGGAACAAATGCTCACATAAATTTCAAAGTGGCTAGTTGGCTGCAACGGTGTCAAGGGGCCCAGCGAACAGAACTTCTTTTACTGAGCACCTACTATGTGTCTCCACCACCTGTCTGTCAGTGTTGTACTGTGGTGGCTTGCATGTTGCTGTGACGCTAAAAGCTATGGCACCAGTGTTTCAAATACCAGTAGGGTTAACGGTGGTCGACAGGTTTCAGCAGAGTTTCCAGACCAAGTCAGACTAGGAAGAAAGGCCTGACGATCTACTTCTGAAAATCAGCCAATGAAAACCCTAGAACATAGACTAATTCAACAGGTTCTACACATACGATTCAGTGACTCTGATCACATTTTTCGAGTCGTGCAACTATTCTCACCCTCCTTTTCTGAGTTGTTCCTCCTGCCGTAACATAAACTCACTGCCCCCTAAGGTTCCCAGCTAACCCTCCGAGTTACTGTTCTCAATTTGACCGCATATAGATAGCTCTTGAAAGAACATGACACTCAAGACAGATATTCTTTACTCGATAAGCTGACCTATTGTTTGGTTTTAAGAAGACTTTGGGAACATTTTTGGTTTAAGGCTTAAAGACGATCTCAGGGCAATAATTTCAGGGGTTCGTCTAGCCTCCAAGGGCCCATCAAGTCTGGATTCCATGATAATTTGAAGTTTTGTTCTATATTTTCCCCTTTTTGATTGGTTGACCAGCTAAATGAGTATATTTAGACTTGTGGCGACCTCATGCGTGTCGGTGTAGACCTGTGCTCCATAGGGTTTTCACTGGCTGATTTTTTGGAAGTAGCTCACAGGGCCTTTCTTCCAAGGGACCTCTGGGTAGCTGGGTGGACTTGAATCGCCAACCTTTTCGTTAGCAGCCTAATGTGTTAACCATTTAAGCCACCCAAGGACTCCAGAACCAATTTACACGTCCACTAACAGCCTGGGAGAGTGCCTCTTCCCCACCCCCTCACTCCACTTAGCTCACTGAAACCTTACATACCCCGGCAAGGCCAGGACTCATTTTCTCCAATTCCTGTAGGAAAACTGAGGTGCCCAGAGGCTCAATTCCTATAGTCACAGATTCTACTGCCCCCAAAATCCCACCTCCATAAACCACCCGAGGTAATATGACTGCAGAAAAAAATACCCAAGCATGAGATAAAGGTACCCTGGGTGTCCAGGGTTCTAGACATAGAAAATCCCTAGGAACCCTGCAGAAAAGTGTGCTGCCAGGAAGAGGAGGCAAAGTGGTCATACCCAATACATGTGAGGAGGCGTCCTGTCCAGGATGACTAACCTTGTCCTTGGGAAGCCAGAGCTTGAGTGAAAGCCAGGGCTGGGATGCGGGCTGGGCTGTGGCCGGGAATCAGAGTAACAGGAATTAGGAGAGGGCGCCCCCTCCAGGTGGGGCAGCCCTGCATCAGGGAGCAAAGACCAGCTGTCAGGCCTCCCCGACCCTGCCTGGCACCTGCCCCCCACCCCAGCCTCAGTTTCCCTATTTGTCTGCCCTGCCGCCCCTCGAGCCTGTTGTGAGGGTACGTTCACTGTGGATGTGGAGGCATTGGTGTGTGCAGACTCTGCAGGCGCGGTCCTGGCTGTTCGTCTCCCCTGACCAGGGCTCTCCCCTCTGCCCGGCAATCACCCCCACCCTCCAGATCAGGAGCCTGGTGATTTCCCCTGGTCTCAACCTGCCCCTCTCACCTCCTCTGCTCTATAATTAAAGCTCTGGAGTCCTTTTTATTGAGTTATAAAACCAGGACTGTTTCTGGATTGTGTTGGTGAAAAGGCTGGACCCTTGCTGATCGTAATGGCTCAGGTCTGTAGACAGATCTGGATGCGGGGAGAGATGATGAGGGCTGCGTTGGCAAGTATTACATTATTTTATTTTTTGGAGGGTGCTGGAGGCCACTTGGCTTGGTTTCTTCAGCCACAACAAGGAACCAGGTGGGGTTGCTGGTGCACCAGGGTGACATGGGTCTGGGGAGGCAGAGGCCAGCTTGGGGAGTGACCACCCTGCCTGGACCCCTCGAAGGACAGCGAAGGACAACTGCTTGGTTCCACCCCATGGCAGGAGCCTAGGTGCTATCGCCAGTTCTCCTTTGCAAAAATGGGAGTGGGCAGGAGAGTGCAAGTGGCTGTGGATCAAGGCAAACCCTCTGCTACCAGGGCCACCTGGGACAGTGACAGCGCTCCAAGTCTACTCTTAATTTTGCCACGGCTCACTGTGTGGCCTTGGCAAGTCACACCCCCTCCCCAAGAGCTCCAGGCTTCACCTCCAAAAACTGGGGGCCCTGAGGCTCACCCTTCTTCCTGCAGGATTCCCACGAGGCTTGGCTTTCCTCCCTGCAAAATGGCTAGACCCACTTTCTGCATGTTCCGGATCCCTCCAGCTGCTGACTCCATCCTAATTAAAGGCTCTGATAACCATGCCATGCATGCTGCCACCACCTCCCTCTTCACGAGCCCCTCTAACTCGGCAGCTTCAATGCTCAGCAACTGGCGTGTGTTGACTCTCACAGTAATAATAATTCACAATAATAACAAGAGCTAATGTCTGTTGGGGGAGCCATGGTGGTTGAGTGGTAGAATTCTCGTCTTCCATGCTGCTTGTAAAAAAAACCACGGTGTTATTAAAATATCCCCCAACAGAAGGGCAGCCAAGGAGGGGCTCAACAGCCCCCAAAACAAGGGGACTCCAGGTTAACCCAATGCCCCCAATCCTGATGCTTCTGCTGTTGTTGTTGGTACCATCGGGTCCATTTTGGACTCATAGCGACCCCATATGACAGAGTAGAACTGCCTCATTTGGGTCACTATGAGTTGAAATTGACTCGATGGCAGTGGGTTCGTGGTGGTGGGTAATCTTTATAGGTGGAAACCTTGGTGGTGTAGTAGTTAAGAGCTACAGCTGCTGACCAAGAGGTTGGCAGTTTGAATCCACCAGGTGCTCTTTGAGAACCCTATGGGGCAGCTCTACTCTGTCCTATGGGGTTACTATGGGTCGGAATCGACTCGACGGCAACGGGTTTAGTTTTTTTGGTTTTAATCTTTATAGGAGCAGGTCACCAGATCTTTCTCCCTGAGGAACCACTGGGTGGATTCGAACCACCAACCTTTCAGTTAGCAGCCATGTGCTTAACCATTGCCACCAGACCTCCTTTTCTGAGGCTTCTAGGAGTGTCTGTCTTCATGTGTGCATTGAGAAGGGCAGTCCTTGTTTCTTTTAGGCAAAATGCAAACTGTGGCTAATTTTAACGTTTCATAAGTACTCCACCCTCTCACCCCCCAAGCTCCAGTTTAAGAGAGTACTTTGCGCCAAGACCATTTAACCCTGCAGCTTGCAGATCCCTTCACCTCAAAAAGCCAGCATCAGCCCGGGGCTGCCTTCTGTTTCACCGCTCTGACATGACGGGCCCAGAAACTCAGCAGCCTGCATGGGGCAGGACCAGTTCTGGACAGCAGCTCCGTTATAAAATAGGGGCTGCTCCTGGCGCAGGGCTCTGGATCCCGTCAAAGCGACGTGTGTCTTTCCTTTCCTTCGTCGAGTGGTAAAATACAACTCTGCAGTAACACTAGGTCCCTGTTCTCCCCTGGACAAAAGTCAAAACTCGAATCTGATCAATCTGAAATCAAAGTTGATTTTCTAATTGGGCTTCATGGAGCTGGCCCTGGGGCCAGGGCCGTGGGTGCTTCACGTCGTATGTTATTGTTGGTGCCAACAGAAGAAATGAAGCTTTCAGGAGACTCCAGAAGCAGCTGGTATTTCTGGGATTCCAGGGAAGTAAATACCCACCAATTTCACTTATTACAAAGGGGACTTATGTCTGGCCCTCAGAATTTTCTCTGATCCCATAGGCAGGCTCCAGCTACATTTTCACCCCGCCCAGCTTGTTCGGAAATCAAGGACTTTTTCCCAGTTCTCAACTTGAAAAACTTCTCACCTTCTAGTTCAGAAGTGCCCACCTCTGCGAAGCCTTCCCCACCTTCCTGATCAGTTGGTCCCTGCTTTGTCTTCGGTGATCCGGGGTCCCTACAAGTCTGTATCTCAGGACCTGCTTAGCCCCCTGTATTGTCCTCCCCTGGTTTTTCTTTCCCTTCCTGCAGAATAAGGCAGGAGTAATGCCTTATTCTTCTCAGGATTCCCCAGAGCAAGACCAGTGGCCAGCACCCAGGAAGTGCCCTCTCAAATGTTCGTCAACTGACTAAATAATCATTACTTTTTTATTGGAGTCTTTGTGTGGTGCACACAGTTAATATGCTCAGATGCTAACCGAAAGGTTGGAGCTAACCAAAAGATCGGTAGTTTGAATCTACCCTACAGTGCCTCGGAAGAAAGGCCTGGCAATCTACTTCTGAAAGATCACCGCCACTGGAAACCATATGGAGGGCAGTTCTACTGTGACACACACATATGGTCACCAGGGATCAGTGTTGACTATACGGCCACTGGTAGATAGCGGTATACGTTCGTTATTAGCGTAAAGCAGCGATTCTCCATGGGGCAGCTTTTGCACCGCACCCTCCCTCCCTATGACATCTGGCAAAGTCTAGAGATGTCTCTGGTTGTCACAAATTGGCATCTCGTGAGTAAGAGGCAGAACTGTGTTAGGACTTCCCTGGGCCCTATAGACTTTCGCCTTCATGGGCCCTTTCTTCCATAAAAAATATATCAAAAATTATAATTTACAACTGAATTGGAGTACGGATGCCTATAATCGGAGCTGGACTCATGGTTATTTATTCTTTATTATTAGGCTCATTTTTTCTTCTGCTATTAAAAGAAATTAAAATTGAAACACTTTCGTGGACCCCTACACATCTCCTGAGCCTGAGAGGCTGGCAGAGGCCCGGGATGGTGCTAACCATCCCAAGATGCACAGGACAGCCCCCTCCAACATAGAACTACCGGCCCCAAATGTCAGCAGTGCCAAGGTGGAGGAACCTGCTATAAAGGAAAACTCCAGAATGTCCAAGTATGGAAATTGAACATCTGTGCTCCCTCAGCCACTGACGTGTGACGCCAGGAGAGCATTAACTCTGGGTAATTAACTGGGCATTCAGGTAGTGGAGGAGGCAAGGAGTACAGCACGAACCTTCATGAGGGCATTCAGGAAAAATCCAGCCTGTTTTCTCTCTGTCTCCCCCAATGGTGGATAGAGCACGGAACACATATTTTGTTCATACACACTATGTGGGCAACGGCAACACTTCATTATTCAGACAAATTGGGGAGTTCCCGTGACGCCGTCTGCCTCACGGTCAGCTTTGCATTATCATGAAGGGAGCTCGCTTGACAAAGTGCCTCAGAGGTGTGGAAGCCTCGTCCTTCACCTGCCTTCTAAGTTGGCTAATGCAAACCGGACTCCAAATTAGCTTCAAGACTGATTCTTCTGAGAAAGGTCCGGTAACACAGAGTTTTGACTCCAGGCTCTAAAAAGAAAAATTTCTCTCACTTTCTGAAAACTCACAGACGGTAGCATGATATACGGTTTCACATCAGAAGTATGCAGTTAGAACAGTTTTGCAGTTCCTCAAAACGTTAAACACAGAGTTACCACATGACCCAGGTATTCCACTCCTGGGCATATGTACCCAAAAGAACTGAAAGCAGATATTCAAACAGATACCTGTACACCGATGTTCACTGCAGCAAGATTTACAGTAGTCAAAAGGTGGAAACACCCAAGTGTTCATGAACAGACGAATGGATAAACACAAGGTGGTATAAAAGTACAATAGAACATTACGCAGTCATGAAAAGGAATGACATTCTGATATATGCCAAGACACGGATGAACCTTGAAAACATTATGGTAAGTGAAATAATCTAGATACAAAAGGACAAATATTGTATGATTCCACTTACGTGAAATACTCAGAATAGGCAAATTCATAGAGAAAGGTAGATTAGATGTTACCAGTGGCCGGAGGGAGGGGACAATGTGGAGTGACCACTTACCATGTGGGATGAAGCCAAAGTTCTGGAAATAGATAGTGGTGAAGGTTGTAAAATGTTGTAAATGCAACTAACGCCATTGAACTGTATGCTTAAAAATGGTTCAAATGACAACTTTTGTGAAATAGATTCACGGTAAATTTTTTTTTCAAGTAGATTGTTAGCATTCATGAAGTGCTTATGATCTGTCAGACGCTTCACAGACACCATCTCATTTCACCCTCACATGAGCCTGAGAGTCAAGGACACTGAGCCCCAACAAGGTTATGGGACTTACCCAGGGTCCCAAGCTGGTCATCAGCACAACCAGGGCTCAAACCCAGGTCTCTCCTGAACCCAAAGCTGTGCTCTAACAAGCCCCCAAAAGCGGCTACCGGGGAGACACCAGGTGAACTAGAGAGGTGGAGACAGTGAAAAGCCCCAGGTTAGAGTAGCCAAATAACTATGAACCCTGGACAAGTCTTTCTACAGCTCAATGACTACGCACAAGGTCCCACCTTTACCCCAATACCAAGGTCTTCCCGTGCTCTCTTCCACACTCACACACACACCTACTTAGAATATGTTGTTTTGTTGCTAAGTGCCATTGAGTCAGTTCTGATTTATAGCGACCCTATGTACAATAGAAGGAAACACGGCCCAGTCCTGAGCCATCCTCACAATCGTTGTTATGCTTGAGCCCATTGTTGCAGCCACTGTGTCAATCCATCTCGTTGAGGGTCTTCCTCTTTTTCACTGACCCTCTGTTTTACCAAGCATGATGTCCTTCTCCAGGGACTGGTCCCTCCTGATAACATGTCCAAAGTATATGAGACGAACTCTTGCCATCCTTGCTGCTAAGGAGCGTTCTGGCTGTACATCTTCCAAGACAGATTTGTTTGTCTTTTTGGCAGTCCATGGTATATTTAATATTCTTTGCCAACACCATAATTCAAAGGAGTCAATTCAATACTTATATATATTCTAAGTATATATATAAATATATATATATATACACAAGCCAAACCTGTTGCCATCAAGTCAGTTCTGACTAATGACGACCCATGTGTGTCAGAGTAGAGCTGTACTCTGTGGTGTTTTCAGTGATCTTACAGAAGGTCCCTAGGTGGCTCAAACAGCTTGCTCTCAGCAGCTAACCAAAAGATTGACAGTTCAAATCCACCCAGGGGCACCTCGGAAGAAAGGTCTGGTGATTTATAAGATTACAGCCTTTGAAAACTATGGTTCATAACTGTTCTGACATACATGGGGGCACCATGAGTCAGAGCTGAAGTTGATTTATGGCCACAGGAAGACCACCCAGGGCAGCAGGGCTTTGGAGGGTTTTAAAGATTTCAGGAATGTGCTTCTTCACCTCCCATATAAAGTGCGATCCCAACTCCTTCCCTACATGGGGAGTTCTACGAGGTAGCAACCCCATATGTGAAGGTCCCAGCCCAGTACCTGGCACAAGGCAGGTGATCCAGTAAGAGAGGCTGCTACTATTATTGCTATTATTGTATCTTCTAGGTTCAGTGTACAAAACTCAGAGACCCTCGATGGAGAGGGGGATAAAAATATCCGTGCAAGTATGTCTCCCTGTCCGTTGTTCCACCCCATTTCCTAAATGTCTCCAGGCTGAAGAGTTCTGTGGTGGGTACACAGTGATTCCCTATTTTTCACCTCAAATGTTCCTATTTATGATTTGCAAACATTGGCAGGAATGGAAGACAAGGCCTTTTTCTCATTCGCACCCAGGAGGCCATGGCCATTACATCAACTTAAATTTCCTGGGTTTGTTCATGACAACTCATCTGCCTTTCTTGTGCAGACATGGGGCTTTGTTTTCCACATGACATGCAAGGCCACGAAAATTCAAGATGACAGCCATGATGTTGAAAGGCTCTGCACTAGGAAGACAGAAAAATCAGGATCAGACCTTCAGCCTGGTTGGAGAAAGACAGGCTTGCAAATGACAAGGAAGCTGGGGACTCCAGTCATTCCCCTCCAACACAAGTCAGATGACTCTATTTTCTTTAAAAACTACTTTTTTTTTAATTTTGGGGGAAGGTGTTGAGTTGGTTGATCAAATCCCTCATTCCATGGCTCACGCTCACCATTGACCCTTTCAAGTCATCTCTCTCTCTCTCTCTCTATTGTTCATGGTAAAAATATATATAACAAAACATTTGCCAATTCAACATTTTTTACATGTACACTTCAGGGACATTGATTAGGTTCATCACATGCAACCATCATCATCATTATTCATTTGCAAATTATTCTACCACCATGAACAGAAACTCAGTGCCCTCTAAGCAGACTCTTCCTTGCTCCCTACCTCCATTCCTGGTAACCACCAATAAACTTTGGTCTCTATATGTTTGCCTATTTCATACTAAGGGGATGATACAATATTTGCCCTCTTGTGATTGACTATGTCACTCAGCATAAAATTTTCAAGATTCATCCATGTCACAGCATACACCAGGACTTCATTTCTCTTTATGGCCGAGTAATATTCCACTTTATGTACGTATCACATTGTGTTTATCCATTCATACCTCTGTTGATGGGCATTTAAGCCATTTCCAGTTTTGGGCTATTGTGAACAGTGTTATGATGAAAATTGGTGTGCAGGTTTCTGTTTACATTCCTGCTTTCAACTCCTCTGGGTATCTACCGAGGATTCAGGTTGCTGGGTCATATGATAGTTCTCTGTTTAACCTTTTGAGGAACCACCTAACTGTTTTCTACAGTGGCTGTACCAACCGCAGTGGATAAGCGTTCCTGTTTCTCCATATCCTCTCCAACACCTCTCATTTTTCATTTGTTTGTTTGTTTGTTTATATAGCTGTTCTAGTTGCATGGAGTGGTATTTCATTGTGGTTTTGATTTGGAACCCTGGTGGCACAGTGGTTAAGAGCTCTGTGCTAATCAAAAGGTCAGCAATTCAAATCCACCAGCTGCTACTTGGAAACCCTATGGGGCAGTTCTGTCCTATAAGGTCTCTATGAATCGAATCAACTAAATGACAACACGTTTGCTTTTCATTTTGTTTTAATGACTAATATCATCACCCATCTGTCAAAGATAAGGAAACAGAAGATTTTTTTTTAAAAGATTTTTGAAGATTTTTATGATCTGCTACAGTGTGAAGAACTGATGCCTTTGAATTATGGTGTTGCTGAAGAAGATTGAATAAACCATGGACTGCCAGAAGAGTGAACAAATCTGTCCTGGAAGACGTACAGCCAGAGTGCTCCTTGGAAGCGAGGATGGTGAGACTTCATCTCACATACTTTGGACATGTGATCAGGACGGACCAGTCCCTGGAGAAGGTCATCATGCTTGGTAAGGTAGAGGGTCAGTGAAAAAGAGGAAGACCTGTGATGAGATGGATTGACACAGTCGCTGCAAAATGGGCTCAAATACAGCAATGATTGTGAGGATGGCACAGGGCCAGGCATTGTTTCATTCTGTTGTACATTGGGCCGCTACAAGCTGGAACCGACTGGACAGCACCTAACAACGACAATGGTCTGAAATTGATCAAATGTGCAATCAGTGTGCAGTGACAATTAGTGGTGACTGGAATGTGAAAGTTGGAAACGAAAAAGAAGGATCAGGAGCTGGAAATGATTGCCTTGGGGGTGAGAAAGGACTGTGGAAATTGAATGGTAGAATTCTGCAGGATCGATGACTTATTCATGGGAAATACTTGTCTCAACCACACAACTGATGATGACAATATGTGGACGTCAGCAGATGGATTACACAAGAATCAAACAGACTACATCTGTGGAAAGAAACGATGAAGAAGCTCAATATCATCAGTCATGACAAAGCCAGGGGTCAACTATGGACCAGATCATCAATTGCTCACGTGCAAGTTAAAGTTCAAGCTGAAAGAAATCAGAGCAAATTCATGAAAGCCCAGATACGGCCTTGAAGCACCCTGCCTGAATTTAGAGATCATCTTAAGGATCGATTTCAAGCACTGGACACTAATGACAAGAAACCAGAAAAGTTGTGGGATGACATCGAGGAGATACTACTATACGAAGAAACTGAAAAGTTATTAAAAAGACAGGAAAAGAGAAAAAGACCAAAATGGATGTCAGAATAGACTCTGAAACTTCCTAATAAGCACAGAGTAAAAGAGCTGAGCGGAAGATTTCAAAGGGTGGCTTGATAAGACAAGGTAAAACATTATAACGAAATGTGCAAAGACCTGGAGTTAAAAAACTAAAGGGGAGGAAAATGACTGGCATTTCTCAAGCTGAAAGAACAGAAAACTCAAGCCTTGAGTTGCATTACTGAAGGTCTCTATAGGCAAAAATTGAATGTTGCAGAAAGCACCCAAAGAAAACAAAAAATACAGAGTCACTGTACCAAAAAGAATTGGTAGACGTTCAACCATTTCAGGAGGTAGCATACGGTCAAGAACTGCTGATACTGAAGGAAGAAGCCCAACTGCACTGAAAGCACTGGCGAAAAATCAGGCTCCAGGAATTGACCGAATACCAGTTGGGATGCTTCACCAAACAGATGGAATGCTGGAAGCGCTCACTCGTCTATGCTAAGAAACTTAGAATACAGCTGCCTGACCAACCGACTGGAAGAGATCCATATTTGTACCCATTCCAAAGAAAGGTGATCCACTGGAATGTAAAAATTATGGAACAATATTACTAATATCACAAGCAAGCAAAATTTCTCTGAAGATAATTAAAAAAATGACTGCAGCTGTATATTGACAGGGAACTGCCAGAAATTCAAGCCAAATTCCAAACAGAACATGGAACTAGAGATATCATTGCTGATGTCAGATTGGCTGAAAGCAGAAAATACCAAAAACATGTATACCTGTGTCTTATTGACTATGCAATGGCATTTGACTGTATGGATCATAACAAATTATGGATAACATGTCGAAGAATGGAAATTCCAGAACACTTCATTGTGCTCATGCAGAAACTATACGTAGACCAAGAGGCAGTCATTTTAACAGAACAAGGAGGTACTGCATGTTTAAAATCAGGAAAGGTGTGCATCAGAGTTGTATCCTTTCACCATATTTGTTCAATCTTTAGGTTGAGCAAATAACCCGAGAAGCTGCACTATATGAAGAAGAATGGGCCATCAGGATTGGAGGAAGACTGAATGACAACCTGTGATATGTAGGTGACAAACCTTGCTTGCCAGAGGTGAAGGCAACTTGAAGCACTTACTGATGAAGATCAAAGACTACAGTCTTCAGTACGGATTACACCTGAACATGAAGAAAACAAAAATTCTCACAACTGGATCAATAAATAACATCATGACAAATAGAGAAAAAATTGAAGTTGTCAATAATTTCATTCTATTGGATCAACAATCAGTGCCCATGGAGGCAGCAGCCAAGGAATCAAATGATGAATTGCATTGGGCAAATCTGCTACAAAAGACCTCTTTAAAGTTTTGAAAATCAAAGTTGTCATTTTGAGGACTAAGTTGTGCCTGACGAAAACCATGGCCTTTTCAATCAGCTCATATGCATGCCAAAGTTGAACAATAAAAAAGGGAAGCAGAAGAAGAATTGACACATCCGAATTTTGGTGTTGGTAAGAATAGTGAATGTACCGTGGACTGCCAGGAGAATGAATAAAGCAGTGTTAGAAGAAAGACAACAAGAATGCTCCTTAGAAGGGAAGATAGCGAGACTTCATCTTGCTTACTTTGGACAGGTCACTGGAAAAACCAACCACTAGAAACTGACATCATGGTTGTTAAATGAGGGCCAGTGAAAATGAGGGAAACCCGCAATGAGATGGATTGACACAACGGTCACACAATGGACTCAAAGGTAACAACATGAAGATGGCACATGACTGGGCAATGTTTTGTGCTGTTATACATAAGGTCTCCGTGAGTTGGTGCTGACAGCAACTCACAATAACAATAACCCTAGGCCAGGCCTCCTGTCTTTTGAATTAATGGCTCCTCCACGGGCTGGGTTCAGAAAATTATTTGGGGTTTCTTCCAAGCCACCTGTTTCTTCTGGGACTGGAATTTATGGGCTCCACTGAGCTGTCTGACTTAAAGTCTTTCACTCGAGCTAATCCTAACCCAAGGAGCCCTGGTAGGGCAGTGATTAAGACCTGGGCTACTAACCAAAATGTTGGAGGTTTGAACTCATCAGCCACTCGGTGGGAGAAAAGAGCTAGAGATCTGCTCCCCTAAAGCACAGCCTAAGAAACCTTATGGGGCAGTTCTACTCTGCCCGTACAGGGTTGCTGTGAGTTGGAATTGACTCCATGGCACACAACAACAATTCTATCCCAGCTTAAATCCCACCACAGTCCAGAAATGATGACAAGAAAAGAGAGCTGACCAGTGGTGGGAAAATAACGTTGGAAATCAAAAAGCAGCCAAACCCTTGGTAAGCGGATTAACTAATTTAGCCTCTGGAAGGCAAACCTTCCTGAAGATGCCATCCAAGTAAGGAGGTAGGCCAGCGGGACGTCAGGTGGGCTCCCTAATGCAAACGGAATGTGAGTCTTGGAGCTCTGTGGCAGATCCTGGGGGAGAGAGGATAGACATCTCAGCACTCACTGTTTCAGCCTGCAAACACTGTGGTGCAGCAAATCTGAAGTTACAGGGAAGGGGAAGAAACAACAGGAATTAAAGCAAACATCTTGGAGGAGATTTTCCTTGGGCTCACTTCCTGTTACTTCTCAAACTGTTATCCGTAGTGCGTACATTAAGGAGTACTTCCTTTAGAACAAAAAAACCCGAAACTCGTTGCCGTTTGAGTCTATTCCAACTCATAATGACCCTATAGGACAGAGTAGAGCTGCCCCCTGGGGTTTCCAAGGAGCAGCTGGTGGATTCGAACTGCCAACCTTTTGGTTAGCAGTTGCGCTCTTAGCCACTGCGCCACCAGGAAGAACATCATTAAACTCTGCAGAGAAGATAAGATTTTGCTGGGTTGACAGAGAAACGAATGTGGAATCATTAGCATCAGCTGGAAGGGCAAGGTTAAATCCTCAGATCAAACGTTGGAATTCTGACTTCTAGATGGCTGTCTCTTCCCTATTCGTGTAGGTGCATGTTGAACCTGTGCTGTTTTTGAAGAAATGGTTTGGCTACTGCCCTGGCTGCGCAATGGTTAAGCGACATGGCTGCTAACCAAAGGTTGGCAGTTCAAATCCACCAGCCACTCCTTGGAAACGCTATGGGGCAGTTCTACTCTGTCCTCTACGGTCGTTATGGGTCAGAATCGACCCAAAGGCAACAGGTTTGGTTTTTTGGTTTTTACTGTCCCTGGGTGACCCAGATGGTTAAGTGCCCGGCTCCTAATCAACAGATTGGTGGTTCGAATGTACTCAGAGGCACCTTGGAAGAAAGGCTTAACAATCTACTTCTGAAAAGTCATCCGCTGGAAACCACGTGGAACACAGTCCTACTCTGACACATGCAGGATTGTCCTGAGTCAGAATTGACTCAATGGCAACTGTTTCACTATCCTTTAAACACACAAGCACACATGAGAATGATAGTCTAAGACAGACTCTCCACCCAGTCCTCTGGTTCCCTAAGCTCTCCGTCTATATCAGGTTCAAACATGAAAAAACTGGTTCCTAGGCCATGAGAGCCCTGGTGACACAGTGATTAAGAGCTTGGCTGCTAACCAAAAAGTTGGGAGTTCAAATCCACCAGCTGCTCCTTGGAAACCCTTTGGGGCAGTTCTGCTCTGTCCTATACAGTCCCTATGAGTTGGAGCTGACTTGACAGCAATGGGTTTGGTTTGGTTTTGTTGGTTAGGCCACAAGAACTTCTTATAGAAATGTGTTTACTAAAATACACTAAAATAATAATGTCCTTTGCTTTTATATTGAAAGCATCCCCACAGGGAATGCTCCAGCATCTTTAGAAAAATCCTTATGCTACTTAATAAGCTTAGATGACAAGTATTTCCCACTTTACTAGTTGACCTAAGGGAAGGAGACAAAACCAATACTACAGATGATCTGCTCTAGACCAAGTGATTCACATGCTCTCACTTGATCCCCAGGTCTATCCTGGGAGGTAGAGTTCATTACAATCATAGTGCACAGGTGAGAACCAAGTCTCAGGGAGGAAGTGGTCTACCCAAGGTCAGCAGAGGCAGGGCGGGAGTGTGCAACCAGATGGCCTTGCGCCAGACTTCCTTCCACCACACACTCCAATCCCCTGGAGTTCTGAACTGCGGAGGGAGCATCCACAGGCCTGATTCTGATTATGTATCTTGACCTTGACACTTTTGTAGCTCTCACCCTAGAATCTGAGGCAGGACTAGGTGCCCAGTGAAAAACAGGTTCTAGAGAAATCTATCCCCCACTTGTCTGTCAGTTTATCGTACTGTGGGGGCTTGTGTGTTGCTGTGATGCTGGAAGCTATGCCACCGGTATTCAGATACCAGCAGGGTCACCATGGAGGACAGGTTTCAGCTGAGCTTCTAGACTAAGACAGAGTAGGAAGAAGGACCTGGCAGTCTACTTCTGAAAAGCATTAGCCAGTGAAAACCTTATGAACAGCAGCGGATCATGGTCTGATACAGTGCCAGAAGACGAGTCCCCCAGGTTGGAATGCACTCAAAAGACAACTGGGAAAGAGCTACCCCCTCAAAGTAGAGTCGACCTTAATGACGTGGATGGAGTAAAGCTTCCGGGACCTTCATTTGCTGCTGTGATGCGAGTCAAAATGAGAAGAAACAGCTTCAAACATCCATTAATAATCGGAACCTGGAATGTACGAAGCATCAGTCTAGGAAAATTGGAAATCGTCAAAAATGAAATGGAACGCATAAACATCAATATCCTAGGCATTGGTGAGCTGAAATGGACTGGTATTGGCCATTTTGAATCGGACAATCATATAGTCTACTATGCTGGGAATGACAACTTGAAGAGGAATGGTGTTGCATTCATCATCAAAAAGAACGTTTCAAAATCTATCCTAAAGTACAATGCTGTCAGTGATAGGATAATATCCATACACCTACAAGGAAGACCAGTTAATACGACTGTCATTCAAATTTATGCACCAACCACTAGGGCCACAGATGAAGAAATAGAAGATTTTTATCAGTTGCTACAGTCTGAAATTGATCGAACATGCAATCAAGATGCATTGATAATTACTGGTGATTGGAATGCGAAAGTTGGAAACAAAGAAGAAGGATCAGTACTTGGAAGATATGGCCTTGGGGATAGAAACAATGCAGGAGATCGAATGATAGAATTTTGCAAGACCAATGACTTCTTCATTGCAAATACCTTCTTTCACCACATAAATGGTGACTATACACATGGACCTCGCCAGATGGAGCACACAGAAATCAAATTGCCTACATCTGTGGAAATAGACGATGGAAAAGCTCAATGTCATCAGTCAGAACAAGGCCAGGGGCCGACTGTGGAACAGACCATCAACTGCTCATATGCAAGCTCAAGCTGAAACTGAAGAAAATCAGAGCAGGTCCACGAGAGCCAAAATATGACCTTGAGTATATCCCACCTGAATTTAGAGACCATCTAAAGAATAGATTTGATGCATTGAACACAAGTGACCGCAGACCAGACGAGTTGTGGAATGACATCAAGGACATTATCCATGAAGAAAGCAAGAGGTCAGTGAAAAGACAGGAAAGAAAGAAAAGACCAAGACGGATGTCAGAGGAGACTCTGAAACTTTCTCTCAAACATCGAGCAGCTAAAGAAAAAGGAAGAAATGAGGAAGTCAAAGACCTGAACAGAAGATTTCAAAGGGCGTCTCGAGAAGACAAAGTAAAGTATTATAATGACATGTGCAAAGAGCTGGAGATGGAAAACCAAAAGGGAAGAACACGCTCGGCGTTTCTCAAGCTGAAAGAACTGAAGAAAAAACTCAAGCCTAGAGCTGCAATAGTGAAGGATTCCAGGGGGGAAAATATTAAACGACGCAGGAAGCATCAAAAGAAGGTGGAAGAAATACACAGAGTCATTATACCAAAAAGAACTAGTGAATATTCAACCATTTCAAGAGGTGGCATATGATCAGGAACCGATGGTACTGAAGGAAGAAGTCCAAGCTGCTCTGAAGGCATTGGCGAAAAACAAGGCTCCAGGAATTGATGGAATATCAACTGAGATGTTTGAACAAACAGATGCAGCACTGGAGGTGCTCACTCGTCTATGCCAAGAAATATGGAAGACAGCTCCCTGGCCAACTGACTGAAAGAGATCCATATTTATGCTTATTCCCAAGAAAGGTGATCCAACTGAATGTGGAAATTATAGAACAATATTGTTAATATCACACGCAAGCAAAATTTTGCTGAAGATCATTCAAAAACGGCTGCAGCAGTGTATCGACAGGGAACTGCCAGAAATTCAGGCCGGTTTCAGAAGAGGATGTGGAACCAGGGATATCATTGTTGATGTCAGATGGATCCTGGCTGAGCGCAGAGAATACCAGAAGGATGTTTACCTGTGTTTTACGGACTATGCAAAGGCATTCGACTGTGTGGATCATAACAAACTGCGGAAAACATTGCGAAGAGTGGGAATTCCAGAACACTTAATTGTGTTCATGAGGCACCTTTACATGGATCAAGAGGCAGTTGTTTGGACAGAACAATGGGATACTGATTGGTTTAAAGTCAGGAAAGGTGTGCGTCAGGGTTGTATTCTTTCACCATACCTATTTAATCTGTATGCTGAACAAATAATCCGAGAAGCCGGACTATATGAAGAAGAACGGAGCATCAGGATTGGAGGAAGACTCATTAACAACCTGCGTTATGCAGATGACACAACCTTGCTTGCTGAAAGTGAAAAGGACTTGAAGCACTTACTAATGAAGATCAAAGACCACAGCCTTCAGTATGGATTACACCTCAACATAAAGAAAACAAAAATCCTCACAACTGGACCAATGAGCAACATCACGATAAACGGAGAAAAGATTGAAGTTGTCAAGGATTTCATTTTACTTGGATCCACACTCAACAGCCATGGAAGCAGCAGTCAAGAAGTCAAAAGACGCATTACATTGGGCAAATCTGCTGCAAAGGACCTCTTCAAAGTGTTGAAGAGCAAAGATGTCACCCTGAAGACTAAGGTGCACCTGACCCAAGCCATGGTATTTTCAATCACATTATATGCATGTGAAAGCTGGACAATGAATAAGGAAGACCAAAGAAGAGTTGACGCCTTTGAATTGTGTTGGAGAAGAATATTGAATATACCATGGACTGCCAAAAAAAATGAACAAATCTGTCTTGGAAGAAGTGTGGCCAGAATGCTTCCTAGAGGCAGGGATGATGAAACTGCGTCTTACATACTTTGGACATGTTGTCAGGAGGGATCAGTCCCTGGAGAAGGACATCATGCTTGGTAAAGTACAGGGTCAGCGGAAAAGAGGAAGACCCTCAACAAGGTGGCCTGGCACAGTGGCTGCAAGAATGAGCTCAAGCATAACAACGATTGTAAGGATGGTGCAGGACCGGGCAGTGTTTCGTTCTGTTGTGCAATAGGGTCACTATGAGTTGGAACCGACTCGAGGGCACCTAACAACAACAGAGAAATCTATAAATGACTCATTCTGGGTTCACACCAGATCCCACTTGGCCAGACTGAAAATGGTCTGGGATGGCCCAGCGCCCACATGTCAGAAGGCCCTTTAAAGAGGAGCTGTGACATTTTATTCCAGCATGTACTATGTCATAGAAGTTCTTGTTTATCCAAAGGATTTTCCATGTAAATAAAGACATTCGCAAATTGATTTAGATTAATCAGGTGTGACTGCTGGATAAACAGAGGGAAAAACTCTGTCACCGAGACGTGGGCACTGGGTGAACCAGGACCGTGTGCACAGACCAGCCACGTCATCAGCGGCCCTGGCAGGGTTTCTGTGGTCCAGGGGAGAAGATGAAAACCAGAAAGGAAAAGAAACCCAAAAATATGAAAAACATCTCAGGGTATAATCCCATAAAGAAGCAGCTGGACTCAGAGGTCACCCTAGAGACTTGAGCTGAAAATCGAGGCTCCCCAAACTCAAATCTAGGGGATTTCTGCCTCCTGGCTCTCCTCATCCCTCTGCCCATACACACACACACACACACACATACACACATGTACACACACTCACACCCTTGGGGCACAGGGATAAGTGCCTGGTTTAAAGTGTTTTAAAAGTCTGTTGAGTGTATTTACCGGTTCCTGTGCCGGGTGCTCTCAGCTGCATTTTTGGGCTCATTTTCTCCTCACAACAACCCTTCAAAGCAGTTGTTACTCTTCCCATTTTGCAGACAGGAATACTGAGGCCCAGAGAGGTTACCTGTCTGTTCGAGATGCCACAGTTGGCACGCAGCCCAGCAGAAATGCTAATCCCCATCCCTCTTCCAAGTTCCAGATCCCAGTGCCCTTTCCCACCAAAACACACACAGCCACATTTATCCCATGGACACAGCTCTAGGTGCTCAGGATACAGCAGAGGACAAAGGAGCCCAAGCCCTACCCTCCGGGGGCTCACATTTCCAGTCATCTAAGGGCTCTTGTCCTCTCTGCATGATGGTCTCCTTCCCCTAGAACAGTACTTGTGGAACTTCGATGAGCACATGAATCCCGGGGCACTAAATTCCGATTCTGTAGGTCAGAGGCATGGGAGCAGCGGTGGTTCAGCGGCAGAATTCTCGCCTTCCATCAGGAAGGCCAGGGTTTGATTCCTGGCCAGGGGACCTCATGTGCAGCCAACACCTCTCCGTTAGTGGAGGCTTGCCTGTTGCTGAATAGATCTCAGTGGAGCTTCCAGACTAAGGTGGACTAGGAAGAAAGGCCTGGCAACCTACTTTCAAAAATCAGCCAGTGAAAACCCTACGATCACAACAGGTCCAATCTGCAACCAAGCATGGGGATGGCACAGGATGGGGCAGCGTTTTGTTCATTTATGCATGGGATTGCCATGAGTATGGGCCGACCCGATAGCAGCTGACGGTAAAGTTAATGCTCACAGACCCTCACTGAATGGGCACGCTGTCAATCCGCTTAATTCGCTCAGTGGAGTTCCCAAGGGACAGAACCTTGGGTGTGAATTTGCTGACTACTTTTCTCCCCACCCTGCTGGCATCCGTGTTTGATTGTTCTCAGGCAGAGGGGGAGCATGGCATTTTGTTTTTATTTACATTTTCTTTTTGAATAGCGAGGCGAGCGTCTTTTTTTTTTTTAACTCTTGTTGGCGTTTCTTCTCTTTTACGCAAATTGCCTGTTCATACCCTTCCCCCATTTTTCTATTGGATGGTTGGCTCTTTTCTTACTGGGGGAGCCTTGAGTAAATCTGGGGAATTAGCCCTCCGTCCACTGTGTATGTTACAAACATTTTCTCTCAAACCATCATTTGTGTTTTAACTTTGTTTACAGTCTTTGGCTGTACAGGGCATTTCATTGTTATGGAGTAAAATTGGTGGATCTATTTCTTAATGACTTCTGAATTATGTCTTGCTAGAAGAGCCTGCTCTAATCCAGGTTTGTAACACTCATCTTCTATACTGTTTTCTAGTCCTTTTATGGTTTGATTTATTACATTTAGGTCTTTAATCTATCTGAGATTTTAGTATCTAGGGTGATGTAGGAGTCCTGGTGGTGCAGTGGTTAAGAGCTCGGCTGCTAACCAAAGGGTCAGCTGTTTGAATCCATCAGCCCCTCTTTGGAAACCCTATGGGGCAGTTCCACTCTGTCCTACAGGATTGCTATAAGTAGGAATCGGGTTTGGCTTGGTTTTGGTTTAGGGTGATCGAAGAGTTTAATTCTGTATTTTTAAAATTGATAACCAGTTGTTCCAACTCTATTTACTATGCAATCTATCGCTTCCGCTACTGATCTGTGTCATGTAGCATTATCTCTATCTGTGTACGGCATCATACCCATCCATCTACCTACCTACCTGCCTACCTACCTATCTATCTATCATCCTTTTCTGCCCCCTTGGTTGTGCTCCAGGAGCCCCGGTGGTGCAGTGGTTAAGCACTTAGCTGCTAACCAAAAGGTCAGTGGTTCAAACCCACCAGCCACTCTTCGGGAGAAACACGTGGCAGTCTGCTTCTGTAAAGATTACAGCCTTGGAAACCCTATGGCGTGGTTCTAGTCTGTCCTCTAGGGTTGCTAGGAGTCAGAAGTGACTCGACAGCAATGGTTTCAGCTGTGTTCTGTTGGTTCCTGTTATGTGACTAACTTACCTCTTATATCTCTGTCATTGCCACTGAATAGCTGGTAAGGTAAGACCTGCCCCCCTCCATTATTTTCTCTAAAATTTCTTGTGAGTAATTTTGTTTCAGAACTCATTTTTAAAGCCCCAGAGAAATAAATACTTATTGGCATTTGTATTCCAATCACACGCAACTGACAGATTTGCTTGTAGAGAATATACGTCTTTACAACGTTGAGTCTCTGTATCCAGAATATGGTGTTCATCAATTAGCTCTTGCTGTGTAACAAACCACCACAAACTCAGTGGCTTAAAACACTACTATTGCTTACAAGTCCACGGGTTGGCTGGAGACTGGCTGATTTGGGCTGGGCTCGGCTGGCTGGCTCTGCTTCAAGCTGTGGATGGGTCTGGCTGGGCTTAGGGCTTTGCTGAGTTTGGGGCTCAGGTCTGCTCTCCTTGTATTCCTTTTGGGCCTCAGCTGTGCTGTGAACACTACGTCATGTATCAGTCCTCACTCTTTTCTTTTTTTTCTACTTTTATTTTTTTTTAAAACAGGCTTCAAGAATGTCTTAGTTACCTGTTGCTGTTGTTGCTATTAGGTGCCATCAAGTCGATTCCAATTCATAGTGACCCCAGGCACAACAGAATGAAACACTGCCCAGTCCTGTACCATCCTCACAATCATTGCTCTGTTTGAGCCCATTGTTGTAGCCACTGTGTCAATCCATCTTGTCGAGGGTCTTCTTCCTTTTCGCTGACCCTCTGCTTTACCAAGCATGATGTCCTTCTCCAGGGACTGGTCCTTCTGATAATGTGTCCGAAGTATGTGAGATGAAGTCTCACCATCCTCTTTTCCAAGGAGCATTCTGGCTGTACTTCTTCCAAGGCAGATTTGTTCATTCTTCTGGCAGTCATGGTATATTCAATATTCTTCACCAACACCATAATTCGAACTTAGTTACCTAGTGTTATCATAATGGAAATATCACAAATGGTTGGCTTTACAGAACAGAAATTTATTTTCTCACAGTTCTGGAGGCTAAAAGTCCAAATCAGGGTCTCAGGCCTGTCAATTCCTTCTCGTCAGCAGCCCCAGGTATTCCTTGGTCCCTTGGCGATCCTCATATGGCATCTGTCTTCTCCCATGGGTACTGTGCGTGCACCTCTGTGTCTGACCCGTTCTTTGTATAATTCAGAAGTGATTAGATTTAGAACCCACCCTACTCAGTTATGATCAATTAACATAACAAAGAAAACCCTGTTTCAAACAGGATCACATCCAAAGGTACAGGAGTTAGGATTCCGACACACATTTTTGGAGGACACAATTCAGTCCATAGCAAAGAGAGTTCTTGGTTCCAAGTGTTTCTGCCTCTGGGATTTGAAAAACTAAAAAAACAGTCACATGGATTCTGATCCATGGCAACTCCATGAGCTGCAGAGTACAACTGTGCTCCATAAGATTTTCAAGGCTATGACCTTTCTGAAGCAAATCGCCAGGCCTTTCTTCTGAGGTGGCTCTGGGTAGGTTCATACTGCCAACCTTTCAGTTAGTGGTCGAGCACTTAACTGTTTTGAGTGAGAGTGGTATTTGAAGATGGAACCAGAAGGGACACAGCACTCTAGGGAGGAAAATAAAGGGGAAAGTTAAGGGCAAACCTGGCTGTTAAAATCTCGCAGGTCACACACCTCCCCTTTGTGGGGCTTTCTCTCCTCTGTTCTTCCCAGCTTCTCTGAGGGACCAGGGGGCCACCGCAGGTGGTTGTGGTGGTGGCATTGCCAAGCAGAGCTGAAAAGTCCCTCTAACCTCCTCCGTGTATCTGTCAATGCCCCCTCAACTCTAAGGCAAAACCCCACCCACTTTACTCCCACCCGAAGACTCCCTGACATCTCTTCATGCCATTTTCCCCTTGTCTGCCTTCAAGACCACCCACCTATTTATTTTAACTCAATTAAATATGTGTATATTTTAATGTAGCTCTGCCAGAGTGGCACAGTTTGCTATCGACTATTAACCTAAAGGTTGGTGGTTTGAACCCACCCAGCAATGCCGAAAAAGAAAGGCCTGGCAATCTGCTCACATAAAGATTACAATCAAGAAAACCCTATGGAGCAATTCTATTACGTCACACATGGGGTCACCGTGAGTCAAAATTGACTTGATGGCAGTGGGTATATTTAACTGGGGACATTGACTGGTGGGGAGAGCTAGCAGGAGGCTGGACTTGGGGTACCAATGCCCCCACCCCGACTGTGCTGAGGGACCTCACCTGTCAGAGGCCACTGAGCACTGTCTTGCAGGAGACTCCAGGGCATTATTTTGATCTGGGGGAATAGGCCGCCGGGGAGACAGAGTGGGATCCTGAGGGAGGCCAGCCATTGGGTTGTGGGGGAGGGACTTTCTAGAAAAGTGGGTGGCGATTCACACCACAAGCCTAGGAAGATGACAGAGAGCAACATGTCAGCTGGCTGAAAACCTGGGCTCCTGAGCCAGCTGTCTAGGTTCAAACTGTGGCTCTGAGACCTGGGAAAAGGCATTTACTCCCTAAACTTCAGTTTCCTCATCTGTGAAAGAAGGTTGACGAGAGTCAGTGTTGTAACAACCGTAGGGGAGGTAAGCCCTGATTTGTAGTGTTTGCCAATTTCCCTGGTGTAAACACTCCCAACATGGCTGATTTCAAGCTCCTGCCATGACACCGCTGAATGTAGAGTTGGGAAGGCAGGCACCCCAGCACCCCATTGTGTGGTATTCCCACCACACAGATGCAACGGATGGAAATTACACCAAGCGCATACAAAATAAATGTGGTCAAATAATTGGGAAGTCATGAGTTTTGAGTATGTATTATCTTTGTTGTATTATAGTTTAAGTTCATATAATTTAACTTTCGATAATGGCTGTGTTTAACAAATGGTTGGCAAGATTCCTGGAAATTTCACAATTTGTTCTTGAGAGCAAGTAGGAGAGCCAGTTGGTTGTCCCCAAGATTAAATGAGGTGAATACAGAGCACTCAGCTTTGTGTTTGCCACGTAGCAGGGCTTCTCCAACGTGGGTGTACCGCAGAATCGCCCAGAGGGCTGATAAATGACACTGAGGCCCAGGCTTACTGAAGCAGGTAAGAGAACCTTACCACGTTCCCCAGGTGATCTCGCCCTGACCTGAATTTGACTGGTATGTAGTTAGTGTTGGGATATGAGGGTACCCAATAGATACTAAGTTGACCTGTATCAAATCACCAATATTCTACCATTTTTGACCTAGGATGTTATTGGGTGCTGTGGGTCGATTTTGACTCAAGGCGGCCCCAGGTGACAGAGTAGAACTGCCCCATAGGGTTTTCTAGGCTGTAATCTTTGAGCCAGCAGGTTGCCAGGCCTTTCTCCTGAGGAGCCGCTGATATGTTCAAACCACCAACATTCCTGTTAGCAGTCGAGTGCTTAACTGTTATGCCACCCTGGCTCCTTCTGACCTATATAATCGGCACTTTCACACGGTTCAACCTAATAACCTTTCCCTGCCCTAGTTCTGAACTGATTAAAAAGATTAAACCACAGGAATGAAGATATTGGTAAGACTGATATTGGAGAATATGGCCTGTATCTTTGGGCCAGTGGGCTTCCTACGCCCGCATCCCAGAAGGAGACCACGCCGGACAGCCGTGGGGCTCCTGAGCAGAGCTGAATGCTCCTGTGAGCAGCTGCCCTCTGCATTTGCCCAGTTCCTTTCCCAGACTTCACCATCAGGTAACCAGGTGTGATATTCAATAACTGATATGGGAGGTGAAAAAATCTTTTTTCAAGATTTTTCTAAGATGCGCTAGGGCCTTAGGACTCCAGGGAGCTTGTTAAAATAATGCAGACTCTCAGCCAGCCTCCCACCTGTTGTTAGCTGCTGTCAATCGGCCCCTGCAGGACAGAACGAAGTGCTCCGCAGTCCTCAGGAAAGGCAGGAGGAGGCGGGGGAGAATCTTCAGCCTTCACTAGCCACTTCTGGCTGCTTTGTATCACTTGTGGAGTCCTAAAAGAAAGAAAGAAATCCCTGGCGGAGAAACGATTAGGACCTCAGCTACTAACTGAAATAAACGTTGATGCTTTGAACCCATCCAGTGGCTTTGGAGGTGAAAGATATGGCCATCTGCTTTTGTAAACATTTCAGCCGAGAAAACCCTGTGGGGCGGTTCTACTCTGTCACACGGGGTCACACCGTGAGTCAGAATCGGCTCCACGGCACCTGACAACAATGAGAGAGAAACAGAGAAAGAGAGAGAGAAGGAAAGAAAAAAGAAAGGAAGGAAGGAAGGAGGGAGGGAAGGAAGAAAAGAATCTTGGGTAGTGCTAACGGTTAACTGAAAGGTTTGTGGTTGAAACCCACTCAGAGGCACTCTGAAAGAAAGGCCTGGCGACCTGCTTCCGGAAGGTCACAGCCCTGAAAGCCCTATGCAGCAGTTCCGCTCTGCACATATGGGGTCGCCGTGAATCAGAATCAACTCGGCAACTGGTAAGAGAAAGAAAATAAATGTGGGACTGGGTGAACGCTTACGTTTTAGGTATGCGGTAGATAGATGTATTTTCCCCTCACCACTTTTCTGTTTTAAAATTCACTGTCTGCAAACCCCAGGTGCTCTCTCCGAGTGAACCACATAGTTGCCTGTCCATCTTGGGAACAAACTAAGCTGCGAATGAAGCTACCGCGGATTTAAGGAAAAACAAGCCTTATTAGCCTGACGGGATGGCACCTTGGGGCTCACTAAGGAGATTGGGAAGACCATTCTGGGGAAGAAAAGCTGGAGCTCAGTCCCTTTTCATGAGCGTTGTCCCTCTAAAGCCCCACTAATCCAGCCCCACAGGCCCCAGTCTCAGGATTCAGCCCCTTATTGTCTGCCCACACTCCCCTCCCCCACCCAACCTCTCTACAGCTGCACCTGGAGACCCTCTGCGCGGCCCCCTTGGAAACGGCCTTAGGGCATGAATCTTTAAAACCTGTATTAATCCTGAGGTCTTTCCTGACCCTTCCCCATCTCATTCACATTCCCAGGTACAGTAATAATAACGACGACAACGACAGAGCAGCTGGCACTGGCTGGACAGGTGCCCTCTGCCAGCACTGAGCTATGGGCTCTATTTTAGATGCAGTGTCCCATGGAATCCTCAGGCGCCCCACGGTGCAGCTATTACTTCCAGTTTTCAGGGGCCACGAAGTCACCTCAGACTCATGGTGCCCCCAAGTGTATCAGAGCAGAACTGTGGTCCATAGGGTTTTCAATGGCTGATTTTTCAGAAGCAGGTGGCCAGGCCTTTCTTCCGAGGCACCTCTCCTCCAACCTTTCAGTTAGCAACCAAACACATTAACCATTTGCACCACCCAGGGACTCTGCAGCTGTTACTAGCAGCCTCATTCCACAGATGGGAAAACTGAGGCCAGTCCAGGGACTCTTGGGTGTGTTGTTGTTGTTAGGTGCCACCAAGTCGGTTCCGACTCATAGTGACCCTGTGCACAACAGAACGAAACACTGCCCGGTCCTGAGCCATCCTTACAATCATTGTTATGCTCGAGCTCATTGTTGTAGCCGCTGTGTCAATCCACCCCGTTGAGGGTCTTCCTCTTTTCCACTGACCCTGTACTCTGCCAAGCATGATGTCCTTCTCAGGGACTGATCCCTCCTGACAACATGTCCAAAGTATGTAAGACGCAGTCTCCCCATCCTTGCCTCTAAGGAGCATTCTGGTTGTACTTCTTCTGAGACAGATTTGTTTGTTCTTCTGGCAGTCCATGGTATATTCAATATTCTTGGCCAACACAATTCAAAGGTATGAATTCTTCTTTGGTCTTCCTTATTCATTGTCCAGCTTTCACATGCATATGATGTGATTGAAAACACCATGGCTTGGGTCAGGCGCACCTTAGTCTTCAGGGTGACATCTTTGCTCTTCAACGCTTTGAAGAGGTCCTTTGCAGCAGATTTGCCCAATGCAATGCGTCTTTTGATTTCTTGACTGCTGCTTCCATGGCTGTTGATTGTGGATCCAAGTAAAATGAAATCCTTGACAACTTCAATCTTTTGTCCGTTTATCATGATGTTGCTCATTGGTCCAGTTGTGAGGATTTTTGTTTTCTTTATGTCGAGGTGTAATCCATACTGAAGGCTGTGGTATTTGATCTTCATTAGTAAGTGCTTCAAGTCCTCTTCACTTTTAGCAAGCAAGGTTGTTAATTAGTGTTCCTCCAATCCTGATGCCCCGTTCTTCTTCATATGGTCCAACTTCTCATATTATTTGTTCAGCATACAGTTTGTCGTACTGTGGGGCTTCTGTGTTGCTGTGATGCTGGAAGCTATGCCACCGGTATTCAGATACCAGCAGGGTCACCCATGGTGGACAGGTTTCAGCTGAGCTTCCAGACTAAGACAGACTAGGAAGAAGGACCCGGCAGTCTACTTCTGAAAAGCATTAGCCAGTGAAAACCTTATGAATAGCAGTGGAACTATAGGGTGTGACAGTTGGAAAAACGCCCTGCCATGTCCTGCCCTGTACCCTGCACTAACTGCTCTCTCTGTCTCAGAATTCATGTTTCTAAGTCTGTCCCCATCCTTTGATGGGAGACCTTGATGGCAGAAGCTCTGTCTAGTTCATTGCTGTATCCCCAACACCTAGCAAAGGAGGAGGCAAGAGAAAGGAGAGAGAAATGGGAGCAAAGCCAGGGAGAGAGGGAAGGAAGAGAAATTCAAAAAGAGGACAGAAAGTCGGGGCACAATGCAGGCATGAGAGAGATGCTGAATCGGGGCAGAGATGCTCAGCCCTGTGGGAGGACCAGTAGCAACTCATGGTCAAGACAAGACGTGGTCACATTTCATAATGGACCTTCATCACAGTGTTGGCTGTTCCCATGGGGACTCTGCATTCACACCCCCCCTGGGCAGTGCGGAATGTGGATCTGACCATGGATGCTATTCCTCCTGGTGCTGCCTAAGTGCCCCTAGACCCAAGATCTTCTCTCCTGCAGGCCTGCCCCTGCCCTCCTGGCTGGAACCTCAGGCTCCTGGCATCCTCACCTTGTTCACAGGGCCATCCAGAGCCACTCACCCCAGTGCGCCCCACACCCAATTTCCAGAGCTCCTCTGGTCTGCTTGGTTCTGGAGCGGAGGTCTGGATACTGAGCATGGCCCCTCTCTGACCTCCTGGCCTGAGGTTTACGAGTTCTTCTCGGGCATGAGCTCAGCCACAATTCCCATATTCCCATGCTCTGGGCACTCCTGAGGGACCCCACCCCTGGACTGTTGTGCTCCGCACTGGCCTCATGGATGCAGCCAGTTACAATGTGATCGTGGACTTGTCCCTTCTCCCCGCCAAGCCTCCACTCCTCCTTCCAGACATTCCCACTCCAGCCATTTCACCTGATATCACAAGTACTGGAGTCCCGGAGTGGCACAAACGGTTAAGCGCTTGACTTTACTAACGGAAAGGCTGGCAGTTCAAACGCACCTAACAGTACCTCGGAAGGCAATTGGCCATTGAAAACCCTAGAGAGCACAGTTTTACTCTGCACACTTGGGGTCG
The DNA here is from genome assembly GCF_030014295.1 of Loxodonta africana. Taxonomy (NCBI): domain Eukaryota; kingdom Metazoa; phylum Chordata; class Mammalia; order Proboscidea; family Elephantidae; genus Loxodonta; species Loxodonta africana. The sequence continues at coordinate 107,844,057 of NC_087351.1, forward strand.
GCCTGAGAAGGAATCGACTTGACAGCAACTAACAACAACATCATCACAAGCGTTAAACAGCCAAGTCCCTCAGGCTTGTAAAGTACTCTGGAGTCCCTGGGTGGTGCAGATGGGTAACATGCTTGAAGCTGGAGTCCACTCAGGGTTGCCTCACAAGAAAGGCCTGGCTATCTACTTTCCAAAAGCAGCCACTGGACACCCTACGGAGACAGCTCTATTCTGACGCACGTGGTTTCATTGAGTACCTGTTGCCATGAGGTTGATTTCGACTCACAGTGACTCTACAGGATGGAGTAGGACTGCCCCATCGGGTTTCCAAGGAGCGGTGGTGGATTTGAACTAACGACCTTCTGGTTAGCAGCCAAGCTCTTAACCACCACACTACCAGGACTTTTTTTTTTATGAATAGAGACCATTTACATATAGCTTTCCTTTGGCCTCACAGATGTTTTACCACAGGCCTATAAAAAGGAACTAAGATGCAGTATTCCACAGGCAAAAATATGGACTGTTATCAACATCATATTCTGAGGCTTCACATTCAATTCATTTGAAGAGTCGACTCATCCCTCCCTCTCTGAGGGAAAAGGGGGGAAAGTGGCTTTCATGCTTCCAAGGTTGCTGTAATCTGCCCAGGAGAGAACAAGGGGACACAAGTTATCAGCTCTGTTTTATACTTGAGGCAACCACATCTCCGAGAGATTAAACGACTCGCCTGGGTCCCTGGGCTTCGGGGAGGGGGGGCAGCAAAAGCAGAGCCAAGGGCCTCCCCCGCCAGCCTCTCCCCACCACCCCGCATTGCCTGCTAAAGCACTTTGACTGCAGTCTGTCGGCAGCCACATAATCTGGACCAAATGCAGACCAACCCTTCAGGACAGTAAAAATAGAGACCGCCTCAACGATTTCACTGAATTGGGTCAAAATACTTGAAAATCGCTCCTTTCCAATGAGGATGCAAACAAAAACAAAAGCGGGCCGGGGAGCCTTCTACCATTTTGGTAGCAAACGCTTCTGGGGAAAAGTGTATGCAAGAGGTCGCTGAGCGTCAGATGGCTTCACCCTTGGTCCAAAAACCAGCTGCACTTCCTACAAAGCACATATGCATCCAGCCCTTCCAAATCGGTGACGGGAACGCCCTGTGCCCTGGACAGCAGACAGCATGGTGGAGGTCAACGCCACCCTTCGTTGCAAAGACATCCCCACCCTTTATGGCTGGCTGGCCGGCGGTCACCTCCACCCGTGAAGATGCTGGCCCATTTCCAAATGACCCCTCTCCTTGGAAGCCCTGGGTTGGCTCGGCCTGGAAACCGTTGCTATGTGTGGGGAAGGTTTTTCCCTGAGCCCGGAACATAATAGCAGGCAGAGAGAAAGCTGCACAGGCCAGGAACGTCCCCACGGACTAGGCTTTGGGATTACTGAAAAGAAGACAACAGTTTATCTGGCCAGGACTGTAGCCTACCAGAGAAAGATGGAGAGGTTTCAGGATGGGGAAAAGCAGGCCTGTTCTGGAATAAAAGGAAGGTGGGAGGGCCCAGGTTGGGGGTCTGAGATTTGCCCCTCCACCAGGCAGGCAATAATGGTAGCAGGAGAGACACAGCTTGGGGGTGGAACAGAAGTGGTTTCCCAGAGTCTCCCAGACACATCCTCCAGGAAGGCCTTGGGCATACACTTCTCCCCTCTGAGCCTCAAGCCCCTCATTAGTCAGATAGGACAAAGTATGTCCCTGCTTATAGGGCAGGGGTGAAGTGAGGCTGTCAGGTCAGCCCCCAATACATGGCGGCCCCATGCACAACAGAAGGAGACACTGCCCGGTCCTGAGCCATCCCCACGACTGGCTGCGGATCGGATGCAGTCATCCACAGGGTTTTCATTGGCAGATTTCCAGAAGTAGATCGCCAGGCCTTTCTTTCTAGTCTGTCTTCATCTTGAAGCTCCGCTGAAAACTGTTCAGCATCGTAACAACCCACAAGCCTCCACTGACAGGTGGTGGCTGCATGTGAGCTGCATTGGCTGGGAATTAAATCTGGGACTCCTGCGTGCAAGGGGAGAATTCTACTGCTGAACCGCAACTGCCCTGGGGGCCCAGACTAAAAACAAAATCCCGGGCACCGTGCCTGCAGCACACCTAATGATCAATAAGTGGTGGGCATCGCTGGTAGCAGTATGTATTAGGGCCCTAGGGCACCGCAAGAAAGCACCACGAAGTAGGTGGCTTTAAACAGCAGAAATGTATTGTCTCCATCTGGAAAGTTAGTAGTCCAAATTCAAGGTGTCAGCAGGGTCATGCTCCTTCCAGAGGCTCCAGGGGAAGATCCTTTCTTGTCTCTCCTGGTTTCCGGCAGCAGCCCCAGGTGTTCTTTGGCGTGTAGAAGCGTCTTCGCATGGCTGTCTTTCCTCTGTCTGTCCCTCTGTGTCTCCTCTTTTTATCAGGACACCACTCAGACAGGATTAGGGCCCACCCTACTCCAACTGGAAACCCTGGTGGTGTAGTAGTTAAGAGCTATGGCTGCTAACCAAAAGGTAGCCAGTTTGAATCCACCAGATGCCCCTTGGAAACTCTATGGGGCAGTTCTACCCTGTTCTATCGGGTTGCTATGAGTTGGAATCGACTCGACGGCAATGGGTTTCTACTCCAGCTGAGACCCTGGCCTAACCGATGACATCTTCAAAGACTTTATTTCCAAACAAGGGCACGTTCACAGGCACAGGGGTTACGACTTCAATTTGTATTTTTAGGGAGCACAAATCAGCCCTGAATACATTAGGCAGGAGCCCACAAAGGTCCTAAGGGAAGTCTATACATGGCAGAGGCTCTGACGGGAAGTGTTGACAAAACAAAACTAGGAAAATCAGCTAAGCCAAAAACCCACTGCTGTGGAGTTGATTCTGGCTCATGGCGACCCCATGTGTTACAGAGGAGAACTGCTCCTTGGTCGCAATCTTTACAGAAGCAGATAGCCAGGCCTTTGTTCCGCTGCACTGCGGGGTGGCTTCAAACCGCCGACCTTTAGGTTAGTAGGCAAGCACAAACCATGCCACCAGGGTCCTGGAGAAGCAGGTATGACTTAGGAAATCCAACATTTGGTAGGCCAGCTCTGTCAGAATGTTGGTTCCCTGGTGAAGCTGACCAAAGGATGTCCTCGGTCACATCCGCCACTGGCTACTTCCAGGGTTTTCATCTTCCGGGCACTCACAGCCTGTCCCGTGTGTGTGCCAAGGGACGGTCATGGAACCCCCCGAGAGTCAGTCACAAGCACACGGAGGAGGACACCCTCAGTGCAATTGGATGGTGAGTGCCGAAGGGACTTGTCTATCCCACACCGTTTCAGAATGATAAACAGGCAAGTAAAGCATTTCAGGCTCTGCCGAGAAACTGGTTCACGGAACTGCACCCTTTGCTTTACCTCCCCGTCCCCTGCCAGGTCCATCCCCAAGCTTAACGGTTTGTACCGCCCAAGGCAGCTACTAGTTACACAGTAACAACTGCCAGGCTTAAATCGTTGGGATGGTTCGTTGCCTTAGAGCTGATTCCAGCTCATGATGACCCCCTGTGTGTCGGAGTAGAGCTGTGCTCCCCAGAGTCTTCAGTGGCCGTGACCTTTCAGAAGCAGGTCTCTAGGCCTTTCTTCCGAGGCGACTCTAGGTGGGTTTGAACTGCCAACCTTTTGGTTAGTAGCCGAGCATATTAACCATTTGCACCACTCAGGGAGTCCTAAGCTGAAATGAATAGGCAGGTGAAATCATAAATAGCAAATAACATCATAACACAAAGTTCCTAGTAACAGTTGCTTTTGAGGACTTGGCCCTTAAAGACGCCGAAGTAAGTACATTACATTCATTCTCTCCCAGTAAAGAAAATGAAGCTCGGAATGGTTAGGTGATTTGCCTAAGGTCACAAAGCTCGGACCTTGCAGTGCCAGAATGACAACCGAGTCTATCTGACTCCAAAGCCAGTGGGGTGAGGAATTGCACCTCACGGTAAAAGCCACAAAACGCTTTGTGAACCCTGAAACCTGGCAGGGCAACTACAAACGGGAGTTGAGGTAACCAAGTCTCAGCCCAGCCGAGGAAATGGGGTAGTTCTTTGAGGTTTTACCTCACTGGATGTTCAAGGTCTTGGCAGGGTTATCCTAATGCCCTTAGATCCCCGGATGACCTAAGAAGGCCCATGCGCTTGGCCACCTCACAGGATCCCAACCACTCTGCAAAAAATCCAAATTCCGTAGCATTCATGGCCCCTCTGCTCTGCCTTCTGCTTACTCTGCAGTTGGTGCTCCCTCGAGACAGTCAAGTTGAGGGCACACGACACAAATGTGAACGACTTCAGCATACTACCACCGACGGGCCGGAGAGGAACAATGGCACAGTGACCTACAGCTGGGAAAGGCATTTATTCACTTACTCACTCATTCATTCGTTTTATAATTACATTTATGTCACATTGAATTAAGGTGCAGCTGACTCACGCCATGGTATTCTCACTCACCTCATATGTGTACGAAAGCTGGACAATGAATGAGGAAGACAGGAGAACTGATGCTTTTGACTTATGGTTTGGCAAAGAATATCGAATACACCATGGACTGCCAGAAGAACAAATCTGTCTTGGAAGAAGCACAACCAGAATGCTCCTTAGAAGCAAGGATGGTGAGACTTTGTCTCACATGCTTTGGACATGTTATCAGGAGGGATCAGTCTCTGGAGAAGGACATCATGCTGGGTAAAATAGAGGGTCAGAGAAAAAGAGGAAGACCCTCAATGAGATAGATTGACTGTGGCTGCAAAAATGGGCTCAAACATAACAACTGGGAGGATGGCGAAGGACCAGGCAGCGTTTTTTCTGTTGTTATGAGTCGGAACCGGCTCCACGGCACCTAAAAACAACAACAATTTAAGATTAGAAGTTTTTATTATGTAACTAGTCTAGCCACCTTGGGTGTTGCAAATGGTTAACGCACTTAGCTGCTAACCGAAAGGTTGGAGGTTCCAGTTCACCCATAGATGCCTCAAAAGAATGGCCTGGTGATCTACTTCCAAAAAATTAGTCATTGAAAATCCTACGAAGCATAGTTCTACTCTGACACGCATGGGGTCACCATGAGTGGAAACTGACTCAATGGCAACTGGTTGGTAAAAAAAAAAAATTTTTTTTCTTGGTAACCTCGTCTAAAAACCAAAAAAAAAAAAAGTTGCCATCAAGTGGGTTCCGACTCGTAGTAACCCTATAGGACAGAGTAGAACTGCCCCATCAGGTTTCCAAGGAGCAGCTGGTGGATTCAAACTGCCAACCTTTTGGTTAGCTGTCGTAGCACTTAACCACTGTGCTCCTGGGTCCTCAGCATCTAATATCCTACCTGGCACGTAGTAGGTGGTTAATAAATACCTGTTGAAGTGAATTAAACTTACAGGTGGGGAAACTGAGGCCCAGAAAAAGGAGGAGTCTTACCCAAGTTCACACATAAGATCAGAACACTGAGCTTCTGAATCTTGTTGTTGTCCCATGCCCTCGAGTCAGTTCCAACTCATAGCGACCCTGTGTACTACAGAATGAAACACTGCCCGGTCCCGTGCCATCCTCACAATCATTGTTATGCTTGAGTCCATTGTTGCAGCCACTGTGTCCATCCATCTCGTTAAGGGTCTTCCTCTTTTTTGCTGACTTTACCAAGCATGATGTCCTTCTCCAGGGACTGCTCCTTCCTGATAATGTGTCCAAAGTATGTGAGACAAAGTCTCGCCATCCTTGCTTCTAAGGTGCACTCTGGTTGTACTTCTTCCAAAACATATTTGTTCGTTCTTCTGCCAGTCCATGGTATATTCAATATTCTTCCCCAACACCACAATTCCAAGGTGTCAATTCTTCTTCGATCTTCCTTATTCCTAGTTCAGATTCCACATGTACATGAGGCGGTTGAAAACACCATGGCTTGGGTCAGGCACACCTTAGTCTTCAAGGTGACATCTTTACTTTTTGACACTTTAAGGAGGTCTTTTGCAGCAGATTTGCCCAATGCAACGTGTCTTTTGATTTCTTGACTGCTGCTTTCATATGTATTGATTATGGATGCAAGTGAAATGAAATCCTTGACTTCAATTTTGTCTGCGTTTATCATGATGTTGCTTATTGGTCCAGTTGTGAGGATTTTTGTCTTCTTTATGTTGAGGTGTAATCCATACTGAAGGCTGTGGTCTTTGATCTTCATTAGTAAGTGCTTCAAGTCCTCCTCACTTTCAGCAAGCAATATTGTGTCATCTGCATAACGCAGGTTGTTAATGAGTCTTCCTCCAATCCTGATACTCCATTCTTCTCCATCCAGTCAAGCTTCTCTGATTATTTGCTTAGCACACAGATTGAATACATATGGTGAAAAGATACAACCCTGATACACACCTTTCCTGATTTTAAACCACGCAGTATCCTCTCGTTCTGTTCAAAAACTACCTCTTGGTCTGTGTACAGGTTTCTCCTGAGCACAATTAAAAAAAAAAAAAAATTAAGTGACCTATAATTCCCATTTCTTCGAAATGTTATCCATAATTTGTTATGATCCACACAGTGGAATGCCTTAGCATGGTCAGTAAAATACAGGGAAACATCCTTTCTGGTATTCTGTGCTTTCAAGCATCTGACACCAGCAATGACATCCCTGGTTCCATGTCCTCTTCTGAATCCAGCTTGAATTTCTGGCAGTTCCCTGTCAGTATACTGCTGCAGCCACTTTTGAATGATCTTCAGCAAAATTTTACTTGTATGTTGTATTAATGCTATTGTTTGATAATTTCCACATTTGGAATAGGCGTATTTCTGGAGAATAGGCATAAATATGGATCTCTTCCAGTTGGTTGGCCAGGTAGCTCTCTTCCAAATTCCTTGGCATAGACGAGTGAGCACTTCCAGCACTGCATCTGTTTGTTGAAACATCTCAGCTGGTATTCTGTCAATGCCAGGAGCCTTGTTTTTCCCCAATGCCTTCAGTGCAGCTTGGACTTCTTCCTTCAGTACCATCGGTTCCTGATCATATGTTATCTCCTGAAAGGGTTGAACGTCGACCAATTGTTTTTGGTACAGTGGCTCTGTGTATTCCTTCCATCTTCTTTTGATGTGTCCCACATTCTTTAATATTTTCCCTATAGAATCCTTCAGTTCATTATAGGAGGAGAGAAGAAGGGCCCAATAGCTCTGGAGACCCTAAGTGTATTAGTCACGTAGTGCTGCTATAACAGAAATACCACAAGTCATCTAGTGCTGCTAGTGCAAGTCACAAGTGGGTGGCTTTAACAAACAGAATCATTTTCTCACTGTTTAGGAGTTTAAAGGTCCAAATTCAGGGCGCTGGCTCTAGGGGAAGACTTTCTGCCTCTGTCGGCTGTGGGGGAAGGCTCTTGTCTCTTCAGTTTCTGCTCCTTCGCAATCATCACCTGGCATGGGATATACCTTCCCCCACTCCCCCTCCTCCTCTGTTCTAATCTGCTGTTTTTATATCTCAAAGGTGACTGGCTTACAACACAACTTACACCGATATGGCCTTTTAACGTAATAAAGAAAATCCTATTCCCAGATGGGATTATAACCACAGGTATAAGCCTAGTGCTGTGGAGTTAATTCTGACTCATAGTGACCCTACATGACAGAGTAGGAACTGCCCAAGGTATAGGGGTTAGGATTTACAGCACGCATTTTGGGGGGACACAATTCAATCCACAACACTACACTTTCCTAAAAGGGCATGAACTAAGTGACCCGCACAGGTGAATGGCCACCTGGATGCCTGCCTGTGCTGCAAGACAGCACCTGGTGCACAGCAGGGGCAATGCATCTCAGGCTGGGCCAGGTGACAAACAGGTCTCCCACCCAGGCCAGGAAGCAGCCTAGATGTAGGAGGTAAAGAAAGTCAAAGCTGTAAAGGACAGTGTGCAAAGGTGACAGTGCAAAGTCCACAAGTCCCTGAGGACACCAACTCTTGACCGTATCGTCCATCACGAAGCATGTCCACACTGAATTGTGTGAGCTTCTTGACAACCCTGAGAGGTGGAAAAGGCAGGACAGATTGCTCGTTTTAACAGATGGGGAAACCAAGGCCCAGAGACACTAAGTGTGGCGGCCGAGGATCACAGAGCCAGGAAGTGGCAGAGCCCTCACTTCTGACGGTTAGTCTGGTTCCCAGCTCTGTCCCATTCCACCCACCCCTATAAAATCCAACCCATTGCCATTGAGTCTATTCCAACTCATGGCAACCCCAGGTGTTACAGAGTAGAGCTGTTCCTTAGGGTTTCCTTGACTGTGATCTTTAGAGAAGCAGGTGCCCAGGCCTTTCTTCTGCAGTGCTGGGTGAGTTCAAATGGCTGACTTTCAGGTTCGCAGGCTAGTGCAAACCATTTGTGCCACCAGGGACCTCGAGCTTAGTCTTAACTCAAAGCTGACTTTGGCAATTCTCAGAAATGAAAGCAATAAAGGGCATGAGGGAGGCAGGCGCTGCCAGGGCCCCAGGGCCCAGGAGCACATGGGAAGATGCACCGCTGACCTCTGTCATCTCGTCCCTTCCAGCCCAAGAATTGTCCTCAAAGCCGTCAGCAGGTCAGGGGGAACTAGATCCTGTCCTGTGGGCTTTGCACTCAGAGAGGCGGCCCCACCCTCCCGCTGCTGAGCTCAGAGAAGGCTTTGGCCTTGTCTTCCCTGACAAGCATCTCCCCGGGGCCTGGAGAGCTCAGGCCGTGGCCGGCCAAGACAAGCAGCTGTTTCTCAGCACCTCATCCAGAGGAAAGGTCAGTCTACTCATCGAGAACAAAATGGCCGCCTGAGTTGCTCCTTCCAGCCCCCTCAAGGCTCGCGGGTGGCCTGGTCACTGTGCCCTGCAGCCCCACACCATCCTTGTCTGTCTCTTACAGCTTCGGCCTCGCCAGGCTCTGTCCTCCCACGTGTGTGTGTCACAGGGAAGGATTCCCGAAACCAGTTGTCATCGACTCTGACTCGTGGCGACCCTGTGTGTGTCAGAGTAGAGCTGTGCTCCGTAAGGTTTTTAATGGTGGATTTTTCAGAAGCAGATCACCAGGCCTTTCTTCTAAGGCACCTCTGGGTGGTCTCAAACCTCCAACCTTTCAGCTAGCAGCCGAGTGTGTTAACTGTTCGCACCCAACAGGGACTCTCCATACGTGTCCCAAAGGGAGGTGGCGAAGATCCAATGAGAAGCTGTTTGCAAAAATCACTCCCAGGCTGCAAAGCGCTGCAAATATCCACGGTCTTCATTATCAAAACTTGCCTGTCGTGTGTCCCTTTCTCTGGTAGGAAGTCACTGAAAAATAAATCCACATCAGTGAGTTAACATAGCCCCCCTCCCTAGGTGTGCCTTTTACCAGAAGGTTTAATGGAGATAATCTTTACCGTATGAGTGAGATTCCGTCAGAATGCCCTGGAAGCCTGCACAGAGGCAGACGAGGGTGGTGAACAGCAGGTATCTGGGGGCGCATGCCTTCTCAAGGCATTAGAATCCTCCAAGCTCGATTCGTTTTGGGTGGGGGGGATGGAGGTATGGACCATGTATGTGAACTCTAAGCATGTTCAAGTGTGTTAACAAACTCTGAGAGGACCCCAAGAAATCAGGCCAAAGTCTCCGTGACCTGAGAAAGGCTGGAGTGATCCAGGAAGGCTGCCTGGAGGAAGGGACATTTGGAGGATTTGGTCACCAGGAAGGGCTGTCCACCTGATGCTAGAACCAACACACTGCCATACCCAGCAAGAACAGCTACACCCCTGAGTGTAAACAGAGCCAGATATAAATGGAAAGTTCCAGGGCTTGAAGTCTTCTGCTCTTCTGCTCCTCCCTGTGTGGCTGTGTGACCTTAGGGAAACAGTTTGACCTCTCAGAGCCAGTTCCCTCATCTGTAAAATGGGGAGTACAGTCCCTGCCGTGCCCACATCCCAAGGCTGTTGTGAGGACAAAGAGTTAACGGCTGTGAGGGGGTTCTGTAAACTGTAGGATGCCACACATGTACCAGTTCCTGTGGGGAAGGCTTGGTGTCTAAGACCAGAGAGGGACTTGGGACTTGGGGATGGCGGCTCGACATGTCAGCTGCCCAGTAGCTACAGCATGTGGAAAAATCACTTTGATACACTGGCTATCAGGCACAAAACCCTTCCAAGGCGCCTCTGGGTGGGTTCAAACCATCAACCTTTTGGCCAGCAGTCAAGCGCTTAACTGTTTTCACCACCCAGGGACTCCAATCTAAGAATTCTACCAGGGTTTGTAAACTTATAAATCTTATCCTTGTCGTATTTGACATTCTGCCCCACTAGAAAAGAGAAAATACTGTGATTCATGTTCAATTCCAAGGGATTTTATAAAATAGACTTTAAAGACAAAGCTATTCTACATTTTTTAAGATGTGAATTTGAACACTGAACCTATTGCATGTAGGCAAAAGTGAGTTCAAATTAGATTAGATTTTACCAATTTTATTGTTTACTAAAGGAGCCCTGGTGGTGCAGTGGTTAAATACTCAGCTGTCTTCACCGAAAGGTCAGGGGTTCAAATCCATCAGAAAGATGTGGTAGCGTGTTCCTGTAAAGATTACAGCCTTGGAAACCCTATGGGACAGTTCCACTCTGTCCTATAGGGTCAATAGGAGTCTGAATCGATTCCACAGCAATGGGTATGGATTATTTTTTTATTTAAAAATTCAGAATTAGGAAAAAAAAAAAACCTTCCACAAAAAAAAAAAAAAGTACTTCTCTGCAGAAGGCTCGCTGCTCAGGATTTGGAATGAGATGTTTCTTGCTCCTTGTCTGACAGCAGGGGACACGTTGCCTGGCGGCTACCCTGACCCAGAGGGCCTGGGGCTGGCAGAGGACGTGGATACTGTGAGCGCGATCCTGGCCTTCTCCTTGGCTGTTCTCCCGGATCTGGCCAGGACTGCTGCGTTCCCCCCAGAAGACCCAGAAACCTGGGATTGCAGGGCCACATATGCCTGTACAGTTTCAGGCCCTTGCAGCCCCCAATAAGCAAAGTGAGTGCATTCTGGATCTTCCCTGGCAGGAGACTATGGGCTGGTCTCCCTGCCTCCTGGGTTCCTCATGTTCATACCATCCTCCTGCCTACCCCAAACCCCTGGGAACTTGCCATTCCTTCCAGGAAAGCGTCTCTGACTGCCCCACCCCACTCTCTGTGTTATCACTGGTCTGTAATTCTCAGGTAGTGACAACTTAGGTCCCTGGGTGACATAAATGGTTTATACTCGACTACTGACCTAAAGGATGGCTGCTTGAACCCACTCGGGGCACCTTGGAAGAAAGGGCTGGCAATCTGCCTCCACAAAGATTACAACCAAGAAATCCCTATCGAGCAGTTCTGCTCTGTAATGTGTGGGGTTGCAATCAGTCAGAGTCGGCAATGGGTTTGGTATTTGGCTTTGTTTAGCAATACGTAGTCTCCCGTGATCCTCTCTGTAGTTTGCCGAGTGCTCCCACGGCCCTTTCCTAACACTATCCTCCCGGGTGTTTCCATTTTCCTCTGTGTTGGGGAGAGCAAGGATTTGAACCCAGGCCTGCCAGCTTTAACACCAGAGCCTGGTCCAGGTCTACACCCGTGCCACAGCCTCCCAGCTACAAAGGAGGATGGGGTATATGTATACAGCCCAACCACATAGGACACACCTGCTGGCACACAGAAGAGGTCCAGATGGTGTCTGCACCAAAGTTACCCATTCTGCTGCCGAGGCCCCTGGGGTGCAGCATCTCAGCAAAGCTGTGTTGGCTAAGTCGACTGGCCAATCAAATAGTTACCCTAGTGCAACAATCACATGAAATACGTGAGCTTTGGCTGGATGCTGGATTGCGGAAAGAAGCTATAAAAGATATTTGGGGAATTGGGGGACTCTGAATACGGGCTGCACATGTTATATTCTTAAACTGATGTTACTGTTCTCACGCGTGATAATGGCATTGGCTTCTGCAGGAGAGCGTCCTCATTCTTAGAAGACACCGAGGGGGCCACGTCACGTTATCTGCAACTTAATTTTGAAAGGGTTCTGCCAAAAGCGAGTGTTTGTGTGTGTGCGTGCCTGGGTGCGTGCGTGGGTGCACGCCCGCGTGGAGAGAGTCAGAGGAGAAGAGAGGCCAGAGGAGAGGGACGGAGAGGGGCAGGGAGGGAAGGGGCAAGAGGAGAGGCCAGGGAGAGCACGCACAGGGCAAAACGTTAACAAGGGGATGCGAGTGTTCACTTCACTATTGTTGCCATTTTTCTCTAAGTTTGAATAGTTTCAAAATAAAGAGTTGGCGTTAGAATTGTAACTGAGCACCTATGCTTTGCCAGACGCAATTCCTACCAGCTGCTGCCGTCCGTTCCTTCCAGTCTCTGCCCCGGCCAGGCCAGTACCCTGCAGTTCCTCCTTCCCACCTGCTTTCCTCCCTCCCAGCCCTTGCTCAGGCTGGGTATTTTATATATATGTGGCTCCGAGAGGCTCTCCGCCCCCACCCCAGCTCCAGAAATCCACTGCCAGAGACTCCTTGGACTCCTTCTCTGTACAATCACAGCACCTCGTGGAGGGTCCCCCAGCCCTCCACCTCAGCACACATAACATAAGGTTTGAATCCACCTAATTTACACACCTGTGGATAGACACTGCTCTATCCATGCTTGTCGCGCAAGTCCACAGAAGGCCTGGTGCATAGTAGGGCTTGACAAGTGGTAGAAGATCAGAGAGAGGCAGGTGCACACGGAAACGTTGTAGGTTATCGGCCAGGCAGTCCCCTCTGTAGTCTGGTCGGGGTGGTCTCCTCGCTGCCACCATACCTTCCTGTCTCCATGCCTCTGCTCTGCCTGGCCAAATATTAAGCCCCCTGCAACTCACACTTCCTCCAGGAAGCCTTCTGGGGTTGTAGCTGTCTTCCTTCTTGCTTCCTAGTTAATGCTACAAAATTTAGTACTTTAGTCTTATGGTGTTCTGAAATTGTTTCTTGCACATGAAGACTGTGTACCCAGAATGGCAAGTGCTTGGGGACCAGGCACCATATTGAGTTCTTCCATACCGCATTCTTATATCCCACCTTCTACCCTATGTCCACTGCCCCATCACCAGTGGCTGGTAAAGGTTGTGTGTCAACTTGGCTAGGCCATGATTCTCAATGATTTGTCAGTTATGATGTAGTTTGACAGTTACGTAATAATGTAATTTGGCAGTTGTGATCTGATGTGATCAGGCAATCAGTTGTAAATGGAGTTTCCTCGGGGGTGTGGCTTGCATCCAATATATGTGGACATTCTGACAAAGCTCACTGGCTTTTGCTTGCTCTGGATCCTGCATCTGCCTGATTGTCATTGGACCTCGGGTTCTTGGGACTCGATCCAGTAGCTGCTATCCTACTTGCTGATCTTGGGATTCACTGGCCTCCGCAGTCCATGAGCCAGTGGCCTGTGGTCTGACCTGGCAATCTTGGGTTCGTCAGCCCCTGCTGCTATATGAGTCAGGAGAAGCCTCCAGCCTGATGCCCGACCCATGGGCATGGGATTTACTAGCCTCTACAATCGTGTGGGCCATCCCCTTGAGACAAATCTGTCTCTTTCTCTCCGTATGTATTTTTATATACGCTTTGCTACTTTTGCCTCTCTAGAGAACCCAGCCTAAGACAACCAGGGAGCCTAGCACTGTGCTAAGAAGGTACAGAAAAGAAATGAGGCACTAGGTACACAGGGTTAAATCCTGGCTCCACCACTTACTGGCAATAGACTCCATTTCTGGCTTAGACTCTAAACTTTAGACCAGAAGTCACCAAACTTTCTGGGAAGGACCAGGTAGTAAATATTTTCTGTTTTGTGGGTCATAAGGTCTCTGTTGCAACTACTCTGCCATCGAACCAGGACAGCAACCACAGACAACACATAAATGAATGGGCACAGCTGTTTTCCAATAAAACCTCATTTACAAAAACAGACGATGGGCTGCATTGGCTCTTGGGCTGCAGTCTGCCAATCCCAGCTTTGGAGTATTCCTTGAGATGGCATTTAATCCCCTCACCATCCAGGTCTTGGACCACAGTGAAGCATCCCAGCCCTGACCCAGCCCCTCACACCCTCTATCTCCTCACCAGGCTGGTTTTTCATGGCGCTTATCACCGTCTGAAACGGCCACCTGTCTGCTTGTGTTATGACTGTCTCCCCCAAAAGAACGGAAAGCCCCACGAAGGCAGGGACTGTATCCCCAGCACCTGGCACTGATTAGGTGCCCTTTTAATATTTGCTAAGCAGAGGCCCATATTATTATTATCATTGCTGTTACTAAAAGTCTTTTTATTATGTGCCTATGACGACTTCTTAAAATTTTATCATGGTTAAATATACACAATATTCACCATGTTGTGTGGCCACCTATGACTATTTTTAACATGTGGAAATATTTTCCATGATTAATCATTCGTGTTTGCAAATTTTCACGGGTTGCAGGAAAATCTAACGTTGGATATTAACCACCCCATTTTAACCACAAACCGTCTATAATCGTCCCATTTTGGAAATGAGGGGGCTAAGTTCAAAGGTCACATTGTTTGCTGGTGGCCAGGCAGGGATTCGAACCTCGAACTCCCAGTCAGTGCTTATTAAGGGAGGTAGTCTGGCAGTGTAGAAAGAGCATTGGAGTTACAGTCTAAGAATCAAACTTACTTGGTTGGACGAGTCATCTCACCCTCTGCAGAATGCCAACAGCAATGTCGACCTCACAGGGGAGTTAAAAAAAGTTGCATTGAGTTGGCTCCACTCATGGTAACCCCATGTGTGTCAGGGTAGGTCTGTGCTCCATAGGGTTTTCAGTGGCTGATTTTTGAGTAGATTGCCAGACCTTTCTTCCAAGGTGCCTCTGGGTGGACTTAAACCTCCAACCTTTCAGCCAAGTTAGCAGCCAAGTGCCCTAACCATCTGACCACCCAAGAACTCCCACAGGGACACGGACAGGATTAAATAGAACACAGATGGTAAAACAGGCAGACCAGCATCAGACCTGGGGTCAAAGCTGTCCTAGTAGCTATTATGATGTAACAAGATGACAGTGGCCCCGTCTATCCTGCCTCCCAGGGCTATAAACGGGACTAGCCAAGGGTCTGCCCAAGAAAATGATTATGAAACGGCAAATCCCAAACAAGAGTAATACACAATTTTTACACTATTCTTAGGACATTGCAGAAAACACTCTCCCTCTTAAAAAAAAAAAGTACACATGAACATAAAGTCAAAAAAAACCATGAAGACCTGCGATCTGTTCAGAGCTTTAATTACAGTCAAGAAAAGGGTTAAGTTTCCACAGGCTCACATTTGTACCCACGGCCAGTCACCATGCAGGCAAAAACCGAAACAAAACCAAGGGGTTTTCATCAAGCCAGGGACAAAGGGACGTGTCTCCATTTTAGCCCATTCAGGTCAAGAGTCCTCTGGAGGCAAAAGCAGATGGAAACACAAACACAGCCACCGGAAGAATAAAACAGATGGAATGGAATGCCACCAGGTTCTGGCGCCCTGTCCCGGTGGAGGAGAGAATTACCTCTTTGAAGGCCCCGAATGTGGCCACCATGACGCCTTCTGGGATTACGTTTAGGACAGGAGGAAAAATCAACACACCCAAACTTTCTATGCCTGCCCTCTTTTCAGTAGAAAGTGATTCACTTGGTTTCAGATTTAAATATTTATTCCTCAAATACAAAACAATGCTGAACATGCACCTCCCCGGTGCCCCCACCATCTGGCCCTTGTCGGTACATCTTCAGATGAAAAGTCCAGCTGCGATTCCGACTTCATAGTGAGGGGAAGAGTCTTCCTCGCAGACAGGGGACTTTCCAAGGGCACGGGGGCTCCCTGTGTCCCAGAGAAGGGCAGTTGTATTTCTCGGGTCCCAAAGTTAGCCTTTGGAGAGTTTTCAAGGGAGGTCAGCCAGCCTCCATCTGGAAAGAAACATTGTTCGGCCGTGCCCAGCGATGTCAAGAATTTGTTTGGGATGCGATTAAAGCAGACACAGTCACCGTGGGGCTGCGATTCAGGCCGATGGTGGCCCCTAGGCTGGCCCAGCAGTGAGCCCCTACCTGGCTGCTGTGTACCCCTGAAACCACACAGTCCCCTCAGTCCACAAGCTCGCCCCTGGGGAGCAGTGTCTTCGGCAGCGTGTTGTTTCTCTTTGTGGCCATGAGGCCATGTGGGACCACTGCCCCAGGGCTGTGTGTGGCCACCACCGCACTTCTGAATCTGCTGGATGACACGAGTCTTTTGTCTGGTAAATACTCATTTTGAAGCTACTTCTCCTCCGCCACCCCCCGCCCCTCCCCCCCCCCCCCCTTGGAGAAGGAACCCAGCCTTCCTGGGCTCAACAAGAATGTGGCTCCCTAAGCCACAGCGGCTTTCCCTGGGTCCGAGAAGCAGCGGATAACACAACAAGGCTGAAGCATTCCCTGGGCTTGGTTACAACTAGGAAATCTGTGAGGCCATGGTACGGGCCCTTTTGAACTCTGTCCATCGTGGCTTTCCCTGGGTCCGAGAAGCAGCGGATAACACAACAAGGCTGAAGCATTCCCTGGGCTTGGTTACAACTAGGAAATCTGTGAGGCCATGGTACGGGCCCTTTTGAACTCTGTCCATCGTGGCTAAAATTACCTCACTAATTATAGCTGCTGGAAATCAATTCTCAGTTAAGGGTGGCAGGGTGCATACACGCTGGGAAATACGGTTCACTCTGCTAACCTGGGCGCTCGATTTGGACCACAGACCCTGGAGGACCTCAAATTAGGAAAACAGAGGAATAAGGGGAAAGAAGTCCTAAGGAAAAGAGGAGGAGTTGGGAGAGGGTTTCTTAAGATTTCTCTTCACGGATGCTTCCCAGTACTGGACACTTGAGAACAAGCGAGGGCTGCTGGAATCCAAAAATTACAGCCCCGCTTTAAAATACCACAACAGGCCATACTTCAGCCTGTTTGTTCCGCGGGTCAGTTGGACTGCCAAGACAATAGCTCTTTATTGTTCTAGAATTTAAAAGCAAGCCATGGCAAACAGGGGCCGTCTGTTACCACATTGCTCTAGGGATAGGCTTCCGGGGTCCTCCACCTCCCAAAAAGTGAGAAGCCCCACAGGCCAAAGGACCCTGCTGGTTCCATTTCTTCCTGAACCTTCCAGGGTCTCTGCGCCGGTTGCTGGGTTTTGTTTTCGTTGACTTTTGAAAAACCTCAAGGTCATTTCAGAAAACTTGGAAATCAAATCCAAATCTATTCCCAATTTTCTCCTTCTTTACTCTCAGTCTCCTCGTCCTAAACCTCTCCAGGAGAATGCAACCTTATATGCCTTATCCGATGGTTCCCTGTCTGAAATTCGTGGCAACTGCACTTAATTTCATTAGGGTTTGTATCCTGTGGCCACCCATAAGCTCCTAAACCAACAACAACTAAAAACAAGGTGCATTCCTTAACTCCTAATTCCAATCTATTGACGAGGCCATTCTCCGGGCTGTTTTCTCCAAGCACACTGGAATAAATGTGACAGACGCTCGGCTGGCTTCTTTATATTATCTCTAATCCTCCACCCAAGCCCTTTCGCAGGTGAGGAGGAACCTGACAGACACAGAGCTTAAATTACCTTGCCCAAGTCACTTGGTAAATTCGAGGCCCCATCAGAACAGAAGCCTGGACCAAGATGGCTTAAGGCCAGCCACCAGCTGTCCACTGGCCACAGCCTGTGCCTGACCTGCTGGGCAGAATTCCATTTTCATCAGGTGGAGGTTGACACTGGCCCTCCTTCATTTCACTTAAGGAGGTGACAGATTAGGGGTGCGATGAGAAAAGGTCACTGAATTTGGGGGGCCTCAATTATAGAATCTTTGTGTGGGGGCCTTGATGCCTTAACTGTGAGTCATTTTAAACCTCACACAATTCAGAAAAATAGAGCCCTCTGTCCCCCCCACCTCCTTGCTCCACCAGTCCCCCACACAAAGACTAGCAAGAGGAAGCCAGCTACCAGCTTCACTTTCACACAGATACGCCAAAAACACAGCCTCCACGGGAGAGATACAGCATTTAGGTCGAGAGTAAAACACAACTTGCTTAAAGAACCTATTGAAATATACTGTCGGTGGATGCTGCTTTAAACACACAGCCAACTGCTGAGAACAGCTGGAACGCACTTTCCTGGGAATACGTTTGGAACCCCGGAATCTGCATCTTTATACACACACACACACACAAACACAGACACACACCTACTTTCCCCATTATTTGCTCCTTCCAGCCAGGGCCCTTTGGGTCCGGTGGCCCAGGCACCTGGAAGTGGCTCCCTTTAGCTCACCATCACCCCAAGAGGGCCATGGAAGGGTCCACTCAGGTCTGGGGGATCACTTACTATGTGTCCTGGGAAAACCATGTCTTCTCTCTGAGCCTCCATTTCCCAAAATGGGCTGCACTCCCCACCTCCCGAGGGCCGCCCGAAATGTGTGTAGGGCTTTACACAGTGGGAAGTGCTAGACCAATGTTACGGGTTCTGATTATCATTGTTGTTCTTTCCTGGAGTCAGTCTGGCACTCTGTGGCCACTGATTCCTGTCCCCGTCGGGGGGGGGGGGCGGGGGGGGGCAACTGGACTCATTCCTCGGATCCTTTGCTGTTGGTGAACTTTTATACAAGGCTTTGTTGCAGCACCGAAAAGAAAAGTCCGGGTGCTGTGAGGTAGCCTGGTTTATAGAAATCACAAGAGCCTGGTCCCTGGCAGATCACAGTTGGCATCAGTTTACCCAACTGTGAAATGGGGTGAACACTTTCAAGGATAGGTTGTAATGGTTAGAGAAACCACTTAGACAAAGTCATTTTCACTTACATCCTGTCGTCTATATGTGAATACATGGGCACCCTACATTCCAACACCATCATACAAATGCCCACCCAAGACAACTACAAGGCCTACAGCCCAGCAAAGAATGGCCCTCTTCTTGACACTATCAGCCCTCCTAGCTCAGGCAGCCAGGCTAAGACAAAAGGTTTGAGCCCCACAGCCCGCTGCGGAATGCAGGGGGTTGGGTAAGCTATAATTAGACAGGTTATCCTGACATTTCTTCCTTCACTCAAGATGCTTACAATGTTTCCCGTGAGCTGGGCCAATACTGACTGAAGCACTTCCCCAGGGGCCTGTGGGGTAGAAAGGTGGACAAGATGGGTCTGCCCTGGCCCAAGCTGGGAGCAGCTGTCCAGCTCCTGGGCCCCTCCCCTTGCACACCCCATTCAAAGTGCCTTTGCACCAGGTGCTCACAGGTAAAGTGACTCAGAACCTACCTCTCCCCAACTCCCCACCTACCTTGAACCCCTCTCGAAAGCAGGCAAATGAGATTCCCTTATAAAAGGGAGGCCAAGACATGGACAAAGAGACAGAGAGCAGTTTATAAACAGAGATCTGGGGAGGTCATCTCTCAGGATGCAATGGCACTGCCCATGCCTCTTAGAATGTTCTGGAAAAATGGGGCAGGAGGGGTGAAGGCATGGGCTCATCCTGGGCTCCCCCAAAGGTTCACCCCCCCCCAACAGGACAGGAGACCATCCAGGAACCTTGCCAATTAAGGAATGGGGAGCACAGAGCAAATTTCTTAGGATGGAAGTCTTTATTTATAAGGGGGGTGTATTAATAGCCAAATTGTTTCACTAAAATTAACATTATAATGGCTTCTCTGAATATTTCTCTCGTAAGAACTGCTATTAGCAGAAAGTCCCCATTGTGGTGTAAGATCCACCTGGGCAACACTGTACCTCCTTATTTCCTATAAGCTGCATGTTAAAATATTTAACATTTCCAAACCTTAATTTTCTCATGTAAAAAGTGGTGAGAACATCTCCCATCTCTTACGAGTCTCTAAAGATAGAATGAGATAATGCACCTAAAACTTGGAGTGCTGGGTCTAGCAAAATAAATATCATCAGAATGTTTTTTTAAATTAAGTAGCCAAAGGATTCCTCTATGCCAGGGACCATTCTAAAGCAATTAGTCCCTTTAACCTCCGTAACAACCCTAGGAGGTAGATCCTATCACTACCTCCACTTTGCAGTTATGGAAGGTGAGGGTTAGAAGAGTTAGGTAACTTGCCCAAGGTGGCGATAACCGATAACCGAGCCAAGGCCAACTCCACCTCTTGAGGGGCATCCACCACCTAGCTGTGCCCCGCACGCCTGGCCTCCTAGCTGCTGCCTCCTTCTTTCTATGGGGATGCTCCTTATTTTGAAAGGCAGTAATCGATGGCCACTCCATGTTTCACATGAATTGTTTCGCCTGCTGGGGAGGGGGCACTTTTACCTTGCAAAGCTTCTACAGACCTGTGTGAATACACTGTTCTTGTAACAAACTATTACTGTGAGGGCGCGGTGTTCCCTAGCTGGCTGTTAAGTAGGAGGAAGAACAAGCTCACCCACTCCCAGGCAGCAAAATTTTTTATCTTCCTCACCCATTAAATGGACTGAAGGCAAAATCCAAGGAAGTTTAACGCACTGAAAGCCATTCCTGCTGGTCCTTGGCCTCCACCCCGTCTCCTCGACGCCCCCCGGGACCTTACAGAAGGCGCTCTCTTCTCATCGTCCCAGGCCCAGCAGCTTATCCTGGCACCGGGAGGCTTCTCCAGCCCTTCGAGAGCTGCCGACCCGCATCCCGATGCGCTCCCTCCGGTGGCCCGACTGGTGCAGAGCCGTGACCGGCGGTGGCGGAAGAAAGCCGGAAGCTTCCGCACTGCGCTCTTTAGGCGAGGGTGGCCTAGCTGGTGGACGCGGCGGGCGGCCCTGGGCACCTCACACGCCCGGCGAGAAGCAGGGCGGGCTCCGCGTTGGGGTCTCCATGAGCCCAGGTGCGCAGCTCGGAGCAGCCCGCAGGAAGGACAGGGGCTGGTGGTCGTCGTCAGGGCTGCGGGACAGAAACGCTGGCCCCAGGACGTTGGCACCAGAACGAGTGTGGAAGATCCAGGACAGCGTCAATGACGGACATGGCCGCCGCCTTAGGTCTGGGGTTTCGCGGAAGCAGGGCCGGGCGAGCTGCGTGGAGTGGGCTCCGAGGAGGCCCCGGTGTTGCGAGGCTTCCCCAGCTCCCGGCGGGAAGAAAGGAAGGAGTCCTTTTCTCCTCTTTGGCCCAGCATCTCCACTCCCCACCCCTTCCTGGAGACCCTCGGCGAAATTTACTTTTAAAGCAGGCCGTGCGTCCTGTGCCTGATTCGTACTCAGAGTTTCACTTTTTTTGGACAGGTCAGAGCTGCCCATTTTTTTGTTTTTTTAAAGCTACAGCCTACACAAATCTTTTTTCTGGGCCTCAGACTGATGGTTGGGGGGAGGGGAGGGTAGAAATACAGAATGTGGCCCGTCTACATCGCCATCACTTTATTATATTGTCACCGTTAACTTAACTATAAATACTACGGTGGGGAGCGAGGCGCCAGCCGGCCTCGGCCTGCGGGGCTGCGACCCCCAGCACCGCCCGGGCCCCAGGCGCCGACCCTCGCGGTCTGTACACTATTTACAGCTCCCGGTTTCTCTCTCTCAATCCCCTCCCCGCAAGGCAGCGCGTGTGCAAGAAAGTAGCATCGTCCGTCTGTGCAAGTCCTTCGAGTTAGCCAAGTGCCACGGCCGGCCCGCGGCCGTCAGCTGTCCGAGTCCAAATCGCTTTTACCTTCCTCTTCCCTCTTCGCGGGCGACGCCTTGGACGACGCCTTGTTCCACTTCTCGGCGTTTTCCGACTCCGACGACGACGACCTTTTCTGCCGCCTCCATTTGGCGCGGCGGTTCTTAAACCAGACCTGTTGCGCAACGGAGAACAAAACAAGTCAGAATCAAATTCGCGCGTCCCCACGGCCTGGCCACGGGGAGCTCCGCGTGGCCGCAGGACGGCCTGCCGTGGACTGAGAACTGGGGACCCCCCTGCCAAAAAAAGGAGGAGAGACACTCGCTCTCGCTTCCGCATTTCCATCCAACTTCCTGGGCCTAAAGCGCGCTGCCGGCCGCATCCGGGCCGCCACTGGGATGATTTTTAAAGCGCAGGGAGACCCAAGAAGAGCCGGGCAGAGCCGGCTCAGGCCCCGTTCCGCGGGAAGGGACGTTCGGGTGCCTACCTCCACCTTCTCCTCGCGGAGGTGCACCTTCCGGGCCAGCTGCTCGCGCGTGCCCACGTCCGGGTACTTGGTCTCCTGGAAGAGATTCTCCAGCGCTTCGAGCTGCTCGTCGGTGAAGATGGTGCGGTGTCGCCGCTTCCGCCGGCAGTGCAGCTGATTGAGAAGTTGCAGCTCCGTGCGCGACAGCGTGCCCACGTTCATGTAGGGCAGCATCTGGTGCGGCACCGGTGACACCAGCACCGAGGCGGGGCCCTCGTAGCCTGAGACAGAGTGGGGCGCACGGTCAGCCAAGCCCGGGGACGCGCTGGCCCGGGCCTCCCTCGTCCCTGCCCGCCTGCCCCAGACCCGTTCCAACTTAAAAATCGTCTGCAAGTGTATACTGGGAATTGGGGGTGCAGGGGAATTGGGGAAGCGTGGTATAGCGTCCACTCGCACGCCCCCAAAGCCAGTTCTGGAATCCTAAAAGCATGCAAGCACTGAGCTGCAGTTTCGCCAACTCTCGCCTAAAGTTTGCAACAAAAAGCATGCAAACTCCCGATCCCGACAAAAATGAAGGGGGGGTGGAGATCTGCAAGGGGACAAAAATTTGCGCAAAAACGCAAAAAAAAAAAAAAACAGCGCTGCCGCCTCCCACGCCCAGGGGCCGAGTCCCGCGGCGGGCAGCGCCGCCGGGCACGATTCGGACCCTACCTGGGGGCGTCGGGACGCAGGAGCATTGCTGGGCGCCCAGCGGCGCCACAGCCCCGCAGCAGGCCGGGCCCACGGGAGCCGCCTGCACGTGCAGTTGCCCGTAGAAGTAGTTGTTGTAGCCCAGGCGGGAGCCGCCGACCGCGGCCGAGAGGCCCGCGCCGCCGGGGGCCACGGGGCGCGGGTAGAAGGCGCCATAGTCCGGGGAGGCGCCGCCGCCCGCGCCGTAGAGCGAGTCCCCGTGCAGGGCCGGGAAGACGACGGGCGCCGCGGCGCTGGGCGCCACCGGCAGCACCGAGTCTTTGCAGCGCGGCCGAGCGGCCAGGATGTTGTCGATGCTGAACATGCTGGCGGGCATCCCCGAGCCCCGCGCCGGGACCGGGGGCGGCGGGGACGCGCCGAAGAAAGAGCCTCCAAGTGTGCGTGTGGGGGGGGAGCCCCGCTCCTCCCGCCGGCGACCAAAGCGAAAGAGACGCGGCCGGCGAGCGCGCAGCCCGCGCCCCTCCCCGCCCCCTGCGTCCGCGCGCCTCCTCCGCCCGCCCCGCGCCGCCGCGCGCCCAGTTCAACCCGCGGGAGGACGGCGCTGAGCCCGCTCAACCTCCTGTTGGTTTTATACCGAGTCGACGTCATCCTGGATTTAGTTCCCGGTAATAGGCAGATGACAAACAGAACCCGATTTGGCCCTTTTTTTTTTCCTTTGGGTGGGGGGGATTTAGGGAGGGAGGAGGGGAGAGGTGCCAAAGGGGAGGGGGTTATCGGGCCTGAAAAGAGATTGTGGATTGCGAATTAATGAAATTAACCTAATTTTTTCCATGCCGCGGCCCCGCCGCCTGCCGGCCGGCGGAGCTGGGCGGGCGGCCTAATTGCCCCGGTTAATCTCATTAATTCCATTGTAGGGCCGCAGTTAACAACTCCCTCCGCCCGGCCTCTCCGCCCCCACCCTTTTTTCTCGGATTGGGTCCTATTATTGGGTGCGATTTCCTCTGCCCCGTAGCTCAAATTCGTTGTGGCCCATTTTACTTTGGGGCTACTTTTTTTCCTTCTTTAGGAACTTGTTTTAGAAGATGTGAGAGGCTTGCATCGCCCTTCAACGGGATTGAAAATTACGCTCCTCCGCCGACCTCTCCATACACCCACCTTCATTTTGTTTAATCTGAGTTTATCTCCCGGATGGAACTGGTTACCCCCCACCCCGAAAACTTTTATTTTTGCAAAGACCGGCATTTTGAAACGCAAAAACGATGAAGAGGTACATTGCGTTTCTCAAAACCCCCAAAGTTTTATTTTCCTCAGTCCCTTTGGGTCTGAAAACTACCAGCGCAGCCCCCTAGGCCCTTACACACCGGAGACCAAGTTCCACCACCAGTTAAAATCCACCACCGAGAATACACTCTGAAGCAATACTTCTAGCTGATCCCCGCCTAGGAGTCGGTAGATTTTGTGTTCTTTCCCGCTTTCAGTTTTTGAAATGGGGTATCTTCTCCCTCCTCTTCTCTGCGCGCCCCTTCCCCCCCCACCCCCGCCCCAGATGTGGCCTTTGAGGCTTCCTTATCCCCTTCCTCAACAACTGAGTTGCATTTTTTCCTTGCGACTGGCCTGTTTCTGGATAGGGCAGACCTAGCCGTGCGCGGGCTGCCCTTCCGCCTGGCAGGCCCCGGCGTGGGCTCCCTGGGCCCCAGCGGCCTGCACCAAGCCCGGCTCTGCTCGCGGCAGGCGGCCGCGGTGATTTGCGGGAACCTCGGAGCGGCACGGCCAGGCCACCGGAGCCGCGGGAGGCGCAGCCAGCCGCCAAGGCGCGCAGGAGGCCGAATGCCCTGCGAGAAGGTAGGCGGCGGTGCGCGCGGAACGAAAGCAGCCCCCGGGACCCCGTGGGCCGGGCGCAGGGCCACGGCCAGGAGAGCCGTCCTTCCCCGGTCCTTCGCGCAGCCCACTCGGGCCGCTCCAGGGGAAGGGGGCAGAGCCGTGTCCAGGCGAGATCGCCGAGGGCCGGGGTGGGGAACACCTCGGGCTTCCCGAGGAAGGCCGCATTTAACGCCACACGGTGTTCGCGATTTCTCTCTCGCTAATTAACCAGGGGTCCCTGCAGCGTTGTCTGAAGTCGCCGCAGTAGGACTAAGTAAGTGGGCTGCCCTCCCCGGCGCTGGGGCAAAGGGGAAAGGGCACGTGTTGATTGCGGTTGCCGGGTCAGAGGGGCCCTGGCGTGCAGGCTTAGTCCTGTTGGGGCGCAGCCCTCCGGCGGCGCGCGGGAGCCGTGGGGCAAAGCCAGGCGGTGGCGCTTCTGCTCGGAGGCCCCCCCGCGTGCACCTCTGCGGCCTCACGCCCACCAGCTTGTGGCCTGAGAGTCTTGATTCTTCCAGTGCTGCGCAGACTAAGAGGTGGGGGTGGGGTAGCGATGCAGGCACGGCGGAGACGGGTCTCAGTTTGGGTAGGCTGAGTTTTCACAGTAGAAACCACTCCGGGAGAGGAGAGTGTGAGGTCAGGTCTGGGGTTAGAAGTGGCGTGCCTTCTAACTGGGGATGGAGGCATTTTTCCGTTCTCAGAGACTTAAAAATCACGTAGTTCTCGGGGCATACACTCCCCGCCAACCTTTCCCAGGTGTAATTTGATGGAAGCCAACTAGATGCTGCGACTTCGGCTGGTATTCTGGCGGCGTTTGAGCTGGTGGCTGGGCGCTTGCGGCGGGGCGCCCGAGAGTGGATGGGTTCAGACCTGCGCCTGAGCGCAGCAGGCTGCCGGAGCCGATTCCGCGTCCGTTTCAGCCAAGGTGCTCAGACCAGGACGGCGCCCAGACTTAAAAAATGCCTCCAAGTTTTTTAAAGCATACGACAACTTTCCTCCACACACCCCATGCCTCCTTTCGCTTGGCACATTGTTCCTTTTGAATCATCAGAGTTAGCCACCTGCTAAACGGCTCCCCCTGGTTTTCTGCACCTTTCCACTGGGCTATCCGACCCCCTTTTTTTTTTTTATCCGACCCCTAGGTGGAAGAACACTTGACAGGGAGTATCAGAGTTCGAGACAGAACGTCTCCACCTTGCCAAGTAGTCCCCCTCTCTGGGCCTCACATTTATTGTGTCCCTTACAACCCTACATTTAATGAGGCTGCGTAGGTTGGGAGTGGACTTGGCATTTCCTAGTTGTTTTCATTGAGACAAAGGAGTGTGCTATCCCCACCTTCACCCCGCATCCGAGACTGGGGTCTCTTCATCAGCTGGTCCAAAAAAGGACAAGAGGTCGCCAGCTCTGTCGACCCGCAGAGGGAACTTGCTGGGGGAGAGGTCACCCTACTCCAGGCACTCAGCATGCTCTCAGGGGTCTTCAGCCTCCCCCACCCCCCGCTTGGAGGAACCTCCCCCTCCAGGTCGACCTTCCAGTTGCGGTCGTCCCGTTTTGCCCTCGGGGAGGCAGGCCTAGGGGCAGGCCGGCAGGCGCCTCGTCCACAGCCCCAAACCTACAAGTGTCCTGCCCGCGCTCGACAATCAGCTGCCCTGCGTCGCCAGGCGCAAGTGGAATAACAAATACTACGCACGCAAATTGCCCGCCTCGTGTTGCTAAGCGATTGTTTGTCGCGCCGCACGCACTGCTCAGCATGGGAGGCCCGCGCGCTTCCAGAGCCGGCCGGCGAGCGCTTAGGTCGGAAATGCTGTAAACACGCCGCTGATTTTCCCTATTATCACCCAAACACGATTTCCCACAAAGCAATCACCACGCCGGAGTCTATGAAAATGTGTTTGTGACGGAGTCCGTCGCCCCGGTAATAGCCCTCATTTTTAGGATATTAAAGACTAGATGAGTGGATTGCACAGACATGAGATGTGTTTGCTATCCGGCATCCTTCGAGGCGCTTCGGCGCCGCGGTCCTGGCGCGGTTGATTCGGAGAGCGTAGATTAAATTGCTTCTATGATTTAAAATCGAGTGTCCAAGTTTGGAAGTGTGTGTCTTGGTATTTCCTCCCGCCCCAAGATATTTTCATCGTGGAGAAGACTGTCGCCCCACTATCCGTCCCTCATTCTTCTGGCTGTTAAAAAAAAAAAAAAAAGTGTATGTCCAGACCCAACTTCTTACGGGTTCGTTTCGGGAACTTTCTTTTCTTAATTTTCTCAGCCTCCTGCCGGGCCAGCTAGCAGAATTCATGATCGGATACGTCTAAGGAAGGTTTTTGTCGTGCCATGTGCAACAAGCTGGTGTGTTCCTTTCAAGGGTGCGGGGCCCATGTCGCAGGGCGCGTGAGCCGCCGGGTCAGGGGAGCGAGGCACGGTGCGCGATCCCCGCAGTAGCCGGAACGCAGCGGGGAGACCCCAGCACCGTCTTCACAGAGCTAATCGGCTTTATTGTTTGCCTTTGGGCTTAAATTTATGTGTATATATATCCAGTGTCTCCAAACTAGGGCTTAAGACCTCCTCCACGGCCCTGCGGCTCCTTGGAGGACATCTCCGGCAGCCGCAGATTTTCCGTGTGAGGTTGGGTCGGCCGAATGGACCAAGAGGTGCAAACACCGTTCACTAATAGGCAGCGCGCCCAAGGGCTGGATCTCCCGCATTCAGCGGGACGTAGGGACGCTTTCTGGTTGATTTTTGCTAGAAGTTTCGCAGCATACCAAATAAAAGCACCCGAGTCCCCGAGGACGAAATAATCAACGTGTTAGCAAAGCTCACCAAAATAGAGGAGGGGTGGGGGGGCGGGGGAGGTGTCGAAAAATGACGAGTTCCCAAGGCCTAATAGCTCAGGTCTTCCAGGATCGCAGGACTCTGGTTACGCCGGGCTATTTACCAAAGTTTGTTTCAAAGTGAGTGCACCGTTGCGTTTGCAAATCACAGAATGCAAATGACGATAATTTGTTCTCGGAGGAACTTTCTCTTGAAATGATTAGCAAAGTCAGTCATTTGAAAACGAGCGCGAGTGCACAGCCGGTTCCCGAAGCCCCTCGCTAACCGGTATCAGCTTCTAAAGTTTTCATTCATGTAAACCTCATTAATGAAGATCTTTTATTTAAACGTCAAGGGGATTTGAAATTTAGAGTAAATTATGAAGCTTGTATGTCTAGCCAAGTCATGGGTCAAATGCATTTGTGAAAAACTGCTAAAAGAGCATATGGTTTTGAATTTTTCTACAATGACTAGTGTTTAAATAAATTGCTTGTACTGCTTAACTTCATGTGTAATTTTGACAGAAATTGGCCTATAGCCTTTTGATATGTAAACACTTCAGCCTTTTATGCGGTATGAAAAGACACTTGCTTTTTGGGATCAGCTTGGCCGTCACCCTGTAATTCAGAAAGCTGGCACCTACCATTACATTCTTGCTAGATTTCAACTTTCAAGTGGCAGCCTCAGGGGGGAAAAAAAGGAGAGAAAGAAAGAAGGAAAGAGGATATTTCAAAAGCAATGTCCATTTGGGATTAAAAGCTGCCAATGAGGCGAGAACGTGCCACTTACTCTCTGAAAGAAATGGATAAACCATAGTTATTAAAGAACATTTTCTGTCATTTTTCTTTAAGCCAGCCCGTCGGAGGGGACACTTAAGCATGGCTGGGGACTGACTGGCATGTCATTAAATGCTTGTCTTAGGGCCGAACAAATCAGTCCAACACACAAATAGGTGTTAAAAATCTAGGTATCACTTCACCATGCTACCAGCAAAATGGCCCTGTGTCACAGAGCCCATTAAGATGCAAAAATCAGCCAGTCTCCAAGGAAAATCATGGGGGACGGAATTTCAGGACACCAGTGGTACATCTGAGCCAGGCACGGGGTCTCTTGGTGGGAGGTTGTTGCTGTGCCCTGCAGAGTCCATGCGGGGCAAAGATCAGGAGCCCTCTCTGAGTTTCCAAGGCTTCTGAAACACGTCAGCCTACGTAAACCCATTTGTTTCTAATGTACGCATCAATGTGGATTGGACCCCCGGTCACCCAGGGTGAGGCAGGCAGAGCCGCCCAGCACGGTTGCCCGGGTGCCAGACACAACCACGAGTTGACTTCCTGCTGGCTGGGGCAGCCGGCCCCCTCCTTCCCATCTGCTATCTGGGGCTAGCCCATATTCATGTAGATGTCACTTTGTCATATACAGACTTGCCCAAAGACATTGCCCCTTTTGTAGAGTTTTGGAAGAACTGGGGAGAGAGAACGCTCAGGAGGCAGTAGAAACACGTCTCTGTGTTCAGTTGAGCTACCCCGGCATATTGAGATCCTCTTTATAAGGACCGTACTGAGGCACATCCGTCTAATTAAGAAAATAGACTCCCCGAGAAAGGCAGGAGGGGTGTTTTATTTACATCTCGTATGCATTCCAACACCTCAGATAGTGTGGTCAGCCCACGGAAAAGGAACGGGGACAGGCATGAAGAAGGCGTGGGCTTTTGTTTTGTTTTGTGTTTTTCTAAGCGTTCTACATTCCTGGCTAACCTTTCAGCTCATTTTGAAATGGATATGGGTAACCTTTTTTTCGTTTTTCTAGGCTGCAGTTTTAAAGCTCTTGAAAAAATGGTTGATCTCCTAATAAAAGAGTTCCGTAGCTTTCAGCTGCTTAATTTGAGAAACTTACCTCAAAAATGTGTTTGTGATCAAAGTTAGCTAGGCAAGACGTGTATTTTGGGTAAAAGAGAGTCACCTGATATGGAAAAGAGAATTTCACGGGGTTAAGTTTTTTTTTTTTTTTTCTTCTGAAGGAAAGAATACGATAAAATAAAACCGGAAATTGTAGAAAAAGATAAGCCATGCCTGGGTCACCATTTCACGCATCTCAAACTTTGAATCTGCAAAGGTTAGTATCAGTGGAGATATGTGTGATGTGGCGCTTAGTTAGTTTTTTCATCTCTGTAAACAGGACTTGATGAAATGGCCATTTGCTGGGTATGACGTTTATATCTGAAGCTGTAACAAGCACATGGCCACATGTGTCTTGGCTTCGGAAGCAGTCACCAAAGGAGATTCCACCTTGCTCCAGCACCACCATCATGGTTTTGAACAGTTTTCTGAACTCCTAGAAGGGCGCTTCTTTGGGTCTGTGAACTCCTATCTGCTTTTGAAAGAGGTAGTCATAATCCCTAGCCCTCTGCTTATTTGCCAAACCAAGGCTTCTGAAACAGTCGTCAAGCAGGGTAATGGGAAATGGGAAACAAAAAACAAATGAAAAATACTTCCAGAAGTCACAGGCCATTTCACCTGCTCAGTCCCACCAGCCACAGGAGCTGATGCTGTGATTCAGCTTCAGTCCTACAGACTGGCCTTCCCAGCGTCCAGCCTGTCTGGATGACCCAGGCCGGGCCCTTTCCTGTTTGTCCCTGAAGAGAAACGGAAGAATTCCCAGAAACAACTTCAACTCTCAATTTCTTTGATTTGTGGTGGGGCTTTCATTATTTTCTCTTAGGTAGGGATGAAGAATTTTACCGTACACCCTCCCTACACGCACACACACACACGCGCGCGCACACACACACACACACACACCCCTACTCTTCCTTCCAATCCCTTCTTTCTTATTTTCACACAGTTGGTCATTTCTGGGCCAGCCCAGCCAACACCAGCTCCCTCGTCAGCTCCTTTCTGGAGTTTGTTTTCTTGTTTGGGGTATCTACAGGCAGCCAGGGACTACAACTACAGCATGCTTGATCCACGCTCTGGATTTGATTTCACTTAGCAGTAAAATTCTTTCTGCAGACCAGAAGGTCTTGAGTTTAAAATCACAAGAGTCCATCTCCCATGTCGTTGGGTTGTTTGTAATTTATGTGTTATGGGGAGAAGTAGTCTGTTCATAGTAATGATAGCTTGGGGAATTCAGTATATGAGCCAAACATAGGACAGTTGAACTAAAAAGAACCCTTCTTGTCTACACAATACCTCTCAAGTTTTTTTTTTTTTTTTTTAACAGACCCCTAAAGAACCTTTAATTCCCCTCTCATAAGGCTAGTAGATATAGGCATTTTCAGCTCTGCCTGGTAGGTCAACACAATATTTCCAGGCAAAATGGTGACTTGGAAACACATTCATTCCCAACTAATGACATTACTTTTCCCGAAGTTCTAGAATTCCAGAATTATTTGGATCTTAAAGTATCTCCAGTTGACTGTGAGACAGGAACATAAGTTTTTGATAATGCTACCCACATTCTGATTTAAGCCATAGCCATTTTTTTTTTTCCTCCCAAAACCCTAGGAAAGTAGCTTTCCAAGTTAAACTAGACTCTGGTGATCAAGTGAATGTTTGAAATGAAATAATTTTTAAAATAACTTGTTCACTGTTGAGGCCTTTCGGTAAAAGGGAGCAGGAGCAGACTGAGTTGTTTTTCAAAGCTCTCTGCTTGGCAGAGTTATTCTGGAGCTTCCGACGAAAGATGGATATTGAATATGTGTGGTGGATGCATACGGCCCCATATTTCAGGGAAGCTCTTTATTGAATATTTCTCGCTCACAAAACTGGAATCTCTGTGAAATCTCACTCCTCGGAATCTCTGCTGGGACTGGCCGAGGCTGTAACTTGTTACCTTAGTAACAAGGTGGCTTTTGATTGGTTTGTATTCTACATGAAAGTAGACATTTGAATACTGGGACTGGACACCGAGCAATAGAAATTATTGAAGACTAGCCATGACCGTGTCTAAAGTATTGTGAACTACTAGTTCCATTGTCAGTGAAGTTCTCAATGATTTCATTCTACTTGGAACAACACCCACGGAAGCAGCAGCCAAGAAATCAAACGACATATTGCATTGGGCAAATCTGCTGCAAAAGGCATCTTTAAAGTATTAAAGAAAGCAAAGGTGTTGTTTCGATAACTAAAATGCACCTAACTGGAGCTGAAGCCGTGGCCCTTTCAGGCGCCTCACATGCATGTGAAAGCTGGACAATGAATAAAGAAAACTGAAGAAGAATTGATGTATTTGAATTATGGTGTTGGCGAAGAATATCGAATAGACCGTGGACTGCCGGAAGAAGGAGCGAATCTGTCTTGGAAGATGTACAGCCAGAATGCTCCTTAGAAGCGAAGATGGTGAGATTTCGACTCACTTACTTTAGACATGCCATCAGGAAAGACCAGTCGCTGGAAAAGGACATCATGGGAGGTAGAGTGGAGGCTCTGCAGTGGTGAGAGAGGCCCTCAGTGAGATGGAATGACACAGTGGCTCAAACAGTGGACTCAGGCCCACCAGTGATCGTGAAGATGGCGCAGTGCTGGGCACGTTTCCTTCTGCTGTACATGAGGTCATCCTGAGTTGGAGCCAACCTAACAGCAACTAAGAACAACAACAACACAACTGGTTTTGTTGTTCTAGAGAAATGGAGCAGGTAGACTTGGCATAAAATCCTGAAGGTCTGGCTCATAAGGAAGGGAAGCAGGGGGGCATCTCAGAGTTTATGGTAGATGGTCATATACTCCTGGGAGGTGGCCCTGCCACCGTCTCCTACTACAGGTGAGAACAGCAAGACCCAGATAGGGTCCTGTTGGGCACACTTGACAGTAGCTAACACAACAACGAGTCTTCATGCCATCACACCATGCAGACTCTTGTGACACAGGTGAGATACCTAGCTCCTCAGGCTGGCAAGTGAGACCTTTGGTTCCCTGGCACTCAGTTATCTTTTCCGTCCTCCCTCCCACCACCCCCACCAAAGTCTAGCCTCCCAGGGAGAGCCTGCTTTGCCCTCCCAGCCTCTGCGCCTTCGGTAATTCTGTTCCCTTCTCCTGCCACCTCCACCTTGTGTAGACCTGGCTTCTCCCCCGGCTTTGGGGACGTGGCTGCTCCCACTCTGAGGCCTTGCAGTCATCATTGGAATCTTTCTGTGCTCGGAACAAATCTACCTTGAGTTCGAGGTGTCCATTGTCTGGTGCTGCAGGGAGGGTCAGATGGGATGGCCGAATCCTCATCTGACTGAGCTCGTATTCCCACCAGCAGACCACAGGCCTTGCACAGTGAGCCTGTAAAGAATTCTTTGTGTAAGGAGAGAGTACATTTTCGCCCTTGTCCCCTCGTCACTTGCTTCTAGATTTCCCAGTGTTCCCCACCAAAGACCATTAGCAGGACAGTGTTAATTAAACACAGTGGGTGTGCTCCTGAAATACTAACAGAGGCGGAGGGGGGAGGACTGTCCGGCTGTCAGCCCAGGCATGTCCCCCAGAAGCTGGCTGGCTCATAGTGTGGCTAGCTTGCACGTAGGTGTGGGCCAGCCTGCAGGTAGCTAACACCTGTGCCTCTTCAGCCACACCTGTGTACACAGGCAGGCTGACTATCGCCTTTGCACCTGAGGATCGGCACATATGAATGCAGTGTCCTGTAGTCATCTGGGTGGGTGCCGACCTGCTTGGGCTGTATCCACCCCATTGGAGCCTTCTTTTTCCCATCCGTGAAATGAGGAAGCATCAGGAAACAAACTTCAGCTTCCATCCTATCTCAGACACCTGCAACTATGCAACGCTAATCTGAGTGCTGGACGTGTTCAGGAAAGATACAATCCCATTTCCCAGGAAAGCAGCCTGTGGGGCAGAAAAAGCCAGTACTTGGCTCAAAGCCACATGGGGATGCCAGGAGCAGAGCTACCCAGACACAACTGACCTCCCATGATGCTTTTCTCCCAGCCTTGGATAGCTGACAAAGACTTGACTCAGAGAGATCAAAGGGGTGACGTATATTGTTGGTGGGCACCCCCCTACCATTTTTTTTTTTATTGTGGTGAAAATATATACTGCAAAACACACGCCAAATCAACAATTTCTACATGCATGATTCAGTGACACTGATTACATTCTCCAAGTTGCTGAACCACTGGATAATTTTCCAAGTTATCCTACCATCATGAATGTAAACTCAGCGCCCCCTAAGCAGAAACTCCCCCTTTCCTCCCCCCTCCCACTCCTGGTAGTAATCTTTGGTTTCTATGTACTGGTGAGATCATACAGTATTTATCCTTTTGCGACTGACTCATTTTGCCCAGCATGGTGTTTTGAAGGCTCATCCATGTTGTGGTGTACATCAGAATTTCATTTCTCTTTATGGCTGAGTAGTATTCCACTGTGTGTATACCACACGTTTATCCATTCATCCGTAGATGGACATTGGGCCCTCCTCTGCATTTTGGGAACCATGCTTATCACCCCTGCCCCTCCATGTTGACGAAACAAGTCAGGGGGAGGGATCGTTGCTTGGGCCAGCCAAAGGAATGATTGTTACGGTGGAACTCCAGGCACTGGCAGTTTATCTAGTGAGAGAATAGTTTTGAGCACTGGCAAAGTTAGAATTCATCCATCCCTGTCTGATTCCAGTGCTCCTAATTCCCATGGCAGCCAGAGGGATGGGGGAGGGGTAACAGGCACTGCTGCTTCCCCTGTGGGTGATGGCATGGCTAAAAGTCCAGGTTTTGTTGTCAGACTAATTCCAGCTCTGACATGAGCTGTGTGAGTTATAGCAAGTCATGGAACACCTCTGAGCCTATCTTTTCCTCTGTAAAATGGGGATGGCACGACCCAGTTATATGGTGTGAGCACTCATCAAAGGTCTGCAGTCATTTTTACAGGCCCTTGGCACATTGAAGGGGTTTTTACCATCGAGGCCCCCAGCTGTCCCACACTAACAGTTAAGGAAGTTATTCATCAAGGAACAGAGAAGCCTGGGTATCTCCAGTCAGGTAGAGATAAAAGCTGGGGCTTTGCTAACTGCATAACAAAGGGTTCATGTCCAAACCCAGGAAAATGTCCAAGAAGAATGGTGCCTCACTTCGGAATTGCAGTTCTGCACAACTTCACTTGAGCCTCAGATTAAAGGGGGCGGGACAGGGACTAGCTCAACTGTACTGATGAGGAACCCAAAGCCCAGGGAAGTCAAATGTCTTGCTCAAGGTCTCAGAAATGGAAGTGTAGGCCCCACCCTTCCACACTGGCCACCTGGGTGGCCTTTTGGCTGGATGCCCCAGACCACCTCCTAAGTCAGCCAGCTACCCTCCACACTGGCCTTTTGCTCCTTCACAAAACAAGCCACGCTAACTTGGCTTTGGTAAGAATCAAGGTGGCATCCAACCATGGTGAGTCTGAGAAACTGAGCCACTTGCTGAGAGGGTGGGGTCCTTGGTAAAAGCCAAGCCCCTTCCCAACACCAGAGGTCAGTTCCTACCCTGTCTCTTCCTCCCAAGGAAACCTGGGACAAAGGGGGCTGTTATCAGGCTGGAGTTCAGTTGTAACTCCAAGCTCACCCCTCCTCCTTCTTCTCAAGACCCACCACAGACCAATGGGTTGAACAACTCTGCCCCAAGCCTGTTTGGGTGTGGCATATGTTATTCATAGATTAACCTACTAAGAGTAAATGTTAAGACCTAAAGAGAAGGAGCCCTGATGGTGCGGTGGTTAATACACTTGGCTGCTAACAGAAAGATATGGCCATCTGCAAAGATTACAGCTTTGGAAACCCTACTGAGCCGTTCAGTTCTGTCCTGTAGGGTCACCATGATTCAGCAACAGGCTTGCTTTTTTTTTTTTTTTTTTTAGTGAATCTACCCTAGAAATCCAAGATCTGTACATCTGTGGAAGTATATTCATGGCACCAAGGTTTATAATTAAAAAAAAGAGGAAACAACCTGAATGTTCATCAGCAGGGGACTAATTAAATAAACCAGGGTATGCCCATGCACAGCCATTGGAAAGGATAAGGTGGTTCCATATGGACTGATATGGAAAGATCTCCAGGACAAATAGTCGAGTGACAAAGGTAAGTTGTAGAACATAATATGATATATACGTATACACACACGCACACACTCACAGGTACACACACACATATACTTAAGCATTGTGAGTTTGTGTGTGTACAAGACTTCTTTATGAGTTCATAAATATAAATGAGCCAATATTTGGAAGAGTCCCTGAATGGCACAAATGCTTACTAGCTGACAGGCTGGCTGTTCGAAACCACCCAACGGCACCTCGGAAGGCAGGCCTGGCAATCTGGTTCTGAAAGGTCGTGGCCTTGAAAACTCTATGGAGCAGTTTTACTCTGCACACATGGGGCTACCATGAGTCAGAATCAAATCAAGGACAACTAGCAACAACAAATATTTGGAAGGCAGTTAGAGCAGTGCGTGGCACATCGTAAGTGTTGTGTACATGTTTGAGAAGAATGTAAAATTGCAAGAGAAAAAGATCTGGAAGGATATACCGTAGTCTCTGACTTACGACGG
Source organism: Loxodonta africana (assembly GCF_030014295.1). NCBI lineage: Eukaryota > Metazoa > Chordata > Mammalia > Proboscidea > Elephantidae > Loxodonta > Loxodonta africana. The sequence goes on from NC_087351.1 coordinate 107,879,973, forward strand.
TGGTCTGTCCCAGCGACCACGTCTGAAGTTGGTTCTCAATACCTCATTTTTTTTTCATTATTCTTGCCTTTTATTATCAGTATCTTTATAAATCTGATCTGTATTTTCTTTGGGGGTTGGAAGCATTACATATAAACTGACATGTATTTTGATACATGCGTACATACATACATAAAAAAATTAACAGAAATCAGAAAAATTTACTCGATGATGATGAAGAGTTAGATGATGTTGGCATTTTGTCAGTTGCCATAATAACTCCACTTGTGGAAGGTTCTGGATCACCTGGATTATTCCTGGGGGTGGGGATGGCATCTCTAGTCAGGAAATAAGTGAGAGCTATCTGTGTGGTCCTTTTCTTTTTGTCTTCATATATTTTGAAGTGACATCTCACTGCTTGCTGAATCTGCCCGTTGACTTTAGCAAAGCAATCAGCGTTTTGTTCATGTTTTCAAGCAACTGAAGCCCCTGATTTAGTTTAGAAAAACTTCAGGTAATTCTTTCACTGTAAACATTTTTGACAACTTCTCCCCTCCCTCTTCCTCATTCTTTCTTTCTTCTTCAGTGTTTCTTTCCTCCTCAAAATCCGTGGAGTCCTGTGTTGTCAGTTCACCGTCTTCGCGATCTGGGAGCTGTTCCACATCAGTGATACCGATTTTTCCACCCATCTCTGCCATCGCATTCTCCTGATGGAATGCTTGGAGCACGTTCACGTAACTCAGCAGTGTTTTCCATGGCCCCTGAGTGTGTTTTCTGCTAACTTCCAGGAAGAGGCAACGTTCTGGATACACTGACACTTGGAAGTGCAGCTCATTGTAACTGGAATATGTCCTACGCTGGGGACTATAACAAATTAACATCAGGGGTCACTTCTTGGTGGGGGAGGGGCTGGAATTGGGGGAGATGGTTAGAGGGGACTGCAGCCTTATGTCTATATTTTACTTTTGCACAAAGGCGCCACGTTCATGCTTTGTTTGTGAAATTAAAATGAAATATGCATTCAAACCTAAAAAACAAAAACTCCACAGTAAGAAACTGCTTTCCTCCTCTGCTTAGGCAATGTCGGAGGAGGGCAATAGCACCAGGGTCAAACAAATTATTTGGGATTACGGACCAGCCTGGCAGCCCCTAGCCTCATTTCCTCATCTAACACCTCATCAGGGGCAAACAGCGTCCCTGGAAATGATTCCCACTTGCTAATGACTTGCTCCCCTCAGTTCCTGGGCAGCAGGGAGGGGGTGGGTAGGGGCGGAGAGGGGGAAGGTCCTGAGTGCGCAGAGCGTGCGTTTGAAATCGTAAGACTGGATCCACATTCTCAGATGTTCCCCTTATAGGTGTGAGCCACTTCTTCTTGTTTCTGAAATGGGATCCCAGTCTTTGCCACGTGTACCTCTTAATTCTGTGTCCAGTAGATGGGGCGTGTGCGAAGAGAAGTCTGATTGTATTCATTTTTGTTGCTCAGGGCCTAACAAGGCCTGGCATGTGGTCGGTGTTCAGCAGATGGTATGAAGCGGCACTGAAAATAGTTTCTAAGGAGTTAAAATAGTAACAAAGGACTTGTTATTTTAAAGCATGGAATTACCGTTTTGATCTTTCAAATCCATGTTCACAGTGTATTCCCTTAACAAATATTGTTTACCTCCTGTGTGCCAGACACTGTGCTATGTGCTGGGAAAAATAGTGACTATGGAAATGTCCCTGCCTTCATCAAGCTTATGCTCTAAAGAGATTTCCAAAACTAAACCAAAAACAAAAAAAAGAAAAGTTGGCTAAGGAGGAAATAAAGCAGGTGATGCTGGGTGCTCGGTACAGTGAGCTGCGACAGGCCATTAGTATCACAGTTCCAAGTGTTGTAATGGACACAGCACGACTGCCTCAGCCATCGGGAGTCACATAGACTCATAACTCAAATGCAGACACCAAGTTTGAATTTTATAGGTAGATATGCAGATACACGGAAACCCTGGTGGCATAATGGTTAAGAGTTCGGCTGCTGACCTATCATGGTCCCCAAACCTTCTGTTGGCCCAGGACAGGAACCATTCCCGAAGACAACTCATCAGACATGGAAGGGACTGGACAATGGGTTGGAGAGAGATGCTGATGAAGAGTGAGCTACTTGTATCAGGTGGACACTTGAGACTGTGTTGGCGTCTCCTGTCTGGAGGGGAGATGGGAGGGTAGAGAGGGTTAGAAACTGGCAAAATTGTCACGAAAGGAGAGACTGGAAGGGCTGACTCATTAGGGGGAGAGTGAGTGGGAGTATGGAGTAAGGTGTATATAAGCTTATATGTGACGGACTGACTTGATTTGTAAACGTTCACGTGAAGCTCAATAAAAATTATAAAAAAAAAAAAAAAGAGTTTGGCTGCTGACCTAAAGGTCAGCAGTTTGAATCCACCAGGTGCTCCTTGGAAACCCTATGGGGCAGTTCTCGTCTGTCCTGTAGGGTCACTGTGAGTCAGAATGGACTCGCTGGCAGTGGGTTTTATACATAGAACCTACAAGAGCTCTTTCTAGTAGGTCTGCTCAACCTTCATCTGACATTCTTGGGGAATGTAACTTTGATGTCACGAAATATTTGACCTACCATCTGTACCCAGACCGACCTGAGTTCAAATCCCACCTTCAGTGATTCATAGCCATGTAATCGGTTGGTGGGACAAGTTATCAGGGCCTCTGAGCCTAAGTGCTCATAGTTCTAAGATTGCTTGCTGAGACTACAAGTGCCCAGGCTACAGAAGGGGTCCAAATAATGGAAGCCATAATGGCACAGAAGAGGGGCAGCAAGACACCTCTCACCCACAGGGTCTGGATAGCAAGTGGTGGCCTGGGGAGGCACCCTGGGTGTTCAGACTTAGCATTTTCCAAGGCCCTAAACACTTGTAAGACCTACGTCATTGTGTACATATTTTGTTTGACCAAGGAAGTTAACCTTGGTCCTCTACAAAGGAAGAAGGAAAAGATAAAGAGGGCCCTGATAGTGCTTGGTTATCTCTAGAAAGGTCTTAAGCCTTTTTGACTTGCATTATTACCCCCATTTTGCACAGGAGGAAATGAGGTTCTGGAGATCAGTGACCTGAATTTTAAGGAAGTGACCCGGATTTTAAGGAATCGACTGGATGGCACTGGGTTAGCAGACTTCAAAGCCCGTATTCTTTTCACTCAACTAGGGAAGAAGGAGATGCCACGTAGTAGAATTTTCTACCAAGGGTTTGGAGTTGGCCAGGTCTGGGTTGCACTCTTGGGTATGTTGGCTCAGGCAAGTTCCTTAACCTGGCCGACGCTATCTTTGCACCTATAAAATGGTGTACATAGTAGCCGTGTCCACAGAGCTTGTTGTGAGGACTCATGGAGCTAATTGGAAAACGCTTGGTGTAAAAACCATGACGGCTCAGGGGATGACGTTAGATGGAGAAATGTGGACGTCGTTCAGGGAAGTCAGACTCTGACGTTGAACAAAACCTGTCGCCGTTGAGTCCGTTCCAACTGATGGCAACTCCACGTGTTGCACAGTAGAACTGTTCTCCGCGGGGTGTCTTGGGTTATAATTTTTACAGATGCAGATTACCAGGCCCTTTCTTCCGTGGTGCAGCAGGGTAGGTTCGAACCACCAACGTCTTGGTTAGTAGATGAATTTGCTCCACTCAGAGACCTGCTCTGCCGTTGGAGGAGAACTAATTTATGTTGCTCGAATTTTCTTTTATGGGCATGCAGGAGTGATGTGTGATACCAATAATTCTATGGCTAAATAAGTCTAAAGACCTCTTTACATAAGAATTAGGGTGCTAAGTGACCCATATGTGCACATAAAAACAAAAACAAAAAATGTTGCCGTCCAGTTGATTCCAACTCACAGCAACCCTGTAGGACAGAGTAGAACTTCCCCATAGGGTTTCCAAGGCTGTAATCTTTATGGAAGCAGACCGCCACATCTTTCTCTCATGGAGCGGCTGGTGGGTTCTAATCACTGACTTTTCAGTTAGCAGCCGAGCACTTAACCAGCGCCCTACCAGGGCTCCTCATCTGTGCACCTGATGCATAGGATAGCATGGTGCTTAGCAGGAAACCCTGGTTGCCTAGTGGTTAAGAGCTACAGCTGCTAACCAAAATGTCAGCAGTTGGAATCCACCAGGTGCTCCTTGGAAACTCTATGGGATGGTTCTGCTCTGCCTGTAGGGTCACTATGAGTTGGATTCGACTCGATGGCAAAGGGTTCAGTGGGTATGAAGTGTTACCTCATTGTAATTTTTATTTATAGTTCTTTGATGGCCAATGATGTTGAGCTTGTTGGCTGTTTTGACATCTTCTTTGAGGAAATGTCTGTTCAAGTCCTTTGCCCACGTTTATATTGGGTTGTTTGTATTTTTATTGTTGAGTTGTAAGAGCTCTCTATATAATCTGGTCACAACCTTCATCAGATAAATGATTTGCAAATGTCTTCTCCCATTCTGTGGGTTGTCTTTTCATTTTCTTGATAGTGTCTACTGAATGAAGCACAGAAGTTTTAAATTTTGAATAAGCCCCATTTATTTTATGTTTTTAGTTGCTTATGGGCTTGGTGTCGCACCTAAGACGCTGTTGCCTAATCCAAGATGATGAAGAACTTTTTACCCTTTCTAGAGTGCCATGGAAATGAAATATATAGCATGTAGTCTTTTGTTATGTAGCCATAATGGTGTTGTGTAGCCATAATGGTGGTGTGTAGCCATAATGGTGTTCTGTAGCCATAATGGTGGTGTGTAGCCATAATGGCGGTGTGTGAGCATAATGCTTTGAGATTCATCCCTGTTGTTGCACACATCAGTACATTGTTGCTTTTTATTGCTAAGTAATATTTCACTGCATGGGGCTGTTGTTGTTAGGTACCGTCAAGTCGGTTCTGACTCATAGCGACCCTATGCACAATAGAACGAAACACTGCCCAGTCTTGTACCTTACAATCGTTGTTAGGCTTGAGCTCATTGTTGCAGCCACTGTGTCAGTCCGCACCTCGTTGAGGGTCTTCCTCTTTTCCGCTGACCCTGTACTCTGCCAAGCATGATGTCCTTCTCCAGGGACTGATCCCTCCTGAAAGCATGTCCAAAGTGTGTAAGACGCAGTCTTGGCATTCTTGCTTCTAAGGAACATTTTGGTTGTACTTCTTCTAAGACAGATTTGTTCCTTCTTTTGGCAGTCCATTGTATACTCAATATTCTTGGCTAACACCACAATTCAAAGGCGTCAGCTCTTCGGCCTTCCTTATTCATTGTCCAGCTTTCACATGCATATGATGCGATTGAAGTAATACGATGGCTTGGGTCAGGCGCACCTTAGTCTTCAAGGTGACATCTTTGCTCTTCAACACTTTAAAGAGGGTATACCACAGTTTATTAATCCATCCCTCCACTGCTGGACACTTAGATATTTTTTTGTTTGGGGCCATTATGAATAATGTTAAGAACGTTCATGGACAAGTATTTGTGCGGACAAATGTTTTAATTTCTCTTGGGTACTTTCTCCTATATAATCCAGGAGTGGGATGGCCAGGTCATATGGAATAAAAAAAAAAAAAAAAAAAAGCTATGTTTAACTTTATAAGAAATTGCAAAAAATTTTTTTCCAAAGACTTTTTACCATTTTGTACTCCCCTCAACAATGCATGATATTTATGTTTTTTCTTTTTCTTTTCCTTTGTTCCCAAGGCTTCAAATCCCTAGTCTTCTCTAAGAGTGACCCAGTGAGTTTTATCTTTTCTTCTGATTATGGTGAACTCATGGATTTAAATACATTTTCCCTGTTTCAAACAAAAACAAAACTGTTGCCGCCGAGTCAATTCTGACTCATCGTAACCCTACAGGACAGAGTAGAACTGCCCCATAGGGTTTCCGAGGAGCGCCTGGTAGATTCGAACTCCTACGTTTTGGTTAGCAGCCGAGCTCTTAACCACTGCGCCACCAGGGCTCCCTGTTTCAGTACACCACAATTGATACTCTTGTTGATAGTCACATTTTCCCATCTTTGGTGAGTGGGAGCCTTTCCAAACTGGCTTCTGGCTCCTTCTGACCAGGCCCCAGGAGTCTTCCATGGTTGCCTTGTTTTCTTGTATGAAAAGATGTCTCAGGATCATCTCATACATTTCCCGCCTGAGATTTGGAGTCACTGGCTCTTCGGGAAGCTCTGGCTTGTTTAAGGGAGAAACAGTTTTTAGAGACCATAATCTGGGTGCTGGGGATCCCATTTATATTGGTCAGCTGTTGTTTCTAGAACTTTCCAGTGGGTCCAGAGTTAACAGAGTTAAGAAATACAAATTCCTGTTAAGGATAGAATATATCATGGGGTTGTATTGACTCTTCCAAGTCTAACCTTTTCAGACTTAGATTGCTATCTCCTTTTTTCCTACAACAAAAACCTTGGTTCAGTGACAAGTGGTGGAGATAAGATAGGCTGATAAGTGAAGTGGTAACAAAAATAGTGGACATTTATTGAATCTGGCCCCTTCCAATCCTCACAGTAAGCCTAGGACCAACTTATGATTGTTATCTCCATTTTAAACATGAGGAAGCTGAGACACAGAGAGGTTGAGGAACATGCCCAAGGTCACACAGCTAGTTAATTCCAAAGCCAGGATTCAGATTCAGACAGTTTTGCTCCAGAATTAGCCCCCTCTACATTTCCCTTCTTAAGCACTACCTCCTGCTTAAAATAAAAAAAAAAAAACAGTTGCTGTCAAGTTGGCCTAGACTTACGGCAGCCCTGACTCGTGGCGTCCCATGTGCGTCAGAGGAGAACTCTGCACCACACAGTGGTCAGGTGGCTGATTTCTCAAAAGTAGGTCACAAGGCCTTTCTCCCAAAGCACCTTTGGGTAGACTCAAACCAGCAATTTTTCAGTTAGCAGCCGAGTGTGTTAATTGTGCCACCCAGGGACTCACCCCTTACTTAGACAGTGGTTATGGGAAGGCACCAAGAGTCTCCAGAGAGACAATCGTAGGGCTGAGAAATTGAGCAGAAGGAAGAGATCATTTTCCCAGTAGGAGTGGGGAGACTAGGAAGGCTTCTTGGAGGAAGTGGTGAAGATCTGGGTCTTGATTCATTCATTAGTTCAACAGACATTGTTTGAACGTCCTGTATGTTCCAGGAACAGGGGTTACACCAGTGAACTGGGCAGACGTGACCTTCTGTCCTCAGTGGCGTTGTCGTTGAAAAATACGAGTAAAGAGAGATTTGAGCATGTATGACCAGTCATCATAAGACCAGTCAAGCTTTGTTTTGAAGAAGAGTTCTGGAAAAATGATCACAGTGCTGGGATCTGCGCCTTCAGGCACTTTTTTCCATCTAAACAGTCAGGAAGCATAAAGACAAATATAATTCAGGGGAACAGAACACATCCTGGCAGACACAGCCAAGGGCGTGTCGACACCATTTAAGAATTCAAGTATGCAGAGGGCTTTCACTAGCAAGATGCTCACCACTAGAGCTTTGCAGTAGCCCTGGCTTCATTTCTCAGCGCTTAGTATCCAACTTGGGGACTCCTGATGGTCTCGCATTCCTTAAATAAATGGGCTTCTGATGTACACACCCGCTCTCCTCAAAGGAATTTCTGAGAACAAGAGAAATCTCGCCTGATGCCTCCAGATAATTGTCTCATCATGGCTGATGCTTATTACAGGCTTATTGCTTGCTCTGCCAATAGAAGTAAATTAGCTAAATAAAACTTCTGAAATCGAGTCTGTTTTCTGGGCCATCTGTCTACAGCATTCTGGGCTTCGCGGTGTTCAGGGACTTGCTTCCGTTTGTTGGAGTCAATTGCACGTTGTCAGTGTTCAATAAGTGTTTCTTGAATGAGTGAGTGAGTGAATGTGTTAATGGGTAAATTGGTAACCTAATGGTCTCCACTCGACGGCCCTGGGTTTGGTTTTTTTTGGTAATGGTCTCCACTGCTTTTGGAAAGGAAGTTGGATTTGAGAAGGAAAGCCTTTTGGAGGGGCGGTGTGGTATAGTGACTGAGGTGTGGACTCAGGACCCAGACTGTTGTTTTCTTTGAGGATAAATGTTATTAGCTGGTCTCAGGTTGGCCCCTGACTCATGGTGACCCCAGAACAAGATGTTGCCTGGTCAGGCCTTTCTTCCTAGTTTGTCTCAGTCTGGGAGTTCCGCTGAAACCCGTTCAGCACTGGAGGCAAGAATTCTGCCAGTGAACCACCAATACCTCAGAGCCAGACTAAAACCAAAAACCAAAATTCCTTGCCGTTAAGCCAATTCCGAATCATAGCAACCCTACAGGAGAAAGTAGAACTGCCCCACAGGATTTCCAAGAAACAGCTGGTGGATTCAAACACTTAACCACTGAATTGCCAGGGCTCCCAGAGCCAGACTGCCGTGCTTCAAACCTTGATTCTGCCATTTTCCAGCTGTGTGACCCTGGGAAAGTTGCTTAACCTCTCTGTGCTTCAGTTTCCTCCTCAGTAAATTGGCATACTAATTGTACTCACCTCATAGGTGGTCGTGAGGATTGAGTGAGAGGTTATACATAGAGCCCTTAAACCACGAAGCAACCACATGGGTTTAGCTCTAGTTGGCACCGTCAGTGTCTTCAGTTTAGACTCCAGGTCACCACTAACTTGCTTGGGGATTTTAGGCTATTGAGCTTCTCTGTGGCTCAGTTTTCTGTCAAGTTGAAGTAACTGTGGTTGGTAGCTGCCGTCAAGTCAGCCCCCAATTCGTGGTGACTACGTGTACAACAGGATTGGACCATTGTGATCCACAGGACTTTCACTGCCTGATTTTCAGAAGTAGCTAGCCAGGCCTTTCTTCCTAGTCATCTTAGTCTGGAAGCTCCACTGAAAGCTGTCCACCATCATAGCAACACGAAGCTTCCACTGACAGACGGGCGGTGGCTGCTTCAGGTAGTGCTGGATTGAAAGAAGTATGACCCTTATTTCATACTTAGTTTGATTTCTCTTTTGCTTCAGTGGCCCAAGGAAAGGAACACATGTGTATTGAGCACAAAGTGTCAGGCACTGTGCTTATGGCAGACGGTCCCGAGGGTCATACCCATTGCTTTAGATCTCCACACAGCAGGCACTGTACCCCCAGAGACACCCCGAAACTGCAGCTGGCCCCCTGAATTCCTGTACCCCTTACCCTGCACTAATTTTTTTTTTTTTTGAAGTTGAATTTATCACCTAGAAGCATATTTTATCACTTACTTAGTATGGTTATAGTTTATTGCCAGTTGCCACTTGCTACACTGTAAGCTCCACAGGAATAGGGATTTTTGCCTGTGTTGTTCGTTGCTGTGTCCCGAGTGCCTAGAACAGCTCCTAGAACGTAGAGGTGCTCAGTAAATGAATGAATGAAGGGATGAGTGAACCTCTCTTCATGTACACGGGGAGTCCAGGGTAGATGGCCTTCGGAGCACGTCAGGCATACACAGAGCTGTCGCATGCACTCCAGGTATTCCAGAGTGGCCCTCGGGAAAGCCCTGGGTGATGACACGAAGAGATGCTGGCCCCGGAGCTCTGCACACCTTCTTGCTTCCCAAGCTGGTCAGACCCATAACCCCAGAAGGACTTGGAGACACTCTCGAGCCCAACTCCTTGCAATTGACAGATAGGGAAACTGAGTCTTGGAGAACAGAAGAGACTGGCCTGAGTCCCCAGCTACTCACTGGTGGCATTGCAGCTCAAGCTCAGTATTTTGACCCCCAATTTCATGCCCTACCTGCCTTAAAGCACCGTTGATTATTAAGGGCTAATCAGTAAGCCTCTATGGTGGGGAAACAGGTATGATATTTGCCGGAGTGCATTGGGCACAGGGCATTCCTTACAGAGTGGCCTGATTGGCCTGCAGAATAGACAACCACGTGTGTACATTATTCATGGCGTTAGTTATAAAAAGGATTTCATGAGAAGCCATAGAACATAGTAGCTAAGAGCTGAGACTGACACTGTCCCAATAGAAATACAGTGCAAATCACAAAGCCATTTTAATTTTTCTTGTAGTCATATTAAAAAAAATAACAAAAAGAGGAAGCTATTTTTTTTTATTGTGGTAAAGATGTAAGTAACAGAACATTTACCGTTTCCATAAACTTCACATGTACAGTTCAGTGGCATTAATTACATTCATCGTGGTGCTCAGCCGTCACCACTAGCCGTTCCCGAATGATCCATCACCCGTAACAGAAGCTCAGTGTGCCATAAGCATTGTGTCTTCTTTAGGGGAAATTAATTTTTGATAATTTTTTTCATTTAAAACTCAATATATCCAAAATATTACCATTTCAACATATAGTCAATATGAAAACCATCAATGAGATATTTTCCATTCTTTTTTTCACTTTACATCTTCAAAATCTGGGTTGTATTTTACCTTTACGGCAGATTTAATTTGGACCAGCCACATTTCAAGGCCTCAAGAACCACGGAGAGCTGTTGCTGTTAGTTGCCGTCGCAGGCCCATGGAGACCTTATGTGTAACAACAAAAGGAAACGTTGCCCAGTCCTGCACCGTCTTCACAATCATTGGCTTGTCCGAGCCCCTCGTTGTGGCTGTTGCGTCAGTCAGTCCACATCATCGAGGGTTTCCTTTGGCCCTCTATTTTACCAAACATCATGTCCTTTTCTAGCAGTTGGTCTCTCCTGACAAGGTGTCCAGCATAAGCAAGTTGCAGACATATGGCTGTCATACTGAACAGTGCAGGTTTAGACCATGAAACAAGACAGTGGTGGCTGCAAATCCCACACACTTAATGTCTTTGTGATTTTAGGGCAAATTGTTCAATCTCTTAAAGCCTTAATGTTTCCCAAACTTTGAGATGGAACTTCAGAACAGAATCTATCTCTTAGGGTTGTTTTGAAGATTAAAGCTAATAATCTATGTAAAGTGGTTTATGGAGTGTTGTTCATTCGTTCATTCATCCATTCAATCCATTCAACAAGGAGCCATTGCTGTGTTCTGGGTGGGCGGAGCACTTGGCAGGTACTAAGCATGCCACACAAGCTTTCTATTTATACTGAACAAGCTACTGAGCGAGTATTGATTGGGACAAACTCATGCTCATGACAAATGCATATTAAAGATGCTAGGAAGAGGCAGTGTTCTTTGTGACATTGCCTGAAAATTATGACTCCTAGCTCAACGGTGGATCTTTCTCTGAGAGCTTAGATCAGCCTAGGGGCTTAATTATTCAACAGTCATTCATTCTACAAGTACTCCCTGTACTTCCATAGTGGTGCCTAGACAGTGGAAAGAAATGCAGGTTGGAAGAGATGACAAGACAAGAGTAGAGGAGCTTGAAGGTGAACCAGGCAAGGAGATTGGAGATGGAGGAGGTGGGATATGGGGGCAGAAAAGACTGGGAATAGAGGCAGGAAAAAGGACAGGAGAAGCCCATGGTGAGGCAGGTGAAAGATACTACACGGCCTCGGGACTGTCGTTTGGACCTAGTGACTAGAAAGTTGTAAGAAGTAGCTCACTTCCCACAACGGGATGTTGAGTAGGGTCTTGCAGAAGTTAAGTAATATTAGGACAGGGCCTGGGGAGTCAGCAGGGTGGGGTTGGGGAAAGGGGAGGAGTGGTTGGTGGTAAGGGAAATAAGGGATGGACAACTGTGTGGGGCCTGGAGATTGGACTTTTATCTAACAGCGTCGTTGTTTCCAGGTGCTGTTGAGTTGGTTCCTACTCATAGCAACCCTACATACAACAGAATGGAACACTGCCTATTGCTGTGTTTGAGCCCATTATTGCAGCCACTGCGTCAATCCATCTCTTTAGAAAGGGATTAAATGGTTCTGTTCCATAGGAACTGGAAGGAGGCCCTTCTGTGGAGGTGGGCCACTCAAGGAAGATAGCTGAGGGACTATCAAAGAGGAAGGACCAGAGACCCCAGAATTTGTCCTGGATCCCAGCTGTGAAGCTGAAGAACCAGAACGATAGCTCTTTTTTCTACTTGGAAATCAGATTCCAGGAACCCAGCCCTGTGGGATAAACAAATGGGGAATTGCGTGTGGCCCTCGCCCCTATAACATGGGACTGTACTGATTGACACTGGAATTAGGGAGCAGGGCTGGATTGGATGGATGCTTACGAGGAGGATGAACAAATTTTCTCTGACAAATCTCGATCATTTCCTTGTCTCAAGACCTTGGCACTTACTGTTCCCTCTGCCTGGAAGCTCTGCTCACCCCCAGGTTTGCACAGCTGCCCCTTTCTCGATAGGCAGGTCTTCTTCAGACACCACTTAGGAAAGACCTTTCCTCACCACGCCTCTTTCTCTATCATTCCAAGTGTTATCTTATCTTGTTTTCAGATAGCACATCCTACTATCTGAAATTTTCTCATTTATTATTTGCTGGTAGTTATCTCTTTCCACCCCCAGACTGTAAGTTCCTTGAGGCTCTGTCTGGTTCACTGCTCTCTCTCCATCAACTGGAGTAGTAGATGCTTAAAAGATATTTATTGTCTGAATGAATAAATGGATTAATGAATGAATTGAATTGAAAAATTTGGTGACTGTTTTAATGTGATCGAGACTAGGGTAGATGGAGAAGTTGCCCGTAATCGCAACCCAAGGAAGAAATGTTTCAGTGTAGCCCTCCTATTTGAGAAATATTTCAGAGCTGGCCTTGAGCTTGGTGACCGAAGCATCATATGGAAGTGAGAGAGACGAGAAGACAGTATCCTAAAACAAAGGCTGTAAATGGCCCACCAGGGGCCATCCCTGGTCTAAACTGATGGTTTCTTTGGACTGCACCACGTTTAAAATTTTTTTTTTAATTAGTTGCCTAAAAAAAAAACAAAACCAAGCTCATTGCCGCCGCATCAGTTCCAACTCATAGCGACACTACAGGACAGAGTAGAACGGCCCTGTAGGGTTTCCAGGGAGTGGCTGGTGGATCCCAAATGCTGACCTTTTGGTTAGGAGCCAGTTTCTTAACCACTGTGCCGTAGTTGCCTACATGTAAAAAAATATATAAAGATTTCAAATAACAAATTTTAGATACCTACTTTCCCGTAACTAAAAGATCTGATAACGTCAGGTCTGCATTTTAACTGTACAGAAATCGGCTGCAGCTGGATTCTTTGCACCCATTTAATCTGGTTTTTGCCATCAAGTCGTCCAGACCTACCTGGACTTCCTCATACCTCTCACAGGCTTGGCCACATCAGCCTTTGAGTTTGCCTTTCTTGCGCAAATGGTCCCAAGAGTCATTCAAAGCAGTGGTTCCCAACTCTTTCAAGTATGAAGACCCCTTTGTGAAATAAATTTTTCCCCTGAGTCATACAACTAATGCATGCTTCCAGCAGGAGGTCACAAAACACAGACAAGCAAAAGAAGACAATAAATATCACCCACAAGAACCCAATATCTAGAAATGAGCACTGTTTACGTTGAGTGGCTGTGAAGACACCTAAAATCACACACCTTCATAGTTTTATAAAAACCAAAAACCAAACCCAGTGCCGTCGAGTCGATTCCGACTCATAGCGACCCTATAGGACAGAGTAGAACTGCCCCACAGAGTTTCCAAGGAGCGCCTGGTAGATTCGAACTGCCGACCCTTTGATTAGCAGCCATAGCACTTAACCCCTACACCACCAGGGTTTCCACTCATAGTTTTATAGATAGTAGATATTGACTGACCAAAACCACTATGATTTCAGAAATACTGGAGAAGGAATGTATACTTCCTGCAGCACTTGGGTACCCACACCATTTGGAAAATAGTCCTATGCGTGGACACATTTTATGGGTTCACCTGTGGGAGCTCCTTGGTATCCACGTGGAGGTCCAGACCCTTGCTCTTTTTCCCGAAACTTCTACTTTAAGGAGAGAATAAATACTGCAGGGTCTGCCGCTTCCGCAGGATGATACTCTAGATTCTCTGAGGGACTCCTTTATCGCAATTGGCTCCTGGATACATGAGAGCAACTAAACATTTTAATGTATGGATGGGCTTGCTGGAAATAAGGAGACTCTGCAGGTCACAATAAATAAATAAGTAAATGCCAGTGAGCTGAAACCAAAGCAAGATACGGTAAATAGTAAGCAAGTAAATTAGGTGAGAACTATGGGGCAGGGCTCTTCCAAGGTCAGCACCATCTTTGTCAGCACCACCGATGGGACACTGAACTTTGGGGTCTTAGAAAGATGGGGGAGCTGAACCTGAGCCATCCACGTTGAGCCCTGGATTCTAAAAACAGGCAAGAAAGGAAAAAAAAAAAAAAGTAAGCTTAAGAAAAAGTACAAGATCAGATGATGGAAACAAAATTCAAATATTTCAATAATCACAGTAAATGTAAACGGACTAAACCTACTCATTAAAAGACAGATTGTCAAATTAGATTTTTTTTCAGTCAACCATATACTGTTGATAAGAAACATAAATGAAACTAAGGACATAGAAAAGTTATAATGAAAAGGAGGGTAAAAGACAAAACAAGTAATAAGAAAATCAAGATAATTTTAATAAAAAATGCAGTGTTAAAGAGGGCCAACACATAAGAGGTTCAATTCACCAGTATGGCGACCATTGTAAACTTGCGTCCGCTTTCTCAAGCCTCAAAAACAGAAAATAATTACAAGGAGAAACTGGAAATTCACAAGTACCAAAATGCTGGCAGTTCAAATCTACGAGCCGCTCCTTGGAAACCCTGTGGGACAGTTCTACTTTGTCCTATGGGGTCACTATGAGTTGGAATCAACTCAGCAGCTATGGGTTTGGGTTTTGGTTATCATAATAGTAGAAGAGTTCAATACATCTTTATTAATTATTGGTAGGTCAAGCAGACAAAAAAATTAGTAAAAACACAGAAGATTTGAATTACAATTGTCAGCCATGACCTAATGGATACATAGAGAACTTGCCCAACAATTAAATGATGGCCATTCTTCTCAAACACAAGTGGAGCCTATAAGCTTTGTTTTAAGATTTCTTACCAGTTTTTGTTATTGATTTCCAACTTAATTGCCCTGTGGTCATAAAACATGGTTGAAATCTATAGACTTATTAAGCCCCAAGATATTTTTCATCACTTTCAAAAGTATACGTATCATACACCTCATAGTCTCTGATCACAATGCCATTAAGAAAGTAGATATAAATAATGGAAAGACAAGTTTTAGCAAACTCTTATGTTTTGAAATTTAAAAGCACACTTCAAACTTATTCATGAATTAAAAAAAAACTGTAAATTTTGGAATAATTAAAACTGAATGATACTGAAAGTATTATGCATGAAAACTTCACCAGAGCAGTTGGTGGGTTGGAACCACCAACCTTTCGGTTATCAACCAAGCACTTAACCACCGCGCCACCAGGGCTAATCTTCTCAAAGAACCAACATTTAGCTTTGCTGCTTTGCTCTTTGGTGACTTCATTTTCTATTTCATTCATTTCTGTTCTTATCTTTATTGTCTCCTTCTTTGTGGGTATTCTGTTGTTCAGTTTCTAACTTATGTTTATACCGAGTATATAAATTTTCAGCCTTTATTCTAATATAACATTTAAGACTACTAATTTCCCTCAATGTATCACTTTTGATGCATAACTGCAGTTTTGATACACAATATTTTCAGTATCATTCAGTTTTAATTATTTCAGAATTTACTTTTTTTTTATTCATGAATAAGTTTGAAGTGTGCTTTTAAATTTCCAAAAATAAGAGTTTGCTAAAACTTGTCTTTCCATTTTTTATCTCTACTTTCTTAAGGGCATTGTGAAATCATTATTCTTAACAATTTGTAGGTTCTTATCGGATTTCCTAGGTAAACAACCATGTCATGTGTGACTAATAAGTTTTATTTCTTCTTTTCCCATCTTAGATCTCTTACATCGTTTTCTTTATTACACTATCTAGGACATCTAGAGCAATTCCAGTGATATAATACACTTTATCTCTAATTTTAATATGTCTTATCACCGTTAAGATGGACGATTCTGATACCTTTAACCTTGTTGAGGAGCTCTGTTCCATTTGTATTTAATAATGTTTTTGTTTGTTTAACTGATTGATTATAAATGAGTGTTAAATCTTCAGAATTCTCATCTCTGCATTTATTGGGATGGTGAAAGTACTGAATGACATTTATGGATTTTTCCAGTATTAAATCACCTTTGCATTTTGGGGATAAACCCAGTTTGGTTCTCATGCATTATGTTTTTTATATGCTACCATATTGGGTTTGGTAATTTATTTAGGACTTTCGCATTCATGTTAATGAATGAGATCGAACTGTAATATTCCTTTGTACATGCGTCCCTGCCTGGTTTTGATATCCGAGTTATATTCGCCTCGTACAATGAGCTGGCAATGAGCCTCTTTGTACTAATCTCTGGAAGATTTTGTGTGAGGTTGGAATGAGCTTGGTAGAACTCTTTCTTCTGTGTGTGTGTTGGAGGAGGGGGAGATCCGGGAGTTGGCATTTTTTCTTGTAGGAAGATTGTTACATAACCTCTTCCTCATTTTTGGGGGGGATAATTATAGGAAAATTTGAGCTTTTAAATTCTTTTTAAATCAATTTTGGAGCTATAGTTTTCTAGGAATTTTACCACTTCATCTAAGAATTCAAATTTTTGGCATAAAGACTTTTTATAATATTCTATTAGACTATTTTTTTTTTTAAAAAATCTTTGTTGTGACTATAGTTTCAATCCATTTTCATGCCTAATACTGTTAAATGTATGTGCTTTCTTTTCTCTCAGTCTTACTACAAGTGTGTCTATTTCATTAATGTTTTCAAAACCAAATCCATTGCCAACTCAGAGAGAACCTGTAGGGTAGATAGAACTGCCCCATATGGTTTCCAAGGCTGTAAATCTTTTTTTTTTCAATATTTATTTATAATTTTTTATTTTGATGTAAAATTTACATATAATATAAAAATTTAAACATACATTTGCTAAACTTTGACAAGTCATTCACTTGTATAAACCAAACCCTATCAAGGCGTAGAAGGTGATCGTTACCCCAGAAAATTCTGTCCTGCCACTTCCCAGTCAATCCCTGTCCCCAAGCCTCAGAGGCAACCACTGTTCCCTTTTTACCTATTTTAATTTCATTTTGTTTTTTAAAAAATAGTGAGGATAGATAAACAGACCACAGAATCTGAGGACAGGTTGCGGGTGTTGTTCTGACAGAACGGAGTCATGGCCTTCTAGAATATTTCTGTATCTTGTCAGACCATAGTAAATAACATCAATATTTTCACTTGGTATTAGCTGCTTAGAGTGAAGCATATCCATTATTTTTCTCTTGTTAATAATGCTCTGAAGAACATTTGCCTATAAATCTTTTTATACATGCATGTCCTTAAATAATTAAAATTAGTAACACCTCTTTTTATCTGAACTAGACTGAACTTTGAATCTACCGAGGGCATGAATTCATCAAAGCTTTCCACATGCCCTTTATTTTCAGTTAAATGTAATGCTCAGAAATTTCCGGAAACCTGCACAGCTTGCAGTCCTGTGCCTGGCAAGGCGTCATCAGTCATTGGATGGCCTATTTCTGAGACTTCAGTGCTTTGCAGGAGGAGAGCAGGTGAATATCGCTCAAAGCCAACTGCTGAGCCCTGGTAGGGAATATCCAGTGACTCTTCTAACCAAATAGAGGTGTCTGACTCTTCTGATTACTTTTCCAGAAGCAGAAATTGGGGTCCTATCATGGATTGAATTGTGTTCCCCCAAAATATGTGTCAGTTGGGCTAGGCCATGATTCCCGGTATTGTGTGGTTGTTCTCCATTTTGTTATCTGATATAATTATCTTCCATTCTGTGATGTGTTGTAAATCCTAATCTCTATATGTTAATGAGGCAGAACCAGGGTGGAGTGTATTTTGAGTCACCAAGGCCGTAAATCTTTAGGGAAGCAGACTGCCACATCCGGTCCTAAATAAATTGCTAAACCCAGTCTGGCAGTGTATGAAAAAGATAATGCGTGAGAACCAAACTGGGTTTATCCCCAAAATGCAAAGGTGATTTAATATTGGAAAAATCTATAAATGTCTTTCACCATCCCAATAAGTGCAGAAATAAGGATTTTGAAAATGTAACACTCAGTTATAATCAATCAGTTAAACAAAAATATTATTAAATACAAATGGAACAGAGCTGTTTAACAAGGTTAAAGGTATCGGAATCATCTATCTTAAAGGTGCTAAGACAAATTAAAATTAAAGATAAGACAAGAGTGTATTGTTGTTGGTGTTGTTGTTAGGTGCCGTTGAGTCGGGTCCAACTCATAGTGACCGTATGTACAACAGAATAAGACACTGCCCGGTCCTGAGCCATCCTTACAATCGTTGTGATGCTTGAGCTCACTGTTGCAGCCACTGTGTCAATCCACCTCGTTGAGGGTCTTCCTCTTTTCCGCTGACCCTGTACTCTGCCAAGCGTGATGTCCTTCTCCAGAGACTCATCCCTCCTGACAACAAAAGTGTATTATATAACTGCTACTGCTCTAGATGTCCTAGATAATGTAATAAAGCAAGAAAAAGATGGGAAAAGAAGAATTAAAACTTTTAGAAGTCACACATGACATGATTGTTTACATAGAATATCCAAAGGAACCTGCAAACAAATTGTTAAGATTGATGAGCGTTCAGCAAAGTACCTAAATATACTGATAATCAATTTAAAAAATCAGTTGCATTTTTAAATACCAGCAACAAGCAGTTAGAAAATGTAATTCTAAGAAGGATGCCATTTATAATAACATAAAAAAATATAAGGTACTTGGGGATAATTATTTCTTAAATGTGGAAGACCTTGATGGAGAAAATTATAATATTTTAGAGAAAAACATTAAAGAAGTCATAAATGGGAAAATATTTTCAGTTCATGGCTAGGAAGACTTGATAGGTTGAAGATCTCAAATATTTCCAAGCTGGGCCGTAGATATAATGCACTTCCACCCAAAATCCCAACTGGATTTTTTAAGGAATTAAACAAGCTGATTCTAAAATTCGTATGGAGGACCAAAGGCCTGAGAATAGCCAACACATTCCCAAAGAAGCGTGGAGTGAAGTGATTTACCCAGAAGATGTTGGGGTTTTTTGCAGAGCCGTGTGGATGATGGTGGTGTGCAACCGGCACAAAGAAACCGACCAGTGAGGCCACATGAAAAGCTCAGAAACCAACCCAGACAGTATGGTAACCTGATAGGCGACTGAAGAGGTGTTGCGAGTCACCAGAGAAAGGGGGAATGGGCCACAGGATATGCTACGATCTCTGGTTATCCACAGGGGGATAACGGAAATGGATCCTCACCTTCCATAACCACATCCAAATAGATTAAATATGTAAAAGCGAAAGGCATAGCTTTCAAATGTAGAGGAGAAATTATAGGAGGATATCTTTATGACCTCCAAATAAGGAAGTCTTTCCTAAACAAGGCTCAGAAACCTCAGTCTTCAAAGAAAAGATTAAAAATGCAGCCACAGTAAAATTGAGAACTGTTATTCAATGAAAGACACCTGAAACAAACAAACAGGGATAAGTAGCAGCAACAAAGGGTTACAGTCCAGGCTACATCAACCACTCCTGTGACCCAGTAAGGAAAAGGCAACCTGATGGAAAAAAAAAATTCAATATTAGAAAGTGATCCTTTCATCCCCCAAAATATAAGCAGAGTGGTATTTCTTTTTTTTAATTTTTTTGGTGCCCTCTGGGTTTTGTATTACGAGAAAGGCGAAAATACATATTTACCTTAGAGTCCTCCCACCCCACCCAGTGGAGTCCTCAGAGGGGAAGAAATGGCTGAGCACTGCTTTGAGGAATGCTTTGAAGTGGGAGGACCAAACTGAAACACCCCAGGGGCCCGCAGGTAGCCTGAATGAAGAGTAGAGCCCGCTGGGGAAGAAAAGGGTATTGTTGAGTGGGATGCATGCGATATGCAAAAACCCTTTTTGTAAGCAGTGAAATAAAAATACTACTTTGATTATTGCCTTCTAGAGTAAATGAGATTAACATACGACAAAGGATTTTAAAAACAAAGGATGATTTTTATCAATGGTGGGTGTGGTCCCTTCCCTGCTTTGGCCTTATCTTGCTTCCATAGCTTGGACCTACTGGGGGCTAGAAGCCTCCAGGAGGGAAAAAAGGGAAGCCTTTTTAGAATCGGTGGGGCAGGGAGAGGAAGTGGCTGATGGGCCCAGAGGCCAGGGGGGGCTGTGGGGGAGTCTTTAGCAACTCCAGCAGTCCCACCCAGGCTGCAAGCTGAGGTAGTCAGACTGGGGTATGGTGCAGGCCCCTGTCCTGTGAAAGTGGGGTGACCACAGCTTCTCTACAGGATTCAGGAGGTCACCTGCATCACCTGGGAAGAGCCCACAGTAGGAGCTCCATCAAAAACTATGGGTTCCTTCTTTCTTGGGAGACCCAACAGTAGTACCTCCCCTGCTGAGATATCAGTTCGTTCCTCTTTCATTTCTTTTTTTCCCCCCAATCTTCCCCTTTCCACCTTTCACAAGCAGTTTGTATGTGCATACTGAATTCTAACCCTGGTTGCATAGTGGTTAAAGTGCTACGGCTGCTAACCAAAGGGTCGGCAGTTCAAATCCACCAACCACTCCTTGTAAACCCTATGGGGCAGTTCTGCTCTGTCCTATAGGGTCACTATGAGCTGGAATCGACTCGTTGGCAATGGGTAATGGGGATGTGGGGGAGCCCTGGTGGCACAGTGGTTAAGAGCTTGGCAGCTAACCAAAAGGTCGACAGTTCGAATTCACCAGGCCCTCCTTGGAAACCCTGTGGGGCAGTTCTACTCTGTCCTATAGGGTCGTTATGAGTCAGAATCGACTGGATAGCAATGAGTTTGGTTTTCTGTGGTTTAATGGGGATGTAGGAGCCGTGCTGGTGTAAAGGTTAAGCATCAGCTGTTTACCCAGAGATTGGATGTTTAGACGCAGTAGCTGCTCCGAGGGAGAAAAGACCTGGTGATCTGCTCTGTAAAGATTACAGCCTAGGAAACCCTATGAGGCAGTCCTACTCTTACAGGGTCACTATGAGTTGGAATCGACCTGCCGGCACACAACAACAATGGGGATATAGGAATCCTGGTGACGTAAAGGCCAAGCACTGGGCTGCTACTCAGAAGGTTGCCGGTTTGAACCCATGACGTGGCTTGGTGGGAGAAAGACCCGGTGATGTGCTCCAGTAAAGATTACAGTCTAGAAAACTCCATGGGGGCAGTTCTACTCTGTCACATGAGGTCGTTTTGAGTAGGAATCAACTAGATGGCACCCCACAGCAACAATGGCATCACAATATATACAGCGATTATCGCGATTACAGATGGAAGGGGCCACTTTGGAATTATAGATCCTGTGGTCATGATGGAGCCTTGGTGGCGCAGTGGTTAAGAGCTCAGCTGCTAACCAGAAGGTTGTCAGTTCCTCAGAAACCCTATGGGGCAGTTCTACAGTGTCCCACAGGGTAAAGCTGATTCCAAATCAACTCGACAGGTTGTTATTTTTTTAGAAGCTGTGCTAACAACATTGCCGTCATTCTTCTCATTTAATCATCTCACCTCTAGGACCCAGGCACTACACGTGCCCGTTTTGCAGATGAGAATACTGGAGCTAGAAAGAGGCTGTGTATCTTGCCCAAGGCTGTAACGCTTAGAGGAGCAGGAATCTCACCTTTCCTATGGACCCGTGAGTGTGAGTGTGGCCCAGTGGTTGGGAGCATGGCCCTGGGTTGACATTCCCAAAACCTACCACCCACCACCAAGTGCTCTGACAGCTCTGAGACTCAGCTTTTTCATATGTAAAATGGGGCTAACACCAGCTTCAGTGCTTTCTGGCCAGGATTTTAGTAGATAAACATCCCTGAAGTGCTTAACACAGCCCCCGGCACACAGTTTGTGAGGATTGAATGAGTGCAGAGTGGAAAGCGCAGAGGGCCTTGGATGGAACAAAGTAACTGTCATCTAAATGCTTGTTAGTGCTGTCGTGGAGGATGCCAGGGCTGTCCAGATTACAGACAAGGCCTTGGTCAAGGGCCCTACCGTGTGCTTGGGAAACAATCCTATGAACAGATCCTTCAGGATCAAGGTCAGAGCTGGCCCCTTCCAGCCAGGATTCTTAAAAACAATCAGATTTTACATAAGAATCTTGGTGTCTAGCTCTGGAGCCCCCAGTGTGGCCACGGAGCATCAGGCAAAAGGCGGCAGCCAGCTGGGCCAGAGCAGTGGGACTCAGACTTGTGCGCTGTTTCCTCGTCTCCTGTTCTTCCCGTCTTTGTGGATCTGTCTTTTCTAAAGATCCCTTTATTGTAATTTAATAGGGTGAAGGGAGGGAAATTAAAAGTGTGTGTTAACCCACCATCCTAACCAGAATGCCTTGGCAAGCTCCCTGGACATCAAGGATGTTTGGAAGGACATCGCAGAAACAGCATTCCTAAACGTGTGCACCACCATCCGTCTGCCAGTTTGTCAGACTGTGGTATCGCCTGTGTTGCTGTGATGCTGGAAGCCGTGCCACTGGTATTTCAAATACCAGCAGGGTCACACATGGTAGACAGGTTTCAGTGGAGCTTCCAGACTAAGACGTACTAGGAAGAAAGGCCTAGCCATCTTCCAAACCTTAGCCAATGAAAACCTTATGGATTACAACAGAACATTGTCCAATTCTCCTGCTTTGGACATGTCATCGAGAGGGATCAGTCGCTGGAGGAGGGCAGTATGTTGGCGGAAGTAGAGGGCCAACGAGGTCAAGGGAGACCCTTGAGATGAATTGGCACAGTGGACTCAAAGATGCTGGTGATCATCAGGATGACCCAGGACCAGGTAATGTTTTATTCTCTTGTACATAAGCTTATCATGAGTTGGAGTTGACTCTGGTGGCTAACAACAACAAAGGTTTGGAGGTGTGCAAAGGTGTGAGTGGCTGCGGGGCAAGAACTCAGGTGGGTGACAGGAGAGGATGGAAGGAGATGGGCTAGAAGTAGGTGAAGGGCTATGACCTCCATGCCTGGAGGTTTGGACCTTTTTCCCTGCCCTTGGAGGATGCTGAGTGTGACAGTGATGCTGTTGGTTTATGTTTTAAAGAAGGCTTCACGCTGCCCCATCCAGCCTTCTTTTATATGGCCACAGCTCTCTTTGCCTGAAAGCCCTCTCTCCTGGTCACCAGGATGACTGTCCCATCCTTCCAGGTTGACGTGAGCTCCACTGAGGAACCATCCCTTCCCCGCTCTGGACCCCTTGGCTCTGGTCGCCCTCTGTTTGCTTTGCTCACTGGCTTGTCTTGACTGGGCCTGTGTCTCTCCTCATTGCACGGAAGCCTCTGCAGACAGGGGCCGTTTCTTACTCAATTTCGCGTCTCCTACACCTAGCAAAACAAGACAAAAGTGAACCAAACTTGAAGCTCTTACTGATGAATATCAAAGACTACAGCCTTCAGTGTGGACTACACCTCAATGTAAACAAAACAGAAATCCTCACAACTGGACCAGTAAGCAACATCACGATAAACTGGGAAAAGATTGAAGTTGTCAAGGATTTCATTTTATTTAAATCCACAATCAATGCCCATGGAAGCAGCAGTCAAGAAATCAAATAACATATTGCATTGGGCAAATCTGCTGCAAAAGACTTCTTTAAAGTGTTAAAAAAGCAAAGATGTCACTTTGAGGTCTAAGGTATACCTTACCCACGCCTTGCCGTTTTCAGTCACCTCGTGTGTGTGAAAGGCGGACAATGAATAAGGAAGACGGAAGAAAAATTGATGCCTTTGAATTACGGTGTTGGTGAATATAGCACGGACTGCCATACCCCCACACATCTGTCAGTTTGTCCTTCTCTAGGGGCTTGCATGTTGCTGGAAGCTGTGTCACCGGTATGCAAATACCAACAGGGTCACCCATGGGGGACTGGTTTCAGCTGAGCTCCAGACTCAGAGAGACTGGGAAGAAGGACCTAGTGGTCTACTTCTGAAAAGATTTAGCTAGTGAAAACCTTATGAATAGCAGTGGAACATTGATGTAGTACAGGAAGATGAACCCCTCAGGTTGGAAGGCACTCGAAAGATGACAGGGGAAGAGCTGCCTCCGCAAAGTAGAATCAACCTTGGTGACGAGTATGGAGTCACACTTTCAGGACCTTCATTTGCTGATGTGGCATGACTCAAAATGAGAAGGAACAGCTGCAAACATCCATTAATAATCGGAACCTGGAGTGTATGAAGTATGAATTTAGGAAAATTGGAAATCATCAGAAATGAAATGGAACGCATAGGCATAGTGAGCTGAAATGGACTGGTACTGCCCATTTTGAATCAGACAGTCATATAGTGTACAATGCCAGGAATGATAACTTGAAGGGGAATGGAGTTGCATTCATTGTCAAAAAGAACATTTCAAGATCCATCCTGAAGTACAACACTGTCAGTGATAGGATAATATCCATGTTCCTACAAGGAAGGCCAGTTAATTGTTCAAATTTACACACCAACCACTAAGGCCAAAAATGAAGAAACTGAAGATTTTTACCAGCCTCTGTTTGAAACTGATGGACGTATTGATAATTACTGATGATTGGATTTCAAAAGATAGAAACAAAGAAGCAGCATTGGTAGTAGGAAAATATGGCCTTGATGATAGAAACTGTGCCAAAGATCATATGATAGAATTTTGCAAGACCAATGACTTCTTCATTGCAAATACCTTTTTTCAGCAATGTAAATGGCAACTATACATGTTTTATACATGTGGATCTTGCCAGATGAAATACACAGGAATCAAATCGACTACATCTGTGGAAAGAAACGATGGAAAAGCTCAACATCATCATTCGGAACAAGGCCAGGGGCCGACTGTGGAACAGACCATCAATTGTTCATATGCAAGTTCAAGTAAAAGCTGAAGAAAGTCAGAACAAGTCCACATGAGCCAAAGTACGACCTTGAGTATATCCCTCCTGAATTTAGAGACCCTCTCAAGAATAGGCTTGACACGTTGAACACCAATGACTGAAGACCAGACGAGTTGTGGAACAACATCAAGGACATCATACATGAAAAAGCAAGAGGCTATTAAAAAGACAAGAAAGAAAGAAAAGACCCAAATGGATGTCAGAAGAGATGCTGAAACTTACTCTTGAATGTTGGGTAGCTAAAGCAAATGATGTAGCTAAAGAAATGATGAAGTAAAAGAGCTGAACCGAAGATTTCAAAGGGCGGCTCGAGGAGACAAAGTAAAGTATTATGGTGACATGTGCAAAGACCTGGAGTAAGAAAAACAAAAGGGAAGAACACGCTCGGCATTTCTCAGTAGGAAAGAACTGAAGAAAAAATTCAAGCCTCTAGTTGCAATATTGAAGGATTCTATGGGGAAAATATTAAGTGATGCAGGAAGCATCAAAAACAGATGAAAGGAACACACAGAGCACTATACCAAAAATCTGTCAACGTTCAGCCATTTCAGGAGGTAACATATGATGAGGAACTGATGGTACTGAAGGGAGAGGCGCAGGATGCACTGAAGGCATTGATCAAAGACAAGGCTCCAGGAATCGACAGAATACCAGTTGAGATGTTTCAACAAATGGATGTAGCACTGGAAGTTCAGGAAGGCTTAAGTGCCTATTTGTCTATGCCAAGAAATTTGGAAGAGAGCTACCTGGTCAACCGACTGGAAGAGCTCTATGTTTATGCCTATTCTCAAGAAAGACGATCCAACCAAGTGCAGAAATTATCGAACAATGTCATTAATATCACATTCAAGTAAAATTTTGCAGAAGATCATTCAAAAGCAGCTGCAGCAGTACACTGACAGGGAACTGCCAGAAAGTCAAGCTGGATTCAGAAGAGGATGTGAAACCAGGGATGTCATTACTGATGTCACATGGATCCTGGCTGAAAGCAGAGAACACCAGAAAGATGTTTACCTGTGTTTTATTGACTATGCAAAGGCGTTTGACTGTGTGGATCATAACAAATTATGGGTAACATTGCAAAGAATAGGAATTCCAGAAAACTTAATTGTGCTCAAAAGGAACCTGTACACAGATCAAGAGGCAGTTGTTTGAATAGAACAAAGGGATACTGCATGGTTGAAAGTCAGGAAAGGTGTGCGTCAGAGTTGTATCCTTTCATCATACCTATTCAGTCTGTATGCTGAGCAAATAATCTGAGAAGCTGCGCTATATGAAGGAGTACAGGGCATCAGGATTGGAGGAAGACTCATTAACAACTTGTGTTACGCAGATGACACAACCTTGCTTGCTGGAAGCGAAGAGGACTTGAAGCACTTACTGATGAAGATCAAAGACCATGGCCTTCAATATGGATTACACCTGAACGTAAAGGAAACAAAAATCCTCACAACTGGACCAATGAGCAACATCATGATAATTGGAGAAAAGATTGAAGTTGTCAAGAATTTCATTTTACTTGGATCTACAATCAACAACCACGGAAGCAACAGTCAAGAAATGAAACAATGCATTGCATTGGACAAATCTATAAAAGACCCCTTTAAAGTATAAAAAAAGCAAAGATGCCACCTAAGGTATGCCTGAGGTGACTAAGGTATTCCTGACTCAAGCCAGGTTGTTTTCAGCCGCCTCATACGCATGCAAAAGCTGGACAACGAATAAAGAAGACCAGAGAAGAATTGACGCCTTTGAATTGTGGTGTTGGAGGAGAATATTGAATATACCACGGACTGCCAAAAGAACGAACAGATCTGTCTTGGAAAAAGTACAGCCAGAATGCTCCTTAGAATCAAGGATGGCAAGACTACGTCTCACATACTTTGGACATACTATCAGGAGTATCAGTCCCTGGAGAAGGACGTCATGCTTGGTAAAGTAGAGGGTCAGCGAAAAAGAGGAAGACCCTCAACAGATGGATTGACACAGTGGCTGCAACGACTGGCTGTAGCATAACAATGATTGTGCGAATGGTGCAAGACCGGGCAGTGTTTTGTTCTGTTGTACAGAAGGTTGCTATGAGCTGGAACCAACTGGATGGCATCTGACAACGCCAACAATAATGTGGACTGCCAGAAGAATGAACAAGCCTCTCTTGGAAGAAGTACAGCCAGAGTGCTCCTTGGAAGCAAGGATGGCAAGACTTTGTATCATGTACTTTCGACATGTTATCAGGAGGGACCAGTCCCTGGAGAAGGACATCATGCTTGATAAAGACAAAAAAGAAGAAAACCCTCAATGAGATGGATTAGCACAGTGGCTGCAACAATGGGCTCAAACAAAGCAACTATTGTGAGGATGGCACAGGACTGGGCAGTGTTTTGTTCTGTTGTACATAGCGTCGCTATGAGTCGGAACCAAATGGACGGCACCTAACAACAACAACTGCACCTCGCATGAATCCCTGGGGAGGTGCAGAAGGTTAACACACTTCACCAGAGGTGCCTTGGTAGAAAGGCCTGGAGATCTACTTCCAAAAATCAGCCATTGAAAACCCTATAGAGCACAGTTCTGTTCTGACACACATGGAGTCACCTTGAGTCAAGGGTGACTCTTTTATGCCTAGCAAGTGCTGGACAGAGAGCCGAGGCTCTGGCAGCACCTGAACAAAGGGATGGGAGCCTGAGAAGATGGGACTCAGCCAGCGCCTGCATCTGCCCTAGTTGTTTTCCAAAGAGGTGTTTTTTCCTTCTGCATTCATGGCAGTGTGCTTAAACTCCCTTCTAAATACGCTCACGTCTCTCAGTGGCTGTCCATCCTTGGAGCATGCTCTTTCCCGTGTAAGCTCTGAAATCCCCACTGCTTGGCCTTTCTGCCTGACACCCCACTTCCCCGTCTGCCTGCTGCCAGGACCCCTCAGTCTCAGCCTCCCCTCCAACGACAGGCTGTCGCATTTCCAAGACAAGGTGCAGTCATAAAACCAACTGTCCACAGCCATTTAGGTCCAGGCATGGTCAATGCCAGTGCTGGCCTCCAAATTGACAGTTAATGAGGGAAAATGATGGGGGGACGTGTTAACAGATGCAGGCTCAGGCTAATAAACAGGTCATTAAAGCCAGGTAGTAAACAGCTTGCCAAGGACCATTTATGAATTTACTTTTTTGAAGGCAGGGGGATTAACCAACAAGGCTTGTCTTCTTTGGTGACTGGGTTGGATGGGCAGTGGGAAGGGGTGAGGTCCTGGGAAAGCAGACCTGGAGGGGGTGTGGGAGGGTGTCCCCTTTGGCCCCTCAGGTCGGGATATGCAGGGGTGCAGGTGGGGCCTGGGGCCTGGGGCCTGGGTATCAGGCCAGTTGTAGGCTCCTGTGGACATGCTTTGGTCCTTACTGTCTCTGATGCCCTTGGAGGCCATCTGTGGTATCAGGAACCCTGGCACTGAGCCCTGGTTCCACCCTCTGCCTGAGATTGGGACCTGGAAGACTGAATCTTCTCTGTTCCCCAGTTCCCCCACTGCAAAGAGAGGGGTGGACCCCATTATCTCTAGCACCGAAGTCCTCTACCTGGCATGTTTGCGCCTAACCCCCCCCGCCCCCCCCAAAAAAAAATCATTGCCATCGAGTCAATTCCGACTCATAGCGACCTTATAGGACAGAGTAGAACTGCCCCATAGGGTTTCCGAGGAGCGCCTGGTAGATTCAAACAGCCAACCTTTTGGTTAGCAGCATAGCACTTAACTACTCTGCCACTGGGGTTTCCTTTGAACCTAAAACTCTCCCCAAATAAACATGAACTTGTGGAGGGAAGGCATAGTGTTTGCATATACCAGTGTGCAGGGATTTACTTACTCTCCCTCCACCACTGAGTCTGTATATTTAAATGTGTGCAGCATCAAAGGGGAGCCCCTTCATGGCGCAGACAGTTAACGCGCTCGCTGCTAACACAGAAAGGTTGGCAGTTTGAGTCCACCCAGAGATGGCTGAGAGGAAAGGCCTGATGATCTACTTCCAGAACACCAGTCATTGAAAACCCTACGGAGCACAGTTCTACTCGGACACGCGTGGGAGCACCATTAGTCAGAACTGACTCAAGGGCAACTGAGATAGCATCGTAGGACCTCGGTAAGTCAGGTGATGATGAGACGTAAAGTCTCCTGGATATCAGTGGACTTTTCCCAAACCTGTGGTTCTCAACAGTGTAGAATTACCGAGTCTTTCCAAATGAAGCCTTCCAGTCAGCATGACTCCCGCCCTCCATACACCACCAGCACTTTTGGTTGGCAGCTGAGCTCGTGAACTGTTCGCGCCACCGGAGACAATCTCCACCCCCGCCCCCGGCCCATACACAAATCATCAGGATCCACACGTTAGGGTTTGCTGAATATGCTGGTAGGTCAGCTCACAACCCAGTGGGTGGGGGATGAAGAGTCAGTGTGGCCACCAGTCAGTTTGAGGACCAATGTGCATTAGGGTTCATTCAATGTAAAGACCCTGAGACTTGCAGGGCGTGTAAGTCCCCTATCACTGGTACATGCAAACATTATGCCTGCCCCCCACAAGTTCACATTTATTTGGGAAGAGTTTTAGGTGCAAACATGCCAGGTAGAGGACTTTAGCCCTGAAGAAAATGGGGTCCACCCCCCACCTTTGCAGTGGGGGAACTGTGGCCCAGAGAAGTGAATCCCTGGCCAAAGTCTCTGAATCCATCACCAGGATCTAATCCACAGTGACACACTCATACCCACAAGGCAACAAATAGACGATTGCTGAGACCACCTAGCAGTACTGTGAAGGTCCTGGGGCCTGCTGCCCCTACCCCAAAACAGTATGTGTTTGGGGGAAAGGGGGGATGTGTAGAAACTGGAAGGTTTGCTAGGATAGATTAGATAACTTTATGTTGCTGAGTTGCATAACTCCGTAATAAATATACGTACTAGAGAAGGTTACTGCTGGCTGGCTTCCAGGCTTACATCAAAGCCAGGGGTGTAGACATAGCATGGTTCACACCAGGTCTCAGCCTCCACCAGTGTGCCACCCACCTCTGCTTCCCTGAGCCCGTGCTGCTCTGGCACAGACGTTTGTTTTAATGAGCACCACTGGGAAGGGGGACAGGACAGAGAGGGGCCGGGTGGTGGCGTCCCCTGGGAGGGCCTTCCTACCTCGAATGCTTCCCTTTCCTCAGCCTCGCACCCCCATATGTCAGGGAGAGAAGCCCAGAGGGCAGCAGAGTCAATGGTTAAGCACCAGGCTGTAGCTTCTGGATGTTCCTCTGTTAAACAGCCAGCCCTGTGGCCTTCTAGAAGTTACGGAAGCAGCCGACGGTGCAGTTCCCATTTGTAAAATGGGATCGTCCTAATAACCCCCACCTGTCAGGCAATGTGAGGCTAACTGAGATAACTCAGGTAAATAAATCACTTAGCACAGTGCCTGCCACCAGGGCAGCCAAAATGCCAGCCTCACGCCAGCATCCCTGTGGCAGAAGCTAGACATATATATATACCCCCCCTCACCCCTGCAAAAGCTCAGGCTTTGGGAAGCAGACAGACAGACAGCTGGGTGGCTTCTAGCTAGTGACTAGATTTCTTTGAGCTTCAGTTTGCTCATCTGTAAAATGGGAGTAATGCTTATCTTCACAAGCGTTGTTGGCAAAATTAAATGAGATAAAATCCTCTGCAAGGAGCCCAGGCTTCACACTCACTCTTTTCCTTCCTTCCAGTTTCTTGTGAGGGGCAGCCTTTCTCAGCACTGAGGGGCCCCAGGGCCTGGCCAGGCCAAGAGTCAGGCGCTCTGGGCACCTGGTTCCCCACCCCTGGAGGCTGCTGGGCTGCCTGTGGAAGGATGTTCAGGCCTAGGCTTTAGGATGTTGCCCAGTGACATCCAACTGCCCCCTTGCCTTAGTGGCCTAGTTCTGCCATAACAAAAATACCACGAATGAACAGAAATTTACAGTCTCACAGTTTTGGAGCCCAGAAGACCCAATCAGGGTGTGGGCTTTAGGGGAGGGTACCTCCTTGAGGGGTGTCCTGGGCACTCCTTGGTGTTTCTTGGTTTTTAGACAGTTGGTCCCCCTTATAGTCGGTCCTCCTCACCTGGTCTCCTCCCCTGTGTGAGTATGTCTCTCCATGTCTGTTTTTCCTTTTCAGAAAATTCAGATGGGATTAGGTTTAAGATCCCCCTAATGCAGTATGGAAAACCCTGGTGGCTTAGTGGTTAAGAGCTACAGCTGCTAACCAAAAGGCTGGCAGTTCGAATCCACCAGGTGCTCCTTGGAAACTCTGTGGGGCAGTTCTACTCTGTCCTATGCGGTCACTATGAGTCCAAATCAACTGGACAGCAACTTTTTTTTTTCTTTAATTCAGTGTGACCTTGTTAACGTAACAAAAGTAAACCGCTTATTATTTCCAAACAGTGTCACCTTTACAGGTGTGGGGTCAGAATTTCAACATGTGTTTTTGTGGGACACAATTCATCCCATCGCACAAGGGGAAGCCTGAGGCCCGGGCGGCACACTGACCCACCCCAGGTCACCCCGCGGGCCAGGGAGGAGGCCACCACTCACTCCTCTTTTCTTTGCACTTTGCTGCTCACCTCGTTCCGTAAGTGCCAGGCACGGTGCTAGAAACCCTGTGGAGAGGAAGACTCCATGTCTACCCTTCCCATCTGTGGCGGACTGAAAAATGCATCCATACCCTAGCACCCTAGCCCCCAGAACCTGTGAGTTGTGCCTTATTTGGAAAAAATGTGTGTTTCCAAGTGTAATTAAGGATCTCAAGATGAGATCATCCTGGACGTTCCAGGTAGACCCTAAAACCAATGGCAGTTGTCCTGTAAGGGACAGAAGAGGGGGAGAGAGAAGAGGAGAAGGTCCAATGAAGAGGGGGCAGAGATTGGAATGATGAAGCCACAAGTAATGATGACACCAGATTTTCAGACGTAGGTCACCAGGCTTTTCTTCCTAGTCTCTTTCAGTCTGGAAGCTCCTCTGAAGCCTGTTGAGCATTATGACAACACGAAACCCTCCACTGGCAGATGGGTGGTGGCCATGCATGAGGCACCTTGGCCAGGAATGGAGCCTGGGTCTCCCTCTTGGAAGGTGAGACTTCTACCACTGCCCCACCACTGCCCCCAGCACCCAGGAGGAGACGCTCAGTAATATCAGTGAAGGAGTCAAGGATCCCTGTCTCCCCCATTGGACCCTAGCTCTCCGGGGTCAGATCTTATCTGTGGCCCCCGAGTGTCTACCACAGGTAGAGATGGAGTGCCTGCTCAGCTAGTGACCTCGGAGAAGTGCCTGAAACGAGAGTGTGTGGGACGCAGAAACACAACGAGGGCGTCCTCCTAAAACAAATACCCCGATTTCTGGGTCTGATGTATGTGCGCGAAAATGGCACTTAATTGGCTAAAACCAGAGAGAGCTGTCATCACCTAATCAGAGAGCCCGAAACTAGACTTCCAGCACCTTCTGCGTCTCCTCAGGAACCATGGTGCAGCAGCCCAGGTGATGGGGGCTATCGCAGACATTAGCTGGGGTCTCATCTGTCCTGAGGGCAGCCGGCTGTTCAGTCAGGGACACCCACAGCAGTGCAGAAAGCTGGGGGGCGGGGAGGTAGGTGAGTGGGGGGCCGAGTTGGGGGCATGCTGGCGAAGCCTTGTTTCTGGTAAAGCCAAAATCAAGCCAAACCAGTTGCCACCTGGTCGATTCTGATTCGTAGCAACCCCATGTGTGTCAGGGTAGGCCTGTGCTCCGTTAGAGTTTTCAGTGGCTACTTTTTTGGAAGTGTGTCACGAGGACTTTCTTCCAAGGGGTCTCTGGGTGGACTCAAATGGCCAACCTTGGTAGCTGAACACGTAACCTTTGCATTATCTAGGGATTTCCCCGGTAAGCCCCCCAGTTTGTTTCTTTTGCCTAAATAATGGCCATCATCCTTCCCTGGGGGCAGCGCCTTACACTTCATAGTCTTCCCTTTGTGCCAGGGGAGGGGGACAGGGTGAGATTGTCACCCCAGTGGTGCAGATCAGGGACTAGAGCTCCAGGAGGCACATGGCAGCCAGTCATGACCTGCACCGTGGCTCCGGCTCCCTGCAAAGTGGTCTTTAGAGCATTGTCAGAACTTACCCCCTGCTGATTTGGGAAGTCTGATGCAAGTCCTCGTGGGGACCCCATCTTGCCGGTTCTCCCCCTTCTTGTTACCCCTTTAGCTTTCCTTGGCACACCTGGTTCTCCTAAACTCCTGGGAGGTCGCTGTGGTCTGTCAGGCCCTCTGTCTGGAATACCACCAGCCCCCTTGCCTGTCCTCCTTCTCCAGCTCAGGATCCCTGCATCCAGGGAGGAGCCCCTGGCCCTCCAGGTTGGGTGCAGTGATCTTCCTCTGCTCCCATAGCAACCTGACCTCAGGTCCTCTTCCCCAGGCTGGAGGTGGAGGTAGACCACACCTTGACAGATTTAGAGGGCTGTGTGGTCAGGGTCCCAGTAGGGAGCAGATGGCACAGCAGAGGGCTTCACTGAAGAGAGTGGCATGGAGGGACAGAGGTGTGGGCAGTGGTAAGGGGAGTCACCAAGAGAGGGTGGTGTGCCCCAGGGCTAGCAACGGAGGGAGCTGTTAGCACTGCTAGGTCTGCAGGGCCAGGGAAGGGAGTGGCTCACCCGGCAGGGAGGGCGCATGAGCAGTAAGCAGCCCAAGTAGCCCCTCCCTCTCCTTTCTTCCTTCAGTTCCTCTGCTGCCCCCTGGCCAAACCCAGCAGGAAGCCAGAGGGCCAGGAGCTGGTGATGTACCTCACATGGGTCAGCCTCAGGGACCCCCAGCAGGGAGGAGAAAGGGGCAGGGTGGGTCTGGAGTTGACAGGAAAAATCCAGCCTCGAGGCTGAAAGTGAAGCAGAGATGCCCACTCTTGCCCCATCGGGCGCATGACCACCAGGTGTGGTTTGGGGTTTTAAAATCCAGCTTTCGTGGCCCCTTCCCCACCTCAGATGTTCTAATTTAGTAGGTCTGCAGCGCATCTCTGGAATCTGCTTTTTCTGTTTAATTTTGTAAATTGATAGGTAACAGGACGTTTGCCATTTCCACAGCCTTCACAGTGCAGTGGCATTGATTATATTCGTCATGTTGTTCAACCATCATAATTAGCCATTTCTGAATTTTTCTAACACCCTGAACAGAAGTTCGGGGTCCCCTAAGCACTGTGTCTTTCTTAGCCCCTCCCTTCTACCCACCCCTTAAAAAACAAAACTAAACTAAACCTGTTGCCATAGAGTAGATTCCGACTCATAGCAACTCTACAGGACAGAGTGGAACTGCCCTCATGGAGTTTCCAAGGTGCACCTGGTGGATTTGAACTGCCAACTTTGTGGTTAGCAGCTGTAGCTCTTAACCACTACACCACCAAGGTTTCCACCACCCAGCCCTAGTAACCACTAATAAACTGGTCTCTATACCATTGCCTCTTCTAGATATTTCATCTCATCGGGATTATACAAGTGTTCCGGGTGACCTGTATGAGCAATCCCAGCACAATCTCAGCGTTCTTTTGGGCAGTGGGTTTTCTTGGGTCACTGGGAGGTCTGAGATCTGGTCCTATCACAGTTTCACTGTGTGACCTTGGGCCAGCCACTTCCACTTTCTGAGCCTTGGTTTCCCCAGCCAGTTATCAGGGGGTTTGGAGGCTCCCAACTTGAACCTACAGTGCTCAGTCACCAGCCACGCACCAGCCTGGTTAATCTTCTCTAACCCCAGGGCGCAGAGGGAAGATGGCAGTACTGTGGGGGCGACTGTCCACACCAGCAACTCCTGGTGTCCCCTCTGCTGTTGGCAGTTGACAGAGGCTGAGAGGTGTCAAGTTACCTGCCCCAAGGTGCATGCCTGTTCTCTCAGCCTGTCCGTCTACAAATGGCACGTCTGCTGACATGGACAAAGTCCACTGATACTGGGACCCCACGATGGACACACCCAAGAGAGAAGAAAGGGTTTATATGGATCCCTAATGCATCCACACACACCCTCCTCCTCCCACCAAATCAGGCCTCTAAGGCAAGAAGGGGCAACAGGATTAATGAGTAACAGCCTAGGGCGATGAGTCACAGCCCATAATCCACTGAGAGCCACACCTGGCCCTTCGGAACCCCTCACTTTTCATTGGAGGGCACCCAGGTAGCCACAGAGATGACCCCCAAGAGGAAGGGGTGTGGAGCAGTGTCCCTGGACAAAACGGTGTTCCCAAGAGTTCCCCCACCCCACACCCCACTTCTCTGAATGAACCTTGTGAGGACAACTGGAGAGAAACGCTGTCACCTCCATTGGTGCCATCAGTGCCCTGGGCCCTTGTAATGGACTGAGTGTGTCCCCTAAAAATTACGTGTTGAAATTCTAACACCTGTACCTATAAATACGACCCTGTCTAGAAATAGTACTTTCCTTTTGTTATGTTAATGAGGCCATTCCTGTGTGCCTTGGATCCTAAACCTAATCACTTCCGAGTTATAAAAAACCCAGAATAGACACAGAGATGCATGTACTGGGGGGAAGACAGCCACCAAGGAACACCAAAGATCGCTGATGGACACCAGAAACTAAGAGAGACCCTAATTTGGACTTGTAGCTTCCAGAACTGTGAGAAAATAAACTTCTGTTCTTTACAGCCAACCACTTGTGGTGTATCTGTTATGGCAGCACGAGGTAACTAAGACAGCCCCTGACTGAGTGCCAGGCTGGCCAGCTCTTTCTTCCACTGCATTGTCGCGGGGTCTCATTGACCTTCTATCCTGAGATCCTGGCACAAGTCTGGAACCAGGAAGGGGACCAGCTCCTGTTTGGTAAATACTTGTCCTTCTCTCCTGTATCACCAGCACCTGAGAAAGGGCTGTGTGTTCTCTCCCTGACCTTGAATCCTGCTAGCAGCAACCTCCACCAGCCAGTCCCAACAGCCCAATGGAAACCCAGTCGCCATTTTTGTAGCCGATTCTGAGGCATCCTGTAGTGGTGGAAAAGGGCAGCGGCCATAGTGTGAAAAGAGGCTTCCCCTCAGAACCAGGCCTGGGGAAGGGGATCGTGTCCTCGGGTTTACTGGTTCTCCTGCCGTTGCTATTACTACTTCTAATAGTTAGCATTTATGAAGGCTCAGAGAGGTTAGGAAACTCGCCATGTTCACTCAGAGAAGAAGCAGCCTATCCTTCTGACGAGTCTACCAGCATTAGACACAGCCAGCCACCCACTTCCAATGACCAACCCTTTGTCCCATGGTTCCTCGATCATGACACCATCTTCTCAGCTGTCTTCAACTTCTTGTAATTTTCCTCTAGCTCCTCTTTACTGGCTCTGGGTTGCCTTCTTCCCCCTTCCGCTGTGAGCACTCTGGGATGGAGCAGCTCTTCTGTGAGAACCCTGTCTTGGGCACCTTGCCATCTTGCTGAGCTCAGCTGCCATTGCCTGGCTGCCCAGTTGGCCAAGCCCTGAACTTGAAACTGCTTCCTGGGCAACATCCCCAGAGGGATCCAACTTCCTCACAAACTCTGTACCTCAAAGCTCCCTCCTTATCTGCCTACTAAAACCCATCTCTTTCCTCACCTCCCGGTCAGTGCTGTTAGCTAAAAGTGTTCCTCCTGTTACCCAGAATAATGAGGATGAGGGTCTGGCAGGTGCATCCAGGATGTGAACCCAGGTTGGTCTGAGGCCAGAGCTCAAGAGAGAAATCATTATGAGTGCATCCATTTTTTTTTAACAGCAAATCTTACATATATGTGTATGTTTTCAGTTGCCTTATATGCATGCAAAAGGTGGACAATGAACAAGGAAGACTGAAGAAGAGTTGATACCCTTGAATTATGGTGTTGGTGAAGAATATTGGGTACCCCATGGACTGCCAGAGAATGAAAGAGCCTGTCTTGGAAGAAGTATATCTAGAGTGCTCCTCGGAAGCAAGGATGGCAAGACTTCATCACTCGTACTTGGGACATGTTATCAGGAAGGACCAGGCCCTGGAGAAGGACATCATGCTTGGTAAAGTAGAGGGTCAGTGAAAAGAAGGAAGACCCTCAACGAGATGGATTAGCACGGTGGCTGTAACAATGGGCTCAAACATAGTAATGATTGTGAGGATGGCACAGGACCCAGGCAGTGTTCTGTTCTGTTACGCATAGAGTTGCTGAGTCCGACTCCATGGCACCTAACAACAACAATATGTATATGTGTGTGTGTGTGTATATATATATATAGTTTTTTTTTTATATGTATACACACACTTTTTTTTTTTTTAATGAAGACTTTCCATCCCTTGGCCCCAGGCTTTCCCTGCAATCATGCTGCGGTGTCCCCATTGATGTTCTCAGAGGCCGCTACAAAGAGGCGCCTCGTGTTTGAAACACAACTTTGAGTCACACACCACTTGCACCCTGGTATTAAGCCTGAGTCAAGTCTGGTGTTATATTTCCAAAGCACCCAGAAGCTCCTTAGTTGGCATTTCCCACCCCAAGAGACACTGTCAGAGCTCTCCAGCCTCCTGAGCTGAGGATGGTCCTGGTCTTGCGTTCATATATTCTCCAAATATTTATGTAGTGCACAGAGTCTGTTCTAGGCTCTGGGAGTACAGCAGAGAACAAGACAGACTAGAGGTCCTTGCTCTCAGGAGGCTAACATACAAGTGGGAGGAAACACAAGGAAAGGCCATTTCAGAGTGTGACAGCATTGAGAATGGTGATGAGGGCAGGAGGCAACACTCCCTAGAATGCTTGAGGAAGGCTTCCTTAAGGAGGTGGTGTCCGGAGGCTGAAAAGGAGCAACCCAGGTGAAGAGATGGGGGAGGGAACAAGTAGAAAGGCCCTGTGGTGGAGCAAAGTAAATGTGTGGTGAGATAGGGAAGGCGGATGGGAGAGTGGTTTGATGAGCTCCGTTTCAGCCATGTTAAGTCTGAGATGTCTGTGAGGCATCTGGTGAGTTATCAGGTCTGGATCTTGGGGAGAGGCCTGGGTGAGGATGTGAATTTGGGAGGTGGCAGCATGTGGATGATACAGAAAGCCATGGGATGGGATATTGGCCCAGCCAGGAGCTGAGTCCCAAGTACATGCCCTGTGCAACCTCCCAGGCTATCCTAGTGGGACCAACGGCTGGGCCTTAAGGCTTCCTTTGGCCCCCAGCCCTTCCAGACTTGCAATGGCCACTTGGGCTCTGAAGTCCATGTACTTTGAATCTTCCCTGAGGGATGTCACTTAGTGAACAAGAGGGAGGCCCTGGAACCTTCAGAATGCCAGCCTTCAGAATGCTTTGAATCTGGGCTTTGCCACCCTCTCTCAGTGTGTCACTGGGTAAGTGACTCAGTTTCTTTAAGCCCTGTTGCCTAACCTTGTAGAGCAAGGATAATGGCACCCACCTCTTGGGTTACCATGTGGATTAAATGAGATACTTCATGCAAAGCATTTAGCGCAGCGCCTGACACATAATAAGCACCCAATAACATCAGCTGCTGTTACTACCCATTCCTTTATTTCATTCAACAAATTGTGCACGACTCTGGGCCAGGCAGTGTTCTAGGCTTTGCAGACCCAGCAGTGAACAAAACAAAGTCTCAGTCCACATGGAGCTTACATTCTAGTGAGGGCTGGGAGACGGAGAATGAACAAATGGTCAAATGGAGAACAACCAAGCAGACTGCAGTGTGCCCGTGTCGTGCCACCCAGATGCCACTGCTTCAGGATGGAAATGCCCTTTGCCCACCCAAGGGAGCGTTGGCTGCTGACAGCTCCCACCTAAGTCTCTGCCAGTCGCCTTTGGCTGAAG
Organism: Loxodonta africana; assembly: GCF_030014295.1. Classification (NCBI taxonomy): domain Eukaryota; kingdom Metazoa; phylum Chordata; class Mammalia; order Proboscidea; family Elephantidae; genus Loxodonta; species Loxodonta africana. Next base: position 107,918,586 of record NC_087351.1, read on the forward strand.
AGAGCCGCCTCATTCGAGGTCATGGTCACTTCCCAAGGGCATCTGCGTCCAAAGACTGGATATATAGGCCTTGGCCTTTACTTTATTTTGGGACAGCTCTGAAGGGCCATCCCAGCTCCAGAGCTCCCTGTGGGAAGGGATGTTGTGCAGTGGGTTCAGGAAGTGCTGGCTGGCTGTCCGGTTGGCTGGCTGGCTAAATGAATGAACAGATGGATGGGTGGGTGGGTGGGTACACGGACGGACGGATGGATGATGGATGGATAGATGGCTGGATGAATGAACAGATAGATGGGTAGACAGATGAATGGATGGATGGATAGACGGACGGACAGACAGAAGGACGGACGCCTGGATGGATGAGTGAGTGGATGAATGGATGGGTGCACAGATGGATGAAGAGGTGGACGGAGGGATGGATGGCTGCTTGGGATTTCTATATTTAGTCTGTTCTCCTGAAGTCCACTTTCTTTGGACCTCCCTCTTGACCTTTGGCACATGGTATTGTGCTTTTCACAGGCATATCCTGCTACTGGCCAGCATTAGCTGTTTGGGGAGTGGCCAGATAGTGTGGAGTCCACACTAGCTCTGGGGTCAGAGAGACCTGGGTCAAAGCTTGCTTCAGCTATTTTACCTCAGTGGGTCTGCAGATTAAATAATGTAAAATAAAACTTTATGTAAGATGCTTCCTAGCATAACGCAGGACAAGTAGTATGTGTCCATTGAGGGCCATTACCCTCCATCCTGATTTTTTTCTGTCATTCCGTGTCTTGTGCCTCATCCAGTCTGAGCTTCCATCCTAGAGCAGCAGCCACGAAAAATAAAAATGATTTAAAAACACTTACTTACATCCTGTCTGTTTCTGAAAACAATGTTAAAATTTAGTTTCAGGAAGGGTAACCAAGGGTGAAATCAGCAATGAGGAAAAGAGAGGATTTAGGCATTAACCGTAAGGATTAAGCAGAGGCTGGCACTGAGCTACCTGGCAGGCAAGGTAAAAAAGGAAATACAATCAGTTGCATAGCTCTTATCATCAGCAATGGGTGAAGCTATCAGGAATGGAGCGATCCACAAGCAAATGAAGAAATTAAATCCAACACTCTTCTAAATTTCTTAAATCGGAGGAATTTTGGAATGCTCTGCCGGCCTGTTCCTGAGTAGAGTTTCCACGTAAACCCAGGCTGAGGCAGGAGGAGGTTGGAAAGACGGGAAGTAGATGCTGTGACAAAATTATCATTACTACACATAGCAACTGGCGTAAACTAACATCTCTGATCTGACGTGCTTCTTGTGGAGATACAAAGCTCGTATTTGCACACTGGTTGGAAAAATGCTTCCACCTAATTGCTTGTGGACTCAGGGCTTTATTTATAGACATCCAGAGGAAATTTGGCTCCACAGCTCTGTAATACGGTAGGGAGTGGGGCCAGGGAGCTGCCAGCTCCAGAACACTCCGTGCTCCATACGGCAGGATGAGGGACCACTTTCCATGTAAACACAGTGGGTTCTTCTCTTTTTCTTTTTAAATTTTAGAGCTCTTTGAAAAAGAACCCTCTTAGCCATGAATGTAAGGGTTTGGTAACCTCTTCTGTGGTGAGGCGGTGGAATCTGAGGGCGAAGGATGCTCCCAGAGCGCTTTTCACCACACTTTAATTCACTCCCCAGGAGATAAGAAGGATGGGTCCCACCCAGCTCCCAGATCTTGGAAATGCTGCGGAAGGCCATTTGATGTTCTCATGACTTCTCTGGGTAAAGCGGATGAGGATTAAGGATTTACTAGGGAATCTCATTACTAGCCAATCCACGTCTCTTTGCAGCAGAAGGTCCCCTTAGTTGCCTGTACTCTACTGCACTTGGGACTGGGGCAAGACAAGCCAGAGAGCATTGCAGAGTGTGGCCTGTGGAAGATCTGCTCCAAGATTCATGTGGGATTTGGGCTGCAGCTCGAGTTTCCTCAAACAGGGCCCAGGGAGTAGGGGAGGGGCAGAGAAGGCCTCAGGGTGATAACAGGACATGTACATGGTGCTTTACAGTTTGCAGAGTGTTTTCAGCTACCTGCTTTTTCGTGCATTCTTTCACAGCAAACATTGTGCACCTGCTGTGTGCCAGGCATGATGCAGAAACAAATAACGTCTGCCAGGTCTAGCTTCAGATTACAGCCAGCTGCTGATGAGTTGGAGGCCGTGGCTGCCACCACACTGGTCCAGGCTCCCATGACCTGCCTTCTCACCCGCTGGCCACTGTGGCCTCCTGACTGGTCTTCTGTTTCCAGCTATGTCCCCTGCACACTCTTCTCTGCAAGGAATCCCAGGGGACCCTTTTAAAATGAGTTGGATCATGTTGCTTAAAAGTAAGTCAGAGTGAGACTGGAAGGACCCTGGAGGTCATGGTCCCTAGACCTTCTGTTAGCCCAAGACTGGAACCATTCCCAAAGCCAACTCTTCACACACGGATTGGACTGGACTATGGGATGGAAAATGATACTGGTGAGGAGTGAGCTTCTTGGCTCAAGTAGACACAGGAGACTATGTGGGCAGGTCCTGTCTGGAGGGGAGATGAGAAGGCAGAGCGGGACAGAAGCTGGCTGAATGGACTCGGGGAATACAGGGTGGAGAGAAGGAGTGTGCTGTCTCATTAGGGGGAGAGCAACTAGCAGTATATAGCAAGGTGTATATAAATTTTTGTATGAGAGACTGACTTGATTTGTAAATTTTCGCTTAAAGCACGATAAAAATTAAAAAAAAAAAAAGTCAGCAACCATACCAGATAATTGAACAGAGAGAATATCATCTGCATAAAACCTTCCAAGACCTTCTTCTCTTAGAATAAATGGTTAAGAGCTCGGCTGCTAACCAAAAAGTCGATAGTTCAAATCCACCAGCCACTCCTTGGAAATCCAATGGGACAGTTCTACACTGTCCTATAGGGTTGCCATGGGTCGGAATCAACTGGACGGCAACGGATTTGCTTTGGGTTTTTTTTTATTTTAATTACAATGGGTCACACAGGGCATGGTGGGGTCACCACACCCTGGATGACCCATGTTCTCTGTCCCCCTCCCTACCACCATCCACTCTCTGACTCCATTTCTTAGCATCCACCCTTCCCTTGCTCATAGTTCTGCAGCCACACCAAACATCTTCTCACAGGGGTTTGCGTCTGCTGTTCCCTGGGCCAGCACGCCCTTCTACAGATATCTGTGCTCCTGTACTTTCTTACCGTCTCTACTGAAATGTAATGTTCCCTGGCCACCTAGATGCTACGTCCTGTCACGCTCTCCTCCCTTACTCTGCTCTTCTTCTGATGTAATATGTACTTACTGGTGCTTTCGCTTTATTTTATTTCTTCCCACTTCAAAATGGAAGAGACCCAGGACAGTGGCTTTTATTTGCCCTGCTGACTGCTGTATCCCAAGCATCTGGGTCTGCCTGGCACATAGTAGATGTTTGTCATGGATTGACTTGTGTCCCCCCAAAATATCTGTCAACTTAGCTGGGCCATGATTCTCAGCATTGTGTGATTGTCCACCATTTTATGTGATTTTTCCTATATGTTGTAAATCCTATCACTATGTTGTAATAAGATGGATTAGCAGCAGCTATATTGATGAGGTCTACAAGATCAGGTAGTGTCTTAAGCCAGTTCCTTCTGAGATATGAAAGAGAGAAGCGAGCAGAGAGACATGGGAACCTCATACCACCAAGAAAGCAGTGCTGGGAGCAGAGCGTGTCTTTTGGACCTGAGGTTCCTGTGCTGAGATGCTCCCAGGCCAAGGGAGGACTGATGACAAGGACCTTCCTCCAGAGCCAGCAGAGAGAGAAAGCCTTCCCCTGGAACAGACGCCCTGAATTTAGACTTGTAGCCTACTCGACTGTGAGAGAATAAACTTCTCTTTGTTAAAGCCATCCACTTGTGGTATTTCCGTTATAGCAGCACTAGATGACTAAGACAGTGCTCAACAAATGGTTGTCGAATGAATGAATGAAATGGGAAAGTATAAGGACCCATGCATTATTATTCAGGGGACCCTCACCAGCCTGGAGGGTACAAGACGCTTCTGGCAGCTCCTGGACCTGAGAAGTGCTCCTTTGCAGATGGCGTTTTGGCTGTTCTTTCCACTTCACACATCAGCAAATCGTGGCTTAGTAATGCTCAGCAGCTCACCCAAGGCAGGAATTGAGGATCAGAAGCCTAGTGTGTGAGTGGCTCAGGAGACAGAAACCACACCAGGTAATTGAATGGAGAGAGCCTAACATAAAGAATTGTTAAGTAGGTATGAAGTTAAAAAACACACACACACACACACAGGAGAGCCCATGTGTGACACAGTAGAACTGTGATTCCTGGGATTCTCAATGGCTGATTTTCAGAAGGAGATCACCAGGCCTTTCTTCCAAGGTGCCTCTGGGTAGACTCCAATCTCCAACCTCTCCGTTGGCCACCAGCATGTTAACAACTTACACTACCCAGGGACTCTTGGAATAAAGTTGTGTCATAGATTGAATTGTGTCCCCCAAAAATATGTATTAACTTGGCTAAGCCGTGATTCCCAGTATTGTGTGATCATCCACCATTTTGTCATCTGATAAGATTTCCCTATGTGTTGTAAATCCTATCTCTATGAGGTTGATGAAACAGGGTCAGCAGCAGTTATGTTAATAAGGCAGGACTCAATCTACAAGTTTGGGTTGTGTCTTGAGCCAACTTCTTTTAAGATATAAAGAGTGAAACCAGCAGAGACATGGAGACCTCAAACCACCAAGAAAGGAGCAGAATGCATCCTTAGGACCCAGGGATCCTGTGCAGAGAAGCTCCTAATCCAGGAGAAGATTGATGACAAAGGCCTTCCTCCAGAGCCGACAGAGAGAGAAAGCCTTCCCCTGGAGTTGATGCCCTGAATTCCGATTTATAGCCTACCAGACTGTGAGAGAATAAACTTCTGTTTGTTGAAGCCATCCACGTTTGGTATTTCTGTTGTAGCAGCACTAGAAAACCAAGACAAGTTGTTAGCTGGGTGTCTGAAAGGCTAAAAAGAGAATGCTAAGGTATTATGGAAAGAGCCTTGGTGGCACAATGGTTAACTACACGACTGCTAACGGAAAGGTGAGTGGTTCAAACCCAGCAGCTGCTCAGTGGGAGAAAATGCCTGGTGATCTGCTCTTGTAAAGACTATGGGGGCAGGTCTACTCTGCCCTGTGGGGTGGCCATGAGTGGGAATCGACTAGACGGCACACAGCAGCAACAAGGCATTATGAAGGTAGCAACTGCAGGAAACACCAACCGTTGCTGTGGCTGAGGGAACAAAGGAGAGGGTTTGAAATTACTCTAACTTGAAAGCTCAAAGCAGGGTTCCTGTGGGCCTGGGCCCCCAAGCTCTGAGGAAGGCACCATCTGGCCGGTGTTGGAATCATTCAGGGGCGACAATGAGGCTGGTTCTATGAGTGTCAGAAGACTAGAAACTAAAAAAAAAAAACTAGATCCAGCTTATTCCTTAGAAAAGCAGGATGCTAGGGTGATGCTCACAAAAGAAAAGAACCCTCACGAGGGAGGCTGGGAATGTGGCAAATTGTCTTTTCCAGTCTCTTTTGTGGAAGCAGCTTTGGGGGTGTGTTGTCTGCCACACTAAAAAAAATCAGAAATAACAATAAAACAACTTCTATTTTAAGAAACAATCAAGTGTGATTTATATGATCAAATTTAGATCTATTTTCCATATTCTTAAAAAGCATGAAATTCAGAAAAAAAAAGTGTGATAAAATCCTTGCAAGCCCACTCTACCGTCCTCATAAGTGGTATATCCTGTGGAAATGTATAGCATTGTCTACTAAATTGAAAAAAAAAAAAAATAATGATCTGATTTTTTCAAATCATGTCATTCCCTAGACTAGCAAAAGTGAAATAGCAATCTTCAAAATCCTGGCAAAGTGCAGCTTGACGTTTCCCATGACAAATATAGAAAACTGTTTAAAATATTAAGTTACTTTGAAAAAAAAATGTGTCTTTAGCCCAGCCTCCTTTCACCCCCCTCCTGGAAAATGAGAAGGAAGTAGAGATGAAGATCAAAACGTAAGGTGGGGTTCGTGGCCACACTTACTCAGGGAAGACCCTATCTGGGCACCAGGGGGTAGATGACTAAGGGAACGTGTGTTTCTGGAGATACTAAGTTATTGAGGTTTTGCTACAGATGTTGTTAGGTGACATCGAGTCGGTTCTGACTCATAGCGACCCCACATACAACAGAACAAAACACTGCCTGGTCCTGCGTCATCCTCACAATCATTGCTACGTTCCAGCCCATTGTTGCGGCCACTGTGTCAACCCATCCTGTTGAGGGTCTTCCTCTTTTTCGATGACCCTCTGTAGATACACCTGATACTCACTGAGTGCTTACTTTGTGCTAGGTGCTACACATTCACCAAGTCACTTAATTCTCTCAACATACTTAAGAAGTAGTGCACCGTTATCCGTATATTATAGATAAGACACGGGAACGTGTCTGCTCCAAAGATGGACAGCCCCTCTTCCGGCCACTGAGAGACATGAGCAGATTTAAAAGGAAACAACTTCAGAGAGGGACTTGGAAAAACCGTACTCCCATGAATGCAGAAAGGAAAATTCCTCTTTGGAAAACAACTAGGGCAGATGCAGGTGTTGCTTGAGTCCCGTCTTCTCAAGCTCCCACCCCTTTGTTCAGGTGCTGCCAGAGCCTCCCTCTGTGTACCGCCCTTGCTAGGTGTAAAAGAGAGCATCAACCTTGACTCGTGGTGACCCCGTGTGTATCAGAATAGAATTGTGCTCCACAGGGTTTTCAATGGCTGATTTTTTGGAAGTAGATCTCCAGGCCTTTCTACCAAGGTGCCTCTTGGTGGATCATGTTAACTGTACTGCCCAGGGACTCCTGCTGGGTGTAGTTGCTGTTAGGTGCCATCTAGTTGGTTCCAACTCATAGCGACCCCATGTGCAATAGAACAAAACACTGCCTGGTCCTGCATCATCCGCAAGATCGTTGCTATGTTTGAGCCCATTGTCGCGGCCACTGCATCAATCCATCTCGTTGAGGGTCTTCCTCTTTGTCGCTGACCCTCTGTAGTAGATAAACCTTGTATTTATTGAGTGCTTACTTTGTGCTAGGTGCTGTACATTCACTAACACCATTTAATTCTTTCAATGTACTCAAGGAGCAGTGCACCATTACCCATATATTATAGATGAAATTAATTGCCATTTATAAAGATGACACAACTGACCAAGTTCTCGTTTCAGCCCCATGGAAAGAACCTCAAATGTTATGTATCTACTGTAGGCAATTGAGCTCAAGAGACACAAGGCAATTTACCCAGATACACATAGTGAACTCCAGGAAAAACTGAGAATGGACTAGATCTCCTGATTCTCTGCTGAGGGTTGTTCCTGCACCAGTCCTGAATTGCAATCTAGGAATCTAAATTACATCCTTCGATTCCAATAAAAGAGGGGGAGGGGAGAGCAAACAAAATCAGGCGAGGATTTGTGAAAATGGACCAATGGGGGTGACCATATCTATCATGGACAATATCTACTAAAGCTATACACAGGCCCACCATTTTGGCCTAGTAATTCCACCTGGGGTTTATACCCAAGAGAAATGAATGCACTGTGTTCCCCAAAACATGTACAAGAATGTTCATAGGAGCTTTCTTCATAACCGCCCCAAACTAGAAACAACCTACCTGTTCATCAACCACAGAATGGAATAATCATGGTATGTCCATAAAATTAAGTGCCAAACAATAAAAAAGAAAACTATCAATACATGCGACAGTGTCGATGAATCTCATAGACGTAATGATGACCAAAATAAGTTTCGCCCGTGTTTGAATTTCCCATGAGTGAATTATAGTATGTACTCTTTTCTATTTACGTAGTATGTGATTGCATTTATAGGAAGTTCAAACACAGGCAAAACTAACTGATGGTGAAAGAAATCAGAACTAGGGCTATCTTGGGATGGGGAAGAGAGAGATTGACTGGGAGGGGCATGAAAGAGCCTTCTGGGAGCACTGGAAACGTCCTATATCCTGGTTATGATGGGAGCTTGTTGTGGTTATTAGTTGCCCTCGAGTCAGCTCCAACTAATGGCTACCTTACGTATAACAAGAAAACAATGCCCAGTGCTGCGTCTTCTTACTGTTCTTTGGTATGTTTGAGCACGTTGTTGAGACGATTGTGCCAGTCCGCCTTGTAATGGATTGAATTATGTATCCTAAAAATGTGTGTATCAACTTGGTTAGGCCATGATTCCTGGTATTGTGTGGTTGTCCTCCATTTCATGATTGTAATTTTATGTTGAGAGAATTAGGGTGGGATTGTAATACCACCCTTGCTTAGGTCACCTCCCTGATCCAAGGTAAAGGGAGTTTCCCTGGGGTGTGGCCTGCACCACCTTTTATTTCTCTCAAGAGGTAGAAGGAAAGAGAAGGAAGCAGAGTTGGGGACCTGATACCACCAAGAAAGCAGCACCAGGAGCAGAGCGCATCCTTGGGACCCAGGGTCCCTGTGCCTGGGAAGCTCGTTGACCATGAGAAGATTGAGGACAAGGACCTTCTTCCAGAGCTGAAAAGAGAAAAAACCTCCGCTGGAGCTGACGCCTTGAATTTGGACTTTTAGCCTACTTTACTATGAGGAAATAAATTTTTCTTTGTTAAAGCCATCCATTTGTGGTATTTGTATTATAGCAGCACTAGATAACTAAGACACACCTCATTGAGGATTTCCCTTGTCTTCACTGACCCTTCACCAATCATGATGTCCTTTTCTAGAGTTTCGCCTTTCCTGATAACGTGTCCAAAGTAAGCAAGACGAAATATTTTGAGCATAAAAGCAAAACGGAAGTTACACGGATACACATGTTAATATTTGTCAGGTTGTACGTTTAACGCTTATGTACTTTACTGTATGTAGGTTCTACTTGCTTCTGAAGAAACAAGTCAAAAAACACGTCAAGGGCAGGCAGAAGACTGAACAGAAGACACAGGCATTCGCCTCGCCTTGCCCAGCGCCAAGCATGGTCCTCTGGCTCATGGAGGACTTTGGTAAATCATTGTTAGAGGAATGAATGAATGAATGAATGGTATTAATAACCTTACATGAAAAAATGTACCAACTCCTTACATAAGGGAAGGAAATGGAAAATGAAGGTAAACAAAAACATTCAGGTTAATAAACCATAAATACCCATTTATCTATCCAATTTGGGGGAAGTACAAGAGTGTGAGGCGCCATGATGAAAATGCCGGCTTCCTATTTTGGTTGGCAAATTAATCTGCCAGGCGTGTGGGGAGTGCCACAGGCCCACAGTTCTGATTTCAGTGGAATAGATGGAGGCTGCCTGATTTTCATGTAGATTACCCAGAGCTGAATGTAAATTGATGTAAATCAGAGAAATCGATCAGCAGCCACGACACCTTATTCTCCATCCCTGGGCCTCTCCTGTGTGCTGATGGCTCTCTGGGTACCTCACCAATCTGAGCCAGGCTGCCTTCGGGGATGGGAGAGGCAGAGGAAGCCAAAGGGAGGGTAGTGTGGCCTCTGTGGAGCTCTGGGGGGAAACAGCATCTCCGAGGGACAACATCTATGACAACCGTCAGTGGTGTAGCTCTCTGCGAGCGCTTCACACACATCCCAGCTCTAATGCACGCCTCGAGCCTGCAAGGAAAACATGGCTATTTATTGGTTTCACAAAAGGCAACCTGTGATCCTTGCAGGGGTGCTAGAAAGTTCAGATGAGCAAAAAGAGAAGAAAATGGTAACAAGTACCCACAACCCCGCCAGTCGTGAATGAACAGTTGAAATCTGGATGCCTGTCCTTTGAGACCTGTTCTGATGTGCGTGCAGACACGTGTGTCTGTGTAAAATTTATGTCTGATTGTCATTTTTAACTGTCGTCTTCCTTCAGCTCAATGTGGTGAATTGAGAGACTGAAGCGGGGTGAGGGAGGTTTATCCAGAGATGGCTTTTCTGTGAAGCTAACGAAGCTTCAGCTGCAGACCCTGTACCTTCAAGTGTGTTTATCATTTTAAGTTCTTTTCTTAAAGAGGGCTCCCCAAACTGTATAACCTCCAGGCTCCACAAGACCTGATCCTGTGTCTAGGTTTAACCATAAGCCAGTGACCCCCAAACCTTGCTGAGCCCTGGAATTACTGGGGAGACTGAGGTGATCACCAGGAGGCTGCTCGTGAGCGTGGTTCCCCCCTCAACCGAAGGGAGCATGTTGGTGGCATATCCTCCCCCGTGACCAAACCCTCCTGTCGCCCAGTCGGCTCTGCCTTCGTTTTTTGTTAGCTGCTGCTGAGTCGACTCCCAGCTCGTGGTGACCCCAGCCACAACGGGGTCAGACAGTTGTACTCCATCGGCTGATTTTTGGAAGTAAATCGCCAGGTCTTTCTTCCTAGCCCGTCTTGGTCCGGGAGCTCCCCTGAAACCTGTTCCGCACCACAGCAACACACAAGCCTCCGCTGACAGATGGGTGGTGGCTGCTTCAGATAGTGCTGAATTAAAAGAAGAGTGACGCTTATTTTGTCTTCTTTTTTGCTTCAGTGGCCCGAGGAAAGGAAAACATGTTTATTGAGCACCCACTAAGTGTCAGGCACTGTGCTAGGTCTTCCCTTTCATCATTTATCTGCTTCAACTTCTCAGTAACTCCCTGAGATAAATAGTATTATCCTCATTTTACTGGTAAGGAAGCAGAGGCTCTGGGAGGTTAAGCAGCGTGCTCAAGGTCACAGCGCTCAGGTGACAGAGCCAGGATCTGAACCTAGAAGATTCTCACACCAAAGTCTGTGCCCTTTTCACTATTGTTTCCATATAAAGGGTCTTGGGATCCCGTGTCTAAATTTCAGCTCTCACTGTCTGCAACTGGAGACAGAAACAACTGAATCAAAACTCTCAAAGCCCAGGATAGAGTTTGGAAGTTTCTCTCAGAGCTTGACTTTCTCAGGATCCCACCAGGCTGGGAGCTCTGGGATGGTGTCTCAGTCATTTAGTGCTGCTGTAACAGAAATACCACAAGTGGATGGCTTTAACAAAGCGAAATCTATTCTCTCACGGTCTAGGAGTCTAGAAGTCTGAATTCAGGGCACCAGCTCCAGGGAAGGCTTTCTCTCTCTGTCGGTTCTGTGGGAAAGTCCTTGCCATCAATCCTCTCCTGGTCTAGGAGCTTCTCAGCACAGGGACCCCAGGTCCAAAGGACAAGCTCCATTCCTGGCTCTACTTTCTTAGTGGCAGGAGGTCCCCCTCCTTTCTGCTCAATTCTCTCTTTTATATCTCAAAAGAGATTGACTCAAGATACAACCTAATCCTGTAGATTGAGTCCTGCCTCATTAACATAACTGCCTCTAATCCTGCCTCATTAACATCATACCCACAGAGATTAGGGTTTACAACACATAGGATAATTACATCAGATCAGAAAATGGCGGACTACCACACACACAATACTGGGAATCATGGTCCAGCAGAATTCACACATTTTGGGGTGGGACACAATTCAATCCATAACATGGCTGGGGCCATGCTCCCCTGATTCACCACTAAACCCCTCCCCCAATGAGCACAGAGTGGGCACTCAGTAGGAGAAAAAAGAATCTTCACCTAAATAAAAAATCTTGAAGTCAAAAAAATGGAAAGTAATAAGTATGGGCAAGGAGGCAGAGAAATTGAAACTCTCCTGCACTGCTGGTGGGAAGGTAAAATGGCGCAGCCGCCATGGAAAATAGCCTAGTGGTTCCTCAAGAAGTTAAGCATAAAACTAGCGCCAAAACCCAAACCAAACCCAGTGCCGTCGAGTCGATTCCGACTCATAGCGACCCGGTAGGAAAGTGTAGAACTGCCCCCTAGAGTTTCCAAGGAGCGCCTGGCAGATTCGAACTGCCAACCCTTTGGTTAGCGCTTAACCACTATGCTACCAGGGTTTCCAAACTAGCACAGGTCTCAACAATTCCAATCCTAGGCTTACAGGCAAAAGAATTGACAACAGGTGTTCATACTTGTGCACGAATGTTTATAGCAGCAGTGCACACAATGGCCGAAAGTCAGAAACCCAAATGTCCGTCAAAAGACGAATGGATAAACAAAACGTGGCGTATACGCACAAAACGTGGCGTACACAGGCAGCTTGACAACGGGATGAAGTAGTGACACATGCTACAACACGGATGGACCTTGAAAACATGGCGCTGAGTAAGAGAAGGCAGACACAAGAGACCACGTAGTACGTGATTCTACCTAGATGATGGGTCCGGAATAGGCAAATCCAGAAAGGCAGGGGCAGACCTGAGGTTGCAAGGGACTGAAAGGAGGGGTATGGGGTCTGCTTTGGGGGTGATGAAAGTTTTGGAACTGGGTAGTGGTGACAGTTGCCAAAACTGTAAATATATTTTATGCCACTGAGTTGTACTCTTTGAAATGGTTAAAAAGGTAAGTTCCATACCGTATGTGTTTTACTGCAATAAAAAAGTAAACAAAAGCAATGGGCTTTTCACGGCATTGTCTCTGCTGCCCTCTCTCCCGTCCTCGTCACAGCCGAATCTCTCAGAAGCTCAGTCCAGACCCACTGTGCCCATGCTGCCATCGCCCAAACCAGTAGCCAAGTCGCTGTGGACTCATGCTGCCCCCGTGTGTGTGAGAGGGCTCCGTTGTGCTCCAAAGAGTTCTCAACAGCTGATTTTTCGTTAGATTGCCAGGCCTTTCTTCAGAGGCACCGCTGGGTAGACACGAACTTCCCGCCTTTTGGTTAGCAGCTGAATGCATTAGCGACTTGCACCATCAAGGGATTCCTGCCATCACCTACTCCCCCACCCGCTCTAGCCTGGCTTCAGGCACCACCCGTCTCCTGAACTTGTCCCCCAAAGATCACCTCTCCACCTCTCATCTCACTTGAACTTAAAGAATCACACAAGGAATAACGCCTTCCACGCAGAGAGGACACGCACAAGTCTTTTCGTGTGGGAGGACAGGCGCATTCTCTGAAGACTGCTTAGATCCTGGCGTAGTCCACTGGGCACTGGAAACTTCCAGACTGACACCTCCATGCTGACCTTGAGCAAGATTCCATTCCCCAGCCAGCGAGACGAGCCCGAGCCCAGCAATTACGCGCTGACAGCTGTCAACCCGGCTCGTCCCGGGGCCGCAGATGCTCACCCAGATGGGCACCAGACGCAGAATATATATTCATGAGTGACAAAAGATAATTTGTACATGTCTCAGGTTGCACCCAAACTTTCCCTGTCAGTTTTCCTCTCTTGCTGAAGGTAAAATTAAAGGCTTCAGAATATGACACTTTTTAGTAGTTACCAGGTAACAGGGAATCTAGCTGTCAAAACTATTGACAGGCTGACGGGTGGAACTTGGGTTTAGAATATCCCTTTATCACAGCTACAATCAGGGCACTTTGTAGCCATGTCTCAGAGACAATAGTCATTAATTTAGGGAAAACACGACCACCATGCAGATTCCTATAATAACCTTACCAGCTCACCTCCTGAACACTTGGAGCTCTCTGGGGTTCAAGGTCAGTGGACATCGGAGGTGCTAGAGCTCATAGGCTCAGAATTCAGGCTTTTCTGTCCATCCATCCTGTCCCAAGCCCCGACTCTGTGACTTAGCTGTGGTGTGGCCTTGGACCTGTCAGTTACCCCTCTGAGGCTTGGTTCCTTCTTCTGTAAAATGAGAGAGCAGTAGTTCCTAGAACATGGGGGCTTTGGGGACAGTTGTTGTTGTCAGCTTCCGTGAAGTCAGCCCCTGACTCATGGCGACCCCATGCACAAGGGAACAAAATGCTGCCTGGTCCTGTGCCATCCCTATGATCAGTGGCAGATTGGACCATTGGGATCTACAGGGTTTTCATTGGCTCATTTTTGGCAGTAGATTGCTAGGCCGTTCTTCCTAGTTGGTCTTAGTCTGGAAGCTCCCCTGAAACCTGCTCAGCATCATACCAACATGCACACTCCGCTGACGGATGGGTGGTAACTGTGCTGCTTGAAGTACATCAGCTAAATGTTGAACCGGAGTCTCCCACATGGAAGGAGAGAATTCTACCACTGAACCACCAGTAAGGCTGCTGCACTCATGCTGACAGCCTTCTAGAGAAACTAACCCGTTGCGGTCGAGTTGTACAGGACAGAGTAGAACTGCCTGTAGGGTTTCCAAGGAGAGGCTGCTGGATTTGAACCACCGACCTTTTGGTTAGCAGCTGAACTCTTAACTACTGTGCCACCAGGGCTCCCTAGAGATACTAAAGCTACACAATAGGGCTTCTCAACACAGTTTCCTTGGTGAACAAAAGGAAAAGTTTGCACTGCTCACAAATTAAAAACAAAAAAATTGAAACCCATTGCTCTAGAGCCAGGGTTCTTAATGTGGAGTTCATGGAACTGGGGGTCCTAAGGAATCCTGCTGATGCCGTGGTTAAACACTCGGCTGCTAACCATAAGGTCGACGGTTCAACCCACCAGCCACTCCGCAGGAGAAAGATGTGGCAGTCTGCTTCCTCAAGGATTCCAGTCTTGGAAACCGTACGGGGCAGTTCTACTCTGTGGCATAGGTTCCCTATAAGTTGGAATTCAACTCTATGGTAGTGGGCTTCTGGGGGATCCTTAAGTGGACTTTCCAGAGACTGGGAGTTTCTGAAATTGCAAGTAGAAATCTGCATATTTATGTTATTCTGGGAAGAAGACCCCATGGCTTTCAACTATTCCAGAGAGCTCTGGGAGCCTCTCTTGTTGCCCTCCGTCAATTCCCACTCATAGCAACCCTACCCACAACAGAAGAAAACTGCTTGGTCCTGTGCCATCCTCACAATCATTGCTATATTTGAGCCCATTGTTGCAGCCACGGTGTGAATCCATCCCACTGAAGGTCTTCCTCCTTTTTGCTGACCCTCTACTTTACCAAGCATGATGCACTTCTCCAAGGACTGGTTCCTCCTCATAACTTGTCCAAAGTACTTGAGACACATTCTCGCCTTCTTCGCTTCTAAGGAGCATTCTGACTGTACTTCTTCCATGACATATTTGTTTGTTCTTCTGGCAGTCCATGGTATAGTCAGTGTTCTTCAAAGGCATCATTCTTCTTTCACCTTCCTTATTCATGGTCCAACTTTCATGTGCATATGAGGCGAACAAAAACACCATGGCTTGGGTCAGGCACACCTTAATCCTCGAGGCAAAATCTTTGTTTTTTAACACTTTAAAGAGGGTTTTTTTTTGCAGCAAATTTGCCCAGTGCAGTACATTGTTTGATTTCTTGACTGCTCCTTCCGTGGGCATTGATTGTGGATCCAAGTAAAATGAAAACCTTCACAACTTTGATATTTTCTCTATTTATTGTGAAGTTGCTTATTGGTCCAGTTGTGAGGATTTTTGTTTTCTCTATGGTAGGGTATAATCCGTACTGAAGGCTGTGG
Source organism: Loxodonta africana (assembly GCF_030014295.1). Taxonomy (NCBI): domain Eukaryota; kingdom Metazoa; phylum Chordata; class Mammalia; order Proboscidea; family Elephantidae; genus Loxodonta; species Loxodonta africana. The sequence goes on from NC_087351.1 coordinate 107,934,022, forward strand.
TCTTCATCAGTAAGTGCTTCAAGTCCTCTTCACTTTCAGCAAGCAAGGTTGTGCTATCTGCATGTCACAGGTTGTTAATGAGTCCTCCCCTATCCCTGATGCCCCGTTCTGCTTCGTCTAGTCCAGCCCTGTTGCACACCTTTCCTGATTTTAAGCCACTCAGTATCCCCTCGTTTTGTTCAAATGACTGCCTCTTGGTCTATGTACAGTTTCTGTATGAACACAATTAAGTGTTCTGGAATTCTCATTCTTTGCAATGTTATCCATAATTTGTTATGATCCATGCAATTGAATGCCTTTGCATAGTCAATAAAACACAGGTATTCTTTCTGGTATTCTCTGCTTTCAGCCAAAATCCATCTGACATCAGCGATGATATCCCTTGTTCCATGTCCTCTTCTGAATCCAGCTTGAATTTGTGGCAGTTCTCTATGTACTACTGCAACCGTTTTTGAATTATCTTCAGCAAAATTTTACTTGCATGTGATATAAATAATATTGTTTGATAATTTTCACATTCTTTTGGATCACCTTTCTTTGGAGTGGGCACAGATACAGATTTCTGCCAGTTACTTGGCCAAGTAGCCGTCTTTTAAATTTCTTGGCATAGTCAAGTGAGCACTTCCATTCCGCCAATTCCTGGAGCCTTGTTTTTCTTCAACGCCTTCAGTGCATCTTGGACTTCTTCCTTTAATACCATCGGTTCTTGTTCATATGCCTCCTTCTGAGATGGCTGAACACGAACCAGTTCTTTTTGATACAATGACCTGTGTTCCTTCCAACTTCTTTTGATGCGTCCTGCGTCGTTCAATTTTTTGCCCATGGGATTCTTTAAAAGAACTACAGGGCAGCGTTTTTCAAACTCAAGTGTACACGTGACTCTCCAAGGATATTGTTAGAAAGCAGATTCTGACTCTGTAGGCCTGGGGTGGGCCTGAGACTCTGCATTTCTCACAAGTTCCCGGACAATGCCGATGCTGCTGGTCTTGGACCACAGGAATAATAGGGATCTAGTCTTGCTGGCCAACAGGGTAACCACTAGCCACATGCTGCTACTGAGCTCTGTAGTGTGGCTTGTCCGAATTGAGGTATCCTGTGTGGAAATATAAACCAGATTTCAGAGACAGTCCAAAACTAAGAGAAAAAGTAAGATATCTCACTAGTGATTTTTGTATTGACTGTTGTTAGGTGCTGCCAATTCCAACTCATACCAACCCTATAGGACAGAGTAGAGCTGCCCCACAAGGCTTCACAGGCTGTAATCTTTATGGGAGCAGGCTGTCAAGTCCTTTCTCCCACAGGGTGCCGGGTGGACTTGAACCACCCACATTTCAGTTAGCAGCTGAGTGCTTTACCACTTCATCACCAGGGCTCCTATAACATGTATGCCTTTCGTGTTGACTACATGTTATAATGATAATATTTTGAATGTATGGATTTAAATAAAATCCATTATTTAAATTAATTTTACCCATTCCCTCTTTTTCAAGCGTGGCTACCAAAATTATTTTTAAATTATTCATGTGGCTTGCACATTATATTTTATTGGACGATGCTGGTGTAGGGCCCACTAAATTAGGTAGCAGCTGACTGGGGGAAGATTGGGTGGTGTAGGGATTATGGAGGGGCCCCAGAATTTGAGCCCAGGGTCTAGTACCTGTGGAGCTGCTGAACAGACTGGAGACCGTGGACCAGTCACTTGTGCATCCAGGACAGAGTTGTTCACCTGTGTGACGGGGAGGTTGGGGAAAAGTGTCATCTAAGTCCACTCAGGTCTCAAAGGCCTTGTGGCTCTGATGTGACCTTGCCTTCTCCTACAGTTCAGTGCAGCATCACACAATTCTTACAGAGAGGCAGTTTAGGGCTCAAGGTACATGGTCTGGGGCAGACTGTCTGTGGCTTGTGAATTACTTCTAGTATAGCCCAAAGCAAGACACTACGTTTCTCTTTACCTCAGTTTCCCATTTGTAAAATGGACATAATAATAGTGTACACAGTTCATGAGAAGAATCAATGAGCTAATACCTCTTGTTGGTAGGGGCTATCGAGCTGGTTCTGGCTCCTAGCAACCCTGTGTACAACTGAATGAAACACTGCCCAGCCCTGAGCCATCCTCAAGATCACTGTTATGCTTGAGCCCATTGTTGCAGCCACTGTGTCCATCTCATTGAGGGTCTTGCTCTTTTTCGCTGACCCTGTGCTTTACCAAGCATGGTGTCCTTCTACAAGGAATGGTTCTTCTTGATAACATATCCAAGGTATGTGAGATGAAGTCTCACCATCTCCTCTTCTAAGGAGCATTCCGATTGTACTTCTCCCAAGACAGATTTGCTTGTTCTTTTGGCGGTTAATACCTAACAAGACTTAAACTGTGGCTGGGCACATGATTCTCAATTAACAGAGCTATTATTTTTATTTCACCACCTATGGTGGTGAAGGTTCTGTGTCAGCTTGGCTGGGCCATGGTTCTCAGTAGTCTGACAGTTATGTAATGTAGTTTGGTAGCTATGTAATGACATAATTTGGCAGTTATGTAATGATGTAGTTATCCTCCATTTTGTGACATAATTTAATCATCTCCATGATGTGATCAGCCAATCAGTTGTAAGGGGAGTTTCTTTGGGGGTGTGGCCTATATCCAATATATATGGACGTTCTGGCAAAGCTCCCTGGTTTTGTTCTCTGGATCCTGAATCTACCTCATCATCATCTGACCTCCGGCTCTTGGGCCTTGAGCCAGCAGCCTGCTGTATTGTCTGCTGATCTTGGGATTCCTGGGCCCCTGCAACCTGTGAGCCAGCAGCTTAGCATCTGATCAGCTGATCTTGGGTTCATCAGTTCTTGCAGCTCTGTGAGTCAAGAGAAGGCTCCAGCCTGATACCTGACCCATGGACGTGGGACTTACTGTCCTCTACAACCGCATGAGTCATTTCCTTGAGATAAATCTCTCTCTCTCTCTAAATAGATATAGATACGTGTATACTCTGGTGCCTGTTAACCAAAGGGTCGGCAGTTCAAATCCGCCAGGTGCTCCTTGGAAACCCTATGGGGCGGTTCTACTCTGCCCTATAGGGTCGCTATGAGCTGGAATGGACTCGACGGCACTGGGTTTTTGGTATACCCTACCAAGGTCATTGTTGTCGAGTCAATTCCAACTCGACATCTAGTGGCCCTATAAGACAGAGTAGAACTTCCCCACAGGGTTTCCAAGGAGTGGCTGGTGGATTTTACCTGCCGACCTTTTGGTTAGTGGCCATAGCCCTTAACCGCTGCACCGCCAGGGCTCATATATATATATATGTATATGCTTCACTGGTTTTCCTTCTCTGGAGAACTCAGTCTAAGACACTGCCTGTCTGTCAGTTGATCGTACTGTGGTGGCTTGTGGGTTACTATGATGCTGGAAGCTATGGCACCAGTATTTCAAATACCAGCAGGGTCACTCATGGTATATGGGTTTCAGCTGAGCTTTCTCACCAGACAGACTAGGAAAAAAAGGCCTGGAGATCTGTTTCCTAAAATTAGCCAGTGAAAGCCCTGTAGATCACACCAGAATATTGTCTGATGTAGTGCTGAACAGTGAACCCCCTAGGTTGGAAGGCACTCAAAATACACAGTGTGCACAACAACAGTGGACTTGAGCATACCAACAATTGTGAAGAGGGTGCAGAAGTGGGCAGCGTTTCTTTCTGTTGTACTTCAGGTCTCCATAAGTCAGAGCCAACTTGACAGCCATTAACAACTAACATTTTTATTACGAACCTGAGTTAAAATCCACATTCTACCATCTCCACATGAGGGAGCTTACTGGTTGGTTTGTTTTTGAAAGAAAATTTATTTTTATTGTGATAAGTATGTAGGTAACACAACATTTGCCATTCCTACAGTTTCACCGGTATACTTCAGTGACATTAATTACGTTCATCGTGGTGTTCAACCATCACCATTAACAGAGTTTTCCCACCACCTTAACAGAATTTTTTTTTTAACGGAAATGTTTTCTTTTATTTTTACTTTATGTTTGCTTTACTTTTACTCGGGTTCCTTACTTGAAAAATAAAGACGTCGGTATTGGCAGACAAATAAAACAACTTCTAAAAAAGTGCTTAATGCATCAGTTTGTGGTGTATAAAACCAAAAAACCAAAACAAAACCTATTGCCATTCAGTCGATTTTGACTCATAGTGACCCTATAGGACAGAGTAGAACTGCCCCATAGGGTTTTCAAGGAGCAACTGGTAGATCCGAACTGCTGACCTTTTGGTTAGCAGCCAAGCTCTTAACCACTGGGCCAGCAGGCCTCCTTGTGGCATATAACCTAAATAAATGGCGAATCATCATCTTCTGTGCGCCTTTCTGTTATTTTAGTGTCTATTCCTGGCATCAGAAGGTGTGGTTCATCAAATAAAAGGTCCCCACAATACTGCCTCGTTTCTCAGAGTGACCAAAACAAAAAAAAAAACAAACCAAAAACCAAACCTGTTGCCATTGAGTCAATTCTGACTCACGATGACCCTGTAGGACAGAGTAGAACTGCCCCATGGGATTTCCAAGGAGCACCTGGTGGATTCAAACTGCCAGTCTTTTGGTTAGCAGCCATAGCTCTGAACCGCTATGCCACCAGGGCTCCCAAGAATCAGATTAATGCATCCCTTTTCTCCAACATGGTGTCTGCTAACAGGCTCAGGGAAACTTCCAGAATGAAACTTCTAGGAACTCATTTCATGCCACATCCAGAATGTGATCCCAACCAAAAAGGAAAACATTACTATTACCATTCAGCTCTCAGTGGGCAGTTGCTGCTGTCTGTGCCGTCGAGTTGACTCTGACTCATGGAGACCCCATGTGTTACAGAGTAGAACTGCTCCATAGGATTTTCTTGGCTGTAATCTTTACAGAAACAGATTGCCAGGTCTTTCTTCCATGGTGCTCTTGGGTGGGTTCAAACCACGAACCTTTTGGCTAGTAGTCAAGCACAAATCCCGTGCACCACCCAGGGACCTTACTAGGGTGGGCAGTAGCACTCTTCGTTTGCAAGGTCAGGAAGCTAAAATCGCACTTTGAGACTGTGTCTTTGTCTCCCCTCCTCTCTGCGTTGTGTGTTGGGGCCTCGGGTTGTAATCTGTTTTAGCTTTGTAGTTCCACACGACATTTCTGGTTTTGCTTTCCTGACTGATTTGCTCCAGAAGACTGAACAGTCACCCTGCGTAGGACATTGTATTTCTGAAACAGAGTTACCTAGTGGAAAGGCCTGGAAAATGATTTATGGGTGACGGGGAACGGCCTGCGTGAAATAAAAGGTGGTTAATGGGCTGGTCCCCACTCGGGAGAGAGGGTGTTTTTGTTCCAGGAAGCTGAGGACCACAACTATTTCAGACAAGCAGGCTTGGCAGTTCATTTCTGCAGGGCTTCACGGATGGTTGCAGGGCTCATCCGCTTTTCCGGCCTTTGAAGCAGAAAGGTGGCTGTGGGGTGGTGGAAAGCCTCCAGCGTTGTAGCTGGGAAACCGGGCTGCAGGTCCCTTCTCTGCCCCTTGCTACCTGGCCCCCGTTTCCTCACAGGCACAATTTCTCCCAGAGTTACTGTAGGGATCCCAGGGAACAGCAGGAGAGAGGGTATACCCAGCATAGAACTGATGCTTCATCATAAATATGTATTGAATTGAAGACAATTAGACAAGTACACACAGTCATGGAGTTGAATTAGTGAGAGGAACTTTTCAGCATCTGTGGCTGTGAGGAAAACAGAAAATCTCTGAATTCAAAATGGCCGCCATGGCCGTTGTGAGGGCTTCCCGGGGGCTCCTACGGCAAGCCTAGTGTGGTGTGTGAGGAGAGAAGAAGGCAGGCTGGCTGGCCCAAGGCTGGCTGTGTTGGAATCTTCAGGGAATGCCCACGTAGATGGACATTGTACGTTTTATGTTGGCTCAGAAACGATAGCCGAGCATTCTGTGCCCATTGGCTTGGCCGTTTTCCTCAATTTGGTCAAATGGCATGTGACTCGTTACCAGTTGCTGTCGAAATGATTCCGGCTCATGGTGACCCCACGTGTGTCAGAGTAGAACTGTGGTCCATACGGTTTTCAGTGGCAGATTTTTCAGAAGTAGATCACAGGCCTTTCTGCAGAGGCAATTCTGGGTAGACTTGCACCTCCAACTTTTTATTTAGCGCCTGAGTGCCTTAACCATTTTTACTCTTCAGGGACTCTTGGGATGTAGCAGACATTGCTAATTACACCTCAGTATCCGTTCTTCTTCTTCTTTTTTTTTTTAAATGTATAGCCCACACTTAAGTGCTTTCAGTGAAAGTTTACAAATCAAGTCAGTCTCTCACACAAAAACCCATATACACCTTGCTACACACTCCCAATTACTCTCCCCCCTAATCAGACAGCCTGCTCTCTCCCTTCACTCTCTCTTGTCGTGTCCATTTCACCAGCTCCTAACCCCCTCCACCCTCTCATCTCCCCTTCAGGCAGGAGATGCCAACATAGTCTCAAGTGTCCACCTGATCCAAGAAGCTCACATTACTGTTCTTTTTTAATAATTTATTTTATTTTGGTTATTGTTGAGAACATATACAACAATTCGCTTCTTTGTTTTGCATAAATATTACAACATCCCTCACACATCCACACACACACTGATTTACTCCATTAGCAGAGTCATTGCTACCCAACTGTTGTTCTTAGGTTATGACTCATAACGACGCCATGTACAGAGGAATGAAACACTGCCCCATCCTACTCCATCCTCACAATCATTGCTGTATTTGAGCCTATTGTTGCCGCCACTGATTCAATTCATCCTGTTGAGGGTCTTCCCTCTTTTTCACTGACCCTCTACTTTACCAAGCATAATGTCCTTCTCCAGGGGCTGGTCCCTCCTGATAACCTGTCCAAAGTACATGAGGCGAAGTCTTGCCATCCTCACTTCCTCACTTCCAAGGAGCGTTCTGGCTGTACTTTTTCCAAGACAGATTCGTTTAATCTTCTGGCATATTGTCTTAGTCATCTAGTGCTGCTATAACAGAAATACCACAAGTGGATGGCTTTAACAAAGACAGGTTTATTCTCTCACAGTCCGGTAGGCTAGAAGTCTGAATTCAGGGCGCCAGCTCCAGGGGAAGGCTTTTTCTCTCTGTCGGCTCTGGAGGAAGGTCCCTGTCATCAGTCTTCTCTTGGTCTGGGAGCTTCTCAGCACAGGAATCTCAGGTCCAAAGGGACGTGCTCTGCTCCTGGTGCTGCTTTCTTGGTGGTATGAGGTCCCCATGTCTCTCTTCTCACTTCTCTTTTGTATCTCAAGAGATTGGCTTAAGGCACTATCTAATCTTGTAGACGTCATCAATACAACTGCCACAAATCCATATCATTTCATCATAGTGATAGGATATACAACACATAGGGAAATAACATAAAATGGTGGACAATCACACAATACTGGAATTCAAAAAAATTTTTTTTTTTTGGAATTCAAGGCCCAGCTAAATTGACAGATATTTTGGGGGGACACAGTTCAATCCATGGCATCCATGGTATATTCAGAATTCTTCGCCCACACTGTAAATCAAAGGCATCAATTCTTCTTGGCTTTTCCTTATTTGTTGTCCAGCTTTCGCACGCATATGAGGCGATTGAAAATACCATGCTTGGGTCAGGCACACCTAAGTCCTCAGTGTGACATCTTTGCTTTTTAACCCTTTAAAGATATCTTTTATGGCAGATTTGCCCAATGCTGTTTCCATGGGCATTGACTGTGGATCCAAGTAAAATGAAATCCGTGACAACTTCAGTCTTTTCTTCATTTATCATGATGTAGCTTATTGGCCCAGTTGTGAGGATTTTTGTCGTCTTTATGTTGAAGTATAATCCATACTGAAGGCTGTTGTCTTTGATCTTCATCAGTAAGTGCTTCAACTCCTCTTCACTTTCAGCAAGCAGAGTTGTGTCATATGCATATCACAGGTTGTTAATGAACTTCCTGTAGTCCTGAGGCCCTGTTCTTCTTCATATAGTCCAGCTTCTCAGATTATTGCTCAGCATACAGATTGAATAATTATGGTGAAAAGATACTTCCCCGATATCCACTTTTCCTGATTTTAAACCATGCAATATCCCTTGCTCTGTTCAAATAACTGCCTCTTAGTCTATGTACAGGTTCCACATGAGCACAATTAAGTGTCCTAGAATTCCCATTCCTTCCACTGTTATTCATAATTTGTTATGATCCACACAGTCGAATGTCTTTGCATAATCAATAAAAAGAGGTAAATGCCTTTCTGTTATTCTTTGCTTTCAGCCAAGATCAATTTGACATCAGCAATGATATGCCTGGTTCCATGACCTCTTTTGATTCCGGCTTGAATTTCTGAGTTCCCTGTTGATGTATTGCTGCAGCCATTTTTTAATTATCTTTAGCCAAATTTTACTTGTGTGTGACATTAATGATATTGTTTGATAATTTCCTTATTCTGTTAGATCACCTTTCTTTGGAATGAACACAGGTATAGATCTCTTTCAGTTGGTTGGGTAGGTACCAGTCCCCCAAATTTTTGACATAGGCAAACGAGCATTTTCAGCGTTGCATCCATTTGTTGAAACATCTCAATTGATATTCTGTCAGTTCCTGGAAACTTGTTTTTTGCGAATGCCTTCAGTGTAGCTTAGACTTCTTCCTTCAGTACCAGAGGTTCTTGATCATATGCTACTTCCTGAAATGGTTGAATATTGATCAATTCTTTTTGGTACAGGGACTGTGTGTATTCCTTCCATCTTCTCATGGTGTTTCCTGTTTTGTTCAATGTTTTGCTCATAGAATCCTTCAATATTGCAACTCAAGGCTTGAATATTTTCTTCAGTTCCCTCAGCTTGAGAAATGCAGAGTGCATCCTTTCCTGTTGGTTTCTAACTCCAGGTCTTTGCATAGCTCCTTACAATACTATGTCTTATCTGGCTGCCCTTCAAAATCATCTGTTCAGCTCTTTTACTTCATCATTTCTTCCATTTACTTTAGCTACTTGATGTTGAAGAGCAAGTTTCAGAGTCTCTTCTGACATCCATTTTGGTCTTTTCTTTTTTTCCTCTCTGTTTAATGACCTTTTGCTTTCTTCATGTATGATATCCTTGATGTCATCCCACAACTCATCTGGTTTTCAGTCATTAGTGCCCAATGCATCGAATCTATTCTTAAGATGGTCTCTAAATTCATATGGGATATACTCAAGGTTATACGTTGGCTTTCAACGGACTTGCTTCTAGCGACTCAATTAGATCCTATATATCCCAGCCTCTCTTGCAGCTATATGTGATCGTGTGATTATCCTGTGGTCAATGGAATATGAGCAGAAGTATGTAACTTCCAGACACTGTTAAAAAGGAAGTTGCTTGTCTTCCATTTCCCCTTTCCCGATGGAATAAATTCAAGCAGTCATCATGGGTAAGAGATGGGAATTGTGTGTGAGGATGGAGGAGCTGCCCTGCCAGCTGGGTGACTGATGACTTTGTAGAATAAAGCTAGCAACCAGCCCTAGAACATCCACTTACCTCTGCACTAATACAAAAAAAAAAAAAAAGAAATAAAATTCTGTAGAAATAAAATTCCCTCTTATGTAAACCACTATTGCCGCTCCTTGGAAAACCCTATAGGGCAGTTCTGCTCTGTCCTATGGGGTCGCTATGAGTTGAAATCAACTCAATGGCAAAGGGTTTGGTTTTGGTTTGGTTTGTTAGAGCAGCTTCTATTGTCATCAAATCAATTCTAGCTCATAGCCACCCTATTGGACAGATTAGAACTGCTGCATAGGGTATCCAAGGCTGTAACCTTCACCAAGGCAGACTGCCACACCATTCTCCTACAGAGCTGCTGATGGGTCTGAACGTTTGTGTTCACAACTGAACTCTTAACCACCGTGCCGTGAGGGCTCCCTAAAGCAGTTTAGTGCCGCACTAATACATGGGGACAATGTAGTGTTACAGCCCAGCTGCCTGGGAACGGCTTTGCAAAGGCTAATTTTGTAGTGGGAGATTTTGCAGGTGGATTCTCTAGTGTGGGTGCTCAGAGCAACAGGATTTTTTTTTTGGGGGGGGTGTAAAAATTATTGTTTTATTCTAGTTATAAATGCAGTGCAGGGTCAGATAGAAAATTTGGAAAATACTCATTAAGATAAAAATAATTTGTAATCTCATCAGACATGATCAACATTTGTTAATCATTTGATTATAAGTGCTTATAGTAATTGTGCCCATGCGATTCTTTTACAAAAGAGGGTTCATACTATGTACTCAGTTTTGTATTCTCCATTTTTTTTCACTTAAAATTATACAATTATGGATTAGAGCAGAAGAAATACAGGTGTTAATTGTGCGTACATTTTAAATGTTACCATTAGCATATACATTTGGATGCATAGGAGAACCTGGTGGCTATGGGTGCTAACCGAAAGGTCAGCAGTTCAAATCTACCAGGCGCTTCTTGGAAATCCTGTGGGGCAGTTCTACACTGTCCTATAGGGTCGCTATGAGTCAGAATTGACTCAACAGCAATGGATTTGGTTTTTGGTTTTTGGATATATAATGACTCCGTGCCACAACAGAAGTGAATGAAGTTATATTTAAGCAGAGATAGACCTCCAATGACTGTGTCTTTCGTAAGATACTTCAAGACTATACAAGTGGGTCTTTTGGACTCCTGAGACAGAGCGTGTGGAATGCTATATTGCTTTGAACTAAAAGTTTCTTACATCATAAACTTTGACAGTCTCAGTATTTAAACATTTCTACTTTTCATAAAATGCAAAAAAAAAAAAAGGTGTACCCTCCCCCCCCCCCAAAAAAAAATTACATTATGAGCACTTTCCCATGCTATTACATTTTCTCTAGAAGCATGGTTTTTATCAACTGGGTAATACTCCTTAGCATAGATAAACCATCATTTATTTATCTGATATTTAGTTGGGCATCTGATTATTTCTTTTTTTTTTTTTTTTAACTTTTTTGCTATTAAAATACACTCATGTGAGAATCCTTATACTGACCTCTTAGTGCACTTCTTTGACTGTATAGCTTTTGGGTAGAGTTTTCAAAGTGGAATTATTAGGTCAAAGGGCATGACTATATTTAAGCCTTTTAATATATCTTGCCAAATTTTCTTCCAGAAAAGTTGCAATGCTGCACATTCCCACCAGCAGCAGATGAGAGTAGGTCTTGGAATCATGACATGGATTATGGGAGGCAGGGCCCACCACCCCACCCTTCCTCCTGCCACACCTGTCCCTCAGAAGGCTTTGTGATCCTCACTTGATGAAGATAGGGACAGTGTACACTGAGAATTGTGGACACTTTGGCTCTGGGGTGGGAGTGTTAGGGAGTCCTCTAGCATGATTCCATACCACACAGGATTCACTGGGGCTGCTAAATTAATTTTCACCAAGAGACTAGTGACCACTCCTAGCCGGAAGTGACCAAGGGGTTGGTTGTAGGTCTGGTCCAGTCTGGGGTTTCATCTCCCCAAGTCAGTTCTCATCCCCACTGGACTGCCCTGCAGGGTCACTTCCTTTATTAGCATCTTGACTCCCAGTTTCTGCCCGAAGACCCCTTTAAGCTTCATCTTATAGTACATTACCAAAGAGTGTGATGTTCTTGAGTGTTCTCTGCAGGACGTCTGTCACCAAGGACTTAAGACATTTATTCATCTCTTAATTCTTTCATTTTCCAGTCAGCCTGTGCTTAGTGACCACCTACTATGTGCCAGGCATGGTAGGAAGCCCAGTGGTGGACAGGACATTCACCGTCCCTCTTCTCATGGAGCTTATTGGTTGATGGTAAAGCTATATAATAGGTCATAAAAACCAAAGCCAAACCGTTGGCATCGAGTTGATTCCAGCTGACGGTGACCCTATAAGACAGAGTAGAACGGCCTCATAGGGTTTCCAAGGCTGTAACCTTTATGGAAACCAACTGCCACATCTTTCTCCCACAGAGGGGCTGGTGGTTCAAACCACCAACCTTTCAGGTAGCAGCTGAGCATGGAATTGTGAAAAGCTCCATTAAGGAAACAAATAGAGAGCACTGTGGTAAAGATACACTGCTTCTCTGAGGAGTTTGTGTTTAATATGAGACTTGAAGGATGAGATTGAGAATGGAATGGTTGAGAGACCAAGTGTCCTTGGCAGAGGGAACACCATGTCCTTGTGATGGGAGAGTGCTTGGAGGTTATAAGGGACTAAAGGACCACCAATGGGCTGAATATATGGTGATGGTGGCAGGAGGTGGGATTGGAGTGGGAGGCAGGAACCAGTTGGGGCAAGGTTTTAGGGTTGTGGTGAGTGGTTGCCATTCGTTCTAAACCTAGTGGAAAGTCACTAAGGGCTTTAAGTAGAGGCAAAGTTGGGGGGAACAGAGTCCCTGATACCATTCTCATTTGAAAATTGATTAGAGGGAATGGGGCAGTGGAGTGGCATGATCAGGCTATTGCAGTAGTCCAGTAGAGAGATGACAATGACCAAGACCAGGAGAGTGTAAGACAAAGCCAAGAGGAATCTTTATGACATCTTGTCCATGCCATCCTATTGGTTATCAGGTAAGTTTGGGGACCAGCTCAGGCTAAGAGGGGGCCATGAATACTTTTGATACAGGCCGAGTTGGCAACCACCCACAAAGTACGGATCACAGAGTACTAGGCAGACCTGAGAACCCTCTCACCTATTAAGACCTCAAAATCCATTCACAGAACAGCACTCCCTCCCCAAAGCCATGTGTAGTTTTTAAAGGAAAAACCAACCCATGAGAGGTCCCACTTAACGTGTTCTCAGTTATTGACACCTGAGTGGGAAAGAAAGTCCTGAGATTAGACCTGAGACAAGTTATCCCTCCATATTGATCTCGGTTTCCTCATCTGTACAATGAAAGGATTTGTCCCTTGCTTCCCTTCCTGTGTTCATTCAACAACCCTGGATCCCCGCTGTGCCAGGACAGGTGCTGGGGTATGCAGTGAGTAAGATACAGTTTCTGCCCCCAAGGAGCTTAAAATCGGCAGCTCTCTAAGGTTCCTGTTAGTCTGTAAAAATAAACGTCACTGATTTCCCCAATTTGCTGAGTGCCTTGTCACCGTCACCCCCACCCTGAGATTTCTTCTTCTGGGGTTCCCTTCACGACCCTGGCTCCTCCTGGGGGCTTTCAGTCTGCGTTCTGGGCTGGGATCGGTGCTGGGAATGCACACGGCTTTACCCAGAGCACCAGAAATGTGGGCCTTGATCTCAGATAGATGCTCTTATGGACTGAATTGTGTCCCCTGTACCTGTGGATGCAATCTCATTTGGGAATAGGACTTTGTTCTGTTAATGAGGTCATATCAGTGTAGGGTGTGTCTTAAGCCAATCACTCTTGAGATATAAAAAGAGCAGATTAGGCACAGAGACAAGCCAGCAGGAATCGGGGAGAGATAGACGCCATGTTGGAGACCTCCAAGGAACTGAGGACCTTCCCCCAGAGGGACAGAGAGAAAGAGCCTTCCCTGAGAGCAGCTACCTTGAATTCAGACTTCTAGCCCCTTAAACTGTGACAAAATAAATTTCTGTTGGTTAAAGCCACCCACTTGTGGTATTTCTGTTATAACAGCTCAAAGAACCTAAGAGAGTTGCCTTGGCGTTTGTGATACTTGCCGAATGGTGTGGCTGGCATTTCTGTCCCTAGGAAACGCTCACAAGCCATGCCCACCTAGCTACTCCTACCTGCCCTCATCAAACCCCCTCTTGTCACTCCTCGTCTCGGCACAAGCCAAAAGCTGGTCATCAGTGACCGTCAGCGTGAATTTCCACAGGTTGAGAACATTGAAAAGCAGCGCCAAGGCTAATGCACACCTTGGTACTGGGGCGGTAACATGAATTCTTTCTAGAAAGGCCTTACTCAAAAGGTCAAAAGCCTGTTTTGTCAAGAGGGGAGAAAAGTGAAATGAGATCAAAGAACAGAAAGAAAGGGAAAAATTTTAACCAGCACTATAAGCCTGCTATGTGCCAGGAGCTTTCCCCTGTGTTCACTTTCTGGTGGCCCATTTTACAGATGGTTCTTTTGACCCTGAGAGAGGACAAAATGTGCCCGTAAGAATGTGCCAGCGTCATGGGTTAAACCGTGTTTCCCAAAAATTTGTGTCAACATGGCTAGGCCGTGATTCCCAGTATTGTGTGGTCGTCCGCCATTGTGTGATCTGATATAATTATATCTTGTAAATCCTAGTCTTTATGCCTGTTGTTATGGTCCCATTTGTGTTAATGAGGCAGGATTAGGTTATGTAAATGAGGATGTGGATTGGATGCACTACCCTTACTCATGTCACTGTACTTAGGTCACAGCCCCGATCCGATGTAAGGGGAGTCTCCCTGGGGCGTGGGCTGCATTGTCTTTCATCTTACAAGAGATAAAAGGAGACAAAATCGAGCAGAGATAGAGAGAGACCTTATTACCACCAAGAAAGAAGTGCCTGGAGTGGAGTGTGTCCTTTGGACCCAGGGTCCCTGCACCGAGAAGCTCCTAGACCAGGGGAAGATTGATGACAAGGACCTTCTCCCAGACCCAACAGAGAGAGAAAACCTTCCCCTGGAGCTGGCGCCATGAATTCAGACTTCTAGCCTCCTAAACTATGAGAGAATGAATTTCTGTTTGTTAAAGCCATCCACTTACAATATTTCTGTTACAGCAGCATTAGATAAATAAGACAGTTGGTAAGTTCCAAGGCTGGGACTCAAACCAAGTTTGCCTGCATCCAAAATTTTTCCTCTTTACTATTTGGCACCCAGAGGAAAATAGGACTGGAGTAAAAATAGCCCATTTATCGTGGGGGACTGAGCTCCCCTTAACTCAGCCAACTATGTGACCCACCATGTACCTACGCCATGCTTCGTACAGGTGGCAGGAAGACCCCAAGACCTGTTCCCTGCCCTCATCGAAGAGTTTATACGGGCAGAGAGAGAAGACCCACACAGGAGAGGAAAAGAAGACAGAGCATGATGGAACAAGATTATAAAAAAAGGGATGGAGGAGGTTTCCCTTCCAGGTGCATCACAACTCTTATTGTTTTTTTCCGTTGGAGTTTTTCCCTTTGATTGTAAGTGGTAAGCTAGCTCCACCATCAAAGGACATAGAAATGGTAAAAACTGCCTTTTGAGGGAAAAATATGTTTTATGTATATCTGAAAGAACCAAGTCTGGGCTGAGTCCATACCTTCTGTGTTGGAGATGCTCCAGTGCCAGACTGGTCAAATGCCACCAACACCTGTTTTACTTAGAACACAGAGGGTTATCTGTTCTGAGGTGTGTTTCTGCCTAGTGTGTGGTAAGATGCAAGGTGTCCATGATGTGTTCAAAGGGAAGAAAGGAAGGTGTGGAAGGAGGGAGGAGAAAAGAAGGAAGGGAGAAAAAAGGGAAGGAGAGAGGAAGGGAGAGAGGAATGACTGGAGAGAAGGGAAGTGACAGAGGAGAGAATGAAGGAAGGAGAAAAGGGAGATAGGGAATGAAAGGAAGGAAGGAAGGATGAGATGAAGGAGGAAAGAAAGAGAGGAAGGAAGGAGAGAGTATTAGTGTTCTATCACCGCGTAACAAATTTAACAACTTAAAACACATTTACCGTTTCCCAGTTTCCATGGGTCAGGAGTCCAGGCATGGCTTAGATGGGTTCTCTGCTCAGAGTTTCAAAGGCTGAACTCAAGGTGCCAATCAGTATTGAGGTCTCTCATCTGGAGCTCCTCCAAGCTCATTCAGCTGTTGGCAGAATTCAGTTTCTTGTGTCTGCAGGGTTGGAGCCCTGGTGGTGCAGTGGTTAAGAGCTCAGCTGCTAACCAAAAGGTTGACAGTTCAAATCCACCAGTTGCTCCTTGGAAAGCCTATGGGGCTGTTCTACTCTGTCCTACAGGGTTACTATAAGTCAGAATGGACTCAATGGCAGCGGGTTTGGTTTGGTTTTTGGTGACTGAGGTCCCTGTTTCTTCACTGGCTGTTGACCGGGAGCCACTCTCAGCTCCAGAGGCCACCATACTCCTTGCCTCATGACCCCTGCCAGCAACGGACAACTTTCGCACATGTTGAATCACCCTTACGTGGAATTTTTGACTTCCCTGTCCATGACCTCTCAACCCAGATTTTAAGGGCTCATGTGACTAGGTCAGGGCCACCAGGATGTCTCCCTATCTTAAGATCAACTGATTAGGGACCTTAATTACATCTGCAAAATCCTGTCACAGCCACACCTAGATTAATGTTTAGCTCCTCTTTCCTTCCTTCCTTCCTTCCTTCCTTCCTTCCTTCCTTCCTTCCTTCCTTCCTTCCTTCCTTCCTTCCTTCCTCCCTCCCTCCCTCCCTCCCTCCCTCCCTCCCTCCCTTCCTTCCTTCCTTCCACCTTCCCTGCCTTAATCCCTGGTGCGTTCTGCAGACCAAGCAGGCTCTGAGAGCAGGAGCCACAGGCCTGCACCTGGCCAGGTGGGTATCATTGTGGTCCCTCTGGTGGTTCCACTGGGGGGGTGGAAGCTGGGCCTGGAGGAGAACCCCCACCCCATCGTGAGCCAGGGCTTTATTTAGCCATATGAGCATTTCCTCAGTTATGAGAGCCTGAATTTTTTCAGGGAGGTCAGGGTGGAGTCCTTCTATCCAGGGTGATTTTCTGATTCATTGACCTGTCAGTTACTTAAAGTGCTCTCATTTAAGCTGAAAAGTTTTCTTTTTTTTTTTTTTTTTAGAACTAAAGGTACAATTTGTATTATTGATTTCCCTATTTTAGAGAACACTGTGATGGATATATATATATATATATATATATATATATATATATATAAAACCAACAAAGCCAAACCCAGTTCCATCAAGTTGATTCCAACTCTTAGCGACCCTATAAGACAGAGTAGAACTGCCCCACAGAGTTTCCAAGGAGCGCCTGGCAGATTCGAACTACCAACCCTTTGGTTCGCAGCTGTAGGTAGCACTTAACCACTACGCCACCAGGGTTCTTCTTACTACTATGCCTGTATAATTTGGTACATGGTGGTATTACAGTAGCTTTGCACTTGATCACATTGTTCTGACCACACCAGCAGTGGCGTGTTGTTAGGTGCTGTCAAGTCAGTTCCAACTCATACCAACCCTATAGGACAGAGTAGAACAGTCCCATAGGGTTTCCAAGGAGCGGCTGGTGGATTCGAACTGCCAACTTTTGGTTAGCAGCCAAGCTCTTAACCACTGCATCACCAGGGCTATTACCATTAAAAAATTTTTGCCTGTCTATTAGGAATAAAATGGCACGTCAAAGTTATTTTAATTTGCATTTATTTTAATAATAGTAAGCATAGATCTCCTCGACCTATTTGTGCACCCTTGTGTATGAATTGGAAACCCCATTGGGGTTTTTGTGTGTGTGTGTGTGTGTGTGTGTGTGTGTATAAATTGTCAGTGTTCTTTGCTGATCATTTCTTCGTGATTGTGTTACATCTCTATGTGGATATGGATGTGATCAAATACTTGCCGTGAATAACAAGTCCAGTAAAAGACCTCCCATGCAGTCATGTTACAAACAGAGCAGATGAGTGAGTAGGTGGGAGGGAGAGTGACGAGTGTGGAGGAGGCTGCCAGGCCCGGTGGACAAGTCACTTACTTCTCTGAGCCTCAGTTGCCTCACTTATAGAATGGGTACATTGCCCTTGCCCTGTCTTCCTCCTAGATTATTGAGAATATATAATCATATATTGATACAACATATATGATTATGTATAGATATATATTATACCTATAAATATTATATGTATATACATACCAAAAACTGCTGTCATCTATTCGACTCATAGCGACCCTATAGGACAGAGTAGAACTGCCCCATAGGGTTTTCTAGGCTATAATCTTTAAGGAAGGAGTGTTAGTGGCACAGTGGCAAAAGTGCTCAGCTGCTTACTGAAAGGTCCAACCCAGTACCGTCGAGTCGATTCTGACTCATAGTGACCCTATAGAACAGAGTAAAACTGCCCCATAGAGTTTCCAAGGAGTGCCTGGCAGATTTGAACTGCCGACCCTTTGGTTAGTAGCTGTAGCACTTAACCACTACGCCACCAGGGTTTCCTCACTGAAAGGTCAGCAGTTCTAATTCACCAGCTGCTTTGTGGGAGAAAGATGTGACAGTTTGCTTCTATAAAGGTTACAGCCTTGGAAACCCTATGGGGCAGTTCTACTTGGTTCTATAGGGTCGCTCCCCCTGCCTGGACCCCCCCTTCTCTGAGGCTCTGCCCTGACGTGGTCTGGGAGTTCTTGGCCCCAGAGGTTCTGCTCCTCTGTTAGGGCAGGTGGGCAGACTTTGGCCCCATCCATCTTAGCAGACGGTCCTCCTTCTCTCCCAAGAGATGGGAGCTGTAAGTCCCTTAGATGTCCTTCTCGAGACTTCTCTGCATCCTCCCTCCCCTTCTGCTGAACTTGGGCTTCAGGGCTGAGGAGACCGAGGTCACACCCAGGCCGTATCACCTGAGTATGTGACCAGGGGCAGGTGACTGAACATGACCTAAGCCTCAGCTTACTTGTGAAATAATATAAGTAACACTGTGACGGATAATTTTGTCTCTCTTTTTACTTTCATGGCTCTATAGTTATAAAATGGAGAAAATAATACTTAGACCCAGGACTGTTGGGAAGATTAAACAGGAGAAAGCAGCAGGCTCGTGGCGGTGGTGGTTCAGTGGTAGGATTCTCGCCTTCCATGTGGGAGACCCAGGTTCGATTCCCATCCAGTGCACCTCGTGCGCAGCCATAGCACAATCGTCAGTGGAGGCTTGCATGTTCCTATGATGCCGAACAGGTTTTAGAGGAACCTCCAGCCTCAGAAAGGCCTGGTGATCTACTTCTGAAGTTTAGCCAAGGAAAACAGTCCAGTCCCCAGCCAAACATGGGGATGGTGCCTGATCAGGCAGTGTTCTGTTCCATTGTGCGTGGGGTCACCATGAGTTGGGGGCCAGCTCGGTGGCAGGTAACAACAAGCAGCAGGATTAGCACACCTGCACATCAGAAGCCATGTGACAGCTGAAAACTCTACCCTCCAATGGAGGAAAAGAAGAATGGCTACTGGGGGGCCGTGAGCGCCTCTGTTCAACCCTGCCAGGAGGCTGACCGTGAACCCCGGGAAGGCCCTGGGACAAGGAGAGCCAGGAGGCTGGTGAACTGAAAGGGGCAGTGCTCAGCAGCCCAGTGGGTGAGGAGTGGTGGGGTGGGAGAGAAGTGGAAGGCTGTGGGGCCAGGTCATGCGGCACAGCCCAGGAAGCTGTGTATGGAGGAGAATACACCAAGCCCTCCTCTGCCTCCTGGTGGACCGGCACCCACCCAGGCCTCCGGGGCCTCCACCTCCTGACAGATGGGCACCTGCCCAGGCCTCCGGGCTGCCTGTAACAGACAGGTACCCACCCAGGCCTCCAGGGTCCCTGTACACAATGTTGCTTGTGGAATTTTAAATTTAATCCAACTCAGGGACCTCCCAGTCACCTTGCAATGGCTGAGGGGCTTTCTCTGTTTTATTTCATTTGATCTTCCTAACAAACTTGAGAGGAAGAGACAGTTGTACCCTTTTTCCAGATGAGGAAACTGAGGCTCAGAGAGAGGAAAAAGTAAATTACAGAACCAGATCTAGAATCTAGGCTTGTCTGGCTCCAAAGCCCGCACTTGAGCACTTACTGTGTGGTTACAAGCAGTCTCTGCACCTAGACTGCCTGGGCCCAAATCCCAACTCCAGCCCTGATTAGCTCTGTGACTCCGGGCAAGCCATTTCGCTCCTCTCTGCCTCAGTTTCCTCATCCATAAAATGGGGATATACTCTTAAACTACCCCACAGAGTTGTGTGGAGAATTAAAGAATGATTACTCACACAATGCCTAGAGGAGTGCCTCTTATTTTCATTACTGTTGAGCAGGGCACGGCCTCCCACTTGGTGCCAACCCCACAGCTGTCAGAACCCGACTCCAGGATGTGTGGGGCTGGGTGCCCTGGCTGTGCCACTTCTCCACCCTGTGACCTTGGGGGAGAGTTGCCCAGCGCTCTGTGCCTCAGCTTCCCATATGTAAGATGGGGGGTGAGCTAGGTCAATGATTCTGAACCCTAATGGAATCATGAGCCTCTGAGCATCTGAAGAGGGCCGTGAACATTGCTGAGAAAGATCCTTCATGTGGACTAAGCATTTCTCAGCCCCTTGGAGCCTGCCCACGAGCCCCAGTTTGAGGACGCTGGGTTTGCAGGCTCTTCCAGCTTCTGTCTGGCTCTGGCAGGAAGGGGAGGAAGGTGTGGGTTGAGCCCATGGATGGCTCCGAGTGTCTTTTCCTTGCGTTTTGTCTTTTCTGCTTCCTATCTGTATGGTTAGTTTTATGTGTCAACTTGGCCAACCTATGGTACCCAGTTATTTAATCAAACACCAATCCAGATGCTGGTATAAAGGTATTCTGCAGATATGGTTAACAGTCAGCTGACTGTAAGTACAAGAGATCACCCTTAAAAATGTGGGTGGGCCTGATCCATTCAGCTGAAGGCATTGAGAGCAAAAACTGAGGTTTCCTGGAAAAGAAGAAATTCTGCCTCAAGACAGCGACATCAAATCCTGCCTGCATGTCCATCCTGCCAGGCTGGTGGCGTAGTGGTTAAGAACTACGACTGCTAACCAAAAACGTTGGCAGTTTGAATCCCCCAGTCTCTCCTTGGAAACCCTACGGGGCCGTTCCCCTCTGTCCTATAGGGTCACTGTGAGTCAGAACTGACTCGATGGCAATGGTTTTAATGGGTTAGGCTGTTTGTACAATCACATGAGCTAATTCCTTAAAATAAATGTCTTCATGTATACAGTATATATATATGCCCAGCTGCCACTGAGTTGTTTCTGACTCTTGACAACCCCATGTGTGCAGAGTAGAACGGCTCCGTAGGGTTTTCAAGGCTGTGAGCTTTCAGAAGCAGATCACCAGGCCTTTCTTCCAAGGTGCTCCTGGATGGGTTTGAACTGTCAACCTTTTGATTAGTTGCCAACTCTTCAATGTTTGTGCCATCCAGCGACTCTAGTGTATATGTATGTATGTATATATTGTTGTTGTTAGGTGCTGTCAAGCAGGTTCTAACTCACAGTGACCCTATGTACAACAGAACGCAACACTGCCTGGTCCTGTGCCATCCTGACAATCGTTATGTTTGAGTCCATTGTTGCAGCCACTGTGCCAATCCATCTCGTTGAGGGTCTTCCTCTTTTTCACTGACCCTCTACTTTACCAAGCATGAGGTGTTTCTCCAGGGACTGATCCCTCCTGATACATATATGTATTGTGTGTGTGTGTGTGCAGGTATATATCTGTATCTAAGGAGCCCCGGTGGCACAATTAAGTGCTCATCTGCTAACTGAAAGGTTGACGGTTCAAACCCACCAGTCACTCCGTGGGAGAAAAGACCTGGCAATCTGCTCTCCTAAAGATTACAGCTTAGAAAGCCCTATAAAAACCATTGCCGTCCAGTCAGTTCTGACTCATGGTGAGCCTATATTCTGTCGCACGGGGTCACTATGTGATGGAATCGACTTGACAGCACACAACAACAACAACATATCACTATCTATCTCTACCTCTATATCCTGTAGGTCCTGTTTCTCTGGAGAACCTGACACATCTCCTACTTCACATCCTCTTTCTTGAATAACCTGAGGGGGCGGAAAAAGTCGAAATTCCTGGCAGAGGTGGCCTAGACTGGACTTCCCACCCACCCACCTACTCCCATTTCTGCCTGAGACTTTCTGGGCCCCCTCGCCCCTCAGAAAAGCCCCTCCTTGGCGGTGGCTGGTGGGGAGGACATGGTTACGAGCAGCACAGGGTAATCCACACACTAGAAACCCAAGCTACAGGCCGCCTGCCCCCTTTGCCGCGTCGGCCGCCAGCCGCCTGTGCAGCAGACCATCTCCTTCCGCGCTCGGGGCAATCAGGGGGATTTGGCTGAGGCCGTCCCGGCAGGAAAGCCAAACCAAGCCCACCGCGAGAGAAGGGAGTCCCAGAGCCAGGTCTGCGTCCCGTTGGTGTCCCCTCATCAGAACGGGGGCTGCGAGGCGCTGCGGCAGAGGCACCCCGTCCCGGGGCGGGAGGCGGGGGCGGCACAGCCCTGGGGCCTGTTCCTCGGCCTCTCACGTCTGCGCCATAAACGGTTCCGCCACTTGGCCGTCTGCTCTCGCCGTTTTTATTTGGGGTCATCCCCGAAGGCCGCATGCCGGGGAAGCAGGGCGGTGGACACAATGGTAGCACAGTGACCAGCGGCCCAGCCCTGGCTAATCATTTGAAACACCTGGACGAACTCGGGGACGGAAACAAGAAACAAAATCCCTGCGATTAGGGCTGCAGGCTTCTGGTGGTCCCGGTTAATCTCTTTCAGGTGGAAGGCCGGCGGGGGGTGGGCCTGCCCTGTCCCAGAGCTGGGGCCAGGGACTGGAGCTGCCGACCCCCGAGGTTCGCGAGGCTGGACGCCTGTGATGGCAGGTGCCCAAGGATGCCAGGGGGCCGCCGAGTCGAGCGAGGTGTGTGCTACTTAACTGACCACTCCTTCCACCCACTCATGGCGAGCTGCCCCAGCCCCCTGGGCCTGACCCCCAACAGTCCACGAGAGAAGACAGCCCCATATCCAAGCCAGGATGCACAAACTCCGTGGGGCCCAGCTTCTCAAACAAAATCAGCAAACACGTTGATCAGTTGTGTTCTCACCAAAGGAATACATGTTTATGGTGGCAACTGAAGATCATATAGAGACAAGAAAAGGAAAAATAAATACAGGGCACACAGACCCCCGCCCAGAATTAATTGTTTAATATTTGGGGCTTGATCTTTATGGAGGTCCCTGGGTGGCACAAACAGTTTGCGTTGGAGCACTAATCTAAAGGTTGATGGCTTGAACCTACCGAGTGGCACCACGGAAGGAAGGCCTGGCGATCTGCTCCCGTAAAGATGACAGCTAAGAAAGGCTGTGAAGCACAGCTTTCCTCGGTCATGCATGGGGTAGGCACGAATCGGGATTGACTCAGTGGCCGTGGGTTGGGTTTTTTTGTTTTCATCCTTTATTGCTACGTATAGCAAACTATACAGATAGTGAAAGATTTATATCGTGCACATTTCTCACCCCAAATAGAATCATTTGAAACCGACTTTATCCTCTCACCTACCCTAGCATCCTTCCACTCCTTGCATTGTGTGCCAACCTTAATTCATTTGCTAATCCTGGATCAAAGGCTTCTCCAGGTTATCCACACTCACATTCCTGGTTACTTTGATCCATTTTTAATCTTGAAAATGTCATGAACTTCATTCGTGTCACCAGTTGGAATAGAAAAAAAAAAGAAACAATGGTAAAAAGCTTTAATGAATTTTACAGGAGTGGGCACATGAGTACCTACATCAGCCTGGGACACGTCCTGACCAACTGCTGTCGAGTCAGCTCTGACTCATGGCAGCTTCATGTGTGTCAGAGTAGAGCTGTGCTCCGTAGGGTTGTCCATGACTGATCTTTTGAAAGTAGATCTCCAGACCTTTCTTCTGAGGCATCTCTGGGTAGACTCAAACCATGAACTTGTCAGTTAGCAGCTCAGCATTAACCATTTGCAGCCCCCGGGGGCTCCTGGCACATACTTTGGGGAGGGGAGATCCTTTGTAGGGAGATCTGGTCCACCCCACCCCCAGCTCCACCCCCCACCAATTTTGCACATGAGAACACTGAGCCTCAGAGAGAGGTATATTTTGCCCAAGCTCCCAGGGCAAGGAAGTGCCCAAATCAGGACTTGAACCCAGGACAGAGGCCCCAGAGCAGCCACCTGTCTTCCGCAGAGGTGAATCTCAGGTATATTTAGGGGGACTCGGCAAGTTTCGCCTTGGCCGTAGGTGAACCTGCAGGAGTATGTCTGTGGAGCTTCGTTCTTTCCTTTTTTTCTCTAACCAGTAAAAAGTTTTGTTTGTCAAACAACTGAGGGCTACAATCTCCTCTCGTCTTTTTAATTTTGGTTTCAGAATGACTCAGCCTACCTCAGAAGAGAGAAGATGCAAAATGGATTGCTGACTCACTGAAAATCGAATCTAGCCCACTGCGCAGGCTGATCGAGGGACCTCTCTGAGGACAGGCCCCTTGGATGGGGCCGGCTGAGGGGTGGGCGGCCCGTGTGGTCACACAGGGACTGCACTCAGGAGGCCCCGAGCTGGCTTAATGCTTGGCCGCCATCTTGAAACCCTTAATTTTTGAACCGAGGCTCTGCATTTTCATTTTCTCTTTGTTGTTAGTTGCCGTCAAGTCACCTCCCACTCATGGACACCCCACGTACAACAGAACAAAACCTGAATGGTCCTGCGCCATGTCCGTGATCATTGGTATGTTTGAGTGCATTGTTTCAGCCATCATGTTGGTCCATCTCTTTGAGGGTTTCCCTCATTTTCACTGGCCCTCCACTTTATCATATATGATGTCCTTCTCCAGGGATTGGTCCCTCCTAATGACACAGTATAATTTGAAGTCTTAGGCAATATTCTGTGATCCATAGGGCTTTCACTGGCTAATTTTTGAAACTAGATCACCAGGCCTCTCCTCCCAGTCTGTCTTAGCCTGAAAGTTCTACTCAAACCTGGTCAGCATCATAGAAACACACAAGCCACCACAGTAGGACACACTGACAGATGGGTGCTGATCGTTTTCCCTGGGCCCCTCAAATTATGCAGCTGGTCCTGTCTCGGAGGTTTGTCCCCAAATCTCTCCTTCCCTGTTACTTCATCTTAAGTGTCACTCAGAGAGGTCTTTAAATCCAAGTCTTCGTGGTACAAGGAAGCAAGTAGAGGTTTCCAACGGGAAAGTATCTCACTGGGGTCGTGTGACCATTTGTGACAGAACTGAGACCCAAACCCTGGGTTCCCAGATCTGCTGCAGACAAACAGCTTGGCATGGCAGTTTCACTTGGACACAACCACTATACCAATAGGGAGGTCGTCCTTCCACATCGGCAGGGAAGGCCACCGAAAGGAGGGGCTTCGAAGGCTCTGGAATGGTTTTCTCCCTGTGTATACCACCCCGTGGGTTTGCCACGGTCCTGAAGTCCACCAATAGAGAGAACTTGGGTTTAAGGCCTGTATCCCCAAGCCATATCTTTGGAGATTTCCGTAGACCTTTAAGCAGCCACATGCAGGTTCTCTAGGGACTTAGGGTGAGCAACAACCCTAATGATCACAGCTCCATTTACAGGGCACACTAACGAACCAGGCCGTGTGCTCAGTGCTGGAGAATTGGTGGTGGACAAGACAAATCCAGGCCCTACCTTCCGGAAGCCTACGGTTTCACCAGCAGGTGACTCACCCCTCGTGTATCCTTGGTGGTCAAGCTTTGCCAGCTGAGGCTTTGCAGTCCCATGTGAACTTGGGCACTGCCCCACTCTGACCCTCAGTTTCCTCTTCAGTGGAGCAGGGATAACACCCACCTTGCAGGATCCTCATGAAGACAAGTGGCCAGTAGCATGTCTGACAGAAGAAATGGTGGATATGAGCACACACAGACATGTAAGTACGTACCCTCTTGTTCAGGGCACACTTTCAATGCCACCGCCTCAGAGAGGACACCCCTGATTATTCAATTTAAAGAAACCCTCCCACTTATCCAATCATCTTCCCTCGAGTTGCCCTGTCAGCTCTGCTCATCATTACTTGCTGGTACTTCCTTTTGTGTCTGTTTGTCTAATTTTGGTATGATGCCTTCACTAGACTGCATGCTCCGTGGGGGGACCCCTCTGCTTTTCTCATATGCTGCTTTACTCCCAGAGCCCAGAACCATGCCTGGCGCACAGTAGGTATTCAGTCAACATTAGCTGAACTGAGCTGAAGGTGAAGTAGCGTCTGATGCCACCACTCCTCACTCGTATCTTGAACAGCCCCATGACCCTGGGAAAGAAATCCAAGTCCCTACCTGGCATCCAAGCTCTCAGCCATGCCCCAGCCTCAGCTGGCCCTCCAGCCTCACCTCCTGTGATGCTCTATGAGTTCTCCCACAGGGCCGTGCCCCAGATTATCCCCTGGGTCCCTCTCTCTGCGCACCTGTCTTCCTCCCCAGCCAAGTCCCGGGGCTCCAGGAAGCCAGGCTAGCGTAAGGAGCAAGAGCCTGAGCGTGGACGGGCGTGGGGGGTGGACGCATGAGGAGCATCGGTGGTGGGCAGACAGCACCAAGACCAGGGGGTGAGTGAGGGAGGTGTGGGCGATGGCCTGGTGGCCAGTGGACTGTGGTGCCTCACTCCAGAAAGATGGGAGGATGGGCCATTGAGCCTGGAGCATTACCCCAAACCCTGATCCGTGCCAGGCAGAGTGGAGCCCATGAGCACCAGTGCCTTTATCCAGTTCACTGATCATCCTGGAACAAATGCAGAGAAAAATAAAACGTGGCCCAGGGAGTGTCCCTGCTGATGGGAGGAGGCGGCATGGGGCAGGGTGGGGGGGCGGAAGAGGCCCAGCTGAGCAGCTCCCTACTTCTCCTGGCCCTGGTTCTGTGATTGAATTATGCCCCTGGGTGCTCAAGGGACTTTGGAAATGATACCCACTCTCACCACCCCACAGCGTTCTAACTGAGGACCAGACTGCTGAGCTTGCCTCCCTGAAGTCACAATGAAGTCACAAAGCACGTGTGTGGCTGGGCTGGGGTGCAGAGCCCCCTCCTCAGGGTCACGTGCCGGTACCATTGTCACCATCCACTCTCCCCGGGGTGTACACACGTGCACACACACCTACCTATGGGCACATACATACCTACCCACACATACGCTACGCAGCTGCTGGCACACATGAATGCATATACTCACAACTCACACCAACACCCACTCCTGTGTGTGCACACGCCCACCCACATGCACATACGTGCACATACTTGCTCACGCACATACACCCACACACATCTACCTGGGCACACCTACCAGCATGCATGCATGCATACATACACACCAACACCCACCCCTGTGCACATACACACCTGTGTGCACACATGCCCACCCATTTGCACACGCCCACATGCACATACACACTTGCCCTGCATACAACACACACACCAGTGTGCACAGACACACACTCACCTACTGACACGCATGCATGTATACACACACACACACCCCAATCTGTGTACATACGTACATTCACACATACACCTTCAGGTGCACACACAAACATGCTTACCTACCAGCATGCACACACACACACCTGCCCATCTGTGGGCACACATATACCCGTGCACACATACACACATTCACATGTGCACACGCACACCTGTCCACAAGTATGCATGCATATGCTTACTTACCTCCACATACACACACACAACTGCCAGCCCATAGAAGGGCACGGGCACTGTGTACATTGAATTTCTTGGGAGAATTAAAATGTGATGGTTGGACACACGGGCTACGGGTTGGAGTCCTAGCTCTGTCACTTACAAGCTGGGTAAAAAAACCAAAACCAAACCCAGTGGTGTCGAGTTGATTCCGACTCATAGGGACCCTATAGGACAGAGTAGAACTGTCCATAGAGTTTCCAAGGAGTGCCTGGTGGATTTGAACTCCCGACCCTTTGGTTTGCAGCCACTTCCACTATGTCACCAGGGTTTCCACAAGCTGGGTAGTCTGGGGCAAATCACTGGGTCTCAGTTTCCTCAACTATGAAATGGGCCTATTTATAGCACCTCCCTCAAAGGTCATTGTCAAGGTTACGTGGCATAGTGCCTGGCAATAGTAAGCACCCAGAGATGTTGGCTGTTAGTGGCGCTGCTCCTCAGCCGCACCTTGTTGCCTGCAGACATGCAAGGCTACTTTTCAATTTTGCAGTTACTGTGTTTTCTCAGTTTCCCGTGTTTATGGGGACGAAATGCTGGCATCTACACTGAGCCTCGCACCTTCCAGGGGAGTAGAAAACTCACATGCCCTGTTGGACAAAGTTCACCTGGCTTCCAGGTAGCAGAAGAGACGTCACCTGGTGTGCTCCTCTGTTCTCCGCCCTCCCCTCAGACACAGCGTGCTTGGTGGGCGATGTCACCCTTCCTCAGCCCAGGGAACAGACACTGCATTGTTTCATCCTCAGCCGGATTCGACTCCCTTTACATTTTTACCGCTAAATTGAATCTAGTGCCAGTAATCTAATTTACATTTGAAGGCGCACACGATGCCAACACCACCAAACGCCAATAAAATTTCTAGTAAAACCCATAATGGCTCGGTGCTCGTGTTTATGGAAATCTTAGCCTGCTTCTGCCCAAGAACTCTGCAGCCTCGAGTCCCAAATCATTCCCATATGACCGGGGGAGATACTCTGGATGCCCCTGGCAGTGAGGGCAAAACTTTTCTCCAGGGCCTGCAGGGGATACCCCAGATATTCTGCCTGTCCAGTGGGCCGGGGTGGGATGGGGGTGAGAGCTGATGGGGGGCCGGCCGGGCATCAGGTCCACACACCTGCCAAGGTCAGGGAAGCACCTTCTGCCTTGCCAGCTCCTGGCCCATCTTCCTGCGTCAGGCCACCAGCCGGAGCCTCTTACAGAAGCAGTGCCATCTCACCTGGGTTTCTGGAACGACAGGTGAGAGAAAATTTCCTCTACTTAGTAATTCACTCTCTGCTGCTGGGCCACACGCTTCTGTCTGTTGGACATATTACAGGCATTTTACAGAGTCTTGGAAGTGTAGATTCTCAGGGCTGGAAGAAACTTGAAGAAGACTCAGTCTTTCTTTTAATAATGGGTTGAATAATAATAAAAATAAAACCTATTGAGCATTTAGTATGTGGCAGTTACTAGCCAAGAGGTTGGTGGTTCAAACCCACCCAGAGGCAACTTGGAAGAAAGGCCTCGCAATCTGCTTCCCAAGGTCACAGCCTTGAAAACCCTATGGAGCAGCTCTACTTTGCACACGTGGGGCTGCCATGCGTTGAAATCGGCTTGACAGCAACTGGTAACTGGTAATACTCATAGAATTAGTACTAACTCGGCTAATCTTCATGACAGCCCTATGAGGCAAGGGCTTTTGTTACTCCCATGTTACAGATGGTGAAACTGAGGCACAGAGGGTTAAGTAATATGCCAAGGTCACAGAGTCACGAAGTGGCAGAACCAGGACTTAAACTCTGTTTGGCTCCAGAACCTGCATATTTGGCCACCATGATACTCTGCTATGGACTGAATCCTTCAAATTCAGGTAGTCCCTGGCTTACGACGAGGTTCTGTTTCAATGACTCTGGTGTAAGTTGGTTCTGATGTAACTTGAATATCTCATTTTTTTAGTTTTCATTATTATTGCCATTTATTAACACTATCTTTATAAATCATAACACTGAACATCTGGGAATGAACACCTGAGAATGATAACATTAGTAAACTATGTGCCGCAACATTGTATGTAGTGCACGTCACGGGCGATAAGATGTACAAAAAAAAGTGGGTCGTATGTGCGGTTCCTTGTAACTGGAATATGTTGTAAATCGAGGACTACCTGTACATTATCTCTGATTTTTGCAATGTCCTGAGGTGCACTGTGCTGATCCCAGAGTCCTTACTCAACTTGCCCAAGGACACTCACCTTGTAATTTGCAGACTCAGCTTTTGATCGTTGCCAGACCTGAGAGGGCGACACACTCCATAGTTCCGGGCCAGCTGTCACCATTGGTCCATGCTAAGTCCCTATCTTTTTTTCTTTCAAATACATTTTTTTAATTGTACTTTAGATGAAGGTTTACAGGAGGAAATTAATTTCTCATTAACAATTAATACACATATTGCTTTGTGACATTGGTTGCCAACCCCACGACATGTCAACACTCCCTTTCTCAACCTTGGATTCCCCAGTACCAGGTTTTCTGTCCCCTCCTGTCTTCTCGTCCTTGCCCCTGGGCTGCTGTGCCCATTTAGTCTCATTTTGTTTTACGGGCCTGTCTAATCTTTGGCTGAAGGGTGAACCTCAGGAGTGACTTCAGTACTGAGCTATCAGGGTGTATGTATTATCATAAGGTACGTTTTATTATTTTGTGTGTATATGATTTTACTGCATGTAAAGAGGATTATGCTACAGACACTATGCTCATTCTTATTTTTTTATTCGATCGTATGTTTTTATACTCTGCTCCTGTTGCTATGTATCTATTTTTAACGGCTTTTTTTTTATGGTATTCCATTAGTGTATATATTCAGTGGGTGTTACTTATCTATCCCCCGGTAATGGACATTAAGTTACCTCCAGTACCCCTCTCCTGTCGCTGTTGAGTCAGTTCCAACTCATGGCCACCACGTGTGTGTCAGAGCGGGGCTCCACAGGGTTTTCCATGGCTAATTTTTCAGAAGTAGATTGCCAGGCATTTCTCCTGATGTACCTCTTTCACTTAGCAGCTGAGTGTATTAACCATTTGTCCCACACAGGGACTTCCCAACGTCCCTAGATCTAATCAATGATGTGATGAAAGTTCTTTTATGGCTTCGTGTGAGAACTTCTCTACCCTAGAACTTCTCTACCCTAAACACCCGTGAGTGAAGTGTCTGGGTTACAGGAGGTACCTGTAGGTAATTTGGTTGAGCCCTGTCAGATGACTCTCTAGGGTGGTGCTCCTACCAGTCAATCACGAAGTCCCACCTCTCATATCCATGCCAACGCTTTGTTCTCTCCTGCCTTCTAACTCTTGGTAATGTGATAGATGTAAAGTGATATCACATTGTTGACTCAATTTGCAATTCTGTAGTTACTGGAGCCCTGGTGGCGCAGTGGTTAAGTGCTCAGCTGCTAACCAAAAGGTCAGCAGTTCAAATCCACCAGCCACTCCTTGGAAACCCTTTGGGGGCAGTTCCGTTCTGTCGTGTAGGGTGGCTGTGAGTCGGAATTGACAACAAGGGGTTATAGTTACTAATAAGAGCGTCATTTAATATGCTTGTTAGTCTTTGGGGCTTCTTTGGTTGTGAATTCCTGGTTCACGTTCTTTGCCGTTTTTCTTTTTGGATCCCTGTATTCTCCTTGTAGGTTTACAATGTTGTTGTGGTGTGCCATTGAGCTGATTTTGACTCATGGCAACTCCATGTGACAGAGTAGAACTGCCCCATAGGGTTTCCTAGGCTCTATCTTAACTTACCAGGATCCACAATCAACGCCCACGGAAGCAGCTGTCAAGAAATCAAACGGTGAATTGCACTGGGCAAATCTGCTGCAAAAGACCTCTTTGAAGTGTAAAATTAAAGATGTCATTTTGAGGACTCAGATGTGTCTGACCAAAGCCATGGTGTTTTAGATCGCCTCCTATGCATCCGCAAACTAGACAATGAATAAAGAAGAAGAATCGATGCCTTTGAATTACGGTGTTGGTGAAGAATATTGAATACACCATGGACTTCCAGAAGAACGAACAAATCTGTCTTGGAAGAAGTACAACCAGAATGCTCCTGAGAACCGAGGATGACGAGACTTCATCTTATGTACTTTGGAGATGTTCTTAAGAGAGACCAGTCCCTGGAGAAGGACATCATGCTTGGTAAAGTAGAGGGTCAGCAAAATAGAGGAAGACCCTCAATGAGGTGAATTAACATAGTAGCTGCAACAGTGGGCTCAAACACAGCAACGATTGTGAGGATGGCGCAGGACTGGGCAGTGTTTGGTTCTGTTGTGCATGGGATCTCTCTGAATCGGAAGTGACTCAACGGCATCGAATAACAACAATCCTTACAGGAGCAGATGGCCAGGTCTTCCTCCCATGGAGATGCAGGTGGGTTCAAACCACTGACCTTTCAGTTAGCAGCCGAGCAGTTAACTGTCGTACCACCAGGGCTCCAGATTTATAATAGTTTATTATATGTTCTAGGATATTAGTCGCTTATTAATTTTAGATATTGTAAGTATTTTCTACCCTTCTGCCATTTATCTATTAGCTTTCTCTGTATGGCCCTTCAGTGAACAGAAATCCCTTTTTTATCGTAGTTAATGTGTATGTAAGAAAACAGCTGCTCTTTCAACAATCTTCACATGTCGAGTTCGGTGACATTAATGATGTTCACTGTATTGTTCAACCATCACCTATTTTTGTTCCCAAATTTCCCCACTACCCTAAGCATTGAGTCCTCTTTTCCTCCCTCCCACCCACCCCTAGTAACCACTAATAAGCTCTGGCCTCTGTACACTTGCCTATGCTAGGTATTTCCTATAAGTGACATCAGACAATATTTGTCCTTTTGTGACTGCCTTACTTGTTGTGTTGTTGTTAGGTGCTATCAAGTAGGTTCCGACTCATAGCGATCCCATGTACAACAGAATGAAACACTGCCGGGTCCTGCACCATCCTCACAATCGTTATGTTTGAGCCCATTGTTGCAGCCACTGTGTCAGTACATCTCGTTGAGAGTTTTCCTCTTTTTCGATGACCCTCTTATTTAGAAGCCGACAGCAATGGGTTAATGGGTTAATTTTGATGCATTCAAATCCATCGGGTTTTTTTTTTTTTTTCCGGATATGGTTTGTACTATAGGGATATTATTTAAGAACCTCTTTGCCCACAGATCACAAATATATCCTCCTACAATTTTCTTTATTATGTTTATGGTTTGTCTTTCATATTTAGGTTTTTAATCCATTACAGTTCTGCTTTGTTTATGCTACTGGCTAGGGATCTAGTTTTGTTTTTCTCCATGTAGTTAGCCAGTTTTCCCAACACCATCCCCTAAACAGCTCTTCTTTTCCCCATTGATACATGGTTCCCACTTTACTGTATGTTAGGTTCTTATATACCTGTGCACCTCTCTCTCTGAGTTCCTATTTGTTTCACCCCAGCATCTTACTGTTTGGGACACAATGACTTTGCAGTATCTCAGTATCTAATAGCGCAAGACACCCCTTTTAATCCTCTTTTTCTTGGTCGATGTTGCCATTTGCAGACCTTTATTCTTCAAAATATATTTTATTGAGCTCCTCAAAAAAAAAAAAAAAGGCCAACTGAAATTTGGATTGAATTTATGAATTAATTTGGAGAAATTTGATTTTTTTTTTTTTTAATAGTAAGCCATCCCATCCAAAGCATGGACTAGCTCTTTAACTTCTGGGTTGTCTTTTAAGTGTTTTAATAGAATTTTTTTTTTTTTTTTTCCACAGAGGTCATGTGTTTTCCCAGAAAGGCACTTTATGGTTTTACTGCTCTTGTGAATGATAAATTTATTTTTTATTATATTTTCTGTCGTTTAATTTTCGAGGTAAATAAATCTATTGTTTTTTGTTTTTTTATTGTGTTTTAGGTGAAAGTTTACACAGCAAATTCGGTCCCCATTTAATGATTTTTGTACATATTGTTCCATGACATGGGTTACAATTTTCACAGTATGTCAGCATTCTCATTATTTCCCTTCTGTTTGTTGTGTTTTCATTTATCTAGTTTCCCTGCTCCTCCTTGCCTTCTCATCTTTGCTTTGGGGTAAATATTGACCATTTGGCCTTGTATAATTGATTGTTTAAGGGAGCACATTCCTCATGGGTGACATTATTTATTTTATAAACCAATCTCTTATTTGCCTGAAAGGAAATCTCCAGGAGTGGCTTTGGTTACAATTTAAAAGGGTATCTTAGGGCAGTAGTCTCAGGGGTTCCTCTAGTCTCTATCAGTTCAGTAAGTCTGTCTATTTTAGG
This sequence comes from Loxodonta africana, assembly GCF_030014295.1. NCBI lineage: Eukaryota > Metazoa > Chordata > Mammalia > Proboscidea > Elephantidae > Loxodonta > Loxodonta africana. The sequence goes on from NC_087351.1 coordinate 107,967,655, forward strand.
AATTTAAGTTTTGTTCTACATTTTTTTCCCATTCTATCTGGGACTTTCTATTGTGTCCCTGGTCAGAACAGTTGGTAGTGGTAGCTGGGCACCATCTAGTTCTTCTGATCTCAGGCCAGAAGAGGCCGTGGTTTATGTGGGCTGTTAGTCCTGTGGACTAGTTTCTTCTCTGAGTCTTTGGTTTCCTTCATTCTCTTTTTCTCCAGATGGGAAGAGTCCAATAGTTGCATCTTAGATGGCCACTTGAAAGCTTTTAAGACCTCAGATGCTACTCACCAAACTAGGATATAGAACATTGCATTTATGAACCATGTTATACCAATTGACTGGGTTGCCCCATGGGACTATGGCTTCAAGCCCTTTAACCAGTAAACCAGTCCCAAGAGGTTTTTGGATATGCCTAGGAAGACTCCATAACTGTGCCCCCATGGAATCTATTGATTTTTAAAGTTGGTTTTATATTCAGCAACTTTGCTCTGCTTTCTTATTAGTTTCAATAATTTGTTGATTCTGTTGATTTTTACACGAGTCCGTAACTTACTTTTCTTCTACTACCCTTGTCTGGTTTAGAGATCAAGACACTAGCCTGATAAAATGGTATCTTTTGTTCTTTTCATCTTTTTTGGAATAACTTGTATAAGATAAGAATTTTCTGTATTTTGAAAGTTTGGTAGAATTCACCTGTAAAACTGTATGGGCCTCAGACTTTTTATGATGAAGGGAATTATATTACCATTTCAATTTCTTAAAAATGTGTATTGATCTTTTCAAGAGCACTGTTTCTTCTTGAGCCAATTTTTTGCTCCTTTTATTCTTCCAAAAATGTATATTTTTTTCTTGATTTTAAAATATGTTATAGTTTTTCATAATACTCTTTATTATGTTTTAATCTCTGTTGTATCAATAAGTATTCCTCACATTTTCCTTTGATATTTTACTATTATCGTTTTGTTGTGTATCTCAACCTTTTGAAGAAACAGTTTTTTGGTTTTGTGTGTGTGTGTGTTGTTTTTTTTTTTTTTTTTTTGCTCTTTTACTCTCTCCATTCACTAATTTTTGTCACTGTCTTTATTTTCCAACCAGAGTCACCTTTCTAACCTTGGTCTTCTGAGCCTGAAGCTGATGCCCTTTCTGTTCTGCCAAATCACCTCTGTAGCAGCTTTTTCGATGACTTCTATTTATTTTTTTACCTCTATTTTTCCTCCTGTGACTCCAAACTCACTGTCTAGGAGGCAGCTTCTTCCACTTGTGGATAACTTTACTGCAAGAAACTTCTTCATTAGATTAACTCTAAAAATGTCTCTCTGTAGCATTTCTAAGGAGCTCTTTTGGCGCAGTGGTCAAGCATTCTGCTGCTAATGAAAATGCCGATGGTTTGAACCCATCAGCCACTCTGCTTCATAGGAGGAAGATGTGGTAATCTGCTTCCATAAAGACTACAGCCTGGGGAACCCTACGGGGCAGTTCTACTCTGTCCTATAAGGTTGCTATGAGTCGAAATTGACTCAACAGCAGTGGGTTTTTGGTTTGGCAACATTTCTACCATTTTGGGGCTACATAGAGGAGGGAACTCCAGTCCAACCTTCCCAGGACTGCTCTTTGACTATTGCAAGACATTAGTTCTGGGTGCTCTGAGTTTTCTTTTCTCAAAGTTAATCATTTCCAGGTATTCCCTCAACTGCCCTCATGTGGTTCTATCCTAGGTCTCTGGCCACACTTCTCTGGACTTTTCCAGTCTGCCAGTGCTTCAGTGGTGAGGCTCGGAATGGCAGAAATTTCAATAGAAGTGGTGAGAATGGGGCTGAGAGTGAAAAGATCACCTCTTTCTTTTTTTAAATATTATACACCTATGAATGCAACCTGGGTGGAAAGTAGTTCCCTTAGCAAATAAATAAATAGCAAATACTCACCTTGAACTCACTGTTGGCCAAAAGCCTTCCTCTGCACACAAGTTACTGTTGAATTCCAACTCCCCATCCTGTCCTTGAGGAATGGGAATGACTGGCTTCTGAATTTCAGCTGGAGACATTTTTTTCCCCACATTACTCAGTTCCCTTCATTCCTAAACTCAGCAACTATTTATTAAGTAATTGCTGTGAACCAGATGCTGGAGATATTGCAGAGGGCATAGTCCCCACAGCAAAGATTCCCAGAGAACACCTTCCCCATGGTAAAGTGAATTTTGCTTCTAGAAAATTGAACAAATCTGAATGTATTCATTAGCTCACCCATTTTACAGCCATATATTTAATGCATTTTATGTGCTAAAACTTCCCCCTTCCCTCTTTTGCCCAGCCCCGCCCCTCACCCACTCCATGTATGAGAAGCAGCACTAGAGGCAGAGAAGGGAGCAGGGCCTAGGCCTTTGGTGAAAGTCACTTTCTCTTGCCTGAGTCCAGAACCAGCAGCTCAGCCCTCAGGGCCTCTCAGCAAGACATGCCCCCTCCTCAGCCCCAAGAGAAGGACACCTAAGACCCATAGGAGCCACATAAAGGGCACTGCAGGACCCCGGGAGAAAGGAGAAGTCTCATTAGTGCTTTGCTTTCAGGGAGAGAGTGTCTGAAATCTGAGACTTCTACTCCAGTTCTCTTCCAATCAGGCAGAGAAGATTAGAACTGAAGGACCAACCTCCCATTATACAGAGATGGACACTGAGGTGTATAAAGACCACACAGTGAAGCTGGGACAGAGTTCAGCTCACTTTGCATCACACCCCAAGTCAGAGCTTCCTGCATGGAGCCCGTGGTAAAGTCCAGGGTCTGGGTGGGGCCAGAGGACCTCCTTCTTGGGCTGGGATGTTGGACAGCAGCCCCCAAAAGCAGAGCAGTCCGGGCGGGGGGCTCCCACAGGGGATGGTGAACTCTGTGTCATGGGAAAGGATGAAACAGGTAGCTGATGGGACCAGGAATAGGATAACAATCTTCAGGTTGGGGCTCTGGGACAGCACAGGGGAGGGTGGTCAGGCTAGGTCAGAGAGTAAGGTACACTCACGTGAGCAAGCAAACATGAAAGCATTGTAACGGAGCCTGTTACTTCCCGTCTGGGAGAGGTTCTGCATGGACCCAACTCTTCTGCTCACCTGTATGACCCTGTTGTGGCCAGGCCACCTGTATCTGGTTCTCCAAGAAGTCCTCCTTGTCAAGAGGTAATATACCACCTTGCTAGTTAAACTGCAGTACTCAGGCTGGCAGGATTGGCTGGGAGCTTGTTAGAAATGCAGGATCTTGGGCCTAACCCGGGACCCATTGCATTTTAACAAGATCCCAGATGATGTTCACGCACAAGAAAGTTTGAGAAACGCTGGTCTATGGTAATTCTACCTGTGTGACTTTGGGCATGACACTTAGTCTCTCTGTGCCTCTGTTATCTCATCTATAAGATGGGAATGATGGTAATAGTTCATGCCTCAACAGACTTGTTGGGAGGACTAAATGAGTTGATATATAAAGAGAGCCTGGCATGGGGTAATCACTATATTTCTAGTTGTGATTGAGTCAGTTCCAACTCATGATGACCTTATGTGTGTCAGAATAGAACAGTGCTTCATAGGGTGGTTTTCCTTTTTTTTAATAATTTATTTTTGTTGTTGCTGAAACATACACAGCAGAACATACACCAATTCAACAATTTCTACGTGTAGAATTCAGTGGTATTGATTACATTCAAGTTGTGCAACCGTTCTCACCCTCCCTTTCTGAATTGTTCCTCCCCAATTAACATGAACTCATGGCCCCATAAGTTTCCTATCTGATCTTTCAAGTTGCTGTTGTCAATTGATCCCAAATAGGTAGTTCTGAAAAGAGCACAATGCTCAAGGCAGACATTCTTTACTGGTTAAACTAAACTATTGTTTGGTTTTAACAATGCTTCAGGGGATATTTTTGGTTTAAGGTTTAAAGATTATCTTAGGGCAATAGTTTTGGGGCTTCATTCAGCCTCCATGGCTCCATAAAGTCTGGATTCCATGAGAATTTGAAATTCTGTTCTGCACTTTCCACCTTTTGATCATATTCTTCTATGGCATCTTTGATCAAAACATTCAGTAATGGTAGCTGGGCACCCTCCACTTCTGGTCTCGTGGCAAAGGAGGCAGTTGTTCATGGAGGCCATCAGCAGCATATTCCATTTCTTCCTCGTATTCCTGAGTCTCCTTCTTCTTTTGCTCCAGGTGAATAGAGGCCAATTTTTATACCTTCCGTAGGGTTCTCAATGGCTGATTTTTTGGAAGCAGATTGCCAGGCCTTTCTTCCAACGTGCTTTTGGGTTGACTCTAACCTTTTGGTTAGCAGCCAAGTGTGTTAATCATTTACACCACCCAGGGACTTCAATCACTGTATAAACTCTAACTACTATTAATACCTCCAGTCTACCTGGAAACATTTTTGTAAACCCTCCTGGTCACAAAAGTATGAGGCCCATTGTCTGGCTTTAATTCGTTTTGATATTCATTGTTCTCTTTATATGTTATCCGGATATTATAGTGATATAATGTACATCTAGAAAAATCATGAGGGTGAAAGAGGCAGCAAAGGACTGTGCATTGTCCCACCCTTATATCCATGCCATATTCTTTATTGATTAATGCATTCATCTAATATTCATAGAGCAGCTACTGCATGCCAGGCATCATTCCCAGTGCTAGATGTTTTCATTTATTATATATGACAAACATTTTACACTTTGTTACAAGCTTCACCCTAACCCCTTTTTTTCATTACTATCACTTTTATTTTTTATTGTACTTTAGGTGAAAGTTTACAGAACAAACCTGTTTCTCATTCAACAGTTAGTACAAATATTGTTTTAAGACATTGGTTAACAACCCCATGACGTGTCAACACTCTCACTTCTCAACCTTGGGCTCCCTACTACCAGCTTTCCTGTTCCCTCCTGCCTTCTAGTCCTTGCGCCTGGGCTGCTGTGCCCCTTTAGTCTCGTTTTGTTTTATGGGCCTGTCCAATCTTTGGCTGAAGGGTGAACCTCAGGACTGACTTCACTACTGAGCTGAAAGGGTGTCCAGGGGCCATATTCTCAGGGTTTCTCCAGTATCTGTCAGGCCAGCAAGTCTGGTCTTTCTTTTGGAGTTAGAATTTTGTTCCACATTTTTCTCTAGCTCTGTCCGGGACCCTCTATTGTGATCCCTGTCAGAGCAGTCAGTGGTGGTAGCCGGGCACCATCTAGTTGTACTGGACTCAGTCTGGTGGAGGCCATGGTAGATGTGGTCCATTAGTCCTTTGGACTAATATTTCCCTTGTCTCTTTAGTTTTCTTCATTCTTCCTTGCTCTCGAAGGGGTGAGACCAGTCGAGTATCCTAGATGGCTGCACACAGGCTTTTAAGACTCCAGACGCTACTCAACACAGTAGAATGTAGAACATTTCCTTTATAAACTATGTTATGCTGATTGAGCTAGATGTTCCCCGAAACCATGTCTACCGCCCTTTTTAATGACTTCAGAATACTTTATTGACAAATATGATAGAATTTAAGAGCCCAGTGAGTGGTCATGGGGCTGGACCTAGGTCACCTCACCATTGACAGGGCTTGTCTGTTGGTCTCATGGGCAGTTGGGGTCCTCTCATCCTCCTACTGTCCTTGAGTCCCTTGTGAAGTGTAAGATTTCAGTCAGGCGACTCTTGGTGGTGCAGTGGTTAAGTGTTTGGCTGCTAACCAAAAGGTCAGCAATTCGAATCCACCAGGCGCTCCTTGGAAACTCTATGGGGCAGTTCTACTCTGTCCTATAGGATCACTATGAGTCAGAATCAACTCAACAGCAATGGGTTTGGGTTTTTTCACTTGTTTTAGCAGAGTATCACTTCCCACTGGCCACAGCAATTGGTTGAGGGAGGTGGCCATGTGACTCAAACCAGCCAATCAGGCCCAACCAGAGCTTCTGTGGGGTCATTTGCTTGCTGCATGGGAAGGAGATTTTCTTTTTCTCACCGGGCTTGAACCAGGAGGATGTCAGGCGGATTTGGGGCAGCCATCTTACCACCACAATGGGAGAGCCTTCTGAGAACACAACAAGAATAGGGAAAGAGCCTGGGGAGACAGGGAGAGAGAAACGGGGTCCTGGAGACAGTGTAGGAGCCCTGTCAGCTACCCCTTGACTTCTCAGCTGTCTATTTAAGAGTTGGGGCTGGTTTTATCATTCATGGAGAAAACCAAAAGGCTTTATGGAGGTGTGAGGGTATCTTTGTTATCACAGGGAGAAAAAAAAAAGGAAGCTCACACTACAGGGCCCTGAAAAACCTACGGAGCAGTTATACCCTGCACACACTCGGCGTTGCCATGAGTCAGACTCAACAGCAACTAACAAGTGGATTCTCACAGAATGCTTTCAGTGATTCTTGTTGAACTCTTACGTCCGTAACCAGGGCAGAGTTGCAGCTGAAGAGGGAACGCAGTTCCCACGTGAATGTTGGTTGATGTTCACATTCACGTTAACAGGTCAAACAAAAATGAAGCAATGATAACGTGTATCGAAACTTCACTTGTTCTTTAACAGCATGAGCACGTCTTTGTTCACTCATAATAGTTTTCAAATGTTGGAAGAACATTTTATCATTTGGACTATTCACAGTCTAACAGCAAGAGACATGACACACTTTTAAGTTTATCTGCAATAGTAATATTTTTCTCCATTACTTTCTGAAGTCTAGACAATAGATAAAGGCATATAAATCAGGCCCTGATTTGTAGTGTTTGCCAATTTCCATAGTGTAAATATTTCCACGGCGGCTGATTGCAGGCTATCGATGTGATGTCACTTGGATGCTGAGTTGGGAAGAAATACGCAGCTGCACATCAGTGTATAACATTTCCACCATGTGGATACGACAGACGTTGCTGTGAGTTGCCACTGAGCTGGCTCTGACTCATCGGGACTTTATGGACCGACCAGAACCGTGCTTTGCCTGGTCCTCCATCATCTCCATGATCATTGGTGTGTTTGAATCCCTGTATTGTGGCCACTTCCAGCCTAGTGGGCTCATCTTCTGGCCCTCTATTGCACAATGTTCTGTTGTCACCTGTAGGGTTTTCACTGGCTAATTTTCAGAAGTAGATCACCAGCCTTTCTTCTTAGTCTGGACACACTCTACATTAATACTGACACATTAGCATAATAAAGAAAGCCCATTCCCAAGTGGGATTATAGCCACAGGTACTATAAAACCTATTGTCGTCGAGTCAATTTTGACTTACAGCAACCCTATAAGACAGGGTAGAACTGCCCCATAGGGTTTCCGAGGAGCAGCTGGTAAATTCTAACTGTTGACCTTTCAGCTAGCAGCTAAACTCTTAACCGCTGCACCACCACAGGTATTTTTTTGGGGGGACGTGATTCAATCCATCGCACCTGGAATCCCCACCTGGGTCACTGTGCCAGCTGAGCTGCAGCAAGGGCAGCTCCACCAGGGTGCAGCTGTTTGGGTAAGTGCAATCAAGCTCTTAGATGGGAGGCCCTTAGAAGTTTACAAGAAAAATCAAAAACAATTTTACGTTGAGGAGGAATCATTTAGTTGGAGAGCCAGGGCCTAAAGTTTCTCTCTTCATGGACTTAAACAAGAACAACTATTATTTTTATTGCTCTCCAGCGAGATACAGACCAGGCATCCTGCCTTAAAGAGACAACCAACCCAAACTTAGCCTGGCTGCACCCACGTGGGAAACCACTGAGTGCCCTGAGGTCCAGGACCCATTGTGCTGGGTGCTGGGGATTCAGAGACAGACAGAGCTCACAGCCTCTAGGGATGGACAATTCCGAAGCAAGGAGATTTGCTCCACCATGACATTGTACTAGAGGTTATAGGAGCCTGGAGGAGGCACAAACCAATGCTTCTCAGATCAGGAAACTTCCCAGAGAGAAAACCTTATCTATGTAGCAAACATGCATGTAGCTCTTGCAATGTGTCATGCACTGTTCCAGACACTTGACAAGTATTAATACATTTTACCCTTATAACAAGCCTATGAGATAGGTGCTATGAAACCCATTTTACAGAGGAGTAAATTGAGACCTAGGAAAGTAGCGGCAGGTTTTGGACCCAGGCAGTCTGGCTCCAGAGTCAGTGCTCTTAACTACTGCTCTATCCATGAAGGCGGGAGAGAATGTGGAGTATCTGGGAACTTACCAGTTCGGTCCAGTTGGCGTGGCAGGTGAGGGTATGAAGAGACGGGGGGGTGATGGGAACTCTGGCTGGAGAGATGAATGGGATCAGATTTTACACACAGACATATGCGCATGTGCACACGTGCACACTCATGAATAAGCACACTTATATGTACACATGCACACACATTTACATGTGCACCCGTGTACACGTGCACACATCATACGTGCACATGTGCACAAAAAGATGCCTTTACAAATGTACACGTGCACACAAACGCATGCACACGTGAACACACACAGATGTGCACATGCATGCACATGTATGTGCACACAGAGTTTACTCTGAGGGCAGCTTCAGAATCCTTGAAGCAGGAAGTGTCACCATCAGATGTTTGTTCTAGAAAGCTCACTCTAGCAGGGTGGGGATGCTTAAGACAGCCACTTCTCTCTGAACCTCAGCTTCCTCATCTGAAAAATGGGGGACCCATGTCTCCCCTGACGAATGGGAGTTATTTGCAAACTGAGACTTCAAGCCTGTGAGCCGTGTTTGCAAAAGTCCATGTCTTTGTCTTCAAGGACATAAAATGTGAAAGTTACCAATGGGTGGCTCCCTACACCCTATATCAGCATGGGCTGTGGGGTGGTGAATGGGCGCATGTGGAGCAAATGAAGCAACTGGGGCCCAGAAAGGGCAAGAAAAATGCCCGATTGTGCAGGGAGTTTGTGGCTAAGCTGGGGTTGAGTCCATGTCTGCATGACTGAAATTTTTACTGTGCTTGCCTGATGTCTCAAGGCTCCAGAAATATCCAAGAACCCGGGCTAGGCAGTGTTTATTCCAGGCCCTGCTTGTCCTCTGACTGACCTCACCACCCAAGGGCAGCTCCAGGGGACACTTCCAGCAGGCCTCAAAGGACAGCAATCTACAGCCCACTAACTACAGGCGACCTTTGTCAACTTAAAGACACTGATGCGTGTTACTCATAACTTGGCAAGTTGTAAAATTCCTCTCCTCTTCCTGCACCCTTTTCCATTCCACTAGTGTGAGCACAGCCACCGCCCACCCCCCCCACCCCCCCCGCCCAGTGAGTCTGTTGACATGGGAACAGAGAGGCAGCTCAACAGAGGCTTGGACATTGGCATTAGGGGCCTGGGTTCAACTCCTGGCCCTATTACTTCCTAGCTTAAAATGGACGTAAAATCATACCTAACTCTTGGGTAACCTGTGAAAACCACCACCCATCTGCCAGTTTGTCATATTGTGGTGGCTTGTGTGTTGCTATGATGCTGGAAGCTGTGTCACTGGTATTTCAAATACCAACAGGGTCACCCATGGTGGACAGGTTTCAGCAGAGCTTCCAAACTAAGACTAGGAAGAAAAGCCTGGCAATCTACATCTGATGATCAGCCAATGAAAATCCTAGGAAGATTGTTCAATATAATGCCAGAAGATGAGCCCCCTAATTTGGAAGGTACTCAAAATACACACCGGCCGCAACAATGGACTCGAGCGTGCCAACGACTGCGAAGATGGTGCAGGACCCAGCAACATTTCATTCTGTAGTGCATGGGGTCGCCATGAGTTGGAGTCAACTGGATGGCAGTTAACAACAACCACACCTGTGAAAAACATCAGGCTCATTGCTGGGAGGAGGTGGGCTTAGAAGTGCTGAGAAATGAAAAGTTTTGGTGGGGGGAGTATGAGGCCACGCCCCATGGGGAATGAAGGGCGATCTGATGTTTCTCCTAACCCCCACCACAAGAAGAAAAGGGGGCAATGACACCAGCTCTATTCAACTTCTAAAAATAGTGCCAGCTGTTGCGGAGAGCTCTCAGGAGATAAAGCCAAGGAGGTGAGCTCCAGGCCACGTGTTCCGATGCTCGGATGGCGGGAGGAGGACAGAGCACAGGCCATGGAAGCGGAAGGGTTGGTGGGGTCAGAAGGACCTGGTCTTGAATCCCAGCTCTGCCACTTCCTGGCTGGGTGACCTCCCTGAAATCACTTAGGTTCTCTGTGCCTCGGTTTCCTCGTCTGTGAAGTGGGAATAAGTACATCTACCTCTGAGCTGCTGTGAGGATTGCAGACTGGGTGGGAAAGGCTGGGCAGAGTGTTGTTCTCAGTAGCTGTCTAGTCGGCTCTGGCCCATGGCGACCTTACGTACGACAGAACGTTGCCCGGTCCTGCGCCATCTTCGCCATGATTGGTATGTTTGAGTCCGTTGTTGTGGCTCTTGTGTCAATCTGTCTCATGGAGGGTTTCCCTCATTTTGGCTGGCCTTCTACTTTACCAAACATGATGTTCTTTTCTAGCGATTGGTCTTTCCAAATGATGTGTTCAAAGTGAGCCAACGTCTCGCCATCCTCGCTCCTAAGGAGCATTCTCGTTGTATTTCTTCTAAGACTGAAGTGTTTGTTTTTCCGGAAGTCCATGGTACATCCAATAATCCACGCCAGCACCACAGTTCGAAGGCAGCAGGCGCTGGGTAGATGCTCAGTAAACTATAGTCGCTAGAGTAGTTACAGTTACTGGGACCTCTCCCCTCAGGAGGCAGGCGGCCCGCTCGGCAAGGCCTCGGGACACCTCCAGGCGGCCCGCTGGGCAAGGCCTCGGGAAACCTCCAGGCGGCCCGCTGGGCAAGGCCTCGGGAAACCTCCAGGCGGCCCGCTGGGCAAGGCCTCGGGAAACCTCCAGGCGGCCCGCTGGGCAAGGCCTCGGGAAACCTCCAGGCGGCCCGCTGGGCAAGGCCTCGGGAAACCTCCAGGCGGCCCGCTGGGCAAGGCCTCGGGAAACCTCCAGGCGGCCCGCTGGGCAAGGCCTCGGGAAACCTCCAGGCGGCCCGCTGGGCAAGGCCTCGGGAAACCTCCAGGCGGCCCGCTGGGCAAGGCCTCGGGAAACCTCCAGGCGGCCCGCTGGGCAAGGCCTCGGGAAACCTCCAGGCGGCCCGCTCGGCAAGGCCTCGGGAAACCTCCAGGCGGCCCGCTCGGCAAGGCCTCAAGAAAACTCCAGGCTGACCAAAGGGAAGAAAAACTCCCAGCACCTCCCCTCCGGCTGCACTCTGGGCTTCACTTACCTTTCTGAAAATTAAATTAAAACTCAACAGTGGTGCCATTGTGACTTACACATCACCAGGCTTGCCAGCAAATCGTCTTTAATATCCACCGCTGACAGGATGGAATTAGCTGCATTTTTTTGTTTTGTTTGGGTTTTTTTTCTTGCTCCCACTTTGTTCTCCCCTACTGGGGTGTAAGCCGGTGTTTAATCCCATCCTGAGAGCATTGGGCCACTAGGAAGTAGGACAGGCGGGCGGCCTCGGCCCCGCGCAGCCCAAGGTGAGGGCTGGGTGAGTGGCATTGAGGTGCGCACGGGGGACATTCTGCTCCTCGTCCCCCAGGCCCAGCCTGCCAACAGGTCCTGCAGGCGCAGAGAATCAGCGCTGAATTATCCTTAAGCCTCCTGATCATTATCCTCATTAGAAGTAACCGGAGCTCGGCTGGCCTGAACGCAGCTCGAAACTCCACTAAGACGGGACGCACTTGGGAAGAATACGCGGTATGTAATTTAATAATCCTGGAAACAAGTCTGCATTCTTTTTTGTCTTTGGCCCAAAGGAGAGGTAATTCCTGATGCAGCCAGAGAAATGGCGCCGAGCCGACTGGAGAGCCAGGCCTAGACTGGGTGGACAAGACAGCCTTGGGAGGCAGTGCCCTGCTTCTCCTGGATGGAATAACCTCTCAACCCCCATCACCGACTTTTCCAGAACCTTCCAGAAGCGTCACGTGCATTGGAGAAATGAGCCCTTTGCTCTAGGTCAAGGCAGCCCTGGACCAGAGTGGGTAGTGTGGCAGGTGGAGGGTGGGTGGGTTTTCAACTGTGCTTTGTCTGCTTTGGAGTCCCTGGGTGGTATGCAAGATTAATGCACTCGGCTGCTAACCAAAAGTTTGGAGATCCAAGTCCATCCAGAGGCGCCTCAGAAGACAGGCCTGGTGATCGGCTTCAGGGAAATCAGCCGTCTCCCCATCCGCGAAATGGTGGTGATCACCCATCCCGCCTCTCTCACGTGATTGTTGGGAGAATCAGCAGAAGTAAAGGAAGCAAAAGTTCTTTGTAACGTAAAAAACCAGCTGCCATGGAGTTGACTCTGAGTCCCGGGTACCCCGTGTGTCATAGTAGAACTGTGCTTCGGAGGTTTTCCACTGGCTGATTTCGCAGAAGGAGATTGCCAGGCCTTTCGCCCCAGGTGCTTCTGAGTGGACTTGAACCTCCAGACTTTTGGTTAACAGCTCAGCATGTTAACTACACCACCCAGGGACCCCACTTGTACGTGAGACCCTTGAACTGGGCAGAAAGTCTTCAAAAATAAGAGACAGATCCCAGCACTGGCTGTTTCATATCTGTGTCTTCTTGCCTCTCCTATACAGGTGTGTTCACCTACAGGGTGAAAGGTATACAGCAGGTCCTTGATAAAGGCCGAGGCCTTTTTCCAGGCCTGGGTCTGGCCTGCTGGTTATGGCCAACTCAGGCGGCACCAAGGAAATTGGGGAACCCACTGCCCAGCCCTGGAGGGGGTGGCCCTTGACTTCACCACTCCTCGCTTTTCCCTCCAGCACCCTGTGGTTGCCTGGGAGAGTGAGTGGGTGCCCTGGCTGGGAAGGTCCACGCTGAGGATAGCGGAGCTGAGGCCTCATGCAGCGGTGTGGTGGGGTGGCCACTTCCAGCCTGTGGAAGTACAGAAAGTGGCTGGAATGCTAATACCTCTGGCAGATACAGGCGAGCCATTGTCCCTCCTCGTCAGGGTCCCCAGGGCAGCTCCGGTCCACGGCAGCTGTGCTTCTTTCAGCAAGATGGCTCCCCCCAGTGTACACTGTTGTGGGCTGATGTGACAACTAACAGTGTCTTGTTTCCTGGGAAGGACCCCCTGGAGGTTGTGTCTGGTGGGTGGTGAGGAGGTGACAGTGACGGATGGAAGGTGGGAAGGTGAGGAGAAGGCTCACTGGACCCTGGTGCAAAGGAGGCAGCCAGGGTCAGCCTCGTGTGCCCACTGGGACCCAGCATACGGGGACGTGGTCCATGGAGACTGTGGCCCATGCAAAATCCCCTCAAGAGACACATCTTGGTTAAGACAGTTATGACTTGGTGCTGGGATGGTAGAGCTGGAGCAGCAGGGGAGGGGCTTGCTCTGCCATGGGGATCAGGGGAGGCTCTGGAGAGAAGCATATTTTCTATTTAAAAAAAAAATTATTTTATTTATGTTGTTATTGTTGAGGATATATACAGCAAAACTTATACCAATTCAATGGTTTCTACCTGTATAATTCAGTGACATTGATTAATTCTTTGAGTTGTGTGACCATTCTCACCCTCCTTTTCTCAGTTGTTCCTTTTCCATTAACATAAACTCACTCATTGACCCTGAGGTTCCTTTCTAACCTTTTGAGTTGCTGTTGTCAGTTTGATCCCATGTAGATAGTTCTTAAAAGAGCATAATGCTCAAGGCAGACATTTTTTACTGGTTAAGTTAAACTACTGTTGGGTTTCAAGAAGACTTCAGGGGATATTTTTGGTTTAAGGTTTAAAGGTTATTTCAGGGCAATAGTTTTAGGGGATTCATTCAGCCTCCATGGTGCCAGAATGTCTGGATTTTATGAGAATTTGAAACTCTGTTCTACACTTTCCCCCCTTTTGATCAGGATTCTTCTATAGAATCTTTGATCAAAATGTTCAGTAATGGTAGCTGGGCACCATCCAGTTCCTCTGATCTCATGGCAAAGGAGGCAGTTTTTCATGGAGGCAACTAGCTACACGTCCATTTCCTCCTCTTATTCCTGACTCTCCTTCTTCCTCTGTTGAGGAGCCACGTTTTCAAATGAAACTTGAAGGTGGATGTTAGGAATTGAATTGTGTCCCCCCCAGAAGAAATATAGAAATCCTAACCTTTGTACCTGCAAATGTGACCCTGATTGGAAATAGAGGTTTTCCTTTTGTTATGTTAATAAAGTCACATACATAGGGTGGGTCCTAAACCTAATCAGGGGTCCTTGGGTGGTGCAAACAGTTCACGCACTCAGCTGCTAACTGAAAGTTTGGCTGTTTGAATCCACCCAGAGGTGCCTTGGAAGAAAGGCCTGGTGACCTACTTCTGAAAAATCAGCCATTGAAAACCCTGTGGAGCACAGTTGTACTCTGACACACATGGGGTTGCCATGAACTAGAACCAACGTTGATGGCAATTATTTTTTTTAAAGCATATTCATTTTTGAGCAGTGTCTTGATAAAAAGCAGAATAGACACAGAATAGAAACACACACATGCACACACACACACGGGGAAGACAGTCATCATGTGAGTACCCGTCTACAAGCAAAGAAACGCCAAGAACTGCCAGCAGACACCAGAAATTAGGAGAGGCCCACAGAAGGAATCAACAGGGCTGTGACCCTGGTTTGGACTGTTAGCCTCCAGAACTGTGAGAAAACACAATCGTATTCTTTAAAGCCCCCCACTTGTGGTATTTCTGTTACAGCAGCTCTAGGGAACCTAGATGGTGGACAAGGGCTCACTATTGGGAGGTGGACATTCCGCCACGCCCTCGGTGCTGCCTCAGCAGCCCCTCTGGGCTCTCTTAGCCAGGGTCCCCGTGGCCTTGGCAAGACTCCTCCTCTCTGGACTCCGAGGGTGGGCAGGAAAAGTGAGGCCAGCCTCCTCTTGGACTCCTTGGACCCACTGGGTCCCAGCCACGTGAGTGGGTTGGTTGGACTTTGGAGGGTCCCTAGGGGGTATCCAGGAAGCCAGCAGGACATAACCTCCCAAGAAAGTGAAAGCAAGGAAAGGAGAGGGGCCATCCCTGGAGGATGTCCGCCTTCCGAGCAGCCTGCCAATAATGTGCCACCGGCATGAACCCATCCAGCAATGCCAAAGCCCTCTGTCCCGGCCGTTTACTAAAAACAGCGCCTGTCTTGTCAACGAGGGCGCCCTTCCTTCTCACATGGGCTCCATAATACCTGAGCTGGATAAACAAGGCGTGGGCCTCCGACTATTGAATTAGACCGCCTTGGCCTTGCTGTCGTTGGCAGAGCGATTCCTCTGTGATTGCTATCAGCTATAATCAAATCTAGAAAGTGGCTGGAATGCTAATACCTCCACAGGAGTCTGTCTCTGGCGGACACAGGCGAGCCATTGCTCCTCCTCGTCAGGATCCCCAGGGCAGCTCCGGTCCACGGCAGCTGTGCTTCTTTCAGCAAGATGGCTCCCCCCAGTGCAGACTGCTGTGGGCTGATGTGACAACTGACAGTGTCTTGTTTCCTGGGAGGTACCCCCTGGAGGTTGTGTCTGGCGGACGGTGAGGAGGTGACAGTGATGGATGGAAGATGAGAAGGTGAGTAGAAGCCTCACTGGACCCTGGTGCAAAGGAGGCAGCCAGGGTCAGCCTCGTGTGCCCACTGGGACCCAGCATACGGGGACGTGGTCCATGGAGACTGTGGCCCATGCAGATTCCCCCCAAATGGGCTGGTAATTCAATCTGTTTGTGCCCCAGCACAATTCATTCATTCAATAAGCAAAGATGGATTGCAGACCTTACCACAGGGTAAAACCAAAATGCCAAGTTAGCTGCCGTGAGTCAATTCCACCTCATGGTGACCCCATGTGTGTCAGAGTAGAACTGTGCTCCACAGTGTTTTCAATGGCCATGACCTTCTGGAAGCAGATCCCCAGGACCTTCTTCCAAGGTACTTCTGGGTTGGTTCGAACCACCAACCTTTTGGTATGTTGTTGAGCGTTTAACTGTTTGCACCACCCAGGGAGTTCTATCACCGGGCACAGCCAAGAATAAAATGACATGCTTGTCCTCCAAGGATGGTGGCAAGAGACCTAACTCGGGGACCTTGGGTGGGTCCCAGCAGGAGGGGTTTGAGTTGGCACCAAATGCCTAGAACAAACCAGAAGTGGAAGCCATGACTTGGAGTAGGGTGGAAAGAAAAGGGGGAGCTCAAGTTCCCCCCATTTCAGTCACATGACAAGGAAAGTGGCTCTCTCCTTGCCAGAAATGGGGTTGCTGGAGGATAAAGGAGGCGAACTGGAGGAAAGGCTGGGTGGGCTGCAAGCCATCCGAGGTGGAGGCAGAGTCCAACCCACCGCAGGAGGTGCGAGTCGGCAGATGCTCTGCGTCCCTCTGGCCCTGCGTGGAGACGCTGCTGCTTAAAAGGCAGGGTGGGCGCAGTGCTGCACGGGTAACGGGGCCTGGGTCCTCCCCAGGCATGGGCCAAGTGGTGTGCTAGGGCCTGGGGTTGAGCGTGAAGAAGGCAGACTGTTGGGGCTCCAAACACGGCCCGCAGGGATCACACCGACACCCACTTACGGGAAGTCTGCAACCACAGAACCTGAGAAGTGAACAAGGTCATTTCCATGTTTTCAGCTCTCTGAAGAAAAGGAAACAAAGCGAAATGAGGGGGAGCGGGCTGGGAGGTGGAGAGGCTAGATGAATGAATGAGTGAGTGAATGAATGAATATTATTAATGGAATTCAAGTATGATCCAGGGCAGTGGTGGCTCAGTGGTAGAATTCTTGCCCTCCATACTGGAGACCCAGGTTCGATTCCTGGGTGCCTCATGAACAACCACCACCCGTCTGTCGGTGGAAGCTTGTGTGTTGCTATGGTGCTGAGCAGATTTCAGCAGAGCTTCCAGACTAAGAGGGACTAGGAAGAAAGGCCTGGCAAACTACTTCCAAAACCCAGCCAATGAAAACCCTATGGATCACAACGGTCCGATCCACAAGTGATCACGGGGATGGTGCAGGACCAGGCAGCGTTTTGGTCCGTTCTGTAAAGGGTCACCATGAGTCGAGGGGGGGAAGGGGACCCAATGACAGCTAACTACAACAACTTCCATGTATACGGTACTTTTTACATTACAATGCACTTCCACATGCCAGAAACACCACCCCCAACCTAGTAATGGTTTCTGTCCTGGGATCTGTAGTAAATGACAGGGAGTGCCATCGCCCTTTAGAAGAGAGACTCGAAAGCTTTGGGTGCTCACTGCATCTCTAACGCTTCAAGGCTGCCAAGTCGAGACGACCAGGAAGTCCTGGATGCAAGTCGGCTATACGTGCATTACATCTCTGAGGTTATGTCTCCCTGGGCAAGTGACTAAGCCATGACTTCAGCACACGACATTTTAAAAAGGACATCCAACATGGTTTGAGGGGCTCCCGTGTTCCAGCCACAGGACCAGGCACTGGGTCCACCTTGCGGAGCTCACATGTGGGCTGGGAGTGGGACAGTCAACAAACAGGGAACCCGGAATATCTAACCAGAACTTCATGAAGGCGACGAAAAGAGGGGTGTGATCACGAGAGAGGGGCTCATGGGCTGACCAGGATAGACCACTCTTCCTGTTGTTAGGTGCCCTGAGTCAGCTCCGACTCGTGGCTACTCAGAATGAAATATCGACTGGTCCTGTGCCATCTTCGCAATCATTGGTACCTTTGAATCCCTCGTTGTGGCTATTACGTAGTGTCTTCCAACCTAGGGGGCTCATCAAACATCACCATATAGGACAATCTTCTGTCATAATCCACAGAGTTTTCATTGGCTAATTTTTGGATGTAGTTTGCTAGACCTTTCTTCCTAGTCTCTCTTAATCTGGAAGCTCCGCTGAAACTTGTCCACGATGGTGGCTCTGAAATACTGGTGGCATGGCTTCCAGCATCACTGCAACACACAAGCCATCACAGTATGGAACCACTCGTAGGAGTGACAATTAGACCAAACCCTGAAGGATCATTTTTGATCCTCACATATCTCTCTGAGGCAGGGAGACCAGGAATTATTTATTTCCATTTTCCAAAAGAGAAAACTGAGGCTCAGAGAGGTTGAGTAGCTTTCCCAATGTCACACAGCTAATTTTCAACAGAGCCAGGGCTCAAAGTGGGCTCTCTGGACTCCAAACCTAGGGCCTTTCCTCTCTACTCTCATGCTTTCCCCCTGAAAATTACTCAGCAGGAAAAAAAAAAATAATAATACAGTGCTGACATTTCAAAACTTGATGCTGAATGTGCTGCCTGGAGCTGAAAAGATGTACTTTTTCCATCTCAAAAGTATTCCAGTTTATCCTGCAAGTGAAGCCGGTCACAGTTGTTGTTGTTAGGTGTGGTCGGGTCGACTTTCGACTCACAGCAACCCCACGTGACAGAGTAGAGCTGCCCCACAGGGTTTGCTAGGCTGTAATCTTTAGGGAAGCAGACAACAGGTCTTTCTCCCACGGAGCCACCAGATGGATTTGAACTGCCGGTCTTTCAGCTAGCAGACAAGAGCTTAACCGTTGCACCACTAGGGCTCCTATAACATAGTTAGGGAAGTTCTAATGGTCACATGATGCAGCCCTGCCAAGAAGCTTCTGTGAAACTTGGGTCCTGTCAGTGTGTCTTTAGGAATGTCATCACAGCCAGACTTTAAAGCCACTGACGGTAAAAACGAGGCTCAGCAAAGGGCAACAGCACTGTGTGTGCGTGTGTGAGTGTGTGTGTGTGTGTGTGTGTGTGTGGACATGCACGCGTGTGCAGCTCCATGACTGCTTGCTGCCTTCCTGCTAATGGTGACAAGGTCAGGGAAGAATTTTCTGTGACTAATTAGGTTTTAACTTGCCAGAGAGAAAGTGGACGTTGGCAGCCTATTGTATGAGAGTGAAACAAAGTTTGAACTAGAGTGAACTTAATTTCCTTTGCACTGAAAGGAAAGAAAGATTAATGAAATATCCCCAAATCCATCCTGTTAGTTTTTATTAAATCAGCAAATGAAATTTAACCTCCAATTCTGTTAGAACGTCTTTTCCTGTAGATTGGGTTTCACGAGGCTAAGCGAAATAGACACACTCCTGCTAGAAAAACGTTTCGATATGAAAATTGCATTATTGCAGGCAACGGCAGGTTACCTGAGGAACAAGCCAGACGGAAAGCAACCATCTCCACAAGGAGCAGAAGGACACATAGTTTGCCTCGAATTTGCATGAACCACTGTGCTCTGATTATGGTAATTCCACGAGCCACTTCTGGCTGCTTTGCTAAATGCTCATAAAAAATAATAATTAATTGGATTTTTGTTGTTGTTGTTGTACTTCTGAATGTTTACAGAGCTAATTCGTTTCTCATTAAACAGTTAGTACACGTATTGTTTTGTGACATTGGCGGACAACCTCACGACACGTCAACATTCTCCCTCCTCGAACTTGGGTTCCCGGTTACCAGCTTTCCTGTCCCCTCCTGCCTTCTTGTCCTTGCCCCTGGGTTGGCTTGTCCATTTAGTCTCGTTTTGTTTTATGGCCTCTCTAATCTTTGGGGTGGAGGGCGAACCTCAGGAGCGACTTCAGTACTGAGTTAAGAGGGTGTCTGGAGTCAGTACTCTCAGGGTTTCTCCTGTCTCTGTCAGGCCAGTAAGTCTGGTCTTTTTTTGTGAGTTAGAACTTTGTTCTACGTTTTTCCACAGCTTTGTCCAGGGCTCTTTATTGTGATCCCTGTCAGGGCTGTCTGTGGTGGTAGCTGGGCACCATCTAGTTGTGCTGGACTCAGTCTGGGGGAGGCTGTGGTAGTTGTGGTCCGTTAGTCCTTTGGACTAATCTTTCCATTGTGTCTTTGGTTTTCTTCATTCTCCCTTGCTCCATGTGGGGTGGGACCAGTGGAGTATCTTAGATGGCCACTCACAGGCTTTTAAGACCCCAGACACTACTCACCAAAATGGGATGTAGAACATTTTCTTTATAAACTGTGTTATGCCAATTGAGCTAGAGATCCCCCGAGAAGATGGTCCTCAGCCCTCTGCCCAGAAAATCAGTTGAATTTTCCATCATGGCAGAGGCAATATTTTTATCTTTAAATAAGGGTGAGAAAAGGGAGGAAGACTGGACAGCCAACAACGATCTATCGAGCATCTATTGTGAGCCTGGAGTTGTAATAAATATTCTCACTGTGTTGTTCTCATAACTCTTCGAGGAAATAATACTCACCCATTATAAGGATGAGAATACTGAGCCTGAGGAAGGCAAAGTGTATTTACTAAGGTGATGTTGTTTTTACCTGCCATTGAGTTTTTCCCCAATTGACAGCAACCCAGAGCACAATGGAACAAAACACTGCCTCCAGATCCCACCATTGTGATCCATAGGGTTTTCCTCGGCTGACATTTAGAAGTAGTTTGCCAGGCTTTCTTCCTAGTCCACCTTAGTCTGGAAGCTCCGCTGAAACCTGTCCTGCGTCATAACAACACGAAAGCCTCCACTGACAGACAGGCGGTGCCCGAGGTGCACTGGCCAGGAACTGAACCCAGATCTCCCACCTGGAAGGCGAGAATTCTACCGCTAACGACCACTGCCTCAAACTAAGGTCACGGTGCTGGTATTCAAGCCCGCTTAATCTGCAATTGTTTCCTCACTTTCTGGTAAGGAAATGTATATATCACTTTATTCGTTTCACTGGACAAACATCACTGGGTTAAGCCCCCACTGTGCGCTGGGCTCTCTGATGGCCTTGGGAACGCCATGCTCCACTTCCATGTGCTGATAACAACAGCCCTGCAACTTCTGTGCAGCCCTTGGCAGGTCCTTATTTGTTTCACATGGACCCCGTCCATAGCCCTGTGAGAGGGGGTCACTGCCACCATGTCACACAGTTTTAGAGACAGCAAGGTACTAGCCCATGGTCACACAGCAAACAAGTGGCAGGGCTGGAACTAAGAACTCAGCCTCTAGTCCGGGGCAAGTGGTTTTATCACAATGCAGAGCCTGGTGGCTGAACTGTGCCCTGTGCTCTGGCATCCTGCGCGCTCCGTGTCGCACAGGGGAACCGAACACTGGCGGTCTGCTGCCAAAATTGGGCTTCGAGTGAGTTCCACAGAAAAGCCTATTGTCTTTCCAGCTGTCTGCTGCTGTCAGCTTGAGGGAAAAATTACAGCCATTTGGTCTACAAGAAGAGGCTCAGAACGGTCTTCTCATTTCTGCAGGCTGGGACAGACGCGGCTCTGTGGGTCTGTGGGGATGGGGTAGTGGAAGGTGGATTTCCTCTGAGGCTTGGAGAACCCAGCAGACTCGGGGTTCAGCTCAGAAAGATGTTCTATCAGCCAGCGCTCCCCTTGGATGGCAGGTGCTGCCACAGAGAGAGATGAGATGCTAGTGGCTGAGGAGAGCAAACGGGGACGAGCTGACCATTTGGTGGGGATGTCGTGATGGGATGTGCCTCTGTCACCCCAGGACCCTGCAGTTAGGAAGCTTCATATCCACATCTTCTCGGCAACCCCGTGAGTGCCAGCACGGTGCAGCCCAGAGCTTGTCAGAAGATGTTCCCCTCACCAGCTCCCACCCAGACAAGCGTGGAGCAAAGCGTGAGCATGGACCCTGACCTGCCACTCACTGCTGTGGGTGAGCCCTTGACCTCTGTGAGCCTTGGTTGTGTCATCTGGGCACTGCGGAGGATGATGGTCCTTCCTTAGTGGGTATCATCAGGATTAAATGACAATGTGTGTGGAAGCACTTAGCCCAGTGGCAGGCACACAGTTGTGGTTAGTTACTGTTGAGTCCGCTGCAACTCACTGTGACCTTATGTACAACAGGTTGAAATGCTGCCCAGTCCTGTGCCATCCTCATGGTCATTGGCATGTTTCAGTTCAGCCGGACGGTATTCTGTTCTCACCCATAGCTCTCTCGCTGGCGATTTTCAGAAGTACACCGACACGCCTTTCCTCCTGGCCTGTTGCAATCTGGAAGCCCTGCTGAAACTTCTCCACCAGGGGTGACCCTGCTAAAAAAAAAAAAAAAATTTTTTTTTTTTTAGTATGTGAAATATTGGTGGCATAGCTTCCAGCATCACACCAACGCTCAAGCCATCACACTACGACAAACTGATAGATGGTTAGATGCTCAATAAATGTCAGCTATGATTACCTGCCGGAGTTCAAGGCTTTTTCTGTTCTCCAATGCCTGAAAATTCATGCGAAACTCCTGGCTCAGAATCCTGCACGTTAATACCTCGCTCAAGGGCCCCTGAATACCACCCTCCAGGGAGAGGCACACACCCGTACATAAATTCAAGCGGGACCCTGTAGACAGCAGAGTGCCCACATTTTGGGCCCCATCACACCCCTGTGAACTGCATAAAATATTCGTAGTGATAGCCAACAAGGAGGCCCCTCTGCCAAGGTTCCCCCAGCCAGTTCTCTGGAACTGATTACTCAGAGCCTTGCAGAAACGCAGAAATAAAATGATGCCAGGACGGACGGACAAGCTGGGGACCAGCTCATGTTTCTAATCCATGGACCTCTCTCCCCGCCTTCCCCCACCCACCCCGGAACAAAGTCTTCTCCAGTTTTTAGTAAACTTAACTTGACAATCGTCAAAGAGAATCAAACGGCGCAGAAACGAAGCCTCTAAAAGCTATCGGGAAAGTCAGAACTGGTTGAAATCTACCAGGCCCCCGCCCTCCTCCCCCCCTGAATTAGTGTGTGAATCTGCCAGGAACAGGCTGAGGGTCTGGGTGATTCAACTCGCTGGCAGAGTGCATTGACGAAGGGAGCTCTGTGTTTGTTTTGGGTGTTACACCCTCACCTCCTTAGCATAATCTCCCCTGACTTAATCTGCCGGTTATTGGGAAGACACAAATTAGCAGCCATGGTTTAGCCCTCCTCACCCCAAATCCCCAAATTGGAGGGGAGAATCCCTGTAGGTAGATAATTAGCTGAGGGATGGGAGCTGCCCCAGACCACCAACAAACTGAGGGGGTCTCAGCAGGCTGCCCTGTGCACCCCTCCTAACATGCCCTGGCTTTATCAAGCAGACCGCTGCTGCTAAGTGGATTGTCCCAGCCTCCTCTGCTCCTTGACAACACCAGCGGGGGCGCTTCTCCCCACACAATGCCTCCTTACAGAGCAAGGATTTAGCACAGAATAGGCCAGAGGTGGATCCAAAACATCTGGGCACAGCTGGCTTTCTGGGGCAGCACCATGCTCTGGGTTGCAACTTCTCAGACGACCAAACTCTTGGATCCAGCACCTGCTGGGGATAACAACAACAACAACAACACTCAACAACAAAACCAAACCCATTGCCGTCGAGTCTGACTCATAGCGACCCCATGTGCTCCAGAGTAGAACTGAGCTCCACAGGGTTTTCTTGGCTGTAATCTCGATGGCACTAGTTTTTTGTTTTTTTTTTTAATCTTTATAGAAGCAGATTGCCAGGCCTTGCTTCCACAGTGCAGCTTTGTGGGTT
Organism: Loxodonta africana; assembly: GCF_030014295.1. NCBI lineage: Eukaryota > Metazoa > Chordata > Mammalia > Proboscidea > Elephantidae > Loxodonta > Loxodonta africana. The sequence continues at coordinate 107,991,016 of NC_087351.1, forward strand.
GGAATCACCAGCCTTACAAGGAGTAGTCTAACACAAACCGCTTTCGCCACCCAGGGATCTACTGGGGATGGAGCAGGCAAAAGACATTTTTGCTGATCACCTACCAGCCAGGCCCTGCTGGGCAATTTATAAATGCTTTTGAATTTAGCTCCACATAAGGACCCCACCCACATGTCTGGTGCTCCACCCATCCATCCATCCCTGCTTGGCCACCCTAAGAAGGAGGGGGCAGCTCAGAGTGGCCACCCCATGGGAGCGAGGCACTCATGACCAGGAAAGCGGACACATGTATAAGGCAGACAGACACACAACTCTTGTCCTTTTGCTGCTCCAGCCACCTGCATGCCCCATGATGGGGACTCCCCAAGGTTAAAAGCAATGAATGGGGGTGGGCTTGGGCCAGTCCTCAGGAATGCAGAAGCTCCCCCTTTGGGCTCCATTGTCACACATGGAAACCATCACTTGGTAACAGCAAGTCACTGCTGTGTCCTTTTTAGCAACAAAACAGAATGTCTCCAGCCTACTTGTATAGAGGAGGCTTCCATCAGACCATCACCCTATGGGACTGGTCTGTTAGAAACCAGTGGGGTGAGCCGAATAGGCTGAGAGGTCAGAGCTGGGATCAAACACGGTACCTCTGCTCCCCCTGACTGGTTGACACACATGGGCCACTCAATGTCTCCAGCCAATGTAAGACCAAAAAAACACCAAACCCATTGCCGTTGAGTCAATTCCGACTAATGGCCACCCCGTGTATTACAGAGTAGAACTGCATCATAGGGTTTTCTTGGCTGTAATCTTTCTGGAAGCAGATGGCCAGACCTTCCTTCCAAGGAACCAGTGGGTGAGTTCCAACTGCCAAACTTTTGATTAACAGCTGAGCACTTAACTGTTTGCACCACCCGGTGACCCCTGGCCGATGTAAAGCCAGGTAACGATCTGCCTGCTAGGGCAGCTGGAGGGCCATTTCAGGGGGAGTTCGTGGAGTTCCCTGTCTGTTCTCAGCACATGGGTGGAACTCAGTGAATGACTTTCCTTCCTCTGCTTGAACTGAGGTCAGTGAATGTTCTCAAGAGGTTTTAACCAGGGATGGCAGTTTTCTCATTCAGATGGAGACGCAGGCTACCTTCTAAACGGCTTTCAGATGGTTTGAACAGGGACCAAGTCCAGTGTTACCTGTGCATACCGGGTTCTAGTAAGTTGGATGTTTGCTGGGTACCTGTAGGGGACCCGCTAAGAAGAGCTTCTACCTACAGACTCCAAAGGAAGGCACTCCTAAAGCCAACCGCCACACTGCGATCCCCACAAATCTGCCCTCTCCATTCCTTCCAGCTTTCCTCCTTTTCCCCTACACACACACAGACATACACAACACACACGCACACACGTAAATATACACACATACATACATTCGCATGCACACACACACTTACACACAACTCCCCTCCTCTTTTAGCAATCTATCTTTCACGCAATGGAGTGAGGTTTCACAGAAAATGGGACATTCTGGAGGAATCGGTTAAGATTGGCCGCTGATTGCTGGGTAACTCCTGGTGAGTCACGGGCCTCAGATCTGAGAGCCTGAAGACGCTTGCCAGGGAGGTGGTCAACCAGCCCCCAGAGGCTCATCCAATCCCTCGCTCCCCCTTCTGCAGCCCGTTTTGGAATGAAATATCGGGGAAGAGGGTGGGGGTGAATTATATGAATACATGCGGTATTTTATGAAATACAAGAAGAAAAATGCTCTAAAACCCATAATCATAAACACAGCATGTGGAAAAAAGAAAGAGCTAGTTTTGAGTAAGCCGCGTCTTTTATCTACTCCTGCCCACCCCCTTTCTGCTCAATATTAGATACGTAATCTGAGGAATGCTTAAATTTCACCAAAGGCTTGCTTGAATTGCAAGTCTGATTTTTTTAAAAAGAAATTCCCTACCGTCTGTCCTACTGCAAGAAGGATTTTTTCTCAAGTGTTTTCACCTGTCAAAAGCCCTCTGTCCAGAAACTTTACAGATCTCTCTATGCTCTGGCATGCAAAGTGGGGGGCGAGGGGAGGAGGCCACGTCGAGTGAGTGTCCACGGTGAGCCAGACACAGATGCAGGCACCGGGCATCTCTTGTGGCCTTGCGGAGGGTCTGCAAGGGTAGCAACTGCCCATGGCTCTGAACTGACGCTCAGAGAGGCCGTGAGCATTGCCCGGGAGCACCAGCTGGGGAAGGCAGAGCTGGGTTTCTGTGCAAGCCCAAAGCCCAAAGCACCCCACCTCCCTACACGGCGCTCCCCACTGGAGTAGGCTCCCCTTAAAAGGCAGAGAAATGGGAGGGGGAGCTTTTCCCCACATCAGTCCAGGTTAACGCTCCCAGTTTCCCTCACGTGTCCGTATTATTCTTTTAGAAATAGTCACATGAAGAGGTCAGCTCACCTTCTATTTGATATGTTTTCTCTTTCTTCTTTCCTCCCTCCCTCCGGCCCTGCCTTTCTTCCTTCTTTCCTCTTTTCATTATTATTATTTTTTTTCTTACTTGTAGGTATTTGACAAGGCACTAGGTTTAAGTAAGTTGACATAGACTAAAGTGAATAATCTCTCAGCTTCTGATTAATTTTTAGGCATAACCAGAAAGAATAGTTGCCATCAAGTGGATTCCAACTCATGGTGACCCCGTGTGTGTCAGAGTAGAACTGCACTCCATAAGTGTCATGGATTGAGTTGTGTCCCCCAAAAATGTGTGTCAGCTTGGCTAGGCCAGGATTCCCAGTATTGTGTGGCTGTTGTCCACTTTTGTGATCTGATATGATTACCCTATGTATCGGAAATCCTACCTCTATGATGTTAATGAGGCAGGACTAGAAGCAGTTACGTTAATGACACAGGACACAATCTGCAGCACCAGGTGCCTCTTGAGTCAATCTCTTTTGAGATATAAAAGAGAGAATAGAGCAGAGAGGAGAGGGGTTTCATTACCGCCAAGCAAGAAGAGCCAGGAATGGAGCGTGTCCTTTGGACCCAGGGTCCCTGTGCTGAGAAGCTCCTAGACCAGAGGAAGATTGATGACAAGGACCTTGCCTCAGGGCTGACAGAGAAAGAAAGCCTTCCCCTGGGGCTGGCGCCCTGAATTTGGACTTCTAGCCTCCTAGACTGTGAGGGAATAAATTTGTTTGCTAAGTCCATCCACTTGTGGTATTTCTGTTATAGCTACACCAGATAACTAAGACAATAGGATTTTCAGTGGCTAATTTTTCAGAAGTAGATTGCCAGGCCTTTCTTCTGAGGTACCTCTAGGTGCCTCATTATATACATCATGACCTAGTAATTCTACTTTCAGTTATATACCCAAGAGAACTGAGTGTTTATATCCACCAAAATACAAGTACAAGAGTGGTTGTAATGTTATACGCATTAGTTAAAAATGTAGAAACAACCTAAGTGTCCATCACGAGAAGAATGGGCAAATAATTTGTGGCATGGTCATCCAATGGAATACTGTACAGCAATGAAAAGGGACAAACTACTGACACAAGCAACCACAAGGATGCATTTCACGGACATAATGATGAACCAAAGAAGCCAGACTCCATCTATACGAGAGTCAAGAGCATTTAGGAGACATTCTGTAAGAGACCCGTGCAGAATGGTAAATACAGTTGGAGATGGAGGGATGAAGGTGAGAGGGTGTGTTGGTCACACACAAGGGGCCAGAAGCTGGAATCTGCGAGCCCTGTACAGAGTAAGAAATGCCCTGTGTTCTGACATGAGTTTGTGGCTCATCTCTACCCTGTAGGAGCTGGGAGGGCAGGTTGCTCAGATTCTTGGAGCCTGAATGGCCTCCTCTATAAAACAGAGGCAAAAATGATCTCCATTGCCAGAGTCTTCCGCAGGATCAAAGGAGTCCGCGTGAGTGGACGTGCTTTGCAAAGCGTGATACAGATGGTAGTCATTTGGATCCATGCTTTCTTAAGAGGGTGGACTTCTGGGCCTGGAAGCTCAAAAGACTGCTGTACCCCCCTGCAAGTGTGGTACTTGAAATAGAAGGGGCAGGAAGTAGCCATGGTGCCGTAATTAATAACAATGACGTGTGACCTTGCCAACACGTTTGGAGGTGCTCTCTAGGACAGAGAACAAGAGCTTCTCACCTATTTCTTTCTCCTGGGATTGGCTGACTAGCGCTGTGCTTGACCTGTGGGAGACGTGAAGATAGGGGAGTCACGTACCTAATCCATGGGCAGCTGATGTTCTGGCAGGGGACGCAGACCCATCAGCAGGCGAGTGACTCTGAACACGTCATCTGGCCTCTATGAGCCTCAGTTTTCTCATTGGTGAAACAGGGAGCACACCACCAACCTCATACAGTTGTTCAAAAGACTCATCAAGCTGAGAGGTGTGAAAGGAGCCATCACGCCCTTGCCTAGGAGCCTAGAAAACCTGGATTATAGTTTCCCACACTGTCCACACAGTTATCCCAGACTCACGGAACACAGGGGAAGCACCCTGACCAATCGTGGTCTACAAAACTCCAGAACATCCAGACGGCATCAGGTGACAGTGCCCTCCTGACTCTAAGATCCATGACTGTTACGCCTTGCTGCTTCTGAAACCACCTGTGTGCAGGGAACAACCCTGACGTATCACCCAGAGGAGAGTCACTTCTGGGGGCTAGCCGTCTCCCCTCAACCACATACCCTGGACAGAGAACCGGGGGCTCTACAAACATTAAATCCCAGAATGCTGGAGCTAGGAGGCCCCAAAGCTACTAAGTAAACCAATCCAACCATTTATTCAGACCTACTAAAAGTACAGGTGGAAACTCTGGTGGCGTAGTGGTTAAGTGCTACGGCTGGTAACCAAAAGGTCGGCAGTTCGAATCCGCCAGGCGCTGCTTGGAAACTCTGCGGGGCAGTTCTACTCTGTCCTATAGGGTCGCTATGAGTAGGAATCAACTCGACGGCACTGGGTGGTAAGAGTACAGGAAGGAGCCCTGGTGGTGCAGTGGTTAAAGCACTTGGCTGCTAACCAAAGGTCTGATGGTTCAAACCCACCGGCCACTCTGCAGTTCTCAGTCTGCTTCCATAAAGATTACAGCCTTGGAAACCCTATGGGGCAGTTCTACTCTATCCTATAGGGTCCCTATAAGTCAGAACCCATTCAAAGGCAATGGGTTTAGTTTTTGTTTTCCTTTTTTTTTTTTTTTAAGAGTGAAAGGCCCTTTTGCACATAGCTTGGGGGCCACAGACCTGATTCCAACTGAGCCCCTCCCCTAAATCAGCTCACAGAAACTTGGATCCCAGCCAGCTGATCAGAAAGTCACCAAGTGCTTTTGCAAGAAGAAGGGAGGAGGGAGGGACTCATTCCACCTGGGGTACTCTGGTGGCTTTGTGCAGGAGCTGGGTTTAGCAGGTCCCTGAGAGATGGCCAGCAGGACCTCAGCAGGCTGCCAGGGGCTGGTCAGGGTGCAGAGCAAGGGTGTGAGGCTGTGAATGTGGGCTCCATCTACCGCGCCAGTGCTGGTGGAAAGGGGGGGCATGTGGAGTAGAGGGGAGAGAGGAAGCTAGAACAAAAGGTCAAGATCAGATAGGCTAAGGAGTTTGGACTTAAACCAACGCCAGCCTCCAGGGTAAACCAGGGCTCGATCCAGTCAGTTGGCACCAGTATGGCTGTGCCAGTGTTTTGTGGCTGATGTTCAGAACGGTTCCCCAGACCTTAACGTTCGTCTCACATATTTTGGACATGTTATCAACGAGGGATCAGTCCCTGGAGAAGGACATCATGCTTGGTAAAGTACAGGGTGAGTGAAAAAGAGGAAGGCCCTCAATGAGATGGATTGACACAGTGGCTGCAACAATGGGCTCAAACATAAAAACGATTGTGAGGATGGCACAGGACTGGGCAGTGTTTTGTTCTGTTGTGCATAGGGTTGCTATGAGCCAGAATCAACTCAACAGCACCTAACAACAACAGACCTTAACACGCTTTCCCCTGATGCAATGAATCTAGAAGAGTCCAGCTATCTTAGAAATTTTCACCCTGTCCCAGGTGAGCAACATCCTCTTCATAACAATTGTTCGATGAGAGGTAGAGGCTCCCTGACTGGACACAGCAAGAGAAAGTGCCAGAGGCCTGGGGCCGTACTTGTCCATACCTGCAACAGCAGTACCTTAAAGAGCCCAGAGCAAACTAGACCAGGGCCCAACCGATGACAAATACGGAACATGTAGGGTGACTAGTCTTTTTTAATGTTTGAGAATCCGTCAGAGGGTTTTAATTAAAGTTTAGAAGTTCTTTATGGAGCCCAGGCCTCCCCAGCCTGTGTCATCGTGAGATTAGCTCTGGCTGATTGACGGGTGCTAGGTGGTGGGTCTGGGACCTCGTTCAGGGGATTGGATTGTCTCTGAGAACCCAACATGTTGGCTTTTACTGGACTCACTTTCAATGAGGATCGCTAACAGCCCAGCAGGTTTAATCTTCACTCTTTACTTTGCTGAGAAAACCCAAAGTCATCAATTCTACTTCTTTTCATTGTTGTTGTTGTTTTCCCCTAGACCCCAGGTCTCCTGACCTCCAGTCCATGAGTCTTTCCATTACCCCTTAAGTCCTCTTCTTATTTTTAAAGCAAATGGCCCATGATTATTCGAATGACTGACATTCTTCCAGCGTTTGTTTGCATTTCTGACATTTCCCTACTCTGTCCTTACTTCCTAGATCCAAAAGGAGGCTGAGTTCTCATGGTTCTGTCAGACTGGCCTGGCACCAACACCTGATTTGATAGATAAACCAGTTGTCATCGAGATGACTCCAACTCATGGCGAGTAGAACTCTGCTCCATGGGGTTTTCAGTGGCTGATTTTTCGGAAGTAGGTTGCCAGGCCTTTCTTCTGAGGTGCCTCTGGGCGGATTTGAACCACCAGTCTTTCAGTTAGCAGCCAAGTGTGTGAACTCTTTGCATGAGTCAAAATTGACTTGATGGCAATGGTTCGATTTAATAGGTAAAGGAAGACATTGGAATTTAGAAAAGGAGACCCTTAACGGTTGAGAGAGGATGACTAATCACATCGTAAAAGGACTCTCAGCTCTAGCAAAGCTTTTCCCCTGGCTTAATAGGCCTACTGTGCTGCGTGGAGGAGCTGATTAGCCACAGCATGTACCCCCACCTGCCATGTGGGAAGCACCGGACAAGGCACTAAAAAACGAGCTGCTGTGGAGTTGATTCCAACTCATGGTGACCCCAAGTGTGTCAGCGTAGCACTGTGCTCCATAAGGTTTTCAATGGATAATTTTTTTGGAAGCAGATTGCCAGGCCTTTCTTCCAAGGCACCTCTGGGTAGACTCGAACCACCAACCTTTTAGTTAGCAGCCAAGCACATTAACCATTTGCGGCACCCAGGAACTATAGAGGAGGCATGAGGAATAGCAAGATGATGACACTATGTTGGGAAACCAGCTATGATAGGGGCAAGGTCATAGAAAAGCAGAAATGAGAACAGTTAATCACCCACTGCTTTGTGATACCAGATTCCCCAATTAGTCTCCTCTCTTTCTTCCATGAAGAAGCCCTGGTGGCATAGTGGTTAGGTGCTCTGCTGCTAACCGAAAGGTTGACAGTTAGAACTCGCTAGCCACTCCACGGGAGAAAGATGTGGCAGTCTGCTTCCGTAAAGATTATAGCCTTGGAAACCCTATGGGCAGTTCTACTCTGTCTTATAGGGTCTCTATGAGTTGGAATCGACTCCATGGCATCAGGGTCTTCATTCTATGAGCTCTGTTTGCCTCTTGGATAGACCTTACTCCTGCTGTCTTGAGTGGGAGTTGGTTGGGCAGACGCCTCTTGAGATCAGTGTCCAACACGCATCTCTCTGGTTCCCTAGGTGGTAGCTCAGCAACGGGCACATAGTAGGTATTCAGTATACGTCTGGTGAATCAGTACCTTAAGGGGGCAGACGATGGATCCACAGTCTAAGACCTCTGCCAGTTGGACATCAGAGGGGATTATTTCAGTACACACCAGTCGGAAAACACAATTCACTTTCTTAAAAATTCAAATCACATGGAACATTTTCAGGCACCGAGGGTTCCAAAATTGGAAATATTGGTGTTAGATGGAGGAGCCAGCTGTGTCAATTCGTCCCCAGTGTGGCCTGGGGACAGGAAAGGAGGATGAAGGCTACTTGTGAAATGATTGAGGGGCTGGCTGATTGGGCCGGCAGTTTGTTGGAAGAGCCCTGGACTCCTTCTCCCACTGGAGGACGCAGCCCAAGCAGAACGGGCAATTGAAGGTGGCATCTGCAACCCCATCTGGGTTTTGCTTTTACTCCGAGGTTTGAAAACCATTCGCATGTGCTTGTTGGTTTCCAGTGCTCTCCCAGTGCAGCTCCCCAAATTCCACCCTGTCCAGGGCCACAGAACACTTGGCCGGAAGGGGCTTTAGTTGGGTGACCAACTGTCCTGGTTTGTCTGGGACAGTCCTGGTTTTAGGAGTTCCTGGATGGTGCCGTGGTTAAATGTTTGGCTGCTAACCGAAAGGTTGGCAGTTCAAATCCACCAGCTGCTCCTTGGAAGCCCTATGGGTGGTTCTACTCTGTCCTATAGGGTCGCTATGAGTCGGAATCAGATTGACGGCAACGGGTTTTGGTTTGAATGGTACAATGGTTAAGCTCTCGGCTGCTAACCGAAAGGTCAGCAGTTCGAACCCAGCTGCTCCATGGGAGAAAGATGTGGCAGTCTGCTTCCACAAAGATTAGAGCCTTGGAAAGCCTATGGGGTAGTTCTACTCTGTCCTGTGGGATCGCTATGAGTCAGAATTGATTCAACGGCAACGGAGTTTTTTGTTTGTTTGTTTGGAGGTGGTGCAAATGGTTAACATGCTTGGCTGCTCACCAGAAGATTGGAGATTTAAGTCCACTCAGAGGTACCTCAGAAGAAAAGCCTGGTGATCTACTTCTGAAAAAATCGGCCGCTGAAAACCCTATAAAACACGGTTCTACTCTGACACACATGGGATCACCATGAGTTGGAGTTAACTCGACTGGTGATCCTGGTTTAGCGCTAGAAGTTCTGTATCCTGGGAATCCCTTCGGTCCTGGGAAAACCAGGACTGTTGGTCACCCTTGTCTTTAGAGACTATCGGACGATGACCCCAGACATGCTGGGTTCGGCCCCCAGCTCTTCTACTTCTGGGCAGTGTGACTTTGGCCAGGGGCTTTGTTCTTCTAAGCCTCTGTGTCCTCAGCTTTGGAATAGGATGCACGACAGTGTCTTGTTCCAAGGATTGTCGCGAGGACTACATGAGCCGAGGTATGCGTGGTACTCAGCCCAGCACCGGGCCCCACTAAGCAGTCAGGAGCTGCCATTGTTGTTGTTGCTGTTACTATTACGTTCCAAATGCTTCATCTTATAGACGACACCCAGAAAGAGTCAAGGTCTTCCACTGGGACTTAGTGGAAATGTCAGGACTCAAAGCAATACCCCTGACCCCTAATCTGATACTCTTTCCTTAAACCAGGCCAGCAGAGTCATGGGCTCCCGCTGAGCGGCTCCCAGTCTCTGTTGGCTACTCTGCAGGACACACACTTATCCCACAGTCAGTGTAAAAGTCATCGTAACAGTTGGGGCTCTTGGGTAGCAAGCAACAGAAATGGACTCTAGCTAACCAAGAAGAAGGTACCTATGAGAAGGACATGGGGGTTGCCCAGGGCCACATGGAAAGCTAGGGAAACAGATTGGACCAGACAGGGGTCAGGCACTCCTGGGGAGGTGGGGGTGCTGCTGACAGTAGGAGCTCCACAACCATTGCACCAGGATCTACCGTGAGAACAAGTAAATTCTAACCAGTTTTTCCATCCTTGAGTCCACCCCAGGGCCCAAGGCCCAGGAGACAGAGCCCAGCTGGGCAAGATCACTGCTTGGCAGTGGTGGGCAAAGAAAGAAAAGATGGAGCCAAAGGGGCCCCCAGGACTCCTCTGCTTTCACAGTAGGAGGGCAGGCATCAGGACTCAGCCCCACACCAAGGGGTGGGCCCCAAAGGAAATCAGGGTGCTATTAGGAAGGAAGAAATAGATATTAGGTGGGTGGCCCCAAACAACTGTTCACACCTACCAGAAGCTCAGTGGAGCTTGTTCTACCACTTGATCTAGCATGACCGCTGGTGACCTAGTGACCATGCAGTGGGCCCACTTCTCCTTTCCCTCCCCTCATCTCCCCCATTGGAATCGGGCCTGAACTGAAGCCGGTGTCCAGAAGGGACCTGCCCACGGTTATGAAATGTGTTCAGGTCAGAAGTGCATCTAGGCTTGGAGCCTCACCTCTGCCCCATTCTTTCCATGCCACCTTTGCCTGCTCCGTCCTGAAACTTCTCTCCCAGGGCCACTTCTGTGCTCTCCCGGCCTGCTCTGACTCCATCGAGACGCCAAGCGGGGCCCCTTGTGAAGGAAACCCACTTCCGGCTGGACTGAAATCGCAGCTGCTCCACCTTTGAACCCCCAAGAAACACAAGTCAAAGGCTCTCCTTGGAGTAAAGTTGCTGCCATTTGGGTAAAATCACTGCAAGGAAACAGTAGTCAACATTCCAGAAAGGCTCCGTGTGAGCCCGGACCAGAAGCCTGTTTTCCTCCAAACGGGTCCATTTTTCACTTTCTCTTTTTCCAAAACCTTCTGGGCAACGACTTGCTGAAAACCTGGACTATACCGCGTTGTTTTGAAGTTCAGGCCGTCTTCAAGGTTTTTACCTCCAATTTAACTTGCCGGGCGCCTCTGCGGTCTGGTATTAATAATAAATATTATTTGCCATGCATCCTTATTTTCCCCTTAATTTAATTAGAGAAAATGTAATAGCCCTTATGAAAACAATATATGAGTTTTCAAACCTAATTAACATGATACAAAGTGCGCAGGTCACTAAAATTGTTGTTTTCTCTGGAAAGCTTCCACACAAATAGATAAAACCAAAACGGCATTTAATTCCATAGCCTCGGCTCACAAGCAATTCAGAGATGACCGTTGTCGCCCCAGGGCTCCGTCTGCCTGGTAATAAATACTTTCCTTTTGTCATGATTCAAGGGAGAGCCAGAGCGATATGCGAACCCTGTCAAATATTCCGAGGTAGTCCAGTCAGCCGTGACCGGGTTCAGCCTTTGGCCGGTCACGATCCTAAGTCTCTGCGCAGCCCAGATGTAATGGAGCCCCGGCCCCACGTGGCCTGTGCCCCTCATGGGATACCCGCTCCCTCGCTCTAGGTCGAGGCTGGCCTATCCTGGGCTCAGCCCCTTGGTTCATCCCGTCCACTGGGTTCCCCTTGGCTCTGAGGTCTGACCTGTCACCGGGTGGGTTGTGGATGCCAGGCCTCCCTGGCTGGCACAGTCTTGAGCTTGGAGCCAGACTCTTCTGGGCTTTCTCCAAGGCCAAGCAGGAGGCAGCGTGGTTATTGGCCACTGCTAAGTTCCTGGTCTAGAGTCTGCCAGGAATCTGAGCAGTCTCCCCACACTTGACGTGGAGCTCACTTCTCAAGACCCACCTTCCTTCCTTTCAGAAGCAGCCCCCATCCATGTCCTAGGAGGTCACCTTACTTGCCTCTCCTGAGTCTGAACCCAGGTGCCCCCACTTGGAAAGCTGGGAGACCTGGGTGGGTCTCACATCTCTGTGAGGCTGGTCTGTGAAAAGGAGACAGTAAGAGTATCTGCCCCTCAGTGCTGCGGAAGGGCTTAACGTACCTACGGAGTGCTTGGCACACAGTAGGTGCTTTGTAAACCATATTTCTATTATTCCCCTCTGGAGCAGGCAGGTCCCACACATTTTAGCCAGAGTCTGGATATGGAACAGGACAACCCCCCACCCCAGCTTCCTCTTTTTTTCACTCTCACAAAGCAGCAGCCCCCGGTGGTATAGCGGTTAGGCACTCGGCTGCTAACTAAAATGTCAGCCGCTTGAAGCCGCCAGTCACTCCAACGGAGAGAGATGTGGCAGTCTGCTTCAGCAGAGATCACAGCCTTGGCAGCTCTGTGGAGCAGTTCCACTCTGTCCTGCAGAGCCACTGTGAGTCAGAGTCAATGGCAGTGGGTTTAAAGCAGCACCCCACAGGCCGTTTTCCTCACAAAGGCTTTGGGGTTTCTGCTTTTGCAGAGGCAACTGGATCTTTGCATTTGGGCAGGGTCCAGGCCAGGGAGCTGGAGGCCCAGAGGGAGAGCAGGGGCGGGCTGGGGAAGCAGGGTCCGGCTCCTGGGACAGCGGCTTCCGGTGTTCACAGCAGAGCAGGGCTCCTGGCGCTCACAGCTGCGTTCTGGCTTCTGCTTGGTCTCACCTAGGACTGGGAATCACAGAGCCACGCGGAAGGCCGGGAGGATCCCACCTCCCAAAGAGGGTGCTGCTCAGTGGGGCTGGGGGAACCCCCCAAAGTACCAGGCTCACAAGTGACAAGGATGAAGTCAAGGTGACCCCAAGTCCAGTGCTTCTCCCATCACCCCATGCCATTCTCTGACAAACGACTGATGTCTGACTGTAAGACACTAAATCAGAAAAGAGCTCTGTTTACAGTCAGACACAATTATGCTGTCCTGGCAGTTACTACTATCACTGTCTTATCATTGTCAACTGAAGTATTCTTCTTAAGTGCATATGTTACAGACAGGGCTTCAAAACGGTTCATTCCGGTTTGACCCCCTGCTGAGAATTTGCATTTTGCCCCAGATATACTGAATCAGAATCTACAGCTTAACAAGATGCCCGGGTGATTCTTACGGTTCTTTTGAGAATCATATACATAAAAGCCACCTGAGGATCTTGTTAAAATATAGATTCTGATTCAGTATATCTGGGGTGGAAAGGCAAATTCTCAGCAGGAGGTCAGACCAGAATGAACCAGTTCGAGGCCCTGGTTACAAACACTTTAACACACAATGGTGATACCAGGTGTTGATAATTGTTGCTGATTCCAGTTTTCACTAATTCACTTGGCCGCATGGTCTATGTGGGCAGGTTTGAAGCTTCCTTTACCTGAATTTGTATGTGTGTGTGTGTAAGTGTGTGGTACAGAGAAAAGAACACCTATGAGCTGAAGAGGAAAAAATATCCGTAAACCACCTTTAAAAAAACATGGCAGAGTAAATACACACATTTAAACACTCAGCTGCTAACTGAAAGGTTGGCAGTTCAAACCCACCCAGTGGCTCTGTGGGAGAAAAGCCTGGCAATGTGCTCCCATAAAGATTATACCCTAGAAAACCCTATGGGGAAGTTCTACTCTGTCACATGGGTCACCACGAGCCAGAATCAACTCGATGGCACGCAGCAACGGTAACAACCCTCCCAAACACCCTCTAAAATGACATCCAAAGGATGGACACAAAGACCAAGAGAAGTGAAGGGAGCTGGCCCCAGAAGAAGGAGCTCTGGTGGTGCAGTAGTTAAGCAATGGCTGTTAACCGAAAGGTTCAAAGCCATCAGCCACTCTTTAGGAGGAAGATGTGTCAGTCTGCTTCCATAAAGATCACAGTCTTAGACTGGGGAAGTCAGCACAACTTGACCAAGACAAGGTCATGGAAGCTTCATAGACACATCCAAACTCCCCAAGGGACAGAATTACTGGACTGAAAGCTGGAGACCATGGTCCAGGGGACATCTAGTTCAACTGGCATAACATAGTTTATAAAGAATATGTTCTACATCCTAAGCAGCATCTGGGGTCTTAAAAGTTTGTGAGCGGCCATCTAAGATACTCCACTGGTCTACCCCATCTAGAGCAAGCAAAAGAAAATTAAGAAAACCAAAGACACAAGGGAAAGATCGGTCCAAAGGACTAATGGACCACAGCTACCACAGCCTCCACCAGACTGACCCCAGCACAACTAGATGGTGCCCGGCTACCACCACCGACTGCTCTGACAAGGAGCACAATAGAGAGTCCTGGACAGAGCTGGAGAAAAACGTAGAACAAAATTCTAACTCACAAAAAAACCCAGACTTACTGGTCTGACAGAGCCTAGAGAAACCCCTAGAATATGGCCCCCGGACACCCTTTTAACTCAGTACTGAAGTCACTCCTGAAGCTCACCCTTCCGCCAAAGAATAAATCAAAAAACCAAACCGATTGTTGTCGAGTCGATTTCGATCCATAGCGACCCTATAGGACAGAGTAGAACTGCCCCATAGGGTTTCCAAGGAGCAGCTGATGAATTTGAACTGCTGACTTTTCAGTCGATCGCTTTAACCACTGTGCCAACAGGTCAGCCAAAGATTAGACAAAACGAGACTAAATGGGCACACCAGCCCAGGGGCAAGAATGAGAAGGCAGGAGGGGACAGGAAAGCTGGTAATGGGAAACCCAAGGTTGAGAAGGGGAGAGAGTTGACACGTTGTGGTGTTGGCAACATGTCACAAAACAATATGTGTATTAATTGTTTAATAAGAAACTAATTTGCTCTGTAAACCCTAGTCCAAAGTACAAAAAAAAAAAAAAGATTACAGTTTTGGAAACCCTATGGGGCAGTTGCACTCTGTCCTAAGGTTCTACTCTGTCCGATGAGTCAGAATCAACGCTACGGCAATGGCTTTGGTTTGGCCCCAGAAGGCAAGAATAGACCAAAAATTATTGGATAAACAATAGCAACAGACTCAGCAGAGTGGTGTCTGGGTAGGGGGAGGTGAGCTGCAGGAATAAAGGTGATTCAGGAGCCGGAACCCCCAAAGACACAGCAGTTGGAGGCTACAGGCACATTAGGGGGCTGGAGAGCAAGGTGTGTCTTGAAACAAGAAGCTTGGTCACAAGACCATACAGTTAGACCCCAGTGTCCCTTCCCCATCACGCTCAGCCATGTGGTACCCTTCCTTCCATGCTGGCAGAGAGTAAAGTTTTATCTCTGAAGAGATTGGACCAGAGAGGCTCTGGACTCAATGACACTAACACAGCCCAGGATAGGGCAGGTGCCATATCGAAAATGGGGCATTGAGGAAGAGTTGGCATCCCAAATGTTGGGGCCCCTGACACTTTCCCTCTAGGCTCCCAAAAGACAGGCAGCCAGGTTTATCCTCTCAAGATATGAGCCTGGAAGAGAACCCTCTGGAGTAAATGATTAGTCCGAGAAAAAATAACTGTAGCTACCCAACCTTGGGGGTCCCTAAGTAAAACCACTAGTGGGCGGAAAGGCCCACTAGTCAACAAGCCCTACCCCTGCACTCAAAGTTTCCAGTTGGCTTTTTTAAAAAAACACTTTCAAAATATGTTTATTTCTTTCCTATACACGTTTTGCAAAATTTCCAAAGTAAACATTAGCTTCATATACAGAGAAATAAAGGAGAGTGTTTTTTTTAAGAACTGGCATTGAATTAATCCCCCAAAAAAAACTAAAAGTTTTTCTTTTTTAATCCCAAGAAGGGTCAAATTCTGATCATGGAAAATAAACTTGCATGTTATCAAAACTAAAGAGCTTAAGTGAGGATTTTTCTTTACAAAGGTCTCCACCATTTAATCCCAAGGCCCTGCAGCTAACACACACACACACACACACACACACACACACCCCAACATGGTAATAGCAGCTTTACAATCTCAAAGATCTCTCCAGTTCATACCAAAAAACCTTCCACAGCTATTTGCTCTTTTGCACTATTTGTTGACTTCTATGGGTCAGTTTTGAGTTTGATTAAGACCAGATTTCCTTGGAAATCAATTTTATACAAATCCCGTAATTTGCAAAATTGTTGAAAATTGTTAACTGTACTAAATATGAAGCAATTTATTTTACGTATTTTCTCGTCTACATTTCTGCATCATCATCTTTGGCTCTGAAGTGCGTTTGTCTAAATTCTCATCTGCTCGCTGAAGAACAAGATGAAGACATTGGTGGAAGATCCCACAGGAGTTCAATGTTTCCAAAGGATGGACTCAAAGCATTGGTTGATTGCTCTCATCCTAGAAAGGTTCTGTTGTCCATCTGGAGTGGTGATATTTGGGCTTTTTGGATCTCTAAAGTTGACTCATCCCACACCATGGAACTGCTGCTACTAAATTCTTCTGCTTCTGAGTTGGCACTGTGTTCTGGTGGGGACAGGCCATCTTCATTCTTTGTGGAGCACCTGTCCCTCTGGACTCTGGGCAGCAACCAAGGGGGACACCTTCAGCCTCCTGCTGTGCAGAAGCACCAGCCTCATCTCCCAGAACCAATGCAGTTCTGATGGTTAACTTCATGTGTCAACTTGGCTAAGCTATGGTGCCCATTTGTTTGGTCAAAATCTAGTCTAGATGCTGTTATGTGTGATGAAATCAGGTGGCCTTGAGTAAAGCAGATCACCCTCCATAACGTAGATATGCCTCATCCAATCAGTTGAAGGTCTTAAGAGCAAAGAGGGAGTTTTTCTAGGATGTAATCTGCCTCCAGACTATAAATAGACATTTTGCCAGGACTCACTCACTCTTCACTCTTCCTGATCCATGGATTTTGGACTTGCTAGTCCTCCATAATCTCATAAGACAATTCCTTAAAATCTCTCTCTCTCTCTCTGGAAGGGGGATATTTATGTACATCCGAAACCAAACCCATTGCTATTGAATTAGTTCCTACTCATGGCGACCCCGTGTGTTACAGAGTAGAACTGCTCCATAGGGTTTTCTTGGGTGTAATCTTTATGGAAGCAGATCACCAGGCCTTTCTTCTGTGTGACACCACTGAGTGAGTTCAAGCCACCAACTGTTAGATTAGTAGTTGAGCAAAAACTGTTTGAACCATGCAGGAATCTACATACACACGCAGGTGTATACATATGTTGTTTGCCATTGAGTCAATTATGACTCATAATGACTGCATGTAACACAGTAGAACTGCCCCATAGGGTTTCCTAGGCTGTATTCTTTATGGGAGCAGATCACCAGGTCTTTTCTCCCACAGAGTGCCTGGCAGGTTTGAATGACCAAACTTTTGCTTGGAAGCCGAGTGCTTAACCACTGCACCACCACTAGTTCTGTTTCTCTGGAGAACCCTGACTAAGTGCAGTTTCCACCAAACTTCACCCCAAAAAAACAAAAAACCAAACCCACTGCCATCAAGTTGATTCCAACTCATAGCGACCCTATAGGACAGAGCAGAACTCCCCCACAGAATTTCCAAGGAGCGCCTGGCGGATTCAAACTGCCAATGCTTTGGTTAGCAGCTGTAGCATTTAACCACTACGCCTCCAGGGTTTCCCCAAACTTCACAAGTTCGTTTTTATGAGGAGTCTCGGGTGATATTTTTGGCAAGGACGCAGAATCACTTTAAGCCCCTAGTTTCTGTAACTCTGATTTCAAAAGATTACCTTTGCCATACTTGACCTTCTTGGAAGTTCACTCATCAGTGGCTTGTGTGATGTGGAAGTCAGAAATAATGCCTCAGAACTTTGAAGAGGAAATCACCAAATCAATACCATTTACAATAGCCCCTAAGAGGATAAAATACTTAGGAATAAACCTAACCAGAGATGTAAAAGACCTATACACAGAAAGCTGTATGACACTACTACAAGAAGCCAAAACAGAACTACGTAAGTGGAAAAACATACCTTGCTCATGGATAGGGACGATCCAACATTGTAAAAATGTCTATTCTACCCAAAGCTATCTACAGATACAATGCAATCACAATCCACATTCCAACAACGTTTTATAATGAGATGGAGAAACAAATCACCAACTTCATATGGAAAGGGAAGAGGGCTTAGATAAATATAGCATTACTGAAGAAGAAGAACAAAGTGGGAGGCTTCACACTACCTGATTTTAGAACCTATTATACCACCACAGTAGTCAAACCACCCTGGTACTGGTACAACTACAGATACATAGACCAATGGAACAGAATTGAGAACCTGGGTATCAATTCATCCACTTATGAGCAGCTGATACTTGACAAAGGCCCAAAGCCCATTAAATGGAGAAAAGATCGTCTCTTTAACAAATGGTGCTGGCATAACTGGATATACATCTGCAAAAAATGAAACAAGACCCATACCTCACACCATGTACAAAAACTAACTCAAAACAGATCAAAGACCTAAATATAAAATCTAAAACGATAAAGATTATGGAATAAAAAATAAGGACAACACTACCAAAAAACCCAGTGCCTAGGAGCCCTAATACATGGCATAAACAGAATACAAAACATTCCTAAAAATGCACAAACACCAGAAGACACGCTAGATAACTGGGAACTTCTAAAAATCAAACACTTATGCTCATCAAAAAAAGCTTCACCAAAAGAAAAAAAAGACAACCTACAGACTGGAAAAAGATTTTTGGCTACAATGTTTCAACAAGGGTCTAATCTCTAAAATCTATAAGATACTGCAACATCTCAACAACAACAAAAAAAGTAACCCAATTAAAAAATGGGCAAAGGAGCGGAGAGATTGGAACTCTTATACACTGCTGGTGGGAATGTAAAATGGTACAACCACTTTGGAAATCTATCTGGCGTTTTCTTAAAAAGTTAGTAATAGAACTACCATACAACCCAGAAATCCCATTCCTCGGAATATACCCTAGAGAAACCAGAGCCTTCACACAAACAGATATATGCACACCCATGTTTATTGCAGCACTGTTTACAATAGCAAAAAGTTGGAAGCAACCAAGGTGTCCATCAATGGATGAATGGTTAAATAAATTATGGTACATTCACACAATGGAATACTATGCATCGATAAAGAACAGTGACGAATCTGTGAAACATTTCAGAACATGGAGGAACCTGGAAGGCATTATGCTGAGTGAAACTAGTCAGATGCAAAAGGACAAATACTGTATAAGACCACAATTATAAGTTCTTGAGAAATAGTATAAATTGAGAAGAACACATTCTTTTGTGGTTACGAGAGGGGGAGGGTGGGAGGGTGGGAGAGGGTTATTTACTGATTAGTTAGTAGATAAGAACTACTTTAGGTGAAGGGAAGGACAATACTCAATACAGGGAAGGTCAGCTCAACTGGACTGGACCAAAAGCAAAGAAGTTTCTGGGATAAATTGAAGGCTTCGAAGGTCAGCAGAGCAAGGGTGGGGGTTAGGGGACTATGGCTTAATGGGACTTCTAAGTCAATTGGCATAATAAACTCTATTATGAAAACGTTCTGCATCCCACTTTGAAGTGTGGCATCTGGGGTCTTAAATGCTAACAAGCGGCCATCTAAGATGCATCAGTTGGTCTCAATCCACCTGGATCAAAGGAAAATGAAGAACACCAAGGTCATACAATAACTATGAGCCCGAGACAGAAAGGGCCACATGAACCAGAGACTTACATCATCCTGAGACCAGAAGAACTAGATGGTGCCCAGCCACAATCGATGACTGCCCTGACAGGGAGCACAACAGAGAATTCCTGAGGGAGCAGGAGAACAGTGGGATGCAGACCCCAAATTCTCATAAAAAGACCAGACTTAATGGTCTGACTGAGACTAGAAGAATCCCGGCGGTCATGGTCCCCAAACCTTCTGTTGGCCCAGGACAGGAACCATTCCTGAAGACAACTCATCAGACATGGAAGGGACTGGACAATGGGCTGGAGAGAGATGCTGATGAAGAGTGAGCTACTTGTATCAGGTGGACACTTGAGACTGTGTTGGCATCTCCTGTCTGGAGGGGAGATAGGAGGGTAGAGAGGGTTAGAAACCGGCAAAACGGTCACGAAAGGAGAGACTGGAAGAAGGGAGCGGGCTGACTCATTAAAAAAAGACTCATTAGGGGGAGAGTAAATGGGAGTATGTAGTAAGGTGTATATAAGCTTATATGTGACAGACTGACTTGATTTGTAAACTTTCACTTAAAGCACAGTAAAAATTATTTTTTAAAAAAATGGGCA
Organism: Loxodonta africana; assembly: GCF_030014295.1. Lineage (NCBI taxonomy): Eukaryota > Metazoa > Chordata > Mammalia > Proboscidea > Elephantidae > Loxodonta > Loxodonta africana. Next base: position 108,010,822 of record NC_087351.1, read on the forward strand.
AAGGATATGAACAGACACTTCACTAAAGAAGACATTCAGGTGGCTAACAGATACATAAGGAAATGCTCACAATCATTAGCCATTAGAGAAATGCAAATTAAAACTACGATGAGATACCATCTCACTCCAACAAGGCTGGCACTAATCCAAAAAACCCAAAATAATAAATATTGGAGAGGTTGCAGAGAGACTGAAAAACTTACACACTGCTGGTGGGAATGTAAAATGGTACAACCACTTCGGAAATCCATTTGGCACCTCCTTAAAAAGCTAGAAATAGAAGTACCATACAGTCCAGCAATCCTATTCCTTGGAATATATCCTAGAGAAATAAGAGCCGTTGCATGAATAGGTATATGCATATCCATGCTCATTGAAGTGCTGTTCACAACAGCAAAAAGATGGAAATGACCTAGGTGCCCATCAACAGACAAATGGATAAACAAATTGTAGTATATTCACACAATGGAATACTCTGCAACGGTAAAGAACAACAATGAACCCGAGAAACATCTCATAGCATGGATGAATCTGGAAGGCATTATGCTGAGTGAAGTCAGTCAGTCACAAAAGGACAAATATTGTATGAGATCACTATTATAAGAAATCAAGAAAAGGTTTAAACACAGAAGAATGGTTACAAGGGGTATTCGCTAATTAGATAGTAGACAAGAATCATCTTAGGTGAAGGGAAGGACAACACACAATACAGGAGAAGTCAGCACAACTGAACTAAAGCAAAAGCTAAGAGGTTTCCTGAACACAACCAAACACTTTGAGGGACAGAGTCACTGGGGCGAGGGTCTAGTGACCATGGTTTCAGGGGACACCTAGGGGAATTGGCATAACAAAATTTATTAAGAAAATGTTCTGCATCCCACTTTGGTGAGTGGTGCCTGAGGTATTAAAAGCTTTTGAGTGGTCATCTAATATGCATCTATTGGTCCCAACCCACTTGGAGCAAAGGAGAGTGAAGAACACCAAAGACACAGGAAAATAATAGCCCAAGAGACAAAAGGGCCACATAAACCAGAGACTCCAACAGCCTGAGACCAGAAGATCTAGATGGTGCCTGGCTACCATCAACGACTGCCCTGACAGGGAACACGACAGAGAGTCCCCGATGGAGCAGAGAAAAGTGCAGAGTAGAACTCGAATTCACATAAAAAGACCAGATTTAATGGTCTGACTTAGACCATAGGAACCCCAGAAGCCACGGCCCCCGATGCTCTGCTAACCCAGAACTAAAACCATTCCTGAAGCCCATTCTTCAAACAAAGATTAGACTGGACTATAAAACATAAAATAATACTCCTGAAGAATGCGCTTCTTAGTTCAAGCAGATACAGGAGACCAAATGGGTAGCTCCTGTCCAGAGGCAGGATGAGAAGGCAGGAGGGGCCAGGAACTGATTGAATGGACATAAGAAACCCGGAGCGGAAAGGGGGAGTGTGCCGTCACATTATAGGAATTGCAATTAGTGTCACATAACAATATGTGTACAAATATTTGTATAAGAAATTAACTTGAGCTGTAAACTTTCACCTAAAGCACAATTAAAAAAAAAAAAAAAAGAAATAATACCTCAGCAGATTTGGAGGTGCCAACTTCCCGCACAGAGGCCAACCGGGTAGCTGCACAACGTCTGCCTCTTAGGTGACCGCAGATCACACTCCATCTGTGAGCTTCTGGCTCCTCAGGAGTCTGAGCGGAGCGCACCCCTGCCGTTGCTGCGGCTGCCACAAGGCCCCCTGCCCTGGCCTAATGCTTCTAATGGAGCAGCATCGAGGTGCCCTGTCCAATTAGTTGGCTTTTTGTGTCTTGTTCTTACATACAGCAGAGAATCACTAGGCATTTGAAAAAACCACTAAAATCAGCCAGAGTCAATGAACAGAACAAAGGAAAGTATAAGAAATAGAGACTTCAAAAACAGCATTAATGCCCTCAGAAAGATAAAAGAAACTATGGCATTCAATAACACGGTGTCATTTATAGAGCTGTTAGGAACAAAAACTGTATTCAAGTAAAAACTCAATGAACAATTGGCAGATATAATTGAGGAAAGCTTCCACAAAATACAATGAAAAGACAAAGAGCTGGAGAATAGAAAAGACAGGAAAATTAGAGTATCAAGGTAGGAGTTCCTCATCAAATTATTAGGATTTCCGATAAATGAGAGAATTGAGAAAAGAGAAAGAAAAATATTTATCAAATAATGCAATTGTAATCAAATGAGTTTCCAGATTGCAATCACCCACAGAGAACCTACATCAAGGTAGGAATAAAAGAACTTCACCAAGATACGTCATAGAGAAATTTTAAGAAAACCAAGGATAAAGAGATCTCAAATGCCCCTGGGTAAGGAGTGAGGAACAGCTCACATACAAAGAATCATGGATCACAGTGGCACTGGACTTCTCAATACCTGGAAGGTAAAAGATGATGGAGCAATGCTGTCAACATTTTGAGGGAAATGACTTCCAACCAAAAACTGTATAATCAGCCATACTATCAGTTGGGTGAGAGGATAGACTAAAGACATATTTGATATGTAAGGTGTCAAAATTTTACTTCTATTAACTATGCCTGAGAAAGCTACTAGAGGATGTGCTCCACCAAAACAAAGAAGTAAGCCACAAAAGAGGCAGACATAAAATTCATGAAACAAAGCATTTAATACAGGAGAGAGGCTAAGGAAATTTCCTGCACCATAGATGGGCAAGTGGTCTAGAGATCAACCAGCCCAGGAGCAGGAAGGAAGGGCTTTAGGAATTAATATGAAAACTGATACATTTCCCAGTGTGTCTGATGTATCAAGAGGAAGCTCACACTTCTGGCAAAGAATTTGGAATACATAGAAAATCAAGGAAATAATAATAATATAGTAATTAACTCCTTGATAAACAGTAAGTATTATAAGTATTATAAGAAAGGAAATTCGATCACACATTCAATGGCTTAGTGGTGAACAATATTTGCATAGACCCAACATGATTAATATTGAATACTGATTTTTTAGAAATTGTAATATAACTATATTGGGCCCAATTTGCATTACGCTTTTCACCTGTGATTACAAAATTGTCAGACAGAGCATCACAGTTTATGCTATTCGAAAGTCTGAAGCAGGGTCCTCCCAGACCCTTCTGCAGCCTGTCTGAGAGCCCCAGCTGAGTGAGGAGACCTGGGCAGGGGCCTTGGGCCTAGCGCGAGTATGGCATTTGATTGAGCTTCAGGCCCAGCAGCAGGAGGTTGTGAGCAAGTGAGAAAAGGGAGAGAAGCTACCACTGACAGAGCCCCCGCTGTGTGTCCCCATCACCTCCTCAACGTGCACAGCCATCCCATTTCCAGGTGAAGAGACCCAGGTAGACAGAGACCACGTGACTTCATGTAACCCACAGTCAAAAGTGTTAGAGCTGGAATTGAAACCCAGGTGGCTGATTACAAAGCTCATGATCGCTCAGGGAGCTTAAGGTAGGTCCGCCTCTGGGGGAAGCCCTCTAGGGCTCCACGTGCCCCTGCTACTGAGGCAGCAGAGTTGACTGCAGTTACGGATTGAACAGGGAGGCAGTGGTGCTTTAGTGGTAGAATTCTCGCCTTCCGTGCAAGAGACCGGGGTTTGATTCCCAGTCAATGCAGCTTAAGCACATTGTCTATTGGTGGAGGCTTGTGTGTTGCTGAACAGGTTTCAGTAGAGCGTCTAGACTAAGAAACACTAGCAAGAAAGGCCTGGCAATCTACTTAAAAATCAATCAGTGAAAACCTCACAGAGCACAAGGACGCAATCCTGTCATGCACGGTGTCATCATGAGTCAAGGGCCTATTGGACAGCAACGACAACAACAATGGGTTGAGTTGTGCCCCCCCCTGAAAAAAAAGATATGTCAAAGTGCTAACTCCATACGTGTAACATATCCCTGTTTGGAAACAGAGTTTTTGAAGATGTATCAGTTAGGTCAACATGAAGCCATAATGGAATAGGGTGGGCTATTCTAGTGGCATTGTATAAAAGAAAAGATACACGGGGACAGGGAGACAGAGGAAGGACACCATGTGACACTGTGGCTACAAGCCGAGGAATGCCTGGACTATCAGAAGCTGGGACAGGGACATGGATGAGATTCTCCCTCACGCCGAGGAAGGAATCAACATGGCCGGTACCCTGATCTGGGACTCCCAGCCTCCAGAACTGGGAGACTAAATTTCTGTTGTTTTAAGCAACTCGGTTTTTGTCGTACTTTGTTACAGCAGCCCTAAGACACTAAGACAGCTGACCAGAATCTTACCTGAAACGTAACCGTGGCCTGCGTGGCTTAGAGAAAACCATCAAAAAAAAAAAAAAAAAAAAAAAAAAACCCTCTGCTGTCGCGTAAACAGAGCGGAACTGCCCTATAGAATTTCCAAGGAGCACCTGGTGGATTCGAACTGCCAACCTTTTGGTTAGCAGCCATAGCACTTAACCGCTACACCACCAGGGTATCCGAGAAAACCTCCAGTAGACAAGAATTGCCGGGTGATTTCTGAGAGCGATCTATCATTCAGGCTGTTAAGTTCTCGCCTGTTGCTCCCTGAGGTTTTAATACTGGGGAGAGCGAAGACCCACGGGGCCCTTTGCGGGGGGCAGAGTGGGGGGGGTGCTCGCCTTACTATCACTGCTCTCCTGCATGGGCCTCTAGCTTTAAACACCCCACATTTCACAAGCCCCCGCCCCACCCTGCCCCGTAGCAGCAAGCAGCCAGTGCAGGTTGCTGCGTTCACGCAGACACCACACACAGCTTTTGCAAAGATGGTCTTATGGGTTGCAGCTGGGACTCACATGTCCTTTCCACAGGATCTGAAAAGTAACAAGAACCACCCATGTCCTGCTTCCCCCGGTGGCCTTCAGTGGGTAATGGAGGGGAAACAGCAGATGAAGGCTGAATTTCTCTTTTTAAGATAAAACACGGAGGCTTTGGAGCCAGGCGGACTGGAGCTCCAGGCACACTCTTCTGCTTTCCCATGTGGGATCCGGGGTGAATTCCTGAGAACTCAAGGCTGCAGGGTCCTCCCCTGAAAAAAGGGGGACCTTGAGGCTGTTGGAAAGATTCACATGATGTGTGTGGCGTCACCAGCTCTGTGCCTGGCACAGAGATACCTGCCATGCTGGAACCTTCAGTGAGCAATTAAAATTGTACCATGGAATCTTAAAAGCCTGTAAGTGGCCATCTAAGATACTCCACTGGTCTTGCCCCTTCGGGAGCAAGGAAGAACAAAGAAAACTAAATATACAAGGGAAAGATTAGCCCAAAGGACTAATGGACCACATCTACCACGGCCTCCACCAGACTGAGTTCAGTGCAACTAGATGGTGCCCAGCTACCACCACCAACTGCTCTGACAGGGATCACAATAGAGGGTCCTGGACAAAGCTGAAGAAAAATGTAGAACAAAATTCTAACTCACAAAAAAAGACCAGACTTACTGGCCTGACAGAGACTGGAGAAACCCTGAGAGTATAGCTCCCGGACACCCTTTCAGCTCAGTAATGAAGTCACTCCCGAGGTTCACCCTTCAGCCAAAGATTGGACAGGCCCATAAAAGAAAAAGAGACTAAAGGGGCACAGCAGCCCAGGGGCAAGGACTAGAAGACAGGAGGCGACAGGAAAGCTGGTAATAGGAAACCCAAGCCTGAGAAAGGAGAGTGTTGACATGCCGAGGGGTTGTTAACCAATGTCATAAAACAATATGTGTACTGTTTAATGAGAAACTAGTTTGTTCTGTACACCATCTAAAATACAATTTAAAAAAAAAGAGAGAATGGAAAAAAGCAAACAGTGATATAGCACCCCCAAATAAAAATAAATTATAAAATTGCAACATGGAAGGACAAGCATCTTTTAATTTCTTGACCCCTGAGACTAAAATTTTGTGTATGATTTGCACTGGGAAAATATATTTTAATAAATGTAATTTATTTTATTTAATCCTCCCTTTAATCCTCTGATTTAGACATCATTGTTTTTATTCTGCAGAAGAGAAAACTACGGAACAGAGAGGGCTAATGTCACTCAAGTCGATGGCAAGGGAGGACACTTCACACCCAAAGCCCACGTCCCTTCCACTGCACAGGGCTGCCTCCCTGTAAACGCTGCCCCCATGTGCCGAGTGATGAGCTCTGCTGGGGCTATAATGATCACAAGGATGAGACGGAGGAGCCAGAAGAGGAGGCAATGATAATAACAGCTGCAATTTACTGAGCAGTTAGCACACGCTAAGCCTGTGGGTACATTTCCTCATTTTAGTCCTCTTAGCCACCCTATTTGAAGGAGCCCTGGCGGTGCAATGGTTAAAGTGCTCAGCTGCTAACTGAGAGGTCGGTGCTTAAAACCCACTGGCATCTCCTTCAGAGAAAAGACCTGGCGATCTGCTCCTATAAAGATTACAGCTTAGGAAACCCCATGGGGCAGTAGAAACCCACTTGACAGCATCCAACAACAACAAGCCCCCTATTAAGCAGGTAGCACAGGTAAGAGCTAGCTTTAGTGATTTTCTTGACCAAGAGAATGTGGCAAAATCATGTGCTAGGACTTCAAGCCTAGGTCATAAGATACCTTGCAGCTTTCAAATGGCTCTTTTGGAGCACTTGCCCATGTGCTGCTGAACCACGTATGTTGTTGTTTTGTTAGATGCCATCGAGTTGTTTCCGACTCCCAGGGATCCCATGTATAACAGAATGAAACACTGCCCGGTCCTGCACCATCCTCACAATCGTCGTTATGCTTGAGCCCATTGTTGCAGGCACTGTGTCAATCCACCTCGTTGAGATAGAAAACTGTTTGAAATATTAAGTTACTCTGAAAAAAAGAATCTGTTTTTAGCCCAGTCTCCTTTTACCGCTCCCCCAACCCCCCGCCCCCGGCTGGAAAATGAGAAGAAGGAAGTAGAGATGAAGATCAAAATGTAAGGCAGGGTTTATAGCCACTCTTAGTCAGGGAAGACCCCATCTGGGCACTAGAGGGTGAATAACTAAGGGAACGTGCTTTTCTGGAGATATTAGGTTACTGAGGTTTTGTCGCAGTTTTTGTCATTGTTAGGTGCTGTCAAGTCAGTTTCAACTCATAGCAACCCTATGCACAACAGAGCAAAACACTGCGGGACCTGCACCACCCTCACAATCATTGCTGTGTTTGAGCCCGTTGTTGTGGCCACTGTGTCAATCCATCTCTTTGAAGGTCTTCCTCTTTTTCATTGAGCCTCTACTTTACAAAGCATGATGTCCTTCTCCAGGGACTAGTTCCTCCTGATTACATGTCCAAAGTGTATGAGAGGAATTCTCACATCTTCACTTCTAAGGAGCATTCTGGCTGTACTTCTTCTAAGACAAATTTGTTTGTTCTAAGCCACATATAAGAATTCTGGAAACCCTGCTGCAGAGATTATATGGACCGATCCTGAGATAACCTTAAAAGGGAAGAGACCCAGCAGAGCCCAGCTTTCTAGCTGTCCCTCTCAAGGCAACAGGCATGAAAGTGCAGCTGTCTAAAACCCTACACTGACCATTACCAAACATCAGCTGAAAACCACCAAGTGACCCAGTCGACTCCAGCTGGAGCAGAAGAATCACCTAGCTGAGCCCTGCCTGAAATCATGACCCCAAAATTTTGAGGTAAAATATAATGGTTGTTGTTTTAAGCCACTATGTTTTGAGATTGTTTGTGATACAGTGATTGATAGCCGAAACACATGGCTGTCACAGCGGCAAAGGAAACTCGGAGATTGGAATTCTGGAAAAATGAAGTAGCATTGTCACGTCTGGCTTAGAATAATCTTGATTTTTCACCTGGGATGGGCCACTTGCCAACCCAACATAATCAGGTTCTGGAGTCCCCAGGTAGTACTTGGCTGCTAACTGAAAGGCTGGAGATTTAAGGCCACCCAGAGATGCCTGAGAAGAAAGACCTGGTGATCTGATTCCAAAAAACAGTCACTGAAAACCCACTGGAGCGCCACCCTACTCTGACACACACAGGGTAGACGTGAGTCAGCATCCACTCCACAGCAAAAGTTCACCTGGTTTGGTTAGCAAAGTGGACACTGGCTGAGTGAGAACAGTGTGTGCTACTCAGCCCTGCAAGGCTAAGAAACCATTACAAAAGGATGGCCGACCTCTAAAGGCTGGTGTGGAAATATACCCAAGACAAAATGTTGAATGCAAGGGCAAGTTGTAGTACAACTCATAAAGGATAAGCCATTCATGGAAACCCTGGTGGCATCGTGGTTAAGAGCTCCGGCTGCTAACCAAAAAGCCAGCAGTTCGAATCCACCAGGCGCTTCTTGGAAGCCCTATGAGGCAGTTCTACTCTGTCCTTTAGGGTCACTGTGGGTCAGAACTGACTGAGAGGCAATGGGTTTTTTAACGGGTAAGCCATTCATGAAAAACAAAGTTCTGCACACACACACACAAAACAATGCTATGTATTTCTATGGGGTCTTACTTACATGTACAGAAATAGTCTAGGAAATCTACTTGTCCAATTGATTTCCTTGTCTACTTCCTAGGAGGAGAATGGGTTGGGGAGGGTCAAGAAGAAAAAAACACTATAATTTACCAAAGAAAAAAGAAGGGCAATCTGCTCTGTGTGAGCTTCGCCTCCATCTATATGCATGAGAGCAGCTGGCATAATTTTTTAATTCGTCTTCCCCCCACGTCCCATTACATCCCTTAAACGAAAGACTTTTTGGAAAGAGGAAGACTGCAAAGAGGACGAGAGGATGAGGAAATCCATTAGCAAGCTGGAGGAGCAAAGAACAGGGCTGTGGCAAAGGAGAGCGGGAGATAAGGAAAAGAGAATTGATCAAACGGTGTGACTTCATGGGCACCGATTTTGCACGCACATGTTCGCTTTTCATTTTCATGGCAGTCCTGCTAAGCATGGACCCCATTTTGCAGATGACCCAGGCCCTCCACCCCCTTCCCACCGCATCATGGGAGCTGTCTCCAGGCTGCACAGCTGACCCGACGTGGTCCTCCCTACTGAATGTGCCTGGGCTCTGAGGTGGTGCCATGCTTCCTGTCTTGGTTATCTAGCACTGCTATAACACAAATACCACAAGTCAGTGGCTTTAAAGAACAGAAATTTACTTTCTTTCACTTCAAGGAGCCAGAAGTCTGAACTCAGGGTACCAGCTCTCGTGGCGGGCACTCTCCCTGCTGGCTCTTGGGGAAGATTCCAGTGTTCCTCCGTTCCTTGGTGATCTTCATGTAGCGTGGCATCTATCTTTCCCCTTTTTGAGCTCTCTTGTCTCTCTAGTCTCTGTGTCTAGGCTGCTCCTTATAAGTAAGCTTAAGACACACCCTACAGTGCTAGGACCTCATAAACATACCAAAGAAGGCCCTATTTCCAAACAGGATTGCCTCCACAGGTGTAAAAGCCAAAACCATTGCCGTTAAGTCAATTCTAACTCACAGCGACCCTATAGAACAAAGCAGAATTGCTCCATAAGTTTTCCAAGGAGCGGCTGGTGGGTTTGAACTGCTGACCTTTTTGGTTAGCAGCCGTAGCGCACTGTAGCTATTAACCATTGGGCCACCAGGGCTTCTCCACAGATAGAGGAGTTAGAATTTCAACAAATATCTTGGGGGGCACAGTTCAACCCGTAACACTGCCCTTCGTGGTGGGCTTGCCTCCATGGCACTTACCCCTACTTCCTGCTCTCAGCATGGCACTTCAGAAGCCAGTGGTGGTCCTTGGCTCTAGCCCACTGCTCCTCGCTCTGATTACTGAATGCCCCTGTGTCCTGGAATGTCAGCCCTGCATTTCTCTGCTGGTCAAGCACCAAAGAGGAGGCTGATACCTCTGGGCAGGGCCAGCCTCATTGACCCAAGTGGGTCAACTCCTAAGGGGCCTGTTTGACTGGAACAGAGGTCTTTGGGTACGTGGGTCACAGCCCGAGAATTAGGGCACCACGAAGAACATCTTCTCTTCAAAAGTATTTAAAACAAACAAATAAGAATTGGGAGAACCCAGATCACATCGTTCATAGCCTCCTTCACACGAAAAGTGACTGATAATTTTTGAAATAAAACGACAGAGGGAGATGATAAGTACAAGAGAGACAAAGAGATACTTGATGAATGTTGCTGTTTGTTTTATATTAATTCGTTTTTTAAAATTGAAAATAATGTATACATGTGATAAAAGAAATGTAAGTCATATAAAGGGATATTCAATAGCTTTAAGTCTCCTTTTCACCCCAGAAGTAAATGCTATTATCAGTCCTTTGTGTCTCTGCGCACACAGACACACACACGCACATGCACACACACACGCACACATGCATGCGTGCACATCTGTTTTTTCATACATCTGGAAGTAGACTCTACACACCAATTCAGCACTTCGTTTGCTTTCAATCGATGACATATAAAGAAAGTATGGATGAAGAGGTTTTCCACCCCTAAATCTTCAGAAGACCTAGCCAGACGTTGGCCTAAGAAGTATAATCCGACATACCTTGAATATAGTTTAAAGGCAAGTTTAGAAGAGGCACAGATCTGTGCACAGAGGCCCGCAGGGAGGTGAGCCCAGCACATGGCAGAGGGACCCTTAGGGTACAGTTATATACACAGGTCTTGACTGACAGATCTGAGTACTGTTACAAAGCCATCCTAAAATGCACGGAGGGAGGAGGGATTGGTCCTGAATGGAAGCATCCAGAAAGGCTGGGCCATCTCAGGCTGGAAGACTCTGACATCTGTACATACTAACCGAAAAGTCAGTGGTTTGATGGTTTGAACCCACTAGCACATCTGCTGGAACAAAAACCTGACAATCTGCTCCAGTAAAGATTACAGCCTTGGAAACCCGATGTGGGGTAGCTCTACTCTGTCATGTAGGGATGCTAGGAGTCGGAATAGACTCAATGGCATACAACAAGAACATCGCATGTCACATAATACGACATATCACATGATATACCACATGTAACACTTCGGTACAATCAAACACTATAACATTTCCGTAGAATATGCAACAATATTCACTAATTTTTAGTTATCAAAGCTTTTTTGGATTTTAGAGATGTGTTTAAGAGATTGTGGATCTTAATAAAGGACCTCCTTTCAAAGGAAAAAAATCAAATCCAGTAAGAAGTGGGATTCAAGGAGCAATGGGGAGCAATGCAATTACTAAGCATGTTGTTAAATCCAAATAAGCTATGTTTGTGTAAAAACAAAAACATGGTTTTGAAAGAGTTTTCAACACAAAGAGGAACTAAAATATTTGACAAAAATTAGATGGAAATTGGGAGGTAGAAAATCAGAATGAAAATATTTTAAAATCATAGTATTGTTCTGGAGGATGATAGAAGTACTTTTAAGACTTCAGAAGTTAAGCACTCAAGTTGAAAAATGTAATGTTAACCACTAAACTGTAAAAGAATACAATATGTAATTTCCAAACAAGTAAAAGGGGAAAAGAAACTAATGCAGATTTGATCTAATGTTATGAAGCAGTAAGAGAAAAGAGAGAAACAGTAGAAAATCGTAATAAATAGAAACAGTACAGCCAGATGGCAGAAGTCAGTTCACATATATGCGGTAAATGTAAATGGATCAAAATCACTATTAAAACGTTGAGGTTTTCAGATCAAATGTCGAAAAACATAATTATATGATATTAAAGCAACATATCTAAAATATGGTGACACAGAAATATTGAAAGTAAAAAGACACGAAGCAAATAAACACTAACCAAAAGAAATCAGGCGTTGCAATATTAATATCACATAAAGTAATCTTGAAATAGCTTCGACAACAGACTCAAACATACCAACAATCATGAAGACAGCACAGGACTGGGCAACGTTTCCTTCTGTTACATAAGGTTTCCGTGGGTCGGAGCCAACTTGATGGGAACTAACAACAACAAGGTAAACTCAAAGGGGTTATTGGAGCGTCTCTCAGTTCATGCAAAAAGCCTAGTCGACTGTATGAAAAACCTAAACTTATCAAACTGATGAAATACGTGAGTCCCAGCCTTTACATTACGAGGGAAATTGTCCGTGAATGTGTCTGTATTGGCAGTGGAATCTAAACTCCTGAGAGGAGACAAGCTGTGCCTTGTTAGTAGTCACTCAAATCCCAGCACTTAGCCAGGTCTGGCTCAAACAAAACTAAACCAAGTCTGTTGCCGTCAAATCGATTTCTGACTCACCGTGACCCTACAGGACAGACTAGAACCGCCCCATAGGGTTTCCAAGGAGTGAGTGGCTGGTGGATTCCAACCGCCAAGCTTTTGGTCAGCAGCCGAGCTCTTAACCACTGAGCCACCAGGGCTCCAGGTGTGACTTACAGGGTCCTTAAAAAACCCCAAAACAAATGTTTATTTGAAGAAGCCAGTAGTTCCTGAGCCTAGTGGCACATCAGTGTCTTCTTGGAGTCCTTAAAAATACAGAGGCCTGGCCCCACCCCAGGCCAATTAAAGGAAAACCTCCAGGGGTGGGGCCTCAGTATGCTTTCTTTTAAAAGCTCCCCAGGTGATTTCCATGTTTGGCCAGGGCTGAGAACCGCTGGAATAAATAAATGACTGAGCGAATGAGTGTCCCTTTGATTTAGAAAAGAATTCATTGCACCATTCCTCTTAAAAGCTTGTTCCCATGGTACATTTCAGTGTAATTCAATTTTAAGAAATTTGATTTACACCCAATATTGCCGGGACAATCTATTTTGCAAAGTAAGTAACATCTGTATTATCTATCAATTTTTTTTTTTTTTATGGATTTGGGAATATTCTGTTTCTCCATTTAGAACTGAGCTTGAGGCTTGAGGAAACCTGTATCATTTCCTGTACTCTGAAAAATGCTTTCTCCTTCTCTGGCATGTAGAGAGCGTTTCCCGGCAATATTAAGCATGTGATTACTTAACGAGGCACTTAAAGCAGTTTTGAGAAGTATAAAAACATCGTTGTCTGGGCTTTCTATTTGTGATGTTACGTGAGTGACGGATGAAGAATTGAAGAATAACCCTCCTCAGTTCAGCCCACATATCAGGGCCCTCCTCTGTGCCAACTGCTGTGAGGTGCCGGGGGTAGGGGGGTGGTGGGTGAGAAAAGGCTCTTCAGACCGGCAGCAATAAAGGAGGACAGACAGATGGACATCCAGCTATAAAGGGAGGTGGACGAGGATGTGCCTTCCCAAAGTTGCTGGGTGGTGCGAACCGTTAAGTTCTCGACCACTAGCCAAAAGGTTGGCAGTTCGAACCCACCCAGGGGCACCTTGGAAGAAAGGCCTGGAGATCTGCCTGCAAAATGTCACAGTCTTGAAAACTCTGTGGACCACAATCCTACTCTGACACACAGAGGGTTGCCACCTGTCAGAATTGACCAGAGGGCAACTACAACAACAGTCGGGGGAGAGGGGCCGTCCCGCAAAGGATAGGGCGGAGGAGTGCTGTCTCAGAGGATGAGAAGACTCCCTCCCCCTGAGAACTTGGGGGAAATGCATTCTGGCAGAGAGAAGAGCATGAGGAGTTTGGGGCACTGCCGCTGACAGGGCAGTGCTATTGGGATGTTCCCTGGTGCCTTTCTTCCAGGACTTGGAATTTTCCCTTGCAGCCACCATACTCCTGGGGCCTTTATCCTTCTGCTTTCCTAATTGTGAAAGTCATTTCTTTCCTTTTCCTGACTTCCTTTTTTCCCTCCCTCTGAGAATTTTAGGATTTCCTGGTCTTTCCCCTCAAGTTCTGAGTCTCTTGCATCATCCGCTCCCTTCCCCTTTGCCTCCAGCCACCTTGGGCAGGTTGGGGAATTCTGCGCCCTGGGTTCCACCGGGGGTGCTGCGCACCCATCTCTCCTCTGCCCTTCCTGCCTCTGCAAACTCATCTCCCTTCTTCCCTCCTACTGGGATGGGGAACGGCTATTTCCACAGCACTCTGAGTCCCGGTCCACCACAGGTCGCTCCCGGCCAGCTGCTCCAGGTGCAGGTCTTCCAAGCAGCGATTTGCAGCCCCACCTCTGGGACAGTCCCCTTCAGCCTCCAAATCCTCCATTTCCCCCTCTGTCAATAGCAGCATCTTAGCGGTAACCCCCAGAGCCTCCCCACAACCTCTGGTCCTCTTCTCTTCTCTCTAAGGTAATCTAAGTAAAATCCAGTCTTAATTTGTCAGACTCTGTCCTAAACACGGCTGCGGCTGCCCCTTCATCTGTCTCTACACATTCTTGAGTGTCTGCAGCCAAAGCTTTATTTCTTCTCTGCTTCCCCTTCTCTTTTCCCTCCTGCCTTGGCCTGCTCCCTGTTCGCTTCCTTTGTTCCTCTGTTATTTATGGAAGGTTCCCTTCCTTGCTCTTCATCTTGTGGAGATCCTCTGCGGAAGCTTACAAGGACCAGTGGTCATTCTAGAACATGGCTTTTACTGTTCTCTCTTTGCTCAGCCATTTCCAGACATCTCGTGAGAGCTGTCACACTGGTGTGGAAAGTGCCCAGGACTTGGCCCATAGAGGCCTGGGGGTGGAGTCGACTTCCAGGGTACAACAAACTGTGATGGCTTTCACGTTGCTGTGGTGCTGGAAGCTATATCACCGATATTTCAAATACCAGCAGGGTCATCCATGGTGGGCAGGTTTCAGTGGAGCTTCCAGGTAAGACAGACTAGGAAGAAATGCCTGGCAATCTCCTTCCCAAAAAATCAGCCAATGAAAACCCTAATTGGGTCACAACAGAATATCACCTGACATAGTGCTGGAAGATGAGCCCCCCTAGGTTGGAAAAAAGGAAGGCAGTCAAAATACACAGTGGCCACATCAAAGGTCGAGAAGATGGCGTAGGACCGGGTAATGTTTCATTCTCTTGTACGTGGGGTCACCGTGAGTTGGAGCTGTCTTGATGGCAACTTAAACAAAAGCTTAGTGATGAAGAACTTGTCCTTGGCATCAGCCTGACCAGGACCAGGTGCTCGCTGTCACTTATGTTGTGTGACCTTGAGCACCTTCCTTAACAAGGGTGACTTCCTAACCTGTGCAACAGGGGAAAGAGTCGTACCTACCTGGTAGAGGCCAGGGATCAGTCAGGTCCAGCAGGAAGCAGGTGGCATATTTGAGATAGGATAAGTCTAGGATTATTCAAGAAGAGTTTATTCACACAGGCTCTATTTGCAAAGTTGTGGGTTGGCGGCCAACTGTAACTAACCCTGCTACCTGTTGCAGTCCAGTCAATTCGGACCCATAGCAACACTATAAGACAGATTAGAACTGCCTCATAGGGTTTTCAAGTCTGCAACCTTTCTGGAAGCAGACTGCCTCATCTTTCTCCAGTGGAATGGCTGGTGGGTTTGAACCCCCGACCTTTCTGTTAGCAGGTAAGGACTTAACAACTGTGCCAACAGGGCTCCTGGAACTACCACGGGTCCTAAGAAACAGGGATGAGGAGCAGTTACTAGAAGCCAGAAGAAGAAAGTCCTGCATAGTCAGCCTCCTGAGAGGAGCTTAACCTGGTCAGGGGCCACGGCCAGCTCTGCAGAGTGGGAGCACATGGCGTGTACCCTCCCCTCTCACCCTGCCCCTAGCTGATGCCTCCCTTTGACTGAACCCAACAGGAAGCCAGAGGTAAGGGAGCTCATGGAGGCAGGTCAGCTGCCTCCTGCAGAGAACAGGAAAGGGGAAGAAGGGTGAAGAGAGGATTTGGAA
Source organism: Loxodonta africana (assembly GCF_030014295.1). NCBI lineage: Eukaryota > Metazoa > Chordata > Mammalia > Proboscidea > Elephantidae > Loxodonta > Loxodonta africana. Next base: position 108,026,481 of record NC_087351.1, read on the forward strand.
GAGCAAAGGCCTGGACGTGAGCAGAGTTTTGTAAATCAAGTAAGACGTGTAACGCACAGCGCCTGGGACGCATACTGAGCTCAGTAACAGCTAGCCACTTTTCCTTCCCGTCTTCTCTTCTCATTACTACTATTTAGATACAGCGACGCACAGTTTATCCCAACTTTTCTCCCTCACCAGTCTATCTCTCCAGCAAGAGAAACTGCCAGAAGCAACTTCCTCTTTGGATTGTTAAGGAGTGTCTGCCACCCCAGTTCTATTTAGAGACCCACCCAGTGTTTCCACTGGTCTTAGCTGATTGGACCCGGGATGGCGGTCAGACCCTTGTAGACACTCTCCTTATACAGCCACCATATCGTGGGCCGGCCATTGGCCTGTAAGGCTGCTGGGTGGTGACTGGCCAAGCCCGTCAACCCCATCAGATCTCAATCTTAGGATCGGCATGGAGCTGTGGGGTAGGTCTGAGAGTTGGTGGAGCAGAGATGGGGGAAGCTGGGCACCACTATCGTGGCATAGTAGAGATAGAAACAGCTGAGGTACTCTTAGGCACACTTGTTGTTGTTAGCTGCCATCTAGTTGGCCCCCGACTCATGGTGACCCCTGCTCATGGGGAAGAAGTGCTGCCCAGTCCTGCGCCATCCCCAATTGCGGATCACACTGTTGTGATCACAGGGTTCTCAGTGGCTGATTTTCAGAAGTAGATCTCCAGGCCTTTCTTCCTAGTTTTTCTTAGTATAAAGCTCTGCTGAGAACTGTTCAGCATCCTAGGAGTGCACCAGCCTCCTGGTGGTAGCTGTGCGTGAGGTACATTGGCCAGAAATCAAACCCGCCCGGGTCTCCCACATGGAAGGCGAAAATTCTACCACTGGCCCGCCACTGCCCAGAGCCGCTGCCTTACTCCCGAATGCCGGTCCAGCATTCCCCGGGGCCTGGTGGGGCAGCACCGAGGTCCTCTCTGCTCTTCACCTCCCTGAGTCATCTTACAGTCACCCGCCCCTTAACGGAGCTTGTCTCTGTCTGCTGCGACTTCAAAGAGCCCAACAAACACAGTATTTCGACAAGAACTCCTAAACTCTTCTCAGACACGTTGTCAAAGTCAGCACGCAGGGCAGGTTAGTGGAAGGCACGGCCAGAACCCATTTGCTGGTCCTGAAAAAAGTGCCGAAGGTCCCCGGGTGAAGAGCATACCCCTCTCTCTAGCTTGTCGGCGTGGCAGGACAAAGACAGGCACTTCAAACATTTAAGGACCTCTCTTGATTGTGCGGCTACTAAGTTTGTTATTTTTATAATCAACTAGACCCACTAATATGTTGAAGGAATTTATTCAAAATAAATATTGAGCAAATATTTAAGCTACTCTGAGCCGTGGGGGAGTCATAGGCCACAGGAACCGGCTTTCATCTTGCCCAGCTCAAACATATCCACTCAGCCTCGCCTGGAGACTTCCCTCACCTCTTCATAATGAATCGCCACTGTTTTCATCTCCAAGTTCAAAATATTTTGTTCTCGGAAACATCTGCTGGGCATTTGATGTATGTTTTCTCCTTCCTTGTTCTGGATGGAAAGGTCGGCGGTTCGAACCCACCAGCTGCTCTGTGGGAGAAAGTTGTGGCAGTCTGCTCCCAGAAAGATTACAGCCTAGGAAACCCTATGGGGCACTTCTACTCTGTCCTACAGGGTCACTATGAGTTGGTCTGTTTTGGTGTTTATTTGGTGCTAAGGGCCCCATGTGCACCACCTGGTTTCCCTGTCATAACTCAGTCAACTTTTACTGACATCCCTGTTGTTGTTAGTTGCCATGGTGTCCGTTCCGATTCATGGTGACCCCGTGTATGCAGAGTAGAATTGCTCCATAGGGCTTTCAAGGCTATGACCTTTTGGACACAGATCAGCAGGACTGTCTTTCGAGGCATCTCTGGGTGGGTTCAAACTGCCAACCTTTTGGCTAGTAGTCTAGCACTTGACTGTGTGCACCACTCAGGGACTCCACAACAATGTCCCTATTTTACAGATGAAGAAACTGAGAGTGCCAGCAGGCGGCAGACCTGAACTTGAAGCTAAGCTGTCTGACTCCTGTGGCCTCGCTCTTGACCCACACCTGTGAGCTCTGGAGGCATGGAGGACTCGCCTTCTTGTCTCCACATTCTCAGGCCTATGTCCACGGCCTGCTAGATGGTGCCTCCTGAGAGAGGGATCACTGGACTATGTTGTGCATGTCATATGCTGAACACCCTGGGCAGAGGCTGGAAGCTTGGTTCCTGATGATGCTTGTACTATTCAGTCCTCACCAAGGTTGCTATCCCCATTTCACAGATGCAGCCATGGAGGCCAGCACAAAGCAGCTAGCACATAGCTAACTCCACACCTCTGCTGACTGCATCCTCACCTTCCTGAGGGACACACGTTCTCTGGGCAGTGCGTAAAATAAGTACTCCACGAAGGCTTCCTGGAGGAGGCAGAGGTGAGTGGAGACAGGAAGTTCTTTGGTTCTCCTCCTGGAGACTCTGAGGCATAGAGGAGGAGCAACCCCTTCATGGGATCTCCCCTACTTCCATTCTTCCCTTCCTTTCTGGGTTTTAGTTCCTATGTGGCCAGCCTTCACTGGCTTTCTCGCCTGTAGGAGAAGGGTAATTATATTGCTGACCTCACAGGATGGTTCCAAGGCAATAATGAAATAATGGGCATGAAATCGCTTTGTAAACTATAAAGTGCCATACAAATGCCAATAGCTATGATCTCCACCTAAAGCTGATGTCAGTTTTCTGAAGGAGTGTCCCTCCTGGGCACCCATCTCTGCTGGCTTTGAGGTCAGGGTCTCAATGCCATTCTCTCCCCGTCACAAGATCCAGAGTTCTGGCCACTCGACCCGTCATCACTCTTGGCCCTTCCAAAGGAGCTTCTGTGAAGATTGTTGAGACAGTTCATTCGCTCAGCATTATGTGTTTTAGAAGAAAGGATGGCAAGACTCGGGCTCAATTACTTTGTACATATTATCAGGAAAAAACAATCTTTAGAAAAAGACGTTATGTTTGGTAAAGAAGTGGGTCCGGGAAAATGAGGGAAACCCTCAATTAGATGGACTGACGCAATAGCCACGACAATAGGCTCAAACGTACCAACGATCGTGAAGGTGGCGCAGGACCAGGCAACATTTCATTCTGTCAAACATAGTCCGAGATGACTCAGCAGCAACCAGCAATGACAAGGCTTCACCGACTCCTTCTATTAGTCCCTGGAGTCCCTGGGTGGTACAAACAGTTAAAACATTTGGCTACTAACTGAAAAGTTAGAGATTTGAGTCCACCCAGAGGCACCTCGGAAGAAAGACCTGGCAACCTGCTTTCAAAAAAATCTTCCATTGAAAACCCTATGGAGCACAGTTCTACTCGGCCACACATGGGGGCGCCATGAGTCAGAGCTGACTCGATGGCAACTGGCTGAGCCTTTCAGCCCGTGTGCACTAAGCACCAGTTCTGTGGGCAGAATAAGCTGTTAAAAGCCCCGACAGAAGTCAACGTTGAAAAATACGTTAGATCAGGGAATAGAGGAACTCAATGACCCTCAGAAAACAGGAGGAGCAACTGGGAGACATGCAAGGAAATAGCGTTCAGCACTGCCCTGTGTCAGCCTGTAGACTCTGCTGCCTTACCGAGTCTTCGGATGTACTTGTAATCACGGATCATTTTACTGGTCTTTACCAGATGCCTGGTAAACCCCTTAATGGAAAAAGCAATGATTTTCTTTTGCCAAAGGACTTTGGAAATCACCTATTCTGAAACCACGAATACCAGGGATACTAAACAGAGAACAAAAACTTCAATGCAAACGCGTCTAGCTTTCCCAATAAAGGGCATTATAGGAACAGAAGTTTTTTTCCGTGCTCATAAAATGATTATACTTGTTCTGAGAATTTCCTGGCTTCAGCATGGCTGTTACGGGCTTGTTTCATAAGTTGATTTATTTTTTTAATGATATCTGCAGGGACCTGTGTCTTAATTCCAGTTGGTTTTTTGTTTTGTTTTGTTTTCCTTTGGCCGTATCAAATCTGAAAAATCTCTTTCCAGCACACCATACTGGAAAGTGGCTAAAAAACATAAGAGACCCTCAGTGCTCCAAAATCCCGTTCACGTTCTCAGCGGCTAACGTTCGGGTTTGAGCTTTTCCTTACCTTGAATATTCATTGGCCATTTCTGTTGTTGCATTTACCAAAATAAAATCCACTTCAGCTCGTTCCTCTCCACGAAAGGGCTGGGGAGCAGCCTTCTGACAGTTGTATATTAAATGCAGGTGACTCCATGAATGCGCGTTCTGTCTGACTCTGTACATTAACCATAGCCCACAGTTTCTTCCAAAGGAACTGGAATGAATTAAATTGTTTAATAAAACCTTACTTACCTGGATAAACTCATTTCTATTTTGCATTTCGATTCCCTAATGCATCTTTCCAGATTGTTATTTGTAAAATAAAAAGCTAGACGTGTTTACTTAGAAAGCCAAACATCAGATCCTAATCCTGGTTCCTATCCAAGTTCTTTGCAACATCTCTTTTTTTTTTTTTTTCCACATTTCCTACCACGTTATGAACCATTGCGTGTTTCATTTAGCATGAATTGATACCTCCCGCCCCAGCTCCAAATTAAGAGTTGGGCATTGAACTGGCTTCTTAGTACACGTTTATGTTCATCGTACTCCTGAAGCCTGTGCTGTTTCAGACAGAAAGGACCGTGATGTCATGTCTTCGGAGTTTGGTTTTAAAGCAACGCTCTTACAAGAAGCTCTTGATTGACTTCTGCTTGAAGTTCTCAGAGATTATCAAGGGTCCGTTTAAGAAGCTGCTTAAAGAATGTTTCCACAAGCTCTGGAAAATCATTCTAGAAGACTGGATCTTCTGGTAGACCCAACGTGATAAACTGACTTCAGAGTTTGGTTGCCAGAGGTAGCCGGCCCCAAAGAGTCTGTAATCTTTCCTCTCACCCTTGCCAAAAACAGCTTCTGGCACATAGGACGCCCTGAATGGGTGCTGGCTGAATTGATTAACTGAACAAATGAATAATGAGGATATTTACTTCATCGTATTTCCCTTTTTGCCTTTTTTCGGAAACCCAGAGCCAAAATTTATGCTCAAATGCAATTAACAAAATATTAGGCCAGATAGTTGATCTAATTGCTTGCCCTTTTTTCAAAAATCTAAAATGTCTATTTGAACAATTTTATTATGTGCTTGTCGTTACACAAAACACTAAAAAAGGCATCCTTCCTGTAGAGCTAGCTTCCACTAAGCACTTAGTTTTTCAGGTGTCACCTTATTTAATCTGTTCACCACCCTGTGTGCCAGGAATCAGCAGTCTATTTAATAGAGTAGGAAACCTAAACACCTTTGTGCTAGAGTTTTCTAACATTTTCATAGTGTTTACTATGTGCCGGCCACCATGCCAACCATGGCCTCACTGTAAAAAATCACGAGGTAGGTATTGTTGGCAGCTCCATTTTGTGGCTGAAGGAACTGAGTCTTGTGAGATTAAGTAATAGGGCAAAGGACATATAGCTGGGAAGCGGCAGAGTTGAGATTTGAACCCAGGACCCCTACCTCCCAGGCCAGTGCACCCAGCATTAGACACTGGTGTCATAGCTGCCGTGTGCAATCCAAGGCCATTGATATAGCAATGGTTCATTCAGACTCAGGTTGTTCCTTCCTATAACTGCAGCAATCCAGCTGTGTATACACTACATACCACCTGGGTGTAGGATAAAATCGAAGTGGAGATTATTCTAGAAGGATTATTCCAGGCTGAATGGGGCCAAAGGAGCTCAACTTTGCTGTGTGTTTGAAGTCACTCAGTAGAGGAGAAAGGGCACTGGCTGCGCTGGCCGGCCGGGCTCTAGCTAGAGAGGGCCTGGCACTGCCCTCACTTTAGAGTTCTTACCTCGGGCAAGCACCTTCCTCTCTTTGGGCATCATCTCATACTGACCGAACATGGGCATCGGCCTGGGTGCTCTGGGCAGCTTGACGCATCCTCACGTCCCTCTTTCTGCCAGTTTGTAGGAGAGACAGCCTTGAGCGCCCCCCACCTGCCGGCCTCCAGCAAACCCATCTGTGATGTCAAACCGCTCAAGAAACTCGACAGGCGCATCAGAGATGAGGTGCTTGAGGTTTATCAAGTTTTCAAGATTACACTTCCATAAACTCCTTTACAAGGCCGCTCAGCACCAGCCTGCAGCAAGTCAGAGAGTCAGACCCCCACCCACCCACCCACCGATCAGACCCACAATGTCATTGTTAGAGGGGGCGGGAGAAGCGCCGCACTGGTTACCTTATAATCAAATTTTCACTGCGCTCTCTGACAGGTTTTTAAGTCACTTAAGGGATCTATTTCTATGTGAAAGCATCAGCGTCGTGCAGTAAATCCAACCACAAGCCAGTCCCGTATTTTATTAAGTTTAAGTTCAGTGAAAGTGCAGAGCCAGCGAGGGTCTGCGTCTCTCCGTTACATCTGATTTGCGGTTCCCATAAAAAGGCCCACATGACGCTGTTTCAGATGTGTTTTGGATTGAAAATAGGATTAATGTGCTAAAGTGTGATTAGAATGGTTAAACACAATTAATTGGAACAGACTTCTGCTGCCAGGGGAGCGCCTCCACGCCTGGCCCCGCTCCAGGTTACCGAGTGAACAAAGCCGGCCGACTGTCCGCCCTTCCATGTCGCGCCTCACGTGCCATGGCCTCGCATTTTCTCATCGCCAGCCTGTCTCAGGGCAGATTAAATGCAGCTGAGAACGCAGGCCTCGCTCGGCAGCGGGTGTCCTCCGGGAATAGGCAGGAACCTCGCCCGGCCTGGCCTTGTCCTGCCTGCCCAGGGCAGCCGTGCTCCGGGGGCAGCGGGCCAGGTGGCTGGGCCGGGGGTGGGAGTAATTTGGGGTTTTTAAAATGATCTATTAAACTCCTGAACTTTAATCAAGCAGCTACCACACTGACGGCCCTGATTTACACGCGATGCTGAGAAGTGGGCAGGAGGGGTTGGCCGAGGCAGGGGCTCCAGCCAGGCCATTTGGGGTGGGCGGGCGGCCAGGCCTCGTTGGGCCCTCTCAGGCTAGGTCGGCCTGCTAAGGTCACCCGTGATCCCCAGGGGGTTTTGTTGGAGGCCACTGGGTTGGTCAGAGGTAAACTTTCCTCCCCTCCGCCTTGCCCAGGCACAGATGGCGCACCCCCAAGGCTGCCTGCGTTTGGGTTTCCCCCCGAGAAGGGCTATCTTGGGGTGTGACTGGTTTCCCACGTTAAACACAAGTGGTGAAATGCAGGCTCTCCCAGTCTGCAGCCACTCTGGAGTAAACAGTCCTGAGGTGAGGCCAAACAAGGCGACTTAATCATAGATGCCTCTCCAGGTAAAATATCCATGAAAGTGGTATTCCTCCCACCAGGTAGCTTGAAGGCAGTTCTTTTTAAACATTGAAGAAGAAAACTTATAGACCCTTACATTTAAAAGTATACGGCCCCTTAAAAAGGGTCTTAAAAGGGTCATCTGGATAGTAATGAAAAATATACCCTGGAAGGGCCCAGTTTCCCCAGGTCCTGGGAGCCTGAATAGTATACCAGGCAACTGCTAAGTCCAACTGCTAGGAAAATCAGATTGTTCTTCTGGTGAATTACTATATTTTTATTTGTCTCTTGGGCTGCCTAAGTATTGTTGTGTATGTGTGTCTGTGGTGTGTCTGTGTGTGTATCTGTGTATGTCCATGTGTGTCTGTTGTATGTGTATCTGCATTTGTGTGTATAGTGTGTATGTGTGTCTGTGTGTGTATCTGTGTTTGTGTAGTGTGTGTATAGTGTGTCTGTGTGTCTGTGTGGTGTGTGTGTGTTGATGGGGAGAGACTCCAAGCAGGGGCTGGGGACATGAGAACCTTCTACAAAGATTAGCCCTTTCAGGCGCCAGTTTTGGGCCTGCTCCCACCCAGTCCTAGGTAGGCATGAGTACACTGACCCTATGATTCATAGTCCAAACCAAAGGCTTGAGAGTGAAAGGGGACAGTAATCATGATCACGCCATGATCAGAGGTGTCGGCAGGAGCTGACCGGTCAGTGGGTATGAGGGCCCAGCATCATGGTCAAAGCCCTGGGGGATCATCGAGGACAGCTGCCCTTGTGTCACAATGAGGAAACCGAGTCCAGAGAGGGGAGGGGCTGTGTCTTAGACAACACCAAAAGTCAAGGCAGATGGAGCTGGGCTGGAATCCACACTCTGAACTCCCCGTCCAGTGCTCTTCTTGGGATCCTGTTTTGAGGCGTCCCATGTGACGTGCCACCACCGATCTGTCAGTTTGTCACACTGTGGTGGCTTGTGTGTTGCTGTGATGCTGGAAGCCAGGCCACCAGTATTTCAAATATTACCAGGGTCGCCCATGGTGGACAGGTTTCAGTGAAGCTTCCAGACGAAGACAGGCTAGGAAGAAAGGCCTGGCCATCTACTTCTGAAAATCGGCCAGTGAAAATCCTGCGAATCATAACAGGCTATTGCCTGATATGGTCCTGGAAGATAAGCCCCCTAGATTGGAAGGCATTCAGAAAACACAGCGGCCACAACAACAGGCTCGAGCATACTAACGATCCTGAAGATGGTGTGAGACCAGGCAGCTAGCAACAACATGTACCACGTGTCTCACTCCAGTCTCACTCGTGGCAGAGCGCTCCACCCTTGGGTGCCCCTACCTCTCAAACTCTGTGGCCTCTGCCCAGCACCACACCCTCTTGCCAGTCACTATCTGGCCCATCCTCAAAGCCTGCCCTGTCAGTCACTTTATGAGCTTTTCTCCAACCCAATCCCCAAAGTGTTGGCAGGTTCCCTGGGCACCTTGGTTGTGCTTTTCCATCAGCACCGCCTGTTGCTGCTGAGGTAACATGGCTGAGGGTAGAAGAGCTGGAGCTCAGGGCTAGTGGACTGGGATGACACCGTCTCACCACTCTCTGGCTATGTGACTTGAAGCAAGTGACTTGACATTTGTGATCCTCCCTTTCCTTGTCTGTAAAATGGGGGCATTATTCCCATTTTTGAGACTTACATTTTCCTCAATTTTGAGACTTACATTTTCCACAAAATTTGTTTTTAAACCATTGTCGGGCCTTCCAGTTAGTAGCAAATTGGAACTGAGAAAATTCAGAAGTATCTCTCTCATGAGGTCGCGCTGTAGTTTAAATGGCACAGCGTCTGTACAGCGGATAGCACAGTGCCAGGCACATACTTGTTAACTTAGCGATTGTTTGCCACTAGAATCACAATGCGCCTCATTCGATGTCTGTTTTCCTCTCAGACTGTGAGTTCTTTGAGGTGAGGGCCTCGCCCGTGTTCCCTACAGGCCTCCTCAGTGTTGGTCACTGGAAGTTTCTCCACAGACTGGATCAGCCTCTGACTCCCCACCCCTCCTGGGCCTAAAGAGCATCCGCCCACCCAGCTGGCCAGGCCCCGGGGGGATGGGCAGGGCTTAGTTCTACATCCACTAGCTTGTTTTTCTGCAAAAATACGCATCCTAGAGGTGTGAGATCTGGAAGGACTTGAGCCACCTGGCAAAGTGCACCAGGAACACCAAGTGTTTACAGATTTACACACGGGGAGGTTTCCTCAGCACTGAGGGTCCCACGGCAAACTCTACGGAGAAATGTCAGGCTGTTTGGAGTGAGGAGGAATTTCAGGCCAGGATTTTTGCTCAACCCACGGCAGGCACCAATTCTTTCCACAGAGCAGGGAACTGGGGTGTCCCCCGGAGTCTTTCCTGCCACCCCTCCCCCCTCATCTCCCTGAGGGCAGAGGGGTTCCTCTCACCAGCACAGAAGCCACCTCCTGCCGTGGGGTTCATGCCCACCCCAAGAGTGGGCCGAGGTCTCTGTGCTTCCCTGCATGAGACCAAGGACAAGACACACGAATGAGGGAAAGAATGGAAGGAGCGAACGGGTCCTGGAGTGAGGCCAAGTGACACATCCAAGTTGTACTCGCTGACCTTCTGCCTCAGCAGGGCACTTCTCTCAGGTGAGTCTCTATTTTCCTCACCTGTAAAAGGTTCAAATGGAGCAAACAGTTAACACACTTGGCTGCTAACCGAGAGGTTGGAGGTTCGAGTCCACCCAGAGATGCTTCAAAAGAAAGACCTGGCAACCTACTTCCAAAAAATCAGCCATTGAAAACTCTCTGGAGCACACTCTTACTCTGACACACATGGGGTTGCCGTGAGTTGGAGCTGACTCAGTGGCAACTGGTTTTACTGGAAAAGGCACAGAATGGCGGCCCCAGCTGGCTCAAGGAGTTTGGGAGACACGATACGTCCCACACTCTCCCAAAACCTGGGCCACTTCCGACTGTACAAGCTGTGTCTTGGTTTGAGTTCCCAAGATCAGAGCCAGCTTGAGACAAGACCTTGAGACTTTGGAGCAGGTAAGTTATTTAGGAGGTGATCCCAGGAAGCAGGAGCTAGATGGAGTGAGGAGAGAGAGAAATAAGGAAGGAAGAAGAGCCAAAGAGGAGCCTTATTGCTCCGCTCCGATAAGACAGCAAGTGCCCTGTGGAGACTCTCTGAGGAACTGTGTGGCCCGCCCCACAGAATTGTCCCTCAAGGAAGGAGAGGCAGAGTTACCTACCAAGTGACTCCCGTCCCCCAATGGGTATTAACCCCTCCATATTTCAGGCCGCTGCTGCTTGCAGGCTGAGCAAACTGCCTCAGCTTTCCAGAAAGATCTGTGGCAGAAAAGCTGAGAGGTAGTGTGCATTTGTATGGGAAGCCTCACTTGTGTTGGCAGGGTGGGTCTACCACAGCCAAAGATGAAGTCAGAGGGGACCAGAGAGGATATCGTTTTTGCCTTCCTGGGCCCCTTCCTGCATTAAAAAAATTTATATATATATATATGTATATATATATGTAAACACACATGTATGTATATATATAAACACACACATATATATATTATATATATAAACACACACACACATATATATATCATTACATTTTACAACTGTGCTGGTATAAAGACAAATATAATCCAGTTTGGATTTATTATTATATATTCATTATTATATTAATATTCTGACCATGACGGACAGAGTAGAACTGCCCCATAGGGTTTCCAAGAGGCACCTGGTGGATTTGAACTGCTGACCTTTTGGTTAGCAGCTGTAACACTTAACCACTACACCACCAGGGTTTCCATAAATATATTAAATATATATCATGACATTTTACAACTGTGCTGGTGTAAAGACAAATATAATCCAGTCTGGATTTATTATTATATATTTATTATTAGATTAATATTTACTTTCTGATTAAAAAACCATAGTTAAAACATCATCATGAGAACCTGAAAGTATCATGGGCCCTGGGAAAATATCTGCTGAGGCTCATGGAGAAGTTGTCTCTGTTCCCATACCAGCTTTAAGCACTGGCTGTCTGCATTCAGTTTTGTCTGAAGAAAAGATTTTGCTATTAAAAAAAAAATGTTAAAACCGCTAATTTAAGGGATACACTAATGCTAATAATAATATAAGGGCAGCAAGTATCCACCCCATACAGACTCTGGGCCAGGACTCTTCTGAGCACTCACCACGAATTCGTTCACCTGACCCTCATGTCCATGCCACGAGGTTGGGAATATCACCACCACCCACCCCCATTTTAGAGCTCAGAATACTGAGGCCCAAAGATGTGAAGTGATATGGCCCTGGCCACATGGCGGGGAGCTGCCCAAGCTGGGATCTTTACTGAGGTTTGTGGAATTAAATCCCAGGAGCTGATGGAAGTGTGAGAGAGGCACGCAGCCTCTAGAACATGGCACAATTCTCTTGAATCCTTTTAGAGGAAACCACCACGACCGTTGCCATCCAGTCCATTCCCACATGACCCCATCTGTGTCAGAAAAGAACAGTGCCCCACAGGGCTTTCAACGGTTGATTTTTTTGGAAGTAGATTGCCAGGCCCTTCTTCTGAGGCCCCTCTGGGTAGACTCCTACCTTCAACCTTTCAGTTAGCAGCCGAGTGCTTGACTGTGCCACCCAGGGACTCTGTTTAGAGGAAAGCATCCAGCTGTTTTGGAAAACTCTAACCCAAGCAGGTTTCCTTCTCTGCTCTTAGCTGTTTCTCCTTTCCTTAGGGTAGGGAGCATACACTGGCCCAACCTGAAAGACAGGTGGGAGTAGCAGGGGAGAAAGAAATATCGGAATAGCAGTTGAACTAAAAATAAATTATCCCACTTACTGAATTGTACATGGAAAAATAGTTGAAATGGCAAATGTTTTGTTACATATATTCCACCGTAATAAAAATTTTAAAATGGGGGGGTTTAAATAAATAAGGTGGGGAGGCAGGCGAGGTGACTTGCCCAGGGGCAAACAAAACCCAGGCCAGGGCTCCGTGCTCTCTGCCAGGCTGCGGCCCTCATATACAGAAACCTCCAGAAAGAAGCTAAGGCCATGGCCCCACTCAGTAAATACTGAAGTCAAGTGTAGGGAAAAGTTTGACCTAATGGCACTGCCTTTGGGGGCCCTGGGCTTGAAGGAAACCCTGCCTGGTAGTGGCTGCCAAACTCCATCTAATCTAGTTTCATAATGTGTTTTATTTAGCATTGAACTGGTCCTGAGGCCTCAGCAAGGAAAAAGGACAAAGTTTCTCAGGGTCCCTGAGGAGCGGAGCTTCTGCTGAGTTTGGCCCATGTTTTCCCTGGTGATCTCGGCACAGCGAAGATGAAGGTAACGATTCCAATTCTGCTGGCCAACCTCATCAGCTGCAGGCCTCCCGGCTCCACTGGACTCAGCCCTGGTCACTTGGGGTCATGGTACCAATTCAGCTGTGACGTTTACAGCCCAGCGAACTGCGGCAGCGGGGCGGGGAGAGCCTCAGAGTCCCCAGAGAAGGAGCTTCACCCTCCACCTCCTTTCCTGTACCCATATGGGAGCCAAGAGAGGTAGGTGACTTACCCAGAAAGCTTAGATAACCGTTTGGTTTAGGAAAATGGGACGAAGCTGTGTCTACTGCAGGGCTGTCTTTGGTTTAATTAGAGCATCTCTCCCAGAATCCCCTGCACGCCAAGGCAGGATCATGGCGGCCACTCCATTTTTATATAACAATACAAGTAATAACCCGTTGCCTGTCAAATCAACTCCAACTTGTAGCAAACCCACGTGTGCAGAGTGGAACTGTGCTCCACAGAGTTTCCAGGGGATGATTTTTGGGAAGTAGATTGCCAGACTTTTCTTCCAAGACTGGGTAGATTTAAACCGCAAACCTTTTGGTTAGCAGCTGAGCAGTTACAGTGGTTAAATTCCATAATTAATATAAATAGTCTGCATAAGCTCTGACCCATAGAAAGCATTTAATGAATGTCGGCATCTCCTCCCTTCCTCATACTGAGTTGAACCCCAACTGCCTCCAGCTCCCACCACCCACCCTGTTGAGGCCCTGCTGTCCTGGGGTGTCTGAAGCAAGTGTACGTCCCAGTCCACAAGATCAGGAGTGTAAGAATATTGAGTTTCTATTTTCCGCAAATTCAAAGTCCCCTTCCACTGAATTCCCACGTAATCCATTTCTTTCTTTTATTTTATAAAACATTCATTTATTTTTTTTTCCTAAAGAAGGTCAGACATTCAGAGGTACGGAAGGGTATGCAGATAACAGAAAATCTCTCTCCACGTCTTTACCCCAACCCCTCCCCAGGGCCAGCCTGCATTACCAATTTCTTACGGATTCTTCCAGAGATATTCTTCCACACATAAATATATATGTGTATCTTTTTCTGTTTTCACCGAAGTAGTCATATATAACAGTCTGTGTGTATGTTACGCACCTTTTTCCTCATTGAATCTATCTTGGAGTTAGTTCCATATCAATGCATAAAGAGCTTCATAATTATTTTTTCCAGCTGCAGAGTATTCCACTGAATGGATATGTTGTTCTTATGTGCCCTTGAGTTGGTTCCAACTCATAGTGACCTCATACACAACATAGAGAAATATCCCCTGGTCCTGTGCCATCCTCACAATCATTGCTGTTTGAGCCCATTACTGGAACCACTCTGTCAATCTATCTTATTGAGGGTCTTCTTCTTTTTCACTGACCCTCTACTTTACCAAGCATGATGTCCTTCTCCAGGGACTGGTCCCTTCTGATAACATGTCTGAAGTACATGAGACAAAGTCTTGCCATCCTTGCTTCTAAGGAGCATCCTGGTTGTACTTCTTCCAAGACAGATTTGTTTGTTCTTTTGGCAGTCCACCACATATTCAATATTCTTTGCCAATACCATAATTTAAATGTGTCAATTCTTCTTTGGTCTTCCTTATTCATTGTCCACCTTTCACATGTGTCTTGGTTATCTAGTGCTGCTATAACAGAAATACCACAAGTGGATGGCTTTAACAAACAGAAATTTATCCTCTCACAGTCTAGTAGCTACAAATCCAAATTCAGGGCACCAGCTCCAAGGGAAGGCTTTCTCTGTCGGCTCTGGAGGAAGGTTGATATCATCAATCTTCCCTTGGTCTAGGAGCTTCTCTGCACAGGAACCTCAGGTCCAAAGGATACAATCTGCTCCTGGCACTGCTTTCTTGGTGGTATGAGGTCCCCACGTCTCTCTGCTTGCTTCTCTCTTTTATATCGCAAAAGAGATTGGCTTAAGACACTATCTAATCTTGTACATCTCATCAATATAATTGCCGCTAATTCATCTCATTACGCCATAGTGATGGGATTTACAGCACGTAGGGAAATCACATCAGATGACAAAACAGTAGACAATCATACAATACTGGGAATCATGACCCAGCCAAGTTGACAGATATTTTGGGGGGATATAACTCAGTCCATGACATTCCACACTTTGGCCCCCCAAAATCCATGTCCTTGCCACATGTAAAACATATCCACCCCATCATATCATAGCAAAAGTCTTAGATCAACTCCAAGTCCAAAATCCAAATATTCCTCTTCATCTGTGGAATCTAGAATACAAGTTATCTGCTTCCAAAACACAATGGCGGAACAGGCACAAGCTAGACATTTCCATTACAAATAGGAGAAATTGGAGGGAAAGAAGGCATAACAGGCACCAAGCAAGTCAGCAGAACACATTATGTTAGCCCTTAAGGCCAGAAAATAATCCTCTGTTCTCTGAGACCATTTACACAGTGGCCTTGCCCTCCAGACTCTAGGTATTGGCCACACTCTCCAGATTCTGATTCCCCTTGGCTCTGGACTTCAGCTCAGCATTCCAGGCCCACTGGGACAGCAACTCTGCTCCCTCGGCTTTAGGTGCACCATTCTCCTCGTCCAGCTAAGTGGTGACTCCACCCTTAGAAACACCAGAGCCACGGCTCTACCCTTTGAAACCCCAGAGGTTGTGGCCATACCTTTTGAGACTGAGGTAGCTGGGCTTCCTGTGTTCCTTGGCCTCTCGGCCCTTGGGCCTCACGCACACATCTGCCCTGCTCGGTGGCTCCACCTGTAAGTGTCTGGAGGCACCTCACTCTGCCAGGAAGCCTCCTGCGCACAGGCACTCCGGTCTCTTGCTCTGTGGGTTGGCTCCAGCGCTGTATGGCGCTTGTCTCCTGTTCTGCTGCTGCCGGTTCTCTGCTGCTGTTTCTCACCATCTGTGCCTTCTCCAGTGTTAACAGTTCTCCTCACTTCCTTCTGAGTCTTCTATCCTTTCACAGTTTCAAAAGCACTTCCACATTTTAGGTATCTGTTAGAGCAGCACCCCACTCCTGATACCACATTCAGCCTTGGTTATCTAGTGCTGCTAAAACAGAAATATCACAAGTGGATGGCTTTAACAAAGAGAAATTCAATTCAATCGATGACAACATGCATATGAGGCAATTGAAAATATCATGGGCGAATGGGACATATCTCTTTGCATTTAACTTCTTGATGGCATTTAATTTATTTTCATTTGTTATCTACTCAAAAAAAGCTGCAATAAATCATCTGCACACCCATTCTTTTGCTCATATGTGAGTGGATCTGTAGAAGAAATTCCCAGACGTAGACCTGCTGACTCACAGTGTATGTAGATATCACTGAGTTCCCACCATGGAGATTAACACTCCCACAAGCAACATATAGGGCAGTCTGTCTACCTACACTCTCGACAAATCAGGGGTTTTGTAAATTTATTTTTTAACCTTTGCCATTCCAAGGGAAGGAGATTATATTTTATTTTAGCTTTGGGTTTTTCTTATTATGTTTGAAGTGGAGCATCATTTCATATGTTTAAGAGCCATTTGTATTTTCTTTTCTGTGAACTATCTGTTCATATCCTTGCCTATTTTTCTATTGTGCTGTTGGTCTTCATCTGATTAATTTTGGGAATATACTTTTTATTAGAGAAATTAGTCTTTGGCATGCAATATGAATTACAAATATTCTGTAAAAAAATTTTTGATACTTATATGTCTAAATGTATGAGTCTTTTTTTTTTCCCCGTTACATTTTCTGGGTTACGTATTATACTTAAAAGGCCTTCTTTCCCAATGCAAAGTTGTAATTCTCCCATGCTTTCTCTTGATACTTTTGTGGTTTCTTTTATACAGTTAAATACTTGATCCAGTTGGAAGTAATTCGGTAAAAGTGTGAGTTATAGACCCAAATTTATTTTTGAATCAGCTATCCTATATCATTTAGTGAATAATTCATTTTGCCCCACTGATTTGGAATTCCACCTTTATTGTTTTCTGCATGAATTTGTTTATTATAGACTGTTTTTGTTCCACTGATATCTCTGTCTATTCATACTTATGTACCATACTGTTTAATTACTAGATTCATAATATGCTTTAATATCAGGTAGGGTCAATTCCCCCACCCTCATTGCTCTTCTTTTTCAGAAGTTTCCTGAATATCTTTGCTTGTTTATTTTTCCGTGTAAACCTTTGATTCAGCTTGTCTAGGACCAGAAAAAAAAGAAAAAAAAATCCTGGAGGTATTTTTATCAAGAATTCATTAAGTTTATAGATCAGCTTGGAAAAATTTACATCCTTATAATACCAGGTCTGCCTTTGTACCTGATAAAATGATAGTTTTCCCTCAGTAGAACCTTAAAATTGTTTTCTTTCTTTTTTTTTTTTAACATGGATCTGGTCCATTTCTTGTTTAGTACCCACATTCATTCTTGGAACTTTCCCTCTTTGGGAGTATATAAAGGCCCACATATTCCATGGTGCCAGGCATTGGGGAGGGGAGCACCGGGTGGGCCACTGGTCATGATATTCCATGGGTGAGAGTAAGAGGTGTGTGGTCCCATTCCCACGGTCCCTTTGGGCCAGCACCTTCTGTCTGCTTCCCTACCACACATGAGCTTCAACATCATTATTTACTTTAATAACCAACCCAAGAGGAAAATATTTTTATACCCCCATTTTACAGAAGAGAAAGCTAAGGCTCCTTATAAAGCTTGTCAGGAGAGGACTCAGCCTCCTTCTCTGGCTTAGATCAGCCATTAATATTCTAAGTCCCAAATCCAAAAACAATATGGCAATCCTACTTACACAGGAATTTTAGGATCAGCTAAATGCTGGGCAGGCTTTGGTTAGAGAAGGGACTCTAGATTGGAGCCCACCCATCTGGCTGAGGAGCCCTAGTGACACAGTGGTTAAGAGCTTCGCTGCTAACCAAAAGGTTGGCAGTTCGAATCCACCAGCCCCTCTTTGGAAACCCTATGGGGCAGTTCTACTCTGCCCTGTAGGGTCACTATGAGTCGGAATTGACTTGATGGCAATGGATTGGTTTTTTGGTATCTGGCTGATGAGATTAAGCTACCCCCTGAACACAAGCCCCAGCCACATTGTGAATGAAGATACAAACATCAAGGGGTCCTAGCATTTCTCCTCTAGCCTTCCCTCCCCATTTTGTTAATAAGAACATTTAGGCTTAAAGTATTGAGATCCAGGCTTCCAGGGTTATCACTTCAGGACCCATCCTAGTACTCCTTCTGTTATACCTTAGCTGGTCTTTGGCTGGGGGGAAGAGTGGGGAAGCTAAGGGCCTTAGGTTCGAAGACCTGGGCTCAAATTCCAGCATTGCCACTTCTAATCCAAGCAACTTCAGGCCAGCATAAGTAGAAATGCTTTTGATGCCCAAGAGAGCTCAAAGTGCTGGATACCTGGGCAAGTTCACTCGAGGAGTCTAAGACAAGAGGGAGTGAGGGAACTACGGGGACCCAAAGTGTGATACCCAACCAGGCAAGGCAGCTCCCACCATTATGGCCATGTGGGAATGGGCCCCAGTGTGTGAAGATCTGCCAATAATTCAGAAGAAGCCTAAAATCCTTTTCTTTTGGTAAATTTTCACATTTTCAAGACATCATGCAGATCAAACAAAACCCAGCTCTGGTGTGCTGGGGCTGCAGGCCACCAGTTTCCAACTTCTGAGGTCGAAAGCTACACAGAAGTTAGAGGGCCCAGCCCATGCCCACTTTCTGCTAAGATCAGCTGTGGGAGTGGCCTGGCTTCTTTTTTTCCTTTTCCCAGGAATACAGGAGCTCTCTGGGAGTCACTGTTTTCTCTTGCAGGTATTGTAAACCTTGATTCCTTCTGAGCTTTCAGTCTGTAAGTAGCTCAGATCACAGAGCCCAGGGGCCAGGGTGAGGGCCGCAAATGCAGGCACACGTGTGCCTCCACCTGAAGACCCCAGGCAACTTTCTCCTGTTGTTTTTATCTCTGGGTCTGTAACCCACCCGATTGTATGCCAATTTATGAGAATTCTTGCCATATTCACAACATACAAAGTCCTATTAACCAGTCCAAGTTGGAAAATAATACACCATTCCTAACTCTGTTAAGCCTGCACAATCTGGCTTTCGTTAACTTGAGTTTCCCTTAAGTGATGCCTTTCCACTGTAAATATTATATAGGAAAGGAGAAGTCCCTTATCGGAGGAAAACTGATATTAGGACTTCAACCTGAGGCTTAGCAGCCTTCTAGAAGAATGAATAGGATTCATCTAGGAGGAAAGAGGGGTGGTAGTTCAGTGGTAGAATTCTCACCTTCCACACGGGAGACCTGGGTTCAGGTCCCATCCAAGCACAGCCACCACCCGTCTGTCAGCGGAGGCTCGTGTGTTGCTCTGATGCTGAACAGGTTTTAGAGGAGCTTCCAGACTAGGATGGACTAGGATCAAAGGCCTGGCAATCTACTTCCAAAAATCAGCCAGTGAAAACCCTATGGAGCCCAATGGTCCGATCCGCAACCCATCATAGGGTTGGCCCAGGACCAGGCAGCATTTTGTTCTGTTGTGCGTGGGGTCAGCATGAGTTGGAGGCCAGCTTGACAACAACTAGCAAGAACAACAATATGACAAGGAGAGAGGAGATGGGAAAGAGGGCATTGGAGTGTGATGGGCAGTCCCTCAGCAGGCTTCTGCGGGGTGTTGAGCCATCCGTCTCCCGGGTTTAATGTTCCTGCACACTCACAGGCAGTAGTTCCAGGTACACAGAATTCCAGGTCCAGCAGGAAATGGAGAGATGAGCTAGTCTGTACCCAGGTTGCCCAGGTGACTTGCCCGAAGTCTTACAACTGGATAGTAGTAGCAGCTGGCATGGACCCAAGTCTCCCAACCTATAGAGAACTCCCCTTTTCAACTAAGCCAACGCATGCCTCTTGAAGCAGAACGTAGGTTGACCGGGTTTGAGTCGGGCGGCGTAGTTCAGATAAGTCCTTTGGTCATCAGTGCTGTTGTTAGCTGCCATCGAGTCAGCCCCAGACTCATGGCGACCCCATGTACAATAGAAGGAAATGCTGCCCAGTTCTGTGCTACTTCCCTGATCTGTAGTGGATTGGACAATTGTGACCCATAGGGTTTTCACTGGCTGGTTTGGGGGCCTTTCTTTCAAGTCTGTAAGCTCCTCTGAAACCTGTTCAACATCATAGCAACACACAAACCTCCTTTGAAGAATAGGTGGTAGCTGTGCGCGAGGTGCATTGGCCTGGATATTCTCTTGGAAGGCAGGAATTAGACCAGTGACTAGGATTCGCACATCAATGCCAAACCCTGCTGAACACCAGGCCTCGGGCTAGATGAAGTTCCAAAACAGACAGGGAACACACAAGTATCACAAACGTGCTTGGTGCCCTTGGTATAAGTTGGTGGGCTGGGGGGCGGGTGGGAGCAGGGCAGGGAGGGTTAGGGGAAGCTTCTTTCAGGAGCTGCTTAGCTAAGTCTAGAGAGCTGAGTCACCATTTGCCATGCAAAGCCAGTAGAGCAGGAGCTCCAGACTGAAGCACCAAATGTGCAAAGGCCCAGAGGGTGCCAGGGCATGGTCCTGCTCAGAAGGAGGTCAACCTGAGAGAGACTGGCAGGCATCAAGGGAGGAGGGGGCCCCTGTGGGAACATCTACGTCCTGCATTCCCTGCTGGGGGTGAACCTGTCCTCACAGCCGACCCCATTGGTACTATCTTCCTCAGAAGGGTCTGTCAGCTGAGAAGATGGAGTTCAACAGAAGACAACATTGTTCATCCAATAACAAGATGGAGTCAACTAAAAGAAAGACGAAAGGAGGAAAAAGCTCGGTAAGATCAAAAGCTGAAAATAACATTGAAATAAATGCCACCGAACAGTAGGAGTTTGAAACCTGAATCTGCCACGTGAAAGCTATATAGCCTGGAACAAGTCCCTTGTTCCCTCATCTGTCAAATCTACGTGATACATACACACTTGGCAAAGTTGTGAGAATTCAGGGGACCCTGAACAAAAAGCACCCAGCATGTACCTGGCACACAGTAGGTGCCTCATCAGCGGTGGCTGCCATTACTAGGCCAGGCTGCAGACAACCGCAATACATTAAGTAGTTGAAAGGAGACTATCAAGGGATGAAACTATAAAATAAATTTAAATAATTCAAAAGAAGCCAGTCGCCAATTTAATAGTTTAGGTCCTAGGGGAAAAAGAAATCAAACTTAAATTAGAGTTGTAGATTTTGTTTGTTTATTGGTAGGAACAAAGCCATTGCCACTTCCCAGACCTGCAGACGCTGGGGGCTCTGGTAGGGGCTCTCTAGAAGGACGCAGGGGAGCAGGAGTTGGAGGTAGGACTTTTGGCCAACCGCACCCACTTTATGATGCGTATAGGGAGAAGACGGGTCCTTCATACAGGCCCAGAGAGGCCTCGGCCAGCAACTTCCTGCAGCCTGGGTACCTGATGGGTCAGGTTAAGGGCTCCTGGGTTGATCCCTGAGTCGGCTCCAGCCAGTGTCAGGATTAGGCGCACCGAGGGGATACCACAGAGGGCCCTGGCTGAGCCTACTACGTTGGCATACATGGCAGAAGACAGGCCCCAGTGAGTCTCCAAACTCACTTGGTTGAGGTTGATGAACCTTCACAAAAGACCGGCAAATCCAGCCATCCAGGGGGCTGACAGGCCCCTCAGCACACACTGATGGGGGCATCCTCGGGTGGGGTGCCCTTCAGTCCTGTGCCCAAGATTGGGGGCTACATCTGAATCCCTTTTCCCGATCTTACACCCTTAGATCATACCACCCGTAGCCATCTTTCACCCTGAGGATGCTCGCGTCTTTGGTCTGTCTGTACATGACTGCCCCTTCCTCATTCTAGCCAACAGCTGGGCGGACCGTGGGCAGGAGTTAGGGGGAAACTAGCCACTCCTAGGTGTGTACTCAAGAGACTTGAAAGCAGTGATATAAGTGGACACATGTTCACCAGTGTTCGTTGTAGCATATTCAAAATAGCCAGAAGGTGGAAGCAAGCTAAATGCCCATCGACAGATTGATATGCATAAACAAAACACAATGGAATATTGTTGTTGTTCTTAGGTGCTGTCGAGTCAGTTCCAACTCAGTGACTCCATGTACGACAGAATGAAACGCCGTCTGGACCTGCCCCATCTTCACAATAGTAGGTATGTTTTTGCCCGTTGTTGCAGGCAGTATATCAATCCACCTTGCTGGGGGTCTTCTTCTTTTTGGCTGAGCCTCTACTTTGCCAAACATGATGTCCTCCTCCAGGAACTGGTTCCTCCTGATAACATGTCCAAAGTATATGAGACCAGGTCTCGCCATCCTTGCTTCCAAGGAGTATTTTTTTGCAGCAAATTTGCCCAGTGCAATGCATCCTTTGATTTCTGACTTCTGCTTTCATGGACATTGATAGTGCATCCAAGTCAAATGAAACCCTTGACAACTTCAGTCTTTTCTCTGTCATGATGTTGCTCGTTGGTCCAGTTGTGAGGATTTTTGTTTTCTTTATGTTGAGGTGTAATCCATACTGAAGGCTGTGGTCTTTGATCTTCATCAGTAAGTGCTTCAAGTCCTCTTCACTTTCAGCAGGAAGGTTGCATCATCTGTATATCACAGGTTGTTAATGAGCCTTCCTCCAGTCCTGATGCCCCGTTCTTCCTCATAGACTCCAGCTTCTCAGATTATTTGGTCAGTATACAGACTGAATACATATGGTGAAAGGGTACAACCCTTTCCTGATCTTAAACCATGCAGTATCCCCTTGTTCTGTTCAAATGACTGCATTTTGGTCTACATATAGGTTCCTCATGAGCACAATTAAGCGTTTTGGAATTCCCATTCTCTGCAATGTTACCCGTAATTTGTTACGATCCACACGGTCAAAATGCCTTTTCATAATCAATAACACGCAAGTCAACATCTTCCTGGTATTCTCTGCTTTCAGCCAAGATCCATCTGACATCAGCAATGATATCCGTCATTCCACGTCCTCTTCTGAATCTGGCTTGAATTTCTGACAATTCCCTGTCGAGGTACTGTTGCAACCATTTTGAATGATCTTCAGCAGAATTTTACTTGAGTATGACTTTTTTTTTTTTTTTTTATGACTTTAGTGAAATGGAGTTATTATTCATCCATAAAGAGAAACGAAATCCTGATATGTGCTCCAACACAGAAGAGCCTTGGAAGCACCATGCTGAGTGAAGAACTCGGTCACAAAAGCAGAAGTACTGGATGATCTCACTTATATGAAATCTCTAGAACAGGCAAATGTATAGAGACCAAAGTTGGTTAGTGGTTATCAGGGGCGAGAGGGAGCGGGGAGGAAGCATTAAGTATCTTATACACATTTTTTCAACAACTAAAAAAAAATAAATAAAGAACCTAGCCACAGCTCTGACAGCCCCCAGCAAGTCTCACCCCTCGATAGGCCTCAGTTTCCCCATTTTCCAAACACCAGGCTTGCACCTAAGCTTTGTCCTCTCCAATTCTCTGAGTCAGCAGACAGACCCCTCCAGCTCCCCTTTCCCTTCACTGAGACCCAGGATCGAGAGGGCTGCACCTACTTCTAGGGCAGACAGCTACCCACTAGGTATGAGGCTGGGTGACCCATCATCCAGTTTGCCCAGGACTGAGGGAAATCAGGATGTGGGGCTTTGGGTGCTAAACTGGAGAGTCCCAGGCAAGCCAGGATGGTGGGTCACCCTGCCTGGCACCCAGCGAGGGAGGTAGGATGATTTGTTTTTCCTCTTCTGCATGTCCAGAGAGGAAAGAAACTGTTCCCTGGCCTGTTTGCTCAGGCTAATCCATCACCACCAACTCCTTTAAGGGGAAGATGACCAGAGTGAAAGATTTTGCCTCTGATCAAATTAGCAGCAGCATCTTCGCCATGAGAAGGAGAGCACATGCATGCAGGTAGATACGGGTAACATCTGTACGCATATGTGCCTGCAGCATCCAGAAGGCAAGAACCTGCTGGAGGTGAGCAGTCCAGCCTGGAAGCGCCCAACCTAGCAACGGCAGCCATTAAACTCAGGAGTTTTAGCCCCTAGAGCAGCTGCACTGTGACGGTTGTTGTGCTTCTGTGTCCACAGGCCTGGACCAATGCAGGGAAGGGGGCAACTTTCTGGGACTCCAGACAAGGAGCCAGGCAAATGGCAGAATCGTTTCAGAAAGAAGGTTTTCAAACCCACTAGACCTGCCTTGGAAACCCTGGTGGCGTAGTGGTTAAGTGTTACGGCTGCTAACCAAAAGGTCGGCAGTTCGGATCCGCCAGGCTCTCCCTGGAAACTCTATGGGGCAGTTTTACTCCGTCCTATAGGGTCGCTAGGAGTCGGAATCGACTCGATGGCATGAGAATGAATGAATGAGACCTGCCTTAGGAGTCCCTGGGTGGTACAAATGGTTAACACACTCAGCTGCTTACTTAAAGGTTGGAGGTTCGAGTCTACCCAAGGGTGCCTTGGAAGAAAGGCCTGGCAATCTGTTTCTAAAAAAAATCAGCCATTGAAAACCTTATGGAGCACAGCTCTGCTCTGACACACATGGGGTTGCCCTAAGTCAGAACTAACTCCACAGCAAAGGGTTTTGTTTGTCTGTTTGTTTGTCTGTTTTGGTCAGTGCGGTAACCACTGGCCACCTGTGGCCACTGAGCACTTGAAACCAGCGTTTGGATGTGCGGCAAGTATAAAATACACGCCAGATTTTGAAGGTTGGCATGAGATGATATAAAATATCTCACTGATAATTTTTCTCCATGGATTATATGTTGGAGCAATGGTATTTTGGCTACCCTCGGTTAAAATATATTAAGATTAATTTCACCTGTTTCTTTTACCTTCTAAATGTGCCTTCTAAAAAATGTTAAATTGCATAGGCTGCTCAGGTGGTATTTCAGTTGGACAGCGCTGTACTCACCTATAAACAAGCTCAGTGAGGGCAGGTCCCTCATCGCAACTCGCCCGTTTTCCGAATCCAGCCCTAGCATAGGATAGACCCTCAGAAGCGACCTGTGGAATGGATTCACAAAACCAGTCCTCTCTGCCTGAGCCTCCCAGGATGGGAACCACCTGTTGCTGAAGGTCGTGCTGGGGAGAGTACAGAAAGCGCTCTGGAGTCCGACAGATGCCGCCTTTTGGTGGCAGAGTACACTTGGTCAAGTTGCTCAAGACAGAAACCTCAGCTTTATCTGTAAAATGGGAACACTGGGACTTACTCCCATGTGTAGGTCAGGTCTTTTAAAAGCAGCTGGTACTACACTGGCTACAACCACTGTGGGGAGTGAGGTTCCTGTTGGAGATATTTGATTAGAGATCGGATGACCACTTCTCAGGGAGACTGAAACAGTGATTTCAGCACAAGAATTGGGTTAGAGTGGATCATTCCCTGAGCTATGTGGTGGTGCAACTGAGCTTCCCCAGGGCCTTCTCCCCAAATGCCCAATCCCATGTGCTCTTGGTTCCCCAAAGGGTGGGGGAGGGGGTGGGTAATGACATGCATTGAGCATCTGCCCCATGCCATCTTTAGAAGCCACCACCTTACAAGGCAGACCTCATTATCCCCACCTGGGGAGTGGTGATAATGGACAAGCATGGACATGTGCCCAATCCCAGCGCCTGCCCCCAGGGTCCTGGCTTCCCAGGATTTATATGCTGCAGCAACCACTCGGCACCTCCTCTGTGCCAGGCACTGACCTTGACCCTGGGAGACTGAGACAATTTGCATTCAGCCCTTCCACCAAGGAGTTCCCAGTGTGGTGGGCCAACATGTAGACACAGACTATGGTTGTCTTATGCCAAAAAGCAAACACTGTTCTAGACTCATCATATTCCAAGCTCTCTTCTAAGTGCATATGAAATCATTTGCTTTTCTCAACACCCTGAAGTAATCAAATCCAAACCAAACCCGTTGCCGTGGAATCGATTCCGACTCGTAGTGCCCCTATAGGACAGAGTAGAACTGCCCCATACGCTTACCAAAGAGTGGTTGGTGGATTCAGACTGCTGAACTTTTTGTTAGCAGCTGAGCTCTTAACCACCATGCCATCGGGGCACCAGGTACCATTATTATTTTTCCCATTTTACAGATGAAGAAACAGAGGTACAGAAAGGAAACATCCCAACAAAAGTCATACATGAAAGAAATGGTAGTGCCGAGATACAAGTTCGGGCATTATAGCCTCAGAGACTGTGCTCTTAATCAGTTTGTTGTATAATTCTGCAAGCCAAAGCACTCTAATGGTGGAATCTAAGGCCTTAGCTAGTAGGTGGGCAAAGATTCTGGGGAGTGGGGTCTTTGTGTCCCCCCCCACCCATAAAACTTCATCAAAAAGGTACTGTCTCCTCTGTCTCTGTGTAAGCCTGAGCCAGGGAAAGTGAGGAGAGACCTTGAAAGGAGCCTCAGCTCAGCCTCCCCAGATCACAGTCAAACCACCCTGAGAGGTTGTATGTTGTTGTTGCTGTTAGGTGCCATCGAGTCGGTTCTCATTCATACAGACCCAACGTACAACAGAACAAAACACTGCCCGGTACTGTGCCATCCTCACAATTGTTATATTTGAGCCCATTGTTGCAGCCACTGTGTCAATCCACCTTGTTGAGGCTCTTCCTCTCTTTCGCTGACCTTCTACTTTACCAAGCATGGTGTCCTTCTCCAGGGACTGATCCCTTCTGATAACGTGAAACAAAAGATAATGTGAAACAAAGTCTCTCCATCCTTGCTTCTAAGGAGCATTCTGGTTGTACTTCTTCCACGACGGATTTGTTTGTTCTTTTGGCAGTCCATGGTATGTTCAATATTCTTCACCAACACCACAATTCAAAGGTGTCAATTCTTCGGTCTTCTTATTCATCGTCCAGCTTTTGTATGCATATGAGGTGATTGAAAACACCATGGCTTGGGTTAGGTACATCTTAGTCCTCACGGTGACGTTTTTGCTTCTCAACACTTTAAAGAGATCTCTTGCAGCAGATTTGCCCAGTGCAACGCGTCTTTTGATTTCTCTACCGCTGTTTCCATGGGTCTTGATTGTGGATCCAAGTAAAATGAAACCTTTGACAACTGCAACGTGTGGGGGCGGGCGTGACTTATAAGACCAGGAATGTATTGTCTCACAGTTCTGGAGGCTGGGAGTCCCAGATCAGGGTGTCAGCCGTGTTGATTCCTTCTGAGGCTCTGCGGGAGAGTCTGTTCATGCCTCTCCCAGCTTCTGGTAGCTCCAGGATTCCTTGCTTGCAGCTTCAGGATCACATGGTGTCCTTTCTGTTCCCCTGTCTCTGTGTGTCTTCTTCTCTTGAATAAAATCACCAGTTAGATAGGAATAAGACCCTCCCTACTCCAGTATAAGGAGACTTGATGGCGCAGTGGTTAATTATTTGGCTGCTAACCTCAATTATGGTAGGCAGTGTAAACCCGTAAGTCGCTCTGTGGGAGTAAGATGTGGCAGGCTGCTTCCATAAAGATTACAGCCTTGGAAACCCCATGGAGCAGTTGTACTTTGTCATATAGGGTAACTATGAGTCGGAATTGAATCGATGGCAACAGGTTTTTTTCTTCCTACTCCAGTATGACATCATTTTAACCTAACTGATTGTATCTCCAAAGACACTATTTCCAAACAGGGTCATGTTCACGGGCACAGCGTTCAGGACTTCAAAATATCTTTCAGGGGGGCACAATTCAATCCATAACAAATACTCAGATGTTGTTTGCCTTTTTCATGGACATTTGCACTGATGGCACAGAAGCAATGGTGGGTAAGACTGTAGGTATCTCAGCACAAATCAGGGTCGTCACCGTGTTCTTGACCACCACACACTTGCAGAGAAAACACAAAATCTGGCTTCACTTAAGAGTATCCTTGATGAAACAGTCGTCGTTGTTAGTTGCTATCGAGTCAGCTCCGACTCGTAAGGACCTTATGCATAACAGAACAAATTTGTGCATGATCCCGCACCATCTCCATGGTCTTTGATATGTTTGAACCCTTTGTTGAAGGGTTATTATGTCAGTGCATCTCACTGAGGGTTTTCCTCATTTTCACTGACCAAACATGATGTCCTTTTCTAAGGATTGGTCTTTCTTGATGCTGTGTCCCAAGTAAGCAAGACCAAGTCTCAGAAGCAGTAAAAGCATTACTAATTTTATTAAATCTTGACCCTTGAGTACACATCTTTTTAACATTCTGGGCGGTCAACTAGGAAGTACACGTAGAGCTGTACTGGGTGCATACACAGTACGATATTTGAGTTGCAAGCAGGCAGCCTTCAACTCAGCCCTGCAGTCAATTCCCCCGGAGACTTTGGTGGAGCACACCTATGCCCTGGGCCTCAGTTTCCGCACTTTTAAAGAAGGCGATTGTCCTGGCCAATCTTAGGGGCCT